>NC_134591.1:32152526-35049193 GCF_037038515.1 Microtus pennsylvanicus | reverse complement strand
GGCCAGACTGAGCCCTTGAACTTACAGAGACCAGAACTGATCAAGTGATCTCCCAGATTCCAGCCTAAATAGAAAAGTGCAGGGAGGATGGCCCAGCAAATAAGAGCCTAGCCTGGGGTTCACAATAAGTCACTATTTCAAAAGAAAGCAAGACTTTGAGGCTAAGAGCGTATACTCTTGCAAAGGATCTGTGTTTAGCTCCTAGTAGAGCTCACATCAAGTAGCTTACAATTCCTCTAAGTCCCAGGGGCTCCCACTCTCTGAGTACCCACACTGACATGCACATACCCCCCACCCACAGACACATACCCCCTGCCACATAACCCACCCCCACACACATAATCCCCCCACACACATAATTCCCCCAACACATACCCCCCCCACATAACCACACACACACATAACCCCCCACACTCACATGCACATACCCCCTATACACACACACATAAGCCCCCCCCACATAACCTCTCTCACACACACACACACACACACTCACATGCACATACCCCTACATGCACCCACACTTAAGAATAAAAGCAAAAAAGCAGGGGGTGGGTGTAGCTCTGTTGACAGAGAATTTTTTTATTTTTTATTTATTTATTAATTAAAGATTTCTGCCTCTTCCCCGCCACCGCCTTCCATTTCCCTCCCCCTCCCCCGATCAAGTCCCCCTCCCTCATCAACTCAAAGAGCAATCAGGGTTCCCTGACCTGTGGGAAGTCCAAGGACCACCCACCTCCATCCAGGTCTAGTAAGGTGAGCATCCAAACTGCCTAGGCTCCCCCAAAGCCAGTACGTGCAGTAGGATCAAAAACCCATTGCCATTGTTCTTGAGTTCTCAGTAGTCCTCATTGTCCGCTATGTTCAGCGAGTCCGGTTTTATTCCATGCTTTTTCAGACCCAGGCCAGCTGGCCTTAGTGGGTTCCCGATGGAACATCCCCATTGTCTCAGTGTGTGGGTGCACCCCTCGCGGTCCTGAGTTCCTGGCTCGTGCTCTCTCTCCTTCTGCTCCTGATTTGGACCTTGAGATTTCTGTCCAATGCTCCAATGTGGGTCTCTGTCTCTGTCTCCTTTCATCGCCTGATGAAGGTTAATATTCAGGAGGATGCCTATGTTTGTCTTTGGATTCACCTTCTTATTTAGCTTCTCTAGGATCAAGAATTATAGGCTCAATGTCCCTTTTTTATGGCTAGAAACCAAATATGAGTGAGTACATCCCATGTTCCTCTTTTTGGGTCTGGCTTACCTCACTCAGGATAGTGTTTTCTATTTCCATCCATTTGTATGCAAAATTCAAGAAGTCCTTGTTTTTTACTGCTGAGTAATACTCTAATATGTATATATTCCATACTTTCTTCATCCATTCTTCCGTTGAAGGGCATCTAGGTTGTTTCCAGGTTCTGGCTATTACAAACAATGCTGCCATGAACATAGTTGAGCATATACTTTTGTTGTATGATAGGGCCTCTCTTGGGTATATTCCCAAGAGTGGTATTGCTGGGTCCAGGGGTAGGTTGATCCCGAATTTCCTGAGAAACCGCCACACTGCTTTCCAGAGTGGTTGCACAAGTTTGCATTCCCACCAGCAATGGATGAGTGTACCCCTTTCTCCACAACCTCTCCAGCAAAGGCTATCATTGGTGTTTTTTATTTTAGCCATTCTGACAGGTGTAAGATGGTATCTTAAAGTTGTCTTGATTTGCATTTCCCTGATTGCTAAGGAAGTTGAGCATGACCTTAAGTGTCTTTTGGCCATTTGAACTTCTTCTGTTGAGAATTCTCTGTTCAGCTCAGTGCCCCATTTTATAATTGGGTTGATTAGCCTTTTACGGTCTAGTTTCTTGAGTTCTTTATATATTTCGGAAATCAGACCTTTGTCGGTTGCGGGGTTGGTGAAAATCTTCTCCCAGTAAGTGGGTTGCCTTTTTGTCTTAGTGACAGTGTCCTTTGCTTTACAGAAGCTTCTCAGTCTCAGGAGGTCCCATTTATTCAATGAGGCTCTTAATGTCTGTGCTGCTGGGGTTATAGGAAGTGGTCTCCTGTGCCCATGTGTTGTAGAGTACTTCCCACTTTCTCTTCTATCAGGTTCAGTGTGTTCGGACTGATATTGAGGTCTTTAATCCATTTGGACTTGAGTTTTGTGCATGGAGATAGATATGGATCTATTTTCATTCTTCTAGAGGTTGACATCCAGTTATGCCAGCACCATTTGTTGATGATGCTCTCTTTTTTCCATTGTATACTTTTAGCTCCTTTATCGAAAATCAGGTGTTCATAGGTTTGTGGGTTAAAGTCAGGGTCTTCTATCCCATTCCATTGCTGTTGACAGAGAATTGACCTGCATGTCAGAGGCCACTGTGTCTGAGCCCCAGCACACACTGAATTGGGTGATGGCATACAGGCCTGTACTCTAGGCACTCAAGAGGTGGAAGCAGAAAGAACAGGAATCCAGGGCCATCCTCACCTGGTTCCTGGCCAATGTGGGCTATAGGAGACCCTGCCTCAAAACAACAATATATTCCTCCCTTGGAGCCCCTCCCACTCTCCGTTCTTTCTCTGCTGCCGGACTACAAATGGTTGTGGCGCCTCAGCGGCAGCTGGGTTCCATCCTGCTGCAAAGGGGGAAGCCCAAAGAGCTTGACATGTTAATATGGGCCACACCTGCTCCTCTGAAAGATGTGTCCCATTTCAGCAAGCTGATACAGTTACAGTGACTGTAAAATGGATAGTAAGTATCAGAGCAGCCTCAGGCTGGCACCTCTCAGTCAGTCACCAAGATAAGTGTGGTTTTCAAAGCCGTTTAGCTTTCAGAATTCTGACTGTAGGGCTGTGTTCACTCATAAGAGACCGGCTGCTCGGATGGAGCTCACCCTCCAACACTCAGCGTGTGGGCTTTCCCTCCATCTCTGTACAGCCAGTAGCAGGCCTGCCTCAGGACAGCACCACAGGTCCAGCTTCTTTAGCTCAAGCTCCGCATAGCGGGCCATGCGGTGAAGAAAATGCTTCAGGGACTTCATGTCAGGAATTATTAACACGTACAGTGTCCTGAGCTTATGGCTGCTCCTAGGGAAACAGTTAACAATGGGAGGGTGCTGAGAGATATAGCTTAGTCCAGAAAGAGCTTGTAATGTGATCATGAGTACCCAAGCTCAATCCCCAGAACCCATAGCTGTAAAAACATCTGGGCACTGTAGCGTATGCTAGCAATGATGCTCACTGGCCAGCTAGCCTTTCCTATCTGGCCAGGTCCAAGCCATTGAGAGACTATCTCAAAACGAGCAAGGTAGACAGCACCTGAGGAATAACACCGGGTGCTGAACTGTGGTTTCCACATGCACATGCATACATGTGCACATGCACAGATAAACATGTTTACACACACACACACATACACGCACACGCGTGCTTGAGAAAAGGCCTTTTCAGTGAGTGTATGGCTTGTGGGCATACAGAAACCAACAAGCTTCCGATAAGCGGGAAATTGCTAGTATATTATGGGCTGTTAAAACAGAGTGAGACAGATGAGTTATGAAGATTACAGTGGGAAGCCATCTAGCACCACAGTTACAATAAAAGGGCATTCAAGACCCATGCACGCGTCCCTTTCTCTGCTTTAGCAGCAGGAATCCATTTGCACAGGAGAAAAGAGAAAGGACAGGAAAGGATATTTTCTTTCCTATATTTTCCAGTTTTCTTTAGTGCTGAGGGTCTGGCAACCCCTTTTCTGTTCCCACAGGCTCAGGCTCCCCAGGCCCGAGGACGGCACGGCACGTGTGGAAGGGTCCTCATGTCTCGTGACCCCATTTCTCACGGTCCACATGCCATCTGAGTCACACCCCTCCTGGGTCACCTGATGTTTGCGACATCCCTCTCAACACTTCTCAGTGGGACAAGAGGCAGATGGGATGACATTTTTTTTCTTCCTTCCCTACAGGCTGGCCGAACAGCTTTGTCCATCGTCCTGAATTCACCAGCCCATGTGGAAATCGCAGAGCTTCTTCAGGCCCACACGAAGCAGGGCACGTCCCTGGGGCTGTAGAAGCTGCAGAACTAACAGCCAGGAACAAAAGGCTCCTTTTCTGAACTCTTCCCTTGCCCTTAGAGGGGGCCGGGGTCACAGGCAAAGGGCCACCGCTCAAATGAAGAAGCTATGTCAAATATGCACAATCCATTCCCGTCATAGGAATCTGCTCATTAGGATGCTTAGTAGTTTTTTGACTTAGGCCAAGCCCTCCAAACTACACGGGCTTCAGCACAGAGTGTGAGGTGCAGAGGAAAGGCTGGGGTGGGATTATCCAGAAACTCCAGACATCTTCAGCCTTGAATCCCTCATGACTGTTTTCGCAGTCCTGTGTAGCGAGCGGGTGGTAAGGGCACACTCGCACTGTAGACAAGCAATACTTCTTACATAGAGTCTTAAAGCACACTGTCTTTCTGTTTTGCATCAAGCATATATACAAATATATCCCACTGAATATGCATGTCTAGAGAGAATGGGAGAGGACTCTGAACTTAGGCAGGGTAAGAGGAAGTCCAGTGATGTCAACATCAAGGCAGGACTCTTGTGAGTCCTCCTGCGGCTCCAATTCCGTCCATGGAAGTAAGCAGAAAATCCAATCTGATGGTTAGCATGTTGGTGGCGTCCAGTTGTTTCAGCTGTTCCCAGCCTGTGAAAGAAGCAAATGAGCTGGCCAGCTTCTTGCTGGGACTGAGTCGCTGTAGAAGTGAGCATTGTTCACCCACTGCAATGGGCAGGTACTGGCTGAGAAATTCCGGGCTCCTGACTGCACAGAAGTTCAGCCCAGGCTTCAGCAGCAGCCAGCCGGGGCAGGACAGAACTCTCTCTGGACTGACATCTCTCCCAGGGACAATCCTGTCCTATGCTTCCATATCCTCTGGGAACGACACATGAAAGTGTTGACAGTCTCATGCAAAAGTCATCTTTATGGAAAAGCAAGAGTATCAAAGTTGGGGATCTGAACGCTGAAAACTCAAAAGCGAGACTTCTCCTTTGGGCTGGAATGCCTGTTTGCTTGGTACCCCTTAGGTGAGTCACCAAGCCTTCGTAGGTGACAACGCCATCATCTTCAGAATGGAGGTGACCATACAGTCCACCTCTCGGTGGGGGGGATGTCTTCATAAAAAACTGCTTGTGCAAGTTTCAGACTCCAAATGATAACCCAGGAAGACTGGCTTCAGGAACTCTGCAGCAAACTTCTTCCCACAGTGTGATTTATGAGGCATGCTCAAAGTCCCATGTGTGGATGCTGCTCAGAGATGAAAAGGTTAGAGCAACAGATGAGTTTTAAGAGGGTTTATTACGTCAAAACACAATGTAAAAGCAAATGCATACATTAATAAGTGTTAGCTCCTTGCCTTTGCAAAGGCTAAAGTATATCCAGTCCCCAGGATATTGTTATGCAATAGATTTGAAATGAGGCCTGAGTGTCTGGGTGTCTGTCTAGGCCCAAAGGATGCCGATGTGGTCAGGCCACAACCAAGCTTCGAGTAGCCCAGCTCTAGCCCTGTTCTTATTGTATATAAATTAAAATATTGCCTCTCGATTGGTCTCAAAATTTCTTTGCTCTTGACTCTTGGGAGTTGGCAGTATAGACCTAAATTAGCTAATTCCTTTTTGCTATCACAAACTACCAAAGGGGGGCTGGAGAGATGGCTCAGTGGTTAAGAGCATTGCCTGCTTTTCCAAAGGTCCTGAGTTCAATTCCTAGCAACCACATGGTGACTCACAACCATCTGTAATGAGGTCTGGTGCCCTCTTCTGGCCTGCAGACATACACACAGACAGAATATTGTATACATAATAAATAAATAAATATTTAAAAAAACAAACAAACTACCAAAGGACAGGCACTTATGAAGAAAAAGGGAGTATTTATTAGCCTGCAGTTTCGGAGTCCGGGGAGGCAGATGGCAGGAGCCTGGAGGAGGAGAAAGGGATCAGAGGAGAGACTTTCACCTCTCCTACAGAGTGAGTCAGAGCGCTCTAGAGAGAGCAGTGGGATTGGGGACTAGCAAAGCCTTGTGGCCCCACAGCGGCAGGATTTCTGATGACTTCAGTTTTAGTCCATGAGAGAGGAGATTTGAGAGCAAGGAAGACATATGGTCTTGTTTATTGTGTTTTGATATTAGAGATTTGGACTTGAGCCTAAACTTGAGGGGACTATCTCACAGGCTGCTTTAAGAATCCAAACGCCTTTCAGAAAACCACACATGTGTGCCATGTGCTAAATTTCGCTCTTATAATCCTACTGCTGGGGGCGAGGCAGGTGAAGGTGCTTGCTGCCAGGCCTGAGGGTCTGAGTTTGATTCCCAGAACCACATGGCGGAAAGTGAGAACCAACTCGGCCATGTTGTCCTCTGGTCAGCAAGTTATATTCCACATGAACACTGCATACACCGAATGAATAAATAAATGTAATTTTAAAGCATTTTTAAGCCCACTGCTCGGCTGGAAATGTAGCCGAGGGAGAGAGCACTTGTATGTTTGAAGAGCTTGGGTTCAGTCCTGGCAGGGAAGGGAGAGGCAGCGTCGCTATAGGTAGTGGGAGCTATTGAAGAATCGCTAAACACTGAAGGCAGCCAATCAGAGGTGACGCTAGCAGCAAGGGGTCAGTGGGGAGCCTGTTGGGAGCCGTTGGGGATAAAGCAATAAGAGTGGAGCTAAACATAAGCACTGCTGGGAAAGGCACCAGGAATGGGGTGTACCAGGATGTGGTCACAAACTGGGTAGGAGCAGAGTTGGTGTCCCCGTCATCCCCGGGACCATCCTATTGTGCTTCCTTAGTTGTAAGCTTGGTAACTCACTACCAGGGATAGGGACTCCACGTCCCAGCTTCCCTTGCAGTTTGCTATGGCGTCTTTACTACATTTGGGTAATGAGATATGTGTAAGGTGATGTGCACAGACTTCAGTCCCTTTCCCTCTGGCTGGGATGCTGTAGCCATCAAGATGAGGCTAATGCCCCCCAAACAGAACAGGAGTCAGAAGGAGCTGGGGTCCTGTCACATCTGCTCTGGGCCGCCTGTTCCTCGTTTGACATTTGTTCCTTGTTTGCCTTCTCGATTGCATAAACCATTGTCCACTGGGACCCCTCCTGAAATAGACTACATCTCTGAGACCTCAAGACAATCCAAGGGCATCAGGATAGAAAAGCCTTTCTGATACCAGGTTGTGGCGGTGCACACCTTTAAGGCGGAGGCAGGCAGATCTCAGAGTTTGAGTCTATCCTGTTCTACAGAGCGAGTTCCAGGACAGCCAAAGAAAGCCACACAGAGGTGGCTAGTCTGTAAGAAGGGAGTGAAGCCAGAGGGCAGTGGATTCCAGGGGAGGATGCATTTACAGGAGGAAAGGTCAAGATGGGTTGAAGGGGAACAGATGGGCAAAGGATGCTGGTGGAGTAGACAGGAGATGGGAGGGAGGTCGGTCATCCTAGCTTGCATCACAGGGATTCCCCGCCCCTCCCCCCAAAACACGGACCCCAGGCACCACCAGAGCCAGTCGGCTGTCTGCTAAGAACTCTGAAGCTGGTATCTAGTAAGTAACTCCAGCCCCGCAGGTATCTGGGTTGTAACATACAGAGCTTTGAAGCTCCTGGTCATGCATCAGCCATGTGCTTGGAGCAGACATTCAGAGCAAAGCAAGATAAAGCCAGGGCAACCTGTGCTCCTTTGGGAAGATCCCTATTGACACCTACCCTCAACTATAGGAACTTCCCTGCTGGTATTTCTCCTCCTATCCCCTGTAGGTGCACAGCACCGTGATAGGAAGCAGGGAGGGCAGGTGCCCAAGGGACAGTCTGTGACTCAAACCCAGCTGGACCACTTACTACTTGGCTATGATCTGCAATGAGGGGACTGGAACTCCCTTGGTCCTAGAAGCAGCTGGCTACTTGGCGCATGCACATAGTGGGCTGCACCAGGCTTTTTCAGTTGAGTCACTAGCCAGCTCTCAAATCATGAAATGGAGACTTATTATTAGTTTCGAATGCTCAGACTAGCTTGGGCTGGTTTTTGGCTAGATCCTTTAGTTTAAATTAACCTGTTTCTTTTTATCTACCTTTTGCCCTGGGTTTCTTTACTTTTTTAACTTCTGTATCTCTTACTTTCACGGCTTCTCCACTGAAGACTGTGAAGTCAGTCTGGCTTCATGCCCCGGGCATGTCCGGTTCTCTCCTCCTTCTCTCTTCCCTTTCTCTTCTTTCTAGATTTCTCCTCCTGTTTATCCTATCTGCCCACCAGCCCTGCCTATCCTTTCTCCTGCCTAGCCATTGACCAGTCAACTCTTTATTAAACCAATCAGGAGCCTTAGGCAGGGACGGTGAAACAAATGCAACACATCTTTTCATGATTAAAAATGCAGCATAAACAAGAGTAACACACCTTTACACAGCTAAAGTAACATTCTGCAGTGTAAACGTAGCACATCTTTGCCCAGCTAAAACAATATCCCACAGCAGTGGGCAGCCCCTGTAACAGCATGAGCTACCAAGCTGGGGTTCTCGCTAGACCCTGCCTCCAACAACAGCAGCTAGCACTGGGTGCAGTGGTGCAGGTCTTTACTTGGGTGGCAGAAGAAAGGCAAGTGGATCTCTGTGAGTCTGAGACAGCCAGGTCTACACAGTGAAGTCCAGGACAGCCAGAGTAGTAAGACCCTATCTTAAAAATCATCATCATCATCAAAACAGTTTGTGTTCATGGAGCCATTACCCTTCTGAATCTGTAAGTTCTACGTCCATAGATCCAATCAATTATGAATAAAAAATAGTAGGAATGCTTTTCATGTGTCCTGAACATAGACTTCTTGTCACTTCCTAAAGGATACAGTGACAACCATTTCAATAGCATTTCCATTACATCAGGCCTCAGCATCTAACACAGGTTTAAACTACATGGGCATCACTCTGACTTGAAGCCACGCACCAACTCCTTCCTCCCTGAGCCTTTCTTCTCTTAATCCTAAGGTTTAAATCTATTAACAACAAACTAAAACAAAAGCTCAGGACTAAAGAGATGGCTCCTAGGTTAACAGCATGTCCTGTTCTGGCAGAAGATATGAGTTCAGTTCTAGGCACCCATATGCACCTGGCCAAGTGCCACCAGAAGTGACTGTATCCTCTTCTGGTCTTCTCAGGCACCCACACACCTGAGAACATACATGAACAGAGATTCATGTAAGGGTAAATAAAGAAAAATGAGAAGTTTGATTCCTAAACTTCAGCAAAAATTAATAACTAATTAAAGCACATGTATGTGAGTGCTTTAAGTATGTGAGTTATATGAGAACAAGATGCCATTTTTTTATATGAAGGACTTGGGTGTCTAGATTCCAGTATCCTTAGGATGTCCTAGATGTGACCCCTTGGATACAAGGGATAGTTTTACTTAGAAAGTCCCAGCCATGAATTTAAAGGACTTTAGCACTCAGGAGGCAGAGACTGGTGGATCTCTGTGAGTTTGAGTCCAGTCTCGTCTATGAAACAAGTTCCAGGACATTCAGGGCTGTTACACAGAGAAACTCTGCTTGAAAACCAAAAAAGGGGGACTTGGGGGGGGGCTCTAGATAAAACTACTCACTTTTTACAGTAACCTTAGGGGTAAGCGCTAGTGTTTCCCTGAGTTGACATTGGAAGAAACAGAAACAGAGAGAGCTGAATGAATAACTCATCCAAGGACCATACAGCCTAGTGAACTTCAAGTCCAGAATTTCAAACCCACCAATCAGTTTCTATGCTTGGTAGTTCCATGTCAGCTTGACACAAATGAGAATCAACCAAGAGAAGGGAAACTCAATTGAGAAAATGCCTCCCTAAGACAAGGCTGTAGACAAGCCTGTAAGGCATTTTCTCAATTAGCAGCTAATGGGGGAGAGCCCAGCCCATTGTATGTGGGGCCACCCCTGGGCTAGGGGTCCTGAGTTGGTTCTGTAAGAAAGCAGGCTGTAACTGGGTGGTGGTCCTAGCACTCGGGAGGTAGAGGCAGGTGGATCTCTGTGAGTTCGAGGTCAACCTGCTCTACAGAGCGAGTTCCAGGACAGCTGAGCCTACACAGAGAGACCCTAATCTTGAAAAACAAAACAACAAAAACCAAACTACAACAACAAAAAAGAAAGCAGGCTGAGGAAGCCATGAGGAACAAGCCAGTATGCAGCTCCTCCATGGCCTCTGTATCTGCTAGTACCGCCAAGTCTTGCCCTGTTTGAGTTCCTGCCCTGGCTTCTGTCAATGACAGACTATGATATAGAAGTATAAGTCAAATAAACCCTTTCCTTCCCAGCTTGCTTTTGGTCATGGTGTTTCTTTGTAGCAATAGTAACCTTGACTAAGACAGGCTCTGTGACAAAATTTCCTTGCTGCTCCTTCAGATCTCTTCTTGACCCCTGCTAGTGCCCCGGGCTAGGGACAGGTGTCTGGTTGCAGAAGAAGCACATTGCTTAAGGTACAAAGCTGCTTCAGGGGCTGAAGATTAAGGCGCTGTCTGACTTGTCAGTCTGTCAGGGTCATGGTCCTCCCTTAGGCAGAGTGTTTAAGACTGGGACAGTTGTGACGTCAGAATGGCTATGTTTCAGCCTTTCTGGGAAGAAAGGGGCCTCTGTTCAGTGCACAGATGTCTGAGTTCTGCACTGCCTCAATGGCTGGAGGAAAAAACTTTCTTTTGGAGCCCTGGGTTGGATCTCCAGCACGGTGACCTCACTAACTAAACACAGCCTCCGGAACTCCCGCGCAGCCTTCTTAAGTTCCACAGAAAACTTATTGAGCATTTTTTAAAATATTACTCCCCCCCCCCCCCATTATATGGTCCTAGTTTGCCTCAAACTCACAGCACTCTTCCGGCCTCTGCTTCTCAAACGCTGGGACTATAGACATGCACATCACTCCTGGGTGCTTGGACATCTTAACTGGCACAACCTCCCTCACTGGCTACTGTGACGTGTGTTGCATCTTGATGTCTAATGTCCACATAGATCGTCGGGAAGTCTTGTTAAAAATGCAGGTCCATATTTTTGAGTCTGGGCTGGGCTTGAGATTCTGCATTCTAGCAAGCTCCCAGGGCTGTGGAAAGCAAGGGGAAAGACGACATCCAAGCTGGAATAGTGTCCTCTCTGAAGATGTGGCGGGAAGAATGGGGGGAGGGCCGACAACAGATGGGGGGATGGGGGCAAGAGACTTCATTGTGAACTATTTGAGATCTCAAGAATTTTTTGTAACTGTATGCATGTTGGGGACTGTGGATCACCAGACCCTGAATTTCTTGTAAACAACGTGTTTTCCTCTGCTCAGAGCAGCCTGCTCAGAGACCCTGATGGCAGGGGAGTGGGTTCTGAGGAGTATGCAGCTGAGAGATCCCGAGAGCTGGGGCGTGGCCAGAGCCCTATAGAAGCTGCCCCTGAGCACAATAAAGGGGGCACTCTTGTATCAAGGATGACCCATGTCCCTGTCTGTGTGCCTGTGTTTTTAAGTCTCTAGCTTAGTTCCCGGCTGGCGTGCTGTCCATAGTGCAGGTGCTAAGAAAACTCTACTGAGGGAAGGACAGGGACTATTCTGCTTAGTCAAAGCTGGCCTAAAACTCACTAAGTAGCCAAAGAAGACCTTGAACTCCTCATTCTCCTGTCTCTACCTCCGAAGTGCTGTGACATCAGAGGTGAGCCGCTGTACCAATGTTGAAGCCACTTTTAGTGCAATGCCTGCTCTATGTGCTATGCATTACGGCAGGGTTCACAAGCCGGGCAAGGGGCCGGAGATTGAAACACACACACACACACACACAGAGAGAGAGAGAGAGAGAGAGAGAGGGAGAGAGAGAGAGAGAGAGAGAGAGAGAGAGAGAGAGAGAGAGAGAGAGAGAGAGAGCACAACGGGTCATCCTTGAAACAAGAATGCCAAAAATGCCCCCTTGAATCAAGAATGCCCTCTTTATGTGTTTCAGGGCAGCTTATATGCGGTCTCCTTGGCCAGTGGCCACACCCTAACTCTCAGCTGCAAGCCAACCAGAAACCACTCCCCTGTCTCATGCTTAGAGCGTCTGTAAGCACAGGGAAACAAATTGTTTGCTCAGAGCAGCTGCAAAATAAGTTGTTTACTCCAGCAGACAAGGGGTCACAGGAAATTCATGGTCTGGGGGGTCCACAGTTCCCAACAGCCACTGTAGAATCTAGAACCAAGTTTAGCCTTTGAACTCAACCACCAATGACCTTCAGTGCCTGCTACACCGTTCCCCTGGCAATGGGTTCTTCCCGAGAGAAAGCCTGTCCCTAGGGATACAGACCTGTGAACAGCTCTGCAGCCTCATCTCTCCCTTAGCTTCCCTGGCTTTGTCAGAGAAATTGTTGTTCTTTTGTTTTGATTGGATTTTTGAAACAGGATCTCACTCCATAGCCCACGCTGGTCTAGCCTTGCCTCCAACATGGCCCAGGAGAGACAGCCTAGGTCAAATGAACTCTCATCTCCCAGATACCTCCATGGTTCCTGAGTATTTGCTGGTCTCGTCTGGTGAGCCTAGTAACCATTTTCATGCCCTCCTAGCCTCTGTCACCTGGAAGCAAGAAGCCTGCCCTGGAGCTCACAGTGGTGACTTTGTGGCAGCTCCTAACAACCTTAGCGAGGGAGGAAAACTGATTTACCAGGAAAGGTCACCCATGCCCAGGAGCAAGGAAAGACATGCTCTCATTTGTAATCAAGAATAAACTTGGGCCTGCTCTTCCAAAGGTCCTGAGTTCAATTCCCAGCAACCACATGGTGGCTCACAATCATCTGTAATGAGGTCTGGTGCCCTCTTCTGGTCTGCAGACAGAATATTGAATACACAATAAGAAAATAAATGAATATTAAAAAAAAATAAACTAGCTCTCTGGGAAGAAATGATTTGCCTAAAAACTATTTGGAGTGGGCACGGTCAGTGGGAAGTTTAAAGCTTAAGATCCGTGGACTGTCTGCAAGGACGTTTTCCAGACATTTGCTTTACAAAGTTCAGCCAAGATAGGGTCTCCCTCTGAAGTCCGGACTAGCCACAAAGTTCTGCCTCACCCGGCTACTTGCTGGGGTTACAGGCATGTGCCACCCACCATGCCAAGCTGCATAGCCATGACCTTCACCAGTAGGATACATTTTTAGTACCTCGGAGAGACATCTGCAGGAAACCTGTGGCAAGCCTCTGAAACAACGCACATAGATCCTGCTTCTGCTTCTCACATACCTGGCTACCACGGACTAAGCCCATTACTCAGAAGAAGGCATTGGCCGGTATTTTTCACTTCATGTGTACTAGCGGGTCAGCTAAAGACAAATCAAACCCCCTAGCAACCAGACAATTCTCCAAGAATGTGCCTGTAAGCTGCAAGTGAAACAAACTCATTTCCTAATGCCGGCAGGAACAAAGCTGATGAAGATGGAGCGTAGTCATGATCCAACCACGGAGATTCTAGCTCACTGAGTCACCTGTGCTCGTGCCTAGCCAAAGCGAGTTGTAAAATCAAGGCAAGGAAGACTGTTTTTCATGGCTGGAGACTGAACCCAGGGCCTGGGACTGGAGAGATGCTCAGTGGTTATGAGCACTGTAACTCCAGTCTCAAGGGATCCTAAGCCCTCTTCTGGCCTCCAGATACATAAATGGTATACAGGCATACATGCAGGCAAAATATCCATACACATAAATATATATGTATATGTATGTGTATGTATGTGTCTGTGTGTGTGTGTGTATATATATATATATATATATATATATATATATATATATATTCATTTTTTCCCATCCACGTGACAATCCCTCATATCATCTGCCATCTCCTCTAGGAAGTTGTCCCTTTCAGAGGCTAGGCTGGAGGCAGGCCCTAAGTCATTGAAAATCTGCATTATAAGACCTGGAAGAGTGACAGTCCCTCAGAGGCAGCAGAAAGCTGGCTGGAGCTTCTTAAACATTGTTGCTTGTTAGGATTAACCCCAGCCTGGCAGACTGCTGAGGCGGCAGAAGAGAGTCCATTACCTTGCCAAAACACTCTGCGTCAAGCCGGTATTTGACAAGGACAAGCTACCATGTCCTGGACAAGCACTTTAATAATCAGATTCTGAAAATGAAAATCCAGCGTCTCTGCACTCCTAATTTGATTTCTCCGTGGTGGGAGAGGGGAGTCTCAATGCAAACGGTGTTTCGGGAGCGCTCTGTTCTGTTGAGCAATGCCTTGACCCCTGATCCTGCTGCCTTTCTGATCACCTCTTGTTTAGCACCGATTTCAACTCAGGAAGGAAGAAAGTGGTGTCTGTCAGATGAGTGTCTGTTGAATTCCTTTGCCAGGAGAGGAAGTCACAGATGAGGGCACAGGTAACCTTTCCCAACCTGAGATCCTCGCTGTGGAGGGGATGGGTGCTGTGGAGGGGAATGGGTGCTGTGGAGGGGATGGGTGCTGTGGAAGGGGGATGGGTGCTGTGGAGGGGATGGGTGCTGTGGAGGGGGGATGGGTGCTGTGGAGGGGATGGGTGCTGTGGAGGGGATGGGTGCTGTGGAGGGGGGGATGGGTGCTGTGGAGGGGGATGGGTGCTGTGGAGGGGGGATGGGTGCTGTGGAGGGGGGATGGGTGCTGTGGAGGGGGGATGGGTGCTGTGGAGGAGATAGGTGCTGTGGAGGGGGGATGGGTGCTGTGGAGGAGATAGGTGCTGTGGAGGGGGGATGGGTGCTGTGGAGGGGGGATGGGTGCTGTGGAGGGGATGGGTGCTCTAGAGCACTAGAGGGGTCAGGCAGGGTTGGCAATGCCTACAGCACACTGGGGCCCAAGGGGAGCCAGCAGGCAACTGGAACACAAAGAGCCCAGCTCCGTGGCATTCAAGTGGAGAGGGCCGACTACCCATAAGTTGATTATAAGAGGTTAGGAAGGGCTTCCAGCACAATGGGCTTGGATTCAGTTTACAGAACTCGGTACCTGCTGCCAATGAAGGGAGCAGAGCCAGTGTGCCCCCACCTTCCCCCTCCCTGTCAGTGTGTCATTGATCAAGTCCTGTTGGGGAATATTATTTTCAGGTGTGTTGCTTTTGTTTATTCTGCATTTGTTTAACTCTGTGAAGTTGTGATTCTTTGCCTAAGACACCTGATGGTCCTAATAAAGAGCTGACTGACCAATAGCAAGGCAGGAACAGGGATAGGCGGGGCTGGCAGACAGAGTATAAACAGAAGAAGTCTGGGAGCAGCAAACACAGTAAGAGGAGAAGACATGGGGGGCAAGGCAGCCACCCAGCTACACAGCAAGCCTCAGAGAAAGAAGTAAAGTATACAGAAATAAAGATAAAAGCCCAAAGGCAAAACGTAGTCTGGATAATTTGAGAAAAGCTGGCAAGAAGCAAGCCAAGCTAAGGCCAGGCATTCATAATTAAGAATAAGCCTCTGTGTGATTTATTTGGGAGCTGGGTGGTGGGCCCCACAAAAGAGCCCAAAGAACTTAACATCAGACAATAAATAGCATCCAATCTAAAGCTTTTTACTTTTTAGATATTTTGTTTTTGTTATTGCTCTTCTGGAGAATCAAATTGGTCTGGTCCTGAACTTAACATAGCTGAGAATGGCCAATCTTGAACACTTGCCTCCTGCCTCTGCCTCCCATTTGCCAGCTGGGATTACAAGTGTGCCCTAGCAAGGCCACCTAAACTTTCTAGCTTTTAGGAGGTAGCCTTATTATCTAAACCTTTCTAGAACACAAAAGAAAAAAAAAATAAGCTGGGCATGGTGGTACACACTTAATCCCAGCACTTGGGAGGCAGACACAGGAGCTCTGTGAGTTTGAGGCCAGCTTGCTTTCTACATGGGGAGTTCTAGGACAGCCAGGACTATACAGAGAGACCCTGTCTCAAAAAACTAAAATATAATAATAATGATAAATTTAAATTTTTATTTCTTGTCAGTCCCTGGTTCTTAAAAAAGTACCCAAGTCAAATAAATACTGATATGCAAACTATTTAGACTAAGCGATATTTAGACTTATATTTTAAAATGTTTTGGTTTGGTCATTGAGTTGGAATTTAACAACAAAGTCAGCACACACTGTACCTGTGGGGAGAGCTAGGCAGATGATAAGGTGGGGAAGTTGATGGTATGGAAGGGTTCCTAGAAGCCCTGTTGGTTCTGTGTAGAGGAGAAAGAAGAAAAAAGAGAAAACCTTTTAAAGGGACTCAAGGACTGGGACCCTGGAGGAGATGGAGCCCCGGGAAAGGACAGCCAAGGAGGGCATGCATGAGAGCAGTCAAGGCAAGGCTGCGCTGAGCTGGAGAAAGAAAAGCAAGAGATCGAGAATACAGGGGCAGCTCCCTGTAACACATTCTCCTATTCTCCTCGCCTGACTCCCGTAGGGAATGCCCAGGGGCAGAATGCAAGTGCTGGTGGGAAGAAGGCTCCAGAAAGAGCAGGCCTTTCTTTCCTATGGCCCAAATTCAGCACTAGAGGGTGCAGGAGCAAGTTACAATCTCCCCCAAAAGTTCTACACTTCCTGCTGCTGGTATGCTTGGGCCCTGCTCTGAACACAGAGACCTCCACCTTTATGGTTGGGGCGGAGAGGTAAGGGGGCTCTGACTGACCGCGACATACATGGGGAAGGAGAGAGTGATGTCCAAGCCAACTCAGCTCCCTCATCCTGAGTGACCTGCAAGCTCTTGCCTTGAGAACTTGTGAGGGTTGCATTAGGTTGCCTCTGGTAATTTCTCAGCCATTAGCTAACACTAAAAACCTTTCCAACAACAGATTTTGGGAGGGCCCGTATGTGCGCAGGCACAGCTGAATTGTGTGTTTTAATATGGAGAGGATGAGAAGAGTTTTACTGCTGGTCTATTGTCGCACTGTTTCCCACTGCCAGGACCGCCCGTTGTTTTCAGGGGACAAATCCCTGCAAAGACTGCGTCTCCAGGAGGCAGGAAGCATTCAGCACAGCCAGGACCATATCATGCTGTGTGCAAGTACTAATTCTGGCAAAACAAGATCATGAATAAGGCTATATTTGTGTTTTTGACTTTATTGCTGTAGCTTCCTCTGTATAGTTCAATATAAATCTGCCTTCTGTTATAATTGCATAAATGCTTTGTTGAAATATTCACAGTTTTTGGTGAAAAAGGGAGGATCTCATCAGCACGTGAGCTCTCAGGTCGCCTGAGATTGGACGTTGATTCTTGGACAGGCAGGGTCTACATTCGCGTTCACCATGAAGATTCAGAAAATGAAGCTTCAGGGCTGGAGGGATGGCTCCAGGAATAAGAGTGGCTGCCTGTATCACCAAAACCAGGGGATCCAACACCCTCTTCTGACATCTCAGGGCACTGACACACATACATACACATCAAAAAAGAGAAAACAAACCTTAATTTAAATCCTGAAGGAAGAAAATGAAACTTCGGCCACCATTAACCCCTAAGCTCAAAGTATCAAATGGGGAAAGTGAGGCAGGATAGAAAGATTGAGAAAATTAAGATATGGAAAGAAAAAAGGAGTCCCTCACCCTGGATTATGGCTTCTATTGCTTCTAGCTGAGTCAATTTTGACAAAGGAGAGGAAGTACAAGCGTGGTGGTCAAGCGTATGGTGTCCCAGGCTAGATGCGAACAACGCGAAACAGGAGCCCCAGGAGCCACCGGGAGCGAGGAAGGTGGGCACCTGTCAATTACAAGCACCCAAGTCAGAAGAGCGTCCAGAACTGGCCAAGAGTGGTGAACTCCTGCACAAGCACAAGGTGCTACTGGCCCAAGTGGCTATCTCTGCAGACCCCAATGTCCCTAACATCATTGTGGCCCAAATGACCTCTCCAAGCTCTCTGGTACTGGATGGGACAGGGGATCTGGGGAACTCCAAGCCACAGTCATTTGTGCTGACAAAAGGGTGGAGCACAGGATAGAAATCGCTTTGCAGGGGAGCAGAGATTGTGTCTCCATGGCGTACACCTAGCACACATACAAGACAGGGGGGAAGACTGACGGCTTGGTCCAGGCTCTGGGCTCTAGGCTGAAAACCACGATTCCTGACACCCATGGAAAAGCCCCCCAAAGGCCTGTTTGCTTGGGGCAGCTATGATATCAAGTCTTACTTCACAGATAGTGACCTGACTCCCTGTCATGGGAGTGGAACGTTACCATCAAAAAGGAATGGAAGGACTCCTAGCTGGGATGGCAGACAAACGGAAGGACCAACATGTCCCTCCCCACCCCAAGGGCTGACAGGATTCTCCCTGATCTACACAGGCAGCTCCTGTCTGCCTCTCCTCCACCGCCTGTCCACAGGCCCCTGTGGTCGCTAGTGTCTGCACAATGCTGCTTCTGCCTGTGCGGTGGAGGAGGCGTTCCAGTCCTCCCTTCCTAAGATCCTGACTTCTAGAAGGCAGCGGACTGCTGGGGGTTGCCCAGCCCACTGTCTCTGCACCCTCACCCTTTGGCCATGTCATTGCTGTCAGGCGCTGTCCAACCGTGATGCCTTACCATGGGGAACATGTACCGGAGGCCGTCACTCCTAACTCACCTGTCTGCGTGAGCATGGCATCTCCCTTCTCCTTGACTTGCCTACCGTTTCCTGTTTGGGTGGCCCAGTCAGGGAGGCCTGGCGTGTGCTGCTGTTGCTTCCTACAGGGTTGGCCAGCTCTTTGCCACGGCCAGGGCTGGCTTCAGTAGCTAGGGGAAGGTCACACTGCTAAGACTCAATGCTTCTGGCCCCATCTAGGGCAGAAGGGGGGACCTAATTCCCCTGCCTTCTTTGTCCTTACAGGCAGTACTCAGAGCCCCTGTCCCCATAGAGAGCTTCTAGGCAAAGTCAATGACCACACCTTACTTGTCTCACTGGGCACTGTGGCCTGGGACCTTGCATCTGGCCTGTTGGTATTCTTTTGACTCCACTGGGGTCAGCTGCCCTGATGCCTACACCATGGCTCTCAGTGCTACCAGCCCTGGGCAGGACAAACGCGGGACACAGCTGGGAGCTGTGTCCTTTGTGGTCACCATGTGGTGCCCTCAGGCCCAGGTCTTGAGAGGAACCTCTGTCCCTGATTCTCTTCTGAATGGGAAATAAATACCCCTGAAGGAGGAAAAAAAAAATTGACACAATCACCAACAAATCACTTAGATTTCTTGTGTAGTGAATGTAGGAACCAGCCACTATAAGCTAAATATAAACAGATCACCCAAAGGAAGTTCTTTATTTCCAACCATTATCACCTGTCAGAGTAGGACTCAGCCATCAGATAAGTTTAATGGAGGCCTGAGTCTCAGTAGTTTAGCCTGAAGCAACACCTGGTTGCAGGAAGGACCATAAACTGAGATAACCTGAGCACCACCCAAGAACAGATCATCCAAAGGAAATGCCTAAGGTCCCAACTGCTGTAGGGATCACCAGACAGCACACTCACCAGGACACCCCTAGACAAATGTCAGCCAATCAGGGGTCCTGAACCTCAGAAACCCCTCACCCCCACCTTTACTATTATAAAAAACCAACTCTGAGCTCCAGGCTCTCTGTTTATTCCAATGTTGGACATGCAAGAGTCCAAGTTTGCAAACTTGCATAAAATATAGGCTCTTTGCTTTTACATACGAGACTTGGTCTCTTTGTTGCCTTTTGGGGGGACTTTGCAGATTTGGGCATTAACAGTGAAAGGGCTTTCAAATAAGAACATAACTAGCACTGAACCATGCTGTCAGAACGCAGACACTGGAATTTAACATTGCCTTCCTCACCTGGGAACTTGTACTTTCCTATAGAATTTCAAAAACAAGATTATGAACCAAATTTATAGTAAAAAACATATGCCTTGAGACTTTGCTGTGTGAACTCCTTCAGCCAATAGCCTTTAAGATGCTCACCCACTTGGGCATGCTCTCTTATATTATAAATGCAGCTGTGAAGCTTGCGAGGGTTCTCTCTGCTCTCTCCCGGCTGCTGGATTCAGTTCTTGTTCCTCTTTTGTGCAGAGGACTGTGATCTGAGTCTACCCCTAGATAAATAACCCTTTAGTATACTCAGTTTTCAGCTAGTGTGGGATTACTTGACAGCATCCATCTTCAAGACTTCATTTGACCTCTGGTTTTTATTTTGAGCCTGTGAATTTGTGCAAAACACCTCATAAACCAGCTTCTAATCTCACTCATTAAATATCTTTCCTTAAGGCATCTATTTTTTTATCTTTTAAGATCTATTGAGAGCAACCTCACTCCCAAAGACTCAAATCATATACATATATATATTGTTAAGGTGTGTAAATTCGTTCTCTCTTGTGAGAAGCCCACACTCACCTTTCTCGTTTGTGTTGCAGAGGCCATTGACAAAGTGTTTTAGGAGTGTCCGATGTTGCATGTGAAGTTTTAGAAATATCTTAACATTTCGTTCACAGGTATTTTCCTGAGTAAATACACACTACCTATTATTAGAATCTGTGGCTAATTACAACTTTTAAAAATATATTCTCTTCAGGATGGCAGATACAACAGAGGCCATTCATCAAAAGCCTTTCCTGGGACTTGATGAGATGGCTCAGGGGTATGGTGCTTGCTGTGCAAGCCTGACAGTATAATTTCGAGCCCCTGAACCCATGTGAAAGTGGAAAGATAACCGACTCCACAAATGGGTACCAAAGCAGAGTCGGCAGGTCACAGGACTCCTGACTCTATAGGGAGGTTCCTGGAGACCCCAGGGCAACATTTGACTTCCTAGTCTGCAAGTGCTTCGTTAGTTTTTATTTTTCTTTCCTGAGGGGGCTCGTGTGCCCCAGGTTGGTCTTCAATTCATACCACAAATGGAAGACCTAATCCCTGCCTCCACCACACCCATTTTGGATTTTTATTTTGTGGTTTTGTTTCTGGCCTGGGATTTGAAGACTTTACCTTCCAACCCCCGTAGAGATTCTTGGGGGTGGAGTTCTCTCACCCAAGAATCAGTTTCACACACTGCCTCGCCCTAGACTTAACTGCCGCATTAATGCTTGGGATTTCCTTGCTATCAGTGGCAGGTTGATAACGGTTTCATACAAACAAAACCTTGAAAACTAACAATTTTAAACCTTCTGTGTCTGGAAGCCTTCGTGTTGAAGTAAACATTTGGCCTTTGCAGCTCATTGGTAAAGCTGGGTTTGATGGGTAACACCGCAGATTAAAAACAAACAAGACCAGGAAAATATGGCCTTGCCTTCCAACTAATGGCTTTAGAAGAAAGCACCACATGAGAAATCCAGGCTGAAAGGTTTCCATCCATCCACATAAGACAATGGTCAAAGTAGCAGGAATCACTAAGGCTACTCTGTGGCCCCAGCCCACCTCCTTGGTGAGAGTTATGTGATCATCACCAACCACCTGGAGACCACCTCTGCTCAACCTCATCTCCTACACTGGAGTTTGCAGGTCTTGAGTCTTAGACTTTGGCTCTGCATTCCCTCTGGTCTGGGGATCACTTCCCCAAATGTCAGGATGAAAGGTCTCCAGAGGCTCAACTCAACGTATGTGATTGGTCCCCACAGAAAGGCCAGATTGGGTTTCCTAGTCGGTGAACTTTCAACCAGAAACTAACCTGAGTACTGCCCAGACCTTTGTAGCTTTTATTAATTTGTGTGTGTGTGTGTGTGTGTGTGTGTGTGTGTGTGTGTGTGTGTGAGAGAGAGAGAGAGAGAGAGAGAGAGAGAGAGAGAGAGAGAGAGAGAGAGAGAGAGAAAACAGGCTAACAGTGAGTTTGTCACAGCCTACCCTGGGCCAACAAAGCAGCCAGGTGCGACCCATTCTTCTAGGACTTGGCTTAGGCAGCCCTTCCTTCATCTACAAAGGTAAGAACTTTGAAAGACTACAGCCCCATTCAAGCAGCAAGATTTCAAGCAACTTCACTTCCACTGTGTAGACTTTTGTGGGTAAAAGGGCACTAAGGACAGAAAGAGTGGCCAGCCAACCCAACGTTGCCAGAAGCAACTCAGAACCCCCAGGGATGACACTGGGGTAGGTTTGGACATCTCTCTTTCAGTCAGATCGTATTGGTTAGGCCAAGGCTGAAATCTCATGAACACTCATTTTTCTGGCGCTGGGATTGCACCCAGATATGCATGATATAGAGAGGTACTCTACCACCAACTTAAACCTGAGGCCCAGGGTGGAGCCCACACTGGTAGAACTCTCAACAAGACGATACAATTAAATCTAAATAAGTATCTTTTCAAACCTGTGTCCAATTGGTTTTGCTTCAAAGACAAAACGAAGACTCACATTGGAGCACATATCCTGTTTCCTTTTACTGTTGTGGGAGATGGGGCATCACCTGTAGGCTAGACTGGCTTTGAACAGTATGTCCCCATAAGGTTGGGGACCACAGGCCTATGTACTTAGTCCATTTTTATAGCTTAAAGACCTGATATTATTGTTTTATGTGTAAGAGTCTCCCTATGCTACCCAGGCTGGTTTCTGATCTCTGGGCTCAAGTTCATTTTTAAGATTAATACATGTATTGTATGGATGCTTTGCCTGCATTCTTATCTATGCACCATACTTGTGCCTGGTACTCCTGGAAGCCAGAAGATAGCCTGGATCCCCTAGAACTGGAGTTAACAGATGGTTGTGAACAGCCATGTAGGTACTAGGAATAAATCCAGGTCCTCTGGAAGAGCACCCAGTTCCCTTAACCACTAGGCCATCCTCTCAGTCCCTAAATCTGTTATTAACCATCAGGTTTGTGGTAATCTGTTATGGTGGTACATCAAAAAGTAGACATGGAGGTAATTTCTTGGCAGCCACTCAAAACGAAGCAGCACAGCAAAAGACAACACAAGGGCTGAAGAGATGGCTCAGTGGTCCTAAGTATACCCTGTTCTTCCAAAGGACCTGGGTTCAAGTTCCGGCACCTACCCCAGTCCCAGGGCATCCAAGGGCACCAGGCATGCACTCGGTGCACAAAGACACGTGTAGACTAAACATCCATACATGTAAAATAAAAACTGTTTAAAGAGAAAAAGACAACACAGCAGAAGGACGAGTGTGTCCATTTTCCCTCTGACATTTACATTAGGGTGGGGGCACAACTAGCGAGCTAGGGGCCCTTCGCCCTATCCCCCGTGTGGCAAAAAAATAAAACCAGGGGTGCCTGGCACTATCTTCTGTAGCCTTCCCAACCTCACAGGGATGGCAGGCAGCGCTCTATCAGTTGTCTGAACTTGCCCCAGGATTAGACACAAAATTCCAACACTCAGGCTGAGGCAGGAGAGTAGTCCTACAGACGGATTCAAGGGTAACTGAGACTAGAGGTCATTGTAAAACAAAGCATTCCCTTTCGCTCCCCTCTGATTTCTTCAGTGCATCCCCATTGATGACAGATTAATGTCCAACAAAGGGCTATCTACACACACACTCTCACCCTCTAAGAGAAAGACTCTATCAACAAAACAGACGGCTTGAAGCAATGAAGTGTAGAAGCTCTTAGACAATACACAGTAACGGCAAGGTACTTTTGAAAATATTAGTAGGAATATTACATAAACAAATGATATATTAGAACTCCAAATTTTAATATAAAAACTCACATAATGGCAAAAGAGAGTTGATTCAGTCAGCCTGCCCACCCTACTGTGACCTCTAGACTCTACCCCGTGTGTGTTTACACAGGAAGATGCCTCCTTACCAGGGTAGATAGCTATTTTAAAATGTTATATATGCTAACTCAACCAACATTCAGGTAGTGAATTGCTTCCTCCTTACCCTGAAAGAAAAAAAAAAAATCCAGCCATCCGTCCTTCTGGACAGAGATGTGATGGTTCAGTGGTGGACAGAAAACATTCCAAACTGCTAAATTATATTGTTCAACAGCTCTTTCAAAAAGGGTATATCAGAAACAAACTTCTTAAATTCTTCAATATCAAAAAAGACCTTGGTTTTACCCTTAAAATCAAACGCCAGCTTGGCCGGATAGAGGATTCTCGGTTGAAAGCCTTCTTCCTGCAGAACTTTGATGATCCCGGACCACTGGCTTCTCGCATCGATGGTTCCGGGTGATAAGTCAGCTGT
This sequence comes from Microtus pennsylvanicus, assembly GCF_037038515.1. Lineage (NCBI taxonomy): Eukaryota > Metazoa > Chordata > Mammalia > Rodentia > Cricetidae > Microtus > Microtus pennsylvanicus. The sequence continues at coordinate 35,025,204 of NC_134591.1, read as the reverse complement.
CAGTCTGATTTTTGTTCCCCTGTAGGTTATTTCTTTTTTTGCTCTAGAAGCTTTTAGGATCTTCTGCTTGTCACCAGCACTCCAAAACTTCACCAAGATGTGTCTAGGTGTGAGTCTGTGCTCATCCACTGAATTAGGGATTCGGTGAGCACAGATGATCTCGAGACTCTGGTCTTCCAGGTCGGCAAAGTTTTCTTCTATTATTTCCTTAATTATGTCCTCTGCTCCATTTTCTCGGTTTTCTTTTTCTGGGATTCCTATCACTCGGATGTTGGAGCTTCGCAATCTGTCCTCTCTCTCTCTCAGCCTCTCTTTGTCCACGATCTCCTTAGCCAGTTGCATGGTCTCCTTAGTCAGTCCTTCCACTGCGTCTTCTTGTTCATTCACTCTTGCTTCAATCATGCAGGCTAAGGAATTCAGGTCATCCATTGAACTTTTCATATTTAAGACATCAAAAAAGTAAAGTTTTTTAATATTTTCAACCTCCCTTTGCATCTGTCTGATAATACCGATCACACTTCTTCTAAAGTTTTCTTCAGTTTCATGGATCAAGTCTGCTTCTTTGGCTGTTAGCTCTTCTATTTGTGGGGTCTTGTATCTCCCTTTCTCCATGTTCATTAAAAGTGGAGTGACTTGTGATGCAACACTCAGGCTTGTACATGAGCGGCTTTTAGCGCCGTCACTGCCTGCCTCTAGGGATTCTGACGGAGAAGCCAAGTACAAGGTTAGGCAGGGTGTCCCGATCCCCTGACTAGTCATGGCAGCTGCTCCTCCCTCCTGGCACTTGACCAGCTTTTTTTCCTTAGAGTCCCAAACCAAGTAGCTAAAGGCAAGTTCTCTCAGGCCATGGAAGGTCTCCTTCACATTTCCTTCTTTTTCTGATTCAGAATCTACTACCAAACTAATTAAGCCAATCTCCTCGCCGCTCCTGGTGATTTTCTCAACTCCATGCTCCTCTACCACAGTAAGGCCCTGGAAGGTTGAGCCTCGTGTTTCACGGAGCACAGAAGCCTCTTCCTCCTTCGCTATCTCTGAGTGCTCTTCTTTCTCTTCCTCCTCTCCTGAGGTCTGTTCTTCCTCCCCCAACTCTGAATCCTCTTCCTCCTCCTCCCCCAACTCTGAGTCCTCTTCATACTCCGTATCTGAGGCCTCTCCCTCTGAACTTTCTTCTTCTCCCTCCACCTCTGGGACTTTTCCCTCCTCTAGCCTTGAGACCTCCTGCCTCTCCAACGCGAGGGTTTCTTTATCCTTCTGTTGCAATGTTTCTTCTTCAGAAGTCTTCGTGTTTGGGCTAGCAATGTTTACCTCGTTGATGAAGAGGAAGCTCAAGCTATCGCTTGCTATTCTCCCAGCTTCACGCTTTGTGTCTCCTAGAGTTTTACCCTAGAAGTTTAAAAAAGTTATTTAAGTCACGCCTTTCAATGAATGAAAACTTCTATTTCACCCTCTAAATTTAATATATTTGCCATGACAATGAACAAATCCCTGTAAAATAACTTAAATACTTTTCTCCTTCGGTGAAGATCAAACTCAGTACCTTCTGCATGGTATGATTTGAGAACCCCACCAACAGTGGTAGATCCCGACATCCAGTTACCTATTCTCAAAGACATGGGTCCCCAAATAGATTCAGTTTCCTATGATGACCCTAACAAATGGCTGCTTCTGCAGTATTCAGAACAAGTTTCTACAAGATCATCATGCCTGCTCTGACCTTTGGAATCCCTGGTACATAATGCGTTGCATACGGACTGACTAAGCACCTTTAATGATTGCTCTTCGTGTTTCACAGAACCCTTTAGAATTAAGGCCTGCTAACTCAGATTCACCTGAATGGTGATGTATCTTTCCCTCTAACACAAAAGCAATTTAACCTATTTTTTTTAATTGTACGTATTTGTGGGTGTGTGTATGTGTGGAGGTGATGACATCGAACTCATTCGGAGGTTCCCAAAGGTAGCTTGCAGGAAGGAGTTATTTCTCTGTCCTACCATGTGGGTCCCAGGTATAGAGACTCAGGTCATCAAGCTTGTATGGTAAGTACTAATACACACTGAGCCATCCCGTCAGCCCACAATTTTAACTTTTTGATTTTATTTTGTTATTGTGTGTGTGTGTGTTTGAGGTAGGGTCACTAACTGTAGAGGAATATTATGTTCAGGTGTGTGACTTTTGTTCATGCTGCATTTGTTTAACTCTGTGAAGTTGTGATTCTTTGCCTGTCTAAAACACCTGATGGTCCTAATAAAGCTAAATGGCCAATAGCAAGGCTGAAGCAAGGATAGACAGGGCTGGCAGGCAGGGTATAAATGGGAGAAAGGCGGAAGAGGGGAAACAGCTAGAGAGCAAAGGGAAAAGGACGTAGGGCCAGCCACGGAGTAAAAGATATACAGAAGTAAGAAAAGGAAAAGACCCAGAAGCAAAGGGTAATGGGGGTAATTTAAGTTAAGGAAAGCCGGCTAGAAATAAGCCAACCTAAAACTGGGCATTTATAAGTAATAATAAGCCTCTATGTGTGATTTATTTGTGAGCTGGCTGGTGGGCCCCTCAAAAAACAAAGAGTTAAAACATCACAACAACTAACGGTCTAGGCTGGTCTCGCATTCATTGCAGTCCTCATGCCTCAGCTGCCACTCACGGAAACCATGCCTGATTTATGTGGTTTGGGGAACTGAACCCAGGTCTTTGTGCGTGCAAAGTATGGACCCTACCATCTGAGCTCTATCCCAGCCTTATATTCCCAAATAGTGACCAGAAGATAGGCATAGTGGTGTGCTTGTAATCCCAGCACTCGAGATGGAGGTTCTAGAGTCGGGAGTGGAGAATGTGGGCTAAATGAGAGCCTTTATCAAAACAAACAACAAATAAAAATAGGACAGCGAGCAACTGGAAGAAACTGAACACTGAGGTCTGAGTCCTACCTTACACAAAGAAGTGGTACAAATTCTAGGTGTGCTAAAAATCTCAGCAGGAGGCTGGGTGGCGGTGGCACACGCCTTTAATCCCAGCACTGGAGAGGCAGAGGCAGGGGGTCTCTGAGTTCAAGGCCAGCCTGGTCTACAGAGTGAGTTCCAGGACAGCCAGGACTGTAACAGAGAAATATCTCGAAAACAAAAAACAAACTAACCAACCAAACAAACTCAATATGAGGGGCTGGAGAGATGGCTCAGAGACTAAGAGCAATTGTTCCTGTATAGGACCTGGGTTCAGTTCCCAGCATCGACATGGTAGCTCATGACCATCTAAAACCCCAGGACCTAGCACCTCTTCTGGCTTCCTCAGGCACCAAACACATACACAGTGTACATACACATATGCCAAGCAAATCATACACATAAAAAAAACCAACTAGCTGAGGTGGTGGCACACACCTTTAACCCCAGCACTCGGGAGACAGAGGCAGGTGGATCTCTCTGAGTTCGAGGCCAGCCTGAGATAGTTCCAGGACAAGCTCATAGCTACAGCGAAACCCTGTCTCAAAAATAAACAGACAGGGGGCTGGAGAGATGGCTCAGTGGTTAAGAGCATTGCCTGCTCTTCCAAAGGTCCTGAGTTCGATTCCCAGCAACCACATGGTGGCTCACAACCATCTGTAATGAGATCTGGTACCCTCTTCTGGCTAGCTGTATACATAGTAAATAAATAAATAAATATTTAATAAAAAAAATAAACAAACAAACTTAAGCTACTTAGTGTTTAACTCCATTTTTTTTCTTTTTTCTTTTGTTTTCTCAAAACAGGGTTTCTCTATTTAACAATCCTAGCTGTCCTGGAACTAGTTTTTGTAGACCAAGCTGGCCTTGAACTCAGAGATCCACCTGCCTCTGCCCGAGTGCTGGGATTAAAAGCGTGAGCCACCAACTGCCTGCCTTAACCTTAAATTTTAACACAAACGTTTTGCTACTAATTTCTAGACTCCCATCAAACCAACTTTAATTTCCCTGCTCATCTCTCAAACTTGCAACAGTACTTTTGCTTCCAACTTAAAGTGCTATTAAAAATGTCACATTATGCTTGTTAAAGAATCATACCAACTCTGATTTATACTCGAATCCTACATCCTTGTAAGCTTACCAATCTTTCTTGATGCTGATTTCTTCCTCCATTTCTTGCTTCATTTTGTGGGAGTACATCTTTCAGTAATTCTTTCAGAAAAGGCTTTCTGTTGGCAAACTGTCGGAGGCTGGAAAGGTCTGAGAAAGTCTTTGCTTCGCCATCGCATTTAAATGCTAGCTTAACTGAGCACTGCAGCTCGGGTTCCAGCTCTGTCTCCTTCAGAAGACGGAAGATGCGGCCCCACCGCTTGTTAACATCCAGCGTGGCGGCTGAGAAGTCGGCAGCCAGCCTAAGGACTGCTCCCTCTTCCGGCGCACCGCCCTCTCCGGAGGCTTTTAGGAGGCTCTCTTTGTTCCCATGGCTTGTTTCTTTCTCCCCATTCTCCAGGTCCTCTCCTTCTAGAAGGTCTACATGGCCCCTGCTCTCTCTACACCCCTCATCTACATGATGCCGGGCTTCTCCCATCCTCTCTGGTGATGGTTTCACATCGCGGCTGCTGTCGGGTTTTTTGTCCTGCTTCCTGCTCAGCTTGCTCTTCTCCTCGCTTTTCACCGTGAGGTTTTCGGTGTCCTCATCTGTTTCAGAACTCCCCTCCACTTTCTCTGAGGCGGACTCGTTTCCTTCCTGCTGTGCGCTCTCCTCCAAACTCTTCACCTCAGGTGGCGTATGTTTTACCAGCATTTCCTTTAGGTCATTTTTAAGGCTTTCTCTCATCTCCACGAACATCATGTCTTGCATTTCCATTAAAGCATTAAACTTCTTCATCATGGCTGCCGATACGTGGTTGTACTTTAAATCCTCGGAGGAGGCCATTTCCCTCTCTGTGTCTGCTAAGAACTTTTCCTTGTGTTCCTTTTGAAGCCTGGCCGCTTTTGATTGCACACCCGACATCGTAGATGTGCTAACACTGGAGAGGGCTTCAGAAATTCAAAATCCTAAAAGAATAAAAAAAAAAGTCATCTAAGAAAACTATGCTACGTGTACTTAATAAATATTTAGCATAAAGGGTTACTAATGGGATTTACACACGGATATGATCACAAGGGGAAATAAAGGTCAGAACTCACAATTTATGCACAATGACGAAAACCCACTTAGAGGTGGACATGAGAGTTCATACCTATAGTCCATCTAATTAAGAGACCAAAGTGGGACCCAGGGGTTGGTGATAAGTGTAGGCAGCACAGTGAGACCCCCCCCTTTCAAAACAAACAAGGGCTGGGGACGTAGCTTGGGAGTACAATACACACAAAATGGGTCTAAAAAAGAGATTTAAGAGAACCAGCAAGGCGGGCATGGTAGCGCACGAATTTAATTCCAGCACCTGGGAAGAAAGGCTGGTGGATCTCTATGAGTTCAAGGCTAGCCTGGTCTACATAGTAGATGGATTTTCAAAGACTATAAAGATGGCGCAGAGGGGAATGAATGGCACCTGCCAATCCAAGTTTGATCCCTGGACCCACATGGAGAGACAGAAGTCATTTGACAAACTGTTCTCTGACCTCACATGCATAACCACACACAATAAACCAAATATAACAAAAACATTAAATTGAAAAATAAAAAGGAAGACATTACATATCACACACAAAACAAAAAAACACAAACAGCTGAGGCCAACCTAAGAACATTATTTTTGCAGAATGCACAATGTTAGAAACTCCCTAAGGGAGCCAAAGTAAACTCCAGTTCTCTTCCTCCCTCCCAGAGGCCCAGTCTGTGCTTAAGGACCCCAGACTGTGGGGACAGAAGTGGGAGAGTGGACTACACCACTGGAATGAGCATAATTTTAAAAAATGCCCTTTATAGCTTAGTCAGGATCCCACTACAGCCAAGGCTGCACCTCATAGCCAGAACCCAGCGACATCACTCACTCAAGACACCAGACACAGACCTAGAACCCCATGACACCTACTGGACATAAGCAGAGACCATGAGCAATGCTCTGCCCTGCACATCTGGATTCTGCCCCTCACATCAAAAGATACAGAGGTGAGCTGCCTTGGGGAGACAGGCTTGGGATCATAGTTAGGAATTTAGTGTGTGACCTTTGTATGATGACCGTGTAATAACCCTCAACATAATAAAATAAAACGTTTGCTATACTAACTATGAGTATCTCTTCCTGCTGAGACACTCACTCAGAGGACAGCTGCTGGGATGGAATCCGGACTGACCTGGTAGGTAAATGTGTTACCATAGGAATGCGCCACCTATGTGTGGGTTCATCACAGCAAACCATACTCACACTGCCTGAAGAATCATGGAATTTCTGAGGACTAACGGCTCAAGGAGCAGAACCAGAAACCAGACATCAGGTCACATATACTGGGAGGACCCACAATTCCACGGAAACCAAACATCTTGAGCAGCAAAACTGTATTGTTTCTGAGCGTGTAGATGAGCCGGGATGGGAAAGAGAGGAGGGAGCTGAGCTGGTCTTTTGATTTGGCTTCTTAAGTTTCTGTTACTGTCACGAAATGCCTAAGACAAACATCTTAAAGGAAAAAGAGGCTCCTTTGGGTTCTGTGGTTTTAGTCCACGGCTGCTCGGCCACCCTGGGCCTTTGGGAGCAGCATGTCTCGTGGTAGGAGCTTGTGGAAGTGGTGTCTGCTCATCACAGTCACAGGGAGGAAGACACTGGGATCGCAGCAGCTCTCTCGCTATACCTCAAGTCGCCCTTGCCTCCTAAAGGCGCCCCTACCACCAGCACACTGGGCCATTTGCCAAGCTGGCCGCACATAATTGTGGGAAACACGCAGGGCCAAAAGGAAACAGTTCTTCCTTACCTACAGGTGATTCCTACCCTGAAACTAAACATGAGCAATGAAAACATGGGCTGGGGGTGGGCGAGGGTCTCCTCCTGCCCCTGGAGTGCCGGGACCACAGGCCGTGCCACCTTACTTTGTGAGAGCAGCAACAACAAACCCTTTTTTGAGACATGGTTTCATTTAGCCCTCGCTAGCCTGAAACTTGCTACATAGTTGAGGCTGGCCTTTTAACCTCGTTACCTGCCGCCTCAAGCTCCCAGAGACGGGCACCATACCCAGCATATAAAAATGTCTGGACTTTCTTTTCTTTCTTTTTTTTTCTTAAGATGGCATTTCTCTGTTTAGCCCTGGCTGTCCTGGAACTTGCTCTATAGACCAGACGGGCCTTGAACTCAAGAGACTTGCCAGCCTCTGCCCCCCAGGTTGGGATTAAAGGTGTCTGCTACCACCACAAGACTAAATGTTTGGATTTTTATTTTTGCTTAAATTCAGGGCCTTTTGCAAGGTGGGTGAGGATGCCACCGCTGAGCTGGATCCCTAGTTCTTGAGAAAAAGTTTTAAAGCATTAAGATTCTTTGCAGTTCTCCATTGCAGATTCTTCTGTGTTCTTAACACAATCCAAGAGCAAAACAAAGGAGTGTTTGAGCCAAAGTCGCTTTCTACGCTGTATATAAAGGTACAAAGGCAGACGGGGTTTTAGTCAAGGGGGCTTGCCGACCTTGCCAAGGCCCTGGGTTCTATGTACACACCACTCTCATCCCTCATTCCCTTTAGATCAACCACGGAGGCTCAGGACAGTGATCCCAGCATTAGGGAAGCTGAAGCAGGAGGATTGCTCCAAATAGACCAGCCTGGGTTACAGAGTTACTATCTCAAAAAAACGAAACACCAAACAAACACACATACACAAGGAAAATGAGAACCATAGAAGAGTCAACCTAAGTACGCCCAGGATCCGTACGCTGGGAGAATGTCCTGACTTCCACAAGAGTTTCTCAACACAATGTTCACGGAGAACACACAAAATAAAACAGCCGGGCAGTGGTGGCACTGGCACTCGCCTTAAATCCCAGCACTGGGGGGTGGGGGTGGGGTGGAGGCCAGAAGTAGGTGAATCTCTGTGAGTTCAAGGACAGCTGGTGTGCAGAGTTTCTGCAAAACTAGGACTATACAGGGAACCCCTGTCTTGGAAGCAAAAAAAAAAAAAAAAAGTAAGAAACTAAGTTAATAAATAAAATAAAATTAAAACATAACATGTAAAGTGAAGCAGAGGATCTGTTTAGCTGACTAGCCTGGTCTACACAGAAATTTCCAGCCCTCCAGGGGGATACAGTGAGACCTTGTATCAAAACAGTTAAACAGTAACAAAGCAGAGGACAATGTTTCATATTTAATCTGGAAATCTGAAGCAGATTTGTTTTGCTTTGCTTTATTTTGGTTTAGAACTTGCTAGAACCAAACTTGTATGCATCACTCCCCCACCTGCCTCTCAATGCGGGGAATACAATGCCGGTGACGTCAGAGTTTTCTGAGTTATATCCAAACCCCAGAATTCTAGAGAAGAGCAAAAGGGAACTATTTCAGTAACCGTAGGGGCTAGACAACATGAAGGATGATGAGGTTTAAAAGACAACAAGACAAAAAGACCACGCGTTTCTTCAGTCTCATAAAAAAATTGATGCAGTTCCCCGCGGGTGGAGTTCTGGAGCTGGAGAGCAGCAGCGAGGCCTTGTGTGCGCTAAGCAGGCGCTTGGCCCAGCCGGACACACAAAAACCCATTAAAGCACATACTAGCCAACCAAACGCATTGGCAACAAGCAAGCTTATAAGCAAGACCATGCTGGGTTTATTCACTAGGACCATGTTGCCCTGCAGAAGAAAATCTAGGTTCAGGCGTAGCATCACAGTATCTGAGGCAAGTGGTCCTGGGGGATGGGGCATTGTAGTACAGCAATCAATCTAAATCAAGTCACCACACTTAATCCCAGCACTCTGGAGGCAGAGACAGGCTGCTTGGACCTAGCTCTGCAGCCCAGCCAGGCCTTGAACTTGAGATACTCTTGTTTTTTCCTCTTGAGCAGTTGCCACCACCAGGGCCCAGCCTAGGAAGGGTTTCATTAAGTAGACGTGCAAATCTGTCTGAATTGGGCAGTTTACGGAAGTGGTTTTGAAGGACAAGTCAGGGTGAAACTTAGTGCTGCTTTATGTGGGAGGTTCCAGAACCTGGCAGCTCCAAACCAAAGTGAGCTTGTTATTTAAGGGATGGAGAGACGGCTCAGCTGTTAAGAGCACTGGCTGCTCTTCCAGAGAACCTGGGATTCTGTTTCAAGTACCCATATGGTGGCCAACTACCTGAAACTCCAGTTCCAGGGGAGCTGATGCCCTCTTCTGACCTCCATGGGCAGAGCACAAATACGGTACACAGACATACAACATACATACATGTTCACTAAACCGATCCACACAAAATAAGAAAAAGACCTCACAGCCTAGCCTGCAGTGGCTTTGAAACTGACTAGCGCTTGAAACCACCTTGAATTGGCTCTTCTGTTTCATTTCTTAAAAAGATTTATTTTTTATGATTTTTAATTATATATGTAGCTATGCATGTGTGTGCCTGTGGGTATGCATACGAGTGCAGGTAGGTCCCCGTGCCAGGAGCGGCGGGTCTCCTGGAGCTGGAGTAACACATGGTCATAAGCCACCTGACGCAGGTCCTCTCTCTAGGAGAGCAGCAGGTACTCTTAACCACTGAACCATCCCCTCCAGGCCGTGTCTGTTTCTTGTATAAAGAATGAAATGTTGGGTGCTGGTGGCGCGCACCTTTAATCCCAGCACTTTGGAGGAAGAGGAAGGCAGATCTTTGAGTTCTAGGTCAGCCTGGTCTACAGATTTGAGTTTTAGGCCAGCCAGGGCTATACAGAAAAACTCTGTCTTAAAAAATTAAGTTTCCCTTTCACCACAGCTTCACCACATCCGCTTTTGTTTTGTTTTTTGAATGAGAACGAACCCCTACATTTAAAAGTTGTAAACAGCCAGGTGTCGACAGCGCTTGCCTTTGATCCCAACACTCGGGTGCAGATGGGTCTGAGCTATCATCCTGGTTGGTAGAGCTAGTTGAAATACACACCCCACCCCCTCAGCTTCAGAGCTCTTTGAATACTGAGAGGTGGCCCATTCCTATAATCCCAGCTTTCAGAGGCACCCTGCCTTAAACCTCGCCCTCCCCCAGAAAAAGAAAAAAGAATATAAAGGGGGGTGGCCATTAATAGCACACACACCCAACTTCTGCAGGGCCCTCGACTCAGATCTCCAGCACAGCAAAATCAGCCTGTAACTTCTCAGAGTTCCTGTTGAATGGCCAACAGGAATTGTATATTTCCAACTGCTATACAGTTTATATCTATTGAGAAGCTACAGCTAAAATTCTGAAAAAATACAAAATATTACTAAACACAAAAAGATGCCAATGTAGCTGAAGAGATCACAGAAACAAACAAGACCTGAGGGCACTTTTCTGCACCTGGTGCATGGGAGAACCCCTGAAAGGCTGGGTCTGCAAAGGCTGCTCGGCGGATGAGAGCTGCGGTACAGGGGACACTGGAATGCTGCAGGTTCAAAGGTTAGCGACCTCATCGCGGGGTAGTCCAGCCTTCCAGAACACCATTCCTCCACTACCCCTGTGTCTTGTGACTAACAGATAAGAACCTTTTGGAATCTGTTAACTTAGCACACCCCTAGACTCAGAGCTTCCTGAAAGCTAAGCGCCAAGAATGTCATCAGATAGTATCTTGGGCCTAGAGAAACACTTCCCCAGCCTGGCAGTGGTGATGCTCGCCTTTAAAAGAAAGGCTTCCCCAAGCCCACTGTACCTGCCTCCCTGATGTACCCACCAAATGTATCTTTTGCCTTCATTTATGACTTTCTTTTCTGTAAAACTTAATGGAATGTCTTCCAAGCTGGAATATGGAATTAGTGGTAACCTAAATCTGTGTTCCCAGTCACTCAACACAGGTCCATAATAAGCTACCTCTTATTTCCTTTAAGATAAGAGCTGCGGTTTTTGCAGTGACACCAAAGTTAAGTAAAAGTGTTAAATAAATGAAATCCCAGCACCTGGGGTTGAAACCAAGCTGGGATACACAGCAAGTACCAGGCCCCCCCTAGGGCTTTGGGTTAGTCCCTGTCTCAAAAACCAAATAAGTCAAATACACATCCATCCTATCTACAACAGAAAACAACTTGCATGGAAGAAAACCAGGCTTCTCCAGAACTCATTATGTAGTTCAGACTGGCCATGAACTAACAGCAATACTCCTGCCTCAGCCTCTTCCGAGCTGGGATTAAACAGAAGCCATCACATGTGACTCAAGATCAGTAATAGAAACACAGTACTGGGGCAGAGATCTGTCTGCTAGAGCTCAGGGGTGACTGGCTCGGTGGAAGCCCCCACTGTCCCCTAGTGGCTATTTTGAGTGACGGTACCAACATAGGAAATTGGAGCTTGCTTCAAACTGTTGGGCACGAGAAGCAGAACAGAACCTGCACATCAGCTGCAGGGCTACACAAGGAAAAGACAAAATCCCAACGAGAGGGACAAAGGGCGAAGTCGGTTGGAAGATGCACTGACAGAGTTAGAAGCTCCTTTTGTTAAAAGCACTCCTCCCTCTCTGGGGTCCGAATCCTTGCCCAGCTGTGCCCTTCACCTTGCATCTCCAAGGTCAGTGCTAAACCATAACAGGATACAGTGGTGCTCAGGCTATGCCAGCACTTGTGGATAGAGGCAGAAGGACTAGGAGTTTGGGACCAACTTCCACCTCACATCAGAGTTCAAGGAGCCTACCTCCTCACAAGACAGGCTTGGTGGCCTAAAGCCTTTAACCCCACTTGGCCACATGACTTGGAGGTCAGGTTGGGCTCTGTGAGACTCTCTCAAAAGCACAAATCTAAATCAAATGCAAGTAATGCAATACTGGATGCTGAACCCAGGACACAAGCCACGCTGCGCACTCACCCACCCCCAGCCGCGTGTACCCTAAACCTCTCACGTGGGGGCGGGGGATAATCCACAGCCCTGCACACCAGCAAGCTGAGGGTGAGGACACACACAATAAGGAACAAGTTGTGGATTTGAAAATGCAAGGGGCTAATAAACATCTGAAAAGAGGACAGAAGGTGACAAAAGGGACCAGGCCAGGGCCCAGGAAATGCAAATCCAAGACGACGCTCCAGCTCTTCCAGAGACAGGAAGTCATGCCCTCCCCCTAAGGCCAGATCGGAAAAACTTTACTAGGTTTCCAGAACTCTGTAGCGAAGGAAGCGCTCCTAAACCATTTAAAATGTAAATCACACAGGAACCCAGACTTGGGAGGACGAGGCCAGAGAATTGCAGCCAGTTGGAACCCAATTGGAGCTACACAGTGGCACCAGCTCCCAAAGGAATGAGATTTCGCAACCCCACAGGGCAGACCGCTACAGCAAACCGCCTAGAGAAACATACCAGAACTCATCAGTGTCTCCCGAGCACTTCCCAGCTTTAATAATGCCCACCACCAATGCTGACCTGAAATCAGCCAACTTCGCTCAGTTCTTCACCCTACTAGAAAACTTAGGGGTAAAAGTTGGACTATGTAGGCTCTTGTTTGTGTTGAGACGGGGGCTCACTGTCCCACTGAGCCTTCAGGGAACCTTTTACCTTTACCTTTTGCCTCAGGTGGGACCACAGGTCTGAGCTACCCATCAGTTTCTAGTATTTGCTTGTTTGTTTGAGACTGGATCTCTCTACGTAGCCCTGGCTGTCCTGGAACTCACTCTATAGCCCAGACTGGCCTTCCACTCCGAGATCCGCCTGCCTCGGCTGGGATTAAGGGCGTGCACCACCAAGCCCGGCTTGTTTTCTGCTTGAAACTCTGGGATTTAAAACGATTCCTAGGGTGACAATCCCCAGTGGGTTTCAATGCTATCACAAATTCGCGACAGTAGGTTAAGGATCCCACCTCAGAATACAGACAACGCCCCATCCCTACTTCGGTCCCACTCCAGAGGGCCCTTCTCCGTGCCCCACGAGCACACTCTACAGCTTACCCAATCTGCACCTTAAGGTACCAGCTCTCCGTAGCACAGGACTTGTTCCGTCCACCCACAGCCGCGTCTCTCAGCACCTGGAATTAAGTGCACAACCCAAGTCAAGTTGTGAGTTTGTATGTAGAGAACCACCCACGTGTCGAGGGTAAAAGTTCTTAGATGTGTGTTTGCTGAAATAGTATATACAAGTCATTAGCAGGGACACTAGGGTGGGGGGTAGGGAGGAGGGAACAACCTGAATCCCGAATTCATGGAGGCAAAGCGCAGGCCAGAGGACGATGGTTTCTGTCCTGTGCACGAGGCTATTATTAGCATAGCATCTTTAATGACTTGAAAAAGAATTCTGTCCAATTTTTTTTAAAGCAAACTTTGCAGAGAAACTGATGTAAACGTCTTCCCAGTCAAAGACACGGAGGAAAGCGTTGGAAGGTGGAGGCTGGAAGGGCCTGAGAGCCCGGGTTCCCCAGGCTCTCTGTAGAGCTCTGCCTGGGGCGGCCTTGAGCTCAAGCTCACCTCCGCCCTCGCGCAGCTCCCACCCGGCTGCCTCACTGTCCCCCACTTTCCGGGTGGAGGAGCGATCTTCACTGCCCATCCCGGGGCCGGACAGGCGGAGCAGGGTGAGAAGATCGGGGACATCCGGGGCCTAGCCCTGAGCAGACTTACCTGGCAGCCACGAGGTCCAGCCGGGAGGTCACACACGCCAACAAAAGCAGGCCCGGCGTCTGACCGCAGGAGGGACTCGCCGGTCGTCGCGTGCTGACTCCTCCCCTCCCTCTGCGAAGTTTGCAGGTTTCTAGGCCCAACCCCCCTCGCCCTCGGCTTCCCTAGCCCCCTCCCAGTAGGGCCTGAGCCTGCGGGGCTCGGTGGCCCACACCCAGAACCTGTACACTCTGGAGGGCAGCTAGGGCGCAAATTTGAAAACACGCTCACCAGCCGGGGAACGTACGAGCACACACACATCCCTGTCCTGTCTCCAGGTTCTGGACGCAACAAAGCCCACACTAAGCGCCCAGGACGGAACCATGGTGTTAGTTACTCCGGGCTCCTTTCTTGATGCCTTCCTCTCCGTGCATTTCTGGCCCTCACCTTTCTGCTCCAGGGCCTTTGCACTGGCTGTCTCTCTGTGGCCTCTCTTGCCAGTTCATGTTTTGAGAGAATCTCTTCAACCTGGAATTCCATTCGCGCTGAACTCTGAACTCCTCATCCCCCTGCCTGCACTTCCCTAGTGATGGTTTACAGACCCGTGAGCCAAGGCGTGGGGGGTAGGGCAGACCTGGGACCTCGCGAGTGCCAGGCAAGCACTCTCCCAACTGGGTTACAGCGCCAATCCGTACTTTCTTACTTTTTTCAAGGCTGCCATTTTTTTCCATCCCCTGGTCTCAGGTCAAATATTAACTCTTAAAGGAATGGCGGCAACAGCTACCAATGTCCAGCTACTCTGGAGGCAGGAGGATACCTTTGTGCAGATGAATTGGCGCTAGCTTGGGCGCTATAGTGAGACCTGTCTCTTAACAAAAACAAAGTTCTTCTCTAAGGGGCCTCCGAGTCCACCCTTCCTAAAGAAGATACATCCATGCTCCAGTCCCAAAGCTCTACCATAGTACTGTTTTTACCCCAACACTTTTTTTTTTATTTATTTATTATGTATACAGTATTCTGTCTGCATGTATGCCTGCAGGCCAGAAGAGGGCACCAGACCTCATTACAGATGGTTGTGAGCCACCATGTGGTTGCCGGGAATTGAACTCAGGACCTTTGGAAGAGCAAGCAATGCTCTTAACCACTGAGCCATCTCTCCAGCCCCCTACCCCAACACTTTTTAAAGACAACAGCTTGCTATGTAGCCCAGGCTAGCCTTAAACTTCCTATGTAGCTCTGATTGACCTCAGACTCCAGGCTTTAGCCTTCCAAGTGCTGGGATTTCAGGAACACACGATGCCCTGTTGCATTCTCCGTGTTCTTGATTCCCAGTTATCAGAGCTGAGTGTATTCAGTAACTGAATTTCCATTTCATGTCTCTCTGTTCCCTGCTCCCATAATAGTAAAAATTACAGAATGTAATTCCAACCAGACAAGACTTATATCTTTCTCACTCACTATATCCAGGTTTATTCACTATATCCAGGATGGTGACGAGCATGTTCTACAGCCCCTTGTTGAATGAAGAAATATGTAAGGGAGCCTACCCTCCTGCCACAGCACACCAGATGCTATTGCTCAATGTGTAGCACGCTTTCTGTAGGATTAAGGATGTTGGTTCTAGAGAGATGGCTCAGTGGTTAAGAGCACCTGTTGCTCTTGCAGAGCTCGCAGGTTCAATTCCCAGGGCCCACATGGTGGTTTACAACAATGTGTAACTCTAGTTTCAGAGGCTCTGATGCCCTCGTCTGACCTCCAAGGACACCAAGCACACGTGTGGTGTGCACGCAGGCAGGCAACACACATAAAATAAAATGAATAAATAAAGAAGAGTGGTTTGCTGGATGTGGTGCACATAGCTTTAATCACAGCCCTTGAGAGGAATAGGCAAGTGTCTCTCTATGAGCTCGAGGTCACCCTGCTATACACTGGTGAGTTCCAGGACCACCAGAGCTGAACACTGAGGCTTAGCCTTAAGAAGAAGGGTGTGAGCCGGGCGGTGGTGGCGCACGCCTTTAATCCCAGCACTCGGGAGGCAGAGGCAGGCGGATCTCTGTGAGTTCGAGACCAGCCTGGTCTACAAAGCTAGTTCCAGGACAGGCTCCAAAGCCACAGAGAAACCCTGTCTCGAAAAACCAAAAAAAAAAAAAAAAAAAAAACCAAGAAGAAGGGTGTGCTGGGCATTTGTCTGAGTTGGAGCCTTTGGGGTTCCAGGTGACAGGGAGGAAGGTGGGCCACATTAGGTCACACAACCAGCTCACTAAGTTCATGGGAGTGAACTTTTAAAAGGATTTGCTTCCTCTTTGACATCGTTGTCCTGGTTACGTTTCTGTTGCTGTGACGAGACACCATAACCAAGACAACTTAATCGGGGGCTCACAGTCTCCGAAGCTAGAGCCTGTGACCGTCATGGTAGCAAGTATGGCAAAGGGCCCACTGCATGGCTGTGATCAGCAGCTGGGAACGTCCATCTTGAGACATAACCGTGAGGGAGAGAGAGAAAAAGACCCAGGACAGTCTTTTGAAACCTCAAAGCCCATCCATCCCCAGTGACACACCTCCTCCAACAAGGCCACACCTCTGAGTCCTCCCAAGCTTCCACCAACTAGGGACAATCTATTAGAAAAAAATGAGGGGGGATGGAGGGATGGGATTTCCATGTAAATAAACACAATTAATAGAAAACCCTTAAATAAAAATTAAAATGAGCCAGCAGTGGTGGTGAAGGGCTTTAATCCCAGCAAAGAATTTAGTCCCAGGCAAAGGTAGGTGAATCTCTGAGTTTGAGGCCAGCTTGGCCTATAAAGAGACTTCCACAACAGCCAGGGCTACACAGAGAATCCTGTCTTGAAACAAAACAAAACAAAACCAAAAAACCAAAACCAGACAAACAAAGATGGAGAAGAAATCTAAAGACAGAGCTCAGTGGTAGAGCACGTGCCTGGCGTGTGCAAATGTCCTGGATCCTGTCCTCAGCAACATACACACACACACGCACATGTACACACACACACACACACACACACACACACACACACACACACGCACGATCAGGGTTGGGTTCCATGTATGATTTAGGAAAAATATGATTCAGAGCAGTATTACGTGTACTGTACGGATGCAGGCAACAATTCAAAATGTAGAATTAGCCATGCAAAACTATTCTCATTAATTTTCTTTTTTTTAAAGATTTTATTTATTTATTATGTACAGAATCCATGTATGCCTGCAGGCCAGAGGGTGCCAGATCTCATTAAAGATGATTGTGAGCCACCATGTGGTTGCTGGGAATTGAACTCAGGTCTTCTGGAAGAACAGTCAGTGCTCTTATCCGCTGAGCCATCTTTCCAGACCCTCTCATTAATTTTTTATTTTAATGCTATTTTATTAATATCTCATCTATTTGTGTAGGGGTCTGTGAGTGTGCCACATGGTCAGACAACTTTAACTTTCCTCAGTCATTTCTCTCCTGCCAACAAATAGGTCCCGGAACTGGAATGCAGCCATCAGGGTTGGTGGCAGGCACCTTCATCCGCTGAGCCATTTCTCCAGTCCCTTATTTCTCTCTCTGTGTTTCTCTCTTGCAATGCTGGAGGAATTTTAGGCTTTAAATATGCTAGGCAAGGCTATACCGCTGAGCTACACAAAGTGGCCCAATTTCCTCAACAGTAAACAACAAAAGCTAAGTTGGCAAGCACCTGTATTCTCTAAACATGGGGAGGAGGGCAAGGTCATCCTCGGCTATATAGGTAGTTTGAAGCTAGCCTGGGCTACAAGAGACACCTTTGTCTCTGAAAACCAAATTAAACAAACAAAGTCACATCAAAGAGAAAGAGAGTGAAATGTCTCCGCTGAGAAAGGACTTGCCTTGTAGTCCTGGCAGCCTGAGTTTCACTCCTGGAACCACACAAAGGAAGAAGAGAACCAACCGGTGCCACAGAGTTGTCCCCTGACATACAGACATGTGTGGTGACATTCATGTACCCACACGGACACATCATACATGCACACTAATAATAAATACTTTTTAAATGAAGCAATAGAGGGCAGGGAAGAAACTACAGCTGAAAATTCAATCACGCAATCCTTAAAAGGAATTTCAAACAGGTGGGGCATAGTGGCAATTGCCTGTAATCTCAGTACTTGGAGAAGGGAGGTAAGAGTACTGAACATTACATTCCCGTGCAACCTCAGCTGCTTCGCAGGTTTGAGGCCAGTCTGGCTACACGAAACCCCTGTTGCAAAGCAAAACAAAACAAAACAGCAGCAACAACAAAAGCAAAGACCCTCACTTTGCTGAACTTGTTTGAATCCTGACTGAGACACCCGATCCTACACAACATTTGAGGGCAAAGGGAAATTGAACACTGATCTCATTGTATGATGCTATTAAGGGGTGGCTGTTCTTCTGTTCTTGTCTTGCCAGAGACAAGAGGAGAGCTCAAGGCACAGGGGCAAAAGTTTTGAGCAGAGCAGAATTTAGAGAGAGGGCTGTAAAGCAGGGACACTGGACCGAGACAGGCAAGGGCTATAAGATCTGGCAAAGCAGATAACCGAAGCTGTAGGGGCCTCCTGCCTGCGTGCCATTTCTATCAAGATTCAAAGACAAAAGTCCAGGGGCTGGAGCGGTGTCATGGTGGTGAAGAGCACTCAGTATAATATTTTTCACTTCTATCCGTTTATTAGAAAATTTCACCTTTTGAAGATGGGTTCCTTTTTATGTGTATGTGTTATGACCGTGCGAGTGTGTGTGTGTGTGTGTGTGTGGTTTTTTTGAGACAAGGTCTCACTGTGGAGTTATGACTGGCTTGGAACTTGCCGCATAGAACAAGTTGGCCTCAGTTTGGAGAAATTCTCTTGCCTCCGTCTCCTAAGTGCTGGGCTATGGTGTGAACCACCATGTCTTTCCTGCCAACATGTCTCATCCAGTTTCTAGCTCCTGAGCCCTTAATGGATATTGTAGATACGTGAAAAACCTTATTCTATCTCATCTGTCGGTTTTATGTATAAACAAACAGGGCTTCATGTAGCCCAAACTTGCTATGTAACGTAGGATGACTTTGAACTCCTGATCTTCCAGTGACCTGAATGCCCAGATGACAAGCATGTGCCGCCGTCCCTAGTTTATGCCAGCTGTGAAACCCAGGGCTTTGTGCCTGTAATGATATCAGCTGAGTTGCATCCTCAGCAAAGATCAGTTTTACTAACTATTCAATTTACAATTATTAAATTCATCCTCAATAGCACACACATACATACATACAATAACATACGTTCTATCAACAAGGCGCCCCAACAGTGTCCGTCCTGGAGGTAGGGAGAGGGGTTGGGGTGGGGCCCCAAGCCCCCAAATACTCACATTCATGTATTACTGCACAGTTGTCAAGGCAACTGATTCAGCTGCAATAAGAAGGGGAGAACTGGAAGGCAATGGAACCTGGCCTTGGGGACTAAAAACGTGAGGGATACATTCCTTCCTGTGTTATTGTTGGATGTGGCGCTGACATTCTGAGAACTGGGTTTCAGAAAGTCGTGAACCCACACACTGCAGGCGGATCTATCACTCCAGACTCCTTGCCCACTTACCTGCCAAGAGCGCTGGTCAAAAGCCTCATACTCGCGGTGTCTCTTGCGCCACCATGCGGTTATCTCAGACATCGCAGGCTTCTGTACGCCAAAGCCCCGCAGCCGTGAGGGATAGGAGACAGCAAGTTTAGGAGAATAGGGCTCCCTTGCCAGTATTTCATTCTTTTCTAAAAGGTGCTTAAACACGGTGGCCTTCCCCGGCTGGAGCAGTCGGCTTCAGCACCGAATTCCCTTAGTCTTTCGGGTACCCTGACTCAGGTAAAACCCTACCCTCGGTTTCATACAGAAAAGGACTTAGGAAGAGGAGCCAATAGGAAGCAGAAATTGAGAAGCATTTGAAACACAGATTTTCTGCAGAGGGTTAAGAAAAAGAAGGCTCTGGGGCGGAAAGTCTAAGATTTGTGGTGTGGGTTTCCCCAAGAGTCCCCCCACTCTCTTTAAAATGGCGCTTTCTCCTAGGTGGGTGGGTTTGGAAGTTGCTGTCGTAGAAGGCTCGCGAGGACTTGGGCAGGACATTACAGAGGTGCACCGGGCAGATTCACTGATGGTAAAGCTGTTCATTCCACAGATGCAGCAAGGTCAGGGGGCATTCCTGTAAGCAAAGCCAGCTGTGTCTTCTTAAAAAGCTTTATTTTCATTTTATGAAAAAGAATTTAGGCTGGCATGGTGGCACATGCCTTTAATCCCGGCACTCAATAGCTAGAGGCAGGGAGGCAGGTGGATTTCTTTGAGTTTGAGGCCACTCTAGTCTACATAGCGCATTCTAGGCCAGCTGGGGCTACACAGTGAGACCCCTGTCTCAAAACAAACAAAGACAAAACAAAAATTACCAACCAGAACCAAAGAATCAAAGGGGCTGGAGACATGGTTCAGTAGTTAAGAGCACTTCCTGCTATTCCAGAGGACTTGAGTTCAGTTCTCAGCACCACGTCAGCTGGCTCAGAACTGTGTATAACTCCAGCTCCTAAGGAATTTGATGCCTCCACGCTACCCTGAACACCACCCCATAACTAAAAAGATAAACTGTATCTTAAAAAAAAATACAAGATTGAAATTTTGGAGGCCGGAGAGAAGGTGAAGGCATAAGCTCACTTATGGCTCCTGTAGAGCGGTCTCAGGGTGGCTCACAACTGTAGCTCAGGGATAGGAAGGAGTTCTAAGGGTCTGTGCTGGCCCACCTGGGCTCCTACATCTGTGTGGAATGTAAAACTCACGCAGGCACACACACACATAAATAAATCTCCTTGAAAAGATCATATTTTTTATTTTCTTATTTTTTTTGATTTTTTTTTTTTTTGGTTTTTCGAGACAGGGTTTCTCTGTGACTTTGAAGCCTGTCCTGGAACTAGCTCTGTAGACCAGGCTGGTCTCGAACTCACAGAGATCCGCCTGCCTTAGCCTCCCGAGTGCTGGGATTAAAGGGTTTTTATTTTAAATATAGTTTATTTTATATGCACAGGTGTCTTACCTGCATGTGGGTCTGTGCTCCCTGTGCTTGCAGTACCCACTGAAGTCAGAAGAGGGCGTTCTATCTACTGAACTACAGCCTCAGCCCAGAGTGCAACAGGACACTGTGAAAGGCTGAGCTAAAGAACAAAAAATTAGATGCAGAGATTAATGTGTATACTGTAAACCATGTCTCTGCCTGCTCCTTAGCCAGCTGCCTTGGTTTAGAACCTTTAGAAACATCTATACATAAAAGTATTCTCTACTTTTGTTATTTTTTTTCTAGTTCATAACTTCTTTGGCTAACTCCAGTTAATGATATTAGTAGCAGACTTAAATGGCCAAAAAAATTAATATATGTGAGTTTAAGAAGACTGCGCTTGCAATCACTGTCTTCTCGGTGTACAGTAAGTTCTGACAGCAGCAAGCCTTTGGCACAGCAACTACTCACTAGCCCTGTGGAAAGAGACAGGGCCCTGCAGGACTTGGTGCATAAAGTATCACAATTATTTCATTAATAGACTTAGTAACATGCCCTAAAAGGATGATGAGTAAAGAAAGACACAAAAACAATGCATTATTTCAAAATGTGTATTTAGAGTCATCCCATCAAAATGAAGCCGAATCACACTTTGAAAGCATCAATGCAGCTACCTTTATCTTTTAGGGTGCATTTTCCTCTGGGCTTTATTTGGTCTCTGCCACTTGAGGTGTTCTTACAAGCTTCATTTACACAGAGCACTGAGGCTGGGAAATGGGATCCTAACAAAACCACGTATCTTGGATACATCAGAAATTCTAAAAACCCTATGGAATCTCAAAAAACTTAATACCAGTCATGGAAAAGCATTGTCAACATAAAACTTAGGCACTCTGCACTTTGGAATAGCCACAAAAATATTACAGTAAGAATTAACGCTTTTATGATTACATCTACTCAAAGGGAATCTCAGTTAAAATCCTCACTAATTAAATAACATTTTACATTAGGGCCCATGGAATCCTGTTGATTACGGAACAATGTGTAGCACTGGGTTATGGCTAAATGATACTGAACTAGGCCATTGCTGACCTTGGGCTCGCCCGTCAGGTGCTCTCCATTGTTTTCACTGGAAGATTCTGCAGAACTCAGTGACAAGCACCCCACCCTCCCCCAGTCCATTTCACTCTCCTAGCTGGGCTTCGGCTACAGTTGCTTTCTGAGCTGCAGAGCTTCAGCCAATGGGAGGAGGAGACTGGGAAACTCAAGCTGAGCACACGGACCCCAGGTCATTTGCTCAGTTACTTTATGTTCAAGTGCAGCACAGAGCTGGGGCAAGCTGAGCGACTGTGCTACTGGTGTGGAGGTAAGGGAAAGGCAAACCGAACTTGTCACTCACTCTGAACAAGGTCGAGGATACCCAGCCGGTGGTCTACAGCGGAGAGGGAGGGGTGACACCACCTGCTAAGATGCTCGTCACTCTGAATAAGCTTTCCAGCAATGTGACCCAGTGTGGCTGCGGGCGGTCAAGGCACACTTGATAAGCAGTGTGCACTTGTGAAACTCAGATACAAAGCCTTTCCAAAGCTGGGAGGATTACAGAATCTGTGGAGGCTCCTCAGGATCAATGACTAACAATCCAGATCTAGCTAGAGACAGGGAGTTGACTGGGAGTCACACGGAAGAGACCGCAGTAATTCCCAGGGCAGGGCGTGCATAGTTCGGTGTGAGGAAGTTAATTACACTGCTAATGTTTTCTGCCTTATTTGAAGAGACAAATTAGCATAAGTAAATCACGAGTTAAGAAGACAAGCAAAACCTTTGTTTCCACTCATTAGAGGAAACCGCAGGAGCTGCAGTTAAGCCTCAGTGGGAATGCGGGATGTGGGTAGGAAGCAGAGGCGGCAGCTCCTGTTTCCGCAAACAGAATCAGAGCCAGTGACGAAGCTGGGTTTTAGCTGAGGCAACTTTCCATCCCAACCGGAAGCCACAGAGCCTGTTGTATTCTCATCTGTGTGTCAGGATCAGGACGAGCGCTCAGGGCAGCACAGTCAAGGCCACAGTCCCGCTCTGCTGCTTTAGAATGGCGACAGCTTGCTCATGAGTAACACCTTCCAGGGTCTCCCCATTGACAGCCAAGATCTGGTCACCTCGTTTTAATCGGCCGTCCTCGGCAGCTGCTCCCTATGAACAAGAAACATGACAAAATTACTAGAAATACTGCACGAACTTATTTTCAGTTATATATAAAATATAGAGTATACATGAAGCTCTAGTAAATTTCCTTCCATATATGCAAATATTCTTTATTTGGGGGAGGGGGGTTCAAGACAGGACTTCTCTGTGTAACAGCTCTAGCTTTCTGGGAACTAGCGCTTATAGACCAGGCTGGCCTTGAACTCACGCATCTGCCTCTGCCTCCCGAGTGCTAGGATTAAAGGCGTGCGCCACCACTGCCCGGTTGCAAATATTCTATAATCTGAATAAAACATCCCAAATCCAAAATAGTGCTGTTCTGAAGACTTCAAATAAGACATGTTCAGTCTATTCTCATGATGTTCAAACTCATGTCGCAGACTGCCAGGGCTTCCAAACACTGCCATGAAATTTTCTGAGTTGGCTTGTATCATCATCTTTACCTCCCTCCCTCTCTCTCCTTTCCTTCCTTTCTTCCCATCTTTTTTTCTTTCTTTCTTCCTTCCTTTCCTTTTTCCCTCTCTTCCTCTCTTCAATTTCTTTCTTTCCATCCTTTCTTCTCTCTCTCTCTCTCTCTCTCTCTCTCTCTCTCTCTCTCTCTCTCCCCCCCCCCCCCCTCTCAACAGGGTCTCACCATGTAACTCTGCAGTCTAGAACTTACTATGTTGCCCAGGCTGGCCCCAGAGTCACAGAGATCATCTGTCTCTACCTTATGAGAAGGCCTATTTTTTGTTGGCTGAGAGGATTAAGACCCCAGGTGGCTCTGACTTTAAAGTTTCTTTTTAAGACTTATTTTAAAAACTATGAGTCTGTGTGTGCAGGTATGTGCACATGAGTGCAGGTGTCTGAGGGAGGCCAGAGTCATCAGATTCTCCTGCAGCTGCAGCTCCAGGCAGTCATGAGCTGCTGATGGGTACATGGGTGTTGGGAGTCGAACTCCGCAAAATGAGCACACACCCTTAACTCTTGAGCCATCTTTCCAGCTCACGAATTTGAAGTTTTCAACCAAACATGCACCTGACTGGCAGCACTCTAAGCGCCTGTGAGTCAGACTGACTCTCTCAATTTCTACATGCTTCCAGCTCCTATAATGTAGACATGTCACACTTCTGGAGTGTCAAGAGTCACTTCGGGCTACATTAAATAATCTATCAGTCAAGGAAGAGAATTATTAAAAAGAAGTTTTGATCTATAAACCTATGCCCCATGTTTCAGAGCTTCAGAAGCCTGAGAAGGGAGACAGTCTGAGGGGAGTGTCCTATGTGAAGGCAGCACGGGGCACATTAGAGTTCTGTGCTCTCCATGTGGGAGGAACAATGTCAGGGTAATCTGAGAAAAGCTTTTTTTTGGGGGGGGGGGGAATCTCTCTCAGCTTTAGGCTTACTGATTTTTAATTTATTTTATAATTTGGATATTCTGGCCAAATTTAATGAGCAAAGTGAGAAAGAGAAAAAGGTTAATGATCTCCAGTGCTACAGGACCAGAAACAATGGTTGGTGTTATTATTTGCAATGGAATATGCCCTCGGAATATCTGCACATTTAGTGTGCGTGCACATCTGTCACAGTGCACGTGTGGAGGCCAGAGGTCAACAGTCACAATGCGCATGCTGTTCCTCTCACTTGGGTGCAGGATGCCTTTCCAAGGGCCATTCATGAGGGCTTCCCACAGCACCTCAGCCCACTCACTGCTCCCACTGGTGACATCCCACTCCGATTCCATGATTGTTTCTTTCATTATTTTATTTCCTTGTTTTTATTTTTTGGATTTATTTAATTTTAGACAGTGTCTTACTCTGCAGGCAAAACTAGCTATCTTCAAACTTGAAGCCTCCCTCCTAGGCCTCAGTCTTCCAAATGCTGAAATCACAGCGCCTACCACAACAGACCACTGTTACACTGGAAAGCTGCCTCCTCTGATTAGCTGCAGTTCATTAGATAAGTGAGTCCCATTTCTGCCTAGTGTGTCTCAGCCACACTCCACCAGGAGGGACAGGTGGGTAAATCTGTGGCTGTCTAGAGTCATCCAAAAGCAAATACCCATTGATTCAAGAGCCCAGTTAGTAGTCAAGAGCTGGGCAAGTAACAGCAAGCTTGTGTTAATTAGCAAAATTTTCTAGGAAGATACAGGGTCTACCTTTACTTCTATAAAAACCTCTTCTGCTGGCAGTGGCACACACCTTTAATTCCAGCATTTAGAAGGCAGAGGTGGACCTGATCTCTGTGAGTTGAGGCCAGTCTGGTCTGCAGAGTAAGTTCCAGGACAGCCAGGGCTGTTACAAAGAGAAACACTGTCTTGAAAAACAAAACAAAAACCCAAATAAACAAATAGATAAATATTAAAAATATTTTTTAATTCTATGAGAATTTCATACAATATATTTTCATCAAGAACCTATATTTTTAGGACTATAATTCAACAGAAAGTCACTGGATCAACTAATGAATAATGATTGTAGTTTTAAAAATGAATGAAAAACTGGTAAGAAGCCAGGTGTGGTGGCATGTTCCTGAAGGCCCACTTAGCAGGTAGCACCAGGAGGATCAAGAGCTCGGCCACGCAGCTCAAGGCCAGTCTGGGTTACATTACAGCATGAGTGAACAAAAGCTAAATTCATAAATAGCAGGTGGAAGAAACACTTGGGATGTTTATCCTAAGTACTTTTCAAGGGCCTTCAGAATTTACAATAAAGTTAAATGTCAATCTACAACTCACAGCGAAATTAAAAATGACTATTCTAGAAGCCACATAGAAGCCGCAGGAGTGGTGGACACTGATCACCTAGGGCTTGCTGGGAGTAGCGTGGGGCTGTTGTCGTTTGCTGTTTTGTTTTCTTTATTTAAGACAGGTTCTAAAGCATAGCCCAGGCTACCTTGAGTGTACAGTGATGCTCCTGTACCAGCCTCCAGAGAGCTGGGATGACAGGCCTGTGCCTATACCTCTTTTGGAAATAGCTAATTCCCAAATCACTATGAGTCAGTATTAGACCGATTTATCAAACACCTGGCAGAGAAATGTAAGCTGACAATCTCCAAGTGACCTGAGAGCTTCTACCGTGTGTGTGTGTGTGTGTGTGTGTGTGTGTGTGCATGTAGTTGTGTGGGCTTGCCTTTGCATGTCTTTTGTGGATGCTAGAGGCCAGTGTTTGGCATCTTCCTCTATCATTATCTTTAATTATTTCCACTTTTATTTTTGGAGATGGCGTCTCTCACACCTGGAGCTCACCAATTCAGCTACCCCGTCTCTGGCCTGCAGTGCTACCTTCTGTGGGTGTTGGCCATCTCAGCTCAGGTCTTCCTGCTTACAAAGCAGGTCCTTTACCCACTAATTCAGCTCCATGAGCCATGATATTCTTTCCCCACTCTCCCTGGCTGTCCTAGAACTTGATCTGTAGACCAGGTTGACATTGAACTCACAGAGATCCACTTGTCTCTGCCTCCTGAATGTGAGTGTTGTGATCAAAGGTGTGCACTGCCAACACCAAGACCCTGATTTTGAATCCCTTTCAGCCTAGAATAACACATTCAAAGTCACCCTCCAGTGCAGGTGCTGCTGAAAATGCTCCTATAATCTGTGAGTGCCAGATTCCTCACTGAAGTACGGAGAGAGAGGACTGCTTCTTGAGATCCCATTGTTGTGACACTTCCTCCCCTGGCAGGGCTTTCCTATGAGACCTAAATGAAATACCACCGTCCCCCACACAAGCACAACCCACAGCAAACCAGTACAAAGCACTTAAAAGTCTCACTAGCTTTGATTTTAAGAGAACAGTAAAAGGAGAAAAATACCTTTGGAAATATAGTCTTGACATAAATTGGCAGGTCTCCGTGTGGACTTCCATAACCCCCTACAATACTAAGCCCCAATCCTGCAGAGCCTTTCTCCAAAGTAATAATCTTAGGTGCAGGTGTTCTGAAAGCACAACACATGCTGTTTAATTCAAGAGCAGACACACTGAGAGGGAGTTCATTTTAATGGAAGCGCACAGATTGGAGAGGGACTTCCACACTGCAAAGCTACGAATGCCATTTTATCAAATCAGACTCTCAGGAAGCAATCTGGAAACATTGTACATTTTTCATGCTACATCAGCTCATCACCAATGTGCTTGTGGTTTAGGGCTTTCTGATTAAAACAGTCACTACAGCGGTGACACACCTTTCCCTATGCTTGGTTCCTTTCTCCTCCTTTTTTATGTGGGCTGAGTTGGCCTTGAACATCTCAGCCTCTTGCCTTTGCCCTCTAAGTTCCGAGATTCTGGGCATCAGCTATTATATCCATCTCTGCGCTTAGTTATTGTTATGTCACTTGCTTTGCTTTATTCAGATGGGATCTTGTTGCGTAGCCTAGGCTTTTCTGTATGGGGTGTGTGTGTGGTACTGGGGATAATACCAATGGCCTTATGCCTGCTGGTCCTAGGAGCTGTATGTACCACTGGGCTACATTCCTAGCCCATTTTTATTTTATTTTTGAGACAGGGTTATGCTAAGTTAAGAAAGGTCAACATGCAGCTCAGACTGGCCTTGAGATCACGATGCTCCTGCCTCAGCCTCTTGAGCAGCTCAAATTCTAGGCATGTACAACAAGGCTTGGCTCAATTCTTTTTTTTGGGGGGGGGGCGGGTTCAAGACAGGGTTTCTCTGTGTAACTGTTCTAACTGTCCTGGAACTCGTTCTGTAGGCCAGGCTGTCCTTGAACTCACAGAGATCCATCTGCCTCTGCCTCCCAAGTGCTGCTATTAAATCCGTGTGCTACCACCACCCGGCTGTTTGACCTAATTTTTAATGTGTTATATATAATATATATACTTTAATGTGCTTGTGTACGTGTGCATGCCAAAGTCAGGACAACTTTTAGGGCTCACTTCTGTATTCTACCAGGTGGGTTCTGGGGATTGAACTCAGGATGCTAGTATTGACAGTCGGTGCCTTTACCCATTGAATCATCTCACCTAATCCCCTCCCCCCGTTTTTTTTAAGTGTGCTTTGAACTGTAGTTCAAGTTAATCTGGAACTCACTCTGTAGCCCAGACTAGCCTTGCCCTCACAGTAATCAATATTCCTTCCTCAGCCTCCTGAGTGCTGGGATCACAGGAGTGAGCCACTGTCACACCCAGATAAGCTTTTAACCTTATCTTAGTCAAAAACTGAGAACTACCCTGATTTAAAATCTGACCTATTCTGTTTAAAGAAGGTGTTGTGCGGACCGACCGCACAGTCAGCAATACACAGGTCATGCCAGCGTGTTGGAAGCCTGCAGTCCCCAGGTGAGCCCCTAATCAGCACTGGCAGGCTAACAACTCTTAGGAACCGATGCTCCTTTCCTATCCAAATGCCCCTAGCACTCTCCCTAGCATGGGAAGACCCTTTTCCAAGCCCATCTCCAGTAGGGTGTTCTCCTGCGCCCTTCAGGAGAACTGGCCCAGTCTTTCTGTCCTTTGTCCCTATTCCACACTATTGTAATTAGCACATCTTTTCCTCTCCCCAGCTACCTGTCCCTTCTATCTTAGCTATCCATGTCTTCTCTACAAACTCACGCTCATGGCTGTATAAACAGGATCACCCGTGTGGAGCAAGATGGGTTTGACACTCTGTTCCAAATGCGTGACGGAGGCTGCCGTCAGTGTGGAAGTCTCTCTCTCAGGCAGCACTACAAAGTTTAGATCACCTATGTGTGCTCAAGCTCTCTAATCTCCACTTACCAGAGGAGGCCAGCTTCTTCTCCCTAAAACTAGTTTTCTTTTGATACAGGGTCTCGTGTAGCCAGTGCTGGCCTTGAGCTGGCTATGTAGCCAAGGGTGACTCTTTTGTTTCTACCTCCCAACAGCTGGGATTAGAGGCTTGGAACACTAGGCTTGGTTTTACGTGGTGCTGGGGATCAAACCAAAAGCTTTATGCATGCTAGGCAAGTGCCATACCATTTGAGCTACAACTCGGCCCTTCTTCCCACACTATGTTATTTAAAGGGTAAAATCCCCCAAAATTCTGGGGTCCTCATCTCTATCATCTGATTTGTGATGACAGGGTCTTTTTCTTTTCCGTTTGAGACAGAGCTGTGCCACTCAGCCCTGGCTGGCCTTGAACTCACAGTTATCCTGCTGTTTCTGCTTCCCAGGTGCTAGGATGTACACCACCATTCCTACCTGGCTCAAGGAGGTACACACTCCGTGCTAGCAGCATGCCTTGCTTCGTGGCAGCATGCATGGCTGAGAGGCAGTCACCTGTTCCAAACTTAGCCACTCACAGATCAGAAAACCATGAAGAGGTATGTGACCTTTGATTATGTTCTTCTGATTAAACCTTCCCTGAAACTTTGCCTAACAAATTGAGGTGCTCAGGTTATTGTGTTAGAGCTAGTCTCAGGGACCTGCATACGTGGGCCCATTTGCTGGAGCATGTGTCATAGATTATGTCAATTTATCTCATAACACCTTAATATTTCTTCTTTGAAAATTTTTTGTATTGTTTATAATTATGTAATGTGGTGTGTGTGTGTGTGTCCATGTGAATGCAGATACCTGTGGAGTCCAGAAGAGGGTGTTGGATTCTCTAGAGTTGGAGTTACAGGTGGCTGCAAACTGCCTGACATGGCTCTTGGGAACTGAACTCAGGTCCTCTTGAAAAATAGTATGTGCTTTTAACCTCTGAGCTGCATTCTTAACTGTCTTAACATTTCTTCCCTCCCCCCCTTCTCTCGATTTTTTTTAAATTTTATTTTCGGTTTCTCTGTAGCTTTGGAGCCTGTCCTGGAACTAGCTTTTGTAGACCAGGCTGTCCTTGAACTCACAGAGACCTGACTGCCTCTGCCTCCCAAGTGCTGAGATTAAAGGTGTGTGCCGCCACCACCTGGCATGCCTTTCTTTCTTAAAGCTATGCTCTCTCTCTTTCTCTCCTTCTCTCTCTTCTGTGGCTCTGGCTGTCCTGGTACTCATTATGTAGACCAGGCTGGCCTTGAACTCACAGAGTGATTATAAGTGTGGGTTACCACGTTCAGTTTTGTGTGGTACTGAGAACTTAATCCATGGCATTGTAAATGCTAGCTAGGCACCCTACATACTGAGAGATACAGCCCTCATTTCTCCACCCTGACTTTGTTTTAAAGAGCTGTCGTAGCTTGAAATGCTATTTTCGTATTTTGTCAGCTTTGATGGCATGTATAATGAGGAAAAAGTATAACCAACTTAATATTCTTTCTTTAAGAGACACACCCCAAAGTGTCAATTAGGTTGATAAACTATGACCCCCTGAATAAAGCTCCTTGTATTTGGCTGTGATCATGAGATCCTTAAAGGAATTATCAACTAATAGCATTCACCGAGCACACACTTGACCAGGTGCTGATGGTGCCGAGGATCAGCTTCAGGCAGCAGTGCTCAAAGTGCAGCTGTTCTCTGCCTGTCTGGTCGGATAACCCTAGGGAGCCTGCTAAGACCAGATGCCCAGATCTGCTGGGAACCATGTCCTCAGAGTCTCCACAAAAGGTGTCTTGGAGTGTGTGTGCAGGCACCTACATAGGCAGGTGGAGTTCAGGGGAGGATAGTTTGTGAGATTTGGTTCTCGCAAGCTTTGGACCCGGAGACTGAACTCCATCATCAGACTTGGTGGCAAGTGCCTTTATTGAAGAGCCATCTCACTGGCCTTCTGTTCTTATTCTTAGAGCATTTCAGCTATAGAAACACTGCTTTAATGAATAACCTTGCAATGACCAGCTGTCATGACACATGCCAGCCAAGGGGACAACAATATTTCACCTCAGAACAAGGTTTTAGCTTAGCTTGCATCTCAGAGCAGAGCAGACCTAGGATATAAGCCTGTAGTTTCTTAGGACAGAGAGCACAGGCTTCTGTCAAAGCAAAGAGAAGCGGCTTGAGCGCAGGCCCTGCCATGGTCTCTGAAGGATCCTTGTGTGAAACGGAGAGCCCTGCAACTTGTCAGACCTCATCTAGGTCAGGAGAACACAGCATGAACAGTTCCTCTGTCTTGAGATCACATGCACGTTAGAACCTGACGCTCAGGAGCTTGGCCCACTCTGCACTGGAATACTTACTCCGTGTCTTCTGGATGGCGGTCAGCAGTCGGAGAGCCTGCAGACATGATTTCAAGTTGAGTCGCTATGGCGCTTATATTGGTATCTGCCACAACCTGGGGGAGAGGGATGACAAGGAATTTTACTGTAAATTACAAGAATGTTGGAGAAACTATGGTTGCATTCCAATCCTCATTCGACTTAGATATGGCGCTGGACAGAAGAGACCATTCATTTTCTCTTTCCCTCACTCCCCTTTCTCCTCCTCTTTCCCCATGGTTCTCCCTTTCTTCTCCTCCATGTCCCAACAGAGAGGTGAATTCTCAGCCTTCCTGCTGCAACTCCCCAGGGCTGGGATTTCAGTGTGCACCAGTTGGGCTGGAGGATTTGAGTCCCTAGTCCTTGTCTGACTCCCTGTGATCCCTGCCTCCCCAAACCATTCTTTATTCTTTTGTGGGCTGGGACGGAACCCAGAGCCTCCTGGTGAGTATGTATTCCCAGGCACTCCTTTTAAAAACTTCAATAGACCGGAATAGGCAGGGTCTTCCTAAACTGCACAGGCTGTCTGTGGTCGGTCCTTCCTCAGCCCCCCAACAGTGGCTAGTGCCGCTAGGCCCAGTTCCAGTTTAGTTTCTACACTTTCACCTTTCTGACCATGCCTTCCTCTTTCCCAGACATTTTTTTTTCAAGACAGGGTTTCTCTGTAGCTTTGGAGCCTGTTCTGGAACTTGCTCTTGTAGACCAGGCTGGCCTTGAATTCACAGAGATTCACCTGCCTGTCTCTGGAGTGCTGGGATTAAAGGCATGCACCACCACCACCCGGCCTCTTTCCCAGACTCCTGTGCAGCAAGACAGGATCAGCTCCTGAGTTCCTATCTTTTACAACTATAAAGCCTCATGCTAAATTTAAATACCACCTGGTGATGATAATCCCCAAATCTCTGTCTCCAGTTCTACCACACTTAAGTTCAAATCTACAAGATGGGTCCCACTGAGCTCCCCAGAGTGGCGTCCATGAGGAACCCATAGCTAACATATCTCCAGTGCTCTGCCCCACAGCCTGGGTTCCTGCAGCTTTCTGTATCCCAGGTGACCATGACCTGTTCTCGTAGTTTCATGACCATCTTGGTACCATACTTGACTTCTCTGTCTCAAAGCCCAGTCCTCTTAGATGCTAAAGGCTGAGCCACAGAGTCATCTTGTGTGTGGTGCAGTCTCACTGGCTGCCCGACCTCACTCTTCTGAAGCAGCTAGAACCATGTTAACATGGAGTATATGACTCCAGACTCTGCCCGAAGCCATCTGCAGAGAACCAGATGCTGCAGGGTCACGAGTTGGAGTCCTTTCAATGACCTTCAAGGTGTCCTGCCCTGTGGTAGCTCTCCTAACATTCCCCTGTGGCCAGCATACTGACCTCACTGTCCCTCCTGCTGCCCCACCCCCACCCCAGAACAGAACCCAGGGATCTGGAGGGCTGACTGCACAGGTCCTGAGAGTTTTCAGGAGAGAGAGAGAGAGAGAGAGAGAGAGAGAGAGAGAGAGAGAGAGAGAGAGAGAGGGAGGGAGGGAGGGAGGGAGGGAGGGAGGGAGGGAGGGAGGGAGGGAGAGGGAGAGAGAGGGAGAGGGAGAGGGAGAGAGAGAGAGAGAGAGAGAGAGAGAGAGAGAGAGCGAGCGCTTGCGCTTGATTTGACGCAGTTTCAGAACAGACCAACAGAGGGCACACACGCCTCACTTGTGAGACAGCTGCACTGCCAGTAAAGCAGAGGAAAGGCGACAGGCCAGGGAGGGCTGGGAACGCAGGGGAATTATCCATGACAGGGGAAGACAGTTACACGCAAGTGCTGCGAGTCCGAGCAATACAGTCATGGGAAGAACGATGACTAAATGGGGAGATGCTTAGGATAAAAGTATACGGGGGAAAGGTCAGCTCCCTGCCAGACGGTACAAGCCTCTCCTTTTCCAGTAGCAGGCCGTGCTGTCGTCACAGCCAGCGCAGAGCCCCAGAGGACACTGCCGGTTCCTAAGGCAACTGTCTTCACAAACACTTCGTTCCAGCTTTCAGCCGGAGCCTCCCTGACCCACATGCTCCTGACTTTGCTGCCCTGCCAGGGTCTGCTTTCTGATATCTTTCGGCTCACCTCCTGACTCCATCACGGGCCCAGGTTGCTTCAGGCTCAGACACAGCACGGCACACACATTCCCTGGCTTAAATCCCAACAGTGTCCTTACAACCCAGCTGCTGGGCTTGCCCAGCCACCAACTTGAGATTTCCATTTGACATCTCTCAGCTTATCAAAATGAAAATAACCACAAATTTGGGTTGAGGATGTAGCTCAGTGGTAGAGCGCATGCCTAGCAAGTGTGGGGCCCTAGGCTCTGTTCTTAGAGCGGGTGCCAACACCAACCAGGTGGCTCCACCCTACTTCCTCTCCAAACTCTTGACCCCCAAACCCACCCCTGTTCAGTTAACTTTTCCTTCCATTTTTCTCTTCTTAGAAAGTGACATCTCCAGCTCTCCCGTTATGAACCAATGAGGCACACACTGAAAACTTGCCATGGCTGCTGCCTGTGTATCTGAGACACACGCTGAGGTGTTATCCATGAAGGGGCCCAGACTGCCTCCCTTGGTCCCTCCTGCCATTGAATGGGTGGCTATCCACCAGAATTCCAACCCTTCTTCAATCTGTTCACTGCTCACTTGTCTTTTAATCTCGATTACACTCCCCAGGTAACATCCCAGATATTCAGTGGTACTCCACTGCTTCAGACCTTCCAGCACTTTCCCTCTGCTCTTAGGATACAATTCTAAGCCCCTCCCCCACCTTCTAATCCCATTTCTCTCCTATACTCCTCTAAATCTTCTAGAGTTTTCTCTCTAGGAATCTCTACACAAATCAGTTTAAATAGCAGAAGTCCTGGTCCTCCTGTGACCTCCGCTAGTCACCCCCCCCCATTTAGGTTAATTCTTCTTGCTTTTCTTCTGTGTTTTCAACCTATTTCTCGGGAACTGGGATAGTGCAAGTGGCCATGGTTTGGGTCAGTGTGTGTGGTCGTGGGTTGTTCAATGTGTGTAGCCTTGGGTTGGGACAGTGTGTGTGAGTGGCTGTGAGTTAGGACAGTGCGTGTGTGACTGTGCACCGTTTAGTGCGTGTGGCCGTGGGTTGGGACAGTGTGAGTGGCCCTGGGTTGGGACAGTGTGAGTGGCCGTGGGTTGGGACAGTGTGAGTGGCCGTGGGTTGGCACAGTGTGAGTGGCCGTGGGTTGGGACAGTGTGAGTGGCCGTGGGTTGGGACAGTGTGAGTGAGTGGCCGTGGGTTGGGACAGTGTGAGTGGCCGTGGGTTGGGACAGTGTGTGTGGCCGTGGGTTGGGACAGTGTGAGTGGCCGTGGGTTGGGACAGTGTGAGTGGCCGTGGGTTGGGACAGTGTGAGTGGCCGTGGGTTGGGACAGTGTGAGTGGCCGTGGGTTGGGACAGTGTGAGTGGCCGTGGGTTGGGACAGTGTGAGTGACCGTGGGTTGGCACAGTGTGAGTGGCCGTGGGTTGGGACAGTGCGTGTGGCCGTGGGTTGGGACAGTGTGAGTGAGTGGCCGTGGGTTGGGACAGTGTGAGTGGCCGTGGGTTGGCACAGTGTGAGTGGCCGTGGGTTGGGACAGTGCGTGTGGCCGTGGGTTGGGACAGTGTGAGTGAGTGGCCGTGGGTTGGGACAGTGTGAGTGGCCGTGGGTTGGGACAGTGTGTGTGGCCGTGGGTTGGGACAGTGTGAGTGACCGTGGGTTGGCACAGTGTGAGTGGCCGTGGGTTGGGACAGTGCGTGTGGCCGTGGGTTGGGACAGTGTGAGTGAGTGGCCGTGGGTTGGGACAGTGTGAGTGGCCGTGGGTTGGGACAGTGTGTGTGGCCGTGGGTTGGGACAGTGTGACTGGCCGTGGGTTGGGACAGTGTGAGTGGCCGTGGGTTGGGACAGTGTGAGAGGCCGTGGGTTGGGACAGTGTGAGTGGCCGTGGGTTGGGACAGTGTGAGTGGCCGTGGGTTGGGACAGTGCGTGTGGCCGTGGGTTGGGACAGTGTGAGTGAGTGGCCGTGGGTTGGGACAGTGCGTGTGGCTGTGGGTTGGGACAGTGTGAGTGAGTGGCCGTGGGTTGGGACAGTGTGAGTGGCCGTGGGTTGGGACAGTGCGTGTGGCCGTGGGTTGGGACAGTGTGAGTGGCCGTGGGTTGGCACAGTGTGAGTGGCCGTGGGTTGGCACAGTGTGAGTGGCCGTGGGTTGGCACAGTGTGAGTGGCCGTGGGTTGCCTCCCATCTCATCTCTGGCTCCATGAACAGCAGGTTGGTGCCCAGCATCTTCACTCCGCTGAGGAAGAACATGAGAGAATGAGCATGTCTGGTGCCTTCTCAAGAGCAGGGAGACTGAGGAAGTAGTGGAGAGAGGTTTCCAGTCCCTTACAGAGAGAAAATGTAACAAGTAGGCAGGCCCCGTTCCACAGAAATGGAGTAATGACAGAGGGCTTAAAGGAGGCCCAGGCACTGAGCTGGCTAACAAAATTTTGAGTTTTGATTCTTTTAAAAAAATGACATTTTTAATTCAATGAGTATTGATGTTTTGCCTGCATGTGTGTCTGTGTAAGGGCATTGGGTCCCCTGGAACTGGAGTCACAGGGAGTTATGAGTTGCCATGTGGATGTTGGGAGTTGAACCGTGGTCCTCTGGAAGAGCAGCCACTGCTATTACTAACTGCTGAGCCATCTCTCCAGCGCCCACTTTTCTTTATATTTGTTTATTGTGTGTGTGTGTGTGTGTGTGTGTGTGTGTGTGTTAGGTGTAGAAAACCTGCACGTGCCATCGTGCGTGGGTAGAGGTCGGAGGACAACCTGCGGGAGCCAGCTCGCTCTTTTCTCCACGTGGATTCCCAGGTTTGAATTCAGGTTGTTAGATCTGGAAGCAAGTGCCTGCACCTGCTGACCCATCTCACCAGCCCTCCACTATATTTACGACTCTATCTTGTTTCTTTTCCTTTCTTGTGAGTTCTGAGTCTTTCTTACTTAAGTGACTCTGGACCTCAGGAACAACAGGCTTGACTGTTGGCACCAACATAGCTCTGCATGGTCAATACTGAGAAGAGAGCCCAAGAAAATGACCAACCAGAGGACATCCAGACCAAGACAACCTGGAGTCCTCCTACGGGAACTCCAAGGTCCCGAGCTCCTCTTTCTCTTCTGTGACCAGGACTGCTGTGGGCAGCTGGGGTTAGGTCCCGGTGTGGCCGCTCTGCCTGTTTAGTGGTCCTTTCCTGGCCTTGCCACGCTCTCGTCCCATCAGTTTCTGATTTGGCAGGGAGAGGAGGTAAGGCAGGGTCTCCTATGTAGTCTAGGCTTGCCTGGAACTCATAATCCTCCTGCCTCAGCCTCCTGAGTGCTGGAGTATAGACTGGGTGTGAGCCACTAGGCTCAGGCTTTGTGGGGAAAGTAGCTGAGCCTAGTCTATCGGGGCTCCCGTTCCTGACTCTGCTAGAACTGAACGCTTATGGAACAGAATGGTATACTCAGAACAAGGGCTCTCATGAGAACCAGCATCTATAAAAGCTCAGACTGGTCACCGCAGGAAGCGCGGATGGCACTGTCATATGTCTATCGGACGGAGCCAGGCCAGAAAGCCTTGAGAACATTGCCGGTTTCTTCCTTGTTTTCTTATTTTCTCTTTTGAAACAGGGTCTTACTATGTTGCCCTGGCTAGCCTAGAATTAACTACACAGACCAGGATGGCCTTGAATGCACAGAGACCAACCTGCCTCTGCCTCCCACAAGCTGATGTCACAGGCATGCACTACCATTTACCCCTCCCCCCTTTTTCTCTTTTGAGACTTTGCAGCCCAAGATAACCTGAAATTCACAACTGTCCAGCCTCAGCTTCTGGAGTGCTGGAATTACAGGCAGGAGTCACCACTGTGTCTGCTGAGACTCTTTAATCAGATGCTGGGAAGCAATCATCCGGCGTGAGGGAAAAAGGAGCTAAAGAATTTACTTTCCAGACATAGCTGTGTCCCCAGTTACAGCCCAGTTACACTCATCATAAAGTTTTACCGTCTAGCTGGAAAATATAAAATCCTGCAGTTTTCTCCCCACAACTAGCTCTAAAATTAAAAGGCTTCTTAGCCACCAGTAAATCCTAGGGAGTCACCCCGAACTCTCGCGCTGATCTTGTAGGAGTGGAACCCTCGGGCCAAGTGGTGAATATGAGGAAGCCTGGTCTCTTGTGGGGAGACCAGCACAGCAAATCTGCCACCTGCAGGAAGACTTTCCAGCTCTAAGACGTTTGTAGCCAGAACATTTGCCTTGAGAGCTGATTGACAAGTAACTTGATAGGCAGTGGCTAAACCTACCCTGGGGCCTGGCCTGGGAATGGGGAGGAGCTACTCTCCAAGGGTTAGGTCAGTGGCTTACAAGTTCAACACTGAGGTGTGACCTAGGTGTCCCGCTCAGCCTTGCCTCTGAACACCAGGGACTGGGGACTATGGTCTGAGGTAAGCCTGGGGTCCTTTGCGGAAGCAGGGGGAAGACCAACAGACTGACAGGAAACATACTTTATTTCTCTTTATCAAGAGAATCTTAGACCTGTTTTTAGTTTCACTGGGTTCTGAGAACAGAGACGGGACTGGGGGAAAGAAGGGAAAGGAGTGGTCCTGCCTGCAGGAAGTCACAGGATGCTCGGAGTGGAGAGGGCATGACACAAGGTCCCTTAATGAGACCGTGGGTATCACGGTCTCTGCAATTTCGGGTGTTCTAACCTCTGCCTCCCTGGTCTGGAGAGGCAGAAATGAAGGTAGTCTAAAGAGACACCTGTGTCTCTCCCTGTCACACCACTGAAACAAAGGACTCCAGCAAAATAGGAATGTCCCTGGGAATCTTACACTGCGAGAAGGAAAAGGGGCCAGCTAGCGGGAGAAATGTGTTCAGGAAAGAGACACCACACAGTTCTGACACCCTACAGGATGAGACGAAAGCCCGGATAATGAAGGTCCGTGGTGGGGGAGCTGCACCGACCAGGACTGCTTAGATGAGCGTCTCTCTAACTTCAGGACCCAAAGACAGACTGTGTGCATGGTCACTGGATCTCTTTGTCACGCTTCCCAGTGTGGACACATTCCTGCTTCCCACTTAATATGGCTCTTTTAATTGGGTTATTGAGGACGGCTTGGGGCACAGGTGTAACTTCTAGGTTTGGTAACAATTCTACCCTAGGATCTATGGTCTAGTCTTCTGCCTTATGTGGGCTGGCACCCTTTCCCCTCTTTCCCCAGGGGAAAAGGACCGTTGGGAAATACGGTTGATGTCATCCTGCTTGACCACAGCCCTTCAAAACACTAACCTGGTCAAAAACAGGTACGCCCTTTAAATCTGCTCCTCTCGACGGAAGTGTGCTGTAGATGCACAGGCGGTCACAGGGGAAGAGTAGGCGCAGGATTCTCGGGTGACTAATACATTCATTTAGCAGAGCTGTCTTACTTATCAAGTGGTTGCATCCTTCCAGGTTTTCACCAGCCCTCCAATGGAAATCTGCACCCCGTCCAGGTGTAGCTATTATTAAACACTTAGTAATTACAGGCCTGAGGCATTGCAGCCCAGGGGCCTGAATCAAGACTCCCATCTTCTCCAAGGAGAAAGAGGTCAAGAAGAGAAATATGTGACCTGCCCACCCAAAACTACCAACAGGAAAGAAGAGGTGGAGAGACCTATCCTTCCAAGGAGAGGAGACCCATTCAGAGAAGGCAAGAAGAACAGCAGCCATGGAAGCGGAAAAGACCCACCTACTGAAGGAAGCAGGACCAGAGACCTGTCCCCCCACAGAGACCTGGGAGGCTACCCACAGGAAGGAAGCGGAGGGGAAGATGCCACCACCCAAGGAAGGCGAGCTGCAGGACAGGGAGGCTATGGAGGAACCTCCATTCCCTAGGTTCCCCGCGTGGTTGGAAGATGAGCCAATCACGGTGTTTCCCCCTCCCACTGCTCTTCCCTGTCAGCCGGTGTTCCCTCCCCCCACCGCACTCACACCGCTCTCCTTCTTTCCCCCTCCGACTGCTCTTTTGGGTCAGTCTGTGTTCCCCCCTCCCACCGCACTCACGGCTCATTCTGCGTTCCCCCCTCCAAAAGCCTTGTTCCTTCACTGCGGTTCCCCCTCCAATGGAGTTTCTCTTTCAACTTGTAACTCCTTCAGTTCCTTTGTCAGTGTTCACCTCTCCAGCCACTCTCCTTGAGGAGGGGTTAGTTCATCACACACACTGGCTTGGGCTGCAGCGACGGGGGCGCTAAAAGACTTACAAGTAAGCCGAGTGCAACTACAGCATTATGTTCGGCAGTTGGTCACTCTATGTTTAAATAAACTTTCTAGTTGAGTCATTTGTGTATGGTTTTACTGCATGGACCACAAGATGGGTAGTTCTCCTTTAAAAACAGGTTTATGGCCCCGGGCGGTGGTGGTACAGGCCTTTAATCCCAGCACTCCAGAGCAGGAGGATCTCTGGGAGTTAGAGGCCAACCTGGTTTACAAAGTGAGTTCCAGGATAGGACTGGCTACACAGAAAAACCCTGTCTTGAAAAAACAAAAACCAAACCAAATGAAAACAACAAAAAGTTTGGGAATTAGGTCTTGCAGAACTGAGAAGTCAAAACAGTTCCTGGGAACATGGGCTGTTACAAGGCATAAGGGCCGTGCCTTTCCTGAGCATCGATCCCGCAAGGGGACACCATTAGTCCTTAGATCTGTCAGGGCCAGATATTTCTGGTCTAAGATGTAAAACTCAGCATCCATACCCAACCTGCATCCAGGATCCAAAGATAGAGACGTAGAGAGCACACACAGTGGGCATCCTAGGGTCAACAAAAGCCAGCACTAGCCTTGGTATAACCGGAAGTAGCAGCAAGTGTTTATCTAGAACTCACTGACATGACTTTTTTGACATACTAATTTTTAGGCTTCCTAAAAAAATAAAAATCTAAGGGTTTAAAGTGTAGGACATGAGAGGGGCAAACTGGCTGCTAGACACAGGGCCCTCTAGTAGCCCCCAGTGTCACCTGGGATACTATGAAGATTTCTCCGATTGTTTTTGAAATTTTATTTTTCTAGTACTAGAAATTAAAACCAGGGCCGTGTGGCTCGTGTTTGCTAGGCAGGAATTCCAAGCTGCACCTAGGCCAGTCTCTATGATATCAAAAGGCATTTTGTCCATCTCGGACCTCACACCTCAGATATTATAATGAAGTGAGACCATCCAGCACTGTCCCCGTGCCCCATTTTGTCCTCAGCAGCTCTGTGAGGGGAGGGCGGTGATGTGTGTGACAGAGGAAAGCTGCAGGAGTTCGGGAGGCACGGGCTCACTGGGCACTCTGCCTACATGGCTCTTTGTCTTCCTCTTCTTCAGGAACCCTCGGCCCCTGCACAGCGCTCCCTGCAGAGCTTTACCACCATCTGAGGTGCAGGGCACACCCTGTATCAAGTAATCCAGGACACTGGAAAATAGTGGCTTGACTGGGCAGTCAGGTTAAGAATTCGCAAGTCAGTGGCTTATGCCTGTATTCCTGAAATTTGAAAAAAATGAAATTGATGCCCCGGCAATGCTGAAGCATGCATAGACAGCCCATATACAGTGGTTCTATTGAACTTGTCCATATTGGGCTTCATGGTCTAAGTTGATGAGGATGACTGACCAGGTCTCTTCCTCAGGAGTGCACTAGATCTCATTACAGATGGTTGTGAGCCACCATGTGGTTGCTGGGATTTGGACTTAGGACCTTTGGAAGAGCAGACAGTGCTCTTAACTGCTGAGCCATCTCTCCAGCCCCTGCCTTTATTCCTAGCACTTGGAAAAATGACACAGGATTGTTATGGGTTCAAGACCAGCTTGGGATATCTGCTGAGTTTTAAGTTAGCCTGAACTACAGAGTAAAACCTTGTCTCAACTCTCTCAAAATAAATAGATAGATAGATAGCAAGCAAAGTATTCACAAACCATTCCTTTAACCACACTCACATGTCTTGGCTGCTTGCTCGGTACTCTAGAAGAAATCTGCCAAATTCCTGGCCTTGGGTGAGCTTACTCTGCACTAAAGTAACAACTGCACCCCTCATCCACACACTCGCTCTCCCCTCTCCCTTCCACCCACTTTCCCTCCCAATCTAGGATTTTTCACGTGCTGCGCCCTCATACCCAAGTTCATGTCCTACAACTTGATCAGCCCACCTAGAAACCCATTCAATGTGAGCAACATCTTAGGTAGCCCTAGGTGGCCTTAAATTTGTAATCTTCCTGTATGTACCTCTCTGGTGATAAAATTTATCATCCATTAAAATCTATTCTTGACTTATTTATTGTGTAGGCGTCATATATGCTATGGTGTGTGTATGGAGGCTGAGGACAACCTGTGGGAGTCAGTTCTCTCCTTCCACCATATGTGTCCTGAAAACCAAACTCAGCTCAGCAGGTTTGGCAGCAACTGTCTTTATCCCATGAGCCATCTTGCAAGCCCAAAATTTATCAGCTTGGTGATGGCTACTGACTTTATGTTCCAACGGGTGAAAATTAAATATGTCAGATTATTTTGCTTAACATATATATGTTCATATATTTATGTACCTAAATGTATGCATATATGGATATGTAGCAGTTTTTAGGATCAAACCTAGGGCCTTGCCCATGTTAGTCAAGGACTCTACACACTTCTTCCTTCCCCTTCTGCCCCCCTCCCCCTCCTTCTCTGTCTGCTTCTGCCTCCTGAGTGTTGGTTAAAGGTGCACACTACCCCATCCTCTGCTCTGCTCTGCTCTTCTCCCGGTCTTCATCTTCATCGTCTTCTGTTTTAGGG
Source organism: Microtus pennsylvanicus (assembly GCF_037038515.1). NCBI lineage: Eukaryota > Metazoa > Chordata > Mammalia > Rodentia > Cricetidae > Microtus > Microtus pennsylvanicus. The sequence continues at coordinate 34,983,572 of NC_134591.1, read as the reverse complement.
CTTGCTACATAGCTCTAACCACCTTCAGACTCAAATTCCTGTTTTAGCTCTCAAGTTCTAGGATTCTAGGAGTGCTGGGCATTGTATGCCTTTAACACATACTCTGTAGTTCTAATATTTTCTAGTACCTTTAAGGCCAGGCAGGCATGGCCAGCTCATGTCTTTAATCCCAGCACTCAGGAGCTAGCAGAGGCTAGCTAGGGCTACATAGTGAGATCCTATCTTAAAAGACTGAAACAAAACCAAAACCAAACAAAAATAAAACAAAACAAACAACAAAAAGAAACAAATAAAAAACAAAGCCCAATCAATTAAAATCTTTCCCCCATGTATGTTGCTTGATTTTAAAAGCCCGAATTGGGCCAAGCATGGTTACACAGGCCTTTAATCTCAGGAGGCAGAAGCAGAAGGATCGCTGTGAGTTCAAGGCCAGGACTACACAGACCAGGCCATACCCCCTGCCCCAAAACAGTCAAAATCGGGCTCAGTGGATAAAGGTGCTTGCCACCAAGTCTGATTCCTTGGATCTACATAGTGTGAAGAGAAAACTGACTGCTACGAGCTATCCTCTGACCACCACACATGCACATACAGACGTACAAAGTAAATACATGATGTAATAAAGTCAGAATCACCCACTAGCACTTAGTGAGAGAGCCTCCACTCTCTGCTCTGATTACTCTCACCTCTTTAGCACTTGCTTTCAGTATTTGCTTCCATATTCCTCTCAATTTTACTTCTATTTGTTGATTTAACCAAACTAGTCAGTTGGCATTTTGAAATAAGGTAGATAGACTATGTAGCCTAGGTTGGCCTTGAACTCACTCCGTTAGCCCAGGTTTTTTAGCCCTGGTTTGTGATGCCTGCTTCAGCCTCCTGAACATGCCACCACTCCTGGCTGACAAGCTTTAAAATATCTGATCATATCCTTGTGTGGACGACAAAGCTTTAGCTCATCTGATCCTTCCGCTGAAGTGTCATGGCCACGCACATGCTTCCCATTTCCTGCACCAGGGTCTTTGGCTATAATTGTTTAATAGTGTAACAGAAGGCTCAGGCTGCCCCTGCTGAAAGCAGGAACTTAACGAGGGCCTGTAGCAGCGGAGAGGAGCCGTGGCAGGCTTGTCATCTCAACTTCCCGTTCTACCGCCTCCTTTGCTACCTTCAACTTTGGGTCAGATTCCTGTTCAACTCTGTACAGCAGACATGTTAATCATTTAAGGATGTTCCTCTTTCAGCCTCCCCTTTCAAGGCTGAAGGCACCAGATAAGAATAGCAAAGGTATTTTCAAGATTTGCAGGGGACATCATAATCAACACATCACCGGCCACCAGTCTTTACAACTTCCTATTCCAGAGTGGCGCCTATAAGTCTGTAGTCTTTGCTCTAAATCTGAAGTTATCCTAACAAACTCCATCTTACCCTTCTGATTTCTTTCTTTGTGTCATTCTCTCCCTGGATTCCAGGATCCTAAGTCTAATAGGCGAACATCCTGTGAAGCAGATCCAAACTGCCCCTAGCAGTGGTGACTTCCTTGTCCAGATAAGACTGTATGGCCAGTCCTAGGACAATGATCAACCAGAACGACCCGACCATGACTGAGCTATGCAACCCCCCTTGAGTTTTGTCTTGTACCCTCCACGGGTGGCGGGGGTGGGGTAACCTCCAGTGTGGCCAGACTAAAAACAAGTTCCCTCCTAGCATTCACCATCACTTCTCTCTTCTCAACAAGTGGGGGCCCCAGAACCAGGTTTCCTTGTCTTAGATCATTAGAGTTTGAGGGTAGCCTGGGCTATATGACAAGAACTTGTCCTATAACCACAACAATAACAAAATGAAAGTAAAACAGTCCTGAAAGTCATACTTAAAATGCTAATATTTTTTTCAAGATGCTGTTTTTCTGTGTGTAGCCCTGTCTGTCCTGGAACTTGCTCTGTAAACCAGGGTGGCCTCAAACTCACAGAGACCCACTTTCTTCTGCCTCCCAAGTGCTGGAATTCGCCTGGCTCTAAATGTTATTCTTACTGAGCCCACTACTTCCTATGCTTTAACACTTCCTTGATTGTGGTGTGAATTTATTCTCCAGAGTACATAGTTAGCACCGTTTTTTTTTTTATTAGATCAGCTTTACATTTTCTAATTCATCTCAAACTTCCAGAATAGTTACATATATTGGGTACTCAGTCACTCTTTTTCACTTTTTAAATTTTATTATTATTATTATTATTTTACTGTGTGTAAATCAGAAGACAGCACTGGTGAGTGTTCTCTCCTTCCACTATGGGACCAGGGATGGAACTCATGTCGTCAGGCTTGCATGGCAAGTGCTGAACCCACGGAGCTGCCTCTCTCTGTTTTCCTCTTTAGTTCAGAAGTCTTTTTCTCCATGTGCTGTTCCAAGACTGCTTGCTCTCTGTGCCACTGCCAGACTGCAATGTGTCCAGCACTTCGGTGTCTGCTGTCTTACTTTGTTCATTTGTTGGAGTACACCTTAGAGTAATTCTCTCAGAAGACTGGTTTCAAAAAAGCCAGTGCCATTCAAATGCCTTGCTCTTTTATAGCTAGCAAGTACTTTTCTCTTAAACAGTGTAAAGCCTAGGTAGACAATATTCTTTTATTATTTAATATGTGCACTGATTAATATTTTTTCTTCTCTCTCAGCTCTGTGTTTCTGTTTACACCATCTACTTGTTGGACATTAGATTTCCTGGCTTGCTCTCCCTTCACTCAAGGATTCACTGTGGACTGAACCCAGGACAAGCACTCTCCAGCTGAGTCATGACTCCAACTTGCTCATCTACCACTGGGGTCTCTCAGGTCAGTCTATAAGACCTGAAGAATGCCCGTGAAGAGCGACCCAAAGAACTATTTTACTTACAATCTCTTAATTATTGTCTCTTGGAGTTAAACACTTTCTTCTGATCTCCAAACTTGTTCCTAGGCTCTGTGATCTGTCTCTTCCATTTTGATTCATTTACCCAACCATTGTTTACTATGTGCAATACGTCAGGCAATGGTGTTAACACCGAGAAGCTCAAGTGGCTTTTAAGTCTGTCCTCATCTCCAACACTGAGCATGTGCGGCACACTTCCTGGGCCCCACACCAGTGTCCCTAAAAGCACAATGCCATCAAGGTCACATTATCCTGAACAAAAGAGAGTAAGACAGTAAGATCAGAAGTTCAAGACTAGTCTTAGCTAAATAGTGAGGCCAGTCCAGGTTATTTGTTTAACTAATGCTGCCTCGGCCCACCCATCTACCACAGCCGTCTCCACAAGTTCTGATCACGATAGAAATGCCTGACATGCTCCCCTACTTCCTCTGATGTCCTCAAAGAAAGGCAGAAAATTAAATTTTTTTTTCTAGTAGACTGACAAAATCGCTCAGTGGTTAAGAGTGCTTGTTGCTCTTGCGGAGAATCCGAGTTTGTTTCCCATCATTTACATCAGGAGGCTCACAACTGCACGTATCTCCAGCTCCACGGAATCCGATGCCCACTTCTAGCCTTCATGGCACTTGCACACATGTGGCATTTACTCACACTGACACAAAGACAAAGACACAAGTGCACACACACACTTATACATAAAAAAAGAGAAATCTTAAAAGAAAAAAAAACCCTCCTTTTTCTAGCAGAGAGTATGGATTAAAAATAGTTTCATAGTCATTTCATATGCCAAAAAACCAAGCAGGACAAATTCTCGAATTACAAGAAACAAACAAAACTAGGAACATTTAAAAACACTTCCAAAAGCCTCGTCAACCTCAGTTGCTCAGTCTGGAGCTGTCAATAAGCACCCACCAGCCTTCGAGGTAGGGACATCCACTCCTTCTTATACTTAGAGATATCAAGCTTCCGGAAGGGTTAGCTGCCTCTCGGTTCTCCACTCTGCAGTCTGCTAATCCAGGATGTAATGTTTCCTGAGCCAACAGCCCTTGCTGATGGCATTGCATAAGAAACCCGCTGTAGCTCTTTTCGTGGGCTGCAGAGATGACTCAGTCCGTAAACAGCTTGCCTCTCGGGCATGAAGACCTGAGTTGACTCTCTGGCATCCCCAAGTAGGGTGTGTGCATATCATCCCCACACTGGAGAGGTGGAGACAGGCTGGGGCTTGCTGAAGGTGGAATCTGACTAAGGAACAACCTTTGGCCTGCAGACATGCTTGCACAAACCATACACGCACATGTCTTTTTTCCATATCACCAGGCACAATTACCTGGCCTTGTCTACTTTTCTGCCAGTGGCCTATCTGATAAGGAAAATAATTGTCTAGTGATGAGTCAGCTGCCATACAATTATGTTGCACATTGTTTTAATTCAAATACATATCATGTGACTGGAAGGCACTTGAGAGGGGACCTCGCTAAGCTGCGTGTCTACTACATCTGCAGTCACGCAAGCTCCAGATTTAGTGTGAACACCTCAACTGTGAACTCCTCAGACGGTCCACTGATGTGTGCAGAGCACAGATGAGAAAATGAAAGTAGCAAGTAGCACGATTTGTAAGAGAGAAACCTCGAAATACAGTGTCACTTTTAAAACACAGAAAATGGGGGGAAAAAAGGACCTCTTTCACTAACAGGCTCTTAACAGCAAGTAAGCCACGGTGACACAGTGCACAATCCTGTAATCCCTGCACTGTGGAGGCTCAAGCAGAAGGATCCCAGAACAGCTAGGGATACACTGAGAGACCTTGTCTGAAACAAAACCCAATCAAACAAAAGCAGCTCCCTGTCAGAGTGGGCAGAAACAGTCTCTATTCTCCCACAGCGTTCATCTGAAATCACTTAAAAGTATATTTGCCACTTTATAAAAACATTTAAATACAATTTTAAAAAATTTAATTTTTCTCATTTTATTTATATGGTGGGCATTTTGTCTTTGGGTATGTCTGTATACCAAGTGCATGCAATGTCAAAGGAAATGCCAGAAAAGGGCATCAGATGCCCCAGGAACTAGAGTTACAGAGGGCAGTGAACAATCATGTGGGTGCTGGGAATCAAATCCAGCTCCTTTGGAAGAGCAGCCAATGCTCTTAACAGCGGAGCCATCTCCCCAGGCCCTTTATAATAAATATGTTTAAAAACTACGCTGACAGAAGCAATTTTACTAGAATGAAGAGTTACCTTTGGGGACTCTGTTTTTGTGAGACTCTCTCTATAGAGCCAAGACTGACTTTGAACTACTGATCCTCCTGCTTCAGTGTCCTGAGATGTGGGACTATAGATATGGTCACCAAACTAAGCTTCTAAAAGCTAAGTTTTTGTTGGCTTGGTTTTTTTTTTTTTTTTTGAGACAGGGTCTCAAGTGGCTCAGGGTTGGCCTTGAACTCAGGCTGAAGTAAAAGGTGGCCTTGAACTCTGGATCCTCCTGGCCAGCCCCCATTACTGAGAGGCGCCATGCCTGGCAAGGTAATTTTAAATTTCATTTAATGTTATACTTTTATACCGTGTCTTTTGGGTGTGTGTGGAGGGGTGCTGGGACTTAACCCAGGGCTCTGTGCATGCTATGCAAAGTCTATCACGAGCTACATCTTAGTCCAAGCGTGTGCCATGTGTCCTTGTGAAGAAGGTGGAGCTGTTGGATGCATTTAGTCAGCGTGTAAGAATACGAGTAATACGACATACTAAGAGAAAGCCCCGTTTCCTTGTTCATGTTACTACGGAGGCTCTCCTCTCTCATGCCTCCTGTGACTAGCAGTTGCAACTAAAGAGGTGTGCTTGTAACAAGTGACAAGGGGTCAGTAGAACTGGAAGGATGGACAAACAAAAAGCAAAGCTCCTGTAGCAGGAGCATGAGTAAGTACGACCAGCAATTTCCACCCTGCGTGAGGACGCCAGGCAGCCGAGGAGAAGCAGGCCAAGGCTGCCCACATAGTGTTTTGGTTGGCATTCAGCAGACACTCAAGGACCAAAATAATATTTGGCCTTTTGTTAGAAACCACAGACAGTGTTTCATGACCCCATCATGTATACTGAGAGCTCTTTACCTTGTTAACTGCTTTGGCACTTTGAACCTAGACCACTGAGCTCTCGGAGCTAAGAACCACAAATCACTTCTCTCCAATGTCAGGATTCTTCCATTCAATCTTCTTATTCTAAGGCTAGGATTATCTGAGTGCTGGCTGGGGGTTTTATTCTCTTTACCTATAAATTATGTTATACTACCTCTTCGGAAGTCCGGTGATCATGATCCTTCATTTAAGGGACACCCATTAATAAAAGTCACTGCCCGTGTGTGCCTCTCAAGTCTCTGCACGGCATCAATCTGAGAGACACATGGAGGGCTGAGATGGAGGCAGGGAAATTAACGGCACATTTTGCTGTTTTTGGTTTGTTCCCCCTCTCCCCGTGTCTCTGGACAATACTCATAGGGCCACAGCTGATCCATAATCGTCTGCCTTAATTGGCGACTACTATGTAGCAACAGTTGCAGGGTGCTGGCAACCATTCAAGGCGTAGGAGAAAGCACTGAGCACTGTATTTTTCTCTGCATTTAAAGGAATAGGAAACAGTGTTTGGGCTGCCCAGTGACAGTCCTTGGATGTAAGAAAGGAAGTCATTTCCTATTCCTTGCAAACTTCAATTTACAAAAGAATGCTGGAAACTAAAAGCCTTGCTGATTTATCACACGAAGCTGAGAGTAATTTTTCTCCCCTTGTTACACTTTCATATAATCCTGCTCATGCCTGCATGGGTGACAGTAAAGAATTTCTGAATAAAAATAATAATTTCTCGCTTTCAACCTTCATAATTCACTTCAGCAAGCACCCCGCTGGGTGGTGATGCCTACTGCCAGAGACACTCTGCTCCGTCTTTTCTGCAGCCACTTATCAGCCTGTCCCAGCTGGTTCTCCATTGATCGCAGTACCTGCAGGATAATGCGCCCGAAGGCATTCTTCAGGAGATTAACAGCGTCCGTGTGAGACAGTCCATCCAGGGGTTGCCCGTTAATGCTCACAATCCGATCTCCCACCTAGAAGGACAAAAGGGGGGAGAAAATCACTATCATTAGGAAAAATTAAATTTGAGAAGAATGCCTAAAACTCTCTGTAAGTTGTATTTCCCATCTGCCTTGTTGAGGGCTGGCTCTTGTGGAGTGTGGGGAATTTTTATGGCTCCCCCCAAATGCAGCCCAATCAGAGAAACAAGAAGGGGGACAGATTTGATTACTGAAAGGCACCGCAGGCCACTTTTGTATTTTTGGTAACAGTGGTGTTTTATACGTACATTTGCCAGTAAGAGTAGGGGTGCACGAATTAACAGTTCAGTGAAGCTCTGAGGAGGAAGCCAAGCATTTTCTGTTTAATTTTTATACCCAGTTAAGATTAAGGAACAACAGGGGAAAAATTCATAAAAATGTTGATACTTTCGGTGGGTGGAAGATTCCAAGATCAAATCTGAGTTAAAAACCAATTTCGGGTAAATGAGATGCTAAAAGTGTTTAAGAGGTTTGTAAAAAGCTGTGATTCCGTCTTTTACTGCAAAGCACTGATAAAAACATTTTTATATGTCCAGGGGCTTAATGAATCTCAGGTCTGCAGTCTTGTTAATGTATTCTGCCCTCAGCATGGGTTGCTGATGGCTTCTGCAATTCCAACTTTAAACAAGGTCCCTGTGGCTACCACCCCTCCTCCACCAACACCCCCATCGCTGTCGGCCTTCTCCAGTCCCTCGGTGGTATTTACCTTAAGCTTCTGGGTACGTGCTGCCACTCCATTGGCCTGGATCATAGCAATAAATATCGGGATATCTCCTAAAGGACTTCCTTTTCCTCCAGCGATACTGATTCCAAGGGCATCGCTGAGCTCCTAGAGAGAGAGAACAGAAGGCCTGCATCTTTGGTAATAGGCATCCATAGCCGGTCCTCCAATTTTACTGGACAAAAACCCCACATGATATAGGAGGCCAGCACAACAGGAGTTGCGTACAGAGCATCATAAAGGTCTGTGTTACCTTGTGCAGTCAGGGTAGCTGGTGGGGTCTCAGAGAAGTCCATCTCTGGGAGCCTCCAGTTTATGCACAAGATGGTAAATAGACTATCGCGTACACAGTGATAACTCGAGTATAAATAAGATGATATAGTACTGTCCTGGCCTATAAAGGAGGCTCAATAAAAGCCAATAGCAACAGTAAATTAAAAAACAAAAGTCTTCGCTCCTGCTCAGTGGAGCGTCCGATTTGACGCAGCCTTGGCAAGTGTGTTCTCATATGTTGTTTATGATTAAACTGCCGCGCATATCATGTTCTGGGTGTGAACAAACACACTTGGCTTCAAAAGAGCTGCATGACTCCATTAGACAAAGGATCTTAGAGGGTGCCCACTGTTGTGACAGCAGTTTTGAGAGGGAAGTAAAATAGTAGCGAAAATTGTTGCAAAGATGGACCTTTGTGTAGAGATCTGGCTCTTGCCTCCTCCCCCATCATAGGATGGTTAATAATCTTAAATGACTGAAGGCACAAATGACAAGTTGCAGTTCTAGCGGGCTGGCACTCTCGCCAAGTCTATCTATTGCTCCTGTTGACTACAATGGAAAAGTCTTGTCAAAATGCTGATAGCAGCCGTAGCTTCTGTAACAGAAAGAAACTAAAACTGGAGTGGTGAGAATCGAGTCGTGACAGCAGCAGGGGTACACTGCCCCTAGTTTTACCGTGTGCGTGTGCGTGTGTGTGTGCGTGTGTACGTGTGTGTGTTCATGCACTTGTGAGCCTGCACACACGTGCATGTGAGCACTTGCAGGTGAGCATATGTATGTGCATGCGTGTACACATGCACGTGTGTTCCGTTTTTGTTCTGAGGGAGACTCCCAGTCAAACTGGGAGCTAAAAAGGTGACTGAACTGCTGATATTCTGATGCCAACCCCATTCTTTGGGTCAGAAGAACCAAAAGCAGGCATATATGCTGCTGGATAATAAGAGAGGACATTCGGTATGGAAAGAGTTAGAAAGAGACACTGAATTCTGAGCAAATGCACAGAATTCTCAGGCTCAGTTCTAATCTACTACGTGGAGAAGAGACCTCAAGCGGCATACCAAAGTTTTTGATTATTAAACTTTGCTTAGAATCACTACAAAGGCAGACAGAAATAACACTCTCAGTCTAGCTGGTCGACTGCCTGCTAAGGCATAAGCATCACTGGTCTTCAGGGTTGATACGACTAACATCCACCAAGTCCAGGATAAAATCTCCAGTTTGCTAACACACAGGAAAATGTGACCATTTTTCAACATGTAGGACAGTTGAAAGTAACACTGTAACATTGTTTTATATGGACATGAGCAGCCTTCCTCAGGACCCTAACATGGGAAAACAAAACAACCGAGTCAGAGTACATAAGTTGCTAGTCTGTGGGGTAAAAAACCCACATGGTCACACAGCTTCTGTAGTTGAAAATTATTTAAAAAATATTCCTAGTCACTGGGTGGTGGTGTGCATGCCTTTAATTCCAAGATGCAGAGGCAGGCAGATCTCTGAGTTCGAAGTCAGCCTGGTCTACAGAGTGAGTTCCAGTACGACCAGAGATACACAAAGGAACCTTGTCTCCATAAACAAAAACAAACAAATTTATAGTCAAAGATGGCCACAATCCCAGTTTTCTGGAGGCATAGGAAATGGATTTCTGTGAGTTCTAAGCCAGCCTGGTCTACATAGCAAGTTCCAGACTAGCCAGAGCTGCACAGTGAGATTCTATCTCAAAAAATAAAACAGAAGCAAAAGAAACAATACCCTTCGTAGCTTAGTGATCATCAATTACGCCTTAATAAAGCTGGAAAATAGAAAAGCACCCCCAAAAGGTCCACATGAGAGAACATAAGAACAGACTTGTAGGGCCAGAGAGAGTTCATGGCAGAACATGTCATAGTCTGCATGAAGCTCCAGCTTTAGTCTCTAGAGCCCAAACCAAATAAAATGCCATCAACAAGGCAAAACGCTCCACCTTAGGGCCATGGAGACAGCTGAGAAGATAAAACCCAAGCCTGCCTGAAAGTTATGTTATCCAAGCACTCCTCCAGGGAGCTGGGAGACAGAGACAGGAGAACTGCCTGGAAGCTTATGGGCCAGTGAGCCTGGAGTATGAAGTACAGCTGCAGAAACTAGAGAGACCCTGTCCCGAGAAGGTGGAAGGTAAGAACTGATCCCCTTGAGCTGTCCTGGGACTTCTACATGTGGGATGTGGTATGCATGTCATATACACACCCCACATCCTAGATAATATAAAGGTGAATTATTCTATGATCATTATGCTGCCATGCTATAACTATAATTTAGAATAATTGCATTGCTTCACTTCCAGGGAGCTTCTACTCTGTCTTCACAGAATTCGTGTCCAATTGATACCTTCTAAAAGCATCGATCAATAGACAATGCCTTCTGTGCAAAGTTCCAAGAGATATTAACTTATTTTTATTTTATATGTATGGGTGTTTTACCTGTACATACATCTGTGTACCACATGTGTGCAGGGCCCAAACAAGCCAAAAGAGGGTGCTGGAGCCTATCCTTAGTTATTTTTGCATTGCAATGAAGAGATACCATGAGCAAGGTAATAGAAAAGAAAGCATTTAGTTGAGGGCTTGCTTACAGTTCCAGAGGGTCAGTTCGTGACTATCATGGTGGGGAGCATGGCAGCAAATAGGCAGGCAGGACCCTGGGGCAGTAGCTGAGAGCCTACATCTCATCCACAGGCACAAAGCGGATAAAAGCAGGACTGGGCCGGGCGTAGGATTTTGAAACCTCAAAGCCCACCCCAGTGACAATACCTTTTTCAACAGGGCCACACCTAATTCGTCCTGAACAGCCTACCAAATGGGAACTAATTCAAATATATGAAACTATGGGAGTCACTTTTACAAGCCCATGCTATACATGGCAAAATTGAGGTTGACTCAAATGGAAGATCAGTGAGTTGATGTTATAGACGACTGTGTCCAATCAAAGTTTAATACTGAAGCCCCAAGTTCTAGTTCCTCAGAACATGACTCCACTTTGACAAAGTCCTTAGAATGAGACTGCTAGGGTGAGCTTTAAATCAGTCCAACCAGGAATATCATGGAAGAGGCTATATAACATGAGAGATTCCAGAATGATGAAACACATAAGGACAGGTCACACAAGGCCACCACAGGAAGGCATCCATATGCAAGCCAGGAGAGCTCAGAGAAAGCTAACCCTACACCCTAAAGTCTCTAAAACTATGAGAAGCTAGCATCTACTGTTGAAGACACCCAACCTATAATGTTTTGCTGGCAGATCTACCAAATAAAAACAGTCAAAAAGCAAGTGGGAGAGCATAAGCTATGCCTGAGTCTAGAGAGCCGAGCTGTGCAGGGAATCACCTTACTACATTGGTTATACCGACTACAACAGGGCCACAGTTCTATTACTATGCTTGAACCTCACGTTTATAGTCTATTTTCTAATATTCTAAATTTCACATGTGAGCTGAAAATCAGCATCTAAAAATGTATGAACTGGAATAAACCTCAAACAATCTTCTCAAAAGAGCAATTCAACAAACACATAACAGCCTTTAATAAGAAGCAACCTTCCCATGCTAGAGGTGGAACACATAGCCTCACATAAGATAGCCAAGCACTCTGCAACCAAGCTGCACCCTGGCTCCAAGTATGGCTTTAGATCTGATAGCTTTCTTTCTAGGAATTAATCCTGAGTTGAGGCAAAAATGTAAATATAGCAATGTTTGTTATATAAGGTAAATATTAAACATGGGGGCTAGAGAAATGTTGAACAGTTAAAGCATTTGTTGCTTTTGCAGAGGATGTGGGTTCAACTCCCACCATCCATGTGGTGGTTCACAACCACCTGTAACTCCAATTCCAGGGGATCCATTGCCTGCTTCTGGCTTCTGTCGGTACCAGGCATGCACATAGTATACAGACTACATGTGGGCCAAACACTCATACACATGAACTAAAACTAAATCTAAAAGGAATAAAAAGAAACATGCTAGGGCTGGAGAGGTGGCTCAGTGGTTAAGAGCATTGCCTGCTCTTCCAAAGGTCCTGAGTTCAATTCCAGCAACCACATGGTGGCTCACAACCATCTGTAATGAGGTCTGGTGCCCTCTTCTAGTCTGTAGGCAGACACACAGACAGAATATTGTATACATAATAAATAAAATAAAATATTTTTTTTTAAAAAGAAACATGCTAACTGTTTAACGGGAGGAAGCTGACAGTAGAGAGACTACACCACCAGTAACAGTCGTGTTCTGTGCTGTCAAGAGCACACGGCTCCAAGTGCACACAGCAAGGTAAAGAAGATGAGCTACAAGAGGATGTCCAATACACTCTCTGTTGTGTGAAATTTAAACACGCACACTATTAGGAAAAGGTTATACTAAAATATTCACAAAGGTCACTTATGTGTTTCAATTTATTTTTTAAAACTCTATTTCTGTTACATATTTACTTTAGTAACTTGGAAGAACAAATAATCAGATAAATTATATCCGGAAGAGAAATGTACAAAATAGAATAAAAATAGTAACTGACTTACTCTGATTATCTCAACAGTTCTTGGTCCCATCTCTGCACCTATAAAAGAAGCAAGAGCATTCATTAATGCTTTTGAACCAGAGGTAGTATGCTTAAGTAACACTCCCCTAAAGACAGTGGCATTCCCCAGATTTTCAAGAAGGGAGGCTAGAGCAAGCACAGCAAACCCCTCCTCAGTAGCAGAGCCACCTGAGTTTTCAGGGGCGGTGTCCCAGAGTGGACAGACATGGCCATAATCATTCGGTCTGACTAAAGCTGATGGGCCGCAGCAGCCACGGCCTGAGACATGGTGACTTCGTGTTTCTCTGTGCATTCCTTCTGCCCTACCCTAAGAGGACTTAAAACCCCCGCCCCCTCTGTTTTCAGGACATGTGCACTTCTCACCCCTTCTAGCCACCCGCGCTTTCTCATGCACTCTGAGTCTTTGCTTTTCTGTTGCTTATGAGATCTGTGCTCCCCACTCCCAACCTTTCCTTCTGAAACAGGCCACACTAAGTAGCTTGGGCTGGCCTTGAACTTACATTTTTGGGGAGGATCAGAAGCTCTTTTTGTGCCAACCAAGTTTTGTAGGCCAGTGATGACTGGGGCCAAGGAAGGCCGGCCGCTGCTATGTGCACTGTGCTGATCCCCCTAAAACAGAGACACTGGTCACTTGTGTGCCGGCACTAGCACGGCACCAGATCTACAGTGACTGAGGTCGCCAGTCATCTGCAGGATGTTCTGAAGAAGAAGACAAGAAGAAAACTAGTGCTCACCCCTCCCTTACCCCAGCCCCATGCAAACACTCGCTCCTTGTGTTCCCCCATCACAGGAAAAGCAGATAATTGGAGATGCTTTTGCTGCACATGAAATCAGACTATGTCTAGCTTGCCACAGTATTACGGCCTTCAGTGACTGGCCCTGTCCTTTGGGGAAGCAACCAATCTGACTTTCCTAATTACCCAAACTACAACCCATGCCCCATTAGTCGAGTGTGAGACGCTTAATAAACAGGAAGTGGACTGAGTACAGACAGACTTCTGGAGAAGGCAGCAACAAATGAGGGGAGAGAGCCAATTTAAAGATATCTCACTTTTATATCCCAAATCGTTTTATAATCAGGAATGGTTCAATCCAACCCGCTAGATCTGCTATTTAACCTTTTCCCCCACTGAAAGAGATATTTGAGATTAATAGACAGCTAGTGACTATCCAAAATAACACACGTTAGAAATGCCCTTTCCAATGTAGATAATGTCATCTCCCACTTTTCTACCCAGTTATCGAGTCTATGTTGTCTAACTGCACTGAAAATTTAAGCTAAGACTAACATCACTATGACCATTTGTTAAGTTATAATGTGCTTTGTTTACGAGGCAGGGTCTTGTTATGTAATGCAGGCTGGCTTGAACTTAGGCCTTTCTGAATGCTGAGATTATAAGTGTGTGCCATCAAGCTTGGTTTCAACTCCTTTATTTTGTTTGGCGCTAAGGATTAAACTTGGCTTCATGCATGGCAGGATTGTGTTACACCCACCACACCTGAGTGATCATGTATTTCACTATAGAAGAAGTTTTGAAACATTCAAATCTTTCCTAAATAAGAAAGATTTAAAATAAGAACAACTATTATAAGAATTATAGATATACCTAGATTCCATAAATGAAAATCTGCTACGTTTTTATGAGACACACATACATGTATAATCTCATCACTAGAGAGGCAGAGCCAGAAGATCCCTACCCTGGGTACATACTTGGGAGTCTCCCTAATAAAAACAAAAATAAAATAAAAAATGAAATGCCTATAATTTCTTTTTATTTTACACGTGTGTTTTGCTTGCATGATGCATGTATACTATATGCACCAGCCTGAGGCAGCCAGAAGAGGGCACTGAATCCCCTAGAACTGGAGTCACAGATGATTTTGAGCCACAATGTGGGTGCAGGGAATTAAACCCAGGCCGTCTGCAAGAGTAACAAGTGCTCTAAATACCTGGGCCATCTCCAACCCCTCCACTTTCTTTACCACATATCTTCTATTCATCAATTAATCTTTTACAGTTAATTTTCATATAGGTTATAGAGATCTGTAGATTTTAGGATAGGCACACCTTTCTTTGGTGTGATACAGAGGTCCCATATATCCTAAGCTGATCTAATTTATTTGTGATCTAGTTGATCATGACCTCTTGGGACCCTGTCTCTACCTCACTGAGTGTTAGGATGTCAGGTGTGTGCTACCATGCTGTTTATATGGTGCTTGGGATAGAAATTTATGAACCAGCAGTTATACTTAACCACTATCAAACACCAAACTATACAAACTTACAATTAAGTAAGATGTATTAAAACAGATACAGAGCTGGGGATGAGGCTCAGTCTGTAGAGCACTTGCCTAGGATGTGAAGTTTATGAATCATGATGATATTTATATACATTCCTCCAGAAGGGTCAGAAGTGCAGTCTGCCCAGCACCTCAACTGTAGTCCAGGGGGAAGAACAGTGCATGTCCAGTATTGCTCACTTTGTACTCTAGTCTCCTGTGTACAATGAGGCTGAACAGAACCACTCACACGGATGAGTCTTCCCTCAAAGAAGAAGCATGCCTGAGACTGCTGTCTCGTATGCAACTCCCATTGTCAACTTAATTATCCACCAAATCCCTGACTATTCACATGTGGAATAAGCAGCATTATGTGTGTTTATGTTTGCTGCTAATTACAGAAGCTGGGCTGGGTAGGGGGATCCAAATTTAACAGTGTGGATTAGGTTAGATTGTTTTGAAGATTTTTTTTTTAAAAAATATTTATTTATTATGTATACAATAGTCTGTCTGTGTGTATGCTCGAAGGCCAGAAGAGGGCACCAGACCCCATTACAGATGGTTGTGAGCCACCATGTGGTTTCTGGGAATTGAACTCAGGACGTTTGGAAGAGCAGGCAATGCTCTTAACCTCTGAGCCATCTCTCCAGCCCTGTTTTGAAGATTTTAAAAAATTTTTTATTTACTTGTGTGCTATGTCTGTGCATGCAGAGTGTCAGATCCCCTAGAACTGGAGTTACAGACAGTTTGAGTCATCATGTAGGTACTGGGAATTGAATCCAGGTCCTTTGGAAGAGCAACAAGTAATCTTAACCTTTGAGCCATTCTGCTAGGTCCACTTTGAAGATCCTTGAAGTCAAAGCAGCTAGTCTGTGACCCTGTCTGATCAATGACAAATATTTAAAATTCTCTTATTACACTAATTTGTGTGTATGTGTGTGTGTGTGTGTGTGTGTGTGTGTGTGTATGTGTGTGTACAAGCACATGCCATAGTATGAGTGTGACAGTCAGAAGATAACTTTTGGGAGTCAGTTCTAGGAATTAAACTCAGGTATCAGGTTTGGTGGCAAGTACATTTACCCGCCAGTTCACTGGCCCTCACTGCTATCCTTTCCGCCCATTTTCTAACATGAATGAGGCAAAGCAGCGGCTGACAGCTTGCAGATCCAGACACACTAGGCTGTGGGGAGGCTGTCGTTATAAGGCAACCAGTAGAGTCATACTTTAACCTTAAAAGGGGGGGGGCTGTCCATCACCCCCAAAGAGACTAGGGAGTTACATGCAAGTTTCTACAGTTGAATCATGTGCCAAGTGGGACTAACAGAGGGAGTCTGAGTGTGTCAGCCATTATAACACACACAAAAAAATTACCGTGAAAATACTTCATTAAAAAGGTGGTACTGACATCAGTCTTGCAAATAAATATATTTGCTAACTCACAAAATGTCATTCACTAATACCTCCCTGCCATAAGAGAGACCCCCATTTTTTTTTTGCTCTCCTAGGAATATACCATTAATTGCCTTCAGCATGTGTGAGTGGCTATTCACAAGTTAACTTTATAGCAATGTTTAATTGGATGAACAGAACAATGTTGTGCTAATGAGGGTCAAATTGCCACCAGATGTTACCTCTTTTTTTTCCTTTTTAAAATAAACACAGCTGTGTATGTGTGTGCACGGGCAACATAGAATAGTCGGAGACAGAAATGGTTCTAAGAAAACCCTATAAGCAATAAAGGAAAAAAGTGTGGGGCTTAATGAATTTCCACCCCACCTTTCATTTTCATTTCAAACACATGAAAACACTGAAGTAGTTGCTGTGAATATGTGTATATCAGACATCATTTCTAAATAATCATTTATGAGATGAGGAACTTCCTCCTAGTGGGTGCAGGAGAGAGAGTGGTCAGCTAGGAAGACATCACCAACCTGGCTATTTTGTGAGGTCTTCCGAGAGGAAGCCCAGGAACCGGCCCGGAGTCTCCCAATCTCCAGCTGCACAAGGCCCTGGACGCACTTGGGAAGACAAGAAAAGACAGAAGTAAAACACAACAGCATTGCTGATCTAAAACACCAGAGCGGGGCCTTCTGCAGCCAAGGCTTACTAGAGGGAACTAGGTCAAAAAGGAGAACCAGCCATCCAAAACCCAAGCAGACAGAAAGTCAGCAGCTTCATCCGTGGGCCCTTCAGATGCATTAAATGGGTTTGATACCAACCGCCTTTCTTTTCTCTCATTTCCTTTCTGAAATAAGTGTTCAAAAAGTGGGAAAGAGGCCGGGCGGTGGTGGCGCACGCCTTTAATCCCAGCACTCGGGAGGCAGAGGCAGGCGGATCTCTGTGAGTTCCAGACCAGCCTGTTCTACAAGAGCTAGTTCCAGGACAGGCTCCAAAAAAAACCACAGAGAAACCCTGTCTCAAAAAAACAAAACAAAACAAAGCAAAACAAAAAAAGTGGGAAAGAGCAGAGTGGGAAACCCAACAGGAGACAGTTCACAAATCCAGGCCCTCCTCTGCAGAGTAACTGAGAGCTGACTGCACCAGGAAGCCTGGTTATTATAACAAACCTCATCTGTCTGTACAAGCTTCCACAGTTGCTATAAAGATCCACTGGTTGCAACCAAAGGGGAAGGGGGTTCGTGAAGCAGAGCCCCTTAGCTGCGAAGTCTGAGCTGCAGACTTCCGCAAGCTCACCACAACCCAGGGTGGGTTGACTCTGTCTTCATTTGGGAAACGAGAAGCCAGTCTAGATGAGTATTAGCATTCCCTTCTAGTGATCAAAGTTGGGTTTGATGAATGCAGAGAGAAGGGGGTGGATCCCATGCCCTAGGATGGGCTGGAAGACAAATGTGACAGTTGGACCGGTCACTACATGAGAAATGGCCTCAAAGCCCCAGGCAGGTCCCTTGGTCTGCTGAGTCAGCACAACAGCTGTACTGTAAAGCTATTTTCAGCAACCAGGTATTATATTTCTAGTAAGAATAGAGCAAAAACATCCCACCAAGGCCAAAAAGACTGGGCTAGCTCCGTGAGCCTTGGTCACTGTAGCTAGGTCGGAAGCTGCCTAGGGACTCACCTTGAGGATGGTGGCCACTGTCTCCTGTGAGGCGTGTCTCAGGTCTTCTCCATTCACAGACAAGATCTGGTCTCCTTGAATCAACCTGCCATCAAGGTCTGCGGCTCCGCCTTTTACAATATCAGATATAAACACTCCGCTTCCAGTCCTGTTAATATCACCAAGTATTGTGGGATTGGCACAGGCAGTTAATTATTAATTAAAATTGGACCTTACTTTATAAAGACTTATGTTA
Organism: Microtus pennsylvanicus; assembly: GCF_037038515.1. Taxonomy (NCBI): domain Eukaryota; kingdom Metazoa; phylum Chordata; class Mammalia; order Rodentia; family Cricetidae; genus Microtus; species Microtus pennsylvanicus. The sequence goes on along the minus strand of NC_134591.1, from coordinate 34,965,437 downwards.
AGATTTAAAACTCAAAAGTTCTAAAACCAATCCATTAAGTCCACTGACATCCACTAACTTTATAATAATAAGCTTCACGATTAGATTATGCCTCTTTGTCCTTTATATTACACATCCATCTTTGCCTACTGTGTTCTTACTTTTATTGGTGGTGTAAACTGGGATCCCAGCACTTGGGAGGTGATGATTTTACTACAGAAAAATAGAAATTTACTTTTTATTTTATTTTTTGTTTTTTCAAGACAGGGTTATTCAGTGTAGCCTTGACTGTCCTGGAACTCCTCTGTTGACCAGGCTGGCCTTGAACTCACAGAGATCCACCTGCCTCTGCCTCCTGAGGGCTGGGATTAAAGGAGTGCACCACCACTGCTGGTGGATATTTATTTACTTTGTAAAGATGCAGAGTTTATGGCCTGGAGTACAGCTCTGTGGCTGACTGCTTTCTGGTGGAAGCATGACCCTGGGGTGATCCCAGCACCCCATACAGAAATGAGATGAGCAAGTTATTCTCTTAGAGTAGAGTCCATTGCTAGTAACTTCCTTTTCTTAAAATATATTTTTAAATTATCATGTTTTTATGTAGGTAGATATGTGCATGCCAGTACATGCATGGCGGTCAGAGGACAGAATGTGGGGTTGTTACTCTCCAGAGAATCTAATCCAGAGCTTCACGCTTGCTAGGCAAGCAGTCTACCAACTGAGCTAAATCCCCAGCCTCTTATTTTCAGTCTTTAAAGAATTATGGAATTACTTGTCAAGAGGATCTGTAACCCTTAAGAGATGCATTTGATCCTTTACAATGAAAAGCTTCATACTAAAGAATATAAATGTTCTTCTCAAACTAAATCTGCAATACAGATGGTGGACGAGGATCACTTTGTCCATCTCTGACTCGACAGTAAGGGCAAACTCAGTGTGTGGTGGTGCATTCCAGCTGAGTCTGAGACTAGCCTCAGCTACACAATGGGACCCTATCTCAAGAAACACCATAAAACAGAGCCACCATCTCTGATTGGGATGTCCTCAGGGACACAGAAAGCAACTCATCTTGTCTCCACAGTTGCTCTGCACCCTCATGTGCAACAGCGGAATGCAGACTCAGCAGCCCAGCTGGAACCAGCTGTATCTCAACATGACATGTCTTAGAAACCCCTCATTACTCTACAGTAAGCTTTCATTTCCAGTGTTTAGAAGTATTAGTCCCCATATGCTGGAAAGAAAGGCTGACCTTGACTTGAACAATTCATCCTTACCGTTTCCCAACAATGCTCAGGCCCAGTCCTCGGCCAGTCTTCTTCTGCAGATCCACAAGGAACACTTCCAAGTTCTCCTCATCTCTGTATTGCGCCTCATCTCTGTACACCACCAGGCGCACCTTCTGGGGAGTCTGCCTCAGGGCTGTGATGGCTTCTTCATGGCTGCAGCTCCTCAGGTCAACCCCATTAACCTGTAACAACAGCCATTCTGAGATGAGCAGCTTACCGCAGAGACTTCAGCCTGCTGCTGCTCCTTGATCCAACTGATAAGGACTCTCTAGAAAGTTCCAGTCATTCTCAAAGCACACCACAGTGACCATCGAGAGCATGAGCTGCTTCACACAAAAAGACCCCACCACACAAAGAACAGAGGGTGGGTTGGTGTGCCTGGTCACATATTTACACAGCTGTGAACTTCACTGCGGAGTTAGGAGAGCTGGTGTGTGCGTGTGTGTGTGTGTGTGTGTGTGTGTGTGTGTGTGTGTGTGTGTGGTTAGTTGTTGAGGTTGGAGGGAAGGAGCTAGTACAGCTATTATCCCAGTTAGTAAGTATCTTTGGGCTGTTTGCTTGTTGGACTTGACTATTCTTTGTTTGTTTGTCTTTCTGTGACAGTCTCACTATGTAGCCCTGGCTGTCCTAGAAATGCTATGTAGAACAGGGTAGTCTCAAATTCACAGATATCTGCCACCTCTGTCTCTCGAGCACTGGTATTAAAAGTCTGCACCATTACAAATCTGGCTGGCTCCTCACCCTTAGTTGCTCAGATCACATCATCTTCAGTACTGGCCCAGAAGGAAATAAAGGACAAGTGTTTCCAACAGCTTCAAAGAAGCCCTTGAAGGTTCATATTTGAATCTGATAGCAAGGACACAGAGAGGCCCACTACCAGAGAACACACGATACTGGGAACAGTCAGTAAAGACACACAAATCTGGGACCCCATCCCTAAACCCCACTCTCTTGCTCTGTTATATGGAGATCACAGACAATTTACTTTTTAGGTAAATATTTCCATCGTGCTTGTAATGCCAATACTTATGGATTCCGTCCCTCCAAAGTTTTCATTTTTACTAATGAATATTAGCTATATAAATACCAGGTATCATTGTGGTATCTCCACAATACACATAATGTACTCTGATCATACTTATTACTTCCCTTATTACCTCCTCTCATCCCCACACCCTCTTCCTGATCTTCATTTTCCAAGCAGTCCCTCTTTCACTTTCATGACTTCCACCCACACAGACATGAGACGGAACACGTGATACTTGACCAAGTCTGACTTATTTTGCCTAACACGATGGTACCCAGTTCCATCAATTTTCCTGCAAATGACATGATTCTATTTTGGCAGAATAATACCACATGGTGTGTATATGTGTGCAAACTGTGTTTTCTTTATATATGGATGGGCATCTAGGTTGATTCTATGACTTGGCTTTTGAGAATAAATAGTACCACAAAGCTGGACAGGGGGTTGCACACTTGTAATCTCAACACTCAGGAACTCCCACATATCTGAAGCTAACCTGAGTAACACAGCAAAGCGCTGTCTCAAAACAAACAAACGAAATGGAACAGTACTACTGTAAACACGCATATGCCGGCATCTCTACTGCGTGCTGATGAAGACTGAGCTATGTGCTCAGGGGTCTCTCTGGATCACCTTGTTCTTTTTTCAGGTTTCTGTGTGAGCGGTGCCACTGCAAGCATGTGGGGTCAGAGGGCAGCTGTAGGGGCTTCTCTTCTTCCACCACATGGCTCAGGGATGGAACTCAGCACTCAGGTTACTAGGCCCTCTTACTTGCTGAGCCATTTCACTCTGTGCTGTCTCTTTGCACTGGCTAACTACTTCCTTTGCCATGCAGAAGCTTTTTAATTTCTGTGATCTCATTTGTCAGTTCTTTCTTGACTAGAGTCTTATTCAGAACTCACTGCCTATGTCTACTCCTGAACTGTTTCTCCTCTTTTTCCAAGTAGTTTAAAGTCTTGAATTATGGTTGTCTCGGTTATGTTTCTATTGATGTGATAGATAAGACACCATGACCAAGGCAACTTATAAAAGCAAGCATTTCCTGGGGCTCACAGATCCAGAAGGTTATAATCTATGATTGCCATGGTAGGGAGCATGGCTATAGTCTAAATTCAATATATACTGTTATCATGACCATTTACAGATGAAGAAACCAAGGTGTGGAGAGGCCAAAAAATTTGACCAAAATCACACATCTAGTAGGTGGAGAAGTTAACATTTGAACCCAAATTTGTTTTCCTTTCTATAAAAACGTGTGTGTGTGTGTGTGCGCGCGCGCGTGTGTGTATGTGGAAGACAGAAGGTGACACTAAGTATCTTTTACTATTCTTTCTCTACCTTATATATTGAGGCAGGGTTTCTCACTTGAACCTAGAGCTTGAGAGAGGACTTCATACTGTAGCCCAGGCTAACCTCAAACTCACTATATAGTTGAGGCTGGACTTGAATTCCTGATATTCCTGCATCTACTTCTCAGCTGTTGGTTTATGGAGGTCAGCCACCACACCAATCAGAAACATTTTTAAAAGTGCTGAGCACATGGCTTGATGGTAGGGTGCTTGAATTTAATTCTCAATTCCATTTTTTTTAAAACTATTGACTCATCTCTCCAGTTCCTAACTACACAATCTTTCCATTCTAGTCCTTTCACCACGCAGCCTCATAGGTTAGCCCCTGACTAGGTTATTAGATGGATCATCACAAATAGTTAAATAGTTGGTACTGATCAGTAAATTTCTACAAAGAAGGAACTCAGGGACAGGGTAGCTTTGGATTCAAAGTCACTCCTTCCGGGTGACATCTTGGAAAAGAGCCGAACAAAAGGAAAAATAGCCCCAACTCTGGACAGACTGGTGGCAAGAGTGGAAGAGCTCCTGACATGTGACTTCCACCCCTTATTCTGATACAGCCCTGAGTGACCCAAGAAGGTCAAGCCTGTCTCTGAACCTGGTCCCTTTATTTCTTCAGTAAAAGACAGTCTAAGGCTTTCCTAACTCTGATACCCAAAGACCAGGGACCCTAGGCATCCAAGGAGGAAGGGAGACCCAACTTTTCTTGAAGAAGGTAACTTTGGGGCTGTGTTTAAATTTTTTTAATTATTTTATTTTTAATGTTTATGGATGTTTTGATTGCATGTATATCTGTGCACCATATGTATGCCTAGTGGTCAAAGAAGCCAGGAAAGGGTGTTAGATCCTGTGGAACTAGAGTAGCAGATGAGTTGCCATGTAAACGCTGAATCCTCTGGAAGAGCAGCCAATGCTATTAATTGCTTAGCCATCTCTTGATGGAGGAAGGTCATTGGCTAATAAAGAAACTGCCTTGGCCCATTTTATTGGTTAGAACATAGGTGGGTGGAGTAAACAGAACAGAATGCTGGGAGGAAGAGGAAGTGCGCTCAGAGGTGCCATGCTCTCCTCTCTCTGGGGCAGATGCCTCAGACAGACGCCAGGCTCCTCTCTCCCAGGCAGCTCTGACCCAGGATGGACGTAGGCTGAATCTTTCCCGGTAAGACTGATGCTACACAGATTATTAGAGATGGGTTGATTGGGATATGAGAATTAGCCTGTAAGGGCTAGAGTTAATGGGCCAAGCAGTGTTTAAAAGAATACAGTGTCCGTGTAATTATTTCGGGGCATAAGCTAGCAGGCGGCCGGGGTGCTGGGGACACAGCCCCGCCGCTCATATTACTACAATCTCTCTAGCTCTGCCTTTAAAAAATTAATTAATTTTGTTGTACTCAGGGCTTTGCACATGCTAGGTATGAGCTTTCCCCACCCCACTGGGCTGTTGTCTAAATCAGATTCTGTGAGCCAAGAACATGCCTAAAAGGCCAATCACCCATTACCAAGATGCCGTTTCCTTTCTGGTGCATCTCAGCACTCACAGACATCCAGAGTCATGGTGGTTAAGGACATGGGTTCAGACAGAGGCTGAATTCAGTTACTATGCCAGTCTGACGTCCTGGCTTTGTGAAACCCAGAGATATGACTTCATTTGGGTTTCTGTGTCATTCATGAGCTGGAGCCAGGAAGAATACCTACTTCGCGTTGAGAATCGACTGAAATAAACTCTGTCAGGTTTATGGTTTGTGACTCGGCACATAGGTATTTACTGTAAGAAAGAAATGACGGGCCGAAAGGAAATGCTGCCAGAGCTGTTTTCCTCTGCGCAGAACGCCTCACCATTCCTTCAGGCCACTAAGTATGCTTTTGCATTGTTAGTGAATCAACCGACAGAACAAAGGGGAAACTGTGCTTCTAGGGAGTGTGAGATATGCTGATTATTTTCCTGTGGTCCAACAGATGGCACACAAGACCACTTCTACTACTTGAAACACTAGGTGACCTCGTGGACTGAAGGTGAACTTTGTAAGCCGTCTCAAAGGCCTTAGTAAATACACAAATAATTGAAGGCACTGCCATTGAACTCTAACACTACAAAAGCAATTTTTACCAAGTTCTGGCACTAGGGGGCCTGCTCAGATCAGAGTGACCTCAGCCGGGCTTCCACAGGCTGCGCTGGTCAGGAAGCGGCGTGAAGGAACAGTCTGAGCATTGCTTTAGGCGTCTTAGACAAGCACTGCCGGCAGTGTTCACAACACTGCTTGCCGATGTGGGGGTAGTGGGAGTGGCCCCCTGTTTGAGAAGAGCTCTTGAAGGTCCTGCTGTCACATCCTTTTAGTAGGCTGGGCATATGAAAAGTGGACGAGCCACTGCCAGAGGAGGGCTTAGGAGAATTAACTCTCTTTCTGATCCTACTTTCACAGGATATAACGGCAGTAAGGTAGGGTAAGAGAAGGGACTGGCCTAAAAACCACCAGGAAGAAGAGTTTATGCTCATCAATGTCTGAAATTGTTTGGTTGAGTTTTTGGAACGAAATCTGGCTTTATCCTAATTTTAACATTAAGATACTGTGATGTTCAACATTGTCAATTTGACAAGATCTACACCCACTGAAGAGATGAACCTTCCAGCATGTCTGTGGATTATATAGATCGGCTACTGTCTCAGCCTAATCAAGGAGGAGAATGTGAGTTGGGCGTGTTCTTGCTGTTCTCTGCTCCTGTGTCTGGATGCATTGTGATCAACTATCACCTACTTCTGCCACCACACTCTCGGTCAGAGCTGTATCCCCTGGAGCTGTAAGGCAAACAAGCCCCTTTCCTTAAGTTGCTTTGTTGAGCACTCTGTTGTGTCAAAGAGATGAGCAATAAGGAACAGATATTATAAAAGCCATGGCAGAACAGCTTGCAGAATGTATGATAAAAAGGGATAGTGGTCTTAAAAAATGGAATTGAGAATTAAATTCAAGCACCCTACCATCAAGCCATGTGCTCAGCACTTTTAAAAATGTTTCTGATTGGTGTGGTGGCTGATCTCCATAAGCCAACAGCTGAGAAGTAGATGAAGGAATATTAGGGATTCAAGTCCAGCCTCAACTATATAGTGAGTTTGAGGTTAGCCTGGGCTACAGTATGAAGTCCTCTCTCAAAACAAAAACAAAAGTAGCTTAGTTTGGGCTAGCAAGATGCCTCAGTGGCAAGCCACTTGCTAGCAAGTCTGATTTGAGTTTGATCCTGGAACTCACATGGTGGAAGGAGAAAACAGGCTCCTGTAAACTGTCCTTGGATCTCCACACGTGTGCTGTGGCATGCGTGTGTGTGTGCGCGTTGCCCCCCACATTCATACACATATAGGCAATAAATGAATAAATGTTTAAAAAAAAAGTCTTGTTTAAGTTTTCATTTTTAACGAGTTCTCACCAAGTTGCCTACCCTGGCCTTGAACTCACTCTAAATCTCTGGCAGGCTTTGAACTAGGGCAGCTTCCTGAGTGCTGGGATCATAGCCTGTACCATCAGGCCTAGCAGGAAAATTCAACTAAGATATAACTGATAGAAAATCAGGTATATACATTTGCATTTAAAAAACGATTTATTTTATATGTATCAGTATTTTGCCTATATGCATGGCTGTGTCCACAGAGGCTAGAAGAGAGTGTTGCATCCCCTGGCACGCTTGTTACAGACAGTTGTGAGCTGCCATATGGGTGCCAGCAATTGACCCCGGGTCCTCTGGTCTTCCAGTGCTGTGAACTTCTGAGCAAACTGGGAAATTTCTACTTTTAATATTAAACCCACTCATCTTGAAATGCCAATTATGACAACACCAATTGACTAGAAAATCTAGGAAGGATAAGAAAGAAACCAGAAGTCCCCAAAACTTTGATCAGTAAAAAACAGTGTTGCTTGCAAAAGCATCCAGTCTAATTCCTGAAGAAGGCCCGTTTGTTTTTCTAACCTCATTCATCAGTGCCTTGATAAGTGCACTGGGGATGCATCCTAATCCAGTGTGCCACACAGTCAAGGTCTGCAGAAAAACCCGGCAACTGGATCTGAACTTAATTTGCACTTAGCCTGGATTCCCTTTTCACCCTTGCATCTAAGGTGCTCCACTCTTGATTACAGCCCTGTTTCATCTTGAAAGCCAGAAATGAGCCACTAAAGGAGAAATAAAGTTCTGTGATGTCATTCATAATATGTTATAATAAAAATACAAAGCGAAAATTACATATGCGCACCATAAAGTCTCTTCCATTAAATTCATTCAGTGAAAGATGCTAAAGTCTCACACCACTGAAACTCTCTTTAGCTCTACCTACCAGAGTGCCTGGAATTGACCGTGTTGTGGGATAACCTTTTTGTATACTGTGAAGAAGTGTCTCTGCCTAAGGTGCCTTCTGATTGGTTTAACAAAGAACTGAATGGCCAATAGGTAGGCAGGAGAGACCAGGGAGAACTTCCAGGGAGAGAGTCGAATTTGGGGTTAGATCCAGGCACACAGGAGACACCAGCGAGACACTGAGGAAGTCATGGAGGAAGTTATGGAGAATAGGCAACAAGCCAGGTGGCAGAATGTAGATTAATATAAATGGGTTAACGTAAGTTGTAAGAGCTAGTTGGGGATAAGTCTAAGCTAAGGCCAAGTTTCCATAACTAATAATAAGACTCTATGTCATTATTTGGGGGTGGCAGCCAAAAAGAAAGGCTGAAAAGAAAGTCTGACTATAGACTGGCTTCTTGCTCATCTGTTTCTTAGCTTCACACTGAATACTGTTACACTATTTGTTATTTTTAACATATTAATGTCATCAGTGGAAACTATTTCATTTAATGATATTTTTTTGCTTATCCTACTTTAAAGATTTTCTTACTTTAATTATGTCTATGTGTGTCTGTCTATATGTAGGAATGTGCACATGAGTCTGGGTGCTCTTGGAGGCCAGAGGAGCTAGATTTTCCCTAGAATTGGAGTTACAGGTGGTTATAAGTTGCTTGACACGGGTGCTGAGAATTGAATTTGGGTTCCCTGGAAGAACAGTAAATGTCCTTAACTGCTGAGCTATTTCTTCTGCTCCCTAGCATCTTTTAGAAGGCTTTAACAATATTGCAAAGCAACAGACTAATTAAAGAATTTGGTCAAGTAGCTCAGTGTTGGTAAGTACTAGATACCATCTAAAAGGAAAGATTTTACATTTTTATTGACTTAAAAATGTTAGTGGTGAGGCATGGCTTTCTTTTTTACAAATGGCGTACTAGAATTAAGGAGATTACTTATGGCAACAAAGTCTTTAAAATTGCAGGTGTGTGATGATTTATGTGTTTGTATGTATATGTTTTCAGCAGGGGATTTAGTAAGAAAGGGCAGAGAGATAGAAACCATAAATATATATATATATATTCCTGTCATATTAAAATGATAGAATTGTAAGTGGTAGTCTTCTTTGTAACTAAACTTATTCTCAGATTTAGACCAACAATGTCATGGTTATGACGCAGTGGTTGTTGGGCAACACCGAGAAAGAAGAGGCTATGGCACATGTTTTGTTCCGCAGGAAACAAATCACTGCGGGAACAGTAGAATCAAAGACAGACGTTTTGACTTTAGGGACCAAGGTTAATCATGTCCAGTGTCACAAAGAACAATTCAGAATGGGGTACCTCTAAAATCTGGTCTCCAGCCCACAGTCTTCCATCTCTGGCTGCTGCACCTTCTTCATAGACTTCATGGATAACTATAGCATCCTATAAAAGAAAAATTCCCACTAATGGTTAGCAACCAGACACAACCTTAAGCAAGCATCCAGATGATGGGCAGCAACCCATAACTGGTCATTTGCTAATGTTTATTTGCTTGATATAAACATAAATAAGAAGCAAAGTTAACGGTTCAGAAGTACAATTATATTTTCCAAAGATGATTATTTCACTCCTTTAGGACAAGATTTGTCTCAGATTCCATGTTAAACTTCCCCCGTGTTCTTTCTGTTGACCTTAAACATTTGCTGCTGCATTCAAACTTGAGGTGAACTCTGCATCATTTACTTTTTACTGGTAATTTTAAACAGTTTCAGATATTTACTAGAGCTCAAGGGTTCAGCGTAGAAGAAGTGTGGCCTGATCAAGGGTTCTGCCAGGCCTCATTACTTGGGCGATGAAAGAAAAGAACCTGGTGAAATGAGCTCGTGTTGAAGGACAAAGCGGGATGTGGGAGGAAGCACTCAGAAACCAAGGACAGGTCAGCCGTGGGTTTGGGACGCCTTTGAACTGAATACTCTAGGCCAGAATTGTAGGACACTTCCTGTGACAGGTAACCTTTGCTTAAAAAATGTCTCCTCATTAATGAATTAAAGTAATCTGCATCTCTTCGTATTCATAATCTCATTGTTTGTTTTCTTCTATTTAAAGTTTTTTTCAATATCCTTTTAGTCATGTCCTTGTGGGTGTCTGCTGTCTGAGTCTGAGGAGAGGTCTAGGATGTGATGTGTTCAAAGATGGCACTGCCCCTTCCAGCTGTGGGTCTGCAGAAGGCCATGAGCTCTTCTGGAACTGAACAGTTTACTAACTACACATGTGGCTGGCCGCCAAGTGTCACCATGGGCAATAGAATGATCAGCTTTCTTGTCACTCGTTAGCGAACACCTATGTAGCTAAGGTGCCACACACGTCCATCTGCGCCACTCAGTCTTCCTAACAGCTGAGCAACCTAGCACTGTTAATCCTGCTTGCAGAAGAGCAAGTGAAGGTCTATGGGTTTCAGTTCTGAACAGGTCTTTGCAGTTTCTGACAGGACAGACGTAAGTCTGGGCTCCCACCATGTGACTGATCTGTTTGAAAAGGCCAGGCTTCTCCATATGACCAGTTCTGCGGAAAAACTGCCACCTCAGTTCCATAGCAATAGCCTCGAGGGCACGAGTGGATCATTTTGTGTGGAGTGGAAGGAAGGAAGCCTTGGGGCTAGTAAGACGTTGCTGTCTACAGATCTCAATGGCAGAAGGTGGCAAGGATCTGGTCCCCACTGCCACAGTGTGAATCCCCAGCCCCACAAACAAGCTTCTCTTTCAACTCCACTGGTTCCTTGTATCTTTTCTCCAGCCTTTACCTCTCCAGAGCTGTTTCTGAGTGAGTTTTTTTTTTCAGGGCAGGATAATATAACCAACAGCACACCATATACCACTGATAGGTTGATATTTAAATACATATAGAGAAATCATCTTTATGTGTTTAGAAAGTATGAAGGGCTTCAAATGTTGAAAGGTAACTCCTTTGTTCCTGACGTTCTCCTCAAATCAATCAAGGGTCACATCCTCCACTAATCCTTGGTGTGAGTCACCACTGCATCCCTGTACTTAGCAGAATATCACAGTTGTCTTTCCATGGACCCATTCCCCTATCCCTGATGCTAAAATTCAGAACTGCTCCCAGTTCATCTCTGTGTTCTGGTGGCAACCCGAAGCAAATACCCATCAAGTGTTCTATTCAGTGTTTATCAAGAAAACATGGACGAGAGAAGAGAGAGATCAAGATGACTCTGAATGGTGAGGTGGGTAAGGCTAATATGTCTTAATTCTGTTTCAGTCCTACCTTTTGACGGCAAAGTATTAACAATACAAAACCAAAACACTCAACCAAAAATGGATGTGAAAGTCATATGAATTCCCATATGAATTTTGTTAGCTCAGAGAACCATTTAAAGGAGCCAAGCAGGAGAGAGACTTAATTATCACCGAGCCCCACAAAATCCCCAAATTCCTCCAAGGGGATTAAACTCTGAATTGCTGGAAAAGAATTTGATAATATGTAATAACAGAGCCTTAGACAGAGGCAAATTCACTGCACACTACAGCGCATCAATCAAATTTTCTTTACTGTTCAAGCTGCCAACAAGTAGATAAAGTAACTCATAAACACACTAATCATTCAGCAAAAGGCAATTTTATCCTTGTCACAATAGGCCCATAACACTTAAGGAAGCCATGTGTTAGAAAAATTAAGCAATGTCGTCCGTGGGCTGAAAGAGCTTAAAAAGCTTTACATTGTGGACAAGCTATTCTAGACTAATGAGATTTTTATATTTAACACGTGTAGATTTTCAGTAGATTACTTTAATAAGCATTTTAGAACAGAATTTTGACTGGGAACTCTATGGTAGATAATTATGAAGGTCTGTGTCCACATGGCTTTGTTTCCTGCTTGCAGGCAAGTTTTCCATAGCTTGGATCACCCTTGAAGGAAAAGCAGTCTTTGCCACACTCGTAAAAGCCTCCAACCACACTCCCCACAAGAACTCCTAAGGGATGCTTTAACCACAAAAGTTCCACATTAAATTTCACATTTAAGATGGAAAACATTTATCAGTATTCCAAAAAAGTGTCAGACCTCGTTATCCTGCCTTCAGGGAAAAACTGCTCCTAATGAGAAAGACCCACGAGTACCGAAAGCAATATTAAATATATTCCGTATTAAATGGGCATTTCTTTCTTTCGAGAGAAACCATGGCTCAGACCTCTGTGAGCCCTGCTGCTTCCAAAGACTACTTAATAGAGTTCTTAGCTGTCACTGTTCAGAAATCACAGTAGGCACGCCTTCTACGAAGTGCAGTGCGCTCTGCTCACAGCCAAAGCACTGAGCCATGAGGGGGGCTAATGCAGCGAGGGGAGTAGAAGCCTAAACCATACTCCAATATTCACTGAAAACACAGGCTGGACGTAGCTAAAGATGAAACGTGGGTTAAGCTGATGCAGCTTATCTCATTTTGAGCAAAATTGTAAGCTTGAACTATATCTATTAAATACAAAGAATACAGTTCTTATGATTCTTCTTAGAACCCAGATCCTTTAATACTCTCTTCAATTCTCTCTCTCTCTCTCTCTCTCTCTCTCTCTCTCTCTCTCTCTCTCGCTCTCTCGCTCTCTGTATGTATCCGTGTACATCTGTGTGTCTGGACCCAGGGCCTTGTGAATTCATGTTAACCCAGTGGTCTATGATTTAGCTGTTTCCAGCCTCTTCACCCAATGCTTTTAGGAAGAAAGCTTTTCAATTAGACTTCAATTAGAACTTGATCTGAAAAAATAAAGTGCAGCAGTGTTTGGAAGGATTCCGGACTGGGAGTCTGAAGAGTCACACTTCCTGACACTCTCGAGGTAGCTCATTAAGTTTCTTTGTTCACGATACTTAACAATGTCAGTGGAACACACGCCCTCTAACTCCATATCAGCTTTACAATTCTGCTTCTTCCCACACGGTTGCACAAAGAATCTACCATATACTAGAGACTGACTGAATAATGAGCCCCCAACACAGACATCAAAGTTTCAGGGGTTATACCTAGTAAACAGAGGGAGGAAGATATGTCAATATAGTCTAAATGCAAGACTCTGAGGCATGCCAATATTTCTGTTTCTTGTCACCATGGAAACTCCAATGTATGACTTGCTGCTTTTCTCTGGGAGAAACATATTTTATTTGCTTTCTGAGCATTTTATACATGTATACAACACATCTTGATCATGATCTTCCCTTTCCCTCACTAACTCTGCCCAGATCCACCCCCTTTGTAATTTTTTTCCAAGAATGATTATGATAGAAGGAAATTTCAGGATTTCTATCTCCAATAGCTGTGGGTTCTGTCTCCACTACTAATCCAACTGGGCCTGTTGACATGGGGTCTGTAATCCCAGCTACTTGGGAGGCTGAGGCAGGAGGATGCCAAATTTAAAGGCATAATTCAGACAAAGCTTACGAGGAGCTGTGAGCTGCCTTTCACCGGAGACTTTGCTCCTGATTGACACAGGTGCTTAATTTCCATACCTGTGAGAACATTCCTGACGGAAGGAAGTCAATAGATGTGTCAAGTGTATATTAAATATACTGCTTTCCTATAAAACAACAGAATGTGACAGTACAAGAAACACAGGATCTGCCAAATTGATGTCCTCACTGCTTGTAAATTCCATAGACTAAACAGTTTCAATGCAACTAATACAATCACACACATACCCCTCCCCCCCCACACTTACTTTCAGGGGTCATAAACTTTTGCACACTATTTACCAGGTGACTAATCTATGAAATGAAGTCACAGTCATAATATTGACCACGAGAACTGCGGTGAGAATCAACAAACACGTTAGACTTTAATACTGTGATAAGCTTTCTCTTAAACTTAAAAATGAAGTTTATGCCGGGCAGTGGTGGCACACGCCTTTAATCCCAGCACTCGGGACGCAGAGGCAGGCGGATCTCTGTGAGTTCGAGACCAGCCTGGTCTACAAGAGTTAGTTCCAGGACAGGCTCCAAAACCACAGAGAAACCCTGTCTCGAAAAACAAACAAAACAAAACAAAACAAAAAATGAAGTTTAAATTTACCTAAAATTGAGTTCTTGTGCCAAGCTTGATTTAATAAAAAGGTGATGTTTATGAATATGTATATAACTGTCCATGCTGAAATATTAATTCATTGAAGGAAATGGATAATATTTGCATTACATTTTATTTTATTTCTCCCCTCCAAACCTTTTCATACACCCCCTTTCACTCTCCTCTGAATTCATGGCTTCTTCTTTTTTCACTAATTGTTATTGCATGCATATATGTATATGCATTACATTTTATAAGTCCCCACAGTTCCATTTGTTCCTTATTTATTGAAATCTTACTCAGCCTGCATAATATTATTGCTTGCAGTCACACTCTTATGGCTGAATGTCCAAATCCAGGGTACTATTCGTTAACATTCTTCCAGTGTGATTCATAGAGGTTTTGTAAACTCTACTTGATTTTAAAGTAAAGGTAAAAAGATGTTTTGTGTAAAAATAGATGACTTAAGCAATAATGATAAAAGGAGCTGTGCTTTGGGGGTTACATGCCAAGGCCAACCACGCTCCTCGTGAGATAGACTGTGCAGAGTTCACATGAGGGTGAACTGCTAACAATCAATGTAAATTAGCGCTCTACCCTGCTTACTTAAAAAATATCCAGGAGTTTAGACTGCTGTAGCACCACTTCCAAATTGTCAAAAGTAGTAATAAATAAGCGTGAACACAAAATGATGGGGTCAAATGGAATTACTTCAGAACAGACATGGCTGTGGGAAAGAAAGGTATTCTACACTTGAATTTCTTGGGAGGTGAACTTTGTCACATAATGTCCAAATGTCTGGGGCCTCCACCCTTATGATTTAGTAAGGTATAACACATCTGGCTTACACAACTGTGTAATAGAGGTAGATTAGATTGGTATTACTTTATAGAATTTGTGTGTTGTAACAAATTAGATTATTAGGGCTATGCTGCAGCTTAGTGGAAAGTGTATGGTTAATGTGTGTGAATCCTTGGGTCCAGCCCCAAGCATATAAATAGTTATTAAATCATGTGTGAAAAGAAAAAAGAAAAGTTAAAACTTGGACATTAATGATAAAATTCTAAATCTGACAGTCTAGAACAGGGGTTCTCAACCTTCCTAATACGCTAACCCTTTAATACAGCTCCTCATGTTGTGGTGACCCCAACCTTAAAATTATTTTGTTGCTGCTTCATAACTGTAATTTTGCTTCTGTTATGAATCATAATATAAATGTCTAATATTCAGGATATCTAATATGTGTTGTAGGGTTGCAACGCACAGGTTGAAAACCACTGGTCTAAAGCCTTTTAAAATTGAGAATATCTACATTTCTTAAAGCAGGAAAATGAAAGGAAATGGAAAATGTTATACCAAATGAGACAACCCAGACCCAGAAAGAACACAGTTCACAATCTACTCATATGAAGATCCTTGCTTCAAACATGGAGAATTGTGTGTTTGACCTGGAGTGTCTGTAGAAGTCAGGACACTAGAAAACGTTCATGAGAGAGGAGAGAGAATGAGGCCTCAGTCGAGAGTTAAAGGTTCAAGTGGGGGTGGGGCAAGGGATGGCAGAGGGAATGGGGAAGATGAGAGGATGCCAAGTGGATTAACCATAAGAGTGCATGAAAAAGTCTTAAGGAAACCTACTAAGCTATGAGCTAATTACAAATACAATTTAAACAAAAAAAGTTTAAACTGACGTACTCTGATGGGTAGGTACATTGCTGTTCCTAGAAGGTTATTTGAGTAAAAAAACCTCAGTTTCAGGCACTGAATACCTTCTTTAAATTAGTGGTCAAGGAGGCCTCAGAGGTACATATACAGGCTCCATTGTTCTTGGCTGTCCACCATAACTGCATGACAGTAAGACCCAACTGCTGAAGATACCACACACTGTGGTTTCTGGACACAGAAGAGGGTCAGTGAAGTGTTGTAAGACTCTTGCTGCCGGACTGAGCTCCCAAGGTCCCAATGAGGAGCAGAAGGAGGGAGAACATGAGCAAAGAAGTCGGGACCACGAGGGGTGCACCCACCCACTGAGACAGTGGAGCTGATCTACTGGGAGCTCACCAAGGCCAGCTGGACTGTTACCGAAAAAGCATGGGATAAAACTGGACTCTCTGAACATGGCGAACAATGAGGGCTGATGAGACGCCAAGGACAATGGCACGGGGTTTTGATCCTACTTAATGTGCTGGCTTGGTGGGAGCCTAGCCAGTTGGATGTTCACCTTCCTAGATATGGACGGAGCGGGGAGGACCTAGGACTTACCACAGGGCAGGGAACCCTGACTGCTCTTTGGACTGGAGAGGGAGGGGGAGAGGAATGGGGGGAGGAGGAGAAGGGTGGGAGGAGGGGGAGGGAAATGGGAGGCTGGGAGGAGGTGGAAATTTTTTTTTTTATTCTCCTTTTATCAATAAAAAAAAAAGACTCTTGCTGCCAAGTGAAGTAATCTGAGTTCAATCTCTGGGGTCCACATGGTGGAGGAGAGGACAGACTTCCAGCAAGCTGTCTGTCCTCTGATCTCCACTCTAGTGCATGCATGCCTGCGTGCATGTGCGTGTGCATGTGCGCACCCCCCCCCCAAATAAATGTAATAGATTTTTTAAAAACAACATCTGTAATTTATAATCTCTCTTAAGAATTCACCTGCCTCAGAAAAACAATTACTAAATGGGACCTCCTGACACTGAGAAGCTTCTGTAAAGCAAAGGACATGGTTGACAAGACAAAATGGCAGCCTACAGAGTGGGAAAAGATCTTCACCAACCTCACATCGGACAGAGGGCTGATCTCCAAACTATACAAAGAACTCAAGAAATTGGTCAACAAAAGGACAAATAATCCAATAAAAAATGGGGTACAGACCTAAGCAGAACTCTCAACAGAGAAATCTAAAATAGCTGAAAGACACTTAAGGAAATGCTCAACATCCTTAGCCATCAGAGAAATGCAAATCAAAACAACTTTGAGATTCCATCTGATACCTGTAAGAATGGCCAAGATAAAAAATACTGATGACAATTTATGCTGGAGAAGATGTGGGATAAAGCGAATACTCGTCCATTGCTGGTGGGAATGCAAGCTGATACAGCCCCTTTGAATATCAGTATGGTGATTTCTCAGATAATTAGGAAACAACCTACTCAAGATCCAACAATACCACTTTTGGGTATATACCCAAAGGATGCTCAATCATGCAACAAGGACATGTGCTCAACTATGTTCATAGCAACTTTGTTTGTTGTAGCCAGAACCTGGAAACAACCTAAATGCCCCTTGACTGAAGAATGGATAAGAAAAATGTGGTACATTTTGTCTACAAAGCAGAAAAATATAATGACATCTTGAAATTTGCGGGCAAATGGATAGATCTAGAAAACATCATATTGAGTGAGGTAACCAAACCCAAAAAGACAAATATCATATGTACTCACTTATAAGTGGCTTTTAGACATAAAGCAAAGAAAAATCAGCCTATAATTCATAATCCCAGAAAACCTAGACAAAAAAGAGGACCCTAAGAAAGATAAACATGGATCTAATCTACATGGGAAGTAGAAAAAGGCAAGATCTCCTGAGTAAATTAGGAGTAAATTGGGACCATGCGAGAGGGTAGAAGGGGATGGGAGAGGAAGGGAGAGGAGTAGAGAAAAATACATAGCTCACTAAAAACAAAAACAAATAATCAAAAAAGAAAAGAAAATATGGTACACATACACAATGTAATTTTATTTAATCATAAAAAATAATGAAACATGACATTAGCAGGAAAATGGATGGAGCTGGAGATTATTATTTTAAGTAAAATAAGTCAGACTGGGAAAAACAAATACCTCATGTTTTCTTTAGTGTTTGGAATTTAGGATTAAAATTATACATGCAAGAGCCGTATAATCCCAGCACTTGGGAAGCAGAGGCAGGTGGATCTCTGTGAGTTCGAGGCCAGCCTGGTCTACAAGAGCTAGTTCCAGGACAGGCTATAAACCACAGAGAAACCCTGTCTCGAAAAAGCAAAATAAATAAATAAATAAATAAAATTATACATGCAAGAAAAAAAGAAAACATGCTTTATAACTGTATTCATTAAATCATTCTCTTGAAGAATATAATATAACCATATTGTAATTTCTATATTGCCTGAAAGATTTTATTGGTGTATATAAATATGAAGAGCAGAGAACCAGAGATCAGAGAACATAAAAGAAGAATAAAAAGAAGTTCTGAAAGAAACGAAAAAAAAAAAAAAAAGAATTGACCTGCCTCATGTTTAGTGGAACAGCACTCAAAATATAAAAGCAAAGCCAGCGCCCTTGTTGGCTTTTCTCTTGTAACAAAACCCCAAGACAGTACAAAGATACTAATTAGGGATTTTATTTTTAAATTTTTCTTTGCAAAAGTAAAAACAGATTCTAACTTCCATAAAACAAACAAGCTAGCCCATAATAACTTGGCCTTACTTGCTAGTTAAATAAAATAAAGCAACTCCTAAGACTTTAAATGTTAAGAGCACAGTGTGAGATGTCAAACGTGGGCTATGACGCTTTCTCACACTATCATCCTGAAGATGAGAGCCATAAGTGTAAATGTGTATCCTCTGCTATAAAGCAAGAAGCTGAGTGGTTATACTTATGCAGAGGTTGAGTGTAGCCTTTCCCAAGAGTTCTCTAGGGACAACACACTCACTGGGTGCTGGCAGGTCACTTGTTGGTCCTCAATAATAATGTGACACCCGCCTGTGACTGAGTCCATGGAAAACACCTAATTTTGTATGAGAGGAGATTCACTCTCAGGACACAGGCACTGGGTCATTCCCATTCTTTACCAACAAGAAGTTAATCCTAAAGTTTCAAAGAAGGTCAAAACTGTCCCTCTGGCCTCTTTCCCAACCTTGCAGTTCACACTTCAATGAGATGATTTCAATACTGCTGTAGTTGTGCCCAGAAGTAATCAGGGACTCTAAGAATAAAACCCATTACAGAGACTCCTCATAGAGCCAATGGGGTCACAAGGCTTGGCACCAAGTGGGAACAGCACTCACTAGAGGAACTGAGTGAGGCCAACGGGCTAGTGTTCAGAAAGGCACAGGAGCCTGGTACGGGCCCTGTTTAAAGGGTGTAAGGCTCTGTACAGCTTCTAGATACACACGTAAAAATAGCACATAGAGTTTGGTAGATAGAATAAGTCCCTTCTACAGATGGTACACAGTGGTAGAGCTAGCAGAGAGAGACCCAAAGAGTGGACTTTAAAGCCAGACCATCTGTCCAAATACTACCTGTTCCCACCACCATGGTATGTCTTTGGAGAAATTCCCTAACACATCTCCCTCTCATCTGAAGATTCTACAACCAATACGACTTCTAGCACAGGGTGTTGTGAGGATGCATGTGAATTATACAACAAGAGTGCCTACAGCAGGTTTAGAAGCTTGATACCAGAAAACAAAACAAAAAATTCATCTAGAAACAAAGTCACATTTCATGGTATAGGAAACATATAGAGGTAAGAGATAAAGAGAACTAGGGATCTACTTGTGTTTGTGTGTGTACATGTGTGCGTGCGTGTGCATGTGTGTATACCAAAGAGCAACCTCGTACACCTTGTTATTTCAGACAAGGTTTCTCAATGGGCCCAGGACTTGCCGATTAGGCTAGGCTGGACCCCAGGAATCTGCCTGTCTTTGCCTCCCCAGCTCTGGAGTTACAAACACGTGTCGCCATACCATGTTGGGCATCACACTCGGGTCTTCATGCTCTCACAGTAAGCAGCTTACTGACTGGGTAATCTCTTAAGCAGAGGATTTACTCTAACAACTAAGGGCACTTGGCAATCTTAGCTAAGGCACATACCCCTAAGTATACGCTTGGCATTAACACCGGCACAGTGCCTCTCAGGTAACGTCCTGAGATTCTTCCCCCAAGAATCAGCACTGTGCTCAGCTCTGCTGCCATAAGGGCGCAGTGAGAGTCTACACTGTGGCTGCTGGCAACAGTGTCTAGAAAAGGGCCTGCCAGTGGCCCAGGATAAAGACCTACTCCTGAGTTTTCTTTTCCTCTGTAACACCCCACATCTGGCAATAAAATAACCTCAAATACTCTAGGCTGCTATATTTTGTTTCTTCAAGAATGTGGGTGTAAAACTCTGATCATGCCTTTAATCCCAGCACTCAGGAGGCAGAGGCAGGTGAATCTCTGTGCGTTCAAGGCCAGCCTGGTCTGCAAGAGTTAATTCCAGGAAAGCCAGGGCTGTTACACAAAGAAACCTGTCTTGAAAAATCAAATCAAACCAAAACAAAAGAAAACACCACCAAAAACCCCCTCCCAATCAGGAGACAGGCATTTTGAGAAGGTCTTTGGCAGGTCTGGGAGGGGCTAGCACTAGTTTTCAGCAGTTTTTACTTGCAGATTAGATGTCATCGAAGAGCAGTGTGGTATTTTGTGAGGCAAAGCAACACTTCACCAAGACCAGTAAGAACAAGGGAAGACAGGAAAAAAGATGGAATTATACACATATCAATGGAAGGAAATACAATGTGAATTAATAAACCACACCTTGGTTGCACAATGTGCTTTATCTGGATTCCTGGCTTCCACATTTCATATAACAATTAGTCTATAATAGTTAAACTCAGAAAAAGCTTTCTACAGCATCCCTTTTCCCTACCCTCTAAACATTGGAAGAATTATGATTTTTCATTGGTTGATTTCCTACCATAAGTAGACCGCAAACACTAAAAGATAGAGTTAATGAAGGCAGGGCAGTGTCACTCAATTTTACAGCCCAGGTCAAAGCAAGAAGAACTGAGCAAACATATGCAAGCTATCACAGAAGACCGTGCTCTCCAGAGGCTAGCCTGGCAGAGGCGTCACAGACGAGAACAGAGGCAGAAGGCTGTCTCCGAGGACAGGACCAGGTGTGTTTGTAAATCTTCTGAAGGGTTCACCCTTGTCATTAGCTCAGTACTTTCAAAGGCTGGTGCAGGTGACTGGATGCAAATACACAGGACAGGACATGTGAGCTCCCTCTGTGATCTCAGAAGCCATCTGTCCTGGCAGAGGACTGATGAGGTGTCAAGAGACTAACTCTACAGATGGCCAGATCTGCTGGCCACATAACAAAAAGGACATGGGATTCTGATTAGGAGGGGTGGGGAGGGAATAGGAGAGGTCCTTCCCTGCACCAAGGCTGAAGCAAATCCAAACAGCAGAGGTTTTGCTCATACCCAGTTCATTTCCTGAAATTTCATTTTTTACAGTCTCCCTCCCACCTTTGTTTGCAAACTTCCGGCTGGATGGATAAAGGGATCCATGTGCTAGTTTTCATGCTTCATGTGAAAATTTGGGGGAGCGTTGTTCAAGTACTTTCCACTTCTATCCTCTTTTTGGTTGCAAAAAAATAAAAATAAAAAAGACAGTCCTATATATTTTCTGTGATTCTAATTTGAGGCTTTTGATGAGGTTAGGAAATAAACGCTGTGTCCCATCTCTCATTTTAAGTGACACTTATCTTTCAAGAACAGTGGCAGAACTATCAGGAACCTCAAGATGTTCCTGAGGAACTTTTATCTTTGCATTCTTGAGGTGGCAAGAGAAGCAGAGCAAGATGCTCAGCAAGGCCTCAAAAGGGGAGGCTGGGTTCCACACAGAGCACAACTGTATTGATACCAACAGTGGGGAGAGAGCAATTCATGGCTGCTCAGCTGAGCTGACTCCATTCTTCTGAGTCTTCTGGGAAATCTAGTTCTATCTTGGGCTAAGTCATAAGAAGAGATTTATTTATGACAAAGAGATCAGATGGTTAAATTTGTCATTTCATGTATATATATATGTGCACCATGTAGGTGCAATGCCCAGGTATTGGATCCCGTGGAACTGGAGTTATAGACAGCCTTGAGACACCATGTGGTACTAGGAATTGAACTGGATCCTCTAAAAGGACAGCCCATGCTCTTAACCACTGAGCCATCTCTCCAGTCCCCTGAACATTAAAATTTTTATCATAAAAAAATTCAGTATAAAAATGCACTAAAATGTAATTGCCCTGTTTTGTTTAAATGTAGCTTTATATATACACAAATTCACTTCTTACAGTATTTAAGGTATCTCTTTGGGGAAATGGGAGAAAAGAGCCTTTAGGAGGGAGCTAGTACCCATGTCAGGGTATAGCTTCTCAATACTACCCCAATGGCTTTAGTATGGCAAGGATCACACACCATTTCTGGCTGTTTATGAGATCTGAGCATTACTACAGCCCAGGAGTAAAGATTACTAAAATAGTATATGAATATAACACTGTTTAATGATATGACTTAGTCACACAGAAGAAAGGCTGTAAGGAAAGGGCAATCCTTCCCTAGTGATAAAAGCTGGATAGACACAGTACCCCATGCTAGACAAAGAGAAATATAGGAGTTTAGAGCTGTATGGAAGCCAAGGTCTGTGTGAGAGGCAGGCAGCGCAACTGCCTGTGGGGCCTGGGCAACTCTGCATCCTCAGTTCCATCCAAGGGACATCACACATAAGTAGGATGTGACATGCAGCAATCTTTGACTGCAGAGGCAGAGGGAAAGTTAGGACATAAATGTCCTCAATCACAATGTTTTGATGAAGCATAAGGAGTTAAAAGTCCATTGGTCGATAACTTCAGGCTCAGAGCACGGTCCATTTACTTCTGGGCTGGGTAGTTCACTGGAGAGTCAGCTGCAGGCCAACATCCTCTAGGACGGGAGGGTAGATGCAGAGACGCGAGGCCTACAAGCTAGACGCAGGAGGACCAGTGTAGTTCCTGCAGCTCCTGAGTTTCCTTATGTTTTAGGGAATGAGTACTTATATTTTGTTAAGCCTCCAATGTAAGTATCCTGGGCCATAATGAGCTTCAGAACTAACTCTGTGACAGTAGACAAGTTTACTTCTAGACACTTACCAAAGGTGTGTCTCTTCCTCCTACGATGCTGAGACCAAGCCCTGAGCGCCCCTTGGATATTTCTATGATCATTTCCTGGCCAGGGACAATGGGACATGTTGCAGGATCCACTGAGAGAGGAGCCTGGAAGTTACCTGGAAAGTGAAAAACACAATGATTAGCAGTAGGAGATGCAGCTCGTCTTGCACATACTGGAGCATACGGTCTATGCTTCACGTCATTCCCTTCGCATGAGGCATTATGAAGGGAAAAGCTGGGTCACCGCTCGCCTCACCCACAGGACAAGGCATTAACTCCTCAATCTGTCAACTTATCAATTTTTTTTAATTAAAAAAAACTCAAAACCCACCATGAAAACCAGCATTGAAAAACTTAAGATGACTAAATATTTAGGTCCACCAAAGCATACTGCAATGAGTATAAGAGCTATTATGACAGAAGACTGGGGTTTATAGGAATGTCACAGGCTGAGCACCCCTAACACAGATATCTGAAATTTTTGATCAATGACATGATACTATAAATGGAAAATTCAACACATGACTTCATGTGATAGGAGAAAGTAAAAATATGGACACATCCAAACAGCCTTCATATAAAACAAATGGATTCTACATTCAAATTTGGATACTATTCCCAATCTATCTCATTATGTATATGAAAATGTTCCAAAATCTGTAATATTTTTAGTCCCAAGCATTTTGGTCAAGATTATTCAACACACACACACACACACACACACACACACACACACACACACACACATGTATGCATACATTTGTGTTATAATAAAAATATGAAAACTTACTCCTAATGCCATAAAAAAAACTCTTGTTAAAAGACTTACAATATTGTATAAAGGTTTATTTATTTAGTTAAAGGTTTATTATTTTTCATAGTTTTTAGTGTTGTGAGTGCCTGCATATGTGCACTAGGGTAGTTCCCTGGAACTGGGGTTACAGATGGTTGTGAGCTGCCATGTGGACACAGGGAACCAATCCTCAGTCCTCTGGAAGAGCAGCAAGTGCTCTTAACTGCTGAGCCACCTCTCCAGCCTCTAAAGGTTTATTATTTTTAAATCATTCTTCAAGAATGCAATTTTCTAAAACAGATAAAAGCTTCTAGGCCAAGAGGGATGTTTAAAAACACCCATTATCTATTTCCAAACACGCACTTTGCGTATAACTAACCCCACTCTAGTGAAGAATTAAAACTTTCAGCGTTTTAGTGCCTGCAGAGACCTCTACAGAAGTGATCTTTTTCGGCAGCTTTGCCTTTACCAAGTGTGATCACCATGATGGTGGATGCAAATCCAAAGGGGCTGACAACAGTGAGCGCCACCTACTGGCCAGTAGTGTCTAAAGCATAGAAACCCAGAAGACCAGGATTCAAATGTGTGCTAGACTGACCTACCTATGTGATAGCAGGTATTAGCAGGCTACCACCCATAACAACAGTGTCTATACAAGTTCAAAAGGAAAAAAACAAAAAACAAAAAGAGGACAATTATATCTATATATCTATGTCTGTATCTATATTTATCTATCTATCTATCTAATCTATCTATATAGATTTGCTTTGTTTTTCGAGACAAGGTTTCTCTCAGTGGAAAATCATATTTTAAGACAGGTAAAACTTTCAAGAATTAAGATTTCAATGTCCATAAAGCTTTACTGAAACCCAGACCCATTAATTCATTTATGCTTAGTTATGCTGTTGTACCACACAGGTAGAGATGAAAAGCTGCAACAGGCTGTGTGGCCTGTGAGCTCAAATGGTGGCCATACAGTTCTTTATAGAAAAGTTTGGTTTTGGCTATGTGTAGCACACTCCTGTTATGGTGCGGAAGAACTGTCTGTATTCTGTCAATCATGTTTTAAATAAATGCTGATTGGCTAGGCAGGAAGTATAGGCGGGAAAACCAGACAGGAAGTAGAAATAATGCAAAGAGAACAGGAGAATTCTGGGAAGAAGGAAGTTGATTCCTCCCACTCCTGCCTAGACCACCGAAGCAGCAGGATGTGATCTGCCCCACTGAAAAAGGTACTGAGCCACATGGCTAACATAGATCAGAAAAATGGGTTAATTAAGATGTGAGAGTTAGCCAGAGCTAATAGGCCAATCAGCTTATAATTTATGGAGACCTATGTGTGATTTTCTTTGGGGCTAAACAGTTGTGGGGTACCAGGTGGGACAAAAACCCCAACAACAAGCAGGCCCCCGTTCATGTTACATGTACTGTTATCTTAGTACTCCTGAGACTTAGGCAGGAGGGTCATCTTGAATTCAAGGCCAGCCTGGGTTACAAAAGCAAGACAGGGTTCCCCTTCCCTGCATCCTGTTCCAGAGGAGGGGATATAAGAAGGAAGAGGAAGATTTTTAGCACAAAACAAAGGAAGTGGACCTGTGGGAGCTCTTTTTTTAAAAAATATTTATTTATTTATTATATATATATATATAATAGTCTGTCTGTGTGTATGCCTGCAGGCCAGAAGAAGTCACCAGACCTCATTCCAGATGGTTGTGAGCCCCCATGTGGTTGCTGGGAATTGAACTCAGGACCTTTGGAAGAGCAGGCAGTGCTCTTAACCACTGAGCCATCTCTCCAGCCCAGGGAGTTCTTGATTCAATAATTATGACTTGATAACACAGGGGAGCTGGGTTTAAACATACGGAAGTAGACTCAGGCACCTAAACTGCAGATTCCTATGTAGTAAAACTGGCTCACTGCTCAAGAGTGAATGAGGTAGGCGTTACTCGGCAGGACAGGGGAGCAGCGGACAAGCGTGGGTGAGGTGCAGCCTCCAGCCCGGTGCTCCAGGACTCACCCAGCACCACTGCTGTACACAGGGGACGAGCTGATCTAAAGACCTAGCTAAGATGAGCAATCCAGTGATACAGCCCCAGAAACAACAGAAAGTTTAATTTTAGAAAGATTTTTCTGTCTATTTTTGCAGTTTATATAATTCATGTTGTTTCCCACTAACCTACCAGAAACATGGCATACAGTACTGGCGCACTTCATGGCAGCTCTGGAAACCTGACTGCTATGAATGACTACTGTAGTCCCCGGAGTAGAGAGAGACAGGAAGATGCTAGAGATGGCATTTTTATCCCTCCACCCCATTGTCCTAAGTCACTTTTGAGTTGTTTTATAAGAGCTATTTTTAATTTTTAGTGTCTCGAGACAGGGTCCCTCTCCACAGCCCTGGATATTCTGTCCTGGAACTCTATCTGGAGCCCAGTCTGGCTTCAGATTCCCATAGATACACCCGACTCTGCCTCTCAGTGCTCGGATTAGCGGTGTGGGCCACCATGTCTGAGAAGATTTATTTTTATTTTATGTGGATGAGAGATGAATATTGTTTGATAACTTAAAATATAGGGCCATGAATTGCTATTACCTTGTACAAATACATGATGCACAGTAGCCAGACCCTCCTGGTCTGTATCCATGGCCAGGTTACAAGTTTGGGCACTTTAGGCCAGACTGTCTCTGCTGGAGCTGTTTAACTCCGTCACATGGCATCAGAAGAGCCAAGCAGCCGCAGACAATATATAAGCAATGCTCAATGATGCTTAACAAGGAGATCTAAAGTACAAATTTCATGCAGTTTCCATAAAATTGACTTTCAATTGTTTTCAATCTTTAAAATATAAAACCATCTCTAACTCCCGGATGAAGAGAAATAGGTGGTGGGCTACATTTCATCTGTAGTTTGTTTGCTGATGATATTCATCAATTTACCTTGACGTAAAACCAAATATACCTATGTGCTAAACTTTCTACAGAGTGACGTTTATGAAAAAGAGTGCAAGTCAGCACAGGATTATACATCCATCATTGGTGGACCTTTTTGTTTGTTTGTTTGAGACGAGGTCTGTTAGGTAGCTCTGGCTGACCTGGAACTAACTATGTAGATCAGGCTGCTCCAACTCACAGAGATCCCCCTGCCTGAGCACTGGGATTTTATTTATTTTTAATCATATGTATGTGCGTGCATGGCAAGAGCAAATGAGTGTAGGTGCTCATGGAGACCAGAAAGTGTCAGATCTCAGGTAACAGGAGGATGGGAGCTGCCTGCTGTGGGCATCTTCTGGAAGAGCAGCAGGCACTTAACCTTGGAGCCACCTTTCCAGCAGCAGCAGCAGCCCCGCCTGATGTGGGAAGTGATATATGCTGTGAATATGTTTTATTGCCATTGGTTAATAAAGAAGCTGCTTTTGGCCAATGGCTTATCAGAATAAAGCCAGCTGAAAGAGACATATAGATAGAGTAGGCGGAGTCACAGAGAAGCCATGTAGCCCTGCTGGAGAGATGCTGGATGCTGGAAGGAACTTTACCTAGTAAGCCAAAGCCACATATTAAGGGAGATGGGTTAGCATAGGATATAATAGCTAGCTAAAAGTATGCTTAAGATATTGGCCAAACAGTATTGCAAATAATACAGTTTCTGTGTGATTAATTCAAGTCAGGGTGGTTGGGAAATGAACAAGCGGCCTTCCCCCAACACCCACCCCTTGGCTTTTTACTGCTAAATACTGCATAAAAGCAAAGCGGAGATACTGATCACTTGCTTTGAAGTTCTACTTTCAACCCTCACTCTTCATCATAATTCAAGCTACAACATGAATTCTATCCTTGCCTCCTTCCATTTTCTTCTTTTTGAGACTAGACTTCCTAGAGCCCAGGATGTCCTGGAATTCACTATGTAGTTGAGGATGACCCTAAATTCCTGATCCTCCTACCTCTGTTTCTCAAATGCAATTATAGGCACCACCATGCCTGGCTCAGAATACCAACTTCTCTACTGAAAAATAAATCCTCAATGGCTTATATCAAATACATAGTGTTAAAAACAGCCTTCATTATGGTTTTGGAGACATTATCCGTGACTTAACCTTAGTCTCTGGGAGAGATTGGCAGGCAATCTATAGGCTTTAGTTTCATCAAATGCTTCTTTGGAGGGCCTTTTCTCATCTGTGTTTACATTCAGTAAATATTAGGGGATGCAGATAGCAAAGAAATAAGAAACAGTGCAGGAAGTGGGGTGTTCAAGCTCAAAAGTACGGCCGTCGAGGAGGGACACAGACCCAAGTGTCCTCCTCCTGCCTCATTCTCGGAGCATTGTGACATTTGTCTTCTCCAAAGGTTCATGAGTCGTACCAGAGCCTGTGAAGTCTGCATCTTCAGACTGACACAATGGGCTTGGTGTCAGTGGGAGCTCTTGGGAACTGACGGGGGCTTGAGCTGAATACGCTTGTTGTTTCATCTGGCAGGCAGCCTACAAAAGGAAGGAAATTTACATGAATGTCAAGAAGGAGAGAAGTAATAAGAACACTGTAAAATTGCTGTATTATTGCTAACAAAATAATGGTGAGTTTCAAAAATGTGTTTTCAGAAAACAGGGTGCTCACTCGGAGGTGGCAAAAGAAAACTAGGCTGACTTTTGTATTGTCTCCCATTTAACTTTGCTCCTAAGAAACTTATAGGGAGGCTTGATCAAAAAAGGGGGAGCAGGATATGTGTTAGATTGACTTGCAGTTTTGTGCTTTTGCTGACAACACCCCCATGAATATTAGCATTAACTAACTAAGAAGAATGAAGCACTCCATGCCTTCTCAGGAGTCACATAAAAAGGGGAGGTGGTGATGTGATTTGTCTGCTGGATTCCAGTAAGTGCCAGGCTGTCTCTGGACTCTGGAGACATCTGCTCCAGAGCCGCAATACTCCAAGATCCTGTCTGTGGAAGGCTGTTCCTCTGCATGAGGCACATGCAATATGCAAGAACTAAGACAATTTTAACCACTGTGCATTTGTATTGTGCTTTCTAGTTTTCAAAACACTATTACCTAAGTGAACACCTCAATCACAAGAACATCCCTCCATATTAGACGGTATCACCACAGAGCCAGTTAGAGGAAGAACCTGGCTGGTAATCAGTTCTCAGAGAATGCTCCAATCAGAGTACTCATGAAATAACAGCTAGGTCACGGTTCTTTTGTTTTTGTTTTTATAAAAAAAATTTAATTTTTATGTATTATTGTTAGTGTAATATCTGGAGATAAGTGGAAAACTTTATGGAGTCGGTTTTCAGCTTCCACCCACATCAGGCAGTGTCTCCCATTTTTGTGCCGTGTGCTCCAGGCCAGCTGGTCTGCCAGCTCTAGACAATCTGTCTCTGTCCCCCATCTTGCTGTAGGTACTAGATACTGCATCTGGCTTTCTTATGTGGGTTCTGGGAAAAGAAGTCAGGTGGACAAGCTTGTCAGACAGGGCTTGCATGCTGAACAATCTCAGTAGCCGATTATCATCATCTTCAATACCGACTGAATCCTTACTTAAAACGCCTTTTCCTCTCACACATTACTAACAAGAAGAGCGTGTGTGGAGGGATTATTACAAAAAAACTGGGGGGTAGCACAGTGGCTCATAGCTACTTAACTCAGGGCTCTAAAAACTTCAAAGTCACATAGACTCATACTTATCAATGTCTTTCTGGAAGATGGTCAGTCTTCACAACATCAAAGAACATACTTCAAGTTTGCAGCCCCTAATAAGCTTTGTGACTGCAGATGGCGCTTGACCTCCTATTCCGGACGTTGCTAGTGGGACAGCTGCATGTTGTGAAGTGGTTGGAAAGGTGGAAGAGGACTTAATTCCAGCAAGGCCCTGCCCCCGCCTCCGCCCCCACCCCATACATGACTGGTGAGCTCTGGTTCAGAAACTTCAGAAACAGAACATTCCCTGTCCACCAGAGCCAGCTAGTTTGGCTGCCCACCTCCATGGGCCGTTCTCTTCTGCAGTCCCAGGAAAAGCACCATCGTCTTCCAGAGGGGACAGTGCATGTTCTTCAGCAGGGAAAAGAATGGGCAGAGGAGGTTTAAAACTCCATCAAACTACAGAGATGGCTGCCGCACACCCTGAACCGGTGAGTGTCCAGAGTGCCGCAGCATCGGCAGTACTGGCAGCAAAATGCACTATTGGCATCGTAATGCAGCGGTAGGTTTTGAACTGCAAACATTTTTGGATGAGCTGAATGTAGTTATTTCTTGAGTTATTTTATTACTTTGTGCACATGGGTATTTTGTCTGCATGTAGTCTGTTCCACGTTTATGCATCAGATTCCCTGGACCTGGCCTCATGGACGACTGTGCGCCACCACGTGGGTGCTGTGGGTCAAACCCAGGTCCTCTCTGGAAGAGCACCACAGCATTTCTAAAGCTCTCTTTCTGAGGTGCAAGGGATGACACCACGGCCGCAAACACGCTAGCTAAGTATTCTACTACCAAGTGACACCCCAGGCCTACATGCATTTGTTTTTATTGAGGTGTTTAGCATACAATTTTAGAGAATTTTCAAAGGCATTTTATTTGGAAATGTTTGGAATATCAAATTCTTTCTTTTTTGGGGGGGGGAGGGGTGTGTTTCAAGAGAGAGAAAGGGTTTCTTTGGTTAGCCCAGGCTATCCTGGTACTAGTTCAGGCTGGTCTTGAACTCAGAGATCCACCTGCCTCTGCTTTCCAAGTGCTGGGATTAAAGGCATGCACCAACCAGAGTATATACTTTCTATATACTCTTGTATATGAACTGTGATATGGGAGTAAAGCAAGATAAACCCTCTCCTCCCTAGTAGTGTTTCATCACAGCAATAGTGACCCTAACTAGGGCATGTATACATACTCATATACAGACACTTTCAAGTATACGTAGTTAAAAATGAAAACAGTTCTTAAAGCATAAACTAGTACATAGAAATAAAAACCAGGATTTTAAAAAGAGGAAAAAAATTAAAAACAGTGAACATTTCATAGACACAAGCTGATAGCTTGCTGGGTGTGGGGCTCAGGGCAGACATCTCAGACTTGAGGGGAGGAGGCAGGAGTTCACAGTCAGCTATGGCTACATGAATTTAAGGCAAACCTGGGCTACATAGGGCCCTATCCACTGCTCCTCCCCCCAAAAAAACCCCTAAGTAACCAACCAAACAGTTCATAAGCTTTAGGACCTGGCACATACAAGGTATTAACTCTTCCATCCAGTGATGTCCTCAGACCTCTAGCTTGTAAAGAAAAATAAAATTCAAAATTTGAGGAACACTAAAGTTATTGTAGTTATATCTGTATTAAACTGCAAATTCTTCCATCTGAAAATTTTATTTATGGCACTGTATAAGATAGGGCAGTCTTAAATTTTAACTGCAAAAGGATGTCTTTGAAAATATTTGTGTGTGTGCTGTGGATTGGCTGTGGAGGTCAGAGGACCACTTTTGGGAGTCAGTTTTCTCTCTCTACCAGGTGAATCTCAGCGATTCAAATGAGGTCATCAGGTTTGGCAATGAGCACCTTTACCTGCTGATCCATCTTGCCAGCTCAAGCGGGTCTTAAATACCTGGGTAGGCTACCAGAACAGAATGGTGGAGAAAGGACACTTCTCCATACCTGAGTGTGATCAGTGACATTAATTGTGCATTGACACCAGGCTTTAAGACACCTTAACCTTCTGCCGGTAAGAACAGATTTGACTTTATAATCATCTCCTTTTCTTGTGGAATGCAGTTCACACAACACACTACCCCAATAGAGTAAATCCCAAACAAATTACCACACTGTCAGGTGACTCCAATGCCGTCTGTTGCTCTGCCACCGTGTTGTGCTCAACCACCTCTGACAGATCTTCCTGAAGTGTCAAAGATACAATCAGTTAGCAGCATCATAGGTCTCAATTACAC
The DNA here is from genome assembly GCF_037038515.1 of Microtus pennsylvanicus. Taxonomy (NCBI): domain Eukaryota; kingdom Metazoa; phylum Chordata; class Mammalia; order Rodentia; family Cricetidae; genus Microtus; species Microtus pennsylvanicus. The sequence continues at coordinate 34,933,801 of NC_134591.1, read as the reverse complement.
CTCTGGAGCCCCCTGGGCTTTGGTCTCAAGCACTTACACAATCTCCATCCCCAACCTGGAAGAACCTGCATAAGTGAGCTCAGGCTAGCCTCTCAGATATTTTCGGTGGTCTTTCCTTCTCTATTACATAGCTTTCCTAGATCTGTGTGATGCTGAATTTTAAATCAGTTCCAGGGTTCAATTCCTGATATTAGATTCCCCACTTCCGCCTTTAAGATGCTTATCTAGAGGCTAAGAGCACACCCAATAGAGACACTGTGGGAAAGAAAAGTAAGTTAGTTTTCAGACTGACACACAGGCGTGTCAACTGAAATGCTGGCTAGAGTGTGTGTGTGTCTGTCTCCACGTGTTTCATTCTTTGTGTAGCTGGATTCATGGCTAAAGCATCATCTGATGGTTTAGGTTAAGGCATGAGCTCCCGCAACTTGGCTTGGACAAGGCCACAAAGAGACTAAAGAGATGTTGATTTGGGTGTGTTTACTCTGGCACTCAGGGGCGCTGTGCTGCACTGGGGACCAGGAAATGAGAACAGGATGGCCTGTGCCATGCAATGTTAGGAGTTTGCAATCCTAGCTGTTTGACTCAAGCAAATCTGAGTCTGTATTTGACTCTCCCAACCTTAATTCCCTGCATAATTTATAAATGGGTGTGGGTGGGGTGTTAGGTTTCAAACCTGGTGCCCTATTAACATATCAAATCTGGTGCTGGCTGCCAGGTTCTCCCAGCACCCTCAGTCCCAACCCAGAACAGCTTTGTCTTGACTAGCACTCCCCCACACCCCCAACACATACTCTTCTCCAGCCCAGAAACTGACCTTTCCCCAGATGTTCTTCCCTATAGAACTCAGACATTGCTACTTACAGCCCCCCCTTTTTTTTTTATCTCTTTGCCTCTTGCCTCTTGGTTGCTATTCCTGGTTCCCCTCCTTTATTCTCCTCTCTCCTCAGCATAGCCTGGCTCAATCTGCTGGTCAAGTTTACTCTCTAACTCTCTCAGATGTGTCTATGTCTCTGCCTGTGCTTTCCTTTACATCAATGATTAAAAAAAAAAAATCCTACCTCTTAGGAGCAGCCATGTCCTCCTTTTATTTCTTTTGTTCTCTCTCTCTCTCTCTCTCTCTCTCTCTCTCTCTCTCTCTCTCTCTCTCTCTCTCTCTCTCTCTTCTGGGGGTAATCTCACTATGGGGATGTGATTAACCAGCCTGCCTCCATCTAGGGCTTGAAAGTCATCTTTAAAAGAAAGACAAATCTCCCTTTGGAAACCACCTACCCCTGAGCTATAAAAATTCTTATCTTGCCCATATCCAATGCTGCCCTTTAGAACTCAGCCTTGGGTGGAGGCAGCTTGTTCACAAGAATAATAAAAAAAAAAAGCTTGCTTTGGTTAATGGGCCATGATGACTTGGGTTGGTGGTCTTTCTCCTCACATCTCTGGGGTTAACAGATGTTGAAAAGACTGAACAGAGGAACCCACAAATGGATTTCTCAAGGTACCTAGTGTAGGGGTAGCCCCAGCCAATCACCTTGTTTGTAGGGCGGGGTCGCCTGAGGATATTTTTTTACTAATAAATATTGCTTGTGTGCTCTCCCCCGCCCCTTCTGCTTTCCTGTTCTCCACTGGAACCTCTGGTTCTGTAAGTCTCTTTCCCAATTAAAGCTGTATATATTATTACAATTTCTGTCTGCCTTCATTTAAGCTGCTACAACCTAGCAAATATGCACATCCACTAAAGACATTCACAGTGACAGTAAGGGAACTAAAAGATGCTGGTTTCATGCTCCCAACTGCACCATCAGGCTATAGGAACCAGTCAGTGATCTGCAAAGGAACCCTGCACCCATTCTTCCACAGCCCCTATCACACCTGAAGTCAAATAAGGCAGAATATAAATCAGGTTACAGACTCATCCTGTGCCATCCGTTCTCACTGGTTTACAGCCCAAGAGACTGAGGCCCAGCAAGGATTTGGAGACTGGCACCTAGGTCTTCCATATGATAGGAACTACCCTTAGTCCCTTACGTTTTAGGGCCGCATGAATTTTGCTCATTTAGATCACTTCCATTCACTTACGGGAAAAAGTTCCTAGAGTCCATTTCACCCAATTCACTACACTTTGCTATAAAATAGATTGTCTGATATAAGATGAATTTATAATTCTTCCATGAGCCCTTGGGTAGTGCCTTTCAAACAGTATGATCAGTTCTCTGTATTTCCCCTCCCCTGCCCTGTCCCTGTGTTTCTGAGATAAGCTCTCTCTCTCTCTCTCTCTCTCTCTCTCTTTCTCTAAAAGGTTTTTCTTTAATATTTGTGAGAATAAAACATGACTACTAAATGAGTACTAAATGCATCAATAATTAAGAATTTGAATTTAAAAGCACTTAGGTAAATTTCAGGCAGGCCACCCAGGATATACAGTGAATTTGTGACCTGTGGCCTCCACTGTATGGCCTTCACAGGTGAGAGAGGGTGGTGAGGTCAATAACACTAGTGGGAATTTTGCGGAGTAAAGCCCAGGCTGTATTATAAACAGGAACCATGATGTCCATCAAAAAGCAAGTCCTTCTCTGTCACTTTGACACTGCAAACCTGCTTTAACCACCCACAGTCAACTTGTGAGGGACAATGAGGATGTCTTCTCCAGTGTTAGAGATATAAAATATGACTCTTTTCTATCAAATACTATACAATTTGTGCTTAGAACAAGGAATTAATCTTTCTTTCCCACCTTGTAAGACTTTAATGCAAATATTCTAACGCTTCCCACCCAGTAAACCTTTGCTTACCCACAGGCCACAGTTCCAGTCTAGGAATTTGAAGGTATGCAGCCCTTTCCCCTTCTTCTCACTTCCTGTGTGGGAATTATTGTCAGACTAGCCAAATGAATAGACCATGAAGTCAGTTCCAGCCAGTGGGGAAAAGACACAGCCACCCCCTGAGTTAGAATAAAACATCAGTGCATTTCCTGTTTCTGTGAGTCACTCAGTATTTGAATGCATCCTCTTGATCAAGAGTGTTGCCTTGTATAGACACTTTGGTCAGAAGCTGGTCTCTTTCTTCGCAACCCAAACTTGTTTCTAACATTAGCTATGGGTCAAAAACTGTAATTTATATATTGGTCAGGACAACTAATAACTTTGTTTTTCCTTTTTCTTAAACTGTTTTTACATTTATCTGTGCGTGTGCGTGTGTTTGAGCATGTGCACTTGCGTCAGAGGACAACTTGTGGGAGTTGGTTCTTTCTATTAAGTCAAGGGATGAAACTCAGGTCATCAGGCTGGGTAGCAGGTACTTATACCAGTTGAGCTACCTTGCGGCCCCCTGATATTTACCATTTGCAAGGGGGGGGGGCAGAAAAATATGGGTTTCGACTGGTTTGATTCTAATTAGCAGGAGTGTTTAGAAAGGTCCGGTTCCCCTCCTTTCCCTTTCAACAGTAGGAAAGTAGCAACAAGCTACCAGAAAAGGGGCTGTTGGCCAAGCCTGAGCCCCACATCTGATTAGACAGCAGGATGATGTGAGAGCAGAGGAGCCCAGGGCTCACCACCTTTTCCTACATGTTGGAAGGATGATTACAGAAATGATTACTTACAAGGGAATGATACAGCACGGGTCTGGGTGGCGGGTGTCTCAAGGTTAAAAATGCAACAGGATGGAATGATGAAATAGGATGTGTGGCTCAGCACACCACCTTCTTATACGGACTATCTTCAACTGGCTGAGAGGATGGGGCTGTGTATAAGGGGCAGTGCCAACTATGACAAGAGACTATTGACTATCTACCAGTTACGGAGGTAGTCATGCTACACATTTGTTAATGTGCACAATGGACTTTTGTGTTAGATATGGTTTCCTGTTTTAGACTGCCTGTGGGGGTGCACACCTTCAATCCCAGTACCGTAGAAGGGTCACAAAGAGTTTAAGGTCATCCATTGCTAGACAGTGAGCTGATGGCCAGCCTGGGATATAGGAGACACTGTCTAAGATGAACCAAAATCAAAGCCCAATCATCGTTTTTAGAGTTTGAGTAACTGAGATACAGGGATGACAAAGTATTACCAAGCCAGAACCCAACCCAGACACAGCCCCGCTCTTAACCAAAGCACGAAGCATGTGAGAAAGAGACTGCACTTTTTGCCAGATGGTCCTTGGTCAGTCCTGCGGAGGGATTCTGAACTTAGATTTGATATCAGGTCAGAACAAGTTGCATTTGTTAATTCTAATCTGAGATTGGAAACAAAACAGAGGCACTTCTTGGCCCCTGCACACAGGCTTAGAACTTGCTCACCTTCCAGCCACTGTACAATGGAGCTCTATTTTAAGATGATGACTTTGCATCTTAGCTCCTGAAACAAATGGACACAGCATATTTGGTGGGCGCCGAAAGCCTCAGCACAGCATAGGAGCTCCTATGGACACTGTTTTGTGCAACAAAATCAGATGTATCAGCAGATGGAACTTCAGGGTTAGTTTTTAAAAACTGGATTCTCCTAGGTGACAGTTACGATGAGAAATGGGCCTGCATGTAATCCTCAAAGCGGACTGACTCCTTTTCCATTGTTGTGACCTAGGCAATTTCTAGAATGAAGTTTATTGGGGCTTGCTTATAGTGTCTGAGGTTGGGTCTATAACCACCATGGCATGGAGCTTGGCAGTGCTTAGGAAGGCATGGTACTAGAGCAGTAACTAAGACCTAAAATTTTATCCACAAGTAGGGAGACAGACAGACAGACAGACAGACAGAGACAGCATGAGAGAAACAGCAAGAGAAGAGGGGGGAGAGAGACATTGAGAGTGCTAACTGAAAATAGTGTGGACTTTTGAAACCTCAAAGCCTACTCCGCATGGCACACCTCCTCCAACAAGGCCACACCTCCAAATAGTTCCACCAAATAGGTAGCAAACATTCAAACACATGAGCTCATGGCCACCTTTCTCATTCAAATCACCACACTCCTGTAATGAAGTGCACCTTTTCTGGACACAGTAATGGCCTAAGGGTAGACACTGAGATGAACCGAGAACAGAAGACTTCCGCTTCCAGTGACTCAAGGGAGAGGCATCAGCTCTGTTCTGGCAGAGGCTTAGCTCTAGAAGTGACGTGCACACCCTGCTGGGGGTGGGGGTCTGGCTAATAGAACAGCTGAGACACTTCTGGCACCAACTGCTCCTGAGTTGAGTGATAATTCTGTCCCTGCAGTGACTACAGGTGGAGTGGACAACATCTGAAGCCTTTAAGTAAATTTCTGCTTTTGGCTAATTAAAGTCACTAAAGACTCCCACAGCACCCAAACTTTTCTTTTAAAAGCTGGTTAAACAAACTTGAGAGAAACTATCCCTAGCCCACATATTCATTTTCATAAGTCAGAAACACAGCTCAGTGACAAATGTCTATGGACTCAACCCAAAAGGAATCCTTTACATTCTGGAATGAGTTTGCATACTGAAGAGACCAGTCTTCCCCACCACTTCCGGATCTTTCATGGAATCGTAATTTCTGTGGAAACGTGTTTCCTCTCCTGGTTCAGCTAAAGTTAAGGAAGTGACAACTCGCAGGGTGGCAGCAACACTCCCAACAACACAAGAATGAAGATGCTTAGCCAGATGTCTGCATCTGTGTTGTCACCAAAACACAAAGGAGTAAACGTCTTTCACACCAACTGTCCCAGGCTGTTAGAGAATGAACCCCAACTGTCCTTTTAATATTTATAACATCAATAATATGTGGAGGTGGGGTTTGGATGTGTTAGAAGGTCAAATTCTCAGGTTCTCAAGTAGCTGGGAGTACCTGTGTATGAGAATTGATCCCTTCTTCAAATCTGTATGTAAGTGTATATGTATATTCGTGAACATGTGTGATGTGTGTCTACCTGAATATGCACACAGAGGTCAGAGGTCAATCTCATGTTTATTTGAGATAGGGTCTATTTGTCAGTGCATATGCCAGGCTAGCTAGCCTAAGAATTTCTGGGATTTTCCTTCTCTTCTTCCCATGAGATTTGAATTTAGGGCCCCATGTTGGCAGAGCAAGCACTAACACACTGTTCCATATCTCCAGCTCTAATAATTGCTTCTTTAAAGTTATATTCAAATCCTATCTGTGACACTTATCTCTATACCTCATCTTTATCTATAAAATATGTTCATAGGGTTAATCTCATGTGAAACATGGGTTAATATTAGACTAAATGCTACCATTCCCCCCCCCCCCCCCGTATGGATTAGAATGATTCTTTCAGAGAACACAGTGAGTGCCGCAAACCTTAGCTGCCGCTGCTCTCAGCAGCTCTGGCAGTTCCTGGGTAGACTGCGCCATGGGCACTATGGTCAGCAATATGTTCAGGACATACAGGTCTTTAGACAACTGATTTATACCTGAAAGAGTCTGCGGATTTACAGCTTCCTTTGAAAGACATCACAGCCTCCACAAGTCTTAGCTTCCAGAGCCTTAATATTACACCAGCAAGCAAGGTGTCTCCAGGAAGCTAATTCTCCCACAGGCCAGCACTGAGCAGTGCTGCTTTCCAAGAAGCCCAGGACCCTGAAAGCCCCTAGTGAGGGCAAGACAGCATGAGTTCTGTGTGCCTCTCCTGTCATCTTAGTCTGTGATAGTTGACCACTGGGAATTACAACTGTAGCATTCTTCTCCCCATCTAGAAAAAAATGTTGCTAACAAGTGATTCCTTCCCAGGCAAGCACAAGTTTAAGTTAAGTCTCCTCAGTGGGCCAGTAACAGGCAGTAGGGGTGGGGTGGGGTGACATGGGGTAGAGGTGAGCAAGAGGTGTGAACCCGTGCTAAAATGTGTCCCCCTTCCATCTTGGCATTCATGAGGTTGTCTTCCTTGCTGCTCTTCTGTCTCTCTGGTTTTCATTATTATACAAGAGGGAAGGGGATGGATGAAAAAGCCAAAGGGTTTTCTTTGCATGGCTATGAAGCCGATTTGATTAGAAGTTCACTGTCGTTTTTACGACTTGCAAAGGGAAATTTATCATCTGAGCAAATCCCAAGCTGTCTCTGAGATGGTGACATAAAGAACAATGAGCTGTGAAAAATGCCACATATTTGCATGCACTTGAACTCCACATGGGCAGTTTGTACGCTGTCACAGAGAGGGGCCAGTGCTGGCTCAGCCAGTTCCCTGTTCTCACAGAGAATCACCAGACCCTTGCTGGAGTGAGGATGTGCACAGTCACACTGTTGGAAGCACCAGCCAGGAAGTGAATTCCAACAAGCCTACAAGCACTAGACAATCACTTAGGACTATGTTTACAGTTGAGTGTCAGTGCAGAGAAGATCAGGAAAGAATTTTAATCAAGTGCAGTAGCCACGCTTGATAAGCGACGTCAAAAACTAAAAGCTACATCACTGCCCTAAAAACAATTCCAAAGTGACCACAGTATCATCTAGCACATTTCTCTCCCCTCAGTTCACTACCCCCTTCCTTTTTTAAAGTTAGCCACCTCAACCTGCCATGGATCAGGTTTAAACCACAGGCAACCTTTTCTGTTTTCCCTGTGTTTATCTAACCGTGTGCAGTGCTCTCTTTAATCCAAGGACGCCACATGAGACAAAGAGGACTTGTCTCACATTTCAACAGGCTGTGAAGGTTTTAAAATGATCTTTGGGGATGCAGCTGGTTTTCCAGCTGGGCAAGAGGGACTGAAGTGATACCAGGTGGAGGGCACGGATATAACTCGGTGTATGAGGTGCTTGTAGTGCGTTTGCTGTCGATACCCAGACCCTACATAAAAACTGGGCACAGGGGCGCACATCCCAGTGCTGGGGAGGCAGGGATTGGTGGATCCCAGGGGCGAGCTGACAAGGGACTCTCAGGGCCAGTGAGAGAATGCCTGGAAAACCCGAGGGAGATGGTGCCCGAGGAAGAGACTCGAGGTTGCTGTCAGGCTCCCGTCCCCCACATGTGCACCCCACCACATAAAGTAATGTTAGGGTGTAGCTCCACCACATAAAGTAATGTTAGGGTGTAGCACATGAATCTGGAGCCTTGTAAGCCAGGGATGATTATGAGTGTGAGGTCAGGTGTTATCATCAAAAAAGGACATATAAAATGAAGGATTTAGACAGGATACAGTGGATATGAGGAGTGGTCACTCCTCCTGTTTCCTAGCAACTGTGGGCAGAAAATGCTTCACTGGGCTGTGAAGTCTGGCAGTGCCCATCATGGTGTTCCCCCTCACAGGTTACGTGTGATCTGAAAAACTGACTTCTGCTCCTCCTGACTCAACACCATCTCTAAGAACCACTGTCTTTAGGCGTCAGCATCAATAAGTCAGATACAGAAGGTTCTGGAATCCTTACTGTAGATAATGCTGGGGACAAACGAGGCAAGTGAAGGGTTAAGAGAGCGGTGAGACTGCAGGGGCTACACCAACTGGCAGCACACACTGATGGGCAGACAAACTGGGAGCTGGAATTTGTGTATAAAGTGTCCTATGCAGATGAGCCTCTGGCCCTAGTTATGGGGCTATGGACAGCGATGGCTGCTGGGGGAGGGAGAGCCAGTGTTATTTAAGGGTCTGGGCTCTGGTAGGTCAACCACACTCCACTGGATGGCCACACACAAACTGGAGTTGACAGGTTAGTTAGAAGTGGGGTGTCGTGGAATATTTGCGTAACTAGCCAAAGATGTGTTAACTTTTCTTATGCTACATTTGTTTAACTATGTATAGATGTGTTGCATTTGCATTAAATAAAATTAACCTAGGCTAGGGAGGCAGGGTTAGCAACTAGTTGACAGGAAGTAGCTAGGAGAAACATAGCATGAGTTTTTTTTAGTTGGGGCATTGTGGAAGGTGAGCGGCTTCCTGGGATGCCCGCTAAGAGAGAAGGTTAGCCAGTTGTTACTCTAACTCTCTGAGCCTGCAGGTTTTCACCCTAGCCTTTGAGTCTGAAGTTTTATTAGACGATAAGGATTTAGTTAAAGCTGCCTTCAGTGCAGTAACAGATCCATTGTCTGGGGAAACAAACTTCCTCCCAGGTTCCAGCCTTAGTAGCCGGCTGATAATAGTTTAAAGGGTAGCCACTGTGAGGAAGGTACAACAGCAGAGAGGAGAAATTAAGCTGGCAGTAGGGAGGTGGGGATGAATCTGGGGACAGTTAGTGGGTGGAGTTGAGGGTGAGTACAGTCACAATAAACACACTATGAAATTCTTGAATTTATAAAATTATGTATTAAAAAACTAAAAGATCCTATGTATTAAACTTGACTTGACCCTCTTAGGACCGTTGTGCTGGCTGAAGGAAAGACATCTGCTGGGTGGTCAGGCCCCTGGCGCCTGTGTGAGCTCTGTTTTGTATCAAGTTGTAACCCTGAATCTGAACTGTGTTTTATGTGTTTTCACTCCTTTGAGTCAGTCACACTGCAGCTTCTAAGAAAATGTGCGCTGACAAATGAGGGCTTCAGAGCCCTTGGAGTTCACCTAGGCAGAGTCTGGTGCTAGGGATAGGTGCTGCTGTTGACTAAGCCTTGCCTCAGGCAACTGCTGGCGAGTTCTCATGTACAGAGTCCTATTCAATCCCAACAAAGCGGCAGCAAAAAGCCAGGCTTGGAGGAGAAGCCAGAGATGGGCAGTGTGAGCCTTTTCAGAGCCAGTGGCTGGCAGAGGAAGATTCAGGTCTTTATAGACTCAGGCTCTTGAGTTGTACCGGACAGTCCTTACATTTGCAAAAGCAGTCACACCAGGAAATCTTGCCATACATGCACTATTTAACATAAGAGAACCTGATCTTCCCTGAAGTGTGTTTGCAGGTCTTCTATGGAGCAGGCATTTCAAGGCAGGGAGCAAGGGTACTCCTAAGATCAGGCAGTCCAGCGGATGGAGCCCTGGAGTGGTAAGATAAGCTGCTGGCTTCCATTTGAGTTTAATGCCACAGATTGTCTAGGTCAGTTGAAAGTTAATTCCAGAAACAGTGCATGCTTCCCCTGGCAGCTTGATCCTCTATAAATTCTAAAATCACCTCCAGGATGTAGGCCACCTTGCTATCTAGATTTCTTACACTTCTATGTTCTTGCGCTAAGAGTCAGATTATAGTAGCAACAAATGCCATTGACAGCATGAAAAAATTAAATAAAACAAAAACCCAAAGCAACTTCTAAAAACTGTGAGAAATGTTATGGAGGCTGCTGCTTTATGTGAACCAGGTTTGAATGCCAGGTGTCACTTGACACACACCTGCATTGTTGCTATGTAGTTTCACAAAACAGGGAATGCAGGACGTATCTGTCGGGGCCTTTTTGAGCAGGGGGACCCTGGGATATTGGCCAAGCTTTAGGATGAGGAAGTGCACTTCCATCACCCTAAACCAGTGGAGGAGGGCTTTAAAGAGTAGGCACAGAAAAGGACTTGGCACAAGGCACCAAGAAAGGTGAGTCTTTTTATTGCCACCTCTGTGGAAGTTCGTGGGAACATGCCAGACTTGCTGCTGGCAAGCACATTTGCTGGGCATGGTCTCCACAGTGTTCTGGAGAATATGCTGTGTTGGCCACTGTACGTTGCACACTGCCATTGCTGCCACTGACTCCTACCTGGCCTGTCATTGACTCCTACCTGGTCTGTCCACTCTGGTCTGTCTGATCTCCACATAGCAGATACAAGCAACTTGTGGCCAGCCCCTGCAGCCCTCTGAGGCTGCCTCTTGCTGTCAGCTCAGTGATCACCTCCGTAATGTGACCTGGCTTTCACTGACTTCTCAACTGCTTCCATCTTACCAGCTGGACACTTTCAGTTCACTAACTACCCAAGGGTCTAAAACTGTTAAGAATTCCCCCGCTCTAGAGTTTATTTATTTTTAAATTACATGTATGCATGTATCTGTGGGGGGGTATATGCACATGAGTGCAGGTGCCTATACAAGGTAGAAACATTGGATTTCCTGGAACCACCTAATATGGGTTCAGGGAACTATAAGAGCAGTGTGTGCTCTTAATTGCTAAACCACTTCTCCAGTCCCTCCTTTGTTTCTTTTCAGCTCCATTCCCAACCACAGTCAGCCTTTTTTGCTTATTTAAAACAGGCTCTATTTACAATTCAACCACCACAATGGACAATACCAAACACCCACACACCAGAAACAAACCTGCATCTGCACTGAACACATATAGATTACTTTCTTGATTATTCTAGAAGCAACATATTACAACTATAATATACAACAGTATAAGTACAACTTATACTATATTAGGTATTATAGGAAATCAAATGTCTTAAAGAGGAGAATATGTACAGATTATAGCAAACCACCTCACCATTTTATATAAGGGATTTGACCATTATATCAAAGATTTGGTATCTTGAGGGCCTGGGAACTAATCCCCATATAGAGACTAAGAGAGAATATATCGAAAGCTTCTTCAAATCTCAATTCAGATGTCCCTAGATGAGGCCCTCATTCATATGACCTGTGAGTACCAAGTACTTTTAGTTCTTAGCTCGATCAAAGTAGAAATTTCAATATAATTGAAACACAGCTACCATAGGAGTTGGTATCTGTTTACCTTCAGTAGCAGATTCCTAGAATCTGTCACCCCCCTTTGGAATCCTGCCAGGGATTAATGAGTGGGTTCCAGCTCCTCCAGACCACAGCGGCTGCCATTATCTGCTGTGTTGATTATAGCCGTTCTACTAGCTGCAAAGCCACACATCACTGTGACTGATACATGAAGCCACGTCTCACAGTGGCGCCATTCTCTAGTGGTAAAGAATCCTGAACATATTTACCAATTATTTTATATCCCTGGAGAAATACTAGCATTCTCTCCCATTGTTTACTTTAGTTATCTCTTTATTATTTGCTGTGAGCTGGTTGCTTAGAATCATTTTGTTTTGGTAACTGTAATAGCAAGGAGAATGGCCAAGAAGAGAGAAAAGGTATATTGGCTTTATAGGAAAGCAGAAAATTAGGGGCCCAGACATGGATAGAGATTCAAGGCAGCAGCCAACAGGAGGTCAGTTATAAGAAAGCAGTGAGCCCCGCCCCATTTTACTCCTTCCTTCCCTCCTAACCAACAAGCTTCTAAACATGGGAGCCTAGTGTGAGAGCACCTGTGCACCTCAAGCTCTTTAAAAACACAGCCAGGCATGGTAGTGTATGCCATGCACTTGTACGGCTAAGGCAGGGGGCTCATCTGTCTGAAGCTAGCCTGGAGTCCCTAGGGAGGCCTTGTCTAACCAAACAACGAAGGTCTGAAGTCCTGCTCACCACTGGGCTCCCTGCATACATGTAAAGAGATCCCTGATATTTCTTTCACTTTAAGAAAAGTCATCCAGGGCTGGAGAGATGGTTCAGACTGCTCTTCTAGAGGACCAGGGTCCAATTCCCAGCACCCACATGGCAGCTCACAACTGTCTGTAACTCGTGTTCCAGGGGATCTGATACTTCACACAGACATACATGTAGGCATAACACCAAGGTACATAAAAGACAGGGGGGCGGGGTAAGGTCACCTATATGATCAACACAGTACAGGACTGTACTGTGAAGTCTCACAGAAGAGACTGCCCCCTGTTAAGTGCAGCTCCTCAGCAGCCAGTACCACATGCCCCTCGGGGTTCAACAAGGCAGCCGCTGTGGACATGCCTAGCACAGGTTGGCTTTGGATACATTTTAGTTTATTTCATTTTGTGAAATATCTGTTTGTCTATTCATAGCTTTAATCATCAGTGTAAAATGTATTATGTGTAAATTTCAGTTCTTTATTTAATTTTATTTTTTTGTTTTGCCTACAGGTATGTGTGTGTGAGGGTGTCAGATCTTGGAGTTACAGACAGTTGTGAGCTGCCATGTGGGTGTTGGGAATTGAACCCAGGTCCTCTAGAATAACAGCCAGTGCTTTTAACTACTGAGTCATTAAATTTCAGCTTTTTAGTGACTTGTTTTTATCTTTTTGATGTTAGGAGTTGATGATTTAGAGGTGTGTGTGTGTGTGTGTGTGTGTGTGTGTGTGTGTGTGTGTACAGCAAAGAGTGATCCTAGAGTGAGTTCTTCATTGTAGACTTTGGTTCCATTGTGTCTGTATCTCTGATTGCCTCTACTACACAGTACTTTGGAGTGCAGCTTCCATGTTGGGTGGTTTTAGGCAACTTATTTCATGTTTCAGCACCTGTTTCCTTTCTCTTACTACTGCTTCCACAGGTGAGCTAAAGCAATTCCTTTCCCTGCCCTTCCTGGGCAGCCGTACCAGCTTCTGGCCTTGGACACCAGCACCCAAGATCTCCAGCATGTGATTCCCATGACTTGTCTCAGTGACATCCCTGGTTCTAAGGCCTTTGAACCTGGCTTCTGTGATTCTTCAGCTTACAGACAACCTATTGTGGGGCTACTGAGACTGCACAGTCAGGTAGGTCAGGTTCCCCAGTACCCTCTTCACACAGTCATCTTACCTATCTCTCTTCCTGGAGAACCACCAGTAGGTTCGTACTTTAATTCTGGGTTTGAAAAGCACACTTTACTATATATATATATATATATATATATATATATATATATATATATATATATATATATATACACACATATATACATATATATATATACACACATATATATACATATATATACATACATATATATATATATACATATATATATATATTTTGGAAGAGAACAGGGGCCTTATGTGTGATTTATTGCTCCCCTTGTTAGTGGGATCTTGTGTCCCAAGAAGTTTGCTAGTTTGTAGTGGGCTGCTACAATTTCTACCTTTGCTGAAGTAATCTTTCTTTTATACCTGAGCAAGTCAGTTCACTTAGTTGGAGATAAAATCTAAAGAGTTCCAATACATACTTTTTCTAAAAGCTGAAAGATAAAGAAATGAATTATTTCTCAAACTCCTTCAAGTAAAATAAAACCTCAGGCAGATTTAAAATCATCTAAATGGTGAGTTTCTGGAGATCTATACACATTTGAACCACAGAGGGGCAAGGAAACAACAACAACCAAAGCCAGCCCACAGTTCTTTCTAACAACTGCAGTCCAGCTTTGGAAGTGATTGCATACAAACCAGAAAGGTACAGCATGAAAAAAGGCATGGACACAGACAGCATGCACACAAAGAAGCCATTGACCTTTGAAGGAAATTAAGTTCCTTAACTTCATGTCCTTATTTATAAAGGAATGGTCACTACCGTCACCAATGCAGAACACAGCAGAGAGCTTGGTTCAAAGTAGACAATTAAACAAGACATCAAAGGCACCTGGTGGGACAGCCACAACTTCTTCATCTGGGGCAACTAAGTATCTTTTACTAGGAAACAAAGGCATCATCTCTTCCTGTGTTGCTAAGGTTCCTTCAGTCCAGATCCTGGAAATACCCAGGGCTGAGCTGCACTAAAAGGAGGGGTTGGATGCCGCCGTAGTCCCAGACAGCACAGTTCAAGTGTGGTGAGGAAGATGCTGTGTTCTTGTCTCAGAGCTCAAAGCACCTTGTGACTAGGACAGTAGGCAGTCAGTCCTTCGTCTAGGGTAGTGAGTGCAAGCCCTGCTCCTGCCCTGTGCCCTCCCACTCTAGGATTCTTACCGGTTTGGGGCTTTCAGTGTCAGGCAGGTGTCTGACATCCACACTGCTGTCTTCCTCACTACTGACAGGTTCAGTGCCACCCAGGTCCTAAGGGACAGTAAAGAAAAGCAGCGAAGATGTCATTCTTCACTCACACTGTCTCAAGCCACACACACTGCACAGCTGTAGGGGTGGTGTTCCTAAAGCTACAGTGGACACTGTTTCTGCAGAAACCATCCTGCCATCTTCCTTTGTAACAGAAAGCCAGCAGACACATGTGCCCATTTGTTTTACTGGCATCAATTCCTGCTGCCTGTAGTGTTCCTCAGGAAAGCCTGCCCCTTCTCTGTTCCAGGCTGGCTGTCTGTCTTAGGCCAGGTCCCTTTTTCTTGTCAACAGTTTGTCAGGAACGAGAACCTGGACGATGAACTTTGTCAGTTCTGGTAACAAGACTAAGAAACGTGTGCTGGAGGTTTGCTGGACGTTCTTCATCTTTGGATTTTTTTCTTTGTATTTTACTACTTATCTGGATGTTTATGCTCACAGATTTAGTTTTTACAAGCCAATAGACACTGAAAAATTATTTCCCCCACAGAATTGTAATCATATGTGCCTAGAGAAAGAATGTGGTTGAACTGATGTAGTCACTAAGACACATGATGTCTCAGGGTTTCTACTGTTGTAGGAGACACTGTATACATGATCCACATGTGCATTCTGAGACTGGGGGAACGTGAATCTGGGTATTCCATTGTTGTAACAAATCATGTCCCCACAAATTCACTGCTATGTTAACTACCCATGCTTTAATTTTCCTCTTTCTCCTTCTGGTCTTATACATTCGACCCATCTCACGCTCTGTTTAACTTGAGATAGAATTCCAATCCCTAAAAGCTGAACATTTACGTCCTGAGATGGCCAATTGGGATGCCAAGATTCTGGTGTAATTATTGTTACATCCGCACCTGTGTCTACCAGACCTTCAATGACAATGTCATTTATTCATATTTTTAATTTTAATCTTTGTTCATTTATAGAAGTTTGCCAAAAATACTTGCTTTATGGCTTTTATTGAGTTTTTTGTTGTTCTTTCTTCCATAGCTGTTCTATCATCCAGAGCAGTATGGTTTCTTACAATAGGAATTAGGTTCTTTAATTGCTCCAGGAAGGAGTTTCCTCCAGGACAATAGGAGAACGACTGAATGGAACTTGGTATGGGGGGGCCTGTGAGAGGCCCCTCAAGTGGCTTCTTGATGGCAAAGGGTTACCTTGACTGTTCTTTGTTTATCTACATTCATCATGGGTCTGGATAGGGGGGGTCCATAAGTCCTACCCTTCCTGAAGGACTTTTGACAGTGTCATTTTGTTGTTGCTCCAGGAAATAACCTCCCACCTGTGTTTAAGCAAGAACCTGTGTACAGAAGTTTCTGTTCTGATGGAGGAAGGTCATTGGCTAATAAAGGAACTGCCTTGGCCCTGTGGGTGGAATAAACAGAACAGAATGCCAGGCTGGGGTGTTGGGGACGCAGCCCCACCGCTGCTCCTTATTACTACAAATGGCGCCCAGATGTGTGGCTAACTGAGTCCACAGAAAGCTTGAGAAAGCTTGGAAAAGAATAGAGTAAAGCATGTTTCTTATGGCAATTTCTTGGGTCTACTCTGCTTGCCAGAGGCAAGCAAGCGCCTCATCTAAGAGAGGCTTCCTGACTCAGCTTTGGCTGCAAAGCCTGCAGCTCATTAAGAGGTCCTGCCACGAAACACTTAAACGGTGTTGACGAAAAGCTGAACGCATGCTTTTCGGTTTTCAGTAGTAGCAGGAAAAAAGCTGCGCGTTTAAAAATGCCGGCTTTCTGGGCCATTCTGCCAGGGCAAACTCTGACTGTTTGAGGCAGGAGGGCCGGCTACAGAGAGAGGACTTGAGTGTTGTCTGTTGTAGCTCGCTGGCTGGCAGGGACCTTGAAACGCCATAGAGGTGTGGCTATAAACACGGCTACAGCCAGTACCTCAGCCATGAGGCTGGAAAGCTAAGGAATGGGCTACATCTAGCCGGCAAAGCCACGCCTTTAGTCCTACTGATATTGCTTGGTAAATTAAAGATTCATGTGGTCAGAAAAAGAGAGATATACAGTAAAGAGAGATTCAAAGACAGAGAAAATTTCTGAATGGTTTAAAGTGTGTTAAAAATATATGCAGACTAAAAGTTAAAATTCTTAAAGTAAACCTCTGTGACTTCAAGGTGTGGTAGCACACGCCTTTAATCCCAGTGCCTAAAAGGCAGAGACAAATGGATCTCTGTGAGTTCAAGGTGTAGTAGCAAACACCTTTAATCCCAATGCCTGGCAGAGACAAACGGATCTCTGTGAGTTCAAGGTGTAGTAGCAAACAGCTTTAATCCCAATGCCTGGAAGGCAGAGACAGGCGGATCTCTGAGAGTTCAAAGACAGCCTGTTCTACAGAGTTATTCCAGGTCAAAGATACGCTCAAAAAGCAAAAAGTTAACCTAGGAATGTCACAGCTTAGATTCTTAAGCACCTAGTGATTTAAAGGCGCAAATCAAAAGTGCTCCTGGATAGTAAAAAATTGCAGATTCACAATAGGACAGATTCAGACCACTAAATGAGTCACACTGTTGGATGAATGTACGTAGGCTTGGGAGAGAGAAGAAAAAGAATATAGAGAATAAAGTTAATGGTTTAAAAAAAAAGGTAAAGTCTTTAAAGAGACAGAGTACAGATAGTTAAGAGATTAAAAGAAATAAAGAAAAATAAGCCACGTAAAAATGGAAAATCCACAGAGAGTCTGGATTATGTACATTGTGTTTTCTTTAAAATTTTTGACTGTGAAGGAGCTAAGTACAGAGAGACATTTCATTATATGGGCTGCCAAGTGGAACCAGAACGGATATCATGAGGGTATGATTTCAAAATTTGGATCTAAGGATATGATACTTTGGAAAAGAGATTCTGCTTTTGTTTTCACAGAGGATCAGACTTTGTGGATTGCATTTATCCCGATTCGGTATGATGGACCATGCCCTCTTGAAGGGTTGGTGTGAACACCTTCAGAAAATTGCTTCACTCAACTGCCAACTGAGATGACCCTGGCACACAGGTTATACCATGAAAGACCTGATTAACGACGCCCCCATTCAGCAGGAAGCAGTTTGGAGAGAAAAAACTGCGCCCATGTTCCCAAAATATTGTTTATAAATGTTCTTTTACATTTAAAGGGGGAAATGATATAGGTATGAATAATTTGCATTGGTATGGATTTTAAGGTCAATTTTGTTATATGTATATGCATATTTCTGCTATTGATTAAGGTATTGTGATTGTGTAGTTCATTTAAATATGTACTGTATAATTAAGAAATATAGGTTGTTAATGGATAATCATCGATAATAGTAAAGCTTGTAGTCATGTTAGTTAAATTTTCTAGATATATAGAGATATATTTTAGATAGACATTCTTCATGTCTTTCAAAGATTACAGAATAGGACATTTAATGTTTTAATAACTGAGGACTTTTCATGACAATGAGACACTCTGCTCCTGGCAGCACCAATCTACTTCAAGAGGAAGATGGGCATCGAAGAGGCTCGTTATGGAGTTTGATAGCCATTTGGGCAAGAAACTGCTCTTGCCTGGACTGTTGCATAAACTGGACACAGAGAACCCACAGAGAGAGGACTACTGAACTTGCCTAAGGTAAGATGATTTTTCGGGGTTCCTGATTCATGAAAGAGTCTGCGAGACATTCTGCAGGACACAACAGATAGTGACTGAACTGACTTTGAATTTTCCTGCTTTATGGAAATGTCTGCTGGATACCATGGGCCTGAAGGCTGAAGATGGATGCCCCAACAGTACAGAGGAACTTTGGGTGACTGTCCAGGCAGCAAGATGTCTCTGTCATTTCTAGAGTTTTAAAAGTTGCTTTTTTCTTGTTTGCTTAGGTAGTATTGTATCTTTCTGGAGTCTTTGATGGAGTTAAGAATAGTTAGTTATAGTTTTCCTTAGTTATAATAAAGATTATTGTAACTTTTACTTGATAACTGTTTTGTTATATGTAATTTTGCTATGTTAAAGTTAAAGCTTTTTTTTTTTGTTTAAACCGAAAAAGGGGAAATGATGGAGGAAGGTCATTGGCTAATAAAGGAACTGCCTTGGCCCTGTGGGTGGAGTAAACAGAACAGAATGCCAGGAGGAAGAGGAAGTGAGCTCAGACTCGACAGCTCTCCTCTCTGGAGCAGACGCCTCAGCAGAGATGCCATGCCCCACTCCCGGGCAGACACACGTGATGAAGCTCCGACCTAGAATCTTCCCGGTAAGACCGGTGCGCACAGATTATTAGAGATGGGTTGATCGGTATATCAGAATTAGCCAGTAAGGGCAAAAGCTAAAGGGCCAGGCAGTGATTAAATGAATACAGTTTGTGTGTTGTTATTTCGGGGCATAAGCTAGCCGAGCAGGCGGCTGGGGTGTTGGGGACGCAGCCCCGCCGCCGCTCCTTATTACTACACTGTTCCACACGGTGTCATAACCGTTCAGTCCCAAGTAAACACACAGAGACTTAAATTATAAACTGTTTGGCCTATTGCACAGGCTTATTACTCACTCTTACAATTCAAATTAACACATAATGCTTATCTATGTTTAGCCATGTGACTTGGTACCATTTCCTAGTAAGGCTTTCTCATCTTGCATCCTCTGCATTTGGCTGGTGACTGCATCTCTGACTTTCCTCTTCACAGAATTCTCCTAGTTTGGTCACCCCACCTATACTTCCTGCCTGGCTATCGGCCCATCAGCATTTTATTTAACCAATATGAATGGCAAATCTTGACAGTGTTCAAGAGCATTATCCCACAGCAGGAAACTCTCACACACAAGACAGAAAGTAGGAGGGGCTGTGTAAGCAGAAGGGTTTTATGGGAGAGGATAGAGCGATAACAGGGGTGAAAACAGCTGAAATGTAGTCTATAAATTAAGTGTATGGGACTGTCAAACAATGAAAGGAAGAAAACCTGCTATGTACTTGTGTGGATGTGGATAACAGAAACACAAAGTGAGGTGGCAAATACTCAACAAAGCCCTACAGCACTGGGTGACCCGAGTGTGTCAGTTCCTGGTATGCTGCATCCGTATCACAAATATACAAGAATCACAATAGATATTCTAATGCCTTTCTATAATTCTTGTATGTCGATAAAATCTTGGCATTTAAAGAACTAATTCTGTGTAGGAAAGCCACCCAGAACAAGAGGCACCCAGTACAATCAATAGACATATCCTCAACCCTGAGCAGCAGCAATCTCTGGTCCACACAGCTCACCACATACAGCAGTTGCAATTCTGAATGTCTGAATGTCTGGTGATAGTGCTCTTTTTCCATGGAGGCTTCATTAGAGTTATTCACCTAGCCAATATGTTAATATGTATGACAAATTAGGCTCCATGTCAAGTTCTCCTTCCAAGGCACCAGTCTTATGGAACAAACAGCTGTTTCAGTAACCTGCAGAGTCATACAGTATAGCTGTATTTAAGATTCTCCTCTATGAACCAAAGTTATTTGCCATTAAAAGCTCCTCTCTGAGTTTGCCTTGTGAGTTGTACTGTATTTTCCTAACTTATTGTACCTACATTTGATGCAAGGCCAACAAACAGTATAAAACCAGGTTCTTTGTGAAACCATTTTCATAGCTTAGCTAGTCATGAACAATTTAGCTGGATGGTGGTATATCCACTGAGTATAAGAACTGTCTGTCAGACAGCCACTATGACTTATGCCTGCACCAACAGTCTAGAACACTCTTGGGATGCCTTTGTCTCAGTGGAATCCCAGGGAGTGTAATGAAAGTGCAGCCTCAGTCAGAGCAGTTTCTAAGTTTGTACCAGACTTTGGCTACCACAAGCCTTAGTGAATTATAGCAACCACTTCTACCTATACCTAAGACACAATGCTCAGATTTGGAGCAAACCCTAAGCTATCTGAATGTGACTTGTACTGGGATGGGGGTAGACATTTTCCTCTGACTAAGAAGGCAATTAAAGCTTACTAAGAGAAGCCCTCCCGAGCTGCCTCCCTGGTGTTGCATTAGTGAAGATGCTTTTCTTGGGTCTTTTCCATTTTTAGGATTGTGGGCTGAGCAGGTTATGGGAAGAATGAAGCAGTAGAGGCAGCAGAGCAGCCCTGGCAGGGATGACAGCAGAGAGCTTGGTGGGCTCAGGGTGAGCTGCCTGGATACTAGAGGAGAGGCAACTGAACAGTTAAGAGAACAGCCAGGGCAGAAATGAAGGGAAGGTGAAGCTGACGGAGGATAAAAAACTGTAAAGAAGAAAAAATAAATAAAAGACATGGCAATTGATGGAAACTACTCAAAAAAAAAAAAACCTGTAAAGAGCCAGGGAAGAGAAAAGGCCAGCTAGCTCTGGCCAGTGGGTGAGTTCCAGAGAGCTGTCAAGCTGGTGTGTAGCAAGGACCTGCCAACAAACAAACAGCCCTTCAAGAAACAAGTACTGGGTAGCCATCCACCACACAGTAATGTTTCAATGATGGACCATATACATAGTTGTTGCGGGAGGTCCTCCCACTCCTCCAGCCTATCGCCGCTGAGATACCAGCCCCTTGGGGCGTGGTCTCTCTCCCTTTAAAAAAGCAGCCACTTCCCTCTCCTCTCTCTCTTCACTTCCTGCTCCGCCGGCGACTAGACTCCTGGTTGCGTTGCGTAGAGGGCCGTTGCCTGGGACAGTGATCTGTAAGTTTTTTCCCCTTTAAATAAATATCACCCTATTAATCATAATCCCACATTGGTGTGGCATTGTTGTGACTTACGCCTTCATTTGGCACCCAACGTTTGGTTTTAGAACCTCTCCCGGCTCGCAGCCGCGAGTTCGGCTTGGCAGCCGGAAGTTCGGCTTGGTGGCCGCAAGTTCGGCTTGGCGGCCGCAAGTTCGGCTTGGCGGGAGCCCTTGCTTCCTCAGCCGCTGCGGCCTTGGCCTCCCGTGGTTTGCTCTTTTCTGAATTGTTTTTAAATCTCTCTTGCAAGCACAGCTCTTAAAGTGGCGCGAACCAGAGCACGTGGTTGCTGAAAGCTGCAACCCCTCAGGGTGACTCTGTCACGTGGAGGCATAAGCAGCTTCCAGATTGCTCTTCTCTACCCCTGGATTCTGGGTTTCTGGTTCCGTCTCTGGAATTGATTTAATTACATTTACTTTGTTGAGAAACTTGCGTTTTCCAGTTTTTAACATCTACTAAGGCACTGAAACAGGACCATGTTTTCATCGCGATTCTGCAATAGCGCCACCTGCTGGACAATAGGTAATATGGCAATTTTCGTTTCTAACGCAAATTTTACTGCTTTGTTTTCACTAATACAATGGATTAGTAATTTTATATTTACTAATACAATGAATTACATCATACAAGGTTTATATGATTATGGGAATACCTTAATTTGCTTGTTACTAGGCTTCAGTTTTCTTTTCCATATTCTATCATTAAGGAAGAATATGGCACTCCTAAGAATGATTGAATCTTTACATACTAATAATGAACAGAAGAATATGGCACTCCTAAGAATGATAGAATCTTTACGAACTAATAATGAACAACTAATTGACAGGATTAAAATTATTGAAAATCAGAAGTTATCTGAACAAGTGGATACTATGACAGACAAAATTGATTCCATATCCAAGGGTATTAGAAAGTTACCTGAAAGGGTTCAGGCTATTGAATTTGACCTTCAGAGTTTATCACAAAGTTTTGATAAGGTAACAGACAGAATGTACCTCCAAGATGGGAATCTACATGATATACAAGAAAAGTCTAAGGAGGACATGTTATCTTTGAAGGAAAAAATTAAAGCTTTGGAATCACAGGTGCAGAATGGGGACCAAAAAATTGATACCTCAGTGAAATCACTGGAAATATATACAGGTCAGGAGATTCAGGATTTAAGAGAGACAATGATAAAAAGGTTTGAAAAGATTGGAGAAATTATTGCAGCTGGTGAACAGAGTAAGGAGGCACAAGGACAGGATATAATGCCTCCACCAGCTATTAGAACTGGCTTACCCAGGGTTCTAGCGACATACCCTGTACTTAATTCTGACAAAGCGTCAACTTCTAAAGGCTCAAAGGGAGTCAGAGAAGCTAGATGGACACCAATAGCAATGAATGATCTGAAAGAAATTAAGCAAGCTGTTGTTAATTTTGGCTTGCACAATGCATATGTAAAGGAAATGATAAAGACTTGGGCTTCTAATGCTAGAGCTATCCCCCATGATTTCCATCAGTTAGTGTCTGCAGTTTTAGATAAGGGACCTTCCTTGATGTTTGGAATTTATTTCAGAGAAGAATCCAAACATATGGAACAGCAAGGAAGAGCAAAAGGTATTGAGGTTTCCCAAGATCAAATTCTTGGTGCAGGAGAATATGCTGATCCACAGGTCCAAGCTCTTTATGACGATGAAGTACTGTGTCTATGTCACCAAGCAGCTTTAAATGCTTTGAATAGGATACAAGATCCAGCAAAAAGGGTTGAATCATATACCAGAATTAGGCAGGGACAGAGAGAACCCTTTATTGACTTTTTGCAAAGATTGATTAAGGCTCTGGACATAGGGGTAACAGACCCAGAATCTAGACGAATACTTCTTGAATCTCTAGCTTTTGAGAATGCAAACATAGAATGCAAAAAGATAATTGGGCCTTTAAAGTCTAGATCAGCACCTATGGATGAATGGATTCAGCATACGATGAATGTTGAGACGTTTAGCTATAATGATGAATCTTGGGTAGGAGAAGTGATTTCCAAAGCAATGAGGAGACATCAAACTGCCAGGTGTTTTAATTGTGGTAAATTAGGACATTTACAAAGGGATTGCAGGCAAAGAATTTCTAGGAATAATATCTCTTCTGGGAATGACAAAAATAGGAGACCTCGACCTTCAGGTATATGTAGGAGATGTGGTAAAGGCAGGCATTGGTCCAACGAATGTAGGTCAACAACAGATAGACGGGGCAATCCGATATCATCGGGAAACTCCATGGGGGGCCTCTCGCAGGCCCCCAAGCCAACAGTGGCCCAGTCATTCCCAGTCACAGTGGAGAACGTGCCTCACCAAGAAAATTAAAAGCTCCAATTTCTGCTGTAAAAAGTAATACTGGTCTAAATGATGAATTACGTGTGGAGGATGAGTCAAAAAACCCAGTAGGACAGAGTAAACGTATATTTTGGCAGACTTCTATTAATGATCAAAGACCAAAGCTAAGAGTCTGTATAAATGGCACTTTTATTGAAGGCTTATTAGACACAGGTGCGGATGTAAGTATCATTACCCCAGAATCTTGGCATCCGAATTGGCCTCTTCAAGAGGTAGATGTTCAGTTCCTAGGAATTGGAACCCTATCTCGTGTAAAACAAAGCACAAGATGGGTTGAATGCATAGGGCCCGAAGGGCAAATAGGAAGACTAAGGCCATATATAGCCAATATTGCCATAAATTTATGGGGCCGTGACCTGCTACAGCAATGGAATACCCAGATTAACATTCCTGTATTTCCAGGAATTCATAATTCGGGGAAGGATATGATGAGGTATTATGGAAAAAGGTCACCAGCCATTCAGGCTGTACAAGAACATACAGCAAATACCAAACCTTTAGAGGTACCAACAGCCCTACCTTTAAAATGGCTAACTGAGAAGCCAATATGGATCAAACAGTGGCCTCTAGCTGAAGATAAACTACAGGCATTGGAACAGCTGGTGCAAGAGCAACTAGATGCTCACCATATTGAAGAATCAACCAGCCCTTGGAATTCTCCTGTGTTTGTTGTAAAAAAGAAATCTGGTAAATGGAGAATGGTGACAGATCTAAGAGCTGTCAACAAAGTAATTCAACCTATGGGCCCACTACAGTCTGGAATTCCTTTGCCTTCTCTGTTACCAAAAGGATGGCCTCTTATAGTTATTGATTTGAAAGATTGTTTTTTCACTATACCGTTACAAGAAAAGGATAGAGAAAAATTTGCCTTCACAGTGCCTACTTATAATAATTCTCAGCCTAATAAGAGATATCAGTGGACTGTCCTCCCACAGGGTATGCTCAATAGTCCTACACTGTGCCAATATTTTGTAAGTAAGCCATTGGAAATAATTCGTAAACAATTCCCCAAGTCCATCATTTATCATTACATGGATGACATCTTGTTATCTGATTCAAATAAAGATACTTTAGAAAGGATGTTTGAAGAAGTAAAGAAAGTCTTGCCTAGGTGGGGATTACAAATTGCCCCTGAAAAGATTCAAAGAGGAAACTCTATTAATTACCTAGGTTACAGAATAGGGTTAGAGAAAATTAAAACGCAAAAGGCACAAATTAGGAGAGACCGCTTAAAGACTCTTAATGACTTCCAAAGATTGTTAGGAGACATTTCCAGTCTACGACCAGCTGTTGGGATAACACCTGATCTAATAGTTCATTTAAACAAAACCTTAGATGGTGATAAAGATTTGAATAGTCCAAGAGAACTGACAGCTGAAGCAGAAAAGGAACTGACAATGATTGAGGAAAAATTACAGGAGGCACATGTGGATAGGGTGAACCCAAATCTTAGCTGCATCCTAGTCATATTGCCTTCCAGAATTTCTCCTACAGGGATTCTAATGCAGAGGGAAGATATTATTTTAGAGTGGATATTTATACCTAATAAACCAAGTAAAAAATTAAAAACTTATGTGGAAAAAGTCTCTGAATTAATTATAAAAGGTAAGCTGAGACTTCGTCAACTAGCAGGTATAGACCCAGCAGAAATTATAGTGCCTTTTACTACTGAAGAAATAAAAAAGTTATGGGAAGACAATGAACCGTGGCAAAGAGCTTGTGCTAATTTTTTGGGAGAAATTAATAGCAACTATCCCAAAAGTGGTAGACTTAACCTCATAAAAAGAACTTCTTGGATTCTTCCTAGAATTGTACGTGATGCTCCAATAACTGGAGCCCGTACTTTCTATACTGATGCAAATAAATCAGGGAAAGCAGGTTACAAGTCAGATGAATTGAGTAAGGTGGAACAAAGCCCTTATAATTCTGTCCAGAAGGCAGAATTATATGCCATCCTTATGGTGCTAAGGGATTTTAAAGAACCTCTTAATATAGTTACAGATTCACAATATGCAGAAAGAGTTATCTTGCATATTGAGACAGCTGAATTTATACCAGATGACACAGAGTTGACTTCATTGTTTATCCAGGTACAAGACATAATCAGGAACAGGTTTTGTCCGATGTACATAACACACATCCGGTCCCATACAGGTCTGCCTGGTCCTCTAGCCCAAGGCAATGCTGAGATTGATCAATTATTGATTGGAAGTGTGTTGCAGGCCTCAGAATTTCATAAGAAGCATCATGTCAATAGTAAAGGCCTAAAGAAAGAATTTTCCATTACTTGGCAACAAGCTAAGGACATTATAAAGAGATGTCCTACTTGTTCTTTCTATAATCAAACACCGTTGCCTGCAGGGAGTAACCCAAAGGGTACTAAGAGAAATGAAATCTGGCAGATGGATGTGTTCCACTTTATGGAATTTGGTAAATTAAAATATGTACACCACACCATAGACACGTATTCAGGTTTTCAATGGGCTACTGCCCTGAGCTCAGAAAAGGCTGATTCAGTAATCACACATTTATTGGAAGTTATGGCCATCATGGGTATACCTGCACAAATAAAGACAGATAATGGTCCAGCATATGTATCTAAGAAAATGAAATGCTTTTTTGATTATTACAATATAAAACACATTACAGGTATACCAAATAATCCTACAGGTCAGGCAGTTATAGAAAGATCAAATCGTACTATAAAGGATATGCTGAACAAACAGAAAGGGACTGAAAATACCCCCAGAAATAGATTACATAATGCTTTATTAACCTTGAATTTTCTTAACGCTAATGAGAAAGGAACGACAGCAGCAGAGAGACATTGGATAATGGAAAAGTCTGCTGAACTAAATCAACCGATTTATTTCAAAGATGTGCTGACCTCTCAATGGAAGCCAGGAGATGTGCTACGTTGGGGAAGGGGTTTTGCTCTTGTTTCCACAGGAGAAGAAAAATTGTGGATACCATCAAAATTAATAAAGTTTCGATTTGAAGAGGAGAAACCTCTTGGAAAGTAGAAATGACAACTTATCTACAATGATGATATTCATACAGATGGTAAGAAAAACATATAGAATGGGGGCAGGGTTCTGTTCTTATCTCCACAGGAAAACACTCATCTTTGAAAAATTCAAGGGATCCTGGATATTTGGATACTGACAGATGGAAAAATACCTGCCCAATAGGAAATATCAAGAAAACTGAAAGGGTTGTGTAAGTAATATTAAACCATATTTCTAAATTTATAAAGCTGGTTTTGAAGTTGGACTCTGGCTCAGTCCTTCTCCAATTCCAAGCCTGTTAGTAAGAGAAAAACCCAGAGTTTCTGGAGTTTCTGTCTCATGTCAAGAGCCATGACATGGGACAGAAAGAAATATGAGTTTAGAAAACATCTTTGCTTTTCTTCATATCTATCATACTTTTCATTGAATATATCTATCATGTCTTATATTGAATATATATATATATATGTCTATATGATTAATGCTTAAGTTTTTCATAATGAACAATGAGTTTTTCCTGAAGTGACATTTGAAGTTTCCAGGAAGAAGATGGGGCCCCATAACAACAACTCCACCTGGTTGATATGACGTCATGATACTGATAGCTCTACAACAAGACCTGCTTTGGGTACCAGCTGCACAAGACAGTTCCAACTTGGTTAGCTGAAATGGTGCACATCTTATACAACATTTTGGCCAGACCTGCACAAAATACTCAGAGACTATTGGCAATTTTAAAAGACATTGATCTTGAAATTTAACCATCATTTTACTTTCACAGGATCCCCCAGAAAGAACGTCGCCCCTATGACAGCTGGAAGTAATTTTAGAGGACGACGTCCCCTCTCCCAGTAAAGTTTGCCCTTGGGTTTAGGGACATCATTTAGGGGTTGATTATAATTAGTATACGATTGGGGGTTGGGGGAGGAATTTTATAAGCTCAGGGATCATTTTGAAAAAAAAAAAAAGAGGGATGATGGGATAATAGATTTGTAATTGTGAGTTACTGTTGTTAGACAAATATATTGATATAGATTCTTGTATATTGATACAAAGTTAAATTGTATTGACTATTGTATGCATTCATGTTTCTACCTCTATTTAAAACATTTTTTATGTATTGACATATATTGTATTGATATATATTGTATATATTTACCATATTGCAGTGTACATTTCTATCTCTGATTAAGATACTTATATAGTGTTTGTGTATTGATATATATTTACCTACTGCAATGTATATTTGTACATTGTTTATATTTGGAGGTCATTGTCCTCATTTGTTTCACAGTCGTTTATTGTCTTAGTCTTTAAGTTAGATAGATATTGAGAATTATATAGACTAATAGTCATCTAAGTTTGTCATTTATAATTAGACTAATCAGGTTCTTTAGATATATAGAGATTATACTCAGTATAGATAGATAATCTTCAACTTCTTCAAAGAGCTGTAGAAAATGGCCTTTAATCTAACTCAGAGTTTTGTGGTAGTGAGACACAATTGCTCCTGGCAACACCACTCTATTCCCGAGAGAATGTTGAGCACCAAAGACACTCCACCTGGAGCATTTCTTTTTGGCAGAACTGGCCTTGGGGCAAAGAAATGCCCATACCTCAACCACTGACAAAGATACAGAGCATGCATCAATGGATAAAACAGGGCTGTCTTATCCTGCCAAGACAGGGTAAGATAGTTTTGAAAAGTTGCTTGCCTTTGAAAATGGTGTGTCAGTTATGTTAGGCCTTAGCCAAAGTTGGTTGCTTCAACGCTGCTAATGTGACTTTGGGTGATTGCCTAGGTAGCTAGTTGTCTCTGTGATTTGTTGCATGTTTTGGAAGTTGTTTTACTGAACTTCCTAATTACCCAGGTAACATTATTTCCCTTCTCAGATCTTTGATGGGGTTGAAGACTATATAAATGTAGTTAGTTTCTCTCATGACTTGGCCAAGTTATTTATTATACAAGACCTAAGCTAGTTAGAATAGGATATTTGTACTTATTGTATATAATTTCATAGTAGGTTTAGAACTCTCTTATTTAAACAGAAGGGGGAGGTGTTGCGGGAGGTCCTCCCACTCCTCCAGCCTATCGCCGCTGAGATACCAGCCCCTTGGGGCGTGGTCTCTCTCCCTTTAAAAAAGCAGCCACTTCCCTCTCCTCTCTCTCTTCACTTCCTGCTCCGCCGGCGACTAGACTCCTGGTTGCGTTGCGTAGAGGGCCGTTGCCTGGGACAGTGATCTGTAAGTTTTTTCCCCTTTAAATAAATATCACCCTATTAATCATAATCCCACATTGGTGTGGCATTGTTGTGACTTACGCCTTCACATAGTAGGGTAACATATGTCTTAGGGTTTCTAGTGCTGTGATGAAGCACCAACCAAAGGTAACTATGGGAGGAGGAAAGGGTTTGTCCAGCTCGCATGTCCAAGCAAGGTCCATCACTGAGGGAAGTCAGGTAGGAACTGGAGGCAGGAGCCGACACAGAGGCCACGCCATGCAGGAGTGCTGTTTACTGGCTTGTTCCTCACGGCTTGTTCTCACTTTGGTCACTAAGATGCTCTGCAGACTTGCCTACAGGCCAATCCGCTGAGGACATTTTCTCAAAGTTCTGTCCACTGACATAAAAACTAGCACATGCTTCACACATTGTCACTAGTCACACTGCACTTTTGTGCAGCAAAGCAATCAGTACGTGCATGTTACTTGATAATATGAGATAATTACTACTGATGTCTGTATTACACTATACTTCACACTACTTTATAAAATGTGTCTCTAACACACCGCACTACTCTGCTGGCACTCACGCACTCATGTTTAGTCTTTCTCAGAAGCATTCATTAGCATCTCTTTTACATCCTAATTACACATGCGGGGAATCTCTGATGCCAACATCTGTGCCTCTTTCAAGCCCTTTGTCTGATTCATTTCTCCTGGGTCTGTTCACTTCAAAGGCCATGCTCTAAGTCGGACCATATTCACCTTTTAAAACCTTCTCTTCTGCTTTTAGTTGAACATGCCTCCATGGAGGAGGACATGAAGTCAAAATCCAAATAGTAAAGAGACTCAGGAGAGAGAGAGAGAGAAAGAGAGAGAGAGAGAAGGAGGGAGGGAGGGGGGAATTGAGAATGGTTGGAAATGGGCACTTACTTTCTAGGTAAGCTAAGGTTTGCAAGTATAGTGTGTGTCCTTAAACAACACAAGAACCAAATTGCATGTCCACTCTGAGAACAGAATGTCTTACACAGCAAGGAGCCGTTAAAACACCCCACTTGCCAAGAGCTTAAAACATGGCAAACAGTCAGAGACAGGAAGGAGGTCAGAAGCATGACTCTAAGGAACAAGGATCCCTGGTGACTTGCAGACCATCTGGCTGAAGGAAAGTGGCTGCTGACAAGATGAGTCCATTAATCCAGGAGATAGGTGGTCACTTCTCTCTTGCTGATCTTCAAATCACCTGTCCAAGGTGGTGGGCTTGGCCAGGCCTGCTCACGGCAACAACTCCCCAGGAAGACCCAAGTCAGGAAATACAGGAAGTAAGGACCATAGGTGAGCAAATGGCAAAGGTACCAATACAGCATCACCCAAAGATGGTAAAGGTGTGTGTGTCTGTGTCCTATAAAGATAGTAAAGGTGTGTGTGTTCATGTTCATGTCCTATAAAGATGGTAAAGGTGTGTGTGTTCATGTCCATGTCCTATAAAGATGGTAAAGGTATGTGTGTGTGTGTGTGTGTGTCCTATTAAGGACATTTTTTCCCCACATCTTCTGAAATTCCAAACTTTGCTTCTGCTGGGCTCACGGAGAATCTCCCAAATAAGGTGATGATGATTGTTTTTTCATTTATTTTAGCTTAATGTTTTAGCTATTTTTGATTAGAAGGAAAAATGGGGCCATATTGGGCTGGGACTGGAAGCAGAGAAGCTTTCTCTTGCAGGAGATGGGAGCTATACATGGAGACCCACAACTGGACAGTGTGCAGAGACTGAGAGACTTGGGAACACTCGGCTCTGAGTGGGGTGTCATCATCAAACCCTTCCCCTCAGGGCTCAGGGAGGTATGAAGAAAAGGAAGTAGAAGGCTGTAAGAGCCGGAGGGCAGGGATGACAGCAAGGACACAGTGTCTCCAGACAACAGGACTGACACACACATGAACTCAGAGACTGTGACAACACACACAGGCCTGCACAAAGAGGCTGCTGGCCCTGAGAGGGGAGAGGAGACACAAGCCCAGAAGCTATCTCCAACTGACAACCACTTGCAAAGGAAAAATTAATTTTCTCCAGCGAAGTCTCACTGGATATATAAACCACACTTAAAGGCAGGCCCCCTGTACATAGAGGGCAACACAAAATGAATTCAATGGTATTTTTGTAGACTTTTTTTTGCCTCATATTAATTTGTTTGGGCATTTTTTATCTCATTGATTTTTTGCTTGTAGGGTTCCCAATCTTTTGTTTATATGGGTCGTTTTGTTTGTTTGTGTGTATATCTGTGTGCATGTTTCCTGTGCTTTTTTGCTATTTTTATAATCCTTTTTTAAATTTGCTGTTTGTTTTCTAAATAGAGAAAGGCATAGAGCTGGATGACTAAGAGGGTCTGGAAGGAGAAACCATGATCAGATTATGTTGTATGTATTTTCAGTAGTTAAAAATGTGTGAGTGTGTATGCACGAACATGTACCAGGAGAGAAAGCACTCACCCTGGGCTCACCGGCCGGCTAGACTGGCTGGCCAGCACTGGGGGACAGATATTCTACCTGCAGAGCTTTCAGGCCTGTGCTAAAGACCCAAACTCAGGTCCTCACCCTTATGCAGCAGACATTTCACTGACTCACCCCAATCTCCTAATTTAATACTTTTGAGACCGAGTCTCACTACTTAGCCTAGGCTGGTCTTGGTCTTAAATCCTGTCTCTACCTCCTGAGTGCCAGGACTGCAGGATATACTGTCACCTTGCTGCTTTATCTTTATGCTACTTTGTTTTCTCAGATATACAATTTACGCACAGTTTCTTACTAACTGCATAGAAAGAAGCTTGAGCACAGGAACATTGCTTTGAGGGCAGGGCATCGTTCAAGCTAAGAAGGTTCCGGTGGTTTAGAAAGACATTTCCACCAGATGAACATTAGTGCTGTTACTCCCATTTTCTCATGCACAGTATCAATATGACAAGAACACATGGATAAAAATAACTGTTTTCCTTTGATTTGAGATGTCACTAAGCTAAAAACCTAACAGGCATGCCTCCCAGAATAATTAAAGTTTGTTTCCCTCTCAATATTTAAAGGTAGGGTCTCACTATGTAGCACTGTCTGGCCTGCTGCCTCCCACTCACAGAGATCTGCCTGCCTCTGGCTCCTGAGTGCTGGGATTAAAGGTATGCACCATCACATCTGGCTTGTTTCTTATTTTTAAAATAAGAGCCATGTTTGTTGGTTTAGACTACCTTATGACTGTGTTCCTAAATCCAGTGCACTTTTCAGAACACCACATAGGGCTTTTAATTCCCACTGCAGCAGAAGTTCACAGATATTTTTGGGAAAAAAAAATCCTGTTTGCTAGATAGGACAA
The DNA here is from genome assembly GCF_037038515.1 of Microtus pennsylvanicus. Lineage (NCBI taxonomy): Eukaryota > Metazoa > Chordata > Mammalia > Rodentia > Cricetidae > Microtus > Microtus pennsylvanicus. The sequence goes on along the minus strand of NC_134591.1, from coordinate 34,901,533 downwards.
CCTGAATTTCTCTTTCCTAACCACTACCATGAACACATTTTTAGATGAGCAGGAATTCCAGAATGGCAGTGCACAGCTAGGGGTAAAATGGCAGTCATGGCTGTTCCTCTGCAACCATCTCCTCAGCTCTTCCTGACTGGACACTCCCTCTCATGTGGTATTTGAAAAGCACAACCTCTGAGCAAAAGCAAGACAGAAGTTCCTCCTGTAGAAGATGTTTACAAGATCCAGGACTCCTTATGGAGGGATGCCACGAATATCCAACATCCACATTCTACCTGAACCCTCATCATCTCTTATGAGACCCCTGCAGTGACTTTTTAACTGGTTTTCCTCCTCAATTAAGACATCCTCTTTATTTATTTGTTGTGTGTATGCCCTCATGTGGCAGTAAGAAAACTTATGGTATCTGTTTTGGTTTCCATGTGGCTGCAGGGATTGAACTCGGGTTGTCTGTTATACATCTCACACATTTACCATTGCCTTTAGCAAGTGTCTTTACACACTGAGTCTCAGGACGCCTCTAACACTTGTCACTCGGCTAATCCTGAATTACAGCCCTGGCTGGATGTCTTCTTGCTCAAGATGTTTCTAACAGCTCCAAGTGTCTACAGCATGTCACAGCCTTCTGGAGTTTAGGATTCAAGTCTCCCATGTAACCTCAGTTTATTTTCCAACATATTCTATTATTTGATTTCACATCCCTCTCTTCCTCTCCCAACTGCTACACTTCCTTTTTCTTCTGCTGTGTTTTAGTTTGTACTATTTTCATGTTCTAAAAAACCATTTTTAAGCACACAGAGTCTCGTCATGTAACCCAGACTGGCTGGGCCCATGGTTCTCTTCCCTCACCTCGGCCTCCACCGTTGGGAATATGTGCGGCCACACCTGGCAGCATAGTAAGAAATGAGGTACACACTTACACTCACTGCACCAAGATCCCCACGACCAAGCATTTGTCAGTGGATGGCTGGATACGGAAACGAATCTTATAACAAACTGTGCTAATTTACAAACCAGTACCAACCAGTGATAGGTAAACATGGAGAACTTTGTTAAGTGAAACAAGCCAGGTGTTCAAAGTAAAATATCACCAGAGCCATCAGGGAGAGAGCTAAGAGCCCTGAAGGATGTACTTCAAGCAACAACACTGTACAGAAATTCCAGAGCCTCACTCTTTTAAAGGAAACTCATATTTTTACAAGCGCCTAGTTGTGATTTAATTACCTTTCAAATGTACGATGGCATGCTACAACTGATGCAGCTGCTGTGACAAGGAGCTTGAAAGTGGCGTCATCTCTACCTCATACATATTAGTAGCCTGCTTTATTTAAAAAGCAAAATCAGGCCAGTGTGCTCACCTTTAATGCCAGCACTTGGGAGGCTGAGGCAGGCAGATCTCTGAGTTTGAGACCAGCCTCCAGACTGTTCTATATAGATGAGTTCTAGGCTAGCTAAGACTACAGAGTGAGACCATGCCTCAAAAGAAAAAAAAAAGGGCAAAATCAGTCTTCTAAATGCTCATAAGACAATGATGCTCCTTTGAATCACACCAAGCTTAATTACTAATTCAGCAAGATTAAGACATAAAAAATCTTTTTTACAAGTGACTAAATTCTTTTTCAATAATGACTAACCATTTTGTAATTAGCACATTTATGTTTAAAGTGAATTGAGACAGCTAGTTTACACTATAAAGACTAAGTTAAAGTTCAAATAAATAAAACAGTTCATCTGTGCTGAATGTTGCTTTGAGGTATCAGCTGTACTAAGGTACTCTATGATAAATGCACGGGGCTCAGTGGTCATGGCCAGGTCTGCACAGACTGAACTGACTGGCACGTCTGGGCATGGGCCCATGGGTATATGATACAGCCCCTGTGTCTCTTCTCAAGGCTGAAAATAACAACACTGCCTCTCAGTCTGTGTAGGAGTCGTGGAAAGAATACCGAAGTAGCCAGACAGGGCCTGACACAGTTAGCAGCATCCTTGATCACCTGTCAAGTGCCGTCCCGAGCAGGAAGCTGGAGACATCAGCTGGCCAGGGACATACTAAAGAAGCCATGTGGTTGATATTCACAGCAATTCCAGACAGCAGGAGACAAATGAAACCACTGTGCTTTTATACAGCTTGGAATAACAACCTGTGGTCTCAGTCATCTTCTGGGGGAAGGGGTGGTGTCTTAGAACATAGTCTGTACATTAATTACTTAATATTAGTAACAAAACAGAAGCTATTGTCATTATTCTTCCAAAAACTAAAATGTGGGTCAAAGGGTTATTGTACTCCTCAAGGCTTATGCTCACGCACAGCTGCAGGACCTGAATTGGTAGCTTGGCTATGGGACTGTCCCTCTGACACCATGTCTACTATCTATTCCATGTCTTTCCTCTCCATTGTCCTGTCAATCTCTTGATGCTAGGCATGGAACTCAGGGAATGCCAGGCATGGATTCTACTACTCCATCTCTAGACCCTTTAAGGTCTTAAAGTTAAAAAAACAAACAAAGCAAAACCTTAATGTTTGCAAGGCTGATGAAATCATGATTGAAACAATGTTTATTGCTACAAATGTGTACGACAATAGCCGGTCAAAACAGATAAAAATCAAAAGTGGAATTGCATATGATTCAATGCTGTTGCCTTCGACTGGATTTGGAGTGGGGGCTAGTAAAGCACACCTCAGGGTGTGTGTGTGTAAGGATGGCTAAAGACAATGGACCTGTGGAGGAGAAACTGAGGGGGAAGTCAGTAGCTGTCCACGAGACGAGTGTGCAGAAGGAAGAGGGAGACACCAGCCCACAGGCACAAGTGCCTTTCTTCCTAACAAGTGTCTCTCACTGCTGTGGTGCCCTGAGGACAGCAGAGTCCAGCAGCTTCTGTCAAGGCCTGGGACTACACGGTAGCCCCCTTATCCTGAGGTTTCCAGCTTTGTGGATTGATTAGCTGTAGGATTCTCTGTTTTCAATATATAAATAGCCACTGCTAGACCATCGATAGATCTGAGGAACTTTGTAACTCTGAAGAGGTAATATCAGTGAGTTGATTCTAATACATTTAACACTGCTTTATACCTTATATTTTGTTTACCTCAAATTCTTTTTATCTTAGACATGGAAATTTGCTAGTTATCATATATTATGTAACTAAAATTCAAAAAGTAAGGTTCTATGGAAATGACAAAACATACTGAGTGCGTTTTTCCAAACAACCTTACCTCAACAGGTGATGGGGAGCTTGATGGTAGCAGGAAGGGAGCGACAGCCATCTGATGGACTGCGTCTTCGTTTCTGTGAAATCATCAAGGAGAAGAATCAGTACTTAAAAAAGGTTAAGTTTCTGACTCAAATTACAAATACTTCCTTAGTTCTCAGTTAATGTGTGCATAACACCACAGAATTAAACATGTATATGGAGAGATCGACACACAAAGCTCTTACACAAAGACAGGTGTTGTGCTCGAGAGATACCCGGATACAATTACTAATGAAGAAGAATGGGAATGCCAGGAGTCAGTAAATCGGGCTTAGGGCATCTGATGCTGAAGGAGATAATTTTGGAAAGGTGTCAACTCTTTCGACATTGTGGAATGTCAGATTTTCAAACGCTGGGCACCACCTCTAGGTCCCACTCATGTTCACAGTGCTGTGCTCTTTGGACTGGAGGGATTCCCAGCCCCCTCATTTGTCTTCAAACTTTGTTCTGCAAATGAAGAATGTCAAGCTATCTATAGAGGCCCTGCATGGCAGACTGTGAGGAGCAGTGATGGATGGGGAGAGAGGAGCTCTGGGAAGATGATGCCTTGTGGTTATGTAATGCTGCCTGCCATCTCAAATGAGCAGAGCAGGGAGGAGCTAGCATCTAATCAGATGGGGACAGGAGCACAGCCATGGCTAAAATGCCAGTTCTGATCATGTGGCTCATTTCTGTGCTGCCAGCGGACAGTAGGCAGTGCCTTGTGGGGGATAACGACTGTCATCCATTATTCACCCATCATGCGGGATCAATGTAATTAAGCTAGGATTTATTTATGTGAAGCTTTATCTTTCACAAATAAAAGCATGAACTCACAAATATTATCAAATATTATGTGACTAAAAATAACATAATATGTTAAGTAATGTGCTTAACATGTGGAAGCTGGTGATGTAGTTCAGTGCTAGAATATTTGTTAATCACATGTGAGGGCCTGAGTTCGATCTTAGCAGTAATAAGGGAAAAATAAACAAACATAAGGCCCCATATATCTCTCCACATAGGAAGGTGATTTACCTGACTTGGCAGCTGGGTAACAAGTCCACTGGTCTATGTCATTCCTACTTCAGACCTCAGTCACAGTCATGTCCCTACGTCCTTGAAAGGCCTGTCTTTAGCCAATTTATAAACCCTATCCATCCTTCTCAGTATCATTCAATAACCTCAACAAGATGACCGGCTCCTCTCACAAGGGCCACGTTTACCTTTATTCCACTGACATATCCGGCTGGGGTCTCCTCCTGAGCTCACCATCTGCACATTGTCTAACTCCCCACTTTAAGGGGCTCTACCGCATGTCTGACAAGCATCGCGAGAAAAACAGAGCTCAATCCTCCTCTCAGTCTCCAGAACTCTCTGTAGCTGATTCTCACCTGAGTGCTCACAAAGACTTGCCTTCCTGTTTAACCAGGAACTAAGAGCCTTTGAAAATTTGGTCTGCCAGTACACGTTGATCATATCGGCCCCCACGATTCTCTCATCCCTTCCCTACCACTGAACCTGCTCTTCCTCCCTGTAAGCCCCTTTCCTACTTTCACACCTACCTGTGTGTGTCCAGCTACATTTAATTAGGATCACTTGCATGAACACAGGTGGTGCGCTGAATCTTTCTAGAAAAAACTCATCTCTCGGTGGCACTTCCATTCCATGAACAAGTCCTGTGACTCTATATTCAAAATACATCTTTAATCTCTTCACTGCCTCCCAGCCTACCCTATGTGCTGGCCACCACCATTTTTCACCCCGACCGAAGAAAGATTTTTATTTGATTTCCTGTCTTACGTTTCTTAGCATCTTCACTGAAGTTCATTCTTCACCCAGCAAAGTTATGGTGGTTTTAATCGATAAGCCTGACTATACTAATCGCCACCCTTGCCTCCCCTCTTTGTTATCATCTTTGTTCTGACCGTGAACTTTTATCTTTCTTACATGATGTTATACTTCTCTTCTGGCTTTAAATCATCCTACAGCTTCTTTTACATTGAAGAGGCAGTCTACTGTGTTACTCCTGGGAGCAACCTACCTCTAGCTGTGGGGATGGATTTGAGGAATCACTTCTCAAAGTCTTTGTTTCTAGACTGTTAATGGAAGCAGACTGAACTATCCGAATCCTAAAATGGAGAATATTCTTTGGGAAATGAGGCTGAGTATAAGGAAATAAAGGGATTGACGAGATGGCTAAGTTGATAAAGTGCTTGCCATACAAGCCTGAGGACCTGAGTTTGGGTCCCCAGTATCTAAGTAAAAGCTTGTGCCTGTAATCTGCTGGGAAGGTGTAGACAGGTGATACCTGGAGCGCCATGGCTAGCCAGCTAGAAGAATTAGCAAGTTCCAGGTTCAATGAGAGACCCTATCTCAAAGAAATAAAGTGGAGAATGAGAGACGAAACTCTCAACACTGACCTCTTGCCTCCGACTGCATGCACAGACACCTGTATACATATATGTATACATAAACATGTACACACATTTTTAAAAAGTAAAGTATAAATATCATTTCTCATCTTGTCCCTTTTTTTGGATTGCCCAGTACTTGAACTAGATCAAAACAAGTGTGAGAAAATCTAGAACTATAAAGTGCTATAGAACACGGAGAATTTGTTTTTTTTTTCTGATAGCATTACTGATGCCGTGAACACACCACAATTATGCATGTATGTAGAAGACTACAATTACAGGAGTACAATCCAGTATTCAGTAGTTGCTCACACACAAAAAAAGCAGTCAGCTAACATGGAGTAAGTAATGGATTTTCCCAATGGTAACTGCCCTTCTCATTCAGTTTTCCCCATGAATGGACCTGTGAGCAAAAAGCAATTGGGACACACCTGCTCCAGATGTGGCGTTCACAGGGCAGAAAGCACTAGGAAGTAACTAAGTAGACGACTTTTCCTTTCTCTCTCAAAGACTACAAGCATTGAAAACATGGCTGCACATATATTTTGAGGTCATGATTAATTGTCTCAGGACAGCTTAAATCAGGTAAGCTATCTCCTTAAAATTTAATAATTTCCTACAAATTTGTATGACTTCAATGTCATTAAAGTCCACTAATTTTTTTTAACCTCACATAGTAGAAAACCTACAAGTACTGTTAATGGACAGAATAAGTTACAATTCATAGTCTTTTATGACCCACCCAGTAGTGAGTTCACACAGCCCCCATCAGGTTGTAGAGAGTGGCATCATAGTGGCTCCAAAGAGGGAAGACACAGGAGAAGAAAAATGGAAGGAAAGAATTGGCATGCAAACAAGCAGTGGGCCAGGTGACATCTGTGGAGACTTCAGGCCCTCAACAGTCTAAAGATTCTCCTAAAGAACCAAATCTATTTGCTTTATAATCAAACTTTTATTTTTTTAAATGGTTTTTCAGACACGTTCTCTCTTTTTTTTTAAATATTTATTTATTATGTATACAATGTTCTGTCTGTTTATATGCCTGAAGGTCAGAAGAGGGCACCAAACCTCATTACAGATGGTTGTGAGCCCCCATGTGGTTGCTGGGAATTGAACTCAGGACCCTTGGAAGAGCAGGCAATCCTCTTAACCATTGAGCCATCTCTCCAGCCCCCATAATCAAACTTTTAAACAATGGTGAAAGTGTCTGAGGCATTCATATGAGATACCACGTGGAGTTGCAGGTGTTTGTATTTTATAATTATACTAAGCGCTGATAGAGAGAGAAGACAATGAAGTTCCATCACAGATGAGAGTTATTCCAGGGTACATTTCCCTGTGTGTACTGCAGTGACCCCAACCCCTGGGAACTGTGTTCGAAGACACCTATTGGATGCCTAAGACCAAAGTAATGGACCCTACTGATACTCTGTTTTCATATGCACAGTGTTCTAGTTTCCTGTGTGCTGCTATGATAAAAACACTCTGACCAAAAGAAATTATGGGAGGAAGGATTTATTTGGCTTAAATTAACAATGCAGCCCATCATTTAGGGAGTCAGGGCAGGAACTCGAGCAGAAATTTGAAGCAGAAACCATGGAGAAATACTGTTTGCTGGCTCATGGTTAGCTAACTTTCTTAGAAAGCTCAGGACCACAAGAGATGGTGCTACCCACAGTGGACTATCAATTAAAAACTAAGCCGGGCGGTGGTGGCGCACGCCTTTAATCCCAGCACTCGGGAGGCAGAGGCAGGCGGATCTCTGTGAGTTTGAGACCAGCCTGGTCTACAAGAGCTAGTTCCAGGACAGGCTCCAAAACCACAGAGAAACCCTGTCTCGAAAAACCAAAAAAAAAAAAAAAAAAACCAAAACAAAACAAAAAAAAATCAATTAAAAACTAAGACAATTGAAATTCTCTTCTTAGATGACTCTAGTTGTGTCAAAATGATAGTTAAAGGTGACTAGGACACAAGGATCTCTAGGATGGTTTCAGACAGAGAAATTAACACAACAAGAACAATAACAAGATAGTCATGTGAATAGGCTATCATTTTAAAGTGCTAAGGCAAATGTTAATATTTGTAGACACTGATTAACAGCTGGGTAACTGAGACCAGGGCTAATGGGCAGGAAATGTCCCATCTCTGTACCTGCTGTGCCCTATGACAGTTGCTTGAGCTGTTCTTTCTCCTACTACAAACATAGGGAGAGCATCTTATTTCTTTGAAATCCCAGCTGACAGCAGACCACTTAGCAAGAGAGTATGCACACTACAATGCCTACAGCATGAGTGACCTTAGAAAGGATGAAATGGAAGGCAGTGTGATTAAGCTAAGTCCTGTGCTTTCTAACCTGCTTCCATGAGTCAATCACAACACACTGCTTGCAGTCACTTCTCCACATGAAGGACATGGTGTATGTCCAGCTCACAGGCAGCACCTGGAAGGCACATCATATCCACACTAGATAACACAAACAGCCTGCCTCATTGAGTGTATGGAGCAACCACATCCCAGAGTCTCAAATTTTAGAGCAGATACACAGAGCTCAGTAGTGTGTCAAGACACTACCAAAGGCAATCCTCCAGTTATTACAGGGCTCACCAATGCCTCTGTGTGGACATCTCTAAGATGCCCTGCTGCATTAGGACCACCAGTTTATAAAGTCCTGGGACAGAATCCAGGGCTTTGTGCATGCTAGGCAAGGACTTTACTAACAGAGCTACACCCCAAGCCTGTTTTCCTTTTAATTTAAGCTGGTTAGAGTTTAATTGGTTGAAGCTCAATGATAACGCTCATTTTATTTTGAATATGTACATATATTTGACACATGTTTACAATATGAATATAAAAATGAATAAAACATGATTGCCGACTTGATATCAGCAATTAGCGAGGAACACTGCAAACAAACAGAAAATTACAATTGTCGAATTACTACCCTGGGGTTGTCAGTTTAGCTTTTCTCAATAGGATATTAAGAACACTACTAATTCAGTCTCCTATTTGTAGAATATGTATATATATATATATATATATATATATATATATATATATATATATATATATATATATATATTTTTCGAGACAGGGTAGCTTTGGAGCCTGTCCTGGAACTAGCTCTTGTAGACCAGGCTGGCCTCGAACTCCCAGAGATCCGCCTGCCTCTGCCTCCCGAGTCTTGGGATTAAAGGCGTGCGCCACCACCGCCCGGCTTGTAGAATATATTTATAGCAAAATATATTTTGGATACTGATTTAAATTCCCTTCTGTTAAAAAAATAATATACTCATGGGGCTGGGAAGACAGCTCAGAGGGTAAGAGTACTTGCTGCTCTACAAGTATAAAGGCCTGAGTTCAAATACTCAGCAGTCACACAAAAAGCTGGGTCTGGCTGCGCATGCCTGTAACCCTAACATTGAGGAGCAGAGAATTCCAAGAGTTTACTGGCCAGCCAGCCAGCATAGCTCAAAGCAAGCTTCTGGTTTATTGAAAACCCTGTCTTAAGGCAACAGGGTAGAGAATATCACTCTGTGTGGGGGAGTAGGGAGTAAGGTGATGTGACGCATGTGTGGTGTCTATACGTGTACCTGTATGCTCACATGCCAAGCTAGAGCAGCACAAGCAAATACAAGCACCACACTCTCATCATGCCCACAAAGATACATCGGCACTGGTGAAAACCACGCAGTATGGATTCAGCAGAATTCTAAGAAGACCTCTGAGATTTCCTCCCCTTGGGCACACAGCCAACAGTGAAGATGGATCAGTTTATGTCATGTGACACAGCTGACTTCAGGATAAAGGGAGACTACCTGACTGTTCCTGAACTAATCATGAGAACCCTTCAAATAGAGAACCGTCACGTCTCAGAAATGCAGTGCCCTGACCTCTTAATCTGATCGTTCCGTGAATTCTAGCCTGAAGAAAATTCTTCCTGGAACACCTTGAGCTCATGGTTGAGGATACAGGGGGCTATCTGATGAGGATGATTAGGGACTGGAACACCTTGATCTCAGAATTGAGGGGGCTGTCTGATGAGGAGGAGGGACTGGGCACACCCCAAACTGAGCCACTAAGGAAACAACTTTAATAAGAAGGAGCTCACAAGAGAATCTCCCTCACAGGCCACACACTCAAGACTCTCTAGCCCCTGATTTCTGCCTTGTTATCAGAAAGCCTACCTCCTGGCCAGCAGGAGGGGTGCTGTGAGCCACCGAATCTGTAGTGATGCAAAATATACAAAAAGAAAACTGTGATATCTATCATCTATCTATCTATCTATCTATCTATCTATCTATCTATCTATCTATCTATCTATCTATCTATCATTTTAAAGACAAATTCTCATTACATAGCTTATGAAGGCTCAGAACTCACTATGTGATCAGTCTGGCCTTAAACTCTAAATTTTTCCGCCTTAGCCTCTTGGGTGTTGGAATAACAGGCATTGCTACCAACTTGGAAAACACGGTCAGCAGAAATAGCATCTGAATGTTTACTATACCCTTTAATCCAGAATGCCTCCATGTTGTAGTTACAATTTTCTTCATCTTCTCTTTATTTTACATACAGCTGAAGCAACCCACTAAGTTACTAAATCACAAGAGGAGTGATTAAAAACCATGTTCTACTTAGAACTTCTTCTCATAACTATTGTACTAAGAGTCCCACCAGAGCCCCAGAGACACAGATGCCATCTTCTCTCATAGGTTCAAGTTAACTAGACTACCTTGGGGAAACTGCTATAGGTCCACAGTTTTCTCTTAAATCCATTCCATAAACATCCTAAGGGAAAGACACACACAGTTCCAAGCTTGTTCACTCTACCAACTGCAGTCTCCCTGAGCATCGTATTTACATTGCCCATTTATATGGGTACAATGGCTAAAACATGCTTTAAAGTGTTATTATTTTAAATAGTATAGACAGAACAAGCAGTAAGCAACACAGCAGAGCATGAGCCCCTCATGTACCTTGATCACAGTTACAGGGCTGCTCCCACGTTCCTTTGGTGTCCACTTCTCCTCCCCTGGCAAGCCAGGCCAGTAACTAATTGTTCTTTTTCTACTTTGATGATTATGGAAAGACACACTGACAAGAAATATCTAGGCACTGACACTACAAAGGATGATCAGGGTGAATGGAGAGGCCTGAAGTTTTGCTGAAGTTTGATGGGGATATAACATGAAAAAAAATAAATCTTTTGTCATTAAAAATTAACTTGCAACTCCAGCTGCAGGGAAACTAAAATCTTCTGGCTTCTGCAGGCTCAGGCATGCATGTGGTATATAGACATATATGCAGTTAAAATACCCATACACATGAAATAAGTAAAAATTATTAATATTACTAGCACGTATGTGTGTGAATACTTTTTCCTAATCATTTACTCTGAGGTAGTATCTGTCTTTGAGGTTGAGGTGTGTTTCTTATATACAGCAGAAGGGTAGGCTCTCTCTTTCCCATAGTATTGGGACTCCTTCCACTGCCCCAACTGCCAGGTGTAGCATGAATTCTAACTGTTCTTAATAAAAACCCAGAGTCAGATATTAGGGGGTGAAAGCTGAGAGTTTAGAGAGACATTTTACATCTACCGAATCCTCAGAACAAAAGGGTGATCCTGTCCTCAGACTGTCTCTTTAGACTTCTTCCTCTGACTGCATCCTCAGACTGACTGCTTCAGACTGCAATGAGCCCCTGTCTCCTCCTGCCTTATATTCCTCTCTCTGCCCAGCCATATCACTCCTGTCTCCACCTCCCTACTGCTGGGATCAGTTTGTGATCTTACAGACTGGACCAATTTCATGTAGCCCTGGGTGGACTGGAACTAACAGAAATTCGTCTGTCTCTGTCTGCCGAGTCCTGGGATTAAAGGTGTGTGCTACCACTGCCTGGCCTCTAGTGGCTTAACTCTGCACTCTGATCTTTAGGCAAATTGTATTTGTTAAAACACAAACAAAATATTACTACAAACAGGATCACAGTTTCAAGTGCATACCTTATCTTTGAAGACAATTTTTCTCTAACTCCTTAGCTTTACCTCTGTCTCTGTCCTATGTCTACCCCAGCAGATTTCTAAGACTACAAAGCTCCAAACACGCCAGCCTCAGGTGGTCCTTTGGAACTAGTGAGCCCTAGACTTGCTGAACGCTGATGTAAATCAAATACTTCTGATGGGATTTCCTACCAGCTCAAGCACCTGCTTTGGACCAATATTCCAGATCACTCCAAAGTGTCCTCCACTTTGCTTTGCAGATAGTCCAGCAGAACCTGGGCAATGAACCAGATGTCCCCTGTCCCCTACTGGCCTTTAACTGGCATTCCAGCTTTCCTGGGCTCTGACAACGGTGTTCTAATTTCATTTAAGAAGCAATTACAGAAGAGAATATGCCACCCCTTATCTCAACAAAAGGAAGTAATGTTAGGTACAAAGGAAACTAGTTCCTCTCTACCAGATGGAGTCAATTCCCTTCTCTCTGGCAGAAGGGACAAATGGTTACCTTTGGTGCCTATTGGCACACCAGGACCCATGCTGACTCCATGCTCCTTTATTATTACAATTACCTGTTTAAAAGTTAGAGGCTGAAGTGCCACCTAGTCACCACTACAGAGAACAAATATGCGACAGAGAGGTGGGAACGCTAGAAAAATGGAGCAGTGTGTGCGTTCTCGAGAGGCAGAACTGGAGACTTGAAGGCAGTGGCAGGCGAGAGAGGGCTAAGACTAACATGCTATCATTGCTCAGTAGGGTCAGCAGGATGGTGTATAACAGCCTGGAGCTTAGGCAGATGTAGACCCAGCCCCAAACCAGCCACATGGCTGTGGGATGCCCCTGGCTCTGGGCAACAATGGAGGCCCAAGATAAGGAAAGGTTCACTTTCTGGACTGGATCTCCTTGAAGGAATACCATGGCCTGTGATGCCACCGGAGGCCATGTTAGTGTTGGTGGTCCATGCTGCTGCTCCAGACCATGATGAAACCTGAGATCCATGTGGATGCACGCAGTCTGTGCCACTGTCTGATGCCTTGGTGATGTCCTTGGGCTTTGCTGCCTCAGGACACTAAGATGATGTGAGCGATGTCTGTAACTACCTGAGGCCATGTTGAGGCTATGTAGTAGCCTATGCAGCTGCTGAAGGCCATGAGTGAGCCAGTGGTCCTGATACAGCCAAGGACTGTGTTGATGTCTACAGCCCATATTACCACCAAAACTCCAAGCTGATGCCTGTGGTCTGGGCTGCTGCTTGAACCCATGCTATGTCCCTGTGTGAAGGAGAGTTGACCCACAGCACCGTGCTAGTGACACATGGAGACAGGAGAGTTGGCTTAGGCCAGAGTACAACTCTCTTCAGCGATGGCTTCGGTGCAGACGCAGGTAGAAAAGGACACATCCTCCCTTACAAGGCTGACCACTAGCAATCTGACCACGCTCCAGTGAACATATGGACAATACAAAAGGTACTTTTTGGGGGAAAGGGTAAGGAGGGATGAGGAGGGAGGCCATGGGGGAGGGGAGGTGGACATGGGAAGACTCGGAGGTGAGTAAGATCAGGGTACACAATGAGAGATTCCCAAATAATCAATAAAAAATAATTTAAAAAAATCAGAGGGTTATAAAACTTGCAGAAAGGGTTTCTCAAGATAGGTACTATGATCTGATTGACTGGCTTACTTCATAGTCATCACATTTTAACTGATTGAAGCAGGTTGTTTTTCTGTTTCACTGATTCATCCTAATGCTTAGATGTTGCACCTCTTTGTATTCCCTGACCTCAGGCAATCTAAAAAAAAAAAAACCAAAAACAACAAAACACTATAGATATTGGAGGCCCTAAAATTAAACTCCCCAGATTATGTCATTCTCCTAAAACCAGCGGGAATGTAGTGGGTTACTAAACTATAGTTATGCTATCTAAACTATCTTGGGAAAACTGGTCCCTGGTTACTTAGACCAGTTACACATCTCTATAGACCGTGTCCATGACCTAAGGGTTATGAAAACTATTTGTTGATCATCCAAAAATGGGGTCCTCTGGGGAAGCCCTTTTGTCTAGGTCTAATGTCCTTCCCCAAATGCATCTGCCACTTAAAATTCTATCCTGTTGCTTTCTGGACATTACTATAGGCCCCTGTATCATAAACTGTGTACCTACATATATAAAAAGGAGAGTCAACACGTTAAATTATTAACGTTTAGCCCTATCAATGATTGATTCATAGGAGCAAGAGCCATTGGGGAATGCAGCAGCTAAGGACTCCATCTTAGGTCTGACTCCAGCCCCTTGAACAACCTGAGGCTGTTAGTTAAAACCAGGAATCCCAGGAATGCAAGACTAGCTATGTTCCCTCACACCTGTGGAAGTGCACTTCCACAACAATAAATTGTGGCTTTTACCTTTAAAAGTGGCCCTCCCATTTTAGTTGGGCCTTAGTCCCAAATCCAACCAGAGAACCCAGAATAGTTGCAGCTTAAATAAAAATTTGGCTGATTACAACTGGTCAGAGTTGGTGGCATTTTGGTACTTTTTAACTTTGAAACATAAGCACAACATTTTGTGATATTGAGTGACAGTCACTTAAACTTCCAGGTCTTAGGTCTTCATTACCATTAATATATTTAGTGTTATCTGAGGCACCAAACTTAATGATTTCATTCTAAAGGCTTTGTTCTTCTTTCTTCTCATTCCATGAACCTCTCTTAATCCACTTGTATCATTTGCATGAACTGACAAGAGAGTCCATACTGTATCTGAATTAATCCAAACCACTCCCTCTCACCAGGACTAGAGTAAGTCAAAGACTTACCACCATCTGTGCTGTTCTGCTTACTATACAGGCACCTATTCACATTCTTAACTTTTAACTGCATGGCTTTACAAAAGATGTACACAGTAGGTATTTATATTCTTAGGAGGATCAGTGAGCCCATGACAATAATTTCTGAATGAGGAAAAATAAAAACAGACATCTCATGGGTGAGGGTGGGTATGTTTGTAAAATGCTACCATTTCTCTTTGGTCAGTCTGATATGTCTCTAAAGAGTATGTTCATTTCTTTTAATAAAAGTGTGCTCTCTGTTATAATTTATAGAAAATTTTGAGCTTACTTCTAAGTTGCCAAAACAACTTTGAAAGAGAACAGTATTGAAGATTTTTCATACATCAAAACTTACCACAAAGATACAACAATCACCAAGAGAATGAGATGAAAAGCCCAGAAATATACCCTTTTGTATGTGATTGAAAGATTCTCAGGACAGCAAAGGTACTCAATGTGGAAAATGATGGTCTCTTCAACAGAGCTGCAGAACCCAGACAGTCACATGCACAAAACGACACTGGATCCTTCCTTTGTAGTCTAGGTCAAAATTAATTCAAAATGGATCAAAGACCTAAATATAGGAGCTAAAATTGTAGGAAAAAAAACACTTTTGGAAGAAAACAGAGGGGGGAAGTTTTCCAACACTGAATGGCTAAGGCAAAGCAGACAAACAGGATTGTATCAACACATTGTTTTCATCTAATGCAATCTAAAGAGTGACACACCAGTGGGTAGGTTTCAAACAAATACAGCCATAAATCCTGCAAGCCAACACCCGCCTGTACTGTCAAGCTGACACCAGCCTGTACTGTCAAGCCGACACCCGCCTGTACTGTCAAGCTGACAACAGCCTGTACTGTCAAGCTGACACCAGCCTGTACTGTCAAGCCAACACCCGCCTGTACTGTCAAGCCGACACCAGCCTGTACTGTCAAGCCGACACCCACCTGTACTGTCAAGCCGACACCAGCCTGTACTGTCAAGCCGACACCAGCCTGTACTGTCAAGCCGACACCAGCCTGTACTGTCAAGCTGACACCAGCCTGTACTGCCAAGGAGCAGAAGTAGCAAAGGAAAAATTACCAGTTCCCTCCAAAGAAGGGGCCACCAAAACAAACAAATAACCCCCCTGTTTTTCAAAGACACTTTATATTTTTTCAAGAAAGATGGAGGTTGGGGTATAGCTCAGTCACAGTGCTTGCTTGGCAAGTATGAGGTTCTCTGTTCAATCTCCAGCAACATATTAAAGGAAAGAAAAAGATGGGTATAGTTTGGTTCCAACACTTAAAATAATTTGATGAATTCATGTGATTCATATTCATGAACAGTCCTGGAAAACATCTGGTCATTGAGATTGGATAAATCACTCTCACAAAAAGAAATCTTACTGTTACAGATATATCAAAGATGCAAAACCATTCCAGAAATGGCATGGAATCATGACTAGATTAAATGCAATCATAACAATGACTTCAACATAAGATCAAAATGCAAAGACTCTTAACCTCAACTTATTCTGAAAATGGCATAAATATACTAAATTTACAAACAAATTCAGCAAGTGAATACAATTTAGGCTTAAAAGGTGTTATGGGTTGTAAGACAGTTTCATTTTTGAGAGCACTTGCCACCAAACTGACAACTTGAGTTTGATTCCTGGAACCCACATAAAGGAAGGAAAGAACCGACTCAAGTTATCCTCTGACTACACACACACACACACACACACACACGTGTGCACATACACACATACATGCCCACTCTCACATACACATATCATACATAAATGTGCACAAACACAATAACAACAAGTAAAAAAAAATTAAGGCACAAAAACACGAGTGTTTCTGTACAAGGCAAGAGTTAGAGCTTAAGAGCATTGTGAGGGACCCTTACAGGACCACTATACTAGTCAAAAACAGAGAAACAGCCTGGATGGCATCAGTGGCTTCCTCTGACCTGTTCTGGATGTCAGCACTAATGTCAGGCCTCTTCCTCAAAACTGTCCATCATATATAGCATGGATGATGCCCACTGTGCTCTTGAAAATCCCTCTTTACAGGATTTGAAATTACACACACACACACACACACACACACACACACACACACACACACACACACTGGCAAGGCAGTCTACACAGAGGAGGCTGTATTCAGGTCAGGGATGGATAGCTGAATGTGGCATGCAAAAAGTCAAGGAGATTAATGATCTTGAATTAATCTTGAATTGAATACAGCTGTATTCTTCCAAGAAGGAATGCTTTTTTCTGCCAATCAATTTCACATGTGCCAGCTAACACCCTAGCCTTTGGTTTCTATGCACACTTGCTTCTTGTCCTTTGGGTCTCAGCTGAGCATCTCTTCCTGCGGTTCCTTTCCAGAGCTCTGAAGGGCACTTAGGTAGCTTGCTCTTTATCCTGTAAGTGTATCAGTACTTACAGGCTGATAAGGGGATAGACTATTTGTTTTGTTCACTGCCTCGCCTTAGGGTGCTACTACATCCCTTGCATCACTGACTACAACAATAAGAACAGTGAACTCATGCTACATAAACAAACAGATGGATGACCCTTTATAAAAGTAAGTCTCATACTGAAAACATGATCCTTCCCTCCTATTTATCAAGTTAGATGTCAGGAGTCAAGAGTGCAGTGAGAGTTTCTTAAAGCAGGGATCTGAGCTGGGTGTTTGGATGGACACTGCCTGGAGACGCCTCTGACATTCATATCAATATCATCTTTCAGGAATATGTGCAGGCCACACTATTTTTAATTGCCAAAACAAGACATATGTTCAGTCGATACAGCAGGGTGGCTCCCGTGGTGAGTTCACTTTTACTCTGTAGGGTCTGGCAGCTAGCACTAAATCTTTCCGAGGGTTTCAGTTTCATTTGCCTCTTTTAGCCCCAGGAGTTTTTACACAATACACATTTCTCACATGTAATTACATAATGGAGAGTGAGTTGTTATACATGGCATTTAATTTTCCATAGTGGGGGAAGGCATGACAGGAGCTACAGGCAAGATCATTTATCTCCTTGACTCTCTGCAGGCCACATACAGCCATTCATCCCTGGCATGAATACAGCCTCCTCTGTGTAAACGAGCTTGCCCGCATGGAGGGAAAGCACACAAAGTGGAGGGTGTGGCACAAACCAAGAGTCTAGATTGTAATATGCATCCAGATGGGGCAGAGGTGAATAACTTAGCATAATGTAGTCTATATACTACAAATAAGTCAGATTTACTTATGGAATTGTCTAAAACATAATCCTATATAGAGAAAGGGAGGAAGCAATCATGTATACTCTGGACACTTACAGCAACTAATGTGCACTAAAGGCTCACAGACCCCAGCAAAGAGCAGGTCAGCTAAGGTGAATAAACACAAGCGTTAGGAGAACAGAACACGGATGTGATCATATGCACATACATCATCACACACTAAGGGACCCAGTTAATTAAAACATTACATGTACCACATTTTAACAGCATTTTTTTCCTGAGTGCTAGTTATACCCTACAACTTATGGACAGTTCTCATTTTTATTTCAACAGTCAATAAATTTGAAAAAGAGTCACCAAGGTATAAAAGTCAATAATTTATGTATAATGGAAAGGCTTGGAAAATAATAATTTCAACCAAGGGAGAAAATGTTTCCAAATAGAAGCAACAACTATAGAAAATATAGTATATAAATGCATTTTTAAAATAACAACCTAATACAGTGATATGGAGTTTAATCATATCAGTGGTGCCATAATATGCGAACCTCACTTAAGAAATAAGCTTCTGATGGGGATTTGATCCCTCTGGGGAAGGGGTTGAGACAGGATTTTTCTGTAGCTTTGGTTCCTGTCCTGGAACTAGCTCTTGTAGAGCAGGTTGGCCTCGAACTCACAGAGATCTGCCTGCCTCTGTGTTGATTGCCTTGGCGGGCTACTTAGTGCTGGGATTAAAGGCGTGCGCCACCACCACCTGGTTTGATCCCTTTAATAACATTCCCAGAAAATGGTTTTACATAGTGTTCCTTGTTTTGGAATATTTAACTATGTAAAAATGTGTTATTTTTATGCTGTAGAATATTACTTTAACAGTGTAAAGGTGTGTTACATTTGTTTATGCTGCATTTGTTTAATTATGAAGAGATACATTGCTGTTTCATCTTGCCTGCCTAAGGTATCTGATTAGTCTAATAAAAAGCTGAACGGCCAATAGTTAGGCACAAAAATGATAGGCAGGATTGGCTGGCAGAGAGAATAAGTAGGGGAAGAAAGGAGAAAGAGGAAGAAGAGAGGAGAGACTGAGGGAGACACCTGAGGACAGAAGCCAGGCAGCCAGACATAGAGAGAGCAGGGGAGTAAGATATACAGCAAGAAAAGGTCAGAAGTCCCAAGGAAAACATAGATGAAGAGAAACAGGTTAAGTTAAAGAGCTAGTTAGAAATGAGCCTAAGCTAGGCCAAGCACTCATAAATAATGAGAAGTCTCTGAGCCATGGTTTGGGAGCTGGTTGGTGACCCAAAAGAAAAGGTCTGGTATATTTCCTTTTCATTCATTATGCTTATTCATTAAGATGGAATGAAAGACTCTTATAGCACAAACTTGCTTTATATAACAGTATCAAAATGGGGCAGTACAAGAAATATTTGCCAGCAAATCTGACAACCTGGTCCTATAAGGCTCACATGGTAGAAGGGGGAACCGATCTCACAAGTTGTTTTCTGACCTCCACACCCATGCTGAAGAACACGGACCACCTATATGTCCCCCAAATACACAGACAGACAGACAGACAGACAGACACACACGTAATTAACACCCAGCATCCTGAAATTAGAAAGAATACAAAGAGTGCATTTTTGCACCATTTCCTTTCTTACTTCTTTCAGTTTTTCCGGCCATAGTCCCAGCTGTCACCACAGCAGCAGACAGTGCTGGCTGCATCTGGCCAGGCGTTCATCCCCACACTAGACCAGGAAACTGACTAAGCTCACACAGCTGAGGTATAAACAGCTGGATTCCAAGTCCGGGGATGATGGACCCAAGGTTTATTCTTCAGATTTTCATCCAGGAACGGGGAAGAGGGAGAGGATTCCTCTTTCTAGGTATGCATTCTCAGGGCAATAGTTCCTTTCATTTGGCAAGTGAGGCTTAATTCATTGTCTGCACATAAAATACCAGATATGTATCAATTCAGTCCAATAAAACCTGGCTGTCAGCACAGTGCACATCTCCCCGATTCAGCTGAAGCTCATTTCCCCATAAATTTCAATGTGGATACAGGAAATTGTACAGACTCACTCCCACAACTTTGCTCCCCCTGCAGACCTATTCTTTTCTCTTGCTTTCACCTTTGGCACTGTTTATACTAAAACCCGGGACATGCACATACACGCTGGGCAAGTTCTTGATCACTCAGCTGCCCTGCCAATCCCTTTTTATTTTTTCTATGAAAATATAGAAAAATATTTCAATCTTACTAATTTGGGGATATTATAAAAAGGTAGACTTATTAGACACAAAGAATTTTGAATTATATACATAGATACTATATATTTAAATTCACACAATAGTAAGTTACTATCATTTTTACTTTGGAAAAGAATCTAGAATTGCTCTGTGGTAGTTTGAAAGAGAGTTATTCAATAACATTTCTGAAGATCCATCAGATGCTGGGTATTATATAATTTAAGGACCTTGCAACAGAGGTACACACTATGGTCTGAATGTATCCCCAAGCTGTCTGCTGAAGCTTAATTACTAGGGTGACACTGTTAGTTGAGGGCTTTCTGGGGAGATCTCTGGAGGCAGAGCTCTTGGGATTCGTGCTGTTGAAAAACATGCAGAAGGAAACTGCTTTGACAAGTAAAGACCTAGTAAGAGACAGGAAGCGGGCCCTTACCAGACGCCAAACTTGCCGGCCATCCATCAGGATTTGAAGAAATAAATCTCTGTAGTCATAAGCTGGCAAGTCTACAGTATTCATTTTACTAGCAGTCCCAAAGGAACACAATTCCTCATCAGATTAAACCTTTTCAGTGTACACTGATAACTTCAAAATTGCTTAGTATCATCTTAGCAAATAAATACTTATTAGCCTCTTCAGTCTTGCACACACCATTAACTTAGCAAGCAAACTGTCATTTGATTCACCCTGCTCTAAACAAAGCAAACAGACAAACAAACAAAAACTTGAAAGCTCAGAAAGCTGAGCTGCCCAAGTCCTCATCGCTCTGGAGACTCTCTGCAGCTCTGTCTCCTATGGTCAACTCCATGTTGCTTGTCTTTCTTTACAGGAGGAGGAGGGTTCTGACTCCCAAATCCTTTACAACATTAAATGATTTCCTCTGGACCCTACTCCATTTCCTTTCTGTTCCTTTAAACTGGCAATAAAGGCCCCACCAGAGCTGCAGCAGTAACAGCACTGTTAATAACAGCACTTGTAACTGCAACGAACGTCATGCACACCGTCCAGTTTGTGGATTGTTGTTACTCCCATTTACTACAAGAAGCAGCCTCGGGAGGGCTAGCGCATGCTTTCAACAGCTGAGCATCCAAACAGCATTGTGTACGCTGTGGTGAGGGACTATATAAATGGTGACATCACTGGGGCAGTTTGTAAGAGAGGGAGAGGCATCATGGGAAGCCAGGAGGGCAGAGAGTGATTCTGGGATTAGTCTCATTTGTTTTCTGTTTAATCTCTTTGTGGTGCTGAGGATGGAACTGAGAGCCTCATGAATGGTAGGCAAGCACTCTACTACAACTCCATCCCAAGTGCATTTTTTTTCTTTTAGTTCTTAAATTGTATCGAAAGTATGTGTGTGTACACATGAATCCAGATACCCAAAGAGACCAGAGGCAGACCCCGCCCCCAACCTCTGCCAATTGCTAGAATTATATGCATATACTACTGTATCTGGTACTGAAGATGAAGCCAAGATCTAGCATATATGAGCAAGTGATCTAATACCTAAAATACCCACAACCCTCATCAGCACTCCTGAAAGATGCCCCTACACTTTTCTATGTTCTCTGACTACTGGATCTTTCAGAAAGACAATAATAACTAGTGAATGAAAAGCCATGGTGAAATAGTGAAGGGCTCCATTGCATTTCTACAGAAAAATAGCATCTAGCATACAGACACTTCTATAGGAGCTGAGATTTAAACAACAAGAAACTCAACTACCAATTCCATGTTGTAAAACATGGAAAACCAAGAAGAATCTTGTGGAGTTCAAACACTCCACAGTTTTCTTAAAGTAACAGAAAAGCAAAGTGTGGAATACAGTGACTTTGTTAGACAAAACAAAAATAAAACAGTCTTTTGCCAATAATGGTCTCTGCAGAAGAGACTGTATATTTAGGAAAAACTTACCTAATAAAAACCAGTTTGACCCTGGCTGGGGCAGTTTTAATAATGGCAGATGCATTTTGATGACTTCTTCCATAAAGGATCTGATTGTTTATCTGTTTGGGAAAAAATAAAATATACTTGTAAAAATACAACCCATATATTTTACACAATGAATAAATTATATATTATATATAATATATATATTATAAAGTACATGCTTGGGATTAAACAATAAAGTCTTCACTTTTAATCATGTATATAGGATTTATTAATAGTAAAAATCTCAATATTCTTCATACCACACATTACCAACGTAATTTTAAGCTGTGAAAAGTCTCCTAAGCTCTGCTGTGGCTACAGGGAATAAAGGACTCAACTCCTTGGCCCTGTGGCTAAACTTTATAAGAAAGGTAGTTGAGCTCATTGCAGATATGGCAGATATTTCATATTCTATGACTTTTCCAGATTCCTAAAGAATGTAGGAAACAGACCAAATTGTAGTATATACAGCGCTCTGGAGGGCCCATTTAATACTACGCTGCAACTGTGTCGTGGTTATTACATAGAATAAATCATTATCACAGGAAATATATATTATATGCCTGTTTTAAGTTGAATTTTAGGTCAACATTACAAAGTACATCTTACTGATAACCAATGAGTCATCTGTTCCTGTCTAAGGTGTACTGGAATTATAATTTGACTAAAGTCACCTAAATATGATAGAACAGTAGATCTAAACTGTTTTTATTTCGGATCCTCCCACTGATATGTTATATAATAACTACAATTATTCCCTCTATTATCTAATTCTACTCTCCCCATCTGTTAGGTAAGGAACTAGTGACTTGTAATGTTATGTTATCCCTATGTAGCCTTGATAACTTCTACAGTCTTAGGGATGGTACAGTACACTTAATTATATGCAAGGGGACTGGAGTCTTTCCAAATCGGTGCTTAATCCATCTGCCCTTGATGTCTCTGTAAGGCTGAATCTGAAGACACAATTGCCATCTCTTTGAAAACATTGTTTCATCACAGTGATTACACCCAGAAAGCAAAAGGGAAACAAACACTTCAAATAGTCATGGAAATACTTCTGTGTTAAAGGAAGCCAGTCCATCCCCATGCCTAGGGAGGTGCAGCCCTGGCTATCAGGCAACTTTTATTCTGTCAGGTTTTATTCTTGGCTGAGATCATTAGTCTCAGAGAAGTGCACTGACTCCCACACACCCAGTTATCTATAACGCGCTTTCCTATGCTCTAAAGAGGTCCTGAGAGCTGTAAGAAGAAAGCTGTCACAGATCATGGAATCTCTTGATACCTGAAGGAATGTTCCCTTCATATATTCAGACACTCATCTTTTTTGCTGTTAAACTTTAATATTCATACATTTAATAATGTGGTTATACCCCAGATTTCCAACACTAATACAAATGTACAAATACTTTCATGCTTTCACTTTTCATACGGACATGTGCGTGCATGTGCGCGAACACACACACACACACACACACACACACACACACACACACACACACACACACTGTGGGGGAGCACAGACAGAAAGACACACTGTTTCCTTTCTTTGTCCTTCTGCTTTCCTGTGTTTCCATCCTGGTGCTAGAGAGTAAACTCAGGCCCTTTCACACACTAAATATGGACTGCAAGGCAAACAGCTGCACATCCAACCTAAACAACATCTTCTCCAACTTAGTCACCAGCCAAAGGTTCTAAGAGTCACGAGAAGAGCTCTGACAGATCAATGCCATGGCTGCCATTGCTGCTGCTTCCTGCAGTACCAGCAACTGTGGCCTTGAGTGTGGGGGCAGCTGCCTCTTGGCAAAGCTTAGGAAGTGTTACACAGTGGAAAACTGGGAACTGAGCAAGCAACTCAAGACACAGGGAGAACTTTACTAAAGGAAATCTAAAGGAAAACTAAGATCTCTAGACAAAAACCAAAACAACTAAAAGGCTACAGTAAATTCTTCTTTCTGGCTTTAAAAATGATATAACCAGGGACCAGTGAGATGGCTTAGTGAGTAAAGACACTTGCAGCCATGTCTGAAGATCTGAGTTTGATACTGGGACCCAACATACACTCACAAGCTGTTCTCTAACCTCTGTACACATAGGTACTCACACACACACACACACACACACACACACACACACACACACTCTCTCTCTCTCTCTCTCTCTCTCTCTCTCTCTCAACTGCACAAGTCTGTATGGAAATTAGAGCACTAATCAATGGGATTGGTATCATCACAAGATGACATATGATTCAGTGTGGTAGTTCATTCCTGTAATCCCAGCACTGACAAAACTAAGGCAGGAGGACTGTGAGTTTGAAGTCAGCCTGGGCTATACCAGGAGGCTCTGCTCAATATAGGGAGTGAGAAGGAACATTGTCAAACTCTTTTTATGAGGCTACAATTACCCTGATACCCAAACCACATAAAGACATTACTAAGAGAGAATTACAGACCAATCTCATTCATGAACATTGATGCAAAAATACTAAAATAAAATACTGGCAAATTGAATCCAAGAACACATCGGAACCATCATCCACCATGATCAAGTCAGCTTCATCCCAGAGATGCAGGGATGGTTCAACATTTGAAAATCTGTCAACCTAATCCACCATATAAGCAAACTGAAAAAATAAAAACCACATGATCATCTCATCAGATGCTGAAAAGGCCTTCAACAAAATACAACATTCCTTCATGATAAAGGTCTTGGAAAGAGCAGGGATACAAGGAACCTCATAGAAAAAAAAAGTGAGAAGTACACTTGAGTGCATTGGCATAGGGAACCACTTCCTAAATATAACCCCAGCAGCACAGACACTGAGAGAAACAGTTAATAAATTGGACCTCCTGAAACTAGAAAGCTTCTGTAAAGCAAAGAACATGGTCAACAAATGACAGCCTACAGAATGGGAAAAGATCTTCACCAACCCTACATCAGATAGGAGTCTGATATCCAAAATATACAAAGAACTCAAGAAATTGGTCATCAAAAGAACAAATAATCCAATAAAAAAAAGGAGTACAGACCAAAACAGAGAACTCTCAACAGAGGAATCTAAAATGGCTGAAAAACACTTAAGGAAATGCTCAACATCCTTAGTCATCAGAAAAATGAAAATCAAAACAACTCTGAGATTCCATTTTACACCTGTAAGAATGGCCAAGATCCAAAACACTGATGACAACTTCTGCTGGAGAGGTTGTGGAGAAAAGGAAACACTCCTGAATTGCTGGTGGGAGTGCAAACTGGTACAGCCCCTTTGTATATCATGTGGTGATTTCTCAGAAAATTAGGAAACAACTTTCCTCAAGACCCAGCAATACCACTTTGGGTATATATCCAAAGGATGCTCAACCATGCCACAAGGACATGTTCATAGCAGTATTGTTTGTCATATCCAGAATCGGGAAACAACCTAAATGCCCCTCGACTGAAGAATGGATAAGGAAAAGGTGGTACATTTACACAATGGAGTACTACACAGCAGAAAAAATGATAGCCTGAATTTGGCAGGCAAACAGATGGAGCTAGAAAACATCATTTGAGTGAGGTAACCCAGACAGACCCACAAAGACAATTATCACATGTACTCCCTCATAGGCGGTTTTTAAACATAAAGCAAAGAAAACCAGCCTACAAACCACAATCCCAGAGAACCTAGACAACAATAAAGACCCTAAGGGAAACATACATGGATCTAATCTACATGGGAAGTAGAAAAAGACAAGATCTCTTGAGTAAATTGGGAGCATGGGGACCTTGGGAGAGGGTTGAAAGGGAGGCAAGAAGCAGAGAGGGGAGCAGAGAAAAATGTAGAGCTCAATAAAAATCAATAAAAAGAGAGAGAAGGGAGAGAAAGGAAGGAGTGAACTATGAGGTGTGTGTGTGTGTGAGAGAGAGAGAGACCTCTCTGGCATTTGTTATAGCTGCCCAAAGTGACAATGGCAATTGCTTGAACTAATTTCTGCTCTTTGAAATGCAAAACTCCAGTGGCGCAGTTTCTTGTCATTCTATGTATCTATGTTAACTTTAACTCTCTTTGCTGTCTCAGAGTCTGATACCCAGGTCTTTGCCTTGACACATGCAAAGAAGAAAAAGGAAACAGACTTTCTGTCCACAGGAAATTTCTATGAGATACTTACTATTATTATTTTGGTGTTGGGGATTGAACCTAGGACCTCACACATGCCAAAAAGGTGCTCTTCCATCCAGCCATATCCCCAACCTAATCTTTCTCTATGACTATGTCCTTGTCTGTCTGCCTACCCACCTCCATTTAACCATTTATTTAGAGACAAGGTCTCACTATGTAGCCTAGGCTGGCTTTGAACTTGTCATGTGATCCAGGCTGGCTTTGACAGTGTGATGCTCCTGCCTCAACCTCCTGAGGTTGAAGGCTGTGATTAAAGGTGTTCAACATGTCTGGTGCCTTCTATGTGCCTGACCAGCCATTCTCGCTTTCTGAATTGCTTTTGGGTTCCTCTTCTTATCATTGACAATGAGGGACTTCTGTGACTCTCTAGATAGTAATTTCTGTCTTAGCTCTTGACCCCTGGCAATAACAGATATATTTGGGTGAGTTAATTTTCTCTCAGGCTCTGAAATTCAAATCCCATTCATGAACAAACTAAAGCAACTCTGGGTTCCAAGGCCCCAGACAAGAGCCATGCCTGCATTTCCAAGGCTGGGGAGCAGTACTGCAGGTTTCCACGCACATGATTTCCCCTCAGGGTGGCCCTCTGCCTCTCGGGGGAGAAAGAACAAAACCTTAATGTGAGGACAATCCTGTGTAGAGTGGGATAATTAGTTCAGTATTGGTAGTCTGCAGCAGAAGCAGAATTATGGTTAATCCAGTGAAGAATAAGCCAAAGTAAATGGATGTAAATCCTCTCAAACACTGCATAGACTTTCGCTTTAAACGTCTTGAATGAGATTGGTTTTAATCAAATTAACTATGCAAAAATATTAAAGAGAAAAGTTTTCAACTACTCCTAATTTCACACAGTTCGTCTGAACAGGAGTATAAATTTATGCTGAAAAGCAGCTCAATTAATCTACTCAATGTATCAAATTGGGAGTAAAAGTTAATTAAGCTAGGGTTGAAAATATTAATTAGACAAAATTAGAATTTAGTTCAAGTAACAGATTTGCCCAAGGTTTGAACATCATGTCATAATTTATTACACTCAACCATCTCCCACCCATGTTTTCTTTTTTAAAGCAAAATGATGTATTATACAAGCCGATAAACTATCATTAGGGAGTGGAACTGAAACTTCACTGTGAGTGGCTAACAACGAAGTCAGAGTCCTTCCCCCATCTTCACTCTGAAACACCTTCTGAACATATTTTAAGACACTAGAATCCATACATTAACTTTAAAACAACCATTACTGAAGATAAATCACACAGAAAAACCAACACATTATATTTATAACCATCAGCCTTTTAAAATTTTTGGTACTGAACATCAGACCCAGTACCTGGACTATACCAGCGTTTAACCATGGCAGGAGATTTTAAACTTCAAAACTTTATTTTGAGTCAGGGTCTAAACAAATTGCCTTAGATTCAGGCTCATACCACCTTACCCAGCTGCCAATTAACTCTGGATCAAATAATTCCATTTCAATGGATTTAGCCTAAACAAGTTAAAACTTAGGCATTAAAATGTCATTCACCCTAACTATACTTTAAGAAAGAGCAGGAAAACTGCAGGTTTATCCATCTGTCATCATGGCAACAATGGGAAACAATCGCCCTAAAAAGACCTGGTGAAGGTGACGTCTATCTAGGTGTATGGTTATAAGAAGATAGCAGTACTGAGAGGAAAATGTAGCAGATAAGCAGTTTGAAAATAAAAGTTTCTTTGTGGGTCTAAGGAACTAAACCCAATAGTGGGCTCTGTGGTGACAGGTTTGGGTATCAGTATTTTAACGTGTTTATCATATTTCATTTGTTCTATGTGTATATGCACATATGGTTTGGGTATCAGTATTTTAACATGTTTATCACATTTTATTTGTTCTGTGTGTATATGCACATATGGTTTGGGTATCAGTATTTTAACATGTTTATCACATTTTATTTGTTCTGTGTGTACATGCACATACGTATGCATGTCTGTCATGACATGAGCATGGAGGCATTAATGCAGTCCTCTCTCTCCACCACGGGCTCTGGGGACCCAGTTCTGGTGTGTGTCTGTGATCACAGCATAGGGGGCTGATCCAGGTTTGTGGGCTGGAAGTTAACTTGGGCTACACTGTGAACTCTGTCTGCAAACACAGCTTTGTAATAATCAAAAAATACTTCAAAAAATCTCTTTTATTTCTTCCTTA
Source organism: Microtus pennsylvanicus (assembly GCF_037038515.1). NCBI lineage: Eukaryota > Metazoa > Chordata > Mammalia > Rodentia > Cricetidae > Microtus > Microtus pennsylvanicus. The sequence continues at coordinate 34,873,315 of NC_134591.1, read as the reverse complement.
AAAAATAAAAATAAAATAAGAAGAAAGGGAAAGAAGATGGAGGTGTCCTATTTCCTTCACGCAATCGACGGGGATAAATAAATGGTGCAATCTACCTTGTAACAAGAACTGCTATGAATATTGCAGGAAAAAAATGATGGTTTCTGGGAATTTAAGATACTTCAACATAACAATTGAGGGTATGTGTCTTTTGTGTGTGTGTCTGTGTGTGTACATGCTCATATGCACCTGTGCAGGTGAGTACACGTGGAGGCAGAGGACAGCCTGGGCTGTCTGTCCTTGAGGGACCATCTACCCTGTGTTTACTGACTTTATTTGTGGTGTGTGTGTGTGTGTGTGTGTGAGAGAGAGAGAGAGAGAGAGAGAGAAAGAGAGAGAGAGAGAGAGAGAGAGAGAGAGAGAGAGCGCTCCAATGCCACAGGGGCCAGAACCAGCTCCTTGGAGCTGGAGTTACAGCAGTTGTGAGCTGCATAATGCGGCTGCTGGGAAACCAAACCCTTGTCCCCCAGAAGAGGAAGCACTCGCTCTTGCCTCCCCTCCAGCTCCACACTGTACTTTTAGAGACAGGTTTCTCACTGGTATCTGGCCTCTCTCAGTAGGCTAGGCTGTCTGGCCAGCAAGCCCAGGGATGATCTGTCTTCTGTCTTCACCTTCTCAGCACTGATGCGACAAGGGCTTGCCACCCAGTTGACTTTTTACATGTTGTTGGGGACCAAACTCAGGTCCCCATGCTTGTGTGGCAAGCATTCTACCATCTGAGCTATCTCTCCACACCAGGCATAATTCTTAATAATATTCTTAGTTGCTGTGGGACAATGGTTTGTAGCCTGTCAATTGTATTTTAATAAAACACTGATTGGTCAGTAGCCAGGCAGGTAGTATAGGCGGGACAACCAGACAGGGAAATGAGAACAGGAGAATTCTGGGAAGAGGAAAGCTTGGTCTGCAGTCCTGACCTGGCCACAGAGCAAGCAAGATGTGACTGCCTCACCGAAAAGGTACCAAGCCATGTGGCTAACATAGACAAGAATAATGGGCTAATATGAGTTAATAAGAAGCCTGAGCTAATGGGCCAATCAATTTATAGTTAATATAGACCTCTGTGTGATTTCTTTGGGACTTAACAACTGTAGGAACCAGGCAGGACAGAAAACTTGGTCAACACTTAAATCAGATAAGCAAATAGGACTCAGGTTACTAGTGACCTGCAATTCCTTTACCAACAATATTAAGCTGGGTATGGTGGCATAGGTAGTTGGATCTCTGTGAGTTCATGGCTAGCCTGATATATACAGCAAGCTACAGGCTTGCCAGAGCTACATAGTAACCCCCTGTCTCAAAATAAATAAAACCCAATCAGCCAAACAAAGAGAATATCAAGATAAAATGCCTATGGTAGTAATGTTTAGCCTAAGGTTTCTTTCTTTCTCACACAAAAGAGGACATGATTAGAAATCTTTTCTGACCTACCAAAAAAGAAAAAAGAAAAAGAAAAAGAAAAAAAAGATCAGATGAGGAAAAGGAAAAGCAGGTCTATACCTTGTGTTTCTTCCGTTTCTTTAAAAGAATGTTTACCCACTGTTTATTGTGTGTGTAGGTGTGTGCTTCTGAGTGAAGGCATGTGCACTACGTGCATGCAGGTACCCTTAGATGATGTGGGATGTCCTTCTGTACATGTGTTGCTTTTGTTGGTTAATGAATAAAGCTGTTTGGACCTATGGCAGGGCAGAATATAGCCAGACTAGAAAGGATATAGAGAGAGTAGACGGAGTCAAGAAGACGTCACATAGCTGCTGAAGGAGAGGGAGAGGCTGGAATCTTACTGGTAGGCCACAGCATCGTGGCGAGACACAGATGAATAGAAATGGGTTAATTTAAGATGTAGAAGTTACTTAATAAGAAGCCTGAGCTAACAGGCTAACAATGTTGTAAAAAAAAAAAAAGAAATCTATCTCAATTCTTAGTTATATTTTCCTCATATTCAAAATATTTCATAAGTCCCTTTACTGACCTACTCAAAAAACTCAGTCTCCAAGATTCTCTTCTCCCCTCCCCTCCCCTCCCTTCCCCTCTCCTTTTAAAAGTGTTCAAATTTTACTTGTATTGTACATATGGTATGCCTGTGTGCGAGCACCCTCACAGGTGCCTACATGGACCACATGTGGAGGGCCACTTGCAGGAGCAGAGTCTCTCCTTCCACTGTGGATTCTGGAGACTCAACTAAGGTCATAGGCATTCATGGCAAGCACTTTTACCCACTGAGGCATCTCACTGGTCCCAGTTTCTAGTTGCAACAATTGTCACCTTGTTTAAAAAAACTGTCCCGCAGAGGCACGATGGCATCCTTTGCACCTAAGAATGTTTAGCACATATCTCATATAGTCTAGCACTGCCCTTCAGCATGGGCCCGAGACAGGAGGAGGGCCTGTGTCAGTATAATGAGGACTCAGAGATTCACAAGCTCAATGATTATAAGAGTTTAAGGTATGAAGTGATGCTGACAGAATGCAGGCCCAAATCTCCAGGTCCCCAAACCCCAAGTAGGTCTGGGGTCACTGCAGCATGTCACAGAATACTCAGTAGGTGTCAGGGAACTCCTTTGCTTCTCTTAATCCTTAATGGAAGCAATCACTCATATCTTATTCCAGCCAATTCCCAACCCACGCAAAAAATGTACCCACCTCCCGATTCTCAGCGAGGCCAAGGTAGAAGAACCTTCAAGCACTAACTCATGCTCCCGTAAGCAATGCTAGTCACCAAAAATAAAAAATATACAAGAAAGTAAAAGGGGGACTGGTAGGGAAAGAGTGGAAATCAGGTGGAGGGAAGAAGAGAGGGTAATGGGGCAAATATGATCAAAATATGTTACATACATGCATGAATATTTCATGACTTTCATAACATAAAAAAGTTAGTATATCATTTAGGATATGCTAATTAATCTTTAAGAAACCCTCTCCTCATCAGTTTTGCTTTCTAAGGTTTCAGATCAAATGTGGTCTGAAGGTGTTTAATGAAAAACTCTAGAAATCCTTCATACTTTAAAAAAAGATTTTTTTGGAACTGGGAGTAGTGGCACATGGCTTTAATACCAGCACTCAGGAGGCAGAGGCAGGTGGATCTGAGTTCCAGTCCAGCCTGGTTTACAGAGCAAGTTCCAAGATAGCCAGGGCTACACAGAGAAACATGTCTTGAAAAACAAAAACAAAAACAAATAAAAGAATGTTTTTGAAACCCGAATATGCACATGGGTTGATCTGTCATTTTAACACAGACCCTGTCTTTGTTGACCCTGTCCCTCCTCTACAGGCTGGCATCATCCTCTCCAGAGTCCCCTTTCCATTTTCATGTCTCATAGTTCACAGCTTGGGTTCTGCACAGAGAACGGAATCAGCCTTTGTCCAGGGGTCAACACTGCACACCTGATACTGGCTACTCAGCTATCAAATCAAACATGCTCAGGCAGACACGTTTACTTAAGAAATACCACAAATATTCTGGTGACTCAGACATCCGAAAGAGGAAAACACAGTAATACACTTGAACAGAAAACTCATTTGTAAAACTTTATTACAGTACTTTTGCCTCATTGTTATACTGTACGAGTTACTGTTAATACTGCACTATGCCTAATTTATAAAGCCAACTTTGTCATTAGTCTATATGTATGGGGAAAATGTAATATAAACTGGGTACTAGGGTTTATGCCTGCAATCCTAGGTCATGATTCAGGACAACTAACCTGAGTTTGAAGCCATCCTGAGCTACTTAGTGAGCTCTAGATAAGCCTGGTCTAAAGAGGGAGAACTTGTCTAAAAATCAAATGAAAACAAAATAAACAAAACAATAATGATGATGGTAATGAGTCTTATTATGAAAGGCCAGTACTACCCATGGTTTCAGGAATCTATGAGGGGGTCTTGCAATGTATCACCTTTTGGGCAGGGGTGTTATACAGCACAATTAGTGAAGTGAAAATTCCTATTATGCAAATGCAAACAGATTGTATATGTGGTCAACAGAACACCCCCCAGAATACCCTCAGTGTATATTTTCCCAGGCTGCACATCAATATAGCCTCAAGATAGTAAAGGAGGACCACGCTGAATAAAGGAGGGCTGAAAGAGTGTAGTACAATCATTACCAGTTGTGTTACACACCAAGAAGAGCCACAGAAACCTGAGGCAAGGAAGCCATTACTTCCAATTGGCATGTTCCTTTCCCTATGCCTGATTCCTGTGTTTCAATTTTCCTTAATGATCTGTTTCTTCCGTTCTTGACATTTCATTTTCGCCACTAATGTGACTAGATTTAGAATCACCTAGGAGACACATCTGAGAGAATAGTTCCAGACAGCTGTGATTTAGGAGGACAGATACAATCTGCATGTGTATGGCACCATCCCACATGGGGGGAAAAAAGGGAAAAGATGAAAAGATAATCAGAGTACTAGCAGTCATCGGTCTGCTTCCTGATTGCGGAAACACGTGACCAGCCCCCTCATGTTCCTGTCTCACATCCCTGCTATGATGGACTATATCCATTTGAACCATAAACCAAAATAATTCTTCCTTACTTAAATTGTGGCTGATATTTTCCTTCCTTGAGTTGCATTGGTTAGGTATTTTGTCATAGCAATGAGGAAAATGTCCAATACACCTTCATTTTGCTTTGTTTTCTAAGGTCTTAAGATAATTTGGCTCACTGCAGAGACCTCAGAACTTGTGTGAGAACAACAATGAGGACCACAGCAATAAGACGCGAATGACTACTATTCCTTCCACAAAAACAGTAAGAGTGGAGCTTTCAGGGATGAAAAGACAACGAGGTGCAACTAAATAATTCAAAACTCCTCCCCTAACAAGCTGTCGTCAGAAACAGAAATGGCAAAAATAGAGCTGAAGCCTTCACAGCTGGAAGCTCCGGCAGAAAACCAGGACACTCAATGCAAACTAGGTTTTACACAATAGCTTCTATGCCTGAAAATAAAGCCCAAGTCTACGGTAGAAATGAGGGCAAGCTCTTCAATTATGAAGTTCAAAAGCTCCCAGGCTGTACATGAATAAGTTCAAAGGAGGACTGCCTTCCTTCTTTGGTTCTTAATAGAGGAGCATGATTTTATCAATTACATTCTTCTTTTAATGAACATAGACTTGCATTACATTTTAAGATGGATAATATCATATGGAATTGCAATGTGAGAATCTAAGGCAGGATAGAAAAACAAAGTTTAGGGACCACAGGAAGGCATAGGAGGCTTTCACTTGAGCCTGGTTGTCTTTTTACTAGTTAAGAGTCCAGAATTCTGACACAACTAACAAATCTGGTGTAAAGAGTGTCTATATAGACAGATGTGATGGTACACACCTTTAATCCCAGCATGACTTTACTTTGGCATGTAGGAAGGTCGTATTCAGGACCTACTCACAATACTCATTTGTGTTAACTTTGATCGATCCATTTTTAAATAGTTTTCGGGTATTAAATACAGCTGTCTGTTTGTTGAGATAGGGTCTCAGTTTCTAGTCCTGACTGACCTGCAGCTCACAGTGTAGACCAGGTTGGCCTTGAGATCACAGAGATCTGCCTACCTCTGCCTCCTGAATGCTGGGATTAAAGGCCTGTGCCACCACACCTGGCCAAATACAGCTTTAATATGCATTATATTCATATCTAAACCATTCATGTCAAAGCCATTTGAAGTCACTGCCACAGTAAAAGAAAAACAAAAAACCTAGCCAATCAACTCTGCATGAGTAGATATTAAGAACTATTCTGCCAAAAATTTATGGAGAAACATAATTTTGTTTCAATTTTGAAATCCTATTCCTCAGACTGTTTTTATACCAGGAGATTTTATTATATGATGTATCTTAGGGCAAAGTTCTTTCATTAAAAATACTTGATAAATACACCCGGCTATGGTAGTGTGGATGACATGAGCTTCTGAGTATAAATTAAGAGATTTTATCCCACAGATGCACAAAATCTAGCGATTTACTTACTAGCTTCCATACCACAGTCCAAATCATATCTAAGCTTTCCAAAATGTTTCAAATCTAATTTGCTGGCAAGGAACAGCTGTAGGCCAATGCCTACACCAAGGAAGGCTGAATGATGTGGTGATAAGCACCTGGGTGGATCAACTCACTTTTGTGATTATAGTGGGTTTTTTTTTCTTTATGAAAACAATATCATGATGAGATCTGAATTGACCCCTGGTTTTATGCCTCTATCCCTGGAAGGTATGAGAGGTACTCACACCTCCTCTTTTCCACTATACATGTACTGGACAGGACTCAGTTTAGGCTTCTGCAGGTTCCACAGCTCCACACAGCAGCCTAATCCATTCTGTTTTGAGCTGACACATCACTCAGACTCCCTGCACAGCACCACTGGCCCTGTCTTCTCACACGTGCATGGTAAGGAGGATTATAAATGAATCCTATATTCATACGGCAGCACTGTGGCCCTGCATTGCGCTGGGAAAGCCAGTGTTCTAGTGCAAGCCTCATTCTGTGTACATGGTAATTATATGGTAATGCTTTCTGAAATTAATTCAGTAACCCTCACATTAGAACTGAAAGGAAGGGTAAAGGAGCTGAGATTTAATCACATTGTCTTCTGGGAGCTTAACAGAAAATTCCTTTTACACATGAACTACGCCATCACCCCACAGAACTCATGATTATTCTACTACTACGGTGCAATTGCACACCGCCAGGACTGCGGCAACCACAACCCAAACCGGTCACACCAAGGCTCTGGGAGAAAAGCGGAGTTTCTGATTTAAAAGGAGACAGGATATGTTCTTGATAATTATTTTACTTCTTAACTGGACTTCAGAGTCTTAAGCAAATGGATCAACTGTAAATCTTAGAGGCAGTGAGCAAAGGCGTGACAGAACAGTCATGGCCGGGTAATGATGGAATTATGAATCAGAAAGAGAACTATGAAAATACGCAAGCCACAAGACTGAACCCAATTCAAGGTTGAGGCTATAAAATAACCGTATTTTGGGTGAGAGTTTACAAATACCCATGGTTCGCTCCATTTCTTAAAACCCATTTGCACAATGCAGCGTTCCCAACCATCTAATGTTCTGCAATGTCCACGGTCATGCTAGATTTTAGCTTTTCTGGTTCACATCATTAAATCAGTTTTCTATTCTTAGCCAGCAAGCACATCCCAACTCCTCATCTGTTAAAGAAAAAGTACTGTGTTTTTCCTGAGCTATAAAAAGAAACCAGGGAATATTTTCCCATATCAATTTATTTTCTGTCATCCTTGACCTGAAGTCAAAACGGTTACAAGAGAAGATAGATTACAACTGCCTAAGAGCCGGGGGTTTGGTAAGGTGCTGCATGAAATTACTAAGGAATAAGGCACTGCTTGGACATGATTTCACAGACACTAATATCAATATAAACGAACTAAAAAGACAAAAATACATATATACAGAAATGATAGTTTTTGATCCTATCAGTTAAAGTATGCCAGAGACTGTGGCAACACCTAGCTTACCATATTTGTCACTAACTTCCCCAAAGGAAGGGTTGCCCCAAGGTTAATGTGGCCCAACCACTGTACTGCTAGCTCTGTGAGAGCAGGACTCAGTTCATGCAATACCTGCTACAGGACAGCCCCATCTGAGGGTCTGATGTAAGTGATTTCAACTACAAACCAAAAGAGGCTATGAGCAAAGCAGTAATATTTAATAACAAGAACCATGATGAAGCAATAATGAGAAGTAACATGAGTAAATAGCTCTCTCAAAATGATTAAGGCAAAGGAAATTTTATTCAACTCAGGGAGAGGTCACAAAAATAAGTATATGTATTTTGGACTTATTTTTAGATATTTCAAGAAGATATTTGCTAAAAGATTTGAAAAAGCTGAGGCTGAAGAGAGATGGTAATTGACGATAAAATCTGTGTCCCAACATATTTTTATTTGTTGCCACTTGGCAGAAACTAGAGCATCTCTGGGGAGGGTAAAAGGAGCTGATACAGCCACACTGAATCTACTTGATCTCTGCGTCTGTAACTGATATAACAAAAAGACCAGATCCAGAAGGCTAGAGGAAGGAAAAGGAGAAATACAAGGTCAATGCTAGTATTCGTTTTTTTTGCCCCATGCCTGACGGAGGAAGTAGGATTAGCTAGCAGCTAACTCACTGCTAGGCTGCATCACGATAATGTTAGAAGACACGGATTTGGGCTCTCTCCTTAGTTTTGGCAGAGAAGTACTCCTTTTGTAGTTTTCTAGTTGATCAGTGTGTTAAATTCATCTTTGGTCCTAACATCTGGTTTCTGGCTCCCAATCCTGATTTCTGTTCTGATGAGCGATGGGATCAGGGTCTGGGCACACTTACAAGGGCTCTACCGCTGAGTTACACCTGCACTCAGTCTCTAGCCCTGTGTCCTTCCTGGATCATGGGGGACGGGGTGTATGTTTAACACTTTTGCTTTTTCTGCTGATGTCCAGCCCTACCAGGAGTCCATTAAGAGCCACCTCATGGTGCTGGACAGATTGCTCAGTAGTTAGGGACACTGGATGCCCTTCCAGAGGGCCCACATTTGATTTTCCAGTACATATATGGTGGCTAATAATTGTCTAGCTCTGACGTCTGCTTCTGGCCTCCACAGGCATCAGGCATGTAGATGGTACACAGACATACACATGAGCAAAACACTTGTACACATAAATTAAAAAGAATAGCTTCAGCTGGGAGGTGGTACATGTAACCCCAGCCCTCAGGAGGCAGAGGCAGGTAGATCTCTGTGAGTTTGAAGCCAACTTGGTCTACAGAGTGAGTTCCAGGACAGCCGGGGTTATGTAGTGATAAACAAAACAAAACAAAAAAAAAGTGAGAGAGGTAGTTTCCACCCAAGGTTCTGAAGCAAATCAGCGACAACTACGTGTGGTGCAGACTTGGGGGAAGCAGTAACTCGCTGGGCTCGCCCCTGTTTCCCCATCGCTTTCCTTCACCACTTCAGTCTCATCCCCAGGGGTTTCCAAACAGGAGCTAAAGGAAATGATCTTGAAGCATGGATTATAATGGTTAATATATTTTGTCAAAATTTACCATTTTTTTTAACAATTATACTAGTAGGTACCAACCCCTAGGGAGTTACAGAGCAAGAAGGGCACACTCCCAGGTCTGGCTCCTCAGCAGGAAAGGGTGTTAGGTGGAGGGAAGAGAGATGCTGGTCTCCTTGCATTGGCTGCAGATGTAGAAGGCATGTTCTAAGTCTGAAGGGGAAACCATCCGCACACACTCAGAGGCTGCTACTTCATACAAGACACTGGGATGCCTAGTGCCCTTGTGACTGGCCTCTCCTAAAAGCCACATGCTGGAACCTGTTTCCCAAGAGGCCTTAACAGTGGTTAAACACAATCAAGAAATCAGAAGAGGAAAAAAAGGTGCTCTGGGATAAAAGTCAATTAGTCTATAGACTCTGCTGGCTCTAACTTACTCGTAACAGCATCCAAGTTGGCTTCCTGTATGCGACCCTCAGTACCTAGTCTGCGCACTAAAGGACAAGCTGAGAAGACGGGCTCTCACCTCCAGTAGCTCGTCTCCAACCCGCATCCGTCCATCTGCAGCAGCAGGCCCCTCTGGTTTGATGCCCACCACGAATATGCTCATCCGTGACCTGTCCTTATTGCCAGCAAGACTGAGCCCCAGGCCATTCTTATCCTTGTCCAGCTCGATAATGTGCAGTTCTCCAGGCAGGTCTGCGTACCTTTGCCGGATCTTTTCTATATTAGAAATGAAAAAAATAGAGCATGAGTCTTTATTACTGAGATGTCAGCATTCTCCCATTTTAGTGTGGTTCATCTTCAGGGCTGTCTTAGAATAAATCACTTAAGGCTTTCATGGCCTTGAGGGCAAGCTATTGTTAGCAGTTACTTTTATCTCCACATAAGTTTAGACTGCCCACCAAACTTCTCACTTCTGGTTCCCATTAGCTTAACCTTCTGTGAACTGTTTCTTTCCTTCAGAGAGTTACCAAAATATGGATAAATTATGGCCCCAAGCCTCCACCTTGCCACAAAGGTTTAGAAAATTTAATAACAGTGAGGTATGAACAAAGTATTTGGCTTTAGAGGTAAATTATTGAACCAAACAGTTATTGTTTCTACTCTCATAAACTTAAGATTTGGCCAGAAAGAGAATCAACAATTTATTGTACTTAAAATATTATTTTAAAATATTTATGTTTGTCACGCTACGGATTGAACCTCAGGTCGTGTGTGTGATTGGCAAGAGGCTTTCCAGTTGCCCATAGCCCCTACCTTAAAATATAATCTTGAAAATGTAGAAACAGCATAAAGTAAAACTGCATCCCAAGTAAAAGGAAGGGTAACCAAGGTTGTCTGTTTAGCTGTTGGATCTAAGAGCGATCCACAAACAGCCATACACTCATCCATTAGTGCACTGTCTTGTCGCTATGGCGCTCTACTTCTTCATTATGATGAAGGTCCTAATAAGCCATAGTTTGGACATGTTCAGTAGTTCTAGCTTTCCATCTTCTCCCTCACCTTGCATGCTGGCTAGTTTGTCGCCAACAGGACACAAGATAGCATGAACTGGGAAGAGGGAACCTTGACTGAGAGAATGGTCCCATCAGATTGGCTTACAGGTGCATTATCTTGATTGATGACTGATAAAGGAAAGTCAGCCTAGGTGTGCAGTGACCCACGGTTATATAGGAAAGCAGGCTGCTTCAGCCTTGAGGAGTAAGCTAGTAATCAGTGTCTCTCCACAATCTCTGATTCAGTTCCTGCCCCTACTTTCCTTCCTGAGGGACTATCAGCTATAAACAGAAATAAGATTTTCCTCTCTAATCTGTTTTTGGTCAGTTTTTATCACAGAAACAGAAAGCAAGCTAGGAGGCCCTGTCACCTCTACACTATGGTCTAAACTACGCAGCTCAGTTCTGGTTGGAACACTTCTCACTTGTTCTGGTTCCATACAACAAAACCACACTGGTGCATCAACAGGAGACGATACTGCTCACAGCCACTCCTGCATCCCACACAGTGCCAGCTCAGGAGTAAATCACAGAAAGGAAGAGGTAAAATAAATGCACGTTTAGATGACAATGGCTATGGACTACCAAGACACAAATTCCATGCCAGCAGATGCACACGAAGCTGGATGTGACAGAAAATGCTTTTAGGTCCAGCATGCACGAAACTGAGGCAGGGGAATCTTCAGTTCAAGGGCAGCCTAGGCATATTATATCATATGCCTTGATATGTATATCAAGGTCCTGTCTCAAAAAAAAAAGTCTAGAGAAGGCAAACAATAGAGATGTATAGTGTGTGTGTATAGTGTGTGTGGTTTTTAGGGCTGAAATAATAGCTTACTGAACCTGGGATCACCGATTGATGAGGCTCGGTGGCCAATGAACTCCAGGGCTCATCTCATCTCTGCCCCAGTGCTGGGCTATCAGACTTGCTTCTGGGCTGGAGACCCAAGGCAGGTCCTCATGTTTCTACAGCGAGCACTTTACCTACTGAGCAACCTCCCGCCCACTGGTCTTGATGTCATATCAGTTCTTGAGCTGGTATAATTTTATTTTTCTGTTGCTGTGCTTCACTGAGAGCCTGGCTTCACACTCAGTATGTGGCTGAGGATGACCTTGCACTTCTGGCCATTCCATCTGACCTCTCAAATGACAGGAGTGACGGGTATGACACTCTTGCCTGGCATGCTCTGATTTCTCCCTCCTCTAACAGACAGGAGATTCAGCAAGGGGGAAAAAAAAAACCCAAAAAACAAAAACAGACTGCTCTCTTATGAAACTCGTTATGTAATCGCCAATTTGTGGTTTAGATCTGAAATGTCCTTACTGCTTCTGCATAAAGACTTGGTTCTGTAACGGGGCTAGGCCAGAGCATGGGGACTGAGCAGGTCATAATGGTTCTGACTGAATCAGTGAAATAATCCACGATGGATTCGTAGCTTAAGGGATTTGGGGAAGTGGGTATTGTTGTAAAAGCAAACTCTGTTTCCTGGACACCATGAAAACACTTTAACATGATTCAAACTAAGAACATATTCGGGAGACAGACGAATCCCAGGAATGTAAACACTTAAAAGTCAGGAAATCTTTCATGGGTAATCACCATGGCAGGAGCCTAAAGGACAAAGTTCAAAGATGATATTCATAGGTAGAGAGAGCTATGCATTTTTAAGATTAAAAATAAAGAGGCAGTGGTGGCGCACACCTTTAATCCCAGAATTTGGGAGACAAAGGCAGGTGATCTCCAGGTTGGAAGCCAACCAGGTCTGCATAGTGAGTTCCAGAACAGCCAGGGCTACACAGAGAAACACTGTCTCAAAAAAAAAAAAAACCCCAATAAACAAACAGCAGGGAAAACAGGATATTTTCTGATGTTATATCCATCCACAGGTAGAAAAGAAAAACAAAACAAAGAGATGCAATAAATAAATAAATAAATCAGAAAAAAGGCATCTATAACACATAAGCTCAAAAGGCACAGGTATGCGAGGACATGCTTAAATTTACTAGGAAGTTTAGAATTGCAAATTAAGTGGGATATCCAGGGCAGGGTTTGTAGACCAGGAATGGAACCTATTATGCATGAAGCCCTGAGTCCCATCCCCACTTCCATTCACCCAAACAAATGATTATCAGAATAACAAATGAGACATTAAGTCAATCAAAATAGTGCACATTAACAGACTGCCAAGGATAAAAAGCTTATCCCCAGCCTTTGCAGAACTAAGGACATATACTGGGCTGAAAGTGCTGATAGTCACTGCCACTCCGAACAGTTATCCAGCTTTAACCGCTTTAAACCAGCAATTCCAATCTTGCTACATGCAGCTTCCCAAAGTGACATTAAGACATAGGTGTTGTCTTAATTAGGGTTATTGTTGTTGTGATAAAAAAAAACACCATGACCAAAGCAACTTGAGAAACAAAGGGTTTATTCACTCACAGTTCCATATAACAGTTCATTATGCAAAGCAGGGAGGGCAGGAACTGAATCAGGGCAGGAACCTGGAGGCAGGAGCTGATACAGGCCATGGAGGGGTGCTGCTTACCGGCTTGTCAGTCTGCTTTGTTATAGAACCCAGGACCACCAGCCCAAGGATGGCACCACCCACAACGGGCAGGGCCCTCAATCACAAATTAAGAAAATGCCCAACGGGCTGGCCTACAGTTCCATCTTCTGGAGGCATTTTCTCAATTGAGGTCTCTCCTTTCAGATGACTTTAGCTTGTGTCAATCTGATGTTAGCACAGGTGTCAAGAGGACATGGAGGTTGAGGTTGACTCCAGTGCTATCTAAGACAGCAGGGAGTTGGAGGTAACCATGGTTAGGGATGTCTCAGCATGACACAGGTGGTGAGAGGCGAGGCCTCAGTGCTGAGTGACAGAAGAGGAACAGAACCGAGTCCACACCATTCCTCCATCATTTACTCAGTACATATTTATAAGTGTGTACACAAAAAACTGAACACTTAAAACATTAGAATGATTACTGCTGAGGGCAGAAAGGGGGAGGAGTAAAAGGGACTGAGGGAAAGCAGAGGCTAAAGCAGTGAAGGTGAGAATGGGATGGTTGTAGAAAGACTACATTAGCATATATATTAACATAAAGAAAACTCTAGGTTCACAACTCCCCTGGGCAATCCTCAGAGAGAAAGCAAACTCTACCGATGCCATTAACCATGTATTCCATTGCTTGGATGTGTAAGCCAGTAAGGAGAAGGAGAACTGGCCTGTGGCAAACCTCATCGTACCCAGTGAGCAGAAGTGTGTTAGGCCCAGGGAATCTATAATATTCAAATGGACTCCTAGCGGGTTAGGGTGGAGTAGATAAAGGGTCAAGTTTGAATGCCGCTGAGTCACTTAATGTCTTTGGTTTGTGGATCTGCTACAAGCACAACCTATTTATAAAAATAAGGCTTCCTTAAAAGCAGATGCTCCCTGAAATATAAGTGCTCACATAATGAAGAGGAAAGAGAAATCATGATTTGCTTCCATTTGAAATCAATGATGTTTGAAATCAATCTTGATAACGAAACTATTATTTTCTGAATTTTGTATGAAGAAAACTGCCTTTAGAAAGGAGTGAAGTTTCTCTCATGATAATATTTAAAAAACAACAACAACAAAAAGCCACATAGTCCCACATAGTCCTCACTGGGAATCCCATGGAAGGGACCAACACCAGCCTCTACTCCTCCAGGCTATTCCCTGTGAAGAGTACCAGGCAGGCTTCTCACGATGTGCAGAGGCTCACTGCAGGACCAGTGCTGCCCGTGGATGTAAACCAAACTGGGACAGCTTGACAGCTGACAAAAATAGTTTCAGTTAGGAATGATGAAAAGGCTCTGAGGATACGTGGGGAAGGCTGTACCATAGCAGTGAACTTAACAACAGGATATCCAAACATTGCTAAAATGGTAAATTCGTCATGTTCTTTAAACATACACATACAAAGCCCTATCATGAATTTAATGGACTTCACAAACTCCGTTTTCATAGTCATCCATATAGGACCTAAGAAGTAGACGTATTATCCTCACTTCGTGAGACTAGAAAGTTAATTTTCCTGGCCTGAATTTTTAATGAGACAATTACACACCAACTGAGTCAATGAGCAAATATTAATGGAATCCACTTGACATTAAAGTTGTAGAACAAAAGGAATCCATTTGGTGAAATCTGTCACAAGCATACATCTGACTAGTTATAACTAAGAAAATAAGAGCTTCAAGGAAAAAAAATATAACCCAAGGGCTGAAACTACTTATTTACTTTATTTTTATTTATTTAGTGTCTCCCACACCCAAACAAATCCAGAACCTTACATGTGTGACAAATACCTAACCACGGGGTCCCCTGTCTCCACCCATTTAGTGAGTCAACAGGAACACCAATAATGTCCACAAACTGTAGTCAACTGAAGATTGGTTGGTACATGGTGTTGGGGCCTCCAGACCACTTCCAATAATTCTGTATCTAGCTTGCTCCACTTTTAATTTATTTAATGCTAACAAATGAGTCTGTCAGCTTCC
Source organism: Microtus pennsylvanicus (assembly GCF_037038515.1). Lineage (NCBI taxonomy): Eukaryota > Metazoa > Chordata > Mammalia > Rodentia > Cricetidae > Microtus > Microtus pennsylvanicus. Next base: position 34,858,246 of record NC_134591.1, on the reverse strand, counting down.
AGTAATATCTTCTTATTTTTTTGTTTTTGTTTTTGTTTTTCGAGACAGGGTTTCTCTATGGCTTTGGAGCCTGTCCTGGAACTTGCTCTTGTAGACCAGGCTGGTCTCGAACTCACACAGATCCGCCTGCCTCTGCCACCCGAGTGCTGGGATTAAAGGCGTGCGCCACCACCGCCCGGCTCTTATGGTTTTTTTTTAAGTTTTGTAAGCAGATGTAGTAAGTTCAAATAGCAGCTCGGCAGAGCACTGGTACCTGTCTTTGCAGTACTGTCAGAAAGGTATTTTCAGCCCACTGCTGCCAGTACCTACTGTTAAATGGGTACCATATGCAGCCGGGGTGAGGGGGTGGAGGTTCTGTAACAGTTATAGAGACTGAGGGATGCAGAGAGAGCCTGGCTGCCAGGTCTACTTTGGTATGTTAAATAGGTACCTCTGCCATTTGTCCTAGGCTTCAAAGCCAACACTCACATCTTACCTGCAGTGTGTTAAGTTCAGGTTACACTTGCTGAAAGGCATAAACATGGGATGCCCTAAGATTCATTGCTCAGCCCTGCATTTCCAACACTGCTCCCAAAAAAGTATACAGTCTATTTCAGACCTAAAATCAGAAGACTTTTCCAAAGAATGCTTCTTTCACTTAAAAGTAGCACAATTTCATCTTTAGACTTATATTCAAAATTCATCAGAAAAACAAATTACTATGTGGACATATTCTTTTACAATACACTTATACTCTGGCTTTTCTTCAGATCGTATAAATCTTCCGCCTTTTACAATACACTCTATTAGGGATGCGACGGTGAAGCTCATTGCCAGGGTGTGCTTTGCATACACAAGGCCCTGGGGCCAATCCCCCCAAATAAACAAGATAAAATTCACCCTACCTGAAGATTCTTGAAGAGCGTGCAGTTTGTCGTCCACCACGAAGAATACTAGGACGGCAAAATGCCTGCTCAGGACTCGCTGCTAACATTTTCAGACCCCGAATTTACATTATTCTACAACTTATTTTTAGATTCACAGCTTTAAGGGGGTTAAAAGATGATCCCATTTCTCTGATACATTGGCTGCTGTGTTTTCCCCATCCCTTAGAGAGACAAGAAAAAGAGATCACGTAACATCACTTTCCCCCTGCTTGGACTCTGGAATTCTGCTTTACAGATAAAGAAGACTTTAGAAGAACAATCTTATAAAAGGATATGAAGTTGGGCATAACCAGAGATTAAAATCAGTTATTTTCTACCAATCATCTTAAATTCACCCAATGCTATTTTCAAGACAAATAGACTTTAAGATTTCTCCTTCAGTCTGAGATCCTATGTTTAGCTTAAAAATCTTAGATTCTCATGATAGCTCCTTCCATGAAAGAGACCTCAGCACTCACAGTGCCTCTGAATCCTTCCCACACAGATGGCACGACTGTCAGGTAGCTGAGATAATCTGGCCAGAGTTCAGTTGGGTCTGCGGGACCCAAGAGGTGCAATCTGTTCAGCACACCACAGCTCTCCCTCTGATAAGTGGAACGGCGGCTGCTAAGAAGCTCCCTTCAAGACGTTTCTTACTTTATCTTTCTTTCTGAGGCAGGTCTTTCTATGTGACCCAGAAGATCTTAAGCTCAGGATCCTTAAGTCCTCTAAGAGGAGTTGCAGCAGGGGTTACCCTGCCTATCCACTCTGGAACGGACCAAACTAGCTTCTGTCAGCACCCAGAATGCAACACCCCACCATGGCAGCTTGGCCCAGAGAATTATACCGAGAGAAGCTCAGGAAACAGCAAGTCCTTCACACAGGTCACTGGAACCAGAACTCCTCTTGGGTCTTCTTCATTGAAGCTGAGGAAGCTCACTCTCTGACCCTCCCTCTGGGTATAAGGCAAGGCACGAGTCATGTGCACTTCGGTTAATTGAAAATACAAGGTTTCAGAGAAGAATCTGCACAGATATATTCCCACAGTTTGTCACCATAGGAACAGATGTCATTTACTTCTCCAAGTCTTACCCATTTCATTAAGTTTATTCCTTTCTTTGGGACTTATTTCCTCCCAAAAGTCCTCATGTCACACAGAATCTGTATTTAATAAAGTTGTATTCCTTCTCCTGTTACTCTGTATGGATGTAAAGTTGCAGTTTTCTCTATACACTTCTACAGAGCCAGGAAAGTGGCTGTGGTTCCCATTTCAAACAAGCTGGAGGCCCTTCCCCCTCTAACTAGAGAGCAGATGAGGAAATAAGTCACCTTCTTCCCTCTACTCCAGGCCCACTCATGCACCCTGAATGAACATCGGAGCAGCATTAACTGGACAAAATAGTCTTGAGGCTCGGCTCAGCGGTCAAATTTGTTTTAAATATGGATTTTCCACTCTGTGACAATGTATTTAGAAGAAAATGAAAAATCAAAACCTCCAGGTGCTCACAACTCTCTATTAAAGCATCAGATGTCTTTTCCTTGTCTCAGGAAGCCAGAAGGATTTCTCTAGTGGGCCCTGCAGTGCTTTGTCATCATCACAAGATATCAGGTGTTGCTAAGTAACAAAGCCTTTCTCCCGGAAAGATACTTAATTCAAGTCACTGCCCAGTATTTTAATAGCAAATGCTCACCACACTGGAATAAAGACTCAATGCAGTTTCAGATGGTTTAGCTGCCTGGTCTTCTTCCAAGAACGAGTCTGATGTTACAAGGGTAGTATTGCAAACATTTTTCCCCGCAGTAAACGCAATAATGTTATTTGTTAAAAACCAGTTATGATAAACAACCTAGTCGCTTTTTCTCTTCTTCAGTAAAGAATTTATAATTTTCTGAGTTAGAACATGCAGACTTGAGAAGTAAAAATATCTGAAGGAAGAAAACCAAAGCTAATCAGAAGCAAATGTGAGCTCAAGTGGAGCATCTCAGGTGAATATTCATATCAAACAGAAAATGAGGACAACGCATTAGCATAAAGAAACTAAAATTACAACAAAAGGGCTATGAAGTATAGCCAATATTCTTCCAACATGCAGGCTTGATATTGTTATATAAATCTATATGGGAAATTAACAGTCAAAACACAAAAGCACAGAGCCATTAAGCACAAGAGTAAGTAATATTCAGGTTGCTCTTCTGCAGTAGACATTGCTCCCAGCATGGACAGCTGAACGTCTCTGGATTTTATGAGGATTCTTGCAGGTAAGGAAACTCAAGCACAGGTGGAACAATGACTCGCAGTGTGACACAGGGAACGAGGACTGAAGTTGGCCACCCCAGAGAGTTTGCCTCTAGAACCCGTGAGAGAATCTCGGCAGAATTACAAAGTATTTTAAAATTATTTAATGCCCTTTACTCTCAGAAATTGAATCTATTAGATATAAAAATGAAATAACAATTTTAGAAGAATAAAAATGAAGAGAGCCAACTTGAGAAAGAGTCATTTTCTGAAGATAGCATATAGTGTGTGTGTAGGGGGAGGCCTCAACTAGAAGAGAAATCTACAACTTTCCCATTAGATGGATAAAACCCAAACCAAACAATAGACAGACAGAAAACTTAAAGACAAGGCTTTATATTTGTAATAAAATTCAAGGTGAACCTTTCTTGTTAGACACTATGTTACCTCTTGGTATGCTCTAAATCATCAATTAGAATCTTTACAACATCCACTTATAGTAGAAAAACCAAACACAAGAAAAAACAAGGCAAAGGAGCAGACAGACTTGATCAACAGGATGGGACTGCTTTATTGGAACAGGGAGGAGCTCAACCTTTCTGAGGGATGAAAGTTGAAGGCTTAGAGGTGGTGGGGACAAGGGTAGCTACCAGGAAACTATGGCTATTTTCTGTGGTTTGACTGGAAAGAAGGAACACTGTTTTCCATACTTGGGAATATCGTTTCTGCAGGTGGAGCAAACAATCAGGCTGGAACTAAGCAATTCCTGTTAGCTATGGGCTCAAGCTCTGAACTGACTCAATTCCTCATGACCTGAGGCTATTCCCCAACACACATCACTGTACATTGCTACACTGGAAATACAGCAAAAGCAAGTACTTCACAGGGAACAACATTACTGAATAGCAGAAGCACATTGCTGAGCAAAACAAGACAGGAAGGTGTGAGTACCTTGATTCCATTTATGCACAGAATCAAAACCAGACATAATTAATCTCTGGATTTAGATGTCAAGGAGGAAGTGTCCTTTGAAAACAGAAAAGAAACAGCTAGCTAAAAAAGGCATGAAGTTCTTGATGCTGTCAAGCTCTCTTTAATGGACTGGATAGGGCCCTGTGCAAATTCAGTTAATTTAGTTCTCTGTATTAGTTAATATTAATTGTAATAATTAATACAGTTCTCTGAGTATATATCTCAATGCTCATTTAAAATATATGTAAACTTTGGATACAAACAAACCAACCAGAAAATTTCTGACTTGATTGCGGATTATACATTAGAGAAAAACAGTAAGAGTGCTAGGTACATTAATAGTGTTTTTCTCTCTTTGTTTTTTTTTTTTTCCCTGTCTCCACAGTCTGGCCTTGAATTCTGACACCCTTGCTTCAGCTTCTCTAGGGCAGGGAGTCTAGGTGTGTGCCCCAGCAGCTGTATTGATAAGCTATCTAGGAATGCAAAAATAAAAGAAAAATAATATGTAGATATAGGAAATGTAGAAAAACTTATTATTGAATTAGGTAGAACAGTATATGTTCTAGTTAGGATCCCTGTTGTCATGATGAAACACCATGACCAAAAGCAAGTTGGGAAGGAAAGGTTTATTTGGCTTACAATTCCATATCACAGTCCATCATTGGAGAAGTCAGAGAAGGAACTCAAACAGGGCAGGAGCCTGATGCAGAGGCCATGAAGGGACGCTGCTTATTGACTTGCTCTCCATAGTTTGCTCAGCCTAATTTTTTTTTCTTTATAGAACTCAGAAGCTCCAGCCCAGGGATGGCCCCGTATACAATGACTGGGCCCTCTCATATCAATCACTAATTAAGAAAATGATCTACAGCCAGATCTCATGGAGGCATTTTCTCAGCTGAGGTTCCCTCCTTTGAGATGACTAAAAGTTGGCCTGTGCTTGAGTCAAGTTGATATAACACTAGCCAGCACAGTATATTTTATATATATTTAAGAAAAACAGTGCAGGGAATTCAGATTTTTTCATAGTTGCAAATGTTTGAACACCTCATGACTGAAAGGCAATAGTACAAAAGCATCTGACTAAGTCTGCAACACATGACTGTTCTTGAGACAGTGAAACTGGGGCCAGTACAAGGTCTGGAAACTGCTCAGCGCACAGCTCCTAAGTGCCGTGCAGACCTATGGGTAATGCCTGGATGGGCCCCACTCCAAATCCTGTATGCTTCCACACACTAAAGATGCATGTCGTATTCCTATCAGCTAGAGGAAGGAAAAAAGCTAACTTATTCATGTCCTTTTGGAATTTCTTTTTATTTATTTAGCTCTTTGTTTGTTTTTTTATGTGCATTGATGTTTTGCCTTCATGTATATCTGTGAAGGTACCAGATCCCCTGGTATTGGAGCTATGGACAGCTACAAACTGCCATGGGAGTGCAGGGAATTGAACGCAGGCCCTCTGGAGGAGCAGGCAGTGCTCTTAAGTGCTTGCTGAGTCATCTCTGCAGCCCCTGGAATTTCTTAACTTGGGGGAAACAGAAAGAACATCTATCATCTGACTCTGGGTGGGACTTGGAGTTTAACAGTCAGTGGCAAACAATTGAAGAGAAAGAAAAAGGGCACAGAAAGATCAAGAGAAAAACTGGAGTGATGAGAAAAAAGAGGCAAAATTAGTATATTTTAATAGAAAACGAGAAAGACAATAGTAATACGGTTTGTGAGCTGTCGGCATGTCTGAGTACAGGAATGGGAAGGCTGGCAAGGAAACTGAGGGGATGCTCGGAGAAGCACAAGAGGTGACAATGGCTGACTTAGGGTACGAACAATAGACAAAAATAGACAATGGCTGCCTGGCTGCCTGGAACTTGGGCATGGAAAAGACAACTCTGGAACTACAGTGACGGCCAGGTGGTCGAGAAGTTCCAAACCTAGGGTAGAGATGGTTCGAATGCTTTTAGCAGTGTTTGGAGTGGGAAGGATGGCTTAGGGAGAAAAAAAAAATAGGACACCTGGCCATTTAGCAGGACCTAACTATGCACCTAAGAGTGACAGGAAATGGATACAAACTGGATTAACGATATCTAGGGAAAGAAAGCAAAAGTAATTTAAGAAGACATAGTAATAAGTAACTTGACTCCAGTTTTCATTAAAAGGTCTGAATGCCAACTCTGTAACAGTTACTATGCTACTTACTATGGGGTGAATTAAAAGAAAGAGTAAAGCTTGAATTAGATACTGTCAAAAACACTGCAAGTTTCAGTACCATGGGCTCTTTTAGTCATGTGACAGCAGACAGTGATCTGACGTGTACAGTCAGTACCTAACCTCTTAACTGCCATACTTAGTTTGGAGAGACAAAGAGGCCAGACCAGAACTTGAAATCAAGGACACTGAAGGTCTTAGAGCTTAATCAAAACAGAGGGTATATTGAGTAACAGAATCCAAAATTCCTCAAGTCAAGTCAGTATTACTACTATGAGTCTCAAGACTAAGCCAACTGGGTCAGTCAGAACTGAAGGTACAGGTGGGCCATCTTCGCTTCTCACTTCCACAGGTCTCGGCCCAGCTCCTTCTTTCTTATTTCAGGCCGCGAGACTGAGCACTCAGCGAAAGCCCTCTGGTAAGGAGAGATGTGGAGACGCTCTGAGGCAGTCATGCAGTGGGGGAGATAGTTGACAAATGATCAATCTACAAGACAAACACAGGTTCATTGACCATCTTACAGTGAAAGCAACATGAAATCAGGCTAGTCCTGAGGGGAAGTATATCCACCTCAGTAGGGAAGAAAGCAACATAGACATCCATGTTCATGTGCGCAGGCTTCCCGCTACACTCTGTGCCCTGAGGGGTTGCTGCCAGAGCAACAGTTCACTACACCATTTCCAAAATTACTGTCCCTGGAGCAGCTGAAGTGGGCTCCATTTTCACTGCTGTCTGGCTTCTCTGTCAAATCTACAAACTGTCACTTTCTGGAGATTGGACAAAGGAGTTGCCTTTATATTATTTTAGTAGACCTCTATAGACTATTGTTGGGCTGGGATGCGGGTCAGTGGTAGAGTTGACTGAAAACAAGACCCAAGCCAAGTATGAGAAACCACCAAAAACACTTTCAATTGGAAAACAGCACTGAGAAAAACAGAATACAATTTAAAAAGCATTCTTTACAATCGCTTGTGTTACACTGTGCACTTCAAAACAGGGGTGGGTTTTGTTTGTTTGTTTAAGTCACCATAGGAATATTGTGCTGCAAAGACCCTGCGATTAGAGCACAGCAGCAAGGTGGAAGAACAGGGTAGACTGTTTCCAGTCAAGGCCTCATGCAAAGCTGCTTAGCCAAAGTCCCTGTGGGCATCAGTTCATTGTCACTAGCACTGGCACTGACAGCAGTAGGTGTTTAATTAGATTTTCTGGAGGAGGGAAAATGATAGTTTCAGATAATTAAAGTGTAGACGCAAGTAGAAAAGAATTATAATGTGGTATCTGCCAAGTGACCTGGCCCCATAGTGACAGAAAACAGAAGACAACTCTTCTCTTCGCATGTACTTGCAATCAGGCTGTGTACACAGTATAATTTCAGAAAACTGCTGGAATAAGGTTCAGCGAGGAAGGAAGACGAATTCCAGCTGAGAGGCAGCAGGGCTCGGTTGAGCTGTCATTAGTCGATCATTGTTAGCACCAGCAGGGAAGAAACTACCTCTGAACGATATAGGCAGAGCTGCAGGTGCACCATAAATATATAAATTATATATAAAAACACAAACTTAGAAATTCTTTAGTACCTATACTGATCAAAACATAGGTTACAAGTAAATAAAAAATTCTTATTAGGAATGAAGATACAGCTCAATGGTACAGTATTTTGCCAAGCACTCATACAAGGCCTGAGTTTTGTGTGGTTTTTTTTTTTTTTTTTTGAGACAGGATCTGCAGTATTGGACTTCATTATGTAGACCAGGCTGGTCTCAAACCTACAGAGACCTACCTGCCTCTGCCTCCCAAGTGCCATCATGCTGGACATGCCTTGAGTTTTTTAACCTTACAGTAACTTTCTCTCTCTCTCCCTCTCTCTGTCTGTCTCCTATTGCAATGAGTAAAAGTCTAGAAAGATTAAAATAGTAATGATGTCTTTTTTGGGTCATTCACATGTTTATTATTTAGAAACAAACTTTAGGATCAAAGACCTTTATTAAAAGATACATGGTAAAGTTAAAGAAAAAGCTACTTGTCAAATTCCATTTTGCTACATTGTACCTATTAGCTTCTTACAAAGTAGTTAACTTTACATCTTCATTCCTTTTCCAGCCCAAGGAGCAAGAGGACTTGTTAAAGACCTAAAGAGTTCAGCATGGTGCCTCTCCTACCTACCAGTTCATGAAGTTTTTTTCCTTCAGCAGATACAGTTTTCCTTATCTCCTAGAGAGCTCCTAAAATCTCCATTAAACCAGTTTTAATTACATAGCATGTTTTAAAATTATTGTTATAACTGTCTTTATTTTACACAAGAGTAAACAGACTATGAGAGTTTAACTAACAGGCAGAAGGTTACACAGAAATTCTTACACAGTGACAAAAACCATCCCATGAGTCCTTTAAAATTAGTTTAATGGGAAAAATGAATTTTATCATTTGCTATAATGTGACCTAAACATAATTTATTTCATTCAAATAACACTAAACAATAATAAATAATTGTATTTAACAATTTTATCCCACGGCCTCTGAGTTTCTATGAGGTTTTCACATGGCGCAGTGGCACAGCGCGTTCCTTCCACACATAGAGTCTTGAGCTTGAGTGCCAACATTTCTGAAACAAAAAGCTCATAAAGAGACCTCAGGTGAAGAAAGCAGCCACCACCACGGTCTCCTTATTGTCGCAAAGGGCATGCGTGTGTTCATACAGTTTTGAGGCCTCGGAGCATTAATGTGGAACTGTGGGGAGGAACTTCAGACGGGGTTAAGAACCTCACTTTATTTCTTAGACAAGAAACCCTGGGCAGATCATTTACTTAGTCCAGCCTCAGTCTGGTAATGGGTTAAATGGGAATCTTGTCTGCTTTCACCCACAGGCTTCATAAAACAGTTCAAACACCGTCATAAGAATAAAAGCTGCTGTGCTTGAGGAGGGGGCAAAGGAGATGGCAATTTTCCTAAGGACAGTTTTGTGGTTCTGAAGCTTTTGTTAACAAAGATTGATAGGAAGATTATGAAGGTAATCTTTCTTAAATTTCTATGTTATTGAATATGAAACCAAGTGAATAAAATCTTTGATGGTGATATCTTTTGAATAGGTAAAGTACTCTCAATTAAAACTTAACCCCTAACAGGGACAGAAGGAATGAGTAGGTGTTGCAGAGGACCTTTAGGTCAGTGGCACTGTCATGTGGGCACTCCTTGGGCAGATGTGATCAGATTCCACTGTATCTCTGTCAAAAACTGTGGGACATGAAACAGTGCAAGCAACTCAGATCCAAACCTCAGGATGGTACAGTGAGCATGCAGCAGAGCAATTCATTCATCACAGCAGACATGCTCCAGCAGAGGACAGGCATGGGGGTGGGGGGAAAGGGGTGGGGAACTGGGAATTTTACTGTGGCCTGAAAGGTTTTTGTGTTTGTTTTATCTTTTAAATAGAGTCAGGTAAAGAAGCTCCATTCCCCATATTACAGCATTTTTAGAAGGAAATAAGGCAAAGCTTCATGACCTGGATTTTGTAATGATTTCTTGAATATGATGAAAAAAGTAAAGATAGACAAATGGGGACAATAGCAAAATTAAACTTTCATTCATCAAGAGATTGAAAAGCCACAAGCTGAACATACTCCATAAGTGGTTTATATATATCTTGGATATACACTGTAAAATGAAACAACTCACTTTAAACATGAGCAAAGGACATGAAGAGACAATGCTACAAAATGATATACAATTGCCAGGATGAGTGTGGGAACATGCTCGGCATTACTAAGCATGACCGAATACGGGTTGAAGCCACAGTCAATTAGTATTTCTCTTGAATGGCTGCTATAAAAGATACACATGGTGGGGGCTGGAGAGATGGCTAAGAGGTTAAGGACGTTGACTGTTCTTCCAGAGGTCCTGAGTTCAATTCCCAGCAACCACATGGTGGCTCACAACCATCTACAATGAGATCTGGTGCCCTCTTCTCGCCTGCAGTCATACATGGAGGCAGCACACTGTATTGTATACATAATAAATAAAATCTTTAAAAAAAAAGATACATATGGTGTGAGAATCTTATTGAGCAATCTCAATTCCCATCCAAAAGACTTAAAATCAGGTCTTAAAGAGATCTATACCTTCATTCATAGCAGTGTCCAGCACAACTGCCAAGAGCTGGAAGAGCCCAAATGTCTACCAGTGAACTAATGGATAATTACATGTTATGTATACACACAGTGAAATACCATGCAGCTTTTAAAATGAGGAAAAGCCTGTCATATATTATAATATATATGAACTCTGATGACACTGTGCTAAATAAAACAAGGCAGTCACATAAGGTCAAATCTTGTATGATTCCCATTAATGGGGTATAGCCATAATCATAGAAACAGGAGATACAATGGCGGTTAGGGATAGGAGGAAAAGCAGTGCTGTTTAATCACACAGAGCTTCAGTTTAGGAGGGTGAAAATGTTCCGAAGAGCTGGTCTGCACTAGTGCAAACAGCTGACTCCATGGGCCTCCACGGGTAAGAAGCATTTGCCACCAAGCCCGATTACCTTAGTTCAATCCTTGGAAACCACTGTGGAAGGATAGAACCAACTTTGCTAGGTGTCTTCTGATCTTTATGCATGCGCAGTACACGTGCACATACACACACACACAAACACATAATAAAATAAATCGCTAACCCCTATGAAACCATATACATGAAAAGGGTGTTTAGTGGTAAATTATATATACTCTTTCTACAACAAAAGAGTACCCATTTTAAGAAGGGAAGCCTTAATACTGTACTTCGGGTTCTGTAGTGACCTAGGTCTCCATTTATGTAAATAACACATAAGTCAGGAAGGAAGCCACAAGCTGCACATAAAGACTCCCTAAGGGAAGAGACATTTTTCCCACATACCTGAAAACCTAGCAAAAACGATTATATTCTAAACATCCGGCAGCTAGGATTCTGACAATGACACAAAACAGATACCAGCGACTGTCAGAGCCAGCAGGTGCTGCCTGTCACCCACACCCGTCCCGCAGAGCAGCAGATGCAGCGAGCTCAGGGGCTGGTACTGTGCACAGTTGTGAAGCTTTAGAGCCTTTATGGCCACGCTTTGAGCTTTAACTTTTTTTTTCTTTTGCAATATTTCTTTCAGACACAAAGATAACAGCTTTACCAGATCCCACCTTGAAAGCAGCCGATGGGAGAGGCCAGGACAGGATTTCACACATCCCTGACCAAGTGCTAGCCTCACAAGAAAAAGAAAAGACAAAGAGGACCTCAGAGGAAGAAGTGCGTGGCACAGCCAAAGAGAAAGGAAGGCTGGAAGCAGCTATCTGACACCAATCTAAAATCTTAGGAGCAATTCCAACTCCAGATTATAACTATGCTACATAGTTACCTTCAAATAAGTGACCTCATGTAATAATACTTCCATAGTCTCTCCTAGACAGAAGAAACTCTGGAGGCTGGGAGGAACTAAGTGAACTCCCCCAAATACTAGGTTATAGATGACAGGCCCATATTCTACATAAGTCATGGATTCAAAAAGTTACCTTGAGCTCTTGAAGCCATGCTTTTCCTGCCTGGTGGGAAAGTATTAACAGCTATCTCCCTCAGAGGACAGGCACTCAAATAGAACCAGGTACCACTCACTTTTACATCCCCAAGACATCAATGCTACATAACGCCCAGAGAGCACGCAGTTAACTTATGTAGGACTGTGGCCTTCAGATGTTGAGGATGGGACACTGAATATATTTTACCCTTTCCAGGCAGGTCATCTTTGTTTAAACTTTATTAGAGCAGGCGGATCTTTGTGAGTTCGAGGCCAGCCTGGTCTACAAGAGCTAGTTCCAGGACAGGAACAACAACAACAAAAAAAAACTACGGAGAAACCCTGTCTCGAAAAATTCAAAAAAAAAAAAACTTTAGTAGAATTCTATGTTACTAGCACCACCAGCATTAGTCAAGAAGGTGCTCATAGGACAAAGTCCTGCTGTCTGGTTTGAAGAATTACCTGCAGACATGGTGAAGGCCTGCATCTAGACTCTCAAGAGTGAATTCCTGAGTGCTTTAGGGGAGCACAGGCCACCCAATATCCTAAATCTCCAGGTCTGAGTCCTGAGTGCTCAGCTTCTTCACCAAAGCCAAGCCAGAAGCGTGTGGGGTTGGGGTCTGGATATGGGCCTTAACCCACTTCTCCAGTTGCACTGAAAACCTATGGACTGCCTTTGATTAGCCTTCCTAGGATGTTTCGTGTGTAATGTGAAAGAAAACCTTAGCAATTCTGAGCTCAGATCGCTAAGGAGTATATAGTCAAATGCCCTGAAGCACATCTGATAATGGTCCTACTTCCTTCCTGGGCTTCACTTCCGTTTCAAAATCCCAGGTCCCCTATCTGTGGATTATCTGTAATAATTACACCCCACAGTCTGCAGGTTGTCACACCCACTTGTCCTCTTTACCTAGGACCCTGTTCCTGGGCTAGTGAGCCATTTATTTAGCTTCTTCAATGTTTGTGACCCTCCTTTCATGAGATCCAAAAATAGAAGTAAAATGTTCCTACAGAGGCCATACTTTGAAAACTGTTCTCTTCACTGATAGGTTCTGTAACTTTTGAGTTGCAAAAAAAGAAAGGAACAACATACATGCAGCAAGACTGAAGACAATAACTTACACTCTTATTGTAAGGAAAAACAAAACCTACACAGCTAATCTCAGCACAGCATTACAAGCCTCAGACACCGTGTTCTCAAGGGAAGTAGTAATCAAACTTAAGAAAACATATTGCAGATCTCAGGGGGCTGCAGAACTGGAAGTTACCACAGATTCTGTTACCCTGCAATCCAGATTATCTACCTACCACAATGTCACTTTTTTAAAAAAAAATCAAAACAGGGGACTAAATAGCTTACAAGTTATTAAAATACAACACAACGCCTGATATTTGAAGAAGCAAAGCAATGACCATGAAAAGAAGGCTTTGGCAGTTCCACACAACATGGAGCAGCAGCCACAGGTGACATAGAATACATGCATACTTTATCCCGGCAGACATAAAGAAGCTGGTAGCTCATGTCTGAGATTCCCACATCTAGAAGGAAGATTGATACAAGTTCGACCTGGGCTACATAGTGAGGTCCAGTCCAGAATGGGCTACTCTTTCTTTCTTTCTTTCTTTCTTTCTTTCTTTCTTTCTTTCTTTCTTTCTTTCTTTCTTTCTTTCTTTTTTAAAAAATAAATAAATAAAAAAAAAACAAAGAAGCATCATAGTCTCCTCAAGATGACTTAGGTAGGAAGCCAGCCCTCTAGACATCAGTCAGTCTCCCCTAGAATGTTGTATACTGCAAGATCTTTGTTTCATGAGATGGTGAGAATTCCCATTCCCAGGATGTGCCTGCATCTGGACTAGATTTGTTAAGATTTGAGACAGCAGATACTGCAAGATATTGAGTACCTGAAGCAGGCATAAAGACTACTGAGCTAAGACCCAAATGCAATTCAAGATACTACTGAATAAAATATGAATATCACCCATCTCAACCAGGACAAACATGGAAATAAGAAATGACGCAAAGTACAATTTTTCCAAATTTTACCTAAACATTTCCATTTTTTACCAACTCACCCATTTCCCTCTTGCTAAGATCAGGAGACCCGCTACTTTTCTGAATGCACTAATTTGTCAATAGAGGAAGAAAAATCTGCTGGTGCCGAGAGGGAGGTCTGGCTCATGCTGTGCCTCAAACAGTGAGGTGCACCCTTCAGCTCATGGCACACCTCCATTACTGTAATCCTCCCAATTCAGTCTCATCGGCTTGAGTAGGAACCTTCACTATTAAAGTGTGGAGTGCTGAAGAATGCAGAGGCTATTTTCTCAGAATGTCAGCATGCTTTAGGTTGGCATGTTTGTCCAATGAACAGATACAAAAAAACACATTACCAACTAAGAAAAAAGTTGCCTATTTGACTTGGCAAATGGAATGGGTTATTTGGAAATGTGCACAATTAAACTTGTTAAAAACAGACAATGGGGTCATATACACTTCACCTTTAAAATAAAACCAATAATGCATTAAACTATATGAGAAACTAAAAGAAAATAAAATGTGTGAAGCATTTAGCAGAGTATACAATAAACATATTTTAAAAAGGAAATAAATGAAACTAGAAAGTCTATTTCAGTGTTCTGATATACAAGCTCATTAGGTTAGCTACAACTGTAATTTCTAGTTCAGAAAATATTGAACTTGTAAACTTTAGACTACAGTTTGAGAAGCAACTTGATCAGTTTCTCTCCTTTCCCTCCATTGGCCCTGCTTCCAGTGCTTCTTTGCTCTTGGTGCACTTTCTGCTCTGTTGCTATTGTTCCCTCTCTCTCTTTCTTCCCTTCCTCCCTCAACCTCTCCCGCTTTCAGTTTCTCTGTCTCACCTACTCTCAAAGTCACAACAATCTTTGCACTCGATTTCAAATACTGCAATGATAAGCGTGCACACCTTTCCTGACTCACACACACTTTCCTATTTTTAGACAGGATCATGTTAGACAGTGTATCATGCTTAAGTCTCTTTAACACAACAGCCTGACTCCATACAAAATATCAACAAACAAACAAACAAATAAATAAATACACACATGTAAAATTAACTGAGTGCAGAAACAATGAACACTATGTCATTAGATATAAATATACTTTGGAATTAGAGAGATGGCTCAATGATTAAGAGTGCTTATTACTCTTGTAGAGGACCCAGATTTGGTTCCTAGCACCTGGATCAGATGACTGACAACCTTTTGTGACTCTGCTGGGTACCTGCAGGTACATGGAACACATAAACTCATGCAGACACACATATATACAGATAATACAAGAATAAACAAATCTTTAAAAATGAATTTGGAGTTAAATGTATAAAGACAGGAGTTTTTTTTAAATGTTGAAGATATTTACCATATAAATCATGACCAGTTAATCCTGAGCAGAAGCTCTATGAACAAAACACATAGCACACACATGCTCCACTGTAACAAGCCTTTGTAGCTAATCACAGTTTGAAAGTTGAGTTCATATATTATTTTGATTAAATGCAAAGGACATAAAAATCCCTAATTATTGCATCCACATAATGCAGTTTCCAGAAAACTGCTATGACAACTTTTAAGGGTTTACCAGGGCTTTGAAGCATGGACAATAGCAACTTCAGGGTAGTGAAGAGATTTAAATGTATTTATTCTTTGGATTGATCTAAAGAAAAACAATAAAAAGCCCAATAAAACAAAACAAAAGCGAAAACAAAAACTGAGAACCTGAAATACAAACACAACGAGCCAATGGCTCAAGGAGTCTAGAGCGAAGCACCTCGCTCCACCAGGTTCTAGGTCATCCCCACAGTTTCTTTGAGGAGACTCCTGAAAAGATGACAATTCGCTACCAGAAAGCAATTCTAGCTGCAGAACAGAAAAACACAATGAAGACAGTTGTCCCTGTGGGGCAGCTGTGACGCATCTGTTTAACAGCTCAACTATTTCCTGGAGACTAAATAAGCAGAATGAATAATAGGTCACAGCAAAAAGCCCAGAAGTGATGCTGCGGCAAAGAGCAAAGTTCACACTCAGTTGGTTATCTTGAGAGAATAGCCAGGAATAAGGCTCGCTCGCTTAAATCGGGACTGCTGCGTATGTCCTGCTGGTGCAGGAGCAAACCTAGTTTGAGTCATTCTGCCGAACATGAAAATAAAGTCACATTGCATCAGACTCTGAGTAAAACTGACTCAGACAAAGGTACTTAAGAAGACCCTTATTGGTTCTAAAGAGCTCTCATCTTAACTGGATTAAAAAGATGCTCTAGTTCTAACACATTAATTTTTAAAAAGTCAACAGAAGCTTATACTATTGAGAGGCAGAATGTATATTTAACAAGAAGTTGCTGGTAATGCTTGCAGAGGCTGAGTCCCCACACCTAATGAATCAAAGCTGCAGTCTTAGATGACAGAGGCCAGTCACTATGATCAATAGTATTTAGGGACTATTTACAGTTTAGAAAACACAGCCTTTTGTGTGCTGCTGCCTCCTTAGTGACATTCTGCTTTCATCTGCGTCTAAAATGCTGACTGCTCAGCTTTAAAATTAATCAGAATACCCTCTTTCTAATGTAAATACCTTTGCCTTTTCATCACAGTGAAGCCACAAATAGCAGCAATAATGTTAATAAATGTCCAGGAGATCTACTTTCTCAGTCCTGATGCTGAAAGGCAAGGATTCTGCATGCCCAGTGTGTTAAGGATTCTGGTGCAGAAAGCACTCTTAATTCTTGACAGTCTGATAAACTGCCTTACTTTCCAGACACATCCTAGGGACGGTCCGGCCATGACACCTACGGAAGGGACTGTGAGGCTCGTCCAGCATGCATCTACCTTGCACATGCCTAAGCGCCCTCACTCAAGAGCCTTAGCTTACTTACTGCTCTAAGATCTCTGAACCGAGATTTTGCACCAGCATTAAAACAGCATCTGACTGCATTCAGCAAGACCTGCAGATCTCATCAGCAACAGAAGTCTTACCTGGGAACCCCCCGTGGACCATGCTGCAGGAGTGCTCAGGGCTTCTGCATTCCTGACAGTCGATGCTGGAAGCAACTCCACTCTCCCCACCGACTCTGTCTTCTCTCTTCTCACGACCTTGGGCCTTTTTTCTTTTTTTCCTCAGATTTTATTCTTTTTAAGGGCAACCTATCAGTCTGTTTCTATCATAAGAAACAATCAATTAAGCTAATTTCAATCTTTCCCTCAAGCTAACAGCCACATCTGCCAGTAGGAGAAAGCTGCCCGAGAATTCTGCCGGGGAGAGGCAAAAAAATCCCTGGTTCTCCAGTCAGATCCTCAGAAGCTGCACGCTGCTGGCTGTGACATCGGTCACCCAGCTCACATAGGGACCGCATACTGCAGGCTGTGACACTAGTCACACTGCTCACACAGGGAAGATAGCTCCATTTCAGATCAGGAGGCAATATAAATGCAACTGTTTGTTTTGTGGTCAGCTTCAACTGTTATCATGTTAATGTCTCATTTTCCTGCTGAAAAGCAGTACTTTGGGGGACAGGATCTTCCCAGTGCAATTTAAAAGGAGCTATAGATTTGGGCCTGCCCCCAGTTCAGAATAGTCATCTCTTCTAGCACAAAATCAGGTTTGTCACAAAATTGGCTTAAACTGTAATGCCTCAATCAGATTCATTAGTGTCTCTGACACTTTAAATACAGGCTAGCTTTGAGAAAAAAACTTAAGATGGGGGGTGGGGGTGGGGGAGAAAGTAATTTAAAGAAACTGTTAAAAAAAACAAAACAAAGAAACAGATCAAAAAGCTAAAGCTGCTTCATCCATGCTATCTTGCTCAGCCCTGACCAGCACACCTAAATATGTCTGTCATTTATATTACATTCCAAATCTGTCAATTACTTCAGTGTTGGACAGACTACAGATACAAAATTTTCTGTGTAAACTGTAGATAAAAATAATTATTGTGATTCCTGCACCATGAGTCAAGTGGGAAAAAGTCAAGAACACGCAGGACGATTTAAATGCAGCTCAGAGGTATTCAACAATACCCTTTCTAAATTTACACTTTTGTTAAATTCACACGAATTACAGCAAGGGCTGAAGCTTAGAACATTTTCAAAAAAGCTAAAATAGGAAACCAGTATTGCCAGAGCCTAATCATATAGCTAGGATAAAAAAAAAATCCCTACTTATTTTACTTAATTATAAATAGGTAAAGTCCATAAAAGGAAGTTAACTATATAGGAAATAAAATCATTTCTATAAAACTAAAACATTTAATCTTAACCTGTAGTCTTATATTTCCCCTCCATTTTGCATTATCAAAGCTAAAAAGGAGAGCATATAAGCTGATGTATTTAGCAGACGCTGGCAGAAGCTCCTCATGCTGCCTGCTAGGCAGTGAGCATTCTCAAAGCTCTTCACAGGCTCCGTTAGTAACTACTGTTGACTGCAGTGACATCTATTGGTGAGGCAGAGATCAACCAGAGTCCACAGAGGCAACAACAGGCAGGAGGAGACTGGCTGCTCAACAAACCTTTCTTTGCTTGCCATGTTTGCTCCATATTAAAAACAGGGGCAAGTACTGGGGGCAGAGCCTACAACTGAGACCTGGTCTAGCTCTGCCACATCAATATCCCATTCTATGCTTTGGGACAAATTAATGACTCTTGGTCTCAGGATTCTTAGTTGAAAAACTTGGCCAAACTCAGGTGTACTTTCCTACCCTGAAACCTTTTCCCCCACAGAAGACAGGGACTTTAGTTCCTTTCTTTAAGGCAGCATGCTACTTGAATTCTCCTCCCCCTTTAATGGAGACCTGTTTCAAACTTCACCATCCCTTGCATGTATAATATTTAATAACTTAAGTTGTAATGAATATCCATAGTAAGTAGAACTGTACAAGTGCATAAGTCCATGATTTTAATAAACTTTAAGAACTGTAGTGGTTTGAATAAGAAGTGTCCCCACAGGCTCAGGTATTGGCTCCCAGCTGCTGGTGGAGTAGGTGATGGGACCTTTTGCTGGAGGAAGCCAGTCACTGAAGGCAGGTTTTGAGAGTTTAGGGCCACACCCCACTTTCAGTTCACCCTGGCAGCTTTTTGTCTGCAATCAAGATACTAACTCTTGGCTTTCTGTTCCTGGTCCATTGCCTCCCCCTGGCTACCTACTCTCTTCCTCTAGAACCAAAAGCCAAATACTCTTTCTAACGTAAGTAGCTTTTGTTCATTATAGTGTTTCAATTTTAGAACATAGATACAACCCTCACAATTCCATGAAGCCTGAAGCCAGCTCAGTCCCAGACCTAGAACACTTCAGTGTGTAGGATTATCCCTTCAAATCCCAGCCAGAGACAGTTGAACCCCTATTTCTACTAAGACCAGTGGACACTTGGCAATGTGTGGAGCTATTTTTTTGTGTGTGTTCACACGTAAAGTGGGCAGAAATGTGTTGCAGAATCCAGTCCAAGAGAGACCTGGGATGTTGATACATATCTTCAGCCCTACAACAAAGTAGTCAGCCAAGACGGTGGAGCAAGGCACAAGCTCTACACAGAATGGGGCAACCACTAATTCAGAGTAGTTGAAGGGGTAGTTCTCTACTCTCTTTTATTTTCCAAAACTGCCTGGCATTTCTTTTACAAAATATCAAGTTCTTGTATTAACTAAAAGTATATTTCACCTAGGGTTTGGATTAAAATCATGTTATTCTTTTTTTTTAAAAAAAGATTATTTGTTTTATGTATATGAGTGCTCTATCTACATGTATGCCTTTATGCCAGAAGAGGGCATCAGATCCCAGTATAGATGGTTGTGAGCCACCATGTGGTTACTGGGAATTGAACTTAGGACCTCTGGAAAAGCAGTCAGCACTCTTAACAGCTGAGCATCTCTGCAGTCCATGTTACTCTTATAGACTGCTTTAGAGATCCAAAGCCTCAGAGTATGAGGCAAGCATTCAGCCACTTGTATATCCCAACTGTTTTATACTCTTGACTATAGCACCCCGACAGTTTCTAGTTTTTCTCTAGCATTAGAAAATGTATAACTTTTCCTAAGGAGACAATACTGGCAAGGTGTGCCTGTGTTTGTTTCTTTTTACAGACACATGAATAATTCATATGTACTCCTGCATATTGTAGCCAAAATAATTTAATTTAAATTTTCTGAGACTGACAACTATGTCATCTGTGATAACTTTTCTTTCTGTTTTTCTGTTTATGGAGGGCTGTGGGGCTGAGCTCCATGCTCTGCTGGCCTTGGGATGGTGGGGCTAGTAAACAGCCCTGCCCTCCTCCAAACTCAACACAGACTGGGACAAGTTCCTCTTCCCCTGCATGAAAATACGCAAGAACTTCCTGTGAAACTATTTTTAACATCAAGAAGTGTATGTATATGCATGTAATTTTATATAAGCACATAAAGGACACTTGAAGAAATTTGATGTGGAGTAAATAGCTGCTGATAAGTAAAGCTTGGGGGACAGTTTAACAAAGATGTGTCGAGTGTGAAAACTGCAGACAGTGGCAGAAATTGTACAGCTCTGACAGAATAAGCAAACGCACTGAACACACTCTGTAAGGGGTCAACAGTGTATTATGTGAGTTCTATCACAGTAACTTCTTATTCCTCTTCTACACTTATAAATACTTAAATTCCCAGTACCAGTTTTATTAATAAACCGCATTTCCCATAATCCCAGTCCTCAAGAAGCTGAGGCAAGGAAATGAATTCAAAATTAGTCTGACCTACATAACTAGACTGTTTCAGAAAAACAAAACAAAAATGCAACAACAACAAAAAAATCAAACAGAAATTGAAGCAAAACATGAAGTTATAAAGTCTGCATAAGCCAGGTCATCATGTGGAGTTATCATTATGCTTCATAACTGAAATACAGTGTTATATGAATATTCTACCAATAACACAGGAGAGACTAGAAAAGGCATGCAAATACATTATAACTTACAATCAACCCCAAAAAAAGAGGGGGAAAGATGGAAAAAAACCCACAAGGACAATATTCTATTCTGGAATTATTGTATCAGGGAAGGACTGGAGGATTCCACCAGGGTGGAATAGGGGCTACATTATACTTCTATTCTCCACTTGAAAGCTAGGTAACAACAAACAACTCAAGACTAGCTGGTTTGTGTAGTTATAGCTGCTTCATTAAAAATACTTATTTGTGAATTGTGTGCATACGCACATGTGCATGCATGTTCAGGGGAAAGGAGGGTGCTGGGTATGCATACGCACATGTGCATGCATGTTCTGGGAAAAGGAGGATGCTGGGTATGCATAAACACATGTGCATACATGTTCAGGGGAAAGGAGGGTGCTGGGTATGCATACGCACATGTGTATGCATGTTCAGGGAAAAGGAGGGTGCTGGGTGTCTTCTATTGCTCTCTGCCTTATTCCTTTCAAATAAGATTTCTCACTGAGCCTGAAGCTTGCTGTCTCAGCCCAACTGGCTGTTCAGTGAGTACCCAGGTTATGCCTATCTATCTCCAAGTGCTAGACTTATGGAACACAAGCAGCCATGCCCAGCTTTCCCCATAGCTGCTGTAGATTCAAACTCAGGCTTTCTTGCTTGCACAGCAAGTGCTCTACCCACTAATCCACATCCATTCTCTTGGTTCTCTTTTTCTTGACCATAATCTTGAAAAAAAATTCACATAAAATTTCTTATTGAGTGGTTTCAGAAATGTAGCAGAATGAATGTAAACAGCTTGACAAAAGCACGGTCCCTGTAAAGCCAACCAGCAGCTATGTTGGCCCTTCTAGACAGCAGCTGAGATGAGGTGTGTCTGAACAAGCCAAAAGAGGAGTCAGGCTGCTTGGAGAGATGCTTTGACACTGGCGGGTTCTACCCCTAGACAAAGGGAACGGACTGCGGAGACAGGGAGAACTACTTTTCCCCAGAGTTGAGACCCCCAATTGGTTACCAAATAACTAAAGGTCAGCCCTGAAATCATGTACATACAAGCAACACTAAATGGACTTAGAAGGTTATATTTATATTTATGCATGCAACAGTAAAAAACAATTAAAACGAGATCATGAATTTGAGAGGGAGTGAACAGGAGGGGAAGGAGGGAACAAGGGAAGGAAGGAATAATGTAATTACATCTTAATTTTTAAAATGTGAAAAGAAAACACACTGATACTGGATAGATGCTGAGGTCAGCAAGCAAGAGGATCCCTGCAGCAGTATATTATACTTATCCTGCCCCTACAGTGTCTTATATGGATCAGAGCCCCTCTGTCACTCATTTGTTCCACTACTGAAATTCAAAGTGCCCACACAAAAATCAGGTTCTGTGGACACCCACCTACTGGAGCAGAGTTTACTGAGGTAGACAGGTACTAATCTGACAGTTCCTCTGAAAGCTACATTGTGTCAAATTCTTTAAAAAGAGTAAGGCAGGGCCATGTACTGGGCTAATGGGTCAGTTCCAGCTTCCAAAGGTGACAAGAAGTGAAGTCAGAAGGTTTAACAGCTTTCTAAGATTCTTCTGAATATCAAAGATGCATTTGAAGCTTTACAGAGAATTATGCCATAACCCTCTGCCCTCAGTAAACCCTATTACTATGTTACTATAACTATGTATACTGCCTAGTTTTATGTCAACTTGACACAAGCTGGAGTTGCCAGAGAAGGGAGCCTCAATTGAGAAAATGCTTCCTAAGATCTGGCTGTATTTTCTTAATTAGTGATTGATGGGGGAAGCTCAGCCCAGTGTGGGTACTATCACCCATGGGTTGGTGGTCCTGGGTTCTATATGAAAGCAGGCTGAGCAAGCTATGATGAACAAGCCGGTAAGCAGCACCCTTCCATGGCCTCTGCATCAGCTCCTACCTCCAGGTTCCTACCCTGCTTGAGTTCCTGTCCTCACTGCATTTGATGATGAACCGTTATATGGAACTATGAGTGACATTAAACCCTTTCCGCCCCAAGTTGCTTTGGTGATGGTATTTCATCACAGCCATAGTAACCTTAACTAAGATACCATGAAATGAAGACTACAGTTTCAAATGTGAGGACGGGGAATGAAAATGCATCCCCATTGCTTGTCATGAAAGGAAGCAATAACAACAGAAGTTTCCAGTTAGGAAGAGAAGATGGGAGACTGTAAGTGCTTAAAGAAAAACTGAGAATAGAAACTAAAAGGTCAGCCTTGGGCAGAACTTAATGTTTCATTTTCTTTTTTTTTTTTTTTTTTTGTTTTTCGAGACAGGGTTTCTCTGTGGCTTTGGTTCCTGTCCTGGAACTAGCTCTGTAGACCAGGCTAATCTCGAACTCACAGAGATCCTCCTGCCTCTGCCTCCCGAGTGCTGGGATTAAAGGCGTGCGCCACCACTGCCCAGCCTCATTTTGTTGAGAGGATGTACAGGGCTAGTGAAAAAAAATTCAGGGCATCTTTCTCATAGACAAATGAAAATCTGAGTGGGAGACAGAACTGAAACAGATCCAGAAGTCACTGTAGAGGAAGTGAGGTCCATGCCCTTGGTGATCCAGTTTTGTATGTAAAGCTATCCCATACTATTCTAGTTTGCCTTCTGTTGGTGTGACAAACACCATGACAAAGAACAGAGGAAAGGATTTCTTTGGCCTGTACATGCAGGTCAAGTTCATCACTGAGGAAGTCAGGTCAGGAACCAAGCAGGAACTTGAAGCAGAGACCATGGGTGAACACAGCTAATTGACTCCCTTGCATGTCTCATAGTTAGCTAACTTCATTACACAGTTCAGACAATCCCCCACAAATACGCCCACAGGCCAGTCTGATCTGTCCCTCAGTTGAGGACAGTCTCGCAGTTGAGACTACTTTCTCAGCGACTCTAGGCTATATCAAGTTGACAGCTAAAGCTAACTCATCAGTTTCACAATATCAGTGTATGTCATGGGGGGGGGGGTCCTGCAATCTTTGATGACAGGAGTATTGCTAATAGCTAAACACTAATTTGGTATATCGCCCCCTAATTCTTGTCTCATAAATTTTAATTAAAATTCAAGGAACTCTGATTAATTTATAATGACAAAATTACCTACAATTGGTCTCTAGTATGTCATAAAATATGTTCAACAAGGCAAGTTAAGGCATCTAAAACCCAATGCCTCATATACTATGCAGTGGGTATTGGGTGTAGAATTTAATTCTCCCAACAATGTGAGCAGTACTTACTAAGGTTATGTTAGTAGGTATCCTCTTTCTCTTCTTCCATATCAATCACTTGGTGCTAAGTTCAGTGGCTGCCTGCCTCTACCATCCTCACCTCCACAGCGGCACACCATGGTCAGCCACTGAAGCCGAATAATGGAAGTCTTTCTGAAATACTGCCTTAGAGCTCATGGAAGTGCCTGCTGAAAACTGGCTTGCTGGGTTATATGCAAGAGTGCAGGCGCTCCCAGAGACAAGAGGCACCGAATCCCCCAGGAGCTACAGCTATATACGGGTGCTGGAAACCAAACTCAGGCCGACTGTAGGAGCAGTGTGCACACCTAACCCCTTTGCCATCTCTTTAGCCCTCACATTATTCTTAAGTAAATTCATCAGCTCCTACGACCTAGCATCCCCATCAATAGTTTCCAAAAGGTGGTTCCTGGGTCAGAAGTGGTGGATCAACAGAGAGTTGCTTACAAGTATTAATTTTAAGTCCTCCTACGTCTAAGTTCTCTTGAGTCTGTGAGTACGGCTATTAATCAATGTCTTGCCAATCTTCACAAGAGTTTCTCATGAACCCTGAAATTTGAGAGCTATAAGTAGGTCATTAAATAAATTCAATAACAATCAGCACTTAAAAAACAAAAACAAAAATGAGATAGAAAAAGAACAAAATTCATCGCATTGTAAAGTAGTATTTGTTCAACTTTTGTCTCAAATATACATGCATATTTCTACAGATGCATCTGTACTGGTTGTCATGGTTTAGACATTACATGTCCCTCAAAATCCCATTTGTTAGGACTGGAGAGAGTTCAGTGGTTAGGAGAACCTGCTGTGTTTGCAGAGGACCCATGTTTAGACCCCAGGACCCACATGCTGGTTCATTAACATCCATAACTCCATTTCTAGGGAATCTAAGACCCTCTTCTGAATTCTGCGGGCCACCAGACATGTATATATGGTATGGCACATACATATATTCAGAAACATTAAATAATAAATGAATAAATAAATAAATCTAAAACCAAAAGCCTCAGTTGTTAAAGGCATGGCAGCCGTCTACGGCCCCGTTGAGAGGCTCTCTACACCTTAGGTGTGCTTGGAAAGGACACTGGGAGCCAGGTTCTCTCTCCTCTTTCTTATTCCACATCCCCCACGGCTCGAATTTCCTCCTCCTCCCTCTCTTCTATCCTCTATGATGTGAACAGCTCTTGTGCTACACAGACACGGGCTCTGATCAACAAGGTGACGGGACCTAATCAGAAACTTTTAAAGCTGATAAGAAATCTTTTTCTCTTGAAAGTTGACTTCCTCAGGAATTTTCTTACAGGGAGAGACAGCTGACTAACAGTTAAGAGGTTGTTGCAGGGCGGGTTCCAGATATTTTCAACTACCTGAAGACTGCATGCATAAGGCCACTTAACCCCATGTCATGAGGATCCTATCTTAGTCTCTGAACCATTCTACTTAACACGGTCTTATAAAATATACTGGTTCTTCTCATAGTACCTTTTGTACTTAGTATTTTACCTTATATTTAACTTTGACTTCCTCTGTACTTTATTCCAAAGCTTAGTATTTGTCATTTTTCTTCTTTGTTAGAACATTAGCTAAAGACAGAACATTCCCAGCCACTTTCCCAATGCCGCTCAATAGTATCCACCTACCCATAACATCCACCCAACAAACCTTGCCTATATGAACTCCAGAGCTAACAAAGCCGGTAGTGGGCTTTGCCGCCATGTGTATCTCATGTCCGTGATCTCTCTTATAAGTCAGCACTGCCTTGTGGGCCAACAGTTGAATCTGAGCCATGTACTTCCAGCACAGACCTTGGGGAAGTTACCAAATTTATTTCGTAAAATGCAAACAAAAGAGTTCTGGAATAGTAAAACAGATATAAACAGTAACCCGAATGACTTTTAATTTAGGCCAAATGAGCAAAATATTAAATTAGTATGAGTCACAGAACAAAGAGAACTGCGGAGATCTATTCTAAAGGGAGTGCAGGAGGCCAAAGGCTCAGGCTGTCGGTGAAGTGTGAGGTATTTGGCATTTCTGGAGGCTAAGAGTGAAATCAATTGTGTGTAAGATGAGAAGGGCATACACACTGAGGGTGAAAAACATCACAGACAAAAGAAATGGAGAGAAGAGTCATAGACACACGAAAATGAACTTGCTGGAGAAACCATGAAACAAGGTTTCGCAGTTAAGAGAAATTACAGCTCTTTCAATACTTAGTGTAAGCCAGGGTCCTTCTTGTCCTCACTGACGGGTGCATGTGGATGCTGCTGTTCCGCAAATCTCATGGTATAAAATGTGAGGGAAAAGACCTCAGCACTCAGTTCCTTTGTCGGGACTGTAAAGCATCTCAAGCAGCAGCATGGCCCTAGACAGTGCCTGGGTGAGAACCCCAGTCCTACTATGTATGACTGCATGACTTCAGACACAACTCTGAACCCCAGTTTCTCTGCTCAATGATGGAAGTTGTCACACTGCTGCCAAAAGTAAGGCTTCAAAAAGATGCCCGAGACATGGTAAACAGAGTACTTACTAAGTACTGGATTGTCCTTTCTTTCTTTTCCATTTCTTTTTTTTCTTTCTTTTCTGGGACAGGGTTTCTCTGTAGCTTTGGAGCCTGTCCTGGAACTAGCTCTTGTAGACCAGGCTGGCCTCAAACTCAGAGATCCGCCTACCTCTGCCTCCCAGGTTCCTGGATTAAAGGTGTGCGCCACCACCGTGCGTACTGGACTGTCCTTTAAGCACTCTCTGCCTGTTAAAACAGTCCTATGAAGCAGAGTGCTGTAGGGCATCCATGCCCACTGATAGGCAAACATGAGCCACAGATGGGTCAGAATTGACATTCTAAGCAGCTGCCTTACTGTCCATATGAGAACAAGAGAGTGAGCTCACACTTGTCTGTGCCTGGAATAAGTTGCCCTCCAGGAGACGAGGCTGACCCACTACCACTTCATTCACTCAGCTGGTGACTCCACCAAGGGAAAAGGAGCTGTTTATTCATTTTATGGCTGATGCTTTTTCTGTACAGTGGATCACACTCAGCAAGCTTTGTTAACTAGTGAAAAGGAAGCAGCAAAGGGCTCTGCAGAGCATACATCAAACTTTCAAAAAGTCAACTTCAGTATCAGCTACATTTTTACATTTCATTTCTATTTATTCCTGTTTATAAAAAGAATAAAGTGAGCTTAATAATCATGAAAAGCAACAGGAAGAGCAAAGCCTTTTGGAGACGACCCTGTGGCTCGGGGAAGCCTGTTTACTTCATCCAGCCTCACTATCACTACAGGAAGCACTGACCACTCTTAGAGAAGAGGCTACACTTACAGACTGCACAGTACTGTTACCATTTACTTTCCAGACCACTTCCATATCCCAAAAGAAACTGCATATGCAACAACCAGGCGTAACTACATACTGTATATGCAAAAGAAAAGTGACTTCTTTAAATACAGCCTCTAGTAAACCTCTGCAAAATGTTTAGTTGGTTCAATGCACAAATTAAAATCATGAAACAAATTCCTGATGCCTCCACTGTGCACTATGACACAGTAAGTCTGTGCTTTCACAGGAGCATGGCAGCACTCCCTTAAAGGACAGCAATCAGTACTGACCCCTACGGCCAACTCAGATGGTTAAGGTTAGAACCCCAATTCTCAGGTTTAGCAATTTTGTTTCACAACTTCTTAGTAAAATTAAAGCACTGTGACAACACAGTCTTCTTAGGTATCCTTTGTTAATTTCATATAGAAAAGTTTAGGAAATAAAAGCCACAGGAGTTTCAAAGATAAAACTTTATTTTTAACACTTGCTCACGCACATTTCTGAAGACCTACAGTCCTGTACTTGTGATTCACAATAGTTATGGCAACAGAATTTAATAATCCTGCATCTACCCTAAATAATGCAAAGGAACTCACTGTCGCTCAGAGCACAATCTTCCTGGCTCTCCTCATCACTGTCCGCAGATGGAGCTCTGTACGGAGGAGGCAGCTTCATTGGAGGCGGAGCTGTTCCATGTCTCTGAAGGTGAAGAAAAGGGTTAACAGCTTTCATATGATCCTTTTCTCCAGCGACAAAAGAAAACACACACATAAAGATAATCTGAAAACAGTCTGGCTGTAGCTGCCTCAGCCACAACACAAGGACTGTAAAATAAATACAATTTATTTCTTCCAGTTCCTATTATTTTATAAAAGTAATTTTATATAAATGCAGCAATGCAACAATAGAAATTCAAGAGCACAGCTTTGAAGAACACTGCCCTGTCTAGAACACACCTCTTTGCCCGTGAGAAAGCGAGACATGTACATTCTCTTTATGCCATCAGACTCAATCCTCGGTGTTACCAATTAAATGACTCACAGATTTTCAAAACAAATGCTTTAAAAATATCAACTTTAAAATTATTCAGGTTTTTTATTATAAGGATTACAGATTATTTTAAAAGTAACTAAAATATCAGATTTTATTAGTTTGTAGATGGTCATACACATTTAATGCTAAAAGGGCAGTGGGTGTAATTGATTATTTCTAAATAAGGATGCTCTAAATTTATACAGCAAATAACATAACATACAACAATGTGACTCATATGGATAATTAAAGTGAAACAAAATTCTATTATTAAATTACCTTCACAGAATGAAGACATGTTCTTGAAAGTGAGAAAAAATTAATCATGCCAAACCTTCCAGAAATGCCAGGTGCTGCAGAACAGGAGCTGAGATGCCCAAGCCCTTCACAACACCCAATGACTAGATTACGATTTGCCTTCCTACATGACTGCAATAAAGTGCAGTCAATTATGCTTTATCTGACAAAACCACTAATGCAAGGTACACCTCTGCTGAGTGGACACTGCCCATTATAACACGGTACACCTCTGCTGAGTGGACACTGCCCATTATAACAAGGTACACCTCTGCTGAGTGGACACTGGTCATTATAACACGGTACACCTCTGCTGAGTGGACACTGCCCATTATAACACGGTACACCTCTGCTGAGTGGACACTGCCCATTATAACACGGTACACCTCTGCTGAGTGGACACTGGTCATTATAACACGGCAGTGAATTCCTCCAGAAGAGAAGGAACTATGTGGGACTCATGGAAGAAAACACTCATATTTCTTGAGTACAATGTCTAATGAAATCAGTGATTATATATGTGGAAAATACAAAATATTAAACTGTAAGAGTGATAAAGAGAAGTAAAATGTTTCACATTTTACTAAGAAACAAATCAGAATGTGACAGCTATAGTCTTCAAGTTGAAAAAAAGTGAGTGAAATGGAAAGAAAAATAAAGTGGTGGTCCCACTGCCAAAACTACCCCTTCTTTTCTCAGAATCAGCTTATTCAATGTCAGAGATGATCCTTCAAACAAGAGCAGGGGCTGAAAGTACTACTGAGAGCTAAGAATGCCAGCTTATTTGATTACATCCAACACTCTTGAGAGAAGATCACAGGTAAGTACATCCTAACTCAGGCTGGAGTGGAACCCATCATCTCTCTGCTTAACTTCCCAGTGCAGAGATTAAAGTGTGCATCATGCCCAGTCCCCCAGGGCACCCTCCTGCTGCACATTAAAGAAGGGTGTGCACACAGGCAAACCCTCCAGTGATGGAGAAGGCTGGAGCTCTCTATGCTGAAGTAGACCAGGAGATGACAACACCATCAACAAAGAGAACAAGACACACTGAATGGCACTTCCTCTTTTAGTCCCAGGCACATGGTGACCTCCCTAAGTATTCACTGGGTATCTAAATAACTGCCCTGATTCATGCTGTTGCCTGAAAGATAAACTTTCAGAAAATAACAGTGATGCAGGCAATTCTTTTTGTTTGTTTCTTTGAGATACAGTCCAATGTGATATAGCCCAAGCTGGCTTCTAATTCTATACATTGCCAAGGATGGCCCTGACTCCATCTCCCAAGTTCTAGGATTTCAAGCATGTGCCACTGTAACTATTGCAAATGATTCTCACTTGACAGTAGAGCATATTGATTTTGAATGGCAGAGAAGCAAATGGTTTGTCTTATAAAAGATAGCACCAAAGTTACACCTTCTTGTTCCATAAGGGATGAGCTAATTTTCTATCTAAATTTGAACTTTACTTAATTCTCTTCTATTCCCTGCACCAGGCTTACCATCTCTTATTGCCCTCACTAGTGAGTTAAATAAATAGTTGGCAATGCACTTTTTCATAGTTTTGTGAAAACTGTTGTAATTTTTTACACTATACACCGACAGTTTTGGAATTCCCACTGTGATGATCAAGGAGACTCACCTTCCAGAACTAATTAAACAGAGATGACTCATATGCAATTTGTGAGCTGTTTAAACCCATTTACATAACTTTTTTGACTCACATAGTATATATTCTGAGAAAGAGAACTCCATTACTTTTTCCTATTTCTCTGTGGTTTATTTCCAATTCTGTGTGTGTGCTTTTGATACTAGATTAAGTCTGATCTGTTATTCACTTGGACTGTAACTTAGCAACGGCAGTAATGAATGGAGTTTGGGTTTTGCTCTCGACATTGGGTGGCATTTATTGAGAATGACAAACCCCCCAAAGCTGGCTCATGGATCTAATGTCCACTGGTTGAGAAGTAATAGACAACATGCTTATTAGTTTCCTGTTTGATTTCATGCTGAAGAAACAGGCGGTTTGCATTTCTGTGTCTGCACGGCTAGGATAGCATCTAGACGCTGACTCTCTGCATTTGAGGAAAACTCTTACTGCTCATTTTGAATGTATTTTAATAATGTATAACAGTCCTGAAAGCAAAAACCAAAAACACCTTTTTCTCTTTAGTTTAGAAACTAGTGTTATTTAAACCACAATCTGAGAACCTTTAAAAGAATCTAAGCACCTAAGTGTGTATGTGGAGGTGTACAGGCCCATGAATTTGAATTCAGGAGCCTCGGAAGCCAGAAGCCTGGGACCCTCCAGGAACTAGAATTATACTCAGCTCTGAGCAGTCAAACATGGGTGCTGGGAACTGAATTCAGATCTGCAGTAGCTCCACATCTTCTTAACCCAGAGAAACGTTTTTTATGTGAGAATCCAGATTCAAAGAAATATGTGCTAGACACACCTGTGATCTCAGCATTGGGAGATGGAGGCAGGAGGATCAAGGTCTCTCTGAGCTAGAGAGCGAGTTCCAAGACAGCCTAGACTACACAAGACCCTCTCAGAAAAAAAGAGAA
Organism: Microtus pennsylvanicus; assembly: GCF_037038515.1. NCBI lineage: Eukaryota > Metazoa > Chordata > Mammalia > Rodentia > Cricetidae > Microtus > Microtus pennsylvanicus. The sequence goes on along the minus strand of NC_134591.1, from coordinate 34,826,985 downwards.
AGCAAACAACAACAACAACAAAAAAAAAAACAAACAAAATACAAATCAAGATTCACATGATCAAAGTGATGAGAATTTTCTCAACAAAACCAAAACAGTAATATTATACAAACAGCAGTCTGATTACAACTGAAATAACTTAGAAAACAATCAGTCTCACTGGCAAAACACAGCATTTCTAGGAATAAATCAAGGGTCTATACTTTTCTGGATTATGAACATCAATGAAGAGAAATAATTTCACAGAAATAAATATATGCTAGGCAACTAAGTTTGCAACATCAGAGCAATGTGTTGTTGTCTCAAATCTATCCCAAAACATCACCAAACTAATTTGTGGAAATGGACAAGCTGACTTTAAATTTACATAGAAATAAATGAACATAACTGTGCAAGACTTTAGAAAGAGAGATATAAAAAAATAAAAATAAACCCACTCCACTAGAACACAAGATTGATAGCCAGGTACCAATAAATGAGGAACAGAGCATGCAGAGATAGACAGGCTGGTTGAAGAGCAAGCTCAGAAGCATGGCCTCCCTCTCACAATTCCAGCCAGGACAGGCTTGGACTATAAATCCTATTTTGCCCACCAAATCCTATTTTAAAATAGTGAGCCAATTTCCCTTAATGGGGTAATTGATACCATATTCAAAGATAATTTTTAGTTCAGTAAATTCTATCAGAATAGAAGCAGGAAAATAAAATGGGTGACTAATTCAGACTGATTATGAAAATATTTTTTCCCAGTAGAGGTAAATTTTGATAAGAATCTTCTTAAGGAAAAGTAATATGTAAATGAAAACTTCCAACTGTGAGCAGCATACTCTGGGAATGGTCAGCCAGCCTGCAGAACCAAACAGTAAAGTGAGCTACAGATGTCCTTGGCTGTGCTTCACCTGGTCCCTGCTTCATCCCAAGACCAAGGTTCACACCCAGCAGAAATCCACAGGACACCTCACTGCTCTCACCCACCACTGTTCAGCTGTGAAAAGAAACCAAAGCAGTCCTCAAAAGTCCTCAAAGGCTTGCTTACCTTTGCTCTTGGTCCCTGAGTGTCTTGATCCTGGGTCCTGGCAGGTGGCTTGCCTTTGTTATGCACACTTGGAATGACCTGCCAACACCAAAGAAAGGGAGAAGGGAGGGGAGAGAAGGAGCGATGAGCTAGCTCAAATGTCTTCTTCTAAACTTGGTACCATGGTGCACACCCATAATCCTAGCAGGAGGATCCCAAGTCTGAATGAACTACACAGTGAGCTCAAGGCCACTCTGGGGGACGCAGTTTCAAAAGAAAACAAAAGGTGGTGCATACCTTTAATCCAGCACTCCAAAGGCGGAAACCTGAGGATCTATTTGAGTCTGAGGCCAGTCTGGCATACACAGCAAGTTCCAGGGCTACATACTGAGGCCATGTCTGGGGGTGGGGGGAATATCCCCCTCTCTTTCTGGTTAGTGTGGTATGGGTGACTTTTCTCACTGTGTAGCTCAGGTTGTTCTAGAACTTGCTATGTAGTCTAGGCTATCCTCAAACTCATCATCTTCCCAGTTCGGGATAAGAGGAAAGTGCTATGGAGATGGGGGCCATGTATTGGGCTTCGATACATTCCTTTTCGTCTATTTGTCTATTAGTTCAGGCCAGGCTTGGCACTAAGCAAGCTCCAGTCTTTGTTTCTGTGTTTTTAGACAGTAAAGACTTAATGAATCTGGTGACTTCATCTCAAAGTAAATAGATGAGAAGTTCAATTCAAGGCAATTGGCAAAAGAAGGTAAAGTGGAGAAAATCTGCACTATAAAATCATGTCACCAGAACAAATAAAGATTTGTGTGTAAGGTGAAGACAGAAAACTACAAAGCTAGACTAGTGTTATTTAAATATCTAATTCTGCAAAGGAAGTTTCAGTGGTGACTAAAGTGAGATGTTAGATTATAGGATCCCTCATTTATTTGACCTCTGAACTCCCAGCAGAAATATGTTATTTAGCAGACTTCATGGACTTGATAATTTCTATCACTGGTAGCAGAAGGACAAATTACAAACATTTCTACTATCCAATGAAAGAAGAAATTGGATGATTTTTTTGTAACTCTGTGGTGTGCAGACAAGGTCTGATACATAGTTGCATTCACTAAGTATTTATTTATAAAAGAATAAAGTTCAAACTTATTTTTTAAATTTTATATATTTATTTTTTATTGCATGAATGTTTTGCCTGCATGTAAGCATGTGTTTGCTCCAAGTGTGCCTGGTCCCATAGAGGTCAGAAGAGGGCATCAGATCCCTTGGAAGAGGAGTTATATGCAGCTGCAAGCCATTGTACAGGCGCTGGGAATTGTATCCAGGTAGTATGCAAGAAAATGCAGTTCTCTTAACCACTGAACCATCTCTCTAGTCCCCTGAAGTTATATATATATATGTTCTTAGAAATGCTAATAGCATAGCTTTCTTATTTATTTATTTATTTTTGCACAGAACCTCACTCATTATTCCAGGGCTACTTAGAACTCTGTATAGCCCAGGCTGGCCTCCAGTGTGTTGGTGAGCTACCATGCTTAGTTAAAGGTACAGATGGCTTGTCCTCCTGGTTCTTCCTCTGCAGCAGCTGCCTCTGGCATCTGGCTGCTAATTCCCAAATAATGTCTCTTTGTAATGTTATCTATGAGACACCATAGGAAAATAATAGCATTTTTAGTGTTTGTTTTCTTTTCTAGTCCTAGAGATTGAATCTAGGGCCTCACCCATGATAGGTACTCTACTCCTAACCACTAGTAATGGTGGTTCATATGGCCAACAGAAATAATTATGGCATAAAACCTGATGGCTGACATGAAGGTAGGGAAAAAAAAAACCTTTTCAGAAATAAAGGAACTGTCTGTCTAGAGAGCATTAAAAACAAAACAAAAAAATCACCTACTTTGAGCTAAACGCAAATGACATTTTATTCGATTTTACTCTACTAAATAAGCAAATTCAGAATTAGTAAGGTCTCAGAAATGTTTCACTTCAATAAAAACACCTATAATAAGTTCTTCAAAAGACTTGTTTTTATTCATATGTATGTGTCTGTGTGTATGTGTACATTCGTGTCCACGTGTCTGTGTAACTGTGCATGTGTGTGCATGTCCGTGCCCTCAAAGGCTAGAGAGGGTGTCAGATTCCCTGGAGCTGGTGTCACAGGCAGTTGTGAGCGGCCCAACATGGGTACTAGGAACCAAACCTGAGTCCTCTGCAAGAATAGCAAATGCTCTCAGCTGCTCCAGCTCCAGCAATACCTTCTTAACGTACAGTCAGAGCTTCCTAATCAGCATAGTGCTCCGCACTTTGTCTCACTCATAGACACTAACAACCTGCAGGAGTACAAGGTCACAGCCTATGGGCAGGCGGTTCTTGACAGATGCCAGAAACAGCACAATCTGGGACTACTTCCGCACATGTCAAAAGCAGGCCGAGATAGAAGGCATGCGAAAGCTGTGATATGAACATTCAGTTGCCTCTCATGATGTCTACATTCTGAATAGAGAACATACTATTGCATATGCTAATCACCGGCAAAGCTCAGAAGATAAAATGCTCACCCAAAGCAATATCTCCTATAGGAAAACAGAACGCCATCTATTTCATGTAACAGTGCAGTGAAAGATGAATTTTTATGGTGCATATACCAAAAGAAGGGCACCGTGCTAAAGTCATGTGATAAGGAAGTACAGCCAGGGTGCTGGAAGAAAGACACATCATACTGACTCTGGGGAAATTGATGGTCTAGCACATAGCTGTATTCAGTAAGTGCTTAGAGATGAATGAAGTTAACAATGCTTAAGGGATGGCTGAGGAGATGGTAACAATTTCAAAAGGGTTTTTTGTTGATGGAAGAGGGAGGGGCAAGGATAGGAAAAATATACACAATGCTACTATCAAAGGTACTTAGGTTATTTCATGAGAAAAAGATTACCTTGGCATAGAAACTTCCCAAAGAGAAATGCAGAAGGAATGAACCATAGGCTCTGATCACAAATGAACAATTGCTAGGTGAGGAAGGGCTGTAAACACAGCTGGGATTCAGAAGTTCAGAAAGGGATGTGTCTGTGCTAGTTCTGATGTGGCACATGAACTGCCGTATGGTTGACGGTGCCGAGTTTTTCAGCACAAAAACACTTTTACGTTATAGTATTAGGAAATCTTTTAGAGTTCTGAAGGAAGTTCAAAATTTAGTGTCAATAGGTCAAAATGCTTAAGATATCTGGGCAAGGTGGCCTACACTTATAGCCTTAGCTACCTACATAAAAGGCAAGAGGTCAGGAGTTTGAGGTCATCTTGGACAACTCAGAAAGATTTTGTCTCAAATAAAAACTAGGGGCTAAAAGTAGAAAGTCCGGGGAAGGGTGCTAGTTAACATGTGAGAGACTCTGGGTTTGATCCCTAGCACTGGAGATTCATTTAATAAAATTAAATTTGGAAGGGTGAGGATGAGTACAAAGTAGCTCAGGAGTACAATGCTGTCATGAGTGAAGCCCAGAGTTAAGCCATGGTTAGCACAGCAAACTAGAGAAAGCAATGAAACTGTGAAAATATTCTCTGCACCTGCCAACCTCCACCCCAAGACTTGTGGCAACAATCAAGCCAAACCCCTTTAGCAAAGGCTTGAAATTTAATTGTGTCATTGTGCTGAACCTGGTTAAAAGCAGAGCAAGCCAAACTAACTGACTAACACCATCAGTTACCATACACTCACAGCTGGAGGCCAGAGGCTACAGTGTGGCACCCTGCTCTGCTTCCTGGACCAGATGACATGGGTATGGAAGGATGTTCAGGAGATGCTTCTGTTTTTAGTGGTGAGTTTATGTCACCCACTGAAAACCTCATATCTCAACTCACTAGTGAAAGCTACTGGAGACTCGACATTTTTAGTTGAATCTATAACATATTCAAATGTTCTAAACATTTTTCAACTGGGCATTTATGGTGGCCACATAATGTATATCCAGGATGAACCATTTTCACTCACAATTGTTTATTGGGAAGTACCATTTGGCAAGAACAGTATGGCTAAATTTCCTGTTGAATGCAGTTCTAGAAATAAAAGCAAAGTCACAGTGCCATTCTCAATATTATAAAATACAGTTTAAAAACAACTCCAAAAAAGCCTAATTGAATCTCAAATCATATAAAAATGAGAGGTCTCAGTTGGTCTTGGTGGGGTGAGCAACACACTATAAGGATGGAAGGCACAGCGGTGGTACACAGAAACACAGCAGAGCTGCCCACTGTGACCACGGCTGCAGACCACTATTCAGAAACTGCATGCAAAGTACCCCATTAAAGCTGGGGTGCTAAGACAGCTGGTGATCCACTTGCCCTGTTCTCCACACAAGTATTAGCATCTGTAGTCCCTGAAGGATTGAGACACAAGAAACACCAAAACTGTGTAGTTTCTCTACTGTTCAGAAGTACACGTTCTTCCAATTCTAGGATTCAAGCTACTGAGAAATATACAGCTGCCACTGATACCTTTGTGTCAGAGGTCTGATTCTACTAACTGAGTGGTTATCACAAGAACAGACAACATATCTCTCTTTATAGGATCCAAACATATAAACACATGACGGCTCCTCTACAAGGTTTTTATACCTGACCCTTTCCAACTTCAAAATAACTTAGAAAATTGATATAGTGCGTCGCTGTGTTAGCAGAACCAACAAGCAGGCAGGACGGGACTAGGAAGAAGATTGTGTGATTCACAGGCTTGTTGAAACTAATAATGTATGGTGTCATGATTCAACTTTGGCCAGCAGATCAAAATTGGGTCTAAAAACAGAAATTGAAGGGAAATGTTAAATCTGTACTGAGTTACTGTTTTTTCTACTAGTAAGCCAAGCAACAATGAACATGTGGGAATACTGGGGGACAAAGGTTAGCACAGAGGAGAACAGAACAGGATTGTACTGACCCTGGGGGTGGATGACAGGCTCTGTACCACGAACACCACAGGGTTGCCTGCGTTCTTGATGGCCTCCACGGCTTCGGCATGCGAGGCATTCTGCAGGTCTATGCCAGACACCTAAAACTCACAAGACGACATTCTGATTAGAAAGGCACCAGATTATGCACGGGTTAGCTCAAGTTCATGTATCAATCATCCTGTGTGTGAGAAAAGCCAGAAACTAATGAGCTAGACCACTGTTTCAGGAACTGGAAACAACTACAAAGGAAATGCTCTACTTTTTCACAGTGTGATTCAGGAAAACCATGCTTTCACCTGGGGCAGGGCAAAGCGAACAGTTCCATTATAACAATATTTCCACTTTCATATAATGACCCTGAACTGGAAGCTGGTCAGGTTCCACTCCCGGGAGGTCTCTGCAATAGCACAGGGCTGTATGTAACAGAAGCTTTATTCAGAACGGAGTGAGGAACCTTCTGAACTTTTACTGTATCTCCGTTAAACTGAGGGTTAAACTATTATTACAGTGCAGAAACTGAGTATTTCCCAATTTGTGTTAACAAAATAAGTGTACAAGCATGCACAGGCTCTTTTGCTTATTATAGAAACTCAGAGAGCCTAATTTGCTAGCATCTCCACTGTTCTCTAAGAGCACAGAACCAGGGTTTCAAATCAAATACAGAGCAACAACTTAATTGTGAGGTGGGTTTAGTCAGCGGGGTGGTGAGTGCTTTGTTTCAAAGGCATGAAGAGAAGGATGGAAGGATGAAGGCAGGAGTTCCCCTAGTGGACCCTAGAGTGACAGATGGAAATGGTTGATAGTGGGAAGAAGCTAGGGACACACTGCAACACCAAATCCTGGTTCTTCTCGGCTTTAGAATTAGAAAGCAGGAATTCAACTGATCACATGAGTGAAGACCTACTCCTCAGAAATAAACCCCGGCTTCTTAAAGAAGTTCTTATTATGTACCTAAGTCTATCATGTAATTGCTTAAAAACAACTGTTTACAACAGACAGACAGAACTCATCATGGGCTTAAGTAAAATCAAACAAAATAAAAACTTTATAATAGGAATCACAGTAAAAGAACAAATGATTCATTACATTTGATACAATGTATGGTAAAATGTAACTCTGAATGCCAGTGTCAGCTTGAAAAAAACTAGCAGATAAGGCGGAAAAATAATTTTATTTATTTAAAGATGTGATTTATTTGATATGTGTACATATGTCACATATGTGCGGGTACTTGAAGATACCAGAAGAAGGTTTCAGATTCCCTGAAGCTACTGTGATAAGCTCTAGTGTGGGCAACATGACGAAGGTACTGAGAACATACGAGGTCATATGGAACAGAAGTAAGGGCTCTTAACTGTTGAGACACCGCTCAGATTCCTAATTTGTAGAAGACAAAGCAAAAGGCCACCAGAAAGCAGGTGGAAGGCATGCTTGAGGGCTTTGCTGGTAGAGGATAAGCTCATGGAAGCAGACACCACGGAGCCAGGACAGAACTGCAAACCAGAACCACAATGGTGTACCACTGTATTACTATTAGAATGGCCAAACTGATAACACCACCACCAGATGACAAATGTGAACAAACTGGATCATTTACTCATGGCTTATAGGGATATAAAATGGCTCAGTCACTCCTGAAGATAGTTTGATAGCTCTATTTAAATTTATAAATGAACTTAACATGAAGCCTAGCAAGCAACATTTGTACATTTTCCAGAGAAATGAAGACTTGTTTGCATTTGGTAATTACATACTCTGTTTGGTGACACACACCTATAATCTTGGCAGGAGGTAAAAGTGGGAAGAATAGAAGTTTAAGGCCAGCCTCAGTTGTAAACAGGCTCAAGGCCAAGATGGGCTATATGGAACTAGAGATATCTACTCTGGCATCATTCAACAAGCCCAATGCACTTTTAGTGTTTTCATGTCCATTTAAAATTTATTTCCCAGGACTAGAGAGCTCTCTTAGCAGTTAAGAGCATTTGCTGCTTCTACAGAGGACCTGGGCTCAGTTCCAATATGGCAGCTAACAACCAGTTTCCAGAGTATCTAAAGCCTTTTTCTGGCCTCTGCAGTCTCCTGTACTTACAAGATACACATAAATTCATGCAGCACTCACACATACACATACAAATAATAAACAATCAGTAAATCTTTAAGCTAAATAAGATTTGTCTCCTATAAAACTGAACACCTGTGACCCATGGACCATGTGATCTATCCCCTTCAAAGGTCAACTTCTTTCTGTAGACAAGATACAAGAACAAACGCCAGAACTTGCTAAGGATTCTGGGAAGCAAGTGTCCACCTGTTCTACATGCAGTGCAATGCTAAATGCTTCAGTCAGCTGGGGTTCTGGCCTTAACATTTTACTTGCTCTCCCCTCACAAGCTAGAGAAATTCAGATAGTGTGCATACGGTATACAAACTAAGGCACCACAAAAGGATATTACCAACTGGATCCAATTATACATGAGGTTTGCCAAAGTGATTCTTCTTCTGATTCAAACGTTTCAAGTTAAACATTGTTTCAACTTCACTTACCTCAAGTATTTTATCTCCAGTTTTAAGTGCATGGGTTTTTCCTGCAGGACTATCTTCTAACACTTGTTTGATGAATATACCCTTGAGCTCCTCTCCATTCTTTAAGCGCTTTATAACTGTTTGTCCACCAACAATGCTGATACCAAGAGATACGTTAGGTTCTCTAAAAATCTCAACACTGTAAAAGGGACAAAGAAGCACACTCATGAATAAGGTAATTTAACTTGCTATGTTGTCACTTTAAGTGCTCCATCTATTGCACAGCCTGTGGCTCATGTTTTATTAAAATTTCCTAAGGTACTTTAAAGATTTTATATAAATGATGCTAGCTCAAAAATTATAAGACACTCAAAATTTATGACATGTAAAAGTTTAAATTTTGAAAAGATGAGACTCAGGGATGGGCTAGCTAAGACTCAGCGTGCCTCTCTCCTATCACTGCACCACCAGTCATTTCACCCCTATGCACAACCTTAGCAGGGAGACTCTGAGCAAATAACAGAGGTGGAGACTGAAGAAGGCACATATTCATTTTAATAAGGCCTCAGCTTTTCAGAGTAAAATAAACTTGCTAGAGTGGCTCACAATCCACTGCTTTTCCCAGAGAGGTTTGAGGGTGAGGACCTCTGTAGAAGGCAAATGGTATCTGCTTTTAACGCTAAAAGAGTTTCTTTGCATTTGACTTCTGCATCGTTTCTGTTTGTTGGCTTCTGTATTTGAGATAAGGTCTTGCCATATAGCTAGGCTGACCTTCAACTGGCATTCTTTATGTTTTGGGATCCCAAGTGCTAGGACTACAGGAAAGTGCATCATATCACTTAAACAGCCATACAAATACCCAAACAAATATTTGTTTTTATCCAAAGAAACTATAAAAAGGAATATGAAATTAGTTCCTATATAAATTTTGCTTTAACTACAGAAGTATGACTAGAAGTTAACTCAATTTAAAATATTACTCAGAAAATATGTCTTCAGAGTCATTAAGGCAAATTTGGGAATTGTAAGATGATAGGTTGAGGGGTGTGGAATTAACACAGCATAAAAACAGAAAGAGGCTACTGAAGGACTTTAATAACCATAAAACTCTGGCAGCCTGACAAGTACAATATGTGCAATCAAATGCAAGAGAAGATGAGTTCATTCTGTGAGCCCAAACCAGACACAAATGCATATTCTCCACGAGGAGGGAGGAGAGAGAGAAGCTGGTAGGTGAGAAAAGCCTCAACTACTGTTTATAGCCCTGTAGCATCAGGGCACCCAAGGCAGCACAACCTCACTTATAACTGACACATGATAAAGCATGGCATCCATCAGTGGCTACTCTCAGAAGGACATTTGGAAGGTGATTTCTCTGAGACAGCATCAAAGAGTTATTACTGGCTAACAGTCTTTAGCCAAAAGAAGGGATTAAAATTTAGCATAAAGGATATTAATTATTTTAAGTCTCAATTACAGTGTGACTAAGTGTCTTTGTCATGGTTTCTTTTGCTGTGATAATACATCAGGACCAAAAAGCAAGCTGGGGAGGAAACACATTGCTGTTCATCACTGAAGGAAGTCAAAAAAAGAACCCTAACAGGGCAGGATCCTGGAGGCGGGAACTGATGCAATGGCCATGGAGGGGAGCTGCTTACTGGCTTGCTCCCCAAGGCTTGCTCAACCTGCTTTGTTAAAGAGCCCAGGAACGGCCCCGCCCACAATAGGCTGAGCCCTTCCCATCAACCACTAATTAAGAAAATGCCCTCCAGCTGCATCTTATGGAGGCAATTTCCTAACTGAGGTTCCCTCCTTTCCGATGAAGCTAGCTTGTATCAAGTTGACATAAGACAAGGTAGCAGAATTAAAAAAAAAAAAAACAAACTGGAAAATAGAACAAGGGTGTGCTTGCACTGAGGACAGTAATGGCATACACTCACATTCTTGGTGGACCCCAGTGGCTGAAGTTTGGCGTTTCCTCCCCTTCACCTTCCTCTCTCTCGGGTAACTCACTGTAAGGGGAAACACAGCACTTATAAGACACATTCTTATTCTTAAAAGTTCTTGGAAGTTCCAAAATTCCATGTTCTATAGGTAATTAATTAATTTTTAACCTTTTTAACGTATTCACATCAATAAACTGACAAAGCAAACATTCATTGCTTTAATAGTAAACATAGCAACCCCCCTATAGCTCCAGGACATCACACAATGATTAAAACCTTGTGAAACATGAAGCTCTTTTAAAAAACGATTGCCTTTAATTTGTACAATTTCACATTTGCAATGTCATCAATATATAACAGCCTTCTGTCGTTCTATAAAGAGTCTCACTTTGTAACCCAGGCTGGCAGTGAAGATGCATTGATCTTCTTGCCTCAACCTCCCTAGTTACCATACATAGTAATGGATTTCACAGTAACACTGCACACATGTCAGACATGTGTCACACACGCCACACACTCTGCTCTTATTTACCTCCCTGTCATGCTCCCTAGTACCTTCCTAGTGGTCCTACACACACACCGCTCCCCCAGCTGCTTTCATCTCATGTGCACTCTGTTCTGTGTCCCCTTCCCTCCCTGTGGATCTCTACCTCCCTTCGCAGTAACCTTCCTAGTTTGATCTCTGTGTGTCACATGCACACATTAAGTATAGACAAATGTATCAATATAAACCTAAGCTCCGTGTGAGAGGGAAAACATGCCATACTCCTCTTTGAGTCTAGCTTATTTCACATTGCACAGCAATCTCTAGTGCATCTATTTTCCTGCAAATGTCATTATTTCATTCTTTACAGCTGAACAAAATCCCTTGTGTGTTGGTATCACATTTCCCTTACCAGTTCCACTCTTATTGCACACTTAGGCTATAAATTAGCTGCCATGAATAGTGCAGCAATGAACATGGATGTGGAAGTGTCTGTGTGGCATGCTGACTCAGAACATACAACATATACACTAGCTGCAACATACTGATTTCCACAGTTGCTGGACCAGATTAAAGCCCCACCATGGAGCACAAGGTTGCTCCTTTCCCACATCCTCACCAGCATTGTGGTTTTTTTCATGACAGATACACTGAATGTAATTTCACTTTGAAATTTCATCATGGTAAAGAATACTGAAGAATATATTTTCAAGTGCTTATTGAACATCCTTATCTCTTCCATTGAGAAATACATATTCAATCTATTAGCCCATTTAATAATCAAATGCTTTTGAAGGAATATAATTTTTGGAGTTCTTTATAGACTAGAGATTCCTGTATGACAAATAGCTGGGAAAGCTATCCTGCTATCCTGGACCTGCCTCTTCTCTCTGCTGAACGCTTCCTCGTCTGTGCAGATTTTTAATTTCATGTAGTATCATTTGTGAATTCTTAAAGTTTCACCTATGCCACTGGGGCCCTTTTCAGAAAGTCCTTACCTACACACACCTGGAATGTCCTGTCAATGTTTTCATTGAGTAGTTTTAGACTTTCTACTTTTACATCATGGCTTTTGATACAGTAATAGATTTTGGTGCAAGGTGAAATAGGGATTGAGTTTCACTCAGTTCCCTAGTACCTTTTTTAAAGAGGCTGTCTAGATGAATGGGTGTGTCCCACAAGGCATGTATGGGGGTCAGGGGGCAAGCTGTGGGAGTTGAGTCTCTCCTTCCGCCAAGTGGATCCTAGTATTGGATTCAAGTCTTTAGTTTGGCAAGTGCCTTTTACCTGCTGGGTCAACTTGTCAATGTATTTCCCATTTAAAAAATTTTCATTACATATATTTGATATGTAAGGTACTGTGCTATCTGCTGATATCTTCATAAAAGTGTATATTATAAGGGCATATTCCCTTTAAGATTCCCTACTCTACCCTTTCTTACCTACTCCAGTTAGTTCCATTTGTTTCTCTACACAATTAGACTTCTACTTTCCTTTTCATTTTACACACCTACTACAGTTCCCTCTCTCTCCCTCCTCCCATCACCCTACCCCTTATCCACTTCCCAGAAAGCATAAGGCCTCCCATGGGGAGTCAATGAAGACTGGCACATCAAGTTGAGACAGGAACAAGCCCACCACAGGGAATGGGCTCCATAAAACTAGTTCATACACCAGGGATAAATCCTGGTCCCCCTGTCAAGCCCCGCGCCTTCCCAACAAACATTCCAAACACAAACTGTCACCCACATGCAGAGCTTCATCTATACTTGACCATGTTCTCAATGACATGACAGAACACACATTAATCCCAGATTGATAGATCCAATCCACTTTGTGGATTTAGGGATATTTTAATCCCAACATGTCCCCAACTAATCCGATAACTTTCCTGCCAACCTGTTTATAGGGCTTTATCTTGTCAAGGAATTACATCCTGCTATCTAGCTTTCTGCTCCAGAACCATGAGTCTTATAAATTGTCATTAGACACTACTTCCTGCAGATTCTCTGATGCCTGAGAGTCTGCACATCCTTCTGTCCTCACGACCACTTGCTGGCCTGTATAGAATCCATTTTGTGAATAAAAGTATAAAATTCTATTTGTGACCTAATTTCAAGAACTATAGAAACTTTTAATAGTAATTTTCTAATGCAAACTTAGTCATAAGATCCCTTTGTATTTTCTACATGTTACATTAATCGTGCACATTTTTGTAAACAAAAGCCAAACCAGGAACTAGCCATAGGGGGGAGGGAAGGCAGGGGAGGGTCTGCAGGGTAGGAAATGAGAATAAAGGGCAAAGTCACATATGTAAGAAAATGATAAGATGAAACATTACCTCACATGACAACTTAATGGTAGTTAATAGTAAATACACTACTCTACATTACTTAATACCAGCTTTTTAAAGGAAGAAGAAAAATGATATACCACGCAGCACTCGCATATCTTGAAGACACCGTTCCCATGTAAGATGAAGGCCTGGAGACAACCCGGGCACTGGGGAGTCGGTACAAAGGCAAATCTTCTTGCTCTCTTCTTTGGGTAGCAGCTGGAAGATCGACAAGCATGTCAGGACCTTGGGCATCGCTTGGAATCATCATGCCTAAAGAATACAGATGATGGGAAATCAGCACACAGTCAGTCATTCAATGCACTTTTAAGGATGCTCACTGTAGGTATGACCCTCCCAGCTAGGAGACGGATGACATTAAAGTACATAAGGGAAAGCCTTAATGCCCAGGGCAGAAAGCACCACTGAAAAATGAAGCAAGGAAGGTGCTGAACCAAGAAAGGTTACATTTCCAGTGGGCCTCGTGGGAAAACAAGCAAATGAACAAAACTAGGTACTTCATCAATAGCATTACTTTATTAATAAAACAAAAAACAAAACAGCACAAAAAAAACTCTCTTATGTTTTCTAATCTTACTGCAAAGCTTTCCTTTCTCACCCTAGGCTATTCTGGTCATGGGTCCTCTGGCATTCATTATGACCCCATGGAATAACAACTAAGTAAGAATTACAATTTGAAAGGCTTAGTTTAGAAACTTCAGAATTTATTTTTTCTATCTGTTGACTCATTCTATTTTTACAGATAATTTTAAGAAAGGCATTATTAACTATATTTTATGAAAGGGCAAACTCAGGTTAAGGATTTTGTTAAGATTAGTCTGTGCATGCATGTGCAAGGGGGATGTACACATGCCACAGTGCATGTGTAGGTCAGAAGACAACCTTCAGGGCTTTTCTTAGGTCATTGGGCATTGGGGCAAGTGCCTTCTCTGCCAAGCCATCTTGCTGGCCCAATCTATATACCTGTCCACCAAAGCACACATTGCCATAATTTGTTTAAATGTTTCCCTCTTTTAGGTCAAACTCTTATTCTTACTTTAATTCACTTATGTGTATGGGAGAGAGTATACACAAGTGTGCACCGATGTGTCCATAGGTGCACACTTAGGAAGGCAGAACACGACACTGGCTATCTTCCTCTACCACTTTTGGCCTTACTGTCTTGTGACAGGGGATCTCACAGAACTGGAAGCTCACCGCTTCAGTTAGGCCAGTCAGAGAGTGCTCAGATCAGCCCATCTCATCTCTCCATGCTGAGATTACAAATGCATATGGCCAGCTTTTTACAAAGATTTTGGAGATTTTAACTCAGGCTCTTATGCTTGCAAAGCACGCTTTCTCTCCCAGCGAGTCATCTCCCCAGTCCCTTACGTTATTCCTTTGCCTGTGTTTTTTTTTTTTTTTTTTTGAGATAGTGTCTCACTATGTACCCCAGGGTAACCTCAGACTCACAAAGACCTGTCTATCTCTGCTTCCCAAATCTTGGGATTAAAGGCATGCCCCCACCATGCCCTGAAAAGATTTTGTTTTTTTTCCATTATGTGTATAAGGGAGAATATGTGTGCTCACAGAGGCTAGATGTCATTCGAGTCTCTGGAGCTAGAGTTATAGGTGGTTATAAGTGACCCATTTGTGGTGAGTGCTGAGAGACAACTCTGGTCCTCTGTAAGAGTAGCAAGCACTCTTAACCACTTAGCCATATACCCACCTTTAGTTATTCTTAATTTTTAAAATGTATTTTGTGTGTTGGGGGGACAGTGTACATGTGGCAGTCAGAGGACAACTTTCAGGAGTTTCTCTACTCCATCTTGTGGAAGGCCTTGTGTTCCTGCTGCTGCATGAGCTTCTAAGCAATTCTGCTCTCTCGCCTCCCACCTCATCACGGGAACACTGGGATTACAAAAGCATGCCAATGCATCTGGTTTTTCACTTCAGTTTTGGCAATTAAACTCAAAGTAGGAAATCACACGGGCGTACCCAGTCGTCTTTAAAAACACCGTCGTAGACGAGTCTTCTAGAAGTGACTTTGAAGTGGAATTGTTTAGGCCACCTCTAGAAAGACCCCTGGAGCGACATTCGTCCTTGTTTATTAAGTTTTCAGGATGAAATAGCAAGTGCTTTCACAATTAACCATCTTGCTGCTGCTGTGTGTGTGTGTGCACGTGTATCCTTCCTTTACTATCACTTACATTGTTTATTTTGCATGTGAATTTGTGTAGTGAGCATTCATGTATGCATGTTCACACATGCGAATGTGCTTATGTGTTCATGTATGGAGGTCTGAGTTTGATGCAGAGTTTTTCTAGATCACTCTTTACCTTTCAGAGTCTGATTCTCTTTCTGAACCTAGAGCTCACTGTTACAGTTAGTCTGGCTACACAGCCAAGGACCCCACTGTCTTTGACTGCTAAGCACTGGAATTAAAGGGGGCTGTCACACCTACCTGGCTTCTACAAGGATCAGAACCTTGATCCTCACACTTGTGCAGCCAGCACTTTACCCTCCGCATATCTCCCCAGCTCCAGGCTCTTCTCTGTAATTTTGACTTCTATTTAGAAGGACCCACAACCTTGAGGCATGTTGGTAAGGGGAGAGTAACAGATTTGGACTCCAGCAGGAGGCAGATTCCGTGTGGGGCTTGGGATGTGGTTCAGTTGGTAGAATGGCTGCTTGGCAAGTGTGAAGCCCTGGCTTTGATCCCTAGCACCACATGAGCCAGCTGTGGGGTGTACCCCAGTAATCTAGCCCTCAGGAAGGAGAGGCAGGAAGATTAGAAGTTCACAGTAATTCTCAGTTACATAGTTTGAGGTCACCTGGCCTACTTTCCAGAGAGCAGAGTAATTACCGACAGAAAAGCAGCATGGTTGAAGAGCTGACTATGAACAGTTCTGTGCAGAGTGAAGCAGGTGATGGGAACCTAGCAAGGTTCAACTGTGGAGAATTTTGCTGTCCTAGGAAGGAGCCTGACTTTGCTGTGCCAGGAGCTTTCCTTAAAGCCAGTGGGGACAGCCCCCATGGGACCCATGAACCATTGATTGAAGCAATCTCCCTCTATGACACTCTTCTTTGTAATTGTTTTCTTGAAGAAAATGTAAAATGCTGTAAATTATGAAGTGTTAGTTGAAAGCTCACACATATGTAAGGAGATAAAAAGCTACTTCATAGGGTTGCATAACAATAAATAATGCAGCACTTATTCAAATGATATGAAATATGATACATATTTTCATCAAGATTATTATTAGGGGCCATGGTCAGTGGGATGCTGCTTGCCACCAAGCCTTGCAATCTGAGTTCAATCCCTGGAACCCATGTGACATGACAGAAGGAGAATACCACCTCTGACTCCCATGAACAAGCATGAGTGTGCACATACACAAAATACAACTGAAAGAAGCCTGCAACTGAAGCTTCTCCAGTAGATGCACTTGCCCTGCCTGCCCTGCCTGGCCCGCTTACTGTGCTCCTGCACGTCCAGGTCTGTCTTGTGGGCCCCACTACCCTCATTATGCTGCAGAGTTCTTACAGAGACAACAGGGAACAGATATGAAACCTCTCTCCCATCCTGAACCAGGCTGTCGGGCTAGGGTTCAAACCGTTTCCTTTCTAACTTTTCTCCATGTTTCTGCCTGTCACACCCTAGTCCTCAGGCAGGCTATGCAAGTGATCTACCACTGTGCCTGTGCCTGAGCCTCCTAATTTCTTTTATTCTGAACTCAAAAATTGTTTACTGTACCAGAATCCAACATAGGGACCTCCCTCCCCTTCCTGAAATGTGTAAGACAGTCCAAAACGGCACCCGTGTCCCCTGTTTGCTCAATAAAAGAATAACAAGGCAGACTGGGGAGCTGTGGTCTGTTTAGAGGCCTGCACCCACATCAACATCGGTTTATTCATCACTTCAGTACATCTAGGGACCCAATATAAACTCTCAGCCAGGCTGTCCTCGTGTTTGTAAGAGCATGAGGAATTTTACCCCAATTTTCTTCCTTGAATCTGTTCCTATCATGTTTCAGATGCTTGACTTACCAAAAAAGCAGAACTGACCTGTCAATCACAGACTCTGCATCATCTCTTCCTGCGAACATCAGCCACACTTCACCTTGAACTTTAGTAAATGACCACTCCTATTACTTTTGATCTTGTCCAGAGACTACAAAGCAGGTCTAATCAAGTGGCAATGCAGCGGAGTGGGGGTGACTAGAACTCAATCATGCTCAGTTGCCTTTCCCATCCCCAGACACCTTCACTGCCAACTGGTGGGACCTCATTTCTGTGTGGTAGTCAAAGCGATGCCCGACAGCTCCAATCTCCTGTACACCTCAACTGAATGAGTGGGAAAGCAGAGGTGGAGCAGAACCGCAGGCAGCGACTGTAAGTATAGCAAAGGCTCCACTTGCCAAGCAATTTCCCACCATCGCTGCTCTGCTGTGCAAGTAAGTGCCGGTCAGTCACAACTTATCAAGCCTGGCCCCAGGCCATCTGCCCACTGTTCCTCTCTTGCCTTTCGCCGGCACACAAATGCCCACTCCTCACCTCGTACAGTACCTGTCACATTCTTTACAGAGCTGTTCACCATGTGCTCAGAGCACCCACCCACCCACAAAACAGATCGTGTACAACTGTTAGTCAATGGCTATAATGAGCACAAAGGTTATAAAATCAAGGAGGTTAAAAAAGGTCCCTAGAAGTTAATGCTTATAGAAAAGGAATGGAGAAATTTTTCCACACCTTTATACTTGGTGACTGCAAGAACAGAACGGTATGAAGAAAAAGCAAGAAGAGCTTGAGCAAAGAAAACAGGTGGTTGCATAATTCAGCAAGAGAAACACGTAAGGTGATGTGTTGAACAATTACACGTGAGTACCATGCTGCCTTCTCACTTGACAGATACTATTTCTGTGCACACTGTGGTAACAGAGCCAGCGACAAGCCTCACCCCTCAGAAACTCAGCTTACAGCAAGAGACTGGCCTGGAAATAGATACAGAGGACAGAAAAGCCTCTGGAGTGGGCAGCATGATGGAGATGGAGCTGTTTCCTCCCTGGAGTCTTGGAACACTGATACACTGATTGTATTCCTCATTTACAATTCATCTTCCTGCCTTTCATTATGAATTATGTTCGTTTACAAGTTTGCTTTCACACTCCCTGGAGAATGTGAGTATGCTAAAGAACAACATTTTGTTGGTATGCTTTTGCTGTTGTTTCTTTTATGTTGGTGATGAGGCCATTATGTGCTCTATTACCACTGAGTCACATCCAAAGCCTAAAGTCACTATTTTGGATTAACCACAGGATCATGAATAGCCCATTACACAGGCTATCAACACATGATTTTAAAATTAACTGTCCTATAAATCTGAGATCAATTTGTTGCAGATAGAGTGCACAATTGAATACAAATCTGAATGGGGCTCAGAGCCTCTCAGATCTAATCTGACTTTACAACTGAAGAAAGAGGGGCTTAAAAAAGGTACCAGAAGATTACCAGTTTAGTACAAAGGAGCCTGGTATTCAAACAGGGCCTTTTATTTGCTGAGTAAAGTTCTCAAGAAAAAAATACAAAAATGAATGGGATCAACTTAGTACACATGGTGCTATGTCAGCCCATATCAATATCTTTTTAGCCCAGCACGGTGAGCATCAATCCAGTCATGCCTGTCACAGCACTCCCTGATGTATGTGCTTATGAATGGTTTCTGAGCAAGGGCACGTCATGATACATAACTTTAACAACAGTCCCGAATGATATTCTCAAGAACAACTACCTAGGGCCTTGCAAAATTGGATGGTGTTCCCCCAACGCCTCTCTGAGAATCTATAGACAGCTGTTTACAGGAGAGGGAATGCCATTTTCTTCAGTAATTTAGTAGCCATTGAGGAGTTTCTCATGCTCCTATAAATAATGGCCCACCCATGTTTCTGTAAGATAACCTAATGAATTTTAATGAATCACTGGGGGAAAAATGTCATGTACGTAGAAAGGAAAAGTTGGAAAGAAGATGAGGATCAACAGGAGAGGGGGACAAGAGAGTAATGGAGGTGAATATGACCAAAATCCATTACACATCATAATATAATCCATATGTATAACTAATACACACCAAAAATATTAAATGGTATAGATCCTTTGAAATGAAGACCCAAAACCTGTGGAGAAAGTTTGCTTTCATACATAGTCACGCAGACATATAGCTGGAAGATTTGATTTAATGGTAATAAATGATAGAAGGAAGGAGGGAGGAAGGGAGGGAAATAAGGAAGGAAGGAAGGAAGGAAGGAAGGAAGGAAGGAAGGAAGGAAGGAAGGAAGGAAGGAAAGACACTATGGCTCCAAGCAGTGCTGAGACACTTATAAAATAGTAACAGTGAAGAGGCCAGTGTGGTCTGTATACTCTTGTCATACACTGTGAACAAGTAAGTATCATTGATCAAAGAACCAAGGAAACGGGAAGAACTTTAAAAGGTAGATTTCCTATAGGTTGGGGAACATAAAGCTTTATTTTCTCCCAGCTATGAGCCTGAAAAACTGCAGAGACTCGTCTAATCATAGGGTTCCATAGTGCCTGCTCTGGGCACTCACAGGAGCAAACCAGCATCATCACAGCACAGCTTTCTCTAACTGCCTTCAGGGCTCCATTCTGTAGATATCACTGAACACACTTGTGACCTCACACCAAACTGTCTCCCTTACATGTCTGATACGTGCAGTGTTAACACAAAGAGCTTTTCCGAAAGCAAAAACTAACAGTGAAAAGCAGCACAGATCCTGAACTGCTCTGAGTCCCTGAGGTGGGGACTGAACAACTTTACCATAATCTCAATAGCATGACAACAGCCAGCATTTAACTGTTGGAGGAATAAAAAAAAATCTTTTAAAGTTGAGGCTTTAAAAGTATATAAAAATTGTTATTCTAGAGTGGCAAAGAGAGGTATAATATGTTCAGAACTCTTTAATGGAACCTAAGTTATTAATGTACTAGAAACAACTATAATTTATGATGAAGAAAATGCTTCATAAATGTTTAAAATATTCACCTCTTTATTAATATTTAACAGCCCCATTCAATGAGCTAGCAATTCCACTTAATGGCATTGGAGACTTTAACATATATTGGGAGAGACGTAGTTCATGTAAGGGAGTAGTCTCCCTTCCAATCTGTGCTGTGATACAAAGCAGAATGGGGCATAGAATAAGCAGCCATCTCAGTACACAGAAATTGAAAGATCCAGTTGAAATCTCAGCCAAAGTTGCTCTGAGTCAGACTAAGTGATAAACAGTTTTAAATTCGAAAGATCATAATGAGGACATGGAAGGGATTGGAGGGAGAGAAGAGAAGGAGGAAACAATTTAATTATGTTTTAATTCCAAGAAATTAAAAACAGCATGATGAATGTAAATGTGACAGTACAATGCATTGCATATAAAGCACAAGGACTGCAAATAATCTAACTTGTGTATAAGAAACAAACCCACAAACCTAAATCCAGGCTGTTGTTTGTTAGTAGATGAAGATGCTCCATGTCATCAAATCTGCTGCACTGACCATTTCCTTCAGATGAGGGCATGGACTGCCGCGAATCAAGGCCAAATGTTTCTTCCATCTTGAAAGAAAGACAACCAGAAATTCAGCATGATAAGAAGCAATGAGAACACCATAATGTTGTTCTAACCAGACAGCAATACATGAAAAACTGGGACTGCAAGTTTCTGCACACACCACGTTCCCCAGGGGGGTTATCCTGTCAAGAGCTGCAAGTGCTGCACGAGCCCACACACAGACACCTGGATATTTAATAAGTTTTGGTTTTAAGCATTAACAAATGGATATAAATGAGCATATTCCAGCACAGACAAATAAAAGACCTGGCCATCAATCAAGTCAGTTGGTCCTATATAGCATCCTGGACACCACAATGTCACTGCTATCTCTCAGCTTTGGCTCTTGGTTTGTTTGGTTGCTGTACTCATTCCCCCCTCCCCCCAGATTGGGTCTCACTGAGTAGCCCAGCCTGGCCTTGAACTCTCAGCCTTCCAACAACTGGATTATAGGTATACACCAGATGCCTGTCATGTGGATTGGCCCAAAACAGAACTTAAAGACTGGCAAACACTGCTGATGACTTAGTGTCCTTTTCTCCCATCTTCCCTTTATGGGCACGCCTTTTACAGGTTTTTAAAGTTATATTCTGTTGCAGTGCTGTAACACCTGTGTCTTCTCCAAAGTTCTATGTTAAATCAAAACACTCAAAGGGGTTAAATAGTGAGATACAGACCTTAAAGTGAAGGCAATTGAAACACAGCAGGTACAAAAGGACAGTTTTGACTTTGCAGCTGTTTCTTACGAGAAGACAGAATCAGAATCCCCTTGTGAAAGACATTCTCCATGAAGGAAAAGGGAAAGCAACATTTTCGTCTTCAAGCATAAAAATTGGAAACCTTAAGCCTCCGCCTAACACTAAGTTATACTTTCACAACATATTATTTATTAGCAACTCTATATCTCAGTAACTGACTCTATAGCTTCTTTGGTTCTTCCCTTATGGGGCTCCTGTGCTATATAAACTTGTGATATAAGTATGTATTCTTTTCTCTTGTTGATCTATCTTAATGCAGTTTAACTTCAGGGCTCTGCACAGTTGGAAACAGGATCAGTCTGTCCCCACAGCTTCCAAGCAGAGATTCTAGGAGGCAGGCCTCCAGCAAGGTGATCAGTTCATGGAAGCCAAGCCTTTATGAAGGAAATCGGAGACCTGAAAGAAAAGGCCCAATGAAGATTTCTAGATGACTCCTTATAGAAACTTCTATTTATAAACCCTAAATCGAGCCCTTCCAAAGCATCGAAGTACTGACACGTTGGCCTTAGATCTCTCAGCCTCCAGAAGAGAAGACATAAATTTCTGATGTTAAAAAGTCAGTTCAGTAAATGGTATGTTTGTTATAGCAGCTCACAGACACAGATATAGAATATAAATCATAAATTTCTGGGTATAAATTAAAAGTTTATACTCACTATATAAATATATTTAACTAACTTAAGTGAATAGCATTTTGTAAAAAGCATGTTTGGTTTTACCTTTTGCATTTAGAGTTCAGCTCTATAAGCCTAGATAACCTCAATTTGTGATACTCCCACCTCCAAATCTTGACTGTTGGAATTACAAAAATGTACCACCATGCAGGGTACCACTGTTTTTTATTGTTGGAGATTTTAGATTTTGCCGGTTCAAATAAAAATAGGAAATTTAATTTTCTTTCCTTGTTTTTGAGACAGGGTTTCTCCGTAGCTTTGGAGCTTGTCCTAGAACTAGCTCTTGTAGACCAGGCTGGTCTCAAATTCACAGAGATCTGCCTGCCTCTGCCTCCTGAGGGCTGTGATTAAAGGAGTGTGCCACCACCACCCAGCCAGAAGTTTAGATTTTCTAATGATCTACTTTCTATATAATTATAATGCTCAGACTTCAATAATAGAGAAGGCACACTGATGGAATGCTAGGCTAATTCCTGGCAGCTTTCCCAAACAAAACAACTCATGGTAACACAGAGCCCAGTGGAGCTGACAATGTACCAGGCAACTCAAATATTACATGGAGGTGACAAGAAGTAAGGTGTGATTGTCTGTCTGACTGGAATAAAAGGAGCAATAACTTCTCAGAGAGGGAAACAAGGAGATGGAAGGCAGTAGTTAAAAAAAAAGGAAAACATTTTGCAATTATTTGATATGGTCAGTGGCAATTCTGTTAACAGTAACTGGTAAGCAAGAAAAACCATCCCAAATCTGGATTTCAGTAAAGCAGATCTGGAATTTTATGTTTGTTTTATGTGTTTGGGTATTTTGCCTGCATGATCTGGGCACCTTGGTGCCTGCCTAGTAGGTACTGAGACTGAGCAACCAGTGCCCTTAACTGCTGAATTAGCTCTCCAGCCCTCAGTAAAGCAATTTGAATGGTTGAATCTTTAGAAAATTGAATTTGGGTTTTTTATAAACAGAGAAAAAAAATGAATATATTGTTATTCTGGTAAATAATCCTGAAGCAAAAAAAAAACAAAACAAAACAAAACACACCCACAAACAAACATAAAAAAACAAGACCTTTAAAAAATGGGCTGATGGTTGCATTGTAGGTTTTTGCACAGAATATACTGGGTCAATGAACACATAAAAACACGCTTAACATTACTAATCACTAATTAACAAAATTCAAATCAGTCATAATAAGGTAGGTGTGGTGGTACACGTCTGTAATTTCAGCTCTACACTCCAACACTCAAAGAGGTCTAAGGCAAGAGAATGTAGAACTCACAGCCAGCCAGTGCTGTTTTAAATCTGAAATGTCCTTACAGGCCATTAAGGCCTTAAGGAGGCAGGCCCTGGCTGATAGCAGCTGATCACTAGGGAGGAGTGTCAAAAGCTCCAGCCACCTCTGGCTCCAGCCTGTGTTTTCTGTTCCCTGTTCACACCACCACTGAACAAGTTTCTCCCACATATTCCTGCCACCAAGAACTTTTCTCACCATTGTGCCTTCCCTGCTATAATAAATAGGTAGAAATCACTCTGAAACCACGAGCCAAAGCAACCCTCTTAGATAGAGGTGTCTATCCTCTCCCAGGAAAAAGGTCAGTAACTAACGCACTGCCTCCACTTCCCAAATGAGGGGATTACAAACACTGGGCTCATGTACCTCATGCCCCATCATGCTCATCTATTCCCAACACATTCCTAAGTGTCACCTTCATTCACACCAATGCTTTACATGCCCCACAAACATGCAGATTTCATTTGTCAACTCTGACTCTGCAGTAGTTCAGGCAGGGCACGTCTGCCAGAATACTTGCCTACTAAGCATTTCCACTAATAAGCTGGGCCAGCTCCTGCTTTAGGACTTCAAGTCCACAAACTCCATATTCAATAGACAGTAATTGCAATGTCTCTCTCTTAAAAACCTGCCTTGGAGTACTTGAAAATGCTTACTAGTCACTGTGACCTGTGCACTTCCACAGTAATGCTGATATTCCCAAATAAACACCAGGATCCTTTAGAGAATTTCCAATTGTGATTTAGACTGGCAACCTAAGAAAACTGAAAACAAAACTTGAAGAGGTATTTATTCATCCACCAATACTTAGAGTAACATTATCCATGAACAATAAGGGTGGAGGAGGGGAGACATGACTCTCTTGAGGGCTGGATTGATCAACCTCAGCTTTCCCTGAGGCTCTTACGAATAGAGAAGAAACATATCTCCATCTCTAAAGCCAAAATATGACTGGCAAGGCTGGTAATGGCCTGAAGCCACGGCCTTGGGGGAACTGTGGCTTCAGATCCCAAGAACCCATCCAAGCTACCACATTTGGCTCTGGTTATCAGTCCCAGGACTGCTGTGTGCTTAGTTTATAACGCTCCTGAGATCCCTGTGCTGCCCTTGTGCAACACTGTTTAATTAGCTTCCTGCCGACTTAGTCCCATTGTATGGTACACTGCTTTCCCTATCCCGTTTCTGCCCTAGAAATAGTAATAAACTAGTTTGGTGTAAGATATAGCTTGTACAAGACCTCCCAGCCTCAGACTTTCTTATCTTCTCTATCTTCTATAGTTATCTTCTGAACTCATTGTCCTCTTTCTCAGGATCCTGTCACTCAAGAACAACCTCCTGGTCCTGTTCATGGCTCAGTAGCTAAAATCATCACAGCTCTTAGAGGAGCCAGGTTCGATACCCAATACCTATGTGGAAATCTAAAATGTGGCACATGTGTGAACATTCTCAGAAACTGTGAGTTGCTACAAACATGACCTTAAGGTAAAGATACCACATGTTTTGAAGATACAAAAAGATCCCTTCTTTAGAACTTTCCTCACATGACTGAAAGCAGCAGCTTCAGCTGGCTGGTGACACATGCCTATGAGGTCAACACCTGAGAACCAGAGGTTAAGTTGATTCCAGGGCTGGTGACAGCCTGGTCTACACAGTAAGACCCTGTCTCAAAAGGGACAAAGGCAGGGGGTAGGGGATGTCAAGAAGCCATTTGTGGGAAATAAGCTGTCACATGTCAAGGCAACTGGGTTTACGCCCAGAAATAACAGTAGGCCTAATACACATGGAACGCCTGAAGATGGCAGCACCTCCTGTGGGGTAATGCTCTTGTACACTGTAAAGATTTGCCACTCATATTGGTTTAATAAAACAATGATTGGCCACTAGCCAGGCAGAAGTATAGGCGGGGCAACCAGACTAGGAGAATTGTGAGAAGAGGAAAGGTGGAGACTTAGTTGTGAGCAAGATGCAGATGAAGCAAGATGAGACTAATTTACTGAGGGCTGGAGAGATGGCTCAGCAGTTAAAAGTACTTGCTGCTCTTCCAGTGGACCTGGGTTCAATTCCCAGCACCTACATGGCAGCTTACAACACCCTCATTCATGCAGGCCAAACATCAATGCAAATAAAATAAAAAAGAAATAGAGAATGCTTCACTGAGAAAACGTACCAAGGCACGTGGCTAAACATAGATAAGAATTAAGGGTTGGGGCTGGAGAGATAGCTCAGCAGTTAAGAACACTGCCTGTTCTGCCAGAGGACCAGGGTTCACTTCCCAGCACCCACATGACAGCTCACAACTGTCTGCAGTCTATCTCCAAGTGATTTCACACCCTCATACAGAGACGTGTAGGCAAAACACAAACGCACATAAAATAAAATAAATCATTTAAAAAAAAAGAATTAAGGGTTAAGTTGTAAGAAGCCTGAGCAAACAGTTTATAACCAATATAAGTCTCTGCATGTTTATTTGGGACTGAATGGCTATGGAACTGGGCGGAACAGAAACTTCCATCTACAAGCACCACTGACACCTAAAGAAATAAATACTGCCACAAATTCCCGCATCGCAGGATTGTCCCCTAAAAGTTCATTTGTGTTTCCCAAACCAACTTATTTGTTCTTCCTACAAACACCTTTCCTTGTTCTCTGTTAATGTCCTCTCTCACTTGAACTTATATTCTCCTAGGTCTAACCTGAGAAAAGCAGAGGATTTCCTGTTGAGACATGCAGGGTAAATTATTCTGCCTTAATGAGGATGTCTGACATATACTGCAACATGAATGAACCATAAGGAGCTTATGATAAGTAAAGAAAGCCAGACATATAGTGATAATGTTCACAACTTCCTGTCTTTTTTGTTTGTGACACAGTTTCTCTGTGTAGCTTTGGAGCCTGTCCTGAAATTTGCTCCGTAGACCAAGCTGGCCTCGAACTCACAAGAGATCCACCCGTCTCTGTCTTTGGAGTGTTGGAATTAAAGGCGTGTGCCACCACCACCCCATGTAATAGTCAATTCTTAAAAAGAAGACAGAATTACAGTTAGTGCCAGGGAATGATGGGCAAGGGGAGGGCACCTATTGTTTGGTGGTCTCAGTGTTTCTAATGGGGTCCTGGGATGGACAGAGACGGTGGATACACAACAGTGTAACTGTATTTAATGCCACCAACCTATATACCAAAAAGGTACAAAACATAGATAGTAACACAATTTTTTTGGGGGGGGAGAGTCTAGAAACTTAGATGATTCACCTCTTAAATAAAATAAGAATATATGGGTAGTGGAGGATCAACATTTGAATTTCTTGGGTATTATTTGTATATTGCAAATAAGGCCTTACAAAATCTATCACTACTGAGAAGCAAATAAAGATGCAAAGCCTACCCTGCCATTACTGTAGAAGGGAATTAATGCCAAGTAAGAACACGAAATAATTTGAAGAGAATCAAGTAGTAGTTTTTCAGAATATATGAGAGCTTAATAATCTTCATTAATATGTCCTATAACATTAACTCATATAATTCAATGTGAGAAGAGGTAAAAACTTAACATTTTATAGATTTTGAAATATGAATGGTTAAGGGTAAATACTATAAACACATATTTGGCTATTTTAATCTATAACCTTAACAGTTTATGTGTAAAAATGGACCAGTTCTTTGGGCTGATTTTTATTTAGAGGTTTAAGTTATTCTTTCTATATAAGAAAATGGTTATAATAAGAAGAATGACTGAATTAGGAAGGGAAACAAGACAGAAGCCAGGCACTGTGCTGGTTTCAATGAGGATTTCCCAAGGTTCAGATGGTTGAATATACACATCTGATCCCTTTTTTGGTAGTGCTGTGTGGGTAGGTTTAGGACATGTGGCCTTGCTGTGGGAGAGCTTTCAGGTTTCAAGCCTGGAGCCATTCCCAGTGCAGTCCTGCTCTTGAAGCCTAAGATGTAGGCCCTCAGCTTTCCAGTCAGATGGTCTGGGCTGTGTGAGGTGAGCTAGGTGAGTATGAACCAGAGAACAAGCCAATGAGCCGTATTTCTGCTTCAGTTCCTGCCTTGATGGACTGGGGCCTGGAAATACATGCAGAAACAAACATTTCCTGTTCTAGGCTGACCTTTGCTAGTGTGTTTTATCACAGCAGTCAAAAGCAAACTAACAAATATAAATTAAAGAAAGCTGTATCTCAAACAAGCTACATAAAAATGAAGATGATGTATTTGGGAAAGTGTTGAATGATCTGAAAGTGATTGTTGTGAACAGAAATAGGCATTAAATATATACTCAAATACTTTGAATGAAATTACAATTAAAGATGCATATATGCAAAAATTTAACTCAATACAACTTTTAAGATATGAATGTTTGACTAAATATATGGAGTAAATATTCCGAATATTTATTTTTGTATTTCTTCCCTTGTCTCGAAAGGGACCAATATTTCAAATTGTCTTTTATTTAGATAAATAAATTTCTTTTTATGGGAAAAATCAGCCACAGCAAGAATGTGTGCACATGTTCAGTAATCTCTAATTCTAGTATGCTTGTGTATTATGAATAGTCAGAATGAAACTGAGCACTTAGGATCCAGGGAAGAGCTGGCAAAGAGAGAAAGCCATTGTCACTAGAGTATACCAGGCAACTCTGTGTCACTACTTCCCACATCCAAGATCATTTACAAATTAAAAGCATCTGTTCTCTGGTAGGTTACTCAGAACCTTCTGCTGTGGGGAATCCTTGAGGCTTCATTAATATAGCTAGGATAGCACCTTGCCCAGCAGGGGGACCCACAGGATTTTCAGGAGCGAAAGAGACAAAAATGTCCAAGGAAGGCAAAGGCCCAATTTCTGCTTGCTTTGCTCAACACACAGAAAGGAATCAGACTGAGCACAGGGAGCAGGGGCCTATGTGAGAGCACAATACCAGCATGCCTTTAAAAGATACCCTCTAGGGAAGTCAAGTGGCTCAGTGGTTAAGAGCACTTGCTGATCTTGCAGAGGATCCTGGTTTAATTCCCAGAGTCCACATGGCAGCTCACAAGCATCTGTAAATCCAGTTCCAGGGGACCTGACATCCTGTCTAGCCTCTCCCGTAACAGTTACGGGCATGGTGCATATATACACATGCAGACAAAATACCTATAGGCACAATAAAACTAAAACTGAACTAAATAAACAAAAACACCATCTATACTAACTTTCTTCTCATTTGTTTGAAAATTAATTCAGGCCAAAAAATAAACAAATTAAAATAAAACATTAAAAATTCAACAGGCAACTAATTAACTATAATTTTATTTAAAAATCAAGTTTACTTGATCATTGGAGCACCGGACTGAGCTCCCAAGGTCCAAATGAGGAGCAGAAGGAGGGAGAACATGAGCAAGGAAGTCAGGACCACGAGGGGTGCACCCACCCACTGAGACAATGGGGCTGATCTAACGGGAGCTCACCACGGCCAGCTGGACTGGGACTGAAAAAGCATGGGATAAAACCGGACTCTCTGAACATGGTGGACAATGAGGACTGCTGAGAAGTCAAGAACAACGGCACTGGGTTTTGATCCTACTGCACATACTGGCTTTGAGGGAGCCTAGGAAGTTTGGATGCTCACCTTCCTAGACCTGGATGGAGGGGGGAGGACCTTGGACTTCCCACAGAGCAGGGAACCCTGACTGCTCTTTGGACTGGAGGGAGGGGGAGGGGAATGGAGGTTGGGGAGTGGGGGAAAATGGAGGTGGGGAGGAGGCGGAAATTTTTAATAAAAAAAATCAAGTTTACTGTTAATATAAAAGTAAGAATAAACCTATTAAAAGGTAATGCTTCTTGCCAAGTTGTAAATAGGCACAGTCACAAGCCTGAAAGTGACTATCTGGCACACACTACTGATGCATCACAAACGAGCACAGAGAATGCTGTGGCCAGCACAGATATAAACAATAATTCACTTTGAGCTCATTTCCCCTTGATTTGCCCTGACAAATATACTACACAAAAAACATATAGCCATGTTTCCCTAAGGGGATTTAAAAGAAGATCTTAATGATTAAAAGAACTCTTTACTGAACTAAGAAATTAGAAGAAAAATGTCACACACATACACACACAACAGTGCAATATGAATAGGATGACTTCATGTGCTCACTATACTCTTGGTATACATCTTGTAAGCCATCCTAGCTTACAAAGCCCATTTCATTTCTACTTTATCTGTGGAAGTAACAGGAGTAAGGGAGGGCTGGAGCAGGGAGGGGCTGGAGGCTGAGCAGCAAAGTCGTACCATGTCTGCAGTGTTGTAGCTGCACTGCTGCGTTTCCTGGGAATATAAACTCCGCCCAGACTCTGGATCTTGACACTCGGGAGCTTCATCTCCTGAGAGGCTAGCATGCAGCCACTGTGTGCCAACCTGGAGTTCCTGCCTGGAAGGTGCATGCCGGACCTCCTGAATGTGTGGTAGTGGGTTTAACTCCATGGCCCGGAGGTGATCTTGATAGAGTTCATATTCCTCATCTACAAGCATCTCTCTTTCCTCGCCCCCTCCCTCCAGTGGAGGGCTCAAAAATTCATGCATTTCCCAGGCTTCTGAGCTGGTGTCCATTTCTTTTTGTTGGAACTGCAAAGACTTTCCCATATCTAGAAATGGTTCATCCACAAGTTCTTCAAGGTATGGCTCATCTCTAAATCCCTGTAAATAAAAGTTTATAAAAAAATGTTATGTTCCACTTGTCTTAAAGTTGCACGATACACCTCAACCTGAAAAAGTGTCAACCTAACTGCAGTAGAGCGCCTTACTCAATGCATGATCAAAGCCAGCTGAGCTTCTGCATCACCAAACAAGAAGCTGCAGTTCATTCTGCATGGTTCAGAAATTAGACATGGAGTAAAGAGGCAGAAGCCTGCACTGCCACGATGAACTGACAGCTTCATCATGTAATAACTAACTACCCAACAGTTCTCCATCATCAGGAGATATTTAGGCTAAAATGCTGCACCAAATACGCAACTCGTCCCTAACACAAAACGTAACTCATAAATGCAAAGTCACTTCATACTTAAGACAACAAAGACTGAAAAGCTCACTGTGGTCAAGACTAAGAAACTCAAAAGAAGTAAAAATGTTCAAAGCAATTCTCTTTTATTTTGGGGTAGGATTATTCTGCTGCTGGCTATACCTCTTGCTCTTAAAAACAAAACAAACAGAAACGTTCTTAAATGAAATACAGCACTATATGTCTCAAGTACTTCGAGTATAATTTGTTTCTAATAAGCCAAAATACAGAAACAAGACTTTTCACCTACACTGAGAATATGATAAAGAGGAATGAATACAGTGTGATTTTTGCTGAGCCTCTGTCCTAACTCTAGTGAGCCTGTGGCTGTTGAGCACAGAGGCCTAATCCCCTGTGGATCAACACTCATTCCTACTGTAAGCCCCACCCATTAAGAACTACCTAGTGTAAATTCCTATAATCAACCCCCCATGCTGAAACTTCACACTGAAACACTGAACCAATACTGCAACGTGATTCAAAACAGTCAGAGACACAGGATATATCTGAAAATATTATGATTATAAAATTTTAACATAGTGTTTAAACTTTTAAAAGTGTGATGGACATTATGGGACTTCCTATCAGCCTGAGACACTTTACATAACATGACAGGAATGGTACTAAACAATTGCTATCAAGTAAAACAAAAAATACAGTAGACTTTAGGAATAGAAGGGGAAGCTTAACATATTCTGTCTATGATTACAGTATCTAAGGGGGTTGAGTAGATACTTTGTAAAGTATTCAATTATGAAGTTGCATGTTTAGCTACATTTTCTATGACATTTTACATGGATGTCTGTTTTCAATATATTCTTTCTCCCAAATTTTAGATATATAATAATGCATAAAAATGTTTGTTCTTTTAAACATGTTTTTTGTTAATTTGGGGGGAGAAAGGTGTGTGCCTCAGCACATGTGTGGAGGTCTGAGGACAACTTGTGGGTCTCACCTTTCTTCTTTCACCTTGTAGGCTCCAGGATTGGATTCAGGTCAGGTGTGGTGGTAAGTGCCACAACTGAGCCATTCTGCTAACCCCAGTGTTTGTTTTTTGAAAATGCCTTACATCTTCTGTCATTTAAATTGACAATGTAAGACTAAATTAAAATTTTAAGTTAAAAATACTAATTAAAGAGAAGGAAGCTGGTAGGGCATACCAGTGATTACAGAGGTGTGGGGGGCATGTATTTAATTTGTAACTTTAGCTGAGTGAGTGGGGACAAGCTTGTGTCTTTATATTAACTTTAACATACAAAAAAAATCACTGAAAAGGCAAATAAATTTAGCAAATACCTTGGGTGCTTCAAGGATTATAGATGAATGTATGTCATCAACAGCTTCTGAAGGCTCATTGTTGTCTTCATTGTTGTTTGAATGTAAAATAAAACAACTTCCTTCCTTCTCACCTTCCTGAAAATAACAACCAATTTATGATCAAGAAAATTCTTCAGTTTTAACTTCTCTTCAATAGTTCTCATCCAGTGCAATCACTCAACAAAGTCTATGCAAATATGAACAAAGCAAACTTTCACCCACAATGGAAAGTCTATGAACCTTAGGCCAAAACTGATCAACTTTAAGTATTCTTTAAGGAAAAACTAGTCACCAAGGAAAAGGCTTTGCAGATAGAGCTATGACGTGATCTCTGTGCATAGGCTTAGGGACTTACCACTAGTGTGCTAGTCATTAACAGACATTCTATGAGAGGGCGCCTTTCTGCTGAGGAAAGGGCTCAATCAGCACTAGTCACTCTATAGCTTCAAGTCCAGAATCTGACGCCAGAGCCCATGTTCTCAATTACCACTCCATGTAATCCTCAGCAAGGTGGGAGTGGGGTAAAAAGGCCTCGTGGTGCACAGCCTTAGAACCACAAAGAAAGCTCTACAGCCAAGGGTTCCAGGTCAGTGTGGTCTGCCTAGTGCCAAAGACACAGTATAGTTTTTAAAGCCGATTCATTCATTTTTGAATCTAGTATGTTTGAAATAAGCAAAAGAAAAGATAAATTGCTATCACAGATAACATGACAATATATCATTGTAGTTTTATGAGGATAGTTATTTTACGGCTAAATAGAATGAAAGTCATTCTGGCCTGCTACATATCTACAGTCTTGTTGCTCCGGCCTGGCTTTGGCTCTTCTTACTTTCATTCCCCCTGCCTCTGCACAGGCATATATCACCATGCCCTGTCTATCTGGAACACTCTACCATCCCAGTCACTTTCCCTTTATCTTGGCCTCCCTTCCCTAACTACCCTGGCAGCCTCAGACTCTGAGGAAGTTCCAGCTCATGGTGAGGCTGCGAACCCTCTCAAGCAGTGCCCTCTCTCAGCTGGAAGTAGCACAGTAGGCACACTCTGTGGTAAGAGGTTCTGTGTTTTCACACTGCCTCAGCCTTCCTAAAGCTGCTGAAAAGGGAAGGTTAGGTTACATGTAGTTAGGTTAAACTAGCAAATAATTATCAGAGAAAATATAGACAAAATATTTGCTACAACCTAAAAAGATGAAACTTATAAAAATATTAATGTTTTCCCTCCTTAATTTATCCAAAATCACCCTGAGTTCTTCATCTTACCATCTGTTGTCTATGGCAGTACATTTCACATATGAAAATGTCAAGCACTTAGTTAGTCATATACTAGACTCAATTCTCAAAGATTTAAAGTAACTGACCGGTGTTAGATCCAGACATTCTGGTGTATAATATAGGAAGAACAAGACAATGTAATGATGGGAGGGTATGTGCATAGGAGGGCTCTGGGATCAATCACCAGCAACAAAAATGTAGAAAGCAGTCCAAAGGCAACATAGCAGGTTCCTAATGCAAAAACATTTAGTGCAATACATTGTTCACTACACACACACACACACACACACACACACACAAATATAACTGCCACTATCTACCAAACCAGTGAGGTGACTGAACTATTATCATGTTGCATGCTAATATATTTCACATATTACGAAAATTTTAGAATCATGAAAAGACTTTAGTCTTGCTCATTCTATTAAACATTTTTATAAAAGACTCAAAGAATATTTGATTCTTTTTAGTCTACTTGATCACCATCTGTGAAATGAAATATTCGGCATCAGAAGCATGTAGGTGAGCCACTGGGAGGAAGACTGTGAAGAATTCAATGGTCTCCATCTCAGCGTCTCCCAGTGGACTCTTACGAGGCTTATGAGCCTTTGCATCTGGAACGCACTGGGTTATTCAGTGAAAAGCTCGGATGGGCTTCCTGAGACTCATCTGACAACCTACCACAACCAAATGATTGTTCAGATAGTGCACACAAACTAAACAGGAAATCATAACAGAACAAGATTTCATAGTGCTGTAGCTAAGGAGGAACACAAGGCTTGAAACTGCCCCCCCCAGTTCATATTTTGACCCTATCCATTACTAATCATAAAACTTTAGAAAAGTTAGTCAACTCTCTGTGTCTCCACTGGCTCATCTGTAATGAGAATGACAAGAGGAGGACTCTAATATATATGATAGGCTTAAAATATGTGGTGATATATATAGTAAATGCTCATTTAAAACTAGATGAAAATAATCAAGTATTTGTTTTACACTGAGAACCTCAACAACAAAATGTTAAGGAACCAACAGTCAAGAACAGTAACATGACATAGCACATCAAACCATAAGATGACGTCAAGACAGTTTGACTACAGAACAATTATCAGTACTAGGGGTCACCAGACATGCTGATGACCGATGGTGACAGGAACATATAAAAACGTCTCCGCTGGGCAGTGGTGGCGCACGCCTTCAATCCCAGCACTCCGGAGGCAGAGGCAGGCGGATCTCTGTGAGGCTGAGGCCAGCCTGGTTTACAAGAGCTAGTTCCAGGACAGGCTCCAAAGCCACAGAGAAACCCTGACTCGAAAAAAAAAATCCCATACCAAAATAATAATAATAATACGGTTTTCAGTTCATTGTACCTAACATCATTCTAAAATAGTAGTTCCTAACCTATGGGCTGAGTCCCATTTGGGGTCAAAGGACCCTTTCACATATCAGTTATCTGGCATGTCAGATATTTACATTATGATTCATGACTGCAGCAAAACTACAGGTGTGGAGTAGCAACAAAATAATTGTGGTTGGTGGCGACAACACGCATACAATTGTGTTAAATGGTCACAGCATTGGGAAGGTTGAGAACCACTGCTCTAAAATTAAAATGCAAAATTATTTATTTTCATTTACATATAAGGAATATGAATAGAACTTAGGAGTCGGTTTTAAAAACCTGAAGGTACTATGGTAATACAAGTGGCAGAACCAAGGTTAGACATGCCAGCAGTGAGCAATAACTAACTGTCACAGCTGATGACATTGCCTTTATTCCTGAAACTTGTCATGTTGTAAGTCAAGGACATTAAGAAACTTGTGACTGCTTACTGCTCTTTCAGAACAAGAGTTTGATTTCCAGAGCCCACATAGGGTGGTTTACAATCACCTCTAACTATAGCTCCAGGGATTCTGATGCCCTCTTCTGGCCTCTGTGGGCACTGCACTCACATGCAAAACCATACACCTGTACACTTAAATAAAATAAATCTGAGTTTTAAAAAAATTAAAAAAGAAAAGAAACTTGCATAGAAGCAGAGACTGTGCGTTTGTTTCCTGGCTGAGAAGACCCAAATAATCACAAAGAAATTATATTAATTTCAACACTGTTTGGCCAAAAACTAGGGTGTATTTCTAGCTAGCTGTTATATCTTAAATTAACCCATTTCTATTATTTTGTGGAGCAAAATTATTCAGGTCTAGGTGGCCGGAAACGAACAAGGAGTCTCTGTTTACACTTGCATGAGGTCACACACATAGGAAGCAATGTGAGACAGATTTTGCATCCAGGTATATCTGCTTCCCCTAGTCCATGTTCTTTACTGCACTAGTTTTATATCCCTTATTATTCAAACCTTATAGTTGAGAAATATTTGTCTTCCAGATTCATGTTGCTAACTACTGCACTGTTATCACTTCTTATATTAACTGAATTCAAAACTTACCACTAAAGGCTTACAGATGCCAAGGTGCACAGCACCTGGGGGCACAGCCTTCAACACTTCAACAGCCTCAGCAAGCGTGGCATTGTCCAAAGAGAACTCATTGACAGAGACAAGGCGATCTCCTGGTAAAAGTTCTCCGCTTCTTTCTGCTACACCATCTGCTACCAAGGACCGAATCACAATCACTGAGCGTGTGGGATCCAAGGGGTCCTAGAAATTAAATGAAAGAAAGTCAGGTCCCTGAAAATAACTATGCAGGTTTAAGAAAGCTTACCTTTAACAAATCTGATTTGTTATCTCATGGGGCCAGCACTCTGCTGACACTCTATAGAGGTTTAAATCAATGAAAACATTACTCTATATATCCTATAACATCAGCTTATATCAAAGTGAAGATATAAACTTACCAGTTTCATCTGCGTGTCTGTGTGCTCAATACATGTAAATTTGTCCTTTAAACATTTGGTGATTGACCACAAGAGATCTGGGAACACTTAGGAAAGATTCTCTGACACTCTCTAGCCATAATTATATTGTGGAACAAATCCATGGCTATCTATGACTCCCCTTGGTCTATATGTAGGCTCTAAGAGGAGAATAAAGTGGGAAAGAACACTCCATCATTCAACTGAGCAAATAAGACATCCTTTGAGAAAGCCACTTAAACTCAGGAGGAGGAGAAGGAGAAAAAGGAGGAGGGGGAGGGAGAGGAGGAGGAGGGAGAGGAGAAGGGGGAGGGGGAGGGTAAGAAAGAGGGGAGGAAAAGGAGGAAAAAGAAAAAAAGAGGCAGAGAGAGAGAGAGAGAGAGAGAGAGAGAGAGAGAGAGAGAGAGAGAGAGAGAGAGATCATTTAAAAAGTGTATTTAGGAGTTGGAGAGATGATTCAGCAGCTAAGAGCACTTACTCCAACATCACAGGAACAGGGTTTTGAAGCACAGTACATACATAGCAAGTTGAATGTTGCTGAAAATACCTATAACCCCAATTCCAAGTGGGGCAGATACACGAGGATTTCTGGGTTTTCCTGACTTAGTCCAAGATTCAAGGAAAGGCCTGTCTCAAAGAAAAAGGCAAGAGTGACAGAGAAGGGCACTTGGCACCTTCTTCTGGCGTCTGAAGAATGCACAGGTGTGTGTTCCTTACCTACAATACACTCATATGACACAGACCTACACATACAAAAATGAATAAATCTTCAGTGGTAAAGTGCTTGCCTGGTATGAGATTAGCTTCAACACAATCAGCAACACACATACATGTATGTGCTTACAGTATATATTTTAAAATAATCAAAATTATGACTAAGCTTAATGGCCTTATAGGAATGATTCCTATATACATGAAGGGAATTCATGAACAAGCCAACATGAAGGTTTCTCATCCAGTGGGAGAAGCCTGTACTCCTTTATTTGAGCACAGAAGATAGCAGACTTACCAATGCTTCTGCCTGAGGAAACACTACTCTGTAGAACTATTAATCTGGAACTCAAAGTAATCCTCCTGCCTCAGTTCACTGATTGCTCTGATTACAGGTGTGAGTCACCATACCCAGCTTACTGTGAATTTGACAGATGACAGAAAGTGATGCTGAGAAAGCTAAGGAAATTGGAAACCACTGGCTGTTGTTTAGGGGTAGAGTCAGACTTCAGCCAAGCAGTCCTTCCTTCTGCCCACCAATCTCTGCTGTTTCCTCTGTATTGTGATAACTGCAGGAAGAACTCTGAATGAAGGAATGCCACCCTGCTGATATTAGAGCTCTGTTAGTCTTGCTGGAGTGGGTATATGATGTGGTACTGTTGCCAAGCCTTCTTTAGTAACCAGCCACAGAATATTTGCATTTACCATTCTACACAGGTCACGACAGCAGAACAGGATTCTACTGCTGATGCTGATACTGGATTCTTTCTGAGAGAAGAAGGAGAAGGGACCGCCGGATATTGTGGTACAACTGTAACCCTGAATTAAGAGAGTAAAAATCTGCCAAAATGCAGGCTGAATCTAAGGAGTGCTACTAGAACTTTTGAAGATTTCTGGTTATTTTCCACATCTTGGTGCTTTAGACAGTAACATCCTTTTCAAAGCGCTGAATGGAATTATAACAAAGTACACATATTGACATCAACAAAGGCTACATAGCTAAATCTTTAAACAAAGTTTTCAAACACAATTCTTACTGTTTTGTTCCTCAACTGACCTTGATTGTCTGAAGTGACCAGACCCTTGAAATAATCTAGTATTCAATACTATATATTCAGCAAGAGAACTAAAATAAAAAACAAAAACCAAGGGATTTTGAGTAAGGTATGTAATGTTAAACTATACTTACACTGACAATTTCAAGTAGAGGGAGCTATTGTATAGGAAGAGAGCAGAGGTACTCAGAAAACCCGGTGTATCCACAAGCAATCAAAGCAGCCACAGGGAAGAGTTGTCCACTTTGCCACCAGCTACCATGAATCACAACGTGCTTTCATTTTGAAATATGAAACCATTACATTTTAAGTTTGACACACTAATAAATAAGCTATACAATTATGTCCTTCATTTGAGAAGTCAGTTTTTGATAAAAGGCTTTTTTATTGGGAGGGGAGGGGACTACCTGAAATGCACAGAGGAAGCTGCCGTTGCTGCCTACTAATGAGCACTAAACACTACTGGAAAGACTCTAACAGGAAAATATACAAAAAGTAAATGATTTTTCTAAGTTCGTGTGGATACGCGACATCATTTCATATATCGCTGAATCAGAAACTTGAAAAGGTGAATGAGCATGTTCCAACTGTACCTGACAGATACAATTTTTAGAAAGACTATCATTATATAATAAGGAAGACTCTTTGGAAAACCATTAAAATAGTTCTGCTATGAAAAGATAATGAAAAATTCAAGAAGTCCTTGTTTTTTATTGCTGAGTAGTACTCTAATATGTATAAATTCCATACTTTCTTCATCCATTCTTCCATTGAAGGGCATCTAGGTTGTTTCCAGGTTCTGGCTATCACAAATAATGCTGC
Source organism: Microtus pennsylvanicus (assembly GCF_037038515.1). Lineage (NCBI taxonomy): Eukaryota > Metazoa > Chordata > Mammalia > Rodentia > Cricetidae > Microtus > Microtus pennsylvanicus. The sequence continues at coordinate 34,788,315 of NC_134591.1, read as the reverse complement.
TATGAACATCGTAGAGCATATACTTTTGTTGTATGATAAGGCCTCTCTTGGGTATATTCCCAAGAGTGGTATTGCTGGGTCCAGGGGTAAGTTGATCCCGAATTTCCTGAGAAACCGCCACACTGCTTTCCAAAGTGGTTGCACAAGTTTGCATTCCCACCAGCAATGGATGAGTGTACCCCTTTCTCCACAACCTCTCCAACAAAGGCTATCATCGGTGTTTTTTATCTTAGCCATTCTGACAGGTGTAAGATGGTATCTTAAAGTTGTCTTGATTTGCATTTCCCTGATTGCTAAGGAAGTTGAGCATGACCTTAAGTGTCTTTTGGCCATTTGAAGTTCTTGAATTTTGCATGCAAATGGATGGAAATAGAAAACACTATCCTGAGTGAGGTAAGCCAGACCCAAAAAGAGGAACATGGGATGTACTCACTCATATTTGGTTTCTAGCCATAAACCAAGGACATTGAGCTTATAATTAGTGATCCTAGAGAAGCTAAATAAGGAGAACCCAAAGAAAAACATATAGGCATCCTCCTGAATATTAACCTTCAGCAAGCGATGAAAGGAGACAGAGACCCAAATTGGAGCACAGGACTGAAATCTCAAGGTCCAAATCAGGAGCAGAAGGAGAGAGAGCACGAGCAAGGAACTCAGGACCGCGAGGGGTGCACCCACACACTGAGGCAATGGGGATGTTCTACTGGGAACTCACCAAGACCAGCTGGCCTGGGTCTGGAAAAGCCTGGGATAAAACCAGACTCTCCGAACATAGCAGACAATGAGGACTACTGACAACTCAAGAACAATGGCAATGGGTTTCTGATCCTACTGCACGCACTGGCTTTGTGGGAGCCTAAGCAGTTTGGATGCTCAACTTACTAGACCTGGATGGTGGTGGGGATTCCTTGGACTTCCCATAGGACAGGGAACCCTGATTGCTTTTCGGGCTGGTGGGGGGGACTTAATTGGGGGAGGGGGAGGGAAATGGGAGGCGGTGCAGGGAAGAGACAGAAATCTTTAATAAATAAATAAATTTAAAAAAAATAAATAAAAAAAAGAAAAGATAATGAGTTTTATTTATTACAGAAAAGTCATGTGAGTACTTGTTTACAAGGAACATTGTCTTCTTTAGAACACAAATGAGGGCCAGGTGCACTTGCTTACTAAAATGTATTCAGGCTTGGTGTCCTAGTTATTCAAAATATCTTACCCCTTTTTCCTGGAGGTCAGAATCCAAAAATTGCTCCTTTGTGTCTTATAGAAATATTAAGTGAAGGCGCACACACACACACATGCATGCACGCATGCACGAACACACCACCGTGAAGATTCTCATCATGTCTAATTGCCACTGTGCTTCTAGGGATAATGTTCCTTACTGTGTGGTTTCCCACATCCTATCACGAGCAGGTGGTTTCTGCATGACCATCAAGTCAGCAGCTGCTCTTGCCTACTGGGACGGCTGCGTTGTGAGGCTTTACTGCATAAAAAGTGCTCAAGCATCATCCCGACCCAAGCTGCTTCTCTACATGTCCTGAAAACAGTTCATAATATCATAAAGGTTCTATATCAAAACGCGTAAAGATGGTATAAATATTTCTGAAGATTGCCACTGAAATGTAGGGCCCTGCAAGCATACTTTAACATCCTTATCATCACCTTTCACCACTGTGTGTGTGTGTGTGTGTGTGTGTGTGTGTGTGTGTGTGAGAGAGAGAGAGAGAGAGAGAGAGAGAGAGAGAGAGAGAGAGAGAGAGAGAGAGCGAGAGAGCGAGCCACAGAATCAGCAGACAACTTGCTGGAGTTGGTTCCTCCTTCTTGGGTCATCATGCTGAGCAGCATGTGCCTTTACCCACTGGTCATCTCTCATGTCTCCCCTTTTGATAAAGAAAACTGTGAGATGTTGCCTTAGAGCAAACAGCCAAGAGAGGGCACTAAAGTCCAACCACAGAGTGCAAGAAACACTTGTCTTGGTTAGGAAATCTCTCCTCTTTATTCAAAACTGTTGTGCCATTATAACTTATATAGCATGTGGCCCCTATGTTTATTTTAATTCAACCATTTATGGAAAGGATGTTTCAGGGGAGGATCAAAGCTTTTTAAAAGACAGGGCTGTAATAAACTAAGAACAGCAGATGCTTGGGGTACACCACACAAAGCCAGCAGAGGAGTGTGCATTCCACACTCACCACTCAGCTAAGCAGCACTGGTCAGCCAGCTCTGTCTCACAAGCCAATTAAGCCACCTGCGTGAAGAAAGGTCATCGAGGAAATTTTAAAACTCTTCAGGTGATGCTAGGGTTTGGCATTTATTATAAATACTAGATTTTGCAATGCTTGGGAAATCCAACCCTGACTGATAACAGCACATGTGCAAGCATGCACTTGCTCTCCTGCCCTTGTCCTGAGATACACTTCACAAGTCAACCTATTATCTTCCGTCTCTTCTCTCAGCTCACCCCTCTCCTCTGCTACCCCACTGTCCTGTTTAGCCTTACACTATTTCCTGCCTGGATAGATGTTACCATCTGACACCATGCCTACAGTCTCTACTTTTGTCCTTATCTGAACATTTTCTATAGAAAGAATGAAACCTTAAAAAATAAAAATGTCTGTAAAAGTCAGAGGTCAGGAAGGACCAGACTTATAGCAATTCTAATTGGTGTTAATAATAAAAAATTGGAGTTAGATAACAGGGTAAATGCTAAAAGATCAGAGAAGTAAAGGAGCAAGACCCACTAACCTCTACCAAATTCTCAGACCAAAGGGGGTAAGAGCCTCTCTCCATGAATTCTCAGACTAGATGCCTTGAGATCCTGTCTCCACCCACCTTATATTCCTCTCTCCACCCAGCTATATTCCTTCCTGTTTCCACCGCTTTGGAGCCTGTCCTGGAACTAGCTCTTGTAGACCAGGCTGGTCTCGAACTCACAGAGATCCGCCTGCCTCTGCCTCCCAAGTGCTGGGATTAAAGGCGTGCGTCACCATCGCCTGGCCCTAAATACTGGGATTAAAGGTGTGAACCAACACCCCTTGGCTCCATTTCTCTTTGGCACTGGGTCAATCTAGTTCTAGATCTAGCCAAGGGTGACCTTGAACTCACAGAGATCTACCCGCCTCTGTCTCCCAAATGCTGAGATCAAAGGGCAGGCCTCCACTGCCTGGCCTCTAAGTGGCTCCTTCCACACTGAGATCCTCAGACAAGCTGTATTTGTTGGAGCACAAACAACACATCACCAACCTGACTGAACCAATGTCTTCTGCACTCGTGGGCTCACAGACAAGATCAGTTACCATTCAAGCACAGAGAAAGGAGGGGCTCACATGCTCCCACTCATACCAAAGAAACTACTGACTGCTGATGACTTCTAGGAAGAAAAGACAGTTTTCTTTAAAGGTAAGGATGCCAGGGGATAGCCACACACTCATTAGTATGGGCAGCACAATTGAACTTGATACATCATTAAAAAGAAAGAAACTGAGGCAATAAATACATAGGTAGAAAGGATCTGGGAGAAATTAGAGGTAAGACTGTGTGGTGAATATGATCAAAACATACTGTATGAATTTTAAACATAATAGGGTTATGTTTAAAAATAAAAACCTAAAATGTTAAAATAAAAATATTATCATAATCCTTCCTCTGCTTAATGTAATGACAGCACTTTAAAACTAATCTTTAGGATTATATCCAGAGAAATACCTGTATCTACCACACCTTGTCAGAACTACTAAAACTTGCAACATGGTATAAGCTTGCTTTCCTCTAGGAATATTCTTCCTGATCACTACCACTCACCCAGTCTTTGCCAGGGTTTCATCCAATGACACACCTTCCCAATTCCTCAGAAACTGAAATATTTAGTGAAGTCAATTTTCGTACATTTTCCATGCTATATTTATTTTCAAAGCATATAAATTTATATTAAATATGTATTTTAATACTATAGAGTTACTTAGGCGCAACAATTAAATGTACTCAGAGTATTCTGTGTTGCCCTATTAAAAGATTTCTGTAATTTTACTATAATCATTATAACTGCCTTATTAAAAACAAAAGGAAAAAGTGAGCCAAGAACTGCCACTCATCACCTGTGTTGTGACTGAGGGTGCCCTACAAGTAGCCGGTGTCTCGCTCCTATCACCATGCCTTCCCTGCCGTGATGGGCAGTGAACCTTGACCTGTAAGCCAGTCTAAATCCCTGCTTTTCTTTCTTATATTGCATCTTGTTAGGTATTTGGTCACAGTAATGAGAAAAGCAACTAATACAATCATTTTTTAAACGTTAATCAAGCTGCTAAGAGAGTAGGAAAATACAGTAGTACACCATTAGAACAGAGAGTACAGCACAGTGTCATAATGTTCAAAAGAATACCGAAATAAGGGGCAAGTGAGATGGCTCGGCAAGTAAAAGCACTTACTGACATCCCTAAAATTCCAAATTGGATGCCCAGAACCAATATGGTGAAGGGATAGAACTAAAAGAAGAGAACCAACTTCTATAAGCTGTCATATGATCTCCACATAAAGACCGCGGCATGTGAACATGAAAGCATATGCAAACACAAACATGCTTAATCAATCAATCAATCAATCAATTAATCAATAAGCAGGCAAATTCAGCATTTAAGAGCAGAAACTGCTATTGCAGAGGACCTAAGTTCAGTTTCCAACACTAGCATCCATTAGCTCACAACTACATGTAACTCCAGCTCAAGGGACTGGATGCCCTCCTCTGGCCTCTGCAGGCACCTGCGTTCATGTGCACACAGACACACATGCACATGATTCTTAAAGTGAAAATAAAAAGTAGAAGAAAGAGTATATCTGCTAGCTTGCTGGTTTTCTCCTGAGGGCCAACTATAATGTCTGCTACATACAAGACAATGACTATCAAAACATAGTCCTTGCTGGGCTATAAACATACCCAAAGCATGCTATTCCCTATCATATATAAATAACCACAACTGCCCATACTTCCCCAGTTCTACCAGTCCAGAAGGTCTTACTGGTCTTACTGGTTTGCACCCCATTGCAAAGTGGGCACTGTTATTACCTGCACTTCCTAAATGAAAAAAATGAAGAAAGATTTCATCAAGGCAAATAGTCGGCAAACGACAGAGTCAGAATTTAAGCAGGTAAATTCCAGTGTATGCGTTTTAGCCACTAAATTTCTTCCTAGCCTAAAATAAACTTTTCCTAAGTGAACAAAAATTGAAAGAACACAGACGCGGCAGGAGATACGTTATCACCTCTCTGTGTAAAGCTGAATCCTTTACATATATCATGCTTGGTTGTTAGTGGTTCATATTTCAAGACCCAGACGATGATACCAGATAGTACAGAAAGTATAACATGTCTCCAGACAGCTTAACTCAGCCACTTCTTTGCCAAATTTTAATTTACATTTAGTTTCTCAAGAATTCAATCATTTGGTGAGCTTAAGAACACATTTACAGCAATAGAAGTGAACATATGACAGTCATTATGTCCAAATGAAGGAGATTCCAAGTTTCTGAACTGCCTATAAAACGCATTATATGAACGTTTGTGTCCATTCCAAGAGATCAAAGCCCCAGATTCCATGTAAACTAAAGCAGAGCACAGCACATCACCTGGAGCGAGGAGGAGGCTCCCCCAAACACAGACATGCACAGGATGAGCAGACCGCATGCTTTCCCAAAATCTAGATGAGAAATACAACAAAGTAGCCCTGGCAAAACTACCAGAGAACATGAAGTGGGGATGTGGGATAGAGAGAACACACAGCCAGCCTGATCTACAGAGCAAGTTCCGGGACAGGCTCCAAAGCTACAGATGATGATAACAGGGGTAGAAGAAAGTATCTCCATGTTTTGCAGCACTAACCCCCAAAAGAAAATAAAAAGCAAGGTGTGACAGTTTATTAATAATCGTAATATAAAAGCTTCTGCGGGTGTTTTTATTTAATCTATTCTGTATCAATACTCAAAGCACTGACAGGTTAGAGATTCAGAACCACACAAAAGGATGGTCAACAGCTAGTCTCCAAAACTGGACAATTTTATTTCAGGTAAAAATTTATTCATAAGGCTCTCAGCCTTTGATAGCTTTTTAAGATGTTTATCTTATATATATGAGTGCTTTGCCTGAATGTATGTCTGTACCACATGTGTGCCCGGTGACCATAGAAGCTAGAGGAGGGCATCAGACCTCTAGAACTGAAGTTACAGATGGTTGTAAGCAGTCAAAAGTGGGACCTGGACCCTCTCTAACAGCAGCAACTACTGAGCAATCTTCCATCACATCTGAGAGTGTTTTAAAATTGTATTTTATTTTTATTCCTGTTAGTGTCTGTGTGCGTATGCATGACACACCATGCATGTGGAGGTCAGGGGACAATTTGTAGGAGTTTATTCTCTCTTTCCACCACGTGGGTCCTAGTGATTGAAACTCAGATCTTCAGCTGATGACAACGCCTTTACCTGATGAGCTATCTTGAAGGCCCCTTTGATAACCTTGACACTCATTGACAACTGAGTATGCTAAGTTATGTAACTGGACTACTATTACTCACATGAAGGAGAACATGGGTACTTGTATGCCACAGTTTTGGGTTGCATGATACAGCAGCTTACTATGGCAAACTTATTCTCCACTTGGAGTACAGAGTCTTTTACAGAGGATGTAGGCATTACAAGACCAGACTCACAGAACACTGCCAGACAACACTGAATTAGAAAGCCATTTACAAATAGAAAACAAAACAAATAAAAAACCCCAAAAACCTAGGAACCAAGGAAGCCAAAGCTGTGGCATAATTATGATGGAATTAGCTTTGAAGCTTATTCTACACACACCTCCTTATTTAGGTATAAGAATATACATTTGAAAGATAATTTTAAAGACTGTGTACATACACTAACTTCTGTACAATAAGTATGTAGTATTTTGCTAGGTAGTGGTGGCGCACACCTTTAATCCCAGCACTTGGGAGGTAAAGAAAGGTGGATCTGGATCTCTGTGAGTTCGAGGCCAGCCTGTTCTACAAAGTGAATTCCAGGACAACCAGGGCTGTTATGCAGAAAAACTGTTTTGAAAAAAAAAATTAAATAAAAAAAATGTAGTATTTCATAAGGGGTCATTCTAAATAAAAAGCAACCAAACCAAACTAGAAAACAATCAAGATGTCAAACTGTAACTTCTTAAATGTAATATAGCAATGTTATTAATTGAACTAAGGAATATTAAGTTAGATGCTAACTCAATTAATGGTTAAGTAAATTTTCAAATGATTATCCCAAAAAATTTGACAAAATGGGGGCATAAGAAGAAACTACTAGGTTTAAAAGATAGACAACTGACTATTTCATTCTGGAGGTGTACAAATGGAAGGATCTAGTACAAGAAGAGGCTGAAATGAGGTACCCACTGAGCTGTGCAAGCCTTAGGGACAGGTATACTGGGATGTAGCAATTCTGGCACACAGCTAGTGTAAATTGTGATTTCCACTGAGAACGAAGTCACTCAAAGTAGGAATCTGAGATTTTAAAATGGAGAAAAGATGAGAATGGAAAAAACAAAGATGACAGCTAACCCTCTAGTAGTAGGATGAGTATGGATTTTAAGTCATAGTTTTGAGCCCTAGCTTGGGCCACACCTGGCTATGTACAAGTATCTTTGTTTCTTTTCTGAGTCAGTTTCCCCATATGTGAAATGAGCAACTAGATGGATCCATGAGCCATAATCTGTCTCCTCACAACTCTAAAATCCTATATCTAAATGACAGTATTGAGTATAATTTATACAAGTTTCAAAACTACTACTATCCACCCCCCCCCAACAAAAATAGGGAGGCAGGATGTGGTATATACCTATAATGCTATCACTTAGAAAAGCTAAGACAAGGAGATTATAAGTCCAAGGCCAGCCTTGATTACATAAATAATTCCAGACCAGTCTGAGCTTCATATTATCAGCAAGCTATTTTCGTGTGTGTGTGTGTGTGTGTGTGTGTGTGTGTGTGTGTGTGTGTGTGTAGCTAAATACACTGCATTGACAGTGGAAAGCTGTATACTGTGGTCACAAAATTTTCACTTAACTAGTAACACATTTTCACTTAACTAGTGAAATCTCTAAAACTCATAGATAGTCTGCTGATTATATAAACCTAAGTTCCTGAGTATTCTATTACTCAAGAAAGGTAAGCAAACAAAATATATATGACAGCATGTGTCCTCCTACATAAAACCAATTTTCTTAAAATTACTTTTATTTTTTGAAATTAAAATATAATTACATCATTTCTCCCTTTCTCCCTCCCTACAGTCCCTCCCATAATAACCTTCCTCCTTTCTCTCTCAAATTCAGAACCTTTTTTTAAGTTGTTGATTCTCTGTCTCTCTCTCTCTTCATTCCTTAGTTGCCTGTATTTCTTTAAGGTTGGGCCCCAGGAGATTTCTAATTTCCATGTTAGCATGTCTTATAAGTATCATCCTTGTAAAGGTTATGTTTAGGCAGCCACAAAACCAATCTTTAAATGCCTTTCTCCCTACTTGCCATGTTAAGACAATAATTAAAAGGTAGAAACCATAAACGGTGACAGATCTGAGATTAAGTGACTATTGAGTGCTCAACCCTAAAGGGAAAATCTATATCAATCCTAATCTAATCTCTATCTTCAGGCTCAGCCAACACCGTGGAAGGCAGGGCAGAAGATAGGAAGAATATAGGAAGGATGGTGCTGGGAAGTGCTGTCTTCTGGACATGGCATGGCACTGCACTCATGAGCTCACAGACACTGGAGTTACCTGCACAACAATTCCAGTAGCACATGAGGCACTGGCTGAGGAGCTACAGGTAACAGATAGCAACTGCACAAGGAAGGAGCTAATTTTCTTCATGGGTGAGGCTACTGGCAGTTGCCCATGCTTTAGTGGATGGTTCCCATTTCATATTGATGGACAGCACTAATTGGACTCAGTGGTTACTAAAAATAAAAAAAGAAAACATTAATATAGGAGGAGGACATATTGAGGGTGTCCAGGGAGGTAGAGTGTCGTCAATGTTCAAGACACATTGTAAACATGCTTGAAATTGTCAAAGAATAAATTCAACAGTCTCTTTTATTAGATGGATCATCAAGACAGCTAAGCAGGTAATGCTGTCAAGCTTAATGACCTGAATTCAAACCCCAGGATCCACCCGGAAGAAGTAAAAATTGTCCTCTGATCTAAACATGCACATATGTACACACACACACACACACATTCACACTTCACACTGTGGCGTGCATGTATGTATAGACACACAGAGAAAAACACACAAATACATACCAAAAATGCAAGAATAAATGAATAAATAAAAATTAAAAAGTATAATCTCTCCCCAAAATACCATAGTTTTAAAAATATCTAGACTCGTCTGGTTTAAGAGAAAAAGCTGTAATTAATTACATTAAAAACCTTCTGATCTGACCAATACGTTAAGCATTTACTTTTAGGAAACCAAATACATTACAGTGAATATAAGGTAATGTGAAAATGGTTATAATGAGTAATGAGCAGACATGTTCTCTGGCTCTAAACTCATGTTTAACTATTTTGTAATATAACACCGTCAAACCAATTACCACAATATCATCATATTCAAAGCGTGTGCCCACAAAACACATTCAGTATACACAAGACTGATGAACTGATCTGGTTTCTAGTTCCGTATATCTTACAGCTTCCTAAACATCGTCAAGTATTGAGAACAGATTTTTCTATTGCAGTATACACAGAACAAGGCAGTCCCTGAACAGCAAAGGAAGTATAGCACATGAGTCAATCAAAGATTAGGAGATAAGGAGTGGGAAGGGAAACTTGCTAAAAACAAATATATATTCTAAGTAAAAACAAAACTGTTTAAGTTTACCCCTAAGCATAGCTCATGGCTATAAAATCCAGCGCCCCAAGTATGCTGAGCCAGTACCCTAACCCCTGCACAGCATTTCCAGCCTAAATAGCTAATCAACATTATTCCCCCAGGAATTCCATGCAATCATTTCTTGAAGAGGATTACTTTCCCTTATCTCCTTCCCCTCTTCTTAGATATTATCCTTGGATATTAATATGCCCTTTAGTTGTTCCATCTTTTGAAACTTTTATTTCATGCTATAATTATTCACCCATTCAACAATCAGTCAATTCTGGACCAGAACTTTTGCTTGCTATGTAAGGGGTGAGGGAGCAAATAAAAAAACAAGGCAATATCTGTTATCTAAAAGCCCCATCATTCAGCTGAAAGGCCTGGGGTTCCATCAGGCAAAGTGCACTGAAGTACAACTAAAAACACACTACTGAAATGTGGATATACTTAACATTAATGAACTGGACATGTTTAAAATATAGACAGTGAATTCATAGTAAGAAATATCCTAGTTAAAAAAAAAAACACCGTAGCTGAAAGGCACTATGATGCATGAAGAGTACAGATGTGTAAACTTTTTTGAGAGATTCTTTAAATCTCTCAAGCATGGCTGAAGAACGCTCAGGACTTAAGAGCCAGTGACAGCTTGGAGAGGACTGTTTCCAGCTCCTACATGGAGTCTGTAACCCCAGTCCACCCAAAAGATCCAACACTTTCTTCTGGACTTTGTGAGCAGCAAAAAAAAAAAAAAAAAAAAATTCACAAATTAATTAACAGACTCATATACATACACAATAAAAAATTTTTTTTAAAAAAGTGGCTGGAGCAAACTTCTCAACCATTAGTTTTGGAATTTATTATACATTTCTATGCAAATTTCAATATAAACACAAACACTAGACTAGTTGAGTGATAGTGACCATGTTGTCTTCTCTGAGATACTGGTGTGACTCTTCTCAAATAGAGATAACAGTAGAGATGCCAAGAGCTATCAAACATGAACTAAGAAAATGCATGCACAGCACCCAGGAAGTCCACAGTAATCATTTATAAACACTGCTACCCTTACTATTGTGAACTGTGAAGTCAGTGAAACACACAGACCTGTGATATCAATATCTATAAACTTATTCCTTCACCTCCAACTGAGTACATGTCACCTAGGCCAACTGTGCTAGCATTTGCTGAACCATTGTCACACCTGCACCACCTCACATGAAACCTGAGAGCTGGTCTGTGTTCTTCGGATAGGCAAACCTGAGCATTCAAAGGCACATAGGAAGCTTACAAGACCATGTCCCAGTCTGTAGTCTCTTGTTTGCTGAGAAAACGGGGCCAAGGAGCATCTATGAACTGGGAGTTGTCTGACAATCACAGTAGTATTACCTGGTAGTGTTCATCCACCTCTGAAATACTCACCAAAGATAACACAGGCTCCTCTCCCCAGCATTTACTATGGTGGAGTCAAAAAGACAGAAACTCATTGACTAAAGGGAAAGTTACCCCACAAGAAAGCAGCATCCGGCTGATGTGCATTTGCTGTATGTCAGCTATTCCTATTGTTCCCATTAGACCAATAAGATTTCTTTCCAAACTCATATTCCTAACCCCTGAAATCCCTCCAAAGTTTGGTATTAGGCCTGACTTAAGACCTTTCAGGAAGCCTGCTAATTTCATCCCTCCCTCCATCCCTCAGGTACGCTTTGATTAGTGCTATCTGGATTGAGCTATACGCACAGCCTCTCTGATCTCTTATTAAGAGGCTCGAGTCTGATGTCTTCGACCTGCTGCTCTGAGGCTTTGGAGGTTGGTCATCATGCCGAGCACAGTTCACACACCTGGAGCAGAGCTCCTTCTACCCACCCACTCTACAGGCTTGAAAAACAGACCTTTAAGTCAAGAGAGAACGCTCCTGCAGCAGTCAACCACTGCATGAACACATTTTCCAAATAAAGCAGCTTAAATGACTTAAAGGCCACAGAACTTTCCCAGAGGCAAAGGAAGCAAATCCTGAGGAAGAGATCTTTAGCCCAGTTAGCACTAGAGCTTTAGTACTTAGACAGTCATCAAAATAAATGTGGATAGGCATCAGAAATGGGCGAAAATAGGCTTCATTAGTTCCCCCAGCTCCTTTAAGCAATAGGTGACCTTCAAAAGCAGTTGTGTGCTTTGGTCAATAGCAAGCTACATGACATACATGTAGAAATGCCAGGTGCCAACAGTTTCCTTGAAGCTTGCCTAAGCATCACGGTGAAACTATGTAACTTGTCATATACCAATAACCTCTGCATTTTATACTCCATAAAAAGGAGAGTTTTGCACCTGAGTTATTTATGTTACTATATGTTAAAATTATGTCAGTACTTATCACATCTATAAGCTAGGTCCTGAACATTTATCACCTTGAATGTACATAAAGATACTAGGCTTCTAAGAACTACTATCAACTGACAGCAGTATTTACTCAAATTGTCAAATCATTTGACAAAAAGCAAAGTCCTAACATGCCATCCCATTATTTTTGATGAAGAAGATTCAGATTGGTGGCAGACTTAGGAACAGACTGATGGGCACTAATATCAGAGTGAATATTAATACTCTACTCTCTTAGCTACAAAGACAATAAATTACTGCCATAATTAAAGTTCAAACTAAATTGATAGTAATATATTGCTATCACTTAGTCTTTCCACATCATGGAAGACCATTAACTTCATGAGTTATATATATGCTTATATTTTCTAGGAGAACCATCTGAATAAAAAAAATGACTCTACATAAGACATCAATTATAATCCTTCTAAATACATATGTCTCAAAATAATAATCCAGCAATTTGGTAAAAATGTATCAAAATTGAAAATGTATATGTTCCTTTGATTAGCATGTTCTCTTCTGGAATTTGTCATTAGCTCAACTGCCACAGTTTTACAAAAGAACATTATCAACAATCCACTACAGTCTCACTTAGTTATTTGACCTACACCACTTGGGTACAGGAGGCTAGTAAAATAAATTATTGTCTATCTACAATAATGCATTGTGTAGTCATTAAAAAGAATGAGGTAGCTCTATAAATACTAAAGTGAAAGAAGATGTAATTGGTTACAAAAAGCAAAGTACTTAAGGTATATATGATATATCATACATATGTCAAAAATGTAAAATTTATATAACAAGAAAACTATTATTTATATAATCCTGTGTTTATAAAACACATCTTAGAGGAAAGACATGAAATACAATAGTTCTTCCTGGAAGAGCCTTGAGTGACTGTCAAAAAAGGCTTGCATGTACTTTTGAATTTTTATGGCATATGCATATTACCAACTTTAAAAACACTGCAATGTGTTCAAAAATCCAAAAGATAATTTTGTTACACATAAAGCTTTTATAACCCTTCCTTTGACTTTAAAATGTCTTTTATAAAGAGAATATGTGGGTTAGGGATATACCACAGTGGTAAGGCACCTGCCTGGCACACTTCAGGCTCTGGCTCTGCTCTCCAGGACTGCAAACTAAGCAGAACAATGGATCCTCTGAGCAGAAACTGTGCACCAATTTCTCACAGATCCAAAGGCAAACCATTCCAGAGTCAGCAGCTACTCCTGCTCAGACTGTCTGTTTTCACAAGTCATTTCCTGAAAACTGTCTCCACAGAACTATTTCCACTTGATGTTTAAGGTCATCATCTGCCTATGGCCTTTCACAGGAGTGCAGCATAGCCAAGATCACTCACATGGGACTCAGCTGTTGAACAGCATTATCTGCCTATGGCTTTTCTAACAGGCTTACAGCGGGACCAACAGTCCTCATATGTAACACAGTTCCCCCTGAGACAAACACAAAATCCTTCAAAAATATCTGCTATGGCAAAGACTGAGTCATTCAGGAAGGGAGAAAAATGAAGAATAGGATGTAGATGTGTTGGGGGGGGGGGGGAAGAATTATTGGTTAATAAATTTTGCCTTCTAAATCACTGAAATTTAAAAGTACCGAGGATGGCAACGCCATGGCTAATGTCAAACATTTTCAGTGAATTATAATCATGAGGGGTTATTCAAAGTTCAGCATAAATCAAAACACCAGAAAATATTCACTTGCTCCGTTTAATTTATAGGGTCAACTGAAGGTAAAATCCATATAGTTCAATCTTTGCAAGCTTTTGGGTAGAAATCAGAAGTTATAGACTTTCAGGATACCACACTGCTGTATGAAGAAATGCTAACCCATAAGAACAGGATTTCAAACTAGCAGTCACTTTCCTCTGAAGCAGTAAGCACTAGCTTCACAAGGTGCATATGGACACGTTGTATTAATTAATTCTTGATATTTACTAATTTTTCATATATCATTGAAAGGAGAACGCTAACTGGTAGCTTACTTTTTAAAAAAAATTCTAATTAGAAAAACAAAAAGATGCACTGTAATCAATTTACTATAGAGATGCCTATTAAAAAAGTATACAAAACCCTCAAAAAGAAATATCATATCATGATTAACAACAGTGGGATATTAGCCCAACTGCTTGAAGTCAAATTTCGTTTCTACCATATACCCGTTGTATGAGCTTAGACTTAACACCAAACGAATCTATCCTTAGTTTCCTTAATTGTTAAATGGGGATCACATGGTTATTCTGAGACATATATGAATTAATATATGTAAAATAGGTAAAATGGGGCCTAGCACATAATTGACAATAATTGCCACCTACTACTCTTATATTTGTATTAGTGGTGATATTAAAGAGTACTAATAATATTCCATGGAAATATTATTGAAAGGAATGGTGACACTATACATAAAAAGGGAGAAAGCCAAAGCTAAGTTAACTGAAATACAATACAGAACCCTCACCTATAGATTAGTAAAGACGCTATGAAAACTTAAAGCCAGAGCTAGAACAGCTCAGTAGGCAAACGTGCTTGCTATACAAGTAAGTTTCCATCTCAGGCTCCACAGTAAGCAGAGAACCTACTCTAGAAAGTAAGTTTCCATCTCAGGCTCCACAGTAAGGAGAGAACCTACTCTAGAAAGTAAGTTTCCATCTCAGGCTCCACAGTAAGCAGAGAACCTACTCTAGAAAGTAAGTTTCCATCTCAGGCTCCACAGTAAGCAGAGAACCTACTCTAGAAAGTAAGTTTCCATCTCAGGCTCCACAGTAAGCAGAGAACCTACTCTAGAAAGCTGCCCTCTGACCTCCATACATGCACTCTCGCACTCATGCGCCTGCACACCTGGGAACATGCTCAAGCTTACACAAGCATATGTGCATGCACACGCATGCACACAAACGATAATAATAATAATAGAAATAAATTTGAGGGGGTTAAGTTTTGGAGATGATAGGGTTTCTCTGTGTAACAATCCTAGCTGTCATGGAACTTGCTCTGTAAACCAGGCTGGCCTTGAACTCACAGAGATCTGCCTGCTTCTGCCTCCTAAGTGCTGGAATTAAAGACATGTACCATCACTGCTCAGCAGAATTAAAACTTTTTAAGCTTATGGACAAATTTCCCAGGTTCTCTGCAATGCTCCATCTCCACCACCCAACCTTGCAATCTATGGAGTCACACACACTAAACACACAAGACAGGATTTTAGCCAACTTCTGGGGAGCGGAGAGGAGAGACCATCTCTGCTAAAATCACAGCCAAATAAAGCTTTAGTCTAAAATCTAACCTATATTTACTGTTTCTCATTTTCCTTGTCCAAATCTAGTATAAAATTGTTGGACATAAATTCCCACATTTGCTCTTTGGCCAATTGACTGCCCTCTAGAATTTTCTATCAGACGCAGCTCCTTCATTTTAGAGCAGACACTTTGTTATGTTATGCAACTACCATCAATCCTAGGAACTGCTGACCTGCTGAGACAGCCACCTACGCCATCATTCCATGGATCAATTAAACTTCTGACCACTAATCCGCAGGTAACTCATATATTGCTCTCTGGAAGTTGGTGGTATGATAGGATACAATTTCATGGCTAAATTTAAACTCCACTAAAAAAGGTATCCACTTCTTAATTCTCCTGAACTACAAAGCTAAAATGTGTGTCATTTAAATACACGGTAACATGGCACTAGCATGAAGAAAGGTATCAACAACTGTTGGGCTTATTTTCTCAGTGGAATGATGGTTATTAATGCTCATTTTTATGGTAACAGAAGACTTTCTTTCCCTACACACAAATTACATCCTAGAGACAGAAATATACTATTTTCAGTTTTTGGGGCAGAGGAAAATTCATTGATTAGAAAAAGAAAGCTGTTAAATGAAATGAGCACTCAAAAGTAAAAGCACACTCTCTTCAACACTGACCACGTAGAAACTATGCCATGTCCTAAGACTAGAAAGGCTGTGGCTAAAATATTTCTGCAGTACTTAGTGTGGATACACTAAACTTAGAGGGCAGGAATCTGCCTCAATCCTATTCTCCACCTACTACATTTATACAAAACTATCAAATATGGGAGTCACTAGACAAGGCCGTTCATAGCCTCTGTTACACCTCTACTTAGTTTTACAAAAACTATTTTTCAACTTTAGAAATTGTGACTTGATTACAAGGATCATACAACTAAATAAATTAATGAACTTGCCACAAATTAAATTTTAAATTTCATTTCTCTATCGTCTGAACGCTTTAGTGGGAAACAGTTTCTCGTACCCCTCACAAATGATACAAATGTACTGTACACAACTGTGAGAGCATGTAACACTGACTAAGGAAAAATACTCAACATAAAAGTGAGAGCTCTTCCTTCCAAAGTTAGGGAGAAAAGGAGCTGACTTCCTTTATCTGAATTAAAATACCATTTAGGAAATTAAGAAGTTGCCTATCAGTTCTCTAAGAAACACAAAGACAAAAGAATTATCTAGCACTTGGTTTTTTTGCAGCAAAGTTACATCGTACAACCTGAAAAGAAATCAATGTCTACTTACACAGACTGAGGAAGAGGATGAGGGGTGGGGGGCCACACAAAACAACCTACATTTTATAAATGAGAATATTCAAAAAAGAAAAAAGCAAAGCCGGGCGGTGGTGGCACACGCCTTTAATCCCAGCACTCGGGAGGCAGAGGCAGGCGGATCTCTGGGAGTTCGAGACCAGCCTGGTCTACAAGAGCTAGTTCCAGGACAGGTTCCAAAGCCACAGAGAAACCCTGTCTTGAAAAACCAAAAAAAAAAAAAAAACAGAATGAAAAATGCCTATCTCTGAGAACATACTGAGAAAACAAAATCCACATCAGAACAACTGTTTTGAAAACTACAAAGCTCAAAATTGTTAGAGCTTTCTTGTCAACTAGAAATTTAACTGAAAGAGCCTGACAAATTTTTCTTTCTTTCACAATTCTATTAAGCTCAGAAACAATTTTCTGCTTTAAGATATGCAACACTTAAAAACATGAAGTCTGGGCTAAGAGTATAGCTCAGGGCTGAAACTGTTGGTTAGTACTTACGAAACTCTGAGATAGACACCCCCCCCTCCACCCAAGAAGTGCAAAACAGACAAATCAATAAATATTTAAAGCCTGAAGTGTGATTTAACAAGTCAACAAAAAATATATTTATTAATTAACAATGAAAATACAGAGAGATCTCATAAGACGGTGGAAACGTAGCTGAACACCAAGATTACATTTAAAAACTGTTTGTAAATTAAGCCTCATCATCAAAATGAGTAATAAATCTCACTGACATTTGTTCATTTAATTCCAGTGAATTCTGTTTGATTAAAATTTTATTGAATCCTTTACTAGCAACATATTAGGGGCTGGGTGGCCCTTCTACAGTGGGTAGAGAACCAAGAGTTCTTACCAGAATCTTACATTTGATACTTCCTGATGACACTACTTCCCAAAATGCTCATTTTAAATCAACAATTTATAATTCAATAATAATCTAGGAGGAAATTCTAAGAGCAGAGGCCTATTTGGCACAGAAATATGCCAGCAACACTGAAATAGCATACTTCAGGAATTTAAAAATCAGTAGTTTAAATCTTACATAATGCTAAACTTTTTTCTTATATTCTATTCTCTATCACCTTATTATATTAAAAAATGATTTCAGGAACTGGAGAGATGCCTCAACAGTCTAGTACTTGCTGCTCTTGCAAAGGACCCAAATTTACTTCCCAACACTCACATGGTACCTCACAACTATCTGTAACTCCAGTTCACGGGATCTAATGCCCTCTCTGATCTCTGTGGGTACCCAAAACACACATGGTGCACAAAGATCATGTAAGCAGAACATGCATAACCATAAAATATATAGGTTTTAAAAAAAGGATTCAGGGAAGGACCCTGGCTCCATGTGTAAAGGCAATAGCTGCCCAGTCTGATTGCCTGAGTTCTACCCACAGGGACGATGTAGTGCATAAAAGAAACGGCCTGACTCCCACAAGATGCCCTCTAACTTCCACATGGGTGCTATAGCATGTGCATGCACTCATACCCATACCACTGAATGAATGAATGAGTGAGTGAATGAGTAAATGCAATTTTAAAATCTGGTTTTATATAATTTTGCCTTTTTTTGCTTTGATAGAGGATGTCTTGCTTTATTAGCATTGTGTTTAGGTCACACTAGTTTTAACGTCTGCATCTTAGTAGTAAAGGGATTGTTGTCAACAGTTTTAATTCTTCTCAATAATTAGAGGTCCAACAGCAGGCCAGTAGGAGGTAAACTGCTGCAAAATGCAAGTACCCTACTATGCACTCCAGTGCTCCCACTAAACCCTGATCAGTAACCTTACTCTAGCTAGAACTGGAGTCATAATAAATATTTAACTACAAAGGTGTTATGCATCCATCAGCAGATAATTTCACCAAGAATATTTCCACTTAAGTTCATTGAGATTGACAAATAAGCAAAACCACAAAAGCCTTCACATGGCAGGAAGGACAGAACGGTGAGAATCGGGAATGCTGCTAATGTGTACAGAGTTTCTTCCTGTTTGCTTCTGCTCTTAAGAGACAAGGTCTCCTTACATAACCCAGATTGGCACCAAAGACCAACCTTATGGTCTTGAATTTATGTTCCTTCCACCTCAGCTTCCCAGGGCTTCTTTTTGGAACTGATTATGGAAGTTCATTACTTATTGTAGTACTGATTGCATAACTTACAACACTAAAAACAACCTAGGTGAATGTTCTAAATGGGTGTATTTCATGGTACATGAAATATATTTCAATAAACCTGGGGTAGACCCATTTTTAAAAGTTTTGAAAGCAGAACAAAACTACAAACCTAAATCAAAACCCCTCTCAGGGGTTCCCATACCTGATAATCCAAAATGCTGAAGCCCAAGCCTTTACAGTCTTTCACCAGCTCCACAACCTTGACTTCAGGAGACCACAGGGCTAACTCCCCATCATCATCATCTTCAGTGCTGATATCTACACTGCGATCAACCTGAAAGAACAAAGAGGGTAAGAGCTGGAGCTGTCGCCCTATCTCTTCGGAAAAGAACTCGGTTTCTTTTCAAACTGGGAAGTCTCTTTGGCATGCTTGGTTAGCTTTTGATCTTTGTAAAGAGGGCATGCACTGGGTACTCACAATCAAGGATCAAAGCTTCATAAAACATTCAGGCATTCACAACTGCAGGTCTTTCGCACGTTTTCAAATAGTTTCATTGCAAGTGTTAACACTGACCTCTTATACTTCAATGAGGTCTGTCATCCCATTAGAAGCATAAAAGGAAAAACAGGTAATTTAAGTACAAATATAAACTTCATGCAAAGCAGAAGCACACAGATGACTGAAAAGCAGTACTGTAGTCATGATTTCAGTCAGAGACAGAAAAGCCAGCCAGGGTACAGAGGAGCCACTGCTGGCTGCTCCCAGATCCCATGAAAGTTTTACTAGAAAAGTACAAGAAGGAGGAAGAAGAGAGGAGGTGGTGGCTGGTGCAGTAGAGGTGTGGCAGCGTCAGCAGCTGCCACTACCAACTCCTTGAGCCCTGTGAAATTCCCCAGGTAGAAAACAGGATTGATCTGGTATTGGAGGAAGTGAGTTAGTACAAGCACACAGCACACAGGTTCTTGGTTAATTCCCACACTTTGATATCCCTCTCTTGTAGATTCCTGTTCATTCAGGAACCCAGTGAGGTTCAATGAGACAGATCTACTAGGGGCCCTGGTTACTACAGAATCCTTGAGTTTTATTTATAGCACTACATTGATTTGGACTGATTAATTTCTTGAAAAATAGTCCTTTCACAGACAATGACATTTTAGTTTAGTTTTGTGAAGCAGGGTCTTACTCTGTATTTCAGGATAGCTTATGCTGTGGGACAATGATGATGTTGTATCCTGTAAAGGTTTGTCAGTTGTATTGCTTTAATAAAATGCTGATTGGCCAGTAGTCAGGAAGGAAGTATAGGCGGGGCAAAGACAACAGGAGAATTCTGGGTGATGACTGCACATTGCATCTTTCTTCTTTCCAGAATTCTCCTGTTCTCATCGCCCACCTCTACTTCCTGTCTGGCTACTGACCAATCAGCATTTTATTAAACCAGTATAACATACAAAACTTTACAGGAACTAACTATGTAGCCCAGGCTGGCCATCAATTCACAGCACTCCTATCTCAGTCTCCTGTGTACTGGGACTACAGGCATGAACCAAACATATGGCTAAGTAACAACTTTTTAAAACAAAATGCTTAAAATCTTAGAGAACATCAGTAAATAAAATATGTATCATTCCTACAAACAGAACTAAGTCACTGGTATAAGAAAATCCACTGAAGACGGGCGGTGGGGGCGCACGCCTTTAATCCCAGCACTTAGGAAGCAGAGGCAGGCGGATCTCTGTGAGTTCAAGGCCAGCCTGGTCTATAAGAGCTAGTTCCAGGACAGGAACCAAAAGCTATGGAGAAACCCTGTCTTGAAAATAAAAAAAAAAAAAGAAAGAAAGAAAGAAAGAAAATCGACTTAATGGGATCAATGAGAGGGCTCTATAACAAAGCCACTCGCAGAATTAGAACTGATCAGATCTCAAATTGTTGAGTTGTTACAGGATGTGGAGCACCTAATCCAAGTTGGGCAGAACCTAACACAAGAACAATTTCTTGGTTCTTGACTGACCAAATCTGAAGTGAAAGAATATACTCCATGGCTATTTTCCATGTGTTTTAGCTTGTTAAGGATTATTTGTTTTATTATTTTAAAAATGATGATGGCACATGTGGAATCATGTGCTATGGCATACATGTGGAGGTTAAAGGACAACTCAGTAGACTCAGTTCTCTCCTTCTATCTTCCATGGGATATAGGATCGAAACCTGACGAACCATTTCACCCACCTAGGAAAAGATATTTTAAAAAGAAAATACTTCCATCTTCCAAGAGGCTAATATTATGATAAGTAGAATATTGGTGCACACTCACCAATCAGTGAGAATCAGAAGTGTTGCTATTCCACCTAACCAGACACTTTAACAACACAAGATGTTACTGGAAAGATGTGTTAGCAGTTAAGAACACTTGCTGCTCTTCCAGAGGACCCAAGTTCTGTTCCCAGCACCTACACAGTGCAGCTCACGTTTGCCTGTAACTCTAGCACCAGTGGATATAACACCCTCTTTTGACCTCAAAGGGCATACACTTGGCATATGCTCACAAAGACACACATATGTACACACATAAAATAATATTTTTTATAAAAAGAATATGATAGTTTCAGGAGAAATGAAAAACAGAGAACAATGGAAGAGAAGTCAAAATTTCAAGAGATCATATTTATCAAAGCCCAAGTTTTACAATGTCATGGCACACTAGGTGCATGTTCCACACCAACCTGGACTATGTCACTCTGATATATCAATTCTGCATAACTCCAATCTATAGAACAGAAAGCAATCAGCTAACAGGCAGCAATGTCGGCATTTGGCATGTTCAAGCTGTTGTTCACCCCTGTGCAGTATGATGAATAGGAGCACAGAGTCAGCAAGCTGGGTTGATGATTTACACCTGACAGAATTAAACTAAAGGTATTTTTATCTAGCATCATAAGTAAGATACCACACATACTTCACTTTATTAAGAGTAGTAGAAGTCACAAAGTATCTCAAGAGTCCCATCCTTAAAAATTATGGTCTTTTGTTTTGAGATAGGACTTTATTATGTAGAGTTCCTGGATGGCCTGGAACTTGAACTAGGTTGGCCTTGAACTCAGAGTTCTGCCTGCCTCTGCCTCCCAAGTATTGAGATTAAAGACATATGCCACATCAATTTTTTTCTTCTTTTACATTAAAACATGAATCAGCCAGGCATAGAGGTACACATCTATAATGTCAGCATTGGAGAGAAAAAGGCAGGATTATGAGTTCAATTCAAAACCAGACTTGGGATAAAAGCCAGTCCTTGGCTAATCTGGACTATACAGTGAACCTTGTCAGAAGGGGTGAGGGAAGGCTGGCAATCAAGAATAGTTCATATGTATAGTATAGAATAAAGGCCAACATGAGATTAGAAAGAATTTTAAGAAATGACATGTGTTCCAAAAGAGCTGGCCAACTTCTTGAAAAAGCAAGATACATCCATGCTAAAGGATCTATAGCACAGCAGTTCTAGATTTTTCTGGTAATTTAGACAATCAGAAACAAAGACATTGGACAGGAAGCATCAGGAATATCACAACTAACATTCATGGAGCTCTTACTTGATGTGGAAAGTCCTTCTGTATATGCATTGCTTTTATTGGCTAATAAATAAAGCTGTTTCGGCCAATGGTTTAACAGAGTAAAGCCAGGCAGGAAATCAGAACAGAATATATATATATATATATATATATATATATATATATATATATATATAGAGAGAGAGAGAGAGAGAGAGAGAGAGAGAGAGAGAGAGAGAAAGAAAGAGAGATAGGTAGAGTCAGGAAGACGCCAGAACATAACTTTACCCGGTAAGCCACAGCATCATGGATCATGGCGATACACAGATTAATAGAAATGGGATAATTTAAGATGTAAGAGTTAGTTAATAAGAAGGTTGAGCTAATAGGTCAAACAGTGTTGTCATTAATATAGTTTCTGTGTGATTATTCGGGTCTGGGCACCTGGGAAGGAAAGAGCAGTCTCCTACACCACTTGCAGTCAAAATGCTAAGAGCTTGGCATATATTATTTTATTTCCTTCTCATATAAGCTCTTGAGTGTTCTAAGTTTTGTGAACAGTACCATTTATCTTAGTTTCTTCTCTACAACTTTGATGAGATGAGACATCATGACCAACACAACTTATAAAAGAAGAGTTTATTTAGAGTTTACAATTTCAGAAGGCGAAAAAGCCATGAATATCATGGTGGGGGAACAGTAGATATGGAACTGGGGCAGTAGCTGAGAGTTTACATCTTGATCCACAAGCATAAGGCAGAGGGAGAGAGAGAGCTAACTGACATTATTCTGGGATTTTGAAACTTCTAACCCAATCCCCAGGGACATATCTCTTCCAACAAGTCCACACCTCCTAATCCTTCCCAAACAGTTCTGCCAACTGTGGACCAAGCATTCAAACAAATGAGTCTATTGGGGCTATTCTCATTCAAACCACCTTTCATTCCAATAGGAACAGAAGTCAAGGTTATCTACTCAAAGATGCACAAAGTATATAGGAAGTTCATACAACTTCAAAGATGAACTCAGTTGAATTGAGTTAAAGGAAAGGTCCCACATTAAACTGCTTGTGTCTGGAAAGGAGGGAAGTGGCATAAAGATGAGGCTCCAAAGGACATGTGGTGACAGCACATACCTTCATAGTTCCTTCCCAGATTACAGCACTCCTAAAACAAGACATCTAACAGCAGAGGAAGTGCCAGTCCATATTCTGATTCTTTTGCATTTATGTTAGCTTCTAAACTCACATTGAAACTTACAGAATTCTTCATATTTTTAAGGTTCTCAGACTAAGGGGAAGACTAAGATAGTCAATATTTACCAACACCACAACTTTGTTATGATAAAATAAGTTGAAACAAAAGTCAAACAGAAGCCATGAATCCAGACAATTAGTTTTAAAAGTAGTTGCTTTTAAATCAGACTGATATACATCAGTGTCTTAACATTTTCAGGGAGTTCTAGAAATCCAGATGTAAATTCAAAATTTGAAATATTTCGCACTGTTGCTTAGTCAAATAAAAGAGCAGAACAGAGCAGGGGCCCCTCTTTATACTGTAACCCCTCTTTGGAGTGCCCCTGATAAAAGGACACACATAATCAACACACACAGCCCTTTATACCTCTGCCTCAAGAAGAGATGGTTCCATGGTTCTCGGCTCATCAACTGAGGCCTCATCATCAAACAGCCGGCGACAGCAAACCAACGTAAATGGTGGAGGCACTTCCTTAAGAAAGGAGACTGCTTCTCGGCGAGACCTCCCATAGAGCTGCACACCATTGACCTAGGATGACAAGGGCTGTCAGCTGTGAACAGGTGGAAAATTAAAAAGCACCAAAAAGACATTTCATTGTTCCTGTAAACAAAGGGCCAAAATTAAACATATTATTTTATCAACAGCTTAAATCATCTAAATTAAGGATGGATCTTGATTTAAAAAAATATGGCTGAAACTCAACAGAAATGGGGAGAATAAAGTACAAAATGTATGCTGGGCAGCACTATTCTTGTATAAAAGATCTAATGCTTCCCGTCTCTGAGGTTTCTCCTTTACGTAATCTACTACTGTATTCTTCTGGCTTCCCTTCACTCCTCCTTAAATGCTCTGACTGTCCCTGCCATCCTCTTCATATCCATTTCCTTCTGTGTTGTCATTATATGTCTGTTTGCCATCAACATGTGGCCATATCAAGGATACCCAGCAGCTGGAGTTTACTGTGAGTCAGAGCACTCTTCCTCAGCCCTCATCAAGAGCATCACCTTAGTAAATGCTTCTATGGGAAGAGGAGGGTGTCCCCAACACCACTTCCATTCCCCTACGCTGAACTAGTACAACATCACAGAAGTGTTCAGTGCCCAAGTTAGTTCACATGAGTGCTCCCTATCTCTCAAAAGGATAAGTCTATCTTGTTAATGATTAATCCCTATCACCAAACATCATATATATATTGATACATAATGATATTTTGGACGAAAGAAAATTTAGAAATCTAGATTTGAGTGTATTGCTATTCTTACATGTGGCTTTAGCTCAAAGTTCTCTCAGTTCTATCTGCAAGTCACTGAGAGTGGCCCGTTTGCTATTCCTAAAAGCTAAAGAAGAAGGAATACACTCCAGCCAACAATAGTCTCTTTGGATCTCTTCTGCCTTCCTAAGAGGAAATGGCAGGAATTTAGTATTAGTGGTATTTCTACTGTGGCATCAGTCTCTCAAAGGTGAGCACTAATGCTCAGATAACAGGCAGGACTGGCTATACAGGGGCCACCCTTTCCACAGATCTGCCACTGTACTAGGGATAACAGAGGATACTGTGTTGCTGAAAGCACCCTATCAACCCTTTCAGCAGTGGGTAGTGGCTGGAGTAAGTGGTCCCTAGGAACCACTCTCTAGTCTGTGACACATCCAGCACTTAGAGCCATCAATCGGACACATCATCCTGTCTCTTAATTATTCAGACACATTCTAAAAACAGTAACAACAAAAACCCCAGAGAATCCCAACCTCTCTGCCCCTTTCCACCTCTCTCAGGTCATCATGAGTATGAAGAAATGTAGGGAACAGCCACCCCAAGAGTTAGCAGTCTTCCATGGAAGAATTCAAGCCAACCTTTATGCAGAAAGGGTAGGGAGCTATCACTGCTTACATCATATCCACAGTGCCAGCCCATGAAATAAGCACAGAAAGTTCTAGAGTTAGCTGGACAGTAGCCTCTACCAAATATAAAAAGAGATAAAATGGAAGCAGTAACTCTACCTAGATACAATTATTAGTCTGTGCTTCAACAAATTAGAAAGTCACTTTTCAGGTTTCTATCTCAGAGTACCTTTAAATATTTATTTAGTTCATTATTTATTCATTTGAATTGTCTCCACTTATTATAGCAGTGCCTGGTAGTCCTTTTCACTACCTACTGCTAAAAACACTGGTCCTATTCCCATTACTAGCTCCTAGCTAAGGGATTTATGGCTGCTGTAAATAGCTGTTCTGGGCTGAGACTTGGCATGGTCCTCTAACCCAAAGCTTATTTGTGTTTCTGGTTTTAAGCACTAGGAAGTACATTAAACACACTGTGGGTGGGAGGAAGAAAAATGAAGAGGAGGGAGGCAGGGTAAGAGCAGGAGAGGGGATGGGAGAAACCAACCAAAAGTTTATGTGGTCAACTTCAAAGATTTGTATGTCTACACTCACTTACTCAGAAGCCGATTTTATTTCAAACTTCACAATATCTCTAACAATCCTTCAATCTGAGATCCTTTTTAAGTACCATCAAGTCATAACAATGTCAATTTGTTGATTAGAAAATGCACAAGTGAGCAGAGGCTTCCTGAGCACTCACTTTACACATGAGCTTGTTAATGTGTCTGCCGAATTGACAACAGCCAATCCTCCTTGTGACAGAAGCCTTTACAGTTTATATGAATGGCGGCTTTTTAGACTTTCTCACAAGTGGAGGAAGATGAAGAAATCAAGTTTTCAATATGTTAAATGCATGCCCAGGGACACATGCAAGCCTGTGACAAATCCAGAATCCAAGGATTCAAAGCACATCTCTGCTATTCAATCTAGTAATCTAGGCTTCTTTCTGTGTCTCAACTTTTTGTTTTGTTTTGTTTTTTTTTAAAACAGAAATCTACACTTTCTATGTCAAACTATTGAGGCCATGAATAACACTCAGAGCAGGACACTTGCCTCCCATGTACAAGAGCAGGTTAAAACAAATGAACGAGGAAAAAATAGACCAGGTTTACAAAAACATGTACCTTTGTGTGCTAAGGTAAAAAAGTCATTATACTCCCACCCCCAAAATCTTTACACTCCTTTTATAGCACTCTGTTTTTCGATGTAGACGCCCACAGTAATCTAACAGAGATATCTGTTGATGGGGTGAAGGTGGAGCTACACTATGCCTGATCTATTCTAACACATTCAACACTGCTCTAACATCACACACTAAGTACTTTATACTCTGGGTCACTGACTCCCACATGCAAAAGTATTCACTGGTAAACTTAGCTAGATACACCTTTCCACCTAGAACTAACCTAAATTAACTAACCCGATTTTATTCCATCTGCATCTCTCAAATATCTCGTTTCTCAATAACTAATAATTACATATCACAGCAATGTTCTCCACTCCACAGATTGTCTCAAAGTTATGACCATGCCTTGCCAATCAGAATAGACATGATCTTAGGACCAGAAACAATGCCTCAGTTATGCAGTAAAGTTTATAACATAAATCTTCCAAATGCAGTGCAAGGCCACTACCTTCAGTGATCTAAAAATAACTACTTTCCCCCATAAAGAATGATGAATATTTGAGAAAATGGATATGTTCAATCTGACTTAAATAACACAGAACATCCTCTCTTATCAAAACAACATAGCCATTAATAGGTATAGTCTATTCAACAAATGGTGCTGCCAAAACTGCATTTCTACCCACAAAAGAATGAAATTAGACACTTATTTTTCACCCTGTACAAAAATCATTTCAAAGCAACAAAGGCCTTAATCTTAAATATGAAACACAGAAATGTCTAGAAGAAAACATGCAAACATTCAAGATATTGGATTAGGGAAGAACTTTTGAATAGAACACCAATAGCATGTCAACAAAAGGGATGGCATCAAAGTCAAAGGCTTATGAAAAGCAAAGGAAATAAACAGGAGCGCAAACAGAGCCTAGAGAATGGGAGAACATCGTTACCAGCTACACTTCAGAGAAGGGGCTAATAATACAAACTTTACAAATAATTGTAGAAATTAAAAGCCAAGGAAATTGCTAATCAGTACAAATGAATAGATTTTTTTAAAAAAGAAACATGATGGCCAATAATTTTTGAAAGCATTCACTATCCCTAGTCATCAGGGAAATGGAAACTACAGAATGACTATCTTCAAAATTTCTAACAACTCTTGAAGAGGATGTGGGTTATTCACTTTGGTGGGGAAACAAGTTAATACGCCATTGTAGAAATCAGTTTGGAGGATTCTCAAAATTAAAATTGAACTACCATATAACCCCACTATTTCATTCCTGGATAAATACCCAGAGAATTTCATACCCTGTCAAAGAGATATTTGCAATTCTATGACCACTACTACTTTATTCACTATAACACAGAAATAGAACATAGTTGTCCAACAATAGGTAGATAGATAAGAAGAGCAAATGCATATATAAGATGGAATGCTATTCAACTTTTAAAAAAAATGTAATCATAAAATTTGAAGGAAAATGAATGGATTTAGAATGTATGATATTAAATAAGATCACACGATCTCAGAAAGAAAAAAAATGGATGTTCTCCCCGATATGTGAGATCTAGCCAACAATACATGTATATAGATTTTTAAAAGACTTACATGTAGGTACACTATAACATATAGAAAAAAATAACAAAAAGGGACACATACTAAGACATGAGAAAGGACCAAATGGAGAGAATAGACATGAGTCATAAAAGAGAATATAAAGTTAATTGTTTTTCTAATTCTAACTCTGTCGTGGGTTTTTAGTTTCTGGTAATGGATAAGTGCCTAAAAATGTATTCAATAGTGAAATTGCAAAATTCAATGTGAAGCTACACAGCTTCATATCCAAAGAGCCAATCTAACTGTATAAGAATTTGTTGACCTTGAATCTGGTTAATTTTTGTGTATAACTCTTAATTTGCAAGTTTTTTTAAAATAAAGTTTATAATTGAAAAAAGACAAACAAATAAATCAATAAAATAAGAGTTGGTATTAAAAATAAGTTCACTGACAGAATACATGCCTAGCAACACAAGGTTCAATCTCCAATATAGATAGATAGATAGATAGATAGATAGATAGATAGATAGATAGATAGATAGATAGATAGATAGATAGATTGATGTGGGAGTGTCATCTATCTGTTGCTTTCATTGGTTAATTAATAAAGAAACTGCTTGGCCTTTGATAGGCCAGCCCTTAGGTGGGTGGAGTAGACAGAACAGAATTCTGGGAGAAAGAAAGCAGAGTCAGGCAGATCTCCTCTCCAAGATGGACGCAGGTTAAGATCCTTTCTGGTAAGCCACCACTTTGTGGTGCTACACAGATTATTAGAAATGGGTTAATCTAGATATGAGAGTTAGCCGGTAAGAAGCTAGAACTAATGGGCCAAACAGTGTTTAAAAGAATACAGTTTCCGTGGTGGCGCACGCCTTTAATCCCAGCACTCGGGAGGCAGAGGCAGGTGGATCTCTGTGAGTTCGAGGCCAGCCTGGTCTACAAGAGCTAGTTCCAGGACAGGCTCCAAAGCCACAGAGAGACCCTGTCTTGAAAAACCAAAAAAAATACAGTTTCCGTGTAATTATTTCGGGGCATAAGCTAGCCATGCGGGAGCCAGGGCAGCCGGAACACAGCCCACCGCTCCACTCACAACAGATAGATAAGCGGCCAAGTAATTTACTAAATCTTACAATAAGATTCTAAAACCTTGTTGTCCTGTAGCATGAATTCTAATTTGTCTTAATAATAAAAACTCAGAGTCAATTATCAGGGGTGAAAGTTGAAGGATCAGAGAAGCAGAGAGGCCAGTCACTAGAGAGTACCTACCTCTATCAATGCTTAGACTGAAGAGGCAATCCTGCCTCTATGAAATCCTCAAACTGCATCTGAGTTCCTGTCTCCTCCAGCCTTATAGTCCTCTCATCACCCAGCCATATTCCTTCCTGTCTCCACCTCCCTAGTGCTGGGCTTAAAGGCATATGATCCCAAGTACTAGGATTAAAGGTGTGAGCCATCTGGCTGTTTCTCTTTTGGACTAGATAAATTTTGTGTAGTCCAAAGTGGCCTTGAATTCATACAGATCCATCTGCCTCTGCCTCCCAGTGCTGGGATTAAAGGTGTGTGCCACCACTTCCTGGCCTCTGACTAACTAGTGGCTTAGCTCTGCACTCTGATATTCAGGCAAGCTTTATTTGTTAAATCATAAACGAAATGTCACTACATCCTCCCATATTTAAGACAGAAGATTATAAACGTTAATATCATTCAAAAATTCAATTCAGCATTTCTCACAGCACACTGCTTTAGGTAGGTGACAACTACTAACTGCAGGAGCAGACAGCCTGTGTGTCATCTTATCATTTCACTTTGATCAAACAAAATCTGAAAAATTTCTAAAATCAGGAACCAGGACTACTAAGTCAATTTATTAAATCCACCCCTGTAGTCTGAATGTGAACTATTCCCCATAGGTTTCTGTGTTTGAATACTTGGCCTCCAGATGGTAGGGGTGTTTGGAGGTTCTAGAACCTTTGAGAGGTGGGGTCTCACTGGAGAAAGTGGGTCACTGGTTATGGACATTGAGGCTTCCTAACCTAGCCCATTTCCTGTCCCATCTGTGCTTCCTTGACTGCAGGTGCAAAGTGGGCAGCTGTCTCATGCTCCTGCACCATAGCTGTCGCACCGTGATGGACTGTATCCCCTCAAACTGTAAGCCGTAATAAACCTTATTCCCTAAAATGCTTCTTGTTGAAGAATTTATCATGACAACGGGAAAAGGAACTAACACACTAGGGCTTCTTGTGTTTCATCTGGTTCCCTGAGACAGTACTTTGTCATATGGCTCAGGATGGATTTAAACTACCATTCTCGTTATCTCTTTGAGGGACACAGGAAGTAGAGTGATGGAGTGAACAGTCAGTGAAATGAGAGGAAACACAAGGAAAGGTATTATTCGGTCACTAGTTCATTAGGAAGCTGGGAAAGTCAGTGTCACTTTCTCTTATTTCTAAGAAATGTTAGGTTTGTGTGCTATGTTAGTGGTAGATCTACCATTAACTACTACTTAACTCTCTCAAGAAGACACCAGATTTTTAAACTGTAGATCCAACCCTATATGTGTAATTAATGTATTCCTATATCAATAGTAAAGAGTTTCAGAATGCACAATAAGCACAAATTAATTTAAAAATTGAACCTATAATGAATCGAAGCTTTTTTCCCCCTGGCAATACTTGTCCATCACAGGAGCTCACTGTGGCCTTGGCTGTGAACATACAATATGCAATGGACTATGCATGCCACCATAACACAATCCTAACAAATATCGCTTAGAACAGTAGCTCAGAATGGAAACTGTGCTGTTATTAATCACACTGTTTTTAATTATAGAAATGTAAAGTTTTTGGGAAATACACTTGAACACACTGGCACAGGGAACCCCTTCCTAAACATAACCCCAGCAGCGCAGACATTGAGAGAAACAGTTAATAAATGGGACCTACTGAAACTGAAATGCTTCTGTAAAGCAAAGGACACAGTCAACAAGACAAAATGACAACCTACAGAATGGGAAAAGATCTTCACTAACCCCACTCAGACAGAGGTCTGATCTCCAAAATATATAAAGAACTCAAGAAATTGGACACCAAAAGAACACAAATCCAATAAATAAAAAGAAATGGAGTACAGACCTAAACCGAGAACTCTCAACAGAGGAATCTAAAATGTCTAAAAGACACATAAGGAAATGTTCAACATCCTTAGTCATCAGAGAAATGCAAATCAAAACAACTCTTTGAGACTACATCTTACACCTGTAAGAATGGCCAAGATCAGAAACACTGATGACAGCTTATGCTGGAGAGGTTGTGGGGAAAAGGGAACACTCTGCATTGTTGGTAGGAATGCAAGCTGGTACAACCCCTTTGGATGTCAGTGTAGCGATTTCTCAGAAAATTAGGAAACAACCTTCCTCAAGACCCAGTAATACCACTTTTGGGTATATATCCAAAGGATACTCAATCATGCCACAAGGACATGTGGTCAACTATGTTCATAGCAGCTTTGTTTGTCATAGCCAGAACCTGGAAACAACCTAAATGCCCTCAACCAAAGAATGGATAAGGAAAATGTAGTACATTTACAAAATGGAGTACTACACAGCAGCTTGAATTTTGCAGGAAAATGGATGGAGTTAGAAAACATTATTTTGAGTGAGGTAACCCAGACACAGAAAGACAATTATCACATGTACTCACTCATAGGTGGTTTTTAAACATAAAGCAAAAAAAAACCAGTCTACAAACCACAATTCCAGAGAACTTAGACAACAATGCAGACACTAAGAGAGACTTACATAGATCTAATCTACATGGGAAGTAGAAAGTATAAAAAGACCAGATCTCCTGAATAAATTGGGAGTATGGGGACCTTGGGGGGGGGGGGTTGAAGGGGAGAGGCAGGGAGTGGAGCAGAGAAAAATGCAGAGCTCAATAAAAATCAATTAAAAGAAATGGGAGCTGAAAAGCATCGTACATCAAGTTGCTTGTCAGATAACTGTTAACAAAGGGGGAAAATAGCAAATACACATACACTTGTTGACATGCATGTCAAATATATCTCTTCATTTAAGCCAGGTATATAGAAGCTCACAGTTTTGAATGTGCTCCGTCTTGACTAAAGGTCAGAGAGTTCAGACCTATTCTTGCTCTTCAAGGATGAGCAACAAGACGTTTGACCAAGGGTGTGACTACTGGATGCCTTACTCTTCAAAGACCAGTAAATAGGATATTTTGACTTAGGGCATGATTACCAGGTGTTTTGAATGTAAAAATATAATTATGCTTGCTTGTTCTTTGTATCATGGAAGTCTTATGCCCTCCCCGTTTGACTGGGGTGTGTAAGGACTGTGAGTAATAACTCACTTTTTGAGGAAGAAGAAGAAGAAAGAAGAAGAAGAAAGAAGAGGAAGAGGAAGAGGAAGAAGAAGAAGAAGAAGAAGAAGAAGAAGAAGAAGAAGAAGAAGAAGAAGAAGAAGAAGAAGAAGAAGAAGAAGAAGAAGAAGAAGAAATGTAAAGTTTTAGCTGTGGATTATAGCTCAGTGGGCTGAACACTGGCCTAACATATTAGAGGTCCCAATTTCATTCCCCATGCCACCTAAAATGGGGATTGGAGGTACACAGGCCTAAAATATAATGGTTTAATTATTTTCCTGCCATAATTCCTCAGCCTGTAAATGTCAAATTAGTACATGTCGACATCATATTACATTAAAACGTTTGATTTTTAAATTACTGTTTGGGCTGTTGACTTGAGCATTAAAAAATTGTTAAATGAATTTTGGCTTGGGATAAAGACAGAATTTTTAAATTCTGAAATAGTCCTAAAAATCTGCCATTTTTTCTATGTATTTAGGCAAAACAACATACTCAGTATTGACAATTATAAAATCCAAATGTTGATCAGATCTGTAAAACACTGAAGATGCTCTGCTCCTGCCATACCAGAGTCAGCCAAGATTTATATGAAATCTTGTTCTTTATCTGAAAGCCAGCAAGCATGTCCATCTCAGTATGCAAAACAGCATCCATCTTTATTTAATAAGTGACAAAAATACGTGTGTGCCAAAGAATTCTGCCCTAAATCTACTTAGGCTGACAAGACAATTGGTAGCCTAAAAGAGACCATGGGAATCAGCATTACAAAGAGGGAAATCCCAAGGGAATAATCTTAAAGCTACATGCAAGCCTGAAGTTGTTCAACCCTAATAATCCTTACAGAAATAACCAACAGACCTGAAAATAAATATACTACATGTTGCCAACAAGACCATGGGGTTGGAAAGGTGGCAAGACAGTTAAGAGTATCCGTTGATTTTGTAGAGGACCCTAGCACCCAAAGCCCTATTCTGACATTCAAAGGCATTAGGCACGTACATAGTGCACATAAATACATGCGGGTAACACTCATATACATATATCAAACTTTTATGACAATCATTTAGACAAACATTTAAAATGATGCTCAAAGGCCTTAACAACTAGAGAAAAGTACATTTAAAATGTGGTATATACTTTGTGTATTAACTAGTAAGCTGTTGGCATTTCTCATTATAAATGGCTCCCATTACATTGGCATTGGTGGCATTGTCAATTGGTGAACACATTTTCCTAGAACTTAAAATTATTGCCATGCATTTTTCTTCTCCTTCATGTTTTACCTCAAGAAGCTCATCTTCCGGCTGTAGGAGATTTAGGGAATCCACTGGACCACCAGGAACAACTGAAGAGATATAATGGTGTCCATCAAAGGAATCCACTTCCACACCAAGTCTCAGAGTGTGGATAGGCAGCAGCTGCAGGAAGCACAGAGCAATGACATCAAACAAACAGGGACAGGACAGGTATTAATCAACCCCCAGTTAGGTGTCATTTAGACACTGAAACCCCACCTCTTAGAACCAATAACTAAAATTCTAAATGACAAAACAGGGGGGAAAAAAACAGAAATTGAAGTTACGAAACCATTGCTTTTCCTATTCTCCAGCGCTTCCCTTCAGTTTCTGAGAATGGAGACAAAAAGCAAACAAAAGAGCCTGCCTTCAAGTCCTAGTTCCAGATTCCCCACACTTCCTAGAGTCCCCAGTATATATGCTGTGTGTCACTGTTCTAAGTGTTCCCCACCCCAAGACATCCCAACTCCCCTTTATTTGCTAATTAACCTCCACTTACACTTTACTACCAAAATAATAAAACCTTCAAGAATCCCGTTAATGAACATCCAAGTGAGGTCAGGACTATACTGAACACATCTCGATCTTAGCACAAGCACACTGATTATAATTCTCTTCTTTCTCTCTGTTTCCTGAGGCAGGGATCAAACTCAGAGCTTTGGAAATGGTAGGCAAGAACTTTACAACTGAGCTGTAGCTCCAGTTCTTGTTTGTTTGTTTGTTTGTTTTGTTTTAACATAGGGTCCCATGTAACGCAGGATGGCTTCAATTCACAATCCTCTGGTCTTTACCTCTCAAGTGCTACAGGTGGGTACCAGCACACCCACAAACGATCCTATTTTCTTAATTGCCCAGAACATTGTCAGGCGCTGAAGATGATGCATTGGATGCTATGTGAACATTACTGATTTTGGGGAAGACAATCATTTCTACTCTGGGACTGCTTCTATTCAGTTTGAAGGGCTCTTGTGGGCTATAGCATGAGTCATTGTTGAAAGACTCAGTGTCAGGAAGATGAGAATCTTAGCTGCATTCACCTTGATTGTCTATAAAACTCTGGGACATTCACCATAGCTGCCTAAATTCAAAGGTGGTAAACACTATGCTATGTTTTACATTCTCTTGATCAACAGTCTGCTTATCTACACAGCGGGGCCACCTCTAATTATTCTACATAAGGAGATAATCCTCTACAGGTAGCAATGCATCCTCAGTTTCCCTGTTGTCCCTTCATCCCTCAATCGCTGCCTCCCTTTACTTATCTGTTCTAAGCACCCAGAGTTGCATAGGACTTGCTTCAGCCTCCACCTGGGGCTCACTTTCATCAAATGACAGCCACGCGGAGAGATGGGAAGTGGCACGCAGTTCAGCTGACAAATAGTTCACAATAGGCACAAGGGACTAGACCTATAGCCCTCAGACTAGCTTTCCAAAAAAGAGTTCCTCTTAACTACCAATCTCTCTTCTAGCACCCTACACGAAGAGCTGGATTGCTTCTGACTACTACTCTCCGTCCTGTGATTGCTCATGGCTGCCACACCACTCTCTTGTGTAGTCACTATCAAATCACTTCTACGAAGGTAGGAGCTGGGTTGCTTCCATAGTTCATTCAGCAGAGGTGAAGCCAAGACTCTCAGATAAATGTTTCTGTAAAATGTTTCCCAACCAATCCACGGGTACCGCCTTCCTTTCCATTGTGAGCCATATATCATGAAACAGAGTCGTGTTTCTCAGAGACCAACTCCCGTGGGTGCTGGAACTATCTTGCATAAGATTATGAAAGCAGATTATTCAATTTCCAGAAATTCTGAAAGCCAGCTGTCAAATGTGGCCTTCAAATTATGTTGTATAAAATTGCAATTAAATCATATTAAAAATAAATGTAATAAGTACTCAAAGTCATAACTTTCTAATTATTTATTATATTTTATTATTTTATTTCCCCAAGGTGATGTATATCTGAAAGACATAAATATTTCAACACCTCAGAGAATACCAATCAGGTGGACAATTGAGGCAAAGTGGTAGATGAAATAGCTGGTTTGTTTAGTTGCTAAGCACAGCTGGGACAGGTCCTTGCCCTGCAGAGGAGCCTGTGTGACAATAAAGTGATTCTTGTGAGCAGCTTTCCAATTCAGTGATCAGTGATGCCATTTGGCAGCTGAGAGCTGGCCAGGACCAGAGTATGTATGCCACAGATATCAGTAAATGTTGCAAACTAGGGTGTCCTCATTCTCTTTCTGGGGGCTAGAAACTGTTACATCACCAATCTACCATAGATCTAGGTTATACTTCTAGGCTGTATACTGCATGTCAGGCATTGTGCAACAAGAAAAGCAAGGTGGATGAAAGGGAACAGCCTTGGCCTTCAGAAATAATATCACCAATGTCAGAGTGAATGACCAACCAGCCAACAGGTAGCATGATTCAAACAAGCCTACCCAGTAAAGAATGCAAAGAATGAAACCAAGTATGACTGCTGGTGGTAAGCAAGTGTGTACTAATTCCAGCAAGTGCTGCAAGGACACACTCTGGGTCTCAATATAGGAACACAAGAGTTGGAGGTCGGTTCACAAATCTGGCCAGGTAGGCAAGTAGAGAAAGTGGCCTATGAGGAGACAGTTGAAAGATAAAATGAGCTAACTCTATGAACAGTCTGTTGGGGGCTCTTGTAGGAAGGGTAACTGTTAAATCTTCTATGTAAGCAAATGAGTAGATGATGTGATTATTTCTATATGGAAATAACTACCCAAATTTGACTATATATTAAAAAATGTTATCCATACAACAGAGACATATACTACA
The DNA here is from genome assembly GCF_037038515.1 of Microtus pennsylvanicus. Taxonomy (NCBI): domain Eukaryota; kingdom Metazoa; phylum Chordata; class Mammalia; order Rodentia; family Cricetidae; genus Microtus; species Microtus pennsylvanicus. The sequence continues at coordinate 34,751,486 of NC_134591.1, read as the reverse complement.
TAACCCATCAAAGGTAAAGAATAAAAAAGATAAAACAAGGGAAGTATTGCTAACATCCCTTCCAGCCCCCTCCAAGTACTGATCTATTCAACTAGTGGATTCCATCCCCCACCTCCATGGGACACTGAAGACAAGACAGGAGTGGATCAGAACAGACTCGTTCATGGCATCCCTGGCTCCCTTTTATGCTATTTTTTCAGATATCTGCACACTCCATAAGCTCTCTAGAAAACTTAATCTGCAAACAAAACACATGCTTCATCTTCAATCATGATGAACCAGAAATGATGTTTACAAAATCTGTCAATCTGGGGGAAATCTACCTACTATTAGTTCTGAATCTAAATGGAGTGCAGCTGGGTGTCTGGGACGTCATGTTCCACTGCTGCAGTCTTCTCTGCAGGAGCATAACTGTTTAATTACCTGTCCCATCTGAATTTAGCCGTCAAACAAATCAACCCTTTCATCTGTCTTTTAGTTGTCCATCCCTTCCGTACAGTGAGTTCGTAGGCAGAGCAGAAAATGCTAAGATGACAAGGAGTGGGTGCAGCAGATGATTGATTGTGTGCAGACACATTCCTTACCATGCTTTCTGATGCTTGTTCAATATGCATTTCCCAGGTCCTACTGAAAGTGACAAAGCTAATGAGTAGTGGAGTTCTCTTGATTCTGCCCTGACAGGTAAAGGGTATGAATAAGGAAATGTATCTGAGGAAGGTGTGACCAAAGGTTTACTGTCAAAGCTAAAATGATTAAGAAAAATGAGATTGAGAGAGCTGGAGTCTTTAGTCCTTAGTAGAGAAGCCTGTCACGAAGTAAACTATGGCACATGCATTTAGTAAAAGCTTGACTTTTAGGATCCTAAAACAAGACATCAAAATGGTCTTTCTCCACTGGAGAAAGAATTCTGGAAAAGACTGCTCCAAGGAGGTGACAATGGGGTGGGGGGAAGATATTTCCAGAGAACATTGAACTCAAAATAAAACAGAAAAGAACAGAAGGAAGACCAGGGTTGGTTCTCATCATATGCATACACACACTAAATGAAAGTATTAAATACTCATTGATGTTCAAAAGTAAGAAGTTACTAAATTTAGTAAAAAAAGAAACAAACATCCCAAGATGAAGGCTACATGTCTTCAAGAAGGAAGATGAACTTCATTCCCTTAGAAGTCATGCAAGCAATCAATCAATCCACTAGAGCAGCTCCTATTCAGTATTTGCTTATCTCTTCCCTTCTAAAATCTTAATTTTGAATATTCAGAAATATATACTATGTTAAAAATATTAACAACTCTTTTCAACGTACTCATACAAGTATGCGATCTGCTACTGTAGGTGTCACCTGGGCTACCTGCCTGGCCTGCCTGTCTGAGTTTTAATCACTGACCTGACACTGTACTTGAATCTCTCCTACCTTTGATCACAAAATATCTTCTTCTTATTCTGTTTATTTCTTCCAAATCCACTCTTCAAAATACAGTACAAATGGCAATCTCCCAATAAGCATTTTCCATCTGTCATAAGGAACTATCACCTCCTTCCTTCAGCAAGTATTAGGCATTTTAACAATACATCCAGAGTCATTCTCAACACAACACAAAAAAGATGAGACTGAAATCCCTTCCAGGAGGGGTGACAGGAATGCTCAATAATTAAGAACCGGGCTGTTCTTACAGAGAATTCAGATTTGGTTCCCAGAACCCACATGATGGCTAACAGCTGTCTGTAACTCTTGTTCCAGGGAATCCGATGCCCTCTTATGACCTCCATGGGGACTACAGGCATATGGTGCACAGATATACATGCAGGCAAAACTCTCATGCACAAAATAAAATTAAGTTTAAATTTTTGGAAATTTTGAAAAACTTTAAAAAATTATCTTCTCTATAATCTCAAGACTTGGAAGGCAGAAACAGGAGGATCATAAATTTGAGGGCTGTCTGGAACACAAAGAGTTTGAGACCAATCTTAGCTACATACATTGGGGTGGCTCTAAAAGGAATTGGAGAGGGGTGAAAATGATTAAAATGTATTCATTATATGAAATTTCCAAAGAATTAATAAAAATGTTATTTTTTAAAAATGATTCTGGGTGGTGGTGGTGCATGCCTTTAATCCCAGCACTTGGTAGCCAGAGGCAGAAGCTCTGTGAGTTGGAGGTCAGCCTGGCCTACAAGAGCTAATTCTAGAACAGGAATCAAAACTACAGAGAAACCCTGTCTCGAAAAAGAATGAACGAAAGACAGACAGACAGACAGACAGACAGACAGACAGACAGACAGAAAGAAAGAAAGACAGACAGACAGAAAGAAAGAATTTTATAGACTTAGAATATGATAACCCATGGCTTGCTTACTAATTCTCCCACTCACTAGTTACAGACACCTTTTAGAGGTTCTTGGTGGCAGTTGTGTTGTTTAGTTTTTAAGAAAGGCTTGTCTCTAACTCCTGTCTCTACCTCCTATGTGCTGGAACTATAGGCAGGCACCACCACAGCCTGTTCATGTGGTGCTAGGAACAGAATCCACGGCTTCATGAAGGTTTGGCAAACAGCTGACCAACAGAACTAGACCACTATCTGTTTTGTTTTGTCAGGATTTTATTTTTTATACTTTATTTTCTGAGACAAGGTTCTACCTTTGCAGCCTAGGAAGACCTAACTCCTATTTCTTCTTCCGCTGTCTCCAAGAGAGGATATTGCAGGTATGTGCTTATGAACTTTGGGAAGATACTTTGCCTATCAGATGCTCAATTTCCCCATATGAAAAATGAGAAAATCACACTGCACACCAGGAGGAGAAACATCTTTTAAAGCAGAGACATGACCATGGCAACCGCACAATGGTACTGCTGCAGCCCCTAAAGACCCTAGAACATCCACCATCTTAAAAATGTGTTTGCTCCACAGGAGACCACTTCCTACGTATAACACCAGCAGCACAGACATTAAGAGCATCATTGAATAAATGGGACCTCCTGAGACTGAGAAGCTTCTGTAAAGCAAAGGACACTGTCACTAAGACAAAAGGCAACCCACTGACTGGGAGAAGATTTTCACCAACCCCGCAACAGACAAAGGTCTGATCTCCAAAATATATAAAGAAATCAAGAAACTAGACCGTAAAAGGCTAATCAACCCAATTATAAAATGGGGCACTGAGCTGAACAGAGAATTCTCAATAGAAGAAGTTCAAATGGCCAAAAGACACTTAAGGTAATGCTCAACTTCCTTAGCAATCAGGAAAATGCAAATCAAGACAACTTTAAGATATCATCTTACACCTGTCAGAATGGCTAAAATAAAAAACACCAATGATAGCCTTTGCTGGAGAGGTTGTGGATAAAGGGGTACACTCATCCATTGCTGGTGGGAATGCAAACTTGTGCAACCACTTTGGAAAGCAGTGTGGCGGTTTCTCAGGAAATTTGGGATCAACCTACCCCTGGACCCGGCAATATCACTCTTGGGAATATACCCAAGAGAGGCCCTATCATACAACAAAAGTATATGCTCTACTATGTTCATAGCAGCATTGTTTGTAATAGCCAGAACCTGGAAACAACCTAGATGCCCTTCAATGGAAGAATGGATGAAGAAAGTATGGAATATATACATATTAGAGTACTACTCAGCAGTAAAAAACAAGGACTTCTTGAATTTTGCATGCAAATGGATGGAAATAGAAAACACTATCCTGGGGCTGGAGAGATGGCTCAATGGTTAAGAGCATTGCCTGCTCTTCCAAAGGTCCTGAGTTCAATTCCCAGCAACCACATGGTGGCTCACAACCATCTGTAAAGGGGTCTGGTGCCCTCTTCTGGCCTGCAGACATACATTCAGACAGAATATTGTATACATAATAAATAAATATTTAAAAAAAAAAGAAAACACTATCCTGAGTGAGGTAAGCCAGACCCCAAAAGAGGAACATGGGATGTTCTCACTCATATTTGATTTCTAGCCATAAATAAAGGACCTTGAGCCTATAATTCGTGATCCTAGAGAAGCTAAATAAGAAGGTGAACCCAAAGAAAAACATATAGGCATCCTCCTGAATAATAAGCTTCATCAGGCGATGAAAGGAGACAGAGACAGAGACCCACATTGGAGCACCAGACTGAAATCTCAAGGTCCAAATCAGGAACAGATGGAGAGAGAGCACGAGCAAGGAACTCAGGACCGCGAGGGGTGCACCCACACACTGAGACAATGGGGATGTTCTATCGGGAACTCACCAAGGCCAGCTGGCCTGGGTCTGAAAAAGCATGAGATAAAATCGGACTCGCTAAACATAGCAGACAATGAGGACTACTGAGAACTCAAGAACAATGGCAATGGGTTTTTGATCCTACTGCACGTACTGGCTTTGTGGGAGCCTAAGCAGTTTGGATGCTCACCTTACTAGACCTGGATGGAGGTGGGTGGTCCTTGGAGTTCCCACAGGGCAGGGAACCCTGATTGCTCTTGGGGCTGACGAGGGAGGGGGACTTGACTGGGGGAAGGGGAGGGAAATGGGAGGCGGTGGCGGGGAGGAGGCAGAAATGATAGATAGATAGATAGATAGATAGATAGATAGATAGATAGATAGATAGATAGATAGATAGATAGATAGATAGATAAAGTGTGTTTGCTCACTACAGAGGGAGGGGGAAACCACAAGTTCAGGCTTGCTGACTTAGGAAATATATTCGAGAGAGAATAAAGAGAATCTTTCAATTTGTTCAAGCTGGAGAAACGGGCCTGCTCTTTTTATTTTTTATACCCAAGGCATTATTGGTGCTCATTCATATGATACTGGACAGCCAGCAGAAAGTTCTAAGATGAGGCTAATGTTTTTCCTTACAGTACTGTGATCATCTTAATAGTAAACACTTGCCAAGAAAGCCATCGCTAAAAGGGCAGGATCCTCAGAAGCGGGAAAACCGCACTGGGGTCATGATTTACAGCTTCCTAGAAGCAGAGGAGCTAATGTTCAAGCCACTCCAAAGAGCTTCTACCTCACAGGAAAACCGTATCTATTATCACTAGCTGTCACACCTAAAGCTCTTGAATCTCCAAGGATGGCAATTGGGAGACAACCACCTACAGAAAGCCATAGACTGGCAAAACTTGCTTACAGCCTTGAAACCTGACCCTCCTGATGGAGGGTCACAAAATATTTAAGAAAATGAAAATGTCAACTATTTTAATTTAATCATTACTTTGCTTTGAGCATTATACACTGTATACATATACACCCCAGAAATAAAGATATTACATATCAATTGAAAATAGAATACAACTTGGAAAGTAGAAAGAACAAATTAGTCTTGTAAGAAAACAAAGAAAGATGAACACGATGACTATAGCATGATTAATAAAATCCCAGAGACAGAAATTGGGGTTCAACCTGAAGGTCAAAAAAGCAAAACAGCCAACCACTGGCTCTTACCTCCACCTCAGTCTGATATAGTGATCCTGCCTCCAGGAATCTCAGAAAGAAACTGTGTGTCAGAACTGTCTCTTCCCGTCTTATATTCCTCTCTAGTGCTGGGATCAAGGCATGCACCACTACCACCTGGTTTCTATGGCAAACCTGTGTGGCTCTGGGATTAAAGGTGTGTGTCACCACTGTCTGATCTGTAAGGTTGACCAGGGTGGCTGTTCTACTTTTTGAACTTCAGGCAAGCTTTATTTATTAAAATACAAATGAAATATCACTATGGGTGACGTTGGAAAACTATACATATTATTTCAATTTCCCTAACCCTGCTGTCTATTCTGAGTCTTAGGACATATGTTCCATGGAAGAAATTAAACTTTTTTTACAGCTTAAAAGTAAAAGTTTTATTAGAATACAAAAGGCAGAGTGGCAGTAGCCACTGGAAAGTGCGGTGGCAGCTCTAAGAAGCTCTCACAAGCTGCCCTGTGCTAGGCCATGCATTCGGCAACTGAGCTGTTCTGATTCCTGATGAATGGGTCATTTTCCTTGTTTATTTAACTGAGTATACAGAGCAACGAGTTTCATTACAGTACTGACTTTCTTTCATCTTTTCTTCTTGGGTCTCCCTGTGTATCCCAGCTTGGCCTGGGACACGAGGTAATCTTCTTGCCTCAGTCTCCCAGTGCTGTGCCATCCTCCCCAGTTCATTAAGGTATTTTCAAACATAGGGTACTATATTGTCTTCCTGCTTTGCTCGTCCTTCATGTCCCCTTTAAAAATCAGTAAGTTGGGCTGGAGGGATGGCTCAGTGGTTAAGAGCATTGCCTGCTCTTCCAGAGGTCCTGAGTTCAATTCCCGGCAACCACATGGTGGCTCACAACCATCTGTAATGAGGTCTGGTGCCCTCTTCTGTCTGCAGATGTACACACAGACAGAATATTGTATGCATAATAAATAAATAAATTTAAAAAAAAATAAAAACCAGTAAGTTAAATCTTTGAAACAACAGAGTGGTATTGCCAGTTCGGCTCACACTATTTCTTCATTTGCAGCCGTTCTCCAGACTCACAAGCACTAGCAATGGTCTTCTGCCTGTCCACTCCAGTGCCCTGTCCAAGCCCAGATTCGGAGTTCCACGGGATCAGAGACCTATTCATTTCTTTTTTAAATATTATTTTTAATCATTTTACATACCAATCACAGTTTCCCCTCCCTCCCTTCATCCCCCTTTCCCCATCTCCCCCCCAGTCTACCATCATCCACTCCTCAGAAAGGTAAGGCCTCCCATGGGGAATCAACAAAGCCTGGGAGTGCAAGGAAAGAGATATCTCAATAGAGAAACCTACTCATTTCCTCCACAAATGACAACACAGATTCCGGCAAACAGTGGGGATGCTTCATTCAGGAATGAATGGCTGCACAACAAATTGCAGCCTGCCGCTGCTATTATCTAGCTGCATAACTGCTATTCAACTTAAACAGCCTCCTATAAGCTCACCTGTAGAATAGGTTTTGACTGGCTCACTATACTTTTCTTTACATACTGCAAAGAGAAAATTGAAGAGGTACCGACTTATAATTTAAATATCCAATTATAAGTAGATTTTGTTTTGTTTTGCCTTTTGAAACACGGTTTCTCTAAGTAACCCTGGCTGTCCTGAAACTGCTCTGTAGACCAGCCTGGCCTCCAACTCAGAGATCACCTCCTCTGACTCTTGAATGCTGGGATTAAAGACAACAACACCCTGCTTATAAGTGCATTTTTAAAAAGCTATGGTGGGTGTTGGCATGATGGCTCACTGATTAGGAGCACTTGGTGCTCTTCCACAGGATCTAAGTTCAGTTCTCAGAACCCACAATAGGAGGTTCATAACTACCTGTAACTCCCCCTGCAAGAATTCAATGCCGCTTCTTGCTTCCACAAGCATTGAACACTTGGTACATACATACACAGTGCACACCAAAAAAAAAAATCCTAAAAGTTATAGTGCTTAGGTCATAAGCCACTAACTTGATGAGACCTTAATTTAAAAATCAGTATAGATAAACAAATAAAAATGTTAGATGGAAAAGTACACATCTTTTATATCATATATATTAAACAAGAAATGGGCATACTGGCTGCAAATACACAAACATACACAAAGAACAGAGAAATTTAAAGAGACTGATATAATCCGGGCTGCCCCTTGTCTTCCACTATGGGGGGGAAAATGTTACTGCAAAAAAAAAAATCTCAAATTAATAATTAAATTAATTATTTAAAAACAGCATATAAGGGAAAGAGCTTTTGAAAGGTTGTAGTCTAAAAGTTCTAGATGCATGCACCTAAGAGAGAAAACCACCAATTACCACTGAGCTGTACTAATGAAGGCATATCTTAAATTGATTTGCATTTCACCCCTAGCACCACATATCTCAGTGATCATATTATGTTGCAAGGAAAATTAGGTTGGTTACTTCATGTCCTAAATTATCCCCTAAAATGCCATCTTCTAAGCCCAGAATGTGTGTGCATGAAATCTGAGCTACTTAGGAAGCAGAAGCAGGAAAACACAGAATTCCACACAGCCCTGGTAACATGGCAGGAACTAGTCACAGCAAGGACAATTGGAGGTGTGGGGGTGAGGGCTCTTAAATGTTACCATCTTGTCTAAAGTTGCTAACCTAAAGCTGCTAGTCGTTTTTTCTCCTGGATTTTTTCTTCTGGGTTCCGTATCTAGTTTCCCTGCCTAATAGTCTCAGGTCACATGTTATCTTTAGTAAATGACTAAACTTTTGTTGTTGTTTCTTCCACTAATACAGCAATATAAAGGATCACTTTCTGATTTGTTCTCTTCTAGAACCCCAGTGTATTCATAGCATATGGCAGAGGAGATGTCAACATCTGATAAATGGAGATCTGAATGCATGGGTAGCATTTTAGACAATGGTTCTCAAAGTCTTTTTATCTTTTTTACCAGTCACTGGATACAACTCTACAAGGCACAGATGCTGAGCAGGAAAGGTGGTAGAATTAGGTTGGTAGCAGGGAACTAGGAAATGAGGACATGAGAACATCATCTGCCTGCAGAATCAGATTATTTAAAATGTACACAAAGCATGCTTTGTGCCCCCTTTGGCTTGTTAGGAAGTATGATACTGGCCTAATGCTGTTCATCATGGGAACAGACAACAAAGGAAAGCTGTGTGATAAACTGAGCCTGGTTCAAGGCATGTTTTAAAGCCAAAGGGGTCTCTCCAAAGCTTTTCAACTACATAGCAAAGAAAGTTTAAAGCTAATAAGAAAAATTCTCGAAAGTAAGTAACTATTGAATTTAGATGGGTTATTACATTTTTTATTCCCCTTCTGAATGGAATATCTCCCCAGATTATTAATCAACAACTGCTGTCAGAAAGATGAGACTGTAAATAATTTACAAATACCTATAAAGAGCAATGTTGATTTCACTGTGGATCTGAGGAGAGCTTGGTCAACTAGTCAACATGGCCTCCATGAGGAAGTGACTTAAAATGTAGCTGAATTAAGAAGGAAAGAAATATTCTCCACTATCAACCTTGAGAATCCAACCCCAAGCAATGGCCAGCAAGACAGCTCAGCGAAAAGCACTTGCTCACAGGCCTGTTGACATGAGTTCAATCCTCAGTTCCCACAAGGTGGCAGGAGAGAACCAGATCTGGAAAGTCTCCTCTGATCTTGTGTGTGCACGCACACACAGACACCACACACACACACACACACACACACACACACACACACACACACAAAACCAGAAAAATCTAAAACAACAGCACATATGGCACACAATTATGGAAGCAAAGTATCACACATGCAAAGGAGCAAACAGTAAAACTATAGGAACAGATATTTAGCTTAAGAAATCCACATGAAACTCATTTTTCCTAAAGATTCTTTCATGTGTGTGCATGTCAGAAACATATATCTGTGGGTACCCACAGAAGACACAGGAAGGCTTCAGGTCCTCTAGAGCTGCAGTTACAAGCATGATGGAGAAAGGTCATTGGTTAAATAAAGAAACTGCCTTGGCCCTGATAGGTTAAAATTTAGATAGGCGGAGTAAACAGAACAGAATGCTGGGAGGAAGAGGAAGTGAGCTCAGAAATCATGCAGCTCCTCTCAGAGCCAGACGCCACGAAGCAAGCTGCCAGGTCAGACATGCTGAATCTTTCCCGGTAAGACTGATGCTACACAGATTATTAGAGATGGGTTGATCGGGATATGAGAATTAGCCTGTAAGGGCTAGAGTTAATGGGCCAAGCAGTGTTTAAAAGAATACAGTTTGTGTGTTGTTATTTCGGGGCATAAGCTAGCCAGGTGACCAGGAGCTGGGCGGCAGGAACACAGCCCGCAGCTCCCACAACACAAGCACCTGACATGGGTGCTGGGAATAGAACTCAGGTGTTCTGAAACAGCAGCAAGTTTTCTTAAACAATGACCTAGTTCTTTCGCCCACAAAGAACTCATTTTGTGCACTGCATCTAAATGAAGGGTCTAAGTTGAGCTTAGACTCTGGGTTCATGTAGGAGTATAATAGTGTTTCTGAAACTCTCTGAGCAATAAAATCTTTCCTTTTTATTATTTATTGAGAAAACCACTCAGAAGGCTTGTATACATTTTGCTTGCCTTAGGTTCTGGTTATCTAGAATAGAAACTATAAATTAATCTGTAAGAAAAGACAATGAAAGTGTTGGGGAAAAAAATCTGTCCTAGTTACATGACTGCATGTTCTCAACAGCAATAAAGATGAACTCAAATAGTTTAAGAATAACAAATCCAGAAGGTCAATCATGTTTTCTGTCCTTGGACAGCCAATCATGCTTTTCAAAGCCTAACCCTGTCCCCATTACAGAAAACCTTTCCCAAAAGTCTCCTTGCAATACCCAAAGACCCGACACACTCACCTGTCACCTTCTCATGACTGTGGCAGAGTCAAACCTGAGTTTTTGGCTTCTGGAAATGGCATATGGATTCCATTCTCCCCAGCTTTATCTAACCACTTCTATCTTTTAACAGAGCCTATCTTGCTTCTGGAAAACATCTATGACTAAATTCTGGGGACTTTAGGTCATGCCACTTAGTTTCTTCATCAAGAACATAAAGAAAGCTCATCATAACAATAAAACACAGCAGCATTTTAAAGTCAAGTGCTTACCTTTGAATACTTCTGTAGTTCCTCGTCATCTGCAATCTGTGTGTCCAAGGTAGCTACCTACATTTACAAGAAAAATGTTTCCATATCTGTATGAGCATAATTTAATTTCCTCCTGTTTTCTGAAATATCAGAAACTCGGCACATTGACAACTCATCTGAAAATCTCTATCCAGTATTTCTGATATCCATAAGTATAGCACATACCAATACATTTGCTTTTCTGTCATTCTCTACATTAATATTTTCATCCTAAATTATCTAGAAGTTGAACTAAAGATGACATATAATTTGACTTCCTGTCCTTCCTCTGCATGGGCTGTATTTTATTAACATCTTACAGGTGCAGGTTATCAGTAAACTACTTCTCCTTGCAAGAAATTCATTTCTACCAATGTCTACCAATAAAACTCAACTAATATCTGAACAGCACACACACAAGAAATTTATTTCTACCAATGTCTACCAATAAAACTCAACTAATATCTGAACAGCACATACATCCAACTTTTGGTATTAAGAGGTTGCTCAAGTTTTTATGAAGGTGTATTAAGTGTACATACTGACATCAGCTTTAAATTACTTTTGATATCTAATACAAAGAAAATGCGACAAAAATGTCACAATATATTGTTTAAGAATGATGATGTGAAAATAAAAGTTTGTACCTGTTCAGTTCTGATGAAAATGTCCCCAAATGTGTTTAAACTACAGTGACAAAGTGGAATCAACACATGGAGTCAAATATAAAGGTCTAACTATGTCAACTTTAAATCCCAGGATCCTCCAAATTTTAATAAAATTTTCATTATATTAGATCTGTAAAAAATTTACTGTTGGACCATCAAGATGGCTCAGCAGGGGCTGGAGAAATGAATCAGCAGTTAAGACCACTGGCTGCTTTTCCAGAAGACCTGGGTTTGATTCCCAGATCCCCACAGTGGCTCACAACCATCTGGAACTACAGCTCCCAGGGATCTGACACCATCTTCTGGCCTCTGGGGGCACAGGCACACAGGTGGTGCACATACACAGTCAGGCACTTACACAGAAAATAAATATTTTTTAGAATGACTCAGCAGGTAAACCTCTTTCTGTGCAAGCCTAATGAGCCGAGTTTGGTCTTTAAGACAAATGCAAAAGTGGAAGAAAACTGATCCTGAAAGCTGTCCTCAGATCTCCACATGCACATCCACACTCATACGCACAATTACAGTACATATTAAAAAAATTTATCCTGGCACTCAGGAGGCAAAGGCAGGTAGGTCTCTGAGTTCAAGGTCAGGGCTACACAGGTAAACCCTGTCTCAAAAAACAAAAATAAAAATATTGTGCTCTTAGCTGGGCATAGTGGCACATACCTTTAATCCCAGCACTTAAGAGGCTGAGGCAGGGAGATCTCTGAGGGTTCAAGGCCAGCCTGGTCTACAGAGTGAATTCTAGGACTACATAGTGAGACCCTGTGGGGGCAGGGAGGATTTTTTTTTTCTTTTGACAAAACTGAGAGCATTGCCTTTTTAAACTTTCAAACTCAGATCTTATATTCCATAAGTCAGTCGTGTAGACATAAATCAGGAGACGGTGGAAAAGCATCAGCAATTCAAGGTTAGCCTCTACAGTTTTAGGCTAGCTGGAGCTACATAAGATCCACTCTCAAATGAATATCCCTTCCTCCATAGAAAACAAGCAAAAATCCAGACGAGTAGATCTGAAAGCGCAATAAGGAAAGAGGAACGCACGCATCCATTCACTCATCTGCCTTACCAGGCTCCCCTTGTATGCCTAGAACGTTAGAGGAATCACTGTAAAGATCCAACTTAAAATCTCTCCTGTTTCCAGCCTCAACTTCACCATGTGATGCAAAAAAAATCTGAGCTATGGAGAATAAGACTTTAACACACAACACACATCCCTCCACCACAGAGCTTTCCCCAGTATGACTGTTAGTGTAAAGCTCGCCTAGCACGCACACAGAAGCCCTGAGTTTCAGTCAGGCATGATAGCTCATGTCTGTAATCCCACAACTGAGGAGGTGGAAGCGGGAGGGTCACAAGTCCCGGGTCATCCTTGGCTACGAAGCGAGCTTGAGGGCAGCCTGGACCACATGAGACCCTGCTTCAAAAGAGTGAAAATGAAAAATCCCATCATACAACCGGTGAGCCACACACTCCCTGAACATACACAAGGATGTGTGACTTTCTAGAGAGCAGTCTAGTGACAGTGCTCTATCAAGTAGAGACTCCGTAGTTACAAGAACTAACATGCAGGCCTGGGAAGAACAAGAAAGCGATCATGTGACTAATCTTAATGACAGACACTAAAGCAACTCTGGTGACAGTGGCCAGACATCCAAAACACAAAGTGTCCACCCAGTATTAATGACCATATACATGAGGATGTGTCAGGGCTACATAACAAGACTTTGTCTCAAAACAGAAAATTTGAAATACAACAGAAATTTCATTGCCATGTTTGATGGCCACCGATGGGAGTTTTCCAGCAGCCCCTGCTTTCCTGTGGACTCACGGGAAATGTAGCCGATGCTTTACTGGCCAAATCTAATAACTGGCGAAGGGAAGCCTAATGGCCTGCTGGCACCATAAACTCATACCTCACCTAAATTACTTCCTGTTCTTCTAAATACATTTCATAATCATTCTTTCATTTTTCTCATAAAACTGTAAGATTCTTTGTGAAACATAGGACTAATATCCACAGCCCTTTCAGTGTACAATAAAACGAACAGATCATAAAAGCAATCATAAAGATGCCAGCCATTTTAAGCAGCTGATTCAAGTTATAAATTTAAAGGCAAGCTTTCACCCTCCTAATGTTCTTCTGCCTATTGTTGACCTAAATGTCTTCAATATGATCTGAGTGTCTGTTAATTGTAACTGAAGTCTGTGTACAGTCCTTAATTGTTCTTATAGCTTAAAACGCTTTAAAAATTGATTGATTGCCCTAATAGGAAAGAAAGTCAGGAAGAAAACAATAGAAGCAGCCTGTGTCTTCTTTGACTCTCTCCTGTCATTTTGAATTACAGCGCTAGGAGTGTAACGTGAAATGAAACATACCATTACTTCATAATCTGGGCCCAGTAGGTTTTCCCATCTGGATTTCAGCTCATTTTCTGGAGCGCCTTGGCCTTTCTCTGGATATACATCTATAAGAAAAAGAGCAGTGAAGCTGCTGTAAGCCAAACATATTAACTAACAAATTCTTTAATAACAGCTCAGCTTCAGTAGGAAAAGAGGAAATGAGTAAAAAGGAAAATGTATTAATTAAAATCTACCTGGTAATATAGACCAAAGTGACTTATGAGAATAATACAAAATGTAAAGCCATCTGTGACAGACTTGTGAAGGAACTTTTGTTCAGAAATATCTTAAAGGTAGAGGAAGTGATGAAGTAGAAGTGAATGTATAGTTTCTATGTAGTTTCCTACATATCTGGCTTAGTTTTATGTAGCTCTTACACAGAATTGTACCATTCCCTTTCTCTACTGGGAATGTAAATTTCTACGGAGCTAGCACTGTAATCAATAAGACAGAGTGACACAACCCAGCCAGGCTTCTGTAAGCCAGGATGGACAGAAAGGCTAAAATCTGAATTTCATCAGATAGAAACGTTAATTTTATACCAGTCTTTTGCTGCTGCTTAATTATTAGGATATTTGTACCTTTTTAATGCTCTCGATTTAATGGTGCCATTATTACACAAGTGAGATTATTTTATAAGCACAGACATATTTGAAGTGCCAGGCCTACCCTCCGTATAATCTTCCCCAGACTCTCAGAGTAGCTAGCAGTCTGAAGAATGCCTGGCAGATAAAAGTCAAAGTACTAAAACTATCATTGCACTTACATCCATACTAACAGCAGAGGATAAAAAGGTTCCACGTTTTTTAAGTTCTTCACGTCACAGAACGCTCATCACAAGTGACATAACCATCTGCCTACCGTCAAATGTAACATGCAGCATCAGCTCTTTTCATCTCTAGAGTAGCTCTTTGGCTGCACAGAATGCTTAATTACATACTACAAATCATTAAGTTAAATAGACTTACTTCAGAATCAGAGACTAAGACCAATGAACACTAAAGGACTTAAATTACTCCATTTACAAAAGAACATCTAGGAAATAACTATATTAACTGATATGCTAAATTACATTTAAAGACAGCTAATCAAAGATCCTATTAAAACAAGTATCAAAATCGTTCTGGTGGCATGCACTCCTGTGAACATTTCCTTAAGAAATTCTGAATTCTTACGGGTTGTTTCCTTCCTTCCTTCCTTCCTTCCTTCCTTCCTTCCTTCCTTCCTTCCTTCCTTCCTTCCTTCCTTCCAATTTACTAGTGTTGGGTAGGGGGCAGGAGGAAGAGTCTACAAGCCACACACAGAGAACAACTTGTGTGGAGGTGGCTTTCTCCTTCGACCTTACGCTGGCTATAGGAACCGACCTGGGGTTTTCGGGCTTACTGCAAGAACCTTTATGCACTGAACCACCTTTCCAGCACCTTTACCAAGTTCTTTAAAAGGTTCAACAATTTACCTGTTCAGTGTCTTCCAGGTGCAGTTTCATATCTGCTAAATTAATCTGAACAAAATCTACAATGTATTGAGGGAATTCTAAGCGTACAAACATGGTAGTCAGAAGACAGAAAGTTCACCCAAGTAAAAGAAGATGCTGATGATTCTAATCCCTTGAGGCCGTTTTTTACCTTTCAGGTAAACAATGAAAGTACAGACAGCTATGCATTTTAAAGCACAGCTCAGAGGACTATGGCCAGAGGAGGGTGGTTAATCTCCCTGCAGCAGCAGCAGCAACAACAACAACAAAAAAAAAAAGCTGCACAAGAGAGTAACCATTTCGTGAGACAGAGACTAAGGTCACAGCAGCCAGGAGAGGCAGGCATACTTGCGAACTGAAATTATACCCGTGCATGAAAATATAGTGAAATTTATTTTTAAAACCCTAGCACATGCTGGGTGTGGTAATGTGAACCTTTAACCCAACACCTGGAAGGCAGCAGCAGGCAGATCTCTGTAAAGTTGAAACCAGCCTGTGGTCTGCACAGCAAATTCCAGGTTGCGAAGGCTACATAGTGAGACCCTATCTCAAAATAAAAAATATAAAAATATTTTTTAAAAAGAACAACAACAAAAAGGCATGGGTACAGCATAGGGAAGTGGAGACAGAAACACTGTTAAGTTCTAGGCTAGCCTGAGCTATATAGTAATACCTTTTCTCAAAAATCAAACAAAATAATGACAATAGCAATGAGACACCATTTCTAAAACTACTTCTAATTTCAATTTTATCTGATTTTCACCTAGTTCTTTGATATTCATCTGAGGTCAACTAAATCAAAACAGTAACAATTAATTGTACTCTAGTTGGATCCAAAAGGTTAGCTTCTAAATCTTTATCTTGAGTGAGGTATTACTAATACTTTCCTTCGGGCTATCTTTCCTAACATATATATATATATATATATATGCCAATAGTCAGATTCTCTGGAACTTGGATGGTGCTAAATATTGTAAGGAGTTTCCCTTAGCTGGTAAAGCTTTCTGTAAGTATCTCTGTAGAAGGAACCGAGCTATGTAACTCAGTATGATTGCAGAACGCAGTCCCGATAACAGCTGACATGTCAAAATGGGAAACAATTTGAAAATTTTAAAATAAATATACTGCAGACTATCATTTGATGCAACTTATAAAAAAACCAATGTTAACTTTTATGAATAGGAAACACTCCTACATATAAGCAGAGACCTACAATATTTAGATGTAATACAATTGTAACACGTAAGTAAGAACACATAATTAAAATGCTACATAGTTATTGTATACTATGTATATATGTATATATATAAATATGCATTTGAAACACAATTAAACAAAGATTAAACAAAAATACACTTGGTGATCTATTGCCAAACGTGTTGAGATTATGTTAAGATTATAGTGAAAACACCCCATTTTATTAAAATGTAGGGGGTGTGACGTTGCGGTAGTACTAGAGATTTAACCTAGGGCCTCATATATGCTAGGCTAGCATCCTACCATAGTGGTACATCCCTAGAAAAATATCCCACCTTAAATCTCTAAGATGTCTCTACAGCATGAGCTTCCATCAGATAGACTGCTTTTATACAGACCTCTAAATCCTACCTGTATTAGGATATTTGTAGCTTTGCTAAGCCTTTGGTGTAATACTACTGCCTTTACTGCATAGGTCTAAGTCTGCTTCTGCAGATGCCACATCATATTAACTACCGAGAAGAAATGGTTAATAAACAAAACAGTTGAGTACTCCAAAGAAAAGGTTTTTGGCCTACCTGGTTTTTCTAAGGCTTGTATGTTGTTGTTTTTTAGATTATCCAGTCTTTCTCCAATTTCCTCTGCTTCTGTACCCACATTAGTTTCTGTTTCCAGGGATTCAGTTAGGGCTGGTACTTTAGGCGGTTCTGCACCAGTTCCTAAAATAAGAATTGCTGGCTTGAATCACTAGTCCTGCGGGGAGGTAGGGCGGCACAATCAAATGAGCTTATTTCACTCACACTCACCCTTAGCGGGACCTCACTGCAGGTAACTCCTATAATACTAAAGTTTTCTGTTAAGTAACTAACTCTAAAAAATAACTTGATAGTATTTAAAGCATGAAGAAATACAGAAAATGAAAGTGAAAAGCAAGGTTAAGTCCATTACAAAAGTGAAATGGATTTCTTACAATACAGTTTTAGAAGGAAAAAAAGAAGAAGAAAAAAAAAGCAACAACAATGAGAAGGCTGTATGTGCTTGCTGTTGTGGACAGGTACTGAGCAACATGTGTGAATAGCCTGGACCAACCACCAAACACATGTGGAAAGCCAAAACAGCAACCTCAGAGACCATGAGGGGGAGAACTCCCGTGGATGCAGATGGCTCCTCTCCTTTTCTTCAGATGAGACAAAGTTAAGCAACATTACCAGCAAGTCACTCAGTATCTCTAAACAGAAGAAACACAGCACAAGTGACAATTTTGAGGGTTTTTCTTTCTTTTTTTCTTTTTTGTTTTTCAGGACAGAATTTCTCTGTAGCTTTGGAGCCTGTCCTAGAACTAGGTCTTGTAGACCAGGCTGGCCTTGAACTCACAGAGATCCACCTACCTCCGCCACCACCACTCGGCTGGAGGGTTTCATTTTATTAAAAGTAATTCCTCATCATTTTAAAAGAATTTTTAAAATATTAATATATATTTTAAATGTATACGAGTGTTTTGCCTTCGGGTGCACATAAATACATTAAGTATGGGGCCTGCTCACTGCAGAGGACAGAAGAGGGTGTCAGATCCCTTGGAATCAGAATTAACGGTTGATTATGAGCCTTCATGAGGGTGCTGCAAACAAAATCTGGGCCCTCTAAGAGCAGCAAATGTTCTTAACCACTGAGCCATGGCTCCAGCTCTTTGTAAAAGAATTTTTATTACAAGTACAAGGCTACAAATTAATAATCAAAATTTAGGTTGTGGCATTTCAGTGTCTAGTAGACAAATCTCTTCAGAAAAAAAACCATTGAGCAGGGATGAGGAAGGACTTCCACATTCAGAAGCCATACAGTTACAACACAAGGGATGCATGATTTAGGAAGGATTTTAAAAGGGAGGAGTCAGGAAGAGAATATAGGAAGAAAAAATACAAAAGATATTTTAGGGTAACTGGAAAATGTGTATGTGTTGCCTGTCTCTCTCTTTCTTGATGTGCACATATATGTGTATGCTGGCGTGCATGCACAGAGACCTAAGGAGACCTTCAAGTGTCTGTGTCACTCTCCACCTTTGAACCTGGAGCTAGGCTGGCAGTCAGCCAACCCCAGCACTCCTCCTGCCTCCGGCCCTCACAGTGTTGGGTTTACAGGAGCAATGGGCAGCCATGCTCAGCTTTTGCATAGATTCTGAGCATTTGAATTCAGGTCTTCATCTTACAAAGCAAGCATTCTTACCTTCTTATCCACAAAGCAATCTCCCTGGCACTACAAACTGAGAAATCATATATATATATATATATATATATATATATATATATATATATATATATATATATGATTAATCATATGTATATGATTAATACATATATGAGAAATCATATGTATATATATATATATACAAAGTATCTGATATTTAATATTAGTAGTCCTTCTCTTTGTTGTGATAATAGCATGATTGCTTAAGAAAATATTCATATTTTCATGATGCTGACACCATTCACTCAAAAGTGGTTTGAAAGGAATATAGGGAGATGGTGACTGTCAGATCAAAGTGGAAAGTAACTGGGTGTTCGTTCTGTTCTGTTTTTCTATATGTTTGGGGTTGTTTTTTTTTTTTTTTGAATTTTTGTTTCTGTTTTTTTGAGACAGGGTTTCTCTGTAGCTTTGGAACCTGTCCTGGAACTAGCTCTTGTAGACTAGGCTGGCCTTGAACTCACAAAGATCTGCCCGCCTCTATCTACTGAGTGCTGGAATTAAAGGTTTGCCCCACCACCGCCTGGCTTGCTTGAAATGTTTTAACAACAAAAAGAGTTCAAACATACAACCAATTAAACTCCTATCACTGTAACATGAGACTTTAAAACCACTCACATAGTATTTTTTAGATCATTAATCAACTGATGTCATAAAGAAATGCATACATAAGTAGTAGGATAAGAAATGCCAATCATTAATTGAGGCATTATTTATTTATGATAACCAAGATAAGGAAACAGCTTCAGTGAACACTTGGCATAAATACATAAACAAAATGTGTATATACAAAAATAATTAATATTGTTGATTCTTTAAAAAGGAAATCTAGCCAGTTGTTAGAGCCTAGATGAGCCTGGAGGACACTGTGATGTAAGGTCAGCTCAGCAGAGAAGGATAAATACTGCAGGGCTCTACCTACTTGAGCTATCTGCACAGTCAAACTCAAAGAAACAGTAAAATGGCAGCTGACAAGAGGGGAGAGTTAACACCATGAAGTTTCAATCACAGAAGACAGAAAAGGTCTATGTATAAGCTAGTCAATAATGTGCACAAAGTTAACAACAGATTCTTTTTTTTTTATCTTTAAGGCAGGATTGCACTATGCAGCCCTTGTTGGTCTAGAACTTATTATGTTCTAGACCAGGCTGGCCTTGAACTCATAGCAATACACCTGCCTTTCCGAGTGCTGAGACAAAAGGTATGGCCCTCACAAACAAAGAGAAGGTGAATCTAGAGTGTGAACTGATGGGATTTAGAACCAATCAGAAAGGAATCTCTGGTCATTCCTGTGACAGCTCATCTAGATTAGGGTGACTGAGGGTGACCTCACTCTACCTGATGAGATCCTGAACTGAACAAAAGGAGAAAGTATGTCGAATACTGACATCCTTCACCCTATTTCCTAACTAGAGATGCTCTGCGACTAGCTAATGTCTCACTCCCGTGACCATACCTTCCCCGCCATGACAAACAGTGTCTGTTGAACTATAGGCCAGAACTAATCCTTCCTTCCTTTCTTAAAATGTTTCTTGGTAAGTATTTGGTCATGGCAATGAGAAAAGCAATTAATGTAATAATAACTTTTTTCATTTTAGATTTATTTCTTTTATTTTATGTGTATGACTATTTTGACCATGTACATGCCTGGTACCTGGAGAGATCAGAAAAGAACATTTTGATCCCTTGGAACTTAAGTTTATTTGCTGGGGGGGGGGGGGTTGTTGCTGTTGTTTTGTTTTATTGGGTTCTTTGTTTTGTTTTTGTTATTTTTTTTAGAAGTCCTCATTATTTAACCCTTACTGCTCTGGAACTTACTATGTACATCAGGGAGGTCAGGGTGGACTTGACTCACAGAGATTTGCCTCTCTCTCCTCAGTATTGGGATTAAAGATATGCATCCCCACCAAACCTGATGGAACTGATATTAATAATAGTTTCTTTTTAAGTGCCAATCAGAGGAGCCGGAAAGATGCTCAGTAGTCTAGAGCACGGGCTGCTCTTCCAGAGGACCTAGGTTCCATTCCGAGCACCCACATGGCAGCTAAAAACTGTAATTCCACTGCCGAGGGATCTGATGCCCTCTTCTGGCCTTCAGAGGCACCAGGCACACATGTAGTGTACAGAATGCTACAAACAAAAAAACTCATACAAATTAACAGAATATTTTTTAAATTATAAAATGACAATCAGAGCTCCTGAGGAATACAGACATGTACCATGAGAACTTTAGTAACATATCATAGTGTGATTGTATGCTAAAGACCCAAATACTGGCCAGCAAGAAGGCTCAGACAGTAAAGGCTCATGCTGCCAACACAGATGATCTTAGCTCAATCTCCAGAACCCATATGGTAGAGAGAGAAAACTGTCTCCTAAAAGATGTCCTCTGATATTCACAAATTATAGATTTTTACACAATGAAGACTTTCTATTTTCTAACCTTATCGACCAAAAAAATACCATTTAAAAAGATGTTCTTGAAAAAAATTTCTATTTTATCTTTTCACCATGCTTCAAATGACAAATCAAGAGAAAAATAGAGTAAAACACATCATAAAAACAATCTGGGATGTGAAGCTTGAGAAATATCAAGGTGTAAGCAAATGAAGGATCCTAGATCAAAACAGTGATTTCCGTCACCTTTCGAGGCAATCAGTGCTTGCATCCTGTCATTTGGGCTGGTGCACCCCAGCAGGTCAGGGAAAAGACTGCAAAGGAGACCAGCTGACTCATTTCCCCATCACGCCATTACATATTTCCTACTCAGTCTTCCAGACCACACCTTTGCCATTCTTCCAAACTCAGCTCCATGGAGAGGAGAAGGATGGGAGCAGGAATTACCTCTGTCTGAAGGCTGTTCAAATGGAGAATCTGATGAAGATGCTTTCCTGCGAACTAAGGTTAGGTGCACCACCTGCCCTGCATTTCGTAATACTTCAACAACATCCTGGTTGGCAAAACCCTGAATATTCACACCATCCACCTATGACATCAAGAGAAAGAAGAGAGTTTCAACCAAACCATCACCATTTTTGTTTTGAAAGAAGGTCTCACTATGTAGCAAAGAGAGACTAACTCAGTACACAGCCCAAGCTGGCCTCAGATTTAGTATTTCTCTTGCCTCAGCCTCTTGAGCGCTGGCTAGAGGTGTCTGAGTCATCATGCCCATAAACTATTCCCATTTTTAACTTTGGCAGTGCTGAATAAAATGGGGTAACTAATTTTTCTTCCCAAATACTTTATGCAGTATCAGTAAGTATTTTTGAATAAAAATATAAAATTAGTTTTGTTGACAAATTTACATGCAAATAAGAAAATAAATTCCAACACATACACACACACATATATTGTTTGTTTGTTTTTTGGGTTTTTGTTTTGTTTTGTTTTTCAAGACAGGTTTCTCTGTAGCTTTGGAGCCTTTCCTGGAACTTGCTCTGTAGAACAGGCTGGCCTTGAACTCAGAGATCCACATGTCTCTACCCATGAGGTCTATGTACCCAATGATACATACAGACTCTTAAAGAGTACTTTATAGAGAATATGGAAACACCTTTCAGTACATTTCTATGCATACATTTATTTAAGTGTGTAATTTTCCCCACCAATATGTTTAGTAGAATATTTCCTCTTTGACAGGAATAAATCATATTTAGAGTCTAAAATCATATAAGAGTCTGAATCAAATACGATTTCACTGCACTAGTAAAGCTAATTTTTTAATACCTTATAAGCTGGGTATGGTGGAGCACGTGTTTAATCCCAGCACTTGAGAGGCAGGTGGACCTCTAAATTCAAGGACAGCCAGGTCTACAAACTGAGCTCTAGGCTAGCCAAGGCTATATAGTGAGATCCTGTGCCAAAAAACAACAAACCTTAAAATTAAAATAAAACTAAAATTACAAAATTAAATTAAGCCACCTTCTTCTCTTGAATATGATAGAAAGACCAACTATCCTCCCTCCATCTTGATTCAAACGTACAAGAGAAAGTCATTACTTACAGCCACTATTTTGTCATTCACTTGAATTTGGCCATTGTGGTACGCAGCACTACCTGGTATTATACTTTTCACATAAATCCCTGAAGCTTCCCCTGAAAGTGCACAGACATACAGAAAAAAAGGAAGAAAGCTAAAATTAGGACCTGATTGCAAAATTCTTATCAAGAGGTTAATTAGCTCAAGAGGCTGACTAGAGACTGCGTAAATACTATTTTGAACACATGCAGGGAAATTGATGGATTATTTCAAACTGTCACCATCACAAGTGACCTGAATTCAAAATGATTTGACTGATGACTACCCTTCTGGAGAAATAATCAGTAATGGAACCTTGATGAATGCCTTTCTCTCTAAGCTGGGATTCTGGGGAGCTAGGACAAACCCTGGTCTATCTCTACTTGAACTGCTAACTCAGCGCAAGCTCTCATCATTTTTCACTAGCATCAAGACAAGAGTCACACATATCCCTCCTATATTTAAGTTGAGTGCTGATGTGTATCATCCAGATACAAAGAAAACCACATGTGGTCTTTTAAAAAAGCTAGCATGGGGCCAGCAAGATGGCCTGGCGCCCTGAGTTCAATCCTAGGAGCACACATAGAGCTGGAAACAATCAGCTTCACAAAGTGGCCCTGTGACCTTTACAGAAACCCCAGGACAGGCACACACATCCCTATACACATAGAATAATAATTTTAAAAAATAGAATGAGCTCAGCAGCACAAGATAATCCTCATACTATAAAATTAAATATTTAACAACAAACAGCTATAAAAATTATAAACATATAAAAAGTAACATTCCCAAGAGAAAGAACTACAAGGAAAATGGTTTAAGTATAAAACTGTATCTCTTAATGGTATTAGTAAGCTCCCACTGCTAGCATAATTATATAAACTTTACTGAAACATATCCCAGATCATCCGTATCAGTAAAAATAATTTATATTTCTGCAGATGGCCATGGGGGTATACAGCAGGTAACAACTAGCATTCAGCAGGTCGACCCACCAGACAAATGACTCTCTGTTGGGGAGCCACACAAGGAAAAGTCCATGGGTCACTGGCGGTGGAAACCAGTTGCTACCGTCTGTAATTTCTCTCATGTGCCACTTCATTTTTTTCCCTAAGAACTGCTATGGGTATATTGCCATTGCTTGTATGTTTATCTCGTGAAAATATTCCAGCTATTGGGCACTCATATAGCTGTGGATGGTCAGGAAGATGATTTCTACTTAATTCTGTAATTATGATGAATAGATATAACACTAGGATATTTTTCATTATTCAGACTGACACAGGAGAGTAATAGTTTTCTCAGTCACAAAGTCAAATAATTTTAGACTTCCAAACATATTCAAAACAATCGGTTGCCCCTGGAGACAAATACCTGGTTGCTCCTAAAGACAAATACACATGGACAAATTCCCAAGTCTTGTTTATTGCTGACTCAAGGTCAGGCTAGAAGCAACATTAGTAGACATATCTTTCTCAGCAACTGACTTTTTGCATGTAGTTCCAGCCTCAGTTTATGTTATGGGCTCAAGGTTCAGTCTGAGAACCTGAACTATTTAGGCTATGTGCATGGCTGGTCAATGTGGCATCCCAAGCCTAAGAGAAACTTGTGTGACTTATCTTGTTTTTTGAGAATGGGTCAGGCCCTGAAAATGTAACATATAATTGTCCATAGTTTGGCTGAGGCTAGGAGGCTGTGTGGAGCTCTGAAGAAGGTGATGGGAGAAAAGGGGTGGAGAGATGTGCAGGCTGTGCAGTTAGAGAGAAGCTTCTGAGCAGAGCAATAAGGAGGGATGCAGAGCTGATTCGGCTGCTGTGGAGAGCTATGTAGAGGAACAAGAGAGATGTTCAGAGGATTTTTTTTCAAAATGAAGTAAAAGAGAAAGTTACCATCAGAAAGTGTGAGTTTGCTTATTTCTTCACCTTAGACAGAAAAAGTCTAACCCTCAGATAGACAAGAACTTCTCCTAAGCCCTCACCATATCAGTGGATTTTTTTTTTTTTTGCATAGCATGGGTGCTGACTAGAGGCTGGCCTCAGCAGTTAGCCATATATTTCAATATCATCTTCCACATATTCCTTCTACAAGGCATGACACCCAGACTAACATTGCACCAAGTACCAATAGCTTTCCTGACTCTACAGGTTTCTTCTTCCCTATCTAATCCTCCTTCCCCATTGCCCAAATGCTTCTTTCTCAAGTCTCCTCTCAACTTCAGTCTTGCATCTGCCACGCTAGAACAGTGCTTGCCTCTTTACTAAAACATGTATTTCCAGTTATCTTTAAACATTTAAAGGGTTTTACACTTTAATTACATTCCCTGAATAGATTCTTTGGTTTGTTTTGGTTTCTAAGATTAAGTTTCTCTGTGTTGCCCAAGCTGGCCTTAAACTTGTGAGCTCAAACGACCCTTCCTACTCAGCTGCTGAAGTGACTAAGATTACAGGAGAATGCCACCATGCCTGCTCAAACCCCAGCACAAAAATCAAAGACCAAAAATAAATGGAATAAAGTGTTTTTTAAAGCTGTTGACATTTCAAATGTCTCCTTTTTTCTCATCCTCTTAAAACAACCCAAGCCCACACGTTTTGAGAGTAAATACGTAAAAAGATTCTTCTCTGTACTCAATAACACAAACATCAAATTTTCTCTCATTCATTAATTTTTCCTTAGACACTGAGGCATAAGTTTAGGAACTCAGTCACTACTCAACTTTAACAAGATAAAAAACAATGATAACAATTCAGTATGTTTTCTGCAACATTATTTTTTAAATACATACTTAGCTTTTAAAGGACTTATTTAAATTCTGAAGCTAAAAACTGTGGCATGTAGAAAAATCAGAAGTTTTGAAATTAGATATTTCATTAGGCTGAAATAGCACAAAGTGGTCTGACATGAATTTCATTCAGGCCTGTGAATACATTAGCACTCTTAATCTCTCCACCTGCTCCCATGCATGGTGACAATTTTTTTTAGGGAAATAACTTTCTACTTGCTATTTTTCAGAAAAACTAAAATATTTCATAGCTAAATTCTCATGTAACTGCCAACTATTTTTAAAGATTTATTTTTACTTAACTAGTAATTCTTCAATAACCAAGGGAAAACTAACAGTGAAAGCTACTGCTAACTTTCTGGTTACATTTGAGGAAAAAAAATTAGCCAGTTACTTGAATCATGTATTCTTGCAATGTACTCCCCATATACGAAAGAAAATAGTTCTAATGAAATACTTTTCTATCTTATTTTTTTCATGATTAAACACAAATATATTTTGGGTATTTACAATATACAATATATAGTAGTCAATTTACTTTATCCCAGACACATACTGTATATCTTAACAGTCACACAATATTCAAAACAGAACTAGAGAAAAGTGAAGTTCCAATGTTACAAAATAGACTATACATTAAATTCCTTTGTTACTAACTATAAAGCCAGCTGTTAAACTATTGAGGCAAAATGTGACTCACTGACAAGAAACTGCTTGCTATTCTAGATTCATAGTTTTATTGTTTGAGTTTTAAATTAAATTCTGTGGGTACTTAATTTTATTATCTAGACATCTTAACATCCTTTATAATTATCCAAAGTATGAAGTAGGAATGACTCATTTACCTGGATGAGCTGCTCCAACATAGCCAACAATTCTAATACCAAGACTCTGTCCATCTTTTTTAACAAGTTCAACATTGTAAGTTTCAAAAAGAGAACAGTCCTGCAGAGAAATAAAGCACCCATTGTTACATTTTAAGTTGTATAAATGTATACATACTCAATCTGTGTACCCAGTTTTTTCTGAGACCAACTGAATTTTAAGAGGGTCCCCATGATTTCTCATCCCTGAACCTGCCCCTGTAAAGGGAGATTACTCAAGTGGGCCTAATGTAATCAAAGAAGCCCCTTATAAGCAGAGTTTTCTCCTGCTGGTAAGAGAGGGCAAAGAAAAAGATTTGAAACATACAAGATCAACTAGTTGTTTGAAGGTGGAGGGGTCATACAAGAAAGATGGGAATAAGAGGACCATAGGGCTTGAAAGATGTTCTGGCTGGAGGGCAACAAAGAAAAGGCCCTCCGTCTTATCGCCAAGAATTGCATTCCTCCACCAACTTGAATGAGTTCATCAGCCCAGGATATCAAGAAGGGAGCTCAGATAAATACCTCCACTTACCCTTCTAAGAATCTAAGCAGAAAACCCAGCTAAGCCCACTCTGATTCTGACCTATAGAACTGAAACTAACCAAAGGTATTGTCCTCAGCTGCTAAATCTGTAACAACTTATAACGATAGAAAATTAATACACAGACATTTGGAAAAACCTGAAGCTGTATTTTCTGAAAGAATCACAAGCCTAACAAAAAATTTAGAAGCCAAGGGGAAACTAGTTATTTTATATATATAAAAAACTGGCTCTAAAACTTTAATACTTATCATCTAAAAGGGATAAGGTATCCTAAACACCAGCACTGTTTTCAAGCCCAAACATCAGCATCAGAAACTAACCACACACATCAGAGAGCCTTGTGGACTGGATAAAAAGACTTCAGTGAGCATGAGCAAAGATGGGAACTGAAATCAATTAGCACCGCAACCTGGTGAAACTAAACAAAGTGCTAACATCATAGATACAAAATCCTGTTCACTGGGCGGTGGTGGTGCACACCTTTAATCACAGCACTGAGGGGCAGAGGCAGGCAGATCTCAGTGAGTTTGAGGCCAGCCTGATCTAAAAAGTAAGTTCCAGGACAGCCAAGACTGTTACAAAGAGAAACCCTGTCTTGAAAAACAAAAATCAAAAAACAAAATTCCTTTTCTTTAGTTCCCAGGAAATGATTCTCTGAAGATAAGTGCTAGCCTTCTGCTTGTTCTAACAGAGTCTCCTTCTCTTCCCGTCTCTTCATGCTTTTATTCATGGGGAGGAGAAACTGGGAGACAGTTCAGTCAGCAAGGCACTTGCTGTATAAATGTGAGGAACAAAGTTCAGAACCCTAGCAGCAGATGTTAAAAGCCAGGCATAGTTGCATATACCAACCAGTATTCTCAATACTGGGGAGACAGACAGGATTCAGGGGCTTGCTGGCCATCCAGTTTGGTTGAAATGACAAGCTCAACTTTGTGAGAAGACTCTGTCTCAAAAGTTAGGTAGAGAGTAATAGTGGAATACAATGATTTCTGGCTTCAAGGCAAATATGTGTGCATGTACTTGCACACATGCACATATGCATGTACACACCACACCAAAAAGAGGAAGAGAGAGAAACAGACATGTCTAATATTCATCATGAGTTTTCTCTGCTTCAAATATGAACACTGAAGTGTGACTTATACTACTATGGTCATCCAGCTGAGAGAATTTCTCATCTTGCATTGAATCACAGGTAGCATTTGATATAAGAAGAATGGTTTTTATACTCACAGAACCAAGGGTCCTGTTGGCTATAGTAGGCAGGGCAACAGGTAAGGATACAGGTGTAGGAGGTGTCACTGCAATTTGACCAACAGGGTCTCTGGCCACCAGCATCCTCACTGAATTCCCACAGTTCCTTAGCACCTGAGCAACTTGTTCACTGGTCATCCCTTGCACATTTGTACCACCAATCTTCAAGATGTGGTCCCCTGTCTGTAGTCTCCCATCCTTTGGTGCAAGAAAGAAAAACAAGTTATTCAGAGAAATCTAGGATTTAGCTTAATTGCTTAATAAAAATACATCAGACTTTCATTTCTGGCAAAAAGACTGACGAAGCCACTTCAAATGCTGGACAAACCATTTCTAATGATCTACTCAGCTGACAAAAGATAAAGCAATTACTTGTAGAACACAAAGATGGAAGGGTCCAAAATGAAATGAGTAATCAGACCTCTAGAATGGGTCTCTGCTGGAGGGTTTTTAATGTACATCTAATAGCTTAGAGCCAGAATATAATGACCACTTAGGTAAGAAAGAAATCAAAAGCTTAGGATGTCCACGACAGTCAGACATTCTGCAGGATACAGAAGAAAGTGACAGACAAACTTCCAATAGAGCTGAAACAGTCTTCCAAATTTCCTGCTTCATGGAAAAGTCTGCTGGATATTATGGGCCTGTAGGCGGAAGATGGATGCCCCAACATTACAGAAGAACTTTGGGTGACTGTCCAGGCAGCAAGATGTCTCTGTCAATTCTAAAGTTTTGGGAGTTGCTTACAATATACTTCCTGTTAACTTAGGTAACATTATATCCTTCTGGGGTCTTTGATGGAGTTGAAAAATAAATAGTTATAACAAAAATTTTCCTTAGTTATGATAAAAAATAAAGTAGACATAAATATTTTAACTGTAATTCTTGCTTAATACCTGTTTTGTTATATGTAATTTTACTATGTTAAAGTTAAAACCTTCCTTTTTATTTAAACAGAAAAGGGGAGATAATGTGGGATTCCCTTCTGTATGCTATGAATATGCTTTATTACCATTGGTTATTAAAGAAGCTGTTTTGGCCAGTGGCTTAGTAGAGTAAAACCAGGTGGAAAATCTGAACAGAGATATAGAGAGAATGTAGGCGGAGCCAGGGAGACGCCATGCAGCTGCTGAAGGAGAAAGACACCAGCCACCAGCCAGAAACTGGTAGGCCACAGCCTCGTGGCGATACACAAAATAATAGAAATGAGTTAACTTAGGATGTAAGGGTTAGCTAGAAATATGCCTAAGCTATTGGCCAAACAGTGTTGTAATTAATATAGTTTCTATGTTATTATTGGGGTATGGGCAGCCAGGAAACGAACAAGCAGTCTCTACCTACAGAGGACGGGAATAAAAACTAGCTGCCTTTCTACTTTAATAATGGTGATATTCTGTTTCTACCCACATAATACTCAGCTAAAATAAATACCTACTTAAGGGGTATCCAGGGGCCTATAAGATGCGGCACAAGCCTTGGCAATCTGAGTTTGCTACCTGGGACCCACATAGTAAACTGGATATGGTGCCCTATACTCATAATTCCAGCACTCCTTAGAGTGAAAGCTTTCTCTCTCTCTCTCTCTCTCTCTCTCTCTCTCTCTCTCTCTCTCTCTCACACACACACACACACACACACACACACACACACACACACAAACACAAACACTAAAAATTTTCAAAGTTGCTGGGTGGTGGTGGCACACACCTTTAATCCCAGCACTTGGGAGGCAAAGGCAGGCGGATCTCAGTTTGAGGCCAGCCTGATCTACAGAGTGAGTTCTAGGATGGTCAGGACTGTTTCACAGAGAAACCCTGTCTTGAAAAAACAAAGAAACAAAAATTTCAAAGTAACAAAAATTTTAAAATAATGAGAGCTTCAGGAGCCCTGATGAAAATGGGCAAAGCTGCCTCGGAGTTGGACCATCAGGAACAGAACTGGGGCCTGGTCAAATAATAAAGAATATTATCTGGGCAAACAAAGAACATGACACCATCAAGTATATATTTAGTCACTTCCCAGAAACTATTTTTTCCCTATTTTACTTCAACTCTTAATTTAAAATCATGTAGATAATTTGCATCTGTCACAGAGAGTCAAACATTTTCTTCTTACAGAAAAACAGGTGTTCTAAGGAATTAGTAAGTGCAAAAATAGCCGTCAGATTGATATGAACGATGCCAAAATGGCAGCTGCTTTATCTTATCCAGCAGCCCCAAACCTGTATTTCACTGATAGTCTCACCATTCTCTGTCCATAAAGTACCTATGGATCACCTCGTTCTTTAAGTCACAAATCAATGAAAGTCGATCAAGAGTTGTGCAACGCCTGAGCACACAATATGCTGTGCTGTAGCCAGCAAAGTCTTGACGTTGAGATCCTCCTGCCTCAGCCACTGAGTAGTTGCACTTCAAGAACAAAAACAAAACAACTAACTTTTGAAAACACTTCAATGCCTTTGCAAAAGTAAAATAAAATGATCTAAAGAAGGATGGCATGGTAGAGTTTGAAACCTCCCTAGTCTACAGAGTGAATTCCAAGACAGTCAGGACTAATCAGAGAAACCCTGCTTCAAAAGAAAAAATAAATAAATAAAAAATAAAGAACCCCCCCCCAAAAAAAAAACCCAACAAAACAAATGGCCGTGGCACTGTGGTAGCCCACGTGTGACTCAGTTTCCATCTGGAGTCAATTCTGACTTAAAAAGTCATTTGAGCTCAAGCTCGCCTGCTCTTCTTGCTCCAGTATCCTTGAGGGTTGTGAGAAAGTTTTGATTAAGCCCATGGAAAAAAGCATTTTGCCCATGAAAAAAAGAACACACTATCTAGCAGAAAGAATATTGCTGACACCAAACCTTAGGAACATCGAGATAGAAAGTTAAAACTGCTTGCAAGCAGCAGGTGCATGACAGACAGGAGTCTGCTTCCTCAAGGACAGGAATGACCTGTGGTTAGATACTGACTGTGCTGTGTTTTGTTCTGCTTTTGTACATAAGCAGGCTCTGAAACAAACTCTGGGCTGTGCAGCACAAACTGGCAGTCTCCTGAATCTACCCCGTGTTTCCTATCTGCATTTCTTTCAGTCTGACATTTCCTTAATCCTCATGCCTCTACCCAAATATCCCCAGCTGATTTTGTTGGAGCAAGCTTCAACAGGGCAGTGATGGCACAACACCTTTAATCCCAGCACTCAGGAGGCAGAGGCAGGCAAATCTCTGAGGCCAGCCTGCTCTAGAGAATGAGTTCCAGGAGGGCCAGGGTTACAGAAAAGCCCTGTCTCGAAAAAAAAAAAAGCAGGGCTGGAGAGATGGCTCAGTGGTTAAGAGCATTGCCTGCTCTTCCAAAGGTCCTGAGTTCAAGTCCCAGCAACCACATGGTGGCTCACAACCATCTGTAATGAGGTCTGGCGCCCTCTTCTGGCCTGCAGGCATACAAGCAGACAGAATACTGTATACATAATAAATAAAAAATATTTAAAAAAGAAAAAAAAAAGCAAAAAAGCAAACAAAAGAAGTCCTTTAAAGATGTGTTTGATGCTGTGAATACTGGAGAATATCTGAGAATTACTGACAGACAGACCTTTTCTCTCTCTCAACCCAAATTTATATATTTCCCTATCCATACATTAACTGACATGTAAACCAGACATTATGACTTACATCTATAATACCAGAACTCAGAATGCTGAGACAAAAACTTTACCCTGGATCTAAAGCTAGTCTAGCCTATAAAGTACAGTTCATAGCCAACCTAGGCTACAGAGTGACATCATGTCTTTACAAGAAAAATTAAGTAAGTTAAAAGATAAATTGATTTTTATCAAACTTTGAAAAAAATATACATGGGCTGAAAAGATGACTCATACCCACATGGTGGCTCACAGCATTCAGGAACTCCAATTCCAGAGGATCGGATACCTTCTTTTGGCCTCTGTTGGGTACTGCATGTATAAGGTGCACACACATACAGCACCAAAACACACAAAATAAAAATAAATCTTTAAATTTTCTATTTTACTTACTTTCTACATAAACAGCAGCTGGACAAGAAAGAGCTTTAAAGTCTGATAAACCCAAGTTGGTCTGATGTTCATCATACCTAGCTCTTAGATCCCTCTTATGCAAAAGCGAAAATAAATTTCTGTCTTGAGGAATTCTGAGCATTAAATTTAGTATCATACGTACAAGGCTCCCTGGCAGGAATTACGTACTGTGCCTACAGTCTCCATATAAAGAATACGGTCGGTCTCCTTGGATGACACTTCCTCTGAGCAAACAGATTGACACATCCTCAACAGTGTGCCTAAGTGACCAGCATTCTGAGCTCTGAGATGCTATCAGCTTCCACAGGATATGCATTTTAAATGTGTTGTCCTCAAGGTAGTCTCAGATATATCAGAAGCAGTTTGACCAGAATAGCAGATCCATGATTCAAGGTTTTATTTGTCTGATTTCATCTTACTATTCTTATAGATTTATTCATTCTCTCTCTCTCTCTCTCTCTCTCTCTCTCTCTCTCTCTCTCTCTCTCTGTGTGTGTGTGTGTGTGTGTGTGTGTGTGTGTGTGTGTGTGTATGAAAGAGAGAGAGAGAGAGAGAGAGAGAATGCAAATAGGCATGTGTGTGTCTGTGTGCCCAAGGAGGCTAGAAAGGGTTACCTAATCCCTTGGAGCTGGAGCTACAGGCATGTGTAAGCTGTCCAATGTGGGTGCAAGGATCTGAAGTCTGGTCCTCATGAGTGAGCAGTAAGTGCTATGCCATCTCTCCAGTATAGTTCCACCCAGTTTTTGAGTTACTTTGCAACTCTCTTCCCTTTCAGAGAGGATCTCTGGGATGGCTCATCTTCCTTGCCAATTTGACTTAATTTGGAATTACCTAGGAGACATAGTTCTGGGAATGTCTGTGAGGGTGTTTCCAGAGAGATATAAGGAAGAGCCGCTGGACGTAAATGGCACTATCCCATAGCCAGGGTCCTGCACTGAATAACCTGGAGAAAGTCAGCTGAGCACCAGCATTCCCTGCTCTTTGCTTTCTAGTCTATCCAGATAGAAGGAGTCCTAGCTAAATGTTCACAGCACCATGAACTCTGCCATGCCTTCTTCCATCATGATGGTATTTGTTGATAACAATGAGAAAAGTAGCTAATGCACTCGCTTAGGATGTAGGCGTGCTGAGAGAACACATTCAAGACTACATAATAAGACTGGGTGCTAGGGTGCTACAGGATGGTTACACCAAGAGGAATTGGAAGATTTTATCTGGCATTAGCAGGAATAAGAGGAGTAGCTCTGTCACTCTCTAGCTGTACAACCTTGGACAATTTCTTAAAGTTTCCATACCTATGGTTTGGAAATAAAACTTAAGACTGTTTTGAGGATTACATTAAAATGATGTATATTAGGCAGATGACAATATTTGGCACAAGCGCCTGCTTCGCCATTACAAATCTGTGATGGACAGGCCCCCTAGCCCCTCCTAGATGATCTGAAACAGTGACGATCCCTTCCAGGAAAGGGTGAGAATCAGACTTGGGCTTTTCCCAACAGTGCCTCAATGGGATTAATCTGGGAAACTGCACATCACGGTGTCCTTGTGAAAACTCATAACACACATTAGTATATTAAAAAGCTCAGAAAATTCTTACAGTAAAGGAACTTATTTGATTTCACTTAAATTTATTTGGTTCTTTGTTTTTCAAAATTACTGCTGCACTTTGCAATGTCATTCCATCTAGCAAAGCCTACCAAAATTTCTAGGGTGAAGGGGACGGGGAGAGAGAGACAAAAGAATCTTCTATAATGTCTTATTCCTTTTAGGTTAAAAAAATAAACAATTTTAAAATTTATTTTATTTCGCAGAATGGAAAATGGCTCAACAGTTGAGGATGCTTGTTGCACATTCCTGAGGACTGGAGTTCAAACCTCAGCACCCATGTAATATAGCCCAGTATCCTTCCAATGCCTGTTACCCCAACTTCTGGGACCCACACCCTCTTCTGTCTTCCATGCTCAGACTCTAACATACAGTGTGCTACACACACACACACACACACACACACACACAAAATATTTGTTTAATATTTTCTGTTTTATGTGTAGGAGTGTTTTGCCTACATGTATGTATGTGCACCACATGCTTGCCTCGTGTCTCCACATGTCAGAAGAGGGTATTGGATCCCAGCGCTCTCGAAAACTGAGCCATTTTCCCACCATCCACTATAGGTATGGTTTAAAAACACACACACAATGATCATTCCCATTCTAGTCACACACGTGTGTTGTGTGTGGCATATTACGTGTATGGTATGTATATGTATACTCAGGTGCATACATCTTTGCATGTGTGTGGGGAGCTGAGGAGCTCTTGGGTATCCTGCTCTGTCTCTCTTTATCTTCTTACCCTGAGACACAACCCCTCACTGAACGTGGAGATAGTCTGTCAGGCAGCAAGCCCTGCAGCCTCTCATCTCCTTCCCCAT
The DNA here is from genome assembly GCF_037038515.1 of Microtus pennsylvanicus. Lineage (NCBI taxonomy): Eukaryota > Metazoa > Chordata > Mammalia > Rodentia > Cricetidae > Microtus > Microtus pennsylvanicus. Next base: position 34,716,946 of record NC_134591.1, on the reverse strand, counting down.
AGCACAGTGTCAGGCAAAGAAAGCCACACCCACCTGGCTTTTTACATGGGTTCTGGGGATTTGAACTCATGTCCTCTTGTTTGCAGAGAAAGCATTCTTACCTACTAGGCCACCTCTCTAGTCCTCAAATCACATTTATATTCAAAAGAAATTTTAAAGTCAGGGAGGAAGTACAAAAAGCTTAAGATGAGGGAAATAATCACTATCTTTCTGTTGGTTTTCTCAAATTCTTGAACAATATATATTTTAAATAAGTTTTTTTAGATTTATTTTACTTTAAGTGTATGAGTGTTTTGCCTGCATGTATGTATGTGCAATACATGTGCTTGCGGAGTCAGAAGAGGGTGTTGAATTCCCTGGAACTGAAGTTATAGATGGTTATGAACCACCATGTGAATGCTGGGAGCTCAACTCAGGTTCTCTACAACAAGTGGTCTTAACCACTGAGCCATTTCTCCCACCCTTACCCCCCATATTTTTTAATGGTTAATTCACTCAAGTGCTTTAAAACAATCAAGCACGACTCCTCACACATACACTGAGAGGTCAAAGTTTACTGACAATCATTTTTATTGCACCACATAGTGAATTTGACAGCTGTAACGAGTCTGGGGCCCCTGTCTTATTCTGCATTAATTTCCCATTAGTTCTAGTTTCCCTCTGCTTTTGTTCTGTAGGCACAAACAAAAGTGAAAAGAAATAATAACAGTAATTATTATTATTACTACTATATGAATTGCTTTGATCTCAAAGACACATGAAAGGCATGAGACCCCAAGGTACCCATAGACCAAACATTCTACAAATAAGTATACTTGGATATAGAAAGAACAGGGTGGGGTTAAAAAATTCTGAGTTTGAGCCCACCTGTGAGAACTAAGGAGCTGAGGAACCTACCTGCCTCAAAGCTGAATCTGTAAAACAAATTCATCATGTTCACTTAACTGTTTGTTAGGATGGATATATTTATAAGAAGATAGATAACAGTCAGTGAAAATTTATGTTTACCAAATACAGAAGTAAAGTTACTTCTGAATTACCATGAGCATTCTAAACAGCATGAGCTCAAACTTCTACAACAATTTCTAAAATCTAGTCATGTGAGGCTGGAGAGATGGCTAGCTCTTACACTCACAACTCTTCCAGAGAACCCAGTCTGGTTCCCAGCACTTTCACAGAAGGCTCACAAGAGTTTCTAACTCCTATATGGAATACCACACACTCTCTTCTGGCTTTCATGGGTACCCACACACTTGTGACATACACACACATATACTAATAAATAAGTAAACAAATAAAAACAAATATAGTATTTAACATTTTCTTCCACGTAAAGTTACGTAGAAAAGAAAGTTGTCAAGTTCTTACATGGCCTACTTGTGGAAACACTGCTAAACAACAAAGGTACACACTTGACATATAATACCAGAAAATAAATAAGTGAAATCTTACATGTGCAATATTGGAAAATGGATTTTGTTGAAGTTACTATTAATGGGGGAGTGTGTGTCACAGTATACATGTGGAAGTCAGAAGACAAAGCTGTGGAGCTAGTGCTCTCCTTCTATCACTACATCAGTTCCAGAATCAAGCTCAGGCTACCAGGCTTCACAGCATCTTTAGCTGTTGAGCCATGTTGCCTACCCCAGAACAAATGCATATGTTCACTGAATATTCTGATTCTACCATTGGGCCCTTAAAAGACATGATGAAGAATAATACATGTGCTCAAAATGTAAATATTCATTAATAATTCCTTACAATAAAAATATTTTCTTCTTATATAACCAAAACCCTGTTAATTAGAGGCCAAAAATATTGAATTAGAAATTGTTTAAATAAAGCAAATTTATGCTATAAAGTGTTGTAAGTTATACTTAAACTCAAATTATTGAGTCATGTATCCTACCAACTCATGCAATAAAATTGATTTCAAATCATAACAAGTCAAATTTTATAAAAGCAAAATGATAAAACAAAGTCAACTTACTCGGTCTGCCAATCCTCCAGGAACAATAGTCCTCACAACCACGCCACTTGACTTTCCTCCAACTATCCCAAAACCTAGTCCAGAGCCATCATTAATAAGCTCAACCTCTTCAGTGTGGCCCCAAAACACCTACACATGAATGGAAGGTTAAAGTCAATGTTGGTTACCCACAGATTCTTAGGTTTCCTGTATGATAATATATAACAGATTTGCAAGAAACTGAAAATTCATACAATTAATAGAGACAACTACCTATAGAGACAAAGATATCCATATATTGGTAGAGGTATCTATTGATTGATAGAGGATAGAAGATAGAGGGTAGACTATTATTAGAGCAAGGTAGAGAGTCTCACCCATAGGGTATTATAATTCAATAGAGAAAATAAGCATAAATAATTGAAATACAGATTATACAACACTACAACTCAAAAAGGACTAGAAACATTTCCCACTCTGTGCCCATAACCTAGCACAGGGTACATAGAGAACCAATGAATATGCATTTGCTGAAAGATAAGCACAATGTTACAAAGATTTCAGGGAGCTGGGGGAAAGGAAGGTTCATAAAAGGAAATATGTATGAAGAATCATGAAAAAGTTTAATGATAGCAGAAATTTAAATCTTACTACAAGTACTAGAGGCACACACCTATATTCCCCGTAATCAGGAGGTAGATGTAGGAAGATCAGGAATTCACAGCCAGCCTCTGTTGCATAATGAGTTCAAGGAAAACGTAGACTACACAAGACCAAGCTCATAAAAAATGTAATACACAGAAAACAAGCATTCAACAAGAGGGAAATACAAGAGCAAAGCCGAGTCAGGAAACAGAATGAGGCAAAGACTGAAAAGAATAACAAAACTAAAGAAAGCAATGACTTAGGAAAATTAATCTGTCAACATTGTGAAGAACCAAAGTTTAATATGACTAAAAAGTGTAGGGAGAAGAGTAATGTTCTGAGTGAATATGTAGTGTTTGACATGGACATGGCCATACCAAGGACCCACGTTTCAGGCTCATGGGAGTGGCAAAGCCCTACCAGGCTCAGAGAAATAGCGAAGTCTTCCTCTGGTCCACATGCAGATAGGTGGTTGAACATGTGCATCATCGCTTTCCCTGAAGCTCCTCTACAGAGACTGCTCCCACAAACTAGCTAAGCCTTTCTCCTTCTCAGCTGCATGCAATAGCCCCACCTCCCTGTTCAACTGTATAAAGTAACCATGTTGAGCTTCCAGGGTGCTGCAGCTTCTCCATCAGAGAGACCAGCCCACCCAATCCCAGCTGTTTGTGTACATGTGTCTATGAGTCAGTCCTTTCTGCATTTCCTCACTGCCTCCTAGGCAGGGTTCCCAAACCCATGCAAGAATGTGGCAAACAAACTAATTTAGAACACTCATGAGAGAAGACAGAGTTTCTCCAAACTCGAAATACTAGCAACATAAACATGCAAAAAGGCATAAGCAATTTTCCTTGATCAGACTCCCATGACAAATGCACATACTTTCATAAATTTCAACTGCGAAAGTCATTTTCATACTTAATTTTTCTATTCTACATTATCAAGTCATTCTTGGTTTTTTGTTTTGGTTTGGTTTGGTTTTCGAAACAGGGTTTCTCTGTGTAGCCCTGGCTGTACTGAAACTCACTCTGTAGACCAGGCTGGCCTTGAAATCATAGAGATCCACACACCTCTGCCTCGGAGTGCTGGGATTAAAGGCAAGAGCCACCACTGCCCAGCCAATTTTTATGCTTTTAGAATTTATAAAATGTAACAAGCTTAAAAGATAAAAGAGGCATTGATTTTTTTCAAGTCAAGAAACAACTAAAAACAGAAGATGGGGCTGCACAGGTAAAGGTGCCTGCTTACCAGCCTGACAACCTGAGTTCAACTTCCCAGACCCACATGGTAGAAGGAAAGAACCAACTCCCACTAGTTGCTCTCTCTCCTTTATAAGCACACTGTGACATGTTTGTCCCTGCTCACACACACAGATCCACCTATCTCTGCCTCCTGAGTGCTGGGACAACAGGTGTGTGTGCCACCATCCCTGGCTCAAAATTGAATTTTTTAAAAGTGACATCTGTTTTTTTTTAAATTTACATAAAAAAATGACTGCAATGATTTTGTAAAATCAATAATCTAGTCATAAACTTCTACTATAATTCATAAATATAAGATTTTTGCTTTTTTTTTTTCCAAGAAAGGGTTTCTTTGTAGCTTTGGAGCCTATCCTAGAACTTTGCTCTGTAGACCAGGCTGGCCTCGAACTCACAGAGATCCGCCTACCTCTGCCTCCGAGTGTTGGGATTAAAAGCGTGTACCACCACCACCCAGCTATAAATATAAGATTTTAAAAATAACCACATCTTCCTTAAGATAATCAATAGTAAGCTTCTAATAAAACCTCTGAAACTCAAAGGTATAGTGGCAGACACCATAATCCTAGCATTCAGGAGGCTGAAGCAAGGGAATTGTGAGTTCAAGGCCAGTCTGGGCTACATAGCACATTTCCCCTCCTCCTACACACACATTAACTTACTATAACATCAAAGAACACACGACATCTTACCACTAAATAAGTGAAAAATAATACTTAATTTGGCCTCTATATAATAATCTCCAGTAAGGAAACTAACCATTAAATAGACCAAAAAAAAAAAAACAGACATTAAAAAGACAAAAACAAAACAAATTCCTCCAATAAACATTTTGTAATGTTGTCATTTAGATATATGATCACCTTTCTGGACCTAGAATAATGGAAAGGACTTCAATGACTACCCACTATTATTATAGTGGTAACATAATTTAGAATGAATATGTTCCCAAGCTTATGACCCACCATTTCAGACAGAGATGTATCAGCTGAGCTGGTGGAAGTGCGGCCCTGTGTGTGGCCCACTTCCCTGGCCACAACCAGACGCAGAGTCCCAGTGGTTTGTTGTAGTAATGCAATCGCCTGCTGATGGGAAACATTATGATCCAATGGGGTGTCATTAATGGCCAAAATCTGGTCATTTTCCTTCAATCTTTGATCCCTAATCATACAAGAAAAGAAGAATGTGTTAAGTATTGTGACAGCCTGAACACGCAAACAGAGCTGGCTCTGGCATCCTTCTATGAATCAGAGGGTCCACTAGTACTTAAGTTTCTCTTACACGATCCTAACTCATGTTAACACTGCCCTTTCACATGAGACTCTAAAACTTGAAAAATTAAGTCACTTGAGCAAGACTGCACAATTGGAGAGAAAAAGCTAAATCCAGCCTCAAACTACAAGAATCTTTTGACTAATGAGTCTGTAAGAATAGACTCTGCCCCAGATAATCTGTCTCAGAGGTGCTGATATTACTTTTATTACATGTATTCAATTTCAGTTTCACATAAGGGAAACATTTTGGGTAACAAGATGTCAACAGAATATTTAGAAAGGTTTTTGCTATGGTTTCAATGTCCGTGCCTCTATACACCTGTGGAAATTTTAATTTCTATTGTAAAGTATCAAGATGTAGGACTTCTAAGGGAAGATGAGGTTGTAAGGACTATCCACTCATGGATAAGATTGGTGTCTTCACAAAAGGCAAGTTTAACTCCTTGTTGTCCTGCTTCACCTTACCTTCTACCATGTGAAGAAACAGCAAGAAGCCCAAGTCAGTTGTAAATGCCTTGTCATACTCTTCTTAGCTTCCAGAGCTATGAGCCAATAAACCTCTGTTTGTTGTAAGTTTTAAAACTTCAGGCATTCTGTTATAGGAAAATGGACTAAGACTGAGCCTCACAATCAGCTTTTAAAGGAACTGAGAAGTAAATGCTGAAGCTAGAGGCGTGTGTACACTGCCAGAGGCTCACTGACTACACGGCGGAAGGTCAGGCTGCAAGGAAGACTGACTCTCACATCATAGATAAGAGCATCCTGTATCAGAACATCCAATACACAGTCAGGAAGGATAACCCATTATTATACCAGCACTTCCCAGGATGTTCCAGAACTTTATAGATAGATGCTCTTCTTAAAAAGCAAGTTGTTACCAGAAGATGAAAGGAAGAAGAAGCTGGGAGTGGCCGTAAACATATATAACAAGTGGGAGCTCTTTTTCTAGTAGATGAAGTTTCAAGAATTTTTACTATTTCTAGAATAATGGAAATGACAGTAACACACTGAGTATATTAAACATCCCTTCAAAATGGTATAAGATTTATACTATTTGGATTATAACCCAATGGATCTATTATCTAGAATAATGGGAATGACAGAAACACACTGAGTGTATTAAACATCCCTTCAAAATGGAAAATTTATACTATTTGTATTATAACCCAGTGGATCTATTATTTTAAATTTTGGGTTAAAGAAGTAATCATCTATAAAGACAGAATAAATGTGAAAAAATATTGACAGAATTTTGTAATCATAATCTGCCACTGCTGCTACCTGAATAGTTATCTAGACTAGAAATCAAAGACACAAAAACTTTGTGTGGAACCCTTCAAACACAACAGCAGGTTTATGTGGAGACAGTGGGGTTAAAGAACCTCTAGAGAGCTAACCAGCACTGGGTGCTACTGCTACTGTTTTTACTGCTAGTTTCTTATTCTCTATATAGTAACATTTTCAGAGCTGTCAGGAAAACATGGACCAAGTACAAAATGAACTTCCTCACCTGTCTGCTACACTCCCTGGATGAACCTCCTTCACAAAGATGTCAGTTAATCCCAGACTTTGGCTTCTCAGGGCCACCACACTGAATCCAAGGCCTCCAGTTGAAGGGCGTTCTATATCTATATATTCAACATGCCGTCCCTAACGAAGAGGGGAAGAGTCAGAAAGAAAAAAGAACCATGATGTGCATCCAAACGTCACCTTTCCACAGAACCGAACTGCACAACACACAGCCGCTTCTATGTTGTCGCTATCAGTCTGAATATGCTCAGCATTCTGGTGATATGCTGGCTCTGGAAACCTTTTAACTTGACTGTTTTTAGCAAAGCACAGAGTACAGCACTGAGAAGCATTTTACAATTCATCCACATTATGAGATAGATTCTGCGCTGGACAAAATCTGAAAACAAACACCCATTCCCATAGTAAATTCTCAATTACTTTGTGCATAAATTTCTTTAAATTCCCCTTAATGCAAAACACACATTTAGAAAAGAAGGCAAATCAGATATGCCAGAAGCATGTTAGTGTTCAGTCCAGTCAGAACCAGCTGCATTTATATCATTCTGTTTTACATCCACAGTAATGAATTAATGAATCCATTCACTTGATCATTTCAAAAGGCTGCAGAGTCCCAGGACTGCAGAGTATGTCACCATTTTGGTTAACAACTACATGTACAGTGTGAGAACATCATAAAAACAATCACATCACAAGGGCCTCAAGCAGAACAGGTGGAGCTTAATGTCATGAAAGAACTAGGATGTTTTCCACTACCGTGACTTGAAACAATTTCCTTTTCTTTCCCAAACCCAAACTTATTTATTTATTTACTTACTTACATACTTACTGACGTATTTTCTTCTCTTTTAGTTTTCTGATACAGAGTTCTTTGTGTAGTCCCAGCGGTTCTGAACTCACTCTGTAGACCAGGCTGGCCTCAAACTCACTGAGATCCTCCTACCTCTGCCTCCCAAGTGCTAGAATTAAAGGGTGTGTACCTCCAAACCCAGCTTCTTATTTTTAAGATTGACTTTATTTTGAATTATGTGTATAGGTATCAATCTGTGCACAGGTATGTGCACATGAACCGCCTCCGCCTGTGAGGCCAGAAGAGGGCTGGATCCCTGGAGCTGGAGTTATAATAGGCATTTGTGAGCCACCCAACGTGAGTGCCAGCAACCAATCTCAAGTCTTCAACAAGAATTCTAAATTTTCTTTAAAAAGTCAAAAACTTCAGTTGTCTACTATTTACTTCTTGGTAGGTATTAGGGGCTACAGTTAAACTATCCATTCTAATATTTCCCTAGATCTTCCAAATTATATTAATTGTAATTTACAGATTCCATTTTGATATAAAAGTATAACAGAAATTTTCTTATAGTGTTCTGTTTTGTTTGTTTTCTTTTTCTTATCATTTCGGACAGGGTATCTGTCTATGCAGCTCAAGCTGGCCTCAAAACTAGAGGTCCCCTGCCTCAGTCTGCAGAATGCTACTGGGCTGCAGGCTGCTGCGAGCATATCCTACTGTCCTGTAATTTAATGGCAAGTTCCTGGTTAGGAATAGACACAATTCCTCCTGCCAGTATAAGCAAACAAAATACATAGTAATTTTAAGACAAAAAGAATAATTCTCCTTTAAAAAGTGAAACAGAAGAGAAATTAATGAAGTTAAATACTCAGTGACATGACATAACCTTACCTGAGCCATCTGCTGAATGACTGAGTTAAAGTCTTCATTTTCTGACTTTGGGTTCCAAGGCAACAGTCCAGATGCAGTTAAATTACTACAAGATCTGTGGGCATTCCCATTTGTAATGGAACCATCCGTGAACACTAACAAACCCTTCCGAGAAAATTCAAAGTTGGCTGAACAATCCGAAGGAATATGGCTAAGCTATTGGAATGATAAGAAAATAATCAACAGAAGTCTATAGAAAATAAACAATCTCTATCTATTGCATTATATGTATAATTTATATACATATTAAAGAAGTAAAGGGCCAGCATGGTGGCACATGACTTTAAGCCAGCATGGTGGACACAGAGGCAGGAAGACCTCTATGAGTAAAAGGTCAACCTGCTCTCTATATTTAGTAAGCCAACCAGAGCTACAGAGTGAAATTCTTTCTTAGGAAGGAAGGGAGAGAGGCAGGCGGGGGTGGGGGGGAGTGAGACGTAGATTGTAGGGGTGTATATGTATGAGTGCGGTGTGTGTGTGGGTGACAGAAAGAGAGAGAGAGAGAGAGAGAGAGAGAGAGAGAGAGAGAGAGAGAGAGAGAGAGAGAGAGAGAGAGAATAAAAAAACTGGCTGATATAAGTGCCAACACAGTAAAATAAAACAACATTAACAAGGGGGATAGTTAAGAGCATTTGCTGTTCTTCCAAAAGATCTGGGTTCAGTTCATAGCACACACTGTGGCTCACAACCGTGTGTGTGTGTGTGTGTGTGGGTGTGTTGAGAGAGATGGCTCAGTAGTTATACTACTCTTCCAAGTACAATAGCATCCATATCAGCAGTTCACAGCCACCTGTATTACAGCTCCAATGAATCTGACACCTCTGCCACCCTACACATACTTACATGCACATAACTAAAATAATGGGGTTTGTTTTGTTTTGTTTTGTTCTACTGAGACAAGGTTTCTTTGTGTAGCCCTGGCCGTCCTGGAACTAGTTCTGTAGACCAGGCTATTTTAAACTCAAAGAGATCCATCTGCTTCTACCTCCCATGTGCTAGGATTAAAAGTGTGCACCACCACTGCCCAACAAAATAATTCCTAATTAGAGAAAACAAATAAAGTACCTATAAGCAAATCAGTATGTTCTTAAGGAAAAAGCTTTTTAATATTATAAAAGATATTTATTTTTAAAATTTATTCTTGACACACCTATGTAAGATACTGGGCCCTTTTGCATTTATCTATATATCTCCATGGAGGAGCCACAAAAGAACCACAGCAGGCAAACAATAATACTCACAGCAACAGTGTTTAATCATTGTTTCTAAGAGCCAGGCACTAGACAAGATTCCTACATGGATATCATAATATCTCATTGAATCTTTTGTAATAGCCCAACTGATGTCATTCATTATCCCATTTGGTGAATATGAAAATTGAGGCACTCAACATCCTTGTATAATATTAATGGCAAGTAAATCACAAGGCCACTTAAACACTCTAAAAAAGAGCACCCTAGCATTACAAGAAGTAACTTTTGTAAAACACTGGTTAATACAAGTGCCCACACAGTAGAATAAAAACGTTAATAACAAATGTTAAAGAGGGATGGAGAGATGGCTCAGTAGTTAAGAACACTTGCCGCAAAAAAAATAAATAAATAAATAAACCAAAAACAAAAACAAAAAAAACAAAACAAAACAAAAAAAAAAAGAACACTTGCTGCTCTTCCAAAAGATCTGGGTTCAATTCCCAGCACACACATAGTGGCTCACAACCATCTCTAACTCTAGTCTAGGGAATCCAACACCCTATTCTAACCTCTGCCGGTACCAGGCACACATAAGGTGATACAACTATAAAATATAAGCAAAACATCCATAGACTTAAAAAATAATAATAAATGTGAAGATAGTTTCTTTTTTCTTTTCTTTTTCTTTTTTTTTTTATTTTTCGAGACAGGGTTTCTCCGTAGCTTTGGTTCCTGTCCTGGAACTAGCTCTTGTAGACCAGGCTGGCCTCGAACTCACAGAGATCCACCTGCCTCTGCCTCCCGAGTGCTGGGATTAAAGGCGTGCGCCACCACCGCCCAGCTAAGATAGTTTCTTATATGTATGACAAAGAGCTGCATACATGGAATTCTTACAATATGGTCACCTAAAGAAGACCTACATAAAGATAACGCCAGCTGATGTAGCAACATGGATAGGGAGAATCTTGGAAAGTCCCACCCTCGATGAGTAGCAGGTAAAAGAGAGAGCCAGTCTTCTTCAGGGACAGAACCCTGATAGATTAAAAAAATGGTCATCCCTCAACATATATACATATGAACAACACTAAATGGAACCAGTGGACTGTATCATATATACATATATGTATGAATATGAATAATTAAAGGAGAAGAGGTAACGAAGTTTAGTGGGAGTAGGAGGAGAACACGAGAGAGGTTGTAAGGGTGAGAGTATAAGGTAAAAATGTTATAAATGGGGGTCTTGCACAGTGGCACAAGCCTTTTAATCCCAGCACTTTGCAATATGGGCAAGTGGGTCTATGTGAGTTCCAGGACAGCCAGGACTATACAGTAAGGCCCTGTCTCAAATAGATAAACAATAAAATTAACATTTTCAAAAAGAATAAATGTCAAACACAAACAAGATCAAGCTAAGAAGATCAGTCAGTACCCTAACAGGCAGTATTAATAGAACTCAGTGAGTTTAAAAAAGAAAGAAAGAAAGAAAGAAAGAAAGAAAGAAAGAAAGAAAGAAAGAAAAAAAGAAAAGGATGAAGCAGAAAAAAGGACATAATAGAGGTACCTGGAGAGAATTTGTTAGAAGCTAGGGGAAATATGTTCAAGATATACTGTTTACTTGCATGAAATTGACAAATAAGTAATAAAAGACAATCTATTATTAAATAAACAGCAAGGGCCAGGAGAGGACTCTGAGTAAACGTGCTTGCTACGCCATGCTGATGTCCTGAACTCAGGTCAGATTCCTGAAACCCACGCACAATACTTCAGATTGTCCTCAAGCCTCCACATGCACCTTCCACACAAACATGCACATACATCATATGCACAAGAAAATCAATCAATACACTTGTTTATTAAAAAGAGAAAGAGAGGGGCTGGCAAGATGGCTCAGGGGTTAAGAGCACTGACTGCTCTTCCAGAGGACCCGGGTTCAATTCCCAGCACCCACATAGCAGCTTACAGCTGTCTGTAGCTCCAGTTCCAGAGAATCGGACATCATTATACCAATGCACATGAAATAAAGTTAAATAAAGTTTAAAAAAATAAATAAATAAAAAGAGAAAGAGAAGACAGAGAGAGTAGGCAAGAGGGCTCAGAAGATAAAGGCACTTGCTGCCAAGCCTGACGACCAGAGTTGGATCTCTGGGACCCTCATTGTATAAGGAGGGAATCAACTTACACAAGTTGTCCTCTGACTGCCACACATGCCCATATACATACTACATACATACCTGCACACACACAAAAAATAAACAAAATGTAATGAAAAAAGTAACTAAACAGGTAATAAATGTCAAGAGCTGAGAATGGGGTGCAGTGGTAGGGTTCTGGCATACACAAGGCCCTGCGCTCAGTCTCAACACCATATAACAAAGAAATAAAATTAGAAGCTATTTTATAATTTTGAAGAAAATGTTAAGATCCTAAAGCACTTGATCGTTAATTATTTATCACACTCCAAAGCCCAACATAAACTTCATCCACACTTAGACCATCCACCGAGGCTGCCCACAGCTTGCAGGCCTCATGCACAGTTGCTAACCTAAGAGTGACGATCCTCCTATACTCCTCCATTGATCTGAAGCCACCAAGGTAAGGCCAAGGAACCACTCACTTGTCCCTTGAGCTGCTTGATGGACTGCTGGAGAGTGAGGATCTGGTTGAAGAGAGGGCTCTTCAGCGTCTCGTAGAACACGGACAGCTTCTCGTTCTGTGTCGTGTCTCCCTTCTCCTGCAGTCTCAGTCTCAGGCGGTCAAGGACCTGCAGCACCTGCATTTTCTCTTGGTTAGAGAAAGGCGATCAGAGCTCATGTTAGACACCATCTCACCATCCACTTCTAAATGAAGTAATTGAACAATAAAAAGTTATAGCTTCTATACCTGCTGCAGGATTTTCAGGCATTTTGGATTATCCCTTTCAAAAAGCCTAAAGGAAAAAAATTAACCTTAATTATAGAAGTATGTCTGTAGTCCTACAGAGGAAAATAAAACAAACTTCAAGAACACTCGTTGTCAAAACTGTTCTTAGTGAAATTCAAATTAAGACCACATAAAGGCATCAATCCATGTCCACTCAGATGGGGAAAATCTAAAAAGACCAGCGTGAGTGCTGGCAAGGCTGCAAAGCAGCTACAGCTATCACATGCTGTTAGTAGGGAAATATAATGGCACACCACTTTGGGAAATTATTTGGTACTTTATTTTTATTAATTTTTTATAGTTTAAATCATAAGTAGTTTCTTATAAAGTCAAAATTTATAATGCACTAATTATATAATCTACCCCTTCTGCTCATATTTACCCAAGAAAATGAAAATATGACCTGTACGTGAAAGTATATAGTATGATTTGTAAAAGGTCCCAACTAGAAATACTGAGATGCCTAGTCATACTAGTGGATAAACAAATAAATGTTACATAAATATAATATTCAGGGAAAAAAGTTTCTGACACATACAATAAGGGTGAATCTAAAAAGTAGAGTACTGGGGGTTGGGGTAGGGATGTGGTGAAGGTGGTAGAGTTCTTAACCAGTATGCAGGAAGCCCCAGGTTCCATCCCCAGCACCACATAACTGTAATCCCAACACTTGGAAGGAGGACCAGGCGTTCAAGGCTGGAATGGGCTACAAGAGATGATATGTCAACAACAAAACCAATAAGGCTGTCATCAGCATTGGTAGGGGTCCAGGCAGTCTATGCAAATGTTCCCCATGTGAAAATTCCCCCAAATCCTGAGATCAGAGCATCTCAGAAACATTCCTCATGTACTCAGCACCACAATTGCACAATCCTCACAACAATTGAACAGGCAGCTATGAGGACAGCCAGGATGGCACTGTTCTTTTTATATGAGCACAGCGCCCAAAACCAGTCTGAAGGCCATCAATCAATCAATATTGATAAAGCAAAGAATGCAAGCTCAAAACTGTAAGATGCCATTGTTATAGTTGAATGTCTAGTATAGTATGAATGGCTAGTTCATTAAAAGAACAGCAGGAGTCTGCCCCCAGACGCCTCTGAAAAGCAGGCAGGAGGACAGACTGCACAATCTTTTAGGAGGACAATTTAGTGCCTACAAATGGAGAGGTGTAAATTTAATTTAATTCTCTTTTACCAGGATTTCAATTTCTGGGTCTCTCTCTCTCTCTCTCTCTCTCTCTCTCTCTCTCTCTCTCTCTCTCTCTCTCTCTCTCTCTCTTTCAATGACAGACATGTGGCTCTCTCCTTCCCAGCCTGCCTCACAAATACACTTTAACAGAGACCTTTATTCCAAAACTTCAGGTACACAGTCCAAAAATCCATGGATTCCTGAGGCATGGCTAGCTAGGAAACAGAGACATTTTTGGTTTGTATAAGTAAAGAAAGGCTTATGGAAATAAAGGCTTTCAAGACAGAAAAGGTCTCCTTAAATTCCATCCAGGCCAACAAGACCGAATCTGAAAGTAAATACATAAAAATAAAATAATCATGTAAAAACAAATTTTAAAAAAGAAAGGCTTCCTTTAGAAAACTATTTCTGTATAGTCCTCAGAATTTTCTGGATTTTTTAATGATTTATTTTCATTTTTTATGTGTGTTGGTGTTTTGTCTGCATATATGCCTCTATGAGGGTGTCAGATCCCCTAAAACTGGAGTTACAGACAGTTGTGAACTGTCATGTAGGTGCTGGAAATTGAACTCAGGTCTTCTAGAAGAGCATCCCAGTACTCTTAACCCCTGAGACATCTCTCCAGGCCCAATTTTTTTGTGTGAATGGATTTGTTTTTGATTTAGTACATCACTTTAAAAAAAAAAAGTGTCTCCAAGAGATTGAAAACAAATAAACACAAAGAAATGATTAGGTCAGTCACAATCATCACTGCTGTGGGACAAAGGTCTTTTATCCTGTCACTTATATTATTTTTAATAAAATGCTGATTGGCCAGTAGCCAGGCAGGAAGTATAGGCGGGGCAATGATGACCATGCAAAAAGTAGAAGCGTGGCAACAAGAATTATGGGAAGAGGGAAGTTTCAGTCTGCAGTCGTCATCCAGACACAGAGATGTGACTGCCTCGCCAAAAAAGGTACCAAGCCACATGGCTAAAACAGACAAGAATTATGGGCTAATATAACTTATAAGAGTTAATAAGAAGCCTGAGCTAATAGGCCAATCAGTTTATGATTAATGTAGATCTCTGTGTGATTTCTTTGGGACTGAACAACTGCAGGGCTGGGTGGGATAGAAATCTCGGTCAACACATCACCACCAGCCGAATCCTCCCTGCCACCAGAGCATCGAAGATCAGAATCTTACACACACTAGGCGAGCACTGTGCAGTCAACCTACATGCCCAGCCCCGTCGTACTTCCTTAAAAGCCGTAATTATGTGCCAACAGGTCATGTTTGGTTAGAATGTGATTAAACTATCTAATTCTACAGGGCATGTGGTGTGATTCTGACCACAATGAACTAGTAAGAGGATTTAAGAGATTTGTGATTTTACATGATGTCTATAGTGATATTTGTTTGTGATCTAACAAATAAAACTTGCCTGAAGATCAGAGTGTGCAGCTAAGCCACTAGTTAGCCATAGAGGCCAGGCAGTGGTGGTACACACCTTTAATCCCAGCTCTTAGAGTCAGGTGGATCTCTGTGAGTTCAAGACCACCATGGGCTACTTTTGCCTAAACAAGAAACAGAACTCACACAAAGGTGATCCCAGCACCTGCGATCACACGCCTTTAATCTCAGCACTAGGGAAGTAGACACAGGAGTGAAATGGATGGGTGTTGAGAGGAATATAAGGCGGAGGAGACAGGAGCTCAGATCAGTCTGAGGATGATGTATGAGGATTCGTGGAGTCAGGATCGCCCTTTTGGTCTGAGCATTGATAGAGGTAAGAACACTCAGTGGCAGGTCACTATGCTTCTCTGATCTTCAGTATTAACGCCTATATCTTACTTTGGGCTTTTATTATTAAAAACAATTAAAATTCATGTTACAGATGTCCGTAATGGCAAGTATTTATTCTTTCCTGTTCAAGAGAACATATTACTGGCATCAAAACCATCTCCTTACCAACAAACCACTTGCTATTCAAAATAGCAATGTCTGAGACTGAATTTTACTTCGGTGGACAAATTAAGAATTTCAGTAAGAGGCTACAAAATACACTTAGAGCTGATTTCCTATGGACTCATCAAATAGAGGACTTGAAACATGGTGGCTGTGTGCTGTCAAATCCAGGAAAGTAAGATTCCTGGGAATTTTACCTGCTGGCTGGGGTTCCTCGTGGCTATCTGTGTCTGACTTCTGCTATACAGTTGGAATTGAGTTAGATCTCAAATTCACATGAGACCTGAGCATGCTGGAAAACCCACCCTTTGTATAAAACAGGAAAGCTGTACAACATGCCCAAGTGATGGGGAAAGCAGCATTTAGCAGAATATTTGTGTTATTTCCAAACAAAGACAAAAAGTGTGCATTGGGAAACTTTCTAGAAAAACATTTAGGAAGTAATAGTGATTGTTTCCAGAAAACAGAAAAGAGGAATTTAAAAGCTAGCCTTTGGAGGATGAGGTTATAATTCAGTGGAGAACATATGGTCAACATGCATGAGGATTCAATCCTAACATCACAGAAAAATAATAAAACAAAAATTAGCCTAAAACTTTATAGATTCAGGGTGGATTGAATTTTTATTAAAAAACTATGGATTAAGAATGTAGTTCAGGGGCTGGAGAGATGGCTCAGAGGTTAAGAGCATTTCCTGCTCTCCCAAAGGTCCCGAGTTCAATTCCCAGCAACCACATGGTGGCTCACAACCATCTGTAATGGGGTCTGGTGCCCTCTTCTGGCATACACACAGACAGAATATTGTATGCATAATAAATAAATAAATAAATAAATAAATAAATAGCAATGTGTATGCCTATAACCCCAGGTCACAGGAGACTGAGGGAAAAAGATCTTGAGTTTGAGGTCAGTCTAGGCATAAAATAGATCTAACCTCAACAAGTAAGTAAAGATATATAAATAATAAAGTAAAAGTAACAAAAAGATAATGACTAGGGGGGTCTAACAAGAGCAAGATATACAGCAAGATAGCAACAACGAAATGGGGTAGATATAGTAGAAATTCTGATTGGTCTTAATAATAAAAAATAATAAAATAATAAAAACTTGGTGTCAAATATAGGGGTTAATGCTGAAAGACCAGAGAAGCAGAGCTGCCACCCACTAGTTCTTACCTCTACTGAATCCTCAGACCCAAAGGGCAATCCTGTCCCTACGAATCCCTCAGACTGAATGGGATATCCTGTCTCTACAAGTCCTTAGACTGAATGCCTTCTCTAAGAAACCACAGATTGAATTCTAAGCTCCTGTCACCTCCCGCCTTATATAACTCTCTCCAGCCAGCCATATCACCTCTCGTCTCCATCTCCCAAGTGCTGGGATTAAAGGTGTATGCCACCACTGCCTGGCCTCTAACTAGTGCGGCTAGGTCCGCACTCTGATCTTCAGGCAAGTTTTATTTGTTAAATGACAAACAAAATATCACCACAGGATCATTACAATGCAAGGCACACAGTAGTAGTACCTTGTGCTAAGAGAAAGCAGACTAAACCACCTAGGAAGGGGGTCTGGGAATGCTATAATATGTACTTCAGAAACCCTTGCACAAGCCAGGCAATAATGGAGCACACCTTTAATCCCAGTACTTGGGAGACAGAAGCAGGTGGATCTCTGTGACTTCAAGGCAAGTTTGGTCTACAAAGTGAGTTCCAGAAAGTTCTCTGTGTAACAATCAGAACTATTATGCAGAGAAACTCTATCTCAAAAAATAGAAAAGTTTTAAGAAAAAATAAAAAGGAACACTTTCACTGTAAAAGAAAAGGGGGTGAGTAGAAAAGTGAAAATAAAGTGACCATTTTTGTTCATTTGCTGCAGGTCCCCGAGTGGTGGCAGCAGGCAATGTGGCAGCAGGCAGCGAACAGCGGGTCCCAAGAGCAGTCAGTCCCAAGCAGGGATGGTGCAGATCCCCAAGTGGTTGCAGCAGGCCACGAGGGGAGACAGACAGATGGGCACACCATGCAGAATGAGGTTGGATTTTATTGAGTGGGTTATGGAAGGGAAGGGGAAGAAGGAGAAGAGGAGAGAGAGAGAGAGAGAGAGAGAGAGAGAGAGAGAGAGAGAGAGAGAAACAGAAGGGGGAAGGGGAGAAGTGGGGAATGGCAGGAGGACCAGGAGTTAGAGGTCAATCTGTTCTATACAGCAAGACCTTGTCTCTAAAATGAACAAACATTTTCATTTTTATAATAATTTCTTGTACAAAAAAAAAAAAAACAAAAGAATCTTATTCTAAAAGCCTGGTGAGGATGTAGCCTGCTCTCACAGTTCACTGAAACAGCTCTATGCTGTTTTTAGCCTGGAGTCAGCAGAAAGTGATCAGAGACTTTAAATCAAGAAGTATTGGATCCATGTCTTAACTGAAGCATTTGGAGGGCTAAGACAAGAGGACTGCTATGGGTCTGAAGGCAACCCAGGGTTGACAGTGAGTTCCAGGCTAGCCTGATCTCAAAGTATATACATATATACATGCATACAGACATACACATGTGCACATACAATACAAAAATGCAATGGTGTTCAAACTTTCTGAGCATACATTCGCATCATTAAAAAGATGTTGAGCTGGGGTAGAGTGCTTGCCTTGACACACAAGCCCTGGGTTCAAGCCACACTGTTAATAAATAAAACATGTTGAACACAGATAAGGTTCTTTGTCTGCTTTTTAACAATTATAAAAATGTACTGCTTAGGCTGGGGAGAGAGTTCAGTGGATAAAGTGATGCATAAAATGTAAGGACAAATATCAGATCCCTAGCAGCAACACAAATGCAGGCGGCTGTGAAAGTTCACTGTAATCCCAGCACATGGGTGACAAAGATAGTGTATCCCCAGGACAAGATAACTAAAGCCTGTGGACTAACCAAATCAGCCAGTTCCAGGTAAGATGAGAAACCTGGCCTCAGTTTAAAGTGGGAAGCAATCAAGAGACATCTGATGTCAACCTCTGACCTCTATATATATGTAGCACTTACATACATGTGACTTATATGCCTGTAGGTACACCACACACATAAAATAAATTTAAAAAATAAAATAAATAAATACTACTTCCCTATTTGCAGTATTTATAATATATAATATATATGTATTACATATTATACAATATATATTCTAAATATACATATTTTTTAATACGAAATACAAATACAAAACAAAGACTTCAAAAGGATAAAAATTAACAATTAAAGTTGACTATCAGGACTGGGAAGGTGGATCAGCAGTTAAACGTGCTTACTACTCTTGCAGAGCACCAGAGTTTGATTCTCAGAGCTGCAGCTCACACCAGGCTGCACACAAACTCCTGCAACTCCAGCTCAAGGAGGATCTAAATGCCCTCTTCTGGTCACTGCAGGCAACTGCACTCACACACGTAGAAACATGCATACACATAAATAAATCTTTAAAAAAATCAATTGTATTATCATCTTCCTCCAAGTGGATAAAATTGGAGACATCTTGGAAACTATGGTAACAGATGAGCTCAGTGAGGGTTAGGTAAAAAGCGGCTGACACAGGAGGCCTAGGAAATTACTACAATTCTGGGGCTGCAGAGAGGGCTCCACAGTTAAAAGCATTCACTGCTCTTGTAGATCACCCAGATTTTGTTCCCAGGCCCCACTATAACCATCCATAACTCCAGTTCCAGGGAGACCTACGCCCACAGGCACCAGGCACACACATAGTGTGAATAATTAAATAAATATTTAAATGAAAAGAATGACTCCATGTTTCAGGCAATAGCTAGGGAAGGGAACTAAAACTCAAAAAGTACATAGTAAACACAGGAAAAAACACAAGCATGAGAGTCAAACATATCTGACCTCTTAGGAAGAAAATTAACAGCCACCACTTAATATTACCAAGGCACTAGCTTCAACTCTCAGCACCTCCAAAAAGAAAAAAACAAAACACAGTTATCAAATTGGCTTAACTGTCAACTTGACACAACCAAGTCACCTGGGAAGAACATCAATGAGGGATTGCCTACATTGGGCTGGCCTGTGGGCGTGTCTGTGAGGGATTGTTTTAACTGATGCAGGACCCCTAGCTCACTGTGGGTAGTACCACTCCCTAAGAAGGGGGACTTGAAGAAGAGTGAAGAAAGCTAGCTGAGCAGAAGCAAGGAAGTAAAGATGCATTTTTCTCTCTCTGTTCTTCATCGTGGATATGATGTGATAATTTCAAGTTCCTGCCTTGAGTTCCCTCCAATAACGGACATTGTGCCTGGGATTATAAAATGAATACACTTTTTCTCCACTAAGATATTTTGTTACAGTAACAGAAAGGAAACTAGAGCACTGGGCTTGTAGTTGGAACATGTTTAAGCTGAGTACAATTTGCCACAGATAGGCTCTCTACAACTGGCATAGTAGGACACAGTATTAGAGAATCCCAACAGGGTCGGGGAGATGGTTCAATGGGTAAAGCACTCTAAAGAAGCCAGCTCACAATTCAAAGCCTCACAGAAGCCACTTGCAATTCCAGAACTTACGAAGGCAGAGACAGGGAACCCCCTAGAGAAGCTATCAGGCTAGACTAGCTTAATTGGTGAGCTCTGGACTCAGAGAGAGCTACTGCCTCATTAAATAAAGTGGAGACCAACCAATGAAGAGGCCCAATGTCAATTTCAGGTCTCCACATGCATGCCATAGAGTCACATACTTATGAGCAGGCATACATGCACACATACATCACACAGTTGTAGTGTGATATTTCATTTGTATTTTAATAAATAAAGTTTGCCTGAAGCTCAGAGAGTAAAACAACCCCACTGGTCAGCCTTACAGACTAGGCAGTGGTAACACACACCTTTCATCCCAGTTACCACACTAGTTTGCCATAGAAACCACATAGTAATGGTGCACGCCTTTAATCCTGGCCCTAGAGAGAAATATAAAAGGGGAGAGGACAGCTCTCAGACACAGTCTCATTCTGAGATTTCTGGAGACAGGATTGCCATTTTCAGACTGAGTAGAGGTAAGAGCCAGTGGTTGGCTGTTTTGCTTTTCTGACCTTCAGGTTGAACCCCAATTTCTGTCTCTGAGTTTTTATTAATCATGCTACACATAGTCATATACATGTCACACACCCACACACCAAAACACATACACAGAAAACAAAAAGTTTATTATGCTCAGCAGCTGCTATTCACCAAACAAGAGAGACTAGGCCATGAACTCCTCCTATCAACTGTAGGTTTGACTGAAGAAAATTACAATATTGTGGCTTTTTAAAAATCCATGTCCTATGCCAATACTAACTGATGAAATAGTTGTGGGGAAAATATGACTCAGAAAAAGAAATCGAATTTAATTTAAATTTCTGATTGCAGGAAATTTACTGGAGGAACAAAAATCTGTTAAATCCTCGGATCACGAATCCAAACAACCAGATGTCATGGTGAACAACTTCAACCCCAGCACTCTCAGGAGGCAGAGGCAGCCTGGTCTACTTATGAAGTTCTAGATCAGACTGGGGCTACACAGTAAGACCCTATATCAGTGGGGGAGGGGGGGAAATCCAAGACAAATTAAGGACACAAAGAAACATACTTTACAGACTTTCAGTACTTCATGAGAATTTAACTCTTTACTAACAAACATCTGGTAATCTATTTGAAAATTTGTAAAATAAGGTCACTGGTCATCCTGCTGGAAAAGCACAGGCACTCATTGAAGTGCACGTGTGAACTGGATCACTACAACTGGGTGGTTCATAACTCCAGAGCTAGCTCACTGGAACAGGAAGCTTGAAAACTCCATGAGCTTAATATTAAGTGTAAAGTCATGATGAAGTTATTTAAAAACTGAAGTCCATGAACAGTTTTAACTATGTTTCCTTCAAGGTCCAAGTTCAGGATTTGTCCATTTTCGTTTGTCCTCAAAGATCAACATTTACTAGGTACTTATTAAATAACAGAATTCAAACCAAAGAGTGGTGGTGGCTGCCACCAGGACTCTAAATAACTGTATCAGCTGCCGTGCAATACAAACCAAGTGTTACATTCCATTAAGAATGGAATCTCTGGCCTGGGTGGAGACTTAACATTCCAGCTGGGCAATACAATCACCTGGCTCAGTGACCAGCCTCAAGAAAGCTTGATAGTCCTTGAGCCTTTTTAAGGAGCTAGTAGGAATAATTATCCCCTAATGCCAGAAGCTCTCTAAGGTCTGCCCTCCCAAGTCCTGACTCAGAAAGGCTTAATGCTTCCTTATCCCTCCCTGCTTCTCCCATTGGATGCGGGCCAGAGCCTAAGAACACCTTTTCTGTTATTCTGGGCTTCTTGCTCTTTCTCTGGAGCCCCTCCCTTTTTTGTGGTGAGACTGTGTGGCTGACCTCCATGACTCACTGAAATGGAATGAATTTTTCTCCTCCTCTCTTCTATCTGCCTCCTCTGGGCAGTTGCCTAGATTTGCAGTTGGTCCTCCTTGGGGTTTTTCTACTAAACTAATAAAATTGTTCTCAAGCTTCCTTTTGAGTCCATTCGTAAATTCTTTCAATAACAATACTAAGAACTCCAAGAAAGTAGCATACTAATTTCCCTGGTAACATGTAGCAACTCCACCAGAATTCCCCAAAAATTTCCGGCAAAACAAGTCATGTTTCCTACAAATGCCTAGTGAAGGCTTTCCTAAACCAACTGAATATATTTTAAAATTGTATATATCTCCACTGTCAAAACACCACATCCCTAGAATGTAAAAGACAATTCTAGAATGAGGCTAGATGCTAAAGCTACATGTAATGTTTTAAGTTCACCTGAAAGAACATGTTTGGAAATATTGAAATTCAAGTTGAAAAATACTTGAAAAATGAGAAAATCAAATTAGTTCTTCAGAATAGTTCAGCTGGCAAAATATGAATTTTATCATTGTAACATTCAGGTGCATCAATTCTTGTCACTACTTTCTCTGCAATTTGGTTGATTCTGTTATACTTGTATGGTTCTGTTGGTGACAGTTTTCCCCTACAAGCAACAACAGCAACAAATCTGACCAATTTTCACACTTATTAAGTCTCTGATCGTGTTCTTAATGGATGCTGCAATCACAATCCTCCAGTAAAAAAACCTGAATGTTCAGACTCCAGGAACAATTAGCTCCTGCCTCAACATTGGTCTATATGTAGGCTGTGCCCTCACAAGTCTCCAAGAACTATGGTCATACTATTTTTTGGAATTCAAAACAACCGAGCAAATTGACAAGGAAGGCCAGTCTACTAGGTTTTGAATGTCCTACCCACCAAAGCTCATTCTCGTTTTTCCAACAAACATTCCCCTGCTGTTGGGTACATAGTTTGCACCTATTGATTCAAACATTTGTAGATCAAGCTGACCTCAAACTCAGAGTTCTGCCTCCCAAGTACTGAGATAAAAGGCATGTGCCACCACCGCCTGGCCCATCAAAGAATCTTTTTAAATATCTAATTGTTGAGAGGACAAAATAAAATAGCATTTGGCCTAGCACATGGCAATACTCAACAAACAGCCAACAAACAATGGCTATTATTGTTAACATCTCTTTTCAATCAAAATTACATGATATTTTGTAATTTCAAAGAAGTCAATATGTCATCTGTGGTTTTGCTATGTAATCAATACTAATTGAACAATAAAATTTTTATCAGTACAACTAATACAAAACAAGAGATCAAGGAAAGGCCTATATATTGGGGTTTTGTTTTTGCTTTGGATTTTATTGTTGTTGTTGCTGGGTTTTTGTTGTTATTTTTGATTGGTTGGTTTTTCGAGACAGGGTTTCTCTGCAGTTTTGGAGCCTGTCCTGGAACTAGCTCTTGTAGACCAGGCTGGCCTCAAACTCAGAAATCCAGCTGCCTCTGCCTCCTAAGTGCTGGGATTAAAGGAGTGAACCACCACCACCCAGCACTTACTTTCTTTCTTCCTTCCTTCCTTCCTTCCTTCCTTCCTTCCTTCCTTTAGGTGGTTTTTGAGACAGAATCTCAGTAAGAAGCCCTGTTTGACCCAGAACTTGCTATATATCAGACTAGCCTGGAACTCATAGAGATCCTCCTGCCTCTGCCTTCCATAGGCTAGGATTAAAGGTATACACTTTCATGTAGAGGAAAAATTAGTACACTGTATCTAGGGTAAACATTAAAATGTAATAGTTGTTTGCTGGAGGTACTTAGATCTTCAAGAAATCATTGTAGAAAACAGTGATTGTTTTCTGTGATTTACAAAGTTGTTTATAGGTCTTTGCCCTAACTTTGGCCACAGGGCAATCCTGGCATGCCAGAAACATCTTGCATTATTGAGTACTGCAAACAGTGCACAATAAGGACTGAAGTCGCAGGGGCGTGATGTTTTCCTTTACAAAACATAGATTAGATCAGGGCTTTGGGATGAGGAACTTGCTTTACCCACAAAACAAGTTTTGTATAACAGTCAAGAAATATGCATCTGCATGACCGTTTGAGTTCAGTTCATCGGGACTGCTCCTCCCAGATGCTTCAGAGCCTAAATTACCCTCTTTCTTTGATTATCCCTCTTAACTCTGAACACCCAACACCACCAAGTCAGTTTAAAGCCCTTAAACGGCATGATGGTACACGTATATAATCCCAGCATTCCATAGACAAGAGGAGGTGAGTTTAAGACCACTGTCTCAAACACAAGTCAATTTATATTGGTGTGTTAATGCCTTATGACATTCCCCCCAATGGGCAAATACATGTGCAATCCTTATCTAGTGTCTTCTCATAGAATGTGAGCCACAAATGTAATTTTTAAAACTTCTGCCAAGAGCTAGAGAGATGACTGAACAGTTAAGTGTGTACACTGCTTACAGAAGATCCAAATTCAGTCCCTAGCACCTGTATCAGGGCACTAACCTAGCCTCCTCCACAGGCACTTGCATTCACTTGCACAAAACCACACATACACGTAATTTAAAAATAATAAAAATAGTCAGGCAGTAGTGGCACAAACCTTTAACTCCGGAGGAGGCAGAGGCCAGTCAACCTGGTCAACAGAGTGAGTAGTCAAGGCTACACAGAGAAACCTGTCTCAAAAAACAAAAAATAAAAATAAAAAACAAAATAATAAAAAAAGTCTTAAGTATTTGATAGTATAAAGACAAAATTAACTTTAATATGCATTTTACTTAATCCAGTATATACAAAGCATCCTTTAAATATGCACATAATGTAAAAATAAAATATTTAAAAAATTTTTACATTATCTTCCGAATCTAGTGTGCATTTCACTTAGTCCCAAAGAATCCCATTTCAACAGTTTTCTGCGTTCACAACAAAGTCCCAACCGAGACCTTTTCAGAAAAATCTTTGCAATGCTTTTAGCAGACATTTGCTTCTCAGATCAGTCTCTGACTAGCCAGGTAAGAATGCTGCCAGGCTTGAGTTCCTCCTGATGGCATCTGAGCAGAGACCAAAGTGGGAGAAAAATGACCTGTTGCTACAAGACACATTCTAAACTCCTTCCTTTCACCTCGCCAATTCTCAGTGAGCAGATCATCTCCAAAGGGGGGACCAGCACAAATCACGTACCAAAAGCCGTAAGAGGGACCCATACTAGGTCATCAGGACCCGTGTGTTCACCTCACTAAAAAGGTATTGGCTGGTAGAGCAAGTGTCCAGTATGTGCAAGGCCCTGAGTTTCCGACCTAGTACCAATAAGTACAAATGAAGCAAGGTACTAGCAAGCACTAAATTTCCTTCCAGTTGCAACAGATTCTACACTGGGGACTCTAAAAGACGTCCAAATCTATACAAAAATCCCAAATTAAGAAAAAAAATTCAAAGTAGCAATGGCTATGTGATCTCAAATATTAAGGTAGAATAGCCCTGTTTTCTCTAGAAACTTAACTCTCCTACCAAGATGAGCAAAGACTTCTGAAAACTCACTCCTTTGGTCACCTCCCCAAGCTAATGCATTCTTGTTAAACTTTAACAAAGCAGGCAAGCTCAGACTACTTGGCTGCTTGATGTAAAAATAATTATTAAACCCTGTTGTAAGGAATGGGAAACACTGGGCTACTGTCTCAAAATTCAAAGTTTTAAAAGTAAACTCGTTACAGGAAAACACCGATATTTCTATCTTTAAAAATACAAAATGAGCCAGGCGGTGGTGGCGCACACCTTTAATGTCAGCACTTGGGAGGCAGAGGCAGGAGAATCTTCATGAGTTTTGAGCACAGCCTGGGCTACAGAGAGTTCCAGGACAGTCAGGGATACACAGAGAAACAGAATGAAAGAAGAGTCGTGTGATTTATTGCATTTTTCTCAACACTGAAATGAGTTGCTGGTTGCTGCTAGCTCCCTTTTCTTCTGAAGTTCTCTAACAATTTCAGACAGGCATACAAGGCACGTCGGTCATTTCCACACACAAACCCTCTCTCATCCTCCTCAGCCCACCTTCTTCACAGCAAGTCCCCCTCCTGTTTTCAAGTCTAATTTTGGTTTGTCCCCTGTTTAAAAATTCTCGTTTTCCCGACATTGAATCTATGTTAACTTCTTACGCGCATAATAGTTGCAGACGGAACTCAGGGCGGGGGCGCCTACTTAGTTCGTGTGTTGTCCGAGATGCAGTCCTCTCGCCGCTGAAACAAGGCTGATCCGGAACTGGGGATTATTAAGACTAGATTCCACGAGAGTGACAACTTCGGACAACTCAACCTTAGAGAGCAAATCATTATTCTGATGACAAGTCCGTTATATGCCACCAGTAATAGCATCTAAACTAGTATGGACAATCGCTTAGCCATCTGTTTACAAATTCTAGCAGTGAAAAAAAATCTTCCACATCTGTATTAACTTTCAAATTACCTTAATTTTCAATAGTCTTTTATTAAGGCCGTTAGGGCCCGAGAAACAGCAAAAGGTCATGACTTTCCATTTTCTAATTCTGCAAAGTAAACAGATTCCAGTTTTTCCCGCCTCTCCCTAGTTTTCCCGAGAAATGGTGAATCTGAAGTCAGCGCCTGGAACGTGGTCTAGCAGTTTGAAAGGACAGACATCGTTCTTGGTCTTAGTAGGCTTCTTCACCCAAGACACACTGGTCAACCACCCACCGATGGGGAGGCCATAGGTCAGTGCGGGTGAGAGGCAAGCTAAAGAAATCAGGCCCAGCAAGGTGTGGCCTCTGAACCACGGTGACAAACCAGTAGACAAGGAATCCCAATGCCATAAGAGCCCACAGAAGACAAAATGCAAGCAGACACTCCAGGACAAGATTTGGACTTCGGGGAGGGCAGGGGCATTCGAAAGATGGCAAAGATCTGGAAATGGTTTCCACTAGCCAGGAATCCAGTAACTTTCCCAAAGTCTGAGTCACCTCCCCCAGTTACTCCGAGAGAAGCCCGAGGGGTGCGAGGACACCCCCGAGGCCAGCTCAGCCCTCCGCTCCCTCCCACCGTCTGCGGGGAGGCTCCGCCCCGCTCCGAGGCCGCGGGCGCCAGATCCGCGAGCACGCACGACCGCTGAGCTCCCAGGCCTCGCGGCCTGGAAGTCGGCGCCGGGCGGAGGAGCAGAGCCGCGCGCGGGGGTCGCCTTGGGGCCTGCGAGCCGCCTGGGGCACCATCCGCAGCCTCGGGCCACGGCTCCCTCGAGGCCCCCGCTCGGGGCGCCACAAGCGTTACCTGGTCAGGCGACAGCACTGTGGGAGCCCCGGGGCTGCGAGGGCGCCGCCGCCCCACCTGGCGGAAGTGCAGCGGCTGGCCTCACCTGGGCGGAAGTGCAGCGGCCTCCTCACCTGGGCGGAAGTGCAGCGGCGGCCTCCTCACCTGGCCCTCTCTCGCTCTCGGCCGGGGCTGGGCTGGGCGGAGCGGGGCGGGGCGAGCGGGAGCCCGTGGGCTTTGAGGCGCCCGTGAAGTTCCGCGGGTGAGTGGGGCTGCCGAGCGTGGAGAGGAGGCGTGGGGCCGTGCGGGCAGGTGCGGAGGTGCGGGGCCACCGGCTCTGGCCCGAGAGCGAGACCCTAAACAAGACACCGAAGGGCGGTATCCGTGCAACCTCTGGGTCAAGTCCACTTAGCCCCTAGCCCTATGTCCCTTGGTTCCTGTCTTCTTGTGGCCCTTAGGTTTTCTAGATGTGCTGACTGCACGTAAAGTTTCATAAATGTCTATCTCTGTGTCCCATCATCATAAGTGTAATTATGTGGGATTTTTTTTTAAATTTAGAATTTTGGCGATAAGCTTCTGCTTTATCGAATACAGCCCACTCAATGCTAAAGAGATAACCATCAGGTATCTTACTGAATAAATGAACTATTAAGCATTGTGATTGACGGGATGCTAGATAAAAGGGTATCCTCGAAAGATGAATACATACAAACAACTAGGACAAGAGGACGTTTGCTGGCTAAGCGTTTGGTAGTTTATGACTGCGTGCTTATCTTAAAGGAGATGACATTTGTTCGGCCTCGTAAGAAGGTGTCCGGTTTGTCCCTAATGTAAGGAATAAAGTGTCCATTTCACCTAGTCAACAGCCTATTGGAAACCTCAACCAGAGCTGTAGACAAACAACGGATAGTGCTCCGTGGAGTCCCAGCACTCTGGAGTTTCATGTAGTATAATTCAAGTCCCTGAATCTAAAAAAAAAAAAAAAAAAAAAAAAAAAAAAAAAAAAAAAAAAAAAAAGGGTACGGAAAGAAATAAAGGGCACACTAATGGAAAAGAAGCAAGCGAAATCTCATTTGTGGACGTCATAATTTTAAAGGTAAACAAACCTTAAAATGCAAGGATACAAAATCAACAGACCAAAATCAAGGTTGGGTGGGCAAGTGGGTAAAGGTGCTTACCGCCCAAGCCTGACCACCTGCATTCAAGTTCTGTCTCGGGAGCCCATATGGTAAAAGGGTCAAACCAACAGCAGCAGGTTGTTTTCTGACCTTCATACACCCCCAATCCCAATAGACCATGGGTCATGTCCTCTCACACACACACAAATGTAAAAAAGAAAAAGAAAAAGCACACACTGTCATCCCAGCGTTCCTGTAGTTAAACAAGAGGATTTCCATGAGCTCAAAGTCAGCCTAAGCTACAGAGTGAACTCAGGCCAGAATGGACTACTGCATTACATAGACTGATCTTGTCTCAAAAATAAATGAATGAAACTTTGAAAGTCAGCAGCTTTTTTGATAACAAATAATGGACTTGCTGAGAATGAAATCGAGAAGCCCACCCCATCCACAATAGCAAAAACAAATACATGAAAAAACACAACTTGTGCTGGCTAGTTGTATGTCAGGAGGACAGTTATCTGACAGGTGGAATCCTCAACTGAGAAGTTTCCTCCATGAGTCAGCTGTAGGGTATTTTCTTAATTAGTGATGGATCAGGAGAAGGCCCAGCTCATGATGAATGGTGCCATCCCTGGGCTGGTGGTCCTGGGCTCTTTAAGAAAGCAGACTGAGCAAGTGATGAAGAGCAAGCCAGTAACTGGCACTCCTCCATGGCTTCTGCATCAGCTCCTGCCTCCAGGTTCCTGCCTGTTTGAGTTCCTGATGTGACTTCCTTCAATAATGAAGTGTAGAATTGTAAGCAAAATAAACCCTTTCCTCCCCAACTTGTTTTGGGTCATGGTGTTTCCTCATAGCAAAAGGAATCCATACCAGAAATGGATTATTGCTGTTATAGACCTGACCATGTTATTTCAAGAAAGGTGGAAGAACTTTGGAACTTGGTGGGGGAAAAAAAAAGTCACTCAATGTATAACGCTTTGGTGAGCTATTCTATAGGAGCTTGGAAGATAACAATGTCGAGAGCAATGCTGAAGGTGGAAGAGGCCTGGCTTGTGAAGTTTCAGAAAAGGTTTAAAGACTGACAGGGGCCATGGTTCTAATTAGTTGAGGCTGAAGAATCAGCAGTGATTAGCAAGATACCAGAACTGTTAAAACTGAAATCTTTGCATCTGGGATACTAGATCCTGGTTGACTGGAGCTAAAAAATTAGTAGTGATTAAGGGACCCGCAGGGGGCTGGAGAGATGGCTCAGTGATTAAGAGCACTGACTGCTCTTCCAGAGGACTCAGGTTCAATTCCCAGCACCCGCGTGGCAACTAACAACTGTAACTCCAAATCTAATACTCACACAGACATGCTGGAATAATTCTTTTCTGCACTATAAAGGTTTGTCACTCAAATTGGCTTAATAAAATGCTGATTGGCAAGTAGCCAATGAGGAAGTATAGGCAAGGCTACCAAACTAAGGATGATGGATGATGGACGGAGAAGAGTGGAGGCAGAGAGTTGCCGACAAATACAGAGAAGCAAGATGAGAATGCCGTACTGAGAAACGCTACCAAGCCATGTGGCAAAGCATAAATAAGGTAATTTAAGTGTAAGAGTTAGCTAGTAACAAGCCTGAGCTATTAGCCGAGCATTTATAAGTAGTATTAAACCTCAGTGTAGTTATTTGAGAGTGGCTATGGGACAGAAAACATCCACTTACACAGACATACATGCAGCTAAAACACCAATGCACATAAAATAAAAATAAATTAAAAGGGAAAAAAAGACCAGCATCATTAAGGGGAAGTCTTCAGGGAAGTATTTTCAAGAGTCAGCACACAGAAGCTGTGTTCCAGAGGTGCCCAAGGTTGTACCTCAAAACCTGGCAGCTGGACTTCAGAGTGCAAGAGTCACCCAGGCGGAACTGGTTTTGAAGATATGAAGGAGAGCAGCTGAGGCTAGGCACTGGGAGAGGCCAAGAGAGGGCATCAGTGAAGACACAGCCTCAGTGGCAGTTGAAGACCCAGAAGTAAGGGGTCATGAAGAGAAGTTGAGGCCTGACACCATAAAGAGAGCCTTTGAGAGGGTATTAATGAACGTACAGCCTAGATACAGCAGAAGGCCCCAGCATTTTGAAGATGCCAGGACCATGGGGTTGTCACCAAGAACGCAGCAGCAGAAGAACAAGCTGTGTCTGCTGCAGAGGGCAGAGCCAGAGAAGTGATCAAGCCCTTTGAAGGAGACCAGAAGATCGTGAATGAACCCGACATTGGTCATTGAGTCATTTGTACTGATTGGAGTTAGGTTTTGCTTTGTTTAGATTGTGGCTGCGTTTTGGTTTTTCCTTCTTGAAAGGTGTATTTAACTTATTTTATAGGCGCCCACAGTTGTGAGACTAAATTTTTAAAGAGATTTCAGGTTTTAAAAGAGACTTTGGATTTTTAATGAGTTTGAATTTTAAAGTGTTTGAATTTGTAAAGACTGAGAATTTTTTTTATTAAAGTTTTATTTATTTATTATGTATACAGTATTCTGCCTGCATGTATCCCTGCAGGCCAGAAGAGGGCAACAAATCTCACTGCAGATGGTTGTGAGCCACCAAGTGGTTGCTGGGAATTGAACTCAGGACCTATGGAAGAGCAGGCAGAGCTCTTAACCACTGAGCCACCTCTCCAGCCCCAAGACTGGGAATTTTTAAGTTTGTAAACTATTTTATATTGTGGTGTTATTAATATGTGATCTTGAAGGTGAGCAGGAAAGGAAAGGTTAAGCCTAACAATGTTTCTGTGTCAAGACACTACTGCTGGGGGCTGGAGAGATGGCTCAGCGGTTAAGAGCATTGCCTGCTCTTCCAAAGGTCCTGAGTTCAATTCCCAGCAACCACATGGTGGCTCACAACCATCTGTAATAGGGTCTGGTGCTCTCTTCTGGCCTTCAGACATACACACAGAAAGAATATTGTATACATAATAAATAAATATAAAACAAAGACACTACTGCTGTAATGTTGTTTTATCTAAGATGTTCTATTTACCAATAATGAATCAGGAATTGGGTATGGGGGGGGGACCTGATAGATCACAGATGCTGAGAAGCAACCAGATGGCCCTCCTTTTTGGCCAGAGACCAAGCAAAACCCATCCCAAACCAAAAAGGCCCCAAATCTCTAAATCCTCCTTACTCCCTCCTGTATGTCTCTCTATCTGTCTTCCTAGTTCTCCATACTCTTGTCAACTAATTCTTGTCAACTAGTCAAGGTTAATTTTATTAATACAGTCTCCGAGTTTCACAGTGTGAATCAAATATCCTGTGACACTAATAAAATTCTCTGACCCAACAATTGACAGGAGGCAGATGTAGGAAAATCTCTACGAATTCAAGACTAACCTGGTCTCTGTAGGGGGCTTCAATCCAGCCAGAGCTACATAGTGAGCCCCTGATGTTTCTTTGTTTGTTTAAAAACAATGTAAGAGAGAGTTTATTTGGTTCATAATTCTCGGTTACACCTTATCAATGTGGGTTGAATGTGGCAGGAACATAAAACAGCTCATCACATTCCATTCAGTCAAGAAACAGCAAAGGCTTTTATACAGTTCAGAACCCTCTGTTTAGGGGATGGCACCACTCACAGTATGCTGATTATCCCCACCTCAACATAATCAAGGTAGTCCCACACAACAAAACAAAGCAAAACAAAAACAAACAAAAAAGCCAATTGAAACTATATCACAGAAATTTGTGCACATCAAAGAAATAACTAAGGTCTAGAGAGATGATGGCTCAACCATTAGGAGTACTGGCTGCTCTTCCAGAGGACCTGGGTTCAGTTCCCAGCAACCCAATGGCCGCTCAGAATCATCTATAACTCCTCCTGTTTCAGGCATCTAAGTCCTTAGAATTCATAGGTCTTTTAGTTAGGGTTACTATTACCTTGATGAAACACCATGGCCAAAAGCAACTTGGAAAGAATAGTGCTTATTTGCTTATACTTTCATATCAGGGCCCGTCAAAGAAGTTCTGAGTAGGAACTCAAGCAGGGGAGGAACCTGGAGGCAGGAGCTGTTACAGAGGCCATGGAGGAATGCCCCTTACTAGCACGCTCCTCGTGGCTTTTTTAGCCTGTTTTTTTTTTTTTGTAAAACCTAGGTCCTCTAGTGTATATAGAATTTTTCATCAGGATTGCTGGCTCTCCAAATAATCACGGGAGAATTATTATGAATTATAAATGCTCAGTCGTTATCTTAGGCTTGTTACTAACTCTTACAACTTAAGTTAACCTGCATTTCTTACCTAGGCTCTCAACATGGCACTGCCTTTTTCAGCACAGCATGTTTATTTTCTGCTTCCTCTGGGTCTGGCTGGGGCGGGGACTCTGCCCCTCTTCTTCCCAGGGTTCTCTCAGTCTAACTCTCCCTTCTAGCCTCTTTCTACCTCGCTATTGTCCAGTGAGCTCTTTTTTTTTTTTTAATTTTTCGAGACAGGGTTTCTCGGTAGCTTTTGGTTCCTGTCCTGGAACTAGCTAGACCAGGCTGGCCTCGAACTCACAGAGATCCGCCTGCCTCTGCCTCCTGAGTGCTGGGATTAAAGGCGTGCGCCACCACCGCCCGGCTTTATTTTTTGTTTTTATTTATTTATTAAAGATTTCTGCCTCCTCCCCGCCACCGCCTCCCATTTCCCTCCCCCTACCCCGATCAAGTCCCCCTCCCTCTTCAGCCCCAAGAGTAATCTGAGTTCCCTTCCCTGTGGGAAGTCCAA
Organism: Microtus pennsylvanicus; assembly: GCF_037038515.1. Classification (NCBI taxonomy): domain Eukaryota; kingdom Metazoa; phylum Chordata; class Mammalia; order Rodentia; family Cricetidae; genus Microtus; species Microtus pennsylvanicus. Next base: position 34,683,783 of record NC_134591.1, on the reverse strand, counting down.
GGACCACCCACCTCCATTCAGGTCTAGTAAGGTGAGCAACCAAACTGCCTAGGCTCCCACAAAGCCAGTACGTGCAGTAGGATCAAAAACCCACTGCCATTGTTCTTGAGTTCTCAGTAGTCCTCATTGTCCGCTATGTTCAGGGAGTCCGGTTTTATCCCAGGCTTTTCAGACCCAGGCCAGGTGGCCTTGGTGAGTTCCCGATAGAACATCCCCATTGTCTCAGTGTGTGGGTGCACCCCTCGCGGTCCTGAGTTCCTTGCTCGTGCTCTCTCTCCTAATACTCCTGATTTGGACCTTGAGATTTCAGTCCGGTGCTCCAATGTGGGTCTCTGTCTCTGTCTCCTTTCATCCAGCCAGTTAGCTCTTTACTAACCCAAAGAGAGCAAACCTTCTTCACAGGATTATTCCACAGCACACCAGCCCAGGGATGGCACCACCAAAATGGGCTGGGCCCTCTCCTCATCAATCACTAGTTAAGAAAACGCCCTACAGGTCAGTCTACAGCTGGGTCTACTGGAAGCATTTTCTTAATTGAGATTCCGGCCTCTCAGATTACTAGTTTATATCAAGTTGACATAAAACTAACCAACACAACAGGTTTATGCCACTTCATTCATCCCTGAAAACTTTTAATAATAAAATTTTAAGTATCGAGACTTTCTTTTAAAATGAGAGATTTGGGGGGCTGGAGAGATGGCTCGGTGGTTAAGGGCACCAGCTGCTCTTCCAGAGGTCCTGAGTTCAATTCCCAGCAACCATATGGTGGCTCACAACCATCTGTAATGAGATCTGGCGCCCCCTTCTGGCGTGTGTGCATACATGCAGGCAGAATGTTGTATACATAATAAATAAATAAATCTTTTTAAAAAAAATGAGAGATTTGTCTAGAAACTGGTGCAAAATGGATTGAGTACCTTGGAAAGAGGAGGTGTATAATAAAACAAAAGCGATCATTTTAGCAAAGGATATAGGAAACAAAACATGAAATAGTGTGCAGATAGAGTTTTGACAGCCAGGTGGTGTTGGCACACGCCTTTAACCCCAGCATTCAGGAAGCAGAGGCAGGTGGACATCTAAATTCGAGTCTGAGGCCAGCGTGTTCTACAGAGCTAGTGCCAAGTCAGCTAGGACTACACAGTGAAACTCTGTCTCAAAAAAAAAAAAAAAAAGAAGAGGAGGAGGAGGAGAAAGAAGACAAAGATGAAGAAGATGATGACGATGGAGGCAGAGGAAAGAGAAGGAGAAAGAGGAAGAAGGAGAGGAAGAAGAAGGAAGAATAGTCAGGAGAGATGGCTCCCTTACCAGGAAACAGACAGGAGAATCCTGTTATTAAGTTCCAGACCAGCATGGCTTACATAGCAAGATCCTTTTTATTATTTTTATTTTTTGATTATCTTTTTGCCTCCCTAGTAAAAGCACAAACAATGACATTAGTTCCTTAATGATTAGATGAAGATATTCCAAAACATGGAGAAAACTGAAGATTAAAATGTTCCCAAATTTTATGTGTAAAATGTATAGATGTGGTCAATATACACGTGTGCTCAGTGGAGTCCCAAGGTGAATGTCGGGTGTATTCCTTTATTACTTCTCTACCTCATTTTTGAGACCAGCTCTTTCAGTTAACATGGAGCTCCCAGATTTAGCTAGACTCGCTTGCTAAGAAACCCCAGGGGCCTACCTCTCTCTTCCTCCACAGCCCGAAGATTACAATGTGCATCACCTTGCCAAGCTTTTTACATGGGTGCTAGCAACCTAAATGCAAATCCTCATGCTTGTGCAGCAAGCATTTTACTGACTGAGCCATCTTCCCAGCACCGGATTGCAAGTCGGGCTTTTTGGTTTGGGGTTTGTTTGTTTGTTTTGTGTTTGTTTTTTGAGACAGGGTTTCTCCGTGTAACAACCCTGGCTGTCCTGGAACTTGCTTTGTAGACCAAACTGGCCTCAAACTTGCTGAGATCTGCCTGCCTCTGCCTTCCAAGTGCTGGAGTTAAAGGAGTGTGCCACCGCTGCCTGGATATAATTCCAAGTTTTGAATCTGATAGGAGATATTGGTAGTGAAATGTAGAAGAGACGGTTTATTTTGTTTTATGAGAAGGACTCTGGTAAAATTAGTTTTAGATCTTCCATATGACATTCAAGATTAAATATATTTGGCCTGTAAGAGTAGGTCTTGGAGCTGAGAAGTTAGCTCAGTGATTAAGAGTACTTGTGCTCTTGCAGAGGTCTGAGGTTCGAGTCCAAGCACTCAAATATTGACTCCCAGCCACCCATAACACCAGGTCCAATGGAAACAAAAGGCATGCACATGGTACACACATAAGCATGCAGGCAAAACATTCATATGCATGATATAAAAATAAATCTAAAAAACAGTTTAAAAAAAAGAGTGGGCTTTGTGTTAGAGGAGGGCAGCGGGTGGCTGCAGATGCCAGAATAGTTGCACCAGTCTGTGTTATTCTTTTTTAAAAAATGCTGCAAGATCCCCGCGGCAGTAGGCAGCAGAAATGCTGTAAGTCTCAAATGGTGGTAGCGGGCCATGTGGTGGCAGGCAGCAGGCCCTGGGAGCAGCCAGTCCAGGCAGAAATGGCTGCTGGCCCCGGAGCAGCAGCCCTAGCGGTGGCGGCGGGCCATGTGGCAGCAGGCAGTGGGCCCCAGGCAGAGACGGCTGCTGGTCCCTGAGCAATGGCTGGTCCCAGGCAGGGAGACACATGGCGGGCGGGCAGAAGACAGAAATATGGATAGCCACGACAGGCAGGGTGAGGTTGAATGTTTATTCAGGGGGTTATGGAGGAGGAAGGGTGAAGGGGGGGACAGAGAGAGGGGGGGGAGAGAGAGAGAGAGAGAGAGAGAAGAGAAGAGAAGAGAAGAGAAGAGAAGAGAAGAGAAGAGAAGAGAAGAGAAGAGAAGAGAAGAGAAGAGAGACAGAAGGCGGAAGCAGAGAAGTGGGGAGAGAGGCAGAAGCGAAGCTACCTCTCCGAGAGGAAATGGAAACGAGAACAAGCTCAGGCCAGCTGAAGATCAGCCTGCCTCAGCGGATGGGGGAGGGAGTGGGCGTGGCTTGTCCCTTAAAGGGACCAAAACCATAACATTCTGTGTGTGGAGTTTGGAGGTGAACTTTGGGTTCACTCTTCAGGAGTCATCCACTGTTTTGGGGGGGCTAGGATCTCTCAACGAACCTGGAGCCAGTTAGGCTAGGCTGACTGTCCAGCAGGCCCCAGAGATCAGGAATCAACCTGTCTCTCTCTCCTTAGTATTTGAATTAAAAGAATTACAAAAATGTCACCACACCCCAGGAGTTTGTTTTCATAGCTCTTAGGGATCAAACTCAGTTCCTTGTACTTTTGAGATGAACACCTAACAAAAACTTTTCCCCAGCCGTGAACACGCCTTAAGTTACTGCAGCAAAGTATGCAATAACAGTTGTGAAGAAGGAGTATGGTTAGGGAATTAAATGATGCCCAGAATTAAATGATGTACTAAGGATATAGAAGATTCCTGATGTTATTACCAAGGGAAAAATTTCATGTTATATATAGTCAAATACAAAAAAGATTTGAGTAGCATTCTTGTATCTCATATATTGTTATAGCAACAGCAATAGGTATTGGGTTGTTTTCTTAGACATTTGCTATGTACAAAACTAATCTTTAATGAATGAAGATACATTTATATGAAATCTTAGGGAAAATGTAACTGGGCGTGGTAATACCTATGTTTTATCCCAGAATTCATGAGGCAGAGGCAAGCAGCTCTCTCTGAGTCCCATATCAGCCTCGTGTATCTAGTGAATTCTAGCATAGCTAAGATCTACAGTGAGACTGCTTTTCATACCCTTTGCTTTCAGTAGAAGTCTACAGAGTTTCTGTGTCACTTTATATGACAAAGAAACTTGGTGTTAAAAATAATGAGATTTCAGTTCTCATCAAAGTTTCAGTAATGTAGCAGGCATGTGATCATGGTAATTCATGAGATCACTAGACTACAAAAAGAGAAGTTACCTCATTTACAGACAAATAACAGATTTAAGGGCTATTCTGAAGAAGCGATACATCTTCAATACTGTAATACGTCACCAATTCAAGAGTCAATTTTCTGTTCAAGAGATGATGGAGACTACGTCCAGAAACTTGTGCTTGCTAGGCAACTCCACCACCTTCCCAGCTCAAGAGTCAAAAGTCAAACGTTGCTGTCTTATAGAAACCTTTTAATTCTTTCACATTTACATATCATAGAAGAGAATAAAGATAATCATTAAAACCATAAAAATGGATTCCATAATGGGATTAATCAGCCAAGCATCAGCAGTTCTAAGTAATTGCTTTAAATCTGCACTAAAATTGATACACACATCAGCCGTATTCTTGCACTCAGCAGGAAACCATCTAATTTTGACACAATCTCAATAAACCTGAACCACAAAACTGCTTCCTTTAGTCTTTTGGTTTTCTTTATGTTGTATCTTAAAAATCAACTAGAGCATTCCAAGTCCAAGTAGAAGTTAAACAAAAAGTTTCTTTTATCATCTTGTAAGATGTGTGACTGATATTTTGATTCTTTTTTTGGTTTTTCATGACAGGGTTTCTCTGTGTAGCTTTGGGGCCTGTCCTGGAACTAGCTCTTGCAGACCAGGCTGGCCTCGAACTCACAGAGATCCATCTGCCTCTGCCTCCCAAGTGCTGGGATTAAAGTCGTGCACCACCACCGCCAGAAGGGGTCCTTGGGTCCCCTGGAACTGGAATTTCAGGAGGTCTTTAGCCATTACATGGGTGCTGGGTCCTAAACAGGTTCTCTGTAAAAACAAATGTTCTCAACTCTAGAGCCATCTCTCCAATACCAATATTCTGATTTGTGTGTGTGTGTGTTGTTTTGTTCTTTGTTTTTTGAGACAGGGTTTCCCTGTGTAGGTTTGACTGTCCTGGGAATCACAGTGTAGAGTGTGTTGACCTCGAACTCATAAAGATCCACCTGCCTCTGCCTCCTGAGAGCTGGGGCTAGAGGTGTGTAGTACCACTGCCCTGCGAATATTCTGATTCTTAGCCTTGTATTTTACATAGTCCTTGAACTCCAGTCCTTCGTCTTGTGTACGAGGTAATCACACTCTGGTCAGAGGAGAATGTGCTTTCAGAGGCTTCTAGACAAACGAAATCCAAATTCTTCCAACCATAGGGAAACCTCCATCCTTTGGGGCTTCCAATGGTGGTGCCCACTAGGACCTGGGACAAGCATCTAGGTGAACACTGGGTCCTTCTCTTAGTACCTAAGTGCCTGTTGGACTCATCACGAGGAGATTCAGGGAATTCTACCTGGGAAGGCCCCTAATTGTGTATTTATTATATTCATTTTATTTATTTAATTTTATGTTTGTGCTACAACACGTGTGTGGAGGGCAGAGGACAACTTGTGGGAGTCAGTTTTCTCCTTTTACCTTGTGGGTTCTAGTGATTGAATTTAGAATGTCAGGCTCAGAACAAGTGCCTTTACCCACTGAGCTATCTCCCTAGCATGGTGTATTTTTTTTTTTAATTCCCTTGCTTGCTTTGGCAGCACATATACTAAAACTGGAACGATACAGAAATTAGCATGGCCCCTGTTCAAGTATGACAAGAGAACATACGTTAAAAAAAAAAAAATCTCGCTAGCGTGACTGTGCCAGTTTACTCCAGGGAGCAGCCTTCCGAAGACCCAAGCAGCCCCATTGGAGCCAGGCCCCTTTAAGGCCTTTCCTCATCTCGGAGGCGGAACCGGAAGCGCGAGGACGCGGTGCCCGTCATGGTGGCCGCCTGGCCCGCGGGTCGGGCTTCCCCAGCGGCGGGGCCTCGGGGCCTCCTTCGCACTCTGTGGCTCGTGACGGTCGCCGCGGGACACTGGGGGGCTGCTGCCTCCGGCGCCGTCGGGAGCGAGGAGACGCCCAAGTGTGAGGACCTTAGAGTGGGACAATATCCTCCGGAGAGCCGCCCCTGTCAGGCGCTCAGCAGGACCCGGGGCTGTGGGATAGGGACCGTGGCCTCGGCTGTGGCCCTAGGGACAATGGACCCCAGGAGGGTAAGCGGGCTGTGGAGACCGAGGGCTGAGCCCTGCGTACCTTCCTGGCCCGACCAGTGGCTGGCACTTCCCTTTCTGATGGGCTGTGTTTTTACCGGTGCGCTCGCTTATTCAAAGGCACATACATCCCTGCTTTGTCCCAGGAACTGGAATTGCAAAAATTGATAGACGCCTCCCTGAAAGTTCGCAGGTGTCAAGGAAGACAAATAGTACAAGGGAGCCAGTGCATGTTTCTCGTTTGACGTTAACGTTACATGTATCACCTCCAGCCATCCCCAGATGGACTGCCAGGCAATTGTGATCTTAGACCAATTACCATTTTATGTTTTAAAATAAGAGATCCCCTTAGAAGTTTTAAAATGTAATATTTATATTAATATTTTGTGAGAATCTCATCCAATGGAATTTGAGTATAGTCACAGCGACTTTTCGACCTCTAACTCCTTTCAGATCCGCTTCAACTGTCCCACTCCCTCTTAACGCTTCCCAAAACCCCTAGGGAGCCAAATCCCTGTTGCTCTTCTCCTCAGAGGTGTGGGCTATCCACTGAAGCATGCATGATTGACCACGCTCTTAAAACTATGACTGTCTAACTGAGAAGCCATCCACTGGCAATAGTTCCTCAGTTAGGGATGGGGGCTCTTGAATGGGCAAATTATTTATGCCTATTTTCTTATGAATAAAACATGCTGGTATCAGGGACACTCGACTTAAGGGCATTTGTATTAATTAGCACAGCACTTGTGCTGTTATTTACAAATGACAAATCTTAATTAGGATTAGGTAAATTGTCTTATTACAACAGAATTGAAATAGAGGAACAAGGTGAAATGTGTGTTATACTCAAGCCACTGTGTTTGAGCAAAACTGAGTACTGACACAATGCCTCAAACATTTGTCTACAGATGCTCAAACCTGCAGAAGCAAGAAAGGCTAGGAAAAATGTTAAAATTCCGAAAATTTTATAACATCTGTATGCGAATTTAGGAGAGGCATCTATTAGACTTTCACAGGCTACGTCAGAATTTGCTAATCCCAACAAGCACGGAGTTTCTGACATACTGAGTTTAGCCTTGTCTTAGGAAAAACACGAGTGTCCTAAGAAGTGACTGAGCTGTAGAACTCTGCACACTGTCTTCATGGCCTGACTAAAGACAGAATTTCCAGGAGTGACTTAGAAGCCCTAAGAAAGGATTGAGCCCTGACTAGAGACATCTTGTATGTACCACACCGACTCCATTGGAGTGTGAATTGTAACATCTTTAGACAGGAAAACTTGAAAACATTCTCACTGGTTTCGCACCTAGGAGAGGGGTTGTCAGAAACTTAAAATCCTACTGAAGTCACTGACCATGCGAAAAACATCCACCTTCCTGCAGTCAGATGTAAGTGTCCCAGGCTTGGAACCAGAATACTTGGTTTGGCTGCCTGTCTACATGGCTGGATAAGCCACTCTTAAGTTTGACCCTCATCTGTGCCTTTGTGGCATAGGAATAACAAATGGTGTGTTCCTTGCCTCTTTGTGTTACAGGAAATTAAGTGTGAATTGGTTGAATCCAGAGCTCTGGAAATTGATTCGCTTTTAAACTTAAAATAATTTTTTCAAGGTTTTTATTTATTTTAGTTTTTTCGAGACAGGGTTTCCCTGTGTATCCCTGGCTATCCTGGAACTCAGATCTACCTGCTTCTTCTGCCTTTCTTAGCACTGGGATTAAAGACATGAGCCCACACCGCTGGGCGAGATTTTTAATTTGATTGTTTATTCCCTAATTGTTGTTCTCTGAAGATGGCATCATCTGCTAGAACTTTTGGTAGAAATTTATTTTATACAACTTTTCTATAATAATTTAATTTTCAACTATTATCTAAGTAACACTAAAAGTATATTAAGGTTTGGTTTGGTTTGTTTTGAAACAGGGTCTCTCTCTGCTTAGCCCTGGCTGTCCTGGAACTCACTCTGTAAACCAGGCTGACCTTGACCTCACAGAGATCTACAAACCCTTGCCTCCCAAATGCTGGGATAAAAGGAATGCATCCCCACACCAGATTTAAAAGTGGTTTTGTATCTGAATTTGTTGACTAATGCAACAAAGTCTCTCTTTTCATGTGAATCAGTAGGAGTTATAAGACATTTAAAACACTATTTTATGCTAGAAATGTAATTTAAATTTCCTTAACTTTTTAAACATATATTTGTAAAGAACCAAAAATAAACGATGCTACGCAAGAACCAGTTAACTGTACAAACTACACAGCTCATGGTAAGATTTCCAGAATCGTTTCTTTAAAATATTTTATAAGATTTTACCTACTTCAAAGAATAATGCATAAACCCTAAGGGTAATTATTAAATATGTTTTATGTTGTGTTAGACATGATTGTTCAGTTTTCAGAACAATTTATATTTGGAAACTGTTTAAAAATTGTAAATATTCAACTAATTGATTAGTTAATTTACTAATTAATTTTGGTGCTTGGGATTGAACCTAGGGATTCTTGCATGCTCTTCCAGAGTTATAGCCAGTCTTACTTTTTAAGTTAAAAAGCAATTTTTCTTAATTTATAAGCTGGGGTGTTTTCTATTATTTAATACTTATTTAAAACTTTAGAATCTGTTTATTTAGCTCATGTCTTTAAATTTTTATTTAAGTTTATTTTTATTTGATATATGAAACATAGCTATTGAACATAATGTATGATGAAATGTTTTGGGGTACGTGTATAATACTTAAATCACAATAAGCATATCTTTCTCTTTAAATAGCTTTAGTTTTTTACTTCCCAAGCTTTGTTACAGAAATCTAAATATAGTTCTTTAGTCAGAGTTTTTTGTTGTTTTGTTTCCATCTATTTTTAAGACAAGGTCTCACTGTGTAAGCCTTAGATTCACAGAAATCTTCCCGCCTCTGCCTTCCCAGCGCTGGGATTAAAGGTGTGTCCTACCCTACTGTCTTAGTCACTGCTCTATTGCTGCAAAGAGACACGATGACCAAGGCGACCCTTACTGGGGGCTTCCTTGTGGTTTTACAGGTTTAGTCCATTATCAGGGCAAGGACATGGCAGCGGAGATGGCACTGGAGCCGTAGCAGAGAGCTCCATCCAGATCCACAGGCAGAGAGCATGTCTAATCTTTCTCAGATAGTGCTACTCCCTGATTAGGAAGCATTCAAATATATGAGCCTATGGGGTGGGGTATTTTTATTCAAAGTATCCCAGATGCCCAGCTACTTAGGGCTTTTATATGTTCCGTTTTCTTATTTAAATAAATTCTGAAAAATTTTATGTGTATGTGTCTGAGTAGATGTATATGTACTATGTGCATGCAGGAGGCTGTGGAAGTCAAAAGAGAGGATTGGATCCCCTGGAACTGGAGTTACCAGTGGGTGTAGGTGCTGGGACTATGCAATACACGTGTGCTAAGGTCAGGAGACCCTGCCCTAGTCCTTGCCTTTTACCCTGTTCCCAGGTGTCAAGCCAAGGTGATGGCAGCAACTGTGCTTACTCACTGAACCATCTGCCCACCCTTGGACGTGTGGTTTGGTTTTGGTTTTGGTTTTGGTTTTTCAAGGTAGGGCTTCTCTGTGTCGGAGCCCTAGCTGTCCTGGAATTAGCTCTTTTAGACCAGGCTGGCCTCGAACTCACAGAGATCCGCCTTCCTCTGCCTCCCAAGTGCTGGGATTAAAGGTATGCACTACCACTGTCTGGCTGATCATGGCAACTCTTATAAAGGAACCATTTAATTGGGAGTGTGCTTATAGTTTCAGAGGTTTAGTTCATTATCTTCATGACTGGGAGCATGGCGACACACAGGCAGACATGGTGCTGGAGAAGGGCTGAGACTTCTGCATTGTGATCAGCAGCAGCAAAAGAGAAGTAGACCTAGGGAATTCTGAAACCTCACAGCCTACCCCAGCATTCTGGAGGCAGAGGTAGGTGGATCTTTGCGTTTGAGCCCAGCCTGGTCCACAGAGCAAATTCTAAGACAGCCAGGGCTACACAGAAAAACCCTATATCTTAAAAGAAAAGAGAAAAAAGAATTATAATTAGACTAAAAAACTACTGTTTTGTCTTTTGAAGACCTGACTTTAGATAGTCTGCGGACAGAGCTAAAAGGCTGTCTAACAAGGAAATGTGTCCCACATGTGTTAGTTTTCTGTCACTGGGATAACATAACTGAGATAAAAAATGAAATGAGGAAAGATTTGGTTTTGATTCGTGGTTTTGGAAGTTTCAGTCCATGACTGGCTTATAGTGATATTTTGTTTTGTAACAGATAAAGCTTTTCTGAAGATCAGAGTGCACAGCTAAACCACTAGTTTACCTTAGAGGTCAAGCAGTGGTGCCACACACCTTTAATTCCAGCACTTGGGAGACAGAGTCAGACGGATCTCTGTGAGTTCAAGGCTACCTTGGGCCATGTAAGGTTGAATTTGTCCATAAGAGAAACAGAGCTCACACAGAGGTGATCCCAGCGCTTGGTATCATATCATACACCTTTAATCCCAGCACTAAGAAGGTAGAGACAGGAGTGATATGGCTGGGTGGAGAGAGGAATATAAGGTAGGAGGACATAGAAGCTCAGATGCAGTCTGAAGATTCAGTCTGAGGATACAGTCTGAAGTTTCATAGAGCGTTCAGTCTGAGAATTCATAAAGAAAGGATCTCCCTTTTGGTGTGATGTAGAAGTAAAAGCTAATGGCTGGTTGTTGCTTCTCTGATCTTTGGGGAAGCTTTATTTGTTAGATTACTACACTGGCTGGCTCCCTTGCTTTTAGGCATGTGGTAAGACAGAAACACTCTAATGGAAAGGCTTGCTGGAGGAAAATTGCTCATCATTTTGGCAGCCAGGAAGCAAAGAAAGGACAGGCTAGAGGTAAGGATAGTCAAAGCCATGCCCAGTGACCTATGTCCTCCACCAGGTCCCACCCCTTGGAGTCCTAAGGAAGTCTGACACTGAGCTTACATTAAACTGTTGGACTTTAGTTTTGCTTTGATTTGTGACTGTCGCCTGATTCCTTCCTCTTGGAATAAGAAAGTAGCTTATGTCTGATTTTACAGGGACTTGCAGTTGAGATGTTTGGGGTATTTTAGATAGACTATGGTTATTTTAGAGACAGTATTTGACACAGCTGGAGTCAGTTTAGAAGAGGGACTCTCAGTTGATAAAATGCCCCCACCAGATCGGCCTATGGTGGATTTTCTTGATTGATAATGGATATGGGAAGGCCCAGTTCTCTGTGGGCCGTGCAGGGTGAGCAAGCCATGAGGAAGAGCTGTAAGCAGCACTCTTCATCCACTCTGGATCAACTCCTGCCTCCAGGTTACTACCCTGCTAGAGTTCCTGTTCCCACTTCCCTCAGTGGTGGACTGTGCTGTGGAACTGTAAGCTGAAGTAAACCCTTTCTCTGATTTTGGTTGGTGTTTTATCTCAATGGACACTCTTAGCTGAGACAGTGGACGTGAAAGTGCAGCCGCACTCATGCCCCAGCCCGTATGTGGAGCTCATGGGCAGTTTTATAGCATTGGTCCTAACCTTCCATTTTTACGTGTGCTCTTGAGGCTCGGAATTTGAAATTGAAATCAAAGTGTTTCCAGATTCCTGTGCTCTCAGACTCTAGAGCACAATTATTTCCTTTTCCTCCTTTCATATTTCTGATGGTAGCCAGTGTGGTCGTTTGAAAGAAAATGGCTCCCAAAAGAAGTGGCACTATTGGGAGGTGTGGCCTTATTGCAGTAGGTGTGGTTTGTTGGAGGAAGTGTGTCGGTGGAGGTGTGCTTCAAGGTCTCATATGTGCTAAACTCACACCCAGTAAGACAGGCCACTTCCTGTCATCTGGAGATGTAGGACTCTCAGCTAATTCTCCAGCACCATATCTGCCTGCCCTCCTCCATGTCCCACTATGATGTTGATGGACTGAACCTCTGGAGTGTAAGCAAGCCACCTCAGTCGAATGTTTTCCTTTATAAGAGTTGCTGTGGTCTTGGTGTCTCTCCACAGCAATAGAAGCCCTAACACAGCCACAGATTCTTATCATTCCTTGTCTAGCAATCTTTGCTTCTACCTCCATATAGCATCCTCCCTGTGTGCCTTCATATCCTCGGTCCATGTATCCAGTTTTTTTGTTGTTTTGTGTGTGTGTTTGTGTGTTGGTTTTATTTTTGTTGTTGTTTTTGTCTCTTTTGAGACAGTATTTCACTATGTAGCCTTGACTAGTGTAGCTCTCACTGTGTAGACCAGGCTGGTCTTGAACTCACAGAGATCCATCTGCCTCTCTGCCTCCCCAGTGCTGGCATTAAAAGTGTGTGCCACCATGCCTGGCCATTTTCTTTTTTATATAAAAGGTTAGTACCTACTCTAATAATGTTATCTTAACTTGATAACTCTACCAAGAACCTATTTCCAAATAAGGTCCCATTTTTAAGGCATAATTTAGTCTATAACAAATGCTATTATATATGTATTTTTTTAAATGGGAGGTTTGTTTGTTTGTTTTTCTAAAAACAGAGTCCCTCTATGTTGCCCTAGCTCTCCTGTAACTCACTTTGTAGACCAGGCTAACCTCAAACTCACAGTAGATCCACCTGCCTTGCCTCCCCGGTGCTGGGATTAAAGCATGCGTCACCACCACCAAGCAGAAATAAGATTTCTTAATTTTACAAAAGATCCTTTTCAAAGATGATGATGAACATCAAATTTTCAATTTTATTTTAAATAATACTATAGCATTGTAATTTTAATACAGAATTTAATGTGCTGGAAACTACATTTTTCTAGCTATTTAAATTCATAATGAAAAATTTCAAATGTCAGATATGTGAAGCTTTAAAAAATGATTTAGGAATGAATGATGAGAGCAAAAAAAATTTTCTTTTTCTTTCTTTTTTTTTTTTTTTTGACGGGGTTTCTTTGTGCAACAGTCCTGCTGTTCCTGGAACTCACTTTGTAGATCAGGCTGGTCTCAGACTCAGTGAGATCCACCTGACTCTGCTTCCTAAGTACTTAGATTAAAAGCGTGTACCACCACTGCCTGGCTGAGAACAAAGCTTTTTGAAGAGTATCAATCTCAATTTGAGAGGGGTTCATGTAGAGTAGACTGGTCTTGAGCTTGCTGTGTAGCCAGGAGAATGGCTTTGAACTTCTGATCTTCTTGCCTCTACTTTCTGGGTACAGGGGTTTGCAGGGATATGCTACCACGTTTGTTTGGTTAACAATGGATTGGATAATTCATTGTTTGGGGTGTCTAGTGGTGTCTGTGGCTACTACCCGCCATGCTAGTAGCAGCTCTCCTGTGGTAATAACCAAAGTGCCTCCAAGAATTACCTGATGCCTTCTGGGGAGCAAAATCACCTTAATTAAGAATTATTGATCTAGAGGGCTGGGGAAATAGCTCAGCGGTTAAGAGCACTGACTGTTCTTCCTAAGGACTCGGGTTCAATTCCCAGCACCCACATGGCACCTCATAACTGTCTGTAACTCCAGTTCCAGGGGATCTGATACCTTCATACCAATGCACATAAAATAAAGTTAAATAAATTATTAAAAAAAAGAATTGTTAATCTAAGCCAGACATGGTGGCTCACACTTATAAACAATCCTAACACTTGGAGCCTGAGGCAGGAGGATTATGAGTCTGGTTGCAGATTGGTATCTTATCTCAAGAAATAAAAACCAAAAGGCATAAAATTACTGATCGATCCATGTGTAGTTACCTGCCTATAATTCTGGCACTCAAAGGCTGAGGCCAGCCTGTGGTACATACAAAGATTTAGTATTCTCTTTTGCTCTTTTTCTCTCTTGGAAGACTGAATCAAGGGCCCTGCTCATGCTAGCCAAGTACTGAACTGCTGGTACATTCCCTGCCCTTTGTATACCTGCCTTGTGTATAACTGTCCAAATCATAACAGTATCATGATACTTAAAAACTACAGCATTACTAGTCACCATCGCAGGGTTTTCCATAGCATTAGAACTTAATAACCTTACAACCAACCTCTCACCAAACAAATCCTTACCTGGCAACCTATTCTCAACTTCCCTAGGTTACTTCCCGATAATTATACACCGAATTCTACCCACCAAAACACTCAACATAAGCTTTAAAACAGCCCTAACCCTACTAGCCCTAGTCTGTCTCGAGAAAGCAATTCTACCTTCCCCACCTCTGCCTTCACAACCTTAAGCAACCAGAAAGGAACATATGCCTTGCTGTGAATCTGGAGTCATAGTGAAAGTAGCTATATGGAAAAACAATTGTTTTGTGAGCGTTTTTATTGAAAGCTTTTTCTGTTATACTCTGTATCCTTTAAATCATGATTCAGAACAAGTCACTTTGCAGTGGGTTACAGGTGAGTTGATGTGTTTTCTTTTAGTTGTGTAATTATAAAGCTTTGGCCTTAACTACAAGGAGTCTTGATTACAGTCTCTCTTCTTAGCAAAATAGGCTAATGTGATTACTTCTTTACTTTCTTCTCCTTCATTTTATATGATAGTTTTTAATTAAATTGAATCTGTGTCTTTTATCTTGAGTGCCACCTTGATTTAGATTTTTAAAGTACATTAAATAAAAAGTTTATGGATTGTGTGGTTTGAACTGTGAGGATTCTAAGAGATTTCTGGACATCTCCTAGTTTTATGACACTGCTTTCTTTTTTTTAAATATACTTATTTTATTTTATTTTGAGGCAGGGTTTCTGTGTTTAGTAGCCCTAGCTGTCCTGGAACTAGTTTTTGTGGACCAGGCTGGCCTCGAACTCACAGACATCCTCCTGCCTCTACCTCATGAGTTAAAGGTGTGCTCCACCACCACCCGTTCATCACTGTTTTCATGTACTACTCTGGCTTCAAAACAAAACAAAGTCTGATTTGTTAAAAGCCTTATAATAATTACAAACCAAATAGAAAATATTTTCCTTTCATAATAGAGCCATAAAGTCTTTGTGTATTTTATTATCCAGAGTTCTAGTTTTAACATTAAAAAAAAGTAAACCAAAACCCAGAGAACTATGATTGTTGGTGGTAATTGTAGAGGTAAACTTTTGCTGAAACTACCCTAAAATATTAGTACTTTTAACATTCACTGAAAGGCTCTGTCTCAGTAGTTGAGTGCATGCCTACCATGCCTTAGGCCCCAGATTCAATCCTTAGTAGCACGTGCACGTGCATACAGATGTTGAAGAAGAAAATGTTTATTAAGCTAGGCATGGCATCACATGTCTTTAATCCCAGCTCTTGGGATGGGAAGGTGGGGAAAAGAAGGGCTTCAACGTCAGCCTTGGCCATGTGCAAGCAATTTGACGCCAGTCTGGGCTTTAGGAGACCTGGTCTCAGGCAAACAAATAATATATGGTACATAGTTTTATATATTTAACCACAGTGGTCCTGTGATGTAGGTGATCTTAGTGTCATTTTTACCTACAAGGAATTCAAAGGCTGAAAGAGACAAAAATAACCCAGATAAGGTCATTCTTACTTCAAAGTTCTTTACACAAGGAAGCTGTAACACTTTTAGGACAGTTTCTGCCTGGCACACAGTAACATCTGTACTACTAATTTATTGTGTCTTGGGTTGTGAGTATGGATTGATATGCTGAAATAACACTGTATCAAGACCTAAAAGGAATCAAGACCCAAATATGTTTATGGAAGCCATAAACAGTGTACAGTACAGTAGTTGCCTTGTTGCTGTGTTGAAATACCTGATAAACAGATAAAGGAAGGGGATATTTTCCCTCAGTGTCAGGCGGCACAGGCACAGGCAGGAGCAGGAGGCAGCAGATGGTTATGTCCACAGTGAGGAAGCAGCAGCAAATGCTGGTGCTCAGCTCACTTTGTCCTCATTTAGGACGGTCTTCCCTAGCGAGGTAGCCTTAATTCAGAGAGTTCTTGACTGTTTCTATTGCAGTCAAGATTAACCATCACAAATAATATAAGCTGGAGATATAAACCATAGATTATGTTAAAATAAATTGATAATTGCCAAATATATTGCTAACAAAAATTCAAGTATGTATCTTAGAGCGGAAATTTAAAAAATAATAATAATTTGCAGTTCTTTTGTTTTTAGAGGCAAAGACTGAACTCCATGCACAGATCTAAAACAGTGTGGTGATGTTTATATTATTGTACGAGGAGACTACTATCATATTTGCCTTTCATATCCATGCATTTCATATATATAATGCGGTTCTTTAACTTCTACTCTAGGTTAAAACCTTCTATCACATATTACAATGGGAAGTAGTTGTAATGTTATAAGTTCTTCTGTGCTTTGCCAATCTTGAGGGAAAAAAATTCACTTTTTCTGTCTTTAGTTCCATGTTTTCCAGCACCCAACATAATTTGTAAAGATTTCAGCGGTAATGAAACACATTTTACTGGAAATGAAGTTGGTTTTCTCAAGCCCATAGCTTGCCGAAACGTGTAAGTACATTACTGAAAATGAAAATGTTGTATCTTGATTTCATGGAGTGAAAGATAAAAGAGACATGTTAAGGGGAGTCCTGCAATTCTAATTCTTATCTTCTTGCTTATGTTGGCAACCCTCAATTTAGTTTATAATTTATAAGTACAGTTCCCCAGCCAGGAATGGGTTAACTTATGAGATAATAAAGGATTGAAGGTGACTCAGGCCTTGTGAAGTGAGTTTATACCATCAAGTGAGTTATGGATAAGTTCTGTTTTCAAAATTTGAATACAAATAGGCATTTACTTATTGTAGCAGAAAACTGTTGTTGGTTGTTTGTACACTATGTCAGTTACTCTCCTCACTGCTGTGACAAAAGCAGTTTAAACAAGGGTTTACTTTAGCTGACAGCCTGAAGGGAGCAGGTCGGTATTGCAAGGATGGCACGGAGGCAGGAGCTGGAGGCAGCTGGTCTCATTGTGTTCACAGTCAGGAAGCAGAGAGAGGGGAAGCAGAGCTGGCTCAGTTGTCCAGGACCCAAGCCCGTGGAATGTGCTACCCACATTTAGGGTGGGTTTTCATACTCCAGTCCAGACTAGAAACTCCTCAGAGGGTTGCCCCTAGGTAATTCTACGCCCTGTCAATTGAGGGCACTAACCATCACACTGGCTTCACCTTTGGAACAGATGAATGGTAAATTAGGCAGACAGAGTTCAGAAGCTGGGTGAGTGTGGGATAGTAAAGGAACAGCTTCAATTTGAGAACTTTTAGAAACCTTACATTCAATTTCTCTACTATGAACTAAAGACATAATTTATTTTTCCACCTTTTTTCATTCCTGGCATCATATTTATATATATATTATATATGTTATAAATGTAAATGGTTCTGTTTTATCTGATGGCACATATTTACACTTGTGTTAAGACATAACTAATATTTGGATTTTTCCACAGCTTTTTCCAGAATCCTTAGAAAAGATTAGGAAAATAAAAATTATTCCCTAGCATGTAGGTGTCATTTGCTCAACTTTTAAATTATAGATTGGTACTTCTACCTTACACATTTCAAATGACAGAACAGATAATTAACATGTTAAGTGCTGGTATGAGAAAAACACGATGGCCCTTAATACAACTAACAAACTCATCTGTTGAGAATCCCAGCTTGCTCAGGTTGGACCTTACAGTGATTGCCTGCCAAGGTAACTATGCTCTGTTAGTTAGTTAGTCTGAATTTTCTTACAGTGTCTCAGGGTAGGTTGGACTGAGAGAGACTGAGATGTGCTAAATATGGTTACAAGGCATGGATGTCAGTTTTGATAATGAATATAATCATTAGGGAAAATAAACACTCCAAGTCTACTAGCCAATTTATTCCCCTTTCATAGTCAAATCAGCACATCCCAAATATAATTTTTTGATGAGCATTGAATCAAAACATGTGATTCCTTTAGTGGATAGTTTTCGTGTACGAGTTACACACTCAGCATGTCCTTCATCAGGGTGTACAGCATGTGTACAACAAAGGCCAGCTGTGAGTAGCCTCTCTGGACAAAGGCCAGCTGTGAGTAGCCTCACTGAACAAAGGCCAGCTGTGAGTAGCCTCTCTGAACAAAGGCCAGCTGTGAGTAGCCTCACTGAACAAAGGCCAGCTGTGAGTAGCCTCTCTGAACAAAGGCCAGCTGTGAGTAGCCTCACTGAACAAAGGCCAGCTGTGAGTAGCCTCACTGAACAAAGGCCAGCTGTGAGTAGCCTCACTGAACAAAGGCCAGCTGTGAGTAGCCTCACTGAACAAAGGCCAGCTGTGAGTAGCCTCTCTGAACAAAGGCCAGCTGTGAGTAGCCTCACTGAACAAAGGCCAGCTGTGAGTAGCCTCACTGAACAAAGGCCAGCTGTGAGTAGCCTCACTGAACAAAGGCCAGCTGTGAGTAGCCTCTCTGTCAGACTTTATTTGCTGTATTCCCTTTCCATTGGCATGTTTTTATTTTCCTACTCTTGCTAGCATATTTTTGAAAATATACAATATTAATACTCAATTAAATTCTTTTTCAGTATTACAGACATAAACACACTCTGTAATATAGTCTCCAGAAACTGGAGTTTGGTAACCACATCTATTGATTACTAAGCCATTCAACTATTTATACTGGTCTAAATACAGACTAAATTTCTATAAATTTCAGTAGTTTAGCACAATAAGAGTTCTTTTTCACTCATGATATGGTCTAGTTGGGTTATGATATGAGCAAGTGCGGGTGGTCCCACATAGCTATGCAGGGCCCAGCTTTTTCATGGCTTTACTTCCTCTAGAGTCCTTTCCATTCAGACAGTAGATAAGAGAGAGATGAGGGAACCCTCTGTAAGTTTATTTGAAGGATGAAATTGAGAAATAGCACATACTTCGGCCTTCTTTCCATTGACCAAAACATTGTTATGGCTGCATTCAATTGCAAGGTCAGCTAGGAAACGAAGTTCACCTGATATGAAAATTAGAAATGGTTTGGTGAATATCTAGGCAGTCTCTGCCCTACCCGGTTGTTCTTCAGCATGATTTGCATACATAGCTAATTGCTTTTGTATTTCATTCCCTTTACCCGCCACACTCTAAATAATTGTTTCTATAATACTTACTCATCGACTGTTGAACATTCTGTGTAGCACCATACTGGAGTTTGCCAGCAATTCTTATTTCTCTGTCAAATGCTATTTATACTCCATATTAAAATCACTCTAAAACATTGGCTATTTTCTTTTTTTAAAAAAATTCTTTCCTTGGCTTCTCATATAAACTCAAATATTTAAGACTCTTTTTATTACTATACCTTAGCTTCTTTTTTTCTTGATATTCCATTTTTTATCTCTCTCTCTCTCTCTCTCTCTCTCTCTCTCTCTCTCTCTCTCTCTCTCTCTCTCTGTGTGTGTGTGTGTGTGTGTGTACACATACATGTGAGTGCCTGTGGAGGCCAGAAGAGGCATTGGATCCCCTGGAGCTAGAGATACAGGTAGTTGGGAGCTGCTTTATGTGGGTACTGAGAATTGAGCTTCTATCATCTACGAGGGCAATGGTGTTCTTAACTACTGAGCCATCTCTAGCCCCTGTAGGTTCTTTCTTAAATGTTACTGTCCTCCAAGCAATATCCTTAGTCCTTTATTTTGTTTGTTTGTTTATGAAGCAGAATTGGAATTTCATAAGAAAAGGCTTAAGGAAGATTTAAGCAAGGGCATGCAGCATGTAGGGGCAGGGCACAGTAGTATGTGCCCAAGATTAGGCTCAGGCTTCTTAAGAGAGTCCTGTTTACATGTGATCATTATGATATGATATGGTGTCTTTTACTTGTCTCAGTGAATGGCACCCATTCTACCCAGATTTTTTTTAATTTTTTAAAAATATTTATTTATTATGTATACAATGTTCTGTCTGTGTATATGCCTGAAGGTCAGAAGAGGGCACCAGATCTCATTACAGATGGTTGTGAGCCACCATGTGGTTTCTGGGAATTGAACTCAGGACCTTTGGAAGAGCAGGCAATGCTCTTAACCTCTGAGCCATCTCTCCAGCCCCTCTACCCAGATTTTTAATCATAGGCATTGTTCCAGTACTTTGTAGTCAGAGGAAGGAGGAAGTTTGAGGCCAGCCTAGACTGTGTGGTGAGACCCTATCTCAAAAACAAAACAAAAGAGAAAAGCCAATCAGAACTTTAGAGTCATTTTCCCATTTCCCCTTAATCTCCATGTTAAGTCTGATTGCTTCTGCTTTCTTAGTATCTGCTGGTTTTCTTCACTTTTTGCTTCTCCTGGTCTCATACTCATCGTGTAGCCAAGATTGATCTTTTGATCCTGATCCCTTGCTTTCATCCTTCAAATGCTGGGATGATGGCCTTGTAGGACCACATGCATTCTCAGTCTCATGCTCAGTATTTCCTGTATGTTTGTAAACTAACTGTTTAATCTGTCTGTAGCCTAGAGTTACTTACATAAATCTACACTGCAGTCACTTTTTCTCGTTGGACTTTCTTTGGACCACCAGCTTAGCCTTTATCTTAGGCTTATTCCCAAATAGCTCTTATAACTTAAATTAACCTGTTTATTCATCTACGTTCTGCCACATGTCTTTTTGTCTCTTCTCCATTCTGTACGTTTGTCTTCCTCAGGGTCTTGCTGTATCTCCTATGGTCCTAAATTCTAACCCTGAGTTCCTCTCTTTCCCCTGGAGGCCTGTCTAGTCTCTCGTGCCTAGCTCTTTATTAAATCAATCAGAAGGCACCTTAGGCAGAGATGCATCTTTATAATCTACAAAAGATTATCCCAGAGCACCACACCTGTATGTTCAGCTGATTTTTATTTAACACTATTTGGGTATCTTACAGACACCTCAAATTCACATGTCCAAACTAAATTTTGATTTCCCTCTCAAGAACCATTCATCTGCATTCTTTCCCAACTCCTTCAACTTCCTAATGCTTAGGAGAAACTTTGGAGTGCTGTTATTGCTTGTCTTTCTTCCTTTTCATTCCTTTCCTTTCTTTTTCATGCCCTAAATTTAACAGATAAGAACATTGAATTGACTGCGGGTGCATACCTTTAATCGCAGTACTGGGGAGGCAGAGGCAGGTGGATCTCAGTGAGTTTGAGGTCAGCCTGGTCTACACAATGAGTTATAGAACAGCCAGGACTGTTACACAGATATACAGAGAAAAACCCTGTCTCAAAGAAAAAAAAAAAAGAAGAAGAACAAGAAGAACAAGAAAAAGAAGAAGAAGAAGAAGAAGAAGAAGAAGAAGAAGAAGAAGAAGAAGAAGAAGAAGAAGAAGAAGAAAGAAAGAAAGAAAAAAGTTGAATTGAACATACTTTTGAACATATTCAGAACCTGATGATTCTCAGCACTTCTTTTGCTATTACTCAGTCATGCCATTATTAATTCTTACCTGAGTATTTAAAGCATTCAACATTTTGTCCTTGTGCTCAAAAAAAAAAAAAAAGATTTATTAGCATATATTCAGTCCCTAATTCCAGTAAACAGAGAACATATATTTCCCATACCACTGTTTTTGGGCTTAGCTGTATTGCCTAATTTGGCTTAAGGTTAATAGGTGTAGAGGCTTAAGGGTGTTTATGAGATTCAATTTTCCTTTTGTATTTTGATGAGATAATCCTGAAAAGAACTTGCCCCAGGTGTCAGCCACGTTTACAGCTTGAGCCTCAGAAGTCTCAGTTTCAGCCTGAGCCTGAAGTGAATCTGTAGCCTATAATCAAGTTCCGGGCCCCTCAGCCCAGGTGCAGTCTGTGAGCCACACCAGTCTGCATGTACAGTGTGAGAATAACAGCTTCCTGCTGGACGCCCTGGGGTTCGGGAGTTTGTTTTTTGATATGCTTGTGACCTTGGTTCACTAATACTCCATTGCAATCTGTTTTTAGCATGACAGCCATAGTATCTGAAAGTGTAAAGCAGATCCTGTCACAGCTGGGAATCCTGTGGTAGCTTCCCACGTCTCAGAGTGAGAGCTGGAGTTGGTGCACAGGTTCCGTACCCTCCCGCCCCTGCCCTGGTGTGCCCACCCTGACTCCATCCAGCTTTGCAGCAACTGCTTCTTCCCTCAGAGACTGCCTGGCTTAACTGGTCCTTAGGTCTTTTCTCACACGTCACTATCTCACCACCCAGATTAAGTAGCCCCCAGCGTTCTGGACTTTGTATATACCCTGGTATTCTGGATTCAGTAAACATCCGCTTCCACCTTTTCTTGTTTCTTAATATCTGTAACCTAACAAACTGTACAATTAGATTTTTAAATGTTTGGGTTTTTGCTTACTGCCACTAAAATGTAAGTCTCTGAGGGACAGGCATCTATGTTGTTTTTATTCATTAATATATACCATAAGCTGAGAATAGTGTTAGTTACATAGCCTCCAGAAAACAAATGGGTGAACAAATAATTAATAAATAAGTAATAACATGCAGGTTGGTTTTCTAAAATGTTCACATGTTAGCAGTGCATGGCTGTGACACTCAGATTTTAATTCTCTGCAGAAATGGCTATTCATACAAAGTGGCAGTTGCATTATCTCTTTTTTTGGGATGGCTGGGAGCAGATCGATTTTACCTTGGATACCCCGCCTTAGGTGAGTATGCTTCTTCTTCCTAAAATGGAAAAAAGAAAGAAAATTCTTGTAAAAACTTGTTTAGAGTTTTTGTTAAATGAATATATGCCTATGGTTTAAATCTCTCTGTGTTCAAGATTCATGTGAGTTGAGTGGGTACATTCTTCTCTTAGTTGAGAGTGTTCGGTTCTGCAGTTGAGCTAAAGCAGGCAATACTGACCTTTCCTGTGTGTTCACCTTTTGGACAACACTTTCGAGGGTGAAGGGTTGTCACTTGACTGGAACTGTTGTGCTATGCTAGGCACACAGTGGCGTGCAGTAAGTGTGTGTGTGTTCTTTCTCCCCGAAAGAGTGTCCTTTGCCAGAGTCGTCACTGTTGCCTGAATATAGGAACAACTGCTCTCAGGACAGGTTGGTGTTTTGGTGATCACCATAAGCTTGGAGGAGAGTCTGACTTTATCAACTGTTAAGACCCTCTCCATCCCTCAACCATAGCTGTACATTTCCCTTTTGACATGGTTTTTCTAATGTTTAAGGAATCATTTATGTTTGACCATAAGTTTTGTTATGCTTCCTTTTCATATGCTTACCTGTATTTAAGCCTTACAACTCTCTATGCTTATCACCCTCTTTAAATCCTCTTCAGCAGTAGGGAAATTTGTTGATTGCCTCGGAGGGTTACTTAGTCTAGGGTTAGTAACCCACCTAGCAGTTCAGTTATTCCAGGGTCACGGAGAGGCACTACCTGGAAGATAAATGGGCTAGGAAAGAGGAAGAAGGCCATGCAAAGTTTGTCAGAGCCTCCGTTTATTAGAGATGGGTTACAGCTTTTATAGGGTAAAGAGTTGGGGGATGGGCACAGGGGTCTGGGCTCTTGCCGCGTGGTTCATGTTGGTCACATGGTCTAAGTTGGTCACGTAGGCAGGAGGTTATCTTCGGTCAGGTCACTGTAAGCCAAGAAGTCACCAGTCGACACACCTAGATCTTTAGATAGTTTGGAATGCGGGGTGGGTTCCGCTAACAGATAGCTCTCATTAACAGCCAATTTGGGTGTGAGGTAGGCTTTGATTCCTAACACAATTAGGGGTGTGGGGTTCTCTGCAGACTCCCCAGGGTGATGGTTCCTGTAATGATTTTAGGAGGAAATTGGCTCCTGACAGAAATTCACCAGAGTGAGGATTTACTGAGCCAAGAGGCTTTGCTATATTCTGTGACATATTTGTTATAATCTTTCTTTTATAGATAAGGAAATTGTCATGAGATTATGAGATATATCCAAGGATATTTAGCTTAATATGCACCCAAATTTTCTGTCTTTGGAGATCATGCTTTACTTACTATAAGTTTCTACTTGCATATTGAGCAAATGTAAAGTTTTTGAATGCTCGACTTCCCAACTGTCAACCTAGTCTTCCCATGTTACTACCACAGAGAGCAAAGAGGAGTCCTCCCTGTGGGGCTGGTGCCAGGTATGTTTCTGTTACCTGTGTTTGAAACTTAATGTTACAGTACATAAATAAAAGTCAGTGTTGACTTAGTAAACAAAGAAAATAAAGCTGGGCATGGTAGCGCACACCTTTTATCCCAGCAATTGGGAGGCAGAGGCAGTGGGTCTCTGTGAGTTTAAGGCCAGCCTGGTCTACACTATGAGCTCCTGGATAGCCAGGGCTACATAGAGAGAACTTATCTGAAAAACAAAAACAAACAAAAAAGAAAATAGCTACAAGTTGGCAAGATGGCTTACCAGGCACCTAGGTCTTATACTCTAGTCCATTGTTACTATGACTCTAAGCTGAAATGAGGTATGATAATACTTCCACCATTATTCTTGCTGAGGAAAGCTTTGGCTATCTGGGCTTTTTTTGTGCTTTCATACGAATTTTGAGGGTCTTTTTTTTTTTCTTTTCTGGAGCTAGGGAGATGGATCAGCAGGTAGATTGCTTTCTGTGCAGGCATGAGGCAAGAGTTTGGATCCTCAGCACCTACGTAAAATCTGGACAAAGCAAGGCATACCTGCGACCCCAAGGAGTAGGGGTAGAAGGGCAGTGGGTTGGGGTGGGATGGACATAAATATATCCCTGGGGCATATTGGCCAGCCAGTTTAGTTGAAATGGTGAGTTCCAGACTCAGCAAGAGACCCAGGTTCAAGAAATAGAAGGAGAACCATTAGAGGAAGACACCTGGTGTTGACTTTGTCTTCCACATGTGCGCTCATAGTTGAGCAGACTCCGTGTGCACACACTGCACACACATGCAGAGAAACACATGTGTGCTCGTAGTTGAGCAGACTCCGTGTGCACACACTGCACACACATGCAGAGAAACACATGGTTTTGTTGTTGCTGTTTTCTTTCTGTTTTTGTGAAAAACTACATGGTGAGTTTTATTGGGATTATATGGACAATTTGATTATTTTTGGTAAGATGTCGTCTTTCACAAATTTAATTCTTTCAGTCCCTGAGCATAGGATATTTTTCTCTTTTAGTATCTCCTAGTATTTTCTTTAGTGTTTTACGTTTTCATTGAACAGGTCATATACTCTCTTGGTTAGACCTATTTAAAAGATATTTCAATTTTTGTTGAGACAGTTGAAAATGGAGTTATGTTGATTTTTTTCTCAACATGTTGGTTACCAGAATGCAGGAAGACTTAATTTTCTATATTAATTTTGGGTAGCTAAGACTGACCTTGAACTCCTAATCTTCCTACTTCCCTTTTGCATATTCTACCATTGTGAGCCACCACAAGTGACTCTGTTAATTTTGTATACTGCCACTTTTCTGAAACCGTTTCTTAGAGTTTTCTGGCTAGAGTGTTTAGGGTTGTTTATGTATAGAATCATATGATCTGTAAGAAAGGATGCTTTTTGATATCTTCATTTTTTATTTGTTCCCCCATTATTTCCTGCTCTTCCTGTCTTACTGCCCTAAGTACTGTATTGACTAACACGGGGAAAATGAGCACCCTTGTTTTGTCCCTGAACCAGTGCAAGTGCTTAAATTCTCCATTTCCAATGATGTTGACTATAGTTTTGTCATAAAAAGTTTTGCCAGCTTTTATTGTGTTGTTATACTTTCTCCAATCCTAATCTCTTTATAGGACTTTTATCATAAAGGGATGTTGATTTTTGTTAAGACCTTTTCTAAATCTATTGATGTGATTTCTTATAGTCGTGGATTTGCATATGTTGAACCATTCTTGCATTATTGTTATGAAGTCAACTTGATCATGGTGAATAATATTTTTTGATGTGTTCTTGATTAGTCTGCATGCATTTTATTGAGCATTTTTGCTTCTGTTCATCAGGGAGATTGATCTTTATTTGTTGTTATACCTTCACCTGGTGGCAGGGTAATATTAGATTTGTAGAAATAATTCAGATGTGTTCCTTTGTTTTCTGTTTCATGGAGTAATTTGAGAAGGATTGGTTTTAAGATTATTTTTATTTTATGTGTATGAGTGTTTTGTATGTTTATGTACAGTGTATATACCGGGTGTCCTTGGAGGTTAGATCTACTGGAACTAGACTTGTAAATGCTTATGAAACAGCATGTGGGTCTTCAAAACTAAACCTGGGTCATCGTCAAGAGCAGTCAGTGCTCTTAACTGATAAAAAATTCTTCCCTGAAACTCAAGGAAATTTGTAGGGTTAAAGATGTGCACAGCCACTCTTACTATAGAGTTATGAACAGGAGCTTGAAAAATCCAGGATGAATTATAGATATTTGAGTTGATAGTCAAATTTTGGATGTTGTGTATTGTTCTTATTTTTGTATTTTTTTTTCAAGGTAGGTTTTCTCTGTGTAGTTCTGGCTGTCCTAGAACTAACTCTGTAGACCAGCCTGAACTCACAAAGATCCTGTGACCTCTGCTTCCCGAATGCTGGGATCAAAGGCCTTTGCCACCACTGCCTGGCCAGATTTGGGAATTTTAAAGATCATTATTTTTCTTGGACATTTTTGTGGCTTGACAGTATAGATTTAAACTTTCTACTCTGTTCAGTTAAACTTGTATGGCATAATATATTTTGTATGATCAGATCATTAATAAAGGGCTTTGCTACTAAGAGGTATTGTGAAGCTCTGGGGTGCTGAGGGTCTGTTGTTTGTGTTGCTACAACCCCTGTACCTGCTGGACAGACATACGGAGCTCTACCCCAGGCTTGGATGTGGGTAGATAGAAACATTTTTTTAAAGAAGTTTTGTAGAATATATATATATATTTGCTATTTTTGTTGTTGATACATGATCTAATCTATTTTGTGACTTTTCTGTACATGAGGTTCCTTTAAAATGTTCTTGTATTTTTATGTGAAGGTTTGATTTTTTTTTAAGATTATACTTTTTATCATCATACTATATACTGTATATATACAGAGTTATATACAGTATGTAATAGCTTGGTAGAAAGCTAGAAGCATTTTAAATATTTACAAAACCTTCTATATTGTGAATTACTTTCCTTTGTGCTTTCCTAGGCTTGCTAAAGTTTTGCACCGTGGGATTTTGTGGAATTGGGAGCCTAATTGATTTCATTCTTATTTCAATGCAGGTAAGTTAGTTTCAGTGTGGAACGTAAACTATAGTCAACATGGGAGTTTGGTGCTCCTCTCTTGGTGTATGTGACACTTCAGGTACTTTAGGAAACAAAGGGTGTGTGTATGCTTTACAGCTTTTCTGGGTTCTAGGCTAAGGGATCAGGTTGCGGTATCAGTGAACATTTCTCAAACTGTAGCTCTATAAACCAAAGGATACTTATTTCAAGGAGTACTGCATGTTCAAAGGTGACAGTGGATATGGGTTCAAGTGAGTTAGAGATTTCTTTACTGGAGAGTTTCCTGAAATTTTATAATTTTACAGTATATTTTGTAGTGAGTCTCTCAGGCAGGTTACAATTATTTCTCTGACTTAGAATTTATTTGCCTGACAGTCATGTTCACCTTGTCAATTACCAAAATAGGATCCATTGATGGGATTTTGGTACACATATGAACATTCTAGAGGCAGAGGTAAGATTTTCTTTAGAAGTATATAGGCATTCTCTACAAATTGCACTCTGCAAATAGCAGAAGTTGTAATCAGGCTAATTTACTGGATTAACAAAGGAGTGTATGGTGGGTACTCCACATGGTTTCTAGTAGTGGGGATAGCTCAAGCAAGACCAAATCCAACAGACTTTACATTTTCTACTCATGAGATGTCTTCTCTGTTTCTCTGTGACAGCCTCACCTTCTCATGCTGCAGAGGGTTTGGTGACTGACACAGTTTATGAGATGCTGTCCTTAAAGTGCCACCAGATGTTCCCTGCTAAATACTAAGCTTCTGTGATTGCTCATGAGGCTTCTTCTGTTAGAGGCAAGGATGACTATTGCCAGACAGCGCTTGGGCAAGCATTTACAGAGCACCTAGTATCCTCAGTAAGAGTATCAGTGTGCATTTAAGTCATTATGCTCTTCTTCTCGTTCAGCATTGGCACTCTCCAGTTCCGCTGCTTGCTGTTACTGTCATGCTTTAAAGCCAGTTGCTCTCAGTGATTTTGACTCTGTTATGTGAAAGGGGGCAGCATATGGACCAATTAAACAAGGAAAATATTTGAAGTTTGTTGTTGTTTTTCGATGCAGGGGTTCTTTGCGTTTCAGCCCTGGCTGTCCTGGAACTTGTTCAGTACATCAGGCTGGCCTTGAACTCAGAGATCCACCTACCTCCGTCTCCTGAGCACCAGGATTAAAGGTGCAAATGTTTGATTTATTAGTTGGACTTTTCTGACTTTATATACAAGCCACATGTCTACCCAGATATTGTCTCTAACCTTGGAACTGGTATAGACTTGAAGAGCCAAAGGCTCCTATGCACATGGGTGTTAGGATTGACTTCTCTTTTTAAATGA
This sequence comes from Microtus pennsylvanicus, assembly GCF_037038515.1. Taxonomy (NCBI): domain Eukaryota; kingdom Metazoa; phylum Chordata; class Mammalia; order Rodentia; family Cricetidae; genus Microtus; species Microtus pennsylvanicus. Next base: position 34,655,348 of record NC_134591.1, on the reverse strand, counting down.
AGATGCAATGAAGTTAGGTTTTATTAGTATTATTCAAATTAAAATATCCAAAATTCAATACTCCTTGTTTGTTTTTATTTTGAGACAGTATTACACAGCATAGGCTAACCTTGAACTCCTGATCTTCCTGCCTCTAACTCTAGAGTGCTGGGTTAGATTAGGCAATGCTAGTTTTTTGGGGGTTTGTTTGTTTGTTTGGGTTTTCTGTTTGTTTGTTTGTTTTAGAAAATAGTTTGATTGTATTGAAACCTCCTCCGTTTGTACATAATCAGCGGTTCAAACCAGCATCACTAATGTGCAAACCTGTGAGACAGAATAATTACAGATCAAACAAGGGAGAAGCTAGAAGTAGTGGCTTATTAGGCAGTGTTTGTCTCCCATTAGGACCTTAGTGTATTGAGCTGCTAGAACAAAACACCTTAGAATGGGTCATTTATTTTATTATTTTATCTGTTGTTGTTTAGTTTTTAATTGTGTGTATGTATGGACATGGCCTTGAGAGGATAACTCCATGTAGTTGGTTCTCTCCATCCACCTTCCCACTGGCTCTAGAGATCAAACTCAGGTCTCCAGGCAAGTACTTTACCTACTTACTGAGCCATCTTGCTGACCCTTGTAGTGTTTTGTTTTGTTTGGTTGGAGATTGGGTCTTGCTATATAGCCCATAAGACCTGGAATAGTCCGTTCATGTCAAAGCCCCAACCTCTTAAATCCAACACATTGAGAATTAGATTTGAGGGACACATTCATATTGTAACAAGTCCTTAGGTCAAAGTTCAAAATTCCTAGGTTATGAGGACCAGTGAGTAAAGATGAAAGCTTACATGATAAACTGTGCAGAGTGGGCACAATAGCTTACCAGGTAAAGGCAATTGCTGCCAAGCTTGAGACCTGCGCTCAATTCCTGGACCCCATGTAAAGGTGGAAGGAGAGAACCAACTCCCACAAGTTATCCTCTGATTTCTACCCGTGTGCCCATACCTGCCACCCAGCCCTGCTCACACAAAATAAATGTAATTAAGAATAAATAAATGGGGCCGGAGAGAAGGCTCAGAGGTTACGAGCACTGACTCCTCTTTCAGAGGATCCAGGTTCAATTCCCAGTACCCATATGGCAGCTCACAACTGTCTGTAACTCCAGTTCCAGGGGATCTACCACTTTCACACCAATACACATAAAATAAAGTTAAATTATTTTTAAAAAAGAATAAATAAACAAGTAAATGAATTCTCTATAGTGTGGTGCTGTCATATAGACAGGTTTAGTGAGCAACTGTACTCAGGGATAGTAAGTCTGAGTGAGTCCTTGCCCAAAGGACTTTACAGTCTTAACTATCCTAAGAGAGGTTTGTAGAACATTCTACTTTTTAACAGAAATATTTCCTGGGGAACCAAGACTTTAAATAAAAAGAATTTTATTTTTGAGTCAGCTGTGGTGGCTCATGCCTGTAATTCTGGCACTTGGAAGATTGAGGCAGGAGTTTGAAACCTGCCTGCGCTACACAGAAAATTCAGGAAAGTTTGTCTCCAAACAAACAAAACGTTGATTCTATCTTGAATATTTTTTTTCAACTTTGCTAAAATATTGACGATCCTAGGCTTTTCTGTTTACCTTAGGACATAAACATGAGAGCCATGGGTAATGATCAGAGAAAGGCAGCCTGTTGAGTGAGAAGCCCCGCATACCCTTGCCCTCTGGCATACGTGCTGCAGACTGAAGGAGAAGTAAATGTGCTCCTAGTGTACCATGCTGGAGCGCTGCCCGGCTTCCTCAGTGGGTGCCCAGTGTGGCTCAGCAGTGCACAGAAGCACACGACGGATACAGATCACATCTAGTCGCGTGTTCCCACGTTGTTCGTTTAATCTTAGGGTCATTTATTAGGAGAAATAAATTAGATAACTAAGGTGACTAGTGATTTGTGTTAGTTTTGCTCTAGGTAGATCCAGTTCACTCTGGGGGCATTTAGTGTCTTAATAACAAGTGTTTAAAACTGGTCTGACCAGTCCCTAAGCTGTGTTTTACTCAGGAGACATCATGGTGAGTTTTACTACTGAAATAATAATATTTTTTTGCTGGATGGTGGTGGTGCATGCCTTTAATCCCAGTACTTGGGAGGCAGAGGTAGGCGGATCTCTTGAGTTTGAGACCAACCTGGTTTACAGAGTAAGATCTAGGACTGGTTCCATAGCTACTAAGAAACCCTTTCTTGAAAAACCAATAATAATAATCATATATTTATTAGTCATTTAGATTAAAATTACCAGTTGTTAAAATCAAATGAAATTGAGTGTCCAAATCCACAAATTCTGGTACTTATGTAGACATTTTTATGCTAATTCAACTGTGATTCTGGTAAGATGATTTTCATACCTTTATATAAAAAATAAACGTGCAGAAAAGTCAGTATGGACACAGTGGAATTCAACTTTTAGGAGCTATAAATGTTCTTCTCTGGGCCATTGGGATGAACATGGCTGCATCATTGTCTTACGGTAGACAGCTGAGTCAGTTGCTTCTTCACTGACTTGATAGCTCCCTGGGAGATGATTTGATCTGGTCAGTATTTTGTCCTGTCACAGTATTAATATTTGCATTCTTTTTATGGAGAAAGATAGAAGTAGAAAAAAGGTATGTTGGCTCATGACTGTAATCTGAGCACTCATGGGTGAAATGATTTTCAGTTGAAGGCTAACTAGGGCTACCTCATGTATCCCAGCAAAACAGTGAAACCATGTTTCCACAGAACAAACACATAAAAAGAACAATAAAACCCAAGCTGTGTCGGTCTAAACACTTGTTTAATCCTAGCACTTAAGAGGTTGAGGATGGAGGAGTAGGAGTTGTAGGTCAGTCTGGACAACACGAGACCCTGACTCAAAAAAGAAAAAGGAAGGCCGTTAGTGCTTATCTGTTCATTTGTTTGTGGTCCTGGAGCCCAAGCCCAGAACCTTGCACATGCTTGCTTTTAAATGCTCTGCCACTGACCTACATCCCCAGCCCTTCTCTTTATCTCTAAATCCATTCATGACATTTTAAATATACAGAATAGTTGAGTTATCTAAGAAGCATGGTGTCAACTACAGTGCAGTTCATTAAGTGGGGACCATATATGTTGCTGAAGTTTAGGTAATAAAGTGCTTACTGGTAGCTACATTTTTTCATTTAGTTTATTTTTATTGAAATGTCACCTGAATGTGTCTAAAAATTTATTTTACAATAATAGAATCAAATGCTTAAAATTGCAGATACAAACATCACAATAAAGTTCAAATAAAGTAAGCTTTTTGTATGTAATAAAATCCTTAGCAGAGTAACCAAAACTACTTTATTTAAATGGACAGTTCAAAGTGTTGATTACATGCAGTAATACTGAGCAAGCATCACTGTATCTGTTTACAAAACTTTTCTGTCACCAATAAAGAGTAACTACCACCTCCCTTCTCCAAATGGTAGCCTCTAGTTTCTCTGTCATCGTGAACTGTACTATATATTCGTCCTTTTTGTGTCTGGCTTAGCATCCATCAGAACTTCATTCCTTTTAATTACATCCACATCTTTTGGTGTGTATAATTATATGTGCCATCACATCCACCTACTTTATACTTTAAGTATTTATCTGCTGGCTCTTGGCTACCTGAATAATGCTGATATCAACATTTACACACAAATATCTAAGTCTTACTCCATTCTTATAACTATAGATCTAGATGCCTTGAGAAAAGGTAAACTTGTGCGTGTGCTTGTGTGTGTGTTTTCTCGAATGTGGAATTAAGAACTGAAAGCTAGACACATGCTCTGCCACTGACCTATACCCAAGTGCAAAGGTAACTTTTTATATAAAACTAAACACAGCCAGCAGTGGTGGCATACACCTTTAATTCCAGTATTTGGGAGGCAGAGGCAGGTGGATCTCATGAGTTTGAGGCCAGTCTGGTGTACAGAGTACATTTAAGAACAGCCAGGGATACAAAGAGAAACCCTGTCTTGAAAAAATGAAAATAAAAAAAAGCCCAAACCTAAACCCAGAGAAATTCTGTTTTTAAAAGGATACAGTAGGCCAAATCAAGAGTTAACAGGCTGAGTGAAAGGATGACAACAGTAAGAATGCTCCAGATTAACCAAAGAATAATAGCTTAGTAGAGAAGCATAATAAGGGGGCTGGAGAGGTGGCTCAGAGGTTAAGAGCATTTCCTGCTCTTCCAGAGGTCCTGAGTTCAGTTCCCAGCAACCACATGGTGGCTCACAACCATCTGTAATGGGGTCTGGTGCCCTCTTCTGGCCTGCAGGCATACACAGACAGAATATTGTATACATAATAAATAAATAAATATTTTAAAAAAAGAAAAGCATAATAAATTAATAGGCAATTGAGAATAGGTTATTCACATAACTAATAAGCAAATAAATCTTCCTGAGCATGTACTCAGAAAACTCATGTTCCTGCCTTCCAGGGAACCTGCACAAAGATGCCTACTACAGCTCTGTTTGTAGGTCTGCCCACTATTAGGGAAATCCTTTGTAACGTTAGACAGTAGTTATAATAGCACTTGCCCAGATGTATACACAGCTGCATGAAAATGGGTTAAAATCATAGTTGACTGTGTCAGTTTTTGCCAGGTCTGGTGGCTTGGGCCTATAATCCTAGCTATTTGGGAAGCTGAGGCAGGGAGACAGCAAGTTCAAGGCTAGCCTGGGCTGCAGAATGAGTTCAAGGCTGGCCTATGCCAGTTAATGAAACCCTGTATCAAAAGAAAGTGAAGATACTGTATCCGTGAGACTGTTTAGTCTGCTTGCCAAGCATGCAGGAGCTCTGATTTAAATCCCACCCCAGTACTCAAACAAGCAAAAAAGAAAGAAAAGAGTTTTCAGTTATAAAGAAACTATTAGGTAAATTTTAAGAAGAATTTTTTTTTTCTTGTTCAGGGGGGTGGGAGTGGCATTTCAAGGCATGGTTTCTCTGTGTAGCCTTGGCTGTCCTGGAGCTCTCTCTGTATACCAGGTTGGCCTCGAATTTAGAAATTGCCTGCTTCTGCCTCCCAAGTACTGGGATTAAAGATGTGTGTCACTACCATCTGGCTGGCAGAATTTTTTAAACGTTTATTTTTATTTTATGTATATGAGAGTTTTGCTTTCATGCATATCTGTGTACTGATGCATTCCTGGTGCACACAGAGGCCAGGACTGTGGGTGTTGGAGCCCCTCAAATTGAAGTTACGGACAGTTGTAAGCCACTATGTGGGTGCTACAGAGCAGCCACTGCTTTTAGCTGCTAAGCCAGCCCTCCTGCCCCACGGTTAGGTAAATTTAAAGTAGATATTTATTCAAAGAATGCCACATTTCTAAGAATAAGTACAGATCCAAATCACATGGCAGCTCAGTGTGCCTATTGTGTGTGTACTTGTGAGTAAGAGTGGGTGGGAGTAGGTATGAGTGTGGGGGTTGTCTTGGTGTACTGTGTGGACCCTAATCCAGCGTGATAATTGGCCCGAGAATGACAGTTGACTCCAGAAGCTTGAAGCTTCTGTCTTACCGAACTGTAAATGTCTGCTACCCTACAAAATGGGTTACAACAGCTTTAGGAAACTGCTGGGTTTAAATTCCATGGCTGTAGGGCTTTATACCAAGGAGACAGTATGCGCGTGTGTGGAAGCACATGACATGGCATACATGTAGAGGTCAGTGGACAACCCTGTGGAATTGGATCTCTCCTTCCATCATGGGCTCCAAGAACTGAACTCAGGCTTTCTAGCTAGGCAACACACACCTTTATTCTCTGCGACATCTCATTGACCCCAAAAGCGCTTCTAGAGTATGTTGGCCCTTTTGATCACCAGCTTGTATGACGAGGATCTTTGAAGAACTAACAAATACTTAAGGGAGCCAGGCAGTGGTGGTACACAACTTTAATCCCAGCATTTGGGTGGCAGAGACTGGTGATCTCTGTGAGTTTGAGGCCAGCCTGGCCAATAGCCAAGCCCACACAGAGAAACTGTCTCAAAAACCAAAACCAAAACCAAAAGAAAAATAAATTTAAAAAATTAAAAAAGATAAATAGCTTAAGGGAAAATTAATGCTGTAATATGATTGCTACATTATATTTAAAATTGCGATTCATTCTTGTAAACTATACTGAGTGCTGTCTTCAGTACAGGAAAGGGGAAGGCAACCAACAGACCAACCCAAAGCATTTTCTGCAAGTTAGTGACTAACATGTTGTAAAACATCTGTGCTTAAAATGAGCTTGCAGACGGGCGTGTTAGAAATGCATGCTATTGAGAAGTTACACAATCATGGATCACCTCCTTTCTAACATTTGTATATTTTTCTTCAGTGAGTAAACAATTATCAGGAAAGATAGTACAGGAAGGAAAAGATAATAGAACAACAGGCTCAGTTCCAGTCTGATCACACACCCCAACCTGTTTTTACAGTGCATGTAGCCTCTTTCCCCTAGTTGAGCTTCACTTCTTTGTTTTCTTAGTAAAGTCACAGAATATGTTGTCTTCTAATCACCCATTTTTCTCTTAGCTTAATGTTCCTGGTAATTCTTCATGACCCTAGCTACAAAAAAGTCACAGATGCTTTAATTTTTACTAAATTTATACATAGCATCCATAAATGTCAGACAAGTTAATTTACTGTTTAGGAATTAAGTCAACATGCGTAGCAGCAGCTGACGTGGTGTCTGGCTATGTAAGAATTAGTTGAATCCACGCTAGAGGAAGCTCCCTGTTGGCAGGGATGGTATCTTAGTTGCTGTTACATGCAGAATGTCTGGAGCCTTCCTGGAATAGAGAAGGAGTTAAGTGTTTGTTGAGTTGTTTTTGTTTTTATGAGATGGGTTCTCATTTATGTAGCCCTAGTTGGCCTCAAGATCTTGTGTTCAAGCAATTCAATTCCTGGGTTTCTCTGCCTCAGACCCCAACCCCAGATATCTGGGACTTATAGCTGCATACTTTTGCATTAAGCCTTTTTCGGTTTTGAGGTTGAATGAACTATTTATTAATTTTTTAAAACTAGAGTCTTTTTTTATCTTTTAGATTTATGAGTGTGAGTGTTTTCCCTGCACGTATGTATGTATACCACATGTGTGCCTGGTGCTCTCTAAGGTTAGAAGAGAGTGTCAGAACCCTGGGAACAGAGCTGTGAATGGTTTGAACTACCATGTAGGTGTTAAAGTCCCAAAGCCAGGTCCTCTGCCTGAGCTGCAACTGCTCATAACTGCTGTGCCATCTCTGCAGACCATGTTTGTTTATTTTTGTGAGAGAGTCTTTCTGTATGGATCTGGCTGGCCTTGCACTGTTGGAATCCCCTTTCTGTTCTTCTCCAGGAGGACAGGTTCACATCTCAGCAGCCAGCTCTGCCATCACTTAAGTGAGAAGTGCTAATGAGAGCTTTCTTTAGTTGTATAACCCTTTGAAGAGTATTTTTAAGTCTGTACCCTCTGTATATTTTTAAATTGACATTTAAGTGTTCCATCATAAATTCGAATAGCTGCATAGGATGTCATTTCAAATATTGACATGTTTAAATAAAACTGTTACATCAATTTTTAAATGTACCCAACAGACTATAAATACCACAAATTTTAAATGTCAGTTACTTTATAAAGAAAGGAATATACTCTTCATAAACTATAATAATTTTTTTACTTAAAATATGAATGCTTTTATGTAAAGGTTCTGGAAAAATGAGATAATTGTAACTGGTGTTCAGAGTGACACAGCCTTGACTGGTAGAGATGCATACTGGGCGTTTGCAGTGATCCCATCCCAGCACAGTGTGGACCCCAAACATTTTGCCAGACTGTTGTGTTTCTTCCCACATGAAAACTCCCTCCCCCAAGATCAATAAACTCTAATAATTATCAGAAGTGTTCTTTAAATACCCTTTTAAACATCTTAGAAATAACAGCCAACGCTGACATACTGACAGAAACTTAGGAAACTATTTTCCACGCAGTTAATTACCACAAAGTAATGCATTGTGTGAGGTCCCTTGGTAGCCCATCTTTTTATTCTAACAGTCTAATCCGAAGTTGCATATGCAGGCTCCTCATTTAGAGCTACTCCCATGATGTGGGAATGCTGGCTCTCATCCCTTCATCTGTAAATATCTAGCCATAGTCATAAGCCACAAACAGGCCAGTGAAAGTTCCTCCCTGGAGCTGGTGTGTAGATAGTGAAGGAGAGAAGTATATTGGAGAAGGCTTTGGGAATAGGCCTTCAGGGAGAACAAAAGCAGAGCATAGAGTGGGGAGGCCAGAGTAAGGGGCACAGAATGCAGACTGGAACCCAGTTTTTCTTACCCCTTTTTATCCTGGGAGCTCTCTGGGTCTCTTTCCCCTTCACCTACTTTGTTTTCTTCTTAGACTTTTTCCCCCTTCACCTACTTTGTTTTTATTTGTGTGTGTGTGTGTCTACTGAAATAATTTTATTGCCTACTAATAAAAGTAAGCTCATATCTTTTGTAAAGGAAAAGGGCTAACTTTAAATTTTCGTCTTTTCTAGATTGTTGGACCTTCAGATGGAAGTAGTTACATTATTGACTATTATGGAACCAGACTTACAAGACTCAGCATTACTAATGAAACATTTAGAAAAACACAGTTCTACCCATAAGTGTTTGAGAAGAGGATCAGTAAGTGCATATCTGTCTCACCTTAATTCTGTGTTTCTCATGGACTTTTGAGATGGTGGGACCATAGGAAGATTTCAGAGATCATTTATTGCTCTAAACCTCCCACTTCCTATATCAGCGAATTCAGGTCCATGTCTGTGTGTCCCCAGTCCACTGACAGCATTCTCATGCTGCTCAAGCTCTCGCAGTTTCCTGTCAGACTTGGTTCTATGCAGACTCCTTGCTTTCAGAGAATATTGTTTTCAGCAGGAAAATATTGTATAGTGGTTATGGTGAGGTGTGCTGTACGTGTTTCTCCATGAAGTGTTTTCTGCTGTCCCTCTCTTTGGACCAAGATAGTTGTTGTAGTGTGAGTGGTGGGGCTGTGTCCCCGCCACCCGGCCGCCTGCACGGCTAGCTTTATACCCGAAATAATTACATGGAAACTATTCTTTTAAACACTGCCTGGCCCATTAGTTCCAGCCTCTTATTGGCTAGCTCTTACATATCGATCTAACCCATTTCTAATATCCCTGTAACACCACGAGGTGTCTTACCAGGGAAGATCTTAACCTGCGTCTGTGTCCGGTAGGAGAATCATGGCGACTCCTTGACTCAGATTCTTTCTCCCAGCATTCTGTTCTGTTTACTTCGCCTACCTAATTTTATGTCCTATTAAAGGGCCAAGGCAGTCTCTTTATTTAACTAATGAAATCAACACAAAACAGCAGACTCCCACATCAGATAGTCGTTTGTTTCAGTTTTGATTTGGTTTTGAGAAGTGTTTTCTTCTTCTTCTTCTTCTTCTTCTTCTTCTTCTTCTTCTTCTTCTTCTTCTTCTTCTTCTTCTTCTTCTTCTTCTTCTCCTCCTCCTCCTCCTTTCTCTTCCTCCTCCTTTCCTTTCCCCGTCCTCTCCTTCCTCTTCCTCTTCTTCTAATTTATTCTTTGACAATTTCACACCTGTATATATGTTCTGGTCTGGTCACATTCACCTCTCTACTCTCTCTTACCTACTTCCCACCTCCACTGCTCTGCCTCTCTCCTCATTCACCTCTCTACTCTCTTCCCTACTTCCCACCTCCACTGCTCTGCCTCTCTCCTCATTCACCTCTCTACTCTCTCTTCCCTACTTCCCACCTCCACTGCTCTGCCTTCCTCCTCCTATCAGTTCCCCTCTCATTATCACATCTTCTTGCTTTTGTTTTATGACACATTGGATGAGACACCAACCACTGGGACAGGGGTTATTCCCAGTAACTGCACTGCTGAGAACAAAGACTCCCCCATCCCATCAGCCATCAAGTGCCAATAGCTCTCCTAGGAGGAGGCTCTTTTCCTATCAGTGACTAAATGTTGATGGCCTGTTTCTTTTCTTTTTTTTTTTCAATGCTGGGGATTGAACCCTGTGCCTATCCCATGCCAGGGGAGTTCTCCACCACTGAGCTCCGTCCCTGTCCTGTTTCTTGGTTTTTCCAGATAGATACCAGTAGAAAGTTTAGAGTGACCTAGACCTTGCTATGTTTCCTAGCGTGACCTCAAGCTCCAGGTTCTCTTGTTTGCACCTACCGAATGATAAGATTATAAGTTTGTGCCAACACTCTAATATTAATAGGATTCTTAACCTTCCCTTCCTTCTTCCCTAAATCCAAAAGATGGAACACCTAAACCCTCACTCCCTGTAAGTACTAAAGGTTGGCTCTACCCATGAGGTTACTAACAGGTTTCAGTCTTTAGTAGGTCTCCCAGCTAGAATGAGAGGTGCTGCAGTCTTCCTGCTTGATATCTGCTGCTACAAAGATTTAGTCCTTTAATATGTCAATCTAGTTAATAATTTTCCAGTGCTGTCTGGTTGTTCTCAGAAGGACATGAGTAGGTCAGGAAATCTGTTTCCTGATACATTTGATCTCTATAATGGAGAAGTATTGTAAAGCATGTGGGTAGCATGTATGGCACTTATTACATTAAAATCCACCTTCAGCTGTCCATCTACTCTCAGACAGGCTGAAGAAAGGTAGGCTGGATGTCCAGACCCCGTCATAGAACTCCATCTCAGAGACTTGTTCTAGAGGTCAGGAAGTGAAGAGACATTGTTCAGTGTATCGTGGTGTATAAACAGAATATAACACATAAGTTTGCCTAAAAAGTAGATTATTTTTCTTATATTGAATTATTGAGTATATATTGTTATAGGATTGAATAGTGACCATTATTGCAAAATACAAAACTGACTGTCTAAAAAGTTTCCAAATTTTCACTATAGTCAAGACTGGCCTGAAGCTTACTGTGTGGCCGAGGCTAGCCTCAAACTCTTCATTCTGCTGTCCAAGCTTCCTGAGGGATGGGGTAACAGGCATAAGCCTCCATACTTGGTTTCAAATCCTTTCTTATAGAGCACCCAGTGCTCTTCCAAAGGACTTGAGTTTACTTCCAAGTAGCCAATTTGGGTGGTTCATAGCTGCCCATGTCTCCACTTCAGGGTTTCTAATACTGTCTTCTGGACCCTTAGAGAAGCTGCAGTTGCATGAGTACCCTCCCACACACAAATATATAATTAAAAATAAAGTAATGGTGTACCTGTGGAACATGCCTGCCATGTTATCCATGTGGAATGTGCTTGCCATGGTGTACCTGTGGAAGTCTGGTCTCTCCCACCATGCGCATTCTGGAGTTTGAACTCACCTCATCTGGCTTGGTGGTCAACACCTTTACCCACTGAGCCATCTCTCCCTCCCACCCTTGTGATATTTTTTATAGCATATAAAACTACTGTAAGAGTAAGGGGAAAATGTCTTGAGCAGATAAAGTGTTCAAGTGTCCATCCTGACCTAGGAGCACTGCCTAGCATGCCTAAGGCCACATTGCATCCCCAACTGAAAAGGGAAAGAAACAGAAATGTGTCTGTGTAACCTCATGGGAGCATTGTTTAACTTTCTTTTCCTTTTTTGTTTTAGGATTTGAGCCTCCTTGATTTCAATAGAGAGCCCCGTATATGTGGAATTCCAGATTTTCCTTTTCCTTAAGTACCACTTTTGGGTGTGGATGATGTTTTGGTGTGTGCTCAATTTTGATTTGTTGATTTAGCTAAAAGTATTATTCCTAGATTTATTTAATAGTCTTTCTCAAAATTCAGTATAATAGTTTTTTGTGGGCTTCTGTCTCTATGAGATAGCGACCCTATTCCTGTTACTGTTATTGTTTTACTGTACTGTCCTTTACATGCCACGTGTCATTTTTATTTGTGAAAATAAAAATTATAACTTATTGACATTTTATTCCCCTGTTATTAAGAAAACCTTCTTATCATCAAACAAAACTGTCTTACACATTGTGATCCTTTGAAGCAGTCAGTTCATGGTGTGAACAAGCAGGGTTCATACTGGTTGGGGCTACAGTGTCCTATGGCCTACAGAGCCCACTGGGATGCTGCAGCCTTGAGTTCTGTGTTGTGTGATGCCCAGGGACTGGGAGGCCGTGGATACTTCTTGTCTCTGAAATGTGAACTTTGTCTATTTTGCTTGGAGAGTGACACACCAGCTATGGAAGGCCAGGTATGACTACTCCAGCTCACTGCAGTTACAGCTGACACTGGGTGAACCGGGTGGGGGCACCAACTAGATGATTGCTGTCTGCCAGCTGTAAACACTGCCGGGCAGGTGCCAGCACACTGGGGTCTGAAGGAAGAAAGCAGCCCCTGTGTGTTAGCGCCTAGTTTTCTTACTGTGTAAGAGGGGCTTTAAGAAGATGAAAATCAGCTGGGTGGTAGTGGCACACACCTTTAATCCTAGCACTCAGAAGGTAGAGGCAAGAGATCTCTGAGTTTGAGGCCAGTCTGGTCTACAGAGTGAGTTTTAGGACAGCCAGGACTACACAGAAGCCCTATCTTAAAAACAAACAAACAAACAAAAAAAACCCAAAAAAAAAACACACAAAAAAAACCAAACAAACAAAACAAAACAACAACAACCAAAAAAAAAAAGGGATGAAAATGTTACCTTGATTTCTGCATGAGCATTGTTGTCATTAATTTGACTGGGAGAACTAATATTTGCCTTTTTTTAAAAGGCAGAATCTCATAGCCCAGGTTGGCCTTGAACCTACTGTGTAGTCCAGGATAACCTTGTACTACACCTGCCTCCACCTCCCAAGTGTTAGGATGATCATATCCACCATCATACCCAGTTTATGTGGTGCTGGGGATCAAGCCAGGTTTTCATGGATGTAGACAGGTACTCTACCTGCTGGGCTACATTCCTCAACCCCAAAGCAGGCACATCTCAAAGTGTCTGTTTCAATACACTGTATTATAAAGAGTTGTTGACTTTCTTTTCAGTGCACTTCCATGACAAGAACACTTTTGTCCATTTCTCTGTTGCATTATATATGTAATATGTTTACAGATGTTTCTTCTGTTACTCATTTTTATTCTCTTCAAGTTTGTCAGTTTTTCCTTTTGTCAAGCATTATTTCATCATGACTGTCTATTAGTATGTATGCATTTTATATAATTACCCTAGCTTTTAAAGTAGTGGGCAGAATTATGAGGTTCATTTACTCCTAATCTCTCAAGGGTAAATGGAATGAACCCCTTCGGTCCTGCAGAAACATCTAGTGCCCTGTAGTCGTCATTTGCAGATGCATCTGAAAGGGTTAATGCTGTTTCCAGGAGTAACTGTACCCAGACACTTTGTTCTTAGTCCCAGCTTTTGCCTCTATTATAGAAGGCCAAGTCCTAGGTAATTTATAAGACGCAGAAGTCACTTTTTCACAGTGCTTGGGGCTTGGAAATTGAATATTGAGGTGCTGAACTGTATCATGACATGGCAGGGAGAGAACAAGTAAACGAACTCAGGTTCCCCACCCTCCTGACTTCATGATCCCTACTATACCCAAAAGCTTTACCAATATACTACCATATATACTATCCATACTCTACCAAGTAAGTGAGTTTGGGGATGAATTAAAGTGATAGGACCACATAAATAAACTAAAGCACCTTCTTAGATGTCACAGACTTTTAGATCTCAGCCAGCATTTATTCACAGGTCCACAAAGATTATAAGAAATATAAATTTATGAGCATGGTTTGTTTTACACAAATTTTTTTCCCTCTCTTCCTTCTTTCCTTCCTTCCATACACTGTCTGTCCCTCTGCTGTCTGCCTGGTTGCCTTCCCTTCCTTCATCCCCTCCAAGTCCTGCATACCCACCAGGGTCTTGTGCATGCTTGGTGAGCACCGTGCCCTTGAGCTGCATCCTTAGGTCTTCCCACCTTATTTTAACCTAAATGCCTAAGAACATGTCAAGTAATTTGTTAGGCACCCAGAAAGCTAAAGAATTTATTTCTGTTTCTTTTAGGAATTTCCATTGTATTATACAGAGCTACTGGAGGCCATCTTCATTGCAAATCTGCAATGTACTTTAAGCTTATTTTCCCCACAACCACTGCCCTGACCACGTTACTCCCTTCCGTTAGTTTTCTTTGTTTCTCTGGTCTAGTGGTTCTCAATGCTGTGGCCCTTTAATACACTTCCTCACATTGTGGTGACCCTTACCCATAAAATTATTTTCGTTGCTGCTTCATAACTAATTTTGCTACGGTTATGAATCATAATATAAATATGTTTTCGATGGTCTTAGGTGACCACTGTGAAAGGGCTCTTCAATCTGGGGTCACGACCCACAGGTTGAGAAACAGCTGCTCCAGATGGTGCGTCATCTGTACATAAGAGAAAATGTGAGCTCTGTTTTTTTTTTTTTTTTTTTTTTTTTTTTGGTTTTTCGAGACAGGGTTTCTCTGTGGTTTTGGAGCCTGTCCTGGAACTAGCTCTTGTAGACCAGGCTGGTCTCGAACTCACAGAGATCCGCCTGCCTCTGCCTCCCGAGTGCTGGGATTAAAGGCGTGCGCCACCACCGCCCGGCTGTGAGCTCTGTTTTTTAAATTTAATATTTGTGTGTGTTGTTTTTGTATGTGTGGTGTGTCCGAGGGTGTTTGCACACCACATGCGTGTAGAGGACAGGGTAAGATGCTGTGTGTTCTGTATCGCTCCTCACCCTTTTGCTTTGGGATGGGCTGTCACTGAACCGGAAGCTCACTGTTATGTCCTAGTGTGGGGCTGCTGGACTCAAGTCTGTGTCCCACTGTGCTGGAGGTTCCAGGACAGGTCCTCATGCTCTCAGAGGAAGCCACCTCTCCAGCCTCCCGGATCCCACATCTTCCCACACACTACTTCTCTGTTTATGTACAAACAGGCTGGTTCCCTGACCCAGCTGTTGTGAACAGTGCTGCAGTAAAATGGGTGTGCGCTTTTCCTTGTGATTTGCTGACGTGGGATTTCTGAGTACTACTTGGGGGTGGTGTAGCTGCGTCACATAGCAGGCGTATTTTTAATTTGTGGGGATTCTCCATATCGATTTCCACAGTGGACTCACTTATATTCCCAGCAGTGGGTAAGGGCTGCTTTTTGTCCACATCCTCACCGTCTCTAGTTGTTTGTGGTTATTACGACTGCTAAAGCATCTTATAGCAAGAAACCAGCAAGGGAGAAAGTGAGCTCTGAAAATCCAGGCCTCCCTTTCAAAAGGCGCATGCCTAGGGCTGCCCTGTGTTTCTTCCCTTCGCACGCATTAGCCAGCAACCCTTGCACTTTTTCAAAACTATTCACAAAACTGATGCATCTGCTGAAGAACTTTGGAAAACACTGTTTCTGCTAGTTTGTTATGCATGCTTACACGTTTTTCTCACAGAAATGATACACTCTGCACACTTTTATGACAGCTTCACCTTGTAAAAAAATTTTTGTCTCAATATTTTTATTTGTATTTTATGTTTATATTTATATATAAATAAAGATATATAATGCATTTATTTTATCTTACATATATATGTGTATGTGTGTTGGGTGTGTGCGTTGCTTATCTGTGGAGGTCAGAGGACAGCCTGCAGGAACTACTTACCTCTCTCTACCATGTGGATCTGGGATTAAGCTCAGACGATCAGGCTTGGCAGCAAATGCCTTTACCTGGTACTCACAGAACCATCTAGCCAGCCCTCAATAAATATTCTTTAAAAAAAATTTTTTTGTTGTTGTTGCTGAGACAGCATCTTACTATTTAGCCCTAACTGGACTGTGGTTCTATGTTGTAGACCAGCCCAGCCCTTAAACTCACCTTTGCTTCCTAAGTGCTTGGATTAAAAGCATATGGCACATGATTGGCTACAAAATTTCTGCAGAATGTTCTATGTCTGTACCAAATTTATGCAATCCTTTATCACTATCCCAGCAATACTGACCAGTTATGGCTTTTGCCCTAGAATTGGAATCTACCTGTGTTAGTTAGGGTTTCTGATGCTGCAATGAAACACTATGACCAAAAAGCAAGTTGGGGAGGAAAGGGTTTATTTGACTTAAACTTCCACATGCTGCTCATCATCGAAGGAAGTCAGGACAGGGCAGGAAGCTAGAGGCAGGAACCAATTCAGAGACCACAGAGGAAATGTTACTGGCTTGCTCTCATGGCTTGCTTAGCCTGCTTTGTAGAACCCAGGACCACCAGCCCAGGGATGGCACCACCTATAATGGACTGGGTCCTCCCCCATCAATCACTAATTAAGGAAACGCCTTACAGCTGGATCTTATGGCGGAATCTTCTCAATTGAGGTCAAGTTGATATAAGACTAGCTGGCACACTACCTCAGGTTGCTAGGCTTGCAGAACACACAAACGGCTTCACTCAGAGTTATTCATGAGCCCGGGTTTCGGTTTGGTTTTAGAATTCCTATGTGCAATGTCAGGCAAGCAGGGTAATGGAGGAGAAATGAAGTCTAACACTCCAAACCCGAGTTTAAACACAACCATGGTAAGTTCCCAGTTTCCTTGCTGCAGCCTAAGTGTGAATGGTGCATTGCAGAAGCCTGGGCCTGCTCTTTGCTGTCCACTTGGGCCAGTGCTTATATTGGTTTTGATCGCTGTTTCTCACTTCTGAGGGCCTGGGCGGGGACAGGAGCAGAGCTCTAGAACCCGACACCTGGAGAAAAGTGCGGGCTGTAGGGTTGGGGGGAAGTAGCAAGTCCAAGTGACAGGATGCCAAATGCTGGGCTGTTACTGAGTTGCTCACCAAACACTTTGGTGGGAGAGGTGGCAGATTCTAAGAGGGCGCTCATTCATTCCGTCTTCGTTTTTCTTGTTTGTTTGTTTTTTCCCTGCTAAGAGGGAAAGAGGAACAAATACATTTAGAAAATGAAGAGCATCACACATGCCCACAATCCCAGTATTCAGGAGTCTGAGGCAGGAGGATCAAAGGTTTGAGGCCCGCCTCCGCTACGAACAGTTCTGAACCCAGCCAGCCTGGGATACACAATAAGACCCTGCTGGCGCAGGAGCCACACAAGCCCTGTCCCCACGAGCTGCACCCTCCAAGCCCCTGAGTTCTGAGCTGCATTGAGCAGCCAAATGAGGTTCAGAACAATGTGGGCTAAAAACTCAGCATGGTAAGCGTTACTCCTTCCTGTGTCTTCTTAGAGCCTCGTGCAGATTCTTCCCCCAAACACTAGTTCTCTTAAAGCTGCATTACTGTCTGACAGAGGACACAGCTTTACACTCCTAGAAAAATATTGTTAAGAAAAACAAGTAAAAATGATACGGTGTACAAATCTTAAAGTTTCAAATGTTAACTTCTTAAAAGTTGTTTCCCATATGCAGTCATTGTGCTAAATTCGTCATGTATCTTAAATCATATAATTCTGTTCTGTGGTTTGCGGCGGTGGTGGTTGTTTTGAGACATAAATACCAAAAAATGTTTCATGACTACCAGCATGAGATTAAAAGTGATTATTGTCGGGCTGGAGAGATGGCTCAGGGGTTAAAAGCACTGACTGCTCTTCCAGAGGACCTGGGTTCAATTCCCAACACCGACATGGCAGCTCAAAACTGTCTGAAGATCCAATTTCAGGGGATCTGACACCTTCACAGCAATGTACATAAAAAAATAAAGTTAAATAAAAGTGATTATTTTCAAAACCAGAAGGCTTACTCTTTTTCTGTCATCTATAGCACATTGATGAACCAAAAGGGGATTGTATTTGTAGGGCAATGGGAGAGATACTCAATGGGACCAGACTGTATGGCTCTGTTTATTTTTGCCAGGGGCAAATGAAGCTATTAATATCTGTAGGTAGCAGGATTGCAAGTCAGTCTTTTGCATTTTGTACAATAAAAATGCATTATTTTCATGCATATATTTGACACGGGATTATGAGTGAAGTAGAACAAAGAGTCCACATGCATCTTATTCTTTTTCTTCCTCCAGATATATCTGAGGCTAACTTAGCATCAGTGCAGCCATGACAGGCTAACAATACTGGGTCTAGGCCTCACTCTTACAATACCCAGGAAATACCACAGACTGGACCCTGCTGGAGACCAGTGAGGACTGAGACAAAAAAAGTGCTAGATGTTCCAGAACATTAAGGATAGCTTACATGGCTTGTGTATAGGTTGCCAATTTCCTTACAGCAACACCAGTACCAATCCCTGTTTGACAAGACTTCTGTTGCCTGGCTACTGCCCAATCAGGAGCTCAACCCCCATCTGAATCTGTAGTTTCCCTACCCCCCACATTCTTTACTCCTTAAAAACCCTGACATAGCTCAGCTCAAGACTTCCTCATCCTCCCACTGTGTCAGAACGGACAGAGGACCCAAGTTCAAGCTTGCAATAAAGGCTCTTTGCTTTTGCATATGAACTTGGACTCCCGGTGGTCTCTGGGGGGCTCATGACGTGGGCATAACAGATCCACTGTGTTTTTTGCCATGGTCGTTGAAACAGTAGATATGCTTTAGGCAAATGCCATCAGAGTTGGCATCCTGGCAGCAGGAGGAAAAGCACAGCCTTTGGAATCAAATGGGCTTGAGTTCGCATTCTGGCGGTTAGTTGTTTTGTGACTCAACAAGTGACCATAGGAGCCCCTCTGTCTTCATGTGGGTAGGGCTAATGGCACCAGTCGGGTCATATTGGAAGGCTGTGATGCTATGAGAGTTGTCATTCTTGAACACAGTTTAAACGGATGGACTAGACTCAGGAGTTTATGAAGTCCACCTAGAATGAACTGGAGTTTCCTTACACCTTCATTACAGTGTGGTTCTGCAATGAGCAAATCATCTGCCTCCCCGTGAAGGGAAGTCACACGCCTTCTTTAGACTTGTTTACCTAAGTTTTCCTTATCTCCATTTTCTTATCTCCAAAACTGTCCTTATCTGAAGCTACTGGTTGTAATAAAGGCCAAAAATGTCTCTGTTTTCTCCAGAATTAGTCTTATCGGCACCTCACCCCTTTGAGAGTCCTTGGTAAAGGGAGGATGCTGCTTGCTTGTTGCTGCTTTTAATCCAAAGCTCTCTCGAGATTTTTATCTAATCAATCTTGAAAAGTTGCAGTCAGGCAGCAGTAGACTCTGCCTAAATTACCTTTTATTGCAAGCAATCTCTAGGCACACAACACACTGTTGCTTTTAACTTGTCAATGTTATCAGACTATGCCAAGCATGTAGAGATTACAGCTTGAAAAATGATTGAGGTTAGAGCTATTTGGACTGTCTATGCCAAAGAAAAATGTTTTACCAGAATTCTCTAGAAAATGTGGGGTTTGGAGCCTTTAATCACATGAGCTAATTAATATTCATTCTATGTGGGAGGGGGCCATGAAGAAAACTCCAAGTCTCATCTTTGATTTTCAGAAGAAGATTCCAACTTTGAGGAACTGTATGTTTATGAAAATCCTTTACTATTGCAGCATTGGGCCCCAAAGAAGGAGGCGTGTGTTCTCTGTCTGGTCTGCGACTGAGAAAGCGTGGTGTGTGAGTCATGGCAGAAATTAACCTAACACCATTACACATCGTTTTAGAGGTTTCAGAAAGGAGCTTCTTGTTTATTAAATCTTATTTATTGACCAATTATGCACATCTGTGCGCTTACCCTTCTGTAATATATTCTCCACACAGCAGCTACAGCGGTAAAACGCGATGAGAATGTGTCACTCTCCTGTTACCCCTCCAGAGGCTGTCACCTGTCATACCTACCAATGGCTCCTTCCTCCAGGTGCTCTCCTTGCTTTCCTCTGCTCGGGGCCTCCTTTCCCAGGCTTAGGGGCTTGGGTACACACTTGCTCAGGTCTCCAGTGTGATTCCTGACCATTCGCTCTCATCCTGCCCTAGTCCTCTGAATTTCTACTGTTTGTTTCTCCTCACAGCACTAATAGCCACCTGGCGTTATGTCGGGCTTTTTTCTGTCTCCCACACTATATTGTTGTTGGCTTGACCTGGGTAAGAACTTTGTCTCAGACACTGTAGAATTGTCTGCACTTGGGACAGTGCATAACTGTTCAAAAGATAATTTTTGAGTGAGTGGGAACACAAAAATAAGTTAATAGGAATAACTTTGTGGGTTATTAAAATTCTGTTGCGTTTATATCACAGATTTTCTTTATTCAATCACCTACTGATGCACCTCTGGGCTTATGAACCACATAATAGCCAAAATGGCAAGATAGCCCCAAAGGTCCGGGTCATAACCAATAGCTGTCTAAGACCTATTCAACAGGACAGAATTCATGCCTGGTACTGAAAGTCCTAGCCAAGAACCATTGACTGGTGTGGCCATGGACTCTAAGGGACAACCCACTACTACCACTTTATTAAACCAGTCTGATTTCTAACTTCTAAATATTCACATTCAAACTCATAAATAAGTGTAGCGCTCACCTCTCACCAAAGACATTTTTCTTTGCAGCAGAGGAAAACAATTACAGACAGCCACAACTGATCAAAATGCAAAAAACAACAAACTGTGAGGTGCCAAGCCCTAACTCATGCACACACACAAGCCCTACACCCAGAGCTCAGGAAACATTGTAGAAAAAGGGACAGAAAGATTGTAAAAGCCAAAGGACCAGACTGTCTTGCTGGGAGACTGTGTCTTCTAGACATGGCAGGGAAGCTACACCCGTGAAATAGTAACAACATGGTGGTCTAAGTAAGAACTGAATAATAACAATATTTATTAATATGCCTATGTAGATGTGGGGACTCCCACAAGAGTCTACCCCTGTTTGAAGAGCTGCAGGCAATTAGTGACTGCTCTGCGAAGAACAATCAGTGCTCCTCAGGGATGAGCCCTCTAATTTGTTATCTAGCACCAAGTGGCCATCCCCAAACACATATACATAAGAGCAGCACTAAATTGACTTAGCGGTTGTATTTATATCTTCATTAGTGTATATATATATATATATATATATATATATATATATATATATACTAGTATATATATTAGTATACACTCGCACACACAAATGTGTATGCAACATTTATACTTAAGGAAAAAGAGGCTATAAGCCTCAGAGGGAATGGGGATTTGGGAGAAAAAGGAAAACATTGCTGTAAATACAGTACACATATATGAAATTAAAAAAAAATATTCAGAGTCAAAGGCGGAAATCAACAGATGAAGCCTAGGGAAGACACAACAATCAGGTGCTGAAGTTCTCCTACGTGAAAAAAATGGACTTACATCAAAACCAGGCAGCAGAAATAAAGAGTGGGCCTTCTGAATAATGAAAGGAAGAATTCTCCAGGAACATTTAACTATTTTGAGAGACTTCAAGGTGGCAGATGACACTCAGGTACCATCTGTTAGCGGCAGAATTCCCTGTTCTGTCCATTGACAACTTGTAATGGAAAGGCAGCTTTGCCTGAAGGTGTCACTCAGCACCTTCCATGGCAGCACTTCCTGTTTCCCACAGGCAGCTCTGTGGATCCCTCTCGCCTTGGTGGAATCGTGCTCATCCTCAGAGAGGTGAAAAAAAAAAAGCAACAGATTGGGAATTTTGGAATTAAACATAGTGAATCTGCCTTTTAGCAATTACTTGATTGTTCTGGATGTTTAATTTCTTCTTTTGTAAAAATGAGACTAATAATGCTCACTTAGTGAAGATTAAATAAAATAACAAATGTGGATGCACCCTTCAAGATGGAGTGGATGTTCCATCAGTGGTACCCTTCCCTGTAGATAATGAACTACTTCGTCTTCTTCTTGTTCTTCCCGTGACTTCCCTATGCAGGCCATGACTATTATTTTCTTTTTCCACTTCTGTGTTTGCACCCACTGTTCCTTGGTCCCTTTAGTCTTAGGTTGGGAGGGAATGTCCATGACCCAAGAGTCTGTCAAGGTTCAGCTCCTTCCTAAGTGGTTCATCTTTCTTGTCCTTTATTCCTCACTCAGTGGATGAGAGACTGCTTCCCATCAGCCATATTCTCTCTATTGGCATTAATTAATTCTAGACAGGTCTGTCCCTTGCTATTAATTGTTTCAGGACAGAGCTGTCTTAGAAGTTTTGCTTTTTTTTTTTGTTTGTTTTTTTTGTTTTCTAAGTTTCTAGATGGTACCTGCATTGCTTGGCTTGTGGCTTTGCCTCACTGCAAGCTCCATTTGTTTCCCCTTCTCCTTTTCTAATACTGACCCCTTTCACTGAACTCTTAATACCTCAGGACTTCCTAAATAACCCCCACGTGAGAACTTTTTAAAATATATTTTTCATACAATTCATTCTGATCATGGTTTCCCCTCCCTCATCTCCTCCCAGGTCCTCTCCACCTTCATATCCACCCAACTTGATGCTTTTTTTCTTTTTAGAAAACAAGCAAACAAACCAGAATAAAACAAAACAAACACGCAGAAAGAAAAAAAGAAAAAGGATGAGAAACACATGTACACACACCCTAAACACAAAGCCATAATATATAAGCAAAAGACCATTAAAAAACAAACAGCAAACAAACAAAAATGCTCAGATAAGGCATTATGAAATAAACAAACAAACAAAATCCCCCCCAAATACCACTGAGTTGATTTTGTTTTGGCCATTTACTATTGGTGTGGTGTGTGCACCCAGTTAGACTCTCTACTGGAGAAAACTAAGTTTCTTTTGTGAGCAATCAGAGATAGCTTCTGGGTTAGTGATGAGGGCTCATGTCCATTTCTTTTCTCGGCTTTGAGATATGACCCAGATCAGACCTGAGCAGGCCCTGTATATACTGCCACAGTCTCTGTGAGTTCAAATGTCATCACTCTTGCTTATAGTCTGAAAGGAGCTCCTTGCTGTCTTCCATCCCCACTGGCTCTTACAATCTTACTACCCCCTCTTCTGTGTAGCTCCCTGGCCCTGAGGGAGGGTTTGATAAAGACATCCCATTTAGGATTGAGTGAATACAAGGTCACTCACTCTTTGCACATTGTCCAGTTGTGTGTCTCTGTATTACTTCCTATCTCATATAGGAGGAAGCTTCTCTGCTGATGACTGAGCAAGGTACCATCAGTATAGCAGAATTAAGAGTCATTTTATTGCTGTGTTCATTAGCAAAACAATAGTATTTGGTTTTCCTGTAAATTCATGGCCTGTCTAGTCTTAGGCTCTTGGCCATCTAAGCCGTGTTGGGCATGGGTTCCATCTTATGAAGTGAGCCTTAAATCCAATCAGATAGTGTAAGTTACTCCCATACCATTTGCCTCTATTGCACCAGCATATCAAGCAAACAGATCACCATTGTAGATTGAGGGGTTAGTAGCTGTGTTGGTGTACCCTTCTCCTCTGGTAGCATGCACAGTACCTTCCTATACCATGGACTGTTCCATTGCTGTGAAGAGACACCATAGCCATGGCAGCTCTTATCAAAGAAAGCCTTTAATTGGGGGCTAGTCTACAGTTTCAGCGCTTTAGTCCATTATCACAGCAGGGAGCAGGGAAGCAGGAGCAGTAACTGAGAGCTACATCTTGATCCACAGGCTAAGAAAGAGAAGAAGAGAAGCACTGGGCTGGGGTGTGGGCTTGTAAAAAACCTCAGAGCCCATCCCCAATGACGTGTCACGGCCGCACCTCCTAATCCCTCCACTGCTTGCAAACAGTGCACTCTCTGACGTCTAAGCTTTCAAAACTGGCCAGTGGGGGTTATTCTTATTCAACCCATCACAGTAGGGGTAAAGGCTCTAGTTAGGCACAGCACAGAGTTCACAATTCTTCCATCTACAAGGTCACTTTGGCTGTATAAAACAATATAATCTAAGGTTCTGAGAATCTGCATGCATCTTTTGGGATCATTTATTCTGCTTGATATACCAGCACTGTAAAACTCATGCAGGTAAAGCATTTGTCTTATAAGCCTGATAATTTGAGTTTGGATCCTTGGAACTCCCATAAGGTAGGATTCAGGAGCATTCCCCATATGCTCTGCTTCATTTCTTGCTAACTGGTTCTGGTCTTACATTCTGGCCCTGGCTTCCTTTAATAACGGACTGCAATTAGGATGTGGAAGTCAGATAAACTCTTCCGTCCCTGGTTGCTTTTGGTCGTGGTGTTTATTCCCACAATAGAAAGTGAATTTAGACACTCTATAGTCTAGCTAACTTGGCACACAGAGTGGGGAACAATAAGAGAGACTCTGTTCCAAACAAACCGAAGACCAATACTTGGGGTTGGCCTCTGACTTCCACATGGCACCAGAACATGTGCATGCATACACACACACACACCACACACACACACACACACACACACACACACACACACCACACACACACACACACATACACACACATACACACACACACGCACACACACACATACACACACACACACCACACACACACACACACATACACACACACACACTCACACCACACATCACACACACACACACCACACACACACCACACACACACACACCACACACACACACACACCACACACACACACACCACACACCACACACACACACCACACACCACACACACATACACACACACACACACACACACCACACACACACACACACACACCACACACACACACACCACACACACACACACCACACACACACACACACCACACACACACACACACACCACACACACACACACACACACCACACACACACACACACACACCACACACACACACACCACACACACACCACACACACACACACACCACACACACACATACACACACACACATACACACACACACCACACACACACACACACACCATGGACAAACACAAAATAAACAAGTTCCTCATTCATCTTTTCAACAATATTTACCATTCTGCCAGTCCTTTCTTTTATTTTTATTATTATTTTTATTTATTTACTTTGGCTTCTCGAGACAGGATTTCTCTGTGTAGCCCTGGCTGTCCTGGAACTCAAACTCAAACATCTGCCTCCTGAGTGCTAGAATTAAAAGTGTGTGCCGCCACCACCCAGCCTTTCTTTTATTTGAAACACACATAAAATACCTGACAAGGGCATAACATTAACATGAGACCAAGGAGCCTGAAGCAGGAGAAACAAACACTTAAGGCTGACCTGGACAACTTGTTGAGGTCTTGGCTCTAAATAAAATTTAAAAGGCAGTAGGGCTGATGAATTGACTCAGTGTTTAAAGCACTGGCTGCAAAAACCTGAGTTCAATTCCCAGAACCTAATGTGGTGTCTCACTACCATCTGTAATTCCAGTTCTAGGAGTCCGACATCTCTTCTTGCCTCGGAGGGCATGCAGGCATCAGGCCACACACCCGGTACATACAATAGTACAATTAAATTTAAAATATATTGAATTTAAAAGACCTCGAGCTCACAGAGGTTCACCTGCCTCTGCCTTACAAATGCAGGGATTAAATTGTGCATCATCTCTCCGGCCTGAATAGGCTTTAAAATGCAGGAAGAGTGAGCCAGATGCCCCCTCACTCATGGACGGTCCACAAGCCAGATGCCTGTGAGTCATGAGTTTGTGGAGCACATCTGGCTCACTTTCTGAAGACTCCACTGATACTTCACAAATGTTTACTGTCTACCCACCGTGAGGAAAGGAAGTGCAGTGGTGCAGGAAGTAGGGAGAGGATTGACACCCCCTGAGCTGGGTGTATGCCTGTTCTTTGATCCTTTGTTTTTTGCTTGATTTGCTGCTGAAGCATAAATCCTTACAGTCAGGGACTTTAAATGTAGAAGACGGGTTAATCCCAGAACTCAGGAGGCAGAGGCAGGTAGGTCTCTGTGAGTTCGAGGCCAGCCTGGTCTACAGAGCTAATTCCAGGAAATAGCAGCAACAACAACAGAAGAAGAAGAAGAAGAAGAAGAAGAAGAAGAAGAAGAAGAAGAAGAAGAAGAAGAAGAAGAAGAAGAAGAAGAAGAAGAAGAAGAAGAAGAAGAAGAAGAAGGATGAAAAAACGAAGAAAAAGAAAAGAAGGTGGGTTTCATCTGTGCCAGCTCCAACTGTGCCAAAAAGAATCTAAGGCTGAGCTCAGGCTAAATGAGAAGGATTTGATCCCATCAAAACAAATTTTCCTCTAAGTGACCATGGAGACAAGGTAACAGGGACACCATGTAAATTTGTATCTACTCCTTAGCTTTCCTGACACCAGCTTTGCATTTGAGCATGTACGCACAAATGCAGTAGAAGGCAGGATGTGGTTGCTAGGGGTGGAGGAAGCAAGCACATCACGCCAAAACCAGGTGAAGGAATTACTCTGGAGTAGTCAGATAATGCATCAAAGAGCAGCGGTTGCATAAATTGTGTGTGGGTTGAATCCAAAAGCAGAACCACCGAGTATTTTGAAAAGTGATTTATTACAGTTTTTAGATGCTATGAGAGGAACTGGGAAAGTCAGGTCCAGAAAGGGGACCAAGGATCAGAAATAATAACAGTATCTAACCTCTGCCCTGAAATGCCAGCTACCCTGGTTGGTGAGAGATGTGGAATTTCCCTCTGTATTCTGTGATTACCATGAATGAATAAAGAAACTGCTTTGGACCTATAGCAGGGCAGAACTTAGGTAGATGGGGAAGACAGAAGTGAATGCTGGGAGAAAGAAGGGTGGAGTCAGAGAGAAGCCATGGAGCCTCCACTGGAGACAGACTCTGGGAACTTTAGCCAATAACAATCCTGTGGAAATACACAGATTAATAGTGGGTTAAATAAATATGTAAGAGTTAGCCAATACAAAGCTAGAGCTCATGGGCTAAGCAGTGATTTAAATAATACAGTTTCTGTGTGATTATTTCAGGTCTATGCTAGCTTGGTGGCCAGGAACCAATAAGCAGCTTCCAGCTGCAGGTGAGCAGGAACTTGCAAGGGGATTCTGGGAGACCATGTGTAGCCAGCTGCTGGAGCGGAATCATTGAAGAAAGCTGGTAGAGAAGGGCATGGAAGGTTGGCTGTACCTGGCCAGTGGGACCAGCTGTGGAGACAAGCTGATGTGGGAACAGAGGAGAGCGAGGATCTGTGGGAACCGGTGAACAGCTGTGCTCCTCTCGGTCACCGCATATATCAAGAGTTGAATTCTCCAGAACGCTTGTGAGTTTTTCTCTGGGTCCAGTAGGAATACAGGAAAGACCCTGGGAAAGGTGATTCCAGTTTAGCAGAGTTAACAGTTCAAAACCATTGCCTTCAAAAGCACAGAGAATCTGCCTAGGAGAAGAATGAGTGACCATGGACTGTTTAACAGGCCTGTGAGGTAGGAGCCTTTGGGCTTGGAGGTAGGGGCCAGTGAGTCCGTGTTTATGAAAATGTAAGTAGATTTGCCTCAGTGCAATGGAAGGGTTCATGTTGGGAGACAGTGGAAGAGGTTGGAAACGAAGGTTGGAGTCATTATTTAATTAACTGAATCAACCGTTGTTTATCGAATGCATAATTCTACCAGATTCTGCACCTGGTGCTGGGGACTATTGATGAGTGATCCACATTTTGAAAGGCTTTGAATGGTACACCAAATATTTGTTTTACAGAATCTGATGGAGAGTAGTTGACGCTCACATTCGGAACAGCTGCTCAGTTGAACCTTCTGCATTAATTCCACAGGCATTCAAACCCCCTCTCTGGGTGAGCATCTCCAGGCATCCCGACATGGTCTTCTTGGACCACTGACCGTGGCTGCATCCCATACAGCTGGTCGGAGTGGAAATACCGAGACACTCTATCTCCTGCCAGTTTCGAGGACCACTTATGCTCACACTGTATGATCTATCATGGGACCCTCATTCCAAACTCAGAGTCCTTTATTGGTCACTTAAGTGAGCCAAAGACAACGCAGATTCAATTGTCTAAAGCCCAAATGCTTGCAGAAACACATCTTACTTCAGTATTCGGTAAAAATATTGATGCATAATTCATCGTTGTTTATCTTGGGTAATATGAGAGCCCCGTGCTAGTAAATGGTCACGCCACTTAGCACTGTGTCTAATGCATTGCACAAACACTCCCTTTTAACCCTTGTGAAGCTTCAGAAAGTGGGCACTATTGTCAGCTTCATTGTGTGGGGAAAGGAAACCAAGGCTTCATGAGACTTAAGTGCTTTTCCCAGAATAATAAAAGAAATTGAACGGTGAATCTATTTTTTCCACCATGCCACAGTTGTCTCCTCTGTGGTTTGGTGACAGGTGACTTAGAGACTCCTGCAGATGGCTCAGAAGAATATGTGACAGGTAGGTAGGTGTTGGAAAGATAGCAGTGAGTGTTGCTGGATACACCAGCAGCAGGATATCTGTACAAAGAAATTTGCGGAGAGCAAAGGGAGACTCTGAGGTCCTTGGGCTGCAGTCCAAGGTGCCAGCTGGCATGCGGGCATTTCCTCTGGATTCCACAACGCAGCCCCTGCAAGACAACCCCTCTTGGGAAACTGGAGATTGCGTAGGAGGTATTTCTTTCAGAACCAAACCCCAAACTTGTTGCTGATTCCTGTGGATGTCCTATTCTTTCTGCCAAACAAGCAGCCTAATAAGGACCTCCTTGTTTGCACGTGTGCATGTAGATTCAAGAAGGTGCACGGTTCTTACAAAGTAAAAACTAAACCAAGGGCTGGCAAGGTTGCTGCGAGGATTAAGGTACCTGCCAATTAGGTACAAACCTGGAGTTTGAGCCCTGGGACCCATGTTGTGAAGGAGAGAACCAACTCCTGAAGGTTGTCCTCTGACTTCCACATGCTCAGTGGCATACACACATCTGCACACATAAGAAATCAATGTAATAAATATTTTAGTTAAAGGAGTCAAAAGGCTGGGTAGATGGCTCAGTGATTAAGAAAACTTGCTGCTCTTGCAGGGGACCCCACTTTGGAGCCTCAGCACACATCTGCCTCTTGCTCCGGAGGCTCTGGTGTCCTCCTCTGGCCTCCTCAAGCACCTGAAGGCACGTGTGAAAAGACGCACGCGTGCACATGCGTGCACACCCAAATAAACATACGAATAAATAATAAGTAAAATGAAGTATCAGAAGCCAAACTGGGACACATCTTTTCAAGCGCTTCCCAAAAACCTAACGGCATTTGCTTCTTTTCATCTCTCTGTCTTACCAGGTCCCACCGCTCTTGTTCACACTGAAGTGTTTCAGATTGGTGGATGCTCTGTCTTTGACGCTTGTTTGTTTGTTGTTTATGAACAAGGGCACACATGCCATGGAGTATATTTGGAAGCCAGAGGGAGAATTTTGGGAGTCAGCCTTCTCCTTCCACTATGGGATTTCTAGGGATTGAACTCAGGTCATTGGGTTTGGCAGCAGACCCCTTTACCCACTGAACCACCTCGTGGGCCCCTGATGACTCAAGTGACTGTGTCTTTGACAGGGCGCATGTGGAGGCCAGGGGAGAACTGGAGGAGTAAGTGTTCTCCTTCTACCACCTTGGTCCCCAGTTGTTAGGCTTGCGAGGTACGCGCTGTCCCTTCATTCCCTGAGCCATGGCACCAGCATCCTTTTCGTGGAGGCTCTCTTCCTTGATGTGGAGCACACCATCCTTACCGCATTGCAGACAGTTCTTGACATCCACATCAACGTGCAGGTTAGCCCTCGGCACTCATAAGAGCTCTGGAAGGCAGGCAAGACTGGGGTGGGAGAAGGCAGGGGAGACACTTGCTAAGCAAGTGGATGGCAGAACCCAGCGTAGCCCGAGCTTTCTCTCCCCTCCCTCGTCATTACTGCTGGTCTTGGGAAATCAGCACCCTAGCAATGAGTCAGAATTTTTACTTTTTAATCAGACTTTTGCAGGCTGACATCCCGTTTTCTCTTGGGCACATTTTAATTAATTTTGGTGTGGGGGCTACAGGAGACAGTGAGCTGTTGCAGGGGGAGCTCACGGGAACCCAAAGCACCCAGGCTTGTGAGCGATGGACTGCCTGCTGTACAGCACAGACGATCCAAAGCAAATGTGACAAATGGGCAGACTCTCATGAGTATTCCGGCTCTTCACTCCCCTAGTTTGATTACATTGTACTGGATGGCATTTGGAACTCAGTTCAGGGTGCATATAGCTGAATTATGCAATTTGCTGATATGCAATTAACTGGAGTAGCAACACATTCAATCTAATGGGGGCCAGACAGAGACTGCATAATTCTTGGGAACACAAGCTGATTATGCAGTTAAGTGATATGCACTTAAGAGAAGTGCACCACATCTCTCGGATCCTGCTTCTCCCAGTAGATTCTTTACTGCACTTCTCTGCCTTTCAGCTGCTGTGGTCAAATGTATTCTAACCTGTATTCCCTTGACATGAGAACTGTACAGTTCTTACGTAGACTTTGTTTCTTTTTAAATCAACCTTTTAAAATTCTGTCTTTAAGTCACAGGTGGGTAAGCAAAGGGGAGGGGGAGGGGAGATCTTATGGCTCAGCACTCCTGTCTGAGAGTAAGAAGACAACATTTGAGTTGGACAATTTCGGGTGCTCTGTGGGATCTTTCTTTTCTTTTTTCTTCTGGTTATGAAGTCATGGGTCAAAGGAAAACGTGAGGTGCATGAAGAGATTTCTTTTTAAAAGCAAAGGGTTGCACTCTGTTCTTTTTTTTTTTTTAAACTTGAAAATGGATACCATAGAAAGGGGGCCCATTTACGGGAAACTCCAATTAAATGGCAGGTCATTGAGTGTGGCCGGTTTTAAGTTACCCTGGCGATGATGGATTGCTCATTTCATTTGGCATGTTTTACTGTTTCCCTGTATATTGCTGCATGCCCTGGATTGACTTAAATCCTTTGGGGGGACCCTAAGAAATATAAAATATGGTGGCTATCCTCCGTCTCATTGGGAAGTCATGACCCATGGATACAAAGTAATTGAGAAACAATGGAACGGCATCAAACTTAGGTGTCAAAAATGGTTGTTAAAGGGAGTAAAATGACAGGAATCAGAGATGATAATGAGCCGGGCTAGTTTTTCATCACTAGGAGCAGGGAGAAGAAGAAGCAAGCCTAGTGCTTCAAGTTGTTAGAACAACCAAAATAACTCTGCAAAGACGCTGATTTCCACCACATTTACAAACGAAGAAACCTGGCTTTGTTGTGTTAAGACGTGTGCCCATGACCCACAGACAGTTGGATTTTTGAATTAGCTTGTTCGTCTGCAAACTCCTTCCTGGGAGGCATCCATGCAAGAGGCCACGGCAGACAGGCTGAGGATGGTCAGATGTTGGCTAGGAGAATCAACTGCGTGCTCATCACGGTCTTTCTCAGTCCTGTGGTCCTGTGATCTGGAAACATCTCAAGCAAGAGATGGGGGTTGTGTTCTCAGTTGGGCTTAGGGACAGCGTATGTATGCATGCATGCATGTATGTATGTATGTATATATTTGTATGTATGTATGTATTCTATGTGTCTTTTACATCATGTATCTTGATCCCATTCATTTCCCCATCCCTTTACATCCACCTCTGCCCTTGCACACACCCCAAATAAAACAAAATTTAAGGGAAAAAAAAAAGGAAAAAATCAACGGGAAAAACTTAAAAATCTCGTCATGGAAGCTGCAGTGTGACGCTGTGAGTCGAGTCATAACATGAGCCCCTTTGTCCATATATCTTGACATGCATGTGCTCTCTGCAGAGTCCTTGGTCTGTTCAAGGACTCTGGTTTCTATTACACAATCAATGCGAGCGCTCCTTTCAGCTCCTCCTGAATATTGTAAATGGAGGTTTCTCGTCTCGCTCTGTCCTGCAGCTGCTTCTAAATTACTCAGAGACTTAATGTTAATTACAAACTGGCCAATAGTTTATTGCTTATAGGCTTATTACTAATTAGCTCTTACACTTAAATTAACCCATTTCTATTAATCTAAGTATTGCCACATGGCCATGCCTTTTACCGATCTGCTAGCATCTCGTTTCGTGGGTGGCTGGCTCTCATCTCCCTCCACTCTGTTCTTATTTCTCCTGGCATTCAGTTTGGCTTTCCTGCCTAGCTATATTCTGCCTTGCTATAGGTCGAAACAGCTTTTGTTATCAACCAATGAGAGCAACATATGTTCCACATCGTACAGGAGGGTTATCCCACAGCAGGATACCCTGCTGTCCTGTGTTGTGGAGATCCTGCAGCTTTGGGCCTGCAGGTCAGGTCTGTTCACGTACTCCAGCAGACCATAGATGGGGTGGATGACGGGGCCGGTCAAGTCATATCTTTGGATCCCTGCCTGGGCGGCTGTAGGATGGGTCTGCCAGATGTGAACTGGGGAAAGTTCTTCTATGCTTACAACTTCGTGGCTAGCTCACCCACATCTGCACTAACGGGGGTCACTCTCCGATCTTTTGTTTGCTTGTTTGTATTGTTTTGTTTTGTTTTCAAAGCAGGCTTTCTCTGTAGCTTTAGAGCCTGTCCTAGAACTCGCTCTGTGGACCAGGCTGTCCTCAAGCTCACAGAGCTTCTCCTGCCTCTGCCTCTTGAGTGCTGGGATTAAAGGCTTGCGCCACCACTGCCTAAACTCTCCCACTCTTGTGATCACAGGGCCAGCTCTCCTGCTTGTCCCAGATATTGATGTGGAGGGGGAGGGCAACTTTCCTCCTCCCATGCTGTCACGAGACAGGTGGGTAATAGGGACAGTTTTCCCATGCTCACAATTTTGGGGCTAGCTCACCCCCACATTTGCTAACAAAGTTGGCTCTATCGTGCTTCCCTGATGAGGTGGAGGGCCTGCTCTCTCCAGTGTTTCAGCTGGTGGGGGTCAGGGATATTCTCCTACACTTTTGAGCACAGGGCCAAATCTCTCACCTGCCTCAGGCATTGATGGGCAGGCGGGAGGGCACCATTTCCCTGCCCACACAACCATTAGACAGATAGATGCCAGGTGGGGAGAATGCTCCCATGCTCACAGCTTCGGGGCTGCCTTGCCCACACCTCTGCTCTATGGTGCTGCCCTTGTATGGTGCAGGGTCTACTCTCCTGAGTGTTGCAGCTGGTGGGGGTCAAGAAGAAGTCTCCTGCTCTTATGACCACAGGGCCAGCTCTCCCACCTGTCAAAGGCTTTGCTGTCCCAAGACAGATGAGAAATGGGGAGGTCTTGCCCTTGCTCACAACTTCAGGGCTGGCTTACCCACACTGAGCTAACAGGTTGGCTCTATTGTGCTGCCCTGGGGAGGTGCAAGGCCTGGGGACAGCACTTTTTTTTTTTTATGATTCTAGCAGAAGGATGCTGATCTTATAGATGTAGCTTTTTCTGACTTAAATTCTGTAAATAAGTTCAGCAAAAACCAAATGTAATTAAGGAAGGAAGAGTGCTCAGTGTCTGGGACTTTTGTGATGGAAGAAAAGATGGGCAAAGATTAATGGGGTCACATGGCACCTCTGACCATGAGGATCAGCCTCCAGCAGTGCAGGGCTCAAAGGGAATCCACGGAGTTGGCATACTAAGAGGTTTTTTTTTTT
Organism: Microtus pennsylvanicus; assembly: GCF_037038515.1. Lineage (NCBI taxonomy): Eukaryota > Metazoa > Chordata > Mammalia > Rodentia > Cricetidae > Microtus > Microtus pennsylvanicus. The sequence continues at coordinate 34,622,012 of NC_134591.1, read as the reverse complement.
TTTTTTCCTGAGGGAGTAAGGGAAAAGGCATACACTTTCTTGGTGGTTTCCTTCTTACTTTTTCTTTATTCTTTTTTTTGTGTTCATCGAACTTTATTTTACCTCTACAGCTTAGGTACCCCAACAAAATCTTTCAGGCAATATGGAAATTACAATGTGGCTACATTCTAATTTTCAAGTGAATGGTTATAATTTATACAGGTAAAAACATGTTTTTCATCTCCTTTATATAATTAAAACAAAGTCATCCCAAGAACCCACATCCATTTATACCTAAGTAACTTGTTATAGATTAACAGGGTGTGAGCAAGCAGGTATTTTTCTCAGCCAACTTTTTTTTTTTCTGGCACGCTGCCTTTTGTGGTTACAAAGAAAGGATTAATCATATTATTACTTATCTTTTATTACTTATCTTGAAAGGTAATTTTATAAGAAATCTTTTTTGTTGTTGTTGTTTTTGTTTTTCAAGAAAGGGTTTCTCTGTGTAGCAGTTCTGGCTGTCTTGGAACTCACTTTGTAGACCAGGCTGGCCACAAAAACCACTGAAATTCGTCTGCTCTGCCTCCCGAGTGCGGGGATTCAAGGCATGCAGTACTACCACCTGGCCCAGGGAATCTTAAGAAATCACAAACCTAAACTTTTCCATTTAAAAAACAACCAGTCAGCTCTACTTTAAATCTTTGGGGTGTATACCCACTCACCAACAGTTTTTTATATCAGGAGATTGAGGGCAGAAATGGGTACAAGGAATTAATCATCATTTTTGTCCACTACCCAATCCTGGCAAGTATGTCAGCTACTAATAATTGAACTGCTTTGTTTCTGATCCCTGACCTTAAAGACTCCCTTAGCTATGTGTCCTTGTGGACTTAAGGTTGTTTTCTAGGGCTTTTCATCTCAAAACTATTATCAAACCATCTTAACCTAACCAGAGGTCATTGTAAGGCTTTATTTCAGCTATGACGGACACTGAAACCTGTGAATACATGTTTCAACATCAAGACTAAAAGAATTCGAGGTAACCTGGTTCCTGGGACTCAGCTGATTTCCTTAGTCCTTGACCTGAACTGTGATCCCTGCAGCTCCGTAAGTGAAACTCCTAGGCCCTAGCTGTGCGACACTTCCTTGTATTTATTTCCAGTCATCAAAACTCTATTTAAACTAACATCATTATCATTTAGACAGTACAGTTTATAAGATATCTTTATAATAATTCCCAGGTAAATGTGCACAGTAGTGTTGTAGTTGGAGCAGCGGGCTGCGTCCCTGGCATCCGGCCACTCCCACGGCTAGCTTTACCGGAAATAATTACACGGAAACTGTATTCTTTTAAACACCACTTGGCCCATTTCTATCTAGCCTCTTCTAGGTTAGCTCTCGCACCTGGACTAGCCCATTTCTAATAATCTGCTGTAGTCCACGAGCTGGCTTACCAGGAATGATCTTAACCTGCGTCTGCCTGGAGTGGGAGAATCATGGCGACTCCTTGACTCAGTTTCTTTCTCCCAGCATTCTGTTCTGTTTACTCCGCCTACCTATGTTTTAAGCTTTGACGGCCAGCCAAGCAGTTTCTTTATTACTTAACCAATGAAATCAACAGATTGATATATGACACTCCCACATCACAGTAGGATGGGATAGTTCCATGAGATAAACTCAGTACATTACAGGCAGTGGGGATCTCCCCACAGCCATTCACCCCTTGCCAGATACTGGGAAAAGATGGTGGCGGTAAGCTTGTGAAGGCACAGCAGGAGCAAAGGACATTCTGGAGTCTGTGGTCTCGGGGGCCTTTCCTCTCCGAGATTACTCATCAGTGTTTTGTTTCCTGGTGGACAATTGTCATCTGCTGCTCCTCTGACGTGGCCACCAGCATAGCAGTCATCAGATTCCCTTTCCCGGATGGCGAATCTTCTCACAGACACCCCAGGAATGGAGAGCCAAGTGTAGCTGAGCCCTGTTGGGGCTGGATTGTTCCCTCCCTGATATAGATATAAATAATTTGCATTGCTGTGGATTTTTTTTTTTTGTTTTTCAAGACAGGGTTTCTCAGTAGCTTTGGAGCCTGTTCTGGAAATAGCTCTGTAGACCAGGCTGGTCTCGAACTCACAGAGATCCACCTGCCTCTGCCTCCCGAGTGCAGGGATTAAAGGCGTGCGCCACCATCGCCCGGCATTGGTGTGGATTTTAAGGTCAATTTTGTTATATGTATATGTATTTCTGATCTTGATTAAGGTATTGTGATTGTGTAGTTCATTTTTAAAATGTAATGTATAATTAGGAAATATAGGTTGTTGATGGATAGTCATAAATAATAGTCAAGCTTGTAGTCATGTTAGTTAGATTTTCTAGATATATAGAGATATATTTCAATTAGATAGACATTCTCCATATCCTTCAAAGACTACAGAACATGGCATTTAATGTTTTAATAACGTAGGGCTTTCCATGACAATGAGACATGTCTGCTCCTGGCAGCACCAATCTACTTCAAGAGGAAGATGGGCATCGAAGAGGCTCCTTATGGAGTTTGATAGCCGTTTGGGCAAGAAACTGCTCTTGCCTGGACTGATACATAGACTGGACACAGAGAACCCGCAGAGAGAGAACTGCTGAACTTGCCTAAAGGTGAGATGATTCTTTGGGGTTCCTGACTCATAAAAGAGACTGCGAGACATTATGCAGGACACAGCAGAAAGTGACTGTCTGCTTCATGGAAATGTCTGCTGGATATTATGGGCCTGTAGGCCAAAGATGGATACTCCAATGGTACAGAGGAACTTTTTGGGTGGACTGTCCAGGCAGCGAGATGTCTGCCATTTCTAGAGTTTTGGACTTCTTGTTTGCTTAGGTAATATTATATCCTTCTGGAGTCTTTGATGGAGTTGAAGAATGGTTAGTTATAGTTATAGTTTTCCTTAGTTATGATAAAAGATAAAATAGATGTAAATATTGTAACTGTAATTCTTGCTTTATAACTGTTTTGCTATATGTAATTGTACTGTTAAAATGAAAGCCTTCTTTTTTATTTAAATAGAAAAAGGGGAAATGATGGAGGTGGGTCATTTGTCTGTTGCTTTCATTGGTTAATTAATAAAGAAACTGCTTGGCCTTTGATAGGACAGAAAACTAGGTAGGCGGAGTAGACAGAACAGAATGCTGGGAGAAAGACGCCGAGTCAGGCAGTTGCCATGATTCTCCAACCCCAGACAGATGTAGGCTAGAATCCTTCCTGGTAAGACACCATCTCGTGGTGCTACACAGATTATTAAAAATGGATTAATCGAGATGTGAGAGTTAGCCAATAAGAGGCTGGAACTAATGGGCCAGGCAGTGTTTAAAAGAATACAGTTTCCCTGTAATTATTTCGGGGTATAAGCTAGCTGGCGGCCAGGAGCCAGGCTGCAGGAACGCGGCCCGCAGCTCCTTCAACACCTATCCCTCAGATGTCTAGCAGAAACACTTGACTGGTATTAGTTTTGTAGTGTTGCCTAACAAATGGTCTCCAGCTTCGCAGGTTTCGACAGCTTGCGTTTCAGCACGGGGAGAGTCTGAAGTGCAGGCTTTGTTTAGCTGCTTCCCTGAGAAGAATCGTCAATGAACCAGGTGTCAAGGACTGCATTCTCTTCTGCAGGCTTGACCCAGGAAGATGCTACTTCTAAGATTGTCTGCTCACTCAAAACCCTCCTGTGGTGCCTGCAATTACAGGAAAATCCCAACCCCGGTCCCCTTGCGACTTTTCTGATTCTACCTCCTGGAACTCTCCCACTTCCTCCTCGTGTCTCAGCCACGCTGCTTTTCTTCTGTCCCTCAAATGTAGCATGGCTTCTCCTCAGTCTCTGATCCTCTCCCTTGCACCCCCCACCCCCGCCCCATGTCACTGTCTTTAGACCTGCATGTGGCCAGGGACTTTCAGTCAAGTCTTAGTCCTGTGTTGCCACATCCCCGCTAGGCTTTCACAGTGACAAAAACCGGTCCTTCCACTCCCCCCCCAACACTTCCACCCCATTACCCCGTTTCATTTTCCTTATGGCCCTTACCAACCAAAACATTCCTCCTTTTGTTCAGAAAATGTGTGAGTAGTTTGGGATCAGTTTAGTAAACAAAGTTTTAGAAAAAGTTATAAATGTTCTTGATGTAAAAAAAAAATTAAAGCTACATGGAATTTTATTGGCTAAAATATAATCTTGCCAATCTGTTAGTTCCTTTTTTGTTTACTTTTCATATTTTTGTTTCTTTTTAACTTTCTTTTTATTTATTCTTTGTGTCTTTCACCTCACGCATTTCAATTCCATTTATCTTCCTGTCCCTTCATATCTGCCCTCTGCCCTTGCACTCCCCCAAATAAAATAAAATAAAATTTTAGAGAAAAAAAAAGAAAGAAAAAAATCTCATCATAGAAGCTGTAATGCAACACAGTGAGTCACACTGTTTATCCTTTTGTGCATATATCTTACAAGTGTTCATTGCAATGACTCGTTGGTCTGGTTCAAACCTCTAGTTTCTGCTATGTTAGTGATGCTGGGCCCTCACTGGTACTCCTCTTGGGTATCCTGTTATTGGCCTGTGTTCTGGAGATCCTGAATCTTTGAGTCTGCAGGACCAGCCCTTCCATGTACTCCAGTAGATCACAGATGGGGTGTGTGTTGGAGTTGGCCAACACATAACCCTAGCTCTGGGCCTGGGTAGTTTCAGGGTTGGTGAGCCCGCCTGTTCTCCCCCATCCTTAGGACCAGAATGAGCTCTCTGGCATTGCCCTGGCAAGTTCACCCCCTGTAGCCATGAGCAAGGGGCAGGATGGATTCTCCTGCTTTCATGGCCTCAGGGTTGGCTCTCATGCCCAGGTGAGGTACAGAGGCCACTCTCCCAGTGCTGCAGTGGGTAAGGAGCAGGGCCAGCTCTCCTACTCTTAGGACCTCAGAGCCAGCTCTATCATCTGTCACAGTGGCGAGGGGCAGGGGATTGGGGCCAGGTCTTCCACACTCAAATTCTTGGGGCTCACCACCCTCCCCAACAGTCAACAGGGTCAGCACCGCTGTGCTGTCCAGATGAAGTACATGCTTACTTTCCTGAGTGCTGCAGTTACACATTCTTTTCTTAATATACTATATCAGCAACTGAATCCCACAGCCAGAAAAGAGGCCGCCCACATGCTTTACATTGGCATTTGTAGTATAAGAGGCCACACCCAAGTGGGCAGGTAACTTAAAGGCTACTGGTGGTAGAAATTCCTACAGCAAACTCTAGTGGCCTTCAAGTTTAGGCTGTTTGGCATATTTTCAGTTAATCTTTTCCTCATTCCAGCAGAGGATTATGATCTGTGAATATACCCCTAAATAATTAACCCTCTATTATACTCAATTCTTTCTTCTTTCTGTCTTCTGTCAAGAGCTGTCTGGGATGGGGCAGAAAGAAAGAATTTAGAAAAAAAAATTTACTTTTCTTCATACCTATTTTTGTTTCTATCATACCTTTTATTGAATATATATGTCTGTATATGTCTATATAAATAATGTTTAAGTTTTCCATAATGAACAATGAATTTTCCTGCAGTAATCTTTGAAGTTTCTAGGAAGAAGATGGGGCTCCCTTCTTACAACAGGAGTTGTGCAAAAGTGAATGGCACCCCAGCCCTCCATAGACTAGAGGCATGTCCCCAAGGGCCTGTAATTGTAAAATGTGCAGAATAATAGTAGTTCTATAAGAGGGTACTTGGAAAGACAAAATGTTCTTAGTAAAGAAGTTAGTTGTCATTGCCTTCGTTTCCTGGTCACTTACCATCTTCCAGTGCCTGTCTCTGTCCTTTTTATTATGTGGCACCAAGCACTGGATACAAAGTATTTCTTATGAGGTATGCCAATCATGAGGGAACAAGATCTACTGTCAGAAGACCGGAAAGATGGATTCAGCTCCCAGCACTCACATAGCCCCTCATAATTGTTTGCAACTCCAGTCACAGGAGATCTGGTGCCCTCTTCTGACCTGCAAGGGCACTGCATGCAAGTGATGTACAGACATTCCTGCTGACAAAAGACCTATACCAATAAAATAATTAAAAATTTGTAAAAAGATGTATTGTTCTCTTAATCTGAACATGACACTTCCATGAGTATACCTGGTTGCTATGTTGTCTTTTGTTTTATTCTAAAGACCTTAAGACTTTAAACATTCCTATACTTGGGGGATTCCTCTTTGCTCTTGATTTAGAAGGGCCATTTCAGTTACCACCAGTGGGATAGATATTACAAGATAGTAAGGAGAACCACTGCCAATACCTTAAATAGGAACTAGAATGGTGCAAAGTTGAAAAAGTGGAGATGTTTTAGCTATGACAGACAAATTTCTTGCATTTATTATTAGTGTTTCAGAAAGTCTTGTTTCTTCCAGGTATGTAAATTTGGTGTTCACTGCGGTAGCACAAAGCAGGCGGTTGGAAAAGTGCCTGGTCTGTCATGCATGACCACGGAGTCACCTAGTCATGAACATACAGCTCCCTTCCACAGTTCATTTCTTATGTCTGTTCCAAATAATTGCCATTGGGGGGCTGGAGAGACGGCTCAGAGGTTAAGAGCATTGCCTGCTCTTCCAAAGGTCCTGAGTTCAATTCCCAGCAACCACATGGTGGCTCACAACCATCTGTAATAGGGTCTGGTGCCCTCTTCCGGCCTGCACAGACAGAATATTTTATACATAATAAATAAATAAATGGATGTTTTAAAAAATTGCCATTGGATGCTCAGGTGGCCGCAGCAACTGCTGCTCAGAGGAAAGCTTCCTAAAGAAAGACAAGACAACGTACACAATTGACCTTCTAATGGGGAGCATCGTCCTAACTGGGCACTTGTTAAGAGGATGAACTTTAGTGATTACAAAGTATTTTTGGAAGGGGACATCTCCATTGCTGCTAAAGATCCCTGATAACACAGATGTACCTGATAAGGAGCAACAAGGAAATGCTAAATAAAATGCCACTTAAGGCAAAGCCGAAGCCGGTTTAGCTCATGAAGACCCAAGGTTTTCTAGGTTCAGATACTACTGACATCCTTATTTCTCCATATTAAGAGATTCATTAGACAGTCTGCTCCACCTCCAGAGAGTCTTAACCTATTGAATTCATTTGACAGTGTTGTAAACATAACTGTTCTGGTCTCTGCCTTAGAGAAACACACATTCACACTTAGGGCTTTGCCTAGACCCTCTGGGCCTCCATACACACCTGGAAGTCTCATGCACTAAGAAACAGACTCAGAACCTGTGTCCCTCACCCTTTGTGATAGTCTCAAGAGTTTGCCTTTCTTGGTGTGGATGTTACTGATCTCCGTCAGGACCCACCCGGTCATTTGTTCATTGTCAGTTGTGATAGATAGCTCTCACCGTCAACTAAGTGCAACTTCACAAATTCTAGTGGCTAGATAAAAGCCAGCACTCCTCAGGAACTTGTGAAACTGATTCCCCTCTACCACAAAATAAATAAATAAATATAATAATAATAATAATAATAAATCCAGTTTCACAGACAGAAGGAACTAAGTTCATCTCTAGTGCCTGTTAATACACCAAAGCACTTGCAGACCTCCAGGCTTCCTCAGTGTCAAAGTCCCCAGCTCGTCTCACCTCCTACCCACCCTAAACTTCCCTACTGTCCTAGCTCACGGGCTTCCTTCCTCCGGCCATCCTTATTAACCCTGCTTATTCCAGCTATTCTTTCTGTTTCACCCTCTTCTCTCCCCATCCCTCCCCCATCTCTCACTTCTGCACACCCGCATCTCTTTCTACTCTGCTTGCTTTCCTCCTGGCCAGGCCCAGGCTACTACTTTGTTTCTCTGCTTGGACTCTTCCAAGATATCCCTTGTGATGTCCCTCACATCTACAATAACCTTCTCCTTAACCATGCCAGGGAGTGGTCACGGCTTCAGTGTGTACACAGGTCACCTGGATAGAAAGTCTCAAGGGAGTCTTTTTTTTTTTTAATTCAGGTTGGTCTGATGGTGTGAGGGATGGGGTTGGGGGTTGTGTGTGTGTGTGTGGGGAGTTGTGGAGTGTGGGGAGGAGGAGTGTGGTGTGTGGGGGTATGTGGGGTGTGTGGGGGTATGTGGGGTGTGCGTGTCGGGGGTGGGTGTGGGATGGGGAGGAAGGAGTGTGGTGTGTTTGGGTATTTGGGGTGTGTGTCGAGGGGAGGTGTGGGGTGTGTGTGTGTGTGTGTGTGTGTGTGTGTATTTGTCTTAGTTGTTAATTTATCAAGAAAGACCCAGATTATTGTGAATAGCACAGTTTCCTAGGCAGGGGCTCCTGAACCACACAGGACACAGGAAAGCTAGAAGCAAGCAGTCAGTGGGGGACATTTGTTTTTCTCTGTCTTTGATTGTAAGTGTCCTGTGATTAGCTGCTCTGAGCTTTTGCTTCAGTATCTCCGCAGTGATAGAGCATAACCTATTTATCTGTCAGCCAAAGGAACACCCCCCCCCCCCATGTTGTTTTTTGTCAGGGTATTTAATCAGAGTAACAGAGATCAAACTAGAACATCATCTCTTCAGATCTGGTTCCCACTCTGTTTTTGGTTTTCAAGACAAGGTTTCTGTGTCTTTCCCTGCCTGTCCTGGAACTCATTCTGTAGACCAGGCTGGTTGATCTCGAACTCAGAGATCCACCTGCCTCTGTCTTCCGAGTGCTGGAATTAAAAGCATGTGCCACTACTGCCAGGCATCCCACTCATTCTTTCAAAACTCTGTGCTCTGAGCTCCTCTTTGCAACATTCAGTGTAGCGCTCACATATCCAGGCCATACTGTGCGTACCTCTGACATTGCATTTGTGCATTCATTCTTTCAACGTGGACCTACTGTGTGGCAGACGTGATTATACTGCATTTTAATCAGCATCATAGAGTGTAGCTTGCCTCCTTCTCCACTAGACTCTGTCCTTAGAGGCAAGGACCAGACCTCCACATGCCCAGGGCAGAACTCGGCAATGCAAAGACTCAGTAAGCACTTGTTAACTAAGCCTTCTCCCCATCCCCAAGCCTTCAGACATGCTGTTCCTTTCACCTAATATCCTCTTACTCCCTGTGGTATTTGAGCAAATTGTTCTCACTGTGAACATCCCTTCTTCAGGAAGAGTACCTTTTGATTCCCAGATAAAGTGGTAGAATCCCCAACACGAAGCTCTCAAAATGGCTTAACCTCCCGTACATTAATGTAATTCCTTAAAATTTATATTCACCTTTAGAATCTCAGCCTCAAGAGAACAAAGGCTCTGGATATCCTCTTTATGTCCTTATACCCAGAAGTAGAATATCATATCATTTTTCATTATTTCAGATGGTTCGTGGCCCAGCAGCACAAGCAATCTCTTGGGTACTGCTAATTCAAGACCTCAGGCCCCATCCAGACCTAATGTATTCTGTAAGTATATGGCAATATAGTTAGTAAGTATAATAACTGTTGAACTGGCTGGGCGGTGGTGGCGCACGCCTTTAATCCCAGCACTCGGGAGGCAGAGGTAGGCGGATCTCTGTGAGTTCGAGGCCAGCCTGGTCTACAAGAGCTAGTTCCAGGACAGGAACCAAAAGCTACTGAGAAACCCTGTCTCGAAAAATCAAAAAAAAAAAATAACTGTTGAACTGGACAAATGGAACCAGTTCAGCATTGGTGTCCCCATTGTCTAGCAGAGGGTCTAGTTCAAAGTGGGCAGCAAGTGCTTAAGGAGTGAACATTGTCTTCTGTGTTCACAATGTTCTCTTTAACTAACTTATAAACCAAATTTGGGTGCTAGTAGCGTTTAATTTTTATGTTCTCCTTCTTATCTATATAACTTGAAATCCAGCACTGCATGCCTAGTAAGAATCCACAAAGACTAGAAGAAACCAACTTGATGCTTTGGTGTTGACTAATACATTATCCCCTTGTGGATTCAGAGGGGGATATTTTGGTGTGCGGGGTAGACAGCGGTATTCGTTGTTGTCTAAAGACCCCAAATCTTTACACCGTGACTAGATCTAGTTTTAAATTTCATTCTCATTTAGGAATATCCCACTCAGGGCAACAAAATCTAGGGGCTTAAGAATGAGAAGTTTGAAGATCCAATTTCAGCTCTATGCTCAGGACACTGTTTGGTTTGAAGAGGCCTAATTCTGCCACTTCTCCAAGCAAACAGTGCGACAGACCCTTTGCAGTGGTATGTTTTAGTATAATTACCCTTCCAGATTTTCTCAAGGCAAAAACAGTGCTTTTTGGCATTTGGTCTTAGTATTAGGATGACTTACAGACTGTGGGCAAAGGCTTTGTGAAAACAGGCATATTGGTGCATAAGGTTAGCTCTTCTATTTTGAAACTAGGTATAAAAATTATGGCAATGTGTTGAATGAACACTTGATGTTTGGAGTGAACATTGCAGAGCATCTGTGTGTATTTATGGAGCCTGAGCTCATAAACACTACTTTTGACCCTTATGAGCTCATGTCTTCACACCAAGGTTTTATCTTGCTTTTGCGAGTGTATTCGTGCTAGCGAGATGGCTCAGTGTGTAAGGGTCCTTGTCACCAAGGCTGATGACATGAGTTCAGTCCCAGGAAGCCATGTGTTGGGAGGGAAGATTCTAGCCTACATCCATCCTGGGTCGGAGCTGAATCGCGTGCGTCTGCCCAGGAGCGGGGAGCATGACGTCTCTGTCTGAGGCGTCTTACCTCACTTCCTCTTCCTCCCAGCATTCTGTTCTGTTTACTCCACCCACCTATGTTCTAAGCTATGAGGCCAAGCAGTTTCTTTATTATAATTAACCAATGACCTTCCTCCATCACTGAGTTATATTACCAACCTTTTAAACACTTTTAATTTTGAGACAGTTATGTTCTAAGTACAAAGGCTGGCCTTGAACATGAGACCCAACTACTTCAGCCTCTGAGTAGCTGAAATTACAGGCCTGTGTTGCCAGACCAGTTTAAGGCTATGGGGTTTTACAAAGAAGAGTTAGAATCTTAGAATCCCACAACTTTGACCTTTAAATTACAGATCACACATTTTTCCAAAAGTGGTACACTGGAGTCACTTAAGCCAGGAGTGATGGCCAGTAAGCAGTGTCCCTGACCCCTCTGGATAACTTTTCTCACCCAAAGTTCCAAAGTCATTTCAAAATCCTCCCCAAAACAAGAAGGTCACAGCAACACCCCACTCCTGGTACAAATTTCTGTCTTAGGGTTACTATTGTTATGATGAAACACCATGATCCAAAAGTTGGGGAGGAAAGGGTTTATTTGCCTACATTTCCATACCATAGTTCAACATTGAAGGACATTAGGTCAGGAACTCAAACACAAACTCAAATATGGAGGTAGGGGCTTTGCAGAGACCTTGAAAGATGCTGCTTCTTGTCTTGCTCTCATGGTTTGCTAAGCCTGCTTTCTTATAAATCCCAGGACTAACAGCCCAGGGAAAGAAAGCACCACCTCCAATGGACTGGGCCTTCCCCCATCAATCATTAGTTAAGAAAATTCCCTACAGGTTTGCATTTGTGGAGGCATTTTCTTATTGAGACATTTTCTCAGTTGAGGTTCCCATCTCTCAAATGACTCTTGCCTGTGTCAGTTTGACATAAAACTAAGCCCAACTGACCCCTTGTCAACTTGACACAAACATATCATTCTAAGCCATAACACTTAACACCCCTCCCCCCCCCAAAAAAAGAACAGTTCGATTGGTCTAGAGGTCAGGAATCCTGACCATGTGCTCAGCACCCAAAGCAACGTACACAGGTTATAGTAAGCACAGAGGGATGTCAGTTCTAATTTGGCCACTTTGTATCCATTCTGACACTCTGTTCTCTGAGACACAAAATGAGAAAATCCTTAAACCTGGCTGGGAACATGAAGTAGGGTTTATCAGAGGTTGGTTCACTGCTATTGCTTACTACTACTAGTAAAACTCAATAAGTAGTTTTAACAGTGGACTGTACAGCAATAGAGTTATGACTCCTGCCACCTGCCCCTTAGCCATTGCAATCTGTTTTCATTCATTAGAGTCATTTCCCCGAGACATTTTAGCCAATATGTAAGAATGAAAGATGGCCTCTTGTGACTTACAACTAAAGACCAGTCTTTCTCCTTGCTTTTGGGCCCTGTGATCTGACTCCAGCCTCACTCCCCTTACCTCTTCCATGCCAGTAAAACAAGTCAACATTTCCTATGTACGCCACACCCTTCATTGCTGTTTCTTCATCTGGAATCTGCATCTTATCTCCTTTTGATTTCCTGGTCAAGTGCCATCTCCTCCACTAAACCTTGCTATCCCACAATACATTCATTGTTCTAGAGACTCTTTCCCTTTGTCACTGCGCAGGCATCAATGTGAAGCTCAGACTTCAAATCTGTGCCTGCAGCTCCTGTGTCAGGCACCTGGCGATCCTGTCTGATCCAGTTTTAGATTTCCAAACCAGGGTTTGTCTGCACTCAGCTAGTGACATTTGGGGCTAAATATTATTTTCTTCTCTTTTTTTTCGTGGTAAGCTGTATTGTTTGTCTAAGATCTCTGCCAGTTACTTTTTCTGCCGACAGTTGTGGCCACTAAAAACATCCAAACATCTCCAGACACTGCAAAATGTCCCAGGGTGGTCAAACTGACCTGCATTTGGGAGCCGCTCCCACCGAGACCCTCCATGGAACTGTGGAGGTGTGAACAGGGATGGCTCTCAGTAGGTGCTTGTGAAAGAGGACCAGATAATTAATACCATTCCTTGAATAACTGGCAACAGAAGCCTGGAGTCCACTCTGGAGCTTGGCCTTGGAGGCAGAGAACCGAATGGTGGCAGAGCGGGCTGAGTGATTTATTTTATCCCACTAACAGGTGGGAGCCGCGTCAGGAGTCCCGGTGCTAACCTCACCACTGGGAACTGTCACTTGAGGAGAGCATCTTAGACTCTCTGAACTTTCCTTCTCTCGTTCTGAAAACTGGGGATAATAATGGAAACCCACACAGGGCTGTTGTGAAGATGGATTAGATTAGACACATCATGTGGTTAGCCCAGAGCCTGGAATGTAGAAAGTACTCGATACTTGTGCGAAGCTGTTATTACAATGGACACTTAGGATATAGTTCCATCCTTTCAGAGGTCTTGACACTGTGATCTCCACTTGATCAGTGGGTTGTGATTGGAATTTGGAGCTTTGGATCCCAGCCTTCCCAGAATCATAGTTACCTGACATGATGAAGACAGAATCCCATGCCGGACAGATGTTCACCCTTTAATCTAGAATCTGGGTGTCCACTTGTACAGCAAAATTCTCTTTCAAGTGATACATACTATCTTCACATAGAACTGTCATTGGGAAACTCAATAGCTGCACGTTACACACCTTGGCGTAGCGAGGTGGTAGATTGGATATAGGACACCCGTGTCAATTGGAAAAAAAAAAACAAAACCACACCTGCCTGTAGCTCACTAACTTAAGCTGGGCTTCAGGCTCTAAGAAACAGACCCATACGTTTAGACGAGTTGACATCGGCTCTCAGCAACACTAGAGTTTTGGTGCAAAAACTGATTGAGCTGCTTTGGCTCAGAGAACGTGGGACAGAAGCTCAGGGATCAACTGCGGGTAGTGGAGCCAACTCCCTCCTTGAGCCAGTCAGATAAGAATATGTGTCAGGGCAGGCTAGCTACAGAAAGACAAAATGATTCTCTTGCCTTGCAAAATAAATATCAAACAGGTCAGAAAAATGTAGGTCCGTACTGGGTCTATAGCCCACAAACCAACATGGGAAAAGGCATTAAACCTTCTAAGACCTGATTTTGCTCATCTGTAAAAGGAGGCGGTGAAAACTGGCAGTTGTCATTTTCTGCTGCGCACATCAAAGAGAGGCCGCTAACTGTACAAGTCTGCGCAGTGAAGGATTTTTGCAGACTTGACTAGCCATCAACAAAACATCTGACTAACAAATACATCTGAAAAAACATTTTAAAAAAACCCTTAGCTTAGCTTTCTGTCCTTTGGTAGGCTGGTTTCATTCCTTGATAGGTTGGTTGGTTCATTCATTTCTTCGATCTGTAGTTGTCTGAGCACACCCTATTCGCTACTGGGACACACCACCTTTGTCCTCAGTTGGGATTTACATAAAGCGGTAAGATCGACTTCTACTTCTACGTATAGCAGAACACTCAACATGGGATCTTTTCTCCTTCAGACAGGAGCTCCTGTGCCGGGCAGACTATGACTTGGGGACAGAACTGCTGTAGAGTCTAGCGTCTGGGGCCAGGTCCAGCTTTGTTTGGGGGCGCCCTGGCGCTTGCCCGGTCGCCGGTAGGTGGCGCCAGACGCCCTGGTGGTAGTCGTTGTGCAGGGCCGCGCTGGCCTGGCTCCGCCCGCCGGGTCCGGTGCCACGCGCTCCGCCTCCCGAGCAGCCGAGTGCGTCTGAGGCGAACCCGTGCCAGGCTTGGGGACGCTGCCAGGTTTCCCTCAAGCCTTGGCCTAACAAAGAGAAGCAAATTACAAAAATGGAAATTTTCAAACTAGCGTTCAGTGGTATTGAAATCGACGTTTGTGCAGAACGCAGGCACAGACCACATTCGTGCTATTTTGTGATTAAAACGATACCAAAAATACCTCCTTGCTTTAGTTTTCATCTTCTAAAACAGCCTCTTCCTCTCTTCTAATTGCCGCCTTACTTTGGGGGAGCGGTAAGCCCCTAACCACTGTTGAATTGGTAACATTTGCATCAGGGTGTTTGAAATCTGGCCTCTGCTGATTCTCTCTCTCTCTCTCTCTCTCTCTCTCTCTCTCTCTCTCTCTCTCTCTCTCTCTCTCTCTCTCTCTCTCTCTCTCTCTCTCCCTCTCCTTTCCCTTCCCTTCTCTTCCCTCCCTCTCCCCATCTCCACCCCCCCCCTTCCCTTGCTTTCTTTTAGAGTTTAGCTTCAAACTAACTGTGTGTGCACTTTCCTCCTGGGGAAATATAAAGATGTTCCTAGACACTGTACCAAAGAGTTTTGTATTATGAGGCTTCAAGTCTTAGGACAGCACATACATCCTCAAGGGTCATCTTGATTCAAGTGGCAAAATCTGACGGTAGCCTTGCTGGAAATTACCTTGTACACTTCAAAACAAAGCAAAGATTTTGAAGTGGCTGTTGAGCTGGGTCTTGAATGATTTTACTTAACACGAAGTTGTGTAGAGAGCCTGACTATGTCCTCTTGGCTTGTTTTTGCAGTTGCTAGACAGGCCCAGTCCCCAGTGGGCTCCTGTGAAAGGCGTCCTATTCCCACCCCAGCTCTCTGCATCATTTCTTTCCTTGGAAGCTTTGGCTCTCTCCTTCTGCAGCTGTGTTTGCAGTGCCTGGAGACAGGTGGGGGAGTAGCCTCCCTGCTGAACCTGCCAATTCCCTCTCCAAGGACTGTCTGAATAGCTATTAAAAATTAAAGGACACACGAGCACACACACACACACACAAGAACACACACACACACACTTTTTGTTCTTTGTTTTTTGGTGGAGGTTACTGTCATTCCAGGGTCCTGGTGCCACTTTGCAGACTGAGATTAAATTCTACAGTCATTCTCTTGTCTGTGTTCTTCAGCCCACAAAGAACATCCACTGGTACATCTTTTCAGGCGCTCTAGAAGGTCTGGGTTCTATGGAAGTGGTCAGGAGTAGACCTGCAATGGATCTTGGAAGAGAGGTGCTCCCAGCTCAGGAGGTAAACAGAGCCCATGAGAACATGAGTAGCAAGGAGGCCACGTGGCCATGTTGGCAGTTAGAGGCTTACTGTTTATCTGGGTTTGGGCCCCTGCAAACTAGAATTTTCTACCTGGGGCACATGATAACAACCCATTGCAGACGATTAGAGTTTTGCAGGTTTCATGGTACAACCAGAAATCTAATTTTCCTTCCCAGTCTGGATTCAGAAACTTCCAACTCTTCCCTGAGCACTTGGTCCTTAGTACCCAGCTGCCACCCCCTACTTTCCCCAGGGCTGTTTCCCCCCTTAGTACCCAGCTATCCCCTTCTTTCCAAGGGCTGTTTCCCCCCTTAGTACCCAGCTACCCCCTGCTTTCCCCAGGGCTGTTTCCCCCTCTTACTACCCAGCTACCCCACCCCCCGGTTTCCTCAGGGCTGTTTCCCCCTCTCAGAATGTCCCCTCATCCTCTTCTCTGATTAACGAACTTTTGGTTTTCTTTTAAGACTTGTTCCCAACATAGGCTCTCTAGTCTTTCACAGCTGTGCCCATGCCCATGAGTGGTTATCCATGTAGAATTAGTAATCCTGCCACAGTTAAATGCCACTGATTGCTCGGCATACCATCCTGCACTAAGGCCATTTTTCCCCCTTTTTTTCTTTATCCCTCTCTCATCCCTGAGAGTCTATATTTTTTGCTCAGGTCAGGAATATATCTTGTTTACCTCATGGCCTTCACATCAAAGGTGTTGAGGAAACTGGATGTTGACAAGGAACACACCCGGTTTTTAAATGATTCCAAAGGGCCAGCTTGGACCCTCTTAGGTTCTCTGTGTTCCGCTGTCAGGGGTCTCTAGATATGTCTGCAGAGATGAAAGTAAAAACTTGGAGTTTATGTTCACATGTGAGTTTCCACAGCTCTGAGAGAGTCTTCTGTTCACGTTTGAGGAGCACACAAATGGAAAACCCCAGTACCCCAGTACAGGCTCATGCACAGGAGTAAACGCCACTCAAATCCTGGGAACTGGGTGCATTTCCTGCACTCTTATGCTCTGACACACGCCTAAGGGTTAGACTTACAAGTTGTGTTCATCAGGTTGATTTGTGCAGTTGCTGAAGCTGGAAACCTGGAGATGTCCTTGGGACCCCCCTTTCCCCTGCTTCCCACACTGAGTTTCCATCATGCCATGGCACCTCTCTGGGAAATACTTCGCAGATCTACGGACTGCTCTCCAGCCCTGCTCTGTTCTAAGCCCTTATCGGTTCCTACTTAGACAGTTGCCAAAGCCCCCTCTCCCTGGTTCTAATCTCCCTGTCTCACCACCCTTCAGTTCTTAAACCTTGCATAATCCTTTGCTTGCCTTTGTGTGGTGTCCCCATCGCTTACCCCATCTTTTCCGACCCCTCTTAACATATTGTGCTTTGTGTCTTTGAATTTGATAAATTCTCACCATTTTTTTTTGTGCATGTGTGAGTGTGTGTATTTTGGTTTTCAAGACAAGAATTCTTTGTGTAACCCTGGCTGTCCTGAAACTCACTCTGTAGACCATGTTGGCCTCAAACTCACAGAGATATATCTGCTTCTGCCTCCCAAGTGCTGGAATTAAAGGTGTGTGCCACCACTGCCTGGCCAAACTCTCACCATTCTTAAAGGTTTATCCTTGTGGTCTTCTGGGATTACTGTCAGTGTTCAGTCTTTCAAGAGAACATCCTTAGAGGTATACATCATACTTATCTCTATTCTGTCCCTTCTGGGTAAATCAGATAATCATTATTGATATTCCTGATGCTGGATTCTTTCTTCGTGCTTCCATTATTGGTTGTAAGTATAAAGTTATTGGTTTTGATTAATTGCATATTTGCTTTTCCATGAACAGTATATCCCATGAGGAAAGGATCATTTCTCTTGCACAAAAGAGTTCATCCTCAGAGCCAGGGCTCAACATATATCAGGTGGGTGAGAAATAATTTTTGGAAATTGAAACAATGAGAAATATTAGCAGGTCATCTGTTATAGACATGTGGCATGAAAATAGTCACATACAAAAATAGTCTCATACCATAAACAAAGACGCTCACCTGAAACAAGCCTCAAAGATGTTTGTGCGTGGGAAGACTTGAACTATGGTGTGATAATCCTCTGGCCCCTCTCTCCTGCTATTTGAAAATTCAGAAGAGAACGAGAAAAAAAATATTTGTTTTACAGCTCTACCCAGATCCAGCCCCCCTTTTCGCTCCCCCTTGCATCAAGTACATCCTGTACTTTTGGCAACATGTTGACTGGATATTTAAAAGCTGTGAACTGTTCTGAAAATTTCACATACTGGGTTATGAGCCATGTGTGTTTGATCAAAATTCAATTACTCCACTGTACCATACTTGGAAGCCAATCATCCCGAGTTATGAAGGATGACGAAATAGGGAACCTAATTGGTTCAGTATGGGAAGAGTATCAACCAAGCTTGTTATGATAAATAGCTTCCTGTGTTAAGGGTTCTCCAGAGCTTACAAGTATCTTGGCTTGCTCCTTCAGTGCAATAGGAATATTGTTCCTAGGGACCTCCTAGATCATTGTCCCTCCTGGCGAAGGCAGTTTTCTTCTACTTACTCCTTCTGTACAAGCACAGAGCAGGGCTTCCCCTCTTCTTTTCATCTCTTTATTTAGAATTTGAGCACCTGATGACTTCCTTACCTTTTTTTCCCTTAGAAAAACAATTTCAAAACTTATATTCCAGATACAGAAAGCAATGAATATCTTTGTATCCACTGCTTAGAACTAAGAAATAATCATTTTTTTCATGTTGAATATCCCTTGTATCTACTTCTTAGCTAAGAAATAATCATTTTTTTTATTTTTCTTATCAGTGTTTTTATTTTTACATTCTTTCCTCTGTTTCTTGAGGCCTAGATTGTACCCTGGTGTGTTGGGATTTCCAGGCTAACCTGCCAGACCCAGAAGGATCTGCAGATTATTCTGGAGATGGAGCTGTAAGTTACCAGTGTCTCAGGTGTTGAAATTTTGTCTGCATTAATTACTTCTTGCATTGCCGTGGCAACCTACACCATGGAAATAACGTGAGACAGGAGGGTTCATCTTGGCTCATGGAATCCTGTCAATCACAGCAGGGAAGACATGATGGGGGGGGCACAGGGTGGAGGAGGCCCTCAACATCCCAAATCAGAAGGCAGGGAGAGCTGGCTGCCACTGTCATGGTCCTCCCTCCAGACCTACATTATAAAGGGCCTGCAGCCTTCATATGCTGCCCCAAGCTGGGAGCCAAGCTTTCAGAACATGAGCCTGTGGGGGACATTTCAGACTGAAAACATCACTGTCAAAGAGTTGCTGGTTTAGATTGTTGACAAGATTACAGGAATTCATAGAGGTTTGCTTTGGAAGTAATGAGAAAACCCAAGAAAACAGATTGATTCTGAGAAGATTTAAAAACAAAACAAAATATTTCTGTGGTTTTTGGCCTTTATGAACCTACGTACACAATATTTTTCAGGGAAAGACATCTTGAGTTTGGTGGAGGTGTTATCTTTTAGTGATCTTAGTAAACGGTCAAACAACTGTGTGGTTGCCATTTTCTTTTCTTTTCATTTTAGGGGTCAGAGACTTTAGCCCAGGATGGCCTCAAACCCACCGCGTAGCCACGGATGGCCCTGAACTCTTGATCCTCCATCTCCCAAGTGCTGGGATTACCTGCATTCATTACCGTGTCCAATAGATGAATGCAATTTAACTTCTGAAGAACAGTCGATAGCAACGACGATGGTTTCCTTAGCGTCAGCTTCAGGGCTCAGTCATTTTGCGCATGTTTGGCCTTATTTCCAGTCTGCTACCTGCCTTTACGTCTCCAAGTTTCTTTTCATTTTATCTTCTACTTGCCTCAGAGTCTCCTGTTTAGCTTGTTAACAAAAATACAAACTGCTAAGTGTGCATTCACGTACTGGAACGCTTGTGTTCCATAAAATGTTGTTTGGGTGAAGAGCGAGGGCTTCAGCTTGTCCTTGACAATTCATTAATCATGAGATCCGCAGTACACTACCCAGGAACAGAAAAAGATGCTTGGTGCAGCAAGCCCCGGAGCCTGCAAAGTCCGGAGCAAACACGAACAGCACGAGACGGCGCTTTGGCCAGGACCGTGCTGGAGCTGTGTTCTGCAGTCGCCAGGGTTATTTTCCAAACTGCAGCGGGGAAACCGCAACATTACGAAGGCCAAAGTGGTGGCCCGCTTGCCTTCCTCGCGCTCCTCTATCTGGTGTATATTCCTTTCATGGCAAGCCTCCCTAAAGAGCTACAAATTTCAAAAGCTGGAATATGACTGTGGGCACTTAGATCTCTCTCTCTTTTTGCAAATCAACTTTATTTTTTGGTAGTAAATCTTCCCCGATTGAATAGCACCGAAGCAGAGAGAATGCTATTATCCACGTACAGTAATTAAGGAAATAGTTCTTGTCACTCTAATAGGGGCAACGGTCTGGCCGACTGTGAGAAAGTTAAGTGGTAGGGAATTCTTGGAATGTAAAGAAAAATCAGGGGAATCCAGTTACGAGCGCGTGGTTGTTCTAAAGACAAACAGGAGGTCAGAGAGGCATTGTTTTTAGGAGTTGGTGGAGACATTAAATAGCAAAACGATGACAGCTCTTATCTGTTTTTGCAAAGAGAACAGAGTAACTCATAATGAAAATCATTCTTTCAAGGAAAGATACTCTTTAATCTCCCTCTTTTGGGTGAGTCTGTCCTTTTTTCATAAGCTTCAAAGTATTAATATATATTTGTTGTTTTTGCTCTGAAATGGGGTCTTAGCTTGGCCTTGAACCTGAAGCAATTCTCCTGCCCCAGACTCTCAAGTTCTGGGATTACATAAGTGTACCACCATACCCAACTTCACTGTATTAAGATGTAGTCTCACTAAATACAGGTCAAACTTCCAAACGGCAAACGGCAGTGTTAACACAATTGTGTCAATAATTGTAATCAGCTTCTTATGGAAGGACCGCATTGGATAAGTTGAATTGGTGCCCAGAGTAGGAAAAAAAAATCCCTTATGGATTTCACGAGCCAGAATGCGGTGTCCCGTCATTCGTTCCTGTGTTTTTTATCAGTCTTCTGATCATTTGCATTAACTCACCTAGGCTAACAATATCTCATTCTATCTCAAGCATGGCAGAGGAACGTGTGACCATGCTGACTAGTTTTGAAATAAATGGTACCCTGGAGCCACAAGACACATGGAAAACAGAGTTATTTTATTCCTTTACAAGCACTGGAGTGAAGGAGTTAGGACTTGCAAAGGAGCACAAGTAGTGTTACTGACCATCTCCCTGAGGATGCTGCTCTAGGGGTCTGGAGCACAAGTAGTGTTACTGACCATCTCCCTGAGGATGCTGCTCTAGGGGTCTGGAGCACAAGTAGTGTTACTGACCATCTCCCTGAGGATGCTGCTCTAGGGGTCTGGAGCAGTGGCTCAGTGGTGAAGAGCACTGGCTGCCCTTCCAGAGGACCTAGATTCAACTCACATGACAGTTCACAACTGCCTGGAACTCCATTTCCAGGGGATCCGATGTTCTTCTCTGACCCCCCGGCACCAGTCACACATGTGGTAAACATAAAGGCAGACAAATAGTCATACACGTAACCAAAAAATAATAATAAAAGAACCGTACACTCTAGCCCCTGCTCCTACATGATAATCTACAGGCAACCTACCAACTGCGGTTGAGAATCAGTGTTCCTCAAGGGATGAGCCCCTTGATAGGTTATCTGACCCCAAATGATCATTTGTGTACATACGAGCAATGCTCAAGAGACTCCATATGAAGTGTGTGTGTATAAATCAATAATATACTAATAATTAAAGAAGTTATGGACGTGAGGGGGGATAGATGGAGTTTGAAAGATGAGAATGATGGAAATACAGAATTCACGTGAAATTCACAAGAAAAAAGTGCTCTGAACATGGAGAGATCTAGAGGTCAACACACTATTTCTGTAAAGGACCAAAATATTTGTGTGCCCTGTAATCTCTGTCACAGCCTCTCAAGTCTGATGTGTGATGTAGGCTCTGTTATACAACACACAAGATGAGTGTGGCTGCTTCCAGGAAAGCTCTATCGGCAGACACCGAACTCTGAATTTCATGTAATTTTCATGTATCAAGAAGTTTTCTTTTTCTGATTTCCCCCCACATGCTACAAATGTAAATATCCAGACAGCAACAAATTGGATTTGGCTCACTGGCCTTACCCATAACTGATTCTGGCCCTGGTGGTCAGTTTTCTTATTTTCTTCTTCTTCTCCTCCTCCTCCTCCTCCTCTCTCTCTCTCTTTTTTTTCTCTCTTTCTCCCTCTTTCTGTCTCTCTTTCAAGATGAGAAAGTATAGTGAGAGTGTTTTCTAGGGATGTATCTATGATGAATCCAGATGGAGCCTAACCCAAAACACATTTTTTTTTTTTTTGGAAAAAATGTCACTAAGGACAAATTTGTTTGGTTGGGGGTTTCACCCCAACTCCTGGCATTCATTTTGAAATGTTTGGTGGAAAGTTCCATTTCAAGTCCCCTCCCCTGGGAGTTGCCACAGTCCAGACTTCACCTCCAAGAAAGTCCACTAAATGGTGACCCCTCCCCATGCCTACAGGCTATTTAAACTGTCCCCCAGAGAACAAACATGTGGTCTCCCTGGTTCTCTGTCCCCCTCTCCCTGTTTTCCCGGAGGGTCACCCGGGAACGCTGGCATCCATTAAACCTGGGCCTTTTCAAATTTGGTTTAATTTGGATTATTGCATCAGCGGAGAGGTTTGTTGGGCCAAAGAAGCTTAACAAAATTGTTGCCCCTTTTGCTATAAACATCGCCCAGTTCATTTGTCATTGTCTGGGTGTCACCTTAGGTATTATTTAGTAGGGGGCTAAACTTGGTTCTCTGCTGCTGGCAGAGTGAGCTCTCAGGACTGGTTACTTCCAGATCCAACACAAGGAAGGGAGAAGTCTGTCAGTGTTGTTGAATCCATAGAAATCTCTCAATGCTACGGCGCTAGCTAATCTTATGTCAACTTGATTCGCAGGCTAGAGTTGTCTGAAAGGAGGGCACGTCAGTTGAGAAAAATGCCTTCATAAGATCCACCTGTAACTCATTTTCTTAATTAGTGATTGATGGGAGAGGTTCCAGACCACTGCAGGTGGTTCCATCCCTAGGCTGGAGAAAGCAGGTTGAGCAAGCCCGGGGAAGTAAGCCAGTAAGCAGCACCCCTTAATGGCCTCTGCATCAACATCTCCCTCCAGGATCCTGCCCTGTTTGGGTTCCTGTTCTGACTTCCTTCAATGATGAACAGTGCCGTGGAAGTGTAAACGGAATAGATCGTTTTCTTCCCAGCTTCTTTTTGGTTATGGTGTTTTGTCACAGAGGTAGAAACTCTAAGACAGTTATTGAGTCCATAAATATAACTGTTGGCAGAGGTTTATTTTTTTTTGTCTGGACTGTCGGCTAGCTCTTTCCCATCAGCTGCTCCCAAATAACCACACAGAGACTTATTATTAATTATAAATGCTTAACTGATGACTTAGGCTTGCTACTAACTAGCTCTTACAACGTAACCCAATTTTTTTTATTCATCCTCTGCCATGTGGTGGTACCTTCTTTCAGCATAGTCTATTTATTTATTTTGTTTCTCTCCACATCTCTTCATGACTCCTGAGATCCACCATTCTTCTTCCCAGCATCCTCCAAGTCTGGCTCTCCTGTCCAATATCTTCCTGCCCAGCTATAGGCCAGTCAGCTTTTTATTAACCAGTGGGAAAACACATATTTACAGTGTACAAACATTTCCCCACAACATATAACAACTACCTCGGTCAACATGGCCACCTTATTCTTGAACACAGTGAGCAAGGTTGGACCTTAGTAGGTCAAATGGTAACTGACACAAATCAGACTGTCTTTTCTACTGTTGCTGAGAAACTTCTGTAGTGAGAGCATTCACACAGGATGCAAATATCCTCACACCGTGGGATATTCTGAGATGTTGGTCCTTACTTCTCTCTCCTAGTCATCCTTGTTACCAACCTTCCAGTTAAAAAGACATTTATTATTACTTTTGAGAATTTCATACATGGTGGTTGTAGCTACATCATTTATACCCAACATTCTCCCTGATTCAGCTCCTCCTTTCTCATCATTCCATTCCTTCTCAACTTCATAACATCTTACGTATGTTTGCATGTATGTATAATCTATACATGTATTAGTCAGGGTTCTCTAGTGAATAAGAGAATAGAATGAATCTATCTATATCTATCCCTATGTATACACATGGTTTTTATTAGAGTGGCTTACAGGCGTTGGTCTGACAATTCCAGCAATGGCTGTTTCTCAAGTTCAAGAACCCATCAGTTACTCCATCAATGAGGCTGGGTGTCTTAGGTGATCTTCAGTATAAATCAAAATGCCAAAGAGGTAGGCTTTAATACCAGTGAAGGAATGAACTTGCCATGGGGAGTGAGGACAAACAGGCAAAGAGAAAGCTTCCTTCTTCCATGTTTTTATATAGGCTGCCACCAGAAGATGTGTCTCTTCACATCAAATTATCCAGGTTTAGGTTGGGTCTTTCCATCTTAAATAATCCAACCAGGAAAAATACTTCACAAATTGTACCCACCTGCTTGGGTTTTAGTTAATTTCAAATGTTGTCAAGTTGATACTCAAGAATAGCCATCACACTCACTGAGTAAAATTTTTAATATTTTATTAACATATACATTATATATAATAATGAGTTTCATAATATAATTTCATACACATATATAACATATTTTATTTGTATTTACCCTTCCATTGCCCTTTTATTGACTAAGATTTGTCTGAGAATCAGAGCCACTTCAGTCCCGAAGCAGGACTGCTTTCTTGCTAGATGAAAGCAAACTCATGTGGTACAGCCTACTTTGCAGGCAGAGAGCAAAGCGTTTATCTGAACAACACTGGCTTTGTAGACACCAGCCTCTGAATTGATTTGCTCTGGTAAAGAGACCATTTTTATGGGTAGAGCCTTTCTTGCTTGGTGTGTTTGAGGTTTTCAGTTTAATCTCCAGCAATACAAAAAGGGCGGTGCTGGGGTGTGTGCATGTGAGAAAGAATATTAAGGTGCTGTCATGTAACTATAGGCATCTATAATCACTTTACAAAATACGTGCACCTTTGTAAATGTCCATAGTGGTTAATTAAGAAATAAAAATCTCTACTTCATGACCTATTATTGGGAGACAATGTCTCTCTCAGCCACTATAGGCATTTGAATAAATACCTCAGTGCCGAGTATGGGTTATCTCTTTCTGAGCTGGTGGTCAGTGGGCAGCATTCAAACATCCCAGGCCACTGCCATTTCTCTTGGGCAGCCACCAGAACCATACTGCTGAAAACCTCATATGCTTGAGTCATAAGATATGGAAAACTCACCGGTACTGATCTGGAAGCTCCAACCCTACTGGCTGGCTTTCATAGTGCCAGAACATTTTAATTATGTTACTAAGGAGAAAAGGAATCAACCTTTTTACTCAGATGTAAACCCTGCAAGTAACAATAATGCCTGGCCTGGCTAGGACATGCCGACTTGTGCAATGGTAGTATGAAGGTTATGGTAGTGACTGTCTTAGGCTGTCTATGACTGTGGAAAGATGCAGTGTAACCACAGCAACAATTATAAAGAAAAACATTTAGGTGGGGGCTGGCTTACATTTCAGAGGTTTAGTCCATTGTCATCATGGCTGGAAGCATGGTGGCATGCAAGCAGACATGGAACTGAAGAGGTAGTTGAGAGTTCTATACCTGGGTCAGCAGGCAGCAGGAGAGACTGAGATAGACTAGTCATGATTTGAACTTCTGAGACTTCAAATCCTGCCCCTAGTGATACACTTCCTTCAGCGTGGCCACGCCAACTCTAACGAGGCCACACCTCCTGATAGTACCACTCTGTATGACTAAGTATTTTAACACATAAGTCTGTGGGGGCCATTCTTTTCCAAACCACCACAGTAATCAACCACTTTCTGATTGGATTTACAGCCCACTCCACAAAATAGAGCTCATGTCTGATACTGCTAATTAGGCCCAAAACCTATGACTGGCTAGGTCATAAGCCTGGGGAGACCCTAATGCTGACATTTTTCTAAATGAACATAGCATTAAACTGCCCTGTAAGTTCTTATCTTTATACTAGATTAGTGCATCTCTCAACCCTCATCAGAGAATCTTCTTTTTTAAGTAGATGGTGATTAATACAGAGACCCACAACTGGCTAGACTGTGGAATGCTAACTCTGAATGGGACATTTATGTCACACACCCCTCCCCCAAGGCTCGGGGATTGTGTGGAAGAGGGAGAGGATCTATTGTAAGTATTGTTAAGCAGTGGTTATCTGCATTATTTGTGGCCATGACAGGGCTGTTGCACCCGTCCACTTTCAACTGCTATGACTGTACGTACAAGATCGAAATCTCAGCATGGCCAGGGGAGGACCTCATGAAGTCCTACACTGAGCTGAGAAGTTATTGGCATTTGATGGCTGCTGGGGGAGGAAACATAAGTCTTCTTCAGGGATACTACTTCTGAAAGATTCCCCATGCTCCAGTAGATAGTACCACACCCATACAGGAAGCACTAAATGGATCCAGTGTGTCTAAAAACAACAACAAAAGAGCAAATGAAATGGATAAGGGGTGGGGAGAAAGTGAAGAGGAGGAGGTGGGAGATAGATTTGACCAAAACATATTATATGCACGTACATATTTCTCAATTAAAAAAATTCTCAACTCTCTGGGGTTGGAGAGATGTCTCAGTAGTAAGGAACAATTTTTGCTCTTGCAGAGGACTGTGTTCAATTCTCAGCACCCACATGGTGGCTCACAACCATCTGTCTCTCCAGCTCCAAGGGATCCAAAGCCTTCTCATTTCCATGGATACCAGACCTCCCTCTTTCATTCCTTCCCTCTCTCTTTCTTCCTTTCCTCCCCCTTTTATCTTTTGTGTATGTATGTATGTATGTGTGTGTGTGTGGGGGGGGGAACACTGCATCTAAAAAGAGTTTGTTTGGTAGCCTTCTGCCCTTTTCTATTTCATGGAGCAATGAGAAACATGGCGTCTTGATAGAAAGCTGTGGAAGCTCTCTCTGAGCCTGGGCTTCTTTCGTTGGGATTTTAAAAAATTATTAGTGATTTAATATTATTTCTTTCTATAATAACAATCTTATCCAAGCAGATTATTTTATTTTGGTAGGTCATACGCATCAAGAAATCGTCTTGTTTTGGATTCTTCACTTTAGGGAAATATGTCCTTAAGGTATGTATGTATGAATTCTGAATTTCACTGATATCTGTTGTAATGTATACTCTTTCATCTCTAATTTTATTAATTTAGATATACTTTTTTGTTTAGTTTAGCTAAGAATTGTTAATCTTGTTTATCTTTTCAAAGACCCAATCTGCTTTTCATTGATTCTTTTTATTGTTTGTTTGCTTACATTTTGTTAATTTCTGTCCTGATCTTAGTTATTTCTGACTACTGATCATGGGTTTGGCTTGTTCTGGTTTTAAATTTCCTATGGAGAATCATTCCATTTTTATTTAAGATTACTCTGATTACATTTTTTAATTGGTTAATAGCTGGGCATGGTGATACACACTTTTAATCCCAGCACGCAGGTGGCAGAGGAAGGGGAATCTCTGAACTTGAGGCTTTCCTGGTCTATGTAATGATTTCCAGGAGCCAAGGATTAAACAAAAACAATTTATTAATAATTACGACTACTGAACATGTGTGTATAGCATAAGTATGTATGGTGTGAGCATGTGTGTACCATGGTAGGAATGTCAGAGGACTGCTTTTGGAGGCTGGTTCTTTTCTTCTACCTTAGGATATGTGTGGTGGATTGAACTCAGGTCATCAGATTTGTGTGACAAGCACTTTTATCTGCTGAGATATCTTGTTAAACCAGAGAAAGAGCAACAATCTTGTTTTTGTGCTATGTTGGTTTTGAGACAGGGTCTCCTGCAGCTGGTGGGTTAGCTTGCTGAGGCCCTGGGTGATGCTGAATTTTTGCTCTTTTTCTGGAGCAGCTGGGATTAAAGGCCTGTGCGCCACCAGCCTAGATTCAGGAGTCTCTGCAGAATCGAACCCACGACCTTTGGTTTGCTAGGCAGGTATTCTACCCACCAAGCTGCATCCTAAGCAATAATCTTTTTAAGCAGGTAGTTGTAAGTATAAATTTCTCTTAGAATTGGTTTCATTGTACCCTATAAGTTTTTAGTCTGTTGCATTTTTACTTCAATTATAGGATTTAAAACCTTTCTTTCTTGATTTCCTCAATGACCATACATTATTCAATAGTTTGCTATTCACTCTCACAAGTTTGTGTATAGTCTGTAGTTTTTCTTGCTATTGAATTCTAGCCTTATTCCACTGTAGTTAGACATATTTTGAGAAGTCATTTTAATTTCCCTGTATTTGTTAAGACTTGTTCTGTGTCCTAGTTTATTGTATAGTTTAGAGAAAGTTTCATGGGCTGTGAAGAATATATTCTGTAGTGCTTGGATAGAACATTCTGTAGGTGTCTATTTGATCTATGGTATCATTCAAGTCAGGCATTTCTCTGCTTGTGTTGTGTCAGGATGAACCATTTGTGAAAGCGGAGTATTGAGGTTGCCCATCCTAACTGTGCTGAGGTTAATCTGTATCTTGGTACATAGTAACATTGTTGGGTGTACCCATGTTCAATGTTCAGCATGACACATCTTTGCTTATCTTTCCTGATATTTTTGGCTGAAGTCTACTTTGTCACATGTTAGAACAGTGGCACAGTCTGTTTCAAAATTCTGTCTACCTGAAATAACCTTTTTCATTCTTTCAGCAATTATGCCTGTCTTTCATGGTAAGGAACATTCCTTAGAAACAAGAAATGGACAGATCCTTCCTTTTAATCCAATCTGTTAGTATGTTTCTTTTGATTGGGAAATTGAAATCATTAATTGTTTTTTGAAATGTTATTAAGAAGTATGTATAATTCATTTTATTTCATGTTATTGATTTTGTAGTATGTAGTAGTTTCCTGTTACTCATTTTCTTAACTACTGTTTTAGTGTAGTTTTTTCTTTCACATGGATGTGTTGATCTTTGTTTTTGGTCTGAAATATTCCTTCCAGTATTATCTATCTGTCTGTCTATCTATCATTGTGTATGGGTGTTTTGCCTGCATGTATATCTATCTATACCCCACTTGGTCTGAAATATTCCTTCCAGTGTTTTTTCCAGTATCTTTTATGTTTTCATTATTGTGTATGGGTGTTTTACCTGCATGTATGTCTGTGCACTATGTGCATGCCTGGTGTCCCGGGAGGCCACAAGTATTGGATCCTCTGGGACTGGGGTTACTGACAGTAGTGAGTCACAATGTGGGTACTGGGAACAGAACCAGGGTCCTCTGGAAGACCAGACAGTGTTCTTAACTGCTGAGCCATCTCTTCAGCCCCACTTCTAGTATTTTTTGTATGGCTAGGTTAGTGGCCATGAATTCCTTTAGAATTTTTTCCCCCAGGAAGATTTTCTTTTCCTTCCATTATGGCAGATTGCTTTGCCGGACACAGTAGCCTGGATTGATAACCATTGCTTTTTAGAGCTGGAAAGATGCTGTGTGGTGCCTCCTGTTCTGAAGCTTTGTGTTGAGAAATCTGCGGCTTTTCTGCTGAGTGACCCGATGCTTTTCCTCTACAACTTTTGATAATCTTTGCTTTTGCATATTTTGGGTTTTGATTATAGTATAATGTAGGGCAGTTCTCCAGTCTTGTCTGTTTGGTATTCTAAAGCCTCTTGTGATTGGTTGGGCATCTCTTTCACTAGGTATGGGAAATTCTCTCCTATAATTTTCTATACCTTTAATGTATGTGATGGTTATTCTTGGTTATCAACTTGATGACATCTGGAACTAAAACCCAAATGGCTTGGCACATCTGTGAGGGATGTTTTTTCTTGATTGACTCATTTGATGTGGGAAGACCCACTTCTAATTTAGATCTTTTGAGGTAGGCAGACCCACCTTTAATCTAGGCCATACCTTCTATGGCAGCCTAAATAAAGGACAAAGAAGAAGGAAGCTTGCCCTCTTTCTCTGATTGCTTTCACTCCCTCTGGCAAGTCCGTTCCTTCGCTGGCATCAATTCTTACTTCTTTAGGATTCTGGCATATACTGAAGACTAGCTGAGAATCATTCTAGTAAATCTCATATAATACATATTCATTATATGAGTTCTGTTTCTCTAGAGGACCCTGCCTAACACAGCATGAAATTTCTTCTATATCCATGATTCATAAAGTTGGTCTTTTCATAGCGGCCTTTAGAGCTCTAACATTCTGTGCACATCTTCGTCCTTACAGTATTTCAGTTTGTTTCTTCCTAGCATTTCTCTTAATTAAATTTTACTTTCATATCCTATATTGACCTTAGTTTACTTAATTGTTACTGTTCTCTTGATTTTATTTCTTTTCTCTTTGATTTCTTTGAACACACAGTGATTCTTTGAATCCTTTGATTTTTTTTTTAACTAATATACTTTTGCAGAGGACGTTACTTTAGGATTAGAATTTTTTGGAGGAGTCACTTGCCTTGGTTTTTCTTGTTTCTTGTGTTTTTGTGTTGTGTTATAGGTTGTGTTATTTATTTATTTACCTATTTATTTTTTAAAAAGAAAACAAACTATCCTTTTTCATTACACATACCAATCCAAGTTCCCACTCACTCCCCTCCTCTCAATCTCCCACACACCCCACTACCCCACACCCCATACACTCCTCAGAGAGAGTAAGGCACATTGCTTTGGGGAAGATCCAAGACCCTCCCTATTATATATCTAAACTGATCAAGGTATCCATCCAAAGAAAACAGGTTCCCAAAAAGCCAGTACAAGGATCCTGGTGCCACTGCCAGTGTGGCCTCTCAGTCTACCCCAGCCATGCAACTGCCACCCACATTCAGAGGGACTACTTTGGTCCTATGCTTGTCCCTTCCCAGTCCAGCTGGTGTTGGTGAGCTTCCATTAGCTCAGGTAGACTGTTTCAGTGGGTGTACCCATCATGGTCTTGACCTCTTTGCTTATATTCTCATTCCTCCCACTCTTCAACTGGACTTTGGGAGGTCAGTCCAGTGCTCCGATGCGGGTCTCTGCCTCTTCTTCCATCAGCTTCTGGATGAAGGTTCTATGGTGACCTTTAGGGTTGGTTTTTAAAGGATCACCACCTTTTTTTGTTAAAGGGTTTTTTTTCAATGTTCAGGAAAGACTAGGTTGTGATGGGGTTGAGGTGTCATTTTTCTCTGTGAGACTCAGGTTCAAGGCACCAGCCTTAGCTTTCTGTACTATTAAGAAAGTAAAATAATGTCTACAAAAGCAGTCATTAAAGATTCGTGATGTCAAATAATAGCAGTCCTTATACTCCAGCCACTTCAAGAAGTAACGGACACCAACAGTGTCTCATGCAGCTAGCTGGAGCTTACCATGGGATTTGTGCAGAGCAGGAGAAGCAGTGTAAGGCTAGTTTTAGGGTTAGCTTATGCTCTTTGGAAAATGATATTATAGCAGGCGTCTTTGTTATTGTCCCATTGATGTGAAGAGACACCATGACCAAGGCAACTTATAGGAGAGAACATTTAATTGGGTAGTTGCTTATAGTATCAGGTTTGAACATATTATCATGGTGGGCGGCATAGAGGCAGGCAGGCGTGGTGATGACAAACTAGCTTAGTGTTTACATTTTGATCTGCAGATACTGTGGTGGATGGGAATATGGAGAGAGGAGAGAGAGAGAGAGAGAGAGAGAGAGAGAGAGAGAGAGAGAGAGAGAGAGAGAGCACCTAGACTTGTTATGGCCTTTTGAAACTCAAAACTCAAACCTAGTGACACCCTGGTCTAATAAAGCCTTATCTTCTAATCTTCCCAGAAGAGTTCACCAAATAGAGACCAAGTATTCAAACATATGAGCCTATTGGGCCATGTCATTCAAACCAACACAACAGAGAACTTATAAAGGAAAGGATTCCTGGGTGTGGTGGCATGCACTACTTTCATATTTCAGCATTTGGGAGGCATAAGCAGATAG
Organism: Microtus pennsylvanicus; assembly: GCF_037038515.1. NCBI lineage: Eukaryota > Metazoa > Chordata > Mammalia > Rodentia > Cricetidae > Microtus > Microtus pennsylvanicus. The sequence continues at coordinate 34,590,231 of NC_134591.1, read as the reverse complement.
ATCTCTTTGAGTTCAGGGCCAGCCTGGTCTACATATAGAGTTTCAGGCCAGCCACAGCCATAAAAACACAAACAGATAAACAAAAAAAAAAAAGGAAAAAAATCAGTAGCTCAGTCACTAGGCCTTGAGTCTTTTAGAGTCTGCATGCAGTTTTGCCTGATTTCTGGTTGCCTCTTACACACCTGGGTAGTCAGATCACTGATGCTGGTCACACATCCTGGAGGACCTTCATGGGTCGAGTCATAATTGCTGTTCTTACCCCTGAAGAGTCTTCTGGGAGGTCAGATCACAAGTTCTTGTCCATCTTCTCAGACTGGGTTGGGAATATTAGATTCAGGTCTTGGTAATACCCTTGAAACATATGTCTATGTTGCTCTTAAGATTCCAGATCAGACCAGTTTTCTACCTCACTGAATACTGTACATTTCTGACTAAATATTTTTTTTAGAGTTATTTATTTATTATGTATACAATGTTCTGCCTGCACATATGTTTGCAGGCCTGAAGAGGGCACTAGATCTCATTACAGATGGTTGTGAACCACCATGTGGTTGCTGGGAATTGAACTCAGGACCTCTGGAAGAACAGCCAATGCTCTTAACCTCTGAGCCATCTCTCCAGCCCCTTACTAAATATTTTTGAGATTAATATAATTCCATCATTTCCCCTTCCTTTTCCTCCACCCAAACCTTCTCATGTACTTGCCCCTGCTTATTTTCTTTCAAATTCCTGTTCTCTTTTTCTTTAACTGTTGTGTGTGTGTGTGTGTGTGTGTGTGTGTGTGTGTATACTAAATACAACTCCCTAGTCTATATAATGTTACTTGTATGTATGTACTTCCAGAACTGCCCATTCCATATTGGGTAACCAATTGGTGTGCTCTTCCCTGGAGACCACAACCTCTGCTTTCTGCATCCTTAGCCACCTGAAGTTCTATGTCTAGAGTCGGAGCATGGTTCGAGAGCAGAATTGTGTGATGGGAATTCTGAGTGCTTGTGAGAAAACTCCAAGAATAGAAGACAAGAGTGTTGTGACCTCAGTTTCTTCAAAAGCACCAAATTGTTCCTGGAATGTGCTTTTGTGCCCCTCCCAGGTGAGGCGGATAGGAGTGAGCTTCCTTCAGATTATTCATTACCACTGGCTAGTGCTACTTGTTTATGTGCCTCTAAAACATGTTTTTGCTGTGTGCTGCTTGTCCTTATAATTGTATACTTTACCTATGTGATTCTTCTTAACCCTCAGAATATAACTTGTCTGATGTTATGAATAAAGTTGGCTATTGCATGAGTCTTTAGTTTGCCTTGTTTTACGGGTCCACTTCCCCAGGTTCCACCGCGCTTAGAGTGGTAAACAGTTTAGGGTTGAGGCCTTGGAAGTGTCCCTTGTCCAAATTAGAATGTTGATTGGTGTCATCCTTGTTTATGTCATATATGGGCATGCTGATGAGTCTCCATGGGTGTTGCTTCCCTGACATTCCTAGGAGAAACAATCTCACAGCGAATTTCTGTTCCCCTGACTCCTACAATCTTTCTGCCCCCTCTTTGGCAATTATTATGTTCTAAGTATACCCATTGGAACTGGGATCCACAACTCTGATCAGATGTGGGAGTTTAGTTCTTACCCCTCATTAAGGGAACTTCTCTTGCAAAAGACAGAGACTGTTAAAGAAAACCACATCCAATGAAATCACTGTTTAGTTTTGATTCAAAGTTTTTTCCCCCAAACCCATAGGTACTCTGTAGGCTGAGTCAGCATATAGTACCACGACAATTGGTCTGAGTTTCCAGAGAGTCTGAGCTGTTCATAGAGGGCCTGGGGTTGCTAAGCCACTTGTTAATCAGGGGGCTTTAAAAAATGGTGTCCTGCTGCTATGCCAAGAAAAATTTCTAGGTGTCTTCTCCTCTACTGTATGCAACTTTCTCTGCCCCCCCCCCCTTAAAATATCTGGGACTGATAGTATAGTGCCAATTTTCTGAGGCCTTCTATTTTGTTTGTTTGTGTTTGTTTTTTGGGAAAGAGTTTCTCTATGCAATGACCCTGGCTATCCTGGAATTTGCTTTATAGACCAGGCTGGCCTTGAACTCACAGAGATCATTGCCTCTGTCTTCCAAGTGCTGGGATTAAAGGTGTGCGACACCACCACCTCTGAACTCCCTCTTGTTGGAAGTGGGGAGCTTTCCAGACCATGTCAGTTCCTCCACGGAAGATGTTGGCTTTTTTTCTGTTCTGTTTTTAAAAGTTTCCTGTTTTATTCTTTGACTAGACAAGGGATTTCTGGTCATTACCCATCTGTTTTGATAACTGTTTCCCATGCCCACCTGTTACTCATCTACCATATTGTATCCTTTACCAGTTTTAGATGGAAGTTTTTGTCCTGACCAGTCCTGCAGCCATTCAGTCCCAAATAAAAACACAGAGGCCTATATTAATTGTAAAATGTTTGGCCTATTAGTTCAGGATTATTATTAACTGGCTCCTACAATTTAACTCATAAATCTTATCTATGTACCACAGGGCTTGGTACCTTTTATCAGTAAGGCGTTCTTATCTTGCTTCCTCGGCATCTGACTTATAACTGACTCTTTGCCTTTCTTCTTCCAAGAATTCTCCTAGTCTGGTCATCCTGACTATACTTCCTGCCTGGCTACTGACCAATCAGCATTTTATTAAACCAATATGAGTGACAAATCTTTAGAGTGTACAAAAGCATTATCTTACAGTAGTTCCCATTTTTTTTCAAAACAAAACCTTGAATCTAATTTCCTATGTTTAGCTTTTTTTCCTGACCATTGTCCATAACAACTTGTAACCAATACACTAAACAAAGACAAACATTCATAATCCATTTTTTGGGAATGTGGATGTAGTTGTCTAGGCTACTTCCTGCTAATTGGGGGTGTTGATAAACTTATGGAGACCTAAAGAAAATTTAGGATTATGGCCAAGACCAGTGTTGTGGGAGCTCCTTCTGCTCCTTCAGCCAATAGCCACTGAGATACCAGCCCACTGGGGTGTGGTCTCTCTCTCTCTTTAAAAAAGCAGTCTTTGCTCTCTGGCTTCCAGCTCCACTTCTGGTGACTAGGGTCCCTTCCTGATTGTGCAGAGGGCTGTTGTCTGGATGGTGACCTGTAAGTTTTTCCCCCTTAAATAAATAGCCATTCTATTAATCATAATTCCAAACTGGTGTGGGATTGTTTGTGACTTATGCCTTCAGACCTGATTGGCATATTCTGTGAGGCTGGATCATCTCAGGCAGCAGTCTTGAGGCTGCTTTGGATGCAGAACTCAGAGGAAACTGCAACAGAGGGGATATGATATAGAGGTGAATACTTTGAATTGGTATGGACTTTGAACTATTGATATAAATTTAAGGTCTATTTGCTATTCTGTATATATGTATTTCTGCTCTTGTTTAAGGTGTTTTGTTTATACAGCTCATTTAAAAATGTAATGTATAATTAAAAATTACAGATTAATAGTCATTTATAATGGTCAAACTAATAGCCATTTTAGTTAGGTTTTCTAGATTTACAGAGATATATTTCAGTTATATAGATAATCTTCAAATACTTCAAAGTACTGTAGAATATGGCATTTAAATAACTTAGGATTCTGTTGATGTGAGACATCATTGCTCCAGGTAGCACCAATCTATTCCCAAGAGAATGTTGGGCACTAAAGGCACTCCACTTGGAGCTTGTTTTCTTCTTGGAAAAACTGACCTGTGAGCAAAGAACTGCCCCTGCCTTAACCACTGGCAAAATGCATGGTGTCCAGACTGGACAAGTGGGATACAAGCAAAAAGACTGCCAAACCTTGCCAAGACAAGGTTTTTTTTCTTGCCTCTGAAGGTGGTCTGTCAGTTACTCTAGGCCTTAGCCAAAGCTGGTTGCCCCAAAGTTGCAAATGAGACTTTAAGTGATTGCCCAGGTAGCCGGTTGTCTCTGTCATTTCTTGGACCTTTTGGAAGTTGCTTGAAGGCACTTTCTGTTTACTCAAGTTATATTATTTCCCTTCTTAGGTCTTTGATGGGCTTGAAGATTAAATAGTAATAGTTATGTTCTTTTTATGACTTTAGCCAAGCCAATTTTAATATAAGACTTAGACTCTTTAGGATAGGGTAACTATTGAAATACTTAACATGTTTCTTGTTTGCTGTTGTTCATGCTGGTTGTAATTCTAATTTTTTTTGCCTCTTCTTTTCCCTGGACAATACTTGATATTTGTTTTTATTGTATATAGTTTTGTACTAGGCTTAGAACACTCTTATTTAGACAAAAGGAGAACGTATTGTGGGAACTCCTTTAGTCAATATTCTTTAAGATACCAGGTTACTATGGACATGGTCTCAAGAAATATAAATACAGATGAAAAGCATGTGTGGACATCTTTTTTAAAAAAATATTTATTTATTTATTTATTTATTTATTTATTTATTTATTTATTTATTTATTTATTATGTATACAATGTTCTGTCTGTGTGTATGCCTGAAGGCCAGAAGAGGGCACCAGACCTCATTACAGATGGTTGTGAGCCACCATGTGGTTGCTGGGAAGTGAACTCAGGACCTTTGGAAGAGCAGGCAATGCTCTTAACCTCTGAGCCTTCTCTCCAGCCCCATGTGTGGACCTCTTGGTTGCCGGATTTGATTCCAGTTCCCCAGCACACACAGAGGACTGTGAATTGCTACTCTTTCTGTGAGTTTACCCCCAGATAAACAAACCTTTGTTATACTCCATTATGGGGCATTGTGGAACTCTTTTGTGCACCAACAATGACCTGGAACTGTTGGCCATTAAACCCTTTACTCCCTTAAGTTGTTTTTGGTCTGAATGTTTTATCACAACAACATACTGAAATGAGAACATTTCATTACAGTTTTGATTTGCTTTATGTTTTTTCAGGTGTGGGAATCATTATTGTAGGAGTCTTCTTCTATCTCCTTTGCTCTTCCTCTTTTTTTCCCAATAATTTTATATTGGCATTAATCTTGGTACTTTCTTTGTTTGTTATTGTTCTCATTTAAACTTGGTTTTAATTGAACTTTTAACATGAGACTTACCTCAGAAAGTTTCTCACTTTAAAGAGCACTTTTTTCCCTTTGCACCCATCCATATTAAGGATGGACGCCAGTTAGAATCTTGCCAGTAAGCCACAGTCATGTGGCGATACACAGATGAATAGAAATGGGTTAAATTATGATGTAAGAATTAGCCAATAAGAAATTAGAGCTACTGTCCCCTTTCTTCCCACCACCTCGCTTTCTCTGGCTCTGTCTGTCTCTTCTCGCTGTCTCTCCTTTTAGCAGTCACTTCTGAGAAGTAAAGAACCTGATTTAGTGCTGGAAAAAAAAAAAGAAATTAGAGCTAATGGGCCAAGCAGTGTTTTAATGAACACAGTTTCTGTGTGGTTATTTCGGGTGTAAGCTAGCCGGGCGGTGGGGACAAACAAACATAGAGGTCAGAAAGGAGTAAGGGAGGGAGCAAAGAAAGATCCCAGGGACAAGACATCCTCTAAAGACACACCCCAGAGACCTACTTTTCCCTAACGGCTCCATTTAGCTATAAATTCATCTAATTTATTGGTGAAGTTAGTGACCTTCTGATCCACTTACATCTCAACAGCACCACCAGCTGGATGAAACCTTCAAAGCATGGATCTTTTGGGTGACACTTTGGAGCCAAACCTCAACAGTAAAGATCTGTACAGTGAAGGAGTTTTAAATCCTTCAGCTTTATCTGTGCTTCCTCTTACATCTGTAGTACAGTTGCTAACAACATGTAGATCTTGTTGCTATTGATATTTTTTCACCATTAATCAGAATTTGGAGATTTGTGGGGATACATTGCCTCTAACTTTTGTTGTGAATATTGGTTGAATTTGGTCTTATATAAATTTTCAGAATGGGTGGACTCAACAGGACCCAGAAACATGCTCCCAGCACCATCCTCTTTCAGTCTTTGAGGAAGGTACTGTGGATATCCCTTAGAGTTGTGACTCAGTGTTGACTCGTTATTTGGCTTTCTACCCTTGTTCTTTCCTTTATGATGATGGAATCAATATGGTGATTTTATCACTTGCTCATATGCTATTTCAGTTTTGTTTTTAGTAATTGGAAAATATCCTCTGAATGAATTGGTAAACTTTCTTGGTCTATTGCAAGAGGGATTCTAACCCAAACTTCATATGTACTTGACCCTCTCAAGTACTTAATCTTATCAATAGGTTATGGTTGAACTGACTTTGGTGCTCCTCAGGAGCTGAGTATCAGTGTCTAGTAGTACCCCAAAGCCTAGATATTCCTTTTATTCCAATGCATATTCAGCTTGGAATTTTTTTTTAAGAAGACGTGGAAATAGTTTACGCTCATCCTTGGGATAACAACACTTAATGGTTCCATCATCATTACTGAACACAGGGAGCTTCTTCCAATAGTAGCACAATCAAACTCAACATTATAATAGCACAGTATGATTTTCTGATTCAGAATGCAGAATTTTGATGGCACAAAGGAGTATTGGATGCTACAAGGCAGCGTTATGATGGCACAGTGGATCTTTGTGATTTTACTATTCAGTCCTGGGTTGCCAAAGTTCAGTACTGTGATGGCATAATGGAACATTGTGATATAGCAATGGAACAAATGATAACATAGTGCTGTATTATGATGCCATAACAGTCTGTGATGGCAAAATTGCACTGTAATGTCATCATATAGCATTGTGGTGGTACAATGGAACTTTGTGATGGCACAATGCATCATCGTGTGGCTAAAATGCTGCATGGTGACATTAAAGCACATAGTTGTAATGGCACAATGTAACATTGTCATACATCAAGGTAGGTTTTGATAGCACAATGGAGCAACATGATGTCACAAAGGAGGATTATGTTGATATAATACAGTGTTGTGACGTTATTGTGACAATATGATGTCACAACAGAGCCCTGAAATGACAAATTGGATTATTATGATGCCACAATGAATAATTATAATGTCACAAAAAATGTGATCACATAGTATTGCATTGTGGTGACACAATGGAGCAATGTGACGATGACAATGTTGCATTGTGATGGCATAATGTAGCTTTGTGATCATACAATGAGTCATTATCATATCACATTGAATTATTTTTATGCCACAATGTGGGATTATGATGATACATTGGACCATTGTGATATCACAAAGGATAATTGTGATATCAGAGATGAGCATTGTAATGGCACAGTGGAGGCCTGTGATGTCACACTGAAGCACTGCGTTGGCACAAAGGTACATTCTCATGTCACAAATGAGCATTGTGATGTCACACTGGTTCATTGTGTTGTCACAAAGTAGCATTGCCACGTCACAACTGAGCATTATGATGGGACATTGGCTTAGTGTGTTGTTACAAATCACTATTGTAACCATGGTAGCATATGGCATTTTTGTGATGTCAGAATACAACATTATGATGGTATAATAGTCATTATAACTTTGTACCTTCTGCAAAGGAAGGATATTCACCTGTTGTTTAAGAGGTACATGTGCTTAAACCATAAATATACTTCTCTATGTCTTAGTGAAAGATTATTCTCTAAGTCCTTTGGCATGTTTTATGGTGACCACCTTGGGTATAATACTTCCATTTCAACAATATTAGGTCTTTAAGTCTTTAGACTTCTTAAATTTCACATTATGTTCAGTCTCACTTGGAGTAGGCTTCTTTTGAGGCTAAATTTCAGCTAATAAGCTAAGCAAACAGATATATGCTCTTAGATTGTTGAATTAAAAATTTCTAGCAAATGTATCTATGCCCATGATTTCTTTCCTTTGATTACCCTTCTCTCAATATAAATATATTATGATTCATAATTCAGTTTCTGTATGTGCAAATAACCAGGAAATTGCAAGTATTTAAATGAAGGCTCTTTTCTCCTTGCAATATGATTGATGTGACTCATAGATTAAGAAACAATGCAATGATTAAAGCCAGTTGTAAATGTGGTTGCCATCTACATGTGTGATGACTGGTGGATATAGACATGGGAACTTGAACTAGTGTGTACTGAGTATCAAGGCTTGTGCTGAACTAAAGAGCACAATTTGAGGATTCTTGGCATCTCTGGAAAGATAGACATAGAAGAATCCTCACACAAGGCAGTACTAGCTTATTGGATGGGGAATCGGGGGTTGCTTCATCTAGTGAGAGAAGCCTGTGGATGCAGAGAGCACTAGGGATTTATATGCACCTGAATTTACTAAAATATGCTCATTTTAGGTGTCAGGGTTTTTACCCTTTTCTAAATAATATCTAACTTCAGCATAGATGACCAGGTGAGACTACATTCAATTTAATTTGAATTCAAAACTCAGTTCTGGCATTTTACTTTTGGAATCATTCTATGAGCTTAAGGGATTTTAGAGATTTTCTGATGGCAATTAAAGAACTGTCCAATTCTCTAATTGTACCTAACCTGCAGGCATGTCTAACCTTTGACATTGTGACTTGAGGTTGTCATCCACAAAATTCACACTCAAGAGCCATGCAATCAAGTTATAAACAAGAAGCAAGCAAGCAAACAAACAAACAAAGAAAACCATCAAAGTATTTTAGACAAGTTTATTTTTTTGTGTTGGGTATTAGTCATTGCTGTCCCTTCAGTGACTATAAATTTGATACATTCTATAGAGCTTAGACCTTAAAGAGCCTGAGCTTGCAATTTTCTTTTTCGTACTCTTCATTGCTTTAGAAATGTTCCATATCCCCATATCTCTGTTTACCCTATTCCTATTATACTGATACACCTAAATATCCCGTTTTAGACACACAATTAAATGGCACAGTGGACCATTGTGGTGCTACATTGTGGGACCCTAAAAATGTGATAATTTAGGTACTGATCTTTGTGACTGTTCTCTGAACTGACAATTTTTTTGTTTTTCAGAAAGAATTAAATTATCTTTGCCTTCAATTATGTGATTTTTTTTTCCTGGGATGATACAAAGAAATGCCTACTTACCCCAAACAGAGAGGCCTCCAACAGATGCAAGAAAGGATTCCCATCCAAGTTCAGCTTGGTGAACCAATGAATTTATTAGGATTGCTTACAGGAGATTGGGTAACTCGGGCAGCTAAACCACCAGGATCTTCCCCATAGACACTGTCAGCAGAACCACTGGAGAATCCTAACCCTTAGTCAACCTACTTCCTATACTTTCTAGCAATCCCCCAAACCAAGTGCTTTGGGGTAACAGGAAACTGTTGGAGGAGGGCCCGCTTGTTAATCCTGGCTGCCTGGCTAGCTTAGCTCCAAAATAACCACACAGAAACTGTATTAATTAAAACACTGACTGGCCCATTAGCTCTAGCTTCTTATTGGCTAACACTTAAATTAGTTTAACCCAGTTCTACTAATCTGTATATCACCACGTGGCAGTGGCTAACTGGCAAAGATTCTAACTGGCATCTGTCTCAGGTAGAGGATCCGTGGTGTCTCTCTGACTCTGCTTTCTTCCTCCCAGAATTCAGTTCTGTCTTCCCTAAATGGGTGACAGTGTTGGATAATGTATGTAGGCTTGGGAGAGAGAAGAAAAAGAGTGTAGAGAGTCATAAAATAAAGTTAATGCTTTAAAAAGGGGTAAAGTCTTTAAAGACCCAGAGTGCAAATTGTCATAGATTAAAAGGACTAAAGAAAAATAAGCCACATAAAGATGGAAAATTCACAGAGAGTCTGGATTATGTAAATTATTGTGTCTTCTTTGAATTTTTTGACTGTAAAGGAGCTAAGTATAGAGAGACATTTCATTGTATGTGTTGCTAAGCTAAACCAGTATGTATATTATAAAGGTATCATGACTTTCAAATTTGGGTCTAAGGATATGTTGCCTTGGAAAAGTTCTTCTCTTGTTTCCACAGAAGATGAGAACCTGTGTATTGCTTTTAGAACAATATGGTTTCATGAACCAAGGCCTCCTGAAAGGTTGCTGTGAACACCCTCAAAAAATTACTTCACCCAACTGCTGAATGAGATGAACCTAGCACACAGGATACATCATAAAAGACCTGATTAATAGCGCCCCCAATCAGCAGGAAGCAGTATGGGCAAAACTATGCCCATATTCCCAAATATTGTTTATAAATGTTCTTTTACATTTAAAGGGGGGATATGATATAGATACGAATAATTTGAATTGGTATGGATCTTGGTTTATTGATACAAATTTAAGGTCAATTTTGTTATGTGTATATATACTTCTGCTCTTGATTAAGGTATTGTGTAGTTCATTTAAAAATGTAATGTATAATTAAGAACTATAGGTTAATAGATAGTCATTTATAATAGTCAAGCTTGTAGCCATGTTAGTTAGATTTTCTAGATGTATATAGATATATTTCAGTTAGTTAGGTATTCTTCAAATCTTCCAGACACCTTCAGAATATGGCATTTAAAAAGTTTTAATAACTTAAGACTTTTCTTGGCAATGAGACACGTCTGCTCTTGGCAGCACCAATTACTTCAAGAGGAAGATGGGTATCAAAGAGGCTTCTTAGCCATTTGGGCAAGAAACTGCTCTTGTATGAACTGCTTAACTGGACATGCAAGATCCACAGAGAAATGACTGCTGAACTTGCCTAAAGGTGAGATGATCCTTCGAGGTTCTGGCTTCATAAAAGAGTCTGTGAGACATTCTGCAGGATACAGATGAAAGTGAATGAACTGTCATTAAAATTTCTTGCTTCATGGAAAAGTCTGCTGGATACTATGGGCCTGAAGATGAATGCCCCAACGGTATAGAACTTTGGGTGACTGTATAGGTAGTGAGATGTCTCTGTCATTTCTAGAGTTTTGGAAGTTGCTTATAATGTACTTCCTGTTTACTTAGTAATATTATATCCTTCTGGAGCCTTTGATGGAGTCAAAGAATTTATAGTTATAGTTACAGTTTTCCTTAGTTATGATAAAAGATAAAGTAAATAGAATTTGTAGAAATTGTAATTGTAATTCTTGCTTGATACCTGTTTGGTTAAATGTAGTTAAAGCCTTCCTTTTTGTTTAAACAGAAAAGGGGAAATGGTGTAGAAGGTCCTTCTGTCAAGGTTTTGCTTTCATTGGTTAATAAAGAAACTGCTTTTGGACTATTGATAGGGCAGAGTTAGTAATAAATTCATTGGTTCACCAAGCTGAACTTGGATGGAAATCCTTTCTTGCATCTGTCAGAGGCCTCTCTGTTTGTGGGTAAGTAGGCATTTGTTTGCATCATCCCAGGTAAAATCACATAACTGAACAGGGAACAGGGAGCAGGGAACAGGAAAACAGTGAACAGGGAACAGTTGCTAGATTATCAGGTGAAGATTTTGACTCACTATTATTACTGTAACCTGGCCCTCATCTGTTTATTTCATTGTTGTGGCTACAGACAGAGTTATTTTGTAGGTCACCATAGCAACTCTGCTTCATGGTGGCAAAGGCCATGTCAATATCAGAAAAATACCTCTATAGTACCTTCAGATCAACAAAGCCAAATAATTACTGTCAAGTTCCTGTTGCTGAGTGTCTGCTTTCTATAACTACTTCTCTTTCTGAAATCTGTATTAGTCACAGCTCAGTATAAGAGAGAAAACACTCTGGGTATTTTAAGCATGAAAGGATCCTATACAGGAAGTGAGGCGCTTTAAAAATATTTGAAAATGCTAGAGGAACATGAATCAGGAAACCACAAATGGAGCTATTAAATTTAATGCTCATCATCATAGATCCTATTTAGAGATAAGGTGAGTAAGTTAGGAAGCCACTTCCTCTACTACCACTGAAAATTTCTTGACACCCACAGAGGTGTTAGCCCTAAACTAAGTCTGGTCACCATTGCCCTGGAGCTGCTTGCTATGCTTATGCTTTTATGAGTTTGTTTGTTAGTGGAATAGCAAAAGGACAGCAACCTCTGTCTTAGAGTCAAAACTTTTATAAATTCATCCATCAACAGAACCCAACTTGCATATAAAATGCTAGCCGCCTGAAAGGCTGGGCAATGCGGTTTTCAGCTCTCTGGGCTCTTCAAGGAGATGAGACTGGGTGCTATCCAGAGTATGGGAAAACTAAGTGCTTGTTTTGCTGGTGGGTGTCATAGTTAGCGTCAGTCCTCTGCTAATTGATACAGTGAGGCCCAGCTTACTGTGGGCATTGCTGTCTCTGGGCTGGTGGTACTGGATTGTAGAAGACAATAAGCTGAGCAATTCATGGGGAGCAAGCCTGTGAGCAGTGTCCCTCCATCATCTCTGCTTCAGTTCCTGACTCCAGGTTGCTGCTTTGAGTTCTTGCCATGGCTTTCCTCAGTGATGGACTGTGAGCTGTAAGATGAAATGGATTTTTTCCTTCCCAAGTTGCTGCTGATTAGTGTTTTATTTCAGCAATAGAGAAATAAAATTAGAATGAAGTTGGTACCTGAGAGTGGAATGTTGCTGCAACAGACATGCCTATGGTGTTTTGCAGAGGATTTTGGAAGGGTTTGGAATTTTGGCCTGGGAAAACCATTGTGTACGCAGAGTTCAGTGAGCTCCTCTGTGGGTGCTCAGAAGATAAGGTTGGTGAGAGAGACGCAGACAGTGGAGGCAAGACTTTTGAAATTTCAGACAGAAGGAAAGACTCTACCAGGCCTGATGTGGGAAGTTCTTCTGTATATGTGTTGCTTTTATTGGCTAATAAATAAAGCTATTTTGACCAATGGCTTAGCAGAATAAAGCCAGGTGGCAAATCCGAACATATATATATATATATATATATATGTACACACACACATACACACACACACACACATAGAGAGAGAGAGAGAGAAAGCAGAATCAGAGAGATGCCATGTAGCTGCTGAAGAAGGACCTGGAACCTTTCCGGTAAGCCACAGCCTTGTGACAATACACAGATTAATAGAAATGGGTTAATTTAAGATGTAAGTGCTAGCTAGAAATATACCCGAGTCATTGGCCAAACAGTGTTGTAATTAATATACTTTCTGTGTGATTATTCTGGTCTGAGCAGCTGAGAAACATAAGAGCAGTCTCTGTTTACACAGGCCATTTTGTGTGATAGTTTGGATTAAGATCTATGGAAGGAAAACCTTTGCTTCACTGGGCTAATAGATGCTGGCAAGCTAGGGCTCAAAAGTTAGCTGTGGTAAACAAGGGATAGCATCATTGAGGTAAAATCTTTGGCAAGTATTTCTTCAGGGTCAGTTAGCATTGGTCTCCAGGGAGACCAATGATGCTGCATAAAAGGTTGAGTGCTGAACTTGGCAATGTGTAAGAGTCTCTTTCAGGATGCTGGTTCCAAAGGAATGAAGCAGAAATGGAGATCAGGTGAGACTTGCAGTGTGTGGCAGGTTGGGAAGAGAGGCTAGTAGAGGCCATTGGTGATGGTATAGCCTCAATTGTCATGGAGACTTCAGGATACTGTAGATGCCAGAATCTTGGGGTATCTACCATGGACAGCCACAGGTATGGGACCGAGCTAGCTAAGCCTGTGAGACAAGATGTGCATGCAGTGCAGGACTAGAGAAGTGGATCCGACTGAATCCATCTTAGAAGACTGTGAGTCCAACTGCTGAACATCGGGTTACAGAATTTAATTTGCATGGCTGGGTGCTAGAATTTGCTTTGATTTAATATTAACCATATCCCTTTTGAAGTATCCCTTTAACATTTTTTTTTTAGTTTTACAGGAGCCCACAGTTAAGAGACTTCTGATTTTGAAAGAGACCTTGGACTATTAAGTGTTGAGAATTTTAAAGACTGTGAGGTTTTTAAAAACTGGACTGTGTTTTATAATGCAATACTGATACTGACATAAGATCATGGACATAAGACATAAGACATAAAATAGGGAAGGCTACAGATAACAAGGATGTGTTTGGGAGTTGAGTTGGCAAGCAGTTGACTTGTGACAGCTGACCTTGGTTCTCAACCTGACCTACCTGTGAAGAGAGAGCCTCACCTGAAGAACTGCTTCAATCAGATTGGTCTGTGGTGTGTGCCTGTGGGGCATGTTTTCTTTTCTTTCTTTCTTTTTAAGATAATCTTTTCTCATTTTACATACCTATCCCAATTCCCACTCCCTTCCCTCCTCCTGCTCCCCCCCATCCAATCCTCAGAGAGGGTAAGGCTTCCCATAGGGAGTCAACAAAGTCCGGCACATTGCTTTGAGGCAGGATCAAGGCCCTCTGCCCTATATTCAGGCTGAGCAAGGTATCCCTCCTAAATGAATGGCCTCCAAATCCCAGTTCAAGTACTAGGGACAAATCCTGGCCCCCTGCCAGTGGCCCCATAGACTGTCCAAGATACACAACTATCACCTATATTCAGAGGGCCTTGTTTGGTCCTATGCAGGTCCTCTCCCCCCACTGTCAGTTCAGAGTCAGTGTACTTCCACTGTGAGGCCAGAAAAGATCCCATTTTTATGCTGGGATATTTGGGACTTCGAACTTCACCCCTACCCCTGAGAAAAGCTGGGGGTCGCTAGCCCCCCTTTAGGGGAAGTATTAGCTAATGAGAAAAACCTAAGCTACACAAAACTGTTGACAAGATGCTGACCTCCTAACTTCCCCTATCTGTTGAGTAACAATGAACCAATCACATAAGTCTCCAGAAAGACCCTATGTTAGCACAGGGTCAGCAGATGTATAGAGGACGTAACCAGGGGGGCTGTTGCTATCCCCCTTAGATACTAATAACCAATCAGGAACTAAGGGCTGAGCTTTACCTCACCTTTATCCAATTGTGATATAAGATAAGTAATTTTGTATTTTGAGACTGTAACCTTATGACTGCTTTTGGTTTTTGCCTTTATAAACCCCTTACAAAAATGGACAGGGTTCTTCTCCCTCCATCTGCTGTAACAGACTGTGAAGCAGAGGACCCGGGCTAGCCTGTACTTAATAAATGAAACCTTGCTTTTGCATTCTGAAGTGTGGCTCTGGGGTGGTCTTCTTGAGAGTCCCAGGACTCAGGCACAACACCACTAGCTCAGCTCAGCTTTCTCTGTGGGTATCCCCATCATGGTCTTGACCCCTTTGCTCATATTATTGCTTCTCCCTCTCATAGACTGGACTCTGGAAACTCGGCCCAGTGCTTAGCTGTGGGTCTCTGTATTTGCTTCCATCAATTGCTGGATGAAGGTTCTATGATGACAATTAAGGTAGTCATCAATCTGATTACAGGGCAAGGCCAGTTCAGGCACCCTCTCCACCATGGCTTAGGGTTTTAGATGAGGTCATCCTTGTGGATTCCTGGGAATTTCTTTAGTTCCAGGTTTCTTGCTAGTCTCATAAAAGCTCCCTCAATCATCCTTGTAGATTCCTGGGAATTTCTTTAGTTCCAGGTTTCTTGCTAGTCTCATAAAAGCTCCCTCAATCAAGATATCTTTTTCCTTGCTCTCTCTGTCCTTGCTCAGTCTCTACCATCCCAATCCCTCATGTTCTCCTCTCCCCTCTCCTTATTCCCTTCTTCCACCCTCAATCCCACCCCCATGCTCTCAATTTTCTTAGGAGATCTTGTCTATTTCCCCCTTCCAGGGGAATCCATGTATGTCTCTCTTAGGGTTCTCCTTGTTATCTAGCTTCTCTGGAGTCATGGACAATAGGCTGGGAGGTATTTTGTTTTTAAAGTATTTTTATTCTTTGAGAATTCCACGCATTGTCTTTTAGCCATCATTATACCTCCAAGTTCTCCCACTAATTCCTCGAAGATCACCTTCTAAGATCATTCCTATTCCTATTCCCCAGTGTCATGTTCTTTAAAACTATAACCCACCGAGTACAATTTACACATCCATGAATTCCAAGTCTGGACCATCCACTGGATGCTGGTTGATCTGCTAGGAGCCACACCACTAAGGAAAACTGACTTTATGTTACACTTCCTCTCCCAGCAGCTATCAGTTGTCAATAGCTACCCAGCTAGGGGTGGAGATTTTTGATGGCCCCTCTTTCCATGCTCATATTTTGTCTAGCTTCATCTTGTACAGGTCTCGTACAAACTGTCACAACCACTGTGAGTTCACATGTGCAACTGTGTTATTGTGCCCAGAAAATACTATTTTGATGATGCTCTATATACTACCTCTGGCTCTTACAGTCTTTCTTCTCTTCCATGATGACCTCTGAGCGTTGGGAGAGCAGTGTATGTGATATGGATGTCTCATTTAGGGCTGAGTCCTTTACTGGCTTTTGTCCTCTACACACTACAAAATAGTTTCTGTGTTAATTGCTCATAAACTGCACAAAAAGAAGCTTCTCTGATGAAGGTTGAGAGATACAATAATAATGCATGTGTATGAAGATAAGAACCACAATGGGTGTGGTGGCACACACCTTTACTCTGGGTTTCTTTGACTTGGAGGCCAGGCTGGCCTACATAGTGAGTTCCAGGACAGTAAAGACTCCACAATAAGACCCTGTCTCAAAAAAAACCAATGATGAAACAAACAAACAAACAAACAAACAAACAAACAAACAAACAAGTAAAACAAAAAGAATAAAGAAGTTAGGGAGCAGTTTAATACTACAGAATAACTGTAGAAGGTTCTTTCTTAGGGTCGATGACCTATTTAGAGACAGGTCTTTGGCCTTGATAACCATGCCAGGCTTGCTTTCCATTTTATAGGGTTGTAAATCCAAATAGAAACTATTTGATAAATCCCATAATATTTGCGCCACTGTTACACCAGTTAACAAATCTTGTCAAGTCGGTGATTACTGGAAATCCCAGGGTTCATTCATAGGTGGCTAATGCATAGCCCCCTCCAGCACTATGAAAGCTGTCTAGGAGAGAATGCAGTTTCAGGTTGGAAGGTATTCAATTTCTCCATGTTCTATGATTTGAGTTTATGGTGTTTTCAGCAATAGGGTGTTACCATGGCGTTCTGGAGGTTAATCAAGAACAATAGCAACAGCCTATAATAGTTGGGATGTATGGAGCCTCATTTACCAAAAGCTTCAAAGGAAGTAATCCATTCCTAGGCTTTTTATTTGATAGGCATTGTTACTCTGTTAGAGAGTAACTCTATTGAGACTTCTTTTATGTATGTATATATGTATGATCATATATTATATAAGTGCATGTATGGATGGATAAATATTTTAGTAAGCTTCTATAGTAATAGGTTTCCATGTAACATTTCCCCCAAGATTTTTATTGTTAGTTATCCTTCCCTGTACGGCAAAAACTCATCCTCATTCCTCAACACAGCTGTCATTCCAGATAAATCTATCATTCAATCAGAAGTAGTTTGAGTAAAGGTAGCACAAATGTATCAAGGCAGGTCCCTGAGCTGCTCAAGCCTTCCGGAAAAGGAGCCGCGATAGTCTCTGATCTCATTACATGTCCAATGCTTGCTTCTGAAAGCACAGCTGAGAATGTGTTAAAACCACATTAGTCCTTCTCCTTTCCCTCTGATGCCGTCCCTGGATGCTCAGTACCTTTCGCTTCTGTTTGCCAAGATTACCCATCCTGCCACCCACCCCTAATCTAGAACCATTTCTGTTCTCCTTTGAGGGAAGCCCCACCTGTGTCTCTTTTCTCTGGGGCTCTGCAAGGTGACAGGCTGGGTAATTTAATTAACTAATATAACTAATACATAATAAAGTCCCATTGGCTTCATGTATCACCTTTGGAAAATAACATTTGCATTTTAAATGAAGGCAGCAAGTCTGACAAATTACTCAGAGCTCATCAAGACAAATGTACTAATTTGACAGAGGAGGCTACGCAGGTTCGGAGGACTTGCTGGAGGTCTGTGGACAGCTCTGGAGCTGGTTTATCGTTTGGGATACCTTGGACCATCACACAATGACTTTTGCAACAGCATCGGATCCTAGAAGAATTTCCAGGTACTAGGGAGAAAAAATGTTTTGAATCATTTTCAACATGGTTATCCCTTCTCTCCAACAAGTACTATTTTTGGCAGTGTTTGTGTAGCATGTTATGTTTAACATAGTATATTGAAGCTGTTTCTTGCTCGTGTGCCTTCGGTGCCCAGACCAAGGTGGGCAGAGTGGACAGTCATTATATTTTATTGAAGGAATAAACAGACAGATGAATGATCACCAGTCACAGAAGACAAAATCCTTGGAGCCACACATCTGTGGCTCTGAGCAAAGATATTCTATTAGTGACTTATTTCCTAACATTCTTCAAGTCACAGAAAATGTCCACTTTCCTCTTCTTTCCGACCCCTTGTCTCCCTCTCCTTCTCTCCTTTCCTGTCTCTTTCCTCTCCCTCTGGTGCTGGGGATTGAACTCAGGTCCTTGTACATGCTAGGCAAGTACACTGCTATTGAGCCACATCCCCCAGTTCTCTATTTTCTAATAAAGCATTTCCTGGCTTTAATTTTTTACATTTGTATCTAGCTACATATGCTGATACTGCCTTTCTAGCCTCTTCTACCTCATCACACTTCTTTTCTTCATAAAATTACCCTCTTCCTCTTGCAAGATTGGGAGATGACATACATAAAGAATACCAAATTAATCTGTTCTGATTTTTTCTCAGATAGGGATTTTTTTTTAAAAAAAAAACCTTTGAAGAGCCTTCAAATCAACAGTAATTTAGAATTTTCACAACATGATGAGGCAGATTGCAAAATGAATTTGACACTTTGAAAAATCTTCCCCAGAAGACGGATGAACAAATTCCCACTTCATAAAGGCTTGTTTCATAAGTATTCCATAAATATCGATGTCAGGGTTGTTAAGCAATTAATATTAACCTATTGAGAAAGCATTTCTTTTCTACGTGGTTGATTTCCAGTGGGGAGACTAATTAAATATTAAAGACCGTGTTAGATATTTTCTATAATTACAGTTTCTGCTGTATTTACAAATGATGTGTCTACATCCAGAGAGAAATAATAATATGGTATTAAACCACTCTTATCCCTACACACAATGCAGATTTTTTTTTTTCAGCCTGGCCCTCCTCTGCACAAGCCTGACTGTGGGCAGTTACTATCTTTTGCTTCTCATATCTAATCTGCCATGATTATAAGACTGCTAATCTACATACTCATGCCTCCTTGGCATGATGCTTTGTTGTTATTTATTTTTTGGTTCTGTTTTATTCATAAAACCCTCTGTGCATGTGATAAGCTAAGGCTTTTGATAAGACAAAGGGGAGACATAGTAGCATAGATACTCTTCAATGAAAATCAGATAAAGCTTTGGCTAAAGTGCTCTTGCAGCAAATGAACGTTAAGTATGCAAGGTAAGTGTGGTGGTTTGATTGGAAGGCCCTCATAGACTCATGTGTTTGAATACTTGGTCCCTAGAGAGTGGCACTATTAGGAGGTATGGCCTTGTTGAAGTAGGTATGGCTTTGTTGGGGGAAGTGTGTCTGTCACTAGAGAGTGGGCTTTGAGGTCTCAGAAGCTCAAGCCAGTTCTCTGCCTGTTTGCTGCTTGAGGATTCAGATGTAGAACTCTCAGCTCCTTCTCCAGCACCATGTCTGCATGCATGCTGCCATGCTTCCTGCCATGATGATAATGGATTAACTGTAAGCCAGCTCCAACTAAATATTTTCCCTTTTAAGAATTGCCATGGTCATTGTGTTTCTAAGACAGTAAAGCATATTTAAGTTAATTTGATTTTGGTAATCTGCCACACATGCACATGTGTGCATGCACATGCACGCATGCATGCACACATACACACACACTCACACTCATAAAAACACACACTCAAACATATACACACATATAGATGGTCATACCCCCATAAACACACACTAATAAACACATATATTCACACAAACACACACTCACCCTCCCCAACAAACATTTGACTATCCTTTTTCTTCTCTTCTCCCTTCTCCCCCTCCCTCTTCTTTCAGTGCTAAGGATTTAAACCCAGGGCCTTGTGGGCAAGTTTTCTACTATTGAGTTATGTATATGAACATTTTATATACACACACACCTTGAATATGAATAGACTTTCATATATCATATTTATACTAGGTATCAAAAGCTATCTGGAAATAAAACACAGATATACTTGGTTTATTGAGATTCACTGTTTTATACTTTGCAATACTACATTTTTTTTGAGATATAAACTTATTACAACGTTTATCCTTTACCTTTCCTGCCTCTAGACCAATGGTTCTCAACACCTTTGGGGTCACATATCATATATATTGCATATCAGATATTCACATTACGACTGATAACAGTAGCAAATTTACAGTTATAAATAGCAACAAAATAATTTGGTTGGGGGTCAGCACAACATGAGGAACTGTATGTACTAAAGGGCGGAAGAATCGGGAAGGTTGAGAACCACTGCTCTAGACCCTCCCACACACCCCTTTCTACTCTCTTTCAAATTCATGGCTTTCTTTTTCATCAATTGTTACTACATGCATATACGTATTTGTCTATACACATGTTTTCCCAAAGCTAACCTGTTGAGCCCAATAGTGTTACTTCTATGTATGTTTTCAGGGTTGACCACTTGGCACTCAACAGCCAATTGGTATGCTCTTCCCTGGGGAGAGCTACCGCTCTGCCTCCCAATTTTACTCAGTTGCATGTAGTTCTTTGCGTATGACTTTGCGTACGACTGAGGCCTTGTGACCTTTCCCGTGTGCAGTTTGGCATGTGCGTAGGTGTCATTCTTGTTCAGCTCATGTTTGAGTGTTCATGTTGGTGAGACTTTATTGTGTAAACGTTGACATTCCTAGGAGCCACAGTCTAACAACAAGGTCCCTGATTCTCTGGCTCTTACAATTTTCCTGTCCTCTCTTTCCCAATGTGCCCAGGGCCTTAGGTGTGGGGTATTTTTATACCTGTCAGGACTGGGCTCCACAACTCTGCATATTGATTGGCTGTGCAGGACGGTTGCCAGGACAGGGGCACCAGGGAGCAATAAAGAGGGGCATAGCAGGGCACAAGTGATCTGATCAGGGAAATGGGAAAAGGAGCTGGTCCTTAGGGAGGAGGAAGAATGTAAATACAGAACAAGGTAGGAGGAGGGTAAAGGGGAATGGCAGGATACAATTGCTCTAATAGGGGGAAGCGGTGCTTCTAAGGAAAGCAGAAGGGAGTTAAATACAGTCTCCCTGGAGCTCATGATTTCCCCAGGCTCAGGCTTTTGGCTAGGTTTACAGTACTAAACATGATTTTCCTCCCATGGTGTGGGTCTCAAAATCAATCAGAAAGTGGTTGGTTACCCACAAAACAACCATGCCAATATTGTATCAAAGAGCACAGTCTGCCTGGATGGTTGGTATTGTGGCTCTCAGGGCTCACAGACTGATAAGACTTTTCTCCTTGAGCAGCCTGCGAAGAACCTGCTAGCACCATGAAAACTCACCACCAGGGAGGAAGCTTCTGCTGTAGTTACAGCTTTATTTCTTTATGTCATATAAGTAAGTGTGTGCTGTCTTTTATGTCTTATATGTCTTTATGTCATATAAGTAAGGCTTTGCCATCTAGTTACTGGTCAACCAAGAGTAATGGTAACAGTCTCTACTCATTAGAGTCTGTTGTTTGGGAGACTCTGGAGCTTCCTTGATCAACACTTTGTAGGAAGTTGCCTTACACCTTGCACTGGAAATTTGTTTAATAACCTTGGACTTCTGAAAGCAGCATTCTACTAACAGAAGATGCTTCCACTCAAAATCGTTCTAAAATATATTAAAAGGTTTTATATGCATTTACTATGTGTGCACACACACAAGCACAGACACATTTGTGTACTATGGCATGTGTATGTCAGAGAATGACCCGCAGGTGTGAGTTCTCTGCTTTGCCGTGTGTATTCCAGGGATTGATCACAGATCACCAGGCTTGGCAGCAAGTGTCCTTACTGGCTAAGCCATCACACCAGTCCTTAACTGTGTTTTCTAATTAACTTACAGGTTTCCATATGATTTTCCCATACATCTCTAGTCTTAGTTAACCCTCTCCTTCCTCTTTCCCACCCTTGTTCCCATCTCTGCTTAAACCTTTGCACCCCAATACTCTGCTCCTCATTTTCATATCACAGATTGTACTATTTTTCCCTCTGCTAAGGCCTCTTCCCTTCCCTCAATGGTGTCTCTCTAGCTCCCTGGACTTTATAGGCATACCAAGTAAAGTTACAAAGCTTAAGATTCAAAGCAAAGCTAGGATCCTCAATGAAAGAGAACATGCGGTGTTTGTCTTCCTCGGCTTAGGTTACCTCATTCAGTGTAATATTTTCCATTTTCATGCACATTTAATAACTTCATTTTTCTTCCCAGCTGGATAAAATTCCACTGTGTATATGCACCACATTTTCATTTTCCATTAATCAGCTGATAGACATCTAGACTGATTCCATTCCCTCGCTGTTGTGAGTTGAGCAGCAAGGACACATGGATGAGCCGTGACTCTGCAGTAGAAGGTAGAGTCTGTTGATGCTGTGCTCAAGAGGGTTAGAACTGGATTATATGGTAGTTCTATTTTTAGCTTTCTGAGATTTTGTTAACTTATTTCCCCACATCCTTGCAAACATTTATTGTCATTTGTATTCTCGGTGAGAGCCAATATTAAAAAATATTTGTTTTATTTTATGTGTGTTGTGCATGTGTGCGTGAGAGAAAGACATACACACAGAGACAGAATATGTATATGTGTGTGTATGTGTATCACATTGTTAGAGACACCTGTAAATGTAGAAGAGGATACTGAATCCGCTAGAATTGGTATTACATGTAGTTGTGAGCTGCCATATGGATGCTGGAAACTGAACCCAAGTCCTTTGCAAGAACAGAAAGTGTGCTTAGCCACCGAGCCATCTCTCCAGTCCCATAAGTGGAGGCCAATGACATTGAACACCTCAAAAGAGTTAAGGTTTCTTTCATTATAGTTGTTATCATTTGGTGTGTGAGCATGCCTATGTGCCGTGCTTGTGTTTGGAGATCAGAAGACAGTTTGTGGGAGTCAGTTCTCTCTTTTCACAATGTGGGGTCCATGGATGAAATTTAGGTTGTCAGCTTTGGCAGCAAGTGCCTTTGCCTGATAAGCTTTCTCAACAGCCCACTTCCAAAAATATTTGTTAACAAACCATTTTTGTTTCTTTCGATGAACTTTCAAGCAGAATTGTTTTTAGCTTGAAGAACTTTAAATAACTTTTAGGGTGTAAGGTGTTTTCATTTTCACATGTATGCTGAAAGAGAAAAAAATATTTCTTTGTTTGAAAATGGAGAAATACATTTGAATAGAACATTTACCTTATATGGAAAAAAAGTGGAAGTTAGATGAAACCTATTCATTAAACAGAATGTACCTTTATTTGTCCAAACCAATTAAGTAGATTCATCCAGTAACGGCTTTGAGACACGTCTTCAACATATGTGAGGCAGAGTTGTTGGTTACTGGACACTTGAGGGCTTAGTCTTCAAGGAAGAAACTCAGTTTCCACATTTTGCCCACTTTCTCAAGGCTCAAGCACACTGCAGTCCAGGCTCCCCTTCCATAGGGCTATGCTGGACACAGCACTCCTGAGTCTTCTTCAGTGGTTTTTGCTCAGGCAAGATGGCTTTTCTTTTTTCATTTATCACTTAATCTTTTTTTTCTGTTTTTATAGCTTGGCATATAAAGTGATAGTTTTATGAAAGAAATAAACATTTTTCACACACATCTATTACTATACTTCATTCTCATTTCATCTCCTCCACCCTGCTCCCCTCTGTGCCCCTGTCCCTTCTCATTCGTCACATTAAATGAAAGCATGAAAAACTTGCATCTTTTCATGTATTTTAAGTAACGTGACTCTCTTGACGCCTCTTTGAGGACTTGCCAACTGATAAGATGCCATTAGTGAGAGAAAGAGGAATCTGGAATAATTATTACTTTGATAACTCAATCGATGGCACCACAATTCACCATCACAATGAACCAGGGGAAGTATTTGGTGGAAGATCACAATGCAAATAAAATGCATTCCAGGATCCAGATGACTGCCTCAGGGACAGTGTGACTTTCCTGTCTACAGTAGGGATAGGAGCACAAAGACGTCTTATGACCTTTTATCCTCCACCCCAATTCAAAAAATTCTACTTACTGGGCTGGAAAGATGGCTCAGTGACTAAGAGCTCTTGCTGCTATTGCAGAGGACCTGGGTTCAGTTCCCAGCGACCACCTGGCTGCTCACAACTGCGCGTGACTTTAGTTCTAGGGAGTCCAGTAACCTCTTCTGTTGTCTGTAGGTTTTTGCATGCATGTGGTGAACATATATACACTCAGGAATACACACACACACACACACACACACACACACACACACACACACACACACACACAGAGTATTATTTAAAAAATCAACTTTAATCACTTTTAACTACATTTACCTTTCTACCGCCACAAGCTCCACCATCTTCATGTTTCACAGAGCTTGGGTGCAGATGGCTCCTATCCAATTCGTACAGTAAGGAGAGCGTGTCCGTTGATTTAGCCGGTATAATTTAGAAATAGCAGCCCATGTTATGAATTGTGGAGCGGTACTTAATCATGCCCTCCATTGCAGCACAGGGAGGAGGAGAGATGCGAAGGTCGCCCCCACCCCCACCCCAGGCGTTTGCGACATTGACTGCTTTCTTTCAGGGCAATCACTTCAAAAGCTAAGAGTCCACGCGCGCTCCCTGCATGGTCCGCAAAGTCACGTGTTACCTGTCCCACCTGTCTTTCTAGTCCGTTTTCTCTCGATCCCTAATGAAATGTTGACTCTGATCAAGTTGGCAGACTGTGACAGTGCCTGGTTCGAATCCCCTTAGTAACAGCTGTGAAAAATTTTAAATCAAGAGCCTCTCCTTTTGAAATTTTTTTGTGGTTAATTAATATCTTCATGGTAAAATTAAAAGATTCACAAAAATACAGACGAAACTAAAAAATACTGATGATTTTATCACTTTGGTTTAACCACTGGTGACTTTCCAATTTTTTCTATGTATAGAGACATATATGTATGCATATGTAAACATGTGTCTCATTATACAAGAGGTTGAAATGTTATATTTTAACATTTATATTAAACTGCCAAATATCTTTGACTTTTTTTGTTTGTTAGTCAGGGAACTCAGTATATACCAGGCAAGTGCTTTGCCACTGAGCCAGCTCAACTTTCCCCCGTATCTTTGAACATTCATTGATAAATATGTGTCATTATTCTTGTTGACATTGTTATTACTAGTGTGTGTAAGAGTGTGGGAGGGTAGGCACACACATGCCATGGAACCCAGGGGAAAGCCAGAGGAGAACTTTGAGGAGTTAGGGCTCTTTGCCACCCTGGTTTTTATGGCAGGGTCTCTCTGGTGTTTTTCTGTCACACGGACTAACTGAATGGCCTCCAAACTCCCAGATGGTCTCTGGTCTCTGACTCCCATCTTGCCGTCTGAGTGCTGGTTTCACAGATGTGTGCCACTACATCTGGCTATTTTTTTTTTTAAATTTGGGTCCCAGGGATTGAACTCAGGTCATCAGGCTTGTGTGTTATTTTGCTGGCCCACCAATTATTTCTTTAGATAAAAATTTAAAGCTAAAATTTTGGTTCAAAAATATGAGCATTTAAAATAATTTTAGGTTTATATAGTTAGATTGTTTCCTAGAATACTTTTTAAGATGTATTTTATTTTATGCGTGTGTGTGTCTTCGTGTGTGTGTGTGTGTGTGTGTGTGTGTGTGTGTCTGGATATGGGTGTGGTTGCCTGTGGAGGCCAGAAGGTAGCACCAGATCTGTAGCTGGAGTTACAGATCTTTGTGAGCTGCTCAACATGTTGTTGGGATGTAAACTCTGGTCCTTGCTAAGAAAGCCTGCCATCTCTCCAACCCCATACAATAATTTTATCAGCTTCTGTTCTCATCACATTACATGAGAGGGATTATCTTTCTGGACATTTAAGCATGTGCTGGGTTAAAGGTTGTTTGTTGGCTTTTTCTTTGGAATCTTCCTAAATATTTAGTTAAGTTGGGAAATAATTTATATCTTATTTAATCTTCTAATAGATTATTATTGTTATTATTATCATTAGCATTATTCCAGTGCCACATTTTGGTCTTTTAGATTTTGAGTTTTCTTCATCAATGCAGATCTTATCTGTTTCTTGTTAAGTTTATCTATATGTATATCTAATTTTTAGAGTGGATTGTTTTCCCTTTGTATTTTCTAATTAGTTACATCTCTTACATGAGAAAGCTATTGATTTTATAACTTTTATTTATTATTTTATTTTCTGTTTTGTAAATTAAAGATAAAAGGAACAGATAATTTGACTATCTTCTAAAGATGTGTGATTCATTCTCCTCTACTGTTTGAGGAAACTTGAGCCCCTCCACAGGAAGTCTTAGAAAGTACATGTCTTTCCACTCTATTCCAAAGTGAGGCAAAAGAGCTGAGCCTTTATACCCTGATAATATAGCTAGTCTTCCTGGCAGGAATGAATGTATTCTAAAGGGACATTTGTGATCCTCTTTTTGGCTTTCAGACTATCTCAAAAATGGACCCCAATAAATTTGGACTTCAAGTAATCTCCCATTGGAACAAGAAAAAATTGAAGTCCTGGGGATTCAAGAGGAGGAACTGGTCTCCTGGAGATTTACAATTTGTTAGATGGCCTTACAAGAGAGACCTGGGGCTGAGACATTGGTGGGCAGGACCACACCTTGGCCAGATTACGTAGTTATTCACACCTTTCCCCTTCTGTCTAAACCTTAGTTTATGTCAGGACCCCAAAGATGGACTTGGGGGTGGTCACTGGGTCTTTACAATGTGATCACATTTAATACATCTCTTCTTTCTACATTTCACTATTGTTTTGGCTCTTTTAATTGACTTAAGGATATGACCTGCTGCAAAGAGACCCCGGCTCAAGGTCATAGTCTTTCCTTGGGCAGTCAATGTGCAGGATGTGATGTCATTGTTACTAAGTGGCTTAGGATCACAACTTGTGCATCCACCAGCCAGGTTCAGTCACTATCCTCCTTAAGTCAAAGCAGACTGCTGTCTTTTGGAGGCATCCATTAGGTCTGACCCTGGAGGATATCTATAAGCACCATGCCTGATAACTGAAGAAAAAGCCTCCCTTGAAGTGTGATCTGAGTGGCACACCTGTGTATCCATCAGAGCATTCAAAAGTCATTTCATGACCACTGTTCAGTGGCTTAGCATCTTTCCTCTGGACAGCTGCAGTAGCCTTCTCCTCGAACTTGTCTGATGGCTTTTGGTCCCCTTGCCCAACCTGTACTTTACTGTGTTGCCACAGTATGTTTTGAAATGTAAAATCTGACTTCAGTGTTTAAAGGCTTTTCAGTCTCCCTGTTTATTCACCTATTTATTTAATAATGAATTCATTCACTTGGGAGAACTGGCCAGATCACAAACCTTGTGGTCAAAGAAGATTGCTCTCTTTGGAAACATCCATTAAGTCCTATGTATACCATCTACAAAATATTTTCCTACTTCCACCACTTCTGAACATGTTCTCTTTTGTCACTTTGGTCCAAGGCATTGTTGAACCTCACGAGGATCAGAGACTAAGCCAAGCTTCTGGTGTGACAGTCTTCACTATTGCTTCCAAGCTGACCTTTCCCTATAAACTAGCCAGAATACTTGATGTAAATTAGAACACGTTTTTATAGAAAATCAAATATACCAAGAACTGATGGTCTACTCAGAGTGTGATAGAATGTTTCAGGGTAGAGGGGATGTTGGGTACAAAAGCTATATGTCGGGGGCATATTTGGAGTGTCTGGATGCTATGGAGAATGAAGGAGACTAGGGTATGGGAGGAATTTCATGTATCTTTCTCCTGAATCTTCTGCTTTTCAACTTCCTATTCAGTTTATGACTTTCCATGACCAAGCAATGGAGGGGAGGAGAAATGAAGCACAGGAAAATCTTTAACTAAGTGATCTCTCTCTCTCCTTCCCTCTTTCTCCCTCCCTCCCTCCCTCCCTCCCTCCCTCCCTCCCTCCCTTCCTTCTTTCTCTTCCTATTCTTCTGCAAGCTGGTCCTTTTTCCAGTAGAGTGCATCTCAGGGATTTTCTGGTGACTTCCACTTGGGCCTTTTACTTGTAACTTTAGGACACTTTTTCCTTTGATTTGACTAGTCTGTTACAAAGGCCCTGGTTTAATAAGGCCTGCTTTCCCTGAGTTCACACTGTGGAGTCCCTTTATCCAGTGCATTTAGTTTTTCAGAACTTGAAATCTACAGTTCAGCTTTCTCCTCAGCATTGCCCATGCCTGTTCATAGGAAATATCCATACTTTGCTGTTCAAGTCAATCTGGGATGCTATAACAAAATACCGTGTACTGAGTGACTTATGAAAAAACAGACACACATTTGTCTTACTTCTAAGGGTGGGGTTCCATCATCAAAGTTCTGGCAGGCTTGTTGTTTGCTAAGAGGCCCACTCATGGGTTCCATAGAGCCTAAAGTCACAATAGCCTCCATGAGAGAGGAGGTGCAGGATCGCTATGACACTAACCTTATTCATGAGGGTTTCACTCTCATGACCTAATCACCTCTCAAATGTCCCACCTCTAAATGTCACCACTTTGGGCTTATGTTTTTCAATATATAAAAAACGATGGGATCAGAGACACAGTGCCCTTGTACCATGAAACCAAGGACATACAGGATTTCCCTTTCCCTGACCCTGATATCAAGGCAGCCACTTATTCTGTCACCCAGCTTCCTTTTATACTTCCCAGATGGGAATTAGAATAGAGGCCACAGCGGCCTTTGAACAACTCATCACTCTTTCCATGTGGTCCAGTGAGAAACCCTTCACTTAGCTTGAACTGTATTTAGATGCCTCCACTGTCAGCTCCACATCTTTGGCTGATTCATGTGTACCCTTTCAGAAGCGTCCTCTGGAACTCGGCACTGTTCAAATGAATTTCATATTATACATTGCAGTCTGAAAAGCTGAAGGCTATCAATTTATAGTCGCTGGGTATACTTTCCACTTAATTGTTTCAAGGTCAGAAGAAATCACTTATCCAATTAGTTGGGACATGAGACAGTGACAGCTCCTTCCTAAAATAGATGAAAAGAATGATGATAGGAAAAGAATTCTGACCCTAATTTAAGAAAGGTGCAATTAAAATAATGAGTCAGTATTTCAAATGACGCATCTGAGAATGTTCTCGATGGCCACATAACTTCTTCTGAGTGAGATATGTTTAATGCAGGCCTTCAGGCAGAGTGAAATACAGGAATGAAGAGTTCCCTTGTCTACAGCCACTTCTATCTTTGTATTTTCATCTGTATCTTATATAAAATTGCTTTATTAGAAAAGTGTTAGATGCAAGTAATTTGACTCAGGTAGTAATGTCTCCCATGTTTTCAGATATGCATCTCCAACACACACATATGTAAATACCGACTTACGTGTTATTATTGTGCACGTGTATGTATGATGAGGGGATTGTGGGTACCAAAGGGCACATGCGAATGTCAGAGGATGATGCTGTGGAGTTTGTTCTCTCCTGTATCTTTATGTGGATTTTAAGAATTGAACTCAAGTGGGTCACAGAGCTTGTGTGACAGGTGCCTTCACTCTCTGAGCCATGCAATAAATACATACAATAAATATCTTCTGAGAAGTTCTACATGTTAGAAGTTGAGGAGAGAGGAGTAAAGAAGATGCCGAACTGGTTGATCTTCTAGTGCAGGTAGATAAGCATATTGATTCAAGTACTCTCTGTTCATCTGAACTATTCAAAGAAAATTCCTCAAGAACTCTATAGCATCATCTGTAATATTTTTTTCAGAGAAATTTACTTTATGGGCATGGTTATATATTTTAAATTTATTTTATTTTAGTTCTGATTTTATGTATATGGGCATTTTCCTGCTTTTGTGTTTGTACACCTCATGCATGTCTTGTATCTGTGAAGGCCAGAGAGAGTATCAGATCTCTGCA
Source organism: Microtus pennsylvanicus (assembly GCF_037038515.1). Lineage (NCBI taxonomy): Eukaryota > Metazoa > Chordata > Mammalia > Rodentia > Cricetidae > Microtus > Microtus pennsylvanicus. The sequence continues at coordinate 34,560,313 of NC_134591.1, read as the reverse complement.
ACTGGAGTTACAGATAGCTGTAACTTGCTACGTGGGTGCTTGGAATTCAACCCAGATCCTTTGCAAGAGCAGCAAGTGCTCTGAGCCATTAAACTATCTTTCCAGGCCCATCTCTTGGGACTGTCAGTCAAGATGATAAAATTTCATTTGAACTATATGTGTTTACATAGACTTACATGTATTGCATGTAATTTAGGTAGATAGCTAAGAATGTGGTACCTATGACTTTTTTTAGACATCCTATTTTCTTTCATCCTTCTTTCTTTTTCTCTATTTATCACCCTCTTCCCATTAAAGCTTCCATATTTTTCTGTTTCTCCCCCAAGTCATTTGTATTCTGTTATTTCCCTCCCCACTGCTTTCTGCCCCCCACAGTTCCTTTCCACTTTCATGGGTTCTGCAGTTTACTTCCTCATGCACACTCACTTCTGAGGATTTGGAGCGAGGAGCCTCAGACGAGAGAGAATATTTGGCACTAACCTTTCTGCATCTGGGTTACTTCACTCAATATGATCTTTTCTAATTCCCATCCATTTACCTGCAAATTTCATGATTTTATTTTTCTTTACAGTGGAATAGTATTCTATAGCATATGGATGCCACATCTCCATTATCCATTCATCAGCTGAAGGACATTTAGGTTGTTTCTTTTTTTTTTTAACTTGAGAAGTCATGGATCTTGGAGGAAAACCCAAAACTACCACTTTACTAATTCAGCATAATTCTAACTACATTCTAAATATATATCCTTCTATGTACAGATCCGTATAGTTCTCATCCCTTATCAAAGAAACTTCTCTTTGCAACAGAGACCGTCCTAGAAGATCATGACTGATCAAAGTGCAGAGCACAGGAGATTATGTGGTGTCTGATCCCAGCAGACACATCTACAGCACACCATTCCTGCACTTAAGGCTCAGAAATCATTGCAGAAGAGGGATCAGAAAGAGTGTAAGAGCTAAAAGGACAGGACATTTGCTGTGAGATTGTTTCTTCTACAAATGTCAGAAAAGCTAAACTTACAAAGCCTTACCAACATGACTGCCTGAACAAGACCTGAACAACAATGACCCCAACGGACATGCCAGCGTGGAACGGGGAAGAACTATAGACATTTGGGAATGCTGAGAGAGGGAGAAGTAGCCTTCATCAGGGAAGAGATTCTCCCCACCCCAGTAGATTATCTAACACCAAATGTTCTGATCTGAGATTGGTAACATTATACAGCTTGAAAAGGTTTTAGTTATATCTTTAGGAACATGCGTGTGTGCATATGTAAGAACAATTTAAGAAGAAGCTATGAGTTTGAGAAGGAGAAAGGAGGAACTGGAGGTAAGAAAGGGAACAGGGGAAACGATGTAATCCTAATTTCAGAAAATAAAGCATTATGACTAAAAGAGAATTATTAGCAACAGATAATGTCAAATGATTATGGTTGTAGTGATGATGGTTTCACAGATACTATTATGAAGAGTTTAGCAGCAGGCAGTGTGCAAGTGCTTTTATTATCTAATGAAATTTTCATAACAATAGTTTTAGGTAAGCATAGCCCCCTACAAAAAACAAAACAAAAAACCCGGACAAGATGCAAAATTTGAGGCACAGCCGTGATTGACCAAAGCTGAATTTGACAAGGGCAGTCTGAGAGTGAAACGCGTGCTGTGTAAGGTGTGAATCTTCTGTTTGTGATTGTAAGGTGTGAATCTTCTGTTTGTGATTGACACCAATGAGCGTGTTCTCAGAGACTCAGAGGTCCACATTTTCTTCCACACCAGGGAAAGAGGCCTGGTCCTCAACTCAACTCAACTCTTGTGATTTCATGTATGGAAATGATGAGAATTTGACTCGATTTTACCTTCTAGAACATGTTTATTCCGTTAATGCTGTCACCTGGGTCTGCTTTGTCTTCAAAAGGAAGTGACATCCTTTTGTAACCTTTCATTCATTGCCTTAAATGGACTCATGTTGAAAGTGAAGTGAGCTTTCAGCCACAGTCCAAGAGGCTGGGACTAGCAAAGTGGTCCACTGCCTGTGGGGTGTCTGGGCCCAGCAAGCATGACGCCTTCCCTAGGCAAATTTCTCCCTTGCCCAGCAGACCCTTGCCTTCGCCAAGAACACTTCCTTGACTACAAGCATGTCCCTGTTGAAGCCTAAGGAAGCTTGTGTTCCAAGATGAGGTGCCAACTACCCGCTGCTATGTCCTATCTGTTAGCGAAGACAGAACCGTGCTGAGAGAACAGATCTCCCAAGTTGATTTTGCGCTCTGGAAGGCAACTGGATACAACATTGGTCTTTATTGCAGTTTCCACAGACTGAAAATAAAAATGTTTATAAAACAAAAGCCACATACAATTTGGTACAGACATGTTTTAGAATTTTGTTTTTGCACAGCGGAAACCAGGGCCGATGTGGTCATGGTAGAAATGGAGCCAGTTCTGTTACCCCGAAGCACCTCTCCTTAAACACTGATTTGAGTAAGCCAGGCTAGGCCTTGCCAGGAACAGCCCGCATTGTTTGGCTCTTTGGACAGACTTCCGGGACAAAGTGCTCTGAACACCCACAGCAAGGCCCCACCCCAAGTCACAGTATTACACAGTCTACCAAGGCAAGAAAACCTGCTCGTCCCTCCTTGCTTCCAACCCAGCTAGTGTTAGTCACAGACATTGTTTCCCTGACAATATCTTGGAGCACAGCTCTCTCTTTGCGTCCCTATCACCAAGACATCTGAAGCAAATACAGGCATCTGTCTTTTTCAGTTTTCGGGTTCTCAGTCGGTGGAAGCCGCCAAAGGAAACATACAAGTTTCCCTATCAGTATGCTTTTAGCCAGATCTGGGAAAGCTCTAGAAATCCTGTGTTTGTTGGCTTGGAGAACAGGACTAGCTTCACGGCTTCATTTCCCCTCGTCATGCTAGGGCCTCAACCCAGGGCCTTGGTGGTTAGGCAAATGCTTGCCACAGGCTCTCTTCAGTTCTCTCTTAATCATGGGGTGTTGAGCAGCACAAGGACTAGATTTGTGCTAAGACATTGTTGAAGAGATCTAGTCAAGGTTCGAGGTTGGGAGGCCTCTTGTTGGCTGTGTTTTCATCTTCTATGGGACTAAAAACCATTATTTCCCTTTCCGGTCATTCTGAAATTACCCAGTGCTACAAGGGGGCTGTGGACCTTGGGAGCCTTGTCCTGCCTTGGAGGCAACCCTACTTAGTAAATGAAGTCAACCCCTTGCATGGTTTTTATACTATTTTGCCAGCAAAAGGAAAACCAGATCCTCTGTGTTCCTGACTCACTCAGTGGCATGGTGACAAAGGACTGATCAGGAACAGACCTGTCCTCTGCCTTCAACAGTTTATGTACTTTAAGTAGGGGGACTCTTCAGTACATTTATAAACAGAAATAAATAATTTAATTTCCAATAGTGGTACCACTATATGAAAAGAGAAAATGGGCCTGGAGAGATGGCTCAGTGGCTAAGAGTTCTTGTTACTCTAGCAGAGGATCTGGATCCCAGCGTCCACATTGGGTAGCTCACAACTGTCTGCAACTCCAGTTCCAGGGGATCTAGTATCCTCTTCTGGCTTCTTAGGACACCTGTGTATTCATTGTGCACATACCCACACTCACACATATACATAAAAATAAATGAGTAAAAATTTAAAATGCAAAAAGAAAGCATTATATTAAGGTAAGGGAGACAGAAAACAGCAGATTAGAATATTAGAAAAGTTCCCTTTGAAGAAAAGATTCTGGAGAAGAAAGTCTAAAAGCCACGAACACCCAACAAGGCCTGTGGCTCGTGCTGTGTGTGCAAGCAAAGTGCTAGGACATGAGACAGGAGTGGCAGGCAGGAGGCAAGGCAAGAAGTTTGCCACGATAAACAATTTAGATTTGGCAATTTAGGTTTCATTTCAACTGTCCTGGCAAACTTTGAATTTATTCTCTGCTCAGTTTCTGAATCAGGCACCATGAACTCTATCCATGCATTCAACAGTGACTTACTGAGCGCTTGTCTATGTGGGCTGGGTCCAGTAGCAAGAGAGTTACAACCTCTGTCATCAAATAATGGCATCAGAAAAGAATAGAAACAACCAGAAAAATATAGAACGAGCCAAGTTATAGAAGAGAGCGAAAGTACTACCGGTAGTAATTATGTATTAAGAATGTGAACTGTCCTCAACTTAATCTGCCAGACTTTGTTGACTCCCCATGGGAGGCCTCCTGGCCCATGCGGGGGGAGGGGAGGGCGGGAAGGAGAACTGTGATTGGAACGTAAAATGAAATTTAAAAAAACAAATATATTTTAATAAAATAATGTGTGCTGTCAACATTAAGGGAGCCTTGCTGTGCCCCTGTTGACTGACAACCACAAGATACTTCTGTTACTTCTCCAGATCAGCAAAGCAGACTATGTTGCGGCCTAAGTGGAGGCAGTTGAGAAGCCTGGTCGTATCTGGTTTGAAAGTACAAGGTTGGTTAATTCAGTGGAAGAAACTAATGCACAGGGCAAATGTATTCTCCAGCGTTTCCTGGGTCACTTCATTTGGATGACTGCTTTAGAATAAAATATTTTAGTTCCTGGATGGGAACCAGACTGGCTTCTGATATATATTCCAAAGTTAAACAAGAATAATATTATAAAGATAGGCATCAAGCTTTTAAAGGAACCATTCCTAAACACCAACAGAAAATGCCCTGTTATTTTCTTCCTTCATCAAACATGCTATGATCTGTAATAATTAGGTCCCTTTTTCTTGTCCTTCACTCTTTTTTTTCTTGTAAATGCCGAACCAACAGCAGTCATTTCTGTCTATCCATCGCCTCCCCAGGGCCCAGCACAGTGCCTCAAACACAGCGGGGGCCCAATTAATATTTGTTGAGTGAATGAATGAAACCTATTCTGTTCCTTTGCAGGGGTGTCTTTATTGCTGTGCACACTCCAGACGGCATGCAGAGACGGTGGGGACTACAATGAACATCCCGGGTATTTTGCAATTCATGGCTGACCCATGCTGACCCTTTATTTAATTAAATCTTTCACTTGTGAATGAATCATTTCTTCCATTAATTAAAATAGGGTGCACATATGTCTCTGTAAACTATATGTCAAAAGAAAGCATTCCACCTAAAATATACAGGAGGCTCTGACCACCGACACGAGTCATTCATCATGATCTGCTAAAATGATCAACTCTGTAATTAGAGACAGCACAATCATCTCTTATGGCCTCACAAATATTAGTTGCAGATTCTCAACCAGTCTCTCAGCTCCTGTGTTAATGGAAGGAACAGAGCCGAGCGGGATGTAGAGAGAAAGGTTTACGATGTTTATGATGGAGAGAGCAGAGACTGCCGCCTCCGCATTGCGGCCAGGGCTGCATCTCCAATGACTCTGGATACTTACATCTGGACTATTGGTGCTGGAAGGCCGTAAGGATCCCTTGCTCTGTTGCAAGACTCAACACTGGCTCTATCTTTTCTGCAGGAATGAAAACGAGAGCTGTAGAAGGGGCAAATTTAGCATTTTCCATGTATCTTACAGCGCCCCCTGGAGGACAGGGGATGTCTCATAGAATTGGATCTTAAAATTCCAGGGAAGAATTCATCTCCATCTCTTGTTCGAAAGATTTCACCTCAGCATAAACTATGCACTGTTCAAACTTCACTGGGGATTCTGCTGGCGAGTTGAAAGGAAGCGGGTGGGGTGTGCTGTGGCACTGACCAACTCAGTGTCACAGGGACTCCAGTATCTGGGACAAGATTTTAGGATTCCACAAATTTAAATGAATCAGTTTTTGGAAGAGGCAGAAACTGATCTGTTTAAAACTTTGGGCTTTGCAGGACAATAAACACTGCCACTGAGCATTCAAGGGGGGGGGCACTTTCAGAGGGAGCCAAGTCAGCGGACCAGCCAGGGCAATCGGATGTGTGCTATTACAGTGCGTTTATGTCCATCACCGACTGCTTTTTTTGTTTTCCTTGGAATGAGCCCTGGAGAGCAGGCTTGAGGACAGTGAAGGGCTGATAAGGACTTTGAGATCGCCACAGCTGTTTCCAGTGGTGGGACAGAGGCTCTGAAAGATAGTGGTTTGTTTCAGGGGCCATGGCAACGGCAGAGCGGACTCCCCACTTTGACTTCCACTCCACAGCTCTGGCCTTTCCCCTGGAAAAAGAGGTGATGTCTTCCCCTGGCACAAGGCTAGGTCCACAGCAAGTCACTAAAGATTGCATTGCTTTCAGTACAGTAATGGAATCATAGGTACTTGGTGAGTTTCACATGTACTCAGGAAAACATCAATAGCTTCTCTCACACCCCAAGTCCTGTGTGTTATTCCGGAGGTTGCATTTAGTCGCTGATTTCATGGTTTTATTTTCTGATTTTGTTCCTTTTAAAAACAGCATTTGAAGCCTAGGCAGTTTGGATGCTCACCTTACTAGACCTGGATGGAGGTGGGTGTTCCTTGGATTTCCCACAGGGCAGGGAACCCTGATTGCTCTTTGGGCTGACTAGGGAGGGGGACTTGATCGGGGGAGGGGGAGGGAAATGGGAGGCGGTGGCAGGGAGGAGGCAGAAATCTTTAATAAATAAATAAAAAGCAACCCCCCCAAATAAAAACAGCATTTGAGTTATTTTTTTCTGCGAATACCTACATACCATTTATCTATCTACCATCTCTCTCTCTCTCTTATCTATTTGTATATCAGCTATAATTGTATCAGAAGAACTTATGTTTGATATTTAGCCTAGAGAAGGACAAGAGCAAAGAGAAATACTTGTTTGTATGAAGAGAATAAGAATTAACATCATACACACAGACTCCTGTTTTCTTTGTTTTGGTCCTAACCACACCAATTTGATTAGAATGACTGACTGGTCAATGAGCTACAGGGATCTGCCTCTTTCAGACTGCCCAGGGTGCCTTATCATGGCTTGCTTTATTCATTCATTCATTCATTCATTCATTCATTCATTCATTCATTCATCACAGGGTTTCTCTCGATAGCCCTGGCTATCCTGGAACTCATTCTGTAGACCAGTCTGGCCTCAAACTCAGAGATCTGCCTGTTTCTGCCTCCCAAGTGCTGGGATTAAATGTGTGTAACACCACTGCCTTTAGTTTTATTCTTATTTTTTTAAATGTGAATTTTGAGGATTGAACTCAGGTATGGCAGGCACTTTAGTAATTGAACTGTCTCTTCAGCCTCTGGTCAATATCCACACCTGTGCGAATCTTTCAGTTTTTCTCCAGAAATAATTGTATTTTATGACATCTAGCTTAAAATGTTTTAGATTTACTTTATCATGTGTGTGAGTGTTTTGCCTGTGTGTATGTATACGTGTCCCCAGGTACCCTCAGAGGTCAGAAGATGGCATCGGATCCCCAGTAACTGGAGTTACAGAGGGCTTTGAGCCGCATGTGGGGGTGAGGAACTGAGCCCATGCACTCTTCCTGAGCAACAAGTATTCTTAACCACTGGAGCTCCGCCCCTTTAGTACAGGGTATTGAGCCCTGAGTTTTGCACACCATATCTACCTTGTTTTTATTACTTCTTGGAGGATTCCATACAAAGAATTTTGGTTATATTCACCCTTCCTCCAGCCCTTCCCAGATTGACCTCCGCCCTGTTCCCTGCCCACTCAACCTTATACCCCCCCTCCGCCATTTTTCACCCTTCAATACAATTTGTGCTGCCCCTATATTCATGGTTGTGTGACCTTCCTGTGGATCCTGGTCGACCCACCAGTGACAACACTCTTAAAGAAAACTGATTCCCCTTCTCCTAGAGGCCGTCAAGGGCCAATATGGTTCCTTGACTAGTTTTTAAAATTTCAGAGTTTGTCTGTGACTCAGAATATGGCCCACCCTGGGAAGCAGGCCGTTTCGCTGGAGGAGGTGTGCACACTGTGGGTGTGGTAGGGTGGGGTGTGCTGGGTCGCCTTCGCCTGTCACATACTTGCATCCTCTGCTTGGCTCCTCCCTTCAGGTGTCCTTTAGTGAGGGTAGCCAAATGTCTCCAGCTGCTGTTGTCAGAGTTCTGTTGTCTTTTCAGTTCTGTCAGTTTTTACTTCGTATTGTACGACACAACTATGCATAATTATATCTTTTACCATACCGAGTCTCTTATTAATTCTAGCTATCCTTTGGAAGTGTTTTTATTTTAATTTCTATTTTTATATTATATTAGTATAGGCAGCTCTATTGTCTTTTGATTTTTTTTTTGCATGGGCTTTTGTTTATTTGTAGAACTGGGGATCAAACCCAGGGCCTCAGGAATATCAAGCAAGTGCTTTACCATTGAGCTACACCTCCAGCTCTTTCATAAGCATCTTTTTCTGCTTGTTCATACTCGTTTTGTACTAGGATCTCATTGTGAAAGCTGGGTTGGCACTAGTTATGTAGCTCAGGTTGACTTTGAACTCACAATCCTCCTGCCTTCCCTAGCACTACAGGCTTGAGCCATACCTAATCTCTGTCTTTGATGAAAGAGTTCAAACCATTTACACTTAAATTAATAACCGATAAGAAGCTCTGGACTCTGCCATTTTGCTCTTGCCTATCTAGATGCCTTATGGTTTCTTGGTCTTATTCCCTGACACTGGCTATCTTTACTTTTTATTTTGTTGTTTATTTATAGCTGATTTTTTAAAAATAATGCAGCATACAAATTTCCTTCTTTTTCTCTTTGTGCGTTATAGATGGATATTGCTTCTATGGTTACCATGATGTCTACATACAACATCATAAAATTATAATAATATCATTTGAATTTATAGCAGATTATCAACAATGTAAAAGCTCTTCATTCCTTTTCAGTCTGTTACAGCACTTTTCATTCCTTGCTATTACAAAATTACATCTTTATATAGTGAATGCCCCCCACAAGTTAATAATGCTTTTAGTTTTGGCTAACTCTTGGGTAGCACACAGAATGAGTTTTATCATGACATTTTAATACACAAATGCTTTATACATTTTGCCCATTTTTGCCTCCTAATATCCTGCTGTCTCTCTTTCCCTCTCTAACTAGTCCCGACCTTTTTTCAAATAGTTCCAGTTCAGCTTTCTTGTCATGTGTGTATATATGTTTTGTGCATATGTTTATAAATATTTACTTATTAAATTTAGATTCTGCATATGAAAGAAAATATGATATTTATTTTTCTGAGTTTTGCTTATTTTACTTAACAGAATGACCTCCAGTTTCATGCATTTTCTTGAAAACGATATAATTTCACACTTCTTTATGGCTGTATATATATATATATATATATTTATATATATATATATATATTCCATTTTCACTATCATTCAACCATTGATGAGCATCTAGGCTGGTTCCATATCTTTGCTATTATACATTGTACTATAGTCAACATCAATGAGCAAGTATTTCTCACCACATTGTATCTCTTACATACTGACTTGGATTTTTTTGTTTGTGTAAATGCCCAGGACTGGAACAGCTGGGTTGAATCTTTAGTTTTTGATCAATCTTTAGTTGCTTGAGAACCTCCACGCTGGCTTCCACTGCTTCACATTCCCACTAGCAGTGGATAAACATTCTCTTTTCCTTGACATCCTCACTCGTATTTGCTCTGACTGGGGTAAGGTGGGATCTAAGTGTAGTTTATTAAAATAATTTATTTATTTCATGTGTTTGGGTGTTTTGCCTGTATGTATGCCTGTGCGCTATGTGTGTGCCTGATGCTTGTAAAAGCAAGGATCACGTGTCAAATCCCCTGGGACTGGAGCTGTGATTATGAACTGTCATGTAGGTGCTGGTGATCAAACCCAGCTTCTCTGGAAGACCAGTCAGTGCTCTTCACCACAAAGCTATCTCTTCATCCTCTCAATGTAGCCTTGATTTACAATTGCCTACTAAGTAAGGATGGTTGAGCTTTTCTTCATATGCTTTTTAGCCATTTGTAATTCTTTTGAGAACTGTTTAACTCGTTTGCCCATTTATTGATGGCTGAATTGATTTTTTTTGTGATTAGTTTTTAGGGTTTTTTTTGTTGTTGTTCCATATAGATATTATATAATAATCCCTTGGCAGTATATAATGGCCAAGGCTTTTCTCCATTCTGTAGGCTGTCTCTTCATTCCCCTGAATATTTCTGTTGCTGTATTAAAGCTTTTTAACTTTGTGTAATTCCTTTTGTCAATCATTGTGATTATTTCCCGAATGACTGGAGAGGTTTTGCAGAAAGCCCTTGTCTGTACAGTTATCTCAAAATGTCTGCCTTTTGTGTTTTCAGGGTTTCAGATTTTTCTATTGAGACATTTGATATTTATCTATTTTGATTTGATTTTTGTTCAAGGTGAGAGATATGGATCTAGTTTCATACTTCTGCATACATATATCCAGTTTTTCTTGTCCCATTTATTGTTTTTTTTTCAGATGTATGTTATGGACAGGTGTTATAAATTTATGGCTTTATTTTGGGGTCCATTGTTCTATGACATTGATCTGCTTGTCTGTTTTTGTTACTCTAACTCTATAGTACAATCAGCCTTACTTATTCTGCTAAGGTTGCTTTGATATTTGGGGTCTGTTATGTTTTCATGCTACCTTTCAGATTTTTTTTCTTTTTTTTTAATTAATGTTTTTTTTATTGAGAAAAGGAAAAAAAAGTTTCCGCCTCCTCCCAGCCTCCCATTTCCCTCCCCCTCCTCCCACCCTTCTCCCCCTCTCCCCACTTCTCCAGTCCAAAGAGCAGTCAGGGTTCCCTGCCCTGTGGAAAGTCCAAGGTCCTCCCCACTCCGTCCATGTCTAGGAAGGTGAACATCCAAACTGGCTAGGCTCCCACAAAGCCAGAACATGAAGTAGGATCAAAACCCCATGCCATTGTCCTTGGCTTCTCATCAGCCCTCATTACTCACCATGTTCAGAGAGTCTGGTTTTATCCCATGCTTTTTCAGTCACAGTCCAGCTGGCCTTGGTGAGCTCCCAATAGATCAGCCCCACTGTCTCAGTGGGTGGGTGCACCCCTCGTGGTCCTGACTTCCTTGCTCATGTTCTCCCTCCTTCCGCTCCTCATTGGGACCTTGGGCGCTCAGTCTAGTGCTCCAGTGTGGGCCTCTGTCTCTATCTCCATCCATCACCAGATGAAGGTTCTATGGTGATATGCAAGATATTCGTCAGTATTGCTATAGGATAGGGTCATTTCAGGTTCCCTATCCTCAGCTGCCCAAGGAACTAACTGGGGTTCTGTGAAGAACCTAGTTCTATTTTCCATTGTTACTGTGATGAAACACTCAGATCAAATGCAGGTTAGGGGAAAGAAGAATTTATTTGGCTTATACTTCCAAGTCACAACCCATCACTGGGAAGAACCTGAGGCAGAGCCAGGATGCAGGAATCATGGAGGAGCACTGATGAATGACTCTTTCTCTGATTCGCTTTTGAATATAGCTCAGGCCCCTCCTGCCTAGGAATGGTGTTGCCCACTGTGGGCTGGGCCCTTCTATGTCAATAGTCAGTCAAGATAATCCCTCACAGACATGGCCACAGGCCTACTTTATCTGATATCTAAAACTGAGACTCTAAAATGACTCTAAGTTGCATCAAGTTGACATAAGAAGCTAACCAGGACAAATTCTATTAGAATTTTGATGTATGGTATCGCATATGTAGATAACGTTTGGTAGAAGCTATTTTGACAGTGCTAGTTCTACCAATCTATCTTCTAATGTCTTCTTTAATCCCTTTTTTAGTGTTTTAAAATTTTTACTATAAAGATTTTCATGTTCTTCATTATACTTATTTCTAGTTTTTTTTTTAAATGAAGCTTTTTTTTTGAATGGGATTTTAAAATTCGACTTTTTTTTGAATAGGATTTTAGAATTCAACTTTTTTTTTTCTTGGCAATGTTGTTACTGATACTTAGAAAAATTACTGGTTGTTGTATATTGATATTTATCCTGATACTCTGCTAAAAGTGTTTCTCTGTCCTACAAAACTTGGTCCTGCCTGTAGGTCTTTAAGTATAGAATCATGTCATCTGCAAATAGGGATTGCGTGACTACTTTTTTTTTGATTTATATCCCTTTAATTTGTCTTACTGCTCTAGCTAAGACTTCAAACATCATATTGAGTAAGAACAGAGAAAGTATTCTTGTCTTATTCCTGAGGAATGAGAGATTTTCAGTTTTTCGCATTTGGCATATGTTGGTTGTAGGTTTGTTGTATACAGGTTTATGTTGCTCCTAGTTGTAGCTTCTTTGCAGCGTTGAAATGAAGGGAGGGTGGACCTTGTCCAAGGTCATTTCTGCATCTGTTGTAATGATCATGTGATTTTTGTGCCTGAACTTTCCTTGTATCCCTGGTTGTGATGTGTGAATGTGTTCTTCAGTTAAACATGCAAGTGTTTTATTGAGAAGTTTTGTGTCTTTACTCATCAGGGAAACAGTTTATCGTTTTCTTTGTGTGTTCTTATTTGGTTTTGGTAGTGACGTAATACAGGCTTCATAGAATGAATTTGGCTCATTTTTCTTCTGTTTTATGGAACAGTTCAGGTAGGATTCATGTTCTTCTAAGAAGGTCTGGGAGCATTCAGCAGGAAGTCTGTCTGGTTCTAGGCTTTTCATTATTGAAAGGCTCTTTGCTACTGCCATAGTGTCATTACTTATTACAGAACTGTTGGTGGGTTTGAAAGAAAATGACCCCCAAGGGAGTGGCAGTATTGGGAGGTGTGGTCTTGCCAGAGTAGGTGTGGTGTTATTGGAAGAAGTGTGTCACTGTGGAGGTGGGCTTTGAGGTCTCATATATGTTCAAGCCATGCCCAATGAGACAGACCACTTCCTTTTGCCTGTGAGTCAAGATGGAAGAACTCTCAGCTCCTTTTTTAATACCATGTCTTCCTGCATGCTGCCTTGGTTCCCACCATGGCAATAATGGATTAAGCCTCTGAACTATAAGTAAGCCACCACAATGAAATGTTTTCCTTTGTAAGAGTTGCTGTGGTCAGGGTGTTTTTTTTTTTTTTATAGCACTTGAAACCCTAACTAAATAAAACTATTCAAGCTGTTTTTAATTATTCTTCATTTAATTTTGGTAGGTTATATTGTGAAAGATTTGTGACAGCGCGGGTGCCCCTGGCAGGTCTGCTGCGAGTGGGAGACTGAGGCGGGTGGGAGACAGACAGATCCGTCATGCAGAGAGAGCTTGGGTATACATTTAGTGGGAACTGAGAAAGGTATAAGTGTAAGGGGGTTATGGTGGAGAGAGAGAAAAGGAGAGAGAGAAAAGGAGAGAGAGAAAAGGAGAGAGAGAGAAAAGGAGAGAGAGAGAGAGAGAGAGAGAGAGAGAGAGAGAGAGAGAGAGGAAGAAGAAGAAGAAGAAGAAGAAGAAGAAGAAGAAGAAGAAGAAGAAGAAGAAGAAGAAGAAGAAGAAGAAGAAGAAGAAGAAGAGGGGGAACAGAAGGCAGAGGCTGTCTCTTCATGTCTCTTCAAAAGGAAGATGGACAGAGAGAGAAAGAGGAAGAGAGGAGGTGTGAGATCAGCTTGTCTTGGCAGTAAGGGGATTGGGGGTGGGCAAAATTTGTCTCTTAAAGGGACAGGGTAACCAGGTGACAAGGCAGACAGACCAGAAGAATTATAACAATATGTATCTAGGAATTATTTTCTTTAGTCTTTTGTAATATAAGTTTTCAAATTAGTTCTTAATGATTTTTTGAATTTTATTGGTAGATCATAATGCCTTCTCTTTCATTTACAGTTTTGTTAAATTGAACTTTCTCTCTTTTGGTTAGTTTGACCAGGTATTTGCCAATCTTGCTTTTGTTTTCCTAATAACCAACTTTTTATTCTATTGATTCTTTGTATTATTCTTTTCGTCTTCATTTAATTAGCTTTTGTCTTGACTTCACTATTCTTGTTATTTTCTGCTCTTGGGTTTGACTTATTTTTGTTTTTCTGAGACCTTGAGGTACATCATTAAGTTATTTATTTGAGATTTCCCTGGTTATTATAATTATTATTTTTTCATGAACATGAAAAGGTGAAGTTGCTTACAAGAAGATGGCATCAGACCCCCTGGAACTGTAGTTGTAGGTAGTTGTAAGACATCCAATGTAGCTGTTTGGAACTGAATTCAACTCCTTTGTAAAAGCAGTAAGTTCTACCATATCTCTTGTCCCATGTGTATTTAAACACTTGTAGTTTAACCTTTTCTCCTTAGGCTCTAATAAGTTACTTTTCATTTGATTTTGGATATTTTTCCTTTTTCTCTGTCTTTAAGGAGCATTTAAAATGATATTGCTCCATTTCCATGCATTTGTTTAAGTGTTGTTTTTCATGCTATTAGTTTTATTTAATCATAATCTAAGATACACATTAGTCTGATAATTTCGGATATTTTAAAGACTTAGTGTTTTGGCTTTAAATATAAGCTATTGCACAGAACCTTCTGTGGGCTGTTTTTGGGAAGTAGCATTCAACTCTACCTTTGAGTATGCTGCTTCATTTCCTGTTTGCTCTAATCTGCCTTTGAGCTTCAGCAGCGACGTTTTCCTTTCACTTACTGTCCTTTTCCACTGTGGAATTTGCTTTTGGTTTCTACATTTTCTACTTCTTTATGACATTGCTGTTCTTACATTGTTCTCTGGACTTTCCCCACATTATCTTCTACTTTTCTGAGTATTTCTAGGAAGATTGCTTTAAAGTTTTTGTCTTATAGATCTCTTAATAGTTCTTCTTTAGGGATAATTTCTATTAATTTACTTATTCTTCCTTAGAACAGATCACATTTCTTATTTGTATGCCCCTCCCTTTTTTTAAAAAAAGCAAAACAAAACAAAACTGGACACCTGAATCTAATAATGTAACTTAGAAAATAAGATTTTCCTCCTTTAGCTTGCTGGGCTCCATTGTTATTTTTGTCAATTCTTTTTCTTTCTTCTTGTTGTTATTTTAGGGGCTGTGTCTTTCTTGTCTGTCTAGCTGTTTTTTAGATGGAGATAGTAAACCTTCAGGAGGTTAGCAGCCCCAGGGCTGAAGAGATGGTTCAGTGGTTAAACTACTTGCTGCTCCTTAGGAGGACCTGGGTTCAGTTCCAGTCTCAACATGGCAGCTCACAACTGTCTATAACTTCAGTTTGAGGGAATCTGACACTCTCTTCTAGCCTCTTTTGGCACCAGGCATATACATGGTGCACATTCATATATAATAGGCAAAGCTATTTTTTACAATAAAAGATAGCTGAGTGGCAGTGGCACATGCCTTTAATCCCAGTATTTGTGAGGCAGAGGCAGGCAGATCTCTGAGTTCGAGGCTGGCCTGGTCTACAAAGCAAGTTCCAGGACAGTCAGGACAATTACACAGAGAAACCCTGTCTTGAAAAACAAAATAAAACAAAACATAAATAAAATAAAGTAAAAAAAAGCTTTCAATTACATATCTCGTCTCTAGTAAACAACAGGAGTAAAATTTAAAAGAAGGTATGCTGCACTTTAGGAACTGTACCCTTATCTGCCTGCCTGTAGTGTCTCGAATGGTGCATTCTGCATTAGCCAGCCTTTTCTCCCACAGTAATGCTGTGTTATTGTGCCTAAGAGCAACATTAACATCATTTCTTCTCGTACTTAAAAACTTGTAGAGCATCTAAAGTTTGACTGGGTTTGGTTGATCTCTGCTGTGTTTATAAGCATTTAAAATACAAATCTGATATTTTTTGTTTATTGTTGCTTTGGTTTTTGAGTTCAGGCTGCAGAACATCCAGGTGATGCTTCAAGGCAGATAATCAGCGTATAAAGTTAACGGGAAAACAACTTAACATACTTAGAAGTTCCATAGCCACAAACACCTCATTGACCAAAGTAAATTGCACGGCTAGACCCAGCACTGGTGGGAAGGGAACTGAAAGCTAGTGTCGGAAGGAGGAGGAAGTTCACCCTGACTAAATAATAACACAAAGTACACAGTCACCTTACTAGGTTTGTTTTAAATTTTGATTTGTAGGGATCTTATTATTTCCCTGTAGGCAGGCGCCCGTTCACTTTTGCTTCTCTGCAAAGCTCCTCTAAAGCTGCTATGAAGGTGTCAGTTTCTTGAATGCATTGTGAGTCGATGCTGAGCTGAGCGCTAACTGTGGAGCTGGGGCGGCGCGGTTGTTGGCAGATCTCACCCTTAGAGTGCTCATCACCGAATTCCCTGCCAGATACATAAAGGTGTTTATATATTTTTTAAACCCTGCAATAAAAGTTCGATTTCCTCAAGAGCAATGTAATTTCTAGAAGCCAGAAGCTCTTGTGAAAAACTCTTACACAGACTCCTAGAACAAGGCCAGAGCATTTGAGAGCTGCCTTAGAGGGCATTTGGTTTACTGATGTCATTTTCCACACGACGGGACAAACAGCGGCAGTTTAAAACATCCAATTCTCATAGATACTGGACTCCGCGTTTCTTTTTTCTCAAGTAACAGTATTGTCGAGAAAAAAAATCTGGGGTGACCTTTCCATGTCTTACTACAGCCGTAACTCCTCAACAGAGAAGACCCTGCTCAGTTCATTTTATGAGAACCGTCACATGACTCGCTAGCTCTGTCACCTGTCACTACAACCTGAATGCTATGCAAAACAAAAGGAAGTGCTTTCATCTCTCTTTGTAATCTTCAGGACCTTCTGCTTTTAGGGCCATTAGAATGAGCTGAGAGCAGTCTGATCACCAGCTCCAGCGACCTGAGGACTCCCAGGGCTGTTTCCACAGGGGAGAGGGAAAGATAGGCGCTAAGCCCAGTTTTCCAGGTAAAGAAAATACCTTTTAGGCCCAAAGCTCTCATTATCGAGCAGCTGGTTTAATCTTGAGAACATCTAAGGCAAAATGGAATTTATTGCATCAACATTTTTTGGTTCTCTTCTACACACTAGCCCTGGTACAGCCTATAGTAAGATTAGACTGTGAACAAGACATGGCGGGGAAAATCCTTGTGCATAGGATGATGTTTCTGGTTCAGTCTAGTGAAGTAACTAAAGTCAAAGCACAAGCTAGCAAGAAGTGTATACGCAGGGTTTCATTCAGTGTGTGTGTGCCTGCCACAGTGTGGGCATGCATGTGTGTACCTGTCTGTGCCACATTGTACATGTGGAGGTCAAAGGACAACTTTTGGGAATTGGTCCTCTCCTTCCTCCATGTGGGTCCCAGGGATGAGACAAAGGTCCTCAGACTTCCTTGCAAGAATCCTACTGGCTGAGCTGCCTCCCAGCCTGGATTTGTGTTCTAAATAGGATGCTCTGACTGTGTTCTCACAGATAAATGGGGTTGGGAGGCAGCACAACATTAATCTAAGAGAATTGCGTAGAGAAAGAAAATAAGAATTAGGCTGTAGGATCCAAATGTGAAATCGGGTATTCACAGACTATGAGATGAAGATGGGGTGTGTGGATGTGCACTGTGAGTTCTCTTAGTATATTGAATAATGCATAGGTATCTTTTCTTTTTATTGTATACATTCAATGTATACAGCATGATATTTTAGTGTGCATTTACTTCATGAAATGATTTTTTTTAGTAAAAAATTTTCTTCATGTGCTTATGTGTGTGTTCACCCATGTGCTCAGTGAGGACATTGGAACTCCACTCCCTTAGTGCATCTCCAGTATACAATACTATGTTATTAAGTCTGATTGTGATAGAATGCATTAGCTCTGTAGGCTTCTCCAACATACTGGAAGTTTGCAACTTTTGACCTGTGTCTTCCCACTTCCTCTGCCTCTGCATACCTTCTGGTAACCACCATTCTTTTCTCTGCTTCTATATATTCATATGATGCTAAAAAAAATTGCAATTAAACAAAACAAAAAATAGCAGTTAAAGTCATGTGCTGTATCATTTCAGTTTTATTTTTTTTTAACATTCCTTCCTGGTGATGATTGGCTAAGAGGACCTGTTGTTCTTACAGAGGACCAGGCCTGGTTCCCAGCACTCACATGGCGGCTCATAATCATCTCTAACTTCAGTCATAGGGGATCTGATACCCTCTTCTGGCCTTCATGGGCACTGCAAGTGTGCTTGCTGCACAAACATACCACAGGCAAATGCTCATGTACATGTTACAGGGTTAATGACCCCAAAGCCTCAGGTGGATTGAGAAGCCCTGGGCAGGAAGGCTGAGGTCTCCGAGGACACTCTGTAGGGTCCTAGAGCTTCTGCGGAGAGGACACACAGACTTCTATGAGAGTAGTATCTACCACTTCGAGACTGCTGGTGAATCTTCCCATCCCTGTGGTCCCTCTTTTCCATCCAATAAAACCTCCAAGCACCGCATGCCATGTGTGTGGAGACTCCACGTTTGCGGAGAGACTGTGGCCTTTTGACTGTTCTGATTAAAGGAAAGGTTCTGCTTCTGGAGAGGCCTGTCTTTCTTTTACTTCCACATAGCCTCCATCAATCCCGATTTAACATGTTCAATAAAAATAAATCTTCAAAAGCCTCTCCTGAGTTCTACCGTAGCACCAAGTACACATAGCTGTGCTTTACCTAGTGATAGGGTTAACATTCCTCACCTGAGCTGATGTGGAATACTTCTGAGTGTGTGGTCCTTCAGAGAGCAGCCTTTGCAGGGATGGTTTAAGACTCAGGTCACTGGAATGGGCCTTAATACAGTACCAGTAATATTCTGATCAATTTTTTGGGCTTAGTGACACACAGGGAAACGCTATTGGAGCCATGCATCCATAAGCTAAGACAACACAATAGCAGCTGGGGGAGGAGTGGAAACCCCCTCCCTTACAGCACCTGTCTGGATGCAGTACCTCTGATGTCTTCCGGTTTCTGAGAGATGATTAATTGGTCTTCACTGACTACTCCGTCCCTGTCTGCCCAGGCTGCTCTGACAAGGTGGCAGACGTGTTTGTAGTCTCTTTGCCTGTGTACCATAGAGGAGATAGACCAGACAATGTATCAAAATCTTCCCTGACCACAGCTAGAAAACCTGACTTTGAGTCTGAGGGGTTGTATTTATGTATTTAATCCTTATATAATCACAACAGTATGTACTGTAAGCATATACACGCTACAGAAAAACAAGCAGGGAAATTCTGCCCCATCCTCCCAAACGCAGAAGATGAATACAGGACACTGATGACAAGGGAGGATTACAACGACGGTTTATGTTTGGGGTTGTTTTTTGCTAACCAAGTGCAGTAACTACCTAGGCTGTCAGGCTTCTTCCTCAGAACTCACAGTCAGGGAAGACACTGACCCAGGGCAGCCCTTCCTGTATTTGCTTGGGAATGTTTA
The DNA here is from genome assembly GCF_037038515.1 of Microtus pennsylvanicus. Lineage (NCBI taxonomy): Eukaryota > Metazoa > Chordata > Mammalia > Rodentia > Cricetidae > Microtus > Microtus pennsylvanicus. Next base: position 34,541,079 of record NC_134591.1, on the reverse strand, counting down.
GACAAGCTTCCAAAGCAGGGCCCGAGAAGGAAGGAGGAAAGTTAGAGCCACCACTTCCAGTGAGTTGTCGTGTTTCCAGGGTGTGACACAGAAACCCCACAGGCTCGCTGTGGTTCAGAAGGTTAAGTTACTAAGTGAAATCAATGGAAGTCGAAGGAACTGCATAGGGAGTGCACTTCCCAGACACTTTGGCCTGTACCTCCGGGCTCTCTCTCTCTCTCTCTCTCTCTCTCTCTCTCTCTCTCTCTCTCTCTCTCTCTCTCTCTCTCTCCTCCCCCCTCCCCCCACACATACTCACACACTCTCACTCTCCTACCCTGGGGGAGAGCAAGGCAGCTGCAGAAGCCAAAAATCCTCCCCAGCCCTAATTAAACCCTCCAAGTCTCCAGGCAACGCAGCCAAGGGAAAACATCATTTCCAAGCCGAAGACCCCCAGCCCCCAGCCCCAGCAAAGGAAACAGGTCGTTTGGTTTAATCAGCCTACGTGCACATTCTCTCTCCCCAGGTTGCCAAGACCGGGCCTGTACCTAGCAGAGGTATTTGTGTAATCAAAGCTTCTGGAACTTTCCCTGCCAAGGCTACCAAAGTGAATAGGCTCCTGAGGTAAAAATGTTCCCCTGCTGGGGACGGCGCCCTTGAAGTCTACATCAAAATCAAGAAAGGGTCACAGCTGTTGCGGCACCCCACAGCGGAAAACTTGCAAGAGGTCCCAGACTGCACTGCTACCCTGCCTCAGGTCGGCAGGAAACAGGCCCTATTTGCCACAGAGAAGGGGTGGGGGGAGGCGGTGGGTGGAGAAACAGAGAGGGAGGGCCGGGAGAGGAAGAAAGAGAGAGATTGATTTATTTTCATAAAAGCCTCCACTGGTAGTGGCGGAGGACAGAGACCCGCCCCTGAATCCTGGCACCCCACCTCCAACCCTTCTCCCTCTCCTGAGAGTTGAGTGACCTGCATCTTGGCTGAGAGCCACTAGATGGCAGCAGATTAACTCTTCCGATGCCAGAATGGGGTTTGGGTTGTGTCTGGTCAAAGTCAAGGAAAAAACGACAGCTTCTCCCTTTCCCAGATTCTTGGCAAAACTTCTACAGGGAGGACTTTTTTGGTGATCCACTTGTATGGCGGCTGGAGTCAGGACGGAACGCAATTGTGTGTGTTCTAGGTTTTATGGCTTTATTGACATGGTTTCAGAACGAAAAACACTTTAGGAAATTTAGGCACATTTAAAGTCATTTTAATAAATATTAAATATAATAACACGTGAGTTCGTCCCATTTTCCAGACATAGTGCTAATGGCTAATGAAGAGGTCAGGGTCCTTACTCTATGGGAAGATGGCATTAAAAACAAAGCCGCCCGCAGGACACAGGCTTTGCTTAGCGGTGGACGAAATGAAAGACACCGGTTTTATGCTTTTAGAGTGAGCGGTGGCCTAAAATGTGGGCGCTATCGCAAGAAAGGTAGCCAGCAGGTGTAGAAGTGCTGGCTGCTTAGACCACAAGGAAACGAATCTTTCTCAGGGGCATTCTGGCCGCGGCAAAGAATCCTCCTCCGACCCACCTATTAAACTGCTGCCACAAATATAAAAACAAATTCAGTGGCACTGATTAGAACAGGGGCCAGAAAGGGGAAACTGATTTACTTTGGGAGGGCAGAGAGAGCTGCACCAGTCACAGGTGTGGGAATAAAGGAAGGAAGGAATCCCAGCTGGAGGGGAGAGCTTTGATTCGGAAGGGTGGAAGTGGTGGGGAGGGGGGGGGGACACACAGAAAGCGGGAGGGAGGAAATCAGGAGGAGGAGCCATGATATGGGTGACTCAGATGTAGTGAAAGGCAATTTGACTGGGCATTTGGGATTCCCTTTGATATGTTATAAGAGAGTTCAGCAATGATTGAAACGGTCTCACTTTTTTTTTTTTTGGTTTCTTTCTTGGCAAGCCCATCTAAGACACAAAGCACCTTGGGTGGCGAAACCACTGTCTTCTCTTACCTAGCTGTCTAGCCGGTAAGGCACTGACTGTAACTTCATTTTTTTTTTTCTGAATAAAACTCACTTTAAATGGATACGCAAATCAAAATAAGGTCACTGCTCGAATACACACTTGTCCAGTCCATACGTCTCAGTGAAGTTCTATATAATTAGTATGATCATTCTGTGGGCCTTTGCTTAGGATTATATGATGATACACTTCACTATCAATTGTATTTTTTTAAATTTATTTATTTATTAAAGATTTCTGCCTCCTGCCCACCACCGCCTCCCATTTCCATCCCCCTCCCCCGATCAAGTCCCCCTCCCTCATCAGCTCCAAGAGCAATCAGGGTTCCCTGACCTGTGGGAAGTCCAAGGACCCCCCCACCTTCATCCAGGTCTAGTAAGGTGAGCATCCAGACTGCCTAGGCTCCCACATTGTATTTTTATGCAGCTATGGGGAAGGGAGAGAGAGGGGGAGACAGAGAGAGAGAGAGAGAGAGAGAGAGAGAGAGAGAGAGAGAGAGAACATGGGAGAAGAAAGAGAGAAAGGGAGAAGAGAGAACCATGGCAGAATAAAAACTAAAAACAGTTCCCTATACTTTATGACTCCTGCGTCCTGTCCTTCCCCATCACTTGCTCTTACCCTTTCTTGGTCTCCTTTCTCTATGTTATACTGTACCCATACGTATGTTTGTTTACATACATATATGTATACATTAGAGGTTAGTCAATGGTTAGGACTTAGTCTCCATATCATTTCCCCTTTCTTTCTTTCTTTCTTTCTTTCTTTCTTTCTTTCTTTCTTTCTTTCTTTTTCTTTCTTTCGAGACAAGGTCTCACTACACATCCTTGACTGTACTGGTCAGATGTAGACCAGGTTGGCCTTGAACTCAAAGATTTGTCTGCCTCTGCCTCCTGAGTGCTGGGATTAAAGGCGTGCGCCACCACCACTAGGCTATAATATAGGATAGGATCTACATAAGAGAGAGAACTTTTTTTTTCTTTCTGAGATCAGGTGGCTTCACCTAATATTATACATTCTAAATCCACCCATTTTCTTGCAAATTTTATTTTCTTTAGAGATAAATAATACTCTAATTTATATATTACCAGATTTTTTGTTGTCCACTTATCTGTTGGTGGAGATCTATCTTCGTTCCACTTCCTTGCTATAGTGGATAAAGCGGTGAGAGACACAAATATGCAAATATCTCAATGGCAGGTCTCAGTAGAGTTCTCTGGATATATGTCCAGGAGTGGGAGAGCAGATCATTTATTTTTTTGAGAAATCTCTATGTTGATGACTACAGTGGCTGTAATAATTTGCACCCCATCAGCAGTGAACACGGGTTCCCCTCCCTCACGTGCTCTCTAGCAAATGTCACACTTCTGAACGACAATGTCCTTCCTGGGTTGAGGTGGCTCCTCAGGGTGGTTTTTCTTACATTTCCCTAGTGACTAGGGATACTGAACACTTTTTAAAAATAGTTATTGGCCAATTGTGCTTCTTTTTTTTCAACCTGCAGACTCTGCTCATCAGTCCACTTGTTGCTTGGCACTTTTATTTCCTTGGCGTTTAATTTCTGCAGCTCTTTGTAGCTCCTGTGCGTTGGCACCATGTCCGAGTATGGCTGGTAAAGATTTTCTCTCCTGTGGCCTGCCTATGTACTCTCTGACAGTTTCCTTAGCTGTACAGAGACTTTCTAATTTCATGTAGTCCTAGCCGTTGATGCTTGGGGGTAGTTCCTGTGTTGTTGGTGTTCTATTCTGAAAGTACTTGCCTACCCCAGTGTCTTAGAAAGTAATTTCTTTTGGAAAAAAAAATAAATAGAATCTCCAGAAAATCAAAAATGTCATGCCTACCCTGGTATACAATTTCTCCTTGAATGGACAGCCTCGACTTCATTCTTCACCAAAAGGCAGGAAAGTGACTATCTAATGGTCAAGCCACTTGGGAGGGTAAGATTATGTTTTCTTGTATCGTCCCCACACTCCTTCTGGGTACACAACTGGGCTGGTTAGTATGTCACAGAACTGCAGGGCATAGTGGCCTAGTTATAAGCCTTCTTTCTTTCTTGGGCTAAGGATTATGATGTCTTTGAGAACCTTGTACGAGGTAGGCCTTGGAGTCCTGACAGTCAGTGTGATACGCTAGTTAGTTCATGCTTATTCTTTCCTCCAAAGTCAGATGTAGTGTGTGCATGTTGTATATGTGTAGTAGGAGAGCACATGTATGTTTAGATGCGCATATTTATATGTGCACAGAGGTCACAGTAGATGGCCAGATGTCTTGCTGTATCACTTTCTGTTGTATGCCTTTGAGACAGGGCCTCATTCTTGTTTCCTTTAGTTAGACTGGCTGGTCGGCAAGTCCCAGGGCTCTTCCTGTCTCTGTCCCCAACGGCATTGGGGTTACAGGCTTACATACATGCCCAGCTTTTTCTGTGTGGAGTGTGGATCTGGATTCACAGCAAGTGCTCTTACACAGAGCGATCTCCCCAGTCCCTGTTTCATTCTTTCGTGCTAGTTAGCTGCTGGAGGGCTCTTTGTTCTACACGGACAGAACTCTCAGGGAGCCAAGGAGATGCGCTTTAAAAACGGGTCCTTAGAGCCTTCATTGCCCTCTGTGTTTGGCAGTAGTTGCTGGCCACCTTAGGCAGGTAAAAGCCGCAACAAGTGGCATTCCCCTGCAGGTCTTGATATGGGGACTCCTAGACTGCCCTCTAAAATTCTGTGGTCCCCAGGGCCTGCAGGTCTCCTCTTTAACTAGAAAGCTTTCTATCTGCTCTCTGTTCTCCCCCCCCTGCCCCATGTGCCTTCTTTCTTCCTGAACTCTCAGATTGTTAGCTGCTTCTACACTCAGGCAGCTGCCTGCCCACTTCTTGTCGCTCATTGGCGGCTGCTGGGATGACTCGGAATGCTTATCTCTGGCATGACTGTGTGGAACAAAGGGATTCTTTTGTTCATCTTCAGAAGCTGGGGCAATGACCTGCAGTCTTTTCATAATTGTCTCAAGGTATCCGGAAGGTTCCAGACAGCTTAGTGTTGGCATAAGGATAGTCCTGTTGAATGTTAGACTGATAGCCCCCCCCCCTTTTTTTCAGTACAGAGACAGGTATGTGAATCAAAGGGTCTACAGCTGCTCAGGAGCTGGGCACTCAGCAGGTCACCTGGGAAATTTGCGTTGGATATATCCAGGATCACACAATGAGAGGTAGTCCTCTGACTATTGGATCAATGGCAGGTAGGTGGGGTCATCTGCCAGGTGGGAGGGTCCCACAACCTCCTTTTCAGCTGTCAGGTGATGGTTGCCCATGGCCTGAGCTCAGAAGCCAGGGCCCAGGTGTCTTCCAGATGATTCACTAAGTGAGTGTAAGCAGCAGTGTGTGGACCAGTCACAGCCAGTTCTTTGGATCAACTAGAGATTTTTATTTGCCGACAGCCATCGCTTCTTATTTGGGCCAAGTACACCTCTGCTTCCTAGTGCTAGCCCCAGCCACCCAGGTTTCAGAGTTTGTCCAATCTCGGTGTTACCTCTCGGCATCAGTCACGGTAGTCCTTCCACTGGGTGCTCTCCCTCTGGTCAATGTGGAAGTGGTTTCAGAGCCATCTGGAGTCTGTCAGGTTTTGCCAAGGTTATGGTACAGACCACTTCAAACAGCCCAGGTTGAGGCTGTGCCTTCAGGAGCTGGGGTAACCGGCTCCGGTTTTTCCATAGCTGTCTCAAGGCATCTATGGGGTGATCTAAGATGGCCTAGTGCTGGCGTAGGGCTGTCCTAGACTTACAGTCCTTTTGTTCAGAGCAGCAAGTAAGAGAATCTAATGACTGCTAAGGACAGAGTCCAGTTACCCCAACCCCTACTGTCTTTTCTTTCTCTCTTTTGCTCTCTGTCAAGAAACTGAATGTCAGGAGTGCTTCCTACGTAGACTTAAAGAACTTACCATTGCTATCAATAGGGATTTTTAATAGATTTTTACTGTACCTTAACGATGCATAACATCTCCCCATGCTCAGAGAGGTAGACTCATCTGTTTTACATTCACACATATTTGTGTTTCTTCTGGGTCCCCTTCATCAATACCTACCTCTCATACCGACCTTTTTCTTGTGTGCTTAGCAAATGTGCACTGTAAAGTTATGGCTGTTGAAATGTTCTGGCCTCTGTAAGATATGGCCTCCGTGTAACACATCTCCTGGCAGGGTAAAGCTGTTCTCATACTGACCTTCCTTATTACAGTCGAGGCACACACGATCTTCGAATCCTTGGTACCCAGCATTGTACCTGAACATAGCTGATGTTCAATGTGTGGTTGTTCAGAGAGTTGTCATGTGTATCATTCCATATAGGGAAACCCGGTTTTGGAAAAGCCAATAATATTGTGGACGTACTTATCCTAGAATTCAAACTGAACGAGGTGTTCTGAGACAACCTCTGTGATAAGATGTGGGTCCCATCTCAGCTGGCTCCCTCATAAGCAAGTTTACCATTGTGGCAAGCTTTCTTGCACTTTCTTGGACCACCAGCCTGTAAAAAATAACAACATGGAGACTTATTATTAATTATGAAAGCTAGGCCCTAGAATAGGCTTGTCTCACTAGCTCTTATAACTTAAATTAAACTGTTTCTATTCATCTCTGTTCTATCACGTGGCTTGGTTACCTTTTCTCTGTACTGTATGTTTGACTTCTTCAGAGTCTCGCTGGCATCCCCACCTTTCTTCTTCCCAGAGTTCTCTCTCTCTTTCCCCAGAAATCCCACCTATTCTCTCCTGTCTAGCTTTTGGCTATTCATCTCTTATTAAACCAATCAGAAGGTGCCTTGGCAAAGACATAACTGCACAGTGTACAAACAGATTATGCCATAACACACCATAATTTTGACAATGTGGCCACATCCCTAGGAAGATGAATTTATGGTCCTCAGAGATGGCAGAGTATGGTTTTCAACATCTCTGGCCAGAGACGTTTCTCTGTCTATGCTTCTGTTTCAAGGATAAATTATTCTTAATTTTTTAAAATATAAAAGCGCTCCATGCTCATTAGGGGAAATTTGCACAGTATAGAAAAGCAGAAGAGAACAAAACTGTTTTCAGTTAGTGCCTCACTATGCAAATAGCGCGGCTGTAATATTTTAGAGGTATGAATTACTCTCTGATTGGTGCAATGTAATAAAAACCAGATGGCGGCACGTGCTGTATACCAAAATAAGAGCCAGATCTCATGGAAAACACATAGGTGGATGTCATAGCCAGTCTCTGAAACACAAACGCAGTCAGTTACTCCAGGCTGAGCCTATGAAGCCACACAATGTGGGAGACGAGTCCTGGGATGAGAGAGTTAGGGAGCACTCATGCTGAGTGCGTGGGGCTAACCCTTGAGCCGGGACAAGCGTCAGACCACGATCCCTCCCGTGCGTATGTATGAATCCACTGGTCAGTACTACACACTGCGGCGGCAGACACGAGGCCCTTCATAAAAGCTACGGAATCTCTTCAAGCTTCATGAGCCTTGTGGCCGGCTTGCCTTGTCCTGCCGGATCAGTGGTACCCGGCACTGCATCGCGATGCCTATGCTCTTCGTCTGGCTCCATCGGATCGTGCAGGCATTGCATCATTTTACACTGTCGTAAGAAGAGTGGGTACAGGACAGTAAGATTGGGAGAAAAAAACCACAACAGAATAAAGCCTCATCACCTCACAGTGCGTTGTTTTACAGTGGCTCTCATTCGTCAGCAGTCACTGGTCTTTGTTTCCTTCTGTGCCCGACATATAAACTGAGCTCTACCATAAGCATGCATATGCAGGAAAAAATATATATGCACATAACTATATGGTCGCTTCAGTTACTGATTAGTTACTTCTTTGTTGCTGTGACAATATACCATGACAAAAGTGACTGACAGAAGAGTTCTTTTTCTCTTAAAATTCGAGAGGGGAAAATCTGTAACTGGGGGTGGGGGTGGGGAGGAGGCAACTGGATCAGGAAGCTGAAAGATGACATCTTCATCCCCACTCCGGAAGCAGAGAGAGCAAACTGAACGCATGGGGCTATCCACTCTCAAGGCCTGGCCCCAGTGACAGGCTCCTTCAGCTGGACTGTACTCCTAAAAGTTATGGAACCTCTCCAGACAGCGCTACGGACTGGGAACTGAGTGTTTAAGTATAAGAACCTACAGGGAGAGTTCTCATTCAAACCACCACAATGCTTCAGTACTATGTACGGTTATTACCCTGGGATCTTGCCTGTATCCCTTGTGGGTAAGGGGAGAGTACAGTAAATAGGTCAATGGAGCTTTTAGACTGCAAAGTATACCATTAGGGTGTTCTACCAGAGAGCTCACAAACTCCTTCATCTTCATGAAGCCACTAGTCCTGACAAAAGTGTGTCCTGACTTCTTGACACTGCAATGAATTCCTGGACGTGCATAGATATTTGTTTTAGTTATTGTTAGAAGTGAGTTTTGAACACAGAGTCATGCACCACAGTCGCAACTAAGCCGGGTTTATCTGTCCTTTACAAGGTACTATGCCAGCTTCTGAACGGAGGAGAAGCAAGAGACAGTGTGACTGAAAGACAACCCCGCCTCCCTGGGTGAGGACTGCAACGAAAAGGTCACTGACGTGCCAGCCATTGCCCCTCCTCCCCGGGTGAGGACCGCAATGTACCAGCCATTGCCCCGCCTCCCTGGGTGAGGACCGCAATGGATGGTCACTGATGTACCACCATTGCCCCGCCTCCCTGGGTGAGGACCGTGATGGAACGGTCACTGATGTACCAGCCATTATGCTCAGTGCATATCCAGAGATAACATCTGCAAACTTCGCAATGAAGTGTGAATTATCCAGTATTCCCTTTCAGCTCCAAACGAAGAAACGGAGACTCATATCTATGCTTATTCCTGCCTTTTTAAGCAAAAGTTCAAAACCCACATCCCCATCAATTTGACAGAGTTAACACTGAGAAGCCTTTTACTGAGGTTAGAGGGTTTGGAGTTCAAGTTCACTGCTATTTCTCAGTGTTTGAGTTGTGTTTTAGGAGTGACCCTATCACAGGGAGGCTGTTTAAGTCAGACTGCACCAAGTGGGCAATTCCTAAGCTTCCTGGGGCTTTACTTGTAGGGATGGATTTAAATTCTGTCTTTATTTTCAGCTAAGCTTCAGACTTAGCTTCCTCCTTTGTGGAGAATTGATGGAGGAAGGTCATTGGTTAAGTAATAAAGAAACTGCTTGGCCTCATAGGTTAAAACATAGATAGGAGGAGTAAACAGAACAGAATGCTGGGAGGAAGAGGAAGTGAGCTCAGACTCGACAGCTCTGCTCTCTGGAGCAGAGAGGCCATCCTCCCCTCTCCTGGGCAGACGCACACGATGAAGCAAGCCACCAGGTCAGACATGCTAAATCTTTCCCGGTAAGACTGATGCTACACAGATTATAAGAGATGGGTTGATCAGGATATGAGAATTAGCCTGTAAGGGCTAGAGTTAATGGGCCAAGCAGTGTTTAAAAGTGTCCGTGTAATTATTTTGAGGCATAACCTAGCAGGCAGCTGGGGTGCTGGGGACTCAGCCTTGCCGCTCCTATTACTACAGAGAATGCAAAGAAGGAATAGAGGAACTGGCTGTAGATTCGGCCAGACTACCGCCCCACCCCCACAGCCCTCCACTGCCCGCATGGCTTCAGGTACATGAGTTATTTTTGAGCTCTAGTTCCTTGTCTATATACCATGGCTCCTTGCAGGAGTGTTGTGGTTTCTCACCTCTAAAAGGTCATTCACCACAAATGAGTTCAACCCTTTCCAGAGATGAATGAATGGTTCAACTAATGCAGATCAATAAATGTAATGAATCATGCAAATAGACTTAAAGATTGAAATAACACAATTATATTAATAGATGTAGAAAGGCTTTTGACAAAATCCAACTTCTCTTTATGGTCACAACATGGAAGAATCTAGGAATATAAGAAACATATCACTGTTGGCTTGTCTAACTTTGATATAGTGATTTTTATTTTATCTTATTATATTTTATTTTGTCATGTTTGGTAGTTATCTCCTAGAAGTCTGTTCTTTTTTAGTGAGAGACAGAGATGGAGTAGATCTGGATGGGAGAGGAGGTGGAGGAAGAACTTGGAGGAACAGAGATGGGGAAACTCTATTTAGATTAAAAAAACCCAACAAAACAAAAAACTGGATTCTGGAAAAGTTTAAAAGGCATGAGTTTTGTGTTATTTCTCTTGACAACATTGGAACCATCTCAGGTAGGATGTTATTAACCATAAATGTCATTCATCCTAAAAAAAAGAAAAGAAATACAACGAAACATCAAAAGACACTAAAAGCTATAAACAACAATCCTTCGGTCAGTGTAGTGCCAAATGGGAGAGGGTTCTCAAAGCATTTGCACTAACATCTGGAGTAAGACAAAGACATCCATGTTCTTTACTGTTACTCAATACAGCGCTTGAGGAGTGAGCTAGACCTGCAAGGGAAGACAGGAGAAAGAAGCAGTGCACATAGGAAAGGAAGATGCTAAAGCCTGCTTCTTTGCTGATAGGATTCTATAGCTAAGACACACTGAAGACTCCACCCAGAGAGCTCTGAGAGCTGATAAACACTCTCAGCAAAGTGGCAGGATACAAAATAAACACAGAAAAATCAGGAGCTTGCCTATTTACTGATAATAAACATGGTAAGAAAGAAATCAGTAAAGTGATCTAATTCACAATTTCTCAAACAGAAAACCAAACCAAAAAACCCTTGTAATAAACCTAACCAAGGAAGCGAAAGACCTTTACAATGAAAAATTTAAGACACAGAAGAAATTGAAGATGACCTAGAAGATGGAAAGAAAATAATGATAAATTATAGGAATTAATATTGTAAAAATGCTATTAGTGTTAGGATCAAAGCCTGTGACCCTGGAAGCTCTCACAAGCCAGGCACAGCCGGTAATTCTTAGTAAGCCAATTAAAAAAAAATCTACATTACTAGTGAAAGCAAAAAATGAAGATTTATTCATTGTGTTCACATTGGGATTCTGTAACACCCACTTCCCTTTTCTCCTCATTGCCAAGTCCATCCTGGAGGTCCTGGCAAAAGGGTTAGAGTTATACCCAGCTAAGCATTCCCAGTCCAGGTATGCCCCGCCCTCCATTGTCCATCACTGTCCCATCGTTGTCCCAGCTCCAGTCTCCTCTACAAGGTGTTCTCTTTCAAGAAGACAAATTTCTCCTCTGGCTACACGGCTTAGGTTTTCATCCTTTTCTTCCTCCGGCCAGCGTGAGATTCCTGGGAAATTCCAGTTCTTTGGGATGCATTGCTTCAGTCGTCTGATATCTAAAGCAGGGAACACTCCTTCCTTCTAGACAAGAGGTCACAAAATAACTACTCCATCAAAGGTAACTTAGGGATTCAGTGCAATCCCTATTAAAATTCCAATGTCATTCTTCACAGAAAGAAACATTCTTGAAGTTTACATGGAAACACAAGAGACTGAAGTGGCTAAAAGCAATCCTGAGAATAAAGAACAGTGCTAAAGGCTTGAATACCTGTAGAGGTAAGAAAACTCAATAGACCGTTAGGGTAGGGGGTGCTTTAAGGGAGGGAGGAGAACAAAATATAGATGCTATCAAAACAGAGGTGAGAAAGTTTAAGCAGAATTGGGGGTGGAGAATGGGAGATGGGGGGGAGAGAGGAAGAATTAGCTAAAATTGAGGCTGCACGAAAAGGTCATGTGGAAGCTTACTTCCTTGAAAGTCAATTTAAAATGTTTAAGTTAAAAAAAAAAGCAGTGTTGGAAGAAGGGACCACACATGTTTGAGTAGTGCTACTTCTGAAGAGTTGGGTTAATAAACAAAACCCCCAGGCCAGGCGTGTCCACCTCCTCTCTGGTCAGGGATGCCCCATCAGAATAATTCAGGGCCAGGAGTGTACACCTCCTCTCTGGTCAGGGAAGCCCCTTCAGAATAATTCAGGCTCTTGTTACTTTTCTTGGTTGCCCACCAGAGCTAGTTGCTAAAACCCTATTTCCTGAAGACACTACAGTCCTGCTTATCATATTTAGAAACATTAGGAACTGAGTTAGAAACTCTCTCTCTCTCTCTCTCTCTCTCTCTCTCTCTCTCTCTCTCTCTCTCTGTTGTTATCAATGGTTTTTCCAAGTCCCTAGTCCTTTGATTTATAATACCAGCTTGCCAGACAAGAAATGCCCAACTGCACAATAATGCCTGTTTCAAGAACAATCAGCTGCTCACGGGCTGGGTTTGTGGGTTTGAGGACTGTTGCACAAGAAAGAATTCAGCCTGATACTACAAACCTCATTAAAAAACATGAATATCAGAGGGAGAACATAGGGATGAGGGGTTCATGGGAGGGAGATTCTAAAGGATGGTGATTGCAGTAACTAGAATGCCCTTTCTAGATTTATGAAATTGTCAAGCAATGAATTTAGTCAAAATTATAAGAATAGAAGAATGTTTGTCATATTAACATGCCTGATTTCAGCTTTTATTACATACCCATAAAGATAAAACAGAATTATTCTAGGACAGAAGTAGACATACAGATGAAACAGAATGGAACACTCATCCACAAACCCACAAAGCTCCAACTCTCTGATTTTTTGACAAAGATGCCGTAATAGGCAACGGGAGTAAAGACACTCTCCTCATCAAATGGTGCTGACAAAATTGGTCACCTCATCTAAAAGAATGAAACCAGATCCTGGGCTCTCAACCTGGACAAAATCAACTCAAAATGGATCAAAGACCTCAATGTAAGACCTAAAACTCAGAAACTGTTGGAAGGAAAACACTTTAAGGCAGAGACATAGACTATGACATCTGAATAAGACTCTGGTTACTTAGGAACTATTTCAAACCGCTGACAAAAGGAATGTCAGGAAATTTAGGAGTTATGGCCCAGCGAAGGAAGCACTGGGTGGCGAGCCAGTCTGTAGAATGGAAGGAAAGCTCAGCTTTGCTAGCTATATGTCTGACCAAGGATTAGAATCTAGACTAAATGAAGAACTCCTCTACCCTCCAAAAACACTAAGTAACAAGAAGTCAAACAACTCAATAAAATGAACAGCAGGCACTTCTCAAAAGATGAAGTACAAATGTCCAATAAATTTATGAGAAAATGTTCAACCTCAGAAGACATCAAAAATGCAAATGAAAATTACACTGAAATTCCAAATCCCACCCCAGTGAGCATGGCAGTCACTAAAGCAATAACTAGTGGAGAGGGGGGCATACTGAAGGAAACCTGTATGCACTGCTTGTTGGAATGTAAACTTGTTTGGTCACCATGGAAATCAGTGTTAAGGATCCCAGAATAACTAAAAGAAAAGCAGCAATGAGCTAGTGGCTTACTTCAGCAGTAAGCGTTTGCCTGGAATGTTCAAGGCCCTCTCTGGCTTCAAGCTTCAGTACTGAAAACAAAATACATGTATACCTATGTGTATGTCTTGAGGAAAAGAGCTGGTCAGTTGTCCTTATCAACTTAGACCATGAAACCCAATTTGGATGAGACTATGAAACCCAATTTGGACAAGTTCAACAGAACTGCTATAAACGGGTTGCCTATGCACGCTTCAGCATTGCCAGAGTATAAATCTCATTCATTTTCAATTTCATGTACATACATACATACAGTTTGCTTTTTGTTTTGTTTGTTTGTTTTTGAGACAGGGTCTCACCAGTAGCCCTGGTTAGCCTGGAACTCACATGTAGATCAGGCTGGCCTCAAACTCAGAAAAATTTGCCTGCCTTTGCCTCCTCTGTGCTGGAATTAAAGGCATGTACCACCACATACAGCCCAATCAATATTTTGAAAAGAAAAAAACAGGCTAAGAACAGCAATGAACATTTATTTATGTGCAAGTATCTCTGAAGTAGGATGCTTTGGGTACAAGCTCAGGAGTGGAATAACTGGGCCATATGGTACCGTCTATTTTTAATATTTTGAGAAACTTCCATAATAACTATGCCAGTTTACCTTCCTGCCCCCTGTGAGAAAGGTTCATCTCTCCCCACATCCTCACTAGCATCCACTGGCGTTTTGTTGGGATGATACCATTCTAACTGGGTTGAGAGGGAATATCAAAGTAGGTTTAATTTGCATTTTCCTGATGGCTTAGGACATTGAACACTTAAAAAAATAATATTTATTGGCCATTTGTGCTGCTCTATTGACAATAGCAAGGAAATGGATTCAGCCTAGATAGCCATCAGTCGATGAATGAATAATGAAAATGTGGTATACTTACTCAACGGAATTTTTATTCAGCTTTCAAGAAAAATGAAATCATGAAATTTGCAGGACAAAGGATAGATCTGGAAATTATTATATTAAGTGAGATAACCCAGACTTGGAAAGACAAATACCACATGTTCTCTCTCAAATGTGGATCCTAGCTTTTAATGTGCATATATATATATATATATATATATATATATATATATATGGATAAGTGTGGCTATAGGTCATGAAACTAGAAAACAGATCAGAAGAGGGGGAAAAGAGGTGTTGAGGAAGAAGTGGGGTGATAGGACACATGTGTGGGAACAGCAGATAAAAGGCACCTGGGGTTAGGGGACACGAGGAGGGTCAGGGGAATGGAGAAGGAGGAGGGCCGACTGAAATTAATTGTGTTTGAAATGCCGTAAAGAAACCAAATATGCTGTATGCTAATTAAAAATGAAGTCGAAGCAAACAAACAAGCTCTAAAAATCAATCTGCCACAGGCCCTAGCTACACTACTCCTGGATACTCACTTAAGGGAGCATGTCACAGCCACCCATCCACTGAGCACCGCCCACAGTGGCCTTTTTTTCAGGCATAAATACAAACACAGTAATGTTATTTGTAAGGAAATAGATGCAACCATAAATAATTACGAAAATGAACGAAGCCAGTCTCAGAAAGACGAATGTTGTGTGTTTTTATTCATTTCTGGGTCCCAGATTTTATATGGATACATAAAGTCACAAATGCACATATGATGTGAAAGTAGAAAGCAGATTTTTACAGATACATAAAGTAACATATGAATGCATAGTGTCATCTATGTGTATATGATGTGAAAGTAGAAACCAGATTTTATATAAGTGCATAAGGTCATATATGGATGCCTAGGGTCATAAATGTACATATGATGTGAAAGTAGAAGAGAAATTTTCTGGAGGAGCAAAGGGCATGGCTAGGAGAAGGGAAGGTGGGAAAGGGGGAGACAGTGGGGCATGAAGGGAACATTACAAGTACCTTCCATCCTTGTGTGAAAATGTTCTTATGTAACACAGTACCGTGTACAAGGAAAAGAAAGCAACAGGAAGAGAGTACTCTCTCACAGGGAACATGGGATTTTTGATACTCACTGAACGTTTTACTGCTTCTTAGTTTCCTTCGTGGAACTGTTGCTTGGGTCCAGAGCTTGAGACTTGCTAAGCAAGGGCTAGCGAAGGGCTAGGCGAAGGCTCTTGCCCTGGGCTACAGTCCCAACCCTTCTCACTGTCCTCTGAGCTCCACTAGCACAGACCTACATGATCAGTGATGCTCCACATCCTAAAAAAATTCCAGTTTTTCTTTCTTTTCCTTTTTTGTTGACTTTCTTTTCTTTTTTTTTTAAAAAAGAAAACAAACTATCTTTTTTCATTTTACATACCAATCCCAGTTCCCACTTCCTCCCCTCCTCCCATTCCCTCCCCCTAACCTCCACCTCCATCCCCACCCCCAATCCACTCCTCAGAGAGGGTAAGGCACATTGCTTTGGGGGAAGGTTCAATGCCCTCCCTGCTATACCCAGGCTGAGCAAGGTATCCATCCAAAGAGAGTAGGTTCCCAAAAAAGCCAGATCTAGTTCTTATGTGTGTTTGTCTTTACCTGCCCCTATCCTGTTAGCCATAAGTTTCCATTACTCACTTATTGGTAATTTCCTATGTAAGTACAATGTATTGAGAACAGATCACCCCTTCCAATTTCTTTCAGATACCTCCATCCTCCTCTGCTTCCAAACTTCATTTCTTCTTTTCTTTTTTCATAGCCAGTGGAGGACAGTTGTTGCTACCCATATGTGCCTGGGTGTGAGGTCATCCACTGGAGCCTGAACCGCCTACCATGGGCCACACTGCTAAAAAAAAAAAAAAAAAAATTGACTTCACTTCCTCCAGCAGTCCTAACCAGCCAAGAGCTCTTTAGCTAGGGATGACACCCCATGCTGGCTAGGCTAGAATATTGACTGGCTGGGTCTTGTACAGGTCTCATGCCGGCAACCACAGTGGCTGTGGGTTTATGAAGGCAATGGCCTCATCCTATCAAGAAAGCACAGTTCCCAGCCGTTCTCTATCACCACTGCCTCTCACAGTTTTCTCACTACCTCCTCCCTGCTATTGCCTGGGTTTGGTGGGAAGATCATGTGATATAGACCATGTGATGTAGATGTCCTAGTTAGGGCTGGGCATTCCACAGTCACTTATTCTGTTCACTTTGACCAGCTGTGACTCTACTAATTGCCGCCCATGGCGTAAAGACCAGGCTTCATTTTAACATCTTTCCCAGTGTGGGATTCAGAGAAGACATAAAACAAGAAAGCGTTTGGTTGATGGCCATTGTTTCTCTGACACGGCGTTCAGAGAGCTAAGTGCTGGACTCCCACTGGCCACATTAGTGGACTTGTCCCATAGTTTTCTGAAACTAGACATTTTGCTGTAATTTCCTAGATTTGTCTGTCTAGTCTTTTAATTAAAAATGAATTTAATGAAGCGTGTTTGACCTTTAGTTAATCCTGGAAGTTGCCTGCAATCATCTTATTTATTATTTTATTCCTAAGTGCATTTAGCAACCGATTCTAAACCTCTGTCTTGAAAACAAACAAATAAATGGACAACCTTATGAATGGGTAGTTTCTGCTAGCTGCCTGCTCTTGGGTGTTGTGATCCAGTGAGGTTCTTTAGAAGCCTCAGATGTAATGTTGTGTGGATTCCCAGAAATGGGAATCATTTAGGATCTACTTTAATCCTGCCTAATAATCTGTCCAGTTCTCTAGCGTCCTGCTGTCCCATGGGAGATGGTGCAAGGCACAGTTGTGACTTACTTACACAACTTTAAACTTTGAATAGCTACATTGAAGAAATAAAAGGGAATGGGTGAGAGCAGTACTATATTTTATTTAATCTAACACTTCCAAATTATTACCTTTTCAATATATAGTTATATAAAATAATTAATGAGGTATTTTATGTTTTAAATACCTGATTAAAAAAATCTAACATATTTTAAATTTTAATCTTTCTGCTTGCTTTTGGTTTTTTGAAACAAGGTTCCACTATGTAGTGCAGGCTGTCCTCAGACTTGCAGCAATCCCCCTGCATCTGCCTCCTGAGTGTTGGGATTGCAGGTGTACTGCATTGTACCTGGCAGTACTTTAATCTTAGTTTTTGTTGTTCAAAGGCTATACAAGGCTAGTGGTTTGTCCTATAGAATATGTTGGGTATAGGTTTGTACCTATTTCAAGCACTTTACCCTACTGCTATTATAATGACTTAATTTATCTTGCATTTTCCTTTCATTTCCATGCTTTCCTTTTGAGCATGAAGGGCTTGCTCAGAATATATCTCTTGCTGAATAGGGGTGGAGTGGCATTGCTCTCTCTTTGTCTACTAATATTAACGAGGGGACCCTTTTACAGTTAAACACCATAAAGAAAGCTCGTTAAGGGGAACAACATCCCCTAGCACACAACTCTTCCTAGAACCACAAAATAGGTATGTTACAGAGGCCTGGAAGCTAATTCTTTCCAGATGTTTGCAAAGCGAGCAAGACCAAAAGGTGGATACTGAAATTACTAAACACTTAATAAGGAGCTGATGGGACCAAGGCCCCAGGGTTGGTTCAAAAATAAGTGAAGCACAGAGACCCTGTTTGTTCAGACAAACTTCAAAGGCCCCTATAAACGCGCAGGAAAGGTGAGAGGCAAACCACGGCCGAGATCCAACATTCCTGCAGAGTCCAATCGGAGACGCAGTGGAGATGCTTCCCTCGGTGCTGAGGAGGACGTAGGGGCAGGTCTGGTGAGCAGATGTCTGGCTTTTGTTTGGACTATTATTATGTACAGTGTGTGCCTGAAAGATGCAGCCATTTCTCAAGCTGGGCCAAAGGGGACAAACAAATTAAACTCCCAGTTAATAAAACAAAGAAAATACCTTTTCCGTACTAAATACCACTCCACACTCAAACCATAAACCTGCTAATGGGACCGCAGACTCAAATAGAGAATATCAGCCGTATTCATTTTTCAGTTTTTCTCCCTCTGTCCCCTTTAGTAGTGGGATAAACAAGTGAGGTTTTCTTCCGATTATCATGAAAGAGGAAGAAAGACCAATTAGTCAAGAGGGCTATGAGTTGAAAGTGTGAGCGGTGATCTCTCTGGTCATAGCTACCTGGCAGCAGAGTGGCCTCCCGCATCCAAGCCTGCGTTTTGTCCTTCACTGCTAATCATTCTGACCTGCCAGGCACACCAGGCCCTCATTTTATATTTCGCTTCGTGCATTCAGAGGAAGAACAAAACACCAGCAGTCAGGAAGGAAGGAAAGGAATCAGATATGGCCCATCTTCTAAGCAAATTAGCGGCTCCAGGTGAGGTGGGAAAGGACTCTCTTTAACAGTTAACGTTGTCATCCCCACACTGTTTGGAACAAAGGCGAAATCCCGTGTCTTTGGATCAGATAGACTTAGACTGCATTTTAGTTCAGCTGTTATCAGGTGTCTAACTCAGTACACTGCTTAATGTGTTAGCATCTTTTGTTTGTGTGTGTGTGTGTTCCATTGTTGTAACAAAATACTTGCCAGAAGCAACTTAAGGGAGGGAAAATTTATTTTAGCTTACAGTTTAAAGCCTATCATGGCAGCATTGATGCTGGTGGGAGTGTGTGGCAGAGTGTCTCTTATCTTAGGGGGCCAGGATACAGAGAGCTCAGTTCAAAACCGGAAGCAGATATAACCTTTAAACCCACCCCTAGGGGTTCACTTATGTTAGCTTGGTCATTGTCCCAGAAGATCTGTAACTCCCCAAAGAGCACGGCCAGCTGGTGGAGCAAATGTTCACATACATGAACGCATGGAGGATAGTTCACATTTAAACTATGGCCATTTCTTGACTTTCAACTTCCTCTTCCATATAGACAGGGCAAGAAAAATCATACCCACTTCCTAGACCTGCTGTGAGGACTGGATGAGTGCATGCATACAAAATGCTGATCACCTGAAACCCAGTTGCTGGCACAAAGTCAGGAATAACCAAATATCAGTAGTGCATGTACAATGTTTGCTTGTTTTCTGCAAGAAAACGCTGTGTGGATATGCATGCCTCCAGCAGACTTGGATTTTCAGACAGATCCTTTTACTTTTCAACCTGCAGAAGATGGGCTCATCAAGGATGCCCTTATGTGAGTTCTCTCTCTACAGAAATGGGACCATCTCATCCGAGTCACATACTTGGATTTCCTATGTCTAGACATTTCCTGGAACGGTATATCTCATGGAGATATACTGTTTGTTAAAGAGCCACGTGGCACCATGAATCCATGCTTCCCTTCGTTTTCCTTCTTATAATCTTTGACCAATGGCCATGATGAAGTACTTTATAAAGTCATGGTCTGACAAGAAGAAAGATAAATGTAAACATTGCACAAACACTGGGAGGAGAAACATCTGGATGTCCACCACTTACTTCCTGTTGAGAGAGTTTGGGAACTTGGGGATTTTAGCAGTTGGCTGTGGCTATTTTGGGAAACTATTTCACATCTGTACAAGAAAGGAAAGCACACATTCATTACACTTCAGATGAGTTATTGGCATCAACATCCCAGGCCTGTCTGAGAACAAAAGAGACTGAAGTAGAGATGGGCCAGAAGTACTTTTTCTATTTTCTGTTCTCTCACATTTAAGGCCCTTATTCTCCATCATCATAACGTCTACTTTGTTGATTTCTTTCTTTACTTCTTGTGTTTGGTCCATTCTTACAATTCAAAATCTTGACTTTCATTCCTGGTTTAGTCACTGACTTACAAGACATACTTCAACAAATCCCTAAATATCTTTAAGCCTCATTTATGTTTATTAAAAAACCTTAATAAGAACAGCAACAACAATAATATTTTTTACCTCTTCCTAGGCGTGTTAAGTTGACAGCTAAGATTAGTCATGACAGTGGAAAAATTAGCAGGGCAAAGCTTCTAGGCTTTTCGAAGGTAGCAGGTTGGGAGTGCCAGTGTTCGGCAGACATTATGGCCTTTTGAGTTCTAAGGAGCAATGGCAAATAACCAAGGTTTAACCTAAGATCTCTGGGTTCTTTCTGATGGAACAGAAAACTCCGGGTTACCAGACCTCCAGGTTATGTGGAACCAGAGAGCACTTAGTGCTCCATCCCAGTGGCTTTAGAAGTCAGTGCTGCCCCAGCTGCCCAGGATCCTCTGAGAAACAGGGGCTTTTGTTCCAGTGGTATCTGAGGTAAATGTGGGGATAGGGTTCTGATGTCTGAGGTGCTAAAGGCCTCTGTAGGATAGAAACTCTATAACTCTGAGGTCCCCAGGGTTACTTTGGGCCAGTCTAACCACAGACCCCTGATAGTACAGGCTTCACTGAATCTCAAGTTTGGTATTCTGCCTCCAGAAGTTCATAGAACCCAGGAGTGACCAAGATTTTGACTTCATCCTTGGTCCTATTGGCACATTGACAGGACAGGGCCACTTCAGTAACCATTTGATAATTGTGGTGCTTTGAGAATGGCCCCCATAGGCTCAGATATTTGAATGTTTGGTTCCCAGTTGGTGGGCTGTTTAGGAAGGATTAGGAGGTGTGGTCTTGTTGGAGAGGTGTGTCACTGGGCATGGGCTTTGAGGTTCCAAAAGTCCACACCAGGCCTATTCTCACCCTCTCTGCCTGCAACTTTTGGATCAGATGTAAGGTCTTACCTATTGCTCCAGTGCCAGGCTGCCAGCCTGTGGCCAAGTTCTTGGCCATGATGGTCATGGACTTGCCCTCTGAAATCATAACCAAACCTACAGTTAAATGATTTCTTTTATAAGCTGCCTTGATCATGGTGTCTATTCACAGCAATAGAACAGTAACTAAGACAAAAGTCATCACCAAGTGTCCCCATTCCTTGCAGCTGAGCTTCCTGCAGATGCTCCTCTAAGAAGAGTCACAGAAACTAGAATATCCCAATAAGCTCAGAAAATGAGAAAGCCAAACGACAACAACAGCAACACGTCCTTAAGTCTCAGAAGGTAGTGTGGTAGTTCTTGTGGCTGTGGCCTTCCTGTCCCAGTTTCCAGGACATTTTGTGATATTTCTTGCTTCTTTTATTTTAAAAGCACCTTTTTAAAAACTTTATTTTGAAAAATTTTTCATAGAATGTATTTTGATCTTATTCTTTCACCTCTTCCAACTCCTTCCAGATCCTTCCCATACCCAACTTTGTGTTATTTTTCTTTAAAAATATAAAAGCCATAGGAACAGGCCCTGCTTTCAGGAACCTATTCCCCATACTGGGTTGCCTCACCAAGTCTTAATACAAGAAGAGGAGCTTCGTCCTACCTCAACTTGGTAAGCCATGCTTGTTCACATCCATGGAAGGCCTGCTGTTTTCTGAACAGAAACAGAGGAGGAGTGGATGGATGGGAGGAGGTAGGAAAAGAACGGGAAGAGAGGAGAAACTGTTGTCAGATATAAAATGAATGAATAAATTTAATTAATTAAAATGAAAGGCACCAAAACTCAAAACAAAGCACCCCCGCAAAAAACCTCATGGAGTCTGTTTTTTGTTGGCCAGTTACTCCTGAGCATGAATACTCTAACATCCTCAGTGCTGCTCCTCTGTGGAAAGCCGGGTTTCTCTTTCCCAGAAACTCTCATTTCCAAGTGGCTTCTCAGCTAGAGCTAGGGATTGGTGCCCACCTTCTTTTTTGTGCTGAGCTTTTTGTCCAGCTTCAGGTGTGCAGGTCCTGTGCATGCTGTCACAGTCTGCATGAGTTCGTGTGGGCATCGGTCCTGCTGTGTCTGAAGAACACTGTTTCCTGGAGGTTGTCTACTCTCTCTGGCTTTGATAGTCTTTCTGACTCTGTTTTAGCATAGCTCCCTGAGCCTTGAGAGGAGAGGTTTGACGAAGACATCCCGTTTAAGGTACTCCAAAGTTTTTCACTCCTTCTGCATTGTTCAGGTGTGGGTCTCTATGTTAATTACCATCTACTGCAAGAAGAAGCTTTTCTCATGAGGACTGAGTAATGTACTGATCTATAGGGATAGCAATATGTCATTAGGAGTCTCGTTATTGCTGTGTCCGTTTAACAGAATAATAGTGCAAAGTCTTCCCGAAAGGCCCATGACCTAGCTAGTCTCAGGTCCTTGGAATCATTAACAGTGTCAGGTATGGGTTCCATCTTATAGGTCTTAAATCCAATAACATTGTGTCTCTATTGAACCAGTTGGCACATGGTACAATCAAGTCACTATTATAGCTCTCAGTTGAGACTGAGAATGACTTTCCTCTCTTTGGGTATGTAGTACCTTCTGGTGAAGTTTTTCAGTGAGCACCAGCTTGATTTCTGCATGTTTTATGCCATAGGTATGCTGTTATCTTTAGTAATATGGTCTTACTGTCAGACTTCATGAGGTAACCAATAGCACTGACAATAGGTTGTAATATTTTTTGGGGGGTGTCTATATGACCTCTTCGGACAACAATTCAGAAGGATGCAATCCATTCTTGATCCTGAGGATTTTATTTGGTATCATATGGTGTCTTGTTGGGGTGCAGTCTCTTCAACTACATGGTGACTCCATTTAAACTCCTTTTATTTATTTATGTATTTTGGGAAGCTTCTACCATATTAGGTTTCCACATCATAATCTTTAAAATAATTTTTAAAATCAGTAAAAGTAAGTAACCTAATGATGGTTCCCTCAGTCATTATAAACAAGTCATACCCAAACAAACAAACACAAAAGCAAAACTGTAATAAAACAACAGGACAACAATTAATAAAATGGAGACTAATAGAGAAATTTAAAGAATTGTGCTGTAAGAAATCATACAGCCAATAGCCTTTAAGTGACCCGCCCACTGAGGTGTGGCCTCTTACACTATTTATGCCCCTGTTAAGCATGCATCCTGTCTCTTTTCTGGCTGCAGGATTCAGTTTCTGTTCTCCATTTCAGCAGAGGATTCTGATTTGTGAGTCTACCCCTAAATAAATCTGTCTATTATTCTAAATTCTGAGCTAGTGTGGGATTTCTTTTAAGCGTCGTTCTTCAGAATTGATCAAACAAATAATTGTTCCTTTGAAAAAAATAAGCATTGGCACATTCTTAGCCAAATTAACGAAAGAAAAGAAAGATAGAACTCAGAAAAGTAGAGAGGAAAACCAGGGGAACTAAAACAAATACCAACAGAATCCAGAGGATTATTAAGGAATATTTTTATTTTTTTATTATTTTTAGGAATATTTTATTTTTATATTGAATTGATCTTTATATTAATTTACTGGAACAGTTTTTTTGAAAGGAGAGGGAAAATTCTGTTAATGGTCTGGTTAGACAATAACTAAACAATACAAAAGAAATAAATAAGTCACAACTTAGCAAAATATTTAAAAAAGAAAGAAAATTGCTTGTCATTATTCATTGTTAAGGAAATGCATGTATGCCTATTAAGACCATGACGATACATCACTAAACATATATTAGGGTATACCTATCAAGACCATAATGATATATCACTATACATATATTGGGATAGTCTAAAAATACTGCTAGATATAAGTGTCTACAATGATTTGTATAACTGAGCTGTTTATACATTAAAACTTATATTTCAAAAAGCAGAAAAATATAGGGAAATGGATATATTTCTAGACACATATGAACTTCTAATGTTGCATCAAGAAGATATTTATGACAATTTATGCATACCTTTAATGAGCAATGGGGTTGAACTAGTAATATGAATTATTCCAGGCTGAAAAGATGGCTCAGTGGTTAAAAGCACTGACTGCCTTTCTAGAGGTCTTGAGTTCAATTCCCAGCACCCACATGGTAGCTTATAATCATCTATAATGGGATCTGATTGCCTCTTCTGGTGAGCATAAAGACAAGAGCATGCATATATATATATTATATACATATATATACATAATATATATAATAGCTAACTAACTAAATCTTTAAAAAAACAATGTTTTTTTTAAAAGAAATCTTGCAAGAAAGAAATAATAACTGCTAATGTCATTCAAGAAGAGCTAATGCATTGTTCCTCTAACTGTTCTGCACAATGGGAAGGGAAGGAGCATGGAATAGGGGAATTTGTAAAGAGATCACCCTGAAACACTACATGTTATTAAACAAACACTAGAAATATGAATTATCCAACCAATATATGAATTGACCAGTCTGCAAAAGATGAAATATTAATGACTAATAATTATGTGAAAAAATGTTTATTATTCTTAGCTATCAATGAAATACAAACCACACTGTATTGAGATTTGTAGCTCATCCTAGTCTTAATGGCTGTCATCAAGCAAACGAATGGCAACTGTAGCAAGGACATGGGATAAAGGAGTCTCCTATACTCTGGTGTTGTGGATATAAACTAATACAGACAAGCAGAAATCAGTATGGAGAGTTTTCAGAAAACTGAAAATGGAGCTGTAGTTGGATTTTCTTGTCGAACTTTCTTAGGACAGTGAGACCCTAAATTAATGAGACCGAGATTTTACTACTAGCTTATTCCCAACTAGCTCTTATAGCTTTAATTAATTCTATTAATCTACATTCTGTCGTGTGCCTCTTTACCTCTCCTCCATTCTGTACCTCTGGCTCCCTCTGTGTCTCATTGGTGTCTCCTGCCACACCAGATTCTAACCATGAGTTCCTCTTTCTGGTCAGCAGTCCTGCCTATTCTCCCCTGACTAGCTACTCTACTGGTCATTCAGTTCTTTATTAAACCACCCAGGTGCCATAGTCAGGCAAAGTGAACAGTGACACATGTTCACACAGTGCAACCAAATGTCCAACAACCTGGAGCGACCACGTGACCCAGCTACACTACTTCTCTGTGGGGTCATCACCTCCCAGAGATACTTGGAAGCACGTGCTTACTGTAGTGTCGTTCACAATAGTCAAGATATAAACAACATCTTCAAGTTCCATTCATAGAAGAATGGGTAAAGGAAATGTGATATAAATAGACAGTGGAGATTTGGACAGCCGTAAAGAGCGATGAGACATGTCCTTTACAGAGAGGTGAGTGGAACTCATGATCATTTTAAGCAAAATGAGCCAGACTCAGGGAGACAAACATTGACTGTTTTCTCTCACATATTGTGTTGTCTGCAGACGACCGCGAGACTTCTCTCTAAGATCCTAAGGGCCTCCATTGTGATTCACCTACGGAGTACTGCCAAAGACTTAAAATAGCATCCTTATCTGCCACAGATACCGCAAGTGCCATCAGGTCTATGAGATCACATGACCCAAGTGGCAGAGCTGTCTGCACTGAAGTGGTTCTAGACACCACTCAAAACTAATAGCTTCCCCAGTCACTTGGAATGGGCAGAGGAGTAAACCCAAGGCATGAATGTGTTGGACGTTCATGTTTTTTGCAGTACTATTACTATTCACAATGTACATCTTCAGAAGAATGGGTAAGTAAAATATTATAGCTATGAACTATGGAGACGATTTTCAGTTATAAAGAATAAAGGAATTATGTTCTTTGCAGGAAAATGAAATGGGACTAGAAATCATGACAGGCCAAAAAAAACCAAACAACACAACACAACAAAACAAAACAAACAAAAACAAAAAACCCCCAAATCCCCCCAAAACCCAAAAACAAACTTAGAGACAACTATCGCATGCTTTTCTCTTGTGTAATATAAATTTGTGTGTGTGTGTGTGTGTGTGTGAGACACAAAAGTAGATGGGGACTTTATGAGAAGATGAAAGGGTCTCAAATGAGTGGGAAAAGAGAACAAGAGAAGATGGTAGGAGAAGAAAGACAAAATATTGCACGTTTCCTCTTTTATGTAGTAACTTGTATGCTTTACTGATTACGGATGCTTTGTCTGTAGTCAGTCCCCTTATCTGTAGTTTTGAATATGCGTTTCTTTCCTTGACGAATTACACATCTTCATATCCTTCTGTTCCACCTGTTGTTCTCGCTCTCTAGTTGAAAGGAAATGACTCCCAAAGGGAGTGGCACTATTAGAAGGTGTGGCTTTGTTGGAGGAAGTGTGTCACTATAGAGGAGGGCTTTGAGGTCTCATATATGCTCAAGCCACACCCGTGTCTCAGATAACTTCCTGTTGCCTGCACGATTAAGATGTAGCTTCTTCTGCGGCACCATGTCTGTCTGTATGGTGCCATGCCCTGCTATGATGATCATGGACTACACCTCAGAAACTATCAGCGACTCAATTAAATTTTCTTTTGGAAGAGCTGCTGTGGTCATGGTGTCTCTTCCCAGCAGTAGAAACCCTAACTAAGATGCACACACACACACACACTCTCTCTGTAGACTTGGATAAGAACACAACCTGTACTGAAATTTCCTCCTCCAAACAAATTATCCCATAACTTTTCTATTCCCCCTCACTCAAGTTCTCAGACCTCTCTTTGGCCAACTCTACCTCAGGTCTGCAGCTTTCCTTGGCAGACTTCCCAGAGGTCTGGCATCTACCGTTCTGTGATTTCCATTCCAGCTTAAGCTACACACACACACACACACACACACACACACACACACACACACACGCATGTGTGACATGGGTGCAGGGGGTGGAAATATTTGGGGAGAGGTGTGGGATCAGGAGTAGAGAAGGGATGAGAGATGTAATATAAGAAAAGATACGAGTAAAGCCTAATGGCTGGACATGCCATCCTGTGCCTCACTATTTTGTATATTAAATGTATTTTTAAAAAGAACTTACTGAAAGACTGATGTGCACGGTAGTGAAGGCAAGGGGCACATAGCAGTTACAAGGCAGTGACTGTGTCATAATAGCGTGATGAAGAAAGAACAGTCGGAGGCTTAGGCACGAGTGCAATAACTTTGTAATTACTTATGGAGTTTAAGCTTGTCAAGGAGGGAAGAGAGGAGCTGAGCTGGGAGAACAGCTGAGAAAACTGTTGTGGTCGATGGGCTGTAAAAACTGTAGAGGAAGTTGTCATGGAGTGAGCACTGACGCCAGCCTACCCCTAGAGGACGTGTGTTATGTTCACACTGGCCTCACGGCAGTCCTGGAGGCTGAGCATTTTATTTACTTTTCTCTTTCCTGTGACCGAACACCTGATACAAGTCATTTAAGTAAGAAGGGATTGACTTTGGCTGGCAGGTTAAGAAGGGATACAGTCCCTCAGGGAGAGAAAAGCCTGGAAGCCCAGACATGAGACGGATGGACTGGTTGTACCTCCAGTAAGGAAACAGAGAGGAGACAGGAAGAGAAACCAGGCTGTAAAAACCCAAGGCTTAGCCTGTGACCTATTTCCTCCAGAGGGGTTCTACTTCCTAAAAGTTCCACAACCTTCCAAAAATAGCAGTACTGACAAGAAACCAAGTGTTCAAACACATGAGCTATGAAGGACATTTCACATTCAAGTTACAGCTAAGGTTGGCATTCATAATGCAAATACATTCAGTCCAATGCCAAAATCCCTATGGTCTTTAACAGTCTCAACATTGCTCAAAAGGATAAGGTCTCTGCTGAGACTCAAGACAGCCTCTTAACTATGACTTATAAAATAAAAATACGGTTGACATACTTCCAGTATGCAACGGTCCAGAGTAAACATTTCCACTTTAAAAGGAAAGAATTAGTCAATGAAAGGACCAAAACAATGCCCAAGCCCACAGAGCAAAGACTAAACCCTGCCACTGGCATCCGGGACTTGTGATAGAACCATATGGGCTCCACCAAGCTTGGGCATTCCAGTCTCTCAAGCTCTGCTGTTTATACCACACACGACCTCTCTTTTTATCTGGCTCCATTCCATGGCTGCAGTATTCCTCAGCAAACATCCCCTGGTGCTACTAGCTCCAACAATCTGCCATGTCTAGTGAAGCCCAAGTTTCATAGTCTAGCTTCTCGTGCCTGCCATTCAGGGAATCCAAATTTGTCCCTTATTGACTGGCACCAGCACCTTTCTGGATCCTTGGTGAGAGTCTTTATGGTCTTTTCACATCAGCATCGTCTATATCTGAAAACACAGGACCACGTGAATGGCACTGCTAAATTCTCCTTCCAGCTGGAGATATATCTTGCCCCTTGGATCACAGTTGTGGGAGCCTCTGCATTTCTAAAAGTTAGCACTGATGGTGCCATGCTCTAGTGACATCTTTCTGATTGTCCCAATACAGAAATGAAGTTGTTCTTTAATGGTGCTAATCACTTAACAGTTACAGCTACTGCGTATGTAGCCACCTGGTCTGCAACTGTAAACGTGCTCATGCTCATTTCCTGGCCAAACTGCGCGTATTCTCTATCTTTCTATTTCACCCCCACCGCCTCCATAGACCCGAATAGGAACACAACTTGTGTTTAGCAGAACGGCTCAGTGGGTTAAGAGCACTTGCCGTCAAGACTGATGGCTGGAGATTGGCTCCTGGAACCCACATGGTGGAAGTAGAAAACTGACTCCTGCCAACTGCCCTTTGACCTCCAGGGCATGCTGTGGCATGTGCATATACCTACATGACCAAATGAATAAATGTAAAATAATCATTTAAAAACACAACTTGACTCTTGTCGCATCTTGATGTTTCCTCTTCTAAGCAAATGAACTCACTCCTTTTCAATTCAGGCTCACTCAAGTTCTTCAGACAAGGTAGTATTGTCTCCTTTAGAAGTGATTGGTAAGGGGCTGGAAAGATGACTCAGTGATGAAGAGAATTTGCTGCTCTTTTGGGGCACTCAGATTTGGTTTCCAGCATCCAAATGGAGACTCACAACCATCTGTAACTCCAATCCTGAGAGATATGATGCCCTCTTCTGGATTCTGTGGGTACCAGGCATGTACATGGTGCACATACATGCATGCAGGCAAAGCATTCACACACACAAACCTAAACATTTAAGTGATTGTTAAAATTCACGTGGAAGTAAGTGGCCAGAGCAGGACGCTGAGAGAGCACTTCTTCAACTACACACACAATGCAGAGAGAACTGGGAGTGGGCCAAGGCTAGAAGGTCTTAAACCTGCCTCCAGAAATGTTCCACTCCTTAAAGGTCCCCAGCACCCCAAACAGCACTACCAACTGGGAACCAAATGTTCAGTCAAACCACCACACTTGGGAAGTTGAAGTAGGAGAAACTGGAATTCAAAGGCAAACGTGAGAACAAACTAGTTCAAAGGTAGTATGGGCTACACGAGAACTTCTCTCCATTCTCTCTCTCTCTCTCTCTCTCTCTCTCTCTCTCTCTCTCTCTCTCTCTTTCTCTCTCTCTCTTAATAAAAGCTCAGAGACTAAAATTGGGTTCAACCTGTAGATCCAAAAAGCAAAGCAGTCAGTCACTGGCTCTTGCCTCGACCTCCGTCTGAAATGGCCATTCTGTCTCCAGAATCAGACTGTGTCTGAGAGCTGTCTCCTCCCATTTTATAATGCTCTCTAGTTCTGGTATTAAAGACGTGCATTGCCTGGTTTCCATGGCAACTAGTGTGGCTACTGGGATTAAAGGTATATGTTACCACTGCCTGTTCCATAAGGCAGGCCAATGTAGCTATTTTACTTTTCTGATCCTCAGGTAAGTGTTATTTATTAAAATACAAGTGAAATGCTACTGTACTCCCCCCCTCTCTCTCACTGTCTCTCACACAGACATACACTTTTGTTAGACGTATAACTACATCAATGTTTTAAAGCAGAAGTTCTCTGCCTTCCTAATGCTGTGACTCTTTAATACAGTTAGTTCCTCAGGTTATGGTGACATCCAATAATAAAATTATTTCATTACTACTTCATAAATGCAATTTTGCTACTGATGCTCAGGATATCTAATATGCGACTCCCGAAAGGGTCATGACTCACAGGTTGAGAACCACTGTTTTAACCATTTATTTCATTTGTGTGTGTGTGTGTGTGTGTGTGTGTGTGCGTGTGTGCAAGCACAAGCCAATGCTCACAAAAGCCAGAAGAGGGAATCACATCCACGAAGTTGGCATTGCAAGCATCTGTGAAGAACCTGGTGTGAGTGCTGGGATATGAACTTGGGTCCTTACGACAGAACAGCAAGTGTTCTTCACGGCCGAAACAACTCTCCAACCCTGACATTAGTATTGAAAACTAAAAAGGCTTACAGAAAACTCACACTTTTCAATTTGTTTATTAAAATCCATTAATCTTAAGCCAACATGTTCTCTACACCAAACTGGTCCATTTCTTTCCAACACTGGTAAAGGAAACTGAGACATGTGGTTACCAAGAGGCATATCTGGGGTTTGATCCCAAATTTGTTAACTGCAAACCCCTACATTTTTCTCATCCTTTCTTCATTGTCTTCTCCTGACAAATAATTAGATAACAGTAATATATAACTGACATGCAAGTTAAAGAAGGGTGTTTTCTCTCTATCATTCTCCGGTGCCTGCGGCTGAGATTCTCATTACCCCACATCAGAGGCTGAGGAGGTGTCTAAGCACGGAGCTGAGTTATCACAATTTCAATTATAATATACCCTTCAGATGCCTTTTATTTTTAAAACCCGGATATTGGCATATGTGTATACACTTTGTCATTTTTCTCATCAGAGTAAAGTATAAATAGAAGAAACTCAATAACCTGTGGCTGATTACCGAAACTGTGTTTGTCTTATGGATAAACTAGAGTTTCCCATCCTCAGGCCTTTTTCCTTAGATTAGTTCTGTGTGTCCCTGAGGAAGAGAGAGAGAGAGAAAAGGAGCACAGACAAGTGTCCTCCTCAAGGATTCTAATGAAGTCTCAAGTTCAAGCTGTCAGGCAGGTGAGATGTGATGGTTCCCATCAGAGGCCAGCGACACTGACAGCGAGCCAGAAGCCCACAAAATTCCTCCAGGGGTGTGACAGGATTGCTGGAACCACAGCCTCTCTTCGGCAGTGTCTGTATCCTGTTGTGTCTACATTTTCTGGCGAAGGGAGAACTGTAATAGCTGTCAGAGGTCATGGTGGTCTTCCCAGTAACCTTAGCCTTTCCTCCTCGCTAGCAGACTCCCAGTCAGGGAAGAGCTGTGATGATACTGTTCTTCACTACTGAAACCTGGAAAGCAAAATGTGAAAAGGTGGACACCAGGTCTTGTTTGCGTCAAGGAAACCTAAGGATCAAACTGCATTAGTGTTGAGGAGACTTCTGGGAGAGAACACCAGCCAGATACCACGGGTGTTATGAAGAGACATTCCCTGCCCTCCTACTGGAGTGCTATTGGCAACCATCCCAGAGCTGTGAAAGGCAGGCCTTCTCCTGGTAGCAGCCCTTTCTCAGGAAAGAACAGATGCTACAGTTGTATTCTATTCAATTGGTCTGAGCAGAAGTACAGCAGGCCATGAGCTGTGAGGTGTACGGCAGCAGATCTTTTGGGTCTTAGTAGAAGATGCTTTGCTGGGTAACAAGGAAGAAGACAAGGCTCAGCAAGTCATGGCAGGCTTATCCATTTATCCTCTTCTACCCTGAATACTAAATTAGCCTAACCACTCCTCACCTGGCATCCTATCTCTGCTTCTTGAGATACTTCTCAATGAGTTTTTTTTTTGATTGGTGTGTTCTAGTGACTACTAACTTACTTAATTTCCTTCCTTCCCTCCCTCCCTCCCTCCCTCCCTCCCTCCCTCCCTCCCTCCCTCCCTCCCTCCCTCCCTCCCTCCCTTCCTTCCTTTCTATAAAAACTCAAGAAAAATTCTGGTGAGTGTTTTGGTTGGCTTGGTTTTGTTTTTGTTTTGTTCTCATGATTGACAGAATGGATTATTTAGTCCCTTCACTCATGATGTTCCTGAGTGAACCATAAAACTGGCCACTGCTCAGAAAACCCTAAATATCATTGTGCTTTATGCCAGGGATTGGCCAACCACATAAATGTTATGGGATATTTTGATCATGTTTTGAACACTCCTGACCCTGACAATAAAGTTTGCTTTTGAATCAGATGGCAGAGCTATCTACTAACTGACCAAAAATAGCCACAGAGGTTTGGGGGACTGAGAGAGATACAACCAAGTACTAGGAAGGGGTTTAGACAGATTCTTGGCCTTTTTGGATGGAGGAAGGAAAGAAAGAGGAAGTGGTCACTTTTCTGCTGCTTTTCTGAATATTTTGGTTCTTACCCTAATACCAAGTTTTTATTGATAAAGAATAATTAGATAAATGCTTCATCTGGCATTAAATGTGGGTCACTAGATCACAAGGTAGCTGCTCACTGTTGGCTTTGCAGCTGCTGGAGTTGCCACTGCAACTGGCTTTTTTTTTGTCCTGCCTGGTCCTACAGCCATTTAGTACCAAAGAAACAAACAGAGTTTATATTAATTATAAACTGTTTGGCCTATTAGCTCAGGCTTATTGTTAACTATCTCTTACAACTTAAATTAACTCATAATTCTTATCTATGTTTAGTCATGTGACTTGTTACCTTTTGTCACTAAAACATTCTCATCTTGCTTTCTCTATGTCTGACTGATGACTCTCTCTCTCTCTCTCTCTCTCTCTCTCTCTCTCTCTCTCTCTCCTCTTCCCAGAATTTTCCTATTCTGGTTTCCCTGCCTATACTTCCTGCCTGGCTACTGGCCAATCAGCATTTTATTAAACCATTATGAATGACAAATCTTTACAGTATACAAAGCATTATCCCACAGTAAATTATTCCACAAGACTGGAAAGATTTAGCTACAGCAATATTGGAAACAGGTTCTCAGTTACAATGAAAAACTTGGTGGAGAGAAGAAGCTAGGGTCCTAGAATAATGAAGTAGTTCTAGAGGTATTGAAATTTCTGGAGAACAGTTTTATTGGTGAAAGTCAATATGCTGTTTTGCAAAGACCAATTACATCTGATGATCATACCTTGGTTCTATATCATATAGCAGCTTTGAATGCTATGGACAGAGTTGAAGAATCATAAAAAGGGAATGAGCCATTTATTAAAATTATATGCTGCCCGAAAGAAGCCTTCACTGATTTTTTTTTACAAAGATTGTTTTCATTGTAAATAGAATGGTATCAAATCCAGAAGTTAGGGAAATATTAATTCAATCTTTGGCTTTTGAAAGTGCTAATTTAGATTGCAAAAGGGTAATTAGGCCATTAAAGACAAGATTAGCACCAATAGATGAACAAGTAAGAGATACAGCTGATATTGGATCTCACATTTTCAGGAGAGACCACAAAACAAGTATTCTGACAAATTTCTATAAATGATCAAAGAACAAAGTTAAAAATATGAATACATGTCACCATAACTGAGGTTTTACTAGACATAGTGTGGATGTTACAATAATTTCACCAACATCTTAGCATCCAGATTGGTCTCTTCAGGAGGTAAATATTCAGCTTCTAGGGATTGGAACTTTATCTCAGGTAAAACAAAGTACAAGGTGGGTCAAGTGGATAGGGCCAGAAGGACAGGTAGGGAAATTAAAGCCATATGTGGCTAACATATCCATGAATTTATGGGGATGTGATTTGTTGCAGCAATGGAAAACACAGATTAACATTCCTCCAGTCTCAGAAACAAACCATAAATTAATAAAGGCTTTTGAGAAAAATATTAAAAGGTATTGTCAAGAACAGTCTCTGACTATTCAGGTTGTATATAAACAGGGTACAACCACTGCTGATCTTTTAAAGTTACCAACAGCCCTACCTTTAAAATGGTTAACTGAAAAACTTGTCTAGGTGAAACAATGGCCTTTGATATCATAAAAATTATAGGCACTAGAATGGCTGGTACAGGAACAGTTAAATGTTCAATATATTGAAGAATTGGCTAGTCCTTGGAATTCTCCTTTTTTGTCATTAAAAAGAAATCTGGAAAATGAAGACTGATAACAGGTTTAAGAGCTATTAATAAGGTGACCCAACCAATGGGTTCTTTACAGCCTAGAATTCTCTCACCTTCTTTATTACCTAAAAGATGGTTTATTAAGATGTTTGATTTAAAAGACTTATTTTTAAAACTATATCTTTACAAGAATAGGATAGAGAAAAATTTGCTTTTACTTATAAATAATTGTGCCTACTTATAATAATTCCCAGCCTGTTAAAAGATACTGGTGGAGAATTCTTCTACAAGGTATGTTAAATAGCCCTATTTTGGTCAATATTTTGTATAACTATTGGAAATAATTTGTAAACAGTTACTTCATAATATCATTTACCATTATATGAATGATATTTTACTAGACTTATTCAGACTCAGATACATTAGAAAAACTATATGAAGATGTTAATAAAATTTTGCCATGTTAGGGATTTTAAATTGTTCCTGGAAAAATACAAATAGGAGATCCTATTAATTACCTAGGATATAAAATAGGCTTAAAAAATTCAACCACAAAAAGTAAAAATCAGGAGAGATTAGTTACAAACTCTTAATGATTTCAAAAATCGCTGGGAGGTATTAACTGGCTATAGCCCATAATCAGATTAACAACTCAAGAACTAAACATTTTTTTTCAAGCCTTATAAGGTGACAAGGACTTAAATAGTCTAAGAAAATTGTGGACTGAGGCTGAGAGAAAATTGTCTTTGGTAGAAAAGAAACTACAGCATGCACATGTTGTAGAATATTTGTTTATGCTATGAACAGATATGCCATTGGGATTGGTTTAATAAAGAACTGAATGGTCAATAACTAGGCAGAAGAGGATAGGCAGGACTTCCAGGGAGGAGAGAAACACTGCAAAGGAGAGAGGCAGAGATGCCAGGAGATATGGAACAAGTAGGATATACAGAAACGAA
Source organism: Microtus pennsylvanicus (assembly GCF_037038515.1). Taxonomy (NCBI): domain Eukaryota; kingdom Metazoa; phylum Chordata; class Mammalia; order Rodentia; family Cricetidae; genus Microtus; species Microtus pennsylvanicus. The sequence goes on along the minus strand of NC_134591.1, from coordinate 34,506,137 downwards.
AAAGAGTCAAATGGTAGAATGTTGATTAATATAAGCAGATTAATTTAACTTATAAGAACTAGTTTGAGCCAAGCCCACACTAAAGGCCAAGTTTTTATGATAAATAAGAAGTCTCCATGTCATTATTTGGGGTCTGGCAATCCAAAGATAGCCTGACAAGAAAGCTTGCTTCATGTAATGACTGTGGGGAAATAGATAGCTTCATTGGAACATGGCAATCTCAGTTACTCATTCACATCATAAGGACTGAATACCAGACGAAATAAACTGAAGGGAGAAGGATTTATTTCAACCCACAGTTTCATGGCAAAGTTCATGGTGGTCCAGTAGCTGTGGCAGTAGGAATGTGAGAGCTTACATCTCAGTATACCAGGAACCAGAAACATATGGCCTAAGCTGGGGCATCTATAACCTTATAACCCTCTCCTGTAGCTCTCTATCTGTCAACTAGATCCAGAAGTTTCTGCACTCTTTCACAACAGCACTACCAACTGGAGTCCAAGTAAGTGTTCAAACCTATGAGCTGGGAGTGGGGGCATTTTATACTCAAGCAATAACAGCCATGTTTGCTTGCTTATATGTGTCTATGGCTCCTTTCATGTGGCAATGGCAAGGTTAAGTCATTGCAACAGAGACAGTTGCAATATATAAAAGTCAAAACACCCAAAATACTTATTCTTACTAAGCACTTACTATCTGGCCCTCTTGGGGAAAAGTTTGCTAACTTTCATCACCAGTTGTTTGTTTTTGTTAAAGCACATTGAAATGACATGGCTGTGTTTTGGCTGTCTCTTCTGGTTTCTGGATTCTCCAAGGAAATTCCTAGTAGACTTATGGGCCTCACTGATACCTGGTAATCAAAGGCTGTTCTAGTAGGAGCGGTAAGGCTGCGTCCCCGGCATCTGGCCGCCCGCATGGCTATCTTATGCCCCGAAATAATTACACGCAAACTGTATTCTTTTAAATACTGCCTGGCCCATTAGTTCCAGCCTCTTATTGGCTAGCTCTTACATATTGAGCTAACCCATTTCTAATAATCTGTGTAGCCCATGAGGTGGCTTACCAGGAAAGATCTTAACCTGCATATGTCTGGAGTGGGAGGATCATGGCGACCGTCTGACTCAGCTTCTTTCTCCCAGCATTCGGTTCTGTTTACTCCGTCTACCTAATTTTCTGTCCTATTAAAGGGCCAAGGCAGTCTCTTTATTTAACCAATGAAATTAACACAAAACAGAAGACTCTCCCCCATCAAAAGGCTGAACCCATTATCTACCAAAACTAAATTTTGTGTTGCTAATGTTTTTGCTATCCAGTCATCCAACTTCTTTCCAGTCTATAATTCAGCTATGCTCTCAATATATCTCAATAGGAATATCACACATACAGTTTTGGGGAAATTCTTGAAACTCTTTACTTCCTATGACTAACATTTATTTACAAGTTAGCTAAAATACTATTTTTTCAAGATTCTTCTACCATCCAAACCAAAACATGCCCTATATTTATGCTTTTGTAGGATCCTAAACTTCTCCATTACAACAACTACCAAAAACTAAGGCATATGAAGTTGGAGAGGTGGCTCAGTGGTGAAGAATTTCTATAGTATTTGCAGAGAGCACAGGTTTAGTTCCCAGCACCCATATTAGGAGGCTCACAACTATCTGTAACTCCAATTCCAGGGAAACGGATATCCTCTGTGCAGATTTTGTAGGCACCTACACTTATGCACACATACTTATACACAGATGCACACACACATTTTTTTTTAAAAAAAACTAAGGCATGAATTATGTAATTCAATATTAATTACTCCATTTCTTTTTAGGAATGGAAACTCCTTAAGTACAGGGGATGTTTGTCTTGTTTACATCCCTTGTCTATAGTACCCAATACTTTGCCTCATATAGAAAACATACAAAATAGATATACAGTAAATGAATGACAGAAAGTAAATGAAAAAAGAAAACCAGTGCCGTCCTACATGTGAGGCCCTGAGTACTTTATTAGACTTTGTCCATCTTTTCAAAAATAAAAAGAGCTTCAATTATGAGTATTCTGACCAGTGTGTCAAGTGACATATTGGCCACCTAGCCCCATCAGAATGCTTCTATTTTTTTAAAATTAAACCTCAGTTGTCTGGTGAGATTTTATTCAGGTGTACTAACTTTGACTTTTCTGCAGAAAGGTAGTTCTGCCACTCACTAGCCACAAATTCTTGGAGGCACTTAACCTCTGCTTTCTCACCTGTAAAGTAAAGGCAGTGGAGTAGAGATTAGAGATTTCTCCCACTGTAAAGAGGCTAAATAAATTTAGGCTTAGATACTAAAAACTTCGAGAATCCTATAGCAATAGGAGGAAAGGAAGTTTCTTAGAGAGAAGAATCAATCTGGGTGGGCCTATCTGGAGACCATTTGTCCTGGTTGTTTTTGCCAATTTGACACAAACCTACAGGAATCTGGGAAGAAGGAATCGTAACTGAGAAAATACCGCTATAGGATTGGCCTATAGGTAAACCTGTGAAGTATATTTTAATTAATGATTCAGTGTGGGAGGGTCTAGCTCACTCTTGGCAGTGCCATCCCTAGGAAGGTGGTCCTGGATTACCAGTATAAGGTTGAGCAAGCCATGAGGAACAAGCTAGTAAGCAGCACACCTTCATGGTTTCTAGTTCAGTTCCTGCCTCCAGGTTCCTGCTCTGCTTGAGTTTTTATTTTGATATCCATCAGTAATAGACTGTTACCTGGAAGTGTAAAATGAAATAAAATCTTTTCCTCCACAACTTGCTTATCACAGAAAACACCTCTGTAAACCTAAAGAAACAACATCATATTCATTGGAAAATCTGAAATATGCCCCACCATCAAGAATAGAGTCTTGAGATAAAAATTACTCTATGAATATTCTGTAAGTTATAATGTAGTTATAAAGATTAGCTTCATTGGGTCTAAATCAAACTTTCAGTTCAATTCCAATTTAAGCTTTTTACTTTTTCCTACATAGCCCAGTTTTCAACTTTCAATATAGGCTGAGACAAGGTCCAATCCATTCATCTGCTCCCAGAAACAAATGTATCAAATGAAAATCGCAGTGCCAGGTATAGGCCACTTCCCTGTGAATTGTTGGTCAGGAAGGTATATGAGGATCCTCAAATAATATAGACTATTACCATTGCTCTTGGTTGTCCAATAAAACTAGTTAGTAAGACCCTATTGCTGAAGATATCACATGTTTTGGTTGCAGCATATAGAGAAATCAAGTTGAAAATGAGATGGAAGCTCCTTGCTTTCATAGTTCTAGAAGAAGCTGGCTAGGCTACTAGGGGAGAAAAGGCATCAATAATCTAACTCAGGTGTGGATCATGTGTGGTACAACCTTCCAAGCTAGTTGTCAATCAATCAATAAAAGAGGATGTTAAACCTAAAATTTCATGGAAAAAAAGCTCCCAGGAAATCTGGTAGGGTATAAAAAGACCACATCTACAAATAATAGATAAAGAGGAAGGAGAAGAAACCCAAGTTTAAGGCACAGAAAATATTTTACACAAAATCATATAATAAAATTTCCCAAATCCAAAGAAAGGGGTGTGGGTCAAGGTGCAAGAGGCACACAGAACACCAAATCTAGTGTACCAGAAAACAAACTCCCTAATGACATGTAATAATGAAAATAATAAATGTGCAAAACAAAGAAAAGATATGAAAAGCTGCAAGGGAAAATGATCAATTCACATGTAAAGCCAGCCATTAGGAGAGAACCCGACTTTTCAATGGAATCTTTGAAAGCCAGAAGAGTCTGGATTGATGTTTAACAAGATTTGAGAGACCACAGATACCAGCTCAGACTACCAAGCCCATAAAAACTATCAATCATAATCAAAGGAGAAAGAAAAATTTTTTGTCTTAAAAACAAATTTAAGCAATTTCTGTTGACCATCTCAGCTCTACAGAGGGCACTAAAAAGAAAATTTCAATAAGAACCCAGGAGGACCCAAAGAATAAATAATTTATAATCACAGAAAAGTTAGCCAAAAATCACTGCAACAGTAGGAAACTGACAAGAATTAATAAACACTGTTCAATACTAACTTTTTTGTTTTGTTTTGAGACAGTAACAGTCCTGGCTGTCTGAAACCTACTTTTGTAGATCAAGCTGGCCTCAAACTCACAGAGATCTGCCTGCCTCTGCTTTCCAAGTGCTGAGAATAAAGGCATGTGCCACCACCTCCTGGTAATAACTATCTATATCAATGGTCACAATTCTCCCATAAAAAGATAGAGACTAACAGATTAGATAAGAAATCCCAGAGTCAGATGGATTTAGCAGAGAATTCAACCAGACCTTTAAAGAAAAACTATCTGGTATTTCTCAAATTATTCTGCAAAATTGAAAGTGAAGGAACATTTTCAAATTCTTTTTAGGAAGCCATTATTACCCTGATACCAGAACCACACAAAAGGTCACCAAATAAAATTATCATTATCCATTATAAACATAGATGTAAATATTCTCAATTAAAAAAAACCATAAAAATTGAATTCAAGAACAAATAAAAATATATCCACCATGATCAGTTAGGATTTATCTAAGAGGTGCAGGGATGTTTTAACATACAAAAATAAATAAAGATAAACATAATCTACTATATAAATAGACTGAAAGAAAGAAACCACATAATCATCACATTAAATGCAAAAAAGGTCTTTGAGAAAATCCAACACCCTTTTATGATGAAAGACCTAGAGAGACTAGGAATACAAGGGACATATCTCACCATAGTGAAGGCAATTTATAGCAAGCACATAGTCAACAAAAACTCAAGGAAACGCAAAGCATTTTCTCTAAAACCAGGAAGAGAACAAGGATATCCATTCTCTCCATACTTATTTAATGTAGTACATAAATTCTTAGCTAGAGCAATAAGGTAAAGGAGATACAAACAAGAAAGAAAGAAGTCAAACTCTCCTTATGTGTAGATGATATGATTTTATTCATAAAAGACCTTAAAAACTCCCCCAGGAAATGTCTACAGATACAGACTTTACATCTCATAAAAAAGCCCATCAAAATTCTTATAACAGTATACAAGATCCTACCTAAAGTGTAAGTCCATCATTTCTGAGTCTGCTGTTAGGGTTCTTCTCTCTCTTCTGCCTCTAAAACCTGACTCAGCGTCTGCCTCTGAGCCCCGTGTACTTGCCTTTCTGAGAGTATCCCTCCTTTGATAGCTGCACTTTTCACTTCCTCGCTTCTTTCAGGCTTCAAGATTGTTGCTACATCCCACTTGACGGAGGAGGAGGTGTCACTGCAGTAAGAAGTCCTGCAAATCGCAGTGGTTTACACGTCCCTTTCAGTTCTACTCCATGCTGTAGTTCAGGTCCCAGTGATAGGACAGCCACTTGTGGAGGACCGCTACTGACGGGTCCTGCTCCTAGTCATGTTCCCACTCTTCAAGATGCCACGACAAAGCAGCATGCATCACTTCTTCTTACCCGATGTCAGCCAAAACAAATCAGGGTAACTCTAAACCCAATGTAAGGAATCGTAATCCTGCCATGTGACAGAAGATGAATAGAAAAACTGATGAAGAGTGTCATAGTATTAATGGCTACCATGGTCACTATCTAACTGAGGCCTTTCTCACCCATGCTTTCAACATTCAGAAACTTTTGACCACTTTCTAATCCCCTGAGGCCTCCATCCTTCTTATTTATCTCTTCAAGCTCTGCAACTCTCTATATGTATATATAAATAATATTTATATGTACATAATTTATTTATATTATTTCTTTTATATAGTCTCCCATTAGAATAGGATCTCGCAGGAAAGAGAAAATTTGCTATTGTTTACTAGAACAGTAACTGCTATATAGGGATTCTAGATTACTGAATGCCTGGAAGGAGGCAATTAGTGATCCATGTGAAATAGTCAATGATTCTTCAGTTGCTCAGGCTTGGAATTTGGCTGGAACTGGGTTTTGTATTATTAATTTATTCAGCAAATCTGAGCGGTGGTGCATCGTGTGGTCCTCTGAGCATAACAGCCATCCTGGTATTTATCAGAGCAGCTGTGACTGTTTGCAAGAGGCCTTCAAGCTTAGGCCTGTTGACACTCCCTCATCAAAAGCAGTGGAGCAGGCCATTAGAGCCTTGCTTGAGAGTCCATCCTATGCTTTCTATTCAGTTGTACATAAATAGGGAGTGTTATGGAATGTTTATTGAAGGAGGAGCTTCATTTGTGCAGCTATGTAGATGCTGTCGTCCATGCTGGGGTGACCTTTTTGTGGTTAGGCAGTTGGGATCACTCACATTTATTTAATTCTCCAACTGTGTTCTGTAAGTAAGACTAATGAATTCCTTTGTCGTATTGCTTCTTCAGGCTGTTGTTGATTTCCTAACTGGTGAGTGGATGCTTGTTTCTGTCTCCCTGGAAAGACGCATACACCAGATAGGTGAATGTCTTAGTTAGTGTCCTATTATGAAGAGACACCATGATCAAGGACACTCTTACTTATTAAGAAGGCGTTTAGCTGGAACTTGCTTACAGTTTTAGAGTTTTAGTCCATTATCACGGTGGGGAGAATGGCAGCACACAGACAGACACAGCACTGGAGAAGTAGCCCAGAGTTCTACGTCTAGACCCTACAGATATAGATAGGGTTGGATTGAGTTTTTGAAACTTCAAACACACTCCCAGTGACACACTTCCTCCAACAATGCTACACCTCTTAGCCCTTTCAAATAGTGCTACCCCCTGAGCATTTAAATCTATTAGCTTATGGGGGTCACAAAATTCACTCCCAGTACCCATAGACTTGTACTCCTGTAAAATCAAAATAAAAAAGCAGATCATGTACTTCCAACACACAATGGCACCAAATACACTCTATCATTTCAAAAGTGAGGGAAGGGAGCATAGTGAGGAGAAACTGGGCCAAAACAAGATGGAAAACGAGCAGTGCAAACCCCAAAGTCTGCATCTCCACATCTAAAGTCAAAGTGCTCTTCAGATCTCCAACTCCTTTCATCTTTGTTGAATGCAACACACTTCTTTCTCTTGACCTGGTTCCACTACCTCTTAGCAGCTCTCCTTGACAGGTATCTCATGACTCTGGCATCTTGGGGTCTCCTATGAAATCCAGCCTTTCATTTTCACAATTTTACACAAAGGCCTCTTTGTGCCTTCATTTGGGGACACCCCTGACACATTCCTGGCCTCAGTGACTTCCCTTAGTCATGAAGAGAGTCCACAGCCACTGTAGGGCCTGGGACTACCCCTGCTCCTGGGGTTCATCTTGAGGACAGTCAAGCTAACTAAAACATTCTGTTTGTTCCTGTGCTCCCTCTGTCCCGCCTGGTAATTAGTTGTAGGGCATTCTTGACTCCATCTTTGGTGTGGTAATTTCCCACCTGCCTGGGTGGATATCCTTGTGCAGCAGCGAGGTATATAAGGATTTCCCCAAGGTTGAATAAATGGCATTCGGCTGATCTCCTTTCGAATGACCCAGGTCTCACGTGTGTTCTTTCAATCTCCAGGCCTTTGCCCGATTCGCTTACAGTGCAGTGGCACTCGAACTGTACTGAGGGGGTAACACAGAATCGGGTGTTCCAAGCCTCTTTCTTGAATCCTTGACTCTAAAACAAGAACCACATGGCTGAAGCTGCATAATTCTGCTGCTGGCTGGGGCTGGAACATGGCCCCTTGTTCAATTACATCAAGGAAATTTCTTTTCGCAACAGATAAAGGCCATTATAGAAAACTGCAACCAATTACAATACAGAGTTAAGGAGCTCAGTCCCGATGGATACATTTAGAAAACAGCTACCACTCCTAAGTCTTGAGAGCATTGCAAAGGAAGGGGTGGAGAGAGGCATAGGATCGTGGAGTTTGCTGTGCGATTGTGTGCTAGGAATGTCAAGGATTGTTTTGGTAGTCCACGCCAACTTGACTGATCTACCCCACCATGGATAATTCTCAACCTGGGTGTGAGAAGTATCCCTGAGAAGAAAAATGATATTCATTAGGGGTTTCTCAGAAAGCTTCCTGCATCTTAAAAGTGGACACAAGAAAAGATAAGAATTTGTTCTTTTTTCCTGTTTCTGATCATGGCCACAGAAGGAGGAGATGCAAAAACTGCTTCGATAATGTATGACCCTAACAACTGTGGTGCACTTGAGATAGTAGTATAGGAAAATGGCAGGACTTTGAGTCTCAAGGAGGCCACCAGCCCAACTTAAACAATCATGGTAACAATTAAAATCAAACTTATACGTCAGCCGCTGTTAAGAGCACCTCATATACATTAACTCGCTGAGCCCCACAGCTGTCCCATGAGATGGGCAATCTTACTTCACGATTGGGCTTCCTTAGAGATGAAGGTCACCCTCTTTGTCTATTTGTTTTCTCAGCTTAGTTATAGAAACTTGAAGTGTATGCTAAAGTAAAGACTTGTGTAATGAATCCCCATGCACCCATCAATCATCCAGCTTAAACAATTAGCAATTCATGGCAAGTCTTGGTTCATTTACACCCCTGTCTACTTACTTTTCCTCCGCCCTATATTATTGTGAAGTAAATCCCAGACCTCATATCATTTCATTCTAGAATAGTGCCTGCATGGCAAAAACTAAAAGCTACTTTTATGTGGATCTTCTGTTAAAACCCAAACTAGTCACTAAATATTAATAACCTTTTCCTCATAAAATTTGAAAATGTAGAAATGCTGGAGGCAAAAATTTAAAAATCACCTATAATTTGATTTTCTAGAAATATCTGCCTGGATTTAATGTTTATGCCTGGGTGGAAGCTTGATTTTTCAATGTGTTTGAAGAAGCGGACTTTGGAAAGTGAGTGGGTCGAGGGGCACAACCTTGTTGAGTGGGATTAATGTTTTACAGAAGGGACCCAAAGAGCTCTTTTGACACTTGCCATGAGAGGTGTCTTAGTTAGTGTTCTTTTGCTGTGAAGAGACATCCTGATCACAGCAATATTATAAAAAGAAAACATTTAACTGGGGCTTGCTTACAGTTTCAGAGGGTTAGTCCATTATCATCATGGTGGAGAGTATGGCAGCATGCAAGCAAGCAGACCTGGTGCTGGAGAGGTGGATAAGAGTTCTACCTCCAGATCCAGAGAATATGAAGAGAGACACTTGGACTGAGCTGGGAACTGGAAGCCCCAAAGCCAACCCACAGTGATACACATCCTCTAAGAAGGCCACAACTTTAAATCCCTCTCAAGTAGTGCTACTCCCCATGACCAAACATACAAATCCATAAGCCCATGGGGGGGGCATTCTTACTTAAACTGCCACAAGAGATTACAAGGAAAAGAAGAAGGTCTGTGAGTCATCAAATCTCCTCCATCAGATACCAAATCTTACACTGTGAGCTTCAATTTCTACTGCCCAAGAGGTTCTTCTCATTCTTCTGTGTGTGTGGTGGGGGGGGGGAGTAGTTTGCAGACTCTACTTACTTGATTCAGAGGTAATGGAATTTGGATTCACTTCTCTTTCTGAATTTGTTTAAAACTGCCCAAAGCCCTTGAGGAGCTGAAGTAGGGCACGTGGAAAGAGAAGGAGGCCTTCTTTGGATCTGTGGAGTATAGAGAAATAAGAGGGAAGCAGAAGTTAAGAAAAGAGGCAAGGCCTCAGGTGAAAAGGACAAAGGTTCTGTGTAAATATTGCTTGGAATAGATGGAGCCACAAAGACATGTGGGTTGCCTCTGCGCCTCTGTCCTTATTCCAAGAACAAAGAAGACAGCCATGAGACTCGGTCCATGCCTGGGGGTGATGGAAGACTCTGGAGGCCTGTCCTAATGGGAAAGTGAGGCCCTCCATAATGGATGAAGCTAAAGTTTCTACCTACCCAAAATAGTAGATTTGCATTAGAAATGAAGTGTGGTTCATAGAAACAAAAGAAATACAATAACGCTTTGGATTTTTAGACTGGGATTCATATTCTCTATAAAATTTATTGGATTTGACAGTCACCCAAAATCCCTTTTGGAGTAAAATTATGTACAAACAGGAGAAAACTATCATTGAGGCTAAATATATGGGTTTCAGGGCAGGTGGGTCAATGCTCCCTAGAATAGTGAGCTGGGTCTGCCTGATCTGAACAGTAGGAAGTATGGTAGCCCACAGATAAAGGCTGTCACCTTTGGTTAACTTTCCTTAGTCATCAAGGTGATATTTTGGCTACATTCCGCCGTAGTAATTGGTTGTATTTCTCAATGGGATCAGAACTTTTGTATTGGAAAGGATTAAGAGTGTTGAGCCCGTTCAACTGAACCAAGACTACATCCTTATGGCTCATCAGAACATCTCTAGACAATAGAATCAGTAGCCCGAGGACAGGGAAAGACAGAAGATAGAGAATGAGGTTTATAACTCAGAGGAGATCTGTGTGTGCCACTTGGTAGGCGAGAACTAGTACCCAGAAATTTAAGGGAAAAATTCTTAGTGTGACTTAATCCCAGTCCCAGTGCTAAGGGAAGATTCAGACCACAGTAATGAAAGAACACCTGAAGACTTACAGGTGGTAAATAATACCGTGGCAGGCGTTTTACAGGACCATGGGGAAGGCAGCCCAAACTCGCGGTAAATCTGTAGTTTAATACAATTTAATGACATGTCAACTTTTCATTCCGCTCTGGAAACCACATTTTCCTTAAGGTTCCCCCTGAAATTCTTTCCAATTTTATACTTCTTATTTATTGATCTGGAATCCTGGAGGAGAAGGTTAGAGATAGATTGGCTTCAAAGAACTTAGGAGAGAGATCCTACTGACCCACTCTAATCTCAGTGAAGGGCTGAGGGCTCTCCAGGGTGGCAGGCTTTGAAGATGTCCACAAATCAGTGATGTATGGGTGCGCCTCACTATTGCTAGCTGACAGTTTTTTTCCCCCCTGGAGGGGAAGAAAAGCCTGAGTTCAGCACAATTCGTATACCAAGTGTTTCCCACTGACATTTGCACACATACTTGTTACGGCGTGGTTAACAAGGGCCAGATCAGTTGTGGTTGAGTTATACTTGCCATTTTGTGGGTTACATATTTGTAAACAGGCCAGCTTGTGGTCTTAATTGGGGTCACCGTGGGAGGGTTTTGGGGTGGTGCAACCAGGTCACTCCATTTCCTTTCTGTGGTTCTTCATTAGTCTTTTTTTTTTTTTTTTGTGCGGAAGTGCAGCGAGCGTGAAGAGGCCACAGAACGCTGTCTCTCTGGGAGAAGCTGTGGCTTCCAGAGAGCATGCAGGGCTGGAGATGATTCCATGTGTCAGAACTGATTTTCCTCAAACTTGAAGGAGTTTTCCTCCCTTTTCAGAAGGAGGGAGTTGATAAACCAACAGAAGTGACAAGATCCATCTAGCTTTTGGAGTCTGGAAACCCCGTGTCCGCTCCCGCTGCTTCCCTATTTACATTGCTGTGTCTTCCTGTACGTTTCTGCTAAGGCTTAAGGGTTCCTCCCCCAAGTTATGTTGGGGACTTAGTCTCCAGAGTAACAGTGTTTACAACTGTGAACTTTAAAAGATGATTATGTCATAGGCTCCTGTTACTGAGAATGTAGTGATGTCATTACCTTGGGAGTGCCTTCTCTCTCAGAAGCCTGGATCCATCTTTCTTGCTCTTGTGCTTTCTACTCTGATGCCTCAACAAGATGACTTTCACAAGCTGCCTGGACCCCCATGTTGAATTTTCCAGTGCCCAGCATGGTGAGAAATCCACTTCTTTGCTACGGAAATAACATAGCCTGCGGTATTGTTAGAACAACACAAAGTCAACCGAGGCAGCTCCATTACCGTTCTACTCTCTTGTTTCTCATGGGCAAAAAGGAGTAAGAAAATTCCAACCCTGGGCTAAATGGTAGTGCATGTGTGAAGAGTGGATGCATATACCAGGCACTTCCAAATGCTCAAAAACAATCGCTTCTACCAGAGACAGATTTCAGGCAATCTAATGTCATTTGTTAAATGAAGACAGAAGGACGTAAGTACTTCAGATAAATGCTTCATTTTGAGAATTTGACACTAGTCAAATGAGGAAATCAGGAGGAATTTAGCAGAACAACACTGAAAACCACACATGCTACCTTGTGCTGCATACTGTGTGGATGGGACTCTTCTTCTATCGAGGTCCCTGGCCCAGCCAGAGATATGAATGCCTGTGTGTAAGAACCTTCAAGAATAAGCTCGTAACAGAGCCTGAAGAGGGATGAAATCACCATCTACCATAAGCTGATAGCCACAAATATTTGGCATGTACATTAAGAAATTATCTCTGAAAAGAATCATGGGTTGTGTGAATTCAAGGTTTTCAGGTAGTGAAGGGAGGCATGTGAAACTGGGCAGAGTCTCTGCCAGAAAAATCATCTAACTGGTGAAAAATTGGAATGACAGACATTTAAAAATCTTTCTTGAGACAGTGGGTCTGATCTAGTGGGAGCTCACCAAGGCCAGCTGGACTGTGACTGAAAAAGCATGCGATAAAACTGGACTCTCTGAACATGGCGGACAATGAGGGCTGATGAGAAGCCAAGGACAATGGCACTGGGTTTTGATCCTACTTCATGTTCTGGCTTTGTGGGAGCCTAGCCAGTATGGATGTTCACCTTCCTAGACCTGGATGAAGGGGGGAGGACCTTGGACTTTCCACAGGGCAGGGAACCCTGACTGCTCTTCGGACTGGAGAGGGAGAGGGAGAGGAGTGGGGGGAGGGGGAGAAGAGTGGGAGGAGGGGGAGGGAAATAGGAGGCTGGGAGGAGGCGGGAATTTCTTTTTTTTTCTTTCAATAAAAAAAAGAAAAAAAAATGTTTCCAACATTTTGAGGTAAATAGAGAATGGTTTACTAAAAAAACCTACTAATTTAGGGACTGGAGAGAAGACTCAGTTGTTAAGAACACTGGTTTCTCTCCCATGTTTGAGTCTCAGTACCCACATTGAGGCTCAAAAATATCTGTAATTCCAGTCCTAGGGGATCAGATGTCCCCTGTTTTTGGCATGTGTGGGCACCAGACACACCTGTAGTACACAGACATTCAGTAGACAAAATACCCATAAGCATAAGACAAATGAAAATTTAAAAATCTATTATAGCAGTAACATGAATGGCACCTGAGGCAGAATCCAGCCCTCGGCTCTCCATGGCACTTCCATGCTGCAGGATGTGCTGTCTTGGCCTGTGAAGCTGCCCTTCTCTCCTGCCCTCAGCTTGGGGCTACCCCTGGCATGGGGTAGGTTACCATTTCTGATTTTCTACAGTCCTGTATTATAGAAGTGCACTTTCTAGACTTGGTCGAAAGGATTGACTCCCAGTTTTCAAGCCCCATCTTGAACTCATAAGAAGCTGCTCTCAGAACACTGGAACCTTAATGTCCCACCTCCAACTTCCCCATGTGCCAGGAAGGCTAAGGAAAGAAGATCAGCCTTATCCCTAATCTTATCCCTGACCCTGATCCTAATCCTGACCCTAACCCTAACTTGCCCTTATGCTCAGAGGTCAAGGAAAGAAGACCAGTGTGTCTACCCCCACAGTGCTCACCAGTGAGCAGAGACGGCCACTGTGGTAGGGGTAGTTGCTTGTACCCAGCTCTGGTGACACAGCAGAGGGTTTTAGTGCAGGAGAAGGGAAGGTTAAAGATCTCTCCAGATCCTCCTGAGGGGACTTATTTCATTTAGGGTGAAAATTCCACATATAAACCAATCTAAATCCAACACAGAACTTAGTGGCGATAACTGAAGGATATTGGTAGTGCCACAATCCAAGAAAAAAACACAGAGCAGAAGTTTGGCACAATCTGCGAAAGTGACATATGAGAAAGGTGCTTCCTGGTGTCACAGTCAGTTCCAAGGTCGGGAAGGATACCCTTGTCTAGGCTTATTAAGATTTAGGCTTGTTGAAATCCTAAGATTTTATGAATGCAGCTCTCGATCATGAATAGAAGACACTGTCTCATAGTAGACATTCTGGTCTTCTGGCTCTTGCAATCGTTTCACCCTGATATTCCCTGACTCTCAGGCATAAGGGTTGTGTTGTAGGCGTGTCCAGTGGGTCTAGGCTCCCCATAGTCTGTTTTCCCTGGATAGTCACCAGTCGTGGATTTCTGTGATGGTCTCCATCAGCTGCAAGGGAAGCTTCCTCATTGAGATGTGAGAATTATACTTGTCTGTGTATATAAAGATATTTATAACGCCACTTTGGGATTATATTGACTAAGGAATGTGGCAGTAGTAGGTTCTCTTCTAGGGTTCTTGACCTCATCAGCTATAGCAGATAACTAAATTTATAGTACTGGGCATGAATTTCCTCCTATTAAAAGCAGGCCTTTTAACCAGCTGTTGGTTACTCCTGAGATAAAAGTGTCACTGTTACTCATTTTGTGGTTTGTGGGATTTAGAGCTGGGCTGAATCCTTAATTACTTTTCTCCCTTGGCAGCTTGCACAACACCTTTAGATGCTGTGAGAGCTAGCTCTCAGGGAAGAGACTTCAAGGTCAATTCTAGCTTGATTCCTTCAAGTCCTGGGAGGCATCAAGGGCAACGGCACTAGGAGAAGTTGTTTGGGGCTTTGGTTCCACCAATGACTTGAAGGGAGGTTTCCTATGAGGTCTTTATTAGATAGCTGGTAGATCTCAAGGGGAGCAGTATCTGCCCCCAGAGGCATAAATAAATTATGTATTTATTTACACTGATGTGTTTATATAGTATATATGTATTTTTAAGAAAACATATAAGAGTATGTTTCTTTAAGCATAGATTTTTGAACAGTAAGTGACTTGTGCCTTTAGGCAGTTAGACTGGAAGAGGAGGTCAAAAGGGAATGGAGCAGGGCTGTCAGCATCTGCCCCCGCCAGGTGAAATAGTCATGAGTTTCATCAAGTCACTGAAGAAACAAGGGGAGCTAGTATTTATAACTGTTGTTATACATTTTTAAAAAATGCCCAGTTTCAAAAAATTACAAATTCTAATATGATTTCATAGGATACAAAACATTTTTAGTTTATTTTTAAGCATTAAGGCTTTCTTTGTGCCCTAAAATAGGATTTATTTTCCATCAGATTCCTCGGACTTAGGATGGTTTGTGTTGATTGTCAAGCTGACCGGCTATGGAATCACCTAGGAGACAAACCTCCCGGAACACCTGTGAGAAATGATTTATTTGGATTAGGCTTGCCTCTGGGTGTGCTCCTGAAGAATTATCTTCATTAGGCTACTTGGGACAGGGAGGATCCACCATGAGGTTCCCACTGTTCCTTGAGCCTGGGTCCTGGTCTGCATAAAAAGGAGGCGAGTGGAGGATGAGCGGCCATCACTCTTTGCTTCCTGATGGTGGGCTCAATGTGACTAGCTGTTTCAAGCTTCGGGTACCGTGACTTCTCCACTATGATGAACTGTAACTGCAAACCGTTCCTTGAGAAGCTTTTATCAGGTGTGTTATCCCAGGAATGAAAGAAATAATAAAGGAGAGCTGAGAGGAATGTGTTTTCTATAGCTGTTAGGTGGAATATTCTTTATATGTCTTTTAAGCCCATTTCATCTATTAAAATTTAACACTGCAGTTTCTTTGTTGATGTTTTTGGTCTGAATTATGTATCCATTGATGAGAATGGGGCATTAAATATTCCCACTGTTATCGTACTGGGCATATCTAAATATACATCTAGTATGCTTGTTTTATGAAACGATTTGCCCTAAAGTATGTATATGTATGTATATGCATATATATCCACCATATATTCTTGATAGATTATTTCTTTTATTAATAAGTAGAGACCTTTTCTTGCACTTCTTACTAATTTTAGCATTGCTATTTCTTCTTCTCTGGGCTTCCACCTACTTGGCATATAGATCTCCATCCTTTCATTTTTAGCATGGGTATGTCTTTTCCATCGAGGTCTGTTTTTTGAAGACCACAAAGAGTTGGATCTAAATTTTAAATCTAACCTGCTGATCTATCTCTTTCAACTAGCAAGGTGGGACCATTTACATTTAGGATTATGACTGAGATGGGTTTAATGATGCCTTAATGTTAGTGCTGGTTTCTAATGTTCTTTGTCTATGCAGACATTATATATAGACATTATATATATAGATAGCCATTGCCTATAGCACATAGCAAGATGGACAACAGAGCAACCGGGCATGGGAAGTTGAGGGACTAGAAAGTGAGCACTGACAAGAGAAGGGACCAGTGGCAATGACCAGAGGAAGAAGCATTAGTGATCAAGAAAGGAGAGAACATCGAGAACAAAAGTATCTCCATCTTGAAGTTTAATTTGTGAGAAAGGGTTCAAATTAGGTCATCCAATGGGATGATGCTAAGCTAATGTGAACTCAGAGTATCTATCACTCAGAGCCCATCACTAGCAGTGAGGAGCCATTTGAGGAACTGAGGTGAGTAAGACATAGCCAGACCCCACTCCCTCTGTGAGCAAGGGACATAGTGGACTGAATCAGAGGCTGGCTTAGGACAGTGCTGCCGAAGGACAGTTCTGGGAGTGTTCACCTCCTGGGTCGGCATCCAGATAAAGAAGAGGGAGTGGAGTTGATGTAAATTCTAAACAAATTGTAAAGGCTTTTGGTGACTGAACTTAAGGGCAGGAGAAAGAAGAATCAGGAATGCTGTGTGGGTTCTAGATTAAAGAAGTAGCTGGGTAATGACAGCAAAATACCATTGGAAGGGCAGAGGGAACGGAAGAGGTTTAGGGGTAAAGACAATATGTATGGTGTTCTGTGTCCTGACTCTCAAAGCTCTGTAGGAGAAGATGGTGGCCTTTGTGACTTTGTAGAGGGCAGATTGAGAATTCAATGACATTGAGAGTTGGGGCTGTGTGCAGGTGAGAGCAAGGATTCTCTTTCCGTTTTCCATCTACTCTTAGTGCCTAACATGATAATTGGTACATCGGTGTTTGACAAACATTTGGCATTAGGCAAATGCACTATTGATAGTGATCTCTGTGTGAGAAGAAGCATCTACGAGTGTGCCTGCATGCTGAGGTGCGCATGGTCAGGACAATGCCTTCACATAGAGGCAGTGAGATTAAAGCTTTCAAGTTCTGTCTTTCATTTGCTGTTTTCGGAAGAACGCACAAATTATTACTATTCTCGTCTGAAAGGTTAGAGAGCCCGTCAGGTAAGAGGTAAGTCACCTTCCAAGTTTCCAGGACAGTAAATGGCGAAGCTAGGATTTAAAGATTAGCTAAGATTAGCTTTAATCTTAGCTAAAATCTATACCTCTGGGTTTGTTCCTAAAGCCTTTGCTATTGTTTATCAATTTGTTTTTGTCTTAAATAAAACCCTTTCCTTCTTTGCCAATTGATAAAAGGTTTTGCTATGCAAATATTGCACTTATTTTCAGGTTATTTAATTTCCGGGTGTTTTGAAATTTTGTTGCGCCCTTTAACTTATCTAATGCACACATTGCAAGGTTCCGCCTGCGCTGTTACTGGCTTTGTAAAACATTGCCCAGCTACCGTCTCTTTCCTGCCAGCGTTGAGCTTGTCTTCTAGGCTCCCGGAGCATCTTTTAAATTACATACTAGTTTGTATTGAATGGGATGTTTAATTCACGGGTTTTTCCTCAGAGGGGTAACATGATTCATGGGATATTGTGTGTGCACAATGAATGTTTGCTAATTGACTGAATAAATGAAGGAAAGAAGCATGAATTGTGTCTTTCACTTTAGTAACATTTGACAGTTATGGCATTAGGATAGACCATGCACTTCCTCTTTTTCTCTGAAGTTTCAGTCTAGTAAGGAAACCAAATAAAGCCTGTCTTCTCATTGTGTATAGACCCTGACATTGAGATGACCTGGCATGACCACCCGTCTTTCATTTCATGTTCCCTCCGTGCAGCAACAGCCTTGTGTTCCACTGCCTTGCGTTACTCCAGTATCCAGAAAGGCTTCGGAGGGGAGCCATTTTCTTAGTCTGGAGAGAAGCATTGCACACGTTTCCCCCAAAGCTAGAACACATCATGGATGCTGTTATCAGCGTGCTGAGCTCATGCCAAGATCTGAATCCCTTGGGAATTTCCTTTCTACTCACCATCCTGATTTACATTTTTTTTTTAATGTAATGGGATCTAAGCCCTCTCGCAGGGTCCGTTTTTAGCCTCCGTTTTCTAAAGCCCATTTCTATTATTTCTTGCCATGTATTTATTTAGGAATAAAGTCAGCCTTTGGAATTATTGTGGCATACGGTTAGAGTTTGCTGTGAGGGTTTGGGGTATCCATTTCTCCGTCATGTGGCAAAAGTGCAGCAGCTGTAATATCTCATTACAGAGCCTCGCTTTATTTAATAAAAAAATACTATTGCTCTGCTTAACAGAATTACCCTCGTCCCCGCACCCTCTTACAAAACCTGATGTGTGGTTTCAATGTCTTTCCCATAATAGCTCTCGATGGTTTGCATGTGATATTAGTTAGCTTCAGAATCTGCTTTCAATTCTGTCGCTTCAGATTGTATTTTCACTGTGAGCCATTAGTCACCAAATGTTGACAAGCATTTGTAAGGATGCCATCTCTCCCTTTGTTTATATGCGAGTGCAGCAACTAAAATGATTTATTTATGCTTTAATTAAAATTTGTGGATAGACCAGTGATTTTTAGCAGTGACTTTTCTAATTTGTGGGCACAAGAAAGGAAAAAGAAATCAATAACCTGATACCATTTATGTTTTTATAGTTACCCCAGGCATTTATAATGCGGACCCGCCACTCACCTGCAGTCCCACTTGGAGGAGAGTGATCCTCACCACATAAATCGTGCCCAGGGGCCAAGGGGGTCTATATTTCAGAGTCACTTCCCCTATGTCAGCTCTAAGTGAGACGTCGCATGCTTTCCATTCTCATGGTTTCACGGCAAAGCACAAGGCTAAAATGAATATTGAAAGTAAATTGATGGACTGTAAGTTTTATAACACTTGACCCAATGTGTACGGACTGCTTAGAATCTTAATAATTAAACACATTGATTTTGATTTCTGCCTATCGCATGTTCCACGTTGAAAATGTACCCCATAGGGTCTTTGGAAAGAACATACCCCAAATGCCAAGCTTTTATGGGAACTTAATATATTCAACATTGCAGGTGCATAAATCTCCATGAAATTGCACCGAGTTAATGCATTTACTGGTGCACACAATTCAGTAACTACTTTGTAAAAATCTAAATAAAGATAGATAAGACAGGTAGGTAGAGAGAAATAATGAGTAAATGTTCCAATGTATATTAACAAGATGAGGTTATTGCCTCCACAGGCTATCAGTCTAACCGGAAAAGAATTCATTAATTTTCCAGCCATTGGAGATGGTTTTAATTGCTGATTTTCAAAGACTTGGGAAAATGAACTGTTTTTGCCTTGTCTTCCAGCCTCACATTATCAACTGCCGATAGTCAGGCTCGGGCTGTGTGGGTGGAGTGATGACACAGAAGGCGGGAACAGAAATGCCTGGGGTTTGCTCACCACTTTGGCCCCTGAGATAAGGGTCCAAGTGACAAGGAGAAGCCTGTTTGATCCCGGTTTCCCTTACAAAGGCTCCCATTCAAGTTTCCGCCGTGCCCAGAGCTCCTCTTTGGGAACACACATTTTCCAAGGCTCCTGTAAACTCTCATGTGCTCCCCGGCTTCCCTTTAGCTTTTGCAGTTTGGCTCTGGGAACGTCCGTGTCAAGTTCTCACTGCGGCATGTTGGAAACATCTGACCACATTCTAGCAAGAAGGCAGAGCTGGGCACTTTCCTAGGAGCAGATCTGTGTGCTTGGAGAAAACACTTCACTCCGTGGGAACCGTCTAACCTCATAGCCACCAGCAGGATGTTTTCTTATGACATCTGACACAGACTTTCATGTTATAAACACAAGTGTAAAAATTCCCTGCTCATTTTAAATTGAACCGCGTTATTATCAAATTTTGTAGGATCTTTCTACATTCTAAATGGGCATTCCTTATCAGATGCATGCTTTACAATTTCATTTTTTTTTTGTGGCTTTGTACTCGGAAGCCTGGAACTTTTGTTTTATTTGAGACTTAAAATTATTACTTAATTTAAATTGAGATGTTTTTGTTGTTGTTATCGCTTGTAGTTTCCATGATTCATCTAAGAAAGTATTATTTAATTTAAAGCCTCATTTTTATTTCTCATCGCTTTTACTTTGTTCTAACAGTTCCTTGGTTTCAGCTTCTATTTTGGGTCTACAATGCATCTTGCGGTGATTTCCGTGTTTGGTATGAAGTGGGGTAGGTGTGTGTGTTCAACTGTGTGCATTTACTGTGGCTATCTGGTTGTCCAAGCACCATTTGTTGAAAAGTCTCTGCCCCATGTTGTCTTGGGCCCATTTCTAAGAGTTGATGGGCTAAAATTGTAGGGATTTCTTTCTGGACCTTTAGTTCTGTCTCATCTGTGTAGATGCCTTTCTGAGCAGGTATACAATGCTGTGCTAATCACAGTGGTTTCAATGTCAGTTTTCAAAAAGGAAGCGCGAGTTCTCTTAACTTGGAGCACTGATGAAAGTTTCTACTTCTCCACATAATTTCATGACCTTGATGGTGGTTCACGGGTTAAAATGCGTCTGAGATTTTAGAAGGGATTGTGTTGAGTATACAAATCATGCAGGAGAGGATTGAGCTTTTCAACCCCAAGCATAGAATGTCTTTCTGTTTATTTGGACTTTCTCTCTGCTATGTTTTGTAGTTCTCATGATTTCTCAGTTCTTTTCTTAAACTTGTTCCATTGAGGGAGATTTTTTTTGTTCTTGTTTATTTTTTAAAAAAATTTTAAATTGTTTTTACTGAGCTATATATTTTGCTCCACTCCCCTCCTTTCCTCCCCCTTCCCTTTCTACCCTCTCCTATGGCCCCAATGCTCCCAATTTACTCAGGAGATCTTGTCTTTTTCTACTTCTTATGTAGATTAGATCCATGCATGTCTCTCTTAGGGTCCTCATTGTTGTCTAGGTTCTCTGGGATTGTGATTTGTAGGCTGGTTTTCTTTTCTTTATGTCTAAAAGCCATTTATGAATGAGTACATATGATATTTGTCTTTCTGGATCTGGTTTACCTCACTCAATATGATGTTTTCTAGATCCATCCATTTGCCCACAAATTTCAAGATATCATTATTTTTTCCCACTGTGTAGTACTCCATTGTGTAAATGTACCACATTTTCCTTATCCATTCTTCAGTTGAGGGTCATTTATGTTGTTTCCGGGTTCTGACTATGACAAGCAGCACCGCTATGAACATAATTGAGCACATGTCCTTGTAGTACGATTGAGCATCCTTTGGGTATATACTCCGAAGTGGTATTGCGGTTCTTGAGCAAGATTGTTTTCTCAGCATCAATGCAGAAGTGTTGCCTTTACCCCACATCCTCTCCAGCATTAGTTGTCATCATTGTTTTGGATCTTGGCCATTTTTACAGATGTAAGATGGAATCTCAGAGTTTTTTGATTTGCAGTTCTCTGCTGGCTAAGGATGTTGAACATTTCCTTAAGTGTCTTTCAGTCATGTTAGATTCCTCTGTTGAGAGTTTGGATGGTGTATTAAGGAGCGGCGGGGCTACGTTCCTGGCACCCAGCCGCCCGCACGGCTAGCTTTATATCTGAAATAATTACACAGAAACTGTATTCTTTTAAACACTGCCTGGCCCATTAGTTCCAGCCTCTTACTGGCTAGCTCTTACATATTGATCTAACCCATTTCTAATATTTTTTGTAGCACCACGAGCTGGCTTACCAGGAAAGATCTTAACCTGCGTCTGTCTGGAGTGGGAGAATCATGGCAACTTCTGACTCGGCTTCTTTCTCCCAGCATTCTGTTCTGTTTATTCCGCCTACCTAATTTTCTGTCCTATTAAAGGGCTGAGGCAGTATGTTTATTTAACCAATGAAATTAACACAAAACAGAAGACTCTCCCCCATCATTTGGAGGGAGATTTTAATCCACAGACTGAGTAACCAAAAGGTATCCAGACCAAAAATAAAATCAGAAGACACATGAAAGACATGAATTAAATCATTTGAAAACTTATGTGGAACTCGCTAATCTATAGTTACAAAACACATAAATTTTTCAATTGCATTTTAAGTGCTTCCTGTGAGTGTTGCTTTATAATATGTCCTCAAACTTCATTCTTCACAATTGTTTTGGCTTATTTTTATTATTTATGTATTTATCAGTGTTCATATGAATACAAGTACTAGCTGGGGTTCTAAAGGAGTTGTACAGCTCTCTGGATCATGTTGTGGAATGGCGTTTACATTCACAGGTGACACTGATTGATTTGTCCCAGGAACACAGCATTACCCTTGCCCTCCTTTCGATCGTTGGAGTTCCCTTGTGGGATTCCTTTCTGTAAGCTATGAATATGTTCAATTACCATTGGCTAATAAAGAAACTGCTTTGAACTATGGCAACCCTTTCCCTCATTTTGATCTTTGATTTCTCTTGACAATATTTGGTGGCATGAGGACACTGCATTTCTTTCCTTGTAGATGAGACCTTTCTAGAAATGTGGGCTTCTACTTTGTTGCTGGTTTATTGGCAGACCATGATTCTCTGTACACAGACTTTGTATGCAGGGAGCCACAAGGCTAACCCATAATGTTTCATTTAGATCCTTTTGCACCTTCTATACATACACTCAAATTGTCTGTGAATAATAGTTTTCTATCTTTATGCTGTTTAGTCAATCTTCATTTTATTTCAACAACTACAACCTCTAAAATAATATTGGGTAAAAAGTCCTTAATAACACACACTTTATTCCCATTTCACAAGGAATCTTTTAGTATTTCACCACTAAATAGGATATGCACTTTAAGTTGAGTTGCTTTGTTTTTAAGAAATCTTTTTTATGATATTATGGGGGATCTTATTCCTAATTTTCTATTTTTTTTGTTCATTTGTTAACACAGTGGCTGTAGGAACTTATCAGCATTTTTATTAGAATGAACTCAACTTGGTCTTTTTGTATTTCACAAGGAAACTTGTCTTTATTTATGGTCATATGGAAGACATTCTAAATAAGACTTTAAAAGTTAGAATACCACAAGTTGATGCCTGGGCAATTGCTTGGTGCTTGGTATCTATGAGAACCTTTGCTAGGGATACTTAACTTAGCATCTGAAGGTCAGAGCAGCTTCTAAAAAGAAAGGAACGTGCATTCAAAGGTGGGCAAGAGTGACCTAGCTGATGTTAATACCAGCCGGCAAGAAAACATTCTCGGCAGAATGAAGAACACACCCAAAGGCTCCAAGGTGGGACAGTGCTTTTGTGCTCCAGGAATTGAATTCTGAGTAGATCTCTCAAACAGGAATCCAATATGCCTCCAGAGAATAGAATTGCCTGTGGAGCAGAGGTGACATTAATATTTTCTTGGGTGGCCTTTTTCCCTCCTTTTTTTAGTATCAGCAGCTGCTATTGATGGATGACGTGATGACTGACACCGAGTCAGTTTTTCGTGACTCCGCTCCTCCTGCTCCCAGTAGGCCAGAGGTTCTATAGAAATGCCACAGATTAGGTCAGTGTGACAGAGCACGCCCCCTCTACCATCTGTTTAAGAACCATAGCAGTTGTTCAAAGGTTAGAGAACTTCTCTGTGGTGTAATGGGCACTCTGGAAATGAACAGCAGTGTTGACTGTTCAATAAGGTAAGCAAACAGCACTCTTGAATTAGACGTGCCAAACTGGTTGAAGTAGCAAATTTTGTTATTTTATACTCTAAAAATTAAGCTAATGTAGCGACATTCATAAAATTTTGTACATGAAATGGATAAAATATATAGCTAATGTAGCAACATTCATAAAATTTTGTACATGAAATGGATAAAATATATAGCATGTGAATCGTACCTCAACGTGCTATCAAAAGTAGACAAAGGATTTGACTAGATATCTCCACAAAAACACACAAATGGCCAAAAGTACATGTAGACACTCAACAGCAAAACCACAATAAGATATCACTCCACACACACAAAGGTGGCTACTTTTCTCTCACTGTGATAAGACGCTGTGACTAAAAACAACTCATGGAGAAAGAGTTTCTTTTGGCTTAGGTGTTTTATAGGTAGCATTCAAAATGACAGATGGTGGCTGGAGCAGGAAGCTGGGACCACATCTTTAGCTACAGCCTAAAGGACGAGTGAGTCTGTAAATGTTTAAAGTCCATCCCAGTGAAGTGCTTCCACCAAGCTGTAGCTCCTTAAACTTCCATAACCTCCCTAAATAGCGCCCTCAACTGGGGACCAAGTCTTCAAATATGTGTCTCTGTGGAGACAGTTTATTCAAGTCACCACAGAGGACTATAATTATAAAACCCAAAGCAAATGCTAGACAACCGTGTTGACAAGATGGGGCAAAACTGAAACATGGATTGTTAACCAAATCCTAAATCATGCACCCTGTTTAGAAAATAGTTTAGCAATTCCTAAAAGGATAAACAGAGTTACCATTTGGCCTAACCATTCCCCTACTAAGCACACTGAATAAATTAAAGCATGTGTTCCTGTAGAATCCTTTATATTCATAGCTATGGGTGTATTATTCATAAAACCCAAAACTGAAGAAAACTTCAAATGTTCCTACTCTGGTAAATGAATACATAAATGCGGTCCATCACAAAAGTAGAAGGCAATTTGCCCATAGAAATGAGAGAAGAACTGAGATAGGCTTAAATACTATACCATGGAGAAACATTGTTTACACTCTTAGGAGGAAAATGCCAGAGTGCATAGTTCTATGGATATGAAATGCCAAGATTTTATAAATTCATAGAGATGGGTAGGGAGAAGGAGTGAGTAAGACATGCTTGATGATGTTGGGGTGGTGGTGACGTGCTCTGAAAGTAGATAGCGTTAATGGTTGCACTGTATACATTAAAGCAATAGATTTTATGGTATATAAAGTATCTTAATGAGTCTCTTGTTAAAGTTTTCCATATTAACATGGCTAAGAACCCATAGTTGGTGAGCTCTTAGGCCCCAGGGGTGAACCTACTATTATTATTTTGATAGACATAGTATCAAATCATGCTCTGAATTTCTAGCTCTTTACCCATAGACGTGTGTGGCCCTCCCACCACAATCGGAGAAGCTTCTTTGTGAGGTGGACAGTGATGAGTGCAGGAGCTCACACCTGGTGACAGTGGAGAGCATCAGTGCTGGGGGATTGTTCAGCCAGAAGTGTCTAGACCACAGCTGTCGGAACATGGTCCAAGAATGGAGTCATGTGAAGGGGCTTCTGAGTGCTCGCGAGAAGACTCCAAGACAACAAGACAAGAATCTTGGGACCACAGTTTCTACAAAAACATAGAATTGTTCTTGTAATGTGCTTTTATGTCCCTCCTGTGTGTAGCAGATAGGAGTGCTTTTGTTTTTGCTTCCTCATTACAACTCACATTGATATTTGTTTGTCTGTCTCTATGGGCAAACATGTTTTTGCCATGTGCAGTTTGTCCACCACATGAAGCTTGCCCACTGCTTGTGACTTATCTATGTGATTGGAAACTTTACACACATGACTCAGTCCTCAGAGTATAAATTGTCTGATGCTCTGAATAAAGTTGGCTATTGCATGAGACCTTAGTCTACCTCATTTTTTGTCTCTACTCTTGCAGGTTCAAGTCACCCATCAGAGCAGGAAGCACACACCTACTCTGTAAGGCTCAGGGACCATCTTGGAAGATGGGGAGGAAAGACCCAGATGTTAGGGTTACTGGATATCATAGGGCTGTGCATTCCTTTCTTAGTTACAGTCTCTATTGCTGTGATAAAATATCATGACCAATAGCCACTTGGAGAGGAAAGACTTTAGTTCAGCTCACAGTTCTGAATGATAGTTTGTCATTAATGGGATGTCAGGGCAGGAACTCAAGGCTGGAACCTGGAGGTAGAAGCTGATGCAGAGGTCATGGAAGAGTGTTCCTGGCTTGCCTCTCATCACTTCCTCAGCCTGCTTTCTTATAGCATCCAGGACCACCAGCTCAGGGGTGGTACAACCCACGGGGATCTGAGTCCTCCTGCACCAATCAGCAGTCAAGAAATGCACTACAGGCTTGCCCACAGACAAATCTTATAGAAACATTTTCTCAATTAGAGACTCGCTTCCCAAATGACTACAGCTTGGGTTGACTTGACATAAGACTTGCTAGTACAATTGATAAACTCATAGTGGCTCAGATTACCTTTGCAAGACCTGTACAGGATCAAGCTAGTCAACATTTTAGCATGGGAGGGGAAAGCCTCTCAAGCCCCGCACCCCCTAGTTGAGGAGCTGTGGACAGAAGCTGAAGGTTTCTGAGGGAAGGAGAGTCAGTTTTCTTGATGGGTGTGGTCCCTCATAGGTTGACTATATCCAGTGGATGGCCCTATGTCTGTGAGTATATGAGTATCGCTATGTAGTCTTGTTGGGCTAGAAGCAAAAAGAGAACTGAAGTTAGGAGGAGTAAGAAGGTAGAGAGTTAGGAGGAATGGCGATTGAACACGATCAAAATATACTGTATGCATGACACTCTCAAAGAACCAATAATAATATTTTACTAAAAATAGAAATTAAATTAAAAACTAAAAAAAATTCCACAAGTATTGTTATTCATTTATCAACTTGTAGACCAGTTTTGCTTTGCTCATACTGAAAATATGTTATTAGGAACAAAAATGGAATCAATATACTTTCCTGGCAGAACACTCTTTTCTTTAGTTGAGACACTGTTCCTCGTCACCTGGCTGCTTCTCTCCCTGTTGTCCAGCCTGTCTGGCAGTGGTGTAGCTAACCATTGCTGTCCTGTCCTTCTTGAATGTCCTCCCCATCATGAAGGGCGAGGTTCCTAGGGTGGTGCAATGCGAGACAGAGATGTTAAGAGGGGGAGACTTTGGGAAATCCCTAGGTGATTAGGGGGCATGCCCCTATAGGCACAGCACAGTTCTGTGCCCTTCTCCTCTTCTGATTTCATGACCATGAAGTCAGTAGTTTTGCTCCACATGAGTTCTTACTGTGTTGTCCTGCTTTCCTAGAGACCCAGAGGCAATGTGTCCAGCTGACTATGAACTGGAAGCTCAGAACTATAAGTCAAAAGAAACCTTTTCTCTTCATAATTCACTTATTCCATGTATTTTCTTATAATGATGGAAAGATGTTTAATACCATCCTGTGTGTTTTGATTAGGTTCAAGTTGTATTTTGTTTTCTATACTTCGCTTTCAGTGCCTCTATACGCTTAGTGTAACAGTTTGGGTATCTAATGACTACTAAAGGCTTGGGTGAGAAGGCTTGGTTCCCAGATGGTGGTATTATTGGAGATTGAAGAGATTTGGGGAGGTGGGATCTAGTTGGTAGAGGTAGACCACCAGGATATGCTTTTGAAAGGGATGTTTCTCTGTCTGTCTGTCTGTCTGTCTGTCTGTCTGTCTGTCTGTCTGTCTATCTCTTTCCTGGCTGCTATGGAATGAACAGCTTTGGTTCACTCTGTGTTTTCTACTATGTGGTGTCCAGGCCATCTGAAACCTAAAGTGATGGAGTAACCATGTACCCCGGGGCTTGTGAGTCCAAATAAACATTTCCTCCTTTTAACCTGTGTATCTCAGGTATTTTTTTATTAATGAATTTCATTCTTTAACAATTTCACCCATGCATGTATGTGCTACGGTTATTTTCACCTCCACTCTCTCTTGCCTCCCCCTCTCTCCATCCACCCCCTCCTAAGCCCCTTTCTCATATTCATGACTTTTTGGTTTGTTTTGTGACTCAATGAGTTTAACCAGGGCCATGTGTGTGACTGGGTTTGAGCTCTCCACTGGAGCATGAACACAGCAGGGGTGCACAAATGAAGACAGCGACTCTCCCTCTCCCAAAGTCTATCAGCCACTAGCTCAGCAGGGAGGCGTAGGGCCCATGAACCTTTCCTTATCCACGCTATCTTGGGTATTTCCACATAGAAGCAAAAAGCTGATTACCATACTTACTTGCCTATTATCAGACATCATTTCTTTTATAACTACTATTAGTGTCTTGTTTTATTTTATCCATTCTTTATCTTTTAAATGGACTCTGCTTGATTAATCTAGTTGATGCTCTCATTGGAATTTTTGTTCTATTCACATTTAATGTAACCACGATTTACATGGGCTTAAATCTGTAATGCTTACTACGGTTCAGTAAATATTGCTCATAAGGTATGTATTAAACACCCAGTTCCCAGCCAATGGTGCCATTTTAGAGTTTCTGGAAACTTTAAAAGATGGAACCTGTTTGAAAGAAATTGGAATTTGGTTCTTGATTACTGTTTTGCTTTTGGTGCCTTCCTGCTTCAGAAGTGAAGGCTTTCTGCTAAAGACCCCATTTCTGTGGTATTCTACCCATGCTTAGGGGGCCAAGCAAGCATGAGCTGATCTTTCAGTATCTTCAAGCCCCAATGCCTCCTCTTATAACTTGTTTCTATACAACTGATCCCAGAGATGAAGAAAATGCAACATGATGCTGTTCTAAAACATTGTTCTAGAAGGAGGTCAGGGAAGTGAAAACCCCAGTTTCATTCTCCCTTTGCTAGCCTGGATTAGTCACCATGTAGAAAAAAGTGAGTATCTTCACCCTCTGTCCTATACACCAAAAAAATGGGTTCTATTGTTTCTAGTTTGCTTTTTATCCTGTGTCTTCTATTTATTTTTTGATTAAGAGTTTAGTGATCTTTTTTTTTTAAGTGCTGTCTCTGTGCTTATGTATTTATCCGGGAGATTTCCACATGCACATTTGACTTTCAGATTTGATGCCTGGCTGCAGTAATGCAATGACGGAATGCACTCTGTGTTGCATCTCATTACATGGAAGCATAAGAAACTTAGCATGCCCTGACACCTACCTGCCATCTGTGCTTGGCCGACTTGTCCTCCGTCTTTCTGTGCTTTAGGCACATGGGACACTATGGATGTATTTTTTAGGCAGCGCTTCCATCTTCTCGCCTTTCTTCCATCTCTTGTTTCTGTGTGAATCACTTTTCTCATGCTTGAGAATCATTTTAAGGACTTTGTTTTGCATCTAAAATTATTTTTACTTTGCCTTCATTTTGAAGCAGTTGACTCCAGATTGTCAGTGATGAAATTTAGGACATACTCTCCCAAATATGTGACCTGGGCCTTTAAAAAGACCAACAGAATGCCGGGCGGTGGTGAGAATGCCTTTAATCTCAGGACTTGGGAGGCAGAGGCAGGCTGATCTCTGTGAGTTTGAGGCCAGCCTGGTCTACAAAAACTAGTTCCTGGATAGGCTCCAAAGCTACAGAGAAACCCTGTCTTGAAAAAAACAAAAACAAAAAACAAAAAACCCAAAAGAAGCACTCTGATTTTCCTGTTGTTCTCCCTGAAACCAGTCATAGGATTCTCCCCTCTCTCTGAGAGGCCTTCCTGAGCCTCTGAGAGGAAAGGAACAGCCCCTGTTTGAAGGGGAAGGTTCTGGAGAAGGCTCTGAATGGGCAGGCCTGGCTTTTCCCCAGCCTATGACCAGCAGCTCACAGCTGCTTTCTTGACTGTCTTTCCCCCATGGCAGCAATGCCTCATCAAACAGCCTCAGCTCACTCAGGCCTTACTGTTTCTTCAAGTCTTTATTTTCCTATGAGAGCTTACACTAACTAAATTTGTGTGTTCTTCTCTGCTTTTCCTTTCCTTGGTGCTGGGATCAAACCCAGGGCTTTGTACACAACGGCTAATCAGCCGTCTCTGCTGAGCTGACTCCCCCGATGCTTGGTCGTGGGCTCTGGGTCTCTGCAATGAAGCAGGAAAGGATATTTCGGTTTTGTTTTTCTTCTCCTTGCATCGGTTACAGCTGTTCAAAAGCTGGGTATGTTTCATTCACAAGCACACCCTGTATATCAAGCTCATTCTTATAATGTATAATGTATCACACAACACTTTCAAATTGCCCTGCGATGTGCCCGCTGTGGGAATGCCCAGCAAGCTTGCCAGATGTTGAACAGAGCAGGCCTTTGGAACAGTCACTTAGGCCTCAGCTTCCTGAACCACAGGCTGAGTCTGAGCCAATTAAGTTTCTGCTCCATGAAGAAAATAGAACTCAGACTGCTCAGGGTACAAGTAGGGATTGACTATATATAATATATATGTATATATTGAATTGAATATTGATTGAATGTCTATATCTACAGTCAGTTTCTCCTGACTTGCAGAAATTGCCTCTCTGTCTCAGTGGTCAGAATTGGAGTAGCAGTGGTTGGAGTCAACTAACACAACCATAAAGTTCCATTTACCGAGTGCCTACTCAGTGCCAGGCACTCACGAAAATGTCAGGTGTGCGCAATCTCTTTCCTCTTCCCTGTGCATAATTGAGCACCTCCCCCCTCCACTGCCTGCCCACCTCCCCACCTCCACTGCCTGCCCACCTCCCCACCTCCCCACCTCCACTGCCTGCCCACCTCCCCACCTCCACTGCCTGCCCACCTCCCCCCTCCACTGCCTGCCCACCTCCCCACCTCCCCACCTCCCCACCTCCACTGCCTGCCCACCTCCCCCCTCCACTGCCTGCCCACCTCCCCACCTTCACTGCCTGCCCACCTCCCCACCTCCCAACCTCCCCACCTCCCCCCTCCACTGCCTGCCCACCTCCCCACCTCCCCACCTCCACTGCCTGCCCACCTCCACTGCCTGCCCACCTCCCCACCTCCCCACCTCCCCACCTCCACTGCCTGCCCACCCCACCACCTCCCCACCTCCCCACCTCCACTGCCTGCCCACCTCCCCACCTCCCCACCTCCACTGCCTGCCCACCTCCCCACCTCTCCACCTCCCCACCTTCACTGCCTGTCCACCTCCCCACCTCCCCACCTCCACTGCCTCCCCACCTCCCCACCTCCACTGCCTGCCCACCTCCCCACCTCTACTGCCTGCCCACCTCCCCCCTCCACTGCCTGCCCCCTCCCCACCTCCACTGCCTGCCCACCTCCCCCCTCCACTGCCTGCCCACCTCCCCCCTCCACTGCCTGCCCACCTCCCCCCCTCCACTGCCTGCCCACCTCCCCCCTCCACTGCCTGCCCACCTCCCCCCTCCACTGCCTGCCCACCTCCCCACCTCTACTGCCTGCCCACCTGCCCACCTCCACTGCCTGCCCACCTCCCCCCCTCCACTGCCTGCCCACCTCCCCCCTCCACTGCCTGCCCACCTCCCCCCTCCACTGCCTGCCCACCTCCCCACCTCTACTGCCTGCCCACCTCCCCACCTCCACTGCCTGCCCACCTCCCCACCTCCACTGCCTGCCCACCTCCCCACCTCCCCCCTTCCACTGCCTGCCCACCTCCCCACCTCCCCCCTTCCACTGCCTGCCCACCTCCCCACCTCCCCACCTCCACTGCCTGCCCACCTCTCCACCTCCCCACCTCCCCACCTCCACTGCCTGCCCACCTCCCCACCTCCCAGCCTTCACTGCCTGCCCACCTCCCCACCTCCACGGCCTGCCCAGCCAGTGTTCTGTACACTGTGTGTATTTTGGCTGCTCTGAGATTCCCAGTCAGACAGTAGTCAAAGGCTGGGATTGTAAATTTTTTTGTCACTCGACAACCTGTAATGGTTTCTCTTACACATCAGTTACTATCTGTGATGAACAATACTGAATATTTAGACCTAGAATCACCTAGGAGACAGCTCTGCGCATGTCTGTGAGAGAATTTCTAGATGGCGTTAAATATATAGAAATGCCATGCCTCAGGCTGGGGGCCCAGAGTGAAGGAAAAGGAGCACAAGACCCAAGTGAAGGAACCCCTCTTTTCTGTTGCAGATACAATGTGAACACCTGCACCCCATTCCTGTTGCCTGCCCGTCACTATGGTGAATGGTATCCTCAAACGGTGAGCTAACACCAGCCCTTTCTTCCTTAAAGTAGGACATTTTGTCAAAGCAGTAACTGGGAACACTCTGTTCTAAGTTCTGGAGGTAGACGGCCCAGGAACACGGTGGCCATGTCTTAGCAAATGTGCTTGGCAAAGTCCTTGAAGAGGTTAAAGTCTGAGCAAAGAGCTCAGTGCAGTGAGAAAGTGCAGTGGGAAAACCCAGAGAGAGAAGTCCCTGGCGCAGAAAAGCCCCCAATGGAGGCATGCTTGTTTCACTCCAGAAAGAACAGAGAGGGGCTGGGGAGGGCTCGGCTGATGTGGTGTTTTTTGTACAAGTGTGAGGACCAGAGTTTGGATCCCCGGATCCCACACAAAAGCCTGGGTGGCATGAAGTTTCTTATAATCTCAGTGCTTGGGAAGCAGAGACGGGGCATCCCTGGGCAAGCAGGTTGGCTAGACCTGCATGAATCGGGTTCAGCAAGAAATCCTGCCTTCAACATAAAGCGGAACATGACTGAAAAAGACTCAGTATCAATGTCTAGCCTCTCTGTTCCTATATCCCATATACATGAGAACAAATATATACATATGTATGTGTATATATATATATGTACAACACACACACCACCACCACTACACACTCATATACCTACCACACACACATGCTATATACCACACCTTCCACATACTACATAACACACGCATGCGCGTGTGCACACACACACATACACACACACACACACAGAGAACAGAAAGGCCTGTGGGACTGAAGTATAGCAGACAAGGAGCAAGGTGATGAGAAATGGCAGGAAATGAGGTCAGTCTGGCCCTTAGGAGCAGGAGTGCAGTGTTGAGGTCATTTTTGGGTCTGTTAAGAGACCTTACTGAGTGATTGATATTTTAATAATTTTGACCAAAAATATTCTTGTCTTTTTATTTTTAAATGTGACTAACATACACTTTTGTTTCGATAGGGCCTATTAATTATTATTTTTAAAGTCTGAACATGAATTTATCCTAAAATAAACCCTAGACATTGTTTGGGAGTTGGGGTCAAATTGTCCTAATGTTTGAAACCTCCTGGAACACGAAGACAGATGTCTCTGTTCTATCTGGTTGCTATGAGGACTCAGTAACCAAACATACAAAGATTCAGGATTCAGCACCCTGTCCAGCACTCAGTGCTTTTTGTGGCCAGAGTGTAAGACAGGAGGGAGTGGAGGTGAGGCTTCCTCTAAGAACCCATGATGGACACGAGAGTACCGGGTAGCAAACAAAATGGATGATATCTTTTCCCCCAACAGCTGATTTTGCTCAGCCTTTCGGAGGATGTGGTGATGGACACTGAGCGTGGGACTACTCTTGGGAGGGTGAAGGCAGAGTTTATGGGAGGGGCAGGAAGCAGGAATTCCTGGCAGAATCACTGCAAGATTCCCCGTGAGACATGATGGATGCTGTGCCCCATACAAATATTTCCCCCATTGCACAGATTGTCTCTTCGCTCTGGATTACTTCCCTGACCCATGAAGAAGTTGTTTAGACATCTTTTATTTGTCTAATCCTACTTGGGCTTTTGGGTGCTTATCCAAAGGCCAATGCCTAGTCTCCTGTCTTCATAGTTGCCTTCTGTTCTCTCCTAATAGGTTTGAGCTCTCCATTGGAGCTGGACAGACACAGCAGGGAGAGCACAAATGAAGACAGCGACTCTCCCTCACCCAAAGTCTATCAGCCACAAGCTCAGCAGGGCGGGCTAGGGCCCGTGAACCTTTCCTTATCCACGCTATCTTGGGTATTTCTGCAACTAGATCTTACATCTAAGTCCTTAATCTATTTTGAGATTGCTTTTGGATATGGAGTGAGATAAGGATCTAATTTAATTATTGTGCATATGGACAGCCTGTTATTTTCTCGCCTTTTATCAAACAGATTATCTTTTCCCTATGGGTGTTTTTGGGCACTCTTGTTGAAAACCAGTGGACTGTAAATGCCTGTACCCATTTTGGGGCTCTCTATGATTTAGTTGACCTGTGTATCTGTTTTTATGCCAGTACCATACTGATAAGGGGAATGAATGTGCAAAATATGTCTGACGTCAAAGTGAGACAATCAAACAAAGATACATTGAAGCAGGCAGTTCCCAAAATGAGACAGAAATGGCCAAATGGGCACATGGAAAAAAAAACCTGCTCCAAATCCATCATCCCCAGAAAAATGCAAACCCAAACAACTACAAGCTGTCACCTTGCTCCATGTGGGATGGCTACTGTGAAAGCAAAAGCAAAAACAGAAGCAGAGTCAGTGGCGAGGAGGGTGTGGAGAAAAGGGAAGCCCTGTACACCGTGGGTAGGACAGCAAATTAGCACAGACATTTTCGAAAACAGCATGGGGGTTCCTCGAAGAGCTAAAAATAGAACTACCATATGATCCAGCAATTTTACTACTGGGCATATATTCAGGAATTACGAAATCAGGATGTCAGAGAGAGTGCCCTGCTGCCATGCTTTCTGCAGCAGGCAGGACACAGAAGCAACCTAAGTGGCCTCCAGTGGACGGCAAGGAAGGAATTGTTACGTTTAGTTCTATGTTATCTTTAGGTATGCTTTACATAACAGAATACTATCCAGCTCTATGAAAGAAAGAGATCTTGTCATTTGCAACAACATGGATGAACTGGAAGGATATACCAGTAATTAAAAGAAGTGTGGCACAGACAGAAAATCTCTGATCTCTCATTCACATGTGGAATCTGAAAACAATGAACTCATTGAAGGGTTGAATGGAGGCTGCGAAGGACCAGGAGTAGGGAGTTGGAGATAATGGGAGGATGAGAGCCTGACCTTGTTCTTTGTGGGAGGGGATGGAATGGGATATTTTTAGGAGATACTGATAGTCCTTGCTGGGAGGAAGAGAGTGTGAGCTGACTCTTTGCCCTTTCTAGAAGGCTTTCTGCACCTGCTGATCTTGCCTTCACCTTGAGAGTCTTAGATCAAGGAGGGCCCCTCGCCCTGGAGCCTGCTTCCGCTGATTTCCCTGGCGCTCCCTTGGTCACTCCCTAACTTTCCTGTACAGATGCTTTTCTCTTCTAGAAGGACAGCAGGGTCACAGACCCTTCCTCTGGCTGTATACTCAGCCAGCTGCACACCTTCCCCCACCCCTATGCTTTCCAAACAACTGCTTAAGCCCCCAGGTGCCTCTGTTTTCACTAGCAACCATTCATTCTTTGCAATTACAAGATCCTGCTGCGAACAACAATCCGCATTCCCTTAACATGGGAACAGCACGTGCCCATAGTAAGAATGCACCCCGCTGTTCAGACTTACTGTTTCAGGATCATGGTTTCTAAGAGAGCTGGCTCTGGTGTTCCTAACCAACCTAGAGGCTACTGCATGGCCTGTGCCTTTGAAAACTCGTTATTGATTTTGATCTTCACGTGACATCTCACCATAAGATGTCTAGAAAACAGAAGCAGGCCTGAGTCTGAGATGGGTTGGAGAATGACCGTACTAATTAAGTCAACGCCTTTGGGTTATAGAGCGGGGCCGCCCATCTAGAGTCTGTTGTATGCAGGATGCTATTTAATAAACTGCATCCCCGTCGGCCATGCTGCTCCAGGCAGGTGCACATTCCATTCAGGCTGCTTCTCAAAGGCAGCAAGACCAGGAGCAGGGGAGGAAACAGAACCAAACCTGAAGGCTGGCAACCGAGAGAGCGAACAGAGTAGCCCTGCCCACGCCAGCGCTGCTGTCCCTTTCACTGTTGGCCCAGATTCTGACACTCTGGGAGCTAGAAGGGCTAGAAACACACCCCCCTGTGTGAGGAGTGTCATAGACACAGCACACAAGGCTTTGGGACGAGAAAGCTCCATGTTAGCACCGTTACTGCTAATCACACCAGCAGCCACCACTGCGAAGGCGAACACACAGGGCTTCCTGGTTGCCAGGCCCTGCCCCAGACGCTTTATTCACGGTAGCTTGTTTAATTCTCACAACCCCTGTGAGAGCATTTGGAGAGCAGAGGCAGGTGGATCCCTTGTATCAGCTGTGTCTACATAGTGAGCTCCAGGGCGGCCATGGAGATCTGTCTCAAAAACAAACCAAATGCCAACACAGATAACAACAGCATCAACATCCCTAAGAGAGAGGTACCATTACTGCTTTCATTTTAAAGAGGAAATTGAGGCCTAGAAATTTAGCAAGTTGTATGTGATTGTATGACAAAGGCCTCAGCTGGCCTCACAGGAGAGTGTCCCAAGGAATGCCACCCCAAGGGGGGGAGGTATATATCTTTTGGTAAGGTGATATTCTTGAGCAGGGGACAGCTCTTGGGGACTGTCACTAAATAATGTTCCTGGCAGCTTCAGAAATACACGCCATTCTGAGGAACATCTAAAACTCCACATCCTAGCTCCTAAAGGAGGTAGTGGCCAGGACTGAAGTGGTTAGATAGTCCAGTTGAGAAGGAAAAGGTTAGGCTGGTCAGGGAGACAAAAAATCAGGGGTAACTAGAACATGGTCTCTCACTCCAAGGTCCAAATGTAGGCTGTGTGTACCCACAGGAGTCTACCCTGGGTGCACAACCATCTATTGACCAAACTGAGTGAATATTGGCCGGAATGTGTTGGTGGAAAATTCTATGAAGACTAGGCCCAAAGTAGAACTTGAGTGTAATTATCAGAGGGAAGGAATTGGCCACTAGGGCAAATGTCAAAATCAAGCATCAGGAGGTAGTTTTCTAAAAAGCTTCAAGAATTTCTGTTCTAATTTCTCTGCCCCTTTGAAATGTGGCTTCAGAGAACTTCCCATCAACAAGTATACTTCTTCTGGGATTTGTTTTGCTTTTCAGCTATGTTAGTGATGAAATTCAGGATTTTATATACTCAAACCAAGTACCCTACAAAAGACAGAGCCTGTTTGCTCACTTCTTGACTCTGTGCTGGTAGTATTACTTTGTTTTGGTTGATGGGAGGCAAAGGCAGTGATTCTGTGCCAGTTCTGAAGGTAAGCCCAAGAGGTCTTGAGTCTCCATTTCTCACGGCATACTTCGCCGTCGTCCCTGTGACTTGTGGAGAAGTCAGCTGGGGAATGTGGGACAGGGGCTGGCCATCTTCACGAGAGCATTCAGACTTGCAAGATTCTAGCTGGCCCTCAAATGTATAAGAAACTCCAGCCAAGACCAGATAAGCCCACTCAAATCTGGACACCGTAGAATAATGAGCCGGACTGCTTTAAGTCACTAAATTTGAGAAAGTCTTTTACTTAGTGAAATCTGGCGGATACATGCTACTAGTATATACTCTTTCCCAAACTCTTGCATATATATGCTTGCTCTAGTCACCCCACCACAAGAATAAGAGATTATACAGTCAAAAGTCTTTTCTGAGCAGATAGCTCATGAACAAGAAAAGGGCTGGAAAGCTTGTGCAACAAGCACTTTAGCCCACTGAGCCATCCTGCCAGATACTGTGTATTGTTCTGCAGTCCACATAGTGGCTGCAACCAACCTTCCTTCCCAATAGGAGTTTACCATTGTTCTCTTTGATCCACACCGTCACCAGCACTGCCTGTCTCTCGGGGGTTTTGAAAATAACCACAGCCTAGCAGGTGTGCATGGATAGTTCTTTGGGGTGTTACTTTTGTTTCCTGGTGACTGATGGTGTTAAGTATCTTTACACAGAAAACATCTATTTGTGTCCTTTGCCCAGTCTAAAGTCAGATTACTCCGTCTCGTTAATTTTGCTATTAATTTTTATGCATTTTTATGTATTTTGTATAGCAGTAACTTATCAGATACTGGGTCTGCAACTAGTTCACTTGTATCTTTTGCTGTGCTGAATGCTCCTGGAAGTAGCTGCATTAATTCATTTTCAGTGGGTTGTGTGTGCTTTTGAGGTTCTCTGTATTCTACACATTGCTCTGATCAATGCCAAGAAGCCTTGCCTTGTGCTTTCTTTGAAAAGATTTAGGGTTTCAGATCTTACATTTAAGCTTGTAATCTATTTTAATTTTTGTGAGTAGAGTAAGCCCAGGGTTTTATCTCATTCTTTTATGCACACATATCTTGTTTCTCCAATGCCACTGATTGAAGACATCCTTCTCCATCGTGTTTAAGAAAACACAGTTTTGTCATTACGTCATGTATTATTTGACTATCCGTATTTGGGCTCTTGAATCTGTCCAATTGGCTATGTGTATGTTTTATGCTATGGTCTTCCAAACTAGATTTTGTTGTTCAAATTAGAAGCTTCTTTCCTGTCAACATCTGCTTTTCCTTAACTGAATGCGGGGGTCTAGCATTGTGGAGGCAATTCATCTCAGATTCCCACCCACACCCAAATCTAAGCTGTCTACATGTCAAATGAAGCCTACAGTCCGTCACCCCTCCCTCCGTGTGTGGTTTCTTTGGTCAGTTAATTAGTTTGTTGGCTTTCCCCAGCTGTGTAATGACCTTCTCATTGCTCCGGCATTTACTGAAACTGTGCTGGGCAAACTGAGTTCTATCAGTGGTTTTATGGATATGATTTCATGAATGTCCTCATTTTTCAGTGAGTTAAAGAGAGGCTTAGAAAAGGTGTAGAGCTCTCCCAAGGCCACACAGCTATTGAGGGACACAGACAAAGTCATCAAGAGGCTTTGGGTTTCATTTCTGTGTTCTCACTCTTAGGATTAGTGATCATCCAAGCCAGGGGCTTCTGCCTGGATACATGGCCCTTCCAAAAGAATGATGGGAATTAAAGTCAATAAAAGAGAGGCACTGGATAGCTGGATTAAAAAAGAATTTATCTCTTTTCTTTTTTATTGATTATAAATTTTGTTGTTTGACAATTCATACATATGTATAATATATTCTCATTACTTTTGTCCTCCCCATGTTATTTCCCTCCCACCCATATTAATCACACCTCCTCCTTACCAATCCCTTTCCCAGGTTTGTGACTTGATTTTATTTTGAGATCCATTTACCTTTAGGCAAAATTTGAGATATTGACATGAATTATGGAACAGTAAAATTATATCTCATTTTAATAATGTACTCTGCTGATATTATATAGCAAACAATATTTTGTATTTTGTCATACCACACTCTTTAACAAATTGGATGGCACAGCTATTGAAGGATCAGTTTCTTGAAGTATGCTTCTGTATTTGGGGCTGTTTAACTGGCATCAGAATAATGTATGTACACACAGTGTGTGAGCAACCCCCTCATGTACACTGTAGTCATACACATACACACACGTGATCACCACACCTACAAACATGCAAACACATTGATAAATGAATGCATTTTAAGAAAGGAAATTATTTAAATTTAAAGGCGTGGCATCTATTTTGAATTGAGTGCTTGCATCATGAGAGATAGAGATTCAATTTCATTCTTCTGAAAGTGGAGATCTGTTGTATGTATCAACAAAGACTTTTTGAAAGGGTCTACAGTAACTCAAGAAATAAAACCAAGAATTGACACGTGATTGCATAAAATTAAAAAAAAATTCTGAACACTAAAGGAAACCACTAATTGAGCGAGGAGTTGGCCTACAGGGAGGGAGAACAATCTTTGCTAACAGAGTATTGAGGCCCAGAATACATAAAGAATTTAACAAATTACCAAATAACCAAAGTCCAATAAATTAATGGGTAATGAAATACACTGTTCTCAGAAGAAGAATTATCAAGGGCTGATAAACAAGAAACTTAAGCCCCCCACTTGAAACTGGCTTTAAAAAGAGGTTCTGCCGGGAGAACTCATTGGCCTCCTGTGGAATCCATAGGGAAGTGGGCAACGAGACTTCAGACCTGCAGGAATGTGGGGGTCAGCGTGGGGGCCTTCTGTACCAGCATTCCTTCAGTGGGCGTTCTCAGCCTGACTCCAGGCTCCGCTGTTTAGGGAGGGTTTCAATAGACAGGAGATGTGCAGGCCAAGCTGGGGTCACCACTACCTCTACTCTAAACATAAATACTTGTGGTAGTGGCCACTCTTTCTCTCTCCCTTCTCTCTCCTCCTTCCCCAACATCTTTCTCGCGGGTGCAGTTGGTAAACAGTTGGTAGCCTGAGAGCAGTTCCTCTCCCTGTCAGCTAAACCTCTTTCTTCAGAAATGGGAACTATTGGATGTGAGTTTCAGATGTCACCCCCAGCTTCCAGAGTTTTCCTTCCTGGGCATCTCAGTGTGTTTTCTTCCTGTGCTCTGTGCATCTGGTCCCATCTTTTGTGAATTCTGTGACCTTAGAAATTGGCATCTGCCACTTTTCTTCTGACTTCTACTGCTTTGAAGAAATTTACTCAATTTTGATTCTTTAAAAAATGATTTTCATTGTTAGGCATCAAACCAGGGGCCCCATGCATGTTAAACTCGTGTTCTGCCATTAAGTTACACACATTCCAACCCAGGGCCCCATGCATGTTAAACCAGTGTTCTTCCATTAAGTTACACACATTCCAACCCAGGGCCCCATGCATGTTAAACCCGTGTTCTTCCATTAAGTTATACACATTCCAACCCAGGGCCCCATGCATGTTAAACCCGTGTTCTTCCATTAAGTTATACACATTCCAACCCAGGGCCCCATGCATGTTAAACCCATGTTCTTCCATTAAGTTATACACATTCCAACCCAGGGCCCCATGCATGTTAAACCCATGTTCTTCCATTAAGTTATACACATTCCAACCCAGGGCCCCATGCATGTTAAACCCATGCTCTGCTATTGAACGGCACACATCCTGACCCGAGTTCAAGGCTTTGTCTATGAAACTGAAGGAAGATACCCACAACAGACTTCCCGTGGTGGCAGGGACTGCTGATCCCCGGGCAGCACTTGTCTGTCTAGATGAGGCTGCCGTGGAACACACAACACTTACAAGGGACAGACATTTGCTGGGCTCTTCAGCATACCGTTCTAGTCAGGGAGAGCAAACAGTGACGAGGACAACCGGCGTGCACACCTGCCTTACCCACATTTGGGATGTGGAAGCAGGAGGTTGAGGAGTTTGCGGCCAGCCTGGGTGGCAGGAAACCCTGCCTCACCCAGTAAATAGAACGAGTTGAAAGACCTTTCCACTTGGGGCAAAGCTTCTACTCTGTGGGCCTGTGACTGCTTGATTGACAAGCCTCCGCACACAGGTGTATGTGTAGATATATTTCTATTTCTATTGTAGTTGTTACCCTCCCCACACCTTTTAGATAAAGATTTAGAAGAACAAACAGTTCAGGGTCACAGAGCCATGAAGAAGGTAAACGAGAGCTACAGACCCAGAGCCACCTCCTCTCGGTCTTACTCTTTCAACTGCATTCTGATCAGAGGCCCCGTGAGACCCATCAAGACTTCAGAAGGCGGAGACAGTAATTCGTAGATGGCATGCCACATTCTCAGTCTATTTCAGGGGTTCTTGTAGCGCAAACCCTCTTCCAAAAGGAATAATAGACACCAATTCAGAGTGCCTTCGACGAACCCTGCAGAGCCTTGCATGTGAGCTATAATTAATAGAGATGCCAACTGCCAACTTACCAGAAAAACTCCAGCATCATAAATCTGTCCCCTGGCTTCTCACAAGAACTGATGGATGAGGAATTCGGCTTAAATATTTAACAATCAATAATTCAAATACCTATCCAGCCATTTGCAGGCTGGCATGTTTATAAATACGGGGGCTGCTCTAAGCGTGCATTTCATCTGAAACCTGCTTAGAGTGGAGCAGAGGGGTGGAAATGCCCTGTGTTCTATGGGAGAAGAGGGGGGAGTACGTGGAGAAACGCTCCTGGCTTTGGCTCAGCTTGAATCTCCTGAGTGTCCAGTTTCCGTCATGTACCGTTGTTCATGCCTTCCCAAAGCCGGTGGGCAAATCACCCACGGATAAGGTGCTGGGAGGCTCTGTCCTGTAGCCGGGGTAAGACGCCCCCGCCTGGTCGCTTTTGTATCTGCAGCTTCAGGGGCCTAACGTGTTCCATGCAGACAAGGGAGCTGTTCCCTCAAAGCTTCTCTCTCCTTTCCATCCCTTTCAAGTCTCTAAAATTCGGAAGGAGGCCCAGCCCTGGGCAGTCGTTCTGGCCTGGGGGCTAGATCTTGAGCGGTGTGATCAGATGTCGGAGGGGAGGGTTGCCATCTGATTTTGCCTGTTTCAAAGGAATCAAGTGTACCGTGAGCACCGGTAGCGGTGATTTATCTGTACTCCACGGTTATTAGATTTAGATGCTTGCTGATTTATTAAATTTCTCTCTCCTCTTCCAAGAGAAAATGAAAGCAGCTCCCTTGGCCTAATGGACCGACACTTTGGAGGCACTTCGGGAAACAATTGTTGACAAGACCCACAACCTAAATCAGGACTCTGTCTCGCGTTGCCCTTGCATGGAACGGCCTCCGTTATTTGTGTTCCCATCATAGTCAATAACTCACCCTTTCCAG
Source organism: Microtus pennsylvanicus (assembly GCF_037038515.1). Lineage (NCBI taxonomy): Eukaryota > Metazoa > Chordata > Mammalia > Rodentia > Cricetidae > Microtus > Microtus pennsylvanicus. The sequence continues at coordinate 34,463,918 of NC_134591.1, read as the reverse complement.
AGAAGGGAGCGGGGCGTTGGCAAATTCCTATGACACTGAAGGGTGGAAGTGCCAGGTCTGGGCAATGAGCTGCCTGTTATGTCTGCCTCCCTCTGCCCACTCCCAGAACTGAGTGTCCTCCTGCTGTATAGCCCAAGGGGTCCCCAGGTTAAAGGGATCAACAGCTGCAGCCACATCTGGTTATCTTCTCTGTTCTCTTCCACTTCCGGTAGAAATAACCCGGTCAGGACCACGCTTTTCACAAAACCAGGGAACTCTGAAATCCACAGTGGATGTGGACAAGCAGGTGACAGAAGCAGCCGCTGTCTGCCCATCCCAGCCTCCAGTACGAAGAGCGCCTGTGAGTTCTTTGTGCCAGCCATCGTTGATAACTCCAAATGGCACATGTTCCGTTAATGAAAAGATTACCAGGCAGCGGCATATCTGGTGCGCAGCCTTGGCTTCACTCTGGGAAGTCCATGTTGGCTGGTGGAGAAAAAGAGGTCAGAGCGACGAAAGTCAAACTTTGCCCGCAGAGGCATAGCGATTGGGCTGTCTTGGATTTCGGTTTCAGTGGCTTCCGAGGAATGAATGAGTGCAAGACAATGAAAAGAAGAAGACAAAAGGGAAAACAGAGGTGGTTAGGACTGTCGCAGGGTGCAATGTGGAATTTCTGGGAATTTGTCTAAAACACAGTAACGGTAGCAATCAGGCCCGGTTTGATTAGATTTTAAAGCACATTTGCAATCCTTTTCACTGAGAGGCAGCACTGATCAGAAAGTTTGGAGAGGGAGTCCATTACAGGGGGGAAAAGAAAACAGAAAATTCAGTTATAAATATATAAGCTACTAATGTATTTAAAGGAAAGTGGTCAGCGTGCCCAGAGAAGATTGGGCAGGGAGGCTGTGCTGGGTTCTTGCTGAGCAGCAGCTCAGAATTCTGCCAGAACAATGTGCAAATGAAGAAATGTAAAGCAGGCTGGGCAGAAACACCTTGCTCTGAGTGGAGGGGGGGTAGGGCGAGGGGTGGTGTGGGCTTGAATGGAGAGCAGAGGTAAGGGCTGTCTTCTTATACTAGCCCGGGAAGTGCACACTGGCTGTTTAAAACATGAACTTAGCCGGGCAGTGGTGGCGCACGCCTTTAATCCCAGCACTCGGGAGGCAGAGGCAGGCGGATCTCTGTGAGTTCGAGGCCAGCCTGGTCTACAAGAGCTAGTTCCAGGACAGGAACCAAAAACGCTACAGAGAAACCCTGTCTCGAAAAAAAAAAACCATAAATAAATAAATAAAAAATAAAACATGAACTTACTTTTTTTTTCTTGCAAGTTTCTTATCACTCTTGGAAGTAGGTGTCATCTTTACAGGGGTCAGAAGACCACACTGTCACTCACACATTCCCATCGAATTTGTAGAGCTGCTTTTAAGTCCATGTGTTTCAATATTTCCGGCTTTTTTCTTCTTACAAATAAGTGAACCGGGAGCCCTGAAGATGAAGTTGGTACATAGTTGGGCCTAGCAACCTTGTCCTTCCTAACTAGAGAACTTGCCAGTCTTTCACCCATGGTGGTTCTCAGTAGACTTTTAGAGAAAGGATCTTGTGCTACTCAGAGACTTGCAAAGATGTCTCCAGTGCGCCACCCAAACAGCACAGGGCGTAGAGGTGCTTGCCACCAAGCTTGGCCACATGACTTCCTTCCCTGGGTCCCACTTGGTAGAAGGACAGAACTGACTCCCTCAGGTCGTCCAATGACCTCCACACATGCATCTTGGCAAACGTGTACACACAACACACATACACATACATACACACACACGGAGTAAATATGAAAAAAAGACAGTTGTAATAGACAAGCTAATTTTCCATTCTTAACAATTGGTTACGATGACGGATGAACACTGAAGACCTGGTCCTCACAGACCAGGCCATTTCCCACAGAAATCCAGCTTTCACTAACCCACCGTCAACATAACCCAGAGCTCCTGGTTTAAGGGTGGTTAAGTCTGCGGATGTATTGGTTGCATCAAACTGGAAGCCTCAAATTCACTTTCAACTGTAATTCAAGTTTTGCATGCTGCTCTGAGGGTCAGAAAGTGTCAATACATATTGGGAATACAGTTTGAGGCCAGCAAAGGCCAGATTTAGATTAGATGGCTCTGTCTTGAAGGACAGAAAACTTTGCAGCATTTTGGCAATTATTACTGAAGAACCACCCAGAGAGAAAGTATAATAGTTTTAAGCATAATTAGGATTCTATTTTAAGGGAAAAATCATAAACTTCCCATTTAATGCTGATGTTTGATCTACTGTGAAGCCGAAGAGGGAGAGGCTATTAGAAATATGCTAATCCCATCAAAACGCACAGAGTGATAAAACGAGGCTCCGTGGAGAGAGGCATTCATCCCAAGTATTAGCCAGAATAATAGCTATGAATATGAAGAAGAGGGGAGAATTATTCTGAGATTCAGTGAGGTAGATCAGGCTGCTTCCTCCGCATTCCGCACAGTGACCCTTGCTTGCTCCTGTTCTAAGTCAAGTAGACTGAGAGCCCTCCCAGGGGAGGTAGCCCAAGGAACCTTCGTCCCCATCGGGATGATTACATTCTCTCCTTACTAAAAACGGTGACGTTTTGTGATTTTAGCACATCTATAATATTTCATATATATGTATTATGAAATATGTAATATGAAATATTATATATATATATATATTCAGTATATAAAATTCACAAGTAGGCATTTAAACAAGTATGTAGGAATCATCGGCAGTCAGATTCTCCGTAGTTGAGCTCAGACGGAATCAATTCAGTCGTGTTTAAGGGTGCACGTTTTGCTACCAAAAAAACTCTAATTAAATTGCAGTGGGAAACTAAGGAACTCACCGTAGTTTCTGACACTCAGGTAGATGGGCGTGAATAGATAGAGTCTGAAGGGGATGGCCCAGACGACCTTCTAGTGCTGGTCTATATTCTCCTTAGGGAATAAGTTCTGACACCAGTGTATCAAAGTGAAATTCTAGACATACTTTCCTTCAACGACTTCTTAGGAAAATACTAATGTGCAAACGTCTTCCCTTTTTCTTAGGAATTAAGTGCTCTCTCTCTCTCTCTCTCTCTCTCTCTCTCTCTCTCTCTCTCTCTCTCTCTCCCACACACACACCTCATTCCCTCCCCATGTGGTCTTACTATGTTGCCCAGGCTGGTTTTGAACTTGAGATCCTTATGCATTGCCTTCCTGTGTAGCTGGAACCACACCCAGCTAAAATCACCATTTCCTTATTGAAACTTAATGAAGAAACTGAGTTGTACTTGGGAGCCACAGGGTTCCAGACATTTATATTTTTAAAAGTTGGAATGTCCCTCACTTACTACCCCAATACTGTGAGAGGACATGGAGGGAGGAACACACCCAATACCAGTCTCCTCTCCTCTGCCTCCCCTTGGGTTATATGTGTTGACTGTGTGGTATTTGAAAACTCTGTGTATAATAAAACATACTGCATTGTATTCTTAAAATGGATGAATTTCATGCTCTTTTCACTGTATTGCAATAAAGCTCTTACTTTTTAAAACACAGTCACAGGTACTCATTATGTATAGACAATACATAATAATTTTCAAGAGACGAGAACAGAACTACTCAGATCCAGGCAAGGGAGGCTCTTCTCCTGGGTCCTATACCTTAAGTACCATTTTTTGGCTGTCCTGTCTGAGATGTTAGGAGTCCCTCGTAATACTAGGAGAACACTCAACTAGGTCACCAGTTTTCTATAACGGGCCACACCTTTGGTTTCAGGGGCTGTGAGGTCCCTGCCCAAATGTCCCTGATTTGTTTCTGTTGCTTGTGTGACCATTTCATGTGAACATTTCCCACTGGTAATGACAGACCTTGTCTCTTCTAATCACAAATAGGCTTTTCATTGCGGTAGGGGTAGGTATAGATGAAAATGAAGATGGAGGTTGGGATGTCCAAGCTTGCCTATAAGATCTCTCAGCGCAGGATTGGTTTGGGGGTCAGGAGGACTTCTGTCTTTCTACTCTCTTCTTTTATTCTTGTTACAGGTTCCTCATATTCTGGGACTTCGAAGCCATGACTAAACAAGGTCTAAAATCAGCATACGTATCAGACTAGCCTAGTACTTTCCAGATACAGTGCTATTAATATTAGCTCTCACAACCTAAATATGGCAATGGCTAACATGTATTAATTGTCCCAGGCTTTCGTGGATACATTTAGCAAACGTAATGTCATTTAGTCCTCGTACCAAAGAGGGTACTATTATCCCAACTTTCTTAGTAAATATTGATGCTTGGTGAAGTTAAGTAAATAGTTGTGTGAGAATTTGGTCCTAAGATCATCTGCCAAAATCCCACGTGGCCACAGCTCCCTAGGAAGATTATCTTAGCAAGGAAGGACCATACCTCCTCTTACTGTCAGATGATTCTGAGGGTGACGCAGCAAGAACGAGGAAGGAGAGTTGCAGGGTTCCCCAGCAGAACAGTGTGCTATGTTCCTTCCATTTGGACAAGACCAGGTAGCACAGAGCGTGCTGTTGGAAAGCAAGCCATGTTGGTAGAGGACATTTTCATCTCTGCAGCCTGAGGCAATGGGCTGTCAGTTATTCCTTCTAAGATTAATCTCTCTGCATCAGAGATATGGAGATTAAGGGTTCAGGGCATGATGGCTTATGCACAGATGAATTTGATTTGCTTTATGTTACTAAAATCTGGCTCACAAAGCATTCCTTCCATCTAAGATCTCAGGGCCGTGGTGACTCAAAACCTACTGATGTGCCTAGGGGCAGTTTTCTTAAGGTTGCAAGCAAGACCTTCACATTTGCCAGTTTAAACTGGTTTTATAGCCACTGACCTCAATTCCAGCTTGAACTCAGCACACAGAAAAGTGATGATAATAAATGTATGTTAGAAAAAATCGTTGGCCGTTGGTATGTTGTCTTGTTGACTATCCCTTCTCTTTAACCGAATAAAAATTTTTGAGGAAAAATAAACATGTGTGAACAGGTACCCATCTTAGGTGCTATCCTCAGTCTATAAATGGCTGAGTTCTGTACATTACATTGTCCAAAGTGATAAGGTCAGAAATCAAATTGTTCCCCCAATGCCATTTTACATAGCTCTTTCCCATCAATGTACAGGCGTTGGCATGCTGTCCTGTCCACATTCGCACATGGATTTTCCGTGAGTTTAGTCAGCTGTACAATTGTAGATTGAAGGACGCTTCTCCTGGCCTCATCCTCTCCACCTCTTCCTAGTAGTAGAGCCCAGATATCCATGGAGTCCCTTGCTTGGCTCAGGTCTCCTTTCTGGAGTGAAAGTCCTGTCCATTATCTCCACAGGGACTCTATTTGTTTCCCCATTGTTCCCTTCGACTGTTTTGAGTCACAGGAATTTGTCAGGCTGGCCGTGGGACCTAAGGTTGAGGATGGTTAAAGATGAGGAAAGCTTCTGAGATTCCCAGGAAACCACCTCCTCATCCATCTATGCTAACGATGGAAGAGATCTGTCTTCTTTCTCTTGAGGGTGCACTGTGTGGGGAAGAGGCCTAGAAACATTACTGTGAGTGAAGCCAAGGAAGGGGATGAGGAAGGAAGAAAGGGGACCCTTAGAAGGATGGACTAGGGAGAAAGGCAGAGAAGCTCAAACAGAGCCACATAGCGGTGGCATCAGGATTGACTCTCAACTGTGCGGCTTCATTTGGGCTGTGCTGTTGTAGTAGGGTTATCTGCCTTTAGTTTGCATGTAATAACCAAAGAACACAGCTTGAGGAACTTGTCAGAGCCTCATGCTAGAAAACACAAACCATCAGTTAAAATCCAAGACTGCAGAGACTTTAAAATCACATCCATAATTTTTGTGTTTCTGGGGCTGGAACCCAGGTCTTCATACATGCTGGGTATGTGTTCTACATGCTGAGTATGTGTTCTACGTGCTAGGCATGTGTTCTACATGCTAGGTATGTGTTCTACATGTTAGGTATGTGTTCTACATGCTAGGTATGTGTTCTACATGCTAGGCATGTGTTCTACATGTTAGGTATGTGTTCTACATGCTAGGTATGTGTTCTACATGCTAGGTATGTGTTCTACATGCTAGGTATGTGTGCTACATGCTGAGTATGTGTTCTACGTGCTAGGCATGTGTTCTACGTGCTAGGCATGTGTTCTACGTGCTAGGCATGTGTTCTACATGCTAGGTATGTGTTCTACGTGCTAGGTATGTGTTCTACATGCTAGGTATGTGTTCTACGTGCTAGGTATGTGTTCTACATGTTAGGTATGTGTTCTACATGCTAGGCATGTGTTCTACATGCTAGGCATGTGTTCTACATGCTAGGTATGTGTTCTACATGCTAGGTATGTGTTCTACATGCTGAGTATGTGTTCTACGTGCTAGGCATGTGTTCTACATGCTAGGCATGTGTTCTACATGCTAGGTATGTGTTCTACATGCTAGGCATGTGTTCTACATGTTAGGCATGTGTTCTACGTGTTAGGTATGTGTTCTACATGCTAGGCATGTGTTCTACGTGCTAGGCATGTGTTCTACGTGCTAGGCATGTGTTCTACGTGCTAGGCATGTGTTCTACGTGCTAGGCATGTGTTCTACGTGCTAGGCATGTGTTCTACATGCTAGGTATGTGTTCTACATGCTAGGCATGTGTTCTACGTGCTAGGCATGTGTTCTACATGCTAGGCATGTGTTCTACGTGCTAGGTATATGTTCTACATGCTAGGTATGTGTTCTACGTGCTAGGTATGTGTTCTACATGTTAGGCATGTGTTCTATCACTGAGCTCCGTGCTCAGCCTCTGTTCTTTGATGCTTTCTCCAAAGATGAGTAAGAACAATGATTTTTTTCCTTTTCCCTGGGGAAAAATAAACAAACACTGCCTCCATTGAAGGTCCATCAAGCAGAGGCAGGCAGAAATAGAACAATACTACAACTTGAACAGAAAGAGTTGAACCAAAGCCACTAGAATCAATGGAATTGGACATAGCCAATGCTGGGTATTCAGAAAAAGACCAACTAAAAACACTTGCTGATTCATTAAAATCCAGAGAAACCATTTTTAAATTTTATAATTAGTGGGGATCTCAAAACATTTTTAATAACTGTGGAACAAATAAAAACATGGCAAAAATGAAGCATAAACTACTAAACTGTGTGTCTCAGCCACCACCTCCCCAACAATGGGGTGTTCTTTTTACTGAATCTCCGACAGATGGCCTTCTGCCTCTGTAAAGCAGAAATGTCCTGTTCATGAAAATGTCCCTGCCTCACGAGGTAAGTTTGCTTTTGTTTGTTTGGGTACAGTCTTTGGAGGCCAGCTCTCCCTGTACAGTTACAACCACTTGACCGGAAGCTATAGATAGAGTTCAGGATGGCCTTGCCCTGGCCGCCCTCTTGCCTCAGACTGCCAAGTGTTGAGATCATAGGTGTGCACCTCTTTGCCTGCTATAACTTTGGTTTTTAAATTACAATTTACTATAATTAATAAAAAACCCAAAATATACCTAAGCAAACCTAGTCATTACACACACACACACACACACACACACACACACACACACACACACACAAGCACGCACGCACCTTTACTTTTATTTTAACTTTTAAACTTATTTTCTTAGTATTTTATATTGTATTAAATTATACAGTTCCTGTTTTTGACAAATGGCTTTTTTGTTTGTTTGTTTGTTTGTTTTGGTTCTTCTTTGCCAGATGTAATGGATGGTCAAACAGAATAAAGATGGTCTGATGTACCTGGTGGGGTAATGGGAAATGGAAAATCTTAGATGGGAACAGAGGGCACCTGTAGGAAATGATTTGCTATAGGTTGTTGATGGACACCTTCGTAAGCCTATGGAAAATGTATAGGAAGGCATTTTACAGGCTTTTGACTAAGGACAGAAGAACAGGCTTATGGACAAGGGTGACGTCATGGATGTGAGAGACTCATGCTGTGGCCAGCGAAGAGCAGCTGGAAGTAGACACCAGTGTTTGTTCAGTTGCTTGACAGAAGCCTGGACACTGCGGTGCCAACTTTAAACAGAGTTGAGACGTCATAAATTCCTTGATATGAATAAAGGGAAAGAGTCCAAGGACTCTATGAGATAGGAAGGCTGGAGAGAATTTATCTTGCGTGACTTTCCTCCTCATTCCCTGACTGTGTCTCTTGGGAGAGAACAGAGAATATGCCTTTGGCCATAGGCTGGAGAAATACTTCCGGGGTGGTGGGGATGAGGCCACAGGACTGCTCTCAGCGATGGGCTCCCTGGATGCAGTGGGATTTAAACGGCCCCGAGCCTCAGGGCCTACATAAGAACTCTTCAACACTGAGAACTTAAGAACAATGGCAATGGGTTTCTGATCCTACTGCACGCACTGGCTTTGTGGGAGCCTAGGCAGTTTGGATGCTCAACTTACTAGACCTGGATGGAGGTGGGGGTTCCTTGGACTTCCCACAGGACAGGGAACCCTGATTGCTTTTCGGGCTGGGGGGAGACTTAATTGGGGGAGGGGGAGGGAAATGGGAGGCGGTGGCGGGGAAGAGACAGAAATCTTTAATAAATAAATAAATTAAAAAAAAAAAGAACTCTTCAACAGCAGAAGGCTGAAGGGCACCTTTTCTTGCCCCTTCCCAGGCACACGTTGCTTTCATCGAGGCAATGAGAATTTTCCCGTTTCAGTTTCCTGGATTCAATTCTGAATCTTGAACAAGTAAGTAGGCAGAAGTAAGAAGTAAGAAGGCAGAAGGTCAGATTTTCTCAGCCACCTTGGGATAAGCACCCATCTACTCAACCTTACTTTGTTTAACTTTTCATGTTTTGCAAAGCAAAGTGGGATCAAATCTTGCCCTCAAATTTCATGCCCTCAGCAACTTGTGAGCTAGACCCCGACCATACTGTCCTTGATTTAGCTCCCTAGCTGATCCAAATTTCTCGACCTTGGAACTTTCCCGGTGCTATTTACTGAAGATGTTCACTCAGGTCTGCCTGGATTAACTACACACAATCTATAGGTTCCAGGAGCAACAGCTCTGTCTTGTTGGGTTTTCCCTCCTACGCTCTGTTTTTGTTCCTAGGGGGAACCTCATTAGAAACTCAGTGTTAGTTACAACCGTGTTTGGCAGTCTTCTGTCTGCTTCTACTCCTATACCCTTACACAAGGTGTGAGAATAGCTTCGTTTGCCATGTCTGCTCAGAAATTGTTCTATCTATCTATCTATCTATCTATCTATCTATCTATCTATCTATCTATCTATCTATCGTGTTCTGATTATGTTTCTTCACTTCTGTAATGAGAATATCTTAATAAATAGAAATCTATAAAGACATTTTTAGTGAGATCCTAGCATTTTGCAATAAGGATTATCATAGCAATAACAGCAGTCTTGCTTTGAACGTTCCTCCCTGCCAAGCCATCACATACAAATTGCATGTGTGTGACCTGCTTAATCTGCCAAACCTAAAGGTTTATAGACTTCATATTCCTAAATTACAAATGTGTTGGAAGCATAGAAAATGAAGTCAACCTCTTCAGAGTCTCATGGCCAGTATCCTGTACCCTCAGAACCTAGATCCAGGCTTTCTGACCAAAATCCTGTGGTAAGCTTTCTTACACTCAACCAGTATTCTTGCTGATATATGTTAGGTTGTATCTAAATTTGGGCACCTGTGGACACTGGAATTCACCCCCTTATCTCCATACAGTTATCCAATACTATCTGAAAATATTTAGTCTTTTTTCCGCTAGACTGAACACCTTCCACCATCAGTATGAGAATGTTCTTGCACTTTTTGATATACTCAGATCTAATAGACAAAGTTGAAAGATTTTACAGAAATACAGGATGCTGTGCTTAATTTGTACTTCATAAGGAACATGTCTTTTAGTATGCATGAGACGTATTTCTGCATAGGATAAGCTTCATGCAATATTTGCAACGCATGCTAAGAAGGACCATAGTTATCTGCAATGAAAAGTGTAGTTCTAATTTCAGCTTAATTGAACGTACAACATTTATTTGGTCATGTTTAGGAGAAAAAGAGTCTTCCATTGTAAATTTCAGTACTCAGGCTTTCGAGATATCACTAGGGTGAGGGCACCTGATGCCAAGTCTTGTCAATCAGAGTTCAATACCCGGGATCCACATGATAGGAGAGAACCGACTTCCAAAAGTTGTCCTCTGACCGCCACATAGATGCCCCTCCTCCAACTGAAAGAAAAATAGTGTTTTGTCTCACCTTTCCATAAGCAATAATTGCAAGTAAGTTCTGGAGACTGTTATTATAAAAATGTGGGTTTCCGGGCACCAGTTAGGGCACTATCAGTGCTCAGATAGGAGAAGCAGGTAAGTATCCCCTTAAGAGCCTTAAACATGAATAGGCTTCAGTTCCTTTAAGGCTAATTGTTTCAGGTCTATAACCAAACACAAGCAGTGCAGATCACAGGTGACTCTGGGGGCTGCTGCTGCTGGAGCCTGAGGTATCAAGCAGAGAGTGACGAGAACGGACGCGCTTGGGGGTTATGGTAGGCGTTGAACCGTGAATGTGGTCATGGCTCTTATATGCCAGGCTATTCAACAGAACGCAATTTTAAATGGGACAGTGTATAGCGATTTCCCGTAAATTGAAGCAATCCCTTCAGGGAGGAGTGGGCAGGCTTGAGAAACTCATGAAGTAGACGAACTTCATGTGTTTGGGAAAGCTGAGATGGTTCTCCCAGGGCCTTCCCCAAGGGTATAGAAGCAGTGAGCAGTTACCAGGAGAGACTCTGCCCACCTGAGTCGCTGAGAAGAGATTCTCCAAGCTCTTGGACTACCAAAAAGTAGTGGAGAGAGCTCCAGAGATGTAGATTTTGTGAGTTGCCGCTGGTGCTGGGGTGGGCTTTTCAGTGATCCAACTGCCTTTGAGTTATTCTTGTCCCTATAATTCCTCACCCATAATCCTATATGTAACCCTAATAAATGTATTGGTATTTGCCAACCATTTCTTCAGTCTGCCATGAGTACCCTATTTGGGTTGATAGATGTGTTCGTGCCTTCCCTCCAGTAAAAGTCTCACACAGCAGGCAACATGGGAACATTTTCTCTCTTGCCCCAGCCAGCCAACACCTGTTTTCTCTGTTGTGTTAATCTTGGCGTTCATGGTTCCACAGAGCTTTTCCTCCACCCCTCTCCAAAGAGTCCCCCAGGGTCCTGCCACTGTCTTGTCCAAACACGGATCACCTCGGTCAGAGATTCCTACTCAGGCTCCTTCTCTCCTCAGTTCCTTTGCAGTCTCAGTTTCCAGTTCAATTTGGTTTCCTGGGTCCTAGGTAATTGTACCACTGAGTACTGACGCCCAAGTGGAGCATATGTCTGTTCTAATACTAGACAGTACTGTGTCCACCTATTCTTGTTGGTCTCTGAGACTCAAACTCTATCATCAGTGGCTTCTGTGATGTTCAAAGCCCTCAGTTCATTTCATGATCTAGAAATGAACTTCCTTGACTAGATACGTCTGTTGTATCCCACAGTCCTTGGGCAACAGGCTGACTATGGAAATATTAATGATGCCTCGTTGCTGAATATTAGCAGTGACAGTGCCCGACTCATCCCAAAGAAACTCTGGTATTTGTTCCATGGCCACCAACCATCTTGGGTCATTCCCTTTCCCAATGCCACTATGTTTCTGACATACTTTAGACCTTTGAATCTGCGCAGGTTTATGGAAAGCCTGACCTGGGGGCTGGTCTGACTTCTCTCCTCCTCAGTTTCTTGAGAGGTGTTTTCCTCTCATCCCACACTGCAAGGGCTTCATTGCTGTCTTCTTCTTGGAGTCAGTCTGGCTGCGAACCCTGCTGTAGTCTTTCCGTGGTAATACGGACAACTGGGTTCTGAGATTCATCTGCTCCACCCCCACTAGCCTCGCTGAGTCAGTTCTGTTTGTTGACAGATAACACCATAAATAGAGACTGGTTAAACGCTTGTCTCGAAACTGCCACCAGCTAGTATGTGGGAATGCCTGGGATTCACCTTCCAGTTCCCAAGTTCTCAAAGCCCACATCCTCTCTGCCCCTGGCGCCCTTGCCAACACAGTGCAGAACCAGGGCAAGCCACTTCAAGTTTATGAGTTACCACTTCCTACACTCTAAAGTGGAGTTAATAACAGGTTAATAAGAGCAACTTCTCAAGATTGTTGTGCAGATTAAGCCAAATTATGTAAATTGGGCTCTTAGCCCAGAGCCTAACAGTTACCCTGCAAGAAATACTACCTTCTAGTCAGGCTGTGTTCCTCAGATTCTGTGCTGTTGGCCAAGAGGAATCTGTTCTTGATCACAAATTTATTGCCATAATTTATCAGCTCCTGTTGCTCAATGGCCAAGTAGTTAATTTTAAAATGAAGTGGGGCTGTTTTCATTAATACCCTTGCATTAACTACCTATCAAAACACTCAAAGACAATTAATACCATGTTGCCAAAGTACTGAACCAATAAATATCTCCAGTCTTGGCTTGTCTCTGGCAGATAAAAGACATCAGACACATCCCAGTTTTAATAATGTTCTCCCATTCTTCCTCTGTCATAGCACCAGTTAAGAACCAGAGTAAGTGGCTGGACCATCCCATAACATGAATTTAAAGGCTGTTTCATGACATCTAAGTGAGGCCTTAGGGAGACCGTGGTAACAACAGTATGCTGAAAGTAGATGCCCCTTTTCTGTGGAGATAGAACCTGACACTGTGTTAGCACTCAGGCTTTATGCTGGGCCTGTCCGCTGTCACCTGGCAAGATGTGCTTGCTAGTACTCAGGCAGTACTCTGACCCACTCAGGTTCCTGACAAAGTCTTCAGCTATGCTTCCCCTTTAAAAGGTGGGCCCCATCCACCTCCTGTTTCTCTGCCCCCCCCCCGCCCCTTTGCCTTTCTTTCCTCTCTTCTGCCTTACCTATCTCCAGAGGCCAGCCTCCTTCCTCCCCCTCTCCTTTCCCACTTTCTTACCCCCAATAAAAAAACTCTCCACCCAGCTCTGCCACATGATGGCCGCCCTCCCTCTCTCTAGCTCACGTTACTTTTTAAAATTATAACATTGGTGGTGTGACTCGGTGCTGTCTTCACCTTTATTATCTTCCACTTATCAACATCATTTACATGAAAGAAAGAAACAGAAATCAAATCTGGCTCCCTTAAGGAAAACAGTCTTGGCAAGAAATGCAGGTGGTGCATTAATATTTTTTATTGCTTCCCCCTTTTAAAAAATAATTATGTTCAGTGTGGCAAAAATTCAAAACTGTAGGTAAGCAAAGAAAGGATAATTAAGCTCCCCATTGCAAACACTTAGGCTCCACTGTGGTTAACTTGTGCCTCCTGTACTGGTTCACCTTCCTCCTTTCCATGGGTCTACTGATTCTTTCAAAGCATAATTGTCTTTTGTAACTTTGATCATTTATTCAGATTAGCCTATGTTGCTCTACAGTTCCTCTCAACAAATGCACTTCTATAGCCAATGGCAACCTCCACTCTTGGGCCTGAACTGCACACAAGGCATTTTAAGAATGTATAATACTTTGTCAGATGGGGCTCTTACTTTTTTGAATATTGGTATTACTATAAATAAACCTGCGATTTGGTTTATCTAGTCATCCTTGCTACTATGTACACATTCAATTGTTCCCTGGGATAAGTTCTAGTATATACTCCTAACTATTCTAGCATATACACATGGATTCCTGTGTATAGCCCTAATTATTATCCCTGGGAAACTTAATTGAAATGTAGTTTCCAGGTCAAATCATTGCACATTTTATTACATTTTAAAAATTATGTGGGTGTCTGTGTATGTATATGTGTGTGTCTGTATGTGGTTATGTGTGTATCTGTGTATGTGTATGTGTATGTATGTATATGTGTGAGGAAAACTGCATAAGTCTATTCTCTCCTTCCACTGTATGGGTCAGGGATATTGAACATTGGCTATCAGGCTATCAAGAGCCCTTATGCAATGAGCCATCTTGTCAATTCATATGGAACAATTTAAGATTGTGACACCTGTGGCCAACTATCCTTCAAAATTCCTCAGCCTATACTCTTTGACAGCTTTCTTCTCTAACACAGACTCGCTACCTTTGCACACTTGAGAGAGATGGCGGCAACCCCCTTTCCCCATCTCTGTGGATCTGCTGCAGAAGCCTCCCTTCCCTCCACTCAGTCTCCTCCCTCCTCTCAGTGTTCCTCCTCATCCAGCCCTGCTGCCCACTCTTGCTCCAGCCTCGGGGCTTCCCCTTTATCAGCTGTCCTGAATTTCTCTATGGGCTCTTTCCACAAATGCCGAGGTTTGGATGAGGGCTATGTCCCAAGGGCCCATGTGTTGGGGGCTTGGTCTTCAGTGTCCTCATGTGAGAGGAGGCACGGACTTTTTAAAGGTGGGGTCTGGTCGCAGGCCCTTTAATCATTGGCTCTCACCTTGGAAATGATTAGGTTGTTTTTGTGAGAACTGGACCTAGATCATGAAAAATATAATGGTTATATGAGCTGCAGCCTGGCCAGTGAATGACTCAGATTTCTGCGTGGCAGTCTGGTGATGGAGGAAGGTCATTGGTTAATTATAATAAAGAAACTGCTTGGCCCTCATAGGTTAAAATATAGGTGGGAGGAGTAAACAGAACAGAATGCTGGGAGAAAGAAGCTGAGTCAGGAGTTGCCATGGTTCTCCCACTCCAGACAGACGCAGGTTAAGATCTTCCCTGGTAAGCCACCTCGTAGGCTACACAGATTATTAGAAATGGGTTAGCCAATAAGAGGCTGGAACTAATAGGCCAAGCAGTGTTTAAAAGGATACAGTTTCTGTGTAATTATTTTGGGTAAAGCTAGACAGGTACGGGAAGCGGCCCGCCGCCTTTATTACAACAGAGTGGCGCCCAACGTGGGGCGCCAGATGAAGGTGTAAGTCATAAACAATCCCACACGAGTTTGGAATTATGATTAATAGGGTGGTATTTATTTAAAGGGGAAAAAACTTACAGATCACCATCCCAGACAACAGCCCTCTACACAATCAGGAAGGAGTCTAGTCGCCGGAAACAGAGCAGGAAGCAAAGAGAGTGTGAGGAGGGAAGTGGCCCCCTTTTTAAAGAGAGAGACCATGCCCCAATGGGCTGGTATCTCAGTGGCTATTGGCTGGAGGAGCGGAAGGATCTCCTGCAACAGTCTGGTGTCTCCTGTCCTCCAGGATCTGGTCATGCTGCTGATGCTTTCTATTATTTTGTCCTCACCAGAAGCTGAACAATGGGTCCACATGATCTAGGAATTCTAGGCCACAATGCTCCGAGTTAAATATATATTTTTAAGAACCCAGTTTCTTGAATTCTGACCCAGTAACAAAAATTGGACCAATCCAACAATACTTTAAAATGTAGTTTTAAAAGATGAGATTTTATTATGAAGTATAGGGTAGTATTTATCCTCCTACCTCTGTTTCTTTAGTAATGAGTTTATAGACATGTGCTAGCGTGTTTAGCTTTAAAAATGTATCATTGTCTATTAAAGAAAAAACATTTCTTGGCCCTATGATAGCCTGAATCATCCTTAGATTTATATGCTGAAGTCTATACTATATTTGGAAATAGATCCTTAAAGAGGTAATTAAGATAAAGCAAGGCTATTTGGGGTAGACCCTGATCCAATCTGAATGGTGTCCCCATGAAATGAGAAGATCTGGACACAGAGAGGACCAGGGTGATGCTCATGTACATATAAGGTGGCTGTCTACAAATCAGAAAGACTTCTTGGAATCCAAACCTGTTGACACCATGGTCTTCAATTTTCAGCCTTCCAAACTTGAAAAAATAAATTTCTATTAATATACTCCACCGCATGTTTTTCTTTGTTCTTCATGTAGCCCAGGTTAATTTCATGAGAGCCTCCTGCCTCATACCTTTAAATAGAGAGGTGCCTCCTTGTATAAACTAGTCCCATTATGGCCATAGACACCAAACCCTTTGAAGTGTGTTAATCCCACAGATGGGAGGAGAAAGACCACTGAACCAAATCATGGACAAATTAAGTAGAGCAATCAATTAATTAAAGCAAGATATTTTATTTGTAGGCATAGACTATCTCTTTCTAAATGTAGGGTTCAAGAGATCAACACTGGAAGGCAAATAGGTGGAGTTACAGAAGCAGAAAATAAGCATAGCAAGCAAGGTGGTCATGACAGCAAGGTGGTCATGACAAGGTGGTCATAACAACAGGTGGTCATAATAACCTTTTGAAACAAAGGCATGGTTGCCGTTTCTTGGAACAGGCAGTATAGAACCATTTGTAGTTAAGGTTATAGATGAGGCATAGCCCAATCCTTGAGAAACAGATTTAATCATAAGCAGGAATGAACCTATTTTGTCTTTGTTATAAGATGATTTTCAAACTTAAGATGGAGACAGGCTGGTTTGTCACCTGCACCCACATATTTTCACCTCTTGTTCCAGGTCCTTCCATATCCCACCACATCCTGACTTTTGCTTCTTCTATAGAAAATAGCTTCTCCCAAGATTACAAAAAGCTTCCACCACACCACAAAGAGCACCTTGACCAGTGTGCTTTATGTGAGAGTAAGCATTCAATCATTGCGACAAAATATACTTCAAAACCAATTTAAAGGAATGAGACTTATTTTGCCTCACAATGTCAAAGATGTCCATCCATGGTCAGCTGGCTCTGTTGTTTCTGGGTCTGTGGAAAGGCAGGACATCACACTTACCATATGGCAGCTGGTGAATTGGGGGTAAGCACACATCAGGGAGAAACTGCAGCCTTCAAAGGGATGCTCATTGTCCATCCTCTTCCAACTATTCTCTACTCCCTAAAGCTGCCACCACCTTCTGCTATCATCACCAGAAGGAACCAAGCCATCAGCATGTGAGCCTGTGTAGTCATTTGAGGGCCAAACCATAACCATGTGGAAAAGTGGGTGTTAACTGTTGGAATTGTTTAAGAAAGAAGTCCCAGCTAATCTGCCGCCTAAGGTAACAGGATAATAAATATACCCACTTTATTCCTTTCCAACATTTTTTTTGGTCTTTTTCAATATTTGGAATGGATGGAACACACGCTTTAGATTTACTTAGAAGCAGGGAGCTGTGTGAAGCTGTGGCCAGTCCCCTCAGGTCTGCATGTCTTCTGTTGAAGGAGCTTACATGTGGTGGTTTGCAGCGTGCTCTCTCTAAAAGTGCGCTGTGTGCAGACTTCTTCCTTTTTAGGTATTGGAATAACACTGCTTCCAGTGCTGTTCAGACCCATCAGTATCTTGTGCATCTCACCAATTTTCTTCATTTTCTCTTAGCTTCAAAAGACCCATGATTAGGGCCTGGCTTCTATGAGTCTCAAAAGTTACTTGAACACTGGTGAAGAAGCTTGTGATCCCGGTGCCTGTCCTGCCCCTGACTATCATTTTCATCTCTACCCCTGGTGTCTCTGGGGATTTCTTTGCAGCTGGCAATGATGCTGATACCATTCTGAGAAGATTGAATAGGACAATGACTGCCAAGGCAAGCACCCCATGTGACAGGGACTTTGGTCTTAGTGTCTGTCATTAACTGTTTTTTTTTTGTTGTTGTTGTTGTCTTTCTGGAAGAAAGGATTTTAAGTGACCTTTCAGAATCAAGGACCGGTAACTCAGTGTGTTTAAATAAACATTTGGAGAGTCAAGGCACAGAGACTACCAAAATACCTAAGCAGAGCTGCAATGCTTTGACAAAAGAAAGAATTTGGATCCGAATTTAGGGTGTGGGTGGTTCCTATCACATCCCCATGGTACCCAGGCCAGGTGCAGCAGGGTGGAGGAGGGAGGAGGCAGAGGGACTTTCCTAACCAATCCATCAACCAAACCCTGTCGTATGAGAGCTATGTGTCAGACCCTGGAGGCAAGAGGGCAGTCTCCTCCCAACTGGCACCAAACTCTTTTCTCCAGATTTCCCTCCTCATCTCAATGCCATGCCTGCCTCTGCAGCTTCCCAGGCAGTTTCTCTGAAACCAGCTCCCCCTTACTCTAACACCTCTGCTTTCCCAGCTTCACCTGCCTGACAAGTTCCTCCTTGGTATCCTGCTGCTTGGAATAGTTGCCAATAGTTCAATAAGCTTGCTTTCGTCGTATGTGTTTTGCATCTTGCAGTAAGGATTCAGAAATGCTCCCATTTTAAAACAGAGAGGGAAAGCCAGATACACAGTGGAAATCCATGATAGCAATGGACAGAATGGTGTAGCAGAAGAAAGCAGGATGCCACCAGCCCTGCAGACTGCCTTTAACACTCCTTCTTCCAGATTTCCAGGATCGCTCCATAGTCGTCTCCTCCCTACCCACAACCCTGTCCTCCAGGAGCCTTCGGCATTTGAGAGCCGGGTCTCTACTTGACTTCAGTTACTCTTGGACACTGCAGTCTAAATCTGCAAACTGTAAATAGGCATGGGCACTAACAGGAGACCTTGTAACTTGTACTGCTGCTGGAATCCTCACCCCTGTCTCAAAGCACATTCCAGAAGCTTCTATTTTGTCTAGTTTTCATGTCATTCTATAATCCAAGGATTTTGTTTTCTTTCAAGCTCAACTATACCATTTTTCAAAATATATACTGCTCAGTAATGTCAGTTATAAAACATACACACTTCAGGGTAGACCAGTTTGCCTGCCTCCACTCTATTTAGCTTCGAAGTATGAACTAGAACACATATACAAAGGTAAGTACACGGGCTAAACCCTTGCAGCTCCAAGATCCATACAACCTACTTAATTCCACTGATTTGGGGAATTGCTTTAAGTTTTGAATGTTAAGTGTTCTAGTGTTGCTGGAATTAGCAGTCCATACAATGAAATGTCTCTCTGTACTTAACTCATCCACAGTCAAAAAATTCAAAGACAATACAGTAATATACATAATCCAGACTCTCTGTGTATTTTCTATCTTTATGTGGCTTATTTTTTTTACTCGTTTTATTCCTTTAATCTATTCTGTCTGTACTCTTTTATATACTGTTACTGACTCTTTAAAGACTTTTATTTTTTAAAACTATTTACTTCTTTTTATAACTGTCTATACCCATTTTCCTCCCTCTCTCAAGCCTACATACATTTTTTAAACACAATGTGTCTTGGTTAGAGGTCTTTTATGTCTGAATCTATGCTATTGTATATCTGAAATCCTTTTCTAGCAAGGAACATTTTAAAATGGTAAGCAGTATGGTCATGGCAGCCCTGGATGCTGGCTCTGCTCCTCTTGGCCTTTTCATATGGCAGAGGTACATATACTGCCAGCTCTGGGACTACTGGGTGAGAGCCATGCTCATACCTCAACTCCGGGAAACACTGTGAAACACATAAACCATTTTGGTCTGAGTAAAAGCTAAATCTGCTATGTAGTGTGCTGCATGGCCTAGAAATGTCTCCATGTATGGTGGTGGGAATCTGCCATGCTTTCCTGCCTGTGCACACCTAGCAGACCTGATTCAGCTGCTTGCCCAGGTGGGGGTGCTGAGCAGCAGGCATGCCCTCAGCTACTTTATTCCTAACCCAAGCAGGCATACAAGCACCCAGACCTGAAATGTGTGACTGGCCACACAGGTTATCCCCAAGTTGGGCGCCATTTGTAGGTAGAGACCGCTCATTCAATCCCAGACATCCAGGCCCTAGTAATCACACAGAAAGTATGTCAATTACAACACTGCTTGGCCTATTAGCTCAAGCTTCTTATTAACTAACTCCTATATCTTAAGTTAACCCATTTCTATTATTTTATGTATGGCCATGAGGCTGTGGCTTACTGGGTAAAGTTCTTGTGTTTGTCTCCTTCAGCAGCTACATGGTGTCTCTGTGACTCTGCCTATTCTCACTCTATATGTCTTTCAACCTGGTTATATTCTGCCCTGATATAGGCTGAAGCAGCCTTTTTATTAACAAATGGTAATAAAACACATTGATAGCATGCAGAGGGGAATTCCACATTACTATTCTATTTTGTTTTTTGAGACAGGTTTTCTCAGTAGCTATGGAGCCTGTCCTGGAACTTGTTCTGTAGACCAGGCTGTCCTCAAACTCACAGAGATCCACCTGCCTCTGCCTCCTGAGTTCTGAAATTCTTTTTTTAAACCATTTGCTAATATTTTTAATGCTTTGACCTTTTAATATAGTTTCCCATGTTGTGGTGATCCCCTCATCACAATTTTTTTTCCTGTTGTTATTTTACAACTGCAGTTTTACCAATGTTGTGAATCTCAATTCAAACATCTAACATGCAGGTGGTCCTAGGCTACCCATGTACAATCCCCCCCAAAATGAGATCCATAGACTTGGACACTATTTCAAGCTTTCTGTGAATCTGCTGAGGTCATTGTTTTGCTGCATTACTAGAAATAAACATAGTTACATAGTTTCTGGCTAACATTTGGTGATTATGGCTATGACCCTAAGTTTTAGCTTTATATTTCAAGTCCAAACATCTAAAAGTCACTTTTGTATTTCCATCCATTTGCATGCAAAATTCGAGAAGTCATTGTTTTTTACCGCAGCGTAGTACTCTAATGTGTAGATATTCCACACTTTCTTCATCCATTCTTCCATTGAAGGGCATCTAGGTTGTTTCCAGGTTCTGGCTATTACAAATAATACTGCTATGAACATAGTTGAACAAATGCTCTTGTCGTATGATAGGGCATCTCTTGGGTATATTCCCAGGAGTGGTATTGCTGGGTCCAGGGGTAGGTTGATCCCGAATTTCCTGAGAAACAGAAACACTGATTTCCAAAGTGGTTGCACAAGATTGCATTCCCACCAGCAATGGATGAGGGTACCCCTTCCTCCACAGCCTCTCCAGCAAAGGCTATCATTGGAGTTTTTTATTTTAGCCATTTTGACAGGTGTAAGATGATATCTCAAAGTTGTTTTGATTTGCATTTCCCTGATTGCTAAGGAGGTTGAGCATGACCTTAAGTGTCTTTTGGCCATTTGAACTTCCTCTGCTGAGAATTTTCTGTTCAGTTCAGTGCCCCATTTTTTAATTGGGTTAATTAGCATTTTAAAGTCTAGTTTCCTGAGTTCTCTATATATTTTGGAGATCAGACCTTTGTCTGTTGTGGGGTTGGTGAAGATCTTCTCCCAGTCAGTAGGTTGCCTTTTTGTCTTGGTGGCAGTGTCCTTTGCTTTACAGAAGCTTCTCAGTTTTAGTAGGTCCCATTTATTCAATGTTGCCCTTAATGTCTGAGCTGTTGGGGTTACACATAGGAAGCAATCTCCTGTGCCCATCTGATGTAGGGTACTTCCCACTTTCTCTTCTATCAGGTTCAATGTGTTCTGACTGATAGTGACTTGAGTTTTGTGCATGGTGATAGATATGGGTCTATTTTCATTCTTCTACAGGTTGACATCCAGTTATGCCAGCACCATTTGTTGAAGATGCTTTCTTTCTTTCATTGTATACTTTTGGCTCCTTTATCAAAAATGAGTTGTTCATAGGTTTGTGGGTTAAAATTTGCGTCTTCTATACGATTCCATTGGTCGATTTCTCTATTTTTATGCCAGTACCACACTGTTTTCATCACTGTAGCTCTGTAATAGAGTTTGAAGTCAGGGATGGTAATGCCTCAAAAAAAAAAAATAAAAAAAAATAAAAGTCACTTTTGAGTTAGTAATATAATATTGGTCTTTCTGGGTCTGGGTTATCTCACTCAATATGATGTTTTCTAGATCCATTCATTTGCCTGCAAATTTCAAGATGTTATTTTTTTTTTGCTATGTAGTACTCCATTGTGTAAATGTACCACGTCTTCTTTATACAGTCTTCAGTAGAGAGGCATTTAGGTTGTTCCCAGGTTCTGGCTATGACAAACAATGCTACTATGAACATAGTTGAGCACATGTTCTTGTGGTATGATTGAGCATGCTTTTGGTATATACTCAAAAGTGGTATTGCTGGGTCTTGAGATAGGCTGTTTCCTACTTCTCTGAGAAATCACCATACTGATATCCAAAGTGGCTGTACCAGTTTGCAATCCTACCAGTAATGCAAGAGTGTTCCCTTTACTCTACAACAATCTCTCCAGCATAAGTTGTCTTCAGTGTTTTTGACCTTGGCCATTCTTGCAGATGTAAGATGGAATCTCAGAGTTGTTTTTATTTGCATTTCTCTGATGGCTAAAGATGTTGAGCATTCCCTTAAGTGTCTTTCAGTCATTTTAGATTCCTCTATTCAGAGTTCTCTGTTTAGGTCTGTACCCCAATTTTTATTGAATTATTTGTTCTTTTTATGACCAATTTCTTGAGTTCTTTGTATATTTTGGAGATCAGCTCTCTGTCTGATGTCAGTGAAGATCTTTTCCCATTCTGTAGCTGCCATTTTGTCTTGTTGACTATGTCCTTTACTTTAGAGAAGCTTCTCAGTTTTAGGAGATCGCATTTATTAATTGTTGCTCTCAGGGTCTGTGCTACAGGGGTTATATTTAAGAAGTGGTCTCCTGTTCCAATGCGTCCCACTTTCTCTTCTATAAGGTACACTGTGGTTGGTTTTATGTTGAGATCTTTGATCCATTTGGGCTTGAGTTTTGTGCAAGGTGATAAATATGGATTTATTTTCATTCTTCTACATGTTGATATCCAGTTATGCCAGCACCATTTGTTGAATATGCTTTCTTTTTCTCTTTTCTATTTTTCATTACACTACTCTTAATGACCATCATATCTGTAGTTGTGTCTTCTCTTCACTGCTGACATGGCTGATATGTGAGTTTAATAATCTTTGGTAGACCATTCTTCTCAAGGAGAATTTAACCACAATATTTCAAAGTACCAACTGTAGTTTTGTTAGTCCTGACTGTGTGCCAGATATTTTTCTCCTTTGTTTCTCCAAGAAAACTAAACGCACAGTTTTATTCTCAACTTAAATACAGCTAAATTTATTCTTCAACTTTGATTATGGTTTGTTTAGAAATTTTGCACATTTACAAGTGTGGTTTTTTTCTTACTGTTAGACTTAATTGCCCTTATTTATATTCTAGATTCATGTTCCTTGTATGACATAAGTGTGAAAAGTGTTTTCTAGTCTGTAAAGAGTTTTATCTATCTTTTCATAGTGTTTTATTTGGAAGGTTAAGATCTTGTTTTAATAAAGACCAAATGAACTTTTAAAAATGAATTATGATTTTTTGCTATTGAATATAAGAAACTTTTACAACATTCACGGTCAAATTTTTTTTCTATCATATTCTAGAAACTTTATAATTTTAGGGTTTACATTTAATTCAGTGACCCATTTTAACTTAAACTTTGAGCAAAGTGTGCAATGTACATAAAATTAATTTATTTCTCCTCCCCATCTCTTCCTTCCAAGCAGGTTATATAACTTCCCAGTACTGTAAATTGAAGAGATTACATCTTCTCCATTGAGTTGTCTTTCTATAGGTGTCAAGCATGAATTGATTGCATTGTGTCAGTCTCTTTCTGGGTCCTGATCTACTGATTTCAGTTTGATTCCTTTGCTAATATGCTGTCTCTGTTATTAATCTTTATGATATGCCTTGTAATCACATAGTGTAGGATATCTAACCTGTGTCTGTCCATTTAAATTTCTTTACAAATTTAAGATCAGATTGCTGATATATAGATAAGAAAATGATGATGGAGTTTATACGGAGATTGCATTGACTTTTTATACATCAACTTACAATGAATTGCCTTCTTAACAACATTGGGAATGTCAATCCAGAAATATGGCACATCTGCCTTATGAAGGCTTTCTTTCATTTTTTTTAGTGTTTTATAGTTTTTAGAAAATATATACTGAATATATTTTATTAGATGGCATGTTAGTACTCAGGGTACTATTTTGAGTAGAACTTTAATACTGAATTACAGCTGTTTGCTACTATCCCATAGTAGCTGAATTAATTTTGTGTGCTGAGAATGTCAATGTATTAGAATGAACGTGTGGTATTCCTGACATTTAAACTCATCCATTGAAGTTCTGATGGCCAATGTTATGGTATTTGGAGGCAAAGTGTTTGGGAGTTAGTGAGACTTAGATGAGGCTATATAAAACTGGGCTCTTCATGTTGAGCTTGGTGTCTCCATAAAAAGAGACACCAAAGCATGTGTGTTCTCTTCCTGCCACCTTCTCTGATATATACCAACAGAAGATCATATGAAGTGTGATTCTAATTAGTCTTAATAATAAAAACCCGGTGTCAGATATTGTGATAAATGCTGAAATATCAGAGAAATAAAGGACCAGTCGTACTCACCTTTTAGCCCTCCAACTACTCTGACTGAAAAGGGCTGAGATCCGGTCTATACCCTGCCTTATCACTTCCTGTCTGTCTGTACAGACCTCCAGGGCTCTATGGTTAACTCATGGCTGGTTCCACTCTCTGATCTCCAGGCAAGCTTTATTTGTCAGAACACAAACAAAATATCACAAGTTTCCTCCTTTTTGTCTAAAATTAAAAAGAGAAGGTTAAAACTAACATAGAAAAACTATATACAATAAGTATATACAATATATGTAGTCAAGAATTACATTAACAATGTTCAGCCCATTAGCATTTGACAAATTTCGAGAAAATATTTCATCATTTATCCTATGTTGGTGAGTACAAAGTGTTGTTCCTAATTCACCATTTATTGTAATTTGCATTACCAACCCCAAACTATCTTTTGATCTCTCTCAACCCTATACACTTTACACCTCTTTAGTGTTTTTTTTTCTGAATTGTTAACAAAGAAAACTATATCTAGTCTTCAACTCTATCAGAGACCTGAGAAGGATATAATATTACCTGAATAACCAGGAAGTGCAAGCATGTGACTTTCAAAAAAAAAATGTGAGAAATGCCAGAAACAGCTAGCTTCCCGAACAGCCACCCAAGGTTTCTCTGTAATTTTGGGCATCCATTTTTGGCTTACATGCCTAGAATATCTGACAGACTTTTCTGTAAAAAAGGATATTCTGAATGGCTGTCCTACCTTGTCTTGCTAAAGTTTGGCGATCAATCACTTTCTTTTGTGTCCTGCTCATCCAATTTGGACAGCAAATGTCAGCAATTGAGGGAAGGGTACTTTCTTACCCAGTGGGTAACTTCTGTAACAAAGAAAGTAAACTTCATATAGAGTTTCTTCGATGCCCATCATCTTCTCTGAATTAGATTGGTGTTGCCAGGAGTAGACATGTTTCATTGTCATTAAAAAAAAGAACCCATGTTAATAAAACACCTTAAATGCCATATTCTGTAGATCTTTGAAGATTTGCATTACATTATTAAATGAGCTGTATAGGTACAATACCTTGAACAAGAGTAGAAGTGTGTGTACAGTATGTTCTAACAAAAATAACCTTAAATTTATACCAATATATAAAAATCCACATCAATGTAAAATATTTGAGGTTAGTAGTTGCTTTTTTGGTTTAAAAATAGATTCAATAATATCCTCTATTATCTTAGGATTTCTATAACATATAGACAGTATAATAAGAATAATCTCAATTTTGTATCAACATACAAAAATCTAAGCCAATGTAAAATATTTAAAACTAGTAGTTGCTTTTTGACTTAAAAGTGGATTCAAAAATATATAGAAATTGTATTTCTATATCCCCCCTTTTTTTCAGAACAGGAGTGTATGCTCCTTTTTAAGTTTTTATTTTTATTTTTGAGCACAGGATTCTTAATCTCAGGGTCATTGATTTGAGCTTCACATTGGGTGCCAGATAAAGTGCAATCCTAATTAGTCTTAATAATAAAAACCTGGAGTCAGATATCATAGTAAATGCTGAAAGATCAGAGAAGTTAATGACCACGACACCACAGTCACCTCTCACCTCTCTGCTCAGACCGCAAAGGACCAAGATCCTCTCTACACCCTGCCTTATCACTTCCTGTCTGTCTGTACAGACCTCTAGACCTTTATGGTTAATTAGTAGCTTCCTCTACCCTCTGATCTTCTGGCAAACTTTGTCAGAACACAAAATACAGTCATGAACGTATACAGTGATACCACTCCTAAGTCATGAGAGGAGCTCTGAGATTGGAACTGATTTGCTGCTTTGGTGGTTTGCATAAGAATGTCTCCCATAGATTCATATATTTGAACTGTTTGAAAGGATTAGAGGGTGCGGTCTTGTTGGAGGAAGTATGTCTCTGGGGGTGGGTTTTGAGGTTTCAAAAGCCCATGCTAGACCCAATCTCTCTTTCTCTGCCTAAGGATCATCATGTAAAACTTCCAATCACTCCTCCAATGCCCACCTGCATGTTGCTGTTCTCCTAAACCTCTGAAATGATAAGTCAGCCCCCAAATGGATGCTTTCTCCTTTCCTTGGTCACAATGTCTCTTCACAGCAATAGAAAAATGTTTTCATTTTGAGTGCACTGGTCTCGAGATCTGTAAGAAGTACATTTCTGTCATTTAAGCCAACCTGACTGTAACATTTTGTACACACAAATAAATGTCTATTCTCATTTATTACTTTCGGAAGACTTTTTAAGTAGACTGGGCTTTCTCCAGAGAGAAGGATGTAGCCTCTGAAGAAATACAGCTTTAATTTTCTTTAGCATTAGCCATGATGATGTGCTGAGCTATCGTTGAAATTTAGAGAAACATTTAAAAGCTAGTAATGCTGGATGTGCGTATTTAAATATTCGACCATGAATTATATTTAATTTTACCTTCAAAAGTTTGCAGTCCAGGAATGCTAGAGTACTGGTTTTTCACAAGTTGCCTGTTGCATTCTCTACTCTAATCAAGTGTCCCACTCGCTAGATCTGAGGCCTGGCCCTGGATGTGCACTTCTATCTGGGGAATCATTGTTCAGACCGAGAGGAGAGCAGGGTAGAGGGATATACACTTCCTTGCTAAGAATCTCGTACCTTCTCACCTGGCCTGGAGTTCACCAGAAAGGACGATGGGTGACATAGTCTTCCCTGATCTTAAGGCATGACCTCTCTGCTATGATGCAGGGAGCAATTTCCTTGATTTGATATGGGGACATCTGGAGATGATGCACACACCAAAGGTACTGCTACTCAACTCTCAGTGTGAATGTAAATTGTTGTCATCATTAAGATTTTTCACAGGGCAATTTTTAGATATGGTTTGTGTTTTTTTCTTGTTGTTATAGAAAAGTCAAAACAATGGGACATCGTTTCCTTTAATTATCCTAAGATGGAATTCAGCATTTGTGTCCTAAGCTCCTTTGGCTGGTTGCTGACAGTGGGAGAGAAGTTAAAATAACAGTCATTATTTGATGTATAGAGGATAACTCTGTCTCTATGATGGAGAGATGGGTCAAGGGTTAAGAGCATCTATTGCTCTTGCAGAGGTCCTGGGTTTGGTTCCCTGCTCCCATATGGCAGCTCACAGCCACTTGTAATTCCAGAGACTGACACCCTTTTCCAACTTCTGAGGGCACAAGGCACAGACACGGAACATATAAATACACGCAGAAAAACACTTAGCCACATAAAATAAAATTTAAAAACTATATGACTCTCAGGTTGGGAAGGTAGTTCAGTGACAGAGAACTTGACTAGCATGCAGGAGGCACTGTGCCCTTCCCAGCATGGCAAGAAAATGAATGTGTGGCAGGGAAGGAACTCTTTGTTTCTAAACCTGACTAGTTTCTGTCTCTAAGGTATCATGAAGTCTTTCTGTAAGCAATTCAACTAGATAAGGTTTTAAGTAAGTATCTATTCATTTAATGACCTTTGACCTGCAGGGGAACAGTCAGCAGCAACTGTTGTTAGTATTTCTGTAGTGTCCCTGT
This sequence comes from Microtus pennsylvanicus, assembly GCF_037038515.1. NCBI lineage: Eukaryota > Metazoa > Chordata > Mammalia > Rodentia > Cricetidae > Microtus > Microtus pennsylvanicus. The sequence continues at coordinate 34,436,150 of NC_134591.1, read as the reverse complement.
TAAGATGCTAAGATTGTTATCTTCAATTCCTTTGGGATCCAGCTACCTAGGAAACAAAAGCGTCTGTGCGCTTTGCCTTTATGTGCCAATCTGCTTTGTAAAGACTTACTTTTTCTTAGACTATGTGTATATGTGGGTTTGTGATTGTAAGTGCAGGTAATCCTGGAAGCCAGAGGCATTGGAATACCCTGAGCTCTAGTTACAGGCTGTTGTGAGCCACCCTGTGTGGGTGCTGAGAGTTGAACTCGGTTCCTCTGGAAAAAGTTAACCACCAAGTAGATTATAACCACCGAGCCATCTCTCCAGCCTCATGAGTACCAATTTATGGAGGTAACAAAGTAAGGTTTGCTTTATTGGTAAAAAATCTAGAAAAAAGAGTAGTTTTGGTTTTTTTTTTTTTGTTTGTTTGTTTTGTTTTTTGAGACAGGGTTTCTCTGTAGTTTTGGAGCCTGTCCTGGAACTAGCTCTGTAGACCAGGCTGGCCTCAAACTCACAGAGATCTACCTACCTCTGCTTCCCAAGTGCTGGGATTAAAGGCATGCACTGCCACCGCCCAGCAAGTTTTGGTTTTCTTTTGCAAGTGAATAGCAGAGCCTCTATGTTCTGAGTTGCCTAGCTTCAGAGAGTTGCTAATCGTTTTTAGGTTTTAAGTCCAAGCAAAAGTTTCTCTGTGTTCAAAAGGTGCTTTAGGTTGAATCTATTGATTATAAATCCAGCCACACTAAGAAGGGTAAAGGCAGGAAGTTGAGGTTGGAGGTAGGTGATGTCTAAGAGATCCTTTAAGAGAACCTAGGGAAACAGAGTCAGGGGCCTCTGTGCTGTGGGCCTCTTGTGAAGACCATCAGAAGGAAATATACTGCATGAAGCGTAGTCAGGCTGGCTCAGCATGTAACCACTGTTAAGTCTTGGTAGAAGAGCTGTGGCTCAGCCTGTCCCACCCAGAGTGACTGGGACTGATGATTTCCAGGACAAGCTGGACCTGGCCATACACCAGATATGACATCCACCTGGCATGTGTGCACAGAGGAAAGCCTTGTGGCATGGCGAGAAGGCCACCATCTGTAAGTCACAGAGACTTGACCTTAGAAGAAACCAAAGCCACCAGTCTGGGCGATGATGTTCAGCTTCGTGACCTATAATAGATAGCTGTTTCATGCATAGGGCTGTGGTCCTTTGTTAGGACAGCCTTAGTGACAAACACAGAGATGAACCAAGGCTAACAGCAGGATGTGCCCTTTGTTGGGGCCAGTGAACACCAGTAACAAGCAGCCTCCAGCATCCAGGCTCAGATTAATAGGCAGAGGACAAATGGCCAAGGAGACAGATGCCAAGTGAAGAAGAAGAATCCACCATTGCGTCCATCAGGAAGCCAGTCAGGTATTTCTTATGGAGACTTGCGGGTCCATCTCTCCTTCCCTGCTCTTATCAACTGTCAAACGTATCCCCCTGTTACTTACAGGTCAGGGTTGTCTCGGAGCATCCAGGCTGATGAGTCCGAATGAGCATGTGCAGACGATCCTGCCTTCATTGATCTGCACAGCAGAGCTAGGGAAAGGGAAGGATGATTTAACGCCTGTTTTCCAAGACCGAAGGATTCTTTTTTTTTTTTTCAGCTCTCACCAAGGAGCAGACAAAGGAAACAGGCTTCACCTGTAACAGGAGGGGCTGTGTTAGACAGCAGGGAGATTTATCGGGCAAGGAGGCTGAGGGCCCTGGAGTGAGTTATAGTCTTGCTTTACCTGGAGATCTTCAAAGTAAGATATACTTCCTCTGACAGGCGCACTCAGGGGTGGTGTTGGGGTGGGATTCCTCGCCGGAGGCAGGGAAATGGACTCCAGCGACCTTTGAAGGTTGAGTCCGGCCTTCTGAGTCCAGCAGAAACTAAGACAGGAAAATTTCTGGTCTTGACATCCATCATGTGGATGAATATGAGCCTCTGCTGTTTCATAAGAATGGAGATTCGGGCCTGACTGCTCTATCAGTCAGGGCTCCAGCAGGAAACAGATGGCCCAGTCAATCGAAAATGATTTGAGAGGGTTTAATAAAGACACTATTTACAAAGGTCTGGGCAAGATGGAGATTATACACGATGTAGCAGTACTCTAAGGCTCTTAGTGCCTCCACTGGGGTACAGAAAACTATCTTGGGGCGGGGGGCTGCAATGTTTTATTGAGGAATGTTGCCAGTTAGAGAGATCCCAGGACCAGAGCTCTGAAAGAGGCTTACTGAGGATCCTTGTCCCTCTTTACCAATCTACTCAAGAAAACCCCTTGACCAGACCAAACAAGCAGGAAGAACTTTGGGAAAGAGTGAGAGAGAAGATCAATTTGAAGAGGTGAATCAATTTCTCCTCCCGTTCCAGCACGGGGCGCCTTCTGTGTGCTCAGCAGACTTTTACTGATGTGAGACGCAGCTGACACATGTACTCCTTTCTACGAACCTCTGAGTGGCCAGAAAGGTTACAGTCAAGAAGCTATTAAAATAAGTAAGGCAGGAAAGTTACTGAAGCCTCTTGTGACTCAGTGTATTCATCAGAAAAACTGGGATAATCATGGAGTCAGGATATATACGCTAGTCTCTGGAAGCATTAAGAATAACGCACAATGTTAAGAGGGCTCACTCAAATATGTCAGCTATTACCATCGTCCTTATTAGTGTGCACATCTCTCTGACAGTCTCTTGGGAGCTATCTCCTCTGTGAAGACTTCTTGGACTGGCCATCTCTAGACTGTGGCCCCTGCTGCGGTTTGAATACGTCTCCCAAAAGATTCTATGTTGGAAACTACATCCTCAAACTATGATATTTGGAGGTAGAGTTTTTGAAAAACAATTGGGATTAAATAAGGGCGGAGCACTTATACTGGCATTAGTGACTTTTCATGGAGAGCTAGAGTAGCAAGCCAGCATTCAGGCTCAGTTTTGCCATGTGATACTTTCTGCCGTGCTCTCATGAATCAAGAAGACCTTAATCAGAGGCTAGCATCATGCAGTTAGACTGCCCAGCCTCCAGAACCATGGTTAAATACATTTTTACTAGTTACCTAGCCTTAGGTATTTTGTTACAGCAACAGAGAACACAAAAGGACATCATTTCTCATTTAGATAAGGCCAGTGTACAGTTACCTGGCTTGCATATCTGCTTCCTCTGTTAAACTTTTCACCGTGTTGGGATTATTTTGGTTTTATCTCCTTTGATAGTCTCAAGTTCTAGTACATAGGAGATATTTGATAAAATTTGTTGTGTGGTCCAGGCATCGTCAAGAATCCAGCTGTCTTAGTGGCCAAGCAGAGAATTCTTCTCTTGAGAGTTAAACAAGAATTACTTACCTTGTTTTCCCTTAGGGTGAAGTTGGCTTTAAAAAGTTATCAGAAAGAAACAAATGAGAACACGGATTTGTCATTCATTGAACTCTTAGTCTCTCTTCCTAAAAGAGAAAAGGGGTGTGGCTGGGGAAGAGTGGTTTCAGCAGCACCTTTTTCTGGGGTCCAGGGATTTTTTTCTTCCATAGTTTTCAGAGCCAGAGCCCAGTGTATGTATGCCATGAATGATGTTCAAGATAGCTTTGGAGTTACCTCCTATTGGGTCAACTCCCAAAGTCAGGGACATGCTTCTACTTTAGTGTTAGAACATGGCGTCTTTCTTTTCTAATGCCATGAAAGAGCACCATGACCAAGGCAACTTAAAAAAATATACCATTTGTCAGATGATGGAGGCACATGCCTTTAATTCCAGCGCTTGGGAGGCAGAGGCAGGCAGATCTCTGTGAGTTCAAGGCCAGCCTGGTCCACAAAGTGAGTTCCAGGACAGCCAGGGTTGTTACACAAAGACCCTGTCTTGAAAAAGAAAAAAAAAGCATTTAATTTGGGGGTTCATGGTTCCAGAGGTTATGATCGTCATGGTGGGGAGCGTGGTGGTAGCAGGCAGGCATGGTGCTGGACCAGTAGTTGAGAGGTTGTATCCTGATCCGCAAGTTCAGGCAGAGGAAGAGAGCTAACTGGGGATGGCACAGGCTTTCAAAACATCAAAGCAACCCCAAAGACACCTCTTCCAAGGCCACACCTTTTAATCCTTCCCAAACAGTTCCACCTATTAGGGAACAAGTATTCAAATCATATAGGCTATGGTGGGGGGCGGGGCTGTTCTCATCAAACCACCACACCTGCTGAGGTATAGGAGTAAGTTGCAACCCACAAAAACCCCTCAATATAAATGAAAGGGGAACGCATTATCACAAGGAAAATGTAAGAGTTGGAGGGTGATTTTATATACTTTACAGCCTTAAGAGGTATATGAATCCTTACTTTGAATCTTTGTATATGAATCCTTACTTGGTTCTTTACTTAGACAAATCATTAAAAATTAAAAATCAAAAAATTGTATGTATAGATGTTTTGTCTGCATGTATATATACTATATACTATATGTATTCAGTGCCCCCAGAGGCCAGAATTGGACACTGGATCCTTTGGGACCACACTTACAGATAGTTGTGACCTGCCATATGGGTGCTGGAAATTGAACCTGGATCTTCTAGAAGAGCAGCAAGTGCTCTTAACCTCTGAGCCATATTGCCAGCCCCCAAATTATTAAAAAAAATGGAGACAATTGGTAGTATTTGAACAATGATAGCCGATAATATCAAGGAATTTTCTCAACATTTTGATATATAAAAATTGTATCCCAAATATATTTCATAAAAGAACCTTGTCTTTTGGCGATGTAGTTACGCCTATAAATGAAATTATATGGTAATTGAGATTTGCTTCAGAATAATCTAAGCATGGCCAGGAAGAAGACAGGAGCAGAGAGTCCAAAGTTGATTGTAAATGATAAATTGTAGGCAAAGTTAACTTGACAATTCTGTCTATTTTTATATACACATGGTATTTTTCTATAATTTAAAGTGCAACGTGAACCAGACTTGAAATCTGGTTATCCAAAAGGCTGATGGAGGAAGACTATAAATCCTAATCCATCTTGGGCTACAGAGTATGTTCAAGGCTAGACTGGGCTATCTTGGGTAAATTGGTGAGATCCTGTCTCAAAATAAGAAATAAAAAATGGGCTGGGAAAATAGTTGAGCTGTAGCGAATATGCTTGTTATATGTGAGCACCAACGTTCAATTTCTAGTAACACACACACGTCAGAAAAACAATTAATTCAATTTCAATGCCATGAAATAAGCATACTTTGAACAGGTTTTGTGCAAAAGAGTACTCAGTTCTGAATGTTGGTTAGCATTAAGGTGAGGCAGGAAAGGCATGGTGATCCGGGTGAGGGAGAACATGAACAAAGACACAGAGAAACACAGTGCCGAATGCAGCATATTCTCTGGGAAGACAGACGGACTTGATTTGGGGAGAAGAGGTGAGTGCTCTGGTTTGACTGGCATACAGTGGGCACTGATGACACCAGCATGCCCAATGAGCTGGTAGGAGCCAGCGTGCCTGTTGTTTTATTAGCAGTGCTGGCTGAATGGGACTGGAATCCGTACTGAATGTGCTGGATGCAAAGCCAGCACGGGCTGAGCTGACGCTCTTTGGAGAATCTCTTTTCTTCTTTACAAGACAAAGGCCACCCTGGGTCTTGCTCATGGCCAGTGGGACCTTTCCTACTTAGTCATGTTCATTTCCCAAAGAGCCAGAACTTGAAGGTCCAGAAATGATGGCTGACGTAACTTCCCTTGTCCCTGCTGGTAAGAATCAGTTGCTTGGCCAACCCTGTCCAGGAAAATGAGACCAGGGCCAGTGTTGCCCTGAAGCTGGGTTCTCTCCATCCTAATCTAGTGTTGATGCCTGTCTATCCCACTGCATTCTCATCTGTGTCTATGGCGCTGTTCTCACTTCTCCCCCCAGGAAGGAAGATATTGCTGTATTCATTTGACAGGCGAGGAAACTGAGAACCCAAGTGCAGAGATAATTTGCTTAATGTTCTGTGGCCAATAAAAGATGGGAGTGGGATTCTCTCTAGTTCTCTGGGTTCTTTGATCTCTTTTCTCCTCCTGCCTCTCCCCATCCTCCTCCTCCTCCTCTGTTCATCCCCTCCTCACTGACCCTCTTGAGACAGGGATCTATCTGTGTAGTTCAGCTTGGCCACAAACTCATAATTCTCCTGCCTCTATTTCACATGTACTGGGATTACAGGCCTGTCTCACCTCACCAAGGAGTACACTTGTTTCAAGCTCAGCTTCTCCCTGTAACTTCCCTGTCCTCCAGGATTTCAGGGCTCCTTTCTTCTGGTTGAACCAAATAATAACAGGCTGTTCTGTGATTGGTAGTTGGCTGGGAGGGTGTTCTACATGTATCAACTGTTTCAGGTCCTAAAGGAGGCACCAGAGTCTTTTCCATTTTGTAGATGGGGAAATTGAAGAACTGACGGTTGGCAGCATTCAGAAAATGAGAAATCAACATGTAAATCCTAGATTAAATTTCTTGGGCTACTTCTTTCTGTTTAGCCGAGAATTCACCCAAATGAAGGTGTGAGAATACGCAGGAAGAGAATTTCTTTTACCACTGCACTGAAATCTCTGCATGGCGGTCCTTTCTTTGGTTGTCGCATTCACGTAGCATTTATAACACGGCAGGCTAAACACATTTTAATTCATTAGATATCCATAATGACCATGTCATAATTATTCCCATTTTATCAATGGGGAAACTGAGGTATTAGCCAATACCACAGAGCTAATGAAGGAGAGCGCTAGGGGTCAACCCAGCCAGTTTGGTACCTGAGTCCATGGTCTTGATTTCAGTATGGTCCCATGTCCAAGCCCTGCACTGGGATACCCCCTGTCCTAGATGGTTTAGGCTGACTTGGATTCCAATCTCATGAGGGTAAATTATAAAGACCAAAGTGATTAGGGACTGATTTGACTTAACTTAAGCTCTAAGTCAAGTATTAAGAAGTTGCTCAATTCAACTTGGTCAGAAATGCATTGTAAGGACTGACCGTGCCTCTACATTAGTTGCCATCAGAGCAGAACTACAGCGTTTGCCGCAGGAGAGTTTAGTGCTTAGTAGCCATTACTGTCCTTTTTGGGCTCTGCTCTGCTCACTTCTCTTGCATTCTGTCTTGAGCCTGCAGCCCACTGCTTACTCCCTCTCCGCGGCTCTAACTTCTTCAATGCTCTGCTCACCTCAGTCCACTGTACGATGCTCACTTCCTCTCCTCTTCAAGTCTAGCCTTGTTCTCTGGCCTTCCTGTGATTTGCTTTGGCCAATGAGATGTGAGCCAAAGTGGTAGGAGTTGACTCCAGATGGGGCTGTTAAAAGCCATTAAGAACCCTGCCTATACCTCCTGCAACGGTCCGAATGCTATCTGTTTTCTGTCTTGTGTCCTAGAATGAGGCAATCCTGTGCAGAGGTCTCAGGCTACCCACAAGAGACATGTAAAATAAGTTTAAAATCCTCATGGCTGTGGCATGTGGAATTGTTTCTTTGACGGTCTAGTTCTTTATACAAATCGAATGAATGGCTGTTTTATAAGCTTCTCTCCTATGGCACGAGGGTGAAATGTTCCCTTGCAGGCTCATGTTGAATGCCCAGTTCCCAGCTTGGAGACTTGGCTTTTTGAAGGCCTTGGGGCCCTTAGGAGGTAGGTCCTGGTTGGTGGAGGTAGGCTGGAGAGGTAGAGCTTTGGAAGGTTATACTATCCCTGGTGTTGGCCTGTGCCTTCTCTTGGCCTGTTGGGATGAGAGGGGTCTCTGATACATGCTCCCACCACCAAGATCTCCACCCTGCCCTTTTCAGTTTGACGGCTGAAAGCCCCTATGAAACATGAGCCCAGTGTTTCTGTCACGTGATGGGAAAAGTAAAAAGTAAAAATCCATCTTGTGCTACAAAGACATGCAGTGTCTTGATTCAAGATCAAATTTCATATTGCACCTTATTGTCTCTCCTTCCTTCAGCCTAATATGCCTTCCTGGAGTCCCCAGTAGGTGTAAGCTCCACGCTGATTCTAGGTACCTTCCTACATATTGTTTCCTTATTGCCCACTGTGAAATATTCTTACTCTGTCTTTTGCCTGATCGTTTTTTACCTATGACATTGGCCTCGCTGACTTTCAGAACAATGTGAAGACCCATGATGACTGTGCTGTTGAGTGGATCTGAGTGATAATTGTCCACTAGATCATACGGCGCAGGACAGATGCGGTTCTATTTACCGACTAGTCCTAGCATTGGCATAGTGTCTGGCACACAGTGGGCACTTTCCCACCAGCGTTTGTTGAGGAAGCGGTTAACAGACTCAAGCTGAAGTGGTGTGATTACGGGAAGGAAGCTGGCACCTGACTTCTTGCATTTGCATCCCGCCCAGGTGATTACTCTTTGCATGACCTCCAGCAACCAATCCCTGCTCAGGAGCCTCATCTACAAGGGGATAAAAACTATACTCATCTCACGGTGTGGCCTCAAGGTTAAAATGGATTAAATGGGCCCCTGATTTATGGCCCTGCTTGCCTAGTGTACCAGTTCACATCCTACTATTGAGGCTGGGGCTGGTATTTTCTTGGTTCTATTTCCAGGCTCTCCTTCTAAACAGCTACGATTAGAACCAGCCAAGGAGATACCCTGGTGGGAGCCAAGAGGAGGATGGAGAGGAGAGAGTTTCCTTTCCACAGTGTGGCAGCAGCAGCTACAGCTGTAAAGCATTCTCCAGCTGCTTCTGACATCCCCAGCTCCAGCTAGGCCTCGCTCGGCAGAAACCTCACCTCCCTTGGTAATTCTAGCTCCAGCCAATCCTCTTCTCACAGAGGTGCTAGTCATGTAGTATAGTGTTCCCATTTTGATGGTGCCCTTCTACCTCAAAAGATCCAGGTATCAGCCACACGTGTCCCACCCTCACCACCTGAACCCTTGCTTCCTTGTGCTTCTCCAGATCCATGGCTGATGGCTGTGCCCTACAGTTATCCCATCCAGGGCCATTTAGATGCCCCTTCTCTCATAGGACCCACTTCCTGATGCCTGATAGCAAGAATAAATCACAGAGAGCAAGCACTCTGGGGACACAGGAAGCCCCAGGTGGGTGTGCAACCTTGCAGCTATCCAGGCGGGTAGGATGCCATACTCTCTTTGGAACCCTGTGGAAGATCCCACACACATAAAACTCATCCAGGGTAACGACGCTGCGGTCAGAAAACCCATCTTTTGGAGAAGCCCCAGCCCACACCACAGGTCATGATGTACCCAGCAAAGAAAGACATGACTTCTGTAGCATTAGCAATTTTTTATTTTTCCTTTTTTGTTGCATAGGAAATGCAGTACTTGCTTCCAGTAATTGTATTGTAATGTGAGAAGGTGGTAGCACTAAGGGTTGAATACAAGAGTTAAACTAATCCACACCAGCTCGAAAACCCTGTGGAGATTTAGTTGATAAGAATGGACGCCCACAGTGATTCTCAACCAATTACAAGTTTTCACAGAACACAGTCAACGAAAAGGGTAACTATGAGAGTCAATACAAATATGCTAGAGGCACAAGGGGCCCGGCTCATAAAAACAATTTCAGACCAAGTTATTAACACGGGGTGTTTCGTTTCACAATAGGTCTCTTTTTCCATCATGTAAAGATTTTAATCCTTTCCCCCACAATTTGAAATGAAAATCAGAGGCACTCTGAGGAGACATTTTTTTTTTATTTCCATGTGTGATGGAAAGGGTTAGCGGGAGGGGAGAGAAGGAAGCATGGACTTCGCCTTGACAGTCTCCCTAAGGACCTAATGGGACCTGCTGGCAGTCCGCGTCTACTCTGGCTGGCATCTCAGTGGCAAGGTTGCCAAGACCAGCAGAGAGACAGCAGCCTGAGGGGGAACAGAGCTAGCAGCTCCCTCACACCTGCCTCCTACCACAGCCAGTGGCCTGAGACCCTTAGTTGAGAATGCTAACAGGTTATTCGCAAGAAAAAAAATTTAAAAAGTAAGAATACTACAAGTAACAGTCAAGGGAAAAGGAAAACCAGCGTTAGGTATTTTGGAAGCTGAGCATTGAAGAGCAGGAAGAATGGCCTATTCCTTGGATAGCACTTGCCTTTGAAACCACTATAGAGGCAGGAAACTTCGTATTTTCAAGTCTGTGATACTTTCTGCCAGGAACTTGCTCTAGTGAGATAAGAGGTAGGACTTCTCCTGTGCCCTCTCGTGGTCCAGATACAGTTTACAAAGTTCGACCCAGATAGCATGGTGAGTCTACGGGTAGGGATGCGTGGCACACAGAGCAGGGGTCCTCAATGTGCTATAGGCCCATGCTGGAGTTCTCACATTGCTTCCGAGCATGGCTGGGACCTAGTTCCCATGTCTTAGCCCTCTAACTTGCTTGCTGGCTTAGTGAGACCCTTTGGAGAATGAGGCAGATGGGTGCTGGCTGGTTCAGGGGGAAAATTAAGAGAAAGAAAAAAAATCAATTTGGAAAGCAAGTAGTTTCAAATTTAGACCCGAAAAAAAAAGAGCATATTAAAAAAAGCCCGTGTTAATAGCAAACTTCTTTCTTATGAATCGAGCCCAAAGTTTGTACAGAGTTATAGTTTGGAAGAAAATATTGCATCTGTGCATGTAACTGAATAGCCACGTGAATTCTTATGATTTTTTTTCTGTTTAATATGAGGAAGTCTGGTGTGAGGTGGATCAAGCATGGGTAAACTGTCCATTAAGATGTCAGTGTCGCCTAGCTCCTGCGGAGGGTCACAACAGCGACTCTCATTTGGAAATGTTCTCAGAGTGGTTTTTGCAGTAGCGCTCTTGAAATTCAAATGGTAGTTTTGAGACAAAAATTTTACCAGATACTGATTTCTGAAATCAAACACCCATGCTTGTCCCTTAGGAGAAACAAAATGAAACAAAAAACAAAAACAAAAAAATGAAAACAAAACACACGTAATACTGAATTTAAGTAAGTGTACACCTCCAAGATACTGAAGACAGCCGGAAGGAAGACAGAGTTCGCGTTCTCAGTGAAATACCTCAAACCTAGCTGACAAGAACCGAGGCAGAAAAAAAAAAAGACTAACAGAACTTTGAGTAATATTCATACAGTTCACTAAGCATTATGGAATAGCATGCATAATATTGTACGGTTATCTTACATCACCTATACCAGAGGTCCTGACTGACAGACAGCGAAGGCTACCGGTGTAGAAAAATCTTACTTCAGAAGAGCAGTATAATACAGATTTCACAGGCACTACATTTTAATATATCAGGTATTATGCTGGTTTTCTTATAATTCTTTCTGTCCTAAAGCTGGCATTATAACAATGACCAAAAAGGCAAGGATTGAAGTAAACGGAAAGTAGATACCAAAGTTGATATAGTTATTTTTTTCTTCAGATAGATTAGTGCATAGTTCTCATGCAGATAAACACTGCTATGCATTTACACTGTTGGGAAGCAGAGTGAATTGAGCCCAAGTTGTCACATTTGTGTAAATCATTTTGTCAGCCTGTAATAGCACCATGTAATGGATTTGCATTAAACATTAAATTGATTTCAGAACTGGTGACACTAGTTAAGTACTATGGAATAGCTTCAATATACCTGCTATATATCAAAGCAATTTTCATCCCACTGCTTTTTTTATTGGGAAAAATAAAGGGGAAACATCCATGACACTAATTAGACAATTGCACAGCCTTGGACGTGGAGAAGGCAGAGTAGGATTAGGGTCAAACAGTAAGTGCATGCATTGACGTCAAGACAAAATGGCCTCGGAAGCCCATGTAAATGAAAGCCATGCCCGGAGGGCGGAGCAGCCTCTGGGACTGTCTGGGAAGGTCTGGCGGGTAGGCTGGGAGGCACCACCAAAGCGCTCCTCACTGACCACACGTCTCGTATTTTACACCTGACAATGGAGGCCTGCTACCAGAAACCAGAAAGAAAAAAGAAGCAAAGAAAAACCAAAAAGACAGAGACACCCAGGTAGAGATGAGGGGAGAGACTCTGATGGAAGGGAATATCAAATGACATCCTTAAAAACCATTCTCCACCAAAAAAGAAAAAAAAAATCACAGGAGAAAATGTTTTCCTTTGCAAATAACTCATGATATCACCACTACAGAGGTTGAAGCACATGAGGATAAGGATCTGGGAAGGCGAAAGGCGACCTTTTTGAGATGGGTTTTGCATATTCCTGTGGGCTGACTGAAGATAGCACAGCGTGACTAGAGATTTGGATCCTGCACACTTGGACTGTCGGGGAAAGAAAACGGAAAGCTGGGAGAACGCAGACTGGAGGACCCATGGGAGTTATCTGGGTGATGGCGGCACTGGGTGGGAGTGAGCTAATGTCCCGCCATGAAGAGGCTGAAGAGACACGCTTTAGTGGGGAGAGAAGAGCTGGGGGGGGGGGGAGGAGCATGGCACCAGAGGGCTTCTGCCCAGGAGGAGTTAGAAAAGGAACAGTGGCCAGCAGAGGGGCCAAGGGCAAGCAGTGATCGGAAGATGTTGAGAGTTAGTGTTTGTGCCTCTGACTTCAGTTCCCAAAGAAAAAAATCTGGGGGGAGTCATTTGAGGGACCACTTTTGCCAATTGTGTTAATGCCATTTGATGAGAGAAGGGGAAAAAAAAATTCCAACATTTCTCAGAATCAAGGCTGGGCCTTCAAATGCTGATAGCTCTTGAGTCTGTCTGTCTGTCTCTACACCCTTGTAGTAATGTCTTCCTCAAGCACCTTCGCTCAGCATTGAACCTAAAACGCAAAACACGTGGGTTGGTCGGTGTTTTGTTCTTCCTACTTGATGACAACCAAACTACGGTTTCCCGCGGCTTTCTTGACAATGAAGCATGAACGGAACCGGAACTCAGTGTATTTACTACGTAACCCTTGTTTGCTATCACCCTACGCTGCCTCCACAATGGTTTAGAGCCTTGAAAACATTTTTTTTCCTGCAATTCTGTTCAGAGTTCCCTAACTTTAGCTTCATCAAACTTAATACAACAAAATACCTTCAAAAATACAGCACACCTGTAACGTTCATTTTGCAATGGTTCTTCAGTAGACCTACACTTCTCAAGCATAGGAATATGCTATACCATTGGCGGAAAATAACTGTATTTAAATACTTACAAAAAACAAACAAACAAACAAAAAGGAAACAGGAAAGTTTTAAACTTAAATCCAGTTCCCAAAGTGGGTTGAAAAGAAACGAAAAGCAATTCTATGAACGCTGCCTTTATAATGAACAATCAGAAATTTCACTAGGCTAATTTGACAGAAATTTTTCCTCATTTAGACAACATTACAAAAGTCCTGCATTATAAAATAGGGTAGAATAAATCAGTGTAATCAATAAAACTATACAACGATACAAATTATCTCTGAGTGGGCAGTTTATCCTCTTTCTTTGCAGCCGTGACTACAACATGCTCACTAAAAACACCTAAAACTGCCCAAACTATTGCTTAGTTGGTTTTGTTTAAAAAAGGGTGCAATTTTATTGTATATACAACCAATTTACTGGTAATACCTTGGCATTTTGCAAGGTTCTGACAAAATGTTTGTCTAGGCTTTTTTCCCTTCACTGTGAAGCACTGAAAGCTGCTATTTTCTTTCTTTCTTTCTCTCTCTCTCTCTTTTTTTTTAGTGCACATATGTCATAATAAAGTAATGCCCAGCTAAGTGCTAGAGGGAAGGCAAAGTAGGCTGCTGGCTATAGGAAGTGACACCGTACACTGACAATCACACCATACAACAGCGCCAAGCGACTATTCAACCACTTATCAGACACATATGAAAATCCAAAATGTTTTATTTTATTTTTTTTCCTTAAATAGAGATAACCAGTAAACAATTTTCAGAACTTGGAAGTTTAAAAACGTGCATATAAAAATGGGCATTATGTACTTTTTATTGAATGTGGATTGACTGCTCTCTGCTAAGAAAAGTGGGTGTGGGGGCTGAAGAGAAAGGAAGTTGTCTTTTTTTTTTTTAAGGCTTGCTTGTGAAAGGAACAGTTGTAAAAACAAAATTGCTTGAAGCAGGGTCAGCTTAGTGCTTCACAGTTTGACTGCTTCTCTAAGAGGAGCCCTTCCTGCGCACGTGCATCAAAAACCACAGAAGATACAAAGACAGACACCTAAAAACACACTGCGTCAAATGCAGCACTGACTTTGGTCAAATAAAAAAAAAAAGAAAAACTAATAATTGCTAAGCTTTTCTACATGATATAAGCAGGTATTGCATATTTTCATATATCTGGGGGAAAATAAAGGAAGACTCCAAATAAATTGAAAAACAATGCAGCAACATCCCAAATACTGATATTGTAAGCATCTACAGAGCTCAGAATAGCACTGCCACTGACCACACAGGACAATCAAGACTACGCCTGTCTGCGGAACAGCTAACTTTCTGTTTAGGTCTAGATGTTGAAATGGACGATGGCTGACATAAAGTTACATTTACAAAAAGTGTCTCCGAATGCTCGAGTAGGGAGAACCCCTTCAACAGAGGGGCGTGTGCAACAATTCCACAAGTCACCACTATCCAGGGCAAGGCACATTGATATGGAATTTCTGTTTTCGTGCAAATTAAGGAAAAAAACAAAAACAAAACAACACCGTTTGGGGGTAAAGATGAGGAGCAAAGTGTCTTCCCAAGAATTTCAGTTACTTGATTGTATAGGACAGTAGTTGAGCCCTTCTGAAGGGCTGAGACAGTTTAAAGGCAAGTGCCTAGAGAGGGTTACAATATTGTCTTAATGCACTCTACTTTATCCTACATTAGCTATATAAAAATTAGTTACTAACACTAGAACATGCAGAGACTTCCTCCGGCCAGCAGGGCCTGCCGGCCAGAACACATATATATGTATAGCATAGGAAACCTTGACGTTGCATGGGAAGCAAGGGGGTGCTTCGCTGTCTGGTAGAAAAATCACTTGCATTTTTTTTTGTTTGTTTCTGCTTTTTTATTTTTTTGTTCTTTTTTGATCTTTTTTTGTCTTTTTTTTGTTTTTAAACATAAGATACAAGACATTGGGGGGGGGGTGTGAACTTTTTTTCGTTTTCCCTAACGAGTACCCTTGATCTGAATGGGTACCAGCAGTTATTTCCCTTCAGCGTTGTCAGGATTAAAGTTTCCCAGAGCCCAGTTCAGGGCTTGCAAAGGGTCATTGAAACTTCTGGACAATGTCTGCTACAATGAGGCGCTTGATAACTGATTGATCTGGTGTTGCCATACACATGTAAAAATTTCCAGAATTGGCATAATTCATTATAGTGATTTCTAGCTTATAAAATTAACAGATACCATGATTTCATTTGAGTTATGTGCTTTGATAACAGAAAATAATTAATTAGCATTTAATGTAGTTAACATATTGTGGTAAAAGCACCATTAGATTTGTATTTTTTTGTTTTTTTTTTTAAATTTTCCTTCAGTTTTTTTTAAAGGGATACAAGTTTAACAATAAAAAACATAAAAAGCAAAAATAGCTCCCCTTTTTCTTGCAAGGCTGTTTTTTACCCCAATAATTTAGAGTCCTGGGGTGGAAGGACTTGAAAAACAAAAATAGAATTTTCAACAATCTCTATCTTACAAAGATACTTAGCTATCCAATGAAATTGCACTTCACTCAATTCAAAATTCGATTGTTTTGATTCCTGTCAGTTTCTGTCAAAACAGACCATCTTCCCCATTTCCATGTGAATTTTTGTGTCATTGTTGAAATTGTTGAAAAATGTTTTTTTTTTTAATGTAAGTGCAGCATTTCTTGAAAACACAACAAATGATAGCAGTAGTCTTTGCCGTCCTTTGGGAATTGTTCTGCAACATGGGTGGGTTCACTGTCCCTGCGGGCTGTGTTGTGTATGTAACTGCTGACTGCTGAACCAAACCAAACGAAAAGAAAGATCAACGCAACTGCATTTTCTTTTTCTACTATGTTACAGGAAAAAAAGAAAAAGAAAAAGAAAAAAAAACCATTGCCCTTTGAGTGTCCTGTAAGTTACAGATCGCAGATCTCAGCTACTACAAAAGATTCCATTCTCCAGGTGCTCCAGATGCTCAGGGAGGGGCACACCTGTGTGGGCAAAGTCATGAAATACTGTGAAAAGGCCAGGCTCGTAAGGGAAGTGTGTTACAACAGGAAGTTAGTGAGCAAGGCTCCTCCTCTGCCAGCGCTTCACCTAATGCTCACACCACCATCGAAACACTTCAAATGTCACACAGCCCAACCATTTCCAGCACCATATGAGAAATTACGACAGTCCCTAAAGTATTTTTTCTTTTAAAAAAAAAATCCCGAAAGGTTATGGCCTTTGCTGTTTGACCATAATGCTTGCTGTTTCCATGTACAAGTTGATTCGAGTCGGTTTTTCTCCCCTTCCACTGACAGTGAAGTTGTAACTGCGCTGGGTTGAGGTTGCGTCCATGTTACAGAGTTGAGAAGGGGTCAGGTGGTCTGTCTGGTTGATGGTGGGACGCTGCAACTTTTATCCCAGGTACCAGGACTGGAAGACAAAAAGAAGAATATACTTAGAAGTGCAGGTGCATGCTGAGATTTGGTGCACGGGCTTGTCTAGTGTGTGCAAAGCCCACAGAGATCCTCAGTGTACAAACACAAAAATGTGCACCAAGGGATCAGAATTGACCTTAGAGGTTTATGTGGACAAGGAATGGCGGGTGACAGTAAATCCCAAGCCACTGAAATTGAAAGCTCACTCCTCTGACGTTAAAAGTCATTATCTTGGTTGGGGTTTGCCAGTGTTTTGAGTATGTCTTACTAAGTGACACCTTTCTGGCCACACGACATTCACATCAGGTTTTGTAACCTAGCGGGGAGCAGTTAAAAGAGGCAAGGAACCTGGCTATGTTATTAGCACCTTGCTCAGTGATGGGTGGGCTCAAGAAAGAGAAGCAAATTGGTGGGAAAGTGGCTAAAGGGTGAGGTTAGGCGCTGTAGAAGGTAGTTATTGCTATGATTTTCTCAATATATTTTTCAGTGAGGTGTAGGTGCTAAAGACAGGTACTAAACATAAACACAGCATTCTGTGAACATGCCAGGTGGCTGGTGGAGGCAGCTAAAACAGAAAGGTCTCATGGGAAACACTGGATTGGTGGCCTGGGCTATCGGGAAGCTATTGTTACAAGGGAGAACTCAGGGTGCAAATTCATCTCCCACCCAGATGAATATACCTAGTTTTATATTCTTCTCTTAGAAGAGATCAATAGGACCACACCTTATGAACATCATCAGATTCAAGGAGGAAATGGGCCACTGCTTAGGCCTCATCCATGTTTCTATCCGCTCCATGAGCCAGTGGAGCTCTCTTTCAGCTTGTGGACCCTTCTTATGTCCCTTTCGTAAATGTCCAGGAGACCACGTTTATGTCTGCTGGCGTTTCTTTGTCAGCAAAGAAAGTCAGCTAAACAAAACAACCAACTACAGACAAATGCCAGCGTCAGTTTCCCAAGTGACGTTAAATAGTGTGTGCCTTTTGCCAGCTTTCCTCTGAAGTGCCCTCAAGAACTCACTGCGGTTGCTGGGAGTCAGAAAGTCCAGCAGCTTCTAGGCAAAGCTAATGGCTACAAGTTCAACGCCGACAGCACCAACTACGGTTACATCAGAACGGATTCCGGAGGGCTAAGGTTCACTCTTGTCAGAGAGCTACAATTAGGAAAAGTCGGGACTCCTTTGATCCCCGGGATAAATGGCTAAATGACAGCTCCAAGGATGTTGGTGTAAGATTTCCTGGTAACAACAAGCTACCTTTGATTTTCAGAGAAGCTTTAAAAAACAAAACAAAACAAACCACAAAACCACTCATCCTGTAGACTCGTAGATGTTACTCCCTGGCTGTGTGCTAGGGGGGAACACAAGAAAGCTGCTTCGAGCTGGAAAGGAAATCACCCTGGCAAAGCACACATGGCCTAAATCTAGGCGCACAAAAGGAAGATGAGTGAGAAAGAAAGGGAGGGCCGCAAGCCCCAAGCTGTATCTGTGGTAAGTCTCTCCTTAGTGCTGACTCAGATCGCTTGCCACATGCCCTCTGGTACAGCCCAGTCTGAAATGGAGCGGCCAGTGCTGGTCTCAATCTGTCTGCATGCTTTCTAGGGCGCTTGTGAAATTCGGGACCTCTTCCATGTGACAGTCAGGACTTCTTGAAGCAAAGGCTTGGAACCTGGCGAGTCAGCAGGGGGAGCAGTTTTCCGTCCCACTGAACTCAGGACACTACAAAACCCAGCAGTGCCCTGTACTTCTGTTTAAAAGCAAAGCAAAGCAAAGCAAAAAAAAAAAAAAAAAAAAAAAAAAAAAAGTTTCTTCACACATCTTACTATTCAGTGTGTGCCTCGCCCACAAGGTTACCCCAGAGCAGCTCTGTAACCCTTCACTGAAATAGGCTTTATTGATTGCTCTGGTCTATTGTTCTCTTTTCAAGTCCCCCAAGTTCAAGTTCATCCTGGTGTTACATCATGTCTGGTTGCTCTTAGCAACCAGACAGACCCAGACGTGACTATCATTAGCAAGAAACCCTCTGCTCTCCTCCCACCAACCTTCCAGTGGTTCTGACGTAGCAGGCCCACTGCAAACACACTGAAGTATTTATTCTGCCTAATTTATGACCTACCCAGCAAGCTAGACCCCCACTCCAAAAACCAACACTGTTGTATATTTAATTAATCTGTCTTTCTTTGGCATTTGAGAAAGTTAGACAAAGGACTAATTATTGTGTTTCCCTCTCCACACTTTTCTATTGGGGGGGGGGAATATGTGCATGGGAAAGAAAGCTATGAGGCCCGGCATCGGCCCCTCCCCTTTTTCTTTCTGCCCTATTGACATTTCATGAAATACTTTAGCTGCTTAACGGAGTTAGAAAAAAAAAAAACCCTACGCTGTGAATGTTACTCCTTCTGAGTTGGTATTCAGTAACACAAATCAACTCATGACATGTTTAAATTTAAATGCTAACCACACACTCTCAGACTTACTTTAAAGGTTAGTTTTTAATCAATAGAAGTTGCTGACTCTGGGTTTTTGAGCTGCACACTGCAACTCACGGGCTTTTGTCTAATGGTAAAGCTTGGGAACTTTCTTCCTTGAGATGATTTTAGCAATGATTTGCAGACACAGAGGCTATTGTGCTCCACCAGCAACATGTCAATAGAGGAGCCGAGCAGCCCTGCGGTGGGGTGTCAATATGACTCCTAAGGCAGGGGTTGGGGGTCTTTAATAACCCATGAAAAAAACCTTAATTAACCCTTTCAGGCCCAAACCAAAACCCATTCTTCCACTTTGCACTCCTGTAATTTGACCATTCGTACTTATTTCAACATCACACTAATCTTCATGACAATTAACCCAGCTACTTGACCAAGGGCTTTCAGAATGAGAAGTCAGGGGAACCACACACGAACTTTTTCTTTCTTTCTTTTTTTTTTTTTTTGAATGAGGTTTCTTAGTAAACTATCTGTAGAAATATAGTAGAGAAACACTTGTAACAAACAATAAGAAGAAATTCATCCACTTTATCAATTCTTCTGTCTATCAGTTTGTAGTTGAAGACACTGCTAAAGGCAAAGAGACGGCAGTCACCCACACAGAGGTGCCCCTGGATTTCTGTAAACTTTTATCAACTGCTAATCACATCAGATGGATGGGAGAATACCAGGAAAGGTCTTTTTATTTTTCGTACGTTTTCCCTTAATGTCTGCTATTTAAAAACACTGCAAGTTTGAGAACGCTCACTGGAGAATGACTCTGCACCTTCCTTCTTGGGACAGAAAAAAAAATAGAGAAGGAATCTGAGGCTGGTAAATTCTTGGGTTGAATCAAATCATTGGGAAAATACCAGCACATGAAACAAAATTCATCTGTGGAGAGTCAAAAAATCATCCTCAGATCTGACGTCCGCTTGGGTTTCATATGGCTTCTGCCTTCATACTTTATAGTCTCTTAATCTGCCCTACTGTATCCAGGCCACTACAAAGGAGTCTCTGTCCCTTATCTGCAGCGAGTGGCAATATTACAGCACAGCATCGAGGATGTTATCTTGATACATTTACATTGAGGAAGTAAACGCTGAGCTTTGATCTATTTTTTTTTTCTGCAAGAACATTCGACTGCAGTTGATTTGGTGGCCCATAAATCCACACTCCCACAAAGGCTCTAGTTTCAGAAAATTAGCCAGTTCCATTCGCAACGTCCACGGTTCGGGATGTTCCAGGGGTGGGAGGGAACCTGTCCGCTTTCAGTGTTCAAGGTGAAACATCAAAAGGAATCTGCAGCCCAAGACAAGAGCTCAGCTTTCCCTCTAGCCGGTCAGATGGAGAAGTAATCTCATCAGGTTGGAAAGTGCTGACTCAGTATTTAATAAAGTGCCCGCAGATGTGGCGTCTCTAAGGTATTCAACTCATGTAATGCAAAACAGCTCCGCGCTGAACGCGCTTATAAAATTTCATTTAACCATTGCAGCACGGTTCTCGGAGGAGTTTTATCACACGTCCCGCCCCTTAATTTACAGCTCCATGAAAGTTCCAGTCCCATTCTGTGGGGATTCTGGAATGCCCACAGTAGTCAGGATTTACGAACCATAAACAGCCTCCGTCCCACTGCATCCTAAACAAGAGGGTTGAGGCGGCAGTAGGCACTGTGACAGCGGCAGTCTGTTTCTTCTCTTGTGCCTGGCCGTGAGCAATTACAAGATGGAGTTGGTTCTGAGTCTACTGAAGATGGGCAACAAAGCTGGCGGGCTCAGCTCCTTGTTAACAACCAATATTCTAACACATACAACGTCTTATAGAGCCTTTTATGGGTCTCTCTCTCTCTACTCAGAGGGCAGGGCATACATTTTAAAATCAAAAAGGAAATAGGCCTGAGATAATTATATTTCACTTGGTGGTGGTGGTGGTGGTGGTGCTGTGGAGGGCAGGACAGACTGTGACGGCAGAATCTGTTTTTCAAATTAAAAAGTTAAACAAAAGGTCTCAAGGGCAAAGTTTAACGCTGAACGGAAGGAGGTTGTTAATGTGGAATCCAGAACTGGGCGTGACTCTTAGCTTTCTTCTCCTAGCAAGGTGGGTTATTTAAGGACATTTACACACATAAATGGAAACAGGAATATACAGGAAGCTCCCCCCTCCAACACATCACACTGCCTACCAGGCCCACAAGGGACACAGCAAGCAGATCGGCTTGAGCGCAGCTACCATTTTGACCCTCGTGGCGATGCCGCCTCCGCTGGACCACACTATTCCAGTCAGTCATTTTTGGCTTCCTGTTCTTGTTTGCATGAACTAAGCCTACTTTTTAGCACAAGTGAGTTGTCTTTGGCAACTAAGCCAAAAGCCTGGGGGGCCTACCCCCCATCTCTGACACAGAAGGAGTAGACAGACCTCTGTGCGGACTCCTGGCTTCTCCTTTTAGGATTAACCATTTGGGAGTCCTGAGTCACTTGGTCAATAAGCTCCAATGGTTTGCAGTCTGCTCGGTGTTATGTACAGGAGGCTCTGGGGATGTTAGGAGTAGAGAAATGTGGCCTCTGCCTTTAAGGGCTGTGGTGCCCAACAGGAAGGGGCTGGCTTTAGACTTCTGTGCCCTTCATGATTTCTCCAAGGATCTTGATAAACTTTGGTTGACTGATAAGGCCGGGTGTCCAAAGCCCCCACACTGAACTCCACTGATGGACAGAGTGACAGCAGATACGAAGAGCTCTGAGGTTCTGGAGTGCTGGGAATGAAGGAGGATGGCAGCCATGAGCACTGGATTCTTCTAGAAAGGGTGGCATGCTGTATACAGGTGTTAGTTATGGGTATTGCCAGCCTCGGGCTTTGATCTCCACAGCCATTTTTTCTTGTCTGATTTTATTTTGTTAATTAAAGAAAGCCTGTTTTTAATAACTCTAAACCAAGACTTGTTTATTGTACAGGAAACTATTAAAGCATTAATGGGCCGTGAGTGGCCTCGCTTACCTTTGCAGCCTTATCTTTTCACCCCTTGAGCTGTGTTAAACTCCTTCCAGAATCCCCCAAAGCTAAATGTTTCCTCCCTGCTGGGCCTTTGGCACAGGCTATGCCTTTTCCTTGCTATGCTAACACTTGCTTGTCCCCAGGGTCTAAGATTAAATGCCTTTTTTTTTCTTTTTAAATTACGTGTGTGTGTGTGTGTGTGTGTGTGTGTGTGTGTGTTTGCCCCAGTGGGATGTGGAGGTCAGAGGACACATGGCAGGAGTTGGTTCTCTTTTTCTATGTAGGCCTCAGGGGTTGAATTCAGGTTGTTAGGCTTGGGAGCAAGTATCTTTACCTTCTGAGCCATCTCTCCCGTCCCCAGATGCCCCCTTTTTTTTCTGAGGGCCCATTTTCAGGGACTTACCAATAGGGTTCTGATATGTTCATCTAAAATATTATATTACCAATAAAGACTCAGGAGTAACGGAGGAGAGACCAGTTGACCTCTCCACACTTCCCTGATAGAAGAGACCACACCCTCTCTAAGTCCCTCCCTACTCCTTCCTGTGCATCTTCTCCATCAGTATCCTTGGCTTCTCTATGGCTAATTTGGGTCAGCTAGTTATTGGTTCCACACCTCCCCCCCCATTCCAGGCTAACGTTATTAACACAGTCTTGGGGAGTCACAGTGCGAGCAAACATCCCACAGTATAGTTCACCTGCTACTACGCTGGGGCTATGACAGTCTGCTTCTCCCCAGGAATGCCACTTAGGCTCTCAGGCGAGGCATCCCCAGGGTCTTGCCCAGTGGCTGACAGAGGAGATGCTGAGCAAATGTTGGTAAGTAAAGGAAGAGAAAGCAGCACCCTGGTTCCCAGAGCCAGGCAGGAGCTACCCCAGGTAAAGTACTACATCTAGATGGGTGTCCACAGCACGGCTAGGTCACATATACACTCACGGTACATGCTCTGGCCTGCTGCAGCGATAGGCACCCTCCCTAGAGAGGCACACGTCTCTAAGGGCCGCCCCGGGCAGTTCCGACTGAAGGGCTGTTGCAATGGGGCCAACTGTAGCCAACTGCGTCAGAAGCATGTGCAATAGTTTTGTAACATGGCCTTCTGCCTGCTTACTCCTTACACAGCCCTTGTCCAAACCACCGTTCCCTGGGGAATGACTACACTGCTCCCAGCCAAGACCTCTGCTTTGGTTCAAACCTCAATGTGGGAAAACACTAATCTTTTTACCCAATAAACCAGCCAGTACCTACAGAGTTTGTGAGTGCATGCACGACCCAGTCCTGCAGGCTGTTCCACAGCTGGAATCTCACCATATCCCAGCGCACCCTGGTGTCAGCTCTTACCACCAAGTCAATTTTCTTCTTTACATTTTCCTCTGTTACTCTCGCCCCACGAAACCAAAGACTTCTGTGTTTAAAAATTGCCCTCTGGCCCACTTGTGTTTGCTCCCAAGACCTACTGGAGGACTATTCCCCCCGGCCCGCACCTGGCCTCTGGAGTTGGACTCTGCAGGAATACTGGTTACCTGTTCTCTGCGGACCAGCAGATTTAGTCAAGGTTGGGAGGGCCTGAGTCTCAACTCCAGGAAATGGAAGTATCTTTACCCATTTTGAGAGGGTTAATGAGGTAATACTTGACTGAGGGCAAGTTTAAGAAACCAAGATCTGGGTTCTCAAATGATAATTATGGCTGGCCCGAGTGTCTTGTGCGTCCTACAGGGGAACCATTTCCTAAGAACGTGGTCGCTCAACCTAGTGTTTTCTCATATTGAATGCTAGATTTTGTTGTTGTTGTTGTTGTTGTTGTTAAAAGTGCCAGCTGTACGGTCGCCCTTGCCTAGTTGCAAGGGAAAGTTCTTGAGAAAATTAAAATCTGTCTTTAATTGTGGTATTAGAATCAGAGCAGTGGACCCTACAGCACAAAGGGAACTGGCTCAAGGCCCTGAAAAGCACCAGGCTAAACTGAAGGCCTTCCAGGCTGGGGATGAGGGGTGCGTGGGGAGGGAGGGAGGGAGGGAGGGAGACGGGGAGTAGTCAGGAAACCAAGTGGGACAGAAACAATCCTATTTTGGTTTTTGTTAGTGAATGGCATACTACATAGATCAGAGACTTCTTATAAAACACAAGCCCCCACTGTACACAAAGCACAGGAAAACGTGAGGAAAAGGGGGGAAAAGTAAAAGCAGCTTAGGGTGTGTTAACGCTGCTATTCTGTCAGCTTAAAGAGTATTTTATGCTTGATCAACAGCTCTTTTTTATTGTGCTTTTCTTTCATTCATTGAAGACATCAAAGCGGGCCCCACCAGAGTACCTGCCCTTCTGGGGCGCTTGGGAGGAGGCGCTAATGAAGCCGGCCTCTGGGAGCCGGAGACCCCCGTGGACACGGCAGTTCAAAGGGAATATTTCAACAATGATTACATTTTGTAAATCTTTTTATGAAAGAGACAGCTTATTTCCTGCTTTTTCATGAAAAATAGATTCTATCCATTAAAGTGAGTCCGCGCCACGGAAGCTGCCTGAGATCTGAGGTGCAGGCGTGGAGATTAAGGGGACAGCGACCCGACCCCGATGAAATTGTCTGGAGCTCCTATCTGCTGGGCTGGGGTGACAGTACCGGATGTGCTGGGTGGAGCTGAGGTGGTGGCAGGGCCTTGCTTGCTTGGCCTTGGAAAACGGGTTGTGAATGTGGGGTGAAAATTTATGTGTGTGTGTCGGGGTTTGGGGGTTTTATTTTCTCCCTCGGACCATGCTTAGGATTAGTTCTCTTTTATGTTTTGATTCCACAAAGATCGACATATCAGGAAACACTGAGCCACCAATACTTCTACAGGGTACAAGAAAGACAAAAGGTGATTTTTCTTTCCATTTCATTAAGTGCTACATTTAATGCTTAGAGACGTAAGACAAACCCCTTTAAATAGGGGAAGTTAGTCATAAAAAGAAGAGTTTCCTCTTAAGATACAAGGAGGGTTTTATTAGTATCTAATGTCTGTCTTAAGAGGCAGGGTCTAGCCTTTTATAAGTTTTGATTTTCATATTAAAGCATTCTTTCCCTAACTTTTTCCTTTTTTCAAGGAGAAAGTTGTATAGAATAAAGGCAAAAAAGGGGACATGATTTCCTGGGGAGCTACAAGATGAAAAAAAAAAGTGTGTTTTCTACATCTTGGATTCCAGTTTTTATTAAATGCCTGCTGTCTAACAAGGGCAGACAGTCACACTTGGAGTTGGCTGAACGGTGGCCCAGGGAGGTAACTTTTTTGTTTGAAGAGATAGGCAGGGGAATGGAGGTCGGTGCTCAGTAGAGCATAGCCCCATCTTCTAATAACCGTTCCACCAGAGCTCTTCCTCCCAGAGATGGCTGGGGCTTACAGAAAACCCACCATGAGGACTGCCATTCTCTCCGTAGGGAGATAAAGCCAGGGAAGGGAAAAGGAACGTGACAGTTAGAGGCCCGGTTATTGCAGATTTCTCCCAGAGGCATCCTGCAGCAGAGTGCCCGGAGATCTGGACCCCTGCCAGGAACAAACTTTCACCCTTCGGCCCCAGGAGCCTCTGTGAGTGCCTAACACCTGCACCTTCATACATGGTTGTTGTTTTAAGACAGGGTTACATGTAACCCAGACTGACCTTGAAGTCACCATACAGCCTAGGATGACCCCAAGTTTCGGATCCTCCTGCCTACCCTCCCCCCAAACTGGGATTATAGGCTTATGTCATTATACCTGGTGATTTGGGGACTTTCTTCCCAGTAGGTGCCTCCTGCCTGTCCCGTGTGCAGGTCTTTGCTTCTTTGCTCTTTTGCTTTAGTCCCCTGTGCCCGGTCTCTGTTCTTTCCTTTCTGGCCTGGTTTCCGACTTTCTACCTCAAGTGAGTCTCTCCCTTCCTGACCTGTGGTAAAGCCATGGAGGAATCACAGAAGACCCCAATCTCTCAAAGGCGACAGTTCTTCCTACTCCACTCACCATGAGAAGGAGGAAGAGGAAAGGAAGCCACAGCCCCTTTGCCAGGCAGCTGAGACTGGGGTCTACAGTGCACCCAAGGCAGGCATAGAGGCCATCTGAACAGACCATGGAGGAAGCCGTCGCTCTGCAGAACAAAGACTGGGAGGGCTGTGCAGCACAACTGGGCACAGGTCTGGGGACCAGGGGTCTTGGACTCATACCCAGACTCATCGCCGACTGGAGTGGAGCCTTCTCTGATTACACTACAAAGATCGCCACTCCTTCCTGTCTTCTCTTTCTACGACGGCAGTTTTTAGATTCCACTGGCCCAGGAATCACCGTTTCTTTGTCCACAAAGTGGCGGTGATTTTGAGAGGGATGAGAGTATTCACACCCGTCCCACTTGAGGTTAGAGTAAGCCCTGCCTTGGAAAATGCCATTCCAGCTCTGCAGGATGCAGGAGGCTCAGCTTAACTTTTGTGCACCCCAGGCTGCAGGAAACACACTTAAACAACACAAATCAGCTAAACTGGCCCCAAATGTGAGCAACCATTAGGGAAGCCCCGAGATGGGGAGTGGGGATTACCAGTTGGTTCCCCTCCGCTGGCAACCCTGGCAAGGGGAATTCCTGCTTCCCTCAGTGCATTCTCTGAGCTCCCAAACCGGGGCCAAGACCCATGCTTCTCACCTCCTCCAGAGACCTCCAGAGACTGTGACAGGACTTAGAGTTTTCCAATAAAAGTTGCCTTTGTTGAGAAGTGACTGGCAAGACAAGACCACACTGAGGAGTTTACAACTTGGGTGACAGTGTTTTACCCCTTAATGCTGAAACAGCACATGCTTTTATGTTCCTTCTGAATTGTGTAGATTAAATTTACAACTAAGCAGTACTCATGATTACAAACAATTCTTTTCCCCCAAGAATTTTCCCTGGGGTTGTAAAGAGGCAGCTTGTCTATGAATTGGAAGACAAGGTGAACATCGCACAGTGTGTCCCAAGTGTCAACCTGAAGGGCCTCACCAGTGATTCGGTCACAGATGCACCATATGTGATGGGCAGCGTGACTTGGAGAGAAGAAATATCATCCTAGCAGAGAATACTTATTTTGACTTTCTTGGTAAGAATTTCTAAAGAGATAATCTTATAAGCTAAGGTAGATTCAAGAAGGTATTACAGAGAACCAGGCGTGCAAGCACGGAACCCCTCGCTTATGTTTTTGGCTAAGTTCCAGTTGGTAGGGCTCTACCAGTGACAGAAATTTCGGAGCTATTCAGAACACATGCAGAGTGCTAGCTCAGGGGAGTCCCACATGTCTACAATCGCTGTGTTATTGTTTAATAAAACCAGTACAGACTGGATGACTACTAGATGCCTGTCAGGCCATTTAAGGGTCCTTTTCCCCTGTTAAACTATTGTACTAATAGGAGAGCCTATTGTTTATTTCACGAGAATGGTGGCAGGGTCAAACGATGTATATCCCCACCTTCCTTCTGACTCAGCACTTACAAGCATCTTGCAGATGTGCAAAACTGTGCTATTCTAGAAGATGGTCCAGTTAAAAAAATAATTTAATATTTTCCTTGCTGTTAAAGAAGTGAACTGTCTGAGCTAAATAAAGTATGACTTCCTATTCGGCCATAACATTTCTGTATCATTCTGCAGAAACACACTCATGAGTTCAAGTTCAGGCTCAAACTAAATGAAACGCCCGTCCTGAGTTTATCACCCGCTTCACTGACATGATTCTCTCTGAACTCTGCCAGCACAGTGTGCCTGTTTCCAAGGCTTGGTGCAGGAATGTTTTAAGGCTGGAGTCTGGACTGCTTCCTAAGGCACAGCAGAGCTCTCTGAAGCTCCAGGAAGTTAACATTTCTGCAGACCTACTTTAGAGCAGGAGAGAGAAAAGATTCAAAACCAACGGACTAGATCTGCCCAATTTTCCCTATTAGGTATTGATTCACCATCATTGGAAGGGTAAATCATGGATTCTAGAAGTATATTCTAGAATTCCATATCCATGACTTCAAGTTTTCTGCAATAATTTTCAACCTTTTGTGGAAGTGGCCAATGCACATTAGTTCTTCTCAAATATGAAGATGTGGGGTTACTTATAATACTTTCTTGTGGGGTTACTTATACTACTTTCTAGCTTGTGAAGGAAACAGAAAAGAGTTAACAGAAAAATGTCCCTCGCAAAATCTCATTTTATATTTCCAAATAAAAAAAACAAACCAACCCCCCCCCCCAACAAACAAACAAAAAACTACGAGAGGTTTTGGAGGTCAAAAACATCTTGGGAATTGCAAGCCAATAAATGGGCACCTAAGAGGAAGAGCCGAAGTGGAGATTGTAAATTGTTTCCTAGGAAGCAACTGGAGAGAGCTAGTTCCTGGCTAGTCAAGATCGACACTCGAGCGCTTTGAGCGCTTTGCTAATCAAGGGTCCAGGAGTGGAGAGGAGACAGCCATGGTCTTCATGGACTGAAGGGAGAAAAAGAGATTGGCGGGCTCAGCTTTTTGTCTTCTCTCTGGGAGAGAGAACACCACACAGTTGCACTTAGAGTGACCATCCTCTCACGGCATCTCTTCACACAGAACAGTTCTGTCTGAGAACTGATCACACCCAGCCAAACTACAGGTTGCTGGTCCCCAGGTTCATCGACAGTGCTCCTCCAGGGTGAGCCAGGACACACTACATAAATGGCTCAAGAGTCACAGCTGCTGTGTGCACTGTGGGGCTCAGGAAATAGACCAAGGGTGGATTCGGGCAGTCACGGGATCTGTATCATTGACTTTGTTCATCACTTGAGAGGGGACTGAGACCGCCTCCCTAGTGTGGTGGGTATGAGGACGAAATGGAACAAGGTGTGAACAGGGTTTGTCATCCGATTATCCTTGCAAGTCCAGGGGACTGGAACAGATGCTGTGCTTTAGGAGGATTTCTCCCCACCTGCGGCAAGACAGAAATCCTTCCCACGTGCTAGCTCGTGGGCTCTTCTTGGATTAGCAGGGGAACAGCACATGTCCACTGACTCTAGGCTAGATTTTACTCTGTCTCAATTCCTTGAACTCGGTTCCCTTCCAAGCTGAAAAAATATCCAGTATCTGAAACTGACACAAGCTTCAAACCAAACCTTTTGCTGTGAAACCTGTAAGTTGCTTCTAGGTAACGTGGACACAAGTAACATGGGATTCGTGTTGTACAGAAATGGGCTTGAGGCTGGTTTCTTTGGGTAGCAGTTTACCTATGGGATGGCATCCGAGCTCATAGCTCTGAAGGATGTATTGGCCTTGACCCAGAACTGACTTGCAATCTGCAAACTGATGGCAGCCTATGTATGAGCTATCTCCCCTCCTCCATCTGGCTTCTGTTTCCCTTCTTTATTTTTCACAAATGCTATTAAAAATTTGGTCTGTTGTCCATGGCCGGTGGAGCCGTGCCACGGAGGGTTCCTCCAGGAAAGGCATTAAGCTTAGCTGCCAATGTCACTAAGCAACTCTTGCAAAATGGTGGGTGGGAGGAATCTGAAACTCCTAATTGCTTTGAAGACAAAACAAGTTGATAGTTCCAAAATGTTTTACACTTGTTTACATGCGTGGGAGTGGGTCCGGACCGAGCGCGACTTGGTCTCTGTCACCTCTCCTATAAACAGCACTCGCATCCTCGTTTGCTGTCAGCGGCAGAGGCACTGCCAATTCCAGAAACTAGTTCTCTTGCCTGAGCTGAATGGAAGGGAGGGGATGAAGTGAGCAAGCTGCCTCCTGGCAGTAAATTAGGAACTTGGAGGAATGTGATCTCTTCTCTTACAGTGCCTTAGACTTAGTTGTCCAGCACTTGGGAACTCCCCATCTTGCTAATCTTACGTCTGGTTCCTAGGCACAGAAAGCAGCCAACAACTGGTAGAGCCCAGTCTAGATTTGACAGCCTTGACCTGAGGCCAAAGGCACCTTAGTGACTTCTATGAAGACTTCCATCCAGTAGCTCTTGGTTGGCAAAAGTCACTGGGATGCAAAGCCCAGGGAAGCAGCCAAGCAAAGAGCCTCCCTGAAAGGTTCTGGAGGCCAGAAAACTGCCATGTTATTAGGGCTGGTGGGAGCAGAACCTTCTTCACACTTTGACAGGAGAAAATATTTGAGAAGAAGCCACCAAGAGATACAGGATGGCTTTAGCTGGAAGCTAATGAGGTAAGGAAGAGCAATATGTGTAGCATGAGCTAGCCCGCAGAGAAGATGTACGACCACCGCTGCTGCGAAGTCAGACCTCTCATTGATTCATCATCACCATATTTCATAATATTTGCCTAGAAAGACGCACAAAGCCTATCAGGTTAAATTAATCCTAATGGCCAATTTTCATCTTATTCTAATTAAACAATTTCAATGTAATTAATGCAAGCATAGAAATTAGTCAAAATTACAAATGTAAATGTTGAACTTTAAATCAAAGGTCCTTTCTATTCCTCATCTTATGTAAAAGCACTTTAGAGTGCTTGCCTGTGAGGTGATCAGGATGTTAACCTTTGTCTGCACTGTGAAGGACGGAGGATACAAACTAAACAAAAAGAAAGAAAGAAAAAGAAAGCTATCCAGGAGCATGGAGCAACACACACACACACACACACACACACACACACACACACACACACACACACACACTCACACACACACGCAGAGACATGCACAACCTATGTTAGTCTATGAAAACAAACTCTCCCAAGGTGAACTGAATTAAAAGCTTTTTCTCCTCAAGATTCCAAAGCACTTGCCACTTTAGAGCAGTGTTTCGGAGACCCTTTAATACAGTTCCCCACTTCCTAGTGACCCCCAACCATAAAATTCTCCTCACTGCCACTTCATAACTGTAATTCTGCTGCTGTTCTAAATTATGATGTAAATTTCTTTCGGAGACAGAGGTTTGTCAAAGGGGTCGTGACCCTCAGGTTGGGAAACAATGCTCTAATGGATCCTGGGTTTTTTACAAAATACCTCTGTAAAAGACAGAAACCATGACCACAGCCACACACTAGACCACCAGCTCCTCCTCTCTCTGCAGGTGGACTCCTTCCTCTCTGTCCTGGATGAGCTGTTTCTCCTCCAGGGCTTTGGCTCCTTTAGTTGAAGGTGCTGCTTTATTAAAGTGAAAAAAAAAATGTCTTCCAACACCCAGTTAAATTTCTTGCTCTGAAACAATGAGTCCTAAGTAAATATCCTTTCAGGGAATTACCAGCTATGGTATTATGTCTTTAGCCTCAAAACTACTGGCATCTTGACGTGGATTTAAAGGCCATACAAGATAAATAACCTAAGTGATCCCCATCAAGATATTAAAAAGCCATCCTTCTCTTTTTGTAAAAATCCAAAGTGGATGGATTTTGAACTCTAGAGCAGAGAAAGAACAGGTCTCATGAAATGACCCCCCCATTTTCCCTAAAAAGGGGAGAGTAGTTATAAAAATATGAAAGAGAAATACATGTTTTCTTGCTTTGTTTTGTTTTAAGTTAAGAACTTTGTGTGGCTGAATCGCACTTCGAGTGAACCTGCAGTCTCGCCAGGCAGCTCTCGGTTGGGGAGAGTGCGTTCCTGCTACTCTTACTCAGAAAACGGCAACATTCTCTTTTCCCAAAAGGAGGCCTTTGTCATGACATGGTCCCCATCACCCCTCACTCCTGATTATATGAAAGAATTATTTGATAGCAATCAATTCACTATTACTGTTTGGGGACATTACAGAAGAAGAGCAGAATGGTTTAATAACATAATTGATTAGCGCAGTGATCACCATTAGGCTTAGTAATGATGGTGGGATCCCTATACCTTAGTTAATGGTCATGGACAAGTCATTCCGAACTGCCAAAGGTAGCAATGGCTCTATCTTCTACCCCATGGGAATGACACTTAGCCCGTCACATTTAAGGTTTGACCTTCACTGCACGGCATGATCTTAATCCCTAGATTTCATAATCTTAACTGGGCAACATTAAAATACAGATTGACTTCGGTTGGCAAGGATCTTTATGTTCTTTCCACTAGAAAAGCTATAAATTCAATGGCTGACCTTTTATTTCCAGGTCACAAGTGACACCCACTCGGCTTCGTCCATTCACACAGGATTTATGTTAGGGTTTGCAGGTTGAAGTCATGAAAGTTGAACTTTAATGAAATGTCTTTAAAGATGTGCACTTAAGCCAAAAATTTCCCACAAGAAATCGGTGATAGCTTGCTTCCAAACAGTGATTATCCCCCTGGCTCATCAATGGTCTCGACTGAATCTACTAATCGTTCACCTGGACTAAGTTTCTTTTAGAATCATTTTTTTTCCTGGGGGTCCAAATTAACTGTGTTTGGGAGGTCACAGCAGCACCTTCGCGTCCAGTTTGGATTTCTAAGTTGAAAGACTTTTGAGATCTCCCCTTCACCTTCCCACAACCCATCCATCTCCAGCTGGAAACGTTCCTCGTCCTTTTGTACCAAATCAATTGTATTGATGGGAGGCATTCGTTCAGGCTGTCAATCAGAGAAATGTGATCTGATGGGGCCCCAGTGCAGCGAGATAAGGAAGGAGGTCCAAAGCTGCTCGGGTCCACACCATCCGAATGAGATCAATGCTTCCCACCATACCCTCCCTGTCATGTAGCAACCCTGACTGTCACAATTAATAATGCAGAAGGAGCTGATTAGCTTAAGTAAAGTGCTCTCTGCTGTGTAAACACATAGAGATCTATGAGGCGAGGGCTGGACAGAAAAGAACAAAACATTATTTTTATTTTTCATGTGGACACACTCTCACTTTCCATTCTTCTCTTGTAACAATTACTGTACCAGCCACTCTGACAGAGTCAATAAATTGATCGGGGTCTTGAGGCAGTAGCAAGGCAGGCTAATCTGATGCACCATTATCTGCCCAGAGAGTGTAGGGTGGGGCACCCTCATGGAACAGAGAGCGGACGGGGAGGGAGCCGGTAGAGGAGAACCTGCCTGTCCTGCGTAGGTGAGTACCTCTCCACCTGTCACAACTGGAGCAGACAGATGCTTGTGCAGCAGGTGTGATTCAAGTGCTGGGAAAGAACGGGGCGGGATGGGGGGGGGGATCAGCCTTCAGCTTGGTTAAAGGATGCAGCCTAAGTAATACCATATGCACCACTTATTTGGGTCCCCATGGAGGCTCCATCACTGGCAGGATCTGCAATTCAATGAGGATCACCACCCCATTAGGGCTAATCATGTCAGCCGCCCTATCTGACAAAACAAACACCCAGACGCCGCCCCTCCCAGGCTCACAACTTGCTTCTGCACTCAGACTTTGTCCTCCCTTCCCTCACCAAGCATAAAGTTTAATTGTTTTTTAATGTGGAATTATACAGAGACTCTCCACTGCATTCCTTGACAGATTTACCCTTCGAGACTGAAACTGATGCTGTTAGTTGGGTCTCCACTTGCTCCTTGGGAATATACTAAGCATGTTCTTAATAAATATATATCATGGTGCTGGCCAACGGGGGAATAATGGCGTACTTGACAGAGAAGGGATGTGGGAGGCCGAAGCTGCAGACTCAGCTTCGGGGCTCTCACCCCTTTAACACTGCCCTGTCTTCTGATCTGCAGGCCCTTTGTTCTGAAGAGAGCTGAGACTCCAGTTTCACCTCAGAGCCTACCTAGCTTGAGAGGGGGTGGAAGGTAGCGATTGGGCTCTCAAGTCCTAGTTAGATTCAATATTGATGCAACACCAATGGAAGGAAGGAATTAATTCATGACTTTATCAAAATGTGACTTCTGAGGATCAGGAGGCTAAACAAGACAATCTTGGTCACATGATAAATCAACCCAGATCTGTCTACTTCCAAAGCCTGTGTTTTCTTCACTCTTTCCACCTGGAAAGGAGAAATCTCAAGACCATATGTCTTCATACACAATGCCTGCAAATTCCATACCCAGTGGGGATCACACCAAGCAAGGCTGAGAAATCTTCATGCTGAAAGCCCACTGTGCCTTTGCAAGTTCCAGTGTTCCACAAAATAAAGTTCAAGTGTCTCTTCCCCAGGTACACGCTCACCCATGACTAGACCCTCCCCCAGGTACATGTTCACCCATGACTAGACCCTCCCCCAGGTACACGCTACCCATGACTCGACCCTCCCCCAGGTACACGCTCACCCATGACTAGACCCTCCCCCAGATCCAGGGACATGCTAACTCATGACTAGGCCCTCCCCCAGATCTACGTACATGCTTATCCATGACTATGCTCTACCCCAGATCCAGGGACATGCTCACCCATGACTAGGCCCTCCCCCAGATCCAGGGACATGCTCACCCATAACTAGATACTTCCCCAGATCCAGGAACATGCTCACCCATGACTAGGGCCTCCCCCAGATCCAGGGACATGCTCACCTATGACTAGGGCCTCCCCCAGATCCAGGGACATGCTCACCTATGACTAGACACTTCCTCAGATCCAGGGACATGCTCACCTATGACTAGACACTTCTCCAGATCCAGGGACATGCTCACCCATGACTAGGCCCTCCCCTAGATCCAGGGACATGCTCACCTATGACTAGGGCCTGGTTTAAACTCTGGCCTCGCTGTTTAGCATTCTCAGCTGCTAACTTTATAAGACAGACCACACAAAGTAGTGTTCTCCACCCACACTCTAAGTACCCACTTGGTATACACTATCCCTGTCTGCAAAGGCATGTTCTTCTACCATGGATGCTTCTCCTACAATATCCCCCTCCCCACCATGACACTTCTCCCCCAGAGTTCTTCCTGCTCTTCGGTCCCAGGGACAGATCACACATGTTCCCACTGTGTCACCTGCCAGACCTTACTGTAATCTGCATACTTCCTCCCTGGCAGTCTGTGAGCTCTGTAGGTGGTGACTGGATTACATATACCCATGGCCTTCTTAGCTCTACATGGTCTGAGGAATACAGTAGATGCCCAATAACCTCCGACTTCCCTCACCTTGAGATCCATTACTTAGGTGACAAGTGGGAGACATGAGCTGGGAAGCCGGGTGCTCTCTGACTCTTATGCCCAACTCAATGCCTCTCCTGCTTTCCTCCTATGCACAGGACTGATGTATGATTGATCTCATCACTGGGCCTTCCCAAGCATTGTCCTATCCCATGGTACCACTCGTTCCTCATCCATACATGTAAACACACATGACGAGGCATCATGGGGACTGTGCCGAGGGGCAAGGCTGTAGGTCATGAGAACTGGCCTACAGTTCTTCTGTTAACTCAAGGAGGCAAGCTGCCTATCCAGCCTGTCCTGAACACTTCCTCCAGCAGCCAAGGCAGCTCCATGGGGACCCGAGGTTATTTTTACTCCGTGCTCATGTTCAGACTTGGGATAAAGAGGGCAGCACACAGAGGCAAGGACCAGTTGTGCTAACCCTGTACCAGGGCCAACATAGAAATGGTGGAAGTCACAAGTCCCTGTGACTCAGGGGCGTGTGGAAAATATTAGGGCAGTGGTAACTTACTTCGGCTCTGCTACCAGGGAGCACTGGGAGCTTTAGCAAAATCCTCATGAAGGTGTTAGGGAGAGGCACGTGCCAAGGTCTGTGCTTCAGTGGATAGACAATATTGTGAGGCATAGCTCCAGAAGAGATGTCACGATGACAGCATTTTCCTTTATCTTCAGCACAAACTCAGAAGGGTACTGAGGGGCTGAGGAGACAGGAGGAGTCAGCAGCTCTTTGTGGGAACTCTCCCTGGGTTGGAACTGTGTGGCCTTCAGACTGCCAAAGTCTTGGACTCATTAGCAGCTCCGGGAAGGGCCCTGGCCAGTCACCACCTGGCTACTCAATCATTCCCTCACGTGGACAGTCAGCACTTAAGAGTGGAGGGGCCCTGTGTGGCGGCGGCTCCTGGTGGTGGAGGGGGGGCGGGTTTCCCTGCAAAGGCTGAATGGACTGTGGGAACCCACTGTGTTGAGCCCTCCTGGACTTCATGCTGCAGGGAGGGTGATGGGCTCAGTTTCCTGTTCTCTGAGCTCTGTTGACTCAGGCTCCGCAGAGCCCAGGGCTGTTCTTCTATAGAGGAAGCACCTGGCTCAAGGTCTGGTTGCTGGGTGAACCTCAGAGGCACGGGAGGGTACTGTGTACAGAGCCCCCGTGAGCTGAGCCACATGCTCTCTATACAGCTTTCTCAGAGGCCACAGTGACACAGTGAGAGGTGTCCTACCCCAGGGGGCTGTCCTGACTACTTCCCGGACCTTAAACAGCAGCTGAAAAGAGACACCTCATCTCTCTCTCTCTCTCTCTCTCTCTCTCTCTCTCTCTCTCTCTCTCTCGCTCTCTCTCTCTTCCATCTCTGTATATCTCTGTGTCTCTGCCCCCCCCTCTCTCTCACACACACACACACACACACACACACTCACACTATAAGTCTCCGTAACACATGGGGAAGGAGTGGAGGACAAAACTGTATGAAAACCAATACTAAGAGAAAGAAGAGGCAACAGGGAAGTTAAAAGGCTCATGAGGCTTCTCAGAGAGTGGGAAAATGTCATGTGGGAGATACTCTTGATAGCCTGACCGGGATGTACTGCTTCTTCTTTCATGGAATCAACTTTATTTAGACATAAGAACATGATCATTATGGGGTAATGAGCCAAGATCTGAGGCAATCAATATGACCTTACGCTAGCTTTCCCAACAGCTAAATTTTGAACTAAAATGGGACTCAGTTTCAGATAATGGGAGCAAAGTAGAAATCTGGTAGCCAGGTACCTTTCTGTGCTATTGCTCGGACGGTGGAGTATGATACGGAGATGATGTCTGGAGCTGCAGCAGCTATTCTGGGATGGGGGGACCAAACATAATGACAGAAAGACAACATGCCAAGGATGACAGAGCATAACTTTAGAAAAAACATGGGTTCCTGCTGGAGTCTCACAGCAGCTGGAACAATGGGAACCACTCATGGTTTTCTTGTCTTTTAAGAAAAATATCCTTGATCAGCTCAAGTTATACTTAACTGGCTTTCCTCCTATTAGGTAGATACTATTGTTGATTTCATTAAATAGATGTGAAAGCTGAATTTCAAAGGGGAACATACATACGGACATAGCCATTATGTGAAGTCAGGCCACTCCCATTCCATAGCTAGTGGCTTTATGCGTGTTCTAGAGAAATCAGACTAGAGTGGTAAGGACACGTCCCCTATCCTAGAATGATGGAGATATTCCTCTTCTGTGCAAACTATTAGCCAACTGTCTCTACCTCCTGCCTGTTACCTACAGCCCCACTTCCTACTCTCTGAGTCACTGATACAGAGCTGCAAAACTGTACGCAGGGTTGTAAAAATATTGGAAACAGTAAAGAAGACATCATGAATTAAAAACCAAGTGAGTGATGAATCTGAGGTGTTTGGGCAGCAGTGGCCATGCTGCGTGCAGGACCGCACTGCAGGCTTGAACGTGGTGCAGTGTGTACTTCTGCATGACCATCCATGCATTTTCACACGGTGCGGCACCAACAAGTGCTGCCCGAATCACCTCGGTTCGAAGAGAGACTATTGCAAGTTATGAATTGTAGTGTTTTTATTAATCATGCAGAGCTTTCTGCGCTTACAGAAACATAATGATTTCATTACGGAAAAACAAAGACTTTAAATATTTTCCTACTATTTTTCCAACTGTCAGCATGTTTGTATCAGATTAGTTTGATTATCATATTAGATCTTTGGGTTATCTTGGAACATTTAATTAAAACTTTTTTGTGTGTGTGTTGTTGACTTGAGTTTCATAAAACATTTGTTAAATGAATTTTGGTTTGTATATGGATAGAATTTCCAACAATTTCTCGATGGCCCTAAACAGGCTTCTGCCAGTTTGTTAATAGGCATGTATTACAAACGATATTCCCAGTATTGATAATTTTAAAATCAAAATGTTGATGAACTCTGAAAATTGTTGAAGATCATCTACATCTTGCAGTATCAGATAAATGATCACATCAATTTCATTAGTATACAAATTTACTGAAATCCTTAATAAATTATAAATCATATGCCTATCAAAATTACTTTATAATGAATTTCTTTATGATTAATTATAAGTAAACATTTGATTTGAACACTAGTTTTAAATACCTATGAGCCTGAGGTCAGGTAATGCTCGTGGGGCAAGGGTGGGTGGAAGTGAGAAGTGAGAACAGTGTCGTTCCTGGTTCCCTCCACTCTTCCACGCTCCTCAACATAACAACCACCACATCTTCAATATTTTCTCTTCTTCCTCTATGATATCTTAATTTCCCCTGAAATTACCTCTCTATTGCTGTTGATTTCATATTAATGTTGGGGGAAAAAGGCAGCAATATTTACCAGCAATATTTACTTGTGAGACTGCATGGTCCCCACTACAATTCTTAGAATGCTTATCAGTTTATATCAACTAAGATTCTCCCTCCATCTTTTTATTTTGGAGACAGGCGCTGCACCATTTCCAGCATGCTGGATGACAGGAATGCAACATGCTCTGGAGAAAAGAAGGTCCCACTGGTTGAATGAGTTTTAAAGAGAGTCACATAGCTTGCCAGGGCATCAGCTGCCAAGCCCAGGTGCCTTGCACTATTCCATGCTGAGGGCTCCTCTGAGTTCACGCCGAATAGGCGGCACGGCTTTGTGCCCTGGCCCTACAACCTTGGTGATGTGGTTTGAGGAAATCACTTCCTCTTATTAAATCCGTTTTCTATGTTATTAAAACTGTAGACTAGAAATAACAACAATATATCTTTTCTAAGGGATGCTTTTAGGATCAAATGAACACACACACACATTCAGGCACATTATGTATTATACACATCCGCATAAACATATATATTTAACACACATACACACACATCACAACCTTAGATAAGAAACCAGGCTATAAAAACAAAATTACTGAGGAAAAAGAGAGAAAGCACAACCGTCACCAACATGACACTTAGCTCCTGAGTGAGACCTGAGGGCAAAGCACTAACGTGCACTCTTCTGAGCCTGGTCTTGGGCTAGATGGCCTATTTGTACAGAAGCCCACAAACCCTACAAGCAGCACTTCCCCCAGGAAGACTGAGAAAACATGCAGCCTAGGAGGGGGCTGAGGCAGGTCTTCAGAATGGCCGAATTCAGTTTTATTTCTACTGGACCTAGGAAGCGAGAGCCTGGCCTCAAACCAGCTCTGGGGACAACAGTCGTAAGGTTTCACTGTACACAGCTCGGTGTGAAGATGGTGTTTGGGGAAGTTAGCTAGGAGGAGACTGAGTGAAGCCTTGGCTCCCTCAGTACCTTGGTGGAGTTTACTCGTTCTTTAGATTGCCAAGTGCCAATGCATGCCAGCTATAGAACCCTAAGGCGCATAGGCCCCAGACTTTGAGCTATGGGGTGGTTAATACAGAATACCAACTTGGCCAATGAGTAACTTTTCAAAGTTAAGAGCACAAGAGATTTTTATCTGCTGTTCCTCTTCAATCAGCTGAAGGAAATGCTCAAACCCACCTGGAGGGTGGGGCAGGATGGGAAGGGACAAGCACATTGTTACTCTCTAAAAGAAATCCGTTCCTTTTGTGCTCGTCAGTCGTGCCTTTGCTTAACTGCCCTGCTGTACTTGTCTTTCCGTGGCCAGGAAGTCATGTGGGGTGAGTGGGCGGGAGGACGGCAGTGGGCTTCAGCTCATGGGAATGTGCTGACAGAGCCTGGAGCTCTGTGAGGATACAATACCTGAGTGGACATTTCTCAGAAAGCAGAGGGAGGGGTTCCCGGCTGGCCGGAAAGGATTCTGGTTGTCTCTGCTTGGTCTGGGGAAGGTAGAGGTGCATGCTTCCTTTCTTAGGATGGTCTCAAATGTTACCTATCACCTGGTTGGCAAGAATTAAAAATGGCTTGTGTGTGTTTAGGAATAATGTACAAGAACCTTATTATCAGACTACAGTTAGATGAGGGCAGAAAAACAATCCAGTCTCTCCTGTCCCTTCTACTCTATGGAATAGTCTAAGAGCCATTCTGTGCTTTTGAAACCCCTTAGCCTATTCACTATGACTTTACTTTTTTCTTCGGAGACAGGTTCTTTTACAGCATAGTCTAGTCTAAAACTCTCCATGTAGCCCAAGCTAGCCTTAAACTCATGATCCTCCTGCCTCAGCCTCCCAAGTCCTGGGATTATAGCTGTGTGACCGTGCCTAGTCACACTGCACGACTAAAGTCAGTGCTATTGTTTCTTCATGTCTGTTTTTTCTACTGCACTCTCTAGAACTTCAGGGCAGTTGGTATTCCTTGCATTTTGTAAGTGTTAAAAAATATAATAAGCAGTTAAATAAATATTAAAGTGGTTGAAATTGTGAAGACTTTTACAGATTACTTAAGTTGTGGTTAGGACTTCAGCCAGGCCTCAGGAACGTGACACCAAGATTGGGCATGGATTGAAAACCTCTTCACGTCTCTATACTCCACTTTCTCTGTGGATGGCTACCCAAGGTGGCAGGGTGGGTGCTGTGGGCATCAGGTGAGGTAGTGGGTGTCAGTGCCATGGTTCACTCTGTGGAAACTTTTCGGGATGATGCATTCATTGTGAACACAAGGCCAAAGTGGTCATACTGTAGGCAGTGTACGGGGTGAGGCAGCTGAGACTTACTTAGCAGAAGTTTCAGCAAACTGGAACTATACCAAGCTGAGCCAGTCTCCTGGGGTTTTAAGTAGCATTTCAGATGGCACAGCTCTGTTGATGCAGAGTGGTAACAGCTCCGGTGGTAGAGAGAAAATGCTTGTTTTTAATACTGTTAGCATTAATTTTTCATTGTAAAGAATGCATCCTCATCAGAGCCTGAATCAAGATGAACTCTCTGTTCAGTCTTCCTGTGTGAGAACGTATGTATCTATTTATTAACTAATTGTTAATAAATAGTGAACTTTTTTATTTTGCTCTAAGTAAATTCCTGTTCATAATAGTTCTTGTTTTTAGAGACCAGATTAGATCAGGGCATACAGTTACAATGGCCCCCAGCTTTCTATCTGAAGAGTGGTGAGGTCTGTATCATTAAGGGCCGAGTGCAGCACATGGATGGTGTACAAAGAGAGTCAATACTCAGGCATTCTCCACGAGTTAGCACCAACCACCATGGGGACAGACACTAAATAAGATGAGCTGCAGGAGGAGGTGAGATAGAAGTTCTCAGAGCAGGTAGGCTTTCCATAGTCCATAGGGAACTGGCCATGTCTCCTGGTGAGTGCAGCTTCAATGTATGCAAGAGTAAGGTGTGGGCCAGGCGACAGGCGCAGAAAAAGCAAGCAGAGGAACCAGGAGGAAGAAGAGGACAGATCACTTGGCAGAGCATCTAGCCAGAGCCAGAAGCCAGAGTATGAATGGAAACGGGCTTCCACGAGTGTAAGTGGGATGCATTTATCCCTCAACGACAGAGGATCCTCTGGAGTAAAAGTAGACTGGCAGGGAAAGAAGGGGAACAACAGCTTTCAATTATCCATGCCATCGTTCCCCACCAATCATTGCAGATGATGAATAGGTGTAATAAAAGCCAATATTCCATTTTTCCAATTTACATGAAAAGGAGGTCATAATACATTGTTACGCAGAAGAAACAGCAGGTTACTAAACAGTGGATGTAATACGACCTTATTTTTGCAATATACTTGAATGTGTAGAAACAGCCAGGGTGGATTTATATAGAAACATTAACAGTAGGACTACTAGTGATTCTTAGTATTTCTCTCATCTGTATTTCCCACAATTAACATGCATCATGACTGTAATAAGATAAAATCACCATCGAAAAATAGGTTTTATCTTTTGTTGATAGGTTTATGCAACTTAGTATGATGTTATCTAGATTCATCCATACTGTGGCAAGTATCAGGATGCTCTTCATTTTAAGAAATGACAACTCTTACATTGCATGTGTAAACCATATTTTAGGATAAATGTTTTCAAAGCAATTATGAAACTTCCAAACTCACTAAGAAAAATGTCTGCATTAGAAGGTATAGGGAATAAGTAGATAAATGGAAGAACCATCCTCTCTAGGATGGCATAGGAATGCCAAGAGATTTCCACCAGGAAATGGGTTTGGGGGAAAGGAGGACCATTTCATCTCACATCTGTTCATTAACTCAGTGCTGGATTCTTCTGTCTTGTTCTCAGACAGGGTCTCATCATCCATCCCAGGCTGATCTGGAACTTTCAGTCTTCCTGCCTTTGCCTCCCAAGTGCTGGATTATAGGCAAGGGTTCCTGTTCCTGGCTCTTCTGCATTTACAAATCTGTCTGGATGACTCTGACTTTCACTCACGAAGAGTCAGAGATAAGGAAAACATTTGTCTGACTGACTTTATTGGTGGAGTGTCAGAGAGCAAACTTCTGATCCCCTGGGAAAGCTTTCCTAATTTTAGCTAATACCAACTTTTGGGCCTTACAGCAAAGCTATCTCAGGACAACCACAAGCTTGCTTAGGAAGTGAGGAATCTGGGGGCGTTCAAATTATATTGTTAAAAACCTTGTTAGCCAACACCGGTGTTACAGGTTTATTAGAACAACTATTTGGGAGACTGAGGCAGAAGAGCATGGCCTAACTGGACTACTGAGTGAGTTCAAGGTCATCCTGGGCAATTTAATAAGAACCGGTCTTAAAAGTTTTTGAAAAGTAAAAGCAAGACTTGGGATCAGTGGTAGAGCCTAGCATCTATGAGGTAATCCCCTGTACAGCATGCATACATGCACACACACACACACACACACACACACACACACACACACACACACACACAGTGATGGTTTGACTAGGTATGGCCCCCCCATGTTTGCTTGACCTATAGGGAGTGGCATTATTTAGAGGTGTGACTTTGCTGGAGTGGGTGTGACCTTGTTGGAGGAACTGTGTCCCTGTGGGGATGGGCTTTGAGTTTTTTTTTATGCAGAAGCTACAGCCAGTAAGGCACACTCCTTTTGTTGCCTGCGGATCAAGATGTTGAACTCTCAGCTCCTTCTCCAGCACCATGTCTGCCTGCATGTCCCGCTATGAAGATAATGGATCAAAATCTCTGAAATTGTAAACCAGCCCCAATTAAATATTTTCCTTTATAAGAGTCGATGTAGTCATGGTGTCTCTTCACAGCAATAAAAACTGAAGATACACACACACACACACACACACACACACCCTGTAAAAAAATAACTTTAACTAATGACTTCTTACAAGGAGTCTGTATTTAAGGTCTACTGTTACTTGTCATCTATATCTAATACTTATTTTGAACAGTTTATTCTTAAAATGTTAGCATATATATCATAAAATAGTAATATTTGGGGAATGCAAATTTTATTTTAAGGCATAAGACTAGATAGGTACATAGAGAGGGTGGAAAAAGACAGTTCCATCCTTACAACTTCTCATGAGATGATTAGGAATGGCTTTCTTCAAGCCAAATGTGACAGGTGTCACCGTGGTCAGAACATTTAAGCTATTGTCACCACAATGCCAAATATTTAGTGGAAAACAAAAAGAATTCAGTCCTAGATGCCAATACTGGGCCTAAATGACATCATTCATCCAGATGCGTGCAAAATCTGGATTGTTAAGAATTGAAGTTTTGTGATCAACATCATGAAGACTCGGTTTTTGAACTAAACAAGGCACTTATGAAACAAAGTCATACTGGAAAAACACATTTTCATTATAAAGAGATAAATGAAAAAGACACACACAGTTCAGGTTATATGAATTAGTTTGTATAAAATATCATGCAAAATACCAAACAAGATACTTCAAAGTTGCAGTTTTCAGGTTCTCAACGAATCAATTTGAGCATACCCAAGCTTTGAAACAAAAAACCAGAAACAACCATCCAACTGAACTATGGGAGTCCCTCTGGCTGACCCTTCGCTGTGCCAGAACATGGAAGTTCAGCGCACAAAGCTAAAGCATCTTCTAAGACAGATATTCTCAGGCAATGGTACAACTTCAAACCACCAGTAAAACATCTGAATATTTGAAGGCATGACAAAGTAAGCAAATACGTGGGAAAATTTTAGGAGAGGTACTGAGTAGGGTTTTAATCTCAGACACCATGTGCAAGCCAGAGATTCAAGGGGAGAGGGGTCCCTCTTCTCAGGCCCTCCCTTTTTGGCTTAGTGCTGGACTTTGTGGGGTGCTGCTTCAGGGTAGAAAGGAAGGAGAAGCAGCACTGTGGATAAGCGCAGTAAAGCAGAGCCCTGGAAGAAGGCAGTGGACTCAGGAAGCACTTATACACCAGGCAGCTGACGCCACACAGCTGAGCATAGGCACAGAACCGCACGGAGAAAATGTCAAGCCATGCTAAGAACCTCGTGGACAAAATAATTTCTTGGAGCCAATTAGGAAATACATGGCCATATTCTAGTTAGGAAACGGAGGAGTCG
This sequence comes from Microtus pennsylvanicus, assembly GCF_037038515.1. Classification (NCBI taxonomy): domain Eukaryota; kingdom Metazoa; phylum Chordata; class Mammalia; order Rodentia; family Cricetidae; genus Microtus; species Microtus pennsylvanicus. The sequence continues at coordinate 34,391,919 of NC_134591.1, read as the reverse complement.
TTTATTCTACAAGCTTGGACCTGATTCTGTGTTTTTTAAACCTCTACACATACTCCTTGGGACCCAGAGGTTTGTTGCTTCTCAACCCTCAGCGGCCACTTCAAGCCTGTTTTGAAAGAGCTCCTCTTAGCCTACGCAGATCTAAACACAACTCTCTCTTGTGCTCGGTCAGCTCTGGGGATTCTGAGCTCTACTGTCAATCAGCCACCTCCACATGCCATTCGGCTTAGCCCCTCCCACTCTCAGCACCTCGCTTCCCCAGTGGCCAGCAATCACCTCCTCGGGACCAACATCAGTAACTTAATAAAGAGCTTAGAAACCCTTTGTCCTCACCCACCCCACTTTCTTTTAGAAAGTTTGCCAGTTTCCCGGGGCCATAAAATGAGAGGAGTGGCTGGTCTCCCTCCCCACATATGCTTCGATACCATGGAAACCAGGTTCCATGGGGCACATGTCTGTCTGCTTACAGCTAGAGAGACATGGCTGCCTCAAGGAGGGAATGCACACAGTTCAGCCTAGCAACCTTAACTTGCCATGGCAAAAGCAGTCTGGCCCAGAAGCCCCCCTCTCCTACCCCAATACCCTAAGCAAAGATTCCAGGACCATTGTTTATGGTTCCTGAGAACAAGGAGAAAACATGGCTTACAGGGCTGGGAAAGATGGAGTCAGGAGGAAAGGAACTGAAGAGGGGCTCAGGCATGTGGCCTGGTGCGCCCCAAGACACATTAAACTGCACCTGATCAATAAAACACGCTGCACCACATACGGAAAAGATGAGAGCGGCCCACCTGTGTCTGTTGAGGGATATTTACAAAGCTTGGATCCCGTGGTCCAACACTGACGAATCGGTTTGCGGGGGAGGTGCTGGGTGTCGAGTAGGCTGTGAAGGGAAGGGACACATGCGTTCAGGAAGCAGCACGAGATTGCACACACAAACAACACCAAAACACACAGTCTCTGAGCCTGTGCAGCTGATTAATGCAAACGCTGGAGCTAGCAAAGGATCTGGCTAGCGAAGGGGGGGGGGCAGGGATTGACACCCGGGGACTGCTAGAGTTAAAGGACATGGAGTTGGGGCTCAGAGGAGTTGTTTTCTCCTCCCATCATCCAAATTAGAACATGCAGGACATTTGCGAAGTTTACTCTGTATGTTAAATATGAGCCCTGGGGTGGAGAGAGACACCCTGGTCTTAGCCACAGGGAGAAAGGAGTGAAGTAGGAAACAGAGGGGCCCCGTTCATGTTATAGCCATGCTTTCTCAACCGCTACACTTGGACGAGCCACAAACCAACTCTGGGCCTCCAAGCTAGAGATGGAAGAAGCGTGTAAGGAAGGAATGAAGGGGGTCTCCAGGAAGGAGGAGCGAGCAGCCTTTCAGGGCCAGCTGCGTGTCTAGAATCTTCATGATGCCAGCTGTGCTTAAAACCTCTGAGTTGCCACTTGTCCATTCTTAGGACCTTTGCAGATGCAAACTGAGCTCTCTCTGGGACCTTGCTTATCACATTAGAGTTCACTAACCTCACTATACATGGAAGATTTGTTGGTTTGTGTTTAGGAGCTTCTTTGATGGAGAAAAGAAAATCAGGGGCTTTTTGTGAACCCAAATAAATTTGGATGCTGCATGAATTCACATCACCACAAACTTCAAAAATTATTTCTTTGTTCTAGAGTCTTTAGATTGCTATTGAATTGTAACTTTTATTTTTAATTCTCTCTCCCTCCTCTCTCTCTCTCTCTCTATCTCTCTCTCTCTCTCTCTCTCTCTCTCTCTCTCTCTCTCTGTGTGTGTGTGTGTGTGTGTGTGTGTATGTGTGTGTGCGTGAATATGTACATGTGGATACATATACCTAAGGAATTCAGATTCTGATACCTAAGGTGTCAGATTCCCCGGAGCTGGAGTTCGGTCGTGAACTGCCTGACCCAGGGCTGGAGATGAAACTAGGGCCCTCCGCAAAAGCAGTACCTATTTATAACTACTGAGCTAGCCCCAAATGTCTACATTCTAAAAGCAATTTTTCAAAACTATCTCTAGATGTACACTATCTAAGGGGGAGGAAGGGAAGACCTCACAATTCTGCCAGGGCAGTTTTGCCTTTGTTAACATCACCCATTTCTCCTCGAGGTTCTGCTCTACAGAGGAGGGCCCATGCTGCTTGTCCCCACTCTTAAACACACACAGGGATATGATTCCTACTAACTTGGCCCAAGTCCTGTTGGCTATGCTGGAAAGAGATGAGCCGTGCAGACAGGTCTGTGATGGTCACATGGTATAGCTGAGACATGGAGCAGCTGAGTTAAAATGCTGAGCGCAGGATGAACCCCAGGACCCTCTGAGATCAGGGTAGGATCGTTTTAGCAGCCGTCATCCAATAGCGGCTTTACACAGAAGGATGGGGATGCTTCATGTCATAGTCTACTAATGGGAATCTGCTGATTTCCTCTGGGACACCTTCTACGCCAGGCAGGTTTGAGTTGAGAGCTAGCTCTGCGTTCAGTCACAAGCCTGAGTTACTTGTGCCTCTTAGCCTATGACTTTGCTTTGATACACTCTAGGAAATATCAAAAAAAAGTAAATGGAAAATATGAATTATAGTTGCCTGGCAGTATAGTTACCTGTTTCTAGAACACAAAAGGATGGAAGAGAGAGACAAGATGGAGGCCAGCACTGAAATCACCTCTTGAATCTGTTACTCAGAGGGGAAAGAATTCTTCTCATTGTGAGTAGGTGGGTGGTTTACACAGGCAGAGAAACGTGTGGACGTGTGTCTGGGTTCTGAAGCTATGCGAATCATACGTTTCTGCAGCAGGAGCCCTTAGTCTGACAGTTCCGATGACACAGTGCCCTGGACAGCTGCTTAGCAAAGGCACGCAGCAAATTTTCTCACGGCATTCTTGTCATACTGATAACATCCCAAACAAGCACACTAACTGACCACAGCATACATGTTGGGGTGTGTATGTGTGTTTTGCTACACTGGTCACAATAAACTGGCTTAGTTTGGAAAGGCATTTGTATGATGTCCCATTAGCTATTTCTACTAGACCTAAATGTTGACATTTTTACTTTGTTTTCTCTTCCCATAATCTAAATTAGAACATCCAGGACATTTGCAAAATATACTCTGTAGTCAAATATGAGCTCTGGAGTAGAAAGATATGTAGTTATTTTTTTTTTAATTCTTTGTGGGCCCACCACCCAGCTCCCAAATAAATACACAGAGACTTATTTTTACTTATGAATTCTGGGCCTTAGCATGGCTTATTTCTAGCCTGCCTTTTTAACTTAAATTATCCTGTTTCTCTTTAACTACATTTTGCCACCTCTGGGATTTTTACCTTTTTATTCTACATATCTTCCTTTCCTTCTTACTCCATGGGTGACTGTGTGGCTGGCCCCTGGCCTCCTCCTAGTCTTCTTCTTTTCTTGCTCTCCTCTCTTCCCTAGATTTCTCCTCCTATTTAGTTTCATTACCCACCAGCACCACCTATTTCTCTTTACTACCTAGCTCTTTATGAGATCAATCAGGTGTTTTAGGCAGGCAAAGTAACACAGCTTTACAGAGTTAAACAAAGGCAACATAAAAGAATGCAACACATTTTTGCATCATTAAACAAATGTTCCACAGCAACAATGAGTGTAACACTCATTAAGTAATATTCCACAACAGAGATAGACCCTGGTCTTAGTGACAGGGAGAAAGGAATGAGGTAGGACTTCTTGCCTTTGAATGAAGTGAATGAAGACTTAGTGTACAAACAACTTTGATACTCAGAATTACTAGGAAGGGATAATTGTTTAATTCCCTTTCTTCAGACAAATCACAATAGTTTTCTGAACGACTCAGAAGGTCTCTAATGCTCCAAAGCGCTACTCAAATGCCAAAGTTTATTCTGCTTAATAAAAACAAGACAGTGGTCCTGAGAGATGTGGTAGTGTGTTCACAATTATTTACCCTGAGGACTGTGGATGCCAGAGCTGCAGTCTCATGCTTAGGAAACATGGTTCTACAGAAAGACAGCTTCTGGGCACATTTACAGACATAGAAAAGGCAAGGGAAGGAAGGAGGGCTCGAAGGAAGGAAGACAAGGAAGGAAGCAAGGAAGGAAGAAGACAAGGTAGAAAGACAAGGAAGGAAGGAAGAAAGGAATGAAGGAAGGAAGGAAGGAAGGAAGGAAGGAAGGAAGGAAGGAAAGAATTCTGGTGTCTCTTCCATGTTATAGCTATAAAGGGCAGAAGTTCAACTCTAACAGGATATTAGTTCCTGAAAAGATATGACAGAAGTTGAATTTGATTTCTTTCCTTCAATAAAATAATGGAATCAGGGACTTGTAAAAGTCCTCAGCAAAACAGCAAAACCTCAGCTGAAATTTAAAAAAATAAACATATATCATAGCAAATCAGTGATATACACACAAACAAGAGTTTCCAAAATGAACAGAACATCAGGAAAAGATGGGCAATGTGGTAATTAACTACACATAACTGTTACAATGCTGTTACACCATATCATAGCTTTCCTGATAATTTTTGTCCTGTTCATAAGACCAATGATCAGATGCTATGGGAAGAGCTCTGGGAATTCATGAAATCTGGAAAATAGATATTGGGGGATTGCTGTAGGCATTTTGAGACTTCTGAAGGAGAGAACCAGGGGCAACTAGTGACTGTCTTTATGCCGTCTACGGGGATTCCATTTTAGCTACAGAATATTCTTTTAAAAGTCCTTGTTTAAAATCTAATTGCTATTCATTTAGTGGCTTCTGAAACAAAGTGTTTGTTTTGGTTTTTGGATATCTGTCTGACATAGCCACGGTCAGTTTTCCTAACACCATGGAAGAATGTTTTATTAGCAGCTGCCGCCAGCTCTTTGTACTACCTGATGACATTTTAGGTGGGCCTTTACCACATAGTCTTAAGTACCAAAGTTAAAACCACAGTTGCTCTCCCCCCACCACTATTCTCCTGGGCCCCCCCTTTCACGTGCACGTCTAATCCCACACTCCCTCACTAACCACAGATACTCTCTTGCCTTTGTAAGAACAAAGGGGCAAATGGTTCAAGAATCTTTCTCTCAATATCAGCAACAGTTTAACAGGGTCTTAGAATGGTGGAAACCGTGAGGTAGGTTTGGTGGCAGAGAGAGAGAGAGAGAGAGAGAGAGAGAGAGAGAGAGAGAGAGTAGAGAGAGCCCATCAACACTACTCTTCACACCTCTTAGCTTCTAACTCAGCAATGGATACAGTCCGTAAAGTTACAGTTGGTGTCTTGGCCTCTTTTTCTGAATCAGAAAGAACAAGGGATACATGTGGATAAGGAAGGAGACAACAGCATTTCCAGGGGAATTCGTGCCAACTGCAGCAACCCTGACCCAGAGATACTCGCTCCTGATATTAAGAATTTGGCAGGTATATATATTTTTTTTTTTTTTGGTTTTTTCGAGACAGGGTTTCTCTTGTGGTTTTGGGGCAGGTATATTTTTGAATGGAAGTTATTACTATCCTGCCTTTGGAAAAAAAGTAAAAAGATGTTACTATTAGGATATCTATATCAAAGTCAACTGATATTTCATATATAATCTCCCAAATCTGACAAATTAGCAAATTCAGTTTGTGCTGCTCCTTTGGAGCTAGGTAGATGGCAGATGGTTTAAGGTCTAGCGTAGCAGCTGAAACATGATAGGGAAGGTGGAAAGGAAGACTCCCGGAGGGAGGTTCTGTAGAACGTGTGACTGCAAATGGGCCCTCTTTGAAAATTCAGGTTGGTCTGCATCCACAGGCTCTCCAAGGAAGCTGAATGCTGGGTTTCCTTGGGGCGGAGCTGCTTGCTGGTGGTGGCTGGGGACAAATCAGCACAAGGGTGGGATCTTTTAGCATAAAAAATAACGCAGGAGACCAGGTGAACTCTGGCTTCTGACTTTACTTCCAGTTGCTAGCATCAACCCTTGCAGGTAGACCCACCTTCTGCTGGAAAGTGTGAAGAGAGATTTGTCTCTTGTTTCATCAGAGACACAACTTCTTGAAAGTGGCAAACACCCTCTTTCTTAGTTCACTTAGATCCACCAAGTCTAACGTCTGGAGTCCACCAGAGAGTTATTTTAATGTAGTCATATGTTCTCTACCCCAAAGATGCTTCTCTGTACACTTGCCATATGTCAGCCTCTGTTTCGCACACTGTTGCATACAAAGGTGACAAAGATGCCTGCTATCCTCAGATGTCAGAGTCAGCTGAGGAAATGCAAGTTTTAAAAATGAGTATGAGAATCTCAAAGTAATACAGATAATCTGTGGGCTGTTCAAGACAGACAGTGACACCCTGTAAGAGGAAAAGGAAGACGTTTTAGAGGAGACGGAGATGGCTTTTGAAATGTGTGTGAAGGAGTGGGGTGGACAGGTTCCTGGAGACAGGCTATCACAGAGGAAGTAGCATAAGTCAGGAAGGGAGGATGCAATCTCAAAATGATGTTTTGCCATTTGCAAAGAGAAGGCTCATTCTGAAGGATTGGAAACCTGAACATTTGAAAAATGAAGGGGAAGAGGTCCATGAAGTTAATTTTCTTTTAAAAGGAAGAAATAAGATATAAAATAAACAAAAACAATGTATCTTGGTTCCAGCACAACAGTCAGTAAGCCCCCACTTGGGACCTTTCCCTTCTGGTCCCGTACACCATTGCTCAGCTCTTACAGTCTCTCGCTCTCAGAAACTCATTTTTGGGTTTTCCTCAAAACTTTAGTTTCATTCCAAAGATCCTTGTGATTTTACAACCTGCCCAGGGAATGTTCAGTTACTGTAACAAGGGTAACCAAAGCAAGTTCGGAAATAACAGACTTATTTCCGAATAATACTGAGTTTTCAAACAACCGCCATATTATTAAATGATTCTCAGCGACACCTGACCATGACGGATGTTGATAAGTTGCAAACTGAAGCACCCCGTTAAATAGTGTTCCAAAATTTTAACTTCCTGTCATGTTTCATAGTGTGTGTGTGGGGGGGGTGGATGAGAAAAATTCCTTTAAAAAATACTAAAACTATTAGAAAAGAGATTAGTGAATTTATAATGGAAACCATTACTATTGAATTCTTTTATGGATTTGAACAGCAGATAGCTCCAAGGTTACTAGAGAATGCTGGAGAATACTGGAGCCTTTCTTTGTCAAATAAATCTACTGGTATGAGCTCGCCTTATTAATTTCACAGAGCTGGGGACACCATTAGGAGTTTAAGTCCTTCGAAAGTCAGAGCTTTAGAGAGCTTCCCATGCATGAATGATGATACTGTTAGTTCTCATCATTGAAATCTAGAAGATCACCATTCCTAATTCCCACAGTTTGGATCAACCCCGTGCGGTCGGATCTCATCTCACTCTATCATCTCCGCCAATCTTCTGTCTTCACAAACAAGTTACATCCAAGAAGCACAGCCCTCAGGACATGAACTTAAAGACACCTATCATCGGTAAGTTACGACAGAACAGCATATCCACCAGCTTCCTTCCTGGAAAGCTAATGCATTAACTTTAATATATTGGCATTACTAACATGTCCAATAACAATGTGCATGACAAGTCTATGGCCAACTGCTCGCAGAAGGCCTGGAAGGAGTCAACTCAGCCAGACGGCTTTGCTTTTTCTGGTTGTATGGAGGTTCCTCAGCGCTGGCAGGAAGGTTGGAGGCACAGGTGCACAGAGAGAGGGAACTGAAGCGATTTCTCAACTGACGATGCTAGGACCTTAGGTTACCAAAAATCTGTGCAAAAATGTGGCACCTCCTCATGAGTGTTTCCAGCACCATTCTATTCAAACTGACCATAACTTATTTTTTTAAAAAAAATAAAAGGAGAACAGGCTTTGTTTCAGTTTATTTCTGAGAGCTAATCTAAATTCTGTAACTGTTATTTATTTTTGTATCAATGCTGTGTGTTGCTCCAATTGATAGGACATGTTTATTGATTCAAGGAGATTCTGTGGATGAAAAGGCACAGGTGAAAGTTATATTAAACAGCACGAGGAACAGACCCTGATTCAGCTCAGGTTTGCTAAAAAAAGAAACGTAGATCGATATATTGGCTCATTCTCCCTTGAAAAGCTCCTGCAACCTCTCAGAAGGCTGTGTAACTCTGGAAGCCTACTCATGGGAATTTATCTTCAGCAGACAGTAAGAATACTGATAAAGATTTATGCTCCAAGATGTTTATTACAGTATTGCTTATAATAGTGACAAACTGGAACCAACTTATGAGGTAATGCCTCATACAGACAGTGGGAGCATTCTAGAGACAACCGTGTCTTCAAATAGTAACTGATGACATCACAATGTGCTTGCAATATGAAATAAAATCACCTTACAGGGCTGTAATATGCTCATGGATGGACACACCTATATATACATTTATATGTGTATGATGCTCAGTTAGGGCTGAAATGCAAACAGAAAACGGATGATTGGAAAATAAACTAAAGTGATTACCTCTGAAAAGTGGGGTGGTGAGCACTTTAACAATACCTTCTAGGGATGCTTCACTTTCCTTTCCCTTAGACAGGGTCTTGCTGTGCAGCCTGGGATGGCCTGTAACTTGTGACAACCTTGCCTTGGGGCCCCAAGTCTGAGACTATAGACATTCTTCACTATGACTGGATGGCTCAGTAATTATTAATCCTAAGTAAAAGCGGATAAATGGAACTTGAAAACCATAACACTATTTTCTTTTAAAGGGCAGTGAGACATAGCAAATAAAGGTAGCGTCAGAACATTCTGGTGGAATCTAGAACTTGTTTGAATTTTGCTTGGGCAGGGCCTCTTCAAACTCACAATTGTGCTGTAGCCTGCGGAGTGCTACCATGCTCAGCTTGCCTTATTTGGTGCCTATTAGAAAGATGGTCTTTGCAGCCAGTTAACTTCTCCAAAATATCTGTACGTAAGGAGGTGAGGATAATACGTGTTATTTACTATACTCTCCCTTAATCTGAATGTCTAACAAGCTGCCTTTCCAATAGACCAATCCAGAGGGAGGTGTGGAAGAATTTCAGAAAAGACAGGAAGCCTGGATCCCTCTGTGCTTTGGGAGAAAACATTTGAAGAAAAATGTGCTGTCATCTACCCTGAGCTCACAGATTCTAAAATTTGAGGCTGAGAGAATTTACTATGCTCACAAGATATTTGTCTCCCAACAATTAAAAAATGCACTGACACTTCTTAAGAGGTCATGTTATATTGAGACTTCTCACAGTTTGTAAGGGGATCAATTGTATAAATCTCGCGAGCAGTTCGGTAATGGGTCTCAAGAGGAATGTTGCTGTCGCTTGGCTTAGTGACTCCACTTCCAGCACTGCAGTCCACGAGATAATTAGGTTCAAACATGTGTTCAAGGAGATGCCAGGCCCTGTTCCATAGGATGGTGAAAATGGATGTTTAAATGGAAGGAGATGGGTACAAATTGCTTAAAACTGCACTTCTTAACTTCCTCATAAGCAAGGTATAACATTCTAGTTAAGAAAGTAGTATGTAGATATTACAGTCAGTATGATCCAAGCCTGCCCATGTATGTCTGTGAAAAAAATAAAGGCATAAATGTACTCTACGGAAGGATGGAGGAAAAGTGAAGTGCCGAAAGTAGCTAATTGGAGGAACATACCTTTCTTTTCATATTTTTCTATGTTTTAAAGTTTTCTTTATACACACACACACACACACACATATAAAATCTTTAAAAAGAAATTCTTAAAACTCATGTGTCATCTCTAAAAGCACAAAGGAGAGAAAACTATGGCAGATGCAGACTTGGACTGGCTGTGGCTATTCACATGCATGCAGCCTTCTGCTCCATTCTATTCTCACGGATGCCCATCCTCTTGACTGAACGCAGGACCTTGTGAATAGTGGCAAGCACTGAGCTGCCCATCCCTTCAATTCTCATCTTGGTGTCCCGTCCCTTTTCCTACTGTGAGTCCTATGTTTTTCATCTAACTCAGTGCCATTTCTTGAAATAATAAAAGCATGTCTTTATGGGGTGTTTTAGAATGTTCAAAGGAAAATCACAGCATCACGCCTGTCAAACATGTTATATGTCCTGGCCGAGCAGAAAGCACTGGGCTTTGGAGCCCAAGAGACTTGAGTTTGAGCGTTAGCTCAGGTTCATTTTCTTTAGAGGAGGTCTCATAATTCCGCCTTATAGACATAATAACTGTACCTAATGCATTTAGAAGTAACGTATCCAGTGCCTGGACTGCAACAACATTTTTTCTTTTTCTTTGCAATTAACATTTTAAAAAGATTGCTTTTATTTAGTGTGTGTGGGCGACTGCGCGCACGTCTCGGCACATGTGTGGAGGTTACAGAACAACTCGCGGGAACTGACTCTCCTTCCGCCACGCGGAGCCCACACTGCCAGGCGTAATGGCAAGTGCCCTCAACCACTGAGCTACCCTGCTGGCCTCCTTTCGCAAATGAAAACCTTAAAAGATAGACTATATACAAAACAAAACGCTCTGAAAATGATAACAAATTACTGCCACAGATAGTCTGTATCTGTCTGTATGCTGGGGATCCCTAAACAATGCCTGCTGTGAGCGAAATACAGACTTTATGCTGAAGCCTCTTAGAAGGGGAAATATTATTTATAGAAGATAACACATTTTGTTATTATGCTCAGGGCCAAAGGATTTAGTGTATGAGCAAGACTGCGAGAAGGTCATTAGGCAATATTTTAAACATAAAGAAATAATTATATTTTATAAAAGAGCAAATCAAAACTTAATATCACTTGCTTCTATCAGAGGAGGCACTCCCGATAGTCTTGTCTCCTTCCTTGAGTCAACCCGGTTCTTAATTCCTAGCCCTTCCTCTCAGGCAGCATTCAGTGCAGGCCACACCTCTCAGGACCCTCTACCACAAAAGTAGACCTCAAAGGCTATTCTGTGAGTCTAAATAGGCTTGTCTGCATTTGAAGAGCCAATAACAATTACACTGGTAGATATCCGGGGTCTCGGTCTCCCATTATAACTGACGCTTCAATAGCTACTTTAGATATAGCTTTGTTCATATATCCAAATACATGTGTTGCTTACATTTAAGATATATGCATATATTTAAGATTTTATACAGAAATATGGAATACTTATGCTAAAAATGCTGTACATAATTACACACACACACACACACACACACACACACACACCTGCACACATTTTATGAAGAGGCTAAACCATTGAAGGTCCTCCAATGGCCTGTTTTTCACATGTATGTTTGACAACATCATGTTAAATTACCTTTTGGTCTTTGCTAATGGGACATGTATAAACCTTTAAAGTTTTCATTTACATTGCTCTACATCACAAGAATTAGAAGCCTTTCTATAATGTTTCCCTTCTCTTTCTTTATGTGCCTTTATTTGATCGTGGAGCTTTCTGATCCAGACTTTGAAAAGCATGTAAAAGCATTTTGGCCTTTTGTCACAAATGCTGAAAATATTTTCTTCACATTATATTTTATAATTTGCTCCAGGTATTTTTATGTGTATAATTTTTGATATTTTTAGTACAGAACTTGTTGGTTTTTTCTTTGATGGATGCCTGGTTGGTATATGTGTGTGTATGTATATATGTGTGAATATCTATATTGTATTTTTCAGAGAGGTCTTCCTCTCTTAAATATTATAAATAAAGCTGTACTGTGGCTTTTAAAGATCTGTAGGTCAACCTTTTAATGATTTTTGTCTGTCTGTTTGGGTTTCAGCTGAAATTTATTTTTATGGAAGAAATATTTTTCCAGAGGGCTACTCAGCTGCCGCAGTATACTCTACTGAATTCTGGATCTTTCCTTTCAGATGCCCCTCTTTTCATAGACTAAACACTGTGTATTTGGGCTTTGCGATGGCTCATATATTTGAAAGCTTGGTCCACAGTTGACAGAACTGTTTGGGAAGAATTAGGAGGTGAGACCCTGTTGGAAGAGGTGTGTCACTTGGAGTGGGCTTTGCAGTTTCAAAATCCCATGCCATTTCTAATTCTCATTCTCTCCTCCTCCTCCTTTTCCTCCTCCTCCTCCTCCTCCTCCTCCTCCTCCTCCTCCTCCTCCTCCTCCTCCTCCTCCTCTTCCTCCCTCCCTCCCTCCCTCCCTCCCTCCCTCCCTCTCTCTCTCTCTCTCTCTCTCTCTCTCTCTCTCTCTCTCCCCAACTTGCAGATCAGGATGTGAGTTCTCAGCCGCTGCTCCAACATCATGCCTGCCATATTAAGCAAGTCCCAAAATAAATGCATTTCAAAATAAGCTGCCATGGTCATGGTGTCTCTTCAGAGCAGTAGAACACTAAGACTGGCCTCACTCCTGATACCCTAATGCAGAAGAATATAAAAATCAGACTATAATGGAAAAACTGGGAGTGGTGGTTTATGCCCGTAATCTGTGAACTAAGGAGGAAGCAGAATGTTAAAAGCTCCATGCCTGCCTGGGCTACATAGCAAGATGGTCTCTGTCTGTCTGTCTGTCGTCTCTCTCTTATTCACTCACACACATATACCATGCTGATAACAGAAGTATTAGTAAAGAGATTAAAATTAATGGAAAAAGGATAAAGTAAGTTTTGCTCTACATCAGACACTTCCTTGAGAGGAAGCAAAAAAGGCAAGGAGATTTTTGGTATTGTTCTCTCTCTTGTGTATGGTGACCGTTACAAGAATCTGTGGTATTAAAAAAATTCACAGGACTCTATGCCAAATTTTATTAAGTAGACATTTTAAAATTTAGAAAAGGATAGTATAGTCTAGACATCAGTTGTGAAAAAAGTACTTTGGGAAATGGATCCACTAAGTTGGTTTTCTCTTAACTATAATCTACCATTTCTCTAAAAGATGGACCATAATCATTATGTCTTCCCCTAAATCTTTTATTTTCTGTTCTGTACCAGTGACTACTAAGGTCTTTCACGTTTCTCCACAGAGAGTTTTTGTTGCCACAGAAAAGGAAGTTTTAGGCTATTTCACAGAGTCTCACGTCACAGTGAAACAGGGGAGTCCAGTTTCAAGGTGCTGGGAGGGAGTCATTTTCCTATAATACTTGCTACCTCATCTCTCCATTTTGTCTTCTCCTTCTCAATCGGCTGAACAGGAAGTTTTCCGCTATGGGTTAATGTGAGGGTGAAATGGGGCCGTTCATGTAAAAGGATTCTTAAAGTACCTGCGCCCCGCTGAGAGCTCGGCTCTTCTGTGGCATCCCTCTCAAGCGCCTCTCCCTAAAGCTGCCTGGTCATCTGAGAAGATGGAACTTCCAATGAGAGAAACCCCCACCAGATTGGCCTATGGGCGAGGCTATTGGGCATTTCTTTGATAGATGATTAATGTAAGAGCGCCCAGCACTTTGTGCATGGTACTACCCTTGGGTAAACGGTTCAGAGTTACATAAGAAAGGAGGCTGGTCAAGCCATGAGGAGTCTGCCATTGCCTCTGCTTCAGCCCTTACCTCTAATTTCCTGCCCTGACTTCCTTCTATGAGGAACTGTGATGTGGAACTGTAAGCTGAAATAAATCCCTTCTTCTCCAAATTGCTCTTGTTCATGGTGTCCTATCACAGCAATAGAAACCCTGACTAAGATACATGCAGACATACATACATACATACATACATACATACATACGTACGTACATACAGTCTGCGGTAGCAGAGCTAACATGGGAGTCCCACCATTCTACCATCAGAACATCGTACTGGAAAAGGTAACCTTAATTTTCCCATTTCATTGTCTTGTCTATAAAATATTGACCTCAAAGGAGTGGTAGGAAGATAGCACACGTGGGCAAAGAGCTCTGGTTCACCAGAAGGCATCGAACACGTGTTGTTGGGTTTAAACACGTCTGTGCCTGTGAAAGATAATTGTTATGCTCTCGGTTATAGGTGCATATTCATTTATAGAATGAAACAGATACAAGATTCATTGGATACATAAAAATAAACAATAAACGTTACTTGCTATTACATGCTTCTACTTTAATAGAATTTTAGTTTAAAAAATCAAAAGTTCATAACCAAGAAGGAATGGAGGAGAAATGTTTATTACGAGCTTTTTTATGCACCTTAAATTGATTTTTAATTAATTAACAAAGGAAAATATGCATATTTTATCTCCCACCATAATTTAAAAGTGCTTTCTCCTTTGCATTCTAATTTCATGTTATGATGCCAATCTTTACTTTAGGAAAAAAGTGTGGAAAATTCCACTTTTGTGGGATGAGCTAGTGCCAACCTATGGCATGAGGACTCATAGAAATCTCTCTCTCTCTCTCTCTCTCTCTCTCTCTCTCTCTCTCTCTCTCTCTCTCTCTCTCTCACTTAGGGGGTGGAGGAAATTTCATTATGTAGTTCTGGATGGCTAGAACTCACTATGTAGACCAGAGAGGCCTTGAACTCACAGGGATCCACCTGCCTCTGCCTCTAGAGTGCTGGGATTAAAGACATGTGCCACCACACACAGAATCTCAAAAACTCAGGACCTTTGGTAGAGCAGGCAATGCTCTTAACCACTGAGCCATCTCTCCAGGCCCATGATGAAAGTTCTTATCTGTTTCATTTACTTTGGTGCTCCTCGGTCTGGAATGGGGGCTGGCATGTAAACGACACCCACTACATCCATCATGACCTGTTTTTGCTCCTCCCCGGCAACCTATTTCAACACAGCCCGCCAGAATTTTCTACTAATGTGCAAGCTTTAGGAAGCATTACTCTGCTAACAGTCTCACTTGCAGGAAATGTCCAGGTCCTGATGCGGGCCAACAAGCATCCTGCATCCAAGGTCCTCCTCCATCCTCATCACCTCTCCCAACTTTCTCACTGTCCCCACTTCCTCACGCACACCAGACTGTTTTGGCTGATCCCTTACCTACCGGGCATCAGGTCCCACCTCACCAGGGCCTTTCTCTAATGTCAAAGGGCTGGGAGGTCTTGTTTCCCACTTGCATGCTACCCTACTGCCCCTTGTCCATCAACGGCTTATGGATGTCTGAGCACAATGGTCACTGTCTTACATCACCTGCATGTCCTACTTACTGTGTTGTTTGCTCTCTCTCTTCCTCTTTGGAATAAAATCTTTATAAGATCAAGATATTCAGAACACTTTTATCCCTTATTCTAGGTGCAGAAGTCTAGCACTTAGGATTTTTGGCACCCAGCTGACGTTCAATAACATGAATGAAGAAGAGGTTTTCATTCGGTGGGGATGGAAACCCACATCACCAGCTTCTCAGGGAGAGTGGAACACACGGTGTGAACTTCTGCCACAGGTCAAGGATCCTACCTGTCAGAGTCTATACAGCTGCACACAGTATAAGCAATGGCTCTGTACACATATTAAAATATCAAAGTTCTTTTTAGGAAAGAGTACAGCTTTATCCTCACTCCCACTTCCCTGGTTTTTAAAGGGATGGGGACAGGTTTTTCCCATTAAAATATATTTATTTTATAGGCAATTTTTTCCAGATCTGTCTTTTTCTTTCTTTCTTTCTCATACTGAAAACTTTAGTATTAGTTCCAGAGGCAACACATACTCCGCTTTAGGCTGGCATCATTTGTATTTCATTATTAGATGATATTAAAAATGTTGCTTTGACCTTTAGTCAGCCACAAGGCATGCTTATTTTCCTACTTCCTCCTGGATAACCTGCTGTGAGTGGGCAGAGGAGTGAATGCTACTCCCATCGAGAGGGAGCTGAAGCCTCCCAAAAGTTGGTAACAGAGGAGGCCTTTGGCTTGATTTCCTGTTTTATTTTTTTAACTGAAAAAAAAAAAACAATCTTATTTTACTGTAAGTAATCCCAAACCTCTAAATAGAAAAGTATCTGCCACTGTTCTTTGAAACAAGCTTCCGTTTTGGATGCACTGTCGGGACGCTGAGCATTGTACAGAACACCTTGACTGATGCGGGCAAGCTCTGATAAACTGCTAAGGACAGACAGACATGCTGCAATTTTAGTTTCTAAGAAAGTATGTGATTATTAAAAAGTGTAATTTCCTCTTAACTTCTTATCCATCAGTAACACTAGTTTTCTATCTCTTTCCCAGCTTACTTCTGAGATGTGCCAATGGTTCACTGTTAAGCAGCTTCCTTCCCATGCTAACATACTGGTTCTCTCCTTTGCTGATGAGCGCAAGACTGACCCATCTCTCACCAGATAAGTCTATCTCCCCAAACTGTCCCTGGATTTCAGTCCTTCTGCTGAAGAATTTATGCACAATGTCATCTATTTACCCAAAGAAATACTAGACAATACAAAGTTCACTCTCTGATCATGTCCAAGGGATGCAAAGTCACTTTATATTCAATGTTCCCAGAACCAATTCCAGTGACAATGGTCTAAACGAAGGACTGTCTTTCCTTTTTGGCTCTTTCTCTCCTGTATCCATCGTCATTAATTACAATATCGAAGGGAATAAAGCCAAGAGGCCTTCTTATTTAAATGCCTGTTTATGTTTGCAAAACACCCCTCCACCTGTTCCCTTCCATTCAACTGTTCTCCAAGTTCCTGACCATTGCTCTTCCTGATTGCTCTTCCATCTTTTTCTCATTTCCTCTTCCATCAGAGGCACCCTGCCACCACCTCTGGGCTCTTTCCGGGGCACTGCCACTGCCCCCATCCCGACACTTTCATCCTCTCTAAAGGATTGAGGAAGGGCCCGTCACACCACCTTTCAAAGCCAGGCTACCAGGTCACCTGGCAGCTCCAGCCATCACTCTTTCTGCCATCACTGCAGACACGAACAGAGGCTATATTTGTATGTTCGCACCTTTTAGAGTCCTTCCATCTCCAAAAATACCAAGAAATATCTGGAGAATTGCTCACTGTGGAATTCATCAAACAATCATTCCCACCATATAAAGAGATGTCAGAATAGTTTATGACTAAGTGTTCCCAGACTGTTGAGAGAAGAGGCAAAGGTTCTCTCTCTGCATTCAGTCCTACTGTTTTTCCTTCCCTTCCCAAGCCTCCTCATGTGGCTACCATGGCTTCCAGCTTTGACTTTTTAATCAGGCCCGTCTTATTCTAGTGGCATTCAATGCACACACCTTTGCATGGACACGCTGATCTAGACAATTTCCTATCTCATGTCTAAGGCATAGAACTTTTATCTCTCATCAAGTTTCTAGGGATAACCAACCCCTTTGCTATTAAGAATATGCACAAGCAGATGCTTTTAGGACATCATGGAAATAATATTCTATGCAAACCACTCTAGCAATACACACACTTTAGTAGGTTTTACCTTGTTCCCAGTATTCAGTATGTAGCTACAGCATCTTAATCTACCACCTGCACCCAATCATTCTCGTCTCTGGTGTAGTTTGACAGAAGATGGGAGTGGTATTCACTGTGACTTGGATCTGGGCTCTGCCAGCTCATGTTATAGATAAAGCGGTGGGATCTGTGCCTATTGCTGAAGCCCGCACAGCAAGGGACAAGGCTTAAGTGTGAACTCAGGTGCACAAAGCATGGTAAGTAACCGGCGCCTTGTCTCGGTCATACTTACTCGGTGAGGTGGGGGAGGCTGCACCTCCTTCTGTTGATGTGGTCGGAGGCTTGGTGTCTGGCATGGGCAGAGGCACAGGCCTGGCCATTGGTGGTGGCGGTGGCGGCGGCAACATTGGGGTGGGGAGGAATGGGTTGTGTACCTTGCCTTGACTGCTCCCATTGGGCTGCAAGGGGTTCAGAGAAAACACACACAAGGAAAAGAATAAACGGATGTCAGCTATTAGCTCCTTCTGCAAAGCAAGACTCGTTAGGTGCCTGTCAGGCACATCACAAATATTCAGGCTGTTGGAAGCACAGTGATCTTTTGTTCCCCAGAGGGTCACGTCTAGGAGCACTTTAGACCTGTCCGTCCCTGAATAACCAGTTCTTGCTTGGTGCTGTTTCAGCTACTGCTTCCCCCAACAATTTCAAAACATTTACAAAATGAATACAAAATATTTGTTTAATATCTACATGCTTATTAGACTGAGGTGTTATTCCTCCATGGGCATTTACATAGGTAAAATTATAATCACTATAATATATATATATATATATATATATATATATATACACAATGATATTTTTAATTTTCATTTCTTAAAGTTGATCTAAGACAGTTAAAAATTGTATTCAAGGAACATAGATATTTTCTTTCACATATCATATAGAATTAGGTACAAAAACTGTAATATTTGGCTATCAGATTTCTATTAGGTAAAAATACCAGCTCTGATTTGACTTATATCAGCGAATGCCATGGAACTTGTCCTTTTCTGGCTGCCTGGTATTAGTCGCAGAACAGCTCCTAGCAAAGTCAAGTTTCCCTCAGAAGACAACACGTAACTTATTTTCAAAGTCTTTGAAAAAGTCTTACGGAGAGACTATTCTCAAACCCCGTAAAATTCTGGTCAAAACGCAAAACAGGGCATTTGGCAGTTACAGAAAATGATGTCATGGCATTAAAGAGACCACATTGGATGTTCAGAAGTCAGAGTTGGTACCAGTGACCAGGTCAGGTTTTCATTATTTCCCAAGTGGCTTTCCGTAACGAGTTACAGCCAGCAATAGCCCATATGTAGACAGCAGGTCCAACCCAAAATTTAGTTGAAGGAGAGCCTATTGTCCTGGGCATTGAAGGATAAACTTAGTAATTCTTAGGCCCAGTCCTTCATCGGCACTCGCGGTATTTGCAGTATGTTTCCCCGGATGCTGTCTGATGAGCAGAAGGCTGTGCACACTCACTAGGTAGCATCCTTGTCTGTGTTTCCCCGGATGCTGTCTGATAAGCAGAAGGCTGTGCACACTCACTAGGTAGCATCCTTGTCTGTGTTTCCCCGGATGCTGTCTGATGAGCAGAAGGCTGTGCACACTCAGTAGGTAGCATCCTTGTCTGTGTTTCCCCGGATGCTGTCTGATGAGCAGAAGGCTGTGCACACTCACTAGGTAGCATCCTTGTCTGTGTTTCCCTGGATGCTGTCTGATGAGCAGAAAGCTGTGCATACTCACTAGGTAGCATCCTTGCCTGTGATTCCCTGAATGCTGTCTGATGAGCAGAAAGCTGTGCACACTCACTAGGTAGCATCCTTGCCTGTGATTCCCTGGATGCTGTCTGATGAGCAGAAGGCTGTGCACTCTTACTAGCATCCTTGCCTGTGTATAATTTCTGTGTGGACCCAAAGTCCACACGTGAATATTTTAGAATAAGTGAAGCAAATGAATACACAAGCAAAATGAAAAAAAGGCACCGTATCGATTTGTTGTCTAGACAGAAATGTATCTGTGAACAGATCGCCAGACATTAGTCAAAGCTGCCATGCTGGCTCAAATCTGCAGAATCAGGTCTTTCTGCAGGGGAGAAAAACCAACGACAGAGCAGGGCGACATAGCATCCTAAACCAGGCAATAAGAATTATGGCTAATCTGTGGATGCATGCATAGATATTATAAGAAAAGGAAATCAAATATGGCTTTCTGCTGGTCTTAGTTTATTATTATTATTGCTAGTGGCCTTGGGATACAGCTATTCATTGTAAACATGTAGCTTTATATTTGTAATAAAATTTGCGATTTTATAAAGTAACGTTTACTATTGGAATGTTATTTCAAATTGTGATTATTTGGTTTATTTGAGAAAAATGAAAACATTCATTTGTAGTTATTGAATGTGGCTCAGTTTTATATGAAGATAAGTGGAGAAGATAACTACTCGTAGAAATAACAAACCATAATAAACCTTGCTTCTAGCATCTTGAGTTCAAGTACTGGTCAACTGGATCTAAAGTGTTAGAACACTGTATTTTTTTTTTTCAAAAAAATCAACTTGGTTGATCTGAAACATCTGCCTCCCTTTGCTCCCTACCTCCTCGACTACCCCAAAACATGACTGAAAATTATTCAGTCTTTCTATTTAGCTAACTGCATGACCCTGGGGCTAGAATGCTGGAGGTGGAACTCAAAAGGTTACACGGTTCCCTCTCCAGACAATTTATATCCATAAGCTTGACAGCTGCAAACTTAACACAAACACCGATTTTAAACCCCGGCCAATCACTCTTATAGCGAGTTAACTTTCCCATAATCTAGAATAAATATGGCATTTGCCTGCAGTCAGTCAGCATGATGTTAGGAAACAAAACCACGTGGTCACACACAGTCTCTTATTATTTTTACATTTGGTTAGCATTTCTAGAGAAATACGGGGGAAAAAAAGGTTTCCTTACATTGAGGAAGCCCACCTGTCCAGCTTGCTGACCAGCATCAGGGCAGACAAGCTGGACAAACTCTTTCAGCGTCTCCTGAGGGTGGTAGCGGATGGCTGGGTGTGAGAAATAAGGCCCAGGCTGCTGGATGATGGGTGACGTTGGGAAGTGGAGCGTCGACGGCGTCGCATGTGGACTCGCTGCGGGAAACAAAACAAGACACGTCAGGGTTATGGGGAACGCGGCTTGCACAGCTGAACCAACGGCCTCTCTTTATTATTTTATTCATTTCTTCTCTGGGCCCAATTCACAGAGCTGCTCATGTGACAGGATGTAGCGCTGGACACTTCTGATGGATTTTCTCCTCTAAGGCTCTAAGACAAACATGGAGGTTAGCGTAGGATAGAATTTCATGTTGCCTGTCTATGTTCAGTGGACGTGAGTTATAAAGGCATTAATAATCCTTGTTGAAGATGAAGATTATTCATTACCTTAAGAGCCTTTTTAATGAAGCAAGCAATAAAAAATGTATTTGGTAGATTAGACCTGATTTAACCGACATTACATTTGACAAATTCTAGTTTGCACATATGGATCCCCTTTCATGCCGAGCTACCCATAGATAATAATTCATTGTTAAAGCTCTTACACTCCTTTCAAGGAAATTTCTAGGGACTAATTCAGCACTGGAGTTTTTTGAAGTCTGTAGTAAATGATCACTTAATGAACCCATGCAATTTGGGTGCCTCACTTTACGGTGGAAGGTTCATGTTGCATTTTTCTCTGCTGCCCTTTCAAAGCTAAAGCAGCTACAGGCTGAGCAGGCAGGACTCTGTGAAAGGTTGCTTCTCTGCCATAAATCTGATAAGAGATTCAGACAACGACTCCTTTATATTTGAACCCTGATAAATATCGTTTGTACAAGATTACATTAGATAAAAAAGCTTATGTGAGATCTTAATAATTTTTCCAGGAATGCTTTTGTCCTTAAATTGGAGAGATGATGGCCAAGACCTGCCAGAGGATAAGGGCTTTGTGTGAGGGGGCTGATAACACTTAGAACAAGTCCAATCAGAAGAGAAAAGACTCCAGATAAGGGGTACACATGCCTGCCCCGGTCCCTTCCTTTTATAGTTTGAATCTTTAAACTGAAGGGTTTCCTACAAAGAGAAACACAGAAGTGCCCACAGTTTTAGACAATATGACTTTCTGAATACCAAGAAAAATTCATACTATTGAAGAGAATCTAAAGTTCAGTAGCCCCTCCTTTTTCCCACCATCCCACTGGAGTGGTTAGGAATGCATGCCTATTGATACTGGGGTCTCCTGAGGATTAGGGTATTTTTTTTTAAAATAATAACCTTAAGGGGTAGGGCTTTGTGGGTCAGAGCAACCCTTATAGTTCCTACAGTACAAATGCAGGCTGGAGTAGAAGCAGGACACCGACCCAGGCTTCCAGATAATCAAGTAAAATCATCGGTTTCAGGCTACTTGAATTCATTCAATAAAGATTCAGAGGTTCTCATCATGGTTTCAAGAGACAATCTTGGGATAAACCAGAAATTTTGTTTTTGCCCTTAATCATACAACTGAGGGCATCACCAACATAATCTATTGATATCAGAATTTACCACACTGCCCCTCTCCCACTCACTCTTCTGTCTGCTCCTGCCTTGGTAGAAAGCTTGGCTATCGACTTAGACGCTCACTCAGAACTGAGTATGGCACTGATAAATATTTGCTGGCTGCATACTAAATGTCTGAATAAAGTGTGATTATGAAAAATAATAAAAATGACCATATAATTTTCCAAGGACAAAATACGTTTTTGGACCCTGATGATGAGCCAGCAAACATGGAGGAAAACAGTTGTGAGTTAAGACTACCTACAACAAAATATAAATCTTGGAATCCATTATAATCTCTGAGTGAACACTGAGAAGCTGAAGAGTTAAATGCTCCTGGACTCTTCTTCCCCTGGAAATTGTGCTACTGGATTTAAAGAACGAAAGGACTCTTTTTTTTTTCTTCTAGCATGATGTAGTTGTCTCTAATGGTATAAGAAACATTGACCAGATCCCTGTTTTTGACAGAATCATTTCTAGTTAGCATTGTAGGTTTTATTTCTCAAACGAGGACAGGAATGTACTGAGTTGAAAAACATTATAGGTTCAACTATTGCAGCGAGTCAAACACGAAGGTGATGACTCTGTTGTTGAGAGCCCCATGAGACTGACCTTGACGATAAAGTGGCATGGCCTCAGGTTCTCACAGAAAGTGCTGAGTGGCTTTTAGATTAGGAATGGTGGTGGCCAACAGGAGTGTGCTGCCCAAGGGAAAACACTGCCTCGAGTAAAGACTAAGTAGATACAAGTTAAAGAAATAATTCACCAGTACCGTGCACTCTCCCTGTGAATTGTTAATAAACATCATTGAACTTATTTTATTAAAGATGTAAAAGAAAATCAGCAGCAGCGTAAATTCAGACTTCAATTTCTTTATTACATTTTAGCAATAGCAATTTATTCATCTTTTCCTTATGGGTGCAGAATTCAGCGCAAGTCTGTGGTACTGTATAGAATTAATTCTATAATGACTGATTGATTAGGATCAATTAATTCTTAATTAATTCCAGGAAGTCATCTGGCCCGAGGTTCTAAATCAGACTTCTGCTGAGTCTGCACTTACAGGGTTGTCCTCTCTAAGCCTCTTTTCTCTTGCTGGGGACAGAGTCATCAGTTCAGTGGAGATGGGAGCAAGCTGGCTCGAGGCCATGACCTTTAGTTTCCTCAGACAGAAACCTGCTAGAGATGCCACAAAGATCTGCTGATTATTACTGGATCCCTGGTGTTTCTCTGGGTAATCTTCATCTTCTTCTGGACACTGAGGCCCCGAGAAGTCCAGAGCTAAGATTTAATCAATGTCTTTTCTACTTTTCTCCTCTCTATTTTTTCCTTCCCTTTTATCTTGGGTTTGATGTTGTAAGTATACCTAAGTTTGTATCTAAGTTGTTTCAAATTATTTTAGAAGGAGTCACTGGAGCTAAATCAATCAATTAAGTCATTAAATGTTCTTTGATTTGGCTGAAGCAAGCTGCATAGAAAGGAAACTGCCATGATGAAGCTGCCACGGTGTTGGTGGAGAGCACAGGTGTCCAAATTTTTGATGAAGAGAAACATCTCTTATGGATGTGTGTGTGACTAGTTGACACAATAAAAAATTATGGTGCATTATGTAAATGCATATTTAGATCCTTTAAAATGTGCATTATTTACTTGAGAGTCAATAAAGACTTTCTCCAGTGGTTACAGTTTATTGCCGAGCATCCATCTGGATCCATGTTGAAGTTAATACAATACTGTGAATTAAAAGACACTACCAAATTGGCTGCTTCTGGGGTCTACTGCTCTCAGTACCCCAGGCCAGGGGCAACACGCCTGTCGGGAATGCTTCCCTCTGAATGGCTCTCCCTGCTAGCTTAACCATAGGTAGCAGCCAACCTGGTTTACAGCAACTTGGGAATACAGATAGGATGGAGAGGAAGGAAGTGGGACAGATTTCTCTGTCTGTGACGGCCCAAACAACGTCATCACAAACACATTCAGAAACAGGATTTCCTAAGGGTCCAGTAATCACTTATGGTCAGGCAGAATGGCCTGGCCTCCTTCCTTTCCAGACTCCAGAACTTTCTAATTATTTAAAATTATCTCTTTTAATTTGAAGAAGAAGAAGGCTAAAAGTCCAACACAACTAAACATATGTTTAACTCAAAAATGCTTCCTCTTTTTAAATCAGAATTGACCCAGCCTGGGGAGGAGAAGGCCAAGGCCATTACAGTGTGGCGGGACACAGGACCTGACAGCGATGCACGGTCTTCCCGTCCAGTGAAAGGAGGAGACCGCTCCGACACACACTTGAGCCATGTGCATGTGACCACAGACCACATAGAGAGAATGATACTGGAATGGGTGACCAGACCTTGTATCCTCAGAGTTTATTAAAATCTTAGAAAAGGAAGTCATTTCTTCTCACTATTTCCAAGGAGGCTTCTGAAGCCCAACCTAACAAATCCTAAGAACGTATCTCCATCTTGTAAAGCCAAACCTTCGTGTGCTGAAGCGTGTCATTCTGTGCAGCTCTGCTATTGCCCGTATCCTCATCTGTGAACCACTGGAGCTTCTCACAGCTTACACAGAGATGTTAATTAGCTTTTGTTTTCAGGCACCAGCCATCAGATTCTAGCCTGTCCTGGGAGAGGTTCCACAGGGAAGTTGTCCAGAGGTGACAGAGTCATAAATTCTCCTCCTCCTTCAAGTGCAGCATGCTTGCAGATACAGGCTTCTTTGCTGGTAAGAATGAAGGAAGGGCAGCTCTGAAATCTAAGACCTGCAGAGTGTTGTGGTCTTCCCAGTATTCAAAGGGGCAGCAGCTGTGGTTCCAAGTTGTTTCTTCTGCTTGACTGTCACAAGGAACTGCTACCCATGCGTCTGCAGCAGCTTGGAATACTCTTTCCAGAGAAAGAGTGGCTTTGAGAACTCCCGACTACTCTTGCTTAGAAGTAAACTCCCCACCCCACAAGGCAAAGCTCAAAAGGAGAAGAAATTCTAAGAAAAAAAAATCTCACCTAAAACCAAAAAGCCTTCCACAGGGGCAAACGGAAGTTGCATTGTTTGGGTTGTCAACTACTGAGCTTCTTAAGAAACTCTAAACCAACACTATACAACCCACTGAAGTCCACCTGAAGCTGAGAAATCTATCCTAATGGCCCACAGCTCTAATTGATAAATCATGCGTGAATCAGGCCTGCCATTTACGAAAGCTGAGAAGTTTGGGGCTGTGGGATTTATGTTAACAGACTCAGGAAAGGAGGAATTGGAACTGGTACTAGGGCCTTCAGGAGGCTGAGCCTTTTTTAAGCAACAAAGTGCATGACTCAAAGCAAGCGAGGGTTCTTCACATTTTTCTTGTCCCTACCATGAGTGTCATCGAGAAGCATGTGAAAGGCACAGGAGAAAGCATCACATTGCACGATGCTTTGCAAAGTGGCAGGTGTTCATGTGAATGCTGCAGAGAGGGGAACAGCATGCTACAGCAGGGGTCCAAGCCGGTGATAAATCAAAGGCATCTTCTGATGGGCACTCAGAGTGTACGTCTCTTGGAAAAACAGATCTCCTCTTCTCCGACAAAGAGAGGCCAATGTTGTTTTACATTCTTATGTACATCCATTTTAACTACATAAAAATCAGTGCTTCTCTTGACTCCACAAAGTTCTCCTCTGGCCTTCACAGACAGTCTGTGGCTCTCACGTGATCTCTCCCCACATACCAGGTAAACAAACAAACAAGTCCACAGCTTCTGGAGAAAAAGTTCTGTTTCTCCAAAGCTCTGGGTTCTGGTCTATCACAGAAATGGAGACTCCCAGTCTGTGAAGGGTATTCTGAAGGTCTGTGGCTATATTCTACTCTGTGCTACAGAGTGGCCCTGGACAAGCCATTAACAAATGGGTGAAACTATGGTCAATAAAATCTCATTTCAAAATACAGAGTAGGCCTGGATTTACCCTGGCACACATTCATGTGATTCCGTTCATCCTTAACCCCCCTCTCAGCTCTGCAGTCAATCAATCACTGCTCTCTCTGTCTCTTCTTCACAGCCATTTGTGAAGCCCCAGGCTTCTGGTGCTTCCAAGGCCACTAGCACATCTTCCAGGCCTCCACTGACTGTGTCTCTTCACAGTTATTTAGCACGCTTTGGCCTTGGCTAGCTGCCCCCATCTATGGCATTCCCAGCTCAGCATATAAGTCAGAAAAGGAATGCAGCATAATGTAAGACTGAGAGGTCTTGGAGTAATAGACTCGAGCGTTCGAGACCCACGCAGCTTGTGTCCTGGAACTCCGAGGAAGGACGGCGAGCGAATGAAGAAAGGAAAGACACACAGAAAGCTGTAGTTTCTGAAGCTCTCTATGATTCTATATGCCATCTCTATGATGGAGGCTAATACCACATAGATTTGCTGTGAGGTTGTGTGTGTTTGGTGTGTGGCACCTGATGCGGTTTCTGACCCCTCAACAGTCAGTGAACAGCCTCTTGTGCTGATATCGCCATTACAGAAAAGGACACTGGGAGGCAGTTAAGAGACTGGAATTCATTCCCATATCCTCAGATCAGTTCTGGCTGTACAGAGCCTGTACTACACACAGGGAAGGTCGGTGGAGTAAAAAGTTCCCGTTCTCTGCCTCTCTCCACACGCAGGACTATGCGGATATTGAGAGAGCAGCAAAAGCATGGGTCTGACATAAGGGCCTTAGAACTAATTTTGCAAACAACGAAATGCAGAAACAGTATTAGTGGTGGCAATGCCTTTGCTCTTACAGTAAAATAACTATGTTCAAAAACCTGAAATGCTTCTTTTCTGACCAACAACATTTTAAATATCTACTCTTGCCTGAAACACGCTGAGATAACCTAGATGGTTAGAACTATGTGGCCATCTTGCCAGGCACTTTTCCACTTAGCACTCAGAACTTGGGTGCTAATGCTGACTGTTCACACTGGCCTCTTCTTCCACTGTGGTGACACATCTGTCACTCAGGCTGCCTCCTGACCTATCCAGCTTCTGAGCATGCTCTCTAAGTAGCAGCCTAACATGGGCACATGGGAACCTTCATCTCTCTGTTGAAAGGCCCCAAGGTGTATGCTGGTTAGATGGGTCGTACAGACTTAGCATGAAAGACGCTGTCCTAGGACCAAGGACATCTTTTGGGAAAGCTTTCTATTTAGACAGAAACCTGGGTGTTAGATTACTTTCTGCTTCTATATGGTTTACAAGGATGGACAAAGTCCCTTTCCTCTGGTTCTCTCATTTCAAAATAGGACTTGAAGGAAATACTTACAGAGGCCAAATTAAATTTGGGTGCGTGTATAGAATACAGTATCTAGAATCATGCTTACAAATAACTCATTATGACTGGTTCAAGGTAATCGAATAAAAATCTAGAAGGCTGGAAAACAAAGGAGTATATGTCATTAAAAATATTTTTAAAAATAAGCCACAGGGCACATCTCAACTGCTGGTTAGGATATCCAAGGTTTATAGACACGGAGTAGGTTAAGGTCTGACACACAGCCCCAGCCTTTATCCTGCCAGGGTTTCAGAAATGACCATGTTCTCACACTAACTAACTGC
This sequence comes from Microtus pennsylvanicus, assembly GCF_037038515.1. NCBI lineage: Eukaryota > Metazoa > Chordata > Mammalia > Rodentia > Cricetidae > Microtus > Microtus pennsylvanicus. Next base: position 34,364,544 of record NC_134591.1, on the reverse strand, counting down.
ATAAGCTACCATGGTGGCCCATGTGAAATGTGTTCAAATAGCACCAAACAGCTATGACTATCACAGATAGGAAGAGTGAGAATTTCATAGCAAAGCTGAGAGGAATCCAGGTCTGTGAAGAGAACTTAGACTTCTGTGTAAGGCGCAAGGGAGACTATGGCAATGGGATGAAGAACGACAAAGACATCAAAACAATTACTTGAGGAAACGACCCTCCTGCCCCAGAAGGAATAATTATGTGGCTAAGAGAAGCAGGCTGGAGTCTCCTGAGACCAGGATACCACCGGAGAGGCAGACTGAGAGCTGCGAGCAAGTTTCAGCAACCAGACCTGTGCAGAAGTTAGGGCTACATGGAGGGCAGGTGCTGTGACTTGGGCTGTTGCCAGTCTTTCTCCACATTAAATATAAAGCAAGTAAGCACGTCAAAGAAAAGCCAGCAAAATCCCTGTGTGGGCTGGTGTTTTTGTCAGCTGGACACAAGCTAGAGTCATCTGGGAAGAGGGAAGCACAACTGAGAAGGTGTCTCCATTGGGTTGACCTGTAGGCCATACGGTGGGCCACCATTTTGATTAATGATAGAGATGGGTGGGTCCAGCCCACCATGAGCGGTGCCCCCTCTGGGAAGTCTTGGAAAGGAAGTCAGGGGAGCAAGCCTGGAGGCAGAACTCTCCCACAGTCTCTGCTTTAGTTCCTGCCTTCAGTTTCCTGCTCTGTCTTCACACAACGATTGATTGCATGCTCTAAGCTGAAATAAACTCTTCTCTTGCCAAGACCTTTTATTCCAGTGACAGAAAGCATACTAAGGCAGCCCCATAACTGCAGAACCGAAGGACAAGCTTTAGCTCTTCTCTCCACCAACCATCAGGCTGGCAGCACTTGAAGACCGTGACGTTGATTGTGATAAGCAAAGGTCACTTCAGGTGCCCACCTGAATCTGAAGTCTCCTTAGCCACCTTGCAGAATTAGAGTATTTCTTTCTAATGTTCGTAGATTTTACTTAAGGGGAGGAAGAGTTAGTCCAGCATGTACAGTCTGGTACCAGCTGGCTCTGGTGCCCACTGCTCTGTGCCAGCCACCCCTCCTTGTGTACCTGCTCTGTTCTGTATGGGTTTCAGAAAGCAACTACTATGGATTAACACCATTTCTGCCTTGCTAATGTGCACAAAGCTACTTAAGCCTTCTAAACTGCCAGGCACTCTTTTATTTTCTAAGTGTGTAATAGTACCAACTAGAAAACCCTTCTGAGAGTTAGGAATAAATGTATAGAGGTTGAGCAGGCACATTCATTCAACAAACATACTGAGAATCTACTACAAGAGAAACAGTATGCTAGCTAGACTTGGAGTATTTATTATCCTTCAGATGTCTTCAGGAATGAGATATATGAAATGTAATCCAGAATATGCGGGGGGTTAAGAGAGCGAGACTCCAGAGTTGAATGTTCACAAATGAAGCTACAGGTCTGCCTAGGTTTCAGTGAGAAGTGTCCCCCAGAGGTTCCTGTATGTGAACACTTAGTCTCCGGCTGACGGTGCTGTTATAGGTTACAGACCCTCAGGAGGTACAGCCTTACTGGAGAAAGCACTTCCCTGGTGGGGGGCAGATGTGGAGAGTTTATATAGCCTCATACCACTCTGTTCTCTCTGTGTGTGACAATGTGGACAGCTAGTTTCTTGCCACGGCCGCCACGTCATGCCCTTCTCCTCCATGGCAGACTCTATCCCTCTGGAGCCTAAATAAACCCTTTCTTACTTAAGTTGCCTTGGCTGTGGTTTTCTATGGCAGCCTCAGAGAAGGTAACTAATACAGGGCTCACAGCAGGAACTAATGCCGGCCTTCTAGGCTTGGGTTTGATCTGTGCTTTACAAGTGCTGAGTGCAGAAACAAGTCCCAGGCTGAAGAGGGTTGTTGTCCACTACCTAGCACCCCAAACGGCTTCGTGCCTCCCCTCCTGGAATGTAAGGTACTGTTTTTGCCTAGCCAGCTGTCCTCATCCTTCTGTAAGCAGAGGTCTAACATTTCTTTGGAGAGCTTTTTTCCCTCAACCTCAGGTTATGTGGTTAGTAACCCTGACACCTGGTTCTGATAGTGGTCGGAGAACTCAAGCTACACAATGAGATATCATCCCGTTATCTTTGAGATATAAAAGTTGTTTAAGAGATGAGCAAATGGCCCCAATCAGGCAAATTAAATCTATGGTCATCCAGTGGTAGCTGCTTTTCTAGATCCATTGGAGAAAAGTGATTCTTTCTCCCTTTGGTCGAAATTAAGTGTGGAGTTGTTCGTGCTTTGGATGCTACAGCATCAGGAGATGGAGCCTGTGAAAAGGGCTCACAGTGAGAAGAGTAGAGGGGACGGGGTATGACTTGTGAGCTTGTTATAGTGCTCAGGAATTTGGGAGTTCATGATTACCTAGTGAGATCCCTTAAAATGACAATGTTTTTGAACTGTGTCACAGAAGGTACCCACAGAATCTGATGGACAAAGCCTCCAGCCTCCACCGACAGCTCCGATGGTGATGGTGCTGTCCTCAGGTTCTTCTATGGCCTGCTCATTAATCCATCTCGGCTGCAATGACGTCTGTTCTACTAGTTAGAAAGGTGAGTGTGGTCTTTCGAGCTCGACCATTTGGGCCTCCACTGTTCATGGCAGCTGAAGGCTCAACGATTATCTGCTGAATTGAGTCTCTAAGGAGCAGATGTTGTTGAACAAAGGTACTTCCCCTTTCAGCAAGAGACACGGATAAAGGAGGTGGGGCTTGTATAGGTGAAGTCTCTGTCCATCAAGGGATAGGCCACTGGCTCCACAGCAGAGTCCCCTCTACCACACATGAGTGGGGGCACAGGGACCCTGGGTCCGCTCACTTCCTCCAGACCATCTTTCTTTTCCAGCTTGTTCTAGATCAGCAAGAGTAGAGGGGAAGTGAGGCACTAAGACCATTTCTAGGAACCAAAGAGAGCAAAGGAGGTTCTGAGCACAAGGCGGGAGTCTGAGAGAAAAGGACATTTACCGGACACACTGCGTTCTAAGCCCCCCACACTGCACAGGGCATTTTACTCTCTCCTCTCATGGATGCTTTTCCAAGTACGTAAAAGTTGGAAGACAAAGGCCCACTAAGGACAAATGACTTCTACAGGCTTAAACAGAGCCCACATGGCTTGGTAGAACTTGGATTCTGTTGTGGCTGACTCTACTGCCAGGCATAGCTCCTTCCTATACATTCTCTGCTTCTCTTTAAATTACTTTTTCAGAGCCCAAATGGTTTATTTCCTTTTAGAGTTTTTTTTGTCCCAGATCCCTTAGTATTGAAGTAGAAGCAGGCAGCTCTGATTCTCTCACACATGTTTTTCTCATAAGAAAGCCGAGCTCTTCGAGAGATGCAGCAAAGCAGCTGAGGTTGAATAGAAAGAAATGGCAAACAATGAATGTAAATTTTCTGTAGAACCATGACTTGAGAAACCATGCAGGAACATGTGAGTGAGTGCATTGCCCTGGTGTTCCTAACACACGGGATGCAGCCTGGGAGAGTGCCTCTCTGTTCTTGCAGCCATCTGGACAGGACAGGACGGCCCTACAGTGTGCGTCCCCTTGCCCCAATGGGTGACAGGCTGCAGGACATAAACATTGCTGAAGCTCAGCTCCAGGCAATGCAGTGCACTTAACTTGAACATGATTTATGATTCTGTCAGTAGGGGAGGCTCCAACCTGCACTGATGCCTAAATGTGAGCTTTCTATTCCAAACAGAAGTTGGGGGGAGGGAGGAGAAAGGGAAAGGAGGAAGGAAGGAGAAAATGGGAGAAGATTATTTCACATGAAGAGAAGATACAAGTTCAATTTCAAAGTTTTACTTGTGTGCTAAAATCAAACAAACAAATAATGAGTCTAAGCATGGAATCAATGTAAGATTAAACTAAACGAGGAAGAAAGAACCGCCAAGGGGCTTATTTGATAACAGTCACTTATAGTTGATGTATTTGGTATCAGCGAAGGGTCTTGGCCACTGCTTCCACTTAAATGTGGGCGTGGCTCCATGCCTGTGGCAGGGAGTGTGCGGCTAAAGGAGAGAGAAAGAAAGGGATACAGGATAGGGAGGGGAGGCAGCGTCCTTTGTTAGGATGAGTGTGGATGTGGGTCCACCAGGCTAATCACCCTGTTATCCACAGCACTCCCTCCGGGGGTTCTGTGACTCTTGAAGAGATTAAGGAGCCAAGTGGTCCCCTGCTCTAACCTGTCCTCCCTGGACAGCATATTAACGTGATTCCACTACAGACGAACGCTCTTTAAAGTTTCCTGTAGGATGACAAATTAACCCAGCAGGGTGTCCCACACATCTATCTTCATACGAATTATTAGTGTAATAGAGCTCTGAGTTATGCATTTATCTGGTAATTATTGAACAGTTACACACAACCAAGCTGAGTTGCCCTGGCCCTTTATGAGGTTCGCTCGGTGGGTGGCCTTACAGTCAATTTGGGACGGTTCTCCACTCTGCAGCTCACTTGCAGAAAAATTAACTAAACAGCCTTCTCCTTTAAATATTTTCCATGTCACCGTGAAACTCTTTACAATACAATAAAGGTACAGTTTTAATTACGCGCTTCCTGACTTTTGTTATTTGTAGTTTTAAAACATTTGCTGGCGCTAGTTTTTCCTTTGGCTGGGCAGTAATAGCTGGTTGTAAGTATCTGGCTAATGAATTTAATAATTTCCTGAACTGAGACTTAAAGAGCCTTTGCTAAAATGCCGTATTTCCTCTCTGCTATCACGAAACGTCCAGTCCCCTGGACATGGTGTCCGTGTGAAGCTGGGCCATGTGTGTGTGCTCGCTTTGTATTTCCAAATCTTTCCTGTCTTCCCCATGCTCCAGAGTGGAGCTTGCTAGGTCTGTGATGCCTGGCTTTGGAAATCAGCTGGAGTCATTCCTCCTGGAGAAGGGCGATGCCATATTTCCCCAGACGACAAACTCTAATAACAAACACCCTGAGTCTGTCTGTTGGCAGGGTTTGTCAGCACTGTGTTTGCCACAGGTACTTAGTTACTTCTCATTTTCTTGAGATGATTCAATTGCACTAACACAGGAGAAACAAATTAGACCCAGTTGAGCAGCAGTATGTTCTACAGCTAAGTTTAAGAAGCTTTCCTAAACAGCCAAGAAGTTTGTGGATACGACAGGAGAAAGCTGGACAAGACTAACCCTTGGGGCCTGTGCCAACAGAACAGGGCCATGGCTACAGTAACGAAACACCAGGGTATGTCTCTTCCGGGTTTGTCATCGGATGGAAACAATACTCTAGGCAAATATTGTGTTCTTTCAAAGGGACCCAAAATGTTGAGCTATTTTTTCCTAATACATAGCAAGGCAGAAACTCCTGAACAAATGATTTCATATTCTAGGCACCTCCATAAATGCTGCAAAAGTACTTGTTCTTGACAATATTAATTATCATTATTGTTGTTATTACAGAAGGGGGAAGAACTTCCCATTATTCCCCTAGCTTTCTGTTTCGATCACACATATGCATTCATTAATTTATCTGAGGAATGGTTTTTGAGAGCTCTTGCGCAGTCATGAGGCTGAGGGATGCAGGGGTGAACGGGTAAGGCACTGTATCTGCCATTTAGTAACTGCTGCCTTCATATTTATCTCCCCTTCCCTGCTGCTTTCTTACTGTCTATGCATGCTGCAACCCACACTCCTCCAGCCATTCCTGGTGACCCTGACTTCTGGGAAGACGATCTTCATGCTCATATCTCTGCAGTATGCTTTTCTTGGCCAAACTGGGAAGTATTGTTGACTTCAGCTCCTCAGTGGTTTCATCATGAAGAGCAGGATCCTCTTCTGGGCCAGGAGGATCATAGATTGAGAAGGCTTTCAGAGAATATAAAGTTTTCACTTCCTTTCCAAACAGCACATGTCTTTGAAAGCTACACAGCAAATCTTTGGCTTATATGATTATTGTTTTGGTATATGTTATGAACACTTTTAGAATCAGGACAATTTGACTTCTAAACTATATACACACACAATGAACTCACATACCATCACACACACATACACATACCATGTGCACACACACCACATACATACACATATAGGTATGTACACACATACACACACACACCATGTACACATACCACATATATAGATACAGGTACGTGCTTGCACACATATACACAAACAATGCACATATAAACCACAGCACACACACACCATTCATACACACCACTTATGTACATGCACAGGTATGCACACACACACATACACACACACACACACACATGCACACACACGTACCCTCATAAAGATGGAGTGGTGCAACCACACCTGCATTCGCTTCATTTTAATTTAATAGTACCTAGTTGTCTAACAGAATTATTTGTTTTCAGTTGCTCTCTATTTTGCATACTGACAAACAGATGGCAAAAGGTTTGAGACGGGGTTGAGCATCATTCTTGTTTGTACTCTGACAATGCCAAATGACATGGTATTTCCCCAAGAGGATGCCCTTCTTTGTCTTCCCTGGCATCTGGTGCCTCTCCTAGCACAGTGGAGGTCAAGTCCAATTTCTGAAATGCTTGGGACTCTATGTGTTTCCGAGTTTGGATTTTATTTTAGAATTGGGAATATCTGTATACACTTACCAATTAAACAACCCTAACCTGAGAATCTGAAATTCAAAATGGGCCAAACACTGAGCACCAATGCGATGCCCAGGCTGCGTGACATCTGCGCTCACAAGCCCATTCTTGGGAGCATTTCTGATTTTAGATTAAGGTTGATCAGCCCACCATACAACTGCTGCTTTTCTCTTCCCTCAGCTGCCAAGCAGCAAGTACTCTGGGGATCCTCAGGCTCCGCTTACTCCCTCTATTCAGTGACTATAAGAGTACCTTGCTTGTTGTGAGCACTTGGTAAACATTTGTGGGACAAATTAAGGGGTCACCAGATGGTGACAAGAATTTTCAAGTTAATTTTAACATTGAGAAAAGCCAAAATGACTTTAAAACTGTTTGAAATCACTTGTGCCTCGGAGAAACTGTGCCTTTGCCAGTAGCAAGGAATCGGAGGGCAGTAAAGACAGAAGAGACAGGAGTCATTTAGGATAGCTATCTAAAAACGCAGTGTGAAAACACAGTCTATGTCATGACTATCAGCGTAGCTAAATGGCCATAGCATGTCTCGGACTAATAAGAAGTGTGAAAACAAACCAAAGGTTTGAATAAAGGGAGCTCTTTTTTTTTCGCTCCAGTGGCAGAATAAAGGTTAGGAACTACTGAACTGGAAACTAAACAAGATGAATGTGGTCTTGGCTCCGATCAGCTCAGATTGCTATTGGTAAGTCATATAAAGTGCATAAGGAACAGCTCACTAATATAGTCCTTCCTCATCTATTGATTTATATAACCCTGAATTTATACATAGCGACGATTATATTAAGCTAAAAAAATCTAATCTACACGTTGTACCCTCCCTTATAGCTAAGCTAATTATAATAGTTTTGGCCATGTGACCATACAAAAAAGGACAATGGATGGCTGGTGAGATGGTTCAGTGGGTAAAGGTGCTTGTTGCCAAGCCTGAAGACTTAATTCAATTTCTGAGACCCACATTTTAGGAGGAGAGACTCGTGCAACTTGTCCTCTGACCTCTACCCACACATGCCTATATGCATATATAACGCATATACATACATACATACATACATACATATGTATGCAGTGACATGTGTTTGTAGAGGTTAGAGGACAATGAATTTAAAATATCATTGATGGTTACTCCAAATCTTAAAAGGAGTCAGACAAAGGCTGGAAAAATGGATCAGCTGGCAAAGGAGCTTGCTGGAAAGCCTGGTGACCCGAACTTAATGCCTGGATCCCAAACTGTGAAAGGAGAGAACCGATCCCTGCAAGTCACTCTCTCATCTGCACACCTATGCTTGTTCACACGGACATACGAACACACACATACACACACACTCAATGTAAAAGGGCCAGACAAACCCTTAGGGAATTATTTTCTTAAACTGTGTGCTGCATCCCCACAAAGAATCATCTAGCTAAATGTGGGGTTCATGCAAAAATTGGCAACAGTAAAAGATTCTACACAACTGAAAATTAATTAAACAGTTAATGAACTCAAGGTGTTTCTGTAGTGTTCGCCTAGGCTGATCATGTGACTTTACCACAGCCTTGGTTGTGAGTGCATACATACTTCCCATTCCACATGCCACCCACACCACACACCACCGGCTGATGTCACCTGGGACACCTCCATTCGAGCTGAGACTCTTTAATGTCGTGAATTGAAAAGTTTTTTTTTTTAACATATGTGGTCTTCTGCTCTTATAGAAACAAAATGGTCTGATCACGGAAGACGAACATTTTTCTACCATCATTTGTCGGTATGTAAGTATCATATTAATACATCTTTGGATTGTATTGGAATACTTGGTTTCTAAAGTTGTTGTTTGAGTTGTTGATGAGCTATATAAAAATAATTCAATGACTTCTGGCTTTAAGTTAGGACAAATTTCCTAACAATTTATGGAATGACACTAAAAAATATATATGTATTGTGTGCATGAGAGTGTGTATGAGTGAGTGTGGAGGCGTTCTCAACACTGATGATAAAAAAGTACTGATTCAATCTAAAAATGGTGAAGATGCTTCATGTCTTGCAGTGTCAAATATTTAGCCAAAATATAATTCTATGTAGAAAATTAATAAACATATCCACCTTATTTATGACAAATTATCTTTGGTCTTTATTAAATATACGTACTAACCAAAGAATTTTTAAAAATAATTTTTATGCTTTTTTTATCAGCTACTCTTTGATTTAGACACCCATTTTATGTCTAAATACCCTAGGTCATGGAGAGACTTCTCAGTGAGTTAAAGAAGTTTCAGAACTGAATCTACATTACCAGGCATAGTCACAACGTTTGAAACAACAGACAGAAGAACAGAGGTTTTCTTTCCAGTTATCATAGATAAGATACATTGCCATGATTGAACATGTTATGACGGGAATGACTTTAGGTAACAGTAAAAGAAAGTCTTGATAAGCTCAATCTTCCAGCTTCCAGTGCCCAATAAACGCAATTGTGTACAATGACAAAAATGGCTTTGTTGAGATTTAACTTTTCTTGCTCCAGGTTATTTCAACACAGTAGTTTAACCCCTTCACCTGATTCTAACCGCACAGAGAAATAGGTGTCAAAGTATTATCCGCATGGTACGGATGGTCCAACTGAGACCACAAGGCAAAGTGATTTATCAAAGCCACAAAGAAAGCCACTGCCAGGGAGGAGATTGGATTTAATAAACCACATACCTCTACCTTTATAATGTAAGCAGTAGAGTGGTCAGAGGAGCATAAGCTAAAACAAGCCATAGCATTTAGTACCAAAGCTTTTCTGAGGTCATCTCACACAGTTTGCTTTAGATGACAGGCTACGGTCCTCCCCCATCTTGGAAACTCCTTTAGAAGAAGTAAGCGAAAGATCGTACATTTGTGTTTGCTGTTTCTTCTGGAGCACTGAGAACTTATCAGAGTGTGTGGGTGGAGTATGGTGTGGTGTGGTGTAGGGGTTGGGGTAGAGTGTGAATTTCTTTTGAGTGTGCATTTACGTGCACTTAAACTACTTCTAATTTATCCACTACGTAAAACCTACTTGGTGATATAAAATGTGTGAAAGATTCGTTGGATACGACCGGACAAGTTTATTTTACCAAGATCTTTATATATTAAAGCTATTATAACTGTTTACATTTGTGACAGATGAGATGTTTCTGTGGGCTTTTGTTTGCTCTCTGATTTTATATAAAAACATTTTCTTCATGGAGTTGTACATTTTTTGATGTAACCTAACCCATATTAATCTTCCTTTGTGGTACTGTCCATTAATTTTAAGCTCTAAAAAAATGCCTCCCTATAATACAGAAATTAGAGGGCTATCCATCAACATCTTTTTCTAGCATAAAAATACATTTTGAAGTTATTCACCAAGTAAATTTGAACGGAGATGTTCTATTGGTGATTTGGTCCTCAGACTTGGCCTGAAATACCAGTCTTTGTCTCTGAGGGGTACTGTCGTAGGCATGAGCTTTCCACGCAAAAGGGAATGCAGAACCCATTGTGAATGGCTCTTCAGTTTTGAGGGACAGCATCCCAACCTAGAAATACCTTAACCAACAGATGCCCTAGTTTGCCTACCTTAACTCTGATTCTCAGCACAGAGATGCAACGGAATGGAATCATTACCCTACTCCAAGGCCTATGCCACACACTAAAGGGTAGGAAGGGGACAGTGAGGATGGGTACCTGAGCAGATTTTCGAGAAAGGAGAACTGAGGATGTTGGGATTTGTCTTGAATGTTGGGGAAAACAAGGAATCTTTGGTATTCCATAGTTCTTAAATGAAGCTTCTCTTTCCTCATACACATCTTAAAACTATGAATATAATTAGGAGGTCAAAGGTCCATGTTTTGTGGGCTAAGGAAGTCTACTCTGGCCCAATGCAGAGCAGGCCATCTTAGGAGAGGGACTTAACCATTGTGCACCTGGTGTAAGTGCTAGGCAGTCCCAACAGTTCACAGAAATGCAGCTTGAAGCCAAGACACAGGGTAGATACCCTTGGTATTTTTCTGAATAAGAAATGATGTATGCACATTGTTTTCGTTCTTCAGAAAGTCTCCAAACATGCTACTGTATTGCAGTTGTCACAGGGAGAGTATGAGTTTGAGAAGAAAGGTTCGCTCTCCATTGTGCGCCCTCCTCAAACTGATGAGACACTAACAAGCCAGAAGGTAAATGGGAACGCAGGGGCAGCTCCCAGCCTTCCCGGCTGTTGGCATGCTGCTCTTCACCACCTTTGCCGCCCTGCTACACGAGGGGTTTTTCATTTGCTCGAAGTAGCTGCTACTCATAGGACTCTTTAGATCTGACTTCAGTGCTGTGCACTCTTCCAGGTCTCTTTATCTGATGCAGTGATAGTAGCCTGCTACACACCAGCTTTTCTTAATGCTCATTTCCTTCCTCCAGCTCTGTTCTCTGAGGAGGGGAGACACTGGCCCCAGTGTCTATACAGTGACAAGAACCCAGGAAGTCTTAAATGAACAAATGAATGAACTTCCACAACCCCCTCCTCTGAGTCCTGAAGAAAGATTTGCTCTTGACATTCATTTAGCATTTGAGCATGCTAAGCTGAACATACAAGTGAGGAATAACATGCCTTGGACCATAAATATTCTGACCTAAAGCAGCTTCATACCTGCCATTTCCTGCTAAAGTTTAGATGCTCAATGAATGTTAACGACAGGCTCTAATACTAACTAATTTAATGGCTCATTCAGATGTGAATTCTCAGCTTTCTCTATATAATGTGTAATATACATATACCATATATATGTATGTGCACACATATATGCATGTGTGTATGATAAGCATTTGTGACTATCTCATATGTACAAGTGAGGAAGAGTCAGGGAGCCTGATGAGAAAGTCATATCAATGAACACAGTATCTCTGAGATGAAGAAACTGAATTTCCTGATAAAGAAATGGTCTCCCATGACGGAGTATTTATTTTTTTAAGTGATATTTTTCACATGTTCTCTGTGCATCCATCTCAAGTACCACATTTTCTTAAGACTATCAGAGTTTTCATAAATGGATTCAGATTTGTGGCCCTAACATTGCAACAAATACCAGTTTCCCAGGTATATGTCAAAGTAGACAAGAGACTGTAACTCTCCAGGGTGTTTTATGATGCCAACCGGTAGATCACAGACATGAAGGAGAATCTGATGGAAGGGTGAAAATGGTCACAGTTATTCATACTCCTACCATAGGAGTTTTATAAATAAACCAATAAATATTTTCATCTTGCAATAGGATCAAGTTAAGTGAGTTGTTGACATTCTCTTGAGGTTTCAGTCTTGTCTTTAACGTGAAATACAAATCATATTTCTTGTGGACACATTTTAATAATAAACTTAAAAGCACATGAGACTAAAATAAGGAAAACATGGCAATGAAAACCAGACAAACTATCTACCACTTCAAAAGGAATGAATGAAGACAACTCGTCACCACCCCAATGCCAACAACCTCAACACAAAATGCCGCATATGGAAATCGGGTTTCGTGGGAAGAGTAACAGTAAGGATGGGAGACTGGAAAAACATTTATGTGAGACATAGGTAACTGGCCACATGGAAAAAGCACACACCCAGATACATACACACAGACATGCACACACACAACTCGAGGGCACACTTGATTTGGGCTCAAATTATTCCCCACCTCTGCAAAATCCCACTGCCTCTTTTAAAAAAAAATTGTCTTTGTGTCTTTTAAAATTAGGATTGGATGCCGAATCTCTTTGGTCCCTAAAATTCGAAGACTACCCTTGAATAAAAGAATTGATCACTCACTGCAGGGGAGCCCTCACTGTCTCCTCACTTTGCTACTCTGATCTCAACATTACGATGCTTACACCTCGTGGGTCTCTGTGGAGCAACTCACCTCTGGGTCCTGTAATGACAGGTCGGTGATGCTGTGTGAATGCTGTCCCCAGGGAGGAGGTCTGCGAAGGGGAGGGGCTGCTGAAACCAGACTTCTCCGACTTCTTCAGTGTGGTTGGAGATGGCATGCCTGGTAAGAAGGGTTGATTTGTTGAGGCAACTTTAATCTACATAGCAACAATTTGTGTGATCAAAAAGACAACACGTAGAGTGGAAAAAGAAATAAAAATGGAATTGTTTGTAAATGGAAATTTATGCTGAATTGCTGTGAATTTGCTACAGGTACAAACAGGTAACAGAATGGCTCCCCTTTTAGGTGGTTCTATAATTTATTTCAATTTATTGTATTAAATCATAGTTTGTTGATTTTCTCTACATGGGGTTTTCTGTATCTTGGATCTTCAGTGTCCCTTGTAAAAGACCTGCATTTTAAGATTTTCATGTTCATATTTTTAGTTGTGAGCCTTGTCTTTAATGGCTGAGCCATCTCTTCAGCCCATGACCCCAGCTAAGACCCTAAGCAATAGAGGAGAGGGTGCCCGAACTGGCCTTGCCCTGTAGTCGGATTGATGACTATCTTAAACGTCACCATAGAACCTTTATCCAGGAACTGATGGAGACAGGGGCAGAGACCTATGGTGGAGCATGGGCTGGGCTCCCAAAGTCCAGTTGGAGAGTGGGAGGAGTGAGAATATGAACAAAGAGGTCAAGACCATGATGGGTTCACCCACTGAAACAGTTTCCCTGAGCTAGTGGGAGCTCACCAACTCCAGCCAAACAGGGAAGGAACCAGCATAGGACCAAGCTAGACTCTCTAAATGTGGCATGACTGGGGCAGACTGTGGGGCCACTGGCAGGGGCACCAGGATTTGTCCCTGCTGTTTGTACTGGCTTTTTGGAACCCATTCTCTTCGGGTGGATACCTTGCTCAGCTTGGATATAGTGGGGAGGGCTTTGATCCTTCCTCGGAACAATGTGCTTTGCCCTCTCTGCAGAGGGGATGGAGAGTGAGGTGACGGGTGGTGTGTGTGTGTGTGTGTGTGTGTGTGTGTGTGTAGGGAATGGGAGGAGGGGAGGGAGTGGAAACTGGGATTGGTATGTAAAATGAAAAAAGATAGTTTTTAAAAAATAAAAAAGATTTTCGCATTCAGAGTGGTTCTATTGTGGGGAGGAGGAGCTTTAGGAGCTAGGTCAAGGGGGGAGGTCTTTAGGTCATTGGGGGCATAGTGTTGGGTGGGATCCTGAGAGCTGATCCCTTCTTCTTGCTCTCTCTTGCTTCCTGGCCAGGAGGTAAGCAGTTTTACTAGCTGCATTCTCTCCACCTTGCTATCACACACCACACCAGTGAGCCTGGGAGGTCCACCCGAACACAAACCAGATCCTCTAAAACCACGAACCAATATGACTCTCTTCAAAAGCTGCTTTTCTTCCAGATACTTGTTCTAGTAATAGAAATCTGACTTACAGAGGCTTCAACTTTTCCAGGGAATCTGTCACGTGTCTGCGACCTCTGGGACCCTTACAAAGGAAGCTGCCTAAGCACACAAAGACAGCCTCACGTGCAATCATTTTGTCTTGTCAGTTACCGTATTTCAGCACCAAAGCATTTTGCTACACTTTAAATAATTTAGCTTTTTTTTTACATAAAAATGCCCTTGATAATAGCAGCTCAGATGTTCCTTCAGTGAATTATTTATAGAACAAAAAAAGAAAAGATAAAAGTTAAAAAAAAACCTTAAAAGACAAGCAATTGGGACTGGTTCAGTAAATATGGTCTAACCAATGCAAAGAATACTGTACAAGAATAATGCCATGGGAGATATTTATAATATACTGTTGACTGAAAAACCAATTATAACATGGGGTGTTGTAATACATCAATCACAGGATGTGTAACACAATTTAAGTGATTTTTTTTCTATGTAGAGAAAGAACTAGAAGATGTGTGTGAACTGTAACCATGTCTCCCTCAGTTGAGTTAAATTTCTATGGTTTTCCTTGCCTTCATATTGCTTACTTGGCCTTTCTATGATGAACATACATTACCTTTATGATAAGAAAACACAATAAGAGCTTGTTTTTTAAAAATAGCATTTTTTTTGCTCCAGAGTCTAGGGTTTTCACAACATTCCAAACTTAGGAAATGCTTTGGAAAGAAAAATTGTGGGGAAATAATGAGAAAACAGTTCCTTGTAATTACCAGATTTGTGGTGTTCTCCACACCATGCTGACAGACACAACTGGAGGCATCTATCCATTTGGGAGTGTGCCAGTTAAGACAACAGAAATTTGGGCGTAAAAATAAAGGAAATGACTTCAAGTCTCCATATCACAGGACAAATCTGGGATTTCAAGTTTCCAGCACAAAATTGGTCTGCACTGCATCAGAAGAAGAAGTTCATTTACACATTTCTACCTGTAACTTTTCTTTTTGTCAATGCTCTGATAATTATTTGGGCAAACTAGAAAAATAAGTAATAGATTTATTGATATTAATTTGAAGCTGTCATTGAGTAATTTCTAGGACTCTGAACTATGGTGACCATTTTTTATTTAGATACAGAGATGGTCCAAATGTCAACTTGTTTGTCTATACCTAAGCACATCTATTTTTTAAATCTGAGATTAGCTTTACTCTATAATATGATATCCAAAAACATGTGGATGTGAAGTGAGTCTGTTTTAGCCTTCTCTAAGTTAAAGATGTTGATCAAAGGTTGTGAAACATACCAAAGGATCCCAAAGGGTTTTGTGTGTGTGTGTGTGTGTGTGTGTGCATGCATTCGTGTGTATGAGTGTGTTTTTTAAACTCCCTGTATAGATTTCATCTTCACCTGTGATTTCACACAGAGATGCCACGTTATAACAAAATATAAGGTTTCCATCCCAAGAGAGAAACAAACTAGTTAGTACATTTCTAGTCAGACGCAAGTACAGAATGGATGGCTGTGTGATTTCATTTTATTCGTACTCCTGAATGAAATGATTTCTAGGTCAATTCCTACTTGATCTGAATTAAAAACAAAGTCACTAATTCTAATGACATTAATTACATTTGTTTGTTGAAAAGTCTACGGACCACACAATACCATGTGCTAACAGGTAGGATACACTGAGGTCATACATGAACACTCACTGCCAGTGACATAAACAAGCTATTATCATTTAACTACAGTGGAGAAAGCCTTCCAATAAAAAAGGAAATAATAAAACGTTTAAGTGTAGACATATCTCCCAAGTCATTCAAACCTCTGTTGCACAAATGAAGTTTTGAGCTGCCAATGATTCTACTTCTTTAAATTCAGTCAGATGCCTGAATTACATGTTAGGAAAGACACAGAAATAGAATAGCAGTGGAAGATGTCAAAACTTTGAAGACTGCAGATTTTATTTTAGGTTCTGAACAATGGAATCATAGTTACAGTTATGGTATTTAACCAACTTTATTGAAGGGAGAAAATGACTGACTCAAGAAAGCTTTGATTTCTTCAAAATGTTCATCTTTTCTCTCCATGTTTGATGTGTAAGAAAGGAGCTTTAAGTACAATAGACAGTACCAAGTAAAGAATGATCAAGTGCTAAATAATTAGTGAAATAAGGGTTTGGGAAAAGTTCAGTGGTTAAGCACTGCCGTTCAAGTATGAGGACCTGACTCCCAATCCAAATCCCAAGAACCCACACAAAGTCAGGTGAAGCCATGCTCACTTAGTCCCCACACGCCTAAGGCATGACGGACGGCCCAGGGAGGAAAATGCCTGCAAGTCTGCAGGCCATCTAACCTGGAGTACACAGTACAGTAGCACAAACAGTGGAGACCTTGCCTAAAACCAGGGTGAGAGGTGAGGCCCACCTGCAGATTGTATCTGACCTCCACATGCACATTGTAGTATTAACGCGCGCGCGCGCACACACACACACACACACACACACACACACATACACACACACACACACACACTTTAAGCTCTCCTTGAAAGAGTTAAAAAGGGAAGAAGCTCAGTCAGCATGCAAGAACAACAAGCCAGACTGTCTAATCTTCTAAATTTATCCCAGTCAAGTAATGTGAACCCTAAGGCTGTCATGAAGCTCAAAATTACTTTGTGTTTTCAATTTTTAAAGACTTATATTGAGTACATTTCCTTATTATATACTTTAATATTTTTCTACATACATAATGTATGTTTTGGTTAATTTGTTTTGTATACTTAATTGACCAGATGAAATTTCAAAATGCAGCTAAAAATCCTCGATGTTCAAAGCTACAGATCATACATCTTGGCTTTTGCTTTCGGAATAGTTTAGTTTCCGTACACTACTTTAAAGGAAACTCCTCATTAAAGTCCTTTCACTCACTATCTGTGCACCAGGTTATAGAATTACTGTGCGAATGATAACTGGTAGGGATTTCTGTTAACAAACCCAGTCTTTAGTTTTAATGTACTATCCAGAATAATGAAACTTTAAGAAGACCAAGACCTTAGTTCTAAAGTCAAAAGGCTGAATTCTGCCAATGACTGTGAGGACGTAAAGGAGAACTTTAAGCTCCGGAGAGGAGTACAGATGGAAGAAGACTATGACTCCAGCCTTGGAGAGACCTGAGCACCTTGTTAGACTGAATATACTCAGAACCCTGCCCACAGAAATGGGACATGCAAAATGTGTGCTGCTTTCGGTTGCTAAGTATATTGCGATATGCCATCTGCAATAGGAACCAATAGGATTTCAGTTGCTAAGTATATTGCGATATGCCACCTGCAATAGGAACCAATAGGATTTCAAATATGTACAGCAACACCTGCAATGCACATTCTCTAGACTTCCAGAATTTTCTGTAACTTTTACCTAACAAATCCTAAGTTGTAAGGTTGTCTCCAGGATACACTGAAGTCAGTGAAAATGACACTACCTCTTGAAAAGGCTACGACGTTCTTGGAGTCAGGGAAGAGGGGTATAATTTGTGGTTATTTTCAAAAAAGGATTAGACACTTCTGGAAATTGTTATCCCCTCCTCCCACCGATTCTTGTAAGAAATAGATTTCAACAAATAAGATTAAATGGTATTTTAAAACTCTAAATTAATTCTCAAGGTCTCCTGGAGAAATCAAGACTTACTTTAAGTAATGAAAAAAGGAAACAAGAGAATCATGATTTTAACCATTTCAACTGCAGATTATAGGCTGATCAAAGACTTTGACCAAGAGCTCTGGAGTGGCAGCTGTGAAAGAATTGCTACAGGAACTAGGAAGTTGTTCCTGCCTGAGAATCTCCCGAAGGGGTCACTTTCAGGACCTATAGGAGCAGTGGGTGTGTGGGAGGACATACCATAAACATGAATTTTCCAATGACAGCTGGACAGACATTAAATTAAATTATGTGTCTGAAGTTTTGCTCGAGTGTATGTATGCATACCACATGTGTACCTGGTACTGTGGGAGTCAGAAGAGGGCTTTGGATCCCCTGAAAATAGAATTATGGATGGTTGTAAACCACTGCGTAGGGCCTGGGAATTGAACCCAGGTCCTCTTCAACAGCAACTGAGGCAGGTGAGTGTTGTTTCTTGGTTGAAGAGCTAGTAAAGATGTCATTTCCCTCTGAGAGTTGCCCCTACGTAGGTTAGAAGGAGACCCCCAAATGCTTCAAGGTTCATTTATATCAGTGGTTCTCAACCTTCCTAATGCTGTGACCCTTTAATACAGTTCCTCATGTTGTGGTGACCCCAACCATAAAGTTATTTTGGTGCTGCTTCATAACTGCGATTTTGCTACTGTTAGGAATTTAATGTAAATATCTGATATGCAGGATCTCTGACATGTGACCCCTGTGGGGTTGCGACCCACATGTTGAGAACTGCTGGTCTATATGGTCTTTGGCACATCTTGGCTATTCTTTTCCATATTGTCAGCTTCTAATCCCCAGCGTCTATCTGTGTAATGATCCTTGCTCCAGGTCAATTATTCCTTCAAGCCTAAAGGTTACAACAAGCCTTCATCTCCTGCCTGTCTCCAAGAGAGCTAGGAGACACCTGGTGAAATCAAATTTCTGTACATTAATTGCTTTCAAAAATTGAACTGAGAATAATGAAGCTATAAATTGGAGATCGCCTACTATGTGCTGTGTACTTACAAATATCTGAAGTCCTTAAATTTTTATTTCATCTATACAGGTATTATCCTTACCGTCCTACAATCTAATGCTGCAAGAGGTATAGATTATGGCACATTAAGAAATTTGCTCAAGATCATGCCTACTGATGGCATTTTAACACCCAGGTCTTGGCAACTTACT
The DNA here is from genome assembly GCF_037038515.1 of Microtus pennsylvanicus. NCBI lineage: Eukaryota > Metazoa > Chordata > Mammalia > Rodentia > Cricetidae > Microtus > Microtus pennsylvanicus. The sequence goes on along the minus strand of NC_134591.1, from coordinate 34,345,728 downwards.
GAACAGTCAGGCTGGACAAAACCTGACTGTCGTCTCATTAGTACAAAGTAAGGTACTGCTAAGGTAAAGTTATATGCAGACTCAAGGCAATGTAAGTTAGGCAGATAGGATCTCTCCTTCTTGAAGAGTCAAGATGAATACTAACATTCTGGAGTAGAGAGGATCATGGGTAACTGAAACTGCACCAAGCCAAACAGCAGCCTGGGGCTGACACACCACTAGGGCAGGAAGGAGGAGGGGAATCCTCTTGCAGGTGGGAGCAAGCCAAGCATGCCTGGGAATAGCCAGTAGGCTGAAGGATGGCTCAGAGAGTGACTGAAGGGAAAGACTGAGAAGGCGAGAGGCCAGTTAGTAAAGTAGAGGAGCCCAGATTTGAACCCATGCAGCCAAGGCTCATTCTACTTTCTGTGTAACACTTTCCTTTCTGTAAATGCTGGTGACCACTTTTATGACTGGCTTCTTACATGCAGGCTCTTGGATTCAACTACCTTTCAGGTACAAGTCTGGGGAACCAAAAAGTCCAGTTGTGTATATTAGACTAATAGCATCGGTATCAATTTCCCTGACATTTCTCAAGCCCAAAATGAAGGCTCAGGCACATCTCTTCAATTGGTGAATTATGCCACATTCTCTACACTGCCCTTGGCAAGAACAGGGCCTTTCTAGCACCACTGAAACTACTCCACATGATTAGATCGGCTTTAACAACCAGGATGCTAAGGAAGATGCTAACTGGATAGACTAATGAAGATTTTAGGACCATTCTGGTCCAGTTGGTGTAAATACACAAAACGCCATATGAGGGTATGGTTGAAGAGTTTGTTCCTTTCTTAGATTTTTGTACTAATGATAAAAACCATTACGGTTCACTGTAACATAATTTACTATAATTAACACACTAGGTAACCGTGAGGTAAAACATTTGACTATTAGCCTCTTTCAGTGAATAAAATGTCTGGGCATCACTTTTTATGAGGAAGAGAATCCAATGAAAGGTAAGATGCATCCAAAGCCTATCCTTCTCATCCTGTGTGTATTTTAAATGACACTGCGAGAAAACCTCTGGAAGAATTACCATGTCATTGAGATGTCCAGGCTGTTTAAAAGGCTTGGTGACATAGTGATTCTTTCCTTTTTTTTTTCTTTAAAGAAAAAGGAGTATGGTGGAAAACATTATACTAATCTTTCTAGGGAAAAGAAATAATGAATCTCTATTGTGCACCAAATATTGTCATGTAAGTAGAAAGAGCTATGTATAGCTACAGAAAATAGAGCGGAGACACAAGGAAAATGCTACATGGAAACCTGGTTTCTGGGGCAACATGAAGCTTCCTCTTTCTTTAAAAACAAAAAAGCAAAAACACAGCCCAGAGACAAGTTGTGTGCCATGCTTCATATGTGTCCAGAAGACAGCATATTCTCTACCTACCCCACTGCCCTAGTCTTTCTTCCCACCATATGTTAGGGGAAGAGTTGGCTTTGGCTCAACACAGCAATCACTCCCATTCATAGGAATGTGGGTAAAGAAGAAATTTGTGAGAAAAACAAACGATTTTCTTTGCAGTAAAAAAAAATGCAACATGGTAAAACATTCTGCTTAGATATACAGTTGCAAAAGTAAACAATAACACCTGTGTTTGGTTTGCATCTGCCTTTTCCAATATGGCAGATGCCAGCCACGTGAAGCTACTCCAATGCACATGGGTTAACTTACAAATTCCATTGCTCGGCACCACCACAGTTTGGGTGTCCAGAGTCATCTGAGGCTGATGGTCCCAGCACCTCACAGGGAAGATGCATGTGCTGGCATTGAGGTGGAGTCCCCTGGAGCAGCTCTTGTCTGTGTGATGCCAATGGACGTCCTACCTTCTCATTCTGTTGGACAGGAGTGGTAACATGGCTTTCATGGATCTTATTGTGAAAGACAGGAGTGCACAGGCAATTTGTAGTCTCGAGAAGCAAAGATTGTGCACGGTGTGAAAGGATGGGGAACCCAAAGATTCCCCCTTTCTTTCCCTCTCATCTCCAAGAAGCCACAGGCAGTGCGGTCTTCCAGCTTTGTCAAAATCCTTATCGATGCTTTTCTGAGCAAATAACATTAGCCTCAGTGATGTGAGCTTAAGTGTTTATTAAAATATGCTCATACCTGTCACTCCAATCATGATCAAACACTTGGAATTTGAGGGTTCAACTGGCAAAACTTAATTTGAAGGCTGTGTGGGGTAAGGCTGGCAGGAGGACTCTATTTCCCTTAATATTTCTTGGATACATGGAAAGCACTCATCACTTTATCTGAAGTGAAAAATTTGAAGCTGATTGAAACATTTCATAAGGAAAAGAGAATATAATTTGGGGCCTCTTCAAATTGCTTGAACTGTGAAATCAAGTAATAAACACGAGAAAAGGTTCTGTCAGCGAGAATCTCGGCTTGGTATAGTCAGCGTTTTCTTGCTAAACCTTATTATGGCAAAGCATTTGATGCTCCATCTCTGTACTTGTTCATCCTCACAAATAAACTACTTTGACCTCCACCTGTTACTTAGTGAAGTCTGCCTGCCATCCTTCAATAACCCTGCTCTGTGCCCTGAAAGGCCGTTGAGCCGCAGAGAAAGCAGGGAGATAGACTTGTGCAGTGAATTGAGCTGATATCCTTGTATAACTATCCAGCAATTCACAGCTCAAGACAGGGCTATATAGTAAAGGAAAATGGATTTTTTTAAAAAGTCAGTGTTTATAAATGTTGGAAAGAGGTAACGTGTTTCATCATTTGAAGATGGAGTTTTTCACAGAAAGTTTCTCTCTTAGGCTACTATTTAATGCAGACAGCTTCTAACCCATGCCTTATAGGACAATCCGTCTATAGATTGAACCCTCATTTCAGATCGATGAGCCCAAAGGCCATTTCAAAGCTTAAAAATATTTAGCGTCCAAGAATACTCATTACACTGATATTTTGCAAAACAAAACAAACTGCTGGATTTCAGCTACATCTTCATGCATGCAAAAACCAAAAGGAATTCTGATAGCAATCACACAAATCCATGAGTCATTACAGCCCAGTATCTGGCTGGCTTGCTATTTCCTTTTTAACAACAGTGACATATCAAGCAGAGTAAGCTGCGTTTCTAATGATGAATGCCGCATTCGACAGAGGAAGGGTGTCTGTCTAATTACATTACACACTTATCTGCGAGGGATCAGCAGCTTGTTTCTGCTCCCTGTCATTCTCGGTGACAACATAATGATAGATCCGTTTACTTACGAGTGCAGTTATTAAAAACCGCGCTGTTTTCTTAACTGTCTTCATGTCTTGGAAATATTTTATTAAAAATTACTTATCTGACACTAAGGGTAAATGCTTGGCAGAGCTTTGCATATCAATTAAGAAAATGAGTCAGTTCCATTCAATCAATGTCTCTTGTTGAGTGTCGCATTCAGGTTCGGTGAAACTTGCCTCTTCTCCACAACGCTTTGGATCTGGAGTTAATGACTCACCCTTTCCCCCACTCGTCTTATTTATCCAATTTTTAAAGTTTGGTTTTTTTACTTCAACTAAAAACTGCTCATGGCCGACATTTTCTCTGGAGTCATGATTTAACACTTCTTTTTCACATTCACACCTTTTTTGGAAACTCAACACAAGGATCCCATTTTAAGCAGACAACTCCCCGCAGGCCAATCAGGATGGATCGCTAGCTGTGCAGCATCGTTCACAGCTTTTTCTCTTCATGGGATGAACTTTATCCAGCACTTGTGAGGAAAAGGTCTTTATACGGGCTAAAAACAACACAGCAAACCACACTGGGCACTACAACCGGCTATTCCCAACCGAGCGACTACTACGTGTGTCAATGAAAAAGACAAAGCCGGCTTTCTCCACTCACTGATCCACACGGCGATGGTTACTGACTTGCCCTTAACGGTGAAAGACAGCTAAACACTTTTAGGCCCTACACACATATTGGATATTAGAACCCATGACCTGGCTTACGTCAGCACCTAAGGTGTGCTGGGACGCAAGCAGGTCTACAGAGTGACTTTGGTAGACTTCACTCTTCATGACACAGCTGATGAGCAGACGATGTGCTCTGACTGGCATCGATCCACGTAATCCTGATATTCAGAAGTCACTAATGCTGGAAGCTGATGTTAGCTGAATGAACTCTAGGTTAGGCTTGCTAACACAGCAGAAGAGCTGGGACTACATAGGACACTCAGATTAGAAATGGACATGGGGCCGATGCTCTCAGAAGTTCTAACATGCTCGATCATGTCCATCTACACCAAATGGAAATTTTAATTTACCCCTCATTATTTGCAAAGTAGGTGCCCAGAAATTGGAATTATTCAAAATAGAGAACAAGAGGATAAACGGCCCACATCCAAACACAGGTTCTCAGGAGCCTGGTGTGAGTGAGTTCTGACCATCAGCAGAGGCCGGTGGTACCCGCTCTCCACAACCTTGCAAGGTGCTGAACTATACGCAGGCCCTCACATCTAACAAACCAGAGAGCCAAGGATCGTAGCAGCACTGTATTTAATAATCCAAAAGCATCAGGCAGGATTTTAGTTGATAAGAAAGGTGGGGAGGGGATCAGTAATCCTTGATTCTAAAAAGTCACACTAATGAACTGCTTTTAACATGTACAGTGTTTCCATTTCAGTTAAATTTTCCGCTTCTAGGAAATACTGTAAAATGGAGGGGGCTCATGTATGCTGCATATCTCCCTGCCCCCTTCATCTGAGAGACATACACCGCAGCCAGGGCTGGAGGGAACCCTCACCGCTGGAGCACTCGGAGAGCTGTTCAGGAATCCATCAGGACTTGGTCTCTGATTTACTGTGTGCATGTGAGCACTTCCTGGAACCTCCCAGGACGGACTGCACCCATCATCTCCAAATGGGTGGCATGTCTTTGATTAATTGATGAGTTTATGATGTAACTGAAGCCTGTGGATGGATGGAGTTGGATAAATTATTGTAATTGTCTGCAGGAAAACAGGTTGCGCACACAGGCCCATCAGAAGCTGATGCCCAGGGAGACCAGGACTGCAGGGATCTACATGGACCCAAAGACTTCCTTCGTTCTCTCTTCCCATTCCTCATAGAAAAGATTCCTGCTCCAGAGTATTAAAGAACTACCTTATTAAAAAGCATTGGAAGCCTTAATTCCACATGAAATATGGTATTATATCCTATCATTTAATATATACATAGATTCATTTGTATGGTAGAAAAACAGAAGGTAAATGAGAGAGAAATCAGCCTGCAAATATGATCCTAAATGATCTGATATCTGGTCACTTTTTAAATAAATTAAATGGATATATGTGAAATAATTACATATATGTTTTGCTCATATGTTTATATATTTTATGTATATATGCATGTATGTATGTGTATATACAATTGAGAATAATATGTGTTGACATAAAGTGTTGCTTATAAAACACTTAAATATTTAAAATTCCAGCAGCAATCTAGTGACAAAAATATTAGTCAATGCCTTCTTTCTTAATCAAATCATGGCCTAGTTTATATTTACACTATGTCCATACAGTAGAGAAATTAAGATCACTACTTAAAGGGAATTTTTCTTTTTATATCAGAGATTAAAACAACTTTGTGTTGTAGTTCAAGGAAATTTTAACAATATCTAATTTAATATCTAAGTAAAGCAAAATATCACATTTGAAGCAATTCTAATCTATCATGTATCTCTGTCTACCCTTTATCCTATGACAGGGAGATCTTGGTACATATAAGAAATGATTTCTTTGGCTAGCTCAGGGTGGTCCCAACTCATGCACTTCACCTACTGTTAACTTCCTAGAGGTTGTGCCAACCTCACACATTTTAGGGATGGGGCAGGTGATACTTGGCTGTTGGGAGGAGAAGGACCTGGAGACCAGGTCGGCTGCTGCCCTAGTGGTCAGGGGAGGGCTGGTAAGCAAGCCGAGCACAGTTGGAGATTACTGCCCAAGCCAATGAAGAAACTCCCAAACTGTGAGGTTTTCTGTCTCCCACATCCTTTCAGTCTCAGCACTGACTTAACTATTCCCCCCTTTGCTTCAGTGAGCTGTACTCACTGAGGCCAGCTTTGACCTTGCTTATTTTTCTATTTCACCTTCCACTTTGCACAGAGCTTTGTAGGTGATATTTACAGATGCATACAACATGTTTCCCATTAAATACCTTAGCATTATACCTCCTGTAACACTTCAGAGTTCTTCTAGTATTCTCAAAAAAAAGATATACAATATTTCAATTTGTGTATCAATTTAACAAGCTCTAGGGCTTGTTAAATGTACCTCATGTATACTGTAGGCATCCCATAGATAATGACAGATACAGTACTTTGCACATAGTGGAAAGTCAGTAAATGGTAGCTTTTGATTTCTTCATAACATTATTTGATGTTCTCAGAGCTGAAGTAGAAGGTGGGGCTATTTTGTTGTTCCTGACTCTTCCACACGCAAAATCCAGAAAATCTAGAGCAGTTTGCAAAGATTGCAGATTTGATCATGGGAGGAAACGAAAATTTTAGAGATTTTTAGATCCTAATTTCTATACATTTTTAGAAAGCATTCTGTCTTTTTCTTATTATTCTCTCTCAAACAAGCTTTCCAAGGGAGTGGGGGCTGGAGCGGAGTCAGCTTTACCGCTCCTCTCTTCCTTTTGCAGGTCTCAGGCACACACTGAGCCAACAGCACCTGGGGATGGTGACAGGCACAGGGAGAGAAGAGTCCCAGGTGAGCCTCGCCAATCAGCATCATCTTTGCTATTGTTCCATTTTAAGATATTTCTACAGCTCACTTTCAAACGTGAAACTAAAGGATTCTGGTGGTCTGGGTAATTTATTTATTTACAAAGGCCCAGCTGAAAGGCAGTATCTGTTTTCTTGGGAGCTTCAGTATTTACAAAATCGAGCATCTGGGTTCTCCAAAGCCAATGAGGCTCCCCCCACCCATTCCTTCATCAAACGCGCTCAGCACTCTGATCTCAGTGTTTGACCGGATTCAAAGGACAAGATAGGACACACATGGTCTCCAGCTTCGTATTTATTTATTCAACAAATATTGATTGAATGTCTGTCACATTACCAGGCGCTGCAAACAGGCTTTGGAAGAAAAACAACAGTAATTTTGTTGAGCATGCTCTGCCATATATGCAGGTGGTACACAATACAGGCTGTGTGTATGCGAGAAGACATGTCTTTCTTCTAGTAAATAGCTTTTTATATTTCAGTAAAAAGGGTTGCTTTAGGCCCTTTTCTGACATTAAGAAAACAGCCCTGATAAAAAGGTAGGCACATCTTTTGCAGGGTGGTGAGAGTACCCGTTTTGTAATGGTGCTTTTCTGTCATACCCCTTTATTTAGGTGAGATTTCTCTGATAAGGGTCATTAAGACAGACCCTCGTTCTCTCCTGATGCTCCGGGGCACAGCCTTCCCTAACGAGCAGGTGCCGATACTAAGCAGATAATGGGGGAGCACCCTGCCACAGAGTGATGCTCTCCCACTGCTCCATAAATGCAGAGGAAAAGCCAGGACATTGATCCCATGGCAGTGTTCTGTGACGGCAACTCTTCCCATTACTGCAGGGGATTGTGGGAGATTTAATCATTTCCCCTAATTTATGCGAGTGCAGCAGAGTGTCTGTGATCAATGGACTATTGTTACCAGTCTGACGCTGTTCTATTGGCATGTATAACGGGTCCTATATGTCTTAGCTAGATCTACGAGTTGGTAAACTCCCACCCTGAAACCTGAAAAGGGGCTGTAGGCAGTCAAATGGGACTGGCAGGTGTAGGAACCCAGACAAGCCCCACAGGTGATTGTTGTTTCGTTTTGTGACAGTTTCATTAGTTAGCCCAGGCTGGCCTTGAACTGTTGAGCCTCCTGCCTTAGCTTCCCAGATGCTGATACTACCAGTGCAAGACCATGCCTCGCTTCTAATAAACATTTTAAAAGGCTGCAATGAACTAATGCTACTCTCAAAATGTAATTGTGCATATAGTCATTGAGACCTAGTGTCCCAGTTCTGCAAATCTGGGGCCACCAGCTAAATGTTTGCCAAAACAGTCCTCTATAGATGCTTTTAAAATGGTTTTGAAATGTATTTATTTATTTAATAACATTTTATAAGAACAGAGGACATACTTAATTTTGACCTTTAAAAATGAAATCAACTTATCCTGGAAATAAGTTTATCTCTGAGAGAAGTTCATCACTTATTACATTTAAAAAGTAATTGCAATTAAATATATTAGTTAATCAAGTTTGGCTTTAAGACTTGCACTGAACTGTTTGAAATTTACAACATTTTGACTGACATAATTGTGTCTATTAATAATTTTATCATCTTGATGTGATTATACTTATAATGTATATATATATAAACATAATTTAATGCATTCAAATTTTGAAACATTTTCTATATGAGAAAGTTCAAACAGTTCATTTTTTATTGTGTGTTTTAAAGCAGAGTTTCATCTAGTCCAGGCTGGCCTTGAACTCATTAAGTAGCCAAAGATGACCCTGAACTTGGGATGGGGTGCTGGAATCACATATGCCACCATACCCAATTTTAAGTAGCTTCTTAATCCCACAGTTAAACAGCACTGAGTTTCATGGACAAGTGTTACAGCTTCATACTGAATTCCCTTTAGATCTACTGAAATGGCATGACATACTCAGTGCAGGGGCAGCCTCAAGTCTGGAAGCAGCACAGGCAGACAATCTGAAGAGCCCTCTATTTGGGGGATATAGAGAACATAAGGGAGGGTCATAGGGGAGCTTAGAAGTGACCACACAGAGAAGAAATATATTATTCCAATAATTAGCATAATTTATTTTGTGCTAATTATTGGAAGACTAGTCTCTTTCAAGTTTGGAAATGTTTCTCAGCAGGATTCCATCCTAAGCCCAGTGTACTGGCCACTTGTTAAAGACACTGACCCTATTTCTCCACTGAGATTTATAGCTCTTTTAACTGCTATCAGTCTGTGCCCTCAATGATCCCAGGGACAAAAGTTCGCGTGATTGGAGGATATTAATTTTACAGAGGACTTTGGCTTCTATCAGCTCAGTTGAGGGTTCTGACTTAAGAGACAGAGATGGGGCTGAAATAATAGTATTATTGTATTATTATTGCTGTATAATAGTATTGGCAGTCACTAAGCCCTGAAGGGTTTTCAGAGGTTTGATCTTTGAGACAGGGACTCAGTGAGGTCTTCTTTGTATCTATCCTAGAATATTACACACAGTTGGCTCTTGATAAAATTCCATGACTTGATCTGACTGATAGTGTGGTACGATGAGCAGAGGCCTAAATGGGGGAAGGTGGGAGGGAACTGGGGACGAGGAGAAAGAAAGCACTTTTCTTTATTGTTACGAGGGTCAGCTGCTGCCTAGTATGTGAACCTCTCTGATCCCTATGAAAATGGGTGGGTTTCTATCAATTGGGGTAGGTTTTAAACCACTGCTACTAAACACAGGGAGAAAGGCTTGATAGCATAACATTTAAAGGTAACTGCCTTTCAGATAATTTGGGCAAGTCCCACAGCTGTGAGATCTGGCTGGTCTCTGATGCATTTCCGAGACACTTCCTGTGGAGTTCACTGCAGGTCCTCGGAGGCTCGGTACATATGTATGGTACATACGTGGTTGTATATGAGAAAAATGGAGAGGGAAGAGTAGAGATGTCCAGGACTAGTGAAGCAGATAATCTTAACTATCTACAACACCTCAGAAAAAGAGAGCACCGCTGAGATCCATGATACAGGCCTCACTCATCATGCATTATTTTTTATAATTTTCTGTGAAATAGCAGAGAACCAAATCTTATTGACAAATAACTATGCATATATATGGAGGAAAAGTATAGTGTTTTGATGCGTGGACATACTGCCCACTCACTAAGTCAGGGAAGTTAGTGCCTCTATCACCTCAAACGATGACCATTTCTTTGTCATAGCAACAGTCAAACTCCTCTCTTTGGGTTATTTTGAGATATACATATCACTAAATGTACCATTATTATCATATGTCATGTAGCATATCATTGAATGTAGCAGCTTTATTGTGTGACAATGTGTAGTTTCCTATTTCACTGTGACGTCCGGTGTATTGACCACTGTCCCTTCCATCGTCGCTTCCTCCTTTCGACCCTAACTGCCAATAAGCACTATTCTTTTCAATTACCTTTTTAAAAGTATCTGGTTTATTTAAAGGAAACCCCGTTAAGGAGAAGGCTAGTTGGAATATAGTTTGACGCCCTACTACTGATCAATGAGAAGCTTGGCTGAGTCTTAGCAATTATTTTTCCTACTATTTGCCGGTAATTAGATTTGACTGGAAGCCTGCAGGTTAAGAATATAGGAAATAGCAATTTTTAGAGGATTGCTGGCAGCAAATTTTTGCTGTCGAGTGTATAAGAAAGCTCCTCTCTCTGCTTCATTCACTCCTCCAGTCAATATTTATTGAACACCTATTATGTCCTACACACTGCTGTGGGTTTTAGGGATACAGCAGTGTAAAAGACTAAGTCACACTCTGAGGGAGTGCACATTCTAAGGTGATAAGAGACGGAGCATGGGTAAGGAAGAGAGAAGCCATGAAGGCAGAGATGGTGGACACAGGGCCTCTCTGACATAGCATTTGAACAAGTTCTAAATACTGAAGATTATTTGATTTTATGGATGATATGACAGATATTTCATCATTAACAGTTCATACTCCACCTATATATACTGTTCTATGTGTATGTAGTAGCTCATATCTTTTTTTTCTGACCTAGGTTCCATGATAAGAGTTTGAGATAAGGAAAACGGAATTTTCAGGTCTTTCTAGTGAGTTATTTATGATTTTTATTATGACATTTTTAACTTAACTATGAGTGTGGAACACAAGACCTTGAAACATTAGCTTAAGTGATCGTGCTCAAGAGGTTTAAATACAGAAGTGAGCTTATATCTTGGCATCAACTTTGGTTCCAAGACAGATCCTGGCCATAGACACACCATCAGTGTGGGCTTAGGCAAGCTGCTCTCAAAACAAACAAACAAACAAACAAACAATCAAACAAACAACACCAGAATCTGCACATTGTAAAGAACATTAACCGACAAACACAGGCACAGCTAGGACTTTGCCGCAGCCCTTCCTAATCATCTGCATCATCATCTCATGGCCGACTTGTCACCTGTGTAGACTGCACAGCCATCGACGGGATGTGAGTTCTGATGGACAGAATTTCACGGGGCTCACGTCACAGTGCACGACCAGATCCAGTCCTACCAAGCTGTGAGACAACAGGGGAATGAAACCAAGCGGAGGGACGCATGGAGCACTGAGAAGCAGAAGCCAGCCCGAGACTGCCTAGCGTTTCAGACGAGCATCCTGGCCTGTGGGCTGCTGCACAGACAGGCAGAGTCGGATGCCGGAAGTGCTGAGATGAACCATTTGAAAAACATGCGCGTAATTTACCGGAAGTCTGCACCGCTTCACTTTTCACCGTCTTCCTGTTGCTGAGGGAAGTCTCTCCTGGCCACCTTCAGGCCTCCATACTTAGGGAGCCCTGGAAACTCAGGGAGGCCTATCCCAGATGCCGAGCTCTCGGAGGGGAGCGGGAGGACAGCCTTGATTCCCGTGTCACATCAGAAGCATAGACCCAGTGCCCTTCATACTTGTTGGGGAGAATTATCCCAAGCGCAGGCTGCCCATGCATTTGGATATACATAATTCCCAACATATTTCTGAAGGCAATTTACATGAGTGAACCACTAAAAGCCTCCCACTTAATTAACTGTACCCCTGGGGAAAAGCTATGTAAGGCCCGGATAAGTGTGGGAACAACATAAAGGTGTTCTCTGTGCCAAAAAGGGGATTGGGCTTGATGGAAAATCCCCAAAAAGGACCATCTGGCGGCATAAATTATCCATTTAAAGTGGCTGGTGTGAGCTAATGACACCAAAGTCGCCATGAACATGTGCAACATCCCTCCGTTGTGTTTTAATGTCCCCTCAGGCCCTGTTTCAATTACGACTTTCTATGCTGAATATGGCCAAATATAAATTCATCCACTACGCTCTCCAGTCCCCACAAATATATTGCCATGAGATTGCATTTTTCTTTAAGGAAACAAGGACAGACAATGGGCAATCCTTTTAGGAACACGATTTCTTTAAGAAGAAGGAAGGGGAAAAAATCTCTTCATGCAAAGAGGATTTAACCATTAAACCTAGTTATCTGATGGCTGGCAAAGGCTGCGGAGACACAGATGTTAGGATTTAGAAACATTTGACTCGCAATGTGTAGGTATGAATGGGAACCGCTGTGAGTAAGAGAGTTACCAGGCCGAAGTGTTCTGTCCAACTGGACACCACAGCCCCCAAATATGCCAGAGAAGAAGAGGAGGAGGCTGGGAGGGCTGGGCTCACTGTGCGGGGCTTTGTGTCTGTCAGCGTCATAAACTAGCTTCAGTACACATGGGACATGTGAGTATAGCCTCCTGCACACGTGTTCCACACCTGTATACTTCATTCGAATTGTCACTGAAGCAGGAAAGTTAGGACTTGCTTTAAAGCAGGGCTCCACAAAGTTTCCCATCTTTTAGTTTTTCAGTACACATAAACTTTCCATCAGCGCTACACAGGGGACACGGTTTACTGGCAATGGAAGTCAGCGTTTGCATTCTCGTCTGACCTGGCTTTATTTCTTAGGCACTTTAAGTGCTGGCTGATATACGTGTGGACAAAGATGACGGACGAGCAGCCTGTTGAGGACAGCCACCACACCTGGAGCGTTGCATGGGTGACGTTCAGAGACAAGGACACTAGCAGATCTTGGCACCCCCGTGCCCCTCACAACGCACAACACAAGCTGGTCTACTCTGGTTCCGCGCCTGCTCTAAATCCCCTGAAAGCAGGAGCCCCTGCCGCGTCATCTACCCTGGAGTTCTCGGAAGTGGCATCATACTTGATCCAGAAATTTCAACTGAAGTTTGCTGAGTGGGTAAACTCAGGAGCTGTGCGAGGGCACTGGGCAGAAGGAAATCACACAGGAGTCTTACATTTTCATAAAGGAACAAGATTAAAACAACCCAGTTGGTAGGGCTTGGGGGTTCATTGATACTTGTTTTCAATCAGGACAGAATGCAGCTAAGGTAGGGAGGAGGCACACACTTCTGTGAATGTCAGACTTTATATCGATTATGGAAACTCCCATGATCAGCATCCAGATGGCTCCATCACCCTAAAATCTCCCTTCTGTGGCTTCTTTATAGTCATATAAAGCCATCTATAGCCATAGAGTTTGTATATTGAAAAACTGTTGGGGAGGAGAGGGAGGTGTAAGCTTGGAAGATGAGGGGCTAGTTCCAAGATTTTCTTGGTGCCCGTCTGTTCTTGCAGGCAGTTACTTTGAGACTGGAGTGAGGAGGGATAGCCCGAGAATTTGTTCTTTTTTCTCTGTATCCTTATGTGCTGGATATAATTCTTAAGTGGACAACACAGATCACTTCACTTTATCCTCAAGTGTACTGAAGCAGCTCTTACTACGGTCAGGTTGGGTTTGACAGGAAGGCCGTGCAGTCTGACTGTAAGCACACAGCCCTGTCGCTGAAGCGAAGACTGCACTTTAGATGATTCCCAAGCCCCTTTATCTTTTACCCATCTGACTTGTATTGACAAAGGCATTGGAGCTTATTCCCCAAGCTATATGGAGGTCAGATGTTAAGGTTTGACTTGTATTGACGAAGGCATTGGAGCCCATTCCCCTAAGCCACATGGAAGGCAGACTTTAAGGTCTCCAGAAGCTGCTGATATCATAATTGCTCTGAGATTCTACAGCCACCGCTGATGACCCCATGGTTAGACCAACAGAAATGGACCCAGGTTCGTGCAGACAGACATAAAAGTAGCTGTAGTGTTTAAACATCATGATGGAAACCAACAACAAGGAAAAAACATCCAAATGTTCGTATGTTATAAAAATCCAACGTAATCTGTGGCATAGAAGACTTGTTCTGCTTTATACTGCTATCCATAGATTTGGGAAATTTGATAATTTTCCTTATAAATACTAGAGCATGCTTAAAAAATAAACAAAAGGCGTGTATGTATAAAAGCAAAAGAAAACCGCCACCCTGGCTACTCAAGAAGCTGAGGCAAGGGGAACAATAAAGCCTGGAACTTGAGTCCCCTGTGGGTTACACAGTGAGAGACCTCAGCTCAACAACGACCAAAGCAAAATGAAACACAGGTGGGCTCCATGCAGGGGACAGCCGTGAGTGAGACGACACACACTCGTCTGCCTTTCACTCCGGCTGTATCTGCTGTTCCCTGCCGCTGTGCGTGTGAGGATAGGACCACCTGTGCATGCTGTCTCCTTCCCGCTCATGACCGTCCCCTGCTCACCTGGCTCGACTTCGTGCCATCCACTGGACTGACTGCCGCTCCCCGGGGAGCGCCCTTGACCGGTGTAAAATGGTTCTTCACCAGGGCTGTCCATTTCGTCCTCCACAGACTTGAGGCGCTTGGTCGAGCTGAAAGAAACAAAGAAGAGCCTAAGCCACCTTTCTCCTGGACACCTCACTGGAAAAACGTGCAGTTCTAGGACCCTCTGCAGGCTCTTGTGGAGTTGTGCAACTGGACGTGGTACGCAACCTTGGCCTATGTGCCCAAGCCCTGGCTTCGTCTTTACTGATCAAGTTGTTGCGACCCCTCCATTTGGTGCCTTGTTTTCTTTGCGGAGTCAGTGGTTGGCTTCTGCGTTGGCTTCCACTTAGGAAGCCCAACTATCCTAGCTCCATAGGTGTGGCTCAGGTGTGGTCATTAGCAGCACGTCTAGAAACTTATTCAATTCTCTGCAGAAGCCCCCAAAAGGTTAAAAATAAGTAAATAAAAAGCAGGGCTCATTATCTTTCTAGGGATTCTTTGATAGCTTGGGGGGCATTTTTCATCTTCCACTTGGATTCGTTCATTAAAAAAGAGGTATTTACTACACATCACGTAGTCCGGATACTCCTTTAGGCACCAGAGATAAAATGCCAAACAGAATGGCTCAAAATAGCAGGAAGGAGTGAGTGCTTTGCCTTGAGATAAGGAAAAGCACAGACATACAGTCGTCTAGGGGCTTTTATGTCCTACACAGAGATGAGAAAAATAGCATTTTATTTCATTCGAGTGAAGGAAGACTCAGTTTCTATAGAAGTATGACAGAGGAATTTTTGCAGTACATTTCTTTCCTTCGAGCTGAAGAGCGACTGAAGAACCTCCCCACTGTGAAGTGTGAGGGTTGGACAGCAGGGGCACATCGCTTGCTGCTGATGTCTGCTCTAGTGAGCGGGCAGAGAGGGCCAGGAACACACTGCTGCACACGCAGGTCTCCCACTCTGGGCAATGGCTCTGGGAAGCCTCCTGCCCACATGTCAGGAGGAAGAACTCACCCTGGGTTTCAGTCATCAGACACTGGCTGTGTAGCTCCTCCAGCCAGGGGCAGCACTCAGACGTGGAACAGTGTGGTGAGCCAGACATGGCTCTCCAAGAACAGAGATGGAGAGGCCCAGGGAAAACAGAGGGGGCACAAAGGAACCATGCACTGGCTGTGGATGGAGGAGCTTGGGAAGGGCTCCTCAGGGCAGAGGGGCTCCTGAGCTGTGTGTAAGGGCTAATGAGATGGCAATAGAAACAGGAAGTGGCTAGAGTAGGCTGCCCCCACTAATGCACAACTCAGGCACTGTATGATTTTAAAAATATTAAAACCCTAGGTATTTTTTTGGCAAACTGCCATTGTCTCAAGTTTCTTAAGTTTGTTTTTTTCTAACCTTGACCTTTTTTCTTTGCCTCATGACACTTCCATGCCTCAAATCTAAGAGGTTAATGTCTGGCCCCTGGGGTCGCAGTGGAACCTAGAATGGCAGGGCAGCATCCATCCTCACTGCTGAGCTCATGGTATAAAGGTCACCAGACACTGAGTAACATCCCAAGAGCAGGTGCCTGGCAGCAGGGGCATAAGCCAGGTGTGATACACATAAAACTGCTCCTGAGATACTGAAACCAATAAACCAATGGAGGGGCCCAACAGATAAACATGGAGGTCAGAGAGGATACTGTAAGTCTGGACTTTATCCTACAAGCAACAAAGACTTCCGAAGTCCTCTATAGGTGTGACATGGGAGTTACATTGTGGAGAAGTGGCTGGGGAGTGCAGAGAACAGACTTGGGATGGCAGCAGGAAAAAGGAGGGGTTATAACTTGGGTAAGGGGAGATAATGTTACTGCCACAGTCTAAATTTTAAAATGCACAGGACACAATTTAGGTAAGAAATTTAAATCATTCACGTGGGTGGTTCAGTATTCTTAGGTTTTAAGTTCTATTCTCATTAAAACCAGATTGCAGGGAAGCAGCCCTCTGGTACCATGCTAATTTAGGACTCGAGGTCGGGTCTGAACTGCCTGGTGAATGGTCTTCCTTTTTCTGGAAGTTTGGTGAAAAGTAACCACTTGAAAACCTTTTCTGCTTTATGTAAAATGTGGCGACGGCATGTTCTTTATTTTCAATTATACATACTACATACAGAAAACTAATTTCAATATATAAAAAGCACAAGCCCCCTAGTGTCTCTCAATACAATCCTATTATCTCTTTTAGTGGAAAATACAAATGTTCTAACCAACTGGTTCCCCTTCTTGCCTTGCAAGCAGGTAGTTAGGTGCCAAATTTAAAGCAAATCTCTTGGTCAAGGTTCTTGATCTAATAAGGAGTGCCCGCCTTTCCATATGGGTTCTGGCTTCTTTCTCTACGCTTAGTAATACTTGTGTTTTAAAACTGTCAGCCACTTGAAATCATCTTGCAACATAGAAGACTGTAAGTTGGGTGAAAACCTCTGGTATACTCAGTCAAATACCAGACTTGCCTGTTCTGGCAAGACTGCTGGAGCTGTGGGGATGCAGTTAGGATTTCCCCCCAGGGAGTGGTGTTGCCTTGATATTCCATGATTCTTCTATTACTACACAAAGTTTTATGTATGTGGATGACCAACAGGACTAATTGGATCCCGCTCAAGTGCACCCTACACAACTGACTACATGTTTTACAATGGCAGTTGTGATGTCTGGGGATAGACGTGACGTGCTTACTGAAGGAAGTTCCCACTGCCCAGGGGGCACAGATACAGGTTGACATGGCTCAGGGAGTAGCAGATTCACTTCCCAGGAGATTTCTGTACCTGCTGGTGCCCTAACCACCCTTCCCCAGACTCCTTTCCAAGCTTTTCACGTGTATCCGGATGTGATCATTTATCTGGCTCTGGATTTGACCCCCAACATGAAGACTTTTAGAGAAACTGACTGGCAGAACTTTGAGGTCGTGGGAATAAGAAGTGCAAGTGATGTCCACTGTATCCTGGCTGACAACCCAAGGATTCTCCATCTTTTTTATCAGTATCACTTTTTGATCTCTAGTGTCTACTCCAGTCAGATTATTTTAAGTACTCCAAAGCTTCTGTGACGAGGGATCAGCCAAGCATCTATATTCAATGAGATCCAACCCCAGAGGTCAATTCCACTGTGTGCTGTTCTTTCCTTGTTAATACATTTCTGAGTTCTAAAACTTTGGGATTTCTTGAGAGTGTGCTAGTAAAATTCAAGTGTGAACTGCACAGGTGGGGATACCTGAGCTTGCGTGCGAGGACATTCAGGATGGACACAGGCTCAGCATCTGCAAGCTGGATGTGTGGATAGAAGGACAAGAAGATCCAGGAAGAAGGAAAGTTGGCAGTGCTAGGAAGGATAGGCAGGGGGCTTCCGAGACACAGTTACTGATCCTATGACCTGCACATGGATGACTATCGTGACAAAGTTCTTTAGAATAAAACGCTTATTCCTATTTTCATCCAACTTTTCTGTGATTTTGGAGATGCCCATCCTGCTGCAATATAAAACACATGGGAAACACAGCTCATGCTTATTTTGTTTACTTTATCTTCACTTTTATAAATGAACTGGTCCTTGATTCTGTCTTTTGATCCTGACTGTCTAATACAAGGATTCTATTGCATGCTTCCTAATACATGAGACACACCTTGCTTTGTACCCACAAGGCAAAAACCATTCCCCTTCCTGAGTGTTCACATCAACCAATCTGAACATCTCTACCTGTCAGTGTGCAAAGCTCCTCTGATTTGTTTTGGTGCCCATGGTGCCAAGTAAAAATACTTTGTGCCTATTGTTTGCTTCTGAGTTGGAAAAGAGACACTGTCCTTCAAAGGGCATAGAGCCAGACTGGGAGGAAAGACAAGCTTATGCCACTCATTAAGCAATAATACTCAGACAACAGCCACATGGACCAGGGTGAGGTGGAGACTCGAGATAACTGCTTTGCTGGGACCCCACATTCTATGGTTCCTGGATACACCATTGTTACTAAGACAATTCACTGCAAATAGCTATGGTTTGTAAATTGAAGAAGACCCAAATCTGAATGGTGACCTGTCTCTACTAGGGCTGTGGCCCTGGAAAGCTGCTGAACTACTCTGTGTGCCGGTGGCTCCAGGGCTGCAATGGCAAACTTGTCTGCTGGAGACAACTAAAACTTTTTTTTGTATGTGATTCTGGGCCATTCAACAAGGCATATTTTGTAATGTGATACAGGTAATTCTGTTGAGTCTATATATTGAAGGACTTTTTTTTCTTTATTTTTTTCATCACTTTATTGTGGGCAGTGAGATGCCTCAACAGGTAAGGTGTTTGCTGAGAAAAGCTAATAACTCAAGTTCCCTCTGGGAAACTCATGTAAAGGTGAAAGGAGGAACTGACTCCCAAAAATTTGTCCTTTAGCTTCTATTTTACATCCTTGCAAACACACCTGAATATATTCCGTCTCTCTTTTTCCTCTCTCTCCCCTTCTCTCTCTCTCACACACACCTACACACTAATAAAACAATAAATAAATAAACATCTCAGGAAGAGAACAACAAAAGAAAATCAAACATTACTAAGTTATTAACTAGTAATATTTATAATTAACTCCTTATCAGTACTAGTTATTTACAGAATAGGAGTGTGTGGAAGGACAGGAGGAAAGGAACACTGCAAGAGAGGTCCATGGGACAGAGGCTCACATGTGAAAAACAAGTCACCCATGCACTTTTAAATTAAGCTCCACCCGTAAGTATTTACAAAGCTTTTATTGTTGACAGAGTGCACTGTCTCCTCTGGCAGCAAATATTAAAAATCCTCCAAGTGTATTAACACCCAAATGTATTCTCAATCCCCCTTTCCTATTATAAATGCATTTGGGATTTGAGACTTTTGTTTTCTTGTGGAGGTGATACTGTAATGAACCAAGGAGGACATTTAAACAATGCTGAAGATATAATACAGTGTTAGAAATGACAGCTTGATTTATCTTCAAGTTGATGCTTAAGACACTGTTCATAAAGGTAAGGTAGATTCCCACACCAAGGAGAATGTCCACGCTCTGGGCATTATTTTAAATCATAAATGTCGAACAGAAATTGCATTTGATAAATGTTTTTCTGCAAAACCGCAAACATGATTGGCAGCCCTACTCTGCTCCTTTCTTTGCTGTCACAGTCCAGTGCTAAAGCCAATTTGTTAGGAACGCCATGGCTCTGATGCCTAATCCCCTGCCCGCGGTACAGGTTATCTAGAGACAGCAGGGTCTTGCAAAGTGCTTCTCCAGATGTTGGCTCTGATAGTTAACTAAGGGTATCAGGAAGTCTGGCACTCACAGGAAGCTGTGCTTTCCAACCTTGGCTTTTGCAGGCCTCCTGGACCACCTGGGTCCAAAGTATGGCCCTATTCTGCTCTCTGACCTGTATTTCTTTTATAACCTCATACCAGGATACGAAATCAGATGCATCTTTGGGGAACTTATGGGGTCCAGCAGGCTAAAACGGTTGTGGCCAGGGTGCGTAGGCCGGTGTCCTCAGTTCCCACCATATCCCAATCAAGCCAGAGCACTCACCTCTTTTTCCCCAGCCAAGCCCAGCCATCTTTCCCAGAGAATATACTGCATCCATTATCACTCTTCTCCATGTCTTTACTCAAATTATCCCTCATCCAGACACCGTGCCTTTCCTGCCTCGCCTTAAAGCATTCAGAGTGGAGCACCTCATCATTTTGGACAAAACCAATTCAAATCATGCTTATTTCATGGAATACACCTGAAGTAATTGGTTCTCTTACTGGTGTGTGTGTGTGTGTATGTGTGTGTGTGTGCATGCATGCGTGTGTGTGTGTGTGTGTGTGTGTGTGTGTGTGTGTGACTTGCTATTTGTCTCATGTATATTTGCTTTGGCTCTTTAATGAGATAGCCTATTGAGGCTTACCCCACTTCTTTTGTACCCTCTACTGTTATAGACACATTGCTAAATATCCAGCATGCTCAGAGTTCAAAATCAAGGTGTGCTTTTCTGTGTTTTAGCCTCTTGGAAGGCCACCAATTCACTTACCTGGTCGAGGATGTGCTGGGTAGAGACCTCCTCATTGCTCCTGGACTCATGCTGTAGTATGAGGAACTTTCCAAATCAGAGAGAGAAAAGTTAGGGCCGGTTCCTGCAGCAATTGGTGCTAGAGAGAGGAAAACAAACAAACCATAAGTTAAGTCCTATGGATTCCAGATCGACAGGAACTGATGTTAGCGTAGCATGGAACATATTTTCTGTTGGCATTTATCTGCAAAGCTTATCCGGAATAGACACGAATAAACTGTGACATCAAAGGAACACTGACAGTAAAGATGGTCCACACCAGAAAAGTGCATTCTTTCCAAGGCGCCCTTTATCTTTTCCTTTCTGTAACAGTAAACTGTCATCAAGCCTGCGGCATTCCTGGATGTTTTAAATGAAAATACCTCTCATATTTTAGTCTTAATTTTTTTTTTTCAAAAATGACTGCCTCAAATTTTCTCTAGGTTTTCTTCCTTTGATCCCAACGGCGTCTCCTTATCGGTATTTTGGAATTCCGTCTGAGTTTTAATGAGAGTGAATCGTCCATCTAGGCCCCCATTTCCCATTTCCTGCAATGGGAACTGTGTGCTCTCTTGTCTTTGCAGCACATGAGCTCCCTGCATACATCTGTATCTTGAGGTCTGTTGTTTTGCTTGTTAATTTGGTGGGATTTTGGTTTTTTGGTGTGTTTGTGTATGAGTTACGTGTTTGCAAAGAAGGGTTGCTTGCACGGCATGCTGCAGGGACAGCAAGAACGGCAGTGGTGACGGGATCGCATGGCCCGCGAAGCTGAAGTAGTTGCTACCCATACTTCATAGCAGATTTTGAAAACTTCTGATCCAATTGATCCTATCTGTTATCTTTATAGTGGATAATTTTGGAGACATGATTACCTGTATTTTTATATCTTCCCACTTCTAGATGCCTTGCCTACAATAGCTTAACAAGTATTTTTTGAATGAAATTAGTCACACCTACCAATCTTTTTTTAAAACTGTAAATTCCACATTGAGACTAATGGTTCAAGAAGCCTCTTTGAAATATTATGTAAAAGAAGTACAGTAGATATACTTAAAATATAACATATACATATTAAGTCCACCAATGTAGAGAAATACATTCAATGCATTAATATCTATTAGGAGAAAAGGTAATTAGGAACACCACGAGCCCAGATTTTACTCAAGAAATGATCATGGAGCACTGTTATTACCAATAACTGCTGGGAGCAGAAGACATGTAGACCAGAGACATCGCCCATGAACACACTACAGGGGAACCTGGCAGATTAAGGGAGAGATAGCTGAGAAGCCTTTACACAGTACTCCTGAAACTGGCACCAGAAGTGAGTGTCTAACCCAGCTTCGGAGGAAGAGGCTCAAGGCAGTAAAAGGGCCTGAAAAAATGTATCTGGGTGCTGAAAGGACAGGAGGGGCACAGATAACCGGAAGGAAAGTAGGAATTCTGGGTAGAGTGAAGAGCCTAAAGATAAGGGAACAGAAAATGTTGACTGGGTTTCTGACAGCTTTGTGTCACAGGACACAGAGTGACAAAAACCATGGCTAAGGTAGAGTCACAATGGATGGCTGAGGTTAGGTCATAAAGGATCTGGTCTTTTCTTCAGGAGTCCAGAGTTGAGTCTGGAGCATCACAAGTTTGTGAACCATCAATGCATTCAGCATCTCTGGGAGTAGAAACCTCTGCAGTGAGATTGCCAGTGTCTACGCATTGCCCCTGGCAGCCAGAGGCAATCAATCAACATTGGTCATATATGCAGGTGGCATATCACTAGAAAAAGAGGGGCCAGCAACCTTTGGGGATACCATCGGTTTTGCATTTATAATCTAGAAATACCTCTCACTCATGAGAGCAAGCATGGGAGAGAAGGGGTGGTTGAAGTACTGAGTTGGTAAAACATGAGGCAGTGATGTCATTTAAACAAGAAGATGAGGTGAGATGAGAGCCAAGGATGGCCAGGAGGAGCCAGGTATCAGTTATACCAATCAGGACACTCTGTGTCCTACTGGCAGCTCCTTGTAACAGGAACGAAGGCTTCTCAGGATGCTTGCCCGGGAGGCAGGATGAACTGTAGAGTACCTTAAGTAACTATGGAGTCTGAAGACATGAAGGGATAGAGCAATTTCTAAAACTATACATGGAGTTGGCTAATAGCAATGACTAAATCTCAAGCATAGCTGTCATGTAAAAGCAATTCTTTACTAAGATACGGAAAACTGAAAATCGAGCACCTGTCTCAATAACAAGCTTTAATAAGAGAGGGGCCTTTCGCTCATCTT
Organism: Microtus pennsylvanicus; assembly: GCF_037038515.1. Classification (NCBI taxonomy): domain Eukaryota; kingdom Metazoa; phylum Chordata; class Mammalia; order Rodentia; family Cricetidae; genus Microtus; species Microtus pennsylvanicus. The sequence continues at coordinate 34,322,954 of NC_134591.1, read as the reverse complement.
GACAATAGTGTAAACATGTTTCCACTCAATAATGCTGCTACTCACTCTATCGTTTGTTTCTGTACTCAATATATTTGCATAATTTCATCTTTTATTCCACAATATTTTATGTATGAAATGGGCTATTATGCAAGATGTCCCATGCCACTCATCATTACCGGAGCTGCCTGCACATAGTACTATGCCAAGTGCTCCTGTACCTGGGGCCTCCTGGGGCCTCCAGCCTTGGTAACCAGAGAGAATGGAGAGGTCTGTCAGGGTCAAGAATCTGAATTTAGGTTTTCTTCACAAATTTCAGAGTGGAGCTGAGGCTCTGGCTTGGTGGGAAATTTTCCTCGGCCCTGAGCACGGGAGCAGCCCCCTGTGGTAAGGAGGAATGGTGAGGCAAGGCCTGGAAGGAGTGGGCGAACTCTGAGGCCTAGCTACACAGTGGTGGATGCTGGCCCTTCCTCTGAACACTTCACGTGCTGTGCGATCTGCTCTAGGAAAATATCTCCTTCCTCTGTTACCTTTTTACAATATCAAGAGAGCCAGAATATGTGAAGGAAGAAACATGCATATGTAAATACAGTGCACTACCTCTACACAGATTTAAAAAAATAACTCAGCCCACATAAGTGTTCCTTAATGGGCCTTATATTGACCTCCTATGTTCCATGTAGCTTGCAGTCAAGGGGGACGCAGCAAAGGCCCCAGACAGCCTGATCCAAAGTGCTCAATGGAATCATTGTGAGTGATTTCAGAGATTGGCAAACATGCACATCTAAAATTTTAAAGCATTCTAGAATCTAAAATGAGAATGAGCTTCTCAACCTGGGTTAACTGAGCCTAACAATGCAGAGACCTAAACTGTGCCTTCCATACAAGGTCCTGGCTCACACGTGTTCACGTCACTGTACATGCATGCAGCCCATACCCTACATAAGGTCAGCCTGGAACCAGCCAGGAGAGTGCCTCACACCTACGTGCAGGCTTCCTGTTGCAATGTCCCTCTAACAGGCATAGCGTTCTCCGAGTCTCCCATCTGGAAAACTGGCAGAGCCTCTGATAAGCAATGAAGACAGAACACCAGAAAGAAACGGTGGGGAGGCTTTTGGAGACCGTAGCACACCATGTATCTAGGAAGTACTAATGCCATGTAGCAAAACAATGATTATAACCATGCAAAACTGGCCCCCGCACTACCGCCATCATCATCATCACTCCCTTACGCGGTTTTCATGGACCAGCTGCTAGGCTAAGATCTTTAAGCCTGTCCTCCCACTTAATCCTCAGAGTGCCACTAAGAAAGAGCCCAGGCACAAAGAGATACAACAACTTCCCCAAGTCATGAAGACAGATCACACCCCCTGACCTGAAGTCATCCATATCCCAGAACTGCCTCTGCACCCTGAAACAGCTCACTCCCCTTTGTATAGACAGTTGAAGATCAATAAATACACTTTGAATTAAGGAAATAGTTACCATCCCCAGCCACCTCCCTTGACTTGGAGTAAAAATGAAAGTGTCTTCTATAAATACGCATAGGCATAGAGGAAGAGGCCCCTGTTTCTTAAGAAAGACAGCAATTACTCTAGCCTAAGTATCTTGTTCACCAAGGAGTTTTTCTCAGAAGGTTAACTTTGGAAATTGAGCCTTCAGATGTTATTTCTAAGTCATGCATCTTCCCTTCCCCCTCATTCCTGTCATGAGTCGAATGTACTCTGTGTCATTTCTTAATAAATGGTTTGCTATTAAGGCATCATTATAGTAATGTGGGCTATTGGAAGAAAGGGGTTACTTCGGTAGCCAGCCCTCTTGATGACCTGCTCTTCTGTACACATTAGCAGTTGGAGAGGGCTGTGGTTATTGAACTTCTGCCATCCACCAGAGACAATCTGCTCCGGGCTGCATTGCTGGAAAGAGAAGACTATGGGGAAAAAATCCTATCCAAATTTCTAGGCTCCTCTGCCTGGGAGATGATGGTGCTGAGTGTAGGGCTTGTTCGGCAGGACTTTTCAGGAAGTGTTATCAAAACGTCTACCCATGCGTCCAGCCTACAGTTGAAGGCACACAGAAGCTGAATTTCCGGGGACAGTGCAGATTCCAAGAGTCTCTTTGGTACCGTAGGCATTGCTTCATATGCTTGAAAACAGTGGGCAGGGCATGAAAACTTCTGCCCCTGAGAGGCTTGCAGTCTAGGGATTAGACATCACAGCTGTCCTTCCCTCAGACCGGCATGCTCCTTCCCCAATACACACAAAGGGGGGAAAAAGGACCAAGGGCCATAAATCCCTTCCCAAGGCTATGAGGACCCAGCACTTGATTTCTAACTCATAAAATAACTATGAAAAATTAAGACATCTTTTTCTTTCAATTGTGTGACCAAAAAACACTCCCAGAGAGTTTGGAGTTTGCACTATAGACTGGGGGCTAGGGACTCCAACAATAGCACACAGTTCTATGCCGGAACAATTTCATGTTGTTTTGCATTCCGTTGGCAAAGGTCCTGTAAGAAAGTCCATGTCACTGCCACAAAAGGAGTGAACATGGGAAAATACTTGTTCTTCTTTCCATCAAAGGCTCAGTTGTAAGACACACAATGCTATGAAAACTGGCGAATCTGGAATCATCGTTAAAGGAAATTAACTTGGAAAGTAATTTATGGCAAGAAAATCCAACTCCTTTGTTATCTCCCTTTTACTGTAATATGTTTCCTGAACACTGCCTAAAAGAGAGGGCTTTTAGAAAGAAAAAAAATAAGTATAGTCAAATTAACTCATTTTATCAATTTGTGTTCTCTGCCGGAGTTTCCTGACTGTGGCTATGACGGGCTGTAAAACTGATGAATTTGCATGGAAAAAGAAACCAGTGTAAGTAATTTGTGTAAGAGGTAACGCGGACATAGACTGCTATAATTCAGACGCCCTGCAGATAGCAGACCGCTGCAGGGTGAGCAGTTACGGGCTAGAAAAATGACCACGCTGCAGTCAGTCTGACTTGAATGGAAATCAATCATAAAGGTACTTTCTCTGCAGCTTCTACACCACAGCCTTCAGCAACTCCTTCGCCAAGCAGATTTCTGGTCTGTAAACCATGTGCTGATCTCCCCTTTCTACCCCTGGTTTTGGAGGAGTGGCCAAATGCAGACGGGGAGTAGGGTTTTCAAAGAGGAACATAAAAGGAAGGCACTGAACTAAGACATGGATTTCCCTCTATGTGAGCTTGCCTGCTATGAAAAGGTTTAAGCAATGCTTTTCTTTTTCTTTTCTGAAATGCAGTGCTCGTTGCCAAAAGTCAACAGAATGCTTTTAACCCCACAAAAGCAGTTGCTAGCACACACAGATCACCTCACTTACCCAGCCATGCCTCGTGGACACAAGTTAAGGAACGTGTGTGTGTGTGTGTGTGCGTGCGTGTGTGTGGGTATGAGAAGCACATAAATTTTTATTCATGAAAGCTATTTAAACTTTATTAAAATAGGCTGAATTCACTGATACTGTGTTATATTCCACTTTGAATCATAAAGGTTTGTTTACCTTTAACAGGTAACTACTCTAAGTTTAATTTGTAAGTTATTCTTATTCAGGCACTTGAGTGCATATAATATGTCTTGTGAGGAACTCAGACGTAATCTCCACAAAGGATGAGCTGTCTCTTATTTACATAGCCCTCTTAGCATACAGCATAGGTCATTTCACAGATTATACATGTAACAAATGTTTACTGAATTGAAAAACAATCAAATGAGCATGCTAATGAAAACAGCAAAGGACTCCTGTCTGCTGATTTTTATTATGCGCCAGATAATGTACATAAGATATATAATTTTATCCTATACTACCCCTAGGGAACATATTAACATTATTCTCATTTCCAAATCAGAAAATAAACGGTGATGTTTAGCAAAGTGTGGAGGGATAGCGGAGGGATCTGATCTCAGGTATTTCTAGATATCTGCCTAAAGAAACAGGGAGCCATAGCCTGTTCTCCTTGTCCTTGCTGTCTCATGGTCACTGGGGAGATGTGTTTCATGACATAAGTTACCACCATATAGTAGCAAGGCTTTTGTGTCCTCTTCTTTCTTCTCCAGATTTTCAGCATGAGGAATTATAGCTAGTTATAGTTATAGGCCTGGATGCAGGACCTCACACTAGGTCCAGGAGAGCGGCCATGGGGCAGTGAATGATGCTCAGTGATCTCTTGCATTAGTGGCTTCTGCCTTTGGGACTGAAATTGATTTTCTGCATCTTAGAGCAGCATCATCTTGTCTAAGCTTTTGGTTGAAGTCAGATGTGGTACCCGTTTAGGATAAGATAAAGCCTCAGTCATGGGATTCAGTCTTCTTGACAGGGGAAGATTTGATGGCATAAAAGGTCGTCTTACCACAATGATCTATAAACCATGGAAGGGCTTCTACACATAAGCTCCTTCCAGAAGAGAACGCTGGTATTGACCATTAGCTGTATCAACAGAGTCCTTTCTTAATAACCCTCTAATTACCTGTCTACAAAACAGTAACAAACAACAGCAACAACAACTGAATCATTTTCAGCAAGAACTGCTTCATTTTTCCTCCTCCACTTACTGGGTGTTAATTATGGACTCCTATTAATCATGGCTCAGCTTAGCATCTGTTGTGTGGAGCAACTTTTCTGAGTGAGCTTAGTCTGTCTCTTCCCAGACATGTCTACCAACAACAGTCTTTCCAATCCATGACAGTTAACTATGATCAGATATCCCAAACCAACTCTCAACACACTTTGGGTCCTTATTGTGGGGCAAAAGAATTTCTATCAGGCTTTTGGAAATCAAAAGGAAGCTTTTTAGCTTCCCAGTGTTATTCATTGGATAGTAACATCTGTTCTTCAAAGTGGGGCCTATATAGCAAATAAAGATTTACTAAAGGGCATATTATCAGTAGTGATCTCCTGAATTTTTGCTCAGAAATAGAAGCATATTTTTAAATACTATAGAATTAGGTATTACTTAAAATGCAGATATGATTAACCCATTAATGGCTGACCACTTACAACCTGCAACCTGCCAGTGTCAGAATGAGGATTTTTGAACACTCAATTACCCATTAAATACCTATTAGCTACCCAGAATGCTGCAGAAAGGTAGGCTTTGGCTAAAATCACAAGGATTAAGAATTTTCTAGATAGATGAGTAAGAACAGTATTGGTATGTTCTTATTTTGTCACAGTTAACTGAAGTGAGCACTACAACGGTTGGAATAACCAATTATTAGGACTCAGTCCTAAAGTTGGAAATTCTTAATTATACACATGTGCATGTTTTTAAACAATTTGCTGATAGTGGTAAGCTCAAGGATCAGCTCAAGAACACACAGTAGAGGGTCAAGGGCAAAGGCTTGATTCATAGCAACGATCATAGAAATTACCATTATTGGGCTCTCAGTAATTCAACCTTAGGGATCCTCTTATTTTACCTCTGCTATGTTCCTGAGACGCAACACCGTTTTAGCCCTCAGATTTATGCTCAGCATATAGCCAGGACTTTAAATATTTTATATTAAATAAATGATTATAACCTATGAGGGAAACATAGACAAGGAGCATTATAAATACTTACCAAAGTCCTATAGCTATTAAGGTTTAAGCTTTCATCCCCAATATAAATCCTGAACTACTCATGGAACCATATAGCCATTTTGATCATGGATAGTCTGCACTAACCACAGAAAGTATGAGCAGAGTGACTTAGAAAAGATTAGCAATTGATGGGCCTACAAAAAGAGACCATGACAACGAATTAGAATGTGCATCAGGATATTATGTCTGCTTCTTTTCCCAGGGTCCAGTGTCTATCCTAAGAGTACTCAGAATCTGGTAAACTTAGCAGAGGCCTCAGCCGAGGATAGAGAACAAAGAGCCCAAACCCGGCCATTAGAGGCTCTAACCAGGACTGGCACGCGTGTGAGTCTAACAGAGCACAGGACACTCATGCCCAGTGCTGTCCAGTGTCAGAAACACACTCCCACCACTTGTAACATACACAGTAGTGCACAAACAATGACCAGGACATATACCCAACACAGGACACACGCATGCCTAATTGTAGGGCAGGACCAGCTGAGGACAAAGCCAACATCTGGGTAGGTCACCTTAGTAGCTCGTCCCATTTGGTTGGTGAGGATGGGATAGAAGTATGTTGAGCCACCCATATGTGAATGGGCTCTCAAAGAAGTGGTAGGAAATCTTAGTCCTGACAGTCCCTCTCATTTGCTTCTTGCTTTCCCATCCAGACACTTACCCCAAATGAGTCAAAGGAAAAAACTCTATGACAAAGCATTCTTCAGAAATAATCCAATTTCAACATTTATTTTTAAAATGTATTGAATTATACTGGAGGAAATCTGTTAAGACAGATAGACTGATTTTTTTCTTCCTAAGAGTGTGGCAACATTTATTATTTTCTCTCCATGTGGGGGCTTGATTTAAACTAGAAAATGAAGCATTTGCAATGCTGTAATGCATTTAGAATAAAGTAGCTGAGACTCAAAAAAAAAAATTAAGGGACTGATCAGCACTTCCTATTATGTAACTAACTTAACAGATTTTCTGTAAAGGCTGCATCTTGGATATAGACACGATCTTTTAAAAGGCCTTCCAGTCTATTGTCCATTGCACACCGTACCTTCCTTCCAGAAGGGGCGGCTCTGGCTTCTACGCCGAAGACGTGTGATGCTCATTTTAAAATTACTAGTAGAGCCTGCTATTGACCATCTAATTATGCCGAGTTCCATTTATAAACATAGCTAACCACTAAGTTTATGGAGACTTTTTGTGCGGCTTTAATAGGATATTGATCGAGAGCATAGTTTGAGTGGCCTGCCATTGAATTGTGTAATGGCAAACAAAGACAAGGTCATAGCGACTGCTCGTGCTGGGGCTGGAGTCTATTTTTTATCATCGTCTTTTTGTTTCTTCTCTTAATGCTGAAACCCAAATGGTTTCTTTCAAATGAAGACCTTGCTTAAGAATATAAATTATTTAAAAAAAATAATTTCTGTGTCCTGGGCATTGTTACTGTGTACCTTAACAGAGAGAGCCAACGGGCTGCCCGCTCAGACAAGTTTCTAAGTTATCCTGCTCCAGTAAAGGCAGAAAGATCTGAGGCCATTTGAGTGGTGACCCCCAAAGAATGGGGTATCGGAGACTTCTCCTTCTCATCTGCGATTCACTTCTTCATTCGTCTTTCTACATAGAACAATTTGTATTTTCAAGTTTTAGTTTATTCCTACCCAAGTCTTATGTCCTTACTGTGCCTTTCCACCGAGTTAATCCTGCTTCAGTATTTCTGCCATGTCAGGTTAGACTCTGGTTAGTGGTTCTTACAAAACCTATGTGCACGGGTCTGGGCACTCGAAGCCATACCAAGGATTTACAAATAAAGTTCAAAAACGAGCTGTATTCAGAACTCCGTCATGGTTTCTGTGTGAGAATATCAACAGTGTGCATTCCCAAGGCGAGAAACAGCCACTAGGGTGCCACCTCATGCCAGGCTGAGGCACAGGCCTGTTCCATTCACCGCCACTCTCCATTGACAAACAACTCAGGAACCCCAAGTCCACTGGGCAGCCAGGCTTTGTGGCGGAGTCAGGGTAATTCATCTGCCGGACTTTAATAGATTCTGCAGCCATGCAGCAGGAACCAGAGCCCAGGCTGAGGAGCTGAGAGTGGTTTTCACACCCAAAGATTCTAAGGCCAGCCACAGTGTACTGAGGATCCTGGCTTTGCAGAATTCCAGGGCTGTGAAGTCATAGTGAGCCACGGAGTTTACTTAACCCTTGCAGCCAGTTTGGGTGTACAAACCGCGCTGGCAATCAGAACCGGCAGACCAGAGGCACAATGGGCTGTGTGTATCTGTGGTTTTCGCTCGTTCCCACTGAGGCCTTTAAGGTTTCAGAGTCAACTCCAGCGACTTCAAGGGAAACAGTCAGCACTTGAGAAGGAAATGGCAGTAGTGGGGTTTGGAGCAGAACTTTTTGAGCGCACACCAGGAGGGACATTTGGCAGCCACGGAGCACATACTTTGAGGAAACGCTGGCACAAAATAAACAAGAATGGGCCTGACAGAGAGCCCTTGAAGCGGCGACGTTCAGCAGCCAGCAGAATGGGCTCTCCACCGCAGCTCATGGGAGGGGCCTATCTGAAAATGCCTGTGGAGGGCTTTGTGTAATAAAGCACCATCTCAACAGATGGCTCCTGTCTCCTCCTTCATGGGATTATGCTAAAACAACCTCAGTGATTCGGAACCACAGTCGCTCTCTGGAGCCTCTGCTCTGTTCTGAATTCTTCCTTTTCTCTGGCCCAGCATGCAGTGGTCTGTGTTTTCTCCCTCTTGTGGAACAAGGTAATAAATAACGAGACGGGGTTCAGATGGTCCCGCCACGTGTGGAGACAGGCAACAGAATGGATCCGTACTCTCAGCTACAGGACTTCCTTTGCCACAGTTCCCCAGCATCAGATGATGATGGCAAAAATGAAAGGGAGGAGACAAAGATGAGGGAGTTCCTGGGTGCCTGCAGCTCCCATGGGCCAGCTGGAGTCCCGAGTTCAGCAGTTCCTTGCATCTGATCCAGGCATTTATCGTCAGGCAGCTGGGCTGTCTAGTCTAACTTTCAGCTAGGAACTTGTGAGGCTGAGTTTCTCTGTCTTTGCCACCTTGGAGGTGGCAGGGTCACAACCAATACAATCAGCATATAGTTATCTCAGTGACTTTTCATTCGCAAATACTGAACTGGCAGGCCCCACTCCACTACAGTGAAAACCGCACTAGAATCCCGGGGAAATAAATATTTCTATGATCAAATGGAGAAGGCTAACACTAGGTTTCTGAAATGAGCAACCCTTCAATGCCAGAGGATCATATCTGAGTTACATGAAGTATCCACACTGTGCATGGTCACATCTAGCTGTGCCTTTGACGAATAAAGAAACCAGATCAGGGTGGATTACCAAGGAAGACATTCTGAGGGAATAAGGAACTCTGACAAGAGGGCCAGTGAAATACACCACACAAGGGGCAAAACAACAGAGTGATCCAAGAGGTGTGCGCGTGTGTGCCATGTGGGCAGGTGGAGCACAGCCATTCGGGACAGAGAGATGATCCTGCATGATATGTATAGGAGATACGCTCTGTTACAGCTTTGTGGAGACATTTAGAATGGATACCAGGAACAAAAGCACAAGAGGAAATCCCAATGCAAACTCTACACTTTAGTTAATAATTGCCTGTCAATATTGGTTCACCTATAGTAAGAATTGTAGCAAACTACCCAAAGCTGTTAATAACAGGGGAATCGGTTAGAGATGGGGGCACGAGGGACTCTGTGTTTTGCTAACTGAAAATTATAAACCTAAAAAACTGCTCGAATATATTTTTTCCAGGACTGGTGATGTAGCTAATTGGTATGGGACATATCTAGCATGCTGAGACTATGGGTTCAGTGTACAGCATGCACTGCCAGAATTAAAAATATGAAGAGTATTAATTTAAAAACAAATCATATTGAAAATGAATCTAGGGAGAATATAATTATGTATTTTACTCGTTCAATTTTGCATTATAGCAATCCTTTAAAATTTTCATTACTTTAAAGATATGCCACCTCAACAAGAAATGATCAATCAATCAAAGCCCAGGATCCTTTGGTCTATTTTACTCTATGATGGAGTTAGAGGAACAATCACGACAAAGGCTTGCAAGACCAAGATGTTCAGTGTCTTTGAGTACCGCAGCATCCTTCATCTGTGAAAAGCGACAATGACCCAGGCACAGAAGCGCCAAGTGAAGCAATGTCCACATATCTAGCCCAAAGTACAAGGTATGTACTTGGTAAATTCTCACTCACATCATTTTTAATATACAAATTGAACAATGCAGGGCTAACATCCTGGGTCTCAGCAACACATTGCCAGTTAGCTTAATCCTATTTCAAGGATGCAGAATGCTCCTCAGCCCCTCTTATCTGCAAAAATTCCCTACATCCCTAAAACAGTGGCTCAGCTCTCCCCATGTGGGTACAGGAAGAGAAGGGGCAACACATTTCTGAGGAATGAGCAAGGACCCACCTTCATTATGCGACTTGGATAGCATGCTCTGCTAGTTAGCTTTTGTCGGCCTGACACAAACTAGGAAGAGGGAACCTCAGCTGTGGAACTATCTTCGTTAGACTGACAAGTGGGCATGTCATAGGGCATTGTATTGATTAATGATTGATGTTGGTGGGCCGAGTCCACTGATCATTCCTGGGCAGGTATTCCTGGATTGTCTAAGAGAGCAGGCTGAGCAAGCCAGTAGACTGCATTCCTCTGTGGTCACTGCTTCAGTTCCTGCCTCTAGGTTCCTTCTTTGGCTTCCTTTGATGATTGAGTGTGACCTGTAGGCAAATAAACCCTTTCTCCCCCCCCCCCTTTTTGGTCAGAGTTTATCACAGGAATAGAAACCTAACTACAGCATATGCCTTTGAGAAAAGTGTTCAGGCTGATGTCCAGCTTGGAGATCCCTCTTGCAGTAGCCAAGGAGATTGACAAAATAAACCTTGACAAACCTAGATTAAAGATCTAGGAAGAGAGGGTCTCTGGCATACAGTTGACCAGTTTGGCCTGAAGCCACGGTTTAGCTGATGCGGCCTGGTCCTGCTCTTGCCAAACAGCTGCAGTCAGCACAAGGCCATGTGTGAGTGAGTCCTGGAGCGATTATACAGCAGTGTGCAGAACCGGCAAGCATTGAGAAGCTGAAGGATGCTCACAATGCCAGGCCTTTGCTAACCAGCCCCCTACACAGGCACAGGAACCAATCCAAGACACGCTGCAAACTTAGCCCCAAGGGCAGGCATCCCCTCTGGCAATCTTGAAGGAACATGTAGAATTCACTTGGCAATCATGCTGCCTGAGACTGAGGGGAGGGCTAATCAATCTTGGCTATAAGAGCTGAAAGGAAAATAAGGGAAAGGAGGAAGGGCTAGATGCCAGGGATGTTTCTGAGCTGTCTGGCCTCTTACAACCCCCAGACCTTGGAACTCTTCTGGTAATGAAGACTAATGCAAGATTTGAGTAGCCAAGGCAGAATGAAATGGGCTAAAGCTCTAATATTAGAGTAAAAAGGATTTTTTTTTAAAAAGCAAGGCTATGCTTGGATCTCAATTAAGCTTCAATAAATATACTTCCCTCTAATGCTGCTATGACTGATACACTCTGATAAGATATACTCTTTATATGCTCTTATTAGTAAGAGTATAAAAAATTTAGAATATTGACAACCTTTAATATATGTGCATTGCTGTCTATGGCCAGATCATAGACTGGCAATTCAACCATGCTCTAACCGGAGAAGCACATGTCTTCCTGTTCAACAATGCCAGCCAGCTCCCCCTCAGCTGGTACTTTAGACACCTTTCATAACACAACCACAGGATCTCTAATGCAGGCCACCACCTGCTACTTCTACTGCCTCTCACTGAGGATTCTACCATTATCACCCAGAAGGACCTCATCACCAATGGCCGCCTCTCTCGCTGCCAGAATTCTAGCATACGCAGTTGCCTTTCCAGAACTTAAGCCTGGTCTTAAACAGAAAAGTTTCTAAAACTCCCCTGTGTTAGTCTCAGATTGTGGCCACATCAAGGCTTACCTGAATCATTTATACCGCTTGACTTTGAATAAATGACTTCCACTAAATAAATGATCCTTAGGGTCACCTGTAACCTTTGTTGCAAGGATTAATTGGTAAACCCTTCCCCAAGGCCTAGCAGAGCACTAAACAAATAATAAATGGTCAAGAACTCCTGGATTTTCCTTCAGGCTCACATTGTCGCCTATTTTTTGAACACACAAGATTATGCTAGCCTGTGATGATTAAAACAGAGTGGAAAAAAAATCTAGGCTTAGATTATCATCAGGCTGGCTTGAGTTTCCTTGCATCTATTAGGACCAACTAACTGGTTTTACCTGTGCCTCCTTTCAAGCCTATAACACATACATCAGGGGCTACAAACTCCATTTCCTTCCGCAAAGGGCTTGATGCCATTTGGAAGTCGTGTTTAACAATATAACTTACCTACCATTAGTATTCTGAAATAGGTAGAGGATAAAAGTAAATCTTTAATATTTGTTTAATTTTACTTTTATTAATTAAATTTGTTGATTTATTTTACATCCCAACCATAATTCCCCCCTCCTTCCTCTTTTCCCATTTCCTCCCACAACCTCCCCGTTTTCCCCATTCATTCTTCCTCTGTTTCTGTTCAGAATGGGCCAGGCCTCCCATGGGTATCAACAAAGCAAGGCATATCAAGATGATGTAGGACTAAGTGCCTCTTCTTGTATTGAGGCTGGACAAGGCACCCCTGTATGAGGAAGAGGTTCCCAAAAGCCAGCCAAAGCAGTAGGGACAGCCCCTCCCCCCACTGTTAGGGGATTAAAGGTAGCCCAAGCTACACAATTGTCACACATATGCAGAGGGCCTATGTCAGACCCATACAGGTTTTCTGGTTGCTGGTCCAGGCTCTGTGAGCACCTATGGGCCCAGGCTAGTTGTTTCTGTGGGTTCCCTTGTAATTTCACTTTAAAATTGAGACTGAGAGGAGGTGGTCTCTTTAGGAATGGTTTTAAAACAGAGATGTTCTGGAGGTGTATGTGTGAGGTGGGGAAAGAAGAGACAGAGCCAAAGACAGACAGACTTCCATGCTTCTTGGACTGTTTGAATTATGTCATAACAAACAATCAATGGGCCTTTGATCAACAGAACTGGGGGGTGGCACGCACTCTTCCGTCTTTGCTGCAATTGGTCTTGACAAGCTGGTAATGACCATGATGGACTATGCTGTAAGGTGCCACTCAAACTGAGACCATTAGCATTGCTTAAAGGTCAGAAACAAATTCTCTTCAGTGCAGAATTCTTTAGAAACCAGAGGGAAGAGTCAAGATCTTTTATAGCCAAGTTCATACTATGTACCCAGGACTATTGGGAGACACTCAGTATTGGCCCTGACATAATGGCTCACATTAAAATACTAATTATTCCTAGCTTAGAAATATTGGCTTCCAAACACATTCAGTGGTGAAGTTCCTCTACGGAGAAGAACAAAAAGAGTTTCTGAAAGAAATACCCTATGTGAGAGGAAACACAAATTGACGGCAAATCTGGACCAAATCAGAGGAAAATTATACTTACTTTGTGACACTCTTACTAGCTCGGTCACACTGAAAACACCTGATGTGACAAAACTGTCCTGGAAGCCCAAATGTCCTGTGGAAACAAAATCAGAAGAAAACCAAGCGTCAGAATCAGAAAGCGCTCCCCGCACAAGTGTAAACACTCGTCCGTTATGATTAAGCATGCAAGGCCTAAGCGCACACTCAGCCCCCTCCGTGCTCCTGTGGGAGGGCACAGTCATTTGGTAACAGAGACAACTTTTGGGTTGAGTCTGGAGGTTGTGGAAAAGTTTTGAAACAACAGCTGGGTGATTTTCGAGATGGTTAAAAAAAAATCAACAGGAAATCTGAAACAAAAGACAATTTTAAAAGAAAGAAAGGAAAGAGATGATCCCCGAGGCTTAGTCATGGGGACGCAGCATCCCTGGGAATCAACTAGGAGAGCAAGGCTCTACAATGGTTAGAAACACTCACCATAGGAGTGTCTGACCAGGTTTAGCTGCCTGTATATTTAAATCAAATGAGCTTTAAAGGTATTCCCTTCTTTTCTAGAGGTCCTAGAGAAGGAGTTCTGGAAGAGGCAGATGTAAACTCAGTCTTAAAATGTGGAAAGAAGTCATTTTGTACATAGACACAAATTCATATTTGCCTAGTGAAAAAGGGTTTCATGTTGGTTGATTTTTTAATAAAATATATATAAATGGTTCAAAATTGTTTCATCTTTAAGTTTTATGTTTGCTTAATTTTAACTGAATGTAGTTAATTTTCTCTAAAATATCTGATTTTACACCCCACAAACATTGTACAACTTCATGGGGGTATTTAAAAACATTTAAGCTTACAAATGGTGAGGGATGCACAGTCTAAGATGTGTATCCCGGCACCTACAGGTTTTGTTCTGTGTCTTACAAGGCATATTCTACTCGAGAGATTTGTTCGTGAAGTCATCTTACTCTTTACCTGCTTTAAGTGGGATGCCCTCGAGCAAGTGTTAGCTGAAGATATTAAAAAAAGAAAAGGAAGAAAAAAAAACCAAAACACTGTTCTTTGCAGTAGGACGCACACCTTCAGAGATCCAGCCTGAGAGAATAAGTCATCTGTATGTACAGCAACCCGTCAGTAAGATGTGCACCCTTCAGAAAAGCTAGATTTCACACGCTGCTGAGGGGAAGCAAACCCATGGACTTCAGAGCATACATACCAGAAAGCTTACTAGATGCCACACCCAGCAATGCACAGAAGGAGCCAAGTTCTAGAGAGTCATTAGCAGAGCTATGAGTTCTTCTTTTGATTACAACAGAGTTTTGAGGAAGGAAGGATTTTACTGCGCTTTAACATTTTCAGTTAATTCTGATATAACACAGGATATCTATGAGACCAAAAATAGTCCGAAGCTTTGGGATATATACCAGTCATAACCCGCTGTTCAAAATGAAACGGCAGAAGTTCACCTTAAACATTCTGAAGGACTTTTACTTATCAAAGCGACCTACGTTTTGTATCTAGGGGATCCTATTTAGTAAGGGCTGAAAGTGCTGTCTCTTGGACTGAGAAGTAAAAACTTTAGCAAATAAATAAAAAATTCTCTTAAAGAGGTCTTGTCAAAACAGATCATAACATTTCTTTTTTACTGGGCACCATTAAGATCACGTTTACCCCAGAGATCCTAACAGAGGAAATCCGCTACAGTGTACATGAAGGTGGACTCCATGTGCCCACCATCCAGGAAAACACGGATGAATAGGAAGTGCGGTTCTTCCTTACCTCTCTTTGTACAAGTTACAGGCTGACACTTGCTTCAGTACCAAACCCTGAAAGCCTGTATTTTCAGGAAAGACTTATAAGAATCTCTGAACTAAGTAAGCCCCTAATTCTGCCACCCAAAAGCAAGTCTATCTTCAAGCCTAGTTTGAGTCTGATGCAAGGACTCAGGGGCAGGGTGACCTTTGTCATCTCTCACTGAGCAAACAAATTTGTGGAAACTAGATTCATGCTTAATTGGTTTACCAAAGGGATTTTTATGCCTCAAAGTAGCTAGTGAATATTTGTGAATAAATATGAGTGAATCTTTAAACCAGTGATGCTCAAATCTTTTCCTTTGGCCCTCCTGGACTGCCAACTTCTAAACATCTAGGCATCTACTGGACATGCTATGCAGACATCTCACAGGCAGCCTTAGGTCCAACACGTCCAAAGTCTTTAGTTTTCTGTGATTTGGTGCTATCCCCAGTCTGCAGTTATACAATTGCCTAAACCCATATGTCCACATTGATTCGGTTTCCAGGATTTGTGGTTCCACCTCTCATGTTTCTTCTTTTCCTGAGACTGAGGTGGAGCGCATGCCCAGTCCTCACTACCACGATGGGGAACCTCCAAACTGTCTGCTGTCTACTATTCACTCACTCATTTGGCATCCTCATGGATCCATTGCCTACTCTGGAGCCAGAACCATCTCACTGAATGGCAGAGCCAACCACTCACTTAACACACATTTACTGAGCAGCCACCATGTGCCGGGCACTGCGCTGGATCTACGATCCCGAATTTCAGAGAATTTGCAGTTTAGCCATAGAGACACATAAAAGTGTTTACAACAGATAGTACAGTCTAAGTGACATGAAGGGAACACGCAAGGGCATTAGAAAGGATGGCAAGGGAAACTCTTTCCTAGCACTGTCTGGAAGATATTGAGAAGACAGCTAGGGCAGAGAGTTGGCAAGCTAGCTGGTAGGTATACAAAGGCTCCAAGGAGAGTAGCAAGTCCGGAAGAACCTGAGATCAATCCAACCCATTCAGGGCACACTGGCCTATCAGAAACCTCGCGAGAGTCCCACAGGTGGAACACCAACTGCTCATTTGTTTGCTTCTAACATTTTTTCTTATAATAAGGTTGAACTAAAACAAGCCCTGGAAAACTAAAAAACTAAAATACTCAAATATATATATATTTCAAGCTGAACAGGACTGGCTCAAGGAAAAAAAAACCCACTTCCACGTGGCTTCTGCTAAAGAAGGTGCCATTGGTTTTCTGCTAAGAAACGCTTGGGGTATGTACAATGGTGGCCATTCTGGTCCACTGTCTGGGAGAGCAGACAAAAGCAGAGTCGAAGGGCAGAATTGTTCAATGAACAGTAACACCTGCCCCAAAGAAACCCAGTCTCAGAGTTAAACTAGGATCAGGAGACAGCAAAAATAATTTCTCCTTCTATCGGTCGTCTACTGTCTCAAGACGGGGTGGAAGGGGAGGGAAGTAGATGAGCGTATGCAAGCCAGAAACATGAAAACACAGAGTGTATGTATTTCCCATGCCCCCACGGTAGCATCTCTCTACCGTATAAATGAATGATCAGATAGATTTTATTTATAACTTGTCCCTGACAGACAGAAGGGTTGTATAAACACTATTTAAGTGGCTACTTTTGCTCCTTCGCTAGTTACTCGGAAACCCAGCGATGAACTCTGTTAGGTGACAGCAATGACGGGAAACCTAAGAAATGGTGGAAAAAGTGAGATGGTGGACACAATGACTAAGCAACCCGGGCAGATTAATCTTTCTTTCTCACACACACAGAGTCATAAAAATGACTTGCAGGGAAATCACGCGGACCAGGTTGCTCTACGTTATTGCAAGATGAAGAAAAAGTGGAAACAAAAAGACAAAGTAAATTCTGGTAGTTTGAAATTCAGATGTTATTAATGTTAAAGATCTCTGTGAACTCTGGAACTGAGTAAACCCAGTAAACTCCGGAAATGCCTTGGGATTTCCACTTTGAGCAGGGCCTCTGAGAAACCATGGGAAAACATGGGCCGCTATTAAGCTCACCTGGAATGATGCAGCATTAGACTGTTGGATGGTCTAGCTCTAAATCCAGAACAACTGTACAGGAGACTGAAATAGAACAGGTCTCTTTTAATTTTAAATAAGATGGCTCGAAAGTTCCTTCACTGAAGTTTTCTCAATGAGTCCCCAAGTAGAGCACAGGTTTCAATGCCTGGGAGTTAACTGTTCCCAGTGCGGAGGGAGGAGCCCTTCTGGAACAACAGACCGTAAAGAGACACTCTTTTGTAAGTGCTCAGAAAAAGCCATTCTCTTTACCTCAACAATATCAGCAATTATTACGGGAAATGTCATTCTCTGGAAACCAAATCTCCTTTTATGGGAGGACAGAACATCTATCTACCTTTGGATGTTAAGACAGGAAAGGAAAAGCTAGATTTTCTGAGATGTGGTGAACCATTGAACTGCCGACAGGTTGGGGAAGAGAACCAGGAACAGGGCGTTGTGAGGGCCGGCCATTAAAGGAAGCCGAATGTCTCCACTGTGATGTTTGTATCTACGGAGGATACAGATAAGACTTTATACAAGACTCGGTGTTTTTCATGTTCCGATACCAAGGCTGCCCCTGTCCTGAATGATCAGATCTCATCTGGTTGTGGGTGTAGGCTGACTGTAGTGTGCAGCCAGTTCTGTGAAGTGACAGCTTCCGTTCTCTTCCTTTCCTAGCAATTGAGTCTCCGCCATTAGTAAATCACAGGCTAAGAAGAGAGACTTTCCAAGCCATATTCCTCGGTGATGGAGAAAGAAAAAGATCCCTTATTCTCCCCTATCATATTCCAGGAGTAACCTGGGGGTCCTGGGTTGTTCAGTTCCATAAAGGAAACTCCTTCCTGGAGGTGATGTCCTCCTTCTGTGCACTGAACAAGCCTACAGCACTCAAGGGATACAGCTCCATGTATTCCATATGTGCTCAAAAAATAAGGTGAAGTTAAACTTGACTTTGCCCCAAAAGGTCAAAAATCAATAATGTGAAGTTATAAAGGATTTCTGTTACACTGACCGTTGTCACTAGCCCCCCACCTCATTGACATTATCTCTCCACTCTGTCAACAAGCCAGAAGGGCCCTATAGCTTACGAACTTACACTGTCAAAGGGCCCAGCACAGCGCAACCTCTCTGTGCAGTGTTTGGTCAGTGACTTGGATAATCTTATTCGTTGGGCCTCTACTGCAGCACATAAATTACTATGTTATTATTGACACTGCAATAGTTACTTCTGTACTCAATTTGATATCTCAGAAAGCAGGCCTTTTAGGAACTAAATGGAGGTATTTACTTCTATGGGTTGAATAAAGCCAAATTCTAACTTGAGCCTAATTTATGTTATATGATGATTAAATTATTTGCCATTCATTAGAGAAATCTGTAATATTTCTGGTTGCTGAAAAGAATTCCTTGTATTAAAAACATGAAGAATTCACATATCTATTCGTAAAGACATAAGAATGATATAATACCTATTGTTTTGCTTTGAGAGTAACCTATGTGGTCGAGAAACAAATATCAGTAGCATTTGATTAAACTAAATTTGATTACCTGATGATTTTACATAGCTTAATTTTTGAATAATTAATGAAAGGACCACCTTTATCAACAGAACATCTAAAATTCAGAGTAATTGTTTAACTTATTTTGTATGTTTCTGAATATTGGATACATGACATCATGAAATAACCTGGATATGGAACGAACCATCAAGGCCACTTACTAGTGGAGAGACCAATACTATATTTTAACAAAGTTAGATTAATAAAAGTCAAGTTTTTGAAAACAATCCATTATATATATGTTTCTTCCCCCAAAAATTCCAAATATCTTAATTTTGCCCTTTGGTAAAGGCAGAATAAATTTCTCTCTCCCCCATCTTTCAAATACCCGAGGATGAGCTCTCCAGCCAGTGCCCCTCCTCCTGGCTGGAAATCCTTCCAATCATGGTTTTGTTTTGTTATGCTGTTTTTTTTATAATAATAAATTAACTTCCCTGTCTCCCTTAAACATTTAGACCACAACAGAATGGATGTTTTGCAAGTGGAGACTGTGTAAGAACAGAGAAATATTAACTTTGGGGATGATGTTTTCAAATATGCCACTGAAATATAAACAAATGGAGAAAAAATTTACATCAGCTAAGTGAAGCCACTATCCTTAGTATGAAGAAGCATTCGTTTACACATTTGATTTTTTTAAAATTAATTTTGACTCTTTTAAATTAATTTAGTTTTGAACTAAAAGGGGGATTTCGACCAACCTTATTGCTTTCATGTTTTGAATCAAAGCTGCCTCCAAACATGGACAGTAACAACTGGTAATTGACAAATGGGTGGAACTATTTGTAATAACTCCAGCTTCTACTACGAACCCTTGCATATATTAGGGAAAAAATAAGGAAATTTATTCCCTGAATACATCTGAAACTGATTATCTTAAATGAAACAGACATGGAACTGGATCACCCGAGGGCTACCCTGGTTCACGGGTGTAAAACAGCAGAAAACCTTCATGGCCCATCACCCTGCCTTTCCTCTCTAGGTCTAATTCATGTGGCTGTGAGACCATTAATAGAGCTCAGCTCGCTAAACCAGCTTAAGACACGGGCAGTGACAAGGAGAGACGATGACCAGTAGCTATGTGCCAATTTTAAGACACTCAAAACTGATTTTGGTTCACTAAGCATGGAAAGAAAATCATTGATGAACTGAAGCAATACATCGTTTAAAAAAGGCTTTCAATTATGTTTCCAAGGCTACAGAGAAGAGCAAATCTAAGAGCTATTTTATACATAGGGATATGCAGTTTTCCAAATTCTATAACATTAGTGAATATTTAAGGCCACAAAGAGCTTTCATTGTTTAGGCATTTTACTTTGTACAACCCTTGCAATAAGTACTCTATCATTAATGCCATAATTTGTGATGTTTACTCAGTCACAGAATCTATATTATACTTTTCTGCAGAAACTATTGCAGGTTACAAATTGTGTAGGCCACAATACTTTGAAGTTTTCTGGTCTAGCACAAATACAGAGTATTTTAGAGGTACCAGATAGTTCTTTGTGAAATATAACAGAATGAATTAGACTGTTGAGGCCACATCGGGTAAGGACAATGAAGGAACACTTTTTAAGACTTTAAAGTCATGTAATGCAATTCCAGGCTGGATTTTTCTTGTTAAAAAGAAGGAAAATGGGAGTGATTGTAAGAGAAAGGGGCCAATATTTGACAACAGAAATCAGCATAACCTTTTAACTGCAGCAGCCATGGGTGACTGCCCTTCGACCTTGGAAGATTATGTGGGATTTCAATGACAACAGCTGGAAATGAGCCTGTGTGAGCAGAGTACAGATCTGAGACCTGCTACAAAAGGCTGCACAGTCTGGGTCCAGATCTGCGTGCTCCTTAGAAACTGTTTCCTGTTCCTGGCTTAATACACTGTGAGCAGGAAAGTTGGTGAGGGGTTTTCTTTTCTTTTCTTTTTTAAGTTTTCTTTTAACTTTTTTCCCCAAACAAGAAATCATTGGTGGATTTCATCATTCCCCATTCTCTTCCCCATCTGTACAATTTACATTCCCACATGAAACAGGCCCACAGAGACACAGCAATTTACTTATTTTTTACATATGACATTTCAAAGATAACGTATCTTGGAGTTTAATCATGCTTTCCTTGAGTGCTTAAATGGTCTTTTCTGTGGACATTGCAGTGGAAACCATCACAGAGACACAGGCGGCACACACACACACACACACACACACACACGAAGTGGTGGCAGTAGCGAGGGGAGGACAACTAACTATAACTTTCTATCAACAGTATAGAACATACTGCATGTCCTCACCCATGTGGACAAAAGAACACTACCTATCTACTTTTTTCCCTTGGCATGCACATTCCTGCTGCTAGGTTCATGATTTCATCCTTTACTTACTTCTTGAATATATTAGCATTGTTAACTCTGTAGGTTTGCTCACTCAACACAACATGAGAGAAGATGAATTCCAAAGAGGTTACCCTAACCTGGTAGATACAGAGATAATGGCTCAGAGATAGGGTCCGTTGAATCCACGAAACCCTCATCCCTTGTGCTGGAAGGCAGATATGCTGACGCAGGCGCACTTTCACTTCTCATTGCTCTGAAACCACCAAAATGACGCCGCACGATTACTGAAAGGACACGCTGCTGTGACTCATTTGTGCTGTTTTGGTTTTACAATGCGCCCTGTCTTACCTTCCACCACCCTGGGTTTTGCTGATTACTCTTCTTGCAATATCAAATTAGCAATTACTTAGCTTCAGTAGAGGTAGCCTTGCAACTATGCAAATAATTACCTGTGTCTGGCAAAGTCAACCCGGTGGAGTGGGTACGGAACAAGCCGAAGCTGGTGGCACTGTCTTCCAGCTCAGACATAGGCCATCTGCCCACGCCCTTCTATAGCAACTGTAAATGTTCTTCCAAATGAGCCACGGGACAGAGTGTTTTTCAGAACAGACCAAATCCATTTACTGTTTCAAAATTCTATAAACAGAGTATTAAGGAATTCAATCCCCAGAGAAACTATATGGGTGTTGGCCTTAGTCTCCTGGGAGCTCCTGCCAAACTCACATATTTGTCCGACTATTGGTTTATATTGTCCTTTGCAGTTCTCAGAGGAGGAAGGGCCACTGTGTGTGATCTCGGTTCACTTTAGGACTGGGTCTGGCTGGTGACAGGTACACATGATAAATGTTCCAGAAGGCTGACCTAATTTCCGTTGAAGTGAGTGTTTTGCTAAGAACATTCCCTCACAGTGTCAGCTTGCAGCAGAGTCCCGAACCTGCCAGGGTCTGTTTCCACTGCTTGGGAAACTTTACTTAAAGCGGAGTTAGTTTTGTCTTGTTCAATAACCTCCAGAATCAGGTTTAAACTTATCTATGTTTTAAGCCCATTTAAGAGGCGTAGTCGTCAAACCATGCTAAATGTGATAGTTTTCAGTTGTCTGTGATTAGAAAAGCTCAACTCTCTGAGCTAAATGAAATTGGGATAGACCTGAAATACATTTGTCTTTTCTTGCATAGGAAGATCAGTATGTCAAAATGCTCATTCATTTTGCCATTCACAAATTATGTTTGCAAGGTATTATTTACACACAATAAAGTGGGAGGAGATACCATGGATGTTAGAGTCCTAAATTATACTAAGTTTCATTTCTTTGTAAATCAACACTAATGGTTGCACCTACCACGTAAGTTTGTTGTTAGTAATAATGAGCTACTAAATTTTAAATGTTTAGCAAAGGACTTTGAGTACAGCATGTTATAAAATGGCTCATATCATTAATTTTATAGAAATGTTACTAGAAAAAATTCTAGTTACGTCTGCCCTTTTGACAAGGAATATTAAATATTCACATTTATACATCAGTGAGAATGTTGATAATCTGATTTGTTTGAGTAAACTTGGTGGTAAAATAAAATTATTTTCCAAAGCAAGTAACACAAAACTTGTTCCAAAAACAAACCCTCTGATATGTTTTAATGGATTATTCCAAACTAAGGGGATTAATAGTATTCAGCTTCTAAATTAGTTCAAATAAAATAGGTACAAATCTAATCCCTAAATATAATCTTATTTGTGCATAAACATACTTATTTGTAACATTCATAATAACTACTATTTAAAATTTCAAATACAATTTTAAAAATAATTCATTTTTTAAATGAACCTAAAGTGCATTTTTCTGACAGTAGACTAAGTTTGTTTTGTGGGGGAAGAAAAAAACAGCTTTCCGAACTGCCTAGTTTCACTTTAGTATTTTAAGGATCTGGTTTCCTGCAAACTCCTGTTGCTATCTAACGTGGCCGCTCTAGAAAGTGGGTATTTAGAATCTAGTTTTTAAGCTACTTTTCAAATAAAAGCCATTTACAATTTTTAAAAACAGGAAGTGCTTCTCATCCTTCTAAATGGGTAGGATATATGTGATCGTTATGCATGCTAAGTAAGGAAAAACTTATTTTGGTTAAGATCTCCACATTCTGGCTTCGTACCTCTACATAAACAGAGAGCCGTCGGAAAGCCTCCCTCAAGATGGGGTCTTGATTCCTCATAGCTCAAAATCAATGCTAAGAGAGTTTGGCCTTTTAGGCGGAGGATGATCGACACGCTTCACTTTCCTGCCTTTGATCACTGAAGCACTTTGGGATGCAGGCAGTCTCCTTGATTTTAGGGAAAGAACCTTTGTTCTCACAAAATGGACCGAGTCCCTCTCAACCTCAGCTGGAAGACAGCACGCTCGCATTCTCAGAATTACTGCTTCTCATCAGGGCCATCAGCATTTTGAAGGAAACTGGTCACTGCAGGACACTTAGCCCACCCACCACCACCACGACCGGTAGTCTTTCAGCACTGACTGCTGACTTTTCCCCAGGAAAACCAAAAAGGACCTCACATTTTGACATCCCCCTCCACCCAGTGGAGAAAAGCTGCCTTCAGACCTCACCATGCATCTAATATCGAATAATCTTACATGGAACTATCAGACACATTGGATCCAATGCTCCAGTGTAAACTCCCAGAGGCCAGGCATTACGACTCTCACTGCCCCGGAAATCTGAGGTAACATGGAAAACTGGAGAAGATATATACATTCTGTTCTCTGCCATAAGCACAAAGATGCAGGTGGAATAAGACTTTACATAGGACCCAAATGACCCCACGTCCCTTCTGCTAAGAGAGGAGAATTCCACCCCAGAAACAGAACAATCCAGGCAACCATGATGTCAACCAACCAGCAAGTCCCATGATGGCCTAAGTTACCGGCAAGTTGAGGATGAGCGTAACTCATCCAGCTCTCTGAAAGTCTGCTTTCTCTGATCACCCTGATATTTTTCAGAACATCTATCATTTTCCCAATAGTAAGAAAAGAAGTAAGGGCAGATACCCAGTGCCAAGTTGGAGCGTCCTTCTGCCTTATGAATTACAATGAGCTGTCCCCTTAGTTCAATTTCAGTCCTTAACCCACGGAAACCCATAAACCTCTGCAAGGTGGTAGAATATTCACAGAAGAGGCAGGAACTTTGTGTGTGTGTGTGTGTGTGTGTGTGTGTGTGTGTGTCTTCCACTTCATTTACACCCTCAAAGCGTGTAAACTGTCAGGGTCACTTGAAACGCTGCTCACTACCCTGACTCTAATCTTAGAAACAGTGCCATGAAGGACACGGACTGTAGCTATCTTGAAGGTGGAACCCTTCTGGCTGCCACTGATGAAGCCAACACTACCTGCTTTATTTTTACAATGACTCACTTGTATAAAACTTAGTAAGGTTCAGGGATAATTTGGGGGCTCCAATTACCAACAGAAGTGTTAGAAAACAATGCAATTTTTAAAAAAGTGCTTTAAATATTTTCTTAAATTATTTTTCTACAGCTTGATTCACTCATTCAATAAACATTTATTGCTTCTCATAAGAACCCAGAACATATACCAACAAATTGTGTCCTTGGCCTAGAAAAAGTTCCTTTTAAGGAAGATGTAATGATGACTTTTTGATATTATTTCTATATACAGAGTGTTTTAGTTAGTTCACACATACTTTGTTTAAACCCATCATAATTCCACACACTGATGACTAGGGAGATAGCTTTAATTTTTAGAGCTTATTATTTATTTTTATATAAAAAATAGGTCTCAGTTACTATCTTTGTGACCTGAAGTCCATTAACTACATATTCATAATTTTTTTTTTAGGAATACTTGATGGATCTTCTTTCTGCTCTGAGTACTGTAGCAGGCAAGGGGCTTCATATTTTGGAACTTTGGGTACTTGCAGTCCCGTGGGATGAAATCTCTGGAAGGGTACAGGCCCTCAGGGCAGAAGCAGTTTCTGAGAAGACTGGTCAGGAATGGCTCCCTGGAGGCTCAGGATGGCCTGTATAAGCCCACCAGGACCTGCACTAGTAGCAATGCAAACCTGAGGAGGTGATCCACCATTTCATGTGTGCACAAATAAAAAGAGACCAGCGAGGGCTGATCTCTTCTGAGTGCTCACCCTGAGCCTGATCTTATCTTTGCTTTGTCCTGTGTCATTTCCTTCTTGCTATGATCGCCTTGTGTTTAGCCAAAGCAATAAGGACAGCCAGTAACTCAAGGCCATATAGCCAGTGACTGCAAGGCAGGATTTCAACTCAAGAATCCACTCTCAGCTTTGGCACCATTTCCCAACTTAATAAGACACCAAGTCCGGAGGCCTAAGCCTTGGATCATAAGAAGAAGATGCTACGGGCAGGACAACCATGACTCTCACCACTGTCTATGTATACATGCCTGGTTTGGCCACTAGAGACAGTAGTTTTGCTTTCCATATCAGGCGATTCTACTCAAACTGAAACCTTTGCTTTTCAGACCAAGACAATATCCTTCATCAAACCCAGTAGGAAGGTTACTCTCTCCAGCTCAAGCCCAGTAAACCCACAGTCTCTCACAGTAGTTGCTACTCCTTAATACCATTTCTCCTCTCCTAAGACGCCTGCCCCATAATATACAGTGCTGTCCTATCCTCGCCCGCTACTTAGCTTACTGCTTTTCTTCTCAAAAGCAAATGGTCAAAGCTATGCCATCTTCATAGCAACACTGAGAGAGAACCCTGGAAAGTGGAGCAGGATTACTAAATAAAAACACATTTCTATGTTTTATTTGTTGGTTTGTTTTTAATTGCCGTTTAGCATCAAAATGAGACTCTGAAGAAAATAAGCCTTATGGTAAAAAATTCCCATGTGAACTTTCTTTCCAGGTCAAAGTCCTGGGGAGGTGTTTAGTAATGAATTACAGAATGCTGATGAGAACTGTGGCCTGGGAATATGGCTCAGTTAGTAAAGTACAAGCTGTGCTAGCAGAGGAGTCAGTTTGGATCTCTAGAACCGTGTAAAAAGTCGGTGTGGGCAGAAGGATCCCCGGAGTGTGCTGACTAGCTGGTCTTGCTAAATCAGTGATCTCTAGGTTTAGCAAGAGAGATCTTGTCTCAGAATAAACTGGAAACTGATAGACAAAGGCACGGAAAGCCAAGCTCTGGCCCCCACATTCACGGATACCTATAACTACAGGTGTATACAAATGCACGTGTGTGCACGTGTGCATGTGTGCATGTACACAGCGGGGGACACCAAAATTTAGGAACTCATTTGGGCTTTGAAATTAAATTGGGAAATAAATCTAATGAAGCCCTGGAGCCATGTTAATTCCCTATTTTGATCTGAGGGCTTGGGAGGGATGTGGACTTTTGCAATGGCCTTCTGTGTATGAAAGATGAGGAAAAAAATGCAAATCTCTCATGCGCCTAGGGTTTACCTCTCTGAACACTTTTCACCACCCAAAGAGCACCCCCTTTATATTGTAAGTGTGCACCCACACAGACAGGTGCATCAGTATCAGAGACAAAATCCTGTGAAGAGGGCAGATGACCACAAAACAGGCAACACACGGCTGCTCACATCTTGGTGGCACCCAACCTCGCAACAGAAACCTGAACCTTTCTTCTCCACTAGACAAAACAGGACTGTGACCGGATCCTCCACTGGGCACACACCCACAGCTCATTTTCACTGATGGCTGAGGACCTTGGGGCAGCCCAATCTCTTCTTCTCTCTGTAGACTGAGGACCAAATGAAGGAATGTACTGGCTCCGGCACTGCCTGGTAAAGGCACTGCTTACAAGGTTTGCTGATGCTACTTCTGGGCGCCTCTGACTTCAACAGTGATTCCAATGGGCTCTCATAAGAGATGCTTTCTTTTGCAATACTGAACTTCTATCCATTTGCAAGAGCGCATAGAGTAACGAACATCAAGAATTTGGTGAACAGTTTGCTAATCTGAAAAGAGTCCCACACCTGTTTATGAAATAAACAGGGAACTACTGATGCTACAAGGTATATACACACAAGTCTACTGATGGATGCTACAATGTATATACACACAAGTCTACTGATGGATGCTACAATGTATATACACACAAGTCTACTGATGGATGCTACAATGTATATACACACAAGTCTACTGATGGATGCTACAATGTATATACACACAAGTCTTAGTTCAAAGTTCCTAAGTGTGTGCTTTCCATAGGTGACACTTGCTAAGGTCTGGATACATTTATGATTGTCCCAACTATGTGGGCATCAGGTGTAGCGAGTTCCTAACATTTAATCCCTAGGGGTCAGGAAAACTGCTAAAAACCTGAGAAGGCACAGAGTAATGACTAAAAACAAAGACAAGGCACAAAAACATCATAGTGCCTAGAAACCCTGATTCTTAATTCCAGCACAGTATATAATCATTAATTCACCCAGCTAAATTTACCAAGCGCCTACAGTTTAGCTGTGCCCCGTAAGAGCTGGAGTTATAGAATGAAGACTGGATAGCAGCCTGCCATAGTTTGCATAGGCATGAGAACAGACCACTCCTCAGGAGGAGGTCCTTGTGTCACAAGGGCTGTGGAACACAGAGAACACCAGAGACAAAAACCTCAACCTGATTCTAGAAGTATGTTCAGGAAATTCAGAGGCACAAATAGAGGAGGGGGGAGGGAGAGACAGGGAAAGGAAGAAGAGGAACAGAAAAAAATAGAGAAAACAGAAGGGAACATTTCAGCTGGTAATGACCAGAGACGGGACTTTGGGAAACACCAGGGAAGATGAAGACTCTGGTACCCTTTCTTAACAGGAACATTATCGGTATGGGGAGGGGGGAATTACTGCAGAGGGCTGTGCTGGGCATCACAAGACAGTTAGCAACTCTCACCCCACGTCCTTTCCTCCCATATGCTGGATGGAAAGAGGATGCTTTCTCCCCAGGCATTTTGACAAGGGGAAAAGCCTCCGCTGCATTACTTCTTGATTTGAGATTGGTTAAAGTATTAATGAGTGTCTGACAAGCATTAGGCTTGCAGTAATGTTTGCAGGTTCAGCACACTCTCCTCCAGTGGTCTGGAGCATTCTCACCACAGCATCTCACCCTTCCAGCAATAGACTCATTAGAGCCTCACACGGCACCTACAGTAGTGAAAACGTGCCAGCCCAACACACCAAAGAGATTCCCCAAGCACAAGTAAATAAATACTCAAATGCCATTTCACCTGAGCTCCATCTTGACAGAGAAAGTCCAATAGGGTTTATCTCACAAACAGTCCCTGTGACAGCAAACCTCCCCAGGCAGTCTAAAGTGCTCAGCCAACAGCTTGAAAGACAGACTTCCACTACACTACAAAGAAAAGCAGTGGTTGTTCCAAATGATCGTTTGCAGGATAGAAAATTAAGGACAAAAAGAAACACCCACCTAAATTTCTATACTTTGGGAGTTTAACTTTACTCTTGAATTAATGCAAAAAGTAATCAAACCTTTCCACATGATAACTTCTGCATGGATTTTTCTCTCACTGTTGAAAGCTACAGAAACATGAAAAGACTCAAGGAAGGAAAAATCACTTCTTCATTTGTGAATTGGGGTAAGACAGCTCAACAGATAAAGGCACTTGCTGCTAAACCCAAAGATCTGAGTTCAGTTCCCGGAACCCACAGAGTGGCGAGAACTGACTCCCACAGGCCGTCCTTGGGCATTACACACGGTCCCACATCCACATCCACTAGATAAATAAAGTAATAAATTTGAGGGCTGGGTTACTGCAGAAGGAGACGAAGACTGGCAGTACATAGGCCTGAACACAGGGCACTGAAACAGCAACCTCTCCCCAACATGCTATGGCATGGCCCTCTGTTCAGAAGGTTCGGTGAGAAGCTGCACATTATTTAAATGATGTCCAATCTTATCGGTTGGATAAACACAGCAAAGGCATGATCAGTAAAATCTGTCAAGAAACTCAGCAAGGTGTGTTGGGGTGGGGGTGGGACATAAAGGAGCA
Source organism: Microtus pennsylvanicus (assembly GCF_037038515.1). NCBI lineage: Eukaryota > Metazoa > Chordata > Mammalia > Rodentia > Cricetidae > Microtus > Microtus pennsylvanicus. Next base: position 34,294,068 of record NC_134591.1, on the reverse strand, counting down.
ACACAGAGAAAAGAAACTCCACAGGGTAGTCCGGTAGCTGATAAACAGTTGGCCTCAATCCCTTGCAGTCACACAAATGGAAATGGTGTCAGAGCTGACTCTGCAGGGCAGGCTGCTAGACTGTAGGGTGGATTTCTTTAGTCTTGTGTAGAAATGGAAGAAGGAACTCTACCTCAGCACTGACTCTCAATCGCTGCCTAACCGGGTCTGGGCCCATTTGGAAGGTAGCACAGGATCTTGCAGGCAAGGCTTCTGTGCTAACATGGAGACACAGCATTGACAGAGGCAGGGCCAGCAGGGATGAAGCCGACTGAAGGCTTACGATGTGTTTCTCTTAGATCTGTAAACAAGCCCCAGAGTCAAGCGTTGACTTCGTTGTTTCCTGAGAAATCAGAAGCAGAGAAATTTAAGTGATCTGCTTGAGTTCCTACCACTAACAATGGACAGAAGAGCCAGGACAAAGACTTAACTGGTTCCAAGCCATCTTCACCTCCCAGAGACCCCTTGTTAGGCCCTCTTGGCTTCCCTATAAAGGTAAATTTTCACAGTTGAAAACCACATACATCATAGTTGGTCTTTATGTAAAAGAACAATATCCTGGTGTAAGAACTCAAGCTGACCAAATGGTTCCCTTCTATTCAGAGCCTCTGGAACCTGGATTACACACTCATCTCATTCATTTAAAGAAATCAAACTTTGTAATTTCCTGTAGTGCACAAATAAAGAGATCTCGGTGTTTTCCATTTTCAGCGACAATGATGATGCGTTCCTATGGGATTTCCCCCACTTGCCTGATCTTTTGACTCAGGCACTAAACAGCAAGGCAGGTAAGAGCCGCGAGTCACCTCTCTGTTTCACGGTTACAGCCAGCTTTCCACCGCCCATTTCTGACATTCAAACGGAGAGAACCTGGGTGGCACTAAATGTTTTCCAGCTTTACAAATTGAAAGCCAAAAAATTCCAGGAGCTACTAGGTTGTCCTGGGAGACTTGCCCCTCATGGAGTTCAGCTAGAGAAGGGGTCATGGTCTGTGGGAAGGGTAAATTCATGCCCACGAGACAATATCATCATCACACGTCTTTTGCCCGTGTTCATAGCCAGGCACGCTCTCTCTGCACCACCACATCCCAGTTCCACGGGGAGCACTTGGCTTCTCACATAATAATAACAACAGCAGCAGCAGCTTACATTTATAGAGAGATGGGAGGGCCTATATTTCTTAACTCTTGACAACTCCACTTCAAGAACATCAGTTCTCATTACACAAGGCACAAAGAAATCAGGAGTCTGCAGAGATTTGCCAGTGAACGGACCTGCTAAAAGTTCACGAAGGTTTAGCTTGATCACAAACACGTGACACCCTCGCCAGCCTGGCCATTCTGGAGAAACACCCCATAACAATGACAGAGCGGAAACGCAGCTAACTCTGGGTCCCATTTCATCTCTCATTGCTGATGCGGGTGACCGATGCTCATTACGGTTCAGAAGTACATCACAGTTTCTTGGCTTGCAGTGTTAGCCTAATCCATTTAGGCTGCTTTAGTGAAATATCATAAATTGAGTGGCTTCTAAACAACAAAATTTATTTCTTGAACTTCTGGCAACTGGGACTCTGGAGAATAGAACACCAACAGTCTGGCTATTCCCTGACAACTCTCTTCTTAGAGATGGTACCTTCAACTGCATCCTCATATGACAAAAGGGTACCTAAGCTCTTTGGGAACTGCTATAAGGGTTCTGCCCTCATGACCCCATCACCGCCCCAAAGGCCTGCCTCCTAGTAACACACCGTGGGCTCAGAATTTGAACATATGGCCTTGGGGAGGGACACAGATTTTTGGGTCCTAGCATAAATGGCTGCAGAATGCATGGATCCTTCCATGTCCCACCAGAACTTTGTTTTGTTACTGCTTTTGTGTAAAATTGATTTTCCATTAATCAACTCAGAATATTCTGGACAGTGTTCTCTTAGCTATGATAGAGGAAGGTGAGCTGAATCAGAAAGCGATTTCCCTGGACGCCAAGGCACAGACGAACAGACCTCAAACTTGGGCATAGAGCCTGGTCTTCTTGTGGGACCGTGAGGGGGTTTCACACCTGACATGACGAAGCAATGCCTGCCCATGCTGAGCCCACAGAAATGACACCAGCACTCCATGCCAGCAACAAAAGTTTAAGAAGCAAGCGATCCTAGGAAGAACCTTTGTAAGCTAGGAAATACAAGGGCCAGCTACATTTTTTTTAGGTACCTAGTTATGAACATTGGGAAGAGCTAAACAGAAGTGGGTGAATAACAGAAAGCCTTCCAGAAACAGAGACGGAGAGAAATAGAATTCTATACCAAGCCTTAAGTTCTAGCCCAAGAGTTTTGGTCTTTATCATTGGAGCGAAAATGCTAAGGGGAAGGCAGAAGAGACCTAGAGGAGCAAGGGGGGCAAAGGCTGGCATTGTATCTCTTGAAAACAGTTAGGAGGATGGAATCCTTTGAGGCTCGGCCCTGGGTTCAAATCCAGCCTCACTCCTTTATAGCCATAAAGCCTTAGAATCGTCCTCCGTCCTTCCAAGGATTAAGTAGGAGGACAGGCTCTGGGGACACAATGGCTTTTCGGTTTGATTGCACTCTCAGAGGGGTGGTTGCCACACATCAGGACAGGCACAAAAGGAATCCTCACCCTCAAGGCTGACACAGGAATTTGTGAAAATTGTCTGGTCTCCCAGATTGTGTGTCTAGAGGTCTGAATAGTCACTGTATCTCACAGACCACCTGTCAGCCAGCGTGGCCATGAACTTGAAGCTTTCATGCCAAAGCCTCCATACTCCTTGCTTTCTACCGCTCCTCAGATGTGCTGAGATCTCTTCTGTGCAGCCCACTGCCATCCCAGGTACTTGGGAGGTTGCTCGAGGTGCATTCGGCCTGGTACCCCTGGAGAACAGGGTAATACGGGTCCTCATGCTTAACCTGTGCTCTCCCTAGGGGGATCTAAAGCTCCACACTGCTCCATGTCTGCCGTCTTAATTCCTTATCCCCTCTCCCTTTTTCTGCTATTTTTCTCATTCTCTAATATATCTTCATTTTTTCTTAAGTTTTAGTTTTGATCAACACAAAATTATTCATATTTATGGGGTGCCTTACGCTCCTGTGTATGCACGTGTTGTGGGATGATCAAATCAGTGCAATCAACACGTGTCACCTTAAATAGTTGTCATTTCTCCCCCTTTTTCCTTCCTCCCTCCCTTCCTCCCTTCCTACCTTCCTTTCTATTCTTTTTCCTGAGACAGGGTTTCTCTGTCTAACAGCTGTGGCTGTCTTGGAACTCACTTTGAAGCCCAGGCTGACCTTGAACTCACAGAGATCTGCCTGCCTTTGCCTCCCAAGTGCTGAGATTAAAGGTGTGCACCACTACACCTGCTATTTGTCATTTTTTTGTGAGGAAAACATTCAAAGATTTTCTTCTTTTAGCCATTTTGAAATAATACATTTTTGTAAACTGTAAACACCAGGCTGGGGGAAAAAAAAGATGGCCACAATTCTACGTAACTATATATAGCACACCTCTGTCTTCTCTTTGACTTCTTTCTCTCCCTCCTGTGTCCACTCCATACTCGACAGTCACAGCATTGATCTCTAAGTTGCTCCATAATATATACTTCGGTATGCAGTGAGTATATTGAAAAGTTAATAGGATATATTTTTATTGTGATCATAATGTTAATCACATCTAATGCTGGATAAAGCCCTTCTAGGGTGATGCCCACCATAGACCCGCAGCTAAGCAAGCTCCCCCAGCTGCTTTCACACCCCAGTGAACTTTGGAGACCTGGGTAAAGCTAGGCAGCTACTGACTAGACATCAAAGTTCTGTTTTGCGTACCAGGAAGAAAGGTGGGCAAGAGAATTGCATTTCAGGTCTTTCATTTACTTCTTCCTCAGAGACTGGGCTGCTGGGGTCTGTGTGGGCTATGGACATAAGTTCTTGGCATATTTTACCCCTCCAGACCTCAGGGTCAGAGAGGAGATGCCAAGAAGCTTATGGACGGTGGCAGTCTCTCCGCATGTGATGACGGCTGCCCTTCCCAACTGCCTCCCTCTCATCCTCCACCTTCTCGCAAATATACCATGAGGGCCTGTATTCCTAGGCAGATCCTTAGAGTTCCTCTCGCAAAGATAATATGCCGACTCTGAACTCTCTCTGCTTTTCACATTTTCTTTAAACTAGAATCTCTTTAAAAGAGAAAGTGTTAGCCATAGGGATTTTAGGTTAACACAACTAACGCTTAGTCAGTCATGCTGTGTATAGGCATTTGGTGGTGGTGGTGATGGTGGTGACAGGAATTGAACTTAGGACCCTGAAATATGCTAGATGTTTGCTCTATAGCCCCCATGCTTTTATCAAATAAACAGGGCACAGCAACAAAATTGAAAGATGATGCATGGTCTCTACAGTATATCTCCAGTGGCAGCAGAAGATCCTGTTTCTTCTAGGTTGGAATCCTTGGAAATACCCTCAGTGCCACTGAGGGCACAAGCCAGTCTCACACCAATTTCTGTGGCGTAAAGTGTGATTAAGGAATCTCTGACCGGGAAACTGGAGACTGGTACCCAGAAGAAGGATCCACAAGTCTTGCAAAAGCTTCAGATTCTGCTTTGGTCTGAGCTGATCCATCCCGGCTCCTGTTTCCAGAGTCTCTCTCCTCCTCTTTTGCTATTTTCAGTTCCTCAGACACAAGCCTTCAGCCCCACTCCACCACTGCCTTCAGGTCTCTGCTAAAATGACCAACTTCAAGTGAGACATTGATGCCTGATTCCCGCCACTCTGTGGTTCTAGCTTTCATTTTTCTCCACAGCACTGGTCACTACTTGTTCTTTTGACTTGTAACTTAATCTTCTGTCTCCAGCAACTAGAATGCATGTTCTATGAGGGGCAGGAAGCTATGCGCACAAAGTAGGTGCTTAAGAAACATCTGCACCAAGTTGAAGGGAGAAGCCATTATTTTCTACCACTTCAGAAGCCATCTGGCCTGTGCGAGGTATGTAATCTTTCCGAGCCTCAGTTTCTTCACCAATAAAAGAAATGATGATGAAAGATTAAAAATCAGACACAGTTCACGACTCGTTTAACTATTCAATTAACAGTTCAAAATGTGACCATCAGAATAGAAAAAAATAATTTCAACATCATTAAAAACAAATGAAGAGTGATGATTTGAACTTTTAAAGGCATTGCATAGCTCAGAATGCCTTGAAGGGGCATGAAAGGCATTCTTCTCCTGAAGGACAGGTTGTTAGAGCAGGGATCGTCCCCTATGCTGCAATCATTCTCCCACAAGGCATTGTTTTGATGAACTAAGAACAAAGAAATTATAAACATATTGCTTAGTTATACTCCCCAAATAAAATACATATTGAATAGAAAACACATTGGAAAGTTAGGTTTGTTGACTCCCCGCCCCACAATATTGCAATAAAATGTTTGGGAACAGCTAATAAAACTAATATGCAGCTGGGTTCCCTGCCTAAACCAACTTGTGCTGATTACAAGATAGGTCACGAGGTCTGCGTGCTTTATTTTGGATGCATTCATTCTAATTGTTACTATGGGTGAAGACTAAACACAGAGACTCAAACATCCTGCTAAGGATGGGTTTACCCAAGGCACACCACATGTTTTCCTTTCTGTCGTGAGCCTGAGGGGGTTTCCAGAAAAAACGAGATTCTTAGAAACCACACTTTCACTCCTCGTCGCTTTAGCTCCCCACTTAGTCACTGTCCTGGAGCCTCCCAGTTGCTCTCCCTGGGTGAAATAAACCCGAGGTGGCACACAACAACAAGAGCTGCAGCTAGCAATGAGGCAGTTGGAAAACACAGTGCTCTTCAGACTGCTGAGCAGTGTAACACAAGACACAGAGGACCAATTTGTTGACATTATTATGCTCCGTATGGCTTCAGCTATGGGTAAGGTTCGCCCCCCCACTCCCACTGCCCAGGGTATTTGTTAAAAGCACGTGGGATTGGGTGAGGATTCCAGGTGCCAGGTCATACTTCTCTACAATAAGTGAAGGAGGGCAGATGAGAATCTCTACTGTTGCATAGGGAGATAGCAATTGTCAAAACTCATACTTTCCCACCTAGTACTTCCTCTTCTGCATCAAAAACCATTTTGGTTCTAAGCAGCTGCAGCACATCCATGCTGTGCCATATGTGAGAGCACATGTTGCTTCCTTTGGAAGGACCTGGTGAGGATAATGTCTAGTCTTCTGCTCTGCTTCAAGAACCCAAAGCTCAGTAGTGGCGTAGGCCTTTAATCCCAGCACTTGGGAGGCAGAGGCAGGCAGATCTCTCTGAGCTCGAGGCCAGCCTGGTCTACATAGAGAGTTCCATTACAGCCAGAGCTCTCAATTCCAAACCAAACCCACCAATCAAACAAACAAACAAACAAAAATGCCTGCCCTCAGACAAGACTCTGATACTAGCTAGCTATTTTGGGGTGAGAGATTAAAACATATTTTTTTTTCTCTCTCTCTCTCAAAAGGCTCTGCCTTCTAAATCTCATCTTCCAGTAAACAGCAGGCATCACCCTCTGGCCAAGGGGTCCTCAAGCCACTGGGAAGATGCCAGAGGGGTTTCCGCAATGTACTACAGGCAGGTACAGGACAAACGTCTGTTACACCCATGGAAGCATTTTTAAGTCCTTAAGGAGCAGCTGTTTCGGGGAGATGAGTAACAGCTCTTTAAAAAGCATTGTTGACTTTAATTAACATCTAGCTGTGAGAAATACTGAGAATTTCTGAAGACTATATGACCCCTCGAGCCCTACCTACCTTTGCTAGGCTTTATAAATTTCCCGATGGATCAGAAACAAGATCCTTTCATGGCTCAGCCAGGATTATGGATCCAGAGATGATTGTATTGGTTTCTTAGTGCCCAGTTTGTGGGGCCTAAGAGAAGCATCTTGATCTGGTCTCCTCCATTTCCCTTAGAAGCATGGGCTGCTCCTCTGGTCCTCAGGGTCCTCGTGCCAGAGTCCCATGAGAAATTCACATTGGAACAGAGTGCCAACGAAAGCTTCTGCCTCCAGTGTACGGGTGTTTATTTTCTCACAGGTAATAGAAGCACACAATTAATCATGTATGTTTCTCTTTCTGCTTTGGCTGCCAGGAAATTCATAACTAAATTCATAGCTTAATGTAATTGATCATATTACTACATGGCAGTTTTTGTTCAAAGCTCTTCTCTGATTTTGCCTGTCTACTTAAATTAATTTATTTGTCAATTATCGTGTTTCACTTGTTTTCCCATTTTACTGTACATAGTTTTGTAAGCCACCGATCTTTGCATAAGCATATACAGAGATTTAGAATATGTATACTGTGCATGTATGCATATACATTTTGTGTGTTTCTCTCTCTTATTTGTGCATATGTTATGTTGGTGATTAGAAAAAATAATTTTAGAAAGCACTGTTACATAACAGAAATGAAATTGGTTGTACTGGATTATTCTTTATAGATTCTATAATATAGACTATAATGTAGAGAATTATTTTAATGAGTTCAATGATTTTCTGATGATATCTATTCAGAAACGGTCATGTTTAATGGCACTTTATATTATTTTTGATTAATGTGTATTTAGAATTCTTGGAATCTAATTTGTAAATTCTTAAAAGTTTTCAGACTAATGTAAATTTTTAAAAATTAAATATGATTAACATACATATGTGAAGTAGGTATAGATCTGTTTGGATATCAAGTTGTTATATTTGGAAGAACTTCTGTAATGTTTCCTATAGGAAACCTGGAAGCACAATATAAATGATATCTATTATTGCTACTGACTTAGTTTATAAAATATGGTCATAGAGATGAACTGTATCTCACCAGTAAACATGTGAACAACTGTGGAAATAAAGGGATGAGTGTGTGTGTGTATGTGTGTGCGTGCGCGCGCACGTGCACTGCTAGGAACTGAACCCAGGACCTAAAATACTTATTTAAGAGATCTATCACTGAGCTATATCCCCAGACTCCCTGCGAGTTACAGACTGTTATTCTCAGTTCATGTGCTTCTTGGGAGGACTCAGTGTCTTTGTAGACCAGAGGATTTTGGAGCCCCAGAGACCCCGTGCAATACTCTGCACAGCAAGGGGCTACATGGGGAATCTTAGGACATTTGAAAGCTTTGCTCTTGAAAGTATGGGACTCAGTATCCCTTTAAGACTGCTCTTCTTGTGGACCAGGAGATAAAGCCTAGGCAGTGAGAGAGATTCTTAGGGGAGGCCTCCACCTTTCTGATTTCCTTAGAACGGCACCGTTTGCTAATAACCCAGGAAGCACACATGAAGATGTTAACTAGCTTGTGCTTCAAACTAAGAGGTTAAAAACACAGCTCATAAGAACAGCATGTGTATCTCCTGTCCTGCCATCTAAACTCCGAGTCGCTGTACAAACAAGTCTATCTTGAGGAAACAGGCCGAGTAATTTTCCATTTGGACTGTCTGAGATTTCACCGAGTACTTCAAACTTGCAGAAGCTTGTGCTGCCAGATATTTTCCTTAAATTTATTATCTACAGGTTTCCCCATTAAGACTTCCCATGAACAAAAATGCTCTTCTGAAAGGTTGGACTTTAAGTGAAAGCTTTTCTTTTCGAGGCACTGAGATTAAATTAAATAAATAAATAAAGAGGTAGTGGCCTTTTTTGGCGAACACTGGTTAACATTCTTGGCTCATATCTGAAGACAGACTAAGTTTTCAGACACGTGAGCCTTCACAATCTTCAAAGGAAAGTTCAAAAGATGGGGAAGGAAGGTAAAAATACAAATCTATGCGAAGATCAAGAGCAGAGACACTGTCACGGCCGTGAATGTCAACAGTGACTCGAGGAAACTGGAGAGTCTGTAGTGACAGCGACAGAGGCCATGGGGAGAGAGACGCTCCAGCACCTACACAGATTCAGAAAGGACCATCTCCTGTGGGCTTCCGCTAATTTACTGGATGCCTGTGCACAGATGCCAAGCAGAGCAGAAGCACTCTGTCACCCTAATGATAGGACGGCATAATAATGCTACTTTACTCTTACATTAACTTATACACGTGTCAGGGCGTGCACGGGAACATGCTAGGGTACACCTGTGGAGGTCAGAGGACAACGTGGGGAATAGGGTCTCTCCTTCCAGTGTGTGGGCGCTAGGGATTGAACTCATGTTGTCAAGGGATGGTAGGAAGGACATGGATGCCAACAAGTAAAATAAGACAAATTTATCTCACATGGTACCAAGGTATTAAAATATGTCCAGTTGTTTTTATTCTTGTGCTTGTGAATATCTATGTGTATATGTGTGATATGTGTGTGCACGCAGGTTCACATGCACGGCCATACACCTTATGTTTTGAGACACTCACTAATTTGGTTCGACCAGCTGATCAGTAAGTTTTCCGAAACACAATTGTCTTTGCTTCTGAAGCACTGGATGGAGTTCCAGATGTACAACATCGAACCTGGCCTTTAGGTGGGAGACTGGGATCCAAACCGGGTTCCTCATGCTTACGTTAGTAAGCCTTTCTGTGAGCACACTTGAAAACATTTATGAGAAGAGCCCCCCAACTGTTTTGTCTTTTGATTTTGTATTTATTTATATTTTTAGGCACTAGGTATATGCTGAAAACTGTGTGCCTTTTTCCATTATTGAATTTAAAATGCTTGACAGGTATGTGGCAGGTACTGTTTTTAATTTACAGTCTATGGAAGAGTCACCAAGGATTAGAAAGGATGAAGGCTAGTTGTGGCTGACCCAGGCATGAAGGCCAGCTTTCAGAATCCTAACTGTATGACAAGAGGAGGCGAAACTGAGGCACAGCTGGCAGCTAGTCCCTACACATGTCAACCTGGCTGTGCCGCTGGAAGACGCTCAGGGACGAGACAGAAGTGTGAGCCCTGTCTTGTGGCCACCATGTCTTCCTAACAGGGGCTTGTTCTCCTTTACATGGGTCACATTGATGGTTTTCCAGCTCGCCATGAACTTCCAGATGGAGAGGTGTCCTTGGCAGCGCTACTGTATCGATGGGAAACATGTTTCTTTCTCTTGGCTCCTCTATGTTCTTCTAGGTCCCTGAAATCTCACTTTCCACTCCATGTCTCTGGAATCTGAATGGAAGCGTCTTAACCACTACATCCTCAGAGCACCTTGTCTGTTTCCTCTGAATTAGCATAAACTCCCGACATTATTAGATATACGACTGCCCACTGCCTTCGAGAAAATTGTCTCTTAAAGACTATATCCAAAATGGCTCCGTGGCACCCACATATGCATCTTTAATAAAAGTTTAATGCAGAGTTAAAAGAAGAAAGGCAGGTACTATACTGCAACATTTATGTCCATGAAAGGGCTGTCCCCAGAGGAGCCAGCAAGCATTGCGATCAGTCTTCTCTCTGAAAGGATTTTCCAGTCAGCCTATCTCCATTCCATGTAGGTAATGGAGCTATTTTTCTGTTTAGGAACCAGTGGTTTAAGTAATGTAAGCTATGGATCAGTGGTTTGCAATGATGGGGCTGATCGAAAGACAATCACACTCAGCACTGCTAAGGTTAATGGCATTGCCTCTTATAGAGGAAATATAAAAGTGGAAGACAGGGAAGAAACCAATAAAAACATTTACACGCATCTTTAATGGTATGCAGAGTAGAACCCACTTAAACGAATACCAACTAATGAAAACATCTTGAGAAGAGAGAGATTTTTAGGGAAACCTTTTATCTATGGGCTCTGTATTTATAGAGCAAACCTTTTAAATGAATATGGGGTTAAAAAAAGAATTAAATTGATAATTGTTGTGATTCATTGTGGTTCACATAGTTTTCATCAGGCCAATGAAATAAATGAACCATTTAACCAAGAAAGGCTTTTCCGCCAAGTTGCGTCATCACGTGAGATGACTAGGGAGTGTCCTCAGAAGATGCCGCAGAGAAAGAACGGCTTGGGATACCCACTCTCGTGAGCCTTTGTGTGAGCACACCTGAAAACACTGATGTGAAGAGGAAGAGCAGTGCAATCAACACAATGTACGGCAAGGAAAACATGCTGTAGCCTTCCCAACACACACGTCTTTCATGAAATTTGCTATTTACCGTGATTATTGTTTTGAGACAGGGTTTCACTATGTACCAAAGCTAGCCTATCACACACTATGAAGCCCAGAATGCCCTCAATGTGCTGCAGTCCTATTTCAGCCTCCCGAGTGCCCTGCGGGGATTATAGGCACAAGCCACCGCACTGGGCCATTTTTTTTTCCTTTTTGAAAATAAGCATGGATATCCTGAAGGCACGGACATGCGGTAGTGGGGCATGTGGAAAAGGCACAGGTTTGCGATCAGCATGGGTTGTCATGGGACAGAAGCTTGAGGCTTGAAACAGAAGTGGCAATTACTACTCAAACATTCTTTTAAAATCTGGGAAATAACTTGTCAGCGTTCTAAATTCTATAGTTCGTAAAGTCTGCACTCCAGTGTATTGAGAAGGCAGATACTGATGGCTCCTTTTAATGTCACCAAATGAAGGCAAGAGTTGCTGGGAAGTTGTTGGGGGAATCCTCAACATCTAATAAAATGTGGCCATATAGACACCAGGGTTATATAACTCAAGCCTGTTTTCTCCCTGAGCTGGTTATTCTCCTTACAAAGAAAAGCCAAATAGAAGCTGTTTGAAAGAGGACCCAGACACTCCTGGTGTGAATATCCTCATTCAAATAAGAATTTTAACAGTCTGGGAATTGTAGGGAGTTTCAGAATAAATGAGTATGAGCCAGCTTGAAGCCACACATGGACACACAAACACACTCAGAAGTTCCCTAAATGTGTCTGGATAAACTGCAATCCTGTTAGACATCAAGGCTTTATTTATGCATCTCTTGGCTATTTGTTAGACATTAAGGCTTTATTTATGCATCTCTTGGCTATTTGAGGTGATTTGGGCTGTTTGCATTTCAATAACTATCTTAGAAATTTTAGAATATCAGATAAGTTCAGAATAGAGCTAGCGTGGTACCATGGTGGACATGGGAACGATGCTTTTTGTTTCCTCAGGATTCTGCAGGCCTGGAGGGCAAGTTATGTGCAAAATGCTATAATGCATTCCCCATTAGAGAGGAGCATCCATACAGGTAAGACCTCTGTAACTGTGCTCAACCTAAAACCTAGCATTGTTGTGCTGAAAAAAAACCCATAATGTCTACAGACTCCTAATATTTCTTTTGAAAGAGACATGGAAATGAAAGGTCTGGTTTCTAGGAATTATTTTAATAGCCAGATTTATATGTGGCTTGATTGATTTATGCATCATCACATATTTTCTATATTGTACCCTTACAAGAACAAGAATAATCATTGAACATTTCTTCAGATGGCAAAACTGAGGCAGAGGGAGACTCAGCCCCTTCCCCAGGTCAGTTGTAAGAAGGAACAAGATCACATGCAAATGCCCCAAGGCATTTCGCAGGCTGGGCTCTGCAAAGATCCCATTGGAGGAGGATGTAACTCCTTCCACATTCTCCTCCAACAGGAAACTTATTAGACCCATCATGTCTTCAAACTACCCATGTTTGGGTACCTCGGGAAGACAAGAAGAAGAATAACAGAAACACCATTCAGCATATGCTGAAATAAGAAGGATGTGGCCTGCCTCGGGCCCAGTGCTGTCCCATTTAAGGCATCTCCTTCTGGTTTCCTTAACTCTCTGAGAACAAGGACCCTTCTGGGTCAGTTGTCTTCTTTGCCTATGCTTGGACTAGTGCTACCTAGCTCAGCCTCATAGACATTTTTCTTCTGTCAGGGCACTGCTCTGAGGAAAGATGCTGGCTGTGGACAGACAAGAAGTGTGGGGACGATGAGGATTCTCAAATAAGAAGCCTGAAGTCTTGCCAGGCCGGGCCAAGGCAACCCTTTTTTCCTTGACTGACAGCCAGCATTGCTGTAGGGCTTCAGACACATCTCTACCACAATACAGCAAACAAAAACATATGCTGTTTGGCCAACCATCTGAGTCCTAGATACAGGGCTGCACAGAGGACATGGGCAGGGAACCACACACTCTCCACAGAAGCCCACTGAGTGTGGACATCACCCACGTGCTTTTGATCTTTACAGTTTCTGCTGGTTTGTTTTAAAAGGTCTCGGTGTGTAGCTGACAATTCAGAGTGACCTCAAATGTATTCTCTTGCCTCAGCCTCCAGAGTGACTGGATTCCATGTGTACACACTCTACCTGGCCATCATGAGTAGCCTCACAAAACAGCAGCCCTATAGGAACGGCTCCTGTACCAGGCTACAAGGACACAGCAGCCTTGCTTTGTTCTGTGTTTATAGTAGAATATTGAACTCATACTTGGTGGGAGATAGACACTACACTCAGGAGAGAATGGAGAACAGAGATAGGCAAAGTTCTTGCTTTCATGGGGTGTATAATCCCCGGATACCTCCCTTTGCAGTTATTTCTATAATCACTGGACAAATACAATAGTACAATGGCAAGAGTGGCAGTTACTTCAATAATCACTCAACAAACACAATGTTACAAGTGCAAAAGGGGCTCCAAATTCTAAGCAGACTATTTCCAAGCAAACCTCGTGAAGAAGAAAGAGAACGATTTCAACAGCATTTCAAATAACTTTCTTATGTCCTTCCATTCTTTCTGGAGAAGCTAACTCTAAGGAAAGCTGAGAATTTGCATGGCAGAAAGGATTGCCGGGTAAGGCCCGACAGCCTGAAGGGTCTGCCTTTTCCTGCTGTCTGTGCCATTCGAGGCGTATCCACTCTCAGCTCCCACAGTTCTGTGACTAAGGCCTGGAATGATATCTGCAAGACAGCAGATGTTTAATAAATAAATATTGACTGGATGAGTAAATGTGATATCTGAAGATTTAGTGTGAAGATTTTTATAGTTCCCTGTAAACAGCAAGGAATTGGAGGCGAGAACAGTCACGTGACAAAGATGCACATGATGAGCTTCACTCTAAAGGAGACCCCACCAGCAAACAGTGCCAAAGTCCTGGTGGCCAGAGGGACACGGGGGATGGGCTGGCTTTCAGTGCTTTCCCATTACATCTCTCAGGCTTGAATTTTATTATAACTGACTCAACAAATGTCCTTTTCAGAGCCCGACTCGGCAGGCTCGTGAGTTCACTGTGAAGCTTGCAGCCTTCTCTTCAATATTTACACAGTGAAAAGCCATTTGATTTGAGCTCTGAGGACATTAGATTTTGACAGCTTCGAAATGTCATTCTCAAAGCAAGGACTTCACATGAAGAGAACCCTGGCTCTAACTATCCTATAAATGCAAATATCCTTGACCAGAAAACCTTGAGCATGATGCTCTAAGGATGCTAGTGAGATTACATGGAGTTCTTTTTAACTGTATTAGTTTTCTTCCAACATCTCTTAAATTGAATTAGAGTAAAGTGGGGACGGCCTAGGTTCGAAAGGTGGATGCCAAAGAAGTCACATTTTAATTTCATCTCAGTCTCTCATCCATAGATGCTTTCTGGCTGTCAGCAAGGCAGTCAGCATGCTTTATCCCAGGGAAACAGGTGGGGTAACCGGCCACCCAGGCACTAGACACGAAGTGACCAGAAACCACTGTGCCTGTGCTGCATGCTCTGTACTCAGGACCTCTCCTCTGCATGCTCGTTTTGCTTATGGAGAACCTGGTGCATTCCCTCTTCCACATCAAGAGGAGGGAAGTCTTGCTTCATACCTTATCAAGGGTGCCAGATCTACCAATTAGGAAAATACCTTGATGGCGCATTTCCACCATAATTAACAAAGGAGATTGCCAAGAATATTAACTGAAAAATGCAACAGAGCACAAGGTTGATTCCTCTGCATTTGGAACAGAAGAGGAAGCTGCAGACGGTGAGAGAAGACAGGAAGAGAGAAGAGAGCCAATGGGACAGAGGGCAGAGGCCAGTGCTTTTAAGAACAGCATTGTTTACAATCTGTGTAAAGATGCTGGTACCTTCTGAGGCATTACCCAAGTGCTTCTCATCTATCTTGTTCTCTCTACACCCAAAGTCAGTTACATGTGTCATTTTCATAGGTACATAGTACACAGACAGAACATAGGCTCAAACATCTGGGCCACAGAGCATGGAAGACAGAATCCTAGAACAGGATATATATATAGTGAACTGTCTCAGCAGGAGCAGCAACTGAGACCCAGAAGAGAACGTTCCCCCAGCCAGATAGGTAGACTTCAGATTTTCTCGATATATGGAAGGGAGATTTAGAGATAATCCCAATGGGTAAGAAGGCCCGTAGTCATCCAGTGACTATGCACATTTCAGAACGGAGACCAACGATCTCATGTCTTCTGTGCATTCTTGTGCACCACCATTGCTGCCTCTTGCATAGCCTCAAACCTTCACCATGCACGCCAAACACTATCCAAACACACCCAGGAGAGCACAGTTGCATTTTATGTAAATACTTGCTCGACTCTCTGTTTTGCTCACATATGTACTTGACTGGGTCTGATGTTGTTTCTGTTTATATCCGTACTGCCTGGCACCACGTAGATTAATAAGTAGATGTGATTAAGATCAACTGGAAGGAAGATGAACTCCTTTTTTTGATAGTATCATTGCTAAGTACAAGCCTTTTGAAAACCTCCAAAGTACCTTATTATCCACCATCTTAGTCTCAAGGCTCTCTGGAGGGAGATAGTAATAGAACCTGGCCACTTACTGGCTTCCAACCATGGACATGCTCCTTAGCCACCCTATTGCTCTCCCTGTCTATCTTGATAACCGCTCTGGCAAAATCAGATTGGATACTCAAAATACTCTATACCATTTACTATAAGGCCCTCCTAGCCTTGCCTGACTGTGGTCAGTATTCTTGCTTGCCCTGATGATGTGCAGAGATCCCACATGGAAAGAGAGTTGCGTTCTGACAGTCAATGTGACGGATGATCAGGTTCCAAGCTTTGCTCTTATTTTAAAAGTTAAATGTCCAGGTCCTTTACACAGAGAAGCGCTCCCTGGCTTGCACACAGTCCTCCTACAAGTCTGCTCAGATGGAACGGAACCCAAAACATATTTGGAAAGGATGAGTAACACAGCATAGAAGACAGGCAGTCTGCACATATCCCATCCTCTCTGACTCTTCCTGGCACCTGCTAAAAGCTCTGCAGAACCCTCTCACGATGAGGGACATCTTGTGTTAATTTCTCTGGTGAACTATTTCTGAAAATTATTTATCATCTCTCTTAACTGAAAATTCATCTTTCCTTTACTTTTTTGAATAAATCCAAACTATGGCTTCTGATTAAGACCCAGTGAGTTCACAGGAATAGAGTCACAAGCAAAAAACTGCATCTCATGCAGCTCGTCCTGGTGAATACAAGTTTGGGCATCATTTCTTAGATTGTTTTTCCCCTTTCCACCAGTTGTTAATTGCTGGTCTCACTAAGGTTGGCTGGGAGAACTCCCACAGTATCACTCTGCAAATCCTGCAGCTGAACGGACACGCTGCTCTGTGCTTCTATTTCAGAATGGGCGACGTATCAATCCCCCTTCTGTTGTTAGGGTCTTTCTTAGGGTTCAAAGCTGTAACAAGGCATTCAATTGAAAAGCTTTCAGTTTAGAAAACATTTGCAATTTTCAAAGAAGGTCACCTGCTCCATGGGGTTAACATGATCTGTGAATGTGGGAACTGCCAGGAATCAGATATCCTAATGAATTTTGTCTCGCTCACTGCGAGCGGAGAATTAACCAATTCTTTTAAATAATTCACAAATCTGAAATGAAAGAGGTAAGGTGAAAATTCTTGTTGTACTGCTCAAGAAAGAATGGGGATTGGAAGTAAGCATTTTATGTTTCCAATAAAACTACATTCTTCCACCTTCTGCAATTGAAGCAGTTTCAAATTTACTGGCAACTATAATTGTTTTATGCCATCCAACAAACATAACAGCACCTGGTTTAAATATTTAAAACAAATCCCATTTTAAATACTACCCAACTCTGGCAAGAAAACCAAATGCAAAGTTAGTTCATTGCTTAAAAATATCCACTAATGAAACCTAAATTCATAATATTTGACTTCCTCCAAAAAGCCCGAAGAATGTTCCTAAAATATAAGAATACATTTTCCGTAAAATATTATTTGCCAAAAATGAAATCAAGATGCCCACTAAGAGATGCTTCTTCATACCCTTGAGGCAATAAGGTGGCAAGAGAGACAGTGGGTTCCACTTGCTGAATATCTCTTGGGAACAGTTGCAAGTGCTGGTACCATCAACACATACGCATGTTCACAAACATTCATATATGCAACACTCACAAGAAATGACCTAGCAGCTTAAGTCTATAAAATGAAGCCTGTGGCTGCCTGAGTAAAACTTCTGTAGATATCCAACAAGAGGAGATGAGAGGGGAGAGGAGGAGAGAGGAAGGAAGGAAAAGAAACAAGAGAGGAGAGGAGGAAATGACTATGCATCCCAAGAAACAAACAAGAAACAAAAGGCACTAACACTGTTAGAAGCAAAAACAGCAAGAAAATAAATATATATCTTGGGGAAAATTCTGACACAGAACACCAAACGCCCATTCCTCATCTCTTCCTATATAAATCCCTACATGCAGGACCACCCCTCCCCACCACGGCACGGGGACTGCATTACAGTCTGGAGGCTCTCTCTTGTCCTCCGTGCTGTCTTTCAGATGGAATCCCATCAGGACTGTTTTTCTTAGAGAACCCAGAAGAACACCCAGGGACACAAAATGCCCTCAAGGAATGTAAGCTTTGATCATAAAACCAAAAATGATTGTTTTCCTTATTTACCCCTGAAGTCCCAAAGAATTAATTCTATTTCCTAGTACTGTTTCCCTTAAGCCTGTGACCATTATTCATTTTTTACAGTTAAAAGCATCAACTGTATGCTAATCTAACGTCTTCAGACCAGCTTATTTATTAGCCCAAGCAAACTTGTCCTGAGAAACTAGCACTCTGAACAGAACACTCAGCGTTTCCTGTTTGAAAGATGGAATCCTCTGCCTTCCAGCTTACCTGACATGCCTTTCTAGACTCCACCTCTGAAAGTGGAATTTTCCAGAGCTCAGTTTTGACAGTTTTCTTATATTCACCATCTTTTATGAGGCAAAGCGTTCTGCCAATAGCAAGATGTTATAAAACACACACACACACACACACACACACACACACACACACACACACACACTTCCTTTGCCTTTTCTTTCAATGGTGACTCTCATAGGCCCCAATGGGTTATTCAATTCATATCCCACTGATTAAACTTCAACCTTTACTTTCATAGGTTGAGTGACTCTCAACTATCTCTACTGCACCTATTGACGGCCCTTGACAACTGGCTCATTGTTCCACAACAACTACTGGGCAAGGTACCAAAAGTCACGAGAACTTGGAAGTAGTCTCTTCGGGTTTCATTTTCAGTGAGTCAAATTCCAGTGGTTTGACCCTTGGTGATCGGTGAACTCATCACAGACTAATCAAACCTTCCCACACACCATTATCATGGCTACTTTGGAAACTTCTACAGAGTGTGTGGAGAATATGGACTAGTTGCCAGATAAAATATAGAATTTGGCTTAAATAATGAAGACTTTGAGTATAAGTATATTCTATGTACTATATACCCCAGAGCCAGCTTTCTTACTCTTCCTTTCTGCTAAAACAGAAGTAACTAATAATACCAAATTTTACTATATAATCTTTGGGTTTTAGTTCAAACGGCAATATCTCCGAATGGGACCATCCTGTGAACCTCTGTACAATAGTAACGCATCCTTATTCCACTTCATTTCTCTTCATAGAATGTAGCATTACATGTCATATTATATGTCTGTTAGTCAGTTTATCTAGTCTTCTGGGCCAAGAAGGGAAACATATTTAAGAGCTGGTCTTTGCTTTGATCTGTGTTATGCTAAACATCGTCCCTGATGCTTAGAACACACCTGACAAATAGTTGAGGCATGAGCGAATGGATCTTCTCTTTTGCACCCCTTTCTAGGCTGTCAAATCCTCAAGAAGAGGGATGTCAGAACCATGTCTGTGCTGGCTCAGCACTCCTAAGCACACGGCCTAACTGTGCCCTGAAGACACTCCCTTGCTGCCTTCAAGTCACGTGGCTGAGCTTTCCTCCACAGAGGATCGTGTCTGGCTTTCAATGACAGCTCTCCTTCACTAATGTAGCCTGTTCAAAAGTTTCCCCTTGTTCATCTCTGAGCACACAAGTACTTGCTCGCTGCCTGGTTGTAAAATACCCACAGAAATCTAAGCAAACACTGCCTCCTGTGTGGACAGGTTGTTGGAGGGCTAGTACTCTCTGGCTCGGACTTGCCACGGTGCTCTTTATTCTTCTCTTCTTGGATGTTTGCCATATGATGCTTGTGGATGAGACATATGAGACTTCTTGGCTGCCTTAGGGTTCAAGTCAACCAAGTATAGAAATGAACAACGCAGACGGAGCAGAGTGCTCTGCAGGAAATGCCATCCCTCCTCCCACCTTGCTAGGGTCATCCCAATAGATCTCCTGAACAATAAATTCATGCCAGGGAAACAGAGTTTCCAGCACCTGATAAAAACCCAAGGAGGAGAAAAGAATGAGAAAGATAGAGTGAGAAAAGTGCCCAAACCCTTGTGGCTCTATGAATCTTTCTGGCAGACAACTAATCAATCTGGATTAGTGACCCCTAAGTCACCAAATACATTATTTATATCACATTGCATTTACTAATATTACCCATAAACGGATTAATTCTTTAAAAAAAACAACAACATTGCATGCTTCAAAACAACAAATTCTCATTCAAACAACAAATGAGAAGTGATCTCTTTGCGTCAGGGAAGGCTCATACACAATTCCTGACTCCAACGAGGCCCCCTGATACTTCACCATGCTGATCTTTGATTGATGGGGAAGTATGGGAAAAGTGGCCATCAGAAATGGTCCTTTTAATGGCATCTCCATCAAAGGGTCCTGTGGTGCTGGCTCCAGGCTCAGCTCACGGGGAGAACATCAATAGCAGATAGAGCTGCGGCCAAGCAGCAGGCGAACCTTCTACAGCACTGACTTGACGATGATTTCCCCACTTTAATTCACATGCTAGACTCCAGATCTGTGAGTACAAATTATAAACTTTCCTATTTTGAATGTTACACTAAAAGGGCACTCCTGGGCCTCTCATGGGACACGGGAACAAATGAATTGGAGAAACAAAAGGAAAACCCATTTTCTCTTCTTTCCCCTGTAATTAAATAATCGTAATAATTATGTAAGAAGTTAGCGATAGGGGAGGGGAAATACCTAAAACAGATCACCTGCTTGTCCACTTCAGAATCTGAAAATCAGGGAATGGGATCTCAAACCCTCCCTATGGGATATCAGCTGTCAGAGCTAAAGCCCACAGAGCAGTGAGCCTGTGTGTGGACAACGAACTGCTCACAGTGTGTGAGGGTGCAGCCACTTCTTTACAGCTACTCCTTCCTCCACTTTCCACACTGGGCGCTGTGCAAGCTCAGCCATTCTATTGCCTCACTTGTCTTTCTCAAGAGGAGACCCAGAAGTCTAGAGAAACTTCTAAGGAGATGACGATGGGGCACATGTGCTGAAGTTACATAAGAAGTCAGAATTCATCAGGTTTCAAACTCTGACTTCAGAGCAAGCCATGGTCTCTTAAAGAAGAGGGACTGGCTCCATTGCATGGCTGAAAAACCATCAGTTGGAAATGAATCACAAAGAGCTGAAAACCAGCAGGCATTTAGGCTGCAGTGTCTCCCCGAGTTGGGGCCTTTACATATTTTAGAATATTGATCATTACCGTTATTGCCGCTATTTTGGTGGTCACTCTACTGTGTCTGTCCCTGAAGAGTTCCCTGAAGAACACTGCAGAGAATAATTGTTGCTAGGTAATTGTCAAAGAAAGTCATGCAAATTATGAAATATTGATAGGCTGTCTTTACAAGTCAATGGTGCCAGACTGCTCCTGCTTTGCCAATGAAATGCAAGTTGTAGGGGTGTGTGGCCTTCACAGCTCTTGAAATGACCTAAAAATGGCACATTCATCAAAACCAGCCTCTAATGTAAGAAGTCCACCCAGCGGTCACAATTTATTCAGCTTGAAATAATTGACTTTTCTGCCTTTTCAGTGTTATGAACATTGTGATTTAATATCACAGCACAGTATTATATTTGTGGATGAAGCAGAGAAAAGAAAATATTAAGTTGACTTTTTAAAAGAACATTTACCAGAGTTAAAACAGGTTCATCCAAAAGAGAAAAAGAAATTTATAGTTTTCTTATCTCACCCCCAAGTTACAAAGTGCATCCTGCATAAAATTCTTAAGCTAGGAAGGAAGTATCCTTGCAACTTGTTTGGGAAAATATTAAAATATTCAAAATACACGCACGAATGAGTGAGAATGATAACTAATAAAACAGTAACAACTATGGCGAAGATCAGCTGATTCTTTGTTCATCTAGTAACATTTAACAGTGATATTGAGCTTAACAATCTAAGACGGTACTGGAATAAATAAAATTAATCAACATAAAAGCCAGAGTCAAAAAAACAAACAAATGAAAAACAGCCAGTGTCAATATTGTTGTCGGCAGGTAGAATTTCATAATCTCAAAATCTGGGACAAGTGTCATGATTAATGGCTTCCCTACTTACACACGCCCATCTGAGGCTGGATGCGGCAGCATGGTGTAGCTGCTGGACAGGAACGAGCATCACTAAACTCAAAGACAGTGACCCCAATACTTACATGGATTCTCACTATCAAAACAACAACAACAACAAAAATCCATTTATAGCACTAAGGCAAGGTGAATAAGACAGACATAACTCCTCTCTTCCTGGCAGTGGAATTTTGCCCCTCTCATTTTTACTTCTGGGTGCTTCTCTGTTACTGGTAGGACCTAGTGGGGAATGCTGTGTCTGAGGATTGCCTGTGCTGACTTGACTCTGATTCTCTGAATAGGGCCTTGATTAAGCAGAAATGGTATTTTATAAGCTTTGCCCTCATCGGTGATGGACTTGATGCATTGGAGCAGCAAACTTCATCTACACTGCATTTTCTACAGTGACCAAAGATACCCAATGACAACCTCACATGGTTTGGGGGAGCTGAGCTTGACCCATTCACTCTAGCTTTGGCTCTAGCAAAAACTGGTAAAATCTAGATAATTCTGTGTGTCATTTCCCACATACAAATTAGATATTCAACTTCTCCAGAGAATATCCTCCTCCCTAAAACCTTTATGATGACTAAAAAGTGAAGAAATATATAAAAAAATAGATGGCAACACTTTATCAACATACTAACTCTACTTATTAAGTAAATAAATGCCCTTATTCTGTATGTTCAAGGTGAAGAGTTAGGTTATGTGCAAGATCGTTTTAAAGTGAATCTGTCATGAATTCTACTTTAGTCAGTTTACAAGCTTTTATTGGTTTTCTTGGTTTTTTTTTTGAGGGGGGGTGTTATTTTCTTTAATTTTGGTCTGCTGTTGCTTTCTTTTCTTTATTCTTTTAATTATGGTTCTGGGATTGAACAAGGGGCCTCATCTACACTAGGCAAGCAATCTACCATTGATTTATACTCCCAACACAATTAACACTATTTTTCAGATTCTACTTGTTTTATGCCCCGGGGGTGGTGGTGGGGAACTTAGCTAATATCAAAGAAATTTAAGCAGAGTCCCTTCTTTCTAGAACACCTTTTAGAATACACACCCCCTGAGGTCCCAGGAACTCTGAATCTCCTCTTCCATTCACTAGTCCTTAAGCTCACGGGAAAGAAGCAGAACGAGGACAGAGATAATCAGCAAAGTAGATGTACACTCTAGGACTTAAGGAACTTACTGCCAAACGTCTTAGAGACCATCTACAGAGAACGGCCCTACAGTTCCGGGTTATTTCTGACCACATTCCTTCTGCCCCAGGACTCCAGCTTGGGAACCTTGAATAGTGTCTGGTGTTCATGGCAAGCCTTACGTGAAGAACCTTTAGACTCTTCCTGTGAATGAGGCATTATACTGTCTCTACCCGTGCTCTCATTTCAATATTCATGTAGTAGGTTCCTTTCAGTGTTTCTAGTATGCTTACAAGAAAATTAAGTTTACAGAAGCAGCTCATTTACTCACCCAGCTACTATTTAATTTGAACACAGGTCTGTCTGGCTCCAGAGGCAGTTTTGCCCATTAGATTATATCAATTTTGAGTTTCGGAAATGTTGGTATTTTATTTCTGGTCTCCAGATAATTCCTTAAAAATTTTTCCATCTACTGCTCTAATTGTACAAAGATTTGCGTTTTCTCACAGTCGAGTCTTAAGGGAAG
This sequence comes from Microtus pennsylvanicus, assembly GCF_037038515.1. Lineage (NCBI taxonomy): Eukaryota > Metazoa > Chordata > Mammalia > Rodentia > Cricetidae > Microtus > Microtus pennsylvanicus. The sequence goes on along the minus strand of NC_134591.1, from coordinate 34,270,696 downwards.
AGGAGGAAAGAAAGCAGAGTTCTATAGAACCCAGCAGCCTGCCTGCAGCCGGTGAAGGCAGCTGCATCCACTTTAGGTAGAATTGCATGGCCTAGTTGATGGCGGGAGAGGAAGCAGCAAGTTACCATTTGGCAGTTCAGTCTCTACAGTTTACTAGGGAAACAGCATTTGCTTCCCATTACCTTAATCAAGAGCGATGGGAAAAAGATTGTTTTCCCTGGTGTGTGTGTGTGTGTGTGTTTATATCGAAGGAACAGTGCGTTCTCACTTCATCCGAAGAACGGATTTTTGTCACGCCATCACACAGCAAGATTCCAAAACGTCACAGAGCTTAGCTGGTACACCTAGGAGAGCTTTTCCTTTCAAAATGAAACCAGCTACCATTGAGAAACTCATGTCCACGCTCATAGTCTTGGGCAACGTTGAAGGACTTAACAGTCAATCAAGGCAGCACTGAGAACAGGCTACCTAGTGCGTGCAAATACCTTGCCCTAAGATCTTCATTTACTCCCTTTGTGATTCTGTGTCTTTAACAAAGAAAATGTGATATTTTTCTTCCAGTAAGGTCACCCGAGACTGACAAAGGGCAGATGGAAGAAAGGAGTGGGCTGACCTTTTCCAGCAGAGAGGTCTAAGACACAAGGGCTTCCTCTTTAACAAAAACACACCGGAGCTTGGAAGGTGCACAGTTTTTACGTTATCTCTTGGATACAAACTCTCCCTCTCTTTGAACTCACACTCACAGATGCTTGAGGTAGCACCAAGTCATCCTGGTTAAAAGTGGACTTGGCCAGTAACACCATGCCTTTGGCCAAAACCCTGGGTGAGTCATGGGATGATTTTTGGCCGGGACATGCACAATATTGGTATTGCAGGCAGCTCCAGAGAGGTATGCCAGGCCTCTCCAGGCTCAGTTTATATTTGCATGTGAACAGCTTGCTGGCCATTTTTTGAAGGCAGATGCATCGGAGACCTGATGGAGGGGTATCCAGACCTAAATATGTGAGCTACACACCCTACAGCTTATCAGTTTGTAGGATAAAAATAAAGTCATCTCTGGACACATCTTCAGGAAGATGAGCACAAATGTATTTTATGAAAAATGGGACATTTAAGGCATCACCAGCCATGCCAAAAATAAAGAAACAAGTCTATAAATATTGCTGCATAGATTGCCAACAAAAGATAATATGCAGCTGCTTGACACTCAAAAAACTCTTCAGAGGTCTCTCCTTTTTTACTTTATTTTATTTATTTAGTAAATTTTTAAACTATGTCTTGGCAGGGGCAGGAAGGGGAACCTTTGATAAAGAAAAATTCACCAAAATACCAAAGTGAGGCTAGGGAATCATCAGTTCACATTTAAGGTCACAGTGAAGAACTGTAACAGAGTTTCCAGGATGGACAAAATAGAAAGTATTCTGAGCAATTAACGATAGGATTTCTAATGTTAAGGTGAGCCCTCCATCACAGCATACCAAATCGTTCAGTTTGCCTATCCTTTCCGGATAATCAACTGGAGATCAAAATGGGAAAAAATGAAGAAGAGAAGAAGAAAGAGGAGAGGAATTCTTATTCAGGAAGTGGGAGATGAAAAACAAAGAATGATAGCATTATATGGGTAAGGAAAATGGAAGAAAAGTCCTGAACCATTATTAGTATCGATCTTTTTAATATAATGTCACTGAAAAGACTTCAGTAAGTATGTTAAGTATATTACCTTACTTAATTTTCACTAGGGTGATACTATCTTATTCTGGATAAATAAATGAATACTGTGTGAGGTTAAGTCATCATTTTAATATTACAGACATTTAGTCTCACATTTGAGGAATTTAAAAGGTATCTATATATTGACCTATGATAGACTGCTAGTGTATAGCTCCTGTTTTATTAAATGAGTAGTTTTGTTCAATCCAATATTCCAATATATGACTATGTTTTTCATCTTTGCAGTGTGCATCACAAAGCTTGAACAATTCACACAATATTATTAAATGTAAAGTGTGTTTTCTCTCTTAGGAAGGTCTCTGCAGCAGTAACTTCACGTGGACTCTGAGATGAGGCTCAGCGGCAGAGGACCTGCCTAGCATGCAGGGACTACAGGTTCAAGCCCCAGTCCTGACAGCAGGGGAAGAGAGAAGCGAAGGACAGTGAGTGATAAGATTGCTCTATTTACACAACTGAGGGATTTCATGGTCTCTTACTATTTTATTTTAGACAATTTAAAGTGAAAAATCTTTCAAAGATATGGCGCTTTCTTAAGGCCATTTGCAAAGGGCTAAGATCTAAATTATCCTGAAGACTAATTGTCCTTCTATGATCTTCAATAAACACCTTTGGACACTTCTCATTTTGAAGAGAACGGTTACAAAATGCCCTGAGAAGTCCATGGTACTTCTTACACGCTGTCCTAGAAAATGCCTTGGCAAATCCAGCCCTCCTCACATTTGTCTAGAAAATTCAATATCCTAGTGAGGAGACTTGCAGAAAAGACTGGGGTCGGGGCCGAGGCTGCTGGGATGCCCCTGGAGTTTTCTCTTTGAATCCTCAGCGTTCTTGCTGTGAGTGCTCCTAGGGCAGCTGCTGGCTCCTGGGGACTCTGATGCAGCAGCCAGAGTCCCATGCTAAACTTACCATTTTCTGGCTGGTCCTTAATGTCAGCATCACTTGGCTGGCTGGGACTTTCAGATTGACTTGAATCTGAAAAACATAAAAAATACAGCCAAAATTACAGGATCTGTGAGAGAAAGTGGATCAGAGGTGCCAGACTTTCTCAAAAGGTTCGGCCTAGAACCCAAGAGTGAGGATGTCAGGAAAATGACGTGATGAATGAAAAGACGGTAAAGGAAAAGCGGGAGGGGGCAGGTGCATGAGCCTTTAGCGCAAACACCCAGTTTGCCGATGCGTCCTGTAGTTCCTCTGTGCTAGATCAGTAACTGAAGCTTTTCAGAACCATTCTCCAAAGGAAAGGTGGTCCCCAACTCACTTCCTCATTACTTATATACTGGCATCTGGTAATGGCTTCATCCTCCATCACACACCTCTGAAGCTTGATTCTGACCATAATAAAGGGCATACTTTGAAGCTGGTACTGAAAAGTCCAGACAGCAGCACAGACTACAGACTCACGCCACTCAATCCCAAAGTTCTAGCTCATGTGCTAAAGTAACCAGTGCCCAGACAAGGCTTCCTGAGGCTCAAGCTTCCCTGCAGCACAAATGCTTTCCTGAAGTGGTAGGTATCAACCTGGGAACCTCAGAAGGGTTTGTTAATAAAGGCAGGATCTGCTAAACCTTTGCAAAATTTAATTATTTCTTCTTTTAAAATATCATAATTTTTGAACTTAAAGTTTTTTTTCCATTAAGTTAACTTCTAAGTAAGATAGCTTAAAATAACTTTTTTTTTCCAGAATGAGACAAAATGAACTTTCAAAAGAACTCCACAGAATTAGAAGCAAGTGTAGTTAGTGATATGTTTGGGAGAAAAGAGGGAAACCGAGGGGCACATCTCAAAGGGAATAAAGCATTTTCAGACATGTAGGCCAACAGACACAAATAATTATTTGAAGTAAATATATTAAAAACCTCTATATCTGAGGAAAGGACGGATTCTAACTTTACCTGATGCCACAGCTTTACAATCAGTTATTTTTAATCTGACTGTGCTTCAGCAAGAAGCCAATACTCAGTCAAGAGTTACAGCATGTAACCATGGCCAAACCGGAAGTGTCATGACATTGGGACCTAGCCACAGCATCCCTTCTCTTTCCTGGAGAAACTATATCAAGAAGTGGGACTCCCAGGGACTTTTCACCTAGAAATGCTAACCTGTGGTGTTGAAGGGTTCCCCACTTTCAGATAGTAAGTATCTTCATTGTAAGAGAGCACCAGAAGGGCTATGTCTACTTTAGGATTCTCAGACAATACTAACCTGGTAAATACAACAAAAAATTCTGTTGGGTCCAAAAATGAAAAGAAGAGAAGTGATAAAAAGGTTGATTTAAAAACTTAAATCTAGCTTAAGAGCTTTTATATATCATAACAATTGCCATTTGTCATTTGTTACGATAGACAAAACCAGAAATCATAATGTATCAAAAGCCAGTAGAGGAAGCCTTTCAGAGTAAATTGCAAAGGCAGATGTCAAGCCCGTCCCTAAAGTTGGAAATTCAAGTAAACTTATAGTGAGATCACATTTGAAATCCTCATGACAGAAACTAGTATTATAATAGACAATGTAAAAGATAGCTAATTACTCTTTTCTTTTTCTAAGATCCTATATTTTTTTCATTAAAAATTAAAAGGTAAACATTTAAAAACTATTCAAATGTATTTCAAATGAGTCATACCATCATTGCTATTATTTTAGAAAAATCTCAAACCATCAATTACATAAAATTAAAGCAAAGTATCTAAATTTATTTTAGGGAAATTCCTTTTGATCATACACAAAACAAACAGATACAATTTTTACCAAACATGGCATTTTCATTAAAATCATACAAAAAAATATAATCCTCTTCTTGATAGCTTAGCTTAAGTTGTGCTTGTAGCTGTGATATCTTCATAACTAAAAGATTCTCCACAAATCAGTGGAAAACATCTTTTCTGTCAATTAATTTAGATGCACAATAGACAAAGGGACTAAACTATTTATTTATATTAAAGAAAATAGGGATAATGAGCCCCAAACTTTTTTAATCTGATAGTAAATATCTTTATGTTCACTTTTTGTTTAAAACATGTGTTCCCTCACCCCACCTTTAGAGAAACAGTAAACATGAGAAATACAAGCTGAATAGGAGGTATGTTCGAAGCTAGTTTAAAATTCCAAGCCACAGAAAAGCAAGCAGATGAGCGTCAAAGTTGGGCACGGAAATGCTCAGGCTCCCTCTACAAGGGTCCAGCACTGCCCTGAATACTGAGACACAAACACGGGAAGAAGCGGCTAGCCAAACTGGGATCGAGCGTGAATTCTCAGTTTTATTCAAAACCCGGAGAACGTACCACCCGAGGCTGTCAAGCTAAACTATTCTATCCCAGGAAGGCTCAAGCAGAGCCAAGGCTCCACATGAAAACCCGGGTGCCCTAAATCTTTCGATAATTATTCTCTACCCGTCCTGGTGCAGTTCCACGAGGAGGAGACACAGCCCCTTTCTCCAACGTAAAAGGTCACAGATGCTGTTAAGTACAGAGCCAACCTTAGGACCAGAATTACAAATTAATTTCTACCCACACACAATGGATACAAATGAAAGACCTCTTAAGCATTTGCGTTGAAATGATACCAAAATACTTATTTTACTTTTCTCTTTTATATACTTTTTAGAGAAGTGAGAACAAACTTTATGTCTTTCTGTTTGGGGCACTTATTGTGTGGTGGCTTGATTTCTGATGACTTGAAATAGTTAGAACCCCTCAAAACAAATTTACTTGCACAGAGTGGGATGGTTCGTTCACACAGGGAGCCCCCCAATCCTCATGCACCAGATCGGTGACTTTCCTTAATGGTTCCTTGGTTAAAAGCCAAAGGATTTGCATTTTACAATGAGTATTACTTAAATTTTACAATGAATATTACTTAAAAGGTATCTAATGATGGTGTTGGAACACTGTTGCAGGAGAGTAGGAGTTACCTATTTCTCTCCATAGCTGCGGATCTGTTTGTTTTTCTTGTTTGTTTAATGAACCTTAAACATCAATCTAACCTTGAAAAGTGATACTACCTTTGGTTTTAAACAATTTATGAGCATACATTTAAGACTATAATAGACAGGGTTTGCATATTGAAAGCTAGGTTAAGCCCTCTTAAGTGAACTGGTAGCCATCTTTCTGTGGGTTTTTATGGCTTCCACAGCTATATTGCTGCAGTACTCAAAGGTAGTCCACTATCAATATAATTGGCAGAGAAAGAATAAAATAAGTCCTAATGTCGACATATTGATCTCTGCTCCTATAACTTGTCTTGAGTTTGTAACTTATATCCATATCCAATCCCTGCAAACTTAAGTCCCATCCCTTAGCGGAATGCAATGGAAGACAAAAACGTTACTGTGTAAAGTGAAGAGGGAAGAATGTAGATGTCACGTCCCTATATTTTATATTAATTTAACTTCTTGAAAAGGTGGCATATTGCCAGGCTTCCCTGTCCTTGACCTAGAATAAGTCCCTGTCCCTCTGATCCGTCTTTCACTGTGCACACATCTCTCTTGGTACAGCTGATGGAAACTGTGGTGGAGACTCAAGCTCCTGCCGAGAGTCACTTCCTCTCCTGTCTCCAGGCCCTTTGATGGGCTGCCTGGCCCAGGGCACAGAGTTCAGTGACTGCTCAAGATATGAACTCCCAGCTCTTGTTCCGCTCCTTAAGACAGGGCAGCTGCCAGTGACAGCATGTCTCCGAAAAGTATATGGTCATCCATAAAGGGAGTAGGACTTAGGAACTGAAAACAAAGGGAAGGAAAGTCATTGTCTCTACTGTGTATCCCCCTTTCTGGGGGCTGGTAAGGGGAGGCGAGGCACACCCCTCTGACATGGGGTTCTCTGGAAACTGCATAATGGAAGTAGGCTGGAGACAAGCACCTTGGTGACCTGCCAGCACAGAACACAGGCTGAGCTGGGGACACCGACCAACACCCAGAAGGCCCTAAGTGTACACAGGCTATAAAAGCTCACCACTGGTAGGAACATTTCACATACTCAGATGTCCAAGGGGGAAAGGCTGTGTGTTCTCCTATGGCCGCAGAGTACCTTGCAGGCCTTCAGATTGCAACCGAGAACTAAGCACAGCAGAGCAGGCCTCCCTTCCCTAAGTGTCCCAGCAGAATTCCCACGCAGCCAGGGCAACATTCACACAAGCCTATGAACCACGAAAGCACAAATCTTGGTCTTTAGAGAAACAATTCAGTCTAAGTTTCATGCTATCAACACACACGATGATTTGCCTAAGGCTGAGCCTTCAAAGCTTTTGCTAGAATTTGTTCTCTAGTTCTTAATCTCCCAAACTGAAAGACAGTAAGAAGATACTAGAAGGCATCCATACACACACAAAAACATGAGCCAGTCCAGTGCAAGAAGGTAAAACTTTTGTACCAAAGAATCAGAGTTCTCTATCACCTAAATAAACGAGACTCAATGAGAAGATTGGACACTGTCCTGAAAACAAGTGAAGGGCTGAGGGAATTCCAGGGTGAAAGAAAGGAGGAGAGAGCTGGCTTGGACTGTAATCAACAAAGGCTTTCTGCAATTGTAGCTAATAACAACTTTAGAACTTAGGGAAGTTTCTGTCTTTATGGGGTGAGAAGGTGACTCCTTTGTAATAGAGTTGGGTTAAATAATTCACCTTCTATATCTGCATAGTTAGAATAGGAAAAAATACCTGTCTCTAACAGTAAAGGGTCAACATCACTTTTGTGCTTTGATCTATTCCCACATACGTACAGTAAGGGAAGCTAGAAGATGAAATGGTTATGACAGTCACAATTTGCTAACTGGCTCTCACAGTTGCTGTTATTAAAGAAATCATTGTTGTAATGCTATATTCAGAAACAGTGTCAGAGTCAGGCGGTAGTGGTGCATGCCTTTAGTTCCAGCACACTTGGGAGGCAGAGGCAGGTGGATCTCAGTGAGTTTGAGGCCAGCCTGAGCTACAGAGCAAGCACCAGGACAGGCTTCAAAGCTACACAAGTAAACTCTGTCTTGGAAAACCAGAGAGAGACAGAGGAGAAATGCCCCTCAACTGAAGAATGGATAAAGAAAGTGTGGTACAATCACACAATGGAGTACTACACAGCAGAAAAGAATACTGACATCTTGAAATTTGTAGGCAATGGACAGATCTAGAAAACATCATATTGAATGAGATAACCAGACCCATAAAGGCATATATAGTCTATACTCACTCATAAGTGGCTTTTAGACATAAAGCAAAGAAAACCAGCCTACAGTTCACAATCCCAGCGAACCTAGACGACAATGAGGACCCTCAGAGAGGCATACATGGATCTAATCTATGGGAAGTAGAAAAAGACAAGATCTCCTGAGTAAATTGGGAGCGTGAGGATCATGAGAGAGGGTTGAAGGGGAGCGGAGAGGTAGGGAGTGGGGTGGAGAAAAATATATAGCTCAATAAAAACAATAAAATAGAAATACTGCCTGTTTTTTTTTAAAATAGAATTAAGATCTTAAAAACAAAAGAACTATTTGTGAAAACATGAGAATATAAAGTGTGGCTGCCCGGGTCATGCAGAGACACTCACGGCTTAGAGCGAAGCATCGAAGAATGCCACACAGTCAGCTAAGCAGAATGGTCTGGTGAAGGACGAACAATTTTGTAACATTATCGCTAAGTCTGAACCACAGAAAACACAGAAAAATGACTAGCACTCCTAGAGAATGTACAGAATCCTTCATGCACAACAAATAACCAAAGCGATATTTCAGGTCAATTCATGTACACAACCGTGACTCACCTAATGAAAAATTAACGTGCAATGACCTAGTTCTTAAAATAGATAAATGGCGGGGTAAATCATGGCATGTGCGTCTTCTTAAGCACTAGAATGGAAACACTTCACGATTCTTTGAATAGGAAGTATTATCTTTACACTAAGACACAGAATCTGGTCTCTATAATTTTTCCTAGTGGGCCAGAACTACGTGTTTTGTGCTAAGTGAATTGATTACATAATGGGGAGGTGAGGCGGGGAGAGCCCGCTCCAGAAGGGCCTGGCTAGTTTGCACATGTTGTAGTCAATGGAGAGAGAGCAAAGGCTGTGTTTGTGCAGCAACTACTTGGAAGGGGTCCACCAGACCACCCCGGGGCTGCCAGCTGCTCTGGAGATCCGCTCTTGAGCCACACCCGTGACTGGCATTTTCAAAGACCATATGAGACTGCTGTGTAATCTGGCTTATTTTCTTCCCCCAAACTTCTTTTTGTGATAGTTTTCTGAATAAGAAACTTGTGAAGCATTAACTTTACAGGAATTAGACTTTGGGCATTAATGCTGGTATTGGAAGCCCATCTGTTGAGCCAGGGTTGTGTGTGATGACGCGGCTGTTGAGGGTGAGTAGTGCGTAACTATCTCATCACTTACTCTCAAGGTGCTAAATTCCATGTGCCTGCGGAGGCTGGGGAATGATGCAGTTTTAACATGTTGAGAAAAAATTAAATGGAGTAACTCCTGTGAACTGACAGTTAGGGTGAGTCATGTCTTAGCTTTAAAAGCCATGAATTCATTCACTCTAGAAGCAATAACAATAAAACTCACTAAGGTGTCAGTCTTCATAACAGGTGGGCTTCAAGGAATCTTTTCCTGTGAAATCAGTGATAGGAAGCTAGTGATCAGAAAAGACAGAAGGAATTTCTCAAATTTCCTTTGACAAGGATTTATTCCTAAAAATCACTATAATATTTACCCAAATACTTGAATCATATTTTTCCCACGAGAGGAGCATACTGACATGCAATGGTGACCTGTGGTTTAATTCAGAATTCCCATCACTGAGTCAACTTGGCCACCCACTCCTCCCAAGTAAACAAAGGTCTATGTAAAAAGTGTCATTATAAAACTATTGCGAATCAGAATTGTAATCAACTCTGCCTGTTGCTCATTATATAGTATGTTCGCAAAGTTGTCTATATACTTGAAAACAAAGCAAACCATCATCTCTGTTCTCTAAAGCAGAAAGGGTTCCCATGTACGACCGTGTCCTAAAAATAAACCCATCCAGTGAGTGCTGTGCACAGACAAATTGAAATCTTATGTGTCATTATTCATACATGTAATGTTTGTGAATCATCTTAGGACCAAAGAATTCTCTGCAGAGGGCATGCTGTTCAAGTGTGGGAGCAAGACAGTTCTTGCATTTGTACTTCACTATTGAAGAGAGGATCTTACAACCATCTCAGCTACAGAACTTAACTTCCTGTATCTTAATTTCCTCATCTATAAAACAGGTTCATTACTAGTCATCTAACTCAATAGGACTGTGGCATAGATTAAGCAATATAGCACACTCCCCCCCCACACACACACATACAACTTTTTTTTTCTTTTGAAATTTATAGATCACAAGCAACAACGTATTTCAGCCATCCAGGTCTTCTCATTCAAGCAACTTTTTCACTTTTAAAAAGTCAACCCCACTTACACATGATGTGGTTCTGGTATAACAGCGTTATAAACCTGGTCCTAAAGAAAGTGTCTCCACTCCCCCCTGGTGGGGGTTGTCCTCAATGATGGAAGTGTCAGGCTCACCTTGCGGGCACTTACTTCAGACACACTCTTGTGTGCAAAGTCTGTTTTCATGCAACATTTTGTCTGAGCCTGTAAGTAGTCACTGTGGTAGCTATGGAAGTCTGTGTAACAAGATGCAAGCAAATGACTTCCCATGAGCCTTTGCAGCAAACTGTACCAAGGGGGAGAAATCTTTATTACCTTACCAGCCAGAAGTTTCCTCAAAAGTTAAGAACCCTGAGCTAGATCATGTTACTGAGTTTCAGGGGCTCGGGAATGCACTCCCAGCTTGTGGCCTTTGTATTCTGAGCCAACCTGGTGCGGTAATTCTGTCTGTCAGACAGTGAGGTCTGGGTGCTCAGGCCATGTGAAGACCAGTGGTATCCATCAGCCCATGGAATAATCTGTCAGTGGCAAAACCCCAAACCTCTGCATTGTAAGAAGGCCAGCCAATGGAGGCCACCACAAAACCTTGGGAACTTAAACAAAACAAAACGACAGCTTTAACCATTTGCCCGTCTTTGAGAAACCTTTTCTACTTTCGCTGGACAGATTCCTGACATGAGGGTGAACCTGAGCTACACACAGAGCGAACTGTGGGACTAACAATGTCCAGCCTAATTTTCAAAATCAGGGAGCTGCTCAAACAAAATAACAGAAATGATTCCTTCTGTATTCTACGGCTTAGACTGCAGCCTTTTTTCCCCCCTTTTACTTCTAACTTAGCCATTCTTCAAAATAGCTATACGAGAAGAGGTACGCAGTATTTTCCTTTGCTTTTTATTCCCCCCCCCTCCTCTGGTTTTCAGGGTTTAAAACTCTTTGTGAAGGAACTGGACTGGTGTGCAGCTTGTCCTGGTAGACAAAATAAACCCGTCAGGACTCTGCTTGTTTGTATTCTCCTCAGTGGCAACGTATGCATCAGCAGCTAAAAACAAAGAAACTTTTTAGCTGCTCAGAAGATGCAGAGGCTTCCCAAACAAGGGAGGGGAGGGGTAGGGGAGAGGAGGGTGGGGGTGGGGCGTCCAGAAAAGTCTGACAGTCCATTCAATATAGGGATGATGGCTATAATGCACCCAGGTCCCCTCGCTGATTAAATATGCATTGGCACAGTTTTGATCGATGCAAGCCATGGCTCAGATGACACACCTGCAAAATCTTGAGCACAGAGCTCCCAGGAAGAGGGAAAATACAGTCTTGTCTCCTTATCTTTGTTTTCAAAGGCTCTCAATTTCTGTGCTTAGATATCTAATTTAATTCTCTCACCCCTCAGCAAACTGGATTAGGGAAGTCAATACTGCCTTTGTGCATGGCAGGAAAACACGGCTTTCCTCTTATTCAATTTAGCTATGACCTTTAGACAAAGATAATGACAACTGTCTAAAAGTCCAGTTAAGGTTTGAAGAAGAGGGTTCTGCCCCCAGGGTAGGGCTCCCTAAGAATTTGGGGAGACCAGATAGCAGGGGTTACTGTGGCATTTTCTCTCCTAACAAGGAATAATGAAGGAAGGGGCGCTGAGAAGTAATGAACAGAGTCAAGCCGAAAGCATGGCAGGCAGGGCTGAGACACCTCATCTTAAGTCTCTGACAAGCTGTGAGTGAGAAGGGAGGGGCAGTGGTGTCTGAAGCGCACCGACTCTTAATGAGCAGACTGCTGATTCTGCAGTTGGGAGAATCACAGAGGTTCCGTCTCCCTAGGTGGAGGAGTTCCCACACTGCTAGGGATGGAAGCAGAGGTTGAGGCAAGCCGAAGATCTGCAGGGTAACCATGCTCACACCATTGCTCCTTGCTAAAGGAGAAAAGGGAATGGACCGTCTTTCTGAAACGACCCTGGCTCCTTTTCGCTGGTCTTTGGGTCTGGTCATTCCGTCCAGCCGTCTGTGAATTCGGCACCTACTACACAGCTTCCACTTTCTATCCCATGGGACAGATGGTGAGAAAAAGTAAAGAATCACCCCTGAAGCTCTGAGTCAGCCAGGACAATGGAGCAAAACAGATTCTGTTAACTTCGCAATGGAATCCTGGCTCCTGGTGCTTGAGGCAGAGGAGGGACTGTGTATGTTTACAGCTGTGTTTCCTTCTTTCCTGATGTGGCACTCTGGGCAACTAACCGTACCTTAGTAATGTTATTTACAGGAGTCTGGATCCTGACTATCAGGTCATGGCTGAGGTGACCATTTTTAGTGAAACAGAGAGGGGGTTAGGCAAAGTGGTATCATAGGTGAAATGTTATGTGATCACTATAAAATTGATATGGTTAGAAATGCTGTAAGCTATTTAAATAGTCAAATAAACAAACAAAACACCAGACTGTGTATAGCAGTAACACTCGGATTCATGGTAGAGAGTGAAGAACCATTCATTAATCTGACCTGGGTCCTCTCTTTCAGAGATGGTATATGTGGCAGAGGGTGTTCCACAAGAAAACTTGGGTTCCAGACCCTTCCTGGCATCTCTTCTAGCTGTGTGGGGCTGGGAAGCCCTTTGCACCCCTTAACTCATCCTAACTGGACTCTGAAGACCTTGAAGGTTGGATTGTGTGACATAATGTGCCTTGTTGGTTATGGGGAGTGATCAGGCTCTAACTGTACACTGCATGGAGCCAATTTTCACAGTGTATCACTTGGGCTATTTTCATGTGATTTCTTTCCTGTGGCAGATAGCATACTGCTAGGACACACATTGCTTTCTGGGCTACGACATACAACTGGTCCTACCCTGGATGATGACAGTACCAAAGATGCTTGGGGGTAAACTGTCTGGCGTTGAGAGGACTGCATGACTGCAAGACCGATGCTTTGCCTGTTGAGAACCAACCAGAGGGCTACTGTATGGCCCTAAATCAACCATATTTTCCCCCCTTACACATGTAAATTCGCACTTTATACGCTAGAAAAGCTAACAACAAGGGAGGTCGTCTGCCTTCAGAAAATTTTCCCAGCTCTCAGATTCGGCACTTGAACCAGATCCTTAGTAACTACATTGCTAGTTTGGTTGCAGTCAAGGCAGGGCAGCCCGTCTCTCCAAAGGGACTCAAAGGTACCTGTTCACTGTTGCTCACAGTAAGTATGATTTAAAATAACATGCATGCAGTTCTCCTTGCAAATCAAAGACCATCTCTTCTTTACTTTATCAATGACCAAAAATAGCTCACTAAGAGTTTTAAGTGTTTATCTTCAGTAACTTGGCCAACCCCTGACCACTTGAGCCCTTAAACAATGTTTTCTCTTCATATCTTGACCCATTATGCCACCCAGAAATCTAAACCAAACCAAAACAAAACTTATTTTGTTTTTAAAAACTACTAAATAAAGAACTTAGGCAAGTTGTAGGCCTAGAATTTAGGACAACATCACTTTCTTTAAAAAAAATTGGTTTGTTTATCTATTTTTATGGGTTTTGCATATGTATGTATATGCACCATGTTCATGCCTGGTTCCTGTGGAAGTCAGAAGAGGTGGGTGAATCCCTTGTGAGGCATCATGTGGGTGCTGGAAAGTGAACCCAGGTCCTTTGCAATAGCAACATGCGCTCCTAACCATGGAGCCATCTTTCTAATCCCAACACTACAATTACTTTAAATTGTGTGAAGAATGGAACATAGCCCTCACGCATGCCAGATATTCAGTGTGCCATTGAGCTATACCCCTAATCCTATTAAAAATATTTCAGAGATACTTTCTCAAACATATATCTGTAAAATAATGTGATCTCAACTCCCACGTTAACAGTCAGTTTTCTCCTTGTCTTTGGGGCCTGTAATACAAATGTTCACCATATAGCTATTCATTTGATGAACCCTAAATGTTCCTTCATCGGTCTCCCCAGTATTATTACCACAGCCAGTTCAGGTGGAATCTAAGTCTTTCAAATTTCACCCACCTTCAAGTGAAAATAGTCATATTTCGGGCTTCCGCATCCTTATGATAAATGATGCAAATGATTTAAGTGAATCATTCCACTTTTTGGAGTTCCCATTTGGAGTCTACCATGGCTTTTTCCCCCTGACATATGCAGTGCTAAGTTATTTAAAATTAATTGCAGTACAATATTTTAAAGTTTCTTCACATGGTGCTAATCTCAAGTGCTTTGGATCTTTGAACCATACTTGGAAGACATCAAGTTCGGCATATCCTTCTAGCAAGGAGCAGATGAACATCCTAAGAAGATTAACCAGTGGTCCTGCATGAACTTTAATCTAGCACCGAAGCAAGCTTCACCGGATTATAAAATTTCAAAAATGTGTGAGTTGGTACAAAGCAGAAAACTGCAAACACCCCCACATAACAAGGAATAGGAAAAACAAACTTAGATAATGAAAACCCATGAGTTCACGTAATTAGATCTGAAATCCTGAAAGGCTTTCCAAAATCCACCAGTAGTCACAGGGGCCATGGGCACAGCCTTTCCCTCCATCTGCGTTTCATCCTAACGGTCCCGCCAGTTTTCACTATGGGGCACAGTCTCCATGTTTCTCCTCTCTTACTTCCAGTAGAAGTAAAAGCATCCCCACTCCCCACTCCCACCACCACCCAGTAACTCATAATGGAAAAGCAACTTTGCTCGGTAAAACCCGAATTTAAAATGTCTTCCAAACAACGTGGTAAGTTTGTGTAGGATTGGTCACATGAAGTTTCTCAGGATATATGTGTTTAAAAGCTGTATTTTTTAAAGTATTATTACCCAGACTTATTTTAGTGAGAAGTTATGTGTACTTGGTGGTCTCTTCTTAATTATGTCTATATCGCACCAAATAACATACATTCTGGTTCGCTCTTCAAAAGTCAGCATGGATCCCATCACTCGTTCCCGGAGGAAGAGCTTCTTTACCGTGGGCAGTTTCAGGAGTAAATCGGTTCTTATCCCAAGAGCGAAGCGCTAAGAGACTTAGTCCCAAGCAGCCCAGGACTCATCAGAACCCACCTGTTCAGCTCGTTCCTTATAAAGTGCCTACTACCCCTGTCAGCCACTCATGGAATTTCTAGACGTCCAAAGCCTGTCTAACATTTGCCAGTGTTAGAAGGAGGAGGTGGAGATTTCTATAAACCACAAAGGGCTTATTTGTTTATTTTACATTCAACAAATCTCTTGCCTCTAGCTTTTTATGTAGCTTACTTTTGGTAAAAGTGAACGCGCAGGGAAAACAAAAACACTTAAGCAGAAACTACTGCATTAGTGGTGTGTGCGAACAAAGGTGGGCTGTTCCACCTGCCAATCCCACCCCATTTTCACAAAGCTCCTCCCACCGCTACTTGGCTCTATGATCAATTCTTTTTAATTAAAAAAAGTACATGAACGTGTGTGTTGTTACTCATGTCTATAACACACATATGTTATATCACACACACACACACACACACACTGATGTCATGATGTGATGCAGCCGAGGAGACTCTTGTCAGAGCTGGGGTCACAGTGTTTAGATTTTCAGTCTCCAATCATGGGTCAAGCCTGTAGAGGCCGGAGATTGGTGAGTGTCTTCCTCCATCACTTACACTTATTGATGTAAGGTGTCTAGCTGAACCAAGAGCTCACATAATTAGCTAGTCTAACTAGTCAGCTTGCTCTGGGATGCCCTTTCCCTGCCTCCTGAGTGCCAGGACGGCAGGCAGCATCCACCCTGCAGGCAGTTACAAGGCTGCTAGGGAGCTGAGCTCCAGTCCTCACACATGCTGAGCCATCCCTCCCATCCCTATGGCAGCAATTCTCTCCTTTAAAAACAGGTGTGTGTGTGTGTGTGTGTGTGTGTGTGTGTGTGTGTGTGCACGTGTGGGGGGGGGGATGCCACAGAATGTGCTTTATATAGGTCAAAGGGAAGTCTTTGACTGGTTCCCTTCTTCTATCTGTTCATGGGACTTGGACTCAAACTCAGACCACTTGAGTACCCAGCACGTTCCCATCAGGGACGACGCAGTGATTCTTGACTCTGACAGGATTAGCAGCCAGGTCAGTGAGGTAATCAGGCTTGACATACCTTTTTCAATCCTGTCTTCTATTAATTTGGGGATTAGAAAAATAATAAAACAAAATCTTATTATAAATATTTTTATCTTGTTTTTGTTGTTGTTGCTTTTTATTTTTTTTTCTCCAGGAACTAAGCAGAGGTATCTGTTGAGCGGGTGACAGAAACAACAATTCTAAGTAAGATAAAAAGTTTAACTGCAGCCAACATAGGAAAAGCTAGAAATTATCCAGGAATGAAGGTGGCCTGGTGTCCCCATCACATCTGTGAGTGACTAGGTTGGTGAATTGTAGGAACCATCGTTCCTCAGTCTATCGTGGGGATGGTGGGAAGGCATGGGAGTTTCTCTTCCCTTCCTGTTGACTAAGCAGGCATCACGGCTCAAACAGCACACTACCCCACCGGAGACTTCTCATGCTAACAGCAGCTAGGATCCCCACACAACTTGTCCCCAAAGGAGTCGTGTGTCTATATTGGAAGCTCACTCTACCTTGCAGCAGGGCTGGGAGGTGTCAGGACCTCTGAAAGGTGAGACCTGGTGGGAAGTAGCCATGCCAGTGGGAAAAACAAGCAAGCTGACACAGGACCTTTGAGACCATGATGAACTCTGACTTCTGATAGTCCTTCTGCCTTGCCAGTTGAGATCGCCATCTTGTATAATACCTGCTATGATGTCATGAAGTGATGAAGCTAATGAGACCCTTGGCAGAGCAAGGCCAAGTTTAGATTTTTTTAGACTCCAAAATCAAAATCTGCTTTCCTAAGTTATCCAGCCTCTGGTGCTTTGTTATTGTATCAGAAAATAGGTTAAAGCAGTATTTTGTGGACAATTGTTTCTTTTTACTTTTACTCAAATAAATTTAAAAACCATCACATTGATTCTATATTTTAGTTTTTATATATTTAATGATCCCCCTTTCTTGTTTAAGTGGGGGGTCTTAGTCAAAAAGTGCTAAGCCCTTATCACAAAAGCAACTTCATGCCACAATATTGCAAGTATTTTGGCCTGCAACTGTTCTTAAAATCAGCACACAATCTGTTATTAATGCCACCACCATGGTGGTAGTGTAGTGACATGCTTAAGGTGTGCAAGACAGTTCAAAAAGAAGAATTTGAAATGAACAGAGAGTAATGTCTCACCAGCAGACACAGAAGTAAATTATCGACACTGCTAACACTGATGTCATGGTGAAGAGAGGCAAGAGCTAAGAAATTTCTTTTACAGGAGTTGGTATGTAAGTGGAAATTGGGAGCAAAGCAAAAAGATCTCATGGGCTGCTTTTCCCAGCCAACCAGAAGTCCCTGTTGTGATGCTCTGAGGGCAACGTCTTGCCCTCCCCAAGGACACAATGCAGAAAGCACGGGTAAAAAAGAAATTCATGAGGAACCTCAAATGTTATTCAACATTTTCAAGCAACTACGATATGTCAAACAGACCACATGATGCAAGCACGTTTAAATATAAGTTTCTATTTCTGTTTTAAAATAAAAAAGATCAGAAATACGAATCCAGAAAAGCAAAATCTCTTGCAGGTTTCGAAGCATATACAAACCCTGGCAAAAGAAAACACTGTTCACCGCCGCCATCTGCTTCCTGGCGCTGAGGAAACTTTCCTCACAGCCACGGTTTCTTACATTATAAAACCCACTAATTAGTTTTGTTGTAATAAGAAAAATAACCTTTGCATGGAAGGCAGAGAGCCAGCTCGCTTTTTCTCTTGTTATTGGCTGCACCTTACGGTACAAGGTCTGTAACACTGCACGTGAAGCTAACCTCTGATCACTCCTCCACCAGAGCACTTCATTATCCCGCGGAGTCTGTAGGACTCAGACTTGAGAGCATCCTCCAGGAAACCTCGGAGGTATTTGGCTTAGCACCTCCTCAGAGAACAGCAGTTCAGAGTCGGGAGACCTGGGTTCCAGAGTGAACCATTCGAAGTTCGGGCTTGTTAACCTCATGGGAAGGCAGTGCCCCAAGTTAACTTGAGATTTCCCTTAGAATGCTTAAATTCTTTGAGCACAAAATAATTCTTTCTTACAAATTACAAGTCTCAAGAAACTAGTTATCAAAAAGAATAAAAAAAACATGCAATGTCTCTCTGACCAACCTGAAAAAACTGGGGTGTCTGCACACACTGACTAGATGTTTTTTATTATTAATTATTATCTAGATTCCTGTTTTTTTTTCTAAAGAGAGAGAGAGGGAGAAAGAAAGGGTGTGAGTTTGGGTGGGTTGGAGATTGGAAGGATCTGGGAGAAGTTGGGGGATGTGAATCACAATATATTGTATGAAAGAAGATCTATTTTCAATAGTGAATAAACAAAAACACAACAACAACAAAATGAATAAAAACACAAAACTAGCAATTCTGTTGTTTATCAGATCTTTCTTGTTATCAACACTTTGGACAAATAGAGTTTTTCTCCTGTATTTTAAAGATGTAAACAGGTTAATAAGCATGTACATCATAAAAACCAATGTTACTATTAAACAATCAAGGAAATGAAAACTCTACAAGAACTCCTTGGAATATACTCAAATAAATGCCGTAACACTCCAACTGGGTTTTCATGAGCACCCACTGGGCGACCTGTCTATTGTGAGCACTACAGATACGGTATACAACAAAGGCCTCCCTGCTCACGGACAACATCCCACCTCTGAAGACCTGGTTCAACTATTTCCAATACAGGACCACTCAGAGGACCAGGGGACAAAGGGAATACAACCAAAGGTAGATTACAACCAAGGATGTGATGGCAGGGGAGCACCAGGGAGTGGAGGGGCACAGCACTAGAAAGAGTCATTAAACTAGAGGGGCAGATAACAAGCAGGGAAAGGTTGGATAGTACAGGGGTGGGGCGGCACTGGGAGAGGGGGCAGTATCGGGGGCAGGAAGCACCAGGGGAGGGGGGCAGCTCTGGTGTCAGGGGTGATAGTACCACATAGGTGGGAAGGACGCAAACCTGGTGCTCACCACATTTCAATCATTCCATGTAGAAATAAAATAAATAAGTGAAAATATTTTCTAAAAAATGAAAATGGGCATTTCTTTTTCAGAAAGTCATGTGAGGCCTGACTGGCTCAAACCAACCCTCTGCCCTTAATGAGCTAGTTTATTGGCTCAAAACCAAACCTTCCCTCTCCCATCTTCCCGAGTTGGTTCTGCAGGCTCCAACTTAGCTGGATTTTAAACCCACACTGAACTACAGGATAATCTATAGTGAACTCAAGAGCCCTTCAGTTTGGGGAAT
Source organism: Microtus pennsylvanicus (assembly GCF_037038515.1). NCBI lineage: Eukaryota > Metazoa > Chordata > Mammalia > Rodentia > Cricetidae > Microtus > Microtus pennsylvanicus. The sequence goes on along the minus strand of NC_134591.1, from coordinate 34,251,242 downwards.
GAGAGACTCGGACCAAGTTTCACAGACCTGCTGGTATTGCAGGAATAACTCCGTCATCTCTACTGCAACAGTCTGTGACGTGATCACTCACCTCAAGGACACCGCCCATCAGGTTGGCCAACTCTGACTTGCCATTAAAATGCATTTGTTCAAACTTTTAACACTTCACTACGCAGCTCTCTATCCATCCTTGGAAAGGATCTTGGTGGATTTGTACAGGTCAGTGTTTGCCTTCACATTCTTGGGCATGAAAAGTGGCTCCATGCCTTCCTAGGACCTGACAGTCACGTTAACACAGCACAGATATCTGCTCGGAATCTCCAGGATAATCCAGGGCAGAAGAGGAGACTCTTGGCAGACTGAATCGGTCCTTCTCCTGGCTCCCCACCTTGCTGACTGAGGGGGACCTCTGTTCCTGCTTCATTTCTCACTGCCTGTAATTCCCATCTGTCTTCCCAACAAGGTAAGAGCCCCAGAGGGCGCCGGGCTCCTGCTCACCTACATAAGCACTGTACACAGTACAAGCGAACTGGGGGTGGGAGTGGGGGCTGGAATTGAGAAGCAGAGAATGGAGGGGCCAGTCTGGGCAAGGTGATGAAGCCAGAGTGATCCCTGAGATGGGTCACAGGCTTTTCTGTCTCCTAGGAGAAACAAATTCCAGCTAGGGAAAAACAAAAAATAAGAAAACAAAAACCAAAACAACAACAACAATAAAATTATATTTCCTGGTAAGACTACAAAATTCCTCAAATGGCAAAATACAGCGGGGTAGTTGCCCTGGACCAGAGCTGGGCATTGTCTCATTTAACATCCACAATTATCTTACTTGATAAGGTGATATTTCAGACACGATCCCATACAAACAGAATCGACAAGGGAAGTAAGGAGTCTACTCAGAAGACATTTCTAACAATGCTTGGCAAATATTTAGGATTCAGGTCTTTAAATAAAGCATTTTCTATGCTTGAGGCAGAAGAGCAGTAAAGTTTGGCCAAGTACTGCTCACTGTGTGTCCTCTCGGGTCTCTACAGGGAACTGTGAGAGCATGTGCCACGAGGTGACTATGGCTTCATCCTCATTTCAGAAGTCCTTTCCTATATGTCAGGGATCCAGAACATGCTATAGCCAGGCAGAAGTGGCTCAGCGCTGCGTGGACTGGATATCAACAAAAGCCAGCATATGGAAGCTTCTGTAGACCCGGCCCAAACTGCACGAAAGGTTTGTTTTACTCTCTCCTCCTCTAGTGGGCTTATTAGCACAGGTGTGGGAATTGCACTGGCAGGGTAGGCGGGCTAATGACAAGTAGGTGTTTAGCCCATTTGCCACACCCTAGTCTCTCAAATGAACTGCTTCCATCCTTAGTTTGAGAAAGGCACACTCTCAAATGCGTTTGAATTCTGTTTTTGGAAACCTGACTAGATGTTAAAAATGTCATTTTCCAAATTAACTAAAAGTTCCGAAAATAGCTATTTTTATATATCTGCATTTTATATGATGGTACTTATTAACAGACTGCATTTAGATTTTCATGAAGTAATATGATTTTTAAGACGATAAAATAACAAACACAAAACAGGATAATGAACATATAAGGAAATCTAATACAAATAAAAATTAAGGAAATAATATTTAGATTATGCAAAGAGAGGGAGAGAAAAGGCTTTACTGAGAAAACCCGCATGCTTTCCTGCAGACACTGGTTTACAACACAGTTATCAGCAGATTCCTGTCTTAGTCCCTAAGTTACTTTTATATGTCATCTTTTCTGGGTAACTGAGGTAAAATTAACTAAAAACTTGTTTTCCCTCTGACAAAGTAAGGAAACTGATTTTGAAAAATGAAACTAAAAAGCAATTACTTACAAATTTAAAATAGACCACAAATAGAAACAACGGGGGACTGGAGAGATGCTTCAAAAACAAAGTGCTCAGCATACAAGCACGAGGACCTGGGTTCTGGTCCCCAGCACCCAGCTAAAAAGTGCATCCCTCTAATTCTAGCACTGTAAAGGCAGAGATGGGTGCGTCTAGCGCTCACTGGCCAGCTAGCCTTACAGAAACAGTGAGCTGCAGGTTTGGTGAATGACTGCCTAAAAAAAAATAACATTACAGTAGAGAGTGATATAGAAAGACATCTGACTTTGGCTATTGGCCTCCACATGACCTGCTTATAAATGCACATGTACTAACACACACATAAGCATGAACACAAACATACATGCAAGTGTCAAGCAGGACGGCACCCGGTCCTGTAGCTCCTCCAGGCTGGCGGTAGTACATACAAAGCCATAGCTCATAGACTGCAGCTGTTCTAGCCCTCCTTTCTTTATTTAGAGAGGATGGGAGGTCTGTGTTGAGAGGATCCTTGCCTGCTACTTCACCTAGAATGACACTCTGGGCTTAAGTAGTATGCTAGGTTTATGTGGGGCTCGCTTCCTCCTGGTTCCACATCCTGAGGGCAGGTTAGCAGTAGCCATATCAGCTGAGTTGAGAAACTTGAAGTCCAAATTAAAAGTCAACATCAGCAAGATGGATGGGGAAAGTAGAGCCCCTGGCTCCAAAGGACAGTGAGACCAGCAGGAGAAGTTCTGGGTGCTGCTGAAGATCTTTGCCGACAATGGCGTGACCCACTAGTAATCCCGGTACTTGGAAGGCGGAGACAGAATCCCTGGAGCACACTCTAGGTTTACTGAGAGACCTTGACTCAATAATTGAACAGGAAATGACTGAGGAAGATTCTTTATGCCCTCTCTGGCTTCTATATGCATACACATGTACACATGTGCATGTACCCACTCCATATGCATGCATACACGCATACCACACATACAATTAAATAAATATAAAAATCCTACCAAATCTCTATGTTACCAGACACAACTTTTATTTTTGGCTACAGAAACTCCAGGACAACAGGATGGATACCTAGTAGGCTCTATGAGGTACCAGGACAGGGAGGTAGCTTTTCTTCACTCCAACTGGGATCTTAAGACAATAAAGAACAAAACCTGCCTAAACCCAAGCCTGAGTTTGGGTTAGGATGGGATACCTACTTTCATGATGTAACTCCTAAACGCTCTGACTTTTCCACCCTGGCACCCTGTTAATGTAACCATATTTCAAACGGTGTACTCACCACCATAAGACTGAGGCTACATATGACATGTGTCCTCGGTCTGTTTCCTTTATTATAAGTGTGGTTTTATCTTTCTAAACTTGGGTATCTACCCCATTTCAGAAGGCCAAGCAAACACAGTGCAGAATACAAACAGATTTCAGGCAAATCTGATATGTGTGCTCGATCATTTCTCATGATTGTATACCGAAAGAATCCCTGGCTGCTGAAGATTAAATATTTTTCCAATGCTGGAACATTGAGGCCTCATTTCAAACCATTCCAAGCAAGGAACACGGTGCTGACACAGCGATCGCTATGGTCTTGGAAAGACTGTGGGAAATGTCAAATGTATGGTCCTGGGGCTGACTGGTGGATGGGTTTGTGGTGTGTATGGCGTTCTGTTTTGTTTTGTTTTGTATGCGCTCTCTTTTCTCTTTCAGCCTCTGACAGAAACAGTTCTCTACCAACTTTCTGGCGACCTCCCAGGAAAACAGAAGGAAGCTGTATCCTGTACTTCCCCTGGGATCTAATGAGATACACAGCCCCTGGGCTTCTTTCAGTTTGGACTTTCAGATTGCTAAGCCAGTATAAAGGGGTCCTAGCTGTCACAAACATCACATGGCTGGGGTCACCTGCTGCTCGGGGTTTCTCATGCCAGTTGTTGACATAATAAGCACCCCTTACTCTTTAATTACAATTCACAGTGTGCAAACTATTCAATCTGCTTTAAGGCAGACTGTCTTTTAAATCAACACTAAAATTCTATTACTAAGACAGCACTGACTGAAATGCAGCAGAGCAAGGGCGTGTCCAGGAGGGCGCTCTGGAGATTCTGCCTCTGGGCAGCATTTCCACGACACAGAAAGACGGCGTTGCTGCCCTTTCCTCGGCAGACAGACTGACGGATCTGCTATACAAATACTGGACAAGATGTTTCCTTGGTGCTTTTACATTTGTATGACTATTATCTTTGCTACCTGGGGGTCTTAGCTACTCTAGGTAAAAGAGTTTCCATCCCACAAGATTGCTGGATCGCTGCAGAATAAGGACTTTCTACTCCCTCCAACCCCCAGCGCCTCTCTAAACCCAGAGAAGTGCCTAACAAAAGTTTAACTAGAGCCGTGGCGTGTCAACACTCTATCATTTACTGGATCCTTGTATTTTGCTAACTACAGACCAGTGTAAGCTATATTATTGCAATCAAAACATGAAAGGTCATTCTAAAACAGAGCTCATTTAAAATAATATGACAATACAGGGAGCTGTTTAGAAAGTGCCAACACATAATTACAGTCTTCAGCTTTCTCCAAAAACAACACTGGAAATTAGTTCTAATTCCATCGCAAAGAAAACTCCTATAAACTTAGGTGGGCTAACCTTCCAGTGAACTGTCCCAGCACTCTGGGGATTGTGATCTCATTTTCTTTGCCTGAAATGACATAAGAGGGAGCCCATGAAATGAGCCCGTGCAAAGTATTGTTGTGTTTAAAGTCTTAGTCAAAAGGCTTATTCACCCTCCCAGGATGTCTTGCTCTAAAATGTCACTAGCAACACTGACAAAATCAACAATCCAGCAAAGGAGAATCTGACACTCACAAAATAGCTACGCAGATTTTTTTTCAAAAAAAGAATTATGTCTATCCTTGCCTTAATGGAGGATGTAAGATGTAGCGAGCAGCGTGGAGCCACATCTGATAATCAGCTCCTAATTATGCCTAAAACCTGACTTATGCTATTATCACACAATGATCATCAGCTGCTTGCATATGCGTGGGCCTATGGGCAGTGCCCACCTGGAAATCCGGGATTGGGAGCCCATGCCTACTTAAGGGCTGTGAGAGGTTTGTCTGGAGAGAGAGGGGAAGAGAGGGAAGAGAGAGAAAGTGAATAAAGTCCTGAATAAAACTGCAGTGAGAAGAGCTCCGGTGTGTCGCGTGTCATCCTTGCTGGACGAGGTGGGGCGTGACAGTAAGAGAACAGCAAATGTCACTGAATCAGACCAAGCCAGTCAACAATTATTGGGGCTTCAGTAAGTCGTAGATAACAGTATAAACAACCACCACCAACTAAGACACAAGGCTTATTTTATTAGGATGTGATAGCCCAGTACCAGAGCAGGTACCCCTTACACTTGCCTTTTAAAAACAGCATTTCTTTAGGCAAACATTTAGATATTGCTGTTGGATTCTGTCGTCATACAGACACGCCAAACAATATTATTCCTTATTATTTAAGCTGTTTTAGTCTTCATATGGCTCCCTGCCATCCCCTCAAAGCCACTTGACCTCTACTCTCTTCTCTCTCTCCTTTCTTTTTATGAGATAGGATTTCTCTGTGTAACCCTGGCTCTCATGGAACTCTCCATGTAGACCAGGCTGGCCTCAAACTCAAAGATCTGCGTCTCTCTACCTCCCACATTCTGGGATTAGAGGCATGCACCACCACTGCCCAGCTTGCCCTCCTGTTCTGTAACAGTCTCTGTTTGTTGTCTTGGCTAGTCACAGCAGTCAAGAGGGCAATGAGAAGCCCCAAGTTCTCCATTACATCAGTAGTGAGCCACTCCTGGCCTCCAGCCGGTGCTTCAGTGTTGGTTCATTAATTTGTATCATGTTCTCTAACAGGTATGGCCTACCTTGAGTGTCAGCTCCTAGACCTGTGTTCGCTATGTTTGGGACAGTCTCCAGTCTCATTTGCAACCAGAAACTGACTTGAATTTCCCCAGCTGCTTTTCTGAGCCTGGAACCCAAGCCATCATCTAAAGCACTATGACATGCTGGCTGACTTCACTGATGTTAACTGCCTGTGTTGTTGTAACCCACTCGTCTACTTTTCATTTCTTGATTCTACCCAAATTTGGGCCATTCACCTCCTTCCAGTAAGGCATCCATGTGGTACACTGTACCATAAGGCTTGCAATAAATGTCTTCACACAAACTACAAGCAACCTCTCTTGACTAGCCTGAACTTTATGGAATCCCAAACCAGATTTAACCAACTATGTCAACCACAGTTGGTAATTTCAGGTCTTGACCTTTACAGGTCTCATGTCCTTGGATATGAAATCCATCCGCTGGCTCTCTTTTTCCTCCCTCAACAGGGAGGACACAACACAACCTCTTAACACTCTGTAAAGGATGCGTATATGGAGTGGAGGGAAGTTTTGTCTGTTGAAACCAGCAGACACCTGTTTGTCAAAACACTAATAATGTAGGGGTTCCTTCAAGATGAGATCTGCACACATTTTAGCTTTGTGCACTTGGACAGCCCACAGCCACACTGTTTATGCAGACGTGAATTTCCGAAGACTTACTAGCTGCATTTCTGCAGCATTTCCCTGACACACTCATGCCCACAGGAAATCACAGCATTTCCAGTTTCATTCATTTAAAAGAGAGGTCAAATTTTAAAGTACTTTAAAAATAAGCTAGACCCACTTGTATTTTTTAAATGAATTTCTCGGCCTTTTATAGCTGTCTGACCCGTGCTTGATCTAAGAGAAACTTTGTAACTCACCTTTACTGTCTTTCCCAGAACACTGGCTTACTTCATGAGTTGAACTTTTTCTCCACTGTGAACTTGAAAGCCATTAGTTTGAGAATACATCGGAGAATAGGACAACTGACTTTAAGCACGCAAACACATAAAAGCAGCAGTTCTATGGCATCTAGCAAGTATTCATTTATCTTGCAAGATGGCTCATATTGCTTCCACTGAGAGTCTATCCAAAGACAATATCATCCTAACACTCAGTGAGCGGGTAAAATGAGAAGGAATTGGTATTGAACGCATGATGCTTGAAATGGGATTCAATGTTGACCAAAAAAAAATATTTTCTGGCATTCTGACATACTTCCAACTTCTAGTGGTGCAAAAAATAATATAAAATTATAAGAAATCCATATTGGAATCATCCTTATGTATAGTGGTATATTATTTGTGTTTCAGTAAATAAAGCTTGCCTGAAAATCAGAAAAGCAAAGCAGTCAAGCCACTAGAGAGATCTTACCTCTCTCAAGGCTCAAAGTGGTGATATCCAGTCTCCATGAACCCTCACACTCCATACTACACCGAGTTCCTCTCTCTACCCAGCCATATTGCTCCTGTCTATACCTCCCTAGTGCTGGGATTAAAGGTATGTGATCCCAAATGCTGGGATCATCCATGTGTGAGCTCTGTTTCTCCTTTAGACAGATTCAATCTTGTGTAGCTCAGGGTGGGCTTGAACTCACAGAGATCCATCTGCCACTGTCTCCTGAATCCGGGGATTAAAGGTGTGAGTACCACTACTCCCTGGCCTGTATGGCTGTCTAGTGTGGCTGCTTTACCCTCTGACCCTCAGGCATGCTTTATTTATTAAAACACAAAAAATATACCACAATTCTTAGCAACTGAGTTGAAACTTTTATCCACACAAAAGGAAAACTTAATAGCGAAGTTGATTCCAGTATATTTTTAAAATAATAAAAATAATCATTGCAGATTAGCTCTTGCTACAGTATTTTCTAATCTAATATTTATATCTACTTATATTTTGTTAATTTTTATAATTATCAGAATACAATTACTTATATTGTCACTTAAATTTGAATTATTTTGTTTAAAGATTAATTCCCATTCTAGCATTACTTAATTGAGAATTAAATCAATCATATAAATAATACTGTCAGAGTTTTTAGCCGTTCAAGACTTTTGGGTTACTGTAGCTATCATTTTTCATGTCATCATACTTATGATAAATCTTGTAACACCAAAAAGTCTAACTCTCAGCCCTTTGCTTAATATCAGTATTTATTATCAACCAGACAAAAATGTATAACTGTGCAAATACGATGGTTGTGGTGTGATACCAGCACCCTGCAGTGACTGGCAGCCTCAAAGTAACAACTATGGTCAACACTTTCAGCTGACTGAAACTACACACATAGTTTTATCAGAGACTTTTGCCAAATAAATACTTACCATCCTTATTTCAGATGGAAGAAATTGAGACAGAATTTAAGTATGGAACTCCCAAGCTCTAGTGTCCCCACGTCAACAAGTTTCCCTCCCTCTCTCCTTGTATGTGTTTAAAAGTTGGGAGGAACCAAGGTGATTTTTCTATTGTGTTAGTTAAATACAGCGATATTATCCTATAATAAAGTCTTTAATAGTAAGCATAATTCTTTACAAGGAATCACTTTCAAGCTAAGATTTAACAAATACTTCATAAGATCCTTTTTAATGGCATACTATAAAACCCAAATCTTTGACTTGCTGTCAGAAGAAAAACCTAGAGTGTGTTTCAGGGTCTAAAGTACATTTTGACATGCACAAAGCCAACCTCTGGCTTACCAGCAATGTGGATTTTAATCTGTAGCCCTAATAAAAAGTGAACATTTCAGTCCATCACACAGACCCTTACATTTATGCCCCCTCCCCTCCAGATCATCTGTAGCTGGCCAGGTACTGGTGGGCACAGCGCCCCCTTAGGTAAACAAGGGCTATATGTAAGTTGGCTTTGAGAGCAGAACTCCAGTGGTCAAAAAGCTGTTAAGAAAGGTAGAGTTGGTCCTCAAATCTAAAGTTAAAAATACTTTTGTCTGCTTGCATTTAAGCGGACGTTCTTCTTAGAGGCTCCCCCAGTCTCCATGCCCATAGAAGGCAGTACAGCCCTTGCATATAAATGGGGGCCGTTTTAGCACTTACATTATTACAAATATTGAAAATGGTGCAGAAGCTTTTAGCAATGTACTCTTTGTCTTGTTTCCAGAGAAGCAATCCAATTAAAATGATTATTTTCAGCACAGATGAGCCATACCTTGTACTCAGCACTTCTTACAAGAACTGTGGAAAATAGGTTTGAAAACTTCCATATGTCTTCTGTGTACTTGGACTAACCAAGCATAATTTACAAATATTTTCCTAGAAAAGGAACTGTGTGTATTTTTTTCCTGCCTCTTCCAGTAAGAACCCATCCACGATGATTCCAATCTCCACTGTGTTTTATTCCTTGAGTTCACTATCTAACTCGTGGATCTTGTGTATTCAAACTTGTCACAAGGACATGAAAATGAATGTTATTCATTTCTTTATTTACTCCTTCAGCCTCTCTAGTCACAATGCTGCTGTCCAGTAACAAATGCCCATGCTAACCACAAAGGACAACTTAATAAATGCCTTGGCTGAATTAATTTTCTTAGAGCATCTCTTTGCTTGACCTAACTATAGCATTTGGTTAGTAAGCCTTCAGGCCTTTAGAGATATTTTTCCTTTGAAACTAATTTCTTAGTTTATCATGTTTACAGGTTTTAAGTGTTTTCTTCCCCTTAATTACATATATTTAATTCTTGACATTTTTCCCACCAACAAATATGTATTAAGCATCCTTTATAAATTGCATTTTAAACTTATAAGTAATACTAATAATAATGGAAGGTAAGGGCTTATTTTATTTCTTTAGGTGTATAAGATAGATTGATGCCTTCCTTGTAAGGCATTTGCATGGTTCACCAAAACAACTCTGCCGCTTTGTTCATGTGACTCAAATAAATAATTAAAAGGATATATACTTGTATTGGCTGAATACTTAGGAGTGAGAATCAATTACAACTAAATTGTATGCATGGCCTTCCAATAATATGTCACTTCAGGTGGTATGTGAGTCGGCCTTTCTGTTTGTAAGATCACAAAGGCCAGGCTAGAGCTAAATGTGACTTCTCCACGAGCATTTAGAAGTGGGTGTGCACAAATGTGTGGGCAAGCAGTGGACTAGCTAACTGACAAATTTTCACTTATAAATATCTATATAATTAAGGGCCTTAAAAGCTTTTTTTAAAATACTAGAAATGATCACTGGTTAAGTTAGAGCTGCAGTATGGCCACCCTGTCCACCAGAAAACCTCCTGATGAGTTTTAAAGAGAAGCTTAGGTCAGCTTTAATAATAACCTCAGACTACTTCTCTGCAGCCTGACCACAACAGCCGTAGTACTGAGGCCAGCAGCGAACACAGAGCCGGAGGAAGACAGAGCTGCTAGAGGAACAAAGGCTCCTAAGATCAACTGCTTTTACTTTACTTGGGTTTGTGGGGGGTTGCATCAAGAAATCTGGGCACGAAGTTTCCAGAAGTAATCTAACCTTGGCCTTTAAGTACAAAGCTTTGTATCAGTGGACGCACAAGTTACAATCATTCTCATAGACATGAACATTTTACTTCATCTTAATTACCTCCACCTGCACCATGACCTAGTAACTATAGTAAGTTAGAAGGAGAGTTGGGTGAGGTCGGTGCTTTTATTCATTCATTCATTCATTCATTCATTGCCTGTATCTACTTCAGAGACTTGGTAACTATGGCTGAATAGACTAATGTTGGCTCATCACATTGAATACATCTAAGGAAAATTTCAGAGTCCTAAAATAGTTCACTGAAGGTTCAGAAATAATGATGAAAGATAAGATTTTTTTTTTCTGAAAAAAAGAACGATCAAGACCAAAAGACAATAAAGGAAATCATGCGCTTTTCAAGCTAAACCCTCTGCCCAGCCATGACACAACAATGACCACAAGGGATCCAGCGGCTGTAGCAAACTCCGCCCAGAGGCAGTACACATACTCACATACGCCTTTGACATAGTAGTAGTGACCAGATGTCAGTGCGTGCCCTCCCCTCACCCTTGAAGCTTCTTCCTTCCCTTACCTGAAACCAATTACACTTTGCCCCTCGTACTGCGCCAGGCAGGATGCTATAATACCTTTCAGCAGGCTGTATGGCATTAACAAGAACACAGTACTGGGTAGAATGGTAGAACGCACATGGTGTGACAGTCCAGTCCTTCAGAGTGACACCTCGTAGCTACGAGTAGGGCATGAAAGTGGATGGAGTGCACCCTTCACCAACATCAGATCAGGAATGTGGCCACCTGGAGATAATTTAGTGTCATCGGTACGGCAATGGCATTCTTTCATTGAAGACCTGAAACTTTGGTTATCTTGATGACAAGCTCCTAGTTTCCATCAACTCACAGGATCAAAACAATGATGTAGCAAGTGCGGCCGAAGGTTCAGTATAAATTAAGATAGCAACACTATTTCCAGATAATAATGGCCAGGACACCTACTATTAATACCACCAGCAAAGCCACAACCTTTCCTACCACAATCTTTACGTCATGCCAACTATTAATACTCCGAAAGGAATCCAACGCCTCTTCTCAAGCAGTATGTGTTAGGTGCTATAAAGGATAGCTATAATTTAAGGCTTAGGATTTATAGTTCATACCTTCCAAAAGAAAGCAATTCACTTCCAAACACAGGTTCTGCCTTTAAATTGTGAACACATAAGGCATCTGCTAGAAAGCATTTTTAATTAGCTGTGCTGGGTTTAGTTATTTTGGTTCTTCAGGGTACACACAAGGTTTACAGGACTTCACTTAGTTTATGGGGTTCATACAAGGCTCAAGTGAACCTGGAGCTTTTTATACAGCTTGGGTCTTAACTAGGGTGTGAGTGGTTTATAGATCATTCAAAAGAATTTCTGTCTTGGAATCTTGCCGAACTCTTAAAGAGAACTTAGAATATTTAAGTTCCAAATGAATTTATACCTTAGAGCGGTATAGCTTCTCAATGACTGTTTCCATTTTCTTACTATTTTCAATGAAAATCATAAAGGTGATACATGCAGAGGAGGATCTGATCATCTAAAGCCAAAAATAAAGAAATTTTAAATGTAATTAAACTCCTTGATATTTACAGAATAGTTTACAAAGTATTTCCACATATCATCTGACTTCTTTGAATGATGACTTCTGACCTATATGATATGATCAGATCAGCATCTATCTCAATATTTTCTCATATTCTTCATCTTTGTAATTATATTTTGTAACTGAAATATTTATGAGAATAATAACCCACTTTTAATAGCCTTCATCTTGCAAACAAAGTGTTAAATGAGCCTATCTTTACAGTGTTCCCCTGAAGAACAAAAGCTTGGGCCATAATAAATGGAAAATATTTTGGTGCCTACAGTTAGGACTTTGAACTTTGAAATTTTTATTTTATTTTTATGGAAATGTTTTCAGGGGATGCTATAATGAATTTTTACTATGTGTACCATGTTTCAATATTTAACACAATGAGTGGATACTTAGAAAATAAAAACTACAACCTCAATTTATAACCGTATACATGGTTTATTAGACTTTGGAATGGTGTTGTAACTATAGTTGAGTAAAAAAAACAAAAAACAAAAAAAACCGAAATATCTGGGTTCAGGATCCTCAAAGACCCAGCTGTGTCTGTTCATGCTAGCAGGTGGGACACCACCTTTACCACTGAGTTATATACAATGGGAGCTGCAAAGCCCAGCAAGCGGACATTCCGTCCACTGCATTTCAATTACTAAAATACTGAAGAAAGGAAATGTTTGCGTCTCTAATACATTTCATTCAGCACATCAGCAATTCATATCGCTTAGTCTACCTCTGAGTAACAATTTAAATCTAGACAGGTAGAAATAAATGTTGGGATTAATCTCTGAAGTCTATTAGGCCTGTGTGGAAAATACTTACACGAAGCCAAATATTATGGCACTTCAAAGGCGGGGGATGGGACTCTTTTGTTTGAGGAGAATTTCAAGATTTGGGCCTTTAGCCAGAACTCATGAATAATCTAGAGGCTTTAAACAATTACAAAAACCACTAAAATACTGTCATATTATTTGAATGTCACTTAAAGAAAACAATGGGGATGCTTCTGGGAATTCCTGACCCAGATCCAGGTGACTATAGAGGACTCGATTATCTAAATCCATCATTTTATCTGGAATTCATAACTGCATAGCTGAGCTCACATATTCATTCATGGTAGACAAGAGCAAAGCCTTCCCCTTCAGTTCACACTGGCACTGGGTACAGGGGAGCTAGTCTCTCTCACCTATCCTGGCAGACCCAGGCCTCTGGCTGTGAGGAAAACCACAATGTGGGGAGGAAAGCCTACGAAAGAATGAAAACAGAAAGTGTCTAAGGCCTTGGCAGAAGGACATTAAATAAAATAGAGAGTGGTGACTCATTTTGGCACTGGATCCACCTCAACCCCTTCAAAGCCTTTGGCAAGAGTCCTCAGAGGAGACCCCAGCCTTTTGCCAAGCCACAAAACACCACAATTATTATCGCAGCAGTCATCAACAAAACAGATTTTGTAAACTGACTTGTTGGCACATAGATTAAAGAAGCTATAAAAAGGAGTAACAGCTGTTTGGGTTGCCCTATACAGAGAGCTATATAGAAAGGAGATTTTATATCTCTATACATACTTGGACAGACACAAGCAGAAACATACCACATGTACCAATTATGCATGTGGGCTCTACGGAAAGGGACAAAAATGCCAAACACACAGCACCATCAGCCGTAAGTACGAACAACCCTTTCAAATAAAAACACGGATTTTGGAAGGGCTGATCGAAAAACACCCTGAAGAAAAGATTCTGTAATTTCACCCAAGTACAGACTATGAGAAGAATGAATAAAGTTTCCCCTGAAAAGTACCGTGCTTTTTTTACATAAGTATGAATGCTGATGAATTCATTGCCAATTTGTAAAAATAGGCCTTAGCCTACCTCCATAAACATTACCCCGCTGGCATTTTATACTCCAAAATTTAGAATTATCTCATGCTCCAAGCAATGTGGAAAAAAAAATCCCACTTGCTTAAATACCCATGGATGGATAAGTATGAAAAAAAGAAAAATTTCATATTTTAACTGTTTTATTCCCACTGCCACACAACATTATTCACCTGAATATGAAACTAAAATATCAGCTAGTGTGTACTAGAAATAAAAAGAAAAATGAAAACATTTTAATGATGATTATATACTTGAAACTTGAAAATGAGTGATTTTTTGCGTGTGTGTGGTTTGAACTTGTGATTTTTAATTTGAAAACAAAGGTTTTCATAAAGTGGCAGTACAATGGATAAGAATTATCACAAAGAATTCAGGTGCACAGGCATACATGTGTATGTGTGAGTGTGAAAGAGAGAGAGGAAAGAGAAAGATGTCTGTGTACATGGTGAATATGCCCATGTGGGTTCATGTAGAGATCCTAGGGAGCTGTTAGGTACACTGCTCCTTGCCTTACTGCCTCAAGACAGGCTTTCTTACTAAACCAGAAAGTTGCCACTTCAGCTAGGCTATTAGCCATGAAGTCCCCAGGATTTGCCCATCTCTGTCCCCTAATGCTGTGGTTAGTACATAGCACCATGCCTAGCTTTTAGGGGGTGGCAGAGGCTGAGATCTATATAAGCAGGTCTGTATGCTTGCATGGGAAGCCTTGTTAACCAGTGAGCCATCTCTTCAGCAACCTCCTGTGCTCCCATCACCAAAGGGCTTTAAGCTATCCAACAGTGTAATATCACAGAACCGCATAAATAGACCATAACAACACATTGAGAGATCTGCCTTAAACCTCTCAGACACATTGCCAAGCCGACGCCAGCCACCTCCACAGCCCCTGCCTGAACTTGTACTCAAGGAATCTAAATAGGTGCTAACTGTCCTCCCTGAAAGGTGCCTGAGTTCAAATCTCAGCGTTCTCGATGACATTTGGATTCTCCTATGGAACGGTTGTGTCTTTATCATCAACTTACTACGAGAGAAAAGACTAGAACTGGACAGGTAGAAAGCTTAAGTGTCAACAGACATGATGGGCTGCCTTGGAAGAGAGAAGTAGTTTCAGTGTACTGAGAGCCAGATTTCGTAGATGTCTGCCGAGTTAGAGCCACAAACAGGCTCCATGCTGAACTGCCCCAAATCCAGAGTTCAAAAAGCTCACGCTAGCTAAGTTACACTTCTACACTGTTATCAGCAATGCTCCACCACCTGCCACGACCAATGGCGTCTCTGAAAAGCTACCCGAATAGCAACCAAACTGCTGTGCCAATTAAAAACTGCCTTCAAGAATGCAGTCTCGAGCAGAACAAAAGCTAGCCCCTGGTGGTACTAAACACAGGCCCCTTTTAAGGAATTAATTTACTATACTTAGGTTCTGGGAGAAGTTAATTCATCGGTATGTTCAAAGTATCTCAGAGAGATTTCAACAAGTTGTAGAAATCTATTTGCTACTAGATCAGCCTTCAAATCGCCACAAGTCCTGTATTTCCACCTTGGTTTGGGAGTCATTGTTTGTATCCTTGGCCAAAGTGCACACAGTAACAGCTGCGCAGTTAAAGCCCAAATTCTTTTCTCCAGGTCTTGTGTTTTAAGTTCAAAATACTTTGCCTTATTATCGTTTTCCCAGCTTCTTCTGTCTACCTTGGAATCCAAGCGCATTATGCAGCCAGCACAATGAACCACCGTGCCAGCAGTAGCAGCCTGCAGCACCTATCCAAGAATTTTTAAAGCATCCAAGCACACACACTGTCTCCTGTGTAGCCTGGAGATCCCTATTGAGCTCATGCCAAGTGTCTGAAAAGTTGGACCCTGCATCCGGTATTTACACTAAGCTAAAATTCTAATCAGTACTAACAGCAGTATGTTTTAATTCACCCTATGATTTTATTTCAATCTGCTAAGCAGCACAACTGCCAGAATGCAATTGCTATAAACTTAAGTAAACAAATGCAAAACTAAAATAAATCTTAAACCTGTTGTATATAAAGTTTGTGCCACTTCACACAAGCAGTACAAAAAGGCACAGCCCGAAGTCTTAGTCGGTGCTTTTTTGCTCTCATGTAGAAAGCTCTTTGAAAGCATTGCCTTGTCTGGTCTCCCCGCATCCCTTCTAAAGAATGATTTGGTACACAGTAGATCAGGGAGAGGAAACGGCCATGTTATTTTACGATGGGTTTTCACCTCAGTATCCCTTGAATCGTCTCCTGCCAAGCACGTGAAACAAGAAGTACACGGTGACTACCCGAATCTCTGGATGACACTGTAAGCACTCGTGCCAAGGAGTCGGTGCCAAGTCTTGCATCTTCGGGATCCCCCCCACCTTTCTTTCTGGGTGTTAGCTATGTGGGGAAAGGGACTGGCAGAGGGAGGACCTGACCAACAAATTCTGAGAAGTTGGTCAGTATTTTGAACCTGCTCCGTGTGCTTAGATTTTGGCAGCCATCTTACAGCTTGGCAACCATTTTGAGAATTTGTTTGGCAAGCTCTCAGAATTCGCTGACACTGTTTAAATAGAATGCTAGTTAAAAATAGCCCATGCTAACCAATACAATGTGATATCAGGTAAAATAACCTCCGATAAGCCTTGCCAACAAAACGATTTACATCTTCATTGGGGTACTGACATCCCAAATTCCATAACTTAAATACACTGTATAACGCAGTTGCAAGTCTGAGTCCTTCAGCCCTTAGCAGACAAGCTGTTGAATTATACTGGAGGGAGGGACACCATGAGCAGGTAATTAAAGGAAGACAGAGATGGCCCTCAAAAACCACAATTAAGAGCAGAATGTTCCAGAGTTTGTTCAAAGACAAGACGTGAACTAGATTGTAGAAAATGGCCACAGATTCTGTCAGACTGTGCTCCTAGTCTTATCTCAGGAACCCTAGGAAAGTCTCGGACATGTACTACAAAAATTTCCTTAGGTAAGGAAATTATGGGCAACCCCACCCTGATGATATAACCCTATGTAAAAGTCATCCAAAAGGAAAAAAGAAAAACTTATAGATGTTGGTATTTTCCAAAACCACCACGCTATCTTGAACTTTATTCTTTCACCTTGAATTTCAAAGTATCTAATTCAATAAAAAAAGTACATTGTCATTTAAAATATTTCTTGATGTCTAAAATCCTAAAATATAAATAATTTTGCATGGTTGAGACTGACATCATTTCAAGACCTATATAGTTTTTTAAAAACACTGAAATGACAGTGAGTGAAATTTTACAACATATGGAAAAGGAAAATGACAATCCAATAATCCGAAAATATCTCTTTTCATACTGGAATAAATAACACTTTGCGGCACGATTCAGTAACTTCCTTTTAATGTTATGAATATTTAATAATTCCATGTCAACATGGGGAAAAGCTTTATGATAAAAAAGACCAAATTGTTCATACTTTGGGAGAAAAATAACAAACCAATCTTTTATTAGCCTACTATTATTACCAAATCATAAATATAATAATAAAGCCTAAAGAATTCTAAATTTTGTGATGTTCAACGATAACGACTAGAGTTTCTAAATAAAATTAAACAAAATGGCCACAAATCTATTTAAACACCGGTGCTCCTTGGGGTATAGTGGACACCTGGCTGATCCTCGAGCTCCAACTGAGCTACAATACAAAGGTACTGAGAGAGGAGAAAGACAGAGAAACAGCATCAGCAACTGTGCTCACATTAGTGCAGGACTCTTAAACCTGAAGCCTGAACCTATTTCAATTCAGGAAATATTTTAATTCATATAATACCATCCAAAGTGAAACAATTCATTAAATCAGGCTCAGAACTGGAACATTACATAGGAAGACATTATGCTGAAATGGGTCAGCCTAACATCGTTATGCTACTCAGTGTCTCTCTGCTGAGTGACAGTATCTGCAGTGATATGACGTAAACCATACTAGGATGGCTTGGAATGCATTGATAAATTGCTCTATTGATCCTGTTCTGCTTCACTTACCATAATTATAGCACAGTAATGGAAGACATGAATGATAGATTTTCGGTAGAGAGGAAAGCCCAGAGATGCCTGTTTCTTTATGAGATTATATCAAATCCTTTCAATTAATACAACATGATTGATATGTAACACTGAGGATGAGGCCTGATTCTAACGTTCTTTCTAAGGTATTACTATTCAAACAATTTAGCATTTTAAAGAAATAAAATTTGTAGGACGCTGTTTCATAACTTATTTTAAGAATTTATTTTTCATTATTTTCAATTGTGTGTTTGTGTGTGATCGGTATGTTCACGTGAGTGCATGCGTCCCTGGAGGCCAGGGGCACCTGGTTCTCTTAGAGATGGCGATGGAGTTACACACAGTTGTTAGCTGTCCATCATGGGTGCTGGGAACCAAACTCGGATTCTCTGCAAGAGCAGTATGTGCTCTTCACCATCAGGTCACATCTCCAGCTCCATGGTTCCTAATAATTTTGCAAACCATTTTCATACCACTAGAAATATCTTTCAAAACTTGAATAAACTTTACAAGCACATTATCATCTTATCTTCACTGACCAGACTAAAATCATTTAAAGAAAAATTACAGTATGGAGTATTAGGTATTATACTAAAGAATTAATAATAAAATGGAAGGATTCGGGTGACTGAAATAAGTTTGAGAAGAGAAAGTAAGCAATTATTAGCTCAGACAATAAGAAATCCCCTAGAATGAATTCAAATGAAAACAGAAACTTCTTAACAGACATCATATATGATTATTCCTTACTCCTAATTGCCCAATATGCACAAAAGCAGATATGCAGTGTCAGAGAAAGTCAGATCTGCATTAAAACGACATGAGTAGAGACTTATATGCCATCCTGATCATGCCATTGTAGGAAATATACAGTGTTTCCCCAAATGGATACATTTAAATTAAATGTATCATTCTTTGTCATGTGAAAAGAACATGAGAAGTTCCTAATGCATCTGAACAACTCAGAACATGACTTGAATTGTTTTTTATTTCAAAATATTCACTAATGAAAAGATCTCATTTTATTTGCTTTTGCTGTTTAGAGAAAAATACATAAATATGGCAGAGTTGTATAAGAATACGCAACTGGCAGTAAAAAGATTTCCTCAACAACTAAATGGTGTAAAAATTGATCTCTGCTTCCCTTCTTGGATGACAAAGGCTACCATGGGAATAAAATGTAACCCAGGAGGGCTGCGACAGCATCAAACCTTCCCTGGCACACAAAGTCTGAAGCCCAGACACTGAAGGTTTACAGCAGGAAAACGCAGCATGCAGGGAACGACTCAAAGCCAGCTATCGACCACACCATTGATTTTGACTAGGGAAACCAAGAGGGGAAAAGCACCAGAAAAGATAGAATTTCCTCTTTCTTTTCGCTCCCCAACTTAGGGCTGCCAAACTTAGGTCTTCCCAGGCCTGAGTCCTGCGTCTTGCATTGCAGCTAGCCAGGATGTCTGCCTGAGATAATTCAAGCTGAAAGCAGACAGTTGGCAGTGGAAGCTGCTTCTCCAGGGACTTGCAGCACATCCTTGCATACACAGAATGCAGCTACTTGACAGAAGGGGACAGAAGGGGACACGTGACTGTCCAGGTGATATCTGACCACATTCCACTGAGAATTAAAAAAAAAATGCTAGACTCTACCACTAACAGAACGTGAAGCCAATTGGACCTGAAATGGTTTCCCTGTGTCTCAGACAAGGGGTCACAGATACCCCCAAATTCTAACATAATCCCTCTCTCTCTCTCTCTCTCTCTCTCTCTCTCTCTCTCACACACACACACACACACACACACACACACACACACACACACACAAACACACAGTCCCACTAGTTTGTCTAGAGTTCACTTTTTAACTTTTCACATAAATGAACACAGAGAGGGTCAAAAGCAAACTGAAAAGAAGCAAGGCAGACTGCTTGCTATAGCTCCTTGGGGTCTTAATCACATAATTTTGAATTGGTTGAGGATCATTTACTTGGATCATTATAATCATATCCTACAAGTATTCCACCATTTAATTTGTGAAACCCATGACCACAGAGCATGCACATAGAAAGAATTATTAGATACATTTATTTTATTGCTAAATTCAGAGATGGCTCCAAGCCATTTAAAAATAATAACAATAGTAATAATGATTAATAACAATGCACTTCCATTCTGACTCAGAACTCTCATGAGGGGTTTTACTAGTGCTCACTAATTAAGCCTCACGCCTGCTCGCTAGGTATATAAGTACTGTTAGTCCAATTTTACATCTGGGAAATCCCAGCACTACCAGTGGGTCCCAGGAAATCAAGATCTTTAGGGTAATCACAGGGAAAAAATAATTGTATGTGGAACTTTCTGGATGTTTCACCATTTGAAAAGTTTATAAAATGTAGTAAACAAAAAAAATCATACAACTAATACAAAAAATAAAAGTTGACTTATTTCTGGTCAAATCTTTTTTCTAAAAATATAGAATAGTCTTTTTTTCCCTAGTTCATATTTATCCATTCTGCCCAGAAGGAGAAAAACAGTTTATTAATTTTTCTGAATTCACATTTTTTTGGTTGAGACAGGGTTCTGAATTCACATTTTCATATAATAAGGCAACATTTCTCCCTCAATAGATATGAAAATGTTTATTGATCAGTCAATTGTCCAACTAATTCTTTTTACTATCTTTGCTTTAATAAAACTATCTGAAACTTCTAAGTGCTCATCCACAGACCTGTAAGAAAGCTATGCCTCCAGACACCGCATGAAGTGGGGCTTCCATGACACAGACTAGCAACAGCCACAACACTGACTGTTTCAGGTGAAGGAATACTTGGTTTCATTCATTCCCTCAGCACTGTGGGGAGCGTCTGGCAGATGAAAATCTGTATCTTCCTTCTTTGGGGTGGAGCGGAGTCTTGCAAGGGGAATAACGAATGCGATAATCAGGATCAAGACAGGACCTGCCCAGAGCAATGCAAAGCCAGAGAGACATCTAACGACATGGCCATCACAACTACTGTATTTTGAGAAAATAACTGACTCCTAACCTCCTTTACAAACAAGCAAAGCATTAAAATACATGGCAGAAAACATGTTTCTTTGTGCCTTTAGAGTAAAAGCTCATCTGGAATGGCTGGGGTCAGTCTTGAGTTATTTGAGTCCTTAGCTCTCTGACCAGTAAAGCAACCTGACAAGACTGTGGGGATCCTGACAGCCTCACAAACTGCTTAAACAGAAGGCGTGGACTTTTCTATTTTTGCCTTAAAGACCCCATCTGCTGCTGAGGCTGCAGCTAGCCACTGGGTCTGTCTGAGGGATTAATTTCTTTTACATGGCACTATCTACAGGCTACTGAAGGCAAAGTGGCCTGGGAGGGAGAGAGACAAAGACAAGGACAAGCATTCAACTCGCAGAAGAGCGATTGGTGAGAGGCAGAGCTTACACATCCACTGGATGCGGGGGCGGGCCAGCACCAGGTGCACAGAGCTGCACCGCAGACTTTCAGAAACATGGGAAAGGAAGGTCATCCCTTTCCTTGCCCCTGCCCAGACTGTTTTAAATGAGAAAGACAAGTTCAGAGACTATTGCGCTGCTCTCTGGATGTTTACATATGGATTCGCAGAGGAAATGATACATCATGTTAAGTAATGACTGAGGCCAATTCAATGGAACTGGCTTGGGAATCCATTGTCCATGCTTATGTCCACCCTTGAGTAGATTCCAATATCCCAGTTACACCAGAATTCTCTTGGGATGGCACAGAGCCTTGGCGATGGCACCCTGATATTACAGAGTAAGAAAATCTACTCTAAGAACTGGCTCCACGGGATAAAGCCCACCATGGGAACTGCTTTAGTACAATGCTAGATTCAAACATTTATTCTTCTCTTCAGATCAAGTACTCAGCACATCACTTCTACGGCTTTCCTGGTCTCTGTACCCGCCACTACACTGGGGTCCTTAAACACTTGGAGCATGTGGCTTCTCCAATAGTATGTCATAACCATGTCCAATGTGTGGTTGCTTCCTCTGGCCCCTGTAAATTGACTTTCTCAATACAGGGCCGCGATCCTGCATCTGAGTTGTCTGGCACTCAGGGGTATACTCTGCTTCTCCTGCAGTAGAGATTTAAGACTTTGCTTCCTAACCAACTTCTACCATGTGGTATGTGTGCACATGGTCGCTTGAGAATAACATGGGGTCTTTCCTGGTCTGTCATTGCCAATATCCAATGAGTAGCTTTAAAAGCCAGGGTGGGAACTCTTTCAGTATCCATGGGAGCCAAGGAGGGAGGAGAAAAAAATTGAAAAACCAAAGCAAACCAAACAAAAACAAAAACACAAAACCCAGCCATAATACAAAGGCACTGAATGTATGCTGTAGGAGCCTCAAGCTTATTTAGAGAAGATGATACACACTCAATTAAAAGTTTAGCAACCAAGTTTAATGATACACCAGAAGTAGAAGGATGGTTAGCTCCATGGTGATGTGCCTGCACAGCAAGTGTAACATCCGGGTTTACACACCCTGCACAGCACTGGAAAGAGTCTGAGGGATTTATGGGAAAAGGCAAGAGTTTAGAACAACATCAAATCCACATTGACTTCTGCACATCTCCACAAAGGGTTTGGGGGATGAGGCAAGCCACAAGTTTGGTTTTGAAAAGGAAAAAAAAAATACTACATAAAAACTAAATGTCTATACTTAGGGGCATCAAACTGGACTAAATTTCAAAGAAAGCCGATTTCTGAAAGGGTCCCCTATTGTGAATTTCTTTAATTTGCCATGATTAATAGGATAAATATTTACAGGCCAGCAAGTTGGAAATACAGCACCAATAAAAACTTTTACCACTCTGGAAAATGTTAAACTTGGTTCTCTTGAAATGTGTGACACAGGCAGAATACTGGATGGTGGTATGGTGAACGCACTTTGTTGGCATTTAGTTGGGTTGACCTGCGTAATTCACTGTGGCTTTGCCACTTCTAACATGTCATCCGAAACGTATGGAAATAAAACGTGTATGCAACATTTCTCTACTTTGCTTTACGTGAATATGTACATATATACGATATGACTTATTTCCCCCCCTTTTAGTTTAAGTGAGTATAATGTAACCACTCGGACATATTTGTGAACTTGAACTAACTATTGGTTGTGGAATGCCTACAAAATGTAAGAGCCACCCAATGCCATGTTTTAGCATTTGAATTCAATCTACTTAATAAAGTGAAGGGACAATTAAAGGAATTATCTCAGTGCTCCAATTCCTGAAATTTGTTCTTAGTATAATGAAACTCCAAGGCGTGGTGAAGAGACTGAAAACCTAGACCCTGGCGTCAAACCATCCCTGATAGCTGAGCAATGTTAGCAGAATCCTCAAACACTAAAACTCCCTTTTCTTATGTACACAGATGGGATGCTACCCCAGGCCTCCCTAGAAGGCCTCGCTGTTAACATGCTGGTGTCCCTGTCGGGTGAGCAGGCCTTCACCCCAGACAATCTCGTTGGAGGCTGAGACATTTTATAACGTTCTGAAATACAGTTCTACCACTTGAGCCCTAAGTATATAAGAGAATTTTAATAAATATTTTAATGGATCTGAAGTTTATGTATTTATGACTCTGTATCATTTATTAGCCGAGGTAAAATCTTGTTATATGATTGCAAATGTCAGCAAATAAACTGATACCCTCAACAAAGATATAACATCTCATAAAGACATGATGAGCAGAGACCATAGCAGCAAAACCATCCATACCTTAATGCATACAACTTTCTCGCTGAAAAGCATTAAACATTTGTCAGGCTCAAGCAGGGATGCAAAAATGTATGATACTAAGTTTTATCTCCAGCCACTGTGTAGGTCCCAATAGGACACAACAGCCAAGAAATTATAAAGCAATTGCCCTGAAAATGATTAGATAACTGCAAAATTTTCTCAGAAAAGCAATTTTGTTTAGAAAGGGAGTTTTAGGTATACATTTCAACAAACAAGCTTAAATACCAACCGTGTTCCGCTCTGAGTCGCATGCTAGGGACGCAGGGAGTTTCATATTCCAGTGAAGATCAAAAATAGCTACAGAGCAGTGTGATAACAATCATGATAGAGGTACCTAAAGGGCCCCTAGCTTTGCCAAGCGTCTGGAATGGTTTTTTCAGATGACACACAGCTTAAGCTAAGAATTGCAGAAGGGCTGGAGCCTTCCAGCTGCAAGGGGCTGGAGGCTTCCAGGCTGTGGATCCATCTCAAGGGAGATCTTTCTAAGTAGAAGAGCAGGAACACACAGAGGCGCCACGTTGATTCTGCAGTGCTCGGCGCTGATACCCAGAGCACCTTGGGAAAAGAGAAGCGTTCCAACAGTACTAGATCAGACAGCTGGAACACGTGATTCTCAGCGGTGGCATTGGAGCACCAGGCTGGACTCTTTGCAGTAGACGATGAGAAGCCAATGGAGATTGCCAGTAGGAAGTGATAATTCCTTTTTGGAAAGATCATTTTGGCAAGAGTGTAATGAAAGGATGAATGGCATGGAGAGAATGGGGCAAACAGAGGAGTCTAGAAACTGTCTAGGCTGGAAAAAAACATAAACAAAGGGCTTACCAAGGTGGGAGTGGGTTTATATGCCTGCGAGAGGGAAGCTTGGCAGAACCCCACGATGATTTGATATGAAACTTGAAACGGGAGTAAGAGATAACTTTCCGTCTGTGATCTGAGTGAGGTATGCTGTGGGTAGTATCACTAGATGTCACTTGTGTCCCTTCACGTGACCCCCTAAGCTCAGAACACCCACTTCACAGCTGGCCTTTTAAGTCTCTCCCAGATTACTTGAAGGTTTTCTTGAATAACCTGTGTTTTTACTATTGTCCTGGTTCACATTGTTTTATTTTTAACCACAGCTTCTTAGTGGAGATGGTTATCTGATTAAAATTTGCTGTTGGGATATTTGCTTTTTAACTTGGTATTTTGATATATATCAACAATAACAATAAACTCCAACAGGTTGGGCCTTTTGTGTCTCTGGTTAGCTATCATAAATAACTGTACTTGTTACTGAGACTCACTCTCTCTTAGTCAGTGTTCTAGGAGAACATTAAACACAAGCAGTCATCTTGGCCTCTCTCTGGATTTTAGTGGGGTGACTGCAATAGCTCACGACACAGTTGAGGGGATGTAGATGGCAGCATCACGGTCTGGATACTATACTTCTTTGTGGCTGGCTTTCAAAGAATTTTTGTAAGTTTGGAATCAGAGTCAAATTTGATCAAATCCTTTTTGCCTGAAATTATTTATAACAAGGTTTTTGTGCCAGTATTCTTGGTTTGGGTAGAAAACTCAACATTTAAATCTTTTTGTTTCTTTCTAGAAAATGAGATGGCGAAGCTGACAAATGAACGCTGCAGAGGAAGGGGAGCCACGGGGCTCCTGACCATGGCTGCCATCATTTACTGCGGAGGAAGGGAAGCCACGGGACTCCTGACCATGGCTGTCATCATTTGGCAGGCTCGGTTGGGGCTTCTAGGTGCTCAGTAAAGGAATCAACAATGGCTCCTCATCGAGATGCTATGTAGCTGGATGGCCCACTTATGGTGCGTAGGCTAATGTCAGTTAGTAAGACCAACAGTGATTTTTTTTTATTAAAAATAAGGATATTGTCTGGGGCAGCAACGGTGGTTGCAGGGCCTCTGTGCTTGGGCAAATGTTGAAGATAGATAACTTCCCTGCACTGTAAATGTCTCACAAAACTTCAAGAATAAGTACAAAAGTATTTATTTTTTTTAAGAATATACAGTAAAGTTAGTGGGAGATTTTACAGAAGCAAATTGCGCAGTATTTTCCCAAGAATATCTCTAAGTTCTTTAGTTCAGTAATATCAGTAAAGCTGATTGCTACAGAAATTTATAAAATTTCTTACAAATTTATGAAATTTTGAAAACAAAGAAAAAAACACATAACGTTTTGAAATGCCATTTCTAACTCATTCCCTCAAAGATTTGGTCAAATTTTGATTAAATATATTTATTTTTTCCTCTATATTTAACAGAAGGCAATTTTGCATCATTTGTGAAGGATATCTCCATTTTTGCTTACAAATGGATTCTTATCAGGTTTTTTTAAAGTTCAAATAATTAATATCAAAGTGGTAATACTTATCTGCCTTTCGTCATCCAGAATTATAGAGCCTATTGTTACACAGGAATATTTTTCAAAGAAAAATACACCCTCAAATAGTCAAGGTAATACGACTGAGGAGCAGATATATGCAGGAAGCGTCCATCACAGGGTCAGGATGTGGACAGGGGAGGCCCTCTAAGATGCTCCTCTGGATTTAATATATGACACACCTAGACATCTGAGGGCAGACATGCTGAGTGCAACCCATGGATGGAGACACTTACAGAGTGCTTGCTACTCCTTGTCCCCAGAATCAAGAAAAACAAGCAGTGGAATTCTGCAGAGAGTTCAGAATTTTACATCTGTCAAAAGGGGAAACTGTCTGTGGGCCACGGAAGCCTGTCTTTACGTTAGTCCCGTCACACGTAGGGCATTATTATCGGATTCTTTTGGACATCCTTCCTAGGGGTAAGTGCTCAACACTGATGTGTGCTCCAAGCCAAGCATGCACAGATGGGTGGCTACGGCTGCAGCCCCTCTGACAGGCTGCGCAAACCCTTGGGGACACTTCCCCCAGCACCATCTATCCATCTTGTTTGCTGGTACAAGTCCACCTTGCTCCAGCCTTTGTTGAGAGCGTCACAGGACCTGGGCCAAAATGTTACCATCTGAACAGGCCTTATTAATGGAATGAAAAATGGGCTCCCAAAATGCACATCGACAATGATCACGTTCTTCCCAAAATGACTGATAATTTTAATTAAAAAGGACATTATAATAGTATTTTTTAAATCCTCAGAAACAGCGAGTTGTTTGAAGCCTCTCGCTAGCAGGGAGAGTGAATCAAGTTACTCAGTAAGAACCACCTAGGCTTATTAAATTGCAGCCAAAGCAAATCTTCAAGATCCAGGAGATGGTGGCCATTGACCTGGGGAGAGGTAGCCTAGACTCAGTGGACCTACGCGCCACAGTGTGAACCGGAAACCATATGTCTAGGGCAAAGGCTAGTGCAGGATTTATGACCGTCATCGCAGATCGCTTCAGCACCTGCTCATCCTAGAACGGCTCACCAAAGCATAGCAGTCAGGGCTAGGTAGGCCAAAGTTTTATTTACGTATCTACCTTCCAAAAAATGGTAACCGATGGCTCACAATTGTATTAAACATACACATACCCAAGTTCTAGCCATGAGATACGAACAGAAGTGGGGAAATAGGAAGACGAACTGCTGATGTGCAGGAAGATATATAACAGGGCAGAAATACGCTGAAGCAGCTACTGAGCTTAAGAACTAAATTTATCTCTGAGTTTCTTGGGAGCCAAGGCAAAAAGAGAAACAAGAGTTTATGCAATTCTCACGTTGTAATCACAGAGGGCAGACCACCTTTAGCATAAACTTTTTTCTACTGTGCTTTTCAAAAGCACGAATCAGCCTTCAAGTTTCCATTCCCAGATCCTGCCTGTCCCTGGCTGTGCCTGACCTAGATTGCCAAAGATTATGAAATCTACGCTTGATAAATAAATTGGGAAACAACTCGACCAATTTCTATGCTAAACAAAAAAAAAAAAAAAGGAAAAGCAAATGAACAAACGTTTCCAAACATTTAAAAGTCAGAACCACTCAAAATAAAAATTGAAACCAGCGGCAAATAAAACTAACCCAAATCTTGGCGAAGCAGAATCCCAAGCCCTGTCGCTACAGGCTGGGAACCAGAGCAGCCAGCCAGGCTGTGTCTGTCTACGGCATATGGGGGAAGGTTCCAGGCAGTATCTCCAGGCTCATCTGATGGCACAGGTTCAACACCAGTGAATGGGCCTTAAACAAAGGGAGAGCTCGTTGAAAATGGGCATTTGTGAGTCACCGGTCAGTGTGGCTGGGCAGTTCGTGGGAGTGGGAACCGCTGGCAGTGGGGCAGACTAGCGCGGCTCGGGCCTTCGGAGCTCCTAAGCCCTGAAAGGCTGCGAGGTTCGAGCAGGCTGGTCACAGTGGCACACTTGGCTGAGTGCGCGGCCAGGTGGCTTGGGCATATTGGCAACAACTGGCAACCTGCCCGATGCATATGGCTCAGATTGCTACGCTCTTCCCACGAAGCCTTCCTAGACTCTTGAGCAAGCATTCGCTTGCGCACAAAATGCGTCTGCATGTTAAATAAAATCTTTTTAATAATATCTGTCTGATGTAAAATCCTTTCACTAAAAACAAAAATAAAAAGATGGAGGCAGGTGGCTGCCAAGCTCATAATGAAAGCGTCTAGTGAGAAGAGGCGCCTCGGCCGATCCTGTCCAACTGGCTTTGCCCTCACGTCTTCGGCCCTTTCTCTTTCCCCAGGGTTAAATCACCCCTTCAAAGCCCTGGGAAGCAAGGTTTGTGTGGGCTTTCAGAAGGCTGCCAGGGGTCAGGTGACCATGAATTTCTCAAAATATAAAATAAATTGAGAGACTAAAACTGAACACTGTATCAAGGAGCATTATTAAATCATGATTGACAGATAGCACTGAAAGGTGTCAGTATAGTCTATCATGTAAATACATATCTGGAGACTTGTTAAAACACAGCCTAAGTGCTAACTACTGAGGCACATGTTACTTCCCAAGTGATGCTAATGGTCCATAGCATGAGGCAGGAGTTAGGCTTCATAACTCCAGCCCAGCTCACTTCTCCAGCGATGCTATACACTACATTAAATTATTCCACAAATAGCAGTTTCTGTCAGAGTTGGATTTTTCTCTACTAATCATATTTGTTGGATGTCTAGTATTTCGGTTTTTTTGCTGGGTATACTAAAAGCATTCATGGCTTGGGGATGAGTAGTTCTGAGGTAGAGCACTTGCCTAGGTTTAATATGCAGCTCCCACCTCCAAATCATACTGCCAATTAATGCATTAGTTAATTTGATTGCATGAATTACCACCAAGACCTTATTTCACTTTTAATAATTTGCAAATATATGTTTGTGGTCTGTTAAAACTGCAAGCCATTTATCTAATGAACTGCGCTGAATCTTCTGGAATCACTACAGTCTACTTGGTAAGAAGATTAGACTTGATGTTGCACTGACGATATTTTTAAAGAAGATTTGTAGCAAAGCACAGCTCAAGCGCTAACAAAACTTTTTCTTTTAAACCAGTGAGGACTGCATGCCCTCTCAAATCTAAACTTTTACAAAGATACAAACAAACATATCTGGAAGAAAAGAACCATTGTGTGTCTTCAGTCACTAATGATGTCAGACTTAGACAGAAACAAGCAAACCTGCTTTTGATGAAGATGAAAATACATATACACAAAATTTGCTAAAGTTGACCATCTTTTTCCTATGCCCCCCCCAATTTAAAAAAAATACTAAGTGCATAAAAAAATTATACAATGCCATTGCTACAAATACTTATTATAGGTTAAAGCCTTCCAATCTCTCCTTCCCCATTGTTGTTTGTTTTTTATTTCAGGAACAACAGTTCTTTCCACTCTCCACAGCTGAAGTTTGCCTCACACTCATGACCTTCCTGCGTCAGTCTCCCAAAGAGCTGGGATGAAAGACATAACATAATACTCAACTTTGCAACATTTGGAGAGTCGGCACAAACTTAAGTCAGAAAAGTTTGGTGAAGTTTTGTGTCATGAATCTCAAGAACAATACTTTTTTTAAAAGTCTGTTTCTTGATAAGAACAATGACATAATAGAGAAGTCCGGCACTAAACCTCCCCATCCTGAGAATTAATAGGAAAGGGAATACAGAACTTATAAGGGAGCTTCAGAGCCATATGAAACAACCTATGCAGGTCACACTTTCAACACCGTCACCCTGTCCTCTTGATCAGCAAGTGGTGCCACTTGGTGCTTTATTAGAACACCCTTTCACCAACTTGGCAGCATTCCAGACACTGCTGTCTCCAAGGACACGGTGTGAAGTCCTGAGGGTAAGACACAGTGGGCTTTATGGAGGAGCAGAGGAGCCAAGGCAAGGCAAGGCAAGGCCCCTGGCTCTGAGGCCAGTCTGGCTCTGCATACCTGGGGCCCAAAAAGAGCCTGAGCTGACTTAGGGGTGGCAACGGGATGGGGAGCAGTCAGTAGGGAGAGGATTTTCACCACAGAGACCAAAACAGTGTTTCATCACCCAAATGCAGATGAAAGGCCAAAGGGCATAATTTCTCAAAGTGTGGCTTGGGAGGTTAATAGGGGTTACAAGCCAGAAAGAGCTCCGTGCACAAATAAATGCAACTTCTGCTGGTTAAACCAGGGTGTCAGGCCCCTTGACACAGAGCATACATTAGTCTGTGCAAGAGGGACACTTGTAAGCATGCCTTTTAATTTTATTTCACAACAGCAGCAAAAGCATCTCTTTTTTCCATTGAGCATAACAAAAGACAAAAGCATGAGAAAAATATTTTGGTTAATATTTACTTAAAAGTTAGATTTAAGTAAATGTTAACTAAAAGTTAAATTTAAATAAAATTGTTTAAGACATCGAAAAGGAAAGTTTAAGGCAACTCATTTAGTATCATTTAAAAATTTTTAATTGAAGCCTCTAATTTCCCTGTTTTAAACACAATGCCTAATTGCCTTTATTGTTTTATCTCTCAGTAAGGAAAATGCGATTTTCTCAGCACTGAAAGTTCCTTCCTCCCCCACACAGGCTCTGCCTCATGCTTCTCTCTTCATATTAGGCAAGAACCATCTGGTAACTTGGAAGTAGAGTTCCACATTTCAACCAGGAGGCCTTCTGAAATTCAGGGCTGTAAACTGCTTGAGATAAAATATGAGGTTCATTTTTCTGGAGCAGTTTTCATGCAGGGAAATTTGAGTTGCCGTCCTCAGAAGAGCTAAGAGAACCTTGACCCGGACATTGACAGGGCAGAAACTGAGAGTCTGAGGGCCAGCAGTATGGAGGGATAGGGTGAAATTGCTAAATGAAATTAGAACTTAGTGTCAACTGCGAATCACATCATTTCACAAGGAAAACTTGAGCAAATAACGGCAGTGTCCCATGGACTTTGAAAGTCAGAAGGAACCCTGGAAAAGTTTCTCAATGCGATCTGAAATACCCACCTCATGGTCTAAAAACAAGAATGGGCAGATCTGGAAGCAACCTCATTTGATGTTACCAATTCCCTTTGCCAAACTTGAAAAACTATACATTTGTACAGGTAAGTGGTCAAAATCTGAGTTTCTGTCTCCTTCTAGAAGGACAAGGAATGGTCGTTCTGTGAGAGCCGTAGATGGTACCTTTCATAAAAATACTTTAAAAAAAATAATACAAGCATATGTTTGAATCCTAGCAGACTTCCCTGGTAAACACTCATTCTGTTTTATTTTTGCCTTTCGGCTCTGAGGATTTCCTGCCCCAAACTAGTCTCACCTAATGGTAATAAAGGGTTTAGTTTTCAATTCAAACTCCTGAAAAAAAAATGTCCTCTAAGTAGGGCAATTTCATTTAACTCAATTTTAAAAGTCCGACTGCTAAAAAATTCCAGATACAAAGAAAAATTAAACTGCTCTAAAAATAAACAATATTTGCTTAAGCAAATACACAGATTTAAGGCATATGGGCAAAAGCTAATGCTAGTGTAAACACACAGCAACATCTTTTTTCCCCTTCAGGGAAAAAAAAAATCTCAGAACAGAAACATTAAAAAAAAGTTATTTTGGTTTAAATTGTGAGCCCAATTTTTAATAAGCAATCATCTTTTACATAAGAAAAATATTTGTGTAGCCTCAGAAATCTGTTTCATTTCAGTGTGTGTGTGTGTGAAACTAGTCATGAAAAATATATTCATAAAAAAAATACCAGAATTGAAATTTTCTCTGCCATTGAAGCATGTGTATAATAAGTGTGCTCACTGGGCACAGCGGAGGATGAATTGTGTCCTACGACTGACTCGAAAAGTTTTCTTGTCTAACTGAACCACATTTTAAAGTCTTAAGAAAACGTTATTAACACAATGATGTTCTAATCCATACTATGTATGTGCCGGCTTTGGTAGTTAGAACACTTAAAAATGAGGGCTGGGCTCTGGCTCAAGGCTCTTCTCCAAAGTCAAAAAAAAAAAAAAAAAAAAAGGAAGCCACCAGAGTATGCTCCTGGTAACTCTCACCCCAAGTGGGAAATGAAATTGCATAAACCTGTGTTTCACAGATGTTTCTAGAATGAAAACAAACAGGTTGAAAATACCCTATTGAGAAAAGACAAGAGACAGAGCTGCGGAGCTGCGAGACCCCAGCTGATTGCACAGGAGAGACTTAAAAACACCGTGTAAACCACTTTGCTTTTCCACCATGGAACTGCTTCGGTGTTTCACATCATTCCTGTGAGAATGTTCTTTCAAGGTGTTGCTTCCCTTAGCTAAATGTTTTAAAAAGACGTATAAGGAATGCAGGGGACTTTTTAGCGTCTCTGTAACAAACAAGTGCCTATGCTACCAGATTTTTACAGTGAAAGAATAAAACAAATTATCATTTAAAAACTTCTTCTAGTGGTGGCGTTTGATCTAACATTAAAGGAAGTATCTTGTTTTAGGGAATATTTTGAATAAAAATGTTATACTGCTTTCAGAATGCTTGAAGCCTAAAGACCAAATGTTCAGTTTTAACAAACCAACAATGTCTGTTCATTTTGCCCAAATCTTTTCAGCTTAAATATTCACAATGTGCCATTATTACCGAATCATTATCTGCCTTTCGCTCTGACAACACCATCATACGGGCTATGAAAGGCTCCTTTCTTCTCATGATTAGTCCCTAAAACATTTCCTCATCTTACAGTGCTTTTCAACTTCCCAGAATGCATTGCTCAATTACAGTGCTGAAATTAACTGTATGCCACTCTTATTTATTGAGAAAAGAATAATCAAGTACTCCGAGCCATGTCATGGGTTGCCCACAATTTTATATCAAATTTCAAGTAATAAAAAATATTAACCCTTTCAGACTGCTAATTTTTATCACACTGTTTTTTAAAGCTTAATTTTGGGATAAACAAATTCTAAGTGTCTGTGAGAAATGATTGTTAAGATAAGAAACGGTTAGAAGTTTTCGCAGTAAGGTTTTAATCAGAGCCCGCCTCTTGTTCTCTCAGCAGTGGACGTCCCTTCCCCTCATGCTGCAGTGTGGCTGCAAAGCAAACCATGTCCCTAGAAGCAGGTGGGGAGCAAGAGAAAGGCTGGCATTAGTCTGCAGCAAGGCTCCAACCGCAGAGCGATTCTGTTTATACCACTAGATAGCACCTTTTCCCCAGTAATAATAGTAATTTTATTAAGCAATTTTATTAAGTAGAGAATGTAATTCTTTTCACACGTGCCTTTCAAACCGTTCTTCTAACAGGTAGTATTTGAGCTCAACATTACAAATGAAATTTGCCAACCCTCAAATAATATTAAATTTACCATAATTATGTTTTACAGAAGACATCTTCAAAGTCCTCAGTAAGTTTTAATAGATCACATATCAAATGCTACAGCTGAGATACACTTAAGTAAATACATTGAATAAATAAAAACAAGAAACACAGAAAGTAATGAATCAAATGACTATATTCACACTGCAGGCACTTGTGTGGAAAAAGATGGGGCTCTTTAACATATCAATTTGTATTTATTTGTTTTATACTTAAAGCAAACAGAAGAATGTAAATGAAAACACTTTTAAACCTCACAGATACTTGGTAGCCATGCATACATCAACTGTTCATAACCTGTGATTATTGTTCAGTATTTTTTGAAATAAGAAATTGGAGGGTGTTGGGGTTATTGTGGGTTTCAGCAAACCACAGTCTATTTAGGCAAAGCCAAGTATTAAAGAAAGGCCTAACTTGCCAAACCAAGATAAATACATGCCATTATTATGATTACATAAAAGCCACTGCTCTCTGTGTTACAATTTCTCTTATAATTGGCACTATTATAATTAAATGGATTCATATGTTTACAATACTTCTTTGAATTGTAAAGTGATTTAGCAATGATAGTGTCTCTAATTTATTTTAACTATACTGACAAACTTCACTTAATCAATGGTCTAAATACCACATTTCCACAATAAATTAGGTAAATACCCACTAAGGCCTGAATTGCTATTGAGTTTAAGTATGTTATAATAAGGTGGCAAGTAACTTCTCCAAGGCGTGTTGCTGGACTCGCCCACAAACCCACAAATTGGAGAGGACAGGGTAATGCATACGAGTGGCATTTAAGATGTTCTGTGACGGACAGAGAGATGACATGGATGAGGGAGACGCATGCACACACACATGCCACATGTCATCGATGGTAAAAGAACAATGGAGCACCCCTCAGCTTTATCTGTCACCCCAAATGGGAGTTCATGTTTTATCTTATTATTAGAAATAATATAAAAATGGGATGTGGCAGATTATTATAAAATCATTATCAGTAATATAGAGAGTTTTATAGAGTCAGGGATTTGGGATAGGGTCAGGGCTCAGGGGGTAAAAAGGCTGTCGTGTAAGAATTAAGAGCCAAGTTTGAGACCCCAAAACCCATGTGCAAAAAGCAGTGCAAACATCTACAATCACAGCACTCCTGCAGTGAGAGGAGGGGCACAGCAGAATCCCCGCAAGCTCACAGGCCAGCTAGCTTGGCAAACTCAGAAGAAAGTCACGTGATCCTGTTCAAAACCACGGATAAGGAAAGGACCAACCCTAGAGGTTGTCTTCTGACCTTAAACACACACACACACACACACACACACGGTGGGGGGTGTTGATTCAGGGAATTCTTCAACAACTTCTTCTTGATAAAACATGTCACATGTCATTGGTAGTATAAAAGGCCATACAATATTTCATAGCTTTATTGCCACCCTCAAATGGAAGCTTATATTTTTCCCATTTAAAAAAAATAATGTGAAATAGCGGGTATTTTCTTAAATATGAGGTAGCAGTAAGTTTATGAATTAGTGTACTAATATATGTGAAACTCATATAACTATTAAATGCTTCAAAATAGTTTTGGTACAGAGATTAGTATTCACAAAAGCAATGTTCCCTTCCTATTTTTTTTGATTTATCTGTTTTTATTTTATGTGTATGAGCATTTTGCCCATATGTATGTCTACTGCCTGTGCCTGTGGAGGCCAGAGAGGGCATTAGATTCCTTGGGACTGGAGAGTGAGATAGAGGGTCTCTCTGTGGAGCTGGAAATTAGACCCAGGTCCTCTGAAAAAGCAGCCAGTACCCTCAGCTGCTGAGTCATCTCTCCAGCCCCCCAAGCAGTGGTTTTGCAGTATGTAAACAATGGTAAATATATATTATTAATTAGTATCTGTAACTAATTCTGTATCATTTGATTTCATCTTAAAACACTCCCTCAAGTAAAATTAATATTATTTTTTTTAAACAAAAAGTCCTATACTGCGAGCCATGATTACAACATGGACCTTTGTTGTTATAAGAATTAAAAAGCAAAAGTTTACAAACTCAATAAGCACCGCAGAATGAATTTCACAAACAATGGAGCACACACAGTGCTATGCTACAGTCACTAGGATGACTGGAGAATGGAAAAAGGTGACTCTTTAGCCTGTGCTTGGGACCCTTTTCCTCTGCTGGGCTGCTACATCCAGCTGTGATGAGGGTTTGACCCAGTCTTATTGTTACTTGTTAGGCCATGTGCAGTGGATATCCCTGATCTTTTTTTTTTTTAAAGAGAAACAGAAGAGTTGATCAGGGAAGAGGAAGGGAAGGAGAGGGGAGGGACTGGGACGGATGGAGGGAAGAGAAACTGTGGTCGGGATGTAGGGATGTAATGTATGAGAGAATAAAAGATTTTTTTTTAAAGAAAGATGTTTTCTTTAACTATTATGACTCTAATTACTATGCAAAATTATAATAAACTTCCTATGGTAAATGGTAAAAAAAGAAAAGAAAAACGTGTCTGTGATGTAGCTGTTACTTTCTTTAAATAAAATCACAAAATCTGTGTGTATATAATGCATTTTAGAAACGGTAATATTTTTGAGTATGTGACACTGTTAATTACTACTTAGCATATTCTGTGATAGTCCAGAGTGTTTTGAGGAAGTAAAGTCCAGAGGCACAGCAGACACACGGTCTTAATAAAACACTGCTATAAAATTCCTTTTCTAAAAGTTACTTTTTACCATGATATTCTTGTAAAGTCAAAAAGAAAGATCTAAAATTATAGGCCATTAATAAGCACACAAAGAGTCAGAATGACTCTGTGACTTTGTCCAGTGGATGCATAATTGAGTTCACCCTCCTAGATGAAAGGAGAGGGTGTGTTTGAGCTGAGGTGTATTCTTTCCTCAATGGTTTCCTAAGTAACTTACTTGTAACAGAGTTCCTAAGAATAGAATGAAGTCAGTCTTGATTAGTAGAAAGTTAAAATAACAAGGTGTAATGAGTCTGTAGAATAAAGGCAAAACTAGCTTTTCTTATGCTTTGATTCTTGATGTTCTAAATGATGAATGTGAGTTCAAAGCTCTCTGAGTTGGTTTCCAAGTTTTCAATGGAGACATTCAATGTCCAGCCAGAATGAAAGCAAAATCCCTTTAAATCCTTTAAAATACAAATCCATTTAAAACCTTAAACACGGCTTAGGGTAGCAGCTCTACTGCAAACACTTAGAGTGTACACTACATGCAAAACCACGAGAGATCATGTGGTCTGGAGAAAGTGGTCCAGACTAGCATTGCCATTCATCACTTCTGATGCCGGGGACTGCTATAAAATCACCGAGGCTCCTCGATCTCTCTCACTTCCTCCTCTAGATGAAACAGGAAAAATACTTTTAAAACAAAGTCCAGGCATTTACTCTTCAGAGCCATGAAGCAATAGTTGGAACACACAACTGTCTTGAGACTCACGGTTGCCCGCTGCTCCCACAATGGATGGAGGTGAAGGGCATGTCCACAGAAACTAGTAGGGCTGCTTAAGAGGCAACAGCACTTCTGCTGCATACCTTATTCAAGGGAGACCACTTTATTAAGGGGAAAACCACGGCGAAAGCTAACTTCTTAGCAGTGTTACTACGTCTCTTATTAGCAATGTTTCAAGCACAATGGGCAAGAACACAAACCAGGTAAGAATGCCTATTTTGTTGAAAAAAAAAATATCTTTGTAGTAAGACTGGACATTCTAAGAACAAAAATGTTCTACCTCCAACTCCCAAGATAGTTTCAGCCTATGTACAAACCACAGTGGGTCCATCCACCAACACAGTAAGAATTTGCTGAGATTCTGTGTCAAATATTTATTCAAATAAATTTTCCTAGCTGTAACCAGAACACTTCAACATACAAGGCAGTCTGCCATGGATTTTATGCCCAACCTGATTCTTCCATGAATACCAGCAACAGGCATATGTACATTTGCATACACATCTCAAAGAAAAGACGAAGAACAGGTGGCAACACAGCCTTCACACCTGTCATGACAACCAACAAAACAATCTGCATACATAAAAAGCCATTGGAGTTGGTGGTCTAAGGTGTAACCCACATAGCATGATTAATGAAACAATTTTAATAATATACCCTTTTAATAACATAATCTCTAAAACCTCCCCATTGTTGACCAATAGAAAAGCATGACCCAATTATTAAATATATAAATATTTACATAATTTGCCATTACTAGTAAGGTGAAAAATAAAAGTTGTTAGTTGCTGCCCCCTGGGTTTGGATCTTTTACACTGTGTCTTGATTTCTCATTCCTGCGTACTCTCGGGTTCTCTATGAAATGGAAACCTTGTACCATTTTGGTTTTTATTAGAATAAAACATAACCTTGAACTCCAACCACCATATTAAAACAACTTCAATGAATATCAAAGCAACATTTATACAGGTAGAAGGGTGAAAAGGTAAGCAGAAAGTCTTCATTAGGGCCAATCTTAAGATTTTAGGACCCCTACCCATCTTTTGGGGGGAAAGATAACGACATGGCCTATTTTCTCAGGAAAGATACTATGCTCACAAATATAAGCCACCCTGTGGCCTTTCAGAGGATCCTCAGACTATCTGATGTTAGGACCTGAGCATGAGCAACACCAAACCTTTTCCTAACAACATCCCAGCAGCTCACCTCCTCTTCCAACTGCAACACCCTGAGAAACACAGCCACTGTGTGGAACCTTTCAGTGCCTCCTGGAAGAGTGAAACAAGCACTGAACACGTCTGCACATTTAGTGTGCCTGCATGGTTCGATCTCGTGGCCTGCTTTAATTAGTTAGCAACAATGTGATAAATATCCTTGACATGGGAAAGCGAAGTCGCGAACTGCGCATGCATTCACAGGAGAATGCTGCTGCACATGCTGAGGGTGAAGGGAACCAACACTTACTAGGTAGCTGTGTACCAGTGATTGCGTGAAGCCCTTCAGACACCACTTTTTCTCCAAGACAATGTTGATCAACAGTCACTGAATGGAGAGAGTTTCGGGACCTGGGGTAACTGGATGATAGGCAGGTATCTGAACTCCCAAAGTCCTTGAGTGAATTCAAGATCTCAAGCTAAATACAATGTCCAGTCTTAGGCCTACATTCTGTCAATTTAAAGGGTGCAAAACCAGGGAGTGAAGGGTATCTCAGTGTACTCTGAAGAGGATCACCTCTGCAAAAATTCAGGCTACTCAGGGTTATGGGGCAAGAGTTTCACAGCTTTCTTTGACCTGTGTCTGCCAGAGTTCCATTTCCCAATCTTGAGCTTTTCCCAATAGGTCCAGTGGGACCATCCCTCCTGACTTCAGCTCTGTCGTGGATTATTAACCAAAACTTGTACTTCTGAAATGCAGTTAAAGGAATACTAGACAGAAAAATAGAGATAACCTATCCTGAGTATAACCTTTATAACTACTTAGAGTTTATCTTAAAGGCATAATCATGCATATTAATAGAAGTCAGAGGGTACATATAACTGTTTAAGAGTATAATCAGTCCCTTATAGAGAAAACATATGCGAAAAATATGACAAAGGCAGCTGCTACATTGCCAGCAAAGGCAGTGTATAGACGGCTCTCACCTGAGTGATCATGTCATGCTAAACAGACCGGCTTATCAAACAAAACTCCTAAATTCCCATGAAACAAGTTAGCTATCTCTTTTCAAGAGCCAACTTCTGCAGATGGCACTATCCACTGTTCTAGAAGAGGGAGAGTAGGCCCCCGTCTTTGCAACTGATCATCTGAGAATATCCTTCACAGACATTTCTTTATGGAGAGGCCGGGAGGTCCACAGTGTAGAGAGGGAAAACCAAAGAAGGTGGAAGACATCAGAGCTATGCGGGTGCACCTCTCAGGGAAAGATGATTTGACCACCATACTGGGTGACAGCACAAACTCACAGCCCTGGATAGGTGTAGACGCTTGTCACCACAAACTACAGAGTGACACTCAGAAAAGCCCCCCCCCCATACTCTCCAACAGAGATGGATAAGTAAACTTGACAGTCACTGTGATTGGGGGGAGCTGTGCCAAGACATCACTGTCAGCACCCCGAGAACATTCAGTATTTCTCCTCACACTTGGTAACATCAGCAGTTGGGGAGTTATCTTCTCCCTAGGAAATAAACAGCCAAGTATGTTGAGGGGTTCTTAATTCCAATCAATATATTTGCTGCGGAACACATGGGCCTACATTTTGGTCTTTATGTTTCTGTCTTTGGTTTACCTACTGGGGACAGAATGACCTATGAAACTGATGCCATGTCACAGGAAAAAAAAGACAGAACAAGTCCTGGGACGCTTTGCCACGCAGTGGAAGTCAATAAAGAGCTTTTCTGTGCCACCTCATTTCCACAGGCAGCTACACAGTAACTCATTTAGAGGCTAAAAAGCTCGTCTCCGATAGGTATGAGTTTGGTTTATTTAACATGCCTGAGGAAGTTACACCTGTAATGATAAGGTTTAAAAGTCTTTTCTATTTAGCAGTTATCATTGGAAAATATTATAATTAACTGTGCAGCGAAGAACCTCGTTTTTATCAATGGGCTGGGCTTCTACTCTTTGACCTTGCCTTTTGATATACATTTTCAGCTAGTTATAAACATACCTAATGCCTTGTAATAAAGTTAGACTTAGCCATTTGCCTTCAACCATGAGTGATTTTAACATCATTTTTGTTTTGTTTTCATAATAAGGAAACAAAGAACCTGCTTATTTAAAGGTTATAGCATTACACAATCAGTAATTGCGCCAAGGCCCCATTAGAATTTTTCAGCTGCCTTTAACATATTACAGAAATATTCCTGTAAGCCTCACAAAGGATTTTACATCTCAAATAACAGTGCAATCACTTCGAGAAGTTTGACAGTGTTGAAAAGCTGTACTGTGTGTTTTATGTGCACGCCTGTACATGTCTGTGTGTGGGATGTGTGTGCCCTTGTGTGGAAGTCAGAGGACAGGTGCAGGTATCACTTTTTGGGGTATCATCTGCTTCATTTTTACTTATCCAGGCCCTCTCAATGGCCCAAGAACTCACTGCATGGGCTAAACTATCTAGCCAGCAGATTCTGAGAATCCTCCTACTTCTACCTCCCCAGTACGAGGCTCACAAAGTCACATCACCAGTCCTGGCTGTTTATATGGCTCTTGGAATCTAATGCAGGTCCCCAGGATAATCATTTTACCAACTGAGCTCTCTTCCCAGTCCCCCAGTCAAATGTATTTTTTAAAATATCTTCATCAAAATGCATTTTAAAATAATACTAACAACTCTTTAGATGTGACAATTTTCTTCAGTTTTAAAAGAGATTTATTCACTGAGAAGTGCCTGACAAACTTCTCCTATCTTTGTACTGCCATTCATTAGCTGAAGACTCCAGACACGCCAGGGCACTATCAGATGCCATAGAGGTAGAAAAGCGGGGCACCTGATATTTGTCAGGCTTTTCAAATACAATAATAATACTATTATAGGAATTTGCTTTAACTTGGAACTAGGGCCTATTTCACAAATGGCCATGATTTTAGCAAGGACAGTATATAACTTCCAAGCCACTTGCTATCTGAGATAATGCTATTTAACAAAATAAACACTTACAAAGCATCTCCATTCCACCGAACTTTCAAGCATAACGTAACAAGAGACCTGGAAGTCCTGAGAAAGCAAGATTCAGCTACAGCCTCAGTGAGTTGGAAGCGCAGGATCTGGAGACACAAGAACTGTCCCACAGCCAGATGAACAAGAAGCAATTAAACAGTCTGGAAAAACAATCCCTTAAATACCCGGAGCCTCAGTCTTCTCATCTCTAGACTGGAAACTGGTGTGGTGACAATGGTAATGGTAACAGTGGAAGCTTTATTTTACCAGAGAGCAACTGTGGAGCTCAAGTACCACGTGAGACTTCCTTCAGATGAGATGCACCCCATTTCAAGACTCCACTAGCACCAAACCTCACGGGCTTCTATTTCTATCATCACACACTGATCCTACAGAAGACATCAGCAAACCACCTGTTTTCTGAGATACTGCATTTTTGTCTGCAAGAGCTGAGAATGGAAGTCTAGTTAGCAATGCCATCTAATCCAAACTGGAGAGGCAATGTCTAGCTAGGAGCAATGTGATAAGCTCTGAGTAGAACCCCAGTGAGTTCCTCATGGTCAGCAGGGTGACATCTCCGCTATGCCCATCATCTTTCACTGAGGCCTAGCTTTGGTCATGAAATGACTCCATGTGCAGGTGAAGAAAAAGCAGTCCAGGCATG
Source organism: Microtus pennsylvanicus (assembly GCF_037038515.1). Classification (NCBI taxonomy): domain Eukaryota; kingdom Metazoa; phylum Chordata; class Mammalia; order Rodentia; family Cricetidae; genus Microtus; species Microtus pennsylvanicus. Next base: position 34,209,696 of record NC_134591.1, on the reverse strand, counting down.
GCTGGTGCCTTCCATCTAGGTTTGGATTGATAGGGCTGAACTTCTAAACTCCCATGCTTCTGAGAAACTCTATTACAATGCATTTGTTTATTTAAAGCACATTTCAAAATTGCTTTCATTGACTACATTTCTTTAAGCTTTTGTACATTTATATAGCTGTATGTCGAGCAGATTAAATTATGTAATAACTCAATAGTTTCCACTTTGTTGGTATATATCATTCACTGCCAGAGTCGTGAAAGATACAACTGAGTCCCTTGGAGTACATGAAACATCAGTAGTACTGATACTGTTTGGTCAAGGACAGACACGCAAGTGTATCTTGGGCACACACGTGCAGACATGCATACACACACAGGGAGAGAGAGACAGAGACAAACAGTCAGGCAGACATCATCATTAGTATGTGGCAAGCAAGGCAAGGGCAGAGCATCTGGGAGAAGTTGAGTAAAGCTATTGTATTGCACAGTTGGTGGTAAGTGCTTGAGGGGAAAGTGGATTTTACTTTATGAAACCCTTGCTGTCCTTTCCAGTGAACTGCACACAAGTAATAATAGATATTCTGGACACGAGATGTGCTATCAGGGGCACTTTATCCAAAGCAAACAGTAAAATAAGACCACTGGAGAGCTGAAGTTCTCCTAACTCAAGTTCAATTTGAGTAGAAAACCACATCCATTTGCCAGCGCAGATTTAAATGACATATCACCAACTGGAGATGAAAACAGAAAAGGGAGAAAAAAAACCACACGCACACACACACAGGCCCTGTCATGAACAGGGTGACATATACTCGCTCATCCTTGGAGATGGGGACTTGCAGTCTGTCCCATATGAACACATATCTTCACATCCCTCGTCTCCTGTTGACACTGCAATGTTCACACATCATCTATATCAGGCACACGGAGCCTCCAACTCAAATGGTATCCAAGTCTGGAGCATCAAGCCGATGCCTTGGTGGACTCAAATATCAAGTGCCCCCAGAAATATTTAAGGGTCTGAATCAGAGCATGGGAAACAGTTGGAGAGATAGAGCTCTCCACATGCTCTAAATCAAACCTGGGGGAGGCTGAAGTTGAAAATTTTATCTTTGTTATCCTTTGTATCATACTTGATTTTTGTCCTTTTCTTCGGATGCAGTCACAGCAATTGATTCCACTGCCTAGTACCAGCCACCACAGGCCAATCGGGAAACACGGTAGTAGGCAGAGGGGTGGCGAGAGCAGAAGGGAAGCACGGGTGAGTTTGCTCAGATGTCCCTGCCAGACCACTAATGGTGAGCAGGCCACAGTGTGAAGAACCCAGGAAAAACAGCCCACTCAAGCAAAGAGCTAATGCAGCTGCCAAATTGGAAATAAGTATGGTCTACTTTCGATTATCCACAAGTGGTTTAACCACAGGGCCTCCATCTTCCTACACTAGACCTCAGTCTGGGCTAAAACCCAGACATCAAGCAGAGCAGGGGTCTGCAAGCCTGAACACTGTGTCTGCGTCTGAAGGTGTGGTCTCAGGGGCACAGAACTGTGGCTGTCCTTTAACGAAGCAAGTCATAAAGCTCCCTTATACATGAACTGTGCAGTCTACATGAATGGCCACTGCTAATACAAACTATGTTCGCATCCCTTTTCTGGTGCTATGGAAAATGTTTTTAAAAGTCATAAGCAGATGCTGAGTAAATAAAAGACGGTGTCATGAAAAATGTTGTTCACTTGTTTGCTTATTTGGAGGGCTTTGTGGAGTCCTCAGTACACTATCTGCAAGGCACCATTCTAAACACTGTGTCTGCCTTTACCAGACTCACAGTCCATGCTGGATAACACTGTCCTCATGGTAAATACAATTTCCTCTGTAGCTCTAAAAACAACAAATCTTAGTGTGGATCTCAAAAAGACATATAAGAACATCTTTCAATGGGGAAGAAGTGAAACTTGAGCAGAGGGTGCATCTGTCTTTGATGGTTTACCTCATTGCCTGCTCACTCGTCTGCTGTGGGATAATGCTCATGTGCACTGTAAAGATTTATCACTCGTATTGGTTTAATAAAACATTGACTGGTCAGTAGCCAGGCAGGAAGTATAGGCAGGGCAACCAGACTAGAAGAATTCTGGGAAGAGGAAAAGACAAGAGACACAGTCATCATCCAGAAACAGAGGAGGTAAGATGAGAATGCTTTACTGAGAAAAGGTACCAAACCACATGGCTTAACATAAATAAGAATTATGGCTTAATTTAAGTTGTAAGGGCTAGTTAGTAATAAGCCTGAGCTAAGAGGCAAGTTTGTAATTAATATAAGCCTCTGTGTGTTTCTTTGGGACTGACCACTTGCCAGATTGGGCAGGACAGAAACTTCTATATGCATTTGTAAGAGCAGATTTCTGTGTCAGCTACCATCCTTCCTTTCAAAGCTCCTAAAACAAATAACCTTTCTCTGCTACAGCTAGGAACCTAACAACCCAATGTGCTCATTTAAATTCATTTCATACGTGGATAGTAGGATAAAGACCCAAACCTTCAGAGGAGTGTTCTCATGTTTTAAAAAGCAGAATCCTTCTTCCAAAGACTCCACTGTTTGGAATATGCAGGAGTAAATAGCTAAGGGGACTGTCTGCTGGCATCCCAGACTGACTCTAGATCTCTATGGAGTATCTTCAAAATAATGTTATCCAAACTGTCAGAAAATCAGGTTTTCTCTATAAAATATAGTGAATAATAAGATACTGAGACAGAAAGGTTAATAAAACTAAGTAGTTCATGGATGACATTTTCTTTTTTTATTTTATTTTTTTTGACATTTTCTTGTTGTCATTTAAAAACAGTTATCATTTAATATCATCACTAAATAAACAATAATTTGGCAAATTATTTCTGAACTGTAACCAAATGCTCCTTCGAAAACCAAGAAAACCACTGACTCCAAATTTCCACATTAAGGCAGCTTCGCTACATCTCCGTAACTGAGTAACACAAGGGGGTCTTTCTTGCTATTGAAAATGAAGACTAGGCTGGGGTGTGGCTCAGTGGTAGAGCACAAGCCTAGCATGCATAAGGCTGATCTCTATCACTATAACAAAAAGGGGAGGGAGTGGGTTTCTTCTGTAGGTCATCACTAGAAAACTCCTAAACAAGCAGTTGCTGTAGGTATCTTCAGCCTTTTACAATGGTACAGTTCACTCAACCAGGCAAGTAGGGAGGTTATCCTGATACCCCAAGCCACAAGTGTGCAAACTTCCTTCCTAATACATCGTGCTCCTGCAATCTATTCCCTTACTTGAAATTTATTGCTATAAATACAGAGAATGAAAAATGTGAAACGATGCCAGCTCAGCCGTCACTCCGGCTCCAATCCTTGGCTAAATTTATGCATTTCTCTGGTTTGTTTAAATGCCAAAGACTTAGGCACACCAGAAAGATATTACTCTTTTCTGTTTGGTGAGGAAGCCCCACCTGCCCACTACATACAGATGGAAGCACAAGAGAGCCAAGGGCAAAAAGATAAAAATGCACACTCGGCAGATGAGAATAGCAGGCTTCAGATGCCCAGTCAGAAAGGCAGGAGCCACAAGTCAGCTTTGGAAATCTTATACCTTTCCAAAGCAGTGGCCATTTTTCTAGCCTTCATTCAGTGGATTTCTTTTACTTATGTGTTATTTACTTATTTGTTTGGTTAGTTAGTTAGTTAGTTAGTTAGTTAGTTAGTTAGTTAGTTAGTTTTGTTTCTTTTTTGTGTTTGATTTAGATTTTGCAGTGCTGGGTATTCAAGCCAAGACCCTACACATGCTAGGCAAGTAAGCTCTATTACTTATCTACATCCCCAAACCAACTCCAGATAAATTCAACAAAAGAAGGGCTAGAGACTAGGCTAGCAGAAGAAAGTTTGCCTAGCATGCACAAGGTCCCTGACATCAAAGAAGGTTTCTTTAAAAAATATTTTTTTCTTTTAATGTCAATGGAATGAAGTGTGATTCAGGATGAGAAATGTCAGAGACAAATGGGTCATACTAGAAAGCATCCATTAGGATAAACCTAATAGAAGGTTATTTTCAGGATCTAGGACGATGAGAAGTGCAACAAACTTAGCATACGTCTAACAATCTTCCATCGTTTTATCTTCTAAGCTGGCCATTTAAACCCCAAGGATAAATGCCCATGGGCAGAAGGATATATTCAAGTTTGGAGACAATAAAAGCAATGACTTTTCTCTGCATCCGGGAAAAGCACAGCACAGCACATCAGAGTAGTCTCCTTGCTTAGCTACCATCGGGCAATGTGAGCATTGCTGTTTAGCTCACTCACCTTCCTTTGCGGTCTCACTTCACTTAAGGGAAACCACCTTTCCTGTTATACTTGAGAATATCCTGGGCTAAGAAACTCGACGCCATTACATTCTCCCCTTGAACCCTTCCCCCCGGGAGTTCTGATATCCTTATTTTTATAGCCACTTTCATTGTTTAGCTAACATTGTTTCTGTCCTATAACACACTGATTTGGTATGAACAGACTTCTGAAGTAGATATATTTTCATAGTTACTAATAAAAATGCCTGGGAGGAAGTACATTAGGATGTTACTTTTTGTATGGTAGAACATATATGATCTCAGGTTACTTTTTAAAGATTTATTTCTTAAGTATTAATTATATGGACGCTTGTATGACAATGTGTATGTTCGTGCCCATGTGGCAAGGGCCCTGAGAGACCAGGAGAGGGTGTCAGAGTGCCTGGGGCTGGAGTTAACAGACAGTTGTGAGCCACTCAGTGAGGTGTTGGGAAATGGTAACACAAGAGTAGCAAGCATGCTTAACCATGGAATCTTTCTTTCTTTCTAGCCCCTCCATATTTATTTTAAGATTAAAAAAATTATAAAATTACTTCGAGTTTACATACATAATGTAATGGATATACCTTGAAGGCTGTACAATCATTATCTTTTCAGAGATTATATGGAAAATAATTTTAAATCATACAAAATAAATAGCACACAAAACTGATGTTTAGCTCTAGATGGTTGTTGATGGTTCTCAAAATAGTTAATGGATACACAAACAACACTATTGCTAAATGAACGGGTTTGTTTTTCTAAAGTAAAACATATAAATCCAACAGAAAATTACTTTTCTGAGTATTTATTTTTCTTTGGAAAAATCAGTTTCTATTCAATATCATAGAAAAATAAACAAATAACTGACATTTTTAAAAATGTAGATTTTAGTTTGTAAATTTCCTTAATTTGGAGACTCTTTGGAGTCCATTTCCAGGGTTCCCCCATTGTAGAAGCAAATTCTTGTAGGAAACACTGGGAATGAATTCCCAATAATTTGGTCCTCTAATTAAAGGGGCTATTGCTATGGTGATCTTCACTCAGAGTTTCTCCTAAATGTGTCTGAAATCAGGTATCTGTAGCTGTCCGCTACACCAAGAAACCAACCGAGTCTGAGCCCCTTTTAAGGTCTTAGGTTTTAGACTCCAGGCATTCTTATTAAAATTTTTTAAGCATAGCCAATAATAAAGCTTAATGTATATTTTATGAAAATTAACAAGGGAAGGGAATGCCAAGGCAGCCTTGTTAGTAGGAGAATGAAATGCCACCCCTGTGTGTAAGGCCCTGTGCTGTGTGTCCTGCAGCAGCCTCCCTGTGCTGTGTGCCCTTCAGTGTGCCCAGCAGCAGCCTCCCTGAGGCTCTGACATCCTGAAGTGCATCTGCTCCTCCCTTCCTACTTGGAAGTTAGCTTACCCAAGTTCACCTTCCACAACTTCAAACCCATGTATCCTTGGTTCCAAAGACTGTTTTCCTTTGAACTAAAAAAAGTAAGAGTTTGGGTCTTTTCAAAACTAAAAAACAAACATAAAGGCAAAAGATTTACTGTGTTATACTTTCTTCAGAGTTTTCAAGATCTACATAGTCCTTCCTCCTCTTCCGAGCACTGTGGGCAGGGTACAGACAACACTTTGCAAACCAGTGGTCAGAAACAATGTGACAAAGAGAAGGATAAGGGACATAGACTTGTTGCAAAGCCATTTTCAGGGGAACAATGATCATCATGTTCTGAGAAGAAAAGGCAACAATGGCCAGTTAGCATGAAGGGGCTGGAGGACTCAAGCAGTCTTGCTTAGCCGAAGGCTTAGGAAAGATTTACTGCTCCTGCAGCCGAGGAGATGGTATGCTGGAGGGCTCTTGGGGAACAGTGTAGGTAGTGCTTGTAAAGCCACTCACAGCTACTGAAGTGAAAACCACCCGTGTTGTCCAAAATAGCCAGTCAAGGGTAATTAACATGCAATTTTCTTCTAGTCTTTAAAACAATTTTTTTTCTGAATTGAAAAGGGCCTGTTCCCGTGCAGAGGGGGCAGAGAAGGTTTGTCAAGCATGAATCTGCTGGTGATGTTAGAAGTCCCACTTCACACAAGACAAATCTCTAGGAATCCCATCTGGGTACATCTGAATGGCGCTTCTGTGGTCAGAGCGAGCACCCACAACCACATATTTCCTGGGACTCCTCCTACCCTGCAATATCAGCTGAACCCTGAATGCCTGATGAGTACAAGGCTGCTTATAATCATCAGCCTAGGGAGTTGGACACTTACCTACAAACGAGACTAGAGATTTTTCTTGGGTGAAACCACGAAACTAGGACTGCGGATATAGCAGTAATGTCCAGATATATTGGTAAAAGTGCTTCCCTAGAACACGTGCAGGGGTCGAGCCCCAGGTCTGCATAAAGTCAACTGTTCTAATACACATCTGGATCAGAATCTCAAGGTCACTCTCTGCTACATAGCCAGTTCAAGTACAGTCTGGGATACTTGATATGCTGTCTTATAAAGAAAATGAAGACAAAGAAAAGGAAGAGGTGGAGGAGGTAGCAGCAGCTAAAAAGCAAAGATAATCATATACATAGCTGTTTATTATGCACAAATTTAAGATGCCTTGTGGTTTTGTTTCTAAGTTCAAAGGTCAGGGGGATAGACAAAACCCATCATCTACTAAAATTTGAGAAAAATAAAAGCAAAGAAAAATACTATTTATTCTCTCAATGCTATACGTCATTGAAGTTTATTTCAAAAAAGTTTTAGTTGTATACAATTTATATTTTCTTATCCAATTTCTTAACTCAACCCAGCTATGAAATTCAGAACCACTTCTGCAGACTCCCTTCCCTCCCAGGGACAGAATTCCCCACCTCTTCACAGCTCAGATCATTGGTGCTTTGGTGACCTTTTTGATTGTCATAGCGACCTTCACACTAAGTTGACTCCTGTCCATTCTCTGACCCCCGTTAGTCGTAGATGCACAGGTACAGATGCATTTTCAACAACACTCAGAACTGCAAGGGTGCAGATGCATTTTCAGTAACACTCAGAACTGCAAGGGTGTTAAACCAAAACAACATTCTACAAATCATGGCAGAGTGATGTGGGAGTGATTTCTTATTAATAAAGAAACTGCCTAGACCCATTTGATAGGCCAACCCTTAGGTAGGCGGAGTAAACAGAACGGAATGCTGGGAGAAAGAAGCTGAGTCAAGGAGTCGCCATGGTTCTCCTACTCCAGACAGACGCAGGTTAAGATCATTCCTGGTAAGCCAGCTTGTGGGCTACACAGATTAATAGAAATAGGTTAGATCAATATGTAAAAGCTAGCCAATAAGAAACTGAAACTAATGGGTCAGGCAGTGTTTAAAAGAATACAGTTTCCGTGTAATTATTTCAGGGCATAAACTAAAGCTAGCCGTGCAGGCGGCGGGGGTGCCGGGGACACAGCCCCGCTGCCCCTATTTCAACAGCAGAGCACGCACCAGTGTGTGTGTTGCCATGGGGTGGGTTTAGAGAACAAAAGTAAACAGAAAATAATAGTTCCAAAAGACAGAAGTGAAGTAAATGGGTAGTTCTAAGACTTCTTCCCTACTTCCGTAGTAAGTAGCCAATGGTCTATTTGTTACCTGGGACACAACATGCATCTTTTGTTCTGGTTTTTGTTTTGTTTTTTGAGGCAATCTAACCCTCAGTTATCCAGGCTGGTCTTGAACTTGTGGTTTTAGTAGGCCCTCCTTCCTTGGCTGACGAAGTACAGAGGACTACAGTCATACACTACCATGGGTAAGCCTACATCTTGCATCTTAAAAATCCTTACAGGTAACAATATAATGTCAAGGAATCTCCATCTGTTCAAAGGATACCCATAAAAAGGAGGCAAAGTTGAATCTGTGAAAATTATCATGGCTGTGAAAAAGAATCTTCAAACTGACTTCCAAACATGAGTGCTAAGATGTCAACCAAGGACTTCAGTTCAAACTGTGGGAGCTCTTCTATTTTCTGTCAAGGTTACCTCAGGGAAGCTAGCCTGGCCAAGGGAAATGTGAGCATCAGGGTGGTCTCTGTGGCTCTTTCCTCATGTCAAGGCCTGTTACCAACCAAAGTAGTATCTCAGAAATTCTGCACCCCATGTGATACTATTCAGGGTGCTGGCAAGACTGTTTCTGTGTGAATATAAAATACTAGAAAACATTTGTATTCATTTTAAATGCATTATATAAATGAGTTTTGTGTATTAATAATTTGCAAAATAAAAGAAATAATAAAACCTCACTGTGAGGCACTTTCTGAATGTTATAAAACTGTGACCCAATAGAATAAAAACTGCGTGTGCCGAGGCTGAGCCACTGGAAGAAACATCAGCTCACAAACCTCTTAGTTCTGCCTCTCTTTTCATGTATATGTATCTGTGTTATGTGTGCATTTATGTGTGTCTGCATGTGTATAGGCACCTATGTGTGTACAGGCACATTTGTACATGTGTATGCATGTGTATAGAAACTTGAGGTTAAAGCCGGGAGTTGCCTTGATTGCTTTCTACCTTATTCATTGAAGCAGGGTCTCAGCACTGATGATGTAAACCAAAATCTCAACCAACCTGGAAAGTACTGAAGATACTCTGCATCTACAGTGTCATGTCATCAAGTCTGAATTCCTTATGGAAAAGCACAAAAGCATGCCCGCCTGTTACTATGAAAATTTGATTTTATCTTTAACACATTTGAAATTACATACAAGCCAAGAAAATTGTTACAGTTATGATTTATTATTAGTGAACACTTGGTTCTGTATCTTTTCATATACCAATACAGCCAGGTGATGTAAATTTTTCTCAGGCAGAGAGGAGTGACGAGTGGACAAAGTTTCAGGCCTGCTCTCCATCAGGTAGGCCAGGTCTTACCAACATTCTTAGGCAGCTAAATATCCTCTGACGAGAGCAATGCAGTGCCTGGGCTCAAAGCCACTTCTAGGGCTTATATGATCCTAGGCGAACTCATCCGTGTGTTTATGCTTCAGATTCCTCGTCTGCAGAATGGGTAGCCATTATAATCTAACTGAACTGACAATAATAGAAATTTATATTTGGCCTTGGGGTTTAAATCAACTGACATGTCCCCGTATTTGCCTAGTACCCTAAGCTTCTCAACAAAGTAAAGACTTCTTGAGCCAATAAAATACAGCTCTTCTGGCCAGAGTGGTAAAGCCCAAGAAATAGTCGCCGAAGTGATGGAATGAAGAAAATTATTAGAGAGAAAATCTTGCCCTCAAAGTTTGCAGCATCGCTGAGCATATGTCAGAAGAAGTTCACAGAGCAACAGAATGGATGGGAAACAAGAAAGGCAGCCGAGTTTGTTCTACTGAAATCAAGGTCAATATCCAGTCTCCAAATAGCTTCTTTATCTTCAGTAACCACATCAACTTAAGGGCCACAGTGAGCTACAGCAAATATAGCACAAAACTCACAGCTGGAAATGAAATCAAACATTAGTGCATTCTGCTCCTTTGCCGTCTAAGGTCTGAGGATGGAGCCACATACAACGAAGCTTACCTAGCCCTCCCGGCTTGCACACAAAGGCCTTTTATTATCTTCTGAGAGGAAGTCTTCCTGCTGTGCCATATGTCAGTAGTACCTCAGGATTATTTCATGTGCACGCTCTAACTCCGAATCGATGCGTGGGTGAGACCGCACGTAGAAAATTCTACATTCCAAAACTGCTTTGTAGAACCTGGATGTGAATCAACTGGAGTTAAGTAACCTCCAGTCCTCCAGCTAACTGGACCCAGTTCATCAATCAAAAACGTAAGAACCTAGGACGGTCGAATAACGAGAAGTTCTTCTGTACCAGACCCACTTCAAGCATGCCAGCTAAAAGTGGATTCGTCAATGAGGGCAATTCAGACAGAGTTCATCTTAGAAACTGCCAATGGCTGCTGTCAGCCAGCAACTTTGCATCTAGGGGGAGGGAGAACGACACATCATCAGGAGAGAAACAGGAGGCTCTCTTGTCAGAGTGAGGGTCCTCACACCGCAGCATGTATGTGCCCTTAAAAAGATTACCCTCCTACAGGAGGTTTTACTGTCAAGTAGCCCAACTGGAGCTTGGCAAATGGTTAAAACATTTGGAGAGGATCATTTCCCTAAATGTACTTTCAGCATTTAAAGACCTAGGTCCTTCCAAAAATAATTTTTTTCTTTCCATTTCTTTCTCTTTAAGTCAGTCTGAATAGCAGTTATTGAGCATTCACTGTTACAAAGAACTGTCACAAGCATGAAGAAAACATGGTCCCAGTGTTCAAGAAAACACAGCCTGGTGGAGATGAATTCACACACAACTGACTACCATGTAAGCCAGACATAGCTAGCATAAGGCAACGTACGCCATGTGCGACGGCAAAAGGAAGGGGAAGGAAGTAGGCTCACCAGGGAGGATGGACAGAAGAGAGAGCATTCCCTTTCTTGTTCCAGAAACTATCTGGGGCAGCATGAAGGCTAAGCGGGATTTCAACAGGCAAAGGAAGTCCTGGCAGCCAGCAGAAGAGCCCAGAAGAAAGAAACAGACGCACTGGGCTCAGAGATATCTGTTTCATAGGATGGAGTGGGTAAATGCTCTCAAGGACCCTTCCCTCCGCTACATACTCTGGGCACCTGAAGTGCCAGCACCCATGCCTTCTCCTTTAATGGTATCACTGATGGGCTCAACAGATTCTTGGGCTCTTTCATATAATGTTTGCCTATAATGTCTTCTCCCTGGTTTGACTCCTTCATTTAGACAGGGCAGGCTTTAATATGTGGCTCACGGAGAAAAGTGAAACCACAGGCACCAGCAGAACTCAGAATAAAAAACACATTTTGAAATAAAATAAAGGTTAAGCTCTCACACCAGCAGACCTTGCTTGATCAGCAAAAATGTAGGTGTTAACAGGAAATCGCTATATTGTGTAATCCCCATTTCACCCTCCACAAAATTGCTCTGTAATTTAAAATAAGTGAAGCAACAATTGGATGGATGACTAGTTTTTGTTGTTTACATAGTATAATGCACAAATGTGCAGTTTTCATGGCTTTCAGAATGACGGGATTTACATGAAGCTCCAACGGTAAAGAAAGTTGAAGTGCTGCGTTATAGTTAGCAGATGGTGAAATTTGAAGCAAACCCTTTCACCCACTTTCTAAAAGACATTTAAAATATTCTCCCCATCAAGGGCCTTCATTTTTTCCTATTTTACACCCTGCTAATTCTTATCTTGTGCAAACATAATTTTTTTAAATAAAGGGTGAAAAGCAAAACAAAACAAAACGTGTTCTTTGGCACATTAATCCCAGAGTGATTCGTGACAATGGAGTAAACTTTACATATACCTGTAACCTTGTCATTTTAAAACTTAAAATGACATCAAAATACTCTTGAACTACCTGGCACGACAGAACATCTAGGATAAGGTTAACAGGTCATTTGTAACAAGTTTCACAAGCCTACCGTTGGGCAAATGTGTACAAATAAGCCTTGGACAAAGCCAACCTCCTGCAAACTCTTCCAGAGGAGATTCACACAGACATCTTAGACTTCTGAGTCTTAAGAAACCATCTTTTGTTTTAATATTTAATTTTACTTATATGTATATATGTTTATCTGTGTATGTGTGTTTGTGTGTGTGCATGCGTGCAGTGTGCCACATGTGTGCAGGGGCCCATGAAGGCAAAAAGAAAGTATCAGATTCTCCTTGAAGTTGGAGTTACAGGTGGTTGTAAGGTGCCTAAAATTGTGCTGGGAACCAGTTCCTTAAACACAGTGAATATGAGGATAAGGTCAGTTTTCTTTTCCGTTGTTGTCCCCAAATATCACTACCGTAGTCTTCTTTCCTTTTGCCTAGTTAGAATTCATTTAAAGGACCACATCACAGAACCCCTGAGGAAGTTTAGGACCACAAGTTTATTGTGTGGGGAGGGAAGGGTTAAGCTCCATTTTACCATGACTAGGAAACAAGGCACAAAAAGGCCATCTCTAGCCACACTTGCTATTTTGGAACACTGGGCACTTGTCATGCTCTGGATGCTACGTGAGTCCTGAACTAGCGCCTTTCCAAACAAAGGAAGATAGGGCTGCGTCTCAGTTCCCGATAACAAAGTAAAGATATCAGAGTGCATTTCTTACACAGATCACCTTACACTCTAGAGTCAGTCATTTAAACCATCATTAATAAACACCAATGTTTGCGTGGGAGAGTGTACAGGTGTAAATGCAAGCATCACAGGACATGTATGGCGGCCAGAGGACAACTTACCAAGGTCAGTTCTCTCTTTCCACTATAGGATTCCAGAGAGGGAACTCAAGTCTTCACTCTGGCAGCAAAGCTTTTACTCACTGAGCCATCTCACCAGCCCAATACTCTAGTGCTTTGTAGCTGGGAAACGGATCCTGGAGCTGGATGGCAGCTTTCATTTCTAGCTGTATTTCTGTTCACACCTACCAGCATACCAGCCTTTAACCTAGAGTCTTCTTTGCAGAAACTCATTAAAATGCTGTCATGGAAGGAGATGGCGACACCATGGCTTTCCCTTTGCCTAATGACTCAAGACCTCTCTCATAAATACATTCTAATTAGATTATGCTTCTCGTGATGCTCTCTCATGCAGTCCATGTACAACTGTACCAAATACTCAATAGCTGATAGTCTATTAATAGCATTCACCACTACCTGCATCCCCCTCTCCTCTCCTCTCCTCTCCTCTCCTCTCCTCTCCTCTCCTCTCCTCTCCTCTCCTCTCCTCTCCTCTCCTCTCCTCTCCTTTCTCTCCTCTCTTGTCCTCTCCTTCCCTCCCCTCCCCTCCTCTCCCCTCCCCTCTCCTCTCTTCTCTTCTCCCCAAGTTTGGAGTCAGGAATCTTGGTTGACAAACACTTAGTTTGGCCTAAACCTTCATCAAATTATATTTTACTTATATGATATAAGCAAATTTATCTCTTTGAGTACCAGAAAGAACACTACTTCTTGATGCTTGAAGGAAGAAAGGAGATAGGTAGGTGATTGGGTTCTTCATCTTCTCTTCAAGTAGAGAGGCTCTAGAGGGGAGGCTGCAACTACTAAAATCATCATGATGTATCTTACAAAAGTTACTGGTAAGGATGTTCTGTAGAGGTGGTCAAAGACACTGTTCATTTAGGCTACCACAGTATATGGTACAAAGGATACTGATGAATAAAAATCAAACATAAGCAATAATTTGAAATCTTAGCACATATCATAGTTTATTATGTAATTTCCATGGGAATTTCCTGCTTTTAAACAAAATGTAGAAGAAATAGTTGTTTTCCCTCGTGTGCTTTACTGTGTCTCTCCATAGCTTTACAGAGTACACAGTGGCTTTACAGAAACTTGATCATTTGTAGTTAAAAGGCTATAGGAGAGACAGGCTAGACACTGTTGTGGCCTTCTCTCATCCACACAGCCACTGTTCAAAATATAGCCATTAGCACTAGATCCTACTCAGATTCTGAAGGCGTTGGGCCTGTTTGTGGGGCTTTCCTTCATTCTCTCTGCCAATACTTCAAGGAGAGCATATGATTAGTTATGTGGCTTTGATAACCCACTGGACTGCATATGTACTTGCTGAAATACAATGGAGCAGTGTGTCTTGTCTACTCAATGCAATTACTATCATGGGTTTTATGATACTATTTATTTAGAGATCCCATTTCACAGCACAGGCTCCCCTAGTAACAGCTAACCCACACACAAATCATAAAGGAAATTCATTTTAGTAAGTCATAGGCTATAAAAAAAAAGGTACGCCAATGGTGTAATATGAGTAGTTCCTGTAGATTGGATCAATTAATCTTACATGGGAAAACATCTTTTTTCTATGATGTGTAAAATGTGATGGTTCATTTTATTTGTTTATTTTTGTATATATGGTACTGGGCCATGTACATAATAGGCAAGTGCTCTGGAACTAAGCTAGCTCCCAAGCCCCTCGTGGTGAATTTTAGCTAACATGTACTGGGTTCTTCCAATGCAGGAGGAGCATTCTGGGTGCTATACACAAATCAACGCACTCTATGATCCTTCTCATAAAATAAGAAAACTGTAGCCCAGAAAAGTTATAGTGCTTGTTCAAGACTGCAATGCTAATAAAGAACAGCTGAACTCTGCAGCCCCAAATGGGTTCTGTAGTCTGAAACACCAGTGACCATGCTGCTTCCTATGGGTAATGACTTGACTCTCAACAGTGAGGATGAAAACCACAGAGATTGCATTTACGTAGACGTGTGTCCTTACTATTAACCACGAAGTTATAAGTAAATAAATATGTTCCATGGCACCCATATGAGCAGCCATAGGCATCATCATAACAATAATGTCCTCACAGAGATGAATGCTGGACTGGCTGCGTCAGAAATTTAAAGTAAGCCACAGGAAAAGCTAACTTGGAGGCTTGGTCTCTGGAGGCTGAAACAGGAGGAAATCTAGAGCCTAGGCATTCAAGGCCAGGTGGACAATATAACAAGAACTCATTTCAAAAAGTAAATTAAGAACTAAATAAGCCACAGGTATAAGTTTTTCATGGGACAGTGCTATTTCTAACCAGGGTGAATTTGAAGACACCTGTTGTCACTGCTCAAGTTCCATAGGCAATGGCTTACATATCTCTAGCTCAGTTGCTTAAGCATATGACAGAAACATACGCAGGATGAGTATTCCTAAACCTAAAATACAAAGTCTGAAGTACTATAAACGATCAAATATTCTATGCACCAACAGAGTCACAGTGGAAAATTCCACACCTAGTTTTACATGATAGGTTGTAGCCAAGACGCATGTGCATTAAAGGCACTGTCTAAGACTGCCTGTAGACTTTATATATATGCACATGTCCACACACACACGCACACGCACGCGCACACACACACACACACACACACACACACACACACACACACACACACACATAAAATGAATTTGAAGCTTAGATTTGGGTTTTATCCCCCAAGATATCTTATTATGTATGTGCAACTATCCCAAAGTTATATATTTGAAACACTTCAGATTCTGATCATTTGGATAAGAGATACTCAATCTGTATAAATGAAAACGCATAATTAGGGGAGACATCACCTATTTAGGGAACAAGCCAAAAACCAAAATGTCCAAACAAATAATCTCAGCATCCACCTCCCATAAAAGAAACAATAATGAGATGCATGTTTTAATCAAGGAGTTCTGGGTTCAAATCTTAGTTTGTTCTATGCTCAATGCGGCTCAGGGAATTCTGCTCCAAGCAAGCACAGAAGACTTGAGTCTCAAGTGAGAGGATGAGCAGCTGCTGTACAGGAGAGGATGGCTGAGAACTGAAAGGGGCTCACAGGGCCTTTGCTCTGGATCATCCTTGGTGTTCTGCAATCGACCAATAACTGGCGACAGTTTAGGGAATGCTGGCAGCCAGCAGCGCATCTCCCTGGATTCGTATGGGGAGAGCTACTTCTTTAGGACTCTCTCGCTCATGCTTTCTAGAAGGGCTCAATCATATTCTGTTACAAAATCTCAGACTTGTATATCCTGTAGTCGACGTACACAAAAAGAGGGGACAGAAAGACACACACCTTCAGGCTGTCTCTTCTCAAGGTACAACTGCATCTCATATTAAACCCCCTTTCCAAAATTATATACTATGCTTAAGGGGCAGTAATAGTCACTCTTCAACTGAGAAGACAGAAAGCCCATCCTGGAGTCATATGTGTGAACCAGAATGGAATGGGGACCAGGAGGCACATGGCTGGTTGTCAGAATCCTAGTCAAGGGCACCAGCCATGATTCTTCACACCCATCCCCTTCCCTTAAGATAGTAAGTAGTTTTACTTCCAAAGAGGAGGTGAGAGAATTTCAGAGTGATGTTTTTTTTTTCCCCCTGTGGGGGAACGGCCGTTTTCCAACCCATTCCTAAGCATGGCAGGCATAATACTGCAGAGAGATGCCGGGAGATTCTGGGGTGGTGAGGTCCCTGCCTTTGAAGCAAGCCAGCCAGCAAACACAAATGCATGCAATTTGAAATTTTAATTAGGGTGCCATGTGCTGGTGACATATGGCGCCATGCTGACAGCTGGGTGTCCAGGTTCAGGAACAGACCTGGGTTCTGAAGTCACAGTTGGCAGAAGCAAAGTTCTCTGCTTGGGCGCTAGGTGCTAGTGTGCCTGGAAAGTGTGTTGCCAACATCCCCTGCTACCCCGCACTGCCATCCTGCCATTTACAGACGCTGTCTGTAGGGGACCACCACTGCAGCTCAGACATACAGAGAGACAAAGATGAGAAGAAACAAGAAGATTAAAACCTGGTCCCAGGATCACAGTCTGGACTGGACCATGGACCTCATCCTAGTCCTTGCAGAGGGTGCTCTCTGTGGCATGAGGAGAAAGAACTCTGTTATCTGTTCCAAAGTGCAAAGGAATGAAGCTCTTTGACACTGCTAAACGTGATTTAAAATTAGGAGGCACACGCCAGACGATGAATCATGTGAGGTAGGGAAACTGAATCAAAACATTTTAAGACAACTTGTTAAGCATTAAAAGTCAAGCTCGTTAACTTTTTCTTCTCTTGGAATTTTTCTCCTGTGATGAATTAATAGTGGTCAGTTTGACCTTTGAAGCTCTGCAAGCTGCCTGAAAATGTCTCTAAACGGGTTAATGAATCGTCTTGCAGCTCTTCCACCCCCTCTGCTTGTCCCTCCCTGACTATTTACTGTGTATGAAGTGGGACTAGTTTGAGTGTGCTGTTTCCAGGCAAGCCTGGGATCCACCAGGAACGCACTGAGTCTTCTAAGCCACACTGTATGTTAACAGTGCGATTCTTTGGATCCTTTTCTACTTATAAACCCCTTCTGAAATATAACCTTGACTATACAGGACTATAGTAGTGAGAAGGCCAAACTGGCCCCTCTGTGTCTCTCTGGAAATCTGAGTTTCTAACTATTAAGCCATGAAATTTTTCTGGAATACTATAAATATTGACACCAAATCTTCCTCCCTTCCTCCCTCCCTCCCTTTCTCTCACACACAGTCCAAATCACTGAGAGAATTTAAGGTAGACTGATCACTGGGTTAGAAATTCAATACATACCAACAAGATCAGAAGCAAATATTTTAATGCTTTCCCTCATTCCCTGCCCCAGTTTTAAACAGTATAACTTATTTCACTTTGTTTTTACTATCAGTATTACTATAAGGATGCAGAAAAATATAGCCACAACACATTCTACTTGGAGTTAATTTTTGGAAGAAGCAAAACACACTGAAGATAAACATTAGCCATTTCAAGTTTTAGGCAACATTGCTGGACAACACAGACACCCAAATTTACACCCAAGCTGTAATCCCAATAACTGGCTTGGATAGCAAATATGCATATGTGTGTATCTACCCTTAAAAACAAAGGATGCGGATGCAAAGAGCCTGACCTCTGGGCAGCTCCTTTGGCTTTCAGATCTGTTCTCCCCTGAGAAATGTGGGTGGATGCTCCTGTAGGAGAATCAGGGAAGCCACATACAAGTGTCTACCCAATTCCAGATATATTTCACATTCACCTCAAGCCAGCTTTTAACTGTTAATATGAAGATTCCTTTACCTCAGAATAAAGGGTCCAATGCCATCAAACAGGAATTGACAACGTACTTCATGACATGATGCTGAGAGACAGTTTTTTTGCCATGCTAAAGTGCTTTATAACATTCTTAGATTTCTGTTTACATCAAGTCTTGGGTACTGGTTTTCAATTCTATTATTTAAAAAGAATCCTATAGCTCTAATTTTCTCTAAGACACCCTGAAACTCTTTAGAGCACACCTATTACCTCTAACACCATGACGAAGCTAATAAAAACTGAAATCCAGAGTGTCTAAAATAGCACTATGAAGAAATAGCCTTCAAAGGAGGTATTCCTTGTGGTTCTCAAAGTCTATTGCTAATGAATTGTACATTTTGATAATGTACATCATAGGAAAACGTGTTAGGAAACCCTTACAAAAGATAAGCATCGTTTTTGACTAGACAAACTATCATTAGATAAAACAGCTCATTTGTCTGATGCAAAAGTAAATTTCTCAAACACAATTTAGATATAGGTAAGATAAGTAAGGCATTAGATTATATCTTAAAACATCATAACTTTTAAGGATACAATATAAGTAAAAAATAGAAAATAGGTCAACATAAAGAGAACACTACACTAAAATGGTCACCAGAATGATATTATTCATGAGAATAAATTTCTAATTAGACCTTGAAATACAAAGGACTCAAGGAAATTAAAGTTGAGGTGGAACTTTCTTTGGGTCACATCTCATGTAAGGGGCATCACTATCCTGCCTGACTATCGTGACAGAAACTACTGAGTGAACGGATGAACATGATAAAATCCTTTTGACAAAGGAATCTCAGAGGAGCAAAAATTAACAACCCCTGAACTACAACAGAAAATAAAATGTTGCAAATGAACACCTGAAATTTCTGCAAATATCTACATCGGAGAATTAATTGAAAACATTTACATGCAGATCCCAGGTTAGCACTATGTGAACCGTGGTGGCTAACGTCAGCGAAACACACAAGAGGCAGAGGAAGAAAGGAGTCAGGACTGATTCACCAGAAAGCTACAGAAAAAAGACCCCTGATCTAAAAAAGAACAAACTCAAAGGGACTTGTGTTGGGTCTTGGGCTGGACGTACGCAGGTGTCTTTGAAACTGAATGGGGCTCTATATGGCCGGAGTGTCTGGATTGATGCAATCGCGTTTGTTAAACAGCTTTGAGAACCCTAGAAATTAAGAGCTCTGCTCGACCGTCAATGAGAGTTCAGGAATAGGGCACTTTTAATTAAAGAGAAAAGTGATGAGCATGTGATAGCTGGAAGCGCGCTGGCTCAGGTCTTCTGTCTCTCCTTCCCAGTTGCTACGCAAATCATCTTCTTCATTACAGGATGATGGGGTAGGGGGCTAGGATGAGGCATCCTCATTTCTGAATTCTTTTAGGTAAAAATTAAGCTTGTATGGAAATTATTAGCTTTTCATCTAAGAACTACTAGAGCCAGAGTATTTGTCACATTGCTGCAAGAATCAATTAGTTAATTAATTAAAGGAACAATTACTATGACCCTAAACTAGGCATGAACAATGGAGACAGGATTGACTCAACTTCTCAAATATAGAGGCTATGATGGCTATCCTATCTGTGTTTTAGACAAGAAACTGACTACTCACTGTGGAGGGAAATATGGCTGCTGAGACACGCATCTTTCAGAGAATACACAAGAAATTCTAGAGCATATCAGTAGGTATGATTATCTGCCACTGAAGTGGGTCAAGTATTGTACTAAGCACTCTACATAATGTATTTCAAAATCTTCACAGCAACTTGATGAACTAGGTATTTTTACAATGCTGTAACAAAGGAAATAGGGAAAAAAAACCCTCAAAGTTTATGATCAAGGGCAAATAGCTATCTAGTAAGGATCTGAACCCAGATCTCTGCCAGATGCAAAATTATATTGTTAATCAAATTAACTAATTATCAAATCAAATCAATCTTGTTAATCTTCACTACCACATTATACTAATGCTGTTCCTTCCTACACAAGCACTCCTCCATTTTAATTAAATCTATCAGACCAATCAGTTAATTGGGTCAAAAGTTAAGTTCACTTTGAATGTACGTAGACAAAGCCCTGAGAGAAGAACAAGTAGGTGAGAGTATTGCATTAGAACATCAATCTGCCACAGCAGGATACTGGTTTTTGCTACTTCAACAAAGGCCAGAAAACACAATGAGAAAACTTAGAATTTAAAAGTAAATGTGTTAGCATCACAACTGTTTTCTGGGATCCAGGAGATTTACAGCTCATTTAGAAAATGTTTTGTTTCCATATCATCAACATACAACTGCTCCTTCATCTTTCCACCACAGCTAACAGATGAAACATTTGAAGAGAAACATCACGAGATACCTACTGGGCGCCCTGCTATTAATTTCTATTAATTTTAGTTTTAGGTAGTTATCGGAAGGCACAGTTCTATTATAGCTAATTTATAGGTATTCCTTCTTTGTGTGGAGAGGGAAGTGGGCCAGAAGGAGAAGGAAACCACTGGAAAGAGTCGCCTAATGATTGCAGTGGTAATTACTCAATACATAGTCAACATGGTAAAGCCGGAAACTGAAAATAAAGTCAAGAAATACATACATATGTAAGTAAATAATAAAGATCCTTGTAGTATTCAGTGATCAAAAGAAATAACAGAAAAGCTTCTTTTCATATTATGCTTTTCAGCTCCATCTTAGGCCCCACTGTTCTGAATAGCAGAGATAAAAATTTTCATAAGCACACAAACACTTCATAAATTGGTCCAAACCAAAGGCATTGGCCACCTGCCAACGCCAGTAGGTCTTGGAGACACATTCAATGATAATAGCGTTCCTCCTCCCACATCAGGGGAGTCTGCAGTTTCTGCCTGTTTGGAACTCTGTGATAGGCTAATCTGAAAACCATCAGAGTAATTTAAGGATGTGAGCAAGAGTTTTCAAGAGTGAGAATTAGCAGTGTTCAAATTCTGAAAAGCAGATTAAAGACAGGTACACAGACACTCAAGGGCCGGAAGATGACCAACAATTCTTTGGGATGCTAAATAAATGTATTGCCACAGTGACTTAACAGAACTGAACAAACCTCCAAATCGCCTCAGCATTTCCAGTAAAGCCAGTCACAGACAACACATGCACAAATACCTCCTTAGTTTGATATTTCAAACTCAATAAAGGCTCAGTTCCACATGGTAGCCTAAAATTAGGCCATTTAGCAGACTAAAGAAAGAGAAGGAAGCTTTTTGTTGGGTTATTTTTAATATTCTTTAAGGCTTCTCCAGTCCATTTCTTTCTTCTTTTTTAGTTTTAAGTCATGGTTGGGAAAATAGAAAAGGGGCTCCTGCAGGGCAAACTCAACTCCAAACGCATGTCCATTAGGATTTCCTGGCATTTGGGGGAACCATATTTTTTCCTAATAACTCACCAATACTGGGAACCAAGACACAGCACAATTGTGCCCATTTTGTGCAATGGTTAAAGTGGAAGTAAGTAGGAGACTGGCAGAGTGAACGCCACGGAGCAACCAGGCTGCAAAGAGATAAGAACTTAAACGATGGCATCACAAGACCCTCACCAAGGTTCTCAAACACAGCCGCTATCTGCACACCAGGATCTGATGGAAACCAAAACCTAAATTAGGCAACTAGCCCCTGCCTAATTGAATCGGGGCCTGTAATGGATAGAGGCTGTTTCTCAGAACTGGAGTAAGTGATGCCGGGAAGAGAAGGCAGCCAACCAACCAGGCTGGAGACACGCAGGATTGGTAGAGCAGTCACCCAGAGTCTTCAGAAAGCAAATCCCATTGAGCACTTATGCACCCAGGTCACGGTGAGGCTGTATCATAGCAACTTGTGACCTGAAATACTACTATTCATTTGGTCATTAGTTTTTCTTGGTTCCTTTCACTTAGCCGTATTTTTGATAGCCAAATCCTTAAAAGAAAGGAGAGAATGAGAATGTTGTCAAATTTCAATAATGCCCAAGGGGGGGCCACCAATCTCTTAATGGCTGGGTCCAACATTCTTTCTGGAGTTACCCAGTAACAGATTAATGTAGCTAAGCATTATAACACTGGGCTCAAGTACGAAGAAAACATGCCTGAAATTTACAAGTAGATCTCTCTTGCTTGCCTGAAGAAAAAAAAAAACCCTCATTCTTTCTAATTTATTATAGTGTCAGAACCCATGTCTGGTCCTGGAAAATTTTTGGCACAGAGTTGGCTTTTTATTGTATTAGACCATTAAGGCTACCAAATCTCAATCACAAAACTACCAGAAGAGCTTGCTACTCACAGGCAAACAAAACACATGCAAGACAGCACGAATCCGATCCAAGCCTCAGCCACATAGTTCTCTGTGAGTGACAGGTGAACCAAAGATCCTTGACATCTGTGGCCTTCAATTTATAGTTCTGGGCTCTGATATCTCACATATTCTAATTCCAAAAAGCACATTCTCTAAGGGTCAGAAGATGCTGTTTGTTGTTCGGTAGGCAACCCTAGGTTTCCAGTCCCATCTGAAGATGTCCACACGCTAAATTTACAGCCTACCCCGAGTCTACCTACCACTCCCACTACCCCTATGCATTTAAAATGAATCAATATTTTGATGTAGTCAGAAAGTGGGGTTGAGATATGGATGTATGTTTACAGGCAAAGGGCTGAGGAAGCAGGAAAAGGGTACTTAAAATCCTAACTAACAGCAGCCCTGTTTGGGAAATAACCAGGTCTCCAAGCATGGTTCACAACTAGCACAAGAGTAGCAGTTCAAAAATAGTAGCCGTGTGGTAAAGGCCCACAGTCTGAGGTTAACAATTCATTAGTTGAGGGGTTGGGGAGATGGCTCAGCTTTTAAGAGAATTATACTGCTCTTCCAGGGGACCAGAGTTAGATTCTAGCACATACATCAGTAGCCAGTCACATCACCAGCTCCAGAGGGATCCAACTTCTCTGGCCTCTGTGGGCACCTGAACTCATGTGCATATGCCTCCTTACAGACACATACTCAAAGACATAATGAAAAAGTCTCATTTTCAAAGAAATGTTTAGTTGGAAATACCACAGGAATGGACCTGTTCTGATGCAAGCAACGTCACGGGGCTATTGAGGCTGTGACCTCAGGACTCACCTGCCTGATACCAATTCCTTGGCCAGCAAAATGAGGAATAACAGTCCTATGCTCAAGGGGCAGTATGGAGGTTAAAGGAGATAAATGATTGAAAACTGACGAGGCTTAGAACACTGCTGTCTGCTAACAGAGTGCTATTCAATAACACTATTAAATATATAGCTCAGAGCATTACTTTAACTTTGTTACATTGATTGATTTAATATCATCATTATTAAAATTAAACAACACTGTAATTAGTTATAGCAACATGTGGTACCTCTAAGACATAAATGTGAGTTAAAGTTTCCAGAATCCAAGATGTGTTCTAAACCCATTCCATCCATCAGCCAGTATTTAGCAAGTATTTTAGACTCGACTTCCTAACACTGTGTCCTTACATATCAAAGTATAGGACATCTTTCCAGAACGGGCAAATGGAGTCTACAGAACAAAACTTTGGTGGTGAGCTCCCTGACTTATGGACCTACTTATGTGAACATTGGAGAAACCACCAGGGGCAGTTCTTAGAGTCTCACTTGGAAGCTGTCGCTCCCCACCTGCAGTTCAGATTCCTGTGTTAACCAGACAAAGAGAGGACAAGAGACACTGCCCAAAGGGCAAATATAGCCCATGTTTTAGCTTCAGGGCTGAGGGAGGGGCTCTGTCTGCTTTGCCCTCTGTCTCCTTTGTGTCCTGAAGGGCCCTGACTAACCTCCAGCTGGTCACACTCCTCCTTGACCTCCACCCTGCCGTAAGTCTTAAGTTCAGCACTTTAATTTGAACACATTACCTATTTACCAGCTTAACACTCTAACCAGCCATGATGCCCTAGATTTCTAAGAAGCACAAAAGCTGGCCGTTTTCCTTTACATATGCCATGTGCCATGAAAATGAGCCTATGAAATAATCATGACTATGTCTATGAAGTAGACATCGCTATGTGTGTTGCACAGGTTTGAAATACTAACTGTAACCTAATTTACCCTGGATGGAATTGGGCATACAGGACTTTGAATTAAGCTCAACTCCTATAAATTGGCCTTATGCAATGTATATAATTTGGAAAAAGGCAAATTAGGTATTATAGAAACGGTTAATAGTAAAATAGTGCCTAAAATTATTATTGAAAAAGGAAGTGTTCAGATACACCATGTAGCAGATCACAACCTCAGAAGAACAGGCTTTTTATATGTCATAAACACCCAAGATTAGCCAAAACTCGCCTAAATGCCAGCTTTATCCTCCATAGCACAGAGTTAAATAATTTCCCCCCCCCCAAAAAAAAAAACCAACAGCATTTCATGGTACGGCCAGGACAACTATGTCACCCCATTTGAAGAACCAAGAGCAATGCACAACTCCTACAAGGAAGGCAAAATTGTTTCAAACTGAACTAGAAAAGAAAGGAGAAAAGAAGTCCCCTGTATCTTAGTCTCAGTTCTCCGTATATATCTTGCTCTGCAGCCCAGCACACAATGGAGACTTTGTTCAGCTACTCAGGGCTATTCATTTGCTATAATTCTCAGTGCTTTGGCGGATTGTGTTCTTCCTTTTCTGAAACTGAAAAGACGGTTATATAAGGAAGCATCAAGAGAAAGCTAACTGCTTCAGTTCACCAACTGGTCAAACCAGACCTATCATCTAGATGCAATGACTCCTCCACCAGGAAGCCCAGAACAGTCAGACACTCAGAGTCCTTGCTTAGCCCTGCCTCTGCCTAACTCTGCATGGACCAGAGCATGGTCCACCACACTTAAATCTCCCTAACCATGCACATCAGGCTGTAGACACAGTGGTGGGCTTGCATGGACATATAGCCATGGGAAATGAGGATGCTATAGGCTTCTGAAGTCTTCAAGGTAAGAGTGCTATTCAAGACTTATAAGCATCCCGCATCACAGGAAAGCAACTAAGAGGCAAGCTGGGGACAACTGGAACTTCTGTGGGTACAGAGGGGCAGACAGCCTGCTCCATGGCACAGTCTCTGATGGTAAAACAGATCTCCCCAAGGCTTCTATCTGATATCACCCAGGCAGTGGGTGGAACACTGAGTCTAAGTAGAGAATGTCTCTATGCCATTGTCATAGCCTCTCACATGGAAATACTCTGTCTCACAGACGCGTCAGTTCCTAAGTACAAAGCAAGAAGGGGTAGTTTTTAGACTACTAAGGCAGTGTGGCAGTTTTAGAGGCAGTTCCATGATGATGCCCTTCCAAACTGTAGACCTTTTCTCCTAGAGGTAGATAGCTCATAGCAGATGCTAACACAGGGAGAGGGGCTCAGGTTAGTCACGATGGTCACAGATCTCACTACACTAGTAATAATAGTAGTAGCTGTTGTTGTTACAGGACATGTTTGTTACGCGCTTGCCATTTTCCAAGCAATAAGTTAAGCATTCTACCTGAATCATCTCATTTGACCATGTCTACTATTGCAGTTGACATATTACTAGCATGTCAACTTTGCTGAGTCCTTTGGGGGCTTCTTTGTGAGACAAGTGCTCCTCCACTAGACTCCAAAATGACCAGGCATGGAAAGTACCTACTCCAAGATGGAGAATGCATGAAATTCTGCTCTGACATTCGATATCCATTCAACTAGGTCCTGCCACTTACTCTTTCTTTGGCTTAGTTTCCTTCCCTAGAAAATGGGAAAGGCAATGGCAGTCTTTAAAAGGGTTACTGCCAAGGTTAAATAGAATACGTAAAAACACTTATCGTCTGATGCATTAGAAGTATATAGGTATTAGCTGATTGTATTTTATTTCTAGCTCTAAGTAATATATTTTCCCTAAAAGGCCAATTAATCTAAACCAAATGCAAAAGTAATTGCAATAATCCTATGATGTAGGAATTATTTTTAGATTTCACTTTACAGATGAGAAAACTGAGGTTTATACTAGCTAGACAACCAGCTGGAGGATGAATGCAGCCTCTAATACAGGCAGACTGACAGCCATAGTTTCATACCCTCTGGATCAGCATGCCCTTTCAAAGGAGAACTGAATGTATTATCAAGGTATTCATACTATGTTAAGAGTCTTCTGGGGACTGGTAATCTCTGGTAATCTAGTGGATTATTCAGTGAAACGGAAAGTAAACTGACATACTTTGGAGTATTCCAACTTGACCAACATTCCATTCCTGATGTGATTAGATAAAATACAAAAAGCACAAAAAGGGTATCTGTGATTTTCTGTTCTTGTAAGACTGACAGGGTAGGGAAAGAATGATTATATAAGTAATTGAACAAATTAATAGGGTCATTTTGGATTTTCATAAGCAATTATTATATATAAAAGTATGATTGCCAACTTCAGAGTACTCCTTTATAGAGATATCATTTGAACTAAGATCTGAAAGATGAGAGAGAATACATCACTCACAGGAAAAGGGAGGGGATATCATTTTAGGCAAAAAAAAAAAAAAGTAAAAAAGAGACCGACAGATTCCAAAGCTCAAAAGGAGATCACGGAGGCTGAACCATGCAAAGAATCAACAGGATAAAGAGGCTAGAGAGGAAGGTGCAGATGCCAGATCACACAGGGGAGGCCATGGCCACCAGTTTGAATTTTATTCCAAACGCATTGGAAAACATTTTAAGCAGAGGGATGTTGGAAACTAATTTTCTTCTTTAGACTATCGGTTTGGGTACTGTGTGAATGAGCAAAACAGGGAAGACGGAAGCCAAGATTTCTGACATCATCTGAGTAAGAATGGAACTGGAGATAGACCTTCTTTTCTTTCGACAAATTTCCATCAAAAAATTGGAGATGTGTTTTATATTTGATTCTAATTGTTTATTAAGACCTAGCTTCCAACATCTTTATAGCCCAGAAGAATCTTAACTCTCTTCTTTAATGGCCTCAAGGTGGGAAGGTAGAAACTGAAGCATGGGAATCTAAGACTTGCTAATGTCACATCAAGCAAGGAAGGGCAGATTTTATTCATTTAAAAAAAAATCAGATGGGCTGGGAAGGGCACAAAATCAGAATAAAGCCTGCAAGTTTGTGGTAGTTTTCTGTTTGGGACACCTAAAACTCCACATTTGGCATCTGAAATATTTACAGTGTAGCTAAATCCTGTGAAATTTATCTCAGGATTCTCACATTAATGTGAAGTCGCCCAGCATTTAGCTCAGACACATCCATGGAGTCTGCAGGGTTAAAAGTGGCTCCGCGAAGTCAGAGAACTGGGTGTTCTGTCTGGGAAAAGTTCATGAACGTAATTGTACGCTCTTGTTTTCTTTCAGTTCCTTCCTTCAGGTTTATGTACTAAAAGACGACTCTCTGGGTTACACTTAGCCATTTTCCTACAAAAGCTCCCTAAAGTGACAAAGCTTTTTGAAAAAACAAAAGGGGGAGGGGTGGGGAGCCAATATGAAGTTCCTCTGAGTTCCTGCTCTCTGAGAGCACGGCTCCTATCACACAATAATGTGTTATTTTGTTGAATTTTGGCATCCATCTAGCTTGTTTGGTCAGAAGCCAAAAAATTAAGAGTGTGTCGGTCCACCAGTTTCTCAGCAGAGAAGCGCTCTTCTCACCCAGCCAGTGTGCAGTGCCCTTGGCCTCTGGCCAAGAAGGGAAATCCATTTTACATAAAGAATGCACCAAGCTCAAGTGCGCAAAGACTTTTTACCTACTGAAATAACTTTGTGGACAAATGCCAGTCTGCTAGACACATTCTGCAGGAACATTTGGCATGCATCGCAAGGCAAAGTACTCTGTGGAGGTAGCAAGCTTTTTCTGAACAAGGAAATGGCTGTGCTGCCCTCGTGGCACATCACGTGCCTTGGCACGGCCCGCTGATTGGCTGCGGCGGGTAAACACGGCGCCATGTACGGTAGCGTCGCCTCGCAGGTCGTGAAATGGCGACGGGGCCCAGCCGGCCTCGGCCCCTCAAGTTCCTTGTTTTTGTTTTTGTTTTTCTGCTTTTGTTTTAATAAAGCTCACGGATTTGAGTAGAAACAGATTTCCCACAAACTTGCTTCTCCGGCTCGATTTCACAGCTCGGCGTACACTCGGGGCTGTCACAAGCTTGACAGCATTCCAGGGAAAATACTAACTGTAAACTTTGCAAGGAGAATTAAAGGAGCAGGCAGAAATGTCGGAAGGGTGTCCTCCCCTTGCAAAGCACGTGCGTCTGCACTGCTGCAGGCTTCCAGTATGTGCCCACCTCTGCATGCCACAGCGGGAAGGAAGAAAAAATAGATACATCCCCTTTGGCTGAAGGCACGAAGGAGCCCTCTTCCTCTCAGGCCTGACCAGTTGAACACTGCACACTCTGATGTATAAATATTTGCCTCTGGCTGAAGTTCAAGCCCTATGTGGCTGCCAGACACAACAGAAAACCAACGTCCAAGGGAAAGTGTTTACTGTGGTGGTGGCCAAAGGAACAACAGCCAGTAAATGTTCGCGTCTGATTGGTCAGGCCCACTTACGGCAATATCATAAAGCACCAGGCCACTAGCCACTGACCACTGGGGGTGTTCCCACCCTTTCAGTAATGGTCGTGTTCTTTAACAGACAGCCTTGCTTGTTAACATGAGACCAGAGGACTTCCTGGTGGTTTCCCGCGTGTTCCTCCAGAACAATCGGCCCAAATGATTCTTAGCCATGTTCTTAACTCTTAACGTTCCAGAAAAACAAATGGGTGCTCTTTCCAAGTACTCGAATAGGGTCTGTACCTTTTTACACACTTTTACCTTTTCTGGTTGAGGGTAGGGCCATGAGCAGGTTTCCGATTCCCATTGCTAAGTGTTCTATAATAAAGCTATTTAGTCAGCATTTGTGGAATTTAAACATTTTTCAAAATCACTCAAGAAAGAAAAAAAAAACCTCTGAGAGGTATCTAAAATGAATTTGTTTATGTTTAAAGCCAGATCTTGAACCCATGGCCTTGCACAGATTAACCAACTGGTCTACTACTGAACTACACACACTGGGCTGTTGATTTGTTGAGAAGAGTTATATAAATTGGCAGACTGCTCCTCACCGGCTTTGAAATCACTACGGAACCGAGACTAGTTTCAAACTTAGGATTCTCCTGCCTCGATTTCGCAGGTTTGCATTTCAGGGAAGTGTTTCTACAACTGGCTAAAATATTTCAAATTAAGTCATGCATCCTTCAAACTGCCTTGCTCCAAACCAGATTAGCTCTAAAACAGAAGGAAATAATAAAAGCTGGTCATCAAAAGATTATCTGTAACTGGGATAAAGAAACTGAATGAAAAACAAAAGGATGAACAAAAAAATCTTCAGGAAAGTAACGAATCCATGGTTAATATTAAGCATGTAGCTGACAGGGCTGAGCTTTCTATGAGTTTTCATATGGGGGGGGCACTCAATACAATTAAGGTACATTATGAACTTTTCATCATTACCTCAATATTTCTGTCTCGATACACAGTGATGTGGATGATACTTTTCCTTAGTATGGCACAGGAAACACATTTAGCTAAACTGAAAAGTTATACAGAAAAATGGGGCAGAAAAATCAAGAGAGATAAAGATAAAAAAGGCTTTTGAGACTTTATTTTGATATGTCACAGAAATTTAGGTAAAGCAAGCTATTCTCTCTCTCTCTCTCCCTCCCCCTCTTCTCATTGTTTTTCAAGACAGGGTTTCCCTGTGTAACAGCCCTGGCTTGTCCCGGAATTTGCTGCAGACTAGGCTGGCCTTGAACTCCAAGAGATCTGCCTGCCTCTAGAGGCGTGCACTATGCTGCTGAGCTTTGCTGTGAGGTTATCATCTGTTTCAAATAAAATATGCATTTGCTGAACTGAAACATTTGCTAGGTTTGTTGAAAATGAAGATTTTTATATCCTATACAATTTAGAGCTTTAGCTTTGAAGATTCCCAAATCTTGATTAATCATCCTAGAGCTTAAAGAAATTTCTAAATTTGATTTTATTGCAAAACTAAAATAATTTGTCAAGTATTTCTATTTTTAAATGTTTATGAAACTTTTAACAACTATATTACCTTCCTGTGATTTTTAACCAAATGTACCATTTAAATCTGATCTGTACTGAACCTTAGAAGGCCAGGACTGAGTACTCAGCCCAGCTTTCAAGTGATCCCTGAGAATCATGTGCAAGGGGATCACAGAGGAATGTTCTGTTCCCAGCTGTGAACAAGACAGAATTAGCTCTGAGAGGTTTCCTCCCACTGCCCTACTGGACGGAAAGGTCGGGATGGTCAGCTCTTGTAGTCTCAGCATGAACCGTCAAAACAACATGCATGTTAAAAATAGATTGTCTGTAGCAACGAAAATACAAATGCAGAAAGGACTGAAAGTAAAATAGTTTTAATGTATTTAAATTTCAGATCAAACACTTTCCAAGAGCGTACCCTAAAACCAAAGCGTGAAGGGGGAGCGTAATAAATGAATCCCCATTTTAGAAACTCTCATGTCTGAAAATTTTGAAAAACAATCATTCTGATCCGTGGCTGACACTTTTCTTAGGAAATTCCTTGGATTCACAAGTAATTCACTGGGAATTAAAACACTAGGGGCAAATTTACCACTCTTATTTGTTTATATTTTGATAACTAAATTTTTCTCAGCCCTATTTCTATGGAAATAAAAATGTTGTTTACTACCAGGGGAACATGTTTATCTATCAGTGGGGATTACAACTGACATATTATGAGGTTCTTTTTAATTCAGTGGAATAACCAGGATGTTCAAAGGTGCTATGATAGGATCCACCCGACCACAATGGTAGAGAGAAGCAAAATAACTGCTGTCTCAGATGTAAGTAGATACTTAAGACTCATCACGGTGTGGCTAATAAAGTGGGTGGCGTTTGTATGATAAAATGCTAAAACAATAAAAGTAAACTGGTGGTGAAAGCAATCCTATCTTAAGAGACTTTCACACCGAACAAAATGTATCTTCTAAATAAAAATTACGTTACAGATGTAAATATTCCTTTAAAAGCCTCTGAATGCGTCTTTTACTAGCAGAGGCTTAGCCGTGTTATTCGCAATTCCCTCATTGTACCACAATGTACATTACTGTCTGTAAGCTCTAATTTGGCATGGCGCGTCATTAATGACCTGAATGGTGGCTGTTTCACACATACATATTTAATTACAACAGCTGAACAAATTACATATTTATGCTTTATAAAGGGGATTGCCAGTCGGATTCATTTGCTATGCATGCAGGTACAGGACTCCATCTGCAACAGCATCTGCACAACAAGAGCTGACAATTATCCATTGTACAGCCAGTAAGCATATCTGGGGAAACCTGTAAGGGAGGCAGTCGCATTAACTATTTCACTGCCTCCACCAGCCCCATTTTAACCAGGGGTCAAATCTTATGAGCATTTTGTTGTTGATGTTGTTGTTATGTTGCTTTGTTTTATTTTATTTTTTTCACATGTTTGCAAGTACTTTACCGCAGTCACAGGCCCAGTTTTGGTGTTGTTTGAGACAATGTTTTGCTAGGCGAACACATCAGCATCCTGTTTCTACCTCTGAGGGTATGCACCACCATACCCAGTTTCATCATCTTCCAAAACCTTGACTCAGTAACATCTAAAGTTGTTTATGACACTCTAGTCAATGCTCTCTCACCTTCTGGTATGTTTAAGAGAAATGAGAGAAATTGCCCAAGATTATAAATCCTGTACTATTCTGTCTGTTCTGTTGTTGATTCAGCTTCTTACATGATCAGACATCCTCTTACCCAAACAGCATGGGATTTACAGTCCCAGATCTCCAGCTCTGGTCCTGACCACTCAGCAGCTGCTCCTACGAGACAACTCCCCTGCCTTAGAGTCAGCGTCTAGAGAAGTTAACGGTTCTGTTACTAGGCTTCACCGCATCATACACCAGGATACTCAGAGGAAGTAGGCAAGGACTTTTTAAAAAGAGAGCACACACGGCCCCTTCTGAGAATCCTCAGACTCCTGCTGAGCATTCTCATCAATTGCTTTCTCTAGCTAAGCCACAGCTAAAAGCTACTGCTCTCTTTTGGTCTTTTTGTGATAAAGTCCCGTTGCCCGGGGTACAAACTCATCTTAAATGGCCTTAGGACTTTCCTATGTTTAATTTAATATGGCCAATGAGTAATATAAATACTCTGAACCATCATGTCCACTTCAAAACCCAAAGAGGAAGAATCAAGAATCAGCCAATCAATACCGAGGTTTTGCATTATCATTTAAGGCTTTTGCTAGGCAATAAAGAGGCTCCGGCATGATGGTCCCTAAAAGCTCCTCATGGTGTCTTTACCTCCTTAGGCCACAAAATAAAGAGCATGAGTCAGAGTTGTGGGTTTCTAATGCTCCCTCTTGAGGGATACAGTTCAAGTCAGAGGCTAACTGTGTGGGGTGAAGGGACGGCAGCAAGCCTGGCTGGGGCCCTGGGTAGAGGAGTGGAAGGTGGAGTCCAGTCCTGCCCACTGAAGCATAACTCTTGCGATGCCCGAGTAAAAGAGCAGAACAGCAGCAGGTCCTCCTGCTAGGGGGACCAAGTAAACTTCTCATGTAGAATCGAGATTCACTTGGTATAGAGTATTAACTGGAAATGACAGAGATGGGGGCAGTGGTTGTTCTGTGGGCTGGAAATCCAAACCAATGTCCGATAGAAAAAAAATAATCTTTTACATACTTTTTGAGAACTATTGGAGAAACCTTCCTTTCCTGGTGCTTGACAGAGGCACCAACTCCTACAGGCCAAAAGTCAAGTGAAGAGGATCCTTGACTAGGTGTGTCCTCTCTTTCCCTTGACCCTGAAAGTATACAGACGTCCTCTGATGTTAAGACAACACTCTTCCGGCACTTCTTCTAAGATGAAGATCTTCCCTTCTGTTTCCCAACAGTTCCCCATTCTACACAGGTAGAAAGCACTGGCTGCAAGTGACATTAATAAAGCTTCTCTGAAGTATGAAGCATTTGGATTTTATCAGGTTGCTACACCCACTTTGTAGATAAGAAAACTGAGACTTGCAGAAGCTAAGTGCTTTACCCAACACAGATAAATGTGCATGAGTGGTAAGAAGGTCCACTTTGTGGATCTTAAATCTCATTTTTCCACCCCAACTAACCTCACCTTCCATGAGTCCACTGGGCCTTACTCACTTAATATGGCTAGCTGTCACTCACATATTTGGGTCCCAGTCAAAACGGGTACTGGCTTCAAAAGCAAACATGGTAGCAAGTGCTGGTGCCCTCTCCACAGTCTCTGCTCCTGGTAATCGGGAGGTTACCGCAGCTGAACTCACATGTGTTCCCATCTCAAGCGGAGCAAGCTTATTCTTTGGGCCACCAGCTCACAAAAAAATGACATGGAGACTTATTATTAATTATGAAAGCTCAGCCTATAGCTTAGGCTGGTCCTACTAGTTACTACAACTTAAATAAACCCATTTCTATTCAT
Source organism: Microtus pennsylvanicus (assembly GCF_037038515.1). Taxonomy (NCBI): domain Eukaryota; kingdom Metazoa; phylum Chordata; class Mammalia; order Rodentia; family Cricetidae; genus Microtus; species Microtus pennsylvanicus. Next base: position 34,176,272 of record NC_134591.1, on the reverse strand, counting down.
CTACATGCTGGCATGTGGTTTGTGGCTTTTTACCTCTCCTCTTGCATGTCTGTTCCCTCTGTGTCCAGCTGGTGACTCCACCTTTCTTCTTCCCAGAGCTCTCTCTGTCCAGAAGTCCCTGCTGTACCTCCTGCCTAGCTATTGGCCATTTAGCTTTTTATTAAACCAAGCACAGTGACACATCTTCACACAGTGTAAAGGAATATTCCACAACACTCAAGCATAAATAACCAATCTTTACCATTTGGGTCTTCCCTATGGGAAGCCTGGGGGAGCAGAGGGGTGACTTGTTTAGGAGCAGAGCTCTACTTCTCAGCTCAACAATCACAAGTGTATTTAGAATCCATCAGGACTGAAAGGGAATGAACAGTGCTGCCTCCAGCAATTATCTGCTTATAAAGGTTTCCTGCCTTTCCCCCAATACTATACTTCCTGGGGTCATTTCCCAAATAAACCATGTGAGCCCAAGCCTTTGTCATGGAGTCTACTAGAGAAGAAATATAAATTATATAAACAAGAACTATTTCGATACCCAATGAACACCTAGTTTGGGGCCCATTGCCAACTGTAACCTCTCACCAGTGTTCCATGTACATGGCTCATACTGAACTACCAAACAAGTGGACAATTCCAATAAAGCTTCAGCCTCTCCATGCTACCAAGGCAATTGCTGGAGACACCTGAACTCGTACCTTGAGTCCAGCCTGTGACAATTATCCTTCAGCAAGTTATTTAAACCTCAGTGGTAGCCAGCCCCTCCTGTGAATGCAGGGAATGATGTCTCCTGTACTATGGAAGGCCCATGGAAAACAATAGGGCGTTTGTAAAAGCACCTAGCATATGACCCACATATTTAATAAAGGAACTAATACAGAATGTGGAATTAAATATAAAGCTAAAGGAAAGCTATTACGGTTTATGCAGATACTGATGAAAATATTTCTAAGACTTCAAAATTCTCAACATTCTTGTTTTTCATCGTTCACTCTCTAGCAGCTTTTGAGTAACCAAGCCGAATTCAAACGCTTTAATGCATTCGCTCTCCCTGGCTGTGGACAGCATCACCTCTAAAGCTATGGGCAATACTCAGCATCTCCGCCGACCTTGGTAACCTTCAAAGCTAAAAGCCATTCTCTACCACACCCCTGCCCGCTCTCTGATGATCTAGGAGAAGGGCAGAGGGAATAACCATGGCCCCACAGAAGACGGATGAGCTTTGGTGAGGTGCCGTACACCAGTTCACACTGGAGGAAGAGATGAATGGTGCCTGGAAAGAGCTGATTTACTGTCTGAGGATAAAGTCTCCATAGATCTTCATTAAGAATGCTAACTTCCCAAGGTTGATTTGCAAGAGTGGCTGCTGCATGGGACAAAAGAGAAAAAAAAATTTAAAGTTTGCAAATGTCAAGGCCTTCCGGGGCCAGTGTAGGGGTGGTTTATCAAGGCCTCTTCATTCACAGTGGCTCAGGGGAGTCTGGACGGCTGGAAAGAAGAAGCTGTATGTAACAGATGATATCCCGACACATTTACTCTCTGTCTCTCTTTCTCCCCCTCACCATAAGCGCTATGTAAACTACTGTGTGAGCATTTATGATAAAGAACACACTGGAATATTTGCCCACCATTTATAACTGTTTTGAGATCCCATCAGAACATCAGCAGGCGCACAACCTTTATATTATGATGTTATCTGAGTTCACAGAACTACTTAGTCTGGATAGTCCCAAGAATTGTTCAAGTTCTTTACAGAGGGTGGATAAAGTTTGTTTTTGATAAATAAAGAATGAATATAAAACCAGAAACAATAAAACCTGCATCTCTGGGGTATGTGCAGTATACTGACGTAAAAGGAAGAGCCTGCTAGGACCTGGTCTTACAGTATGCTTTAGAAGGCCTTTTCCATTCACTAAGTGATACGTGCCTCTCCTCATCCTATGAAGTTCAATATTCACTTTAAAATAACATCTATAAAACCAAAATGGCAAAGTTTACAATGAAGAAAAAATGAACATGACACAGCACTGGCTGAGGTTTTCCTGGTGGACTCTGCCCCCCACCCTACCCCCAGCCCCTCGTTCAGCCTACCTGGCATGGGGTATGACTGCCTTTCCCTTCGCTACACAGGACAGGCCTCCCTATCCACCTCCTCCCAGCCAACCCCCTGCCACCAGATTCTACCTTGTGTACTGACAGCTAAGGCAAGTTCACCTTCGGAAGCTTGCTATAGGAGCTGGAGAGATGGCTCTCTCGGTAAGACACTTGCTGTGCAAGCATAGGGACCTTCTTCTGGATGTCTAGAGGATGTAACATTTGGGCAGGTCATGTCTGTAACCTCAGCACTGAGATCATGGATACAGAAAGATTCTTGGAGCTCAATGGCCAGCCAGTCTAGATAACTAGGGAGTTCTGTGCTAAGTGAGAGACTCCTTAAAAATGAAGGGGGAGAACAACTAAGGCAAGCACCCGAGCTTACCAGTGGCTTATATACACACCACACACACACACACACAACACACACACACACAACACACACAACACACACAACACACACACACACAACACACACACACACGTGGTGGGGGGGCGCTACACACAGAGTGAGGCATATCCATGTGTCAGTGTGCACACACACATACTACACCCACATACGCCTCATACATACACACACACACACACACACACACAAATAAATCAAAAGAAAAAAATTAAAAAGTTAGATCTAAACAATGTGGTTTTAATTCTGCCAGAAACCAGCTGGTGACTGTCATTTCTCTGTCTTTCCACTGGACTGTGAGATTCTCAATAGCAAAAATATGACTAATACAAAGTAAAGCATACCGTAGGTGTCCAAAAGTGCTGAATGACTAAGTGAGAGAATGACTGATGATGTCACTACCCTGGAGGAGGCAACAGAAACAAGTGCAGAGTATGGTCAACAAAAATGTGATGATCTTCGACATAACTCAGTAGACTAGAGTCTATGACAAGAAAATGCACAAACACTGGCTTACTACAGTACAACTTCCTATATTACAGGCTTAATGGTTTGGGTTTTTGTTTGTTTGTTTGGGGGTTTTTGTTGCTTTGTTTTGTCTGTTTTTCAGGAACAGAGGGAGAAATAAAATTTCCCAAAGGCTTAGAAAAGCCATGACTAAGAATCATCTGGCATTATCCCATCAGAGTTGACATTAATGGTAGAAACATCATCTAACAAGACTTTTTTCCCATCTACACTAATACGTTTCTCAAAGTCTTGAAATCATAATAAACATCAGAACAAAGAAATCTTAGTTTAAAAGGCAGTTATGGATGTTTGGTGATTGGTCCTTTAATGCGATAAAATTTACAGTCTATTTTTTGAAACTATTTAACCGAAGCTGGGAAGGAGCCACACCCCACTAACCTCATGCAGTGCAGAAGGCCTTCCCCACTACATTGTGGGATCCTCTCAAAGACCACATCATGTCTGACTGGTCCCAACAAAAGTTTGCCCATGAATCTCAGCTGTCACAACTTAAAACAGGACTTCAGTTTCAGGACATATAACCCAACAAAAGCCGAGATCTTTGCTCTCCATCCTACTTCAGGGACCAGATTCCCCTGCATTTCTGGTCCCTTATTTAATCTGTTGATTGGCAGGTGGGTTTCTGTTGTTGATGGGTTTTCTGACTTTTGTTTGTTGTTTGTTTTGTTTTGCTTTCTGTTTGGTTTGGGCCTCTTCCTAATTTGGGACTTTATTGTTTTGTTTTCTCCAGTGTTGGAAAGCAAACTTGGTAGCATCTAGCAAGTGCTCCACCACCAAGCCCCGTCCTCAGCTAGTCCCTCTCTGCTCTTCGATATCACTGCACGGAATCTCAGGCAACAAGAAGACTGCTTTCATTTTTCTCGGGTTTCCAAAATGAACATCAGATTCCTGGCTAGTCACTGGTTTGGGGTGGGGGGCGGGCACTGAGGAACAGGTTCACTTATTCAGGTCCTCCCTTCTTGCCTCCTTACTCCAATACCAGATGAAACAGGATATCAAATTCTTCTTAAAGGCTATGTATGGTACACCATATCTCTGTCCCTCTCGCCGATTCCTAATTGAATGTGGAATTCCCCAACCTCTTTCATCAAAAGTCCATTTCATTTCACGACCACGTGGCACGCAAAAGAAACCATCTGCTCTGTGAAGCATCAGCGTGAACACTGCTTTCAGGGCAGGTAGCATGGTGAAGCAAAGGCCCGGACAACAGCTTTGCAAACTACCCTGGCCTGCTGAGAGCGCATGTGTTTCCCGACCAAGGAAGGCATGGAACAGACCAGGCCAGGGCTTCTGTAACTACATTCAGTCACTACCTCTCCATCTGCAAAATGTCCTCACCTCCTAAGTCAACTCTTCCTTTCACTCTCGCATGTGAGGGTAGGGGAGAAAAGAGCACAGAACAATAACATGATAACAGTGCTTCAAGTGGAGACCAAATCCAAGAACTGTCCAACGCTCTCATCAGCTCTGGTCTGATTGATGTCTTTGTTTATTCTCCTCTAACGCAGAATTCATGTCCTGAAAATGTCCTGAGTACTGATTGCTATGCAATGGGCTTCCTATGCCCTCTTCACCAATTCCCTTAGGTACTACCAGCTTCAGAGGAATGAAACTGAGGCTGAAAAAAAGTCACCTGCTCAAAACTGAAGAGTTAGAAAGTGGCATAGCTGGGTTATCTGGATATAACTCTGATACCTCTTCTGGAACATCTCTATAGCCCAGAGAGGTAAGAGGAAGGGAATGGAGGGAGTAGGGAACAGTGAGGGGTGAGAGAGTGCCTGAGAATAAACAAAATTAATCCTTGTTCTTTTCTGGTGGGTAGATTTAAGGTCTCTATGAAGGGAAGGCGAAGGCCCCCTCCTCTAGGGAGAATACACAGGCTCTGATTGCGTTTCCTTTGTAAACGTGCACTGTCCAAAGAATCCCACACAACTTGCTGATGTATATAGTTTCTGTCACAAGACCTGAGAGACAGCTGTAATCAGAGAGAGAGAAATCTAGCACCTTGCTCTTCCCCTCTCTGTCTCTCTCTCTGTCTCTCTCTGTCTCTCTCTGTCTCTCTCTGTCTCTCTCTGTCTCTCTCTGTCTCTCTCTCTCTCTCTCTCTCTCTCACACACACACACACACACACACACACACACACACATTGTGGGTTACCAGTACAGGAAGACAGCACACCTCTCTAACAGCTGTCCCTCCCAGCTGACCTTCACATTCCTTCGCCAGAGCCAACAGTTTCTTCCCTAAATGAGCAACAAAAGCTCTAGGCCAGCATCAAACCTCCAGGGCTCCAGCCCCAGTCATTTAGTAGTGGTGAAACCTTGAGCAGGATTTACAGGCACTTGGGCTACAGGTCCCTCATCTGTCATTTGAAGGTAACAATACCCACTCTCTCTACCACATGGAGATGTCAGAAAAAAATCAAATGAGGAAACGGATGTGAAGAGTCCCTTTGAAAACTGCAGATACTGTACAAATATAAAGGATTATTATTTTTTGGATTCAATAAAACTTTCTCAATTGAATGAACCCTGTGTAGATGGATAGTCAAGTTATAATAACCAAGAAAAATGCTCTGGCCCCTGAAACAATTCACTGAGCCGCTCTCTCCCAGGAATGGGCACTGGTTGTGAAACGACTTAAATCAGCGCTCTCTGCTATCTTCTGGACATGAATTGTTACCGGTTAAGGATAGGTAGGAAAATGGCTGATTTCAAAGGCACATAGCCTTTGACTATAAAAGGCTGGCCTTTCCTAGTCATGGAGTATGGCGTAAGGCAGAAAAACAAAGAGGCTACTGGTATTATTACAAGAGTTACCCAGGACAGGTGCCCTTATCTCCAACAGTGCTCAGAAGACTGCACATGCCCAACCCGGCTTCTTGTTAAATATTTCAAGGATGTTACTGGCTCCATTCTGAAACCAATCATAAACAAACTTCTAAATACAGCATGCTCAAAATACGTATTTCAGAAACTATAACCAATCTTTTGGCCATCTGTGGCCAACGTGTACCCAGCTCACTGAAAGCTGCCTTTCAAAGGGGAAGGGTTATACTCTCACAGCCACGTGCATTTAGAATGGAGGGCCATGCAGTATTACTTCTAATCATGTCTAAAGGTTCCTTTCTCTTTAGGAAGCAGAAATCCACTGCCAAACACACTGCTTCCATTCACAAGATTATTTATGGCACAGATAATTGAATTCTGGTCACATGACTAAGGAAGACTAGGTTGAGAGTGGAAAGAACCCAACCATAATTTCTAGAGAGACCCATAAATCATGGCTTTCTTCCCCTAGAGGTTGAAATCCTCAGAGCTCTACGTATTCTTCCCTGGCATCTATACCAAGTTTGGAAACACCACAGAGATTCCTTTCTCTGCTCAGTGGCAAAGCTCATAAGGTAGACACCCTTAAATTATCCTCTGTATTGGCCCCTAAGAATGCCTATGGGGCTCAGAGAAATCTGATGCCTTTCCATAGGCCAAATATACCTCTGTCTTTCTTACAGTCCACAGACCAGAATTAAGAATACTAGTCTATTCTGGTACTCCTTTCTAATTCCCCCCAAGAAAATCAAACACTTGCCAGGTGCACACCACAAGTACAGCATCACAGGCAAGGCAGCCATAGGAGGCAAAGTCTCGTGATCCTTCTCAAATCGACCAGCCAAAGACAGACCACATGCCTGTCCTAAACAAGGAGTTTCTCCCCAGTCCTCCATCCAGTGTTCTTGCAGAGTTAGGACTTTAATGAGTCAATCAGCTTGTATTGCAAATAACATTTATATCTCTTTGTGCTTCTTGGCTAAGCCTGAGAAGTCACTAAGAGTCTTGGTTACTTTAAAAATATTTTCTGCTTATTCTCGAAATACAAATGGAAGGAATAATGTCCAGCTAGAAGGTATAGGAAATGTGCTTTTTGCCTGAGGAATTGCTTTCTTTTTTTTATCTTTTTTCTTTTTCTTTTTCTTTTTTTTTTTTTGGATTTTCGAGACAGGGTTTCTCCGTAGCTTTTGGTTCCTGTCCTGGAACTAGCTCTTGTAGACCAGGCTGGCCTCGAACTCACAGAGATCCACCTGCCTCTGCCTCCCGAGTGCTGGGATTAAAGGCGTGCACCACCACCGCCCGGCTGAGGAATTGCTTTCTTAAATAGATCACATTTCCATTTGCTTGGCTTCTTAACTCAAGGAGATGGGTACACAACACCATCCTATCAGAATACTTTTTAGTCTGGAATAATTTTAGCATTTTAAATTTTCTTCACAGTTCCTTTTATTCAGTAGTTTCCAAGAACACAATAGATAGAATTTGATGAAAGATTGTGAATAAAAGAAGCTTAAAGAGTAAGCAAATATTCCACAGTTATACCAACATGGTGTAGAATCTAGGGTCTTCTATGGAATATGAGTACAAACTGCAAGTGCATGCCCACAAAAACAAGTGTGCCCATACCCTCTCTGAAGACCAAAGGCAAGGGCATAATAATAACATGGGCCTTGTCTTCTATAAGCCTTCTGGCCTTTTCTATTGAGGAAACGATGTCTCCCTCTCTCCCTCTGCCACCTCTCTCTTTTAAAACAAACTAAGAGTCACATTACTGTTTAATTAAAAAAAAAAGTTTTGTTTCTTTAAAAGCTTATCAAGGCCTAACACCTTTGCCAGTACTCCAACCATGATGCCACAACAGTCTGTGATAAGAATCCACCCATTAAGGAGGCAATGGCACTAATTTCTGTCCATTTCAGACCATCTTCTGGTGCTCCTACTACAGCAACAAAGACCAGTTCTGCTGGAAAGAAAAATGGTGCCCATATCCTGTAGCTATCCGAGAGCTCAGCAGAGGAAAAAGTGTACCCCCAGGAGAAAGCACAGAAATCCTATGCATATAAAAGCCCCATGTTGTCTGGAATGCTGGGAAGTGACAAATCCTAAGGCTGCTAGGCTCCTGTGTAGGCCTTTACTAGCAATGGACATTTCTGGCCCAATCTAGCAATGTCAGCCTTGGCCGTAACTTCCCCAGGAGCACTAGAGCTGTCGGAAGGATAACCTAGGCTTTGCTCTCCACTCATAGGTGTCTCTACCACATCCAACCAGGAAAATAAGTAAATTATGAATCTGAAACACTATGAATCTATCAAACAATGTAACCAATACTTACTCAATTTGTCATGGAGACAACTTCTTTTTGGGTCAGGGGTGACTTTGAAAACCCCATGAGAACGACTGTTGATAGTACCAGAGACTATGTGTATGAGCATCTCCAAGGTAGCTCTATGGGGCCAGACAAGGAAGCCAGCACCCTGCCTACAGGTTCTTGACAGAGTTCAGACTGCTTGTCTGTGCTAACCATTCTCATGCCTTCCAAGAGACAGTACAGACACGGAAAGACTAGACAGTGAGAAAGCCAGCCTTCACAGCATCATAGCAAATGGAATGGAGCTGGGAGCCAAAATAAACCTTCTCCCTTATGTTGCTTTTGGGGGGCTGTTTTATCACAGCAACAGGAATGGAGCTAACCCAAAATACAAGGCAGAGGAATACAGAGTCCCACCAGACGGCATGGCAGTGGCTGCAGTGAAAATCATGGAAGCCTTGTCACGTGCAGCTGGAGAGCCCGCAGGAACATCAGCAAGAGCCGGCTGCCGCAACACAGGCAGAAGGATAAATGGATTCTCCAGAGAGGAAGCTGGAGGAGGCTGTGGAAGCAGGGTCCCTGAAACAAGCGGCAAGTTGTCAAGTTTAGCTAAAATGAAGATCACTGGGAGCTGACGGGACACTAAATATTTAGAACCCTCCAGTTTGTGCTTATTGTACAACTAAAGATATCAAGCTGCAGATCTCCTATGTTGTTCTTTAAGTTTGCAGAAGCTGGCATGGGGATTTGGAGTGTTTTCTGAAAGCTTTTAAGACCCTCTGAAATTATTAATTTGGCGGCGGGGGAAGGGCTTTAGGAAGGAACCAACTAAGTTTTACAAATAAAGATCCCTTTAACCAAAGCCAGGAAAAGTTTAACAAGTTATTTGTGCATTTAGGCTTCCCGCAAATAGAGGCCCGCTATTAGGAGTAAACCCTGCTCAGATTTCTCCGTTTTATGTAGCTGCATCTTCTCTCTAACAGAACTGCGATAAGACAGAGTCTGTGTTCTAAACAAGCTGGGGACTTTCCATGAACAAAGGAAGCCAGTCTTGTTGTGAAAAAGAAAATACTGATAAGTTGGTGAATGGAAAATATTCAACAGTGATTCATAATTAAGCTTCAAAAAAAAACTACAATCAAAGTTGAAAGCACCAAGATGTTGTGGCCAGGTGTAAGTTTTCAAACCTTAAACCTTAGAAGATAGAGAACCTCTCTCCAGAAGCCTGGAGTGATGCAGGGTGTCCCACACAATGTGACATTTGAGAGAAATGAGAGAGAATTGTTCACTGAACATCTTCAAGAATCAAGGTCCCTAGAACACGTCTCTGCACATAATCTCCGTAAGTCTCTTGTTTGAGGAAATAAAGCTATTTTAAATAAAGGCTCACTCAGCTGTGTATTTAATAGGAGTTCATGTTTAAATAACACTCTTGCTTTATTTCTCCATCACAGAAATAAAAGGGCACTTCGCTGCAGAATTTTCCATATCAGAACTATTACCTTCTCAGTCTTACTTCTTAATTCACACCTAGAGTACACACATGCACACACAGAGGTAGTCCACGTGGGCAGAAGGATAATAGAGGGCCCTGAAATCAGTTCCCGAGGAGAACATGGAAACATAAATCAGCCTCTGGCTTGCACAGACCACTGGCATTCATACCATTCACTAAATGCTCCTTTCCTTGGTCTGTGTGGATCAGCTTCACAAGATGTGTGACTGTTAATACCCCAATATTTCCCATAAATATATTTATCAAATCTGCTTAAAAATGGGCACATAACATAACAGAAACCTGTTAGGAAGCTCTGAGGGCATTCCTCAGTACTGTGCTCAGGGCCAGAGCCTCTCAGCCTTCAGTGATCCCCATCCGACCCATCAAGAGAGTGTGAGGTGTCAAAAAGCACAGAGCCTCATGACCGTACCAAGTGTACAGGAAATGCACATGTGCAGGGAGAATCTGATATGGAGTTTAAATAGTTTCCAGGATTTGAATGAGGTTTACCTAAACATTGACTATAACTTTCGTGCAAAAGTTTGGGGATAAAGGAAATGAAACTAAAAGAAAACCAAGCAGATCATAACATCGAAGCACTACAAATGTTTTTTAACAAGAAATCACAATATTTGGGACTCAAAATACAGCAGGATTAATGGTCGAAAAGTTGTTCATTATACTAAGATCCTTTTCAAACTATTTCAAATTAATATGTGAGGGACTGATTTTGAAACTCCTATAAATTCCTAGAGACAAGGCAGACTGATTTAATTAAAATCAATAGCATCCACAGACACAGATGCACCAGCAGAAACACGGCTGCCCAGAAGCAAGAGCAGAAAAATCACTGCGTGCTCCCTTGTATATAACAGTGATATGACCTTAATAAATATTTCATCCCTTTCAGTGTACAGTCAATCATCAAGATAGCAAATTTTAATAGCTACAAAATATCATAATGACTACAAAGAAAGTGCCTCCTTTGGAGAAAAGTAAGCATATTTGAGAGCACGCCACCTCAGCTTTCTAAAGCACACTCCAGGTCAGTGCATGAGGAGAAGTGAGCACACTTACCTAGCCTTCCACCTACAGATTGATGGATTGCTGAAAGACATTCCATAGAGCACTTCAGTCACTACAGAACATTAGAAGAGTCATGTGGGAAAAGAAGTAAGTTCTCAAGTACATGAGCATTAGCTTTCTAGTGCCAGCAGAGGAAGAGCTCAATGAATACTCCCGGATCGACTGTCTTCAGGGACTAGCCAACATTCATGTGTCAGGACAGCCGACAGAGGGACGTTCAGGTTTCTCTCGTGAGGTCTAATGAACAGCCACGAGTCCACATCCTAAAACAGTGCATTGTTCCTTCCATAAGCACATTATTGTACACTTCCCCGTATTTGAGTCCATTTGTTAGTTTTCTTCTCAATTGCCTAGTGCGGGTGGATCTTCTGCTGGAGAGGAAATGAGTATGGAACACAAGACAGGGCTTCTAAAGCTCAACTCTGAAATGCACAGCTACTAACTTTAGGCAAGGCACTTAGGGTAAGGACCCAAGAAATCAGGTATCAGGACCTGGTTTACATAACATTATGAAGGCTAAAGATAGTTTTGATGCACCAAGCATAGTACTCACTGATCACTGTATACTAGATAGAAATACAAGTATTTCCCATGCAAATACATCCCTCTCCTTTTGCTCTTTCCTTCACTGAACACCAAATAAGTGATTACAATTCTCCTACAAGGTAGATCTCAAGACTGCTGCTATCCTAAGAAGATTGCTTGGCATAGTAGACTGATTTATACATGTTTACCATGTTGAAAAGTTCTAAAAGCATTGTCCAAGCTTGGGCCTGATAAACATGCTTGCCTTTTCCTCTATATTTTGACTATCCACTCATCTTAGCATTACCAGACACTTCATTAACTAGATGAGCCTACCGTGTGGATTATACACAGGCTCTAAACACTCACTAGGCAGCCAACTCACAGACCTGACAGTTGACGTCCTCATGTCTGGCGACCAGACGTGCAGTTCGAGTTTTATTAACATTCAGGTCATGATAACCCAAGTTTATAGCTCCGAGAAGAATCGATCAAGATCAAATTTTCAGAATATATTCTCTCAATTCGAGAATATTAGGTACATTTGGTGACTTCCTGAATTTGCCAAGGCCACTAGAAGCAGCTAACTCAGCAGTAAGTGCCAGAGGGTGTAAACAGCAATAGTACACACAAGTAGAAGTGCTCTAGTCAAACAGGTATGGTTTCCTCTTAGTGCAGTCCTGGCTGTGATGAAGAGTTCTTCAGATTCCATGCTGTCGAGTTTAATTAGCTAAGCACACACTTGTTGCGTGAGCATTCCAACTACATACATGCCTCTAAGTACAGCTCCAATCAGCTGAAAATGGCCCCTTTTGTAAAGCATCTTGGGAGATTTTCTCTGTTTGACTTAAACATTCAGTTAAATCCAGAAGTGAATCCCTCTCAACAGAGGCTATAAAATCAGGTACCAATTAGTAACATTTATTTTAGGATGGAATGATGAAAGAAAATTTAGCTTATCCATGGTCTAAAAAAATGTATGTATAGGGAAACTCGGGTGTGACATAGTAAAATAGGAAACAGTAAATGCTTTTCCACCTGTAACCCCCCTACTAAAACTGAAAACACAGATTGCCCAGAAATACATTTTCATACCCCTCCCCCAGATCTGTTCATTAGAGGCAGTAACCTATCCTATATAATACAAAGTAATTTAGTTCAAAAACTAACACTCTGGCTGCTCATCTCTTTTCTTACCCCAATAATCCCTTTGCTTTATAATAATGAAATATGGAGGGCTTTCATATATCCTGGAGGCTGCAAGATCTTCAGGCCCTGCAGCAGGCTTTCATGGTCACTCGGTTGCAGTGGCAAGCACTGCCCGCCAGCGCTACAATGGCCGTTAGCAGCATCTCGCTGCCTCCACCTGAGAGACTGGAGGGCTAGACAGTCACTGCCCTGCAAATGCATCCTAGCCAGAAGGACCCAGGATGAAGGGGATCTACTGTGTAGTGTATGGAGAAGCTGTGACTTGATGACACACGGGGCAAATGAAATCCAGCCATCCCCCCCGGCGCCCTGCTGTGGACATAGGATGGCGGCCACACAATGGCAGAAGTGTGTGGGTGTTTTTAATCAAGAACAAGAGAATGTTAGGACATCAAAATTAGAAAAGTGTCTGGATTCCTGACAGAATTGAGCAAATAGAGCAACAATGACTAACCTTCAAATTCACTGTTATACAAGGAAAATAAATCATTGTTTAAACTACTGATAAACTAAGATAGTTCTGTTTCTTGTAGCCAGCAGTATTCTCAAGACACAGCTGCAATCACTTAAAACATTAAAGCATTCTGTGATTTTCACAAAATTCCTATTTCTAGATTCTTCAGGGCTGAGAAACTAGCACCACTGGGCCTAGATTGTTCATCTAGCACTAATGCAGACTATGAAGGGGATGGTAGTGGAATCGGCACTGGGACAAGGGCTCTCCATACCCATGTCCTTACACAGGACCAGCGTTCAGTCCCCGGCACTCGCCCAGAGGCTCACAACCGCCTGGAACTCCAGCTACAGGAGATCAGATGCTCTCTTTTGGTCTCCTCAGAAACCAGACATGCATATGGTATACATCCATAGATGCAGACACTCATATACATAAAATAAAAATAAGTATTTAAAAATTATAAACTGGATGCTACAAAAAACAAGGCATCACTGTATCCAACAAATACTTTTAGTGTTGTTTAACAGAATCGGATACCCAGCACAGACAGTCATGTCTGCATGTATAGATGCATTTTTTTCTCTATTATTGGCTTTTCAACTGGCACACTGATTCTGGTTTTGCATCCACATCCTACCTACACAGAGAAGGAAGACACTACACCACCAAAGAAAGATACAGTCATAGTTGGGGCCAAGGTTAATATCACAGTGGTAATAATGACAGCAACCCCTATTCATTGTGACTGAATATGGGCAATGTGATAAACAAATGCCTTACAAATACTACGACACCAAATATCCTCCTGAAACCCAACTGGTAGGTCTTGGTTTTAAAGATAAAAGAAGTCTCGGCTCAGGGTGTAGCTCAGGGGGGAATGCTAGTCTGGCATTTAAAAGTCTCTGAGTTCCATCCCCCAACAATCAATCAATCAATAATAAATAAATAAAGAGAGGGAGAGAGGGAGAGAGAGAGAGAGAGAGACAGAGACAGAGACAGACAGACAGAGAGAGAGAGAGAGAGAGAGAGAGAGAAAGAGAGAGAGAGAGAGAGATCTTGGAGAAAGGTAATGGAGCCCAAACTACACAGCAATAGTTAATTTGTGACCACAAACACATAAATCTTAATCACAAACATACTGCTTTATATGACAAAAAGTATCTGATTTTTTAATAAACTTTTCATAAGATATCTCAGATCGTACATCTCATGCCTATGTAGCTACATCCTAACATAAATATTAGGTCAAATATTTGATTTTTAATGCCTACTAATGTAAGTCTGGATTCCGGTATAGGATTTTCTTTTAAAGGCACTTCCTTCCTAAGTGTAACTGACCTGATACAGTAAATTCTTGAGATTCAAAAGTGACTCATTTCCAAAGCTCCACACATTAGCAGCTGGTATTATTCAATCTGAGATTTAAATTTATAATGTACTCTTGATAATGTACTTGCAATACATTTTTCACTTCTCTATCTCTTCAATGACACAAGATAAAAGATCTTTAGGGTATAAATATTTTATATAAACTTTCACTCTGTTTTTCTTCAGCCATTTGCCATTTGCAAACACTAGACATCATGCAAAAGATAATAAAGGTTGAGATATGGATCGGGTCTGGGGAGGGTGCAGCTAAGAACTGCTGCTCCACCATGGTGGCGGCAGGCGCTACAGCCACCCAATACAGCCCGGCTGACTAACCAGATACTTCACCCTGAGTACTGTAGACAGGAGGTGAATACGTTCCCCACCATCTTTTGTTATACCCTAGGTTTGTAGAGGACATTGTCAGTGGCATTGGGACCTGAGCTGTGTTACCTCCCAGAACTATAGGGTTGCAGTCATCCCACCCGGTTGGTAATAGAAGATTTCTGAGGACCTGGACCAACTCTTCTCTTTGAAAACCATGAAGAGATGAACCGCCCAGCTTCCTCAAAGATTTCCAAACTGCGCTTACCGATTCCTCCAGGTCTTGCTCCATGGATTGTGGTCTGGGAACCCTGAGGACCCTAATTTACTACAGAAGTGAGCCTCAGGAGCCAAACATGACTGTATCAGAGGCAGCATAGAACAAGCTTCCAGAGATTTCCTTGCTCCAGTAACTTTCCTTCCAACTGAGCCTTCTCTGGGAGAAAGAACAAGAAGCTCAAAACTCACAGAGGTTCAGGACCTCTACACCGTAGTCACACACACAGCTTCTCCATGAACTTGGCTTTGAAGAAGACACTGTCTATGGACGATCTGAATCACTAGATAAAATCACTTTTGAGGGCTTTTACAAATGCAAATATCTAAGGCTATAAATTTGCAAAGCTGCTTACATTTTCTACTTTTAACAATGACTTGCTTTTTATATAAGTTCATTTTGGAGAGAAACCTCCTGTAATTTGTTACTAATATTCTTGCATGCAGAAACGTAATTTAATCTTTTCCCTAGCATACCGCTAAGAATGTGAAAATGGTATCAAGTGTCCCGGTGCAGTGAACATTCTAACTATTTGGGAATATAAGTATATATAGGATATGTGCACAAAAATGTACACACACACACACACACACACACACACACACACACATACGGGGGGGGGGAGGGAGGGAGAGAGAGAGAGAGATTCGCAAGTTATGATCCCACTTGAGCTGCTCTGACACTGTGTCCGTGTGCCCCTGCCTTCAGCTACCAGCTACCATGTCCCTTCTGTTTCTACTTTCCAGACTGAGGCAATTGTCCACTCCAACTTTATTTACTGTTCTGGAATGAAAATTCAGCATTCCATCTAGAACAGGAGATATCCGAGATTTTAAGGGTCTCCTCTGTGCCTGTACTTGATCAAATTTAGTCAGACAAGGAGAGATTGGCTCTACTTGTTTGTATATGTGTGTGTGTGTGTGTGTGTGTGTGTGTGTGTGTGTGTGTGTACACTAGTGTTTAGATATATTTCTGAATGTAAAACCGAAGTTGTGATTCCTGAAGTGTATTTGCAAAGGGCCACGAGGAAACTGTGCATTTCACTTTCTCGGCCCTCATCTCCACCGATGGAAACAGATTAAGATAGTCTGTGAAAGCATTTAAAAACTCTGAGGAATGTGAGCTGGTGCTGCAGCCGCCAGGAAACAGGGGGCTGATGAGGAAGATGGTGGAGAACCTCCTCCATCTGGACGGTCATACGCGTGGGCCCCTGAGACAGCTCCAACGCTGAAAAACACCAGAAATGTGTGCCAAGGAAAGTGTGGTCAAAGTTTCAGAGCCGTGAACCAGCAAGCCAAGTTCTTCCCAGCAAGCACTCAGGGCACAGCACCTAGAGAGAGGGGGCTTGGCTCCTAGTACTGAGGTCTTGTCCACTGTGAGGCAGAAGAGCACAATACGCACACCCTTGGAGAAGGATGAAGCTAAATCTCCTATGTCAAAGCTTCATGGCATTGCAGCCTGATCCTGAAAATGCAGTTCGGGTCAGAATCTCTGCACATTCTCTTCACAAAGCAAAGTGCTGGGCCCCACCGACCTTCCAAGGCCCTTCCATACCTGGGAAGGGACCGGGGACATACATCTCCAGAAAATTCCCCAATGCTAGAGCTGTTGCCCTTGTCACAACACTGTGAGAACTGCCACCTGAGGTCATGAACTCAGCTCGGCGATGGGACCAGAGGGAACCGGGGATATAATGAACTGGCCAAAAGCACAACTGCTGTGCCGGGAAGAGGGATTCTAGACCCTTTCTGTTGCTCCAGCTTTAAACACGTCTCATGACAGAACGGCTCAGGCTGACTTGATGGAGGTATCCGAGGAATGTCTCCAACGATCCTTGCTGCCGCACGTGCGTTCACAGCGCTATAAGATTTCATCTACCTTGCCTGGTTTTATTCTCATAACAACCTGATGTAGGCAGAACAAAGAGACATATAACACCTCCACATGATGAAATAAAAAAAACCTGACACAACACACACACAAATAAATAAATAAAAAGCAAACCAAGACAAAACAACAACAGTCACCCCACAGCCAAGGGACAAAATCAGTTAAGGGGACAACACAGACTCTTAACAAGCTGGGGAGAAATAGTGCACCTCAGTCTCCTCCTCTAGGCTGTGCAGTCAGCCTGTAGCTGGCAGGACCCCGATTCCATGACGAGTTCCGGTGCAGGCAGGCCTGGCACGCACGCCATCTCCCTCCGAGGCCAACCTTTGCTTCTCTCCCTCTTTCTCTCACTCACTGAGACCGCTGCTTCAGTCATACTTTGATTTGTCTTCCACCACGACCCAGTAAAGAAGTTGACTCTCCCAGATGACAAGACTTACAAAGTTTATTCTGGGTTAGCTTACCTCTAGTGCTAGTCTTGGCTAATGCAATCATTAACCTGATTAATGCATACAGGGCCCTATGGAATGATTCTTCTGAGCAAAAGATGGAGGAAAACAAGACAGTGATCAATGGATTCAGTTAGTGACAGTACAACTCTAGCAAGAGGGGAAAGAGCAGACACAAGGCAGCTACTTCAGGTGGCTCGTAAGCTCAGGCAGGCGAGGAACAGGTGCTTAGAAGACACCTGGGCAAATAACACAACAAACCGGCTGCTTACAACCCAAGTATTTAAACAGTGTTGCGATGCCCGGGCAGGAAAACAACTGCCCGTCTCCACACACAGGAAGTCTTGTACACACCCACTTCTCTAATGAACCCCTCACTACATGTCAGCCAAAGATTAACTCCATGGTTACTGTAAGCTTGAAGCCTATATACAGATTTCTTTTTCCATACAACTTTTCAAATCAATTACATTCTTTGTTAGACAGGAATCAGAATGCACATATAGTGCACTTGGGAAAGCTGATTAGTTCAGTGAGGTTAAATGTGAATTTAAAGTATTTCTTTTAAAATGTGTTATTCCAAGGCAGTTAAAATAATAAACACAAAATAAATACATGGGGCTTTAGGCTGTTTGTTGCTTTGAGTAATTTCAGAACTGCTTTGTGCAAATAAATGATTAGCTAATCAGTATAAAACTCCAATCATTAAAATTAATGCTCATAAAACAGAGGCAATGGTTTCTATCATCCAAGCAGATATCAAACAGAACCTCTGGGATGTAAACTATTTTGTTTTTTAAAAGGAAAGTGAATTTCTATTAAAAATAAAAGATTTTTTTTTCTAGTTTAAAAATAACGTGGTAGAGCTTAAGGGTGTTGTTTGAGGGTAGTATACCTGTCCGGGATGCAGTGGTGGGCACCACCACTACAATAATCATACAATAATTTTAATTAATATTATTATCGTAATAATGTGGTTAATTAGTAAAGCTTATAAGTGGTTAACAGAATCCACACTCTTAATCTTCCTATTCTGAAAGATGAGACGGCTTTTCTGCCACGAGCCTGTAGTCTCATTGCTTACGAAGGACCAGTGCTGATGGACGGAGATCTCCCTGCCCCGGCTCAGCTAATCTGGCCCAGACACATCTTTAATTTTCCTTGTATTTCTTTGTAAGATACACAAAGCTGTTAGTGGTTTGTCCCTCTGAAACCTGGGGATTCATGTAAACAACTTCTAAAATGGTATCTCAGAGAACAATTTATAGAGCACTGTGGCATAGTGCAGTTCAGAGTTGTGCTTGATTTAAAATGTTTAAAGTCCAACCACAGTGTCAGTCTGCCCAGAGAAATCTCTTACAAAGTTTCACACTCGACTGGGTTAAGAGACAGTGGGTATTAATCCTATGGCTTCTACACCAAGCTTCCTTTTTGTGGTCAGCAGAGAGGCTATGTGGTTGGTCTGAAGGAGTCCAAAGTCTTTTTTCTGTGTTAAAACAAGGGAAAGTGGGCCGCTGAGAGAGTGAAAGAAAAACCACAGCCAGCTCACGCTGCTGTAGCTTTCCCCTTAAATGTGGCCTGGAGCTATTCTGCTTTCCAAAAAAAGGTTTAATTTAAACCATACACGGGGCTGCAGGCTGCCACGTTTCCAAACTCAACATTCCTCTCAAATCCGTGCTCTTCAGAAAAAGAGTACTCCTTCCAATGCCACTCAGACATGCTTTAATAAATAAAATATCACTGCCCATCCATTACTTAATTTGATAATAATAATATGCCCTTCCCCTTCCTCTATTGACATTATTCTAAGTGCTTATTCAAGTGTGCTGATCTGCTGTAAACATCACCTGTACAGTCCAGTGGTGCTCTCTTTGGGGAAGCAGAGGAAAGGCAAAAAGAAGCCAGAAAGTGGCCCAGCGCCCAAGAAAACCAGCATGATGGGAAGCAACTATATGGGTCCTAAACAGCTTGTTGTATTTATGTTTAAAAAAGAAAAAAAATCCTGTTTGCTTATTCCTTTGACGTCAGAATCTATGCTGTCATTCCGAACACCACCAGGGTGGCTAATAGTCACCAGCACCGAACGCAACGCCACAACCACACACCCACCACAAGTCACGGCAGGATCAGTGTGGCTGATCACCGCGCTGACCAGAGTGAACAGAATGAATACTCCACAGCTGGGGAGCTTTAATTTTCTGCCTCAGTGTATTTACTTGTATGTTCATTAAGAACTCCAGCCCCAGCAGGCAGCCCAGCACAAGTTTTTCTATGTGAGCTGCCATGCTCTATTATACATGACACTTGTCAATTAAAGAGGAAACCCTTTTAAAGCAAACTGAAGTTAAGCTGGTACTTTCTTCAACATCTGATTTACCGCTGCTGTTATCGTCCAAAGGGAAGTTTGTTTTAGAACAATGATAGCAGCAGTAATCCTCCCATTTTAGTAGTGAGGGATTTAAACACATTCAGGGCACTGGGGACCATTCAAAGGCTCCTTTCAGCAGAACTATGTATTTCAGTGGCCAAAGGAAGGTCTCCCTGATGGGATAACTGCCAAGAGTGGACAATGTTTTAGCCTAACAGTTAAGAGAATATCATTTTAAACTACCTTGGATAATACAAACATGACACAATAGATCAACGCAAGGCGTCCTCTGTAGTCCGTAAAACGCTCTCCCAAATAATGGAATCCATTAATAATGATTACAGCCCCAGTGCTTTTGCTACAGAAGTAATACCCAGTGCTACATCTCAACAGTCTCTAATAAATACATACAAGTCCCGCAAAAGGAACAAAATCATAACACAACAGCT
Source organism: Microtus pennsylvanicus (assembly GCF_037038515.1). Lineage (NCBI taxonomy): Eukaryota > Metazoa > Chordata > Mammalia > Rodentia > Cricetidae > Microtus > Microtus pennsylvanicus. The sequence continues at coordinate 34,156,211 of NC_134591.1, read as the reverse complement.
GACTACAGATTCCAGTGAGAACACAAATTAAAAAGCCATTGTGTGGGTTATTCTCTACTCAAACCTGATATTCTTTCTTTTGGTTAAATGCATTTTTCTTATCTACAAAACAGGACTTACATCAGGTGATCTCCCAGAATCTTTCCAGTTCTGGTTCCTCTAGGGTTTATAATTATTGTTGTGATTCTTAATGAAGTCACTTTCACGTTAATCTATTTATTTATTGTTTACTTACTGTGAGTGTGTTGTGTGTGTGTACCCACGAGCACACAGGCAGGCCACAGAACGCGTGGCAGCCAGAGAACAGATTTTAAGGACCCTATTTTTGCCTTCCACCATATAGGACCCGGGGAATTGAACCGGGGTCATTAGACTTGGCAGCAAGTGCCCTATCTGCTGAGCCCTCTTGCCAGCCCAACAGGCACATCCACAGTCTCACCAGCATGCAGTAATGATGGGTGTCAGCATGGTCCCTGCCATTTCTGCTGTGAGACCTGAAATAAGGTTGAGCTGGGGGAAGAAAACCCAGGAGAAACGGTTTTGTCTTTATATTAGATTTAGGTTTTAGACAGTTAGTCTCCGGAACAAGCACGGACAGCAATACATTTGGGATGTTCTATGGTAAGTAAGTCATCCTAAGAACACAACCCCGCGGAGACATGGACGAGTGACTCAGCAAGTATGAGAAGTCTTCAGGATACATGTGATTACACTCCCTGAAAGAAAAGTCTCACTGGGTGTGGTTACTGGCTACTGGGAGGCTGAGGCAGGAGGACTGCTTGAGTTCAGGGATTCTGGGCTGTAGGATGCTGTGTGGATCTGGCATCCACACTAACTTTGGTATCAATACGCTAACATCCCAGGAAGGGTGAACTACCTGTTTGCCTAAGATGAGGTGGGCTGACCATGATCAGAAAAGAAAAGCCTCGAAGATCGGAAATATAATTTAATTGTATTCTAGATAAATAATGATGAATATTCATTGTTTATTTTGTGGCCAATATGTTGAGAAGTTCTTTGTGTGAATCATTCTCCTTGATGCCTCATGACAAATTATTATCCCCATTTTACAGGCAAAGAAACAAAGGCTTCTGTCAAGTCTCCTCCCAACACTGTCAGAAATGACCGATAGGGAAGCCATAAAGAAAATTTAAGTCCATCCAATCCCAGAGCTATGCACGCAACCATGGGGATCAACTGGCCTGCCATCTTCAAAACTCCTTACCTTCATGTGATTTGAGTATGATAGATCAAGTCTCAAGTTAAAGGTAGTTTATAGACAGATTCCTTCTACGATACAGATCTTTAACGTGCTCTGTTTAAATATATGTGTCTCGATGCTCAAGTTAAAAATTTCACGGGCAACCTAAGTTCAAGATTGAGTTGAACTGAAAGAAAGGACCAAGTGTCAAATTGACTCCCAATCCTGTAGAGCAGTGGTTTTCAACCTTTCTGAGCTGCGACCCTTTCATACAGTTCCCCATGTTGTGGTGAACCCCCAAACATAAAACTATTTTCATTGCTACTTCATGACCATAATTTTGCTACTGTTATGAATCATAATGCTAATGTCTATGTTTTCTGATGGTCTTAGGTGACCCCTGAGAAAGGGTTGCTCCACCCCTTGAAGGGGTTGAGACCTACAGGCTGAGACCAGCAGCTTTAGTGCAAATCTTCCAAAATGCTCTTGACTATAGAAAGAAACAACAAGATTCTGGGTAATCTCCCTTCAGTAAGAGCCATCAGCAGCTCACCAGACAGAGGAGGCTGCAAAGTTATAAGGGAGTGTGTAGACACACATGGGCCCGGAGAGCTACCGAAAGGATAAACAAAACACTCACCTAGAGGGCTCCAACCACCACATGCCTAAAATGTCAGAAAGATCCGGGCTCTATTTCTACCATATCCAAAACTCAAATAGGACCTCCACACTGACCCATCAAACAACCACACAAGCTAAGCCATCAACCAACAAATCACACAAAACCATTTCATACTCTCCACAGTGGCTCAGTATATTCAGCTATACACACTTATTTCCTTTAAAGTAGAGAAAGCAAAATAATTATCCATCATTGTTTATTTAGGCCATAAACTATAGACCAAAATAAAAAAAACAGCTGTGGTTCTTGAGGTTGACAGGAAAGAGGAAATTAAGGTGACAGCCAGAGACATCATTAGCTAACTCGAATATCAGACTTTGAGCCCTAGTAACAAAAGACCATGTTAGAAGGAAGCACCATAGCAAATCCTATGTGCTTGGAGACAGTGCAGGTGGATGCACTGTAGTTAACAGGGAAGGGTGGAGTCACGGCAAACGCTACTGGCATGTTTGATTCAAATGTCTGAATGCACTATTCTAGCAGTATTCAACCCACAGAATACTGGCTACCAGCCCTGAACATAGACTATTTATTTCATTGACCAGGAAACTTGTTCTCAGAGACTAAAGGGAGTCACCTAAATCTGTGCACCCCACCTTCACGGGTAGTGTCAACACAGGGAAGCATATTTCCTAGCCCGTGCTGAGGGTCATTCACTGAAGAAGCCCAGAGCTCACACTGAGCAGGGCTAGGCAAGACACAGCAGGCACCCTGCAGAGGGAACGGAGGTCAGCGGTCAGTGGAAGCCACACTAGGGCACACGGTGCCCGTGTAGACACTTCTAGGATGGCTCTTCTAGCCTTGACTCTCTTCTGTCTTCAAAGAAGCACATTCCCAAAAGGAAAAGGGCCTCTGATCAAGACACTCTTAGGAAATCCTAGCTTGAGAAAAAATGTTAAAGCCCAGCTATAAATCTTCCAAAATGAGAATCTGTACTAGAAACACAGAGAGATCTTTAATTCTGCAGCACTGTGGGCTTCGTCTCATGAAGCCCACATATTTGCAGCTTATGTCATTATGTATCGGATGCCGCAGAAAGGCTCTGATTTGCCTGTGTGTGTCTGAATCAATGAGCTGAAGTTTTCCACAAGGGAAGGAAGTAGAGAGAACACTGCTTGCAGAAGCAGGGATTTACCTCCTGGGGCTCTCGGCAGTGAGTGATGGTTCTGACTCCTCCAGTTTGTATAAAAGGTTGAAGTTCAGTCTGGCGCAGGGCAGCATTCCACAAGACCCGCTGCCTCTATGGGCAGGCGATTAATCTCATGATCGATAGACCATATGATTAGGCACTAATAGCTGATAGGAGGAGAGAATAAACAACCATAAATTTGCTTTGTACCCAGCAATCCAACTGTAAGCAGGGCCATTTAATGGCCACACTGGGTCATGTTTCCTAAGGGCCCATATGGAATAAAAGAAATGGAAGACAAAAACGTTTTAAAAGATCTTCAATTATCATAGGTGTATGAGTGGGAGGGTGTCTGGGCCGGCTCTAATAGTGCAGTATTCTTTGGTATGAGATGCCCACGGCTTCCACATTTGGAGTGAAGAGGGCAGATGCAGGAGTCAAAGTCTGTGTGCTGAAACAACACCTTTGTAAACAGCATCCTCAGCTACCCTCAGCATAGTCTAAGTGGTGCTGGGTGGTTCAGCTCATCCCTGGCAGGCACTGGAACCCAGGACCATCATGGACTGAGTGTGTACTCTGCCGCAGAGCAGTGGCTGGCCTCTGTAATTTCCTCTTTGCATGCAGATCACTGCTCTGCACTCCAGAGCCGTTTCTCAGCATGCCATGAACTTCCAGTGTTGGGAGTAGTTATGCGACATAAAAGCCGTGATCCAGGAGGTCCTAAATCTCACTCTTTCTTCTCTCCTTTTCCCTGACTTCTTCCCTTTCCAAGACTCTGACCTCCTCCATCAGGCCTTTGAAAGAAAGGCCATCAATCACCCCTAGACTAAGATGAAAACCTGAGCCCTCTCTGCACACTGGATGGTTTTCTCTGAGTGTGATAAAAATCGGAAAAATCTCTAAGACGACAAGTCCCCTTTCTAAGTGTCCCTCTTTCGGCCAATCCAGAGCCTCAAAGCAAAAAGCCCTCAAGCTCCTTATCAATGACCATGAAACAGGAAAGGAAGACACTTTGTTAAGCCAAAAGGAATGTGCTAGAGAAAGTACCAGATAAAGAAGAATTTGAAGCAGTCTTGCACTGTTCTCAGCCCTACAGCAGAGCTCACCAACCTCGGTCCTTTGAAAACTATCTGGGAAACAACCCACCCCCCACCCCGCTCCCCCCTTCTGAGCATCTCCCAGCCCCCACTCCACCGCTCCCTCCTCAGGCTTGCCAGCCTGGCCTTTGTGACTTCCCAAGCCTTGAGGGAAACAACTGTTTCCAGGGTTTCCCTTTAGGCTAATTGTTCAACACTGCCCAGGACTCTGGAGCCACTGGAGAAAGCAGGCCCTTCAGATGCCCTAGGGGAGACTTGGGGTGGGGGGGTGAGACTTTCTGTTGGAAATTCGTTCCTTGTTCATTAACAACCTCAAAGAAGCCTAGTGTAATAAGCAGTTAGTACAGTCAAGTGAAGGGAGAATTCTAAAATGTGCAGGCAAAATTCCTTCCAAACAGTTCCACTCAACAGAAGGTCTGAGTTGAAGGGCATTTAGGCAGGTGTGTTGAGTCACAAAGGGATGCCACCCAAGGTCAAGCATGAGGCATATTCCAAGGTCCAGGCACTGCACTGCTAACATTTCTTAGAGCAACAAGACCAGTTAGTACAAGGCCACTGCACTGGCTGAACCCAAACGGGGCCAAAGAACTAATTCGTAGTGAGAAGGAAGAATTCAGCCAAACCCAAAACAGGTGGATGGCCAAGGAAGCCCTTCTGTCTGATATGCTAGGCCCAAGGGGACAGGGGCAGAACTCAGAACACAAAGGTACTTGATGGGGAACATAGGGCCCAGAGAGCAAAGGCTGAGCCCTAGGAGCAGGCCATCCTGGTCAAGGCTCTCTGGCCTATCACCCCTACCCAAGCATTCATATGGCTCAAGGACTTTCCAATGACTAGTATCAATTTCTGGCTATCTCTGAAACACTCAGAACACAGGGAGCAGACTCCCTATTCCCTTTGTACCCTGGGCTAATTTTTTCCCCAGGGGAAAAAAAGAACATCTCCTTTGAAGGTGTATAGAGGAATGGAGATCTAACCAGATATGCTGCCTGCCCTTGGGTGGTTACTTGAAAGCTGCCTGCCCCTCTAACAACAACATTGCAAGTCTGTACACTCTACAGCAGGTAGAGACTGGGCACGTGTAAAATCATTTCTAATTCTCAAACTACCATACACATTAGTATTATATTCCCAACCCCATACTTCCCATATGGGAAAACGGAACCTGGTGAAGCTAAGTTACCAACCCAGAGTCACACTGCCATCCCCAGCAGAATGCAAAACCGATTCAATCTATTTGAAGAACGGGATGGTGGTGTTCGGTTAGCTTTTGGTGTCATCCACGCTACCTTGTTGGCTTCAGGGTGAAACTGTTTACTTAGCCTCAGGAGTTAGCTGGCACCACTAACAGAGGCTAGCCCTCTGCCTTACATTCTTCACAGCATTTCCCAGAGATAACAGAGCTTACCATTAAGCCGTCAGAAACAAGACAAGTCTAGTTTTACCAAGTGCAGAATATAGACCAAGGTGAAGAACATGCAGTCGAAAAGGAAAGTGGTTCTGAGACACTAGAAATTGTTTTATGACTGTTATAAAGGAAAGGGGGAGGGGAGGGAGTAACTGATTTCATTTTTTTCATCCACAGAAAATATTACCTGAGACCTAAGACCCTACCACATCTTCCTTCTACATCCCACCACCTACTCATACCTTCCTCAACTGAATTAGAAAGGCAAAGGTTGGGCCTTGCCCATTACTTCTTTTTGTCTAGTTAGGAACTGTGTAGGATAATCTACTTGGAAGGTAATTTGCACACCTGAGATTCAGCTTAGCGTGATCTTCTAGTCATAGGGGGAACCTATAACCGATTCCCCCCAAGTTACTGTAAAACCATGCATTTTCCATTTCAAAATAATGAGTACAATACAATTTATGAGATGCACATATAAATGACAAAGACCTCTGAGATAACCTGCACCCTCTGAAGATCTAGAAATGTAGATTTAGCATCACTATTAGTACTGAGGATGAACTTCCCAAAGTTTACACAGCAGGGCCTTCAAGGAGATGCCCCCCATGACACCTCCTGAACATTCTTCTAATAGGTGCTAATAAAGAACCAATAGGAATCAGCCACACCCACTAGATTAGAAGCATGCTACTAGAAGCAGAGAGAACAAAAATACAGAGATCTTGATGGGGAAACAAAAGATTTTTTTTAAAAAAACGGTTTCTTATGGTTAGATAGTAAAGGGTGGCGGTGTTAATCAAGGTCCTGGGGAAGCAGGACTGGGCTTTTTAAGCACTTTGCAACAGTGACCATTCACTCATTTCATAAACATCGACCAGCACCTACTGCACACCAAGTCCCTCTCTTGCTACAGGACATCTGGTACTGTCACTACTCGACCCTGAGCTGAAGCTGGTTAGCATCACCATGCAGTGAAAACTAAAGTGCAAAGAACTCTGTGTTGCTCTTGTCAATCAACCACCTTCTATTACTCACACCTGGAGAGGACAAATTCACTGGCACTGGAGCTAAGTGAACATTAGCTCCCTGGGATAACGCTGGACTCTGCCTGCTTACCAATATTACCTGCAACACACACAGACACAAGCCTGAGCTCTCGCGTTTCACAGACGTCAACCCTGGAACCAAGGCAGTTTCTTAGTGACACAAACTTCAGTGTGGGTAGGACTGTGAAAACTCTCATATCAGTCAGTACCACCACTTTAAAACCGATGAAAATTCCCTGTGCTCCAACAACAGCTCAAACAACATAGAAAGTTCAAGGTCCAGTTCCACAAGAGACAGGAAATGAGCCCGAAGGCATAAAAGAAGCCTAAATCAACTGTTTTCCACTAACAATCAAGAAGGATTCTGAGCATGTCTGTACACACACACACACACACACACACGTACACACACACTACACAGAACCTTCTCTATCACAACATCCCTCAACGTTTTCAGACCACAGATTATCTATCATCTTTGATAACTGAAATGAATTTTGAGACTGTACTGATTCATGGAGGTATTCACTTTGACTCCCATCAGGTTCAACTATTTGGTATCTGTTTTATGGTGAATTTATGATACTCCTCAGGCAAGACTGCTGCAGATCTTCAGAACCAGACTCCCTTGAAAAGAACCTTCCTGATGTGTAATGACTCACAGCTCTGTATGTACAAGGTGAAATTCAACTTGGGCAAGCCACAGGGCGTCGGTCCATCTGGACCCCAGCAGACAGAGCATGCTCCAGTTTCAACTTCCAGGAAATATCTTTTGAGGAAAATCAAGTAAAACACATACTACTATCCAGGAAAAAAAAACTTCAGAGAATGCAGGGTAGGGTTCACTTGCCAGCATGAGATCTTTACCCAAGCATCCTCCTTGTACCCACAAAAGCAGTCCCTCCTAGTAGAGTTTATCACTCAAAGAGGTATTGGGAACACTTACAACAGAAAATACAGACTCAAAAATTGAGTGATCAAACAAGCCCGGGAGACTCAGGAAGACATCTGGGAAGGGAGGGCTTCTAGAGGAGTCTTAGGAAACAAACCAGAATCATTAAGGATGCTGTCAGGTAGTGATGCTACCTGAGTAGTCTCCACCCAAACTGCAAAGTTGGATCTTAGAGTGTCTCTGCTGAGACAAGGTCTGTGGGATGGGAGAATCTCAGCAACAAAATGGATCCTTGGTGGCTGAGTCCAAAGTCACTAGAACTGCTAACCAGGCATGGTTGGCTAAATAATGAACCCCACGATGTCCATGTGCTAATAACCAGAGCCTGTGAATACTACAGAAGGAACTTTGCAGAAGTGGTTGGGTGAATCTGGAGGCAACAAGGGCCCCACATCATTTTGTTCTCAACCCAGTGAGATGGTTTTGAAGTTTCCTACCTTCGGAAGTATCGGAGAATACATTTCGATTGCTTTAAATCACCAAGGTGTGTTAATTTCTTAAAACAGGAAACTAAAATCCAGGGCTTACAGTGGCACAGGAGAAAAAAAAAGCTGAGTTAAATCAGCAGTGGCCTGACAACCTCCCCAACAGTCTAGGAACCAGGGTATGACAGGGAAGAAAAGCAATGTGGTAGCTTGCATTAATTCAGAGCTCAGCTTCACACACAACATTAAAAAACAACAAGCCACAAGTGACCTAGATGGATTATATAATCAAGACTGAGCAATCTCCTTTAGTGCAAGGAATTTATCCTAGGGGCTGATATTCAAAACTACGTCAGGCTCTGCTTCCTGGTACCTATGCCAGGAAGGCAGGGATGTGTGTCTTCTTTTTTCATCTTGTATCTGCAGGACCTAGAGCAAGGCCTGGCACGTAGTGAGGGCTCAGCTCAGTATTCTTAGTGAATAAATGAATGTCTGAAGGTTAAACTTACATAATCTATTCCTGAATGATCCTTTAGTCACCCAATGGGTAATGTATCTTCTTTGGAAGACTGGCTGACTGGCAAGACTTCACAGAAACTTCCTGCTCACATGTGCACTGGTGATTCCAGTCACTCAGGGAAACATGTAATAAAAACGGCAGAACAAATATTCAGAGAGGGAAAGTGAGGTTGTGTTATAGGGCAGAATGTTAGCTTATACAGTGCTTGAGGGAAGCGTTAATTTCCTTGAGAATCTTTCTCCCCGACTTGGTGCTGAAGCGGCACAAACCAGACAGAGATCTGCCTGTCTCAGATTTACTACTGATGCCACAAGCATTCCAAGAATAAAATAACTGCAGGCGGATCTTGGTTCAATGAAACTTCCTGGGAATTTCAAAGAATCCAAAGACAAAGGCTACAAAGAACACTACCCTACTTAGACAGGAAATGAAGAAGTAACAGTAGTATCTAAAATGAAGCTGAAGTAGTAACAATAATATCTAAAGCGAGGTAGGTCAATACACTTCCAGGAGGACCCTGACACTGAGCCCTATCATTCCACCTTCTTCTGAAGAAGACCGAGGTGTGAATTAAGCACTACCTATTCTCTCAAAGAAGACTCTCTGAGAATCCCACTCCCCGTCCCACCCCTGCTTCCAAGGCTAACGGCTAGAGCCTACAGAGCGGAACACAGTATAAGTCAGTTTTTACAATGGAGTAAAATGGCAGCTGTCACAAGTTCAGGTGGATAGAGCCTGGCAAAGACGCATCTCCTATACACAAATGCAGACTTCTGAGCTCTGCCCATCACTAAATACTATCCTGCAGGAAGAACTTAGCATAGACACACACACACACACACACACACACACACACACACACACACACACACACACATCTGGGAATAAAACTAAGGTGTAAGTTTTCCAGAATTACATGTCACAAAAACACAAAGACACAAAGACTTCTAAGCTTTTCTTTTAACACACAGATCACTTAGACTAAAGAACTTACCTCACTCAGGCCTTCCCTGACTACATCACTTTTCAAGTCTCGGCTTGGGACAAGGGATTTGTATTTCCTAAACTGTGCATGAGATGCTGTTGTGCAGTAAGGCTGGCCACACACTGTAGTAACCACTGACCTACAAATCTGATGTAGTTTCCAAATCTAGAAGAATCTGTTTGGGAAATAACAAGCCTTCAGATAATATTTAATAAGTGACTTAGCCTACTTTATATTAGAAAAATAACCAATATACTTGAATCGTGTATAAACTAAGTATAAGAGGGTTCTTTTATATATCTGTAGTATGGTAGCATATCCCCTGAAATAAGGGCTTGAGCATCTTAATGAGCAAGATTAATGACCTCTAGTTGGTTGGTGGCATGCCAGTGTGGATGCTGTAATCACAACTTCTCCAGTCACAGTGACAGGGAAGAACACCGTCAGTGCTAACTTTCTGCCCACTGTCTCCAGACTGTACACAGCTTCTCTAAGCTAGTTATCCTGTACAAGTTCCTAGCCTCACAAGGCTTAGCTTTCTCACTTGTACAATGGGTTCTTGAGACTATCAGACATACTATATAAGGAGGAGCCAGCTGCATGTAAAACACCAATAAAAATTATTAACTGGTAGCTATTATTAACTTAATCACAAATATATGTTTGTCAAAGTGATTACAGAAATCTTAATCTTAGGTAGTCAGTCACTTAAAAATACTTAGTCGGTGTTGACCAAGACTGCTGTTGGTTCTCGGGGCATGCTTGCTTCTGAGTTACTATCATTTTGGAATATGTTTCTTAAAATCTCCTTACTAGGTATCTTGTCACTACAAAGGTCTTTTTCTAAAAATATTACTGACAAATGGCCCCAAAAAGCATTCTCGAAGAATGCAAGGGCAAGAAGCAACAAGAGTCACCCAAAGAGGAGAAGCCAGGTGCTCCTCCTGGCTGAAGAGGACTGAGTCAACAGTTCCACTTGCTCTTGAGCCAGTCGCCCACATGTGGATCTGCAGCCCTCTATTAGAATATCAGGTGAGAAACCGCACTGTCCGCAAGCTGTGGCAAGGAGCCTCCAATCCAGCATCTCTCTATGCGTCCTAGTTCAGGCACAGACACGTCTATGAGCCACACACCTGTTGGTCTTGTGTCTTCCTACCTTGTTAACTGGAAACTGTAAGCAGAATGCCCTTCTCCCAAAGCAATTTAGTGCAAGCAACATGTGCATTGCTATAGTGTTGAGAAAACTTACACTTGGAGAGGAACTCGAAAGCAGAAAGTAACCTTTATAATTCATATGCCTATGTTCATTCATAATGCACAAGACTTAGAAAGGTACCCATGTGGACTCTTGGGAACAGGAAAATCCTAAAACCATCGTTTACTATTTTCACAGGAGGTTCAATATGGGCAGAAATCAAGAATACTGTTCTTCAGTCTAAGTTTATATCCTGAAATATGCTTCTTGTAAGAAATAATTTTAAAATGTGGAATCTAAAATTAAGCAAAAATAACATACAGTATGTTCAGCTTTGAAATTTGCCGGGACTCAGCCAAGTTTACCATAAACAGAAGGCAGAATTGTCTATTTTTAACTTTTCAGCCCTTGGGTGATTAAAATTTTGAGCCATAATAAACAACATTTTTCTTCTTTGCAGCATAATTTCTCATTTGAAATTGCAGTCGCTTTAGTTGTTCAGGAGATGTGGATTGAGCACTTCATGTTTTTAAATCCTTTCTCAAAAGGAACTTTCTTGCAAAGATTAAACCCATGTATTCACATGCCAAAAACACAAACAAGAATGAAAAGAACAGAACAAACCTTCCGAAGGTTCCAAACTGAACCGCCTTCCTTTTTGGTTTTAACTGCTTAGCAGTTAGACCTTCGGTCAGATGCCAGTTAGGAGAAGAACCCAGGAACCAGCCTTCTATTAGTGAATTCGCCACAAAGACCTTAGCATCACCCAGCAGATTATTTGGCATGTTTGCACACCTATTATGTCAGCAGAGAGTGTATCATCCCACCAGGAAAGGCAGTTACATCTACAATAAACCCATAGCCTTTGACAGGCCAGATAATCACACGAGTGCTCCACTGCCTCCTGTGCATGATCACTGTGCTAATGAAACTATTTTGGTGTGAAAAATCAAACAGGTCAAGACAAGTAGATCAGGAAACAGAAGAGACTCAGGTCGTAGAGAATGTCAATGCGCTGAGTCACACAGAACTTAACCTCAGCTTGAAGAAAGGATGTAAACTCCTTCCCTCTCCTGGAAGAGTAGTATTCTTTGCCTTTGGCATTTTCTTAGTGCTAACTACTCAAGACTCCTCAGAAGCGATCAAGTTCAACAGTGTCCTCTCCTTTTGAGTGTTACTTGCAAAGGAGCTGCTGGAAAGAAACCAAAGACAAGGCATAGGTGATAACTTTGAACGTATTTTCTTTTTCCCTATGGACCAGAGACAATTGCCATTTCTCATTTGGAGGACAGGGGAAGAGTAAGAGAAGCCTCTTGTTTTCAGATACAGGCGGGTGAACAGATGTGTTAGGAAAATCAGATGATGTGTCAGAAACAGAGTGTAAGTCGTCAGCCCTGGAGCTTTGGGTGTACTCAGCTTCCTGTGTTTTCTTTCCTCTAGGTAAGTGGGCGTTTAAGGCTCCAGAGATGACTCCTTCTAGAGTAGCAGAGACTGGGCATTTCCTCTTCTCTCCTGAAGTCCTTCTAAGGAGCCTGCCTACCTGGACTTTACAGCTCACTATTCTTCAACAGTCTCTCATATAATATGGTTTTCTTCCCAAAGCATCTGGGTTTTCATTCTCTTGGCATTCTTCTTAGCATTTATACCCAAAACTAGGGTGAAAAAATTCCAGCTGTGGTCAGACCACAGCCCAACACAGCAATAGCTTTTGACAGTGTCGGAGTACTGGCCCCTATTAATCTTGTGGGCAGTGTACAAGGGTTATTTTCACAAGAACTGCTGTTGAATCAGAGTTCCACTCTGCTTTTGTGTGATGAAGCTTCTAATTCTAAACAAACCTTGCCTGTCCATGTTTAACAGAAAATGGGGTGGGGGGTTCCCTTTCACTTTTCACCTTTCCAGTCTTGTCCCCAGCTGTGCCACAATGCCCAGAGGTAAGAGCCTTAAGATTTCCCCAGGCTGCATTCCAGCAAAGTAGAACAATCTGAATGTGCTCATTCTCGCTCCGGCACTAAGGTCCTCTATCCCAGGCTACTTTAAATACATTTTCCCCTACTGAAAGTACGGAAAGTCACTGGGGAGCAGAACTCTACAAGCAAAAAAAAAAAAAAACAAAAAAAAAACCCAACAACATAATTTCACTTCAGTCTTAGAACAATTCAGGTCCACTGTGAATTGTTTTTCCTACTTATTCTAGAATATTAAATTACCCCAAACCCCTCACCTCCAAATAAAACCCAGCAAGATATTTACCTATATCCTGGAGGCCAGTTAACAGTTTAGCTCTTTTCTCTCTCTTTTCTGTAGGCATTAGGAAAGAATGTTGATTGTGTTCCCTTAGCTATCAGTATGTAACAAGCTGTATAGCCTTCAGGGCAGGGCTACAGAGAAGTCTAAAGAAGGAGTTATTTTTCTTTCTTTCTTTTTTTTTAATGTACAATGGCCAATTTACAGTACTTATCTCGGTCTTGCAGCCCCACTGCTGGGTTGTCTTGGGTCATATAAGGATTTCTGGAGTTTGGTAGTGAATGGTCTCGAGGCATCTACCTCCTCAGCTATTCCTGTCACCACTTTGTGGGCATCATTTGAGCTAACCTAATGTCTGAATTTCTACAGGTCATGGACCTGTAAAAACAGCTCTTCTCCTGGGTTTCCAAAAAACATCCTGTTAGTTCCACCCATTAGCAGGTATATTTTTTTTCTGTAAAATTTCCTAACTACAGAAAGCAATTTCCCACCTCCATGGAAGATGGCAGAAGTTAGAAATATGCTTATCAACACTGGAAATGGGAATGAACTTCTTAATAGTCAGACGTAGACAAGAAAAATGTGAATACATCTGTTCAGAGGAATTTAGATGCAGCTGTGCCTGAAGGCAGGCAGGAAGACACGCTCACTTCCTGATGAGGGTACACCTTCATTCGCAGGCCTCATCCACTCAGAGACAGGAGAGGATACCGTGAAATCCCACAGGAAGGAAAGGTGATGTCATCACAGACTAGCTTTCAGTGCGGTCCCCCAACTTCTTTCCTTCTCACAGCCAGAAAGAGCCCAGGAAGCTCGCAGGAGGCAGAGCCCTGCACAGCTCTGCTCTGTGACTCCAGGAGAGTCACTGCAGGGACACCCTCTGTGCGGTTGCTTCCCTGAGCACTTTCAGGGCTCCAACTGCAGGAGCTACAACATGGGAGACTTCTGAGCTAAGCTTTGAACATTCTCCTCTTTCCGTTTCATCATCTGAACAACCAAACCCCTGAGAAACTGCTTCGGCTTTTCAGATAGGCAACCGAGGCTCGAGAGAGTTCAAAATGACCAACTGATGGTTAAGGAGGGAGACAGGCACGACTCAGTCACTAACCTGTCAGTGACAGACTCATCCTGCCGCTGAGGGCAAGGCCCAGGACATGGTATTTTGAAAATAATTTTTTAATAACGAAGAAAAATGAGGAGAAGGGTGCTGTCTGTTGGGGGAAGTTGTCATAATCTCTATTTCATATAATTTAGTCTCCTTCCATGGGGATTTTAAAAAGCTAAGAACAGAGAGAAGTAACACTAAAACTAGTAGTAACATCAGGGTATTTACCTGCTGCAGCTAATTAAAGAATGGGGAAAATCTACCTCAACTGAAAAAAGTAAAAAGTCCCAGCTTCCATATTTCTTCCTCTAAACAAGCAAATGGTCCAGAATCAACTCTGAAAAGTCACACGCAGGACTCAGGCGGACTACTGCCTTGAGCAGCAACCTCTTAAGGCAGAAGATCTCTCCCCCGAATGCTTCAATTACGGTGGTGGTGGAGGAGCACTTTTACAGCTAGCCACTAATGTTCTCACGTACCCTGACTCTCAATGGGCAACTGAGGCTCAGAGCTGGGATCAGGCAGGGGGATAAGGATTTAAAGTGATATAAGAGAGGTTTAGCATTCAACCAGGAATGAAAAGACCCAAGAGGGAAGGTTTCAGAGTATCCCAGGAACTTAAAAGACGCATGGAAATTTCAAAAAGTAATAAGCGTATCGGCACTAGTTTTTTCTCTGCCTGCCCCAAACCTGGCAGACCCTGGATTTCAAGCCTGATTTCTTGATAATGAAGTATCATGTACTTAATTGTTCTAAAAATAATGTTCTTGGCCTTTAAAATCAGCCCAGCGGTCCCTCCCTGCAGCACTGCTGTCGATAACAAAGGAGACGATGAGGCACACAAGGTACCTAATGCACGCCGCAATAAATGCTTCAGCATCTGCCACCCTGAAACTCCCAACAACTTAGTGTATGGTTGAGCCACCATTTTCTTCAAAATGCTATACAATTCAACCCTTTAGCTTTCTCCTTTAAAATTAGCTTCACCTATAAGACATAACGTTTACACATATAATCAACTCTCACATAGTTGTAAGCCAGCTTGCTTAAAACCACGTTTATGCCGGGAGGTGTAGTTCAGTGATGGAGCACTCAGCTGAGTTTGTTCAAGGCCCTCAGCCCAATCCCAGCACCACAAATAAAACAATGCCCCCCAACAAAACATGTCTGCACAACTGAAAAAAAGAAAGAAAACAAAACTTTGTAGATAGCTGGAGTTCCTTTACTGGCCCTCCTTCTGATGCTCAAGTACAACCTTGACAGACACCGCACACTGAGACAAGCACCCTCCCTTTATAATTCTACTTCATCCCCATAAGGACACTTTAAGAAGAGAATTTTCACTGGACAGGGAAGGAACCAGTATAGCACCAAACTAGACTCTCTGAATGTGGGTGATTGTTGTATGGCTGGGGCAGACTGCGGGACCACTGGTGGTGGCACCAGGTTTTATCCCTACTTCTTGTACTAGCTTTTTGAAACCTATTCTTTTTGGATGGATACCTTGCTCAGCCTAGATACAGTAGGGAGGGCCTTGGACCTTCCCCAAAACAATGTGCCTCACCCTCTCTGAGGGGTGGGTAGGGGGTGGGGTGAGGTAGAGGGAATGGGAGGAGTGTAGGGAATGGGAACTAGGATTGGTATGTAAAATGAAAAAAGATAGCTTGTTTTCTTTTTAAAAAAAAATAAAATTAAAAAAAGAAGAGAATTTTCTCTGTGTGCATAAATGATGAAATTGTCCTTCACAGGGGTCAAATAAATGCTACAAAGAACTCTGAGACGAAAGCTTGCTAGAATTTGGACCCGGGTCTCTCAAGATTCCAATGTAAGACCACAGCTAGCTCTGAGAACATAAAGATCCACGAGATGTCCCAGATGCGCGCTAATGTGCCAAAGTCAGAGAGGTTTAAGTATAACCTATATTCCTGTATTCAGAAGGGCATCACCATATCGAACTGACATCCATCCAGTCTCAGGGCATAGTGGCTGGTATTGTCGCTGATCCTGTCAGAAGATCGCACACCTCCCGTCTCCCAGTCTTCATAGCTTCTTCAAGCTTTTTATTAGCCCTAGTGTTGATTGCCTTCCCAGGGCATCTACTAGTTTGCATATAATTTGTCTAATTAGATTTATAGAAGAGATGTTTCTGGAACTGTGCTTCACCGTCCCTACACCGCATGCTGTGGTCGCTAATGAGGACCTGAGCCCCACCTTAACTAGGCCTGAGTTTCAGCACAGACGAACTGTGGTTAAGACTGTCTTCAGTTGTCAGGAAAAACAACTTTATTAAGGTCATGGAATGTGGAGAGTTTGATTAAAGCTAATCAAGAGAGAGAGCCAGGCTGCAGAGCAGCGAATCAAGGCTCAGGACATGTTTAACATAACTTCGCCCAGCCTATCTGTAAAAAGCAGACGTAAGTTAGGTCAGGTTCCCAGAAAGAATGCAGAGACAGACGCAGGCGTATTGTAGCCTGTGTTCTCTCCTAAGCCTAAAATGAACTCTCTCAACAAGTGGCTTGCACTCTAAGCCACCTGGGCACAAGTGAGGGTGGGGGAGGTGATTTTTACTTCAGATTTTAGGTCGGGGGAATATAATTATATTTTAATAAGCAGATTAGAAATATGAGCTCCATGGACACAGCCAGCTAAAAACAGCATCCAGATAGTTCTCGGTGCTACCGTGAACCTCAGAGCTGCTGTCAGTCAGCAAGCATAAAGCTAAGTCAGTCAACAAAAGCGAAGTCTTATTAAGCTCCCTGAAGCAGATTCATAATACTGCTTTTCTTTTAGTAAAACTGGCCCTCAAGGTGTCAGTCTTGACTCCAACGAGACATGGGGCCTGACCTTTCACAGGGTCCCTGGTCCTGGATACTTAGGTCTCCGTTCTCTCAAGAACTAAATGAAAGTATGCCTGATTCACAATGTATTCACGGAGAATCAATGGACATAAAACCTCAAGGAGCTTTGGAAACGAAAAACTGTCTGGATTTTTTTTTCCCCTTGTCAACGTCATACTATATGTCTTTCTTTACTGCCTGATCCCTTCCAGGTGAGCTTGGGAATACAATATTGAACACACACCAAATTATTCTCTCCCTCTCTGACTTTCTGTCTCTCTCTCTCTCACACACACACACACACACACATTCACAAACACTCATACACTGACACACACACACACTGACATACACACACTCTCACACATACACATACTCACGAACATACATATTTACTCTCTCTCTCTCTCTCTCTCTCTCTCTCTCTCTCTCTCTCTCTCTCTCTCACACACACACACACACACACACACACTTTCAAAAAATCCTCATCCCCAATTGTATGACACTGATTTTAGCTACTTTTTCTATCAGCACATAAGTATCAATTTACTATACTAACAACTAACACTTGAGTTATCAAAGAACCTTGAAATGGTCATAATTGAGACACTGGGAGTTCTGTTTACATCTTCCATTGTTCTACCAGGCAAACAACTTCCAGGGCTACACACTGGTGGTTTCACAGGCCCCTGAAGTAGCAGGGACATGAGAAAACAGCAGGCCCAGGCTTTCTCCCAGGCCTGGCTCACCACTTTCCCCTGATTTACTGGAGGTAATGGAATACAGAGGCTTAGAAGGAACAGAGGAGCGCTGTACATAATGGGATTTAAATAATCTGATTTTCCTAAGAAAAGAAATTGAGAAGCAAAGAGATAAAGGATTTTCTAGACACACACACACACACACACACACACACACACACACACACACACACACACCCCGAGCGTCCTGCAGTTTCCAAAGCACTTCTGCATCACTTAGATATTATGTAGTCACCACAAAAATCCACTATGGCAGAAGGAAGTTTCTTCTATTTAGTTCAAATAGAGAAGCAGCAGTGAAGCTAAATAAGAGTGAGCAGGATGGGTCAGAAGGTAAAGGCACCAAGCACCAAGCCTGAAGACCTGAGTTGGATTCCATGACTAACAGGGTAGAAGGAGAAAACCAGCTCCTGCAGGTTGTTCTCTAACCTTGCCATGCAGTACCAGCACGCTGTGGTATATGGTAACATACACACGAGAGAGAGAAAAAACAAACACTTGTTTAAGAAACAAAACAACTCTGGAAACTTCAAATACTTGTAGCAGTGCTCGAAGGAAGCAGGCTATTCTTCTGAATACCAGCTTGATGTTCTTGCCATTATTTGATGCTGTCTGTTCACGATCATGGCTTCCAAGGGGCAAATATTTATTGAGTAGCTTGTGATATGCCAGGCACTGTTCTTGACACAAGAAAAACAATAGCCAACAAGACCAGTGAGGTCCTTTCCGCATAAAACACATTGCTGTGCACACACATGAACTTAGTAGTGGGTACCTACAGTTTCACATAGACGGCTTTCCATACACTTTTCTACAGCAGCCAGTCTGAGATGCATTAAAAATTAAGATCATATATATATATACATATATATATATTGTTCTAAGAACTGCACTTACTAGGTCAACCCAAAACAAATAAATCCCAACCATTCCATATCACTTCCTTTCTCATCCGTCCATACACTAGCCTTTGAGAACAATCTAGTCAAACAAATGAGACACGTCTACTCAAGTGTACATGTCTGCTGAGAAGGTAGAGATGGCTGCAAACATCCGAGGACAAATTAAAGTCCTCGGAAGAGTTAAGGGCCACATCAACACACACAGGTGCTAGAGTGTGCACACGAGCATCTTGCTTGGAAAAAGATGCTGCTGCTGCTGCTGCTGCTGCTGCTGCTGCTGCTGCTGCTGCTGCTGCTGCTGCTCTTCCTCCTCCTCTTCTCTTCCTTCTTAATCTACACAAAGCTCTGTCCTAAAACCTGAGAGTGGAGCAGAAGTCTGCTCCCACCTCTATTTCTGTTGCTGAATGCCACAGAAAATCAAGGCAGTGGTAAGGAGTTGCTTGCCAAGAGAATAAACTCTCAAACAAAAGACCCACTGTGATGTAAAAAAACCAGACATCTAACCCATCCAACCCACCCTCAACCCACCATGCTCTGAACTTGTGTAATCCTTTACCAGTGTCTATGCTTTGTTCAAAGTTTTTCATACCTGTATCTAAACTGTCACTTTCTGTCTTCCAACTGCTCCTAAGAACTGGGCTATTCTAGAGTCTGTCTTTTCAGGCAGCCACGTAAGCAGTGAAACCACTAGTCCTCCACAGGCACACTGCTCTCGCTAGTACAGGACTTCAGCAGCTACCCAAGTCCCTGAGCTTTGGCATATGCCACCCTCCCTTTGAGTGAGATACAGAAAATACTCTCTCGCTGATGAATTAGTGAGCTTGGCACGATTGCTCTTTCCCCATTTCCAATCTTACCATTATGGAGAGAACAGTAAACATGATGTTGGAAGCCACTGATCTGAATGTGTAAAATTCAACCAAATCTTGCTCAGGTGATTCCCTGCAATATGGTCCACTTGAGGGATGAAACAAAGGTGTGAGTTGTTAGAAATGGCAGCATGGACCCTATTTGGCATCTAGTATTGAACATCTCAGAGAACTTCTCAAGGATTTTCCTGATTTTGGGGTAGGGGTGCTTTTTTGTCTAAAATCACATAACCAACACTGGACATGTCTTCATTACTATTCTGAAAAGGCAAATTATATTTACTTCACGTCTACCAATAGGCTAACCTAAATTTAGTTGATTTTTTAAATGTAAAAAATGGTGGCGTGCCAACACAAAGTTATGCTCTCCTGCTTCTTAAACGGGTGCTGGTAAAGCCAAAAGTAGAAAAAGAGTCACCCAAATATGGGCTATAGAAGTTAGTTTCTGGGCACACTCTACAAATCTATATCTGCTTGGCAACAACTCAGGAAAGAGATTCGGTTACTCCTTTCACAGTTGCAGAGTGTTCCCAAGATCTAAAGGATGAAAACAGCGTGCACTGTATCAAAAGAGAGCCCAACCTGATCTGAAAAGACAAAGCAAAACAAAACAAAAAACACATGCTATGTGCAGTCAGGTTAAAAATTATCATCATCAATGGAACCAAAACCCATCAATGGCACGGTTATCACACAGTCCTAGTCATGTGATCTGAGAGTCTAAGTGGGAATATTTTTTCCTTTTCTTTTTGCAGCATAAACACTTAAGCATTTAGTGATAAAATATTAAAAGCCTGAGGCTCCAGACCCACTGAGTACAAGTTGCTGATATAGCATCATAGACCAAGGAAAGGTGTCAAGTATGGTAAAATATGGCTCCAGCTTAGACATTAGGGGCTCTATTCCTTCCCTAATATGCTTGCCTTGCTCCCACTGCCCACAGTTAAATGTGCACAACGAGAAAATGCATCAGCTTGAAGCCTACAGAGGAAGTTCAGCACATCCCTGTCAATGAACAAAGTAACTGTCGCATTTGTTCATCACAAACAACTTATCTAGACACTGTTTTTAATTATAACATTAATTGATCTTTTGTCACTACTAATTAGAGCAGTAGCATCACACTTAGTTACTCTACTAGCAGGGTTAACATTTAGTTGCTGGAAGATTCCTGGATGAAGAAGAGGGATCTGAGCAAAAAGAAAAGGTCATGGTTTGGGTTTTCTTTTTTCCTTCGCTCTTTTTTTTTTAATGAAATGCTTCGTCACAGTCTGGCATTCATTGTAATTCTATTTTATTACTATTACTATGTGTGGGGGTACCCACTCAAGTCAGAAAAGGGTTTTGGGTTCCCTAGAGCTAGAGCTACAGGTGGCTTTGGCCTACCTAACCCAGGTAATGAGAACTTAACTTGGGTCTTCTGGAAGAGCAGGCAGCATTCATAACCACTGACTCATCTCTCCAGCCCTAATTTTTATATTTTAATTAATATGCCTTGTAAAAGTCTTCATTTGACCTCACTGCAATTAAAATTCAAAATAGTAACCTAAAAAAATGCTTCCCTACTGTAGAGAAATGATGGATATGAAAGAATAGTTTGATGACCGGAAAAGGTACCTACGAAGGTATGAGATTTAGGGGGGTAAAAGTCTCATGAACCTGTCACAGCCCCAGACTATGAGAAATGTAAGGGACTTTAATGGGTATTTTAGTAGAGCCACTTAAAATTAAGTGATGAATTGGAATGAGAAAAGTTATTCCAATAAAAGCAAACAAATTAACTAACCTGACCTTAGTCCACATAAAAGATTCATTTTCTTAATGGAAACAAACTCTCCGAGTCTAGCTTGAGTTTAACCACTGAAGTGTATGCGGAACTTAAATTAAGCTACAAAAGGCTGCCCCCAGAAATTCAGGTGCACAGGCACAAGTGGGTAAGAATAGTTCTTTCAGCTGCAGGATATGCCACTGGCATGGTCTAGTATGACCCACTTCTACACTGATTGCCACATGAGTCAGAAACCTGTTAAGACCCAATTAACAAAAATGCTACGCATCACTGATGCATGCTTTGTCCAGAGCGTAATTCCACTGTTTCCCTAAGTAAATTCTGTCTTCCTATTCATTAACTTTCTCATCCCTTGGGTACAAGTAGCAACTTCTGCTATTTTCTTTTAAAGGGTTACAGAAGATCTGAAAAGTTGCAGCAAAATGGCTATGTCATTCTGTCCATCACTCAAAGAGAGCGAGGTAACATCTGTCTTCATTGTGCATTTGCTACTTCTGACGGTGTCAAAACGTGAGTCTTCCTCATTTCATCAACCAACTGAAATTAAACATCAGCATAAGCCAAACGGGAAAGGAGGTGGTCGCTTCTCTTCTTCAGGCCTCCACAACTCAAGCTATGTTATGCAAAGTAGAAGGATTCCTGAATTAGTCATTCTGGAGGCAAAGGAAGGTTCTGGGAAGTCTAGACTAGTGAGACAGGGCTGTCACATTTGAAGTAAAGATACTGACTTTGTCTATTTTGAGAAAAAAAAGTATTTTTTAAGGTCAAGGAAGTATCTCCATGTCAAAACAAGAACCACCACATTGGGTTAACACCCTTTTTAAGTGAGGATTCTAACTCCGAGAAAGCTCACAAGGGGCAGTGTGTGAAGGTATGACTGGTTCTAAGATACTAAAGGCCTCCGAAGTTCTCTGTTTTACCACGACTTTTTAGCATATCCCTAATGAGACACATAACAAAGAATTGACAACTTCCATTTTGAAACACGGCTACTATGTGTATGTATTTCATGTCTAAGGAACCTGTCCTATAAATTCACGTGTTACAATTTATGTTCAGTTATTTTGTAAAACAATCCCAGGACAACTGGGTACTTTATGTGATTTAACAGTTAAATTAAAAAAAATAATAAAAGGTAACCTCCACCAGTTGTTAGAAAGGGCAAGAGCACAGTGCACATACTGTTCCAGGTGTGTGACCTTAAGAAAGTCATGCCAACATAAGCACCTGAGTATTTTCATCTTCAGAGAACAGAAGACTGCACAAACTAACCTCTACAGCATCAAGTTCAAATATTCTCTTTGTATGTTTTTTTAAAAAATAATTTCCATCTTGTGAAGCCCGGTGCCCATCCATCACAACATGGGAGAGGATGTATCTGTGAACACTCTGGCTTGGTTCACACATAAAAGCTCGTCTTCTTTGACTAGGCACGTCACTTTGCCTGTGGGTCACTTCTCACACTGGACCATTGGTCCTCTTTACCAGAACCTACTAAGTTTATTAATTGCTCGATATGACATATTTTTAGACCCTTCACCCCAAGTGGAGGGAAAGTAAAGGCTAAAATACTAAATAACACACAGTTTCCTGTAAATCATTTCATTCCACTGAAGTCAACAGACCTTCAAAGTGTCCGACTTGGCAGGCACTGGGCTCCCTGTAAGGGAGTCAGGCCTCGTCAGGGCTACTGCCCTTGAGGAGTGGCCATGCCCAAGGAAATGAGGGCCTAAAGCAGGCAAATGCTGGGTATACACAGAGTAGTTCTCAATAGCCTCATTTTGCAAAAAGTCCCTACAGACTAAAGGGTGAGATTTTGGTGAACAAAACTTGGACTTATCATTTAATGCCCCTTTAAAAAAGTAAAAGAAAATGGTTTCTTCAACATCTATAATTTTAGTTCTTTTTTAAAAAAAATGTATATGCTTTAAAAGGCTTACTTTCTTCTTGAGAATACTGAATTTCTTTCCATTTTTATGGCATAAATATTCCTTAGGGTCCAAGGTTATCAAAGAAATACAGAAAATATTACAAACTCTAATTTCAGTCAGGCATCTTACAAGGGCATTTGCCATGTCTTATGGATAAAATAACAGGATCTGGAGAAAGACAAGTCACATGAATTAATGGCTGTTTGGAAGACTTCCCTAGAGAGGTTAATGAATTGAATCTGGAAGTACACTTAGTGCTTCTTATATGTTTAGGAAAAAACTTGACAAAAGTTATCTGAAACCCTTTTCCTAAAATTGCACAGGTCGGCTAAACACCATGAGCAAAACCAGTAACTGGCTCACAAACCCATCTACTGTTCACCCTATTCCCTGTTTGTACAGTGGCCTCCATGAAGGAGAGCAGATAACTGGCTGCCGGGCCATATGGATGGCATGGGGGTGGGAGGAGATACTGAACTGTAATCTAACACTGTGTTCTCTGAGTCTAGTTCTCTAGGGTTTAAAAAGAATCCTATATAATAAAGGTGAAATATAGTCAAGAAGGTATGTTTGAGTGTATGTATGTTGTTGACATGTTTTTCATTGTTTTTTAAAAAAACAAAAACCAACTACATAAAAGGTGGAAACAACCCTCTTGGGGAAAGAGAAATATATTTAATTCCTGGTCCTCCTGAGGCCGAATTTGGAGCAAGAGAGACAATAATGGAGGCAAAATTCAGCTGAATAACAGGCAGCATTTCAGAGCAATCAAGACAAAGGCAGCCGCTCTCTTAGGGAAAGAGTCCCCCTTCAACCTGGGATGTGGCACTGTGTACCAAGAAAGCTGGTACAGATTTCAATTTCTGTTTTGCCTGAGATGAGAAACACGATCCAAGGCAAGTCTGTTGTGCTCACAGAACTCAGTTTCCTCGTCTGTGAACTGCAGGTTGAGAAATACACGAGTCAAATGAGATAGCGATGAAGTACCTGGCAGACATTAGGCACTCAACATAACACCTTCATCCCTGCTCCTTACCCCGTCATATTCCTCCAGGCCAGGAAGGTATTACAGAAGAGGATCTCGCAGAGAGAGGAGGTGCTTGCGTCAGGGTTTGGGTCAGCAAGACAGTGAATGAGTGGTACCTCCTCTGCGTGTGCATGGAGCAGAACGTGATTTATTTTCACCCATCTCCTGTCCTGGTCAACCACTTGGAAGTCAGAACGAATGCTCATGTTTTTCTTCTTGGGTATAATATGTTGCTAGCTCGTTTCACTGTATTTCAAAGAATTTTCCATAAGCACTTAAATGCTTCCATATGATACCATATTCTTCAGGTAACCCGAGTTCATACCATTCCCTAAACATGAGTCCCTATAAAATGTTCCAGGATCTCTTTGTGTGCTCTGAATAGAATTTGTTAGGCTGCCAAACCGTTCAGTCTTCTGCAGATAGCTTTGTTGTTCCAAACTTGGTTATCAAATTCTTTTATCAGCATATTCTAATCAAAGCCTTTCAAAACAGTCTAAGGGTTAGGAAATACCATAAGGTCTAGATGAGAAGGGAGAGGGCAAAATGTAACTACCAACTAGGACAAAAGCAAAGGGCTGCTGTGACTTTCCTTCAGAAAGGAACACAGCGGCAGCTACTGTCATCTTGGGCCGCAAAGAATGCCAGCTCAAATGTCACATTCGAATAAATTATTGGCCATTCATAAACAACAAAAATGGCGATATCTGAGCCTCACTCGTAACTCTCGGATTTATGCAGATTCTTTAGTTGGAATTATTTAGGAGAGAAACTCTCTTCTGTCAAGCGATCATCATCTCTCAACTACAAATATCAAAGCATTAAGTGAGCAGTGTGGAAACAAGGAGGAGCCACAGGCCCCAAGCCTCCACCGGCAGCTCACTCAGGCCGACAGTGGGTGTGCCCCACTGTCCCAGCTTCTGGAAGTAGCTGCTGGTCCCTCCTCTCAGTCCAGAAGCCCTGCTGCACACAACCTCCTTCAAGAGCCCTACCTCATCTTTACAGTGGAAAAAGACCAGGAAGCAGTGGACTCGGCAGCAAATAGAGAAGGGGGCCCCTCAACACGGTTGGCACCTGAGAAGCAAGCTGACGGCTTAAACGGAGGAACAATCACTAAGAAGAAAATTCCCATTCGGTCCCAAATTTATCACTAGATATAATCACTGTTTCTTTCATTATTATTTTCTTTCAACCATGACAATAAACACATTTCAGAAAATAGTTATCGGTGGAAAGCTAGTCAAAGAATTCTGCTCTGATGGTGCCACAATTATGAAACTGGGAAGGCCTTTGTTGAGACTTTGTTCTGACTCTCTCAACATTCAAATACTTGGGATGCCTGTTCCTCTGCCTGTCAGAATAGAAATCCTTATGAATGTCAATATGAATAAAATCCTTATGAATGTCAACATGAATCCTTCCTAAGGATTCATACCACAAACCTTCCAGTCTACTCATAAGCAAGGTGTCCTTCCTCTGGGAGGCCAGAGCTCAAACACAACACTCCAGTGTCTACCAATCACGCGTCAGCACAGCAGGGCATGAAGAGGTCATGAATGCTGGGCCCAGCCTCCTCATCTGACAGTCTACAAGGGCTAGCAAAATGCTTGACCTACAAAAAATTCTCACATTTGCCCCAGAAATGGTAACCAAAGGGTAATGACAGCCAGGGATCTAAACGACTCGGCACAGAATAAGAAGTAAATCTGTCACCTATGCTGCCTCTGTTCTGCTGCACTGACCACAGCAAAATTAATATCGACAATATTAAGAACAAAATCCTTAATGGCCCATTTTTTGTTTTGTCCTCCGGCCACACTGTAAAACTCTCCCTCCAAGAGAACACTTAGGTTAGCGTCAAGGAGAGGGGAGCTGTTTTGCATAATATTAAATACTCTGATAAAAAAGATGGTAAAACAGCAAGGTTTTACACATGCAAATTCACCCTTGTGCCCAATTTCAATTCTCTTATGTTCACGATCTCTATTTCTGCTCTCCAGATGGACCATCAGCTTAACACCAATGCCAGTAACAGCTTGTGTATTGTTTGTTTAAAACAAAGATGATGGATTAAATATCATATGCAATGTGAGTAAAGAGGTTAAGGGTAATACCACTGGTTCTGAAATATATGATAGATGAAGCCCAGATAGTGTCACTCAAGTAGACTCACAGAAATAAAGATTTCATTTCATTTTTCATAGTCACAAGAGGAAGCATGCATTCATCTAGAATATGGAGCTTTTCCATGGCTCCAGATTTATTCTTGTTCTAAAGCATCATTACCCTCCAAATTACACAGACTTATGTCATTTCACTGAAACACTCATTCACCCATCGCATGCCCAGATCCAACGCTAACACTTTTGTTTTAAAATTATGCCAAAATGAGCAAACTTGAGATTCTTTCACCTATATTTGAGTACTCTGCAAAATGCCTTTAATCTTCTCAGATAAACTCCCCTAAGCCCTACTATTTCAATGTGTACTACAGAAACCAAAGAAACCATAGTGCAAGCGTCTTCCTACCCTCTGCCTTAGTCCATAAAGCTGCCCGTGCAGCAGCTGTCAGAATCAGCCCCACAGTGCTGGTTTCTTGCCCTGACTACTGGCTCTGACCTCATAAGTATGTGTGGTCTCCATTAGGAAAATGAGTTAAGAAAAAAAGAAAATGTTTAAAAGCCAGAATGGAAGGACTGAACAAAACACAAAGATAATTCCATAAAGGGATTGTGCCGATAGGCTATCATATAAGAAGATTATCATCCGCAGAAAAATGCAGACTATGAGACAGACTCACAGAGAGGCTCAGGAAAGAGAGGCAGAGTTAGAATGCTCCACGTCTCATCCATACATGTGTATGCAAACTGAAATGGAACAGAGAGAAGAGAAGGGCTCATGTGGAGAAGTGAAAACACAGCCCCAACCTTGGAAGAGTTCTATTAGGGCCACCATTCCTACCAACTTGTTGGGTTGAAACTTTATTGAAGATGGAATTTGTCCCTCCACAGTTGCACCACAATGAGAAAATATTTAAAGAAAGGTGTTTTGCAATTCCTATGTTTGGAATGAGTAATGAAATCCATAGAGCTACCGATGTTGTCTTGATGCCAGTTTGTTGACATCCATTTAAAATGTCAGAACAAAAAGGCCGATAGACTGTCTCCAATGAGACCATCAACAACCCTGGGCAAACTCTGGGAGATATACAAGTTGGTTTAAAACTTCAGACTATAACAACTTCATTGCCAAAATCATAATCAATGCAATCATAGTATATTACTTTATTTCAGCTTATCATACTGGACTGGCATTTTCTCTTATATGTTTTTACCTATAGTAGATTAACAAACATCCAAAGAAAGGGAGACAATAATATAGGTCACCTCCATTGGTAACATAAGCAGGTAGATGTACATCATGAGTAAAATCCATTCACAATTATAAAGCACGCATGTACCTAGGGCTTGGAGCTAAAATTTGGGTTATATGAAATTTCAGTTCCCTCATCACATTCTATGACTATAACATATATCATTCTATGATGCTAAGCCTATGTTTACTTATTTGTTCCCTTGAGTGAGTTTCTTTCTTGTGATGGGAGGTGGTTCCAGTCTATCTTTAAGGATATCTTTCCACCTTCATATTATCCTATTGCAATGACACACACTCAGGAAGATGCAGTTCTATAAGGTTAAGACTGAAAGACAACAGGAATGAAGCCATAATCCAAACTCATGCCCTGTCACCTCTGAAGCCCAGACATATCCATTCCTTTTTCACTTCCAAGATCTAGCTGGTAAAGATTTCATTTCACGAAAATGCTACCGATTGTATTCATGCTTCCCAAAAGGTTAGATTAAGAATTCCTTCTTTATACTTATGGGACAATGGTGGCATAATCACACGACTGAATGTAACTTGAAATGATGGTACCTACTGTGTGAGCTTCCTTCACACAGCTATTTAAGAAGAAGAAAGACTCTTTTCTTAAAATCTACTTACACAGTGAAAAGTCTTCATTCCATAAAGTGAACTCTATTTGTGTTGAGTATATAGTCATTACTTTCTGAGAAAAAAAGTAAAAATAGAACCCAGATGGGTAGAGAAGAGTCTTCATTTTCAGTGAAAATTAACTCCAGGGGAAAAGCGCAAGTGCGTGCGTGCGTGTGTGCGTGTGTGTGTGTGAGTATGTACGCATATGCACACACACATGTGTGGAACACTTTTGGTTTCTTGCTTATATATTTTACTTTGTGTAATTTTACTTGTTTTGGTGAAGAGTTTGGGTAACTTGGCACACTCTTTTACATTCTGAGCATGGTTGATAATTTCTAAACCAGAATCCGAAGAAGATAGTGTATGTCGTCTGAACTCAAAGGGGTCTTTCTAAAGGGCAACAAAGTGACTAACAGACAATTACTTGAAAATCGCCATTTAAAGGCCCTGGGAAGGGCAGAGTTAAAGGCAATCATCTCATCAACCTTAACTCACATTGGAATACTAAGCTATTGCATCATTGGCAGATCACAAGTCACACGTTGTCCTCGGTCCACTCCATTGAGTAACAGGCAATGCAATGCTTTAAATTTGATTTCCTAATGTCCTAGAGGTCAATTTCAGACCTAACAATTTGCTAATACAGTTATCATAAATTTGAGATTTTAAAGCTGTCCCTGGTATTGTGTCTAGCAGAAATCACTAACAAAATATAGTACCAGTCCTAATTAGATATTGTAGAACGTGCAGCATGTCTATGCTCTCTTGCCTTAAATTTAATATGGGAAGTTGCAAATGTCAAAGCCTCTGCCCCAAACTTTCTTCAACTACGACTTTCGGTGTGTTCATTCTTCTCAAGCAGAAGTGTTTGAAGAGCGGTTGCCGAGCAGCCACTTTCAGTTGAAAATGGCCTAGGCTGCAAGCTGTTAATAACTTCGGAGAGCCAAACTACGGAGGCCTCGTGTGTTCCCATATAGTCTTTCAAAGCGTTTTCAAGCACAGCTTTGAGATGGGTTGAAAAATGAGTGCTCTGCTTCCCCAGAGGCTCCACCACAAACATGCGGCTGTCTGTCACTGGAAACTGTCACTGTCATGGCAGACATGAAATCAGTGGACATAAGAACAGCAAACCGGCCAGGCAGGGTTTGCCTGGAATGCTCAACCCTGTGTAGCAACAGACATGATTTTGATTCTAACAATATTTCCAAACAATTCTTAAATCTGGCAGACAGAAAGAATACTAATCACCTAGATAAATGTGTTTCTTCTACATTCTGGAGGGGTGCCATAAGAATATATCCAGTTTAGTGAGCTCACAGGAGTGGAGTGCTGTCCCACTTGGCATTACTTATTGAATTTCATATTATTTTATTAGGATGTTGGTACAGATACTATGCAAAACTCCACAATTAAGTTAATTCCATCTTGTCAGCTCATACGATTATAAATATTACAGAGCCTAACTGAAACCACCAGGAACACACCACAAAACTTAAGCTAAAGAAATATGATTTGACCCACAGGGACAGTAAGACAAAGGCAGAAGATCCCTTCTTTTCCTTGAGGACTCAAACACGCCATTTCTAGGGTCAGGCTTCCATCTGAGAAGTAGGTACTCCTGAGACAGGAAATCAGCGGCAAGCCTTCTCTATGTGCAAAGCTTCTTCCTCCAGTTTTTATTTTTAAGCCAATATCCAAGTTAATGTGGCACAGATGGTATGGATAACTGGATAGCTGTTCCATCCAAAGGTATTAGAGACGAGTGTCTATTTACCAAGTGTAGCTGCGATACATGATTACTAAGTTTTCCCTAAAAATTTACATGCTCTATATTTATATACATCTTCTTCCTCAACAATAAGGCAAATATTATCATGACTCTATTTTTTGACCATAACCTAAAGAATTTTTTGTCAAAAGATGATATATTCAGTTTCTTGAGTATGCACATATGCAAAGATTCGGTAAGAAACACTGTAAATTATTTCCGCCCTACAGATTATTTCACACTAGAATGAAAATGAAGTTCCGAGTCATGCCAGCTCCTCTGATTATTGTGGCCTAAGCTTACATCTCTAGAAGGTCTCTGTGAATAGAAGACAAACAGAAATTTCCTCTCTCTGAACACTTGCAGCTTCAAGTTTACATCTCAGGACTTTCCGAAAGTGTGGGCCACGTGTGCTGAGAAACTGAATTAATGTGGGAAAGACACTCACAATGTGGACCTGGTACCTAGGGAAGAATGGTGTGGCTCAGGCACAGACATCAAAGTTCACGGGACCGTGGGATCTGGGAGTGGGACGGCAAGAGTGTCACCAGGAAAGAGAATACCCACATAGAGGCTAACATCACCACGCATGCACAGATATTTAAGAGAAAAAGTGCAAAGCATGTTCTTTGTTTCAACTGGAAGTCCCAACAATCAATCTGAAAATCTTCCTGCTTGCACCAAAGAAGGGAAGGCTGATGATGCCTTCGATGTCCATTATACTGAATTAAACCATCCTGAGATGGGTTTCTCTTTCTTCTAGAGTGACTGGTCCCCTACCTGGATACCTAAAGCTCTCTCGTGTTCTCCAAGTTCCCTTGAGATGCAACAATGAAACAACAGCAAGCAGGCCAGTCAGAGAAACCTGGATCAAATGCAGGTCCATTTCCCCCAAAGACCAATCACTGCTGTGACCCTTTCAGCTCTGCCATAAGGTTCTTTTGTGTGAGATGCATCCGGATACGCACATACACTTGAGTCCCGAGTATTTTGTCTTCTCTCTATATAGAAGGTGAGTAGGGTCTTACTGCCTCCCATGAAAAGCAGGCTCCTGGAGCTAGATTGTTGTTTGTTTCCTTTAGGCACAGTGATTGAGTACTTGCCTACCACATATAAGGGCCCAGTTTCTATCCTTAACATTTCAAAAAAGTAAAAATGAAAATTATAAAGACAGTAAGAGGGTTTGTGAGATGGCTCATTGGTTAAGAGCACTTGTTCTTGCAGAGGAACCAGATTTAGTTCCCAGCACTCACGTGGTGGCTCACAACCATCCATAATTCTAGTTCCAGAAGAGCCAACCCTCTCTTCTGACATCTGCATCAGACATGTATGTGAGACACAGACTTGCATGAGGCAAAACACTCCTGTTATCTCATATGTATGTATGTATGTATGTGTGTGTATATATGTTAGTATACATATATACACACACATGAACACACACGTGTGTGTGTATGAGAGAGAGAAAGCTAACAGGAGCGTTGAGAGTAGGGACCAGAGATTCATACCTAGCAGGCCCTCGATACATGTATTTTGCAGTTTTAATATAAAAACAATAAACTAAAGCTTATCAGAAAAACAAATTTATCACTAATAAGAAGCCATTACTAGTGAAATATAAAACAAGCCCTTAAAGCATTCGTTATGTTCACAAAAAATTAAAATAAAACACAAAATTTATGTGGAAAACACAAAATCTATTGATCCATTAATATAAAACCCATGCCTACCCATGAATATATGTTTTTCTCTTCTCAATCTCTTAATAGACTTGCCTTCAGAGCATCAGGGTAAGGAAAAGTTAGTTCCTAGAAGATCTTAAACTTCCAGAAGGAAAAATGACAACATAGCACCAAGTAAACCCATATCATAAAGCAATGATTCATTACAAATATTCCTCTCTCCTGTTCACTTTTTCCTCTCTATGGAGGGATTTATAGCTACAGCTTCTTCCATTACCATTAATGGGACGGGTCCACAGAATTCCACTAGAGGTCCACTAGAGAATAAGGCCTATATGAAACAGACAATTCATTTATTAAGTTTATAAAGAATTTCTAGTATAAGACAAAGCTCAATGTCTCTGTTAACTGCCCTAATGGGTATAGTTGAGTTGGAGAGGGTGAAGAAGAAAAATTATGCTAATTCTACTTCAGAAAATATCACAGCAAATATTGATCATGGGGCTACATGAGTCTAAGATCATTCTCAGTGACAGACTGGCTTTGGTACCCTATTGTTATCTCAAAACCAAATAGTACTTTGAAGAATTTCTTGCCACAGGAGAAAAAGCATGCTTTTTAAAATGGAATGTTATAACACATGCAGGGAATAAGGAATTTACAAGCCAACACAAGGTCATTATTTAATTTTTAATTAGGTTTCACCTACCAAGGAAAACTAAGTCTTCCTTCATCCATTTAACAAAATGCTCATTTAGAATACTCCATGGCTTAGAAAGCTTCAGAACAGATGTCGAAAATGAGAATTCAAGACCCAAGAATATATGAAACTCACTTGCCTCTGCTCTCAAGTGATCTGATAAACAAACAACCTAACTGGCTGCCGTCGTCACTGATAATTTATTTGCAGCGTCTGACAACGACATGCCAATTCACTTTGCTGAGGAAACATTCTTCTATTTGGGTGGGATGCACACAGATACCAACTTAACGAATGCCATTCTCACAAGATAATAGACCATAGAGAAGATGTGCGCCATCAAAAACCACTTTCTACCTATCAGAAAATGCCTTAACAACTGACAGTGTTTATCACGTTCATGAATCCTCCTTCCCTCCAGGCACAGTTCCAGAGCCAACCCCTTCTTCATTAAGGTCATCTCTAAACTGTTCAGTATCCATGCTGCCTGCATATCTGTGGTTACAAAAAGTCCTTACCTTTGCAATAGCCGATAGCAGCTTGACAGAGGCAGAGGGGAACCACGAAGCTATCTGTATTCTGTTAATTAACTAAGGGTCTCACTGTCACTGTCTGCAGGGGTTTTCTTTAATCCATATAATAATTCTTCTGATAATGAAGAATTCCCCTACTCCAGGACTATTTTGGAATCTCTAACTTAGGCTTTTGTTCTGATTTCATTAAACTTTATTAATAGCTGAAGAGACCCTAGAATGAGAAGAAATTAACCTCTGACTTAAACTCCTAAGAGAGTCAAGGGGAAGTCCTGAATGGGAACAAGACAAGAAGGCAGGCCTTCATCTCTTAGGCCACGGCTGCAGAGAAGGCAGGATATGGCTGCATGTGAGGAAGGGATCTGCAGAACAATCTACTCTACACACCCTTTTCTTAGCGTTTCAAACTGTTCACATTCAGAGTGAGTCAAGAGGATATAACACTAAAATGTACACTTGTATCAAACTCCATGGCTGCCAAGGACTAATATGTCAAAGGCATCATATGTGGGCCTTCTCCTTTTTGGGGAAGGCTCAACTAGATAAACCCTTTCAACTTTACCCTTGAAGTTGGTCAGCTACGTACAGGAAGCCTCGCTCAATGGTTGGTGCTGGGTCAGTCAACAATAGGTGCTTGCTGAATGACTGAGGACAGAAACCAAACATTCCATATGCTTCACACTGGGTGCTGTGCACAGACTACCTTTCTACTGCTTCCATATCATACTCTGGCCTTTGCTCTGCTCCCCGCCCTAATCACTGCTAGGCCCCACGGCTGCTCCTCCTGGCCATCAACCTTCCAACAGGCCTTTAATTCACAACTCAACTTCAGTTTAGTCAACAAGCCTCAACCACTCCCAGCTCACTGCTCCATCCTCGCACGGCCCTGGCCAGCCCTCAAGGCCCTGCTTCACTCTCATCCTCTTCATAGGGTCCTCAACTTGAATCAATACTGTCCACTTCTCCTGGGCCTCACGGGTCCTTCATAGCCTACATCCAACAGAGCGCTTCACTGTTTGTCCTGTGGCCCGGCAGAGCTATGAGCATCTGGAAGAGAAGAATAGCCTCTTGTCTTCCTCCGCTTCTCTCCCATCAGTGTGTAACGTGGCCCCTCACTTCTGCTGAGTGATTGTGACATATCTGTTGATGCTTTGGAGTGAGTAGCATGAGCATGACTGAGCTTTGTCTCTGGATGTGATGACCAATTTTAACCCGCATTGCTGTCTGAAATCCGGTCTTTCTAGCCTCTTGGAGGCATTGTCAGAACAATGATAAGAGGACTGGCAAAAGACACTGTGCACACCGTGCCCAGCCTTATCAACGATAAGCCATTAAAGAAGCCCAGGACTTCGTTGAGTAACTGATATGAAGTCAGCTTCCAATAAAGAGAAAATACTGGCAACATAACAGTTTAGCCTCCCTCAAAAGGGAC
Source organism: Microtus pennsylvanicus (assembly GCF_037038515.1). Classification (NCBI taxonomy): domain Eukaryota; kingdom Metazoa; phylum Chordata; class Mammalia; order Rodentia; family Cricetidae; genus Microtus; species Microtus pennsylvanicus. The sequence goes on along the minus strand of NC_134591.1, from coordinate 34,121,986 downwards.
AAGACTGTGTTATATCTTTTTGTGGGGACTTGTGTTTTTTTGTTTTGTTTTGCTGTCTGGGGCCTGACACATATTACACAACATTGAGCTACTGCCTCAGCCTAGAAACCAAACTCAACTTCAGCTTTAGCCACCAAACCTTTAGACAGTCCCAATTCATCACGAATCCTCCGAATTTCTATAAAATCTGTCATTATTCAGTACCTACACATTCAAAAGAAGAATGCACATGTCATGAAGTCGGGACTATGGTGCCTACCTAAGATGATTCCCATAACCAAACCTAAAGCAATGGTTCACTGCAGCTGCCACTCAATGTGAGCTTGCAAGTCAACTGAATTATTTAAGAAGCAACAGTTGATCATAAACCAAATAAGGATGGCACCAAGAGACATGACACAGAGGACAGGGGAAAGCCCATGACACCTCAACTCTACACACTACAGGCAACAAAGGAATGTTGAAGAGAGGGAGACATAATCTTCCCCAGGGACGAGAACATCAATTGCTTATCCAATACCAAATGATCAGCCCTGAAAATATACATAGGAGTAACATTATACAAAATGAGCAGGTTGTATTTATATATACAGGAATATACAGAAATATACAGACACATTCATGTAATGGCAATTAATCAATAGGGGGCCATAAATTTGAAAAGAAGCAAGGAAGGAGAATTTTAAGGAAGAAAAGGGAAGATATGATGTAATTATATGATAACCTCAAAAATAAAATGGTTTATTTCCCATGTGAAACTAAAAAAGATAATTAAATCAAGACTAACAAATAAATATAAAGTTATATATTCTATATATTATAAACAAACCATATATTCTAAAACAATAAAATGCTTTCAAGATAAATGCAAATTTAAAGGGAAGATCTTATTCCCAATCTTGTCACAGTTTAGGGCCAATAAACCATTGGGAATGCTGTAACTTCAAAGTCAGTGCACTGTAGTTTCCTGTCTGAATATGAAATTCAATTTTAAGCTGATTATATCAAATGCCCAAAATGTGGTATCCAATAACAAGTCTTTTCTAGTCTCTTGAAGGCACTATCAGATCGCAAACGTGAACAAGGCATGCTCATTCTTCTATGCACAATCACTGTACAAGTTCACAGTAAGAGCCACTACATCAGTGTGTTTATTTCCACACACCCATCACACTATTGCAAGCCCAGTAACTCTGGATATTTAAGTTAGAAAGTGAGTATAGAAGTTCCATGGGGTAGTAGTAAAACTTAGCCCACTGCATGAGAATGTCTCTAATTTTAAATGAGTCTCTTCCCCTTTGTCTTTGAGACAGGCTCATGTAGCCCATGATGGTCTCAAATTTGCTATGTATCCAAGAATAACCTTAAGTTTCTTATTCTCCTGCCTCCACCTCTGACTGCTGGGAATGCATGTGTACACTATCTTTCTTGGTTTTAAATGAATATTAAAGGATATTTTACTTTACTAAACCCCTGTCTTAGAAACTACTTAAAGTGAGTAGTCATTGAAAGGGAAATTTTCAGTCCTTGGGGTGTAGCTCAGTGGTAGAGCTCTGGCTTAGAATATATAAGGCCCTGGATTTGACTCCTAAAGCAAGCCCCTCAAATGAAATTTTCTGACTTTATCCTCTGGTAAAGACATTAAGCTGTCATAGACATGTGTAAGCTGAGTAACAGCTACCTTCAGCATATCCTTAATCTTCAACAACAGCAGACAAGTGCAAGACACCTCAATAAGCTAAAAGAGAGAAAATTTTAAAAGTTAATTGACTATTGACAACTATAGATGAACTTTACAAAGTCCAACATCTTCACATACATACTTCGTGTGCATCTGTGCTCCCGCGCGCGCACACACACACACACACACACACACACACACACACACACACACACACAAACACACAGCTCTTCACCTACCTGCAGACACAGTCTCATACACACAGCCCTTCAACTACTCAAGAACACGCATAGTACTCACCTACTCAAACACATAGTCACACATACAGCCCTTCACCTACTGATGGGCAGTCTCATACACATGGTCCTTCACCTACCCATGCATACAGTCACTACCCAGGTACACAGTCAAGCACATACACCCTTCATCCTGAAATTCAGCATCACTACTCCATATAAATGACAATAAGCCTTGATCTGAAACCTTGTCAGCACTGATTTAAGAACCAGTCTGTGGTTTTCATTTTTTTTATAAAGAGTAGAGTAGAAAAAAGAGAAAAATATATTCGCAAATAAATTGAAAGACATTTATTAAACAATGCTCAAAACACTAAAAAAAATACCTAAGCTGCCAATTTTTAGAGCATGGTTTTTAAAAAAAAATCTTTCTATTTTGGACAAATAGGATTAAACTTCTTAGACAATTCCTTGTTGTTTTGACTTCAACAATTTATGCAAATGAGATGTTAATTAGTGTAATTGTAACTTAAATTATGCTTGTGTAAACCTCTCCATTGGAAGGAAAGTGTGGGAATCTACACAACTGGTATTTAAAGTAGCTGCACTAACTCACTTCTGAAAGCCCAGCATCGCAAGATCACTTTCATGTCTTTACAATTTGTTTTTATGAGGTGATAACATTTTTACAAATACCATCATTTTTGGTTTTTTATATTGTAAGTGACAGTCTGACATTTTACAACTGGCTTATTGAAAACAAGAATTGAGCACTCTAGCAGTAACGGACATTAACTGCTGAATAGAGATTCAGATGCTAATGAGGTGAGAGGGGCTCCAGAAAGTTTTGATAAATGCTACACACACTCTAACTAGCTGTGAATGTGGGTTGACAAAGAGCATCTACACCAGGGTTCAATAAAATGTAACCCTTTAAATTAATCATACTGGCAGTATTTAATAGAATGCACAACAATCTCCTTTTCTGCCGGCTATAAAGCTGGAGAATGCAAGGTCTTCACAAGTGAATGTTCCCACATTCCCACTCCACATGGCGACTTTCATTGGAGCGTCTACAGCTGTTTCAAAAGTACTTACTGTAAATAGCAAGGGGTAAGCAGGTTTCGGGGCTGACTCTTTCACAACATGGAATGTAATCTTTCTCTTCTTTTTTATGTCTACATTCAAATAAAAACTCCTGAGTCAGAAGAAACATCAACATCTGAATGCTAGGCACAGACCTGGTGCACAGTGGGTTCTCAATAACGAGCCATTGTCATAGGAAAGCCTGGCCAACTTACAAAAAGGAAAAAGCATCTGCTTGCATGAGATAAAAAAAATTAAAATCAGGAAGTAAGACAAGTGTTAACTCTTCAAATCTGCAAAGTTAAAGTAGCTCTCTGTTCTTCCGGGGCTGGGGGACCCACCTGAAAGCTTAGGTGAAAACTCCTCCTTGTGTCAAAGGAAAATGGTCAATAGTTATATCCTAATAAACGAAACTACACTGAGGATTCTCACAGATGTCAGAGGAACCCTACTTAGCTCATTTGTCAGGTTTTCACCAATCAAACTCTACTAAGGATCAAAAACCTACCGATTTCAACTGACTATAAGACCAGGAATCTCCTTTGTATTTCGTAGCAAGGACTGAACATTAACATGTTATTTCTTCTTAAAGTGACAATCCCTAATATCCTTTGTGGGTTTTGCCAATTTTAATCTTGGCAGGAAGTGGGAATCTGTGCACTCAGCAACACTGCAAGCTTGCTGGCTGTCAAAACCATGCCTCAGCCAATGCCTGAGTGGTATTCTTGTCATTTCACTACGGTAAGAAACTTACCCGTCTGACATATATGCCTCTAAATGTAGTGATTTATGCCAAAATTCAGACTCACTTACCCACCACCTAGATTTCATTTTTATAAGTCCCATAATTATTATAAATTCCCCAATTATATATAAAGATGGTAGTTACAGCTTCTACTATACCTTAAAAGGGGGGTAATTATGACTCAACTTTTAGATTAAATGACAAGTGAACTTTTAAAAGCATAAAGTTATCTACTGATACATGTTCTATACACTTTATTAGTATATTTGCCTGCAGATACGGCATATTTTTAAAAAATCACTTAATGCCCATGTGAACTACATACATTTCCAAGCTGACAAACTAATCAGTTCTTAACACACTGCCTAAAAACGTCACCTTTACCTTGACTTTTTAAGGTTAAAAATTCCCACTTTTAAAAAAGCAGACTAGCAGAGAAATGTGTGCTATGGCTTAGAAATGGCCATTTAGCCAAATTGCATACCTGTGCTGCGTCAGCGCAGGCAGAAGCATCTCTCTGCACTGGTCTAATGGACGGCAATTGAATTTAATTAACAAAACTCCTTTGACTTAGCTCATACTGTGCTGAATGTAATGGAATCCTCTCCACTAGTTGGTCTTCTCCCTTTCCTTTCTTCCTCTTTCAACTAAAGAATGCCCTTAACTGCCATTCACTTTGAGAATATTAAAGGCTATGTACTATCCCTAAAGGATATAATACAGCCATCTTCTTACCCATGACTTAAATTTAGTTACTAAATCATATAACATAAAATAATTTAAAAGATACTTTGATAGTGATACACAGTATAGATTCAATTACCACAATGTCTCCATTAAAGGCCCTTTTATAGCATGAATAAAATGCAAATCCCCTTTGTGGATCAATACCAGAATATAATTCTATTCTGCCTCCTAGAAAAGGAAGTTACCCAGTGTAAATCATCTTCATGTGAAAATGGTAAAAAGGTAGTCCTTTTAATACCAATATATTAGCATGGCACTTTCTGTAGTATGCCACTTTAAAAGTAAATCCCTGCAACACTGGATGTACCTAGGCGCAGAAAACCCATTTGCTACTGTTTTCATACTTATTTAAATGTCTGACACTAAATTCAGAGAGACATTTTAATTAAGCAAATCATTTCTTCTTTAAATAAAATCAAGAACAAACATTTAAAAAATGCTCCTGAGGGATTCTGTGTCAATATTAGCACCCTGCCTGCCTTTAGCTGGCTGGGCACACTGCACAGGTTCCTATGATGGATTAGCATGCTATCTCTGAATCTTTGACTTTGAACCATAACCTTTTTTGTGAACAATGACAGTTAGGACCTACCATTTGCCATCTGTAGAAATGGAGGGGGTAAGGAACTTCTTGTACATTAATCACCCAACTGAGAAGAGACTTAAACGAAACACTAAAGCATAACAAACCCCTGGCTGCTTAATCACTGTCTACCTAAGGCAGTCATTTCCCAGCAATCAGTTCACAAGACAGGGAGTGTCTACTTAAGTCTTAACAAACATTCCATGACAGAGGTGGAGAAAGAAGGTCCATCCAAAACAGACATTTGAAGTTGTGAAAAATGGTACTGTACTTCAAAGCAAAGCGTGAGAGCCCGGGACCTACAAGATGGCTCCATGGGTAAAGGCACTTGCCCTCCAAGCCCGATGACTTGAGTGGATTCCCACAATCCACACAGTCAAAGAAGTAAACTGACTCCCTCGCATTGTCCTGACTTCCACGTGTGTGCACACAAGCATGCACAAAAAAAATAACTAAATAAATTTACATTGTAAAACACCTTTTCCAAAGCTTGAGAGACTGGTGTACAACAGCGCATCAGAGCATCTCAAGGAGACAGACGCACAGCTTGCCTCTCTTTGCTGACGATGAGGAATGAACCTTACTGGGAAATGTTAGCTCACCATTCTCTTAAAAACACCACTCCCCACTAGTAAGTTCGAACAAGAACCATTCAGCATAACAGATCTTAGTAGAAAACTCAGTTTCACTATTGTTTCCAGCCTCAGAAAGAGGGGGAGGGTCAATAAAGGAGGCAAGGTGGTAGCCTTTTCCTACTTAAAATATTATCAGAAAAAGTGGTATTTAATTGGTAAAGCATTAACTTGTCTTTTTCATGGCTAAAAATAAATCAATTACTAATTGTCAGAGGTACTCTCCCTCTGAGGCAGGTACCCCAGCACCACACTGCGAGGGCCGAAAGGATGCGTGCATGAGAGAGGAGTCCACATAAACAGACATTGGCTATGACATAGGAAACATGAACGAGCATACGGGGCACTCTGGCTAAAATGTGTAACTGGAGCTAGATCACCACATGGATTTTAACTGTAGTTCTGCCCCGGAAACCAAGTTCAAATATAATCTGAACACACAAATGATAGAAGCAGTGCTCTTAGAAGTTTCTAGGCATGGCTAAAAAAAAAATAATTCAATGTAATCAATTATACAAGACCAAAATAAAAGACATACCATATTCATAGATAAGATCTGATTTTTTTTAAATGTCAGTTTCCCTCACCTCTAGAGTTAATATACATCTAAGCCAAGTCCCAATAAGCTCTTTCATGAAACTTGACCGGACAGTCCTATAATAGAGCCATGAAGAGTTGAGGACAGTGAGAGGCTTGTGAAAAGCAGAAATAATAGATTTGCTTTACTGAAGCATTGTGGTAGTAACACAAAATAGATTAATTGGTCACAATAGATCATTTGGGAACATACCATATGCAGAAGAAAGCTGCATAAACGGCAATAGTGGCATTGTGCTTAATAACTGGTGCATTATAAACTACTTGTTCATCTAGAAAAAAATGAGAGTGGACCCTACCTCACATCATCCATAAAATAAACTCTAATGCAATACAAACTTGAATTTGATGAACACAAAAATATATTAAAATGCCATATATTTCTGAACTTGAAGTAAAAAATCATATTAAACAACACACAGAGATTTAAAAGCTTTGCTATATTAAAATTATGGTATCTTACTCAGCAAAAGTAATCAGAAGATAATAAAACTTAAGGCATACACTGTGAAGAGATCCATGCAAATGCAGAGCTGCCACAAATTAGAACTCAGGGCTGCTGGACCTCTGCATACCAGAGAGACAGGCAGTGAAGCGAAAAAAAAAAAAACATTACTGAAAGGTAAGAACACTTCTCATAGACAAGGAAGGGAACAAGCTCCAACAAAAAAACAATCACATCATTAACTAAATTAGAAATGAGGCTAAGACAGAGAGCGAGACGTGGCATAGCCTCTAGTCAGACAAAAGTAAAGTCTAATGATGTTGAATACAAGAGATAATGCAGACATCAGCACAAACTTTGGTAACCTGCTACTGTTAGTGAGTACAGATGTGTACCGCTATTAGCCTGATAAAATATTACTGTTTTTACAAACCTTAACATTGACACACCTTATGACTGAACACTCTACTCCTAGGCACACTAGGTATGGACCCCAAGGAACTGAAAACAATCTATAGTTCTATTATACAATGAAACATCACACAACAAGAAACAACAATGTGCTACCACATATGCGGTAACACTGGAACACAATGTTGACGGGAGGAAAGGCAACCTAGTATCTATGCTGTATATATCACCTATCTGTCTACCTAATTTATAAAACTTAAAAACAGGTAAAACTAAACAATATATTTAGCACATAAATATGTGACAAGACATCTATTTTCAGAGGACAACAACTACAAATACAAAACTCAGAATAATGGGTGGGCTTTTCTGATTGATGAGTCAAGTGTGTGGAAGGCAGTGGTTCTCACTCCCATCTCAGGATGGGACAGGTCCATAGGTCTTCAGTCTCTGTGTGTGTGTGTATGCTATAATTTACATGCTTCAAAATAAATAAGAACTGAAATTAGTAATGCTTATCAAAATGAAAATATTTTTCAGAATGCTCTACAAAGAACTTCTTGTAAGTGGCTTTAAAAGAAATATGTTGAGATTCAAACTTCTGTTTTGAATATTTAAGTAATCCTATCCTTTTTTTTCTCAAAGGAATCTGTTAAGTGTCAAGTTGGAAAAAAAAATAAAAACCCTTCACATTCTTTTTTACTTGACTGACCTGAAGCAATTATGTGTCAAATCCAATCAAAGCTTCTCCTTGCCAGCAAGGGCACAGTGATAGAAGGGGTACCCCAGCCAGGTCAGATGCAAACATGATAATCCACCCCACCTCACATACTCATGCTTAGTTCAAAATAAACTTGTATACTTGGGAAAGGGCTAAGAAAGATGAGCACAAGGCTTGTGGAAAAAGTTGGGCAGCCTGTATATATTTGTTAAATGTGTGTTTATATTTTTGTATATACACACATATAACACATTATATGTGTTGTATCTTCTTATATGTGGATGGGGGCAGCGTGTGAAAAAAATCAACGAAGTTTTGTCATATGGCAGAAGAGAGATGAAGTAAGAGTTCAAAACATCCTCCCTGTGACAGTACTCAATGTCTAGTAATAAGCAGTGTGTTACCCTGTGTCCATACTCCCAGCTATCCTAGAGGCTGTGATAGTGAGATCTCTTGAGGCCATATTTCTCAGGCCAGCCTGGGAAGCACAGAGATCTAATCCCAAAGAAAAATCTAGTTATAGAAGTGAGGATCTATAAACATCCTCAAATTTTTTAATTAATAGGACGTGAATAAAATGTGATAATCAAAGATGAATCTTGCTATGGGGTGTTGCCTGTTCTATCCCAAACCCAGTCATAACTTCAACACACCAGGCTCATGTGGGTATAGGGATAAACTTCCTTAAGAAATCTACATTTATCGATAGTCACTAATGGAGAGTGGAAATAGTACAGTCCATAAACCTACACTTGGCCAAGATGGAGGTGATCATAGCGTGTCCAACTAGAAGATAAAGGAGCAATGAGCTAGGGCAGCGCGTCTCTAAAATGCACTACAGGGGTCAACACGGAGTCCCTGTCTACCAGGCAGGATGGCTGCTCCTCTAAACACTCCTCACACCTGAGATGGCCCAACAGCAGCTGCCAACGAAAGAGCAGTCATTACAAGGAAGGCCAGTCTTTTGTCAGCTGCACCAAGTGACAAGGAACCAGCTTTTCCTCGGGTGCTGCAGTTTCACCAAGTATCTTGCCACAAATCAAGATTTTTTTTATTGAAGGAATAAAAGAAAAGTTAGAAAGCTTCATAATTCAAACTATAAGTGCAAACATAATTTTGATATAATTTTAAGAACTAAAAATAAAGGTATTTTTATCTTCAATGCCTGATTGGGCTTCTTTTATTTTTTAACATTTCAAGATAGCTTTAAAATTATTATATTAAAATCTGTTCCCAAACAGTTAGTTTTTTTCTTCTCAAGATGATTGTTTTTGTAAGCAAGTGGCTTATAACCTTCAATATGAATTACACACTTTACAGAAAAGTATGGAATTAGAAGATACATTTTAAATTGCATATACTCCCAGGGACACTACCTTCCAAGAAGCTCTGAGGACAAACTAAAATATAAGAGGAAGAGAAGCCCTGTTCTCTATCACCTCCCATGTGTATCTGGTGACCGATCACCAAGGAAGGATGGTTAGAACCTGATTTCAGAACTTCTTATGGCAGCAAATACTTTCTCATACTTTACAAATAACATTCACTTTTGTATACTAAACTTGGCTTCTCATTATTTATAAGGTTCTATATTTATATATCAAAATTATCCTTTATCCCTTATCCTTTGCTGTAGTCAGGAGGAACTTTTAGACAGACAGCAGGCCAGACTGAAACACTTTCTGGGGAAGTCTATCCTGGAGTGGCTTTGATAATGAGTATGCTAGATAGAGAATAAAATCATGAATACGTATGTGTTGGGGTTCCTGGGTTAGTTTCTGTTGCCCTTTTAGAAGCTTAGGGTACCTATGGTCAACAAGTCTTCAATTAAACAAAGAAGATATGCATATGCCTGTGCTTTTTTGTGCTAATGAAACAATTAGCAGTTTTAATGAGTAAAGCTTTAGATTTTAGAAGGGGAAGTGAAAACCTTCAGCCCTATATACCTGACCCAATGTCATGACTGTGATCTTTAACTTCTGTACTGCTACCTGTGGTGTCCCCCAACTTTGGATAAGTAAATACACCATCCCCAAATAGACCCCATAAGTAAGGTGACATACAAACTTGTAAGTGCTCACTACAGATAAGGGGTGATGGATACACCTCTCCATGCTAACCAAGACAAAGTGTGGTTCAAAACCAGCAAAAAAAAAAGCTTTGACTTTTTTTTCCACTCTGGGGGAAAGTGCCCCATTTTTAATGAACTTATACCCGAAAAATCACGCAGCACAGAGTATCTAGCTCCCTCTCTGCCTATCAAGGGGACCTCATGCACAAGCCACAATGCACAGTGGGTTGTTAACACACGCCCGATGCTGAGGCGGGGCTCTCCTCATAGCGGAGCTGGGGCAACAGGGCATTACGCCATTCCCTAAACAGCATCTTTTCTAAGTTAAAAAAAAAAGCTCAGATGAAAGTCAAACACAGGATCTTAGAAATTAAAGAGAAAATATCCTGAATAATATTTTATAAATAATTCTAACTCTTAAGTTCAGAATTAGAATTAGTCACATATCAACAACTCCTTTGGACTAACACAAAACTAGATTTGGGTAAAGAAACAGATACTGATTTACATAATTGAGAAGAGAGAAACAATTCTCATCCGGGTATGAAAAATGGTTTTATTGCTTTTGTTTGACAGGACTAAAATTCAAACCCAGGACTCCATGTGTAATAAGCAACCACTACACCACCACCAAGTTACATCCCCAACACTTATTACTACTGTTAGAATTCCAAATATAAGCTGCTCAGTTTCATTTTGCTCCATCCAAATTCCCCTTCTGGTCATTAGTCACAAAGATGCTACAGTACATACACTAAATACCAGGTACTCTCCTGTCGTACATGGGGCATCCAAAGCAATACAAGCTTGTCCCCGTCCAGATAGAAGGCACAGCCCAATTTGTGAGACAGTTTCTCACGACACAGGATATGATGGTGGGGTACTAACATAGTCCTTGTGAATATCAGGACACTGGACAGGATCCTTAGCTCAAGCTGGGATGAAAAGAAAGCTTCCTTCCTTGAGGAAATGGGAAGACAGCTGAGTCTTGCTAACATTAGCCAAGCAAAGGTGGGCTAGCATCTTCTGAGCACGAGTAGTAGTAGAGTTGAGAAGAGAGAAACAATTCTCATCCAGGTATCCAGGTAAGACACAAAAACATGCACGCATCTGCTACAATTGAAATTCCATGGGTAGAAGCCTACAGAAGGCAGGCGGGAAGACGGCAGGGAGGCCCTGTGTGCTCCATACACAGGATCTTGATTCCTGTTTTCCCACGTGTCCTCTCCGAATTCAAGGAGAGTGGGCTCGCTAGTTAACTCTGCAAGGTCATTTTACCCACCTGTCTCAGTTGATCCAGGCAGCGGTGTTTAAATACCGTATCTGTTATTCTGTTGACAGAAGGACTACACAGTAGTAATAGCACAGGTAAAGGGGGTCTTGTCACTCGCTCAAGCCCTTCCTCAACTGCCAGTTCCTCAAGTCCTGAAACTCTCTAACCCCAACTCCTCTCTCCCAAAGTTCAAAGAATGAAAGATCCTTTGGTTAGTGAAATCTCATCCTGGTGGGAATATGCAGATGGGGACTAACTACAATTTCTAAGACAAGCTATGCTGTTTCCAGATGTTGGCCTGAGTTCTCAAAAGAGAATAATACTCTGAAACAATTTTCTTCTAAAGACTCTAAAACCAGAAATGAGTGTTAACGGCATTATTACAAACTCAGTTCCAACTTGGATAGACATATTTAGAAATACACAATATTAAGACATTAGGGAAGACTGTTTATCATTATTCAGTGCTGTCGGCACTATGAAGATATAGAAGACAAAACAGCATAAAACTATAGTGCTTTTCAGCATTATGACAAAACAAGGTGGGGAGAAAAATGGGGAAAATTCTAAAAATTAGGGGAAAACAGATTTTCAAATTTTAAACTTCCATTATTTGGAAATAAGATACTTTTAAATAAAGGAAATACAAAATACTGCTAAAATCACCAGGCACACTCTGGCATTTGTCTATACAGGTCATCTAATCCGAAGGCGACGTGGTTTGCTTTGTCCTGGAGGAGCTGAACTGCTAACATCCCATGGACTGTATCAAGTTTGCTTCACTTCTCTTGCCCTCTTGCTGACTGTTAAACAAAGAGCTGCGTCTTGAGTTTCATGATGTCTCACATGTTTCTGAGACTAATCCCCAGCCATTTTTATTTACAGTGCTCGGAGCGAGTTTCTAGGACCACTCCGTGCCATTTTGTGAATGTTACACACTGTCGTTTTCTGGATCTTGAAACCAACTGTAGGATAGATTATTTGCTCTCTGATTTATATAGAAAGAAGCACGCAGGGCAGTGGTGGTAGAAACGGATTCTACTTTCAGCTTAAACAACAAGAAAATAAAGAATAGAGAAAAACAAACCCCAGCATATGCTATTGGGACCACCAGATTCCTGCTGCTCTTTCGTTACTTCATAGGAAACATGGACCTGTTCTGGTTCTTTTCACTGTCTACACACACTTTGCCACAGACGATCTATCCACCCCATACCACAGGGACACACACAGTCACAGTAGCTGTGGGTGCTCTCTATCCGAATGCAATGCCATGTGCACCTGCCAACTTCGGACGAGAAGGAAAGGCAGAACTACTCCAGACCCCTGGCGACTTCAAACCTGCTTCGCTCTGGAAGTCTTGCCATTGCTACACTCTCAGAGCGGGAGCAAAAACCTACTATAGGAGTCTGCACGGCTGAGATCTGGCTGTGTTCTAGGAACCGCCACCAAATGCCAAATGAATTCCCTTCAGTTTGCTCTCCAAGGCTTCCCTTCCTTTCTGTTTTCCACTCTGGTTCTCCCCATGTTTGGTTTTCCTGTAACTCTATTTGTTTCAGACTTCACCAGTACAAGGAAGACATCTTTAGAAAAAGAAACAAAAAAAAAATCGCGTGTCTCTGTGGCTTGCTCGAGAGGATACCTGCCATAGTGGTCAGCTCGTAAGTAACATATGGCATGGACACCACTTTCCATGTCTGGTCTTTCTGAACATTTCCACGGATATTTCTGATACAAAAAAAAAATCTTGAACACTAATAGAAACATAGTCAAATGTCACAACCCTCAATGTGCTCCAATTATCTTATTTAAAAAAGCAATGCAGGGGCCAATGCGATGGTTCACCTGGTAAAAGTGCCCGCAGAGCAAATCTGGAACCTGGAAAAAGGTGTAAAGAGCAAACTGACTCTACAGAGCTATTACACTAGCACAGGTGTATACATACATCATGACGGGCACCTCACCCACATCCCCATCATGTAAACACACACACACACAATTTTCATTCAAAAAATTAACAACTCATTCTACAAATGTTTAAAGACTTCACATAGCCTATTAATTAGAAGGACCATAATGAAAGTGTCAAAAGCTTAAAAATATTAATACCTGAAGAAATTACCCCTAAGATAAGTAAATCATTGTATGGTATATTCTTAAAATATTTTGGGAACCCAGCACCACGCAGAGGTCAAAAGAACTGAAAGCATTCTTGATGCCTGAGTTGCCAATGGAATCTGTCAAGAGAGGCAGCTAAACTGACCTCACTGGCCAGTATCTGCCCGGGCATCCACACGATGCAGCTGCTGCGAATTCACAGTTTCCTCCATCACAGCATTCCGGGGAGGCAGGAACGTCAGCTCCCTGACTATAAAATAAAGTTCTGGGCCTCTGAGTTTGCTTTTAGGTAAGAAAGCAAACTTAATACCAACACAGACAATGTGCTGGTGGTTTTTATACTACCTTTTGTAGGCTTCTAAATAAACCATGGATTTCAAGATTATTGTGCAGTTCTGGATAACGTATTTTTTTTAACCATGTAAATCCAGAAGTAGGGCTTAGAGTACAATGTGTTGTGGGATATGTCGGAGATTTTAAAAAAGAAGCCACAGAAGAACAATCTACTAACCGGGAAAAGTTCCTCAACCTGCTTCCTACTACATAAAGGCAATTACGAACACTCCTCCACCCAAATGGGAAGGTTTCTGTGCAGAGCTAGTAAGATGACATGTAAGGAAAGACTAGATAAATATTGCATTTTAAGAACACAAGCATGGGATCTGAGAGACTCGGCTTAAATGCAGGCTTCATTACTTCCTAATCGGCTGACTTGAGTGAGCTCTGCTCTCTGGCCCTCGTGCCTGAGCAAAGGCGGCCACTCACACAAGTCTTCTGAACAGAGCCATTCTCCCACATACAGCAGCAACAATCCTCTCAAACTAGAAGTCAGAAACGAAACAAAGTAAAGACGAACAAGCTCATGTAAAATCAAAGACACCCATATCCACAACGTATAAAACTCGACAAAGCCATGGTACCCACATACACAAACCTCTCTGGATGCCCTGTGTTTGAGCCTGTAAAGGAAGGCTTTACCGCAGAACAAGACGAACCCCTAAAGTCTCTGGGTTCACTCCTAAATTAAGTGACTTCGTAGTACAGAGCCGAGGTGGAGTTCATGTTGCTGTCTAGCCTGGCTCCCTATCCTCCTGCCTGCCCACACATCAGCTGTCTCAGGACCCAGTGTCGCCCTCCACCCTGTCACCTCCCAGGCTCAACTGAAAATGAAGCGAAAGCCAGGCACAGTAGGTCTCTACAGCAAAATTCAAAATGTCTCTCTTTGAAGAATCACAAAGCTTTTTGTTTGAAACCTCTGACCTTTCTAGAGAAATCAGTCACTGTAGTTTAAAAATGTAGGTGGCGAAAGTACAAAGGATTGCATTTATTCATTTTGCATGTTTTTCGTCTTTTCTGAACTGAGGGACACATACCTTTAAAACAATTACTTCTTTAACTGTAACATTTCAGCCTGAAATATTCCCACAAAAAAATGTGCATGTGTATGTGTATATATATATATATATCATATAATTATATGTGATATACAATATATATGTTTTATATATAATATATAAAATAGACATTATATAATTATATGTATTGTAATGTAATATATTCTGGGCTTGGTACAGTGTTATATCTTTAAAATTATTATTCTTACTATATTTTGTTGAAACTCTAAAACATAAAAATTTTAAAATATTAAAAAAAATTAATTAAAAATTTTAAATTCAGTTTCAACTTATTACTAATCTCTAGATGTGGACATGAGCAAGATACAGGGGAGCAGATTGCTATGGCGCAGGTGTGGAGGTCAGGGAACAACTTTCTGGAGTTGGTTCTCTTTCCATCTCCATGTGTGTTCGAGGGATCGACACAGGCCAGCCAGCAGTCTCTCTGCGGTAGGCACCTTTGTCCCCTAGGCCATCTTGCCAGTCCAGAGCACAGCACCTCTTGAGTGAAAAGGGTGATGGGAGTGATTTTCAAAAGTACATTAAAAGTAAATTTTAATAAAAGTCCTTGTTACTTACTGATAGGTCACAAAAGCACCGCAACGCTTGTCTTTCCCTGGCAGACACACACAGCAAGCTTACCCCCGCTGCACGACAGCACCACACAGACTCCCACGGTCAGAAATCACTGGAAACCGAATCCCAAAAGAAAAACCTCCCCATTTTACAAGAAGGAAAGAGAGGCCAGCTAAATGAATCCACCAGTAATTTCAGGAATGCACTGATTTTATATGATACACACCCGTGCAAAAGTCCTGGCACAGTCCTACAAAGACACAAGCATTTTTCATGTGAACAAACCGCAGCCAGATTCTTACCTCAAATCCTTGCTCATCCTAAACGTTGGTCAAGGACTTTAGTTTTCAGTCACTTGATTGTACAAATATACTCTCGGATACATCGTTTTCCATGGACAACATTTTGAAATACATATGATCAGTAATGCAAAGCACCAGCATATGAGAGGCAGGGTAGCCAAGTCTTCAGTTCCAGAACTTGGGAGGCAGAGGCAGGCAGACCTGAGTTCCAGACTAGCCTGGTTAACAGAACCAGTTCCAGGACAGCCAGGACTACACAGAGAAACGCTGTCTCAGATAGATAGATAGATAGATAGATAGATAGATAGATAGATAGATAGATAGATAGATAGATAGATAGATAGATAGACAGACAAATAATATATAAAGACATAGGCATAAAAATATCTACAAGTTTTCCTATTATAACAGAACCCACACAACCATGCAAGCATGCAGAGGCAAGCATGCAGACACACTGCACCTCATACACTATAGTAAACTTTTATGTGCCCCTATCACACACACCCATTTAGGATGCTCTAAATGGGCACAGAGAAAGGCTCCAGGTCACTTCACCTCTTTGGTCCCCATGTTCATGGCCCTCTGTAGTCAAAACTTTATAAAGATTGATGAGGATTGGTCATTCTAAGGCCTTTGATGTCAGCTCCTCTGGAAGTCAATGGAAGACTTGAAAGTGACAATGAGGACTCCTGTGTGTGCAATAATCATTTTGTGCGGGAGCTTAAAATCAAGTAACTAATCCCTTTAGGGTTAAAATATACATAACTATAAATGTTTCCAGCAGGAAAAGGGAAAGCACATCAATATAGAACAGATGACTTCAAATTTCTAATATTAAGAAATTCGTCTCTGATTTTGAAAAGACAGTGAATACTGACGGTGTAGTTCTACTGTCCTGGCTACTCACTGGCGAAGACCTTCCCCTTCCAAACATTCCTACACAGAACAAGCTGGGTGACTTACTGTAGCTACCTTCTACGACAGCACCAAAGCAGCATGCTAGCCAGTCCTGGGCTGGTGAGGCTGTGAGACAGAGTATAGTCAACCAGATGACAGCAATCAGGCACAGGAGCCCGACCATGACAAGTGCTTCACAGTTTCACAGAACATTTAAAATATCCCCCCTCTTCTCTTCTTGACCTTTTGAGAGAGGACCTAGTTCTATAGCCCAAGTTGGCAATCCTCCTGCGTCAGCCTGCTGAATACTGAGATAATAGGATTGAATTATTTTACCTAGTGTTTTTCAAAAGTCACACACACATACACACACACAAAAAAAAATCTTATTTCAAGGTATGTATAATGACATACACCTTCAATCCCAGCACTCGGGAGTCAGAGGCAGATGGATCTCTGTGAGATCAGCCTCGCCCACGTAAATAGGTTCCAGGCCATTCATGGCTACAGAGTGAAACCCTGTCTCCAAGGACAAACGTGGTATTTCTGTTCTATTTAACAAAAGTTCAACTGAGCAGTTGATTTAAATATACTTTAGAAGAATTAATACATACAATGAACTAATGTAGTATAAATTGACATCTTTTATTCTACTTACAATGATAAAATTCACATTGTGTGACTTTTAGGGTTTGCATTGCAATCATTAAGAACTAATCTTGGAGCCGGGCGGTGGTGGCGCACGCCTTTAATCCCAGCACTTGGGAGGCAGAGGCAGGCGGATCTCTGTGAGTTCGAGACCAGCCTGGTCTACAAGAGCTAGTTCCAGGACAGGCTCCAAAACCACAGAGAAACCCTGTCTCGAAAAACCAAAAAAAAAAAAAAAAAAAAAAAAAAAAGAACTAATCTTGGCCGGGGCATGGAGGGGCATGCCTTTAATCCCATAGTCTACAGTGTAAGTTCCAGGACAGCCAGGGCCACACAGAGAAATCCTGTCTCAAAAATGCCTCCTACCCATGAAAAAAAAAAACCACCCTAATCTTGTTTAAGCTCCAAAAATCAAAATAAGGGAATTAAAATTAATCATCTCTGTTTTCATATTTTTCTATTTTAATTAAAAAAATTAACTAATAAAATGTCTTTTTATAACATGATTTTTACTTTGTTTTGTATTAACATAAAATCAAAGGCAAATTTTAAAGCAAAGCAATGTTTAAAATTAAATCATTACAAATTAAAAATAGCATTCCTTTTACACATATAAATATGCTAAAAATGAACACAAATATGTCAAAAATTAATATTTTTAGGTAATACTTGGTTAAATACTCAGTGTCATCCCAAAGTATCTAGCACTCATCAGTCTAACTGTATCTTTAAAAAAATATTTTAATCCTGTTTCAAAATATACTTATTCACTATCCTGAAAACAAAAAAAAAGATAACTCATTCCAGCTTTTTGACTGACAAGGGACTATTTCTCTCCTAACCAATCACGGCCTCTTCTATAGCTAAGACTTGAACTTTACAGAAAAAAATATCTCCATGGAAAGGTTTACATTTTGACAGTTAGTTCCCTTTGCTCCTAGGGAAGTGTGTGGCACCTTTAAACAGCATTTGGGTTACTATGACATAAGTTATAAAGATTTTGGAAACAGAAGACCTTCCTGCAAGTCATGGGCTGCTCTTCAGAGTTTTGTTACAATACTGATCTGAGCAAGGAGGTAAAGAAGGAAGGAAAAGGGAAGAAAGAAGGGGTGTAGAGAGTAGTCTGAAGCAGGCAGCTTGCCTAACAACGTGGGCTGCCCAGCTTTGAGGAAATCAAATGAAGTTAAAAAGAGCAAGCTAAGCATCAGGTAAACTCAGAACAGTGTCAACCACACTCAGACATGCAAAGTCGCGTTCCCTTCCTTCTGGTTCAGTGTTGGCATTCTCAATTGATGTGCGTGGCAAATATCTACCACCAGCTTAAGGGTTTGAAAGACATGAAAAGATGTCAAAGGCAACAAAGTTCTCAAAGATGTTAGATGATTCTCCTTCAGTTCATAGTCACTGGGACCACCCTATCAGTTGCTGAGTTAGTAACATGTTACAAAGCTCAGAGGACTAAGAAGGGCAGCGTCAAGGCACAGGGAGCTAAAGGACTTACTTCTTGGTCTCCGCTTTGTCTTATGTAGCCTGTTTTGAAACAGAACAGCAAACACGTTTTGCTGTAGAGTTTCTGCCTTCACCATTTGCTGGACTTATCACTCTTTATCTCCAAAACCATGTTTATTTAACGAGAACAGGGATGGGAGGACTAATTCCATCAGCCAAAACACTGCAGAGACCATAATAATAATAAAAAAATGAGTACGTATTTTCCAATTTGGGGGTTAGGGAGAGGAATGACACAAAGAGGGAAAAGCCACTTCTATTTAAGTAGAAGTGAGAAAATGCTGTCCCTCTCGGAGACATCAGAGTCTGGATCTAGAATGTGTGGGTTACCATTACATCAGTGGGAGAGAGCCTGAGAGTGGCCGGCACTGTGAGCTACATGACACAAACCAGCAGAAATCAGAAGCATGTCCTCGGCACCCTTGCATGTCCACAGCACCCTTGCTGTGTGCATTCGAGAGTCCTTAACTGAACGCCTACCCGCCAAATGAAGTCTTTGCACAACATTTGTTTCTAAAGTTTTGAATTGAACCTTGAAACTACAAGTAGCAACTTTGTTTCAAACTAATTAAACTAAAACAAAACTAAAAAACAAACAAACAAAGTGGAAATATGCATTATAAACGTCTCCACTTGACATCCTCCTGTCTGAGATCCTTTACAGTTGCTGCTTTGGCCAAAACTCCTTAGAGCAGCTCCACTTGCGCTTAAGTCTATGGCTTTACATTTCCCTTAACAATGCAAGTCGTTTGTGCATACTTTCCCTCCTCCACCCGGCTCCTTCCTCTTCTCCCAATCCCATAAGGGATTACAATTCATAATATTCTTAAAAGCAAGCTCTCACTTCTAAATAACCATCAAGAAATGACTTAAGGAATAGTACAAAACTAGATTTTAGCACATTTGCTACACTCAATCTGCATTTTTTTCTTCTCCTCTAATCCTCAGTATTGTTTCAATAATCTATATTGACATTTAGGAGCAATTGCTTCTGTGGGAGATTTAAAGAGCCGACAGGCTGTTCTGCATCCTCTGGAAGGAGTTCCAGGCCTTAACCCAGTCCTACTGTGTACAGCACTGACCACAACAAAAGCTGTGGTTTCTCCCACACTAGCCTTAAATAGGTTTAAATTAACGCTATTCATCACAGGGTGGGAAGGAAGACAGGCAAACCATGCCAATAGCATTGGGAAACTTTCTAACCAACACAGTCAAACCTCCTAGCCATAAACAAACTGACTTCCATTCAAAAGCTTCCTCTCAACCAACTTTTGCCCTGTGCTCCCATGAGTTCTCTGCCTTTGAAGTCCATCTTTTTTACTATGGTCGAAGCACAGGATTTTGTTACTACATTCAAGGGAAAGGATATTGTTACTATCCTCAGGTTACTGCAGAACACACTTAAGGCTCTAAAAGTCATATTTAATCTCAAGTCTGTTGGTTGCTAGAACTATTCTTATGGAATTAGAGATAAAGCAGTATACATGTATCAATAATATATAATATAATCAATGTGCCAAAAATTCTACCATGCATTGTGCTTAAGGTCAGGATTGGAATTTGGGATATAGACTAGGTCTCTCTCAATTTTAAGTTTCACCATATATTAGACTTATCCCTTCTTTTTCCAAACATACTTTATCATCACAAATCATGGGAACTATGTGCACACGTTTCTGCTAGGGAGTTAAGCTTCTGAAAAAGTTTAATTATATATGTAGAGCCCTAGTCTTGAATATAAACACATATACACACATATTTGCTGACTATATACTAGAAATGCAACCTCCCTATAATGAATGTGTTTAGCCACCTAAAAATTGGTAAAATTGTAAAAAATATTTGGACATAGAATAATTACAAAATATAACAAAATTTCTAATGTTTGAAATCATTTTATATGTACTGAACCTTATGTGTAATTGTTTTCACATTTTAAAAAGTATCTTTAGGATACTACTGAAACCATTGCTACTGCTTAAGCAGCGCTCTGGGTGCAGCCTGGGTGTGCACACATGCACACAAAGCACACACTCACAGGCACTCCCCATCTTACACCTGCTCTGAAGCAGTAGGAAGTGAATTCTCAATCTGTCAACATGACCATCTGGTCTATCTGCATATCATGGCTTTCTCTAGTACTATATGAAGGAATGGCAGTCACGAGGCCAAAATAAAGCTAACGTGCACCTGAATGGGGAAGAGCTCCTCTTTTGACTGAAATGGAAACACGTGACTCATCATAGCCAAACTAGCAGAGTTCCGACTTAAAATGAATGTTCCTGAGAGCATAAGCAAAGGGAGACTTCGGTACGGACCGTGGGGTGATGGGTAAGCCTGCCCTGCAGGTTCCAGGATGGGTACCAAGCCGCTGGATACTGACACAGCTCTTCTAGCAAGGACAGAGACAGACCAAGCCGCAGCTCCTGCCCTCCAAGGCTCCTCTGCAGAGCGTTCACTTCCCATCTTAAGGCTCACAGACACTCGCACAGCCATTAGGATGGCATCAGTTCCTTTGTCATTGGCTAATTAGCAGTTGCAGCAATTTGCTGACAATTTTGGTCACTTAATCTTTCCAAGTAGATTTTTTTACGACGGCTAAAAATACTTGCAATCTTAGAAAACTCCTCACCTTTAAAAAGTGACAAAGGCCCAATGTGCTTCAGCTTTGGGCCCACTGCCACCTGCAAATTAGCAAGGGCCGCTGTTGAATTAAACATAATTCCGTTTGTTTCATTTTAGATTTTAAGCGTCACCACACGTAAAGACTACCTCAGAGCTGTTGCTGCTCCACATCAGGTAAGACCAAACACAAACAGTGGCTATCATTTTATGTCGTAAATAAAGCCACCTACCTCTGCCCAAGAATGAAGTCCTTTTAAAAGTGCAACCTCATGCCAAAATTTAACTAACGTAACAGAATCCTTAGAATTTGATTACATTTCCAGAAGTTATAGAGAAGCAGTTTCAAAAAAAATGGAAAAAGAAAAGAAAGAAAGAAAAAACTCTCCAGAAAGTTCTCGGTTGAGTGCCTACTAATGAACAAAGGTTAACTTTATCTAAAAGGTCAAATGCCTGGTGGCTAAGGTTATGACCTTAACAACTTAAATTGTGACCTTGCCACGTGCCGGGTATATTGTAGATTCTGATACAGATCATCTGGTAAAGGCTAGTCATAAATTAGCTTTACTGTTACATGCCCACAAAGAAACCCATTTGCCATGATACCATAATACCACCAAGTCGTCATACGATACACGGGAAAGACAATGCAAATAGAGACCAAATTAAAGACATAAAATGGTTTTGTTGTTTTATGGACCGGACACGATGAAAGTCTCAGGCTTATGGAATCACGTGACTTCACTATAGGTCTTACTGTTTATTTGACACAAAGTCACACAGTTCTAACACCATCAGATTTAGGGCTGTACTCAAAGCACTGGCTTTTATCATCTCTAAGCCTCAGGGGGAAAAATCACCTCTGCTTTTAACAAATATTTGATTATTCATTTTCTTCAAGTATACACATTTTAATGTTTTGCAAAAAAAAATAAGCCAGTACATGAAGTAATAATCAACGTACATATTTTTAAAGAGCGCAGGGAACCTCATTTTGGTGGTTATGCAGAAGAGAGGAGGCATTCTGGAAGGAAGAAAGTACATTTTCAAAGCAATGAAAAAAATGCACTACAGGTGCAAAGGCCACAATGGTTTTGGCATGGATGGGGAAACACGCTTCAGAGCCTTTGCTTCTTGCCAATACTGGCAAGTCCTCAAAACTTTTAAGGAGGTAAAAACATTGTTTAGTGTTTACAAATCTTCAGCCTTCTAAGAGATGCTTGTCAAATCAGCCGCACATAGGTGACCGATCTACCTCGTATCAGCACTGGCAACTTCTCTTCCACAAATAAGAGGTCGCAAAATATCTTAAATCAAATCTGAAGTGTTTCCTAATAAAAGGCCTTTACAAATTTCTTTTTGCAAGCTCCCTATTGCGGGCACGCAGGCAACCATTACGGTAGTGCTCTGGAAACCAATGGCCAGACATTTGGCTAGTATTCAGGGCCTGAGGAGGGATTCTGGGATCCACGAGGAACACCCAAGCGAAGGTAGTCTGATCCATGTGGCTGTCAATAAATCTTTCATGAGCTGTAAGAATGCTAACTCTTCTAAGCAACCTCCCAAATGTCATTACAACAGCATTACTCCTTCAACTGTGCTGTCTTAAGGACAGGAAGTAACTACACAATAATAACCCACCAACAGTGAAAGGTGAACCAGGGAATGGGAAGAGCCAGACAGCCACATGTCTTTTAAGGTAATTTCCCCCAGATCTTATAGAAATGCTTAACATAAAAGCACAGAATAGGTCTTGCTCAAACCGACAGAAACTCCACAGACATTTCAGTTTTGGTTGTTTCTTATAGGAAGCACACTCACACCCTTCGTCCGTTGCAGGCATCCTAAAGCCTCTAAGTTGTCCAATTAGAACTTTCACCATCATTAATAAATTCTTTTCATAAATATCTAAATGATAAACATATGATGTAAAGTGTGCAATAGAAAAGCACGGGGAACGCCTTATAACTGTTTTGCATGCTCAGGCACTTAACACACGCAAATGCTGAAAAAAAAAAACCTTTAACTTTGCTTTTTACTATAGACAAGGAAAGTAGGCAGCAAGGATAAGGCGGGGGGGGGGGGTTAAGGAACGGCCACTTGTTCCTGTTGAGAACTCCGGCTGCCTTGAACTGGCTAAAGCAACAGGCATGCGTTGTAATTGAGTGTACATTTTCAAAAGCCCAAATATTTGAGACATTTTCAGAGCACATCCTCTGAAATACACATCTCTCCCCTGCCAGCAAGACAGAGACGATGGAGTGACAGGCTTGTAACGTCAGTTTCTCCAGGCTCTTAAGTAAGGACAGATGGGTAACAAAAGTTCTCCTTCTAAATCGTATATTGAAAAAAAATAGAGTCAAATGCTAACCGATTTCTTTGAAAGTTAATTTTTTTTCAGATTTTAAAAATCTTTTGCAAAACAGTGTTGACTTTGCAGATAGCATACTTTCTTTTCATTGTGGGGAAAAAAGAAGAAAAAATGTGTGTGGAGGAGAGAGAGGGAGCTCCTGCACAAGCCACTGGTAGGATTCCACAACTTTCTTTCTCCCATCTGGCTTAAGTAACTGCCATGAAGGCAATCTAGCAAGACTGATATGTACATATAAAAAGTCAACAAGTTACACAAGACCTGAGCTTTCACGTAACACAATGAGCCTTTGTCTAAAACAAGACGAAAAGAACAAAGTAAAGCTGCATTATTCGAGCCAGCCCTCAACAGTTGATTCCTGAACGTTCTTCCAAATTCTGAAGCACACTCGGCTAAGACAGGTCTCAAAATCAATAGTGAATCTCATGCAAATCGAAATAGGTCGGTGGATTGATCGCCAATAGCCATTTCCCAATGCATTTCACACAGGCTATGCAAGCCGGTCACGTTTAATATGACCTGCTTAGAGTCTGGTTGATTGGTTTCCTTCAGCTATTTGAAATGACGCAGAGAATTCCCACATAAGAAGCTGCTAAGCTTGGATATCAATGTGATTATCTTTCTTTCATAAATGCCCAGCATTTTCATAGTAACCTTACCTCCAGCTTCTTAATTGGCGAGGAGGTGCAAGAGGCCTCAAAAGTTTAAAAACAGTCCCAACAGAGAAGCAGCAAACAACAAACAAATGCATTTTTAACAAGGCCACAATCCAGCTTAAAATCTATTCTTTATAACGAGGGTTGTCATGAGGCTTCTCTTACCATGAGTTGGGAAAAAAAAGGTGACTACACCTTCTCACCCCCGGCATTACCGAAACTTCAGAGAGCACTACTTACCATATGTGACCTGAGTGGGAATTCTCTGACAGCTTTGCTGTTTTAACGGAATGAGGGTGGCAAACTGTCCTGACTCTGTTTTACCTCTGAAAGCTCACTGGCCCGGTGCCCTAGGTTTGCCCTACGAGGAGGTCAGGAATGGTTCAGCATTCCCAGAGATCATCAGAAGGGCACACACAAGAAAGCGGAAGGAGGTCTTTCCATCGCACTTACCTGCTGCGTGCACAAAGTATGCCAAATATAAGTCGAGTTCCTTAACCGAAACCCCTATGTGATGGGGCTGGACACAGAGCCCTGGATTCGAGCACTGCGGGGACTTGACAAGGCGCTCGCCGTCAGTACTTTCCAGCGGGATACCTTTGAACAGGATCACCATGACGAGGTCCAACCTCCACACTTTGTCTGCCTGGCGGAGGCAGTCAATTCTCCGCATCTTGCCTTTCTGGTCTGGGTTGGAAAGGACACAGCATGGAGGTTTTTTCCCTGTAACTGTAAGAACAAAATCCTCTCGGTACTCGGGTCGGATATCTTTCCGTAACTTGGCCAGAAGTCGGGATGCCCACTTCTGCTTGACTTCGGGCTTCTCACTGAGCAGTTCGTCCTTCACGGCCCTCTCCTCTTCTTTCGACATGCGCTTCTCATGTTTTTTGAAGTATTTCCGCTTTCGGGCCTGCAGGTTGAACCATGTGTAGGCGAAGGCGCGGACGTGGGGCAGAAGGGCTTCGATGAAAGGATGAAACTCATCCTAGGCACAGGAATAAAAACAAGAGTACGAATATGACCAACATGAAAGAAGACAACTTGCCTCTGGAGTTGCCCTAAAGAAATCCTTCATTACACACGGAATGTGGCCCAAGTATTATACTTCCTTTAAAACCATATTAAAGGCCCTAAGGGCAACCAAGGGGAAGGGGAACATACTCTCAGTACCACTACATATGATCTGAAGGGAGAAAATTTCTAAGAATTGCTCCACAGTTTGGAACATTGTACCGTGCGGCCTACTTCCCAACCCTTTGCATAGCAAGCACAGTTGATCTAAGCGCTTATAACAATATATACTCTTAACCCTATTTCCAGGAGGCCATATCTAATTCTGTCTCAGCCTTGACCTCACCGTCTGTAGGGTAGCCAGGGCCCAGCAGCCAGATTGGCAAATTCTGAGCACTCAGGTGCCAGTAAATGTTTATGGAAGTCTAGGAGCAAGACCCATCTCTACCGTCAATGAAAACAAAGGCTTTCCTTCAGGAGAGCCCCTGTAGACTCTCACTGGCCTCTTATGTATTTTGGGAATATCTTAATTACTCTTTTAAATATTATAGTTACTGATATTTTACCAAAAAAAAAAAAATTTAAAAAAAATGTGTCAGATCTTTATAGGAAAGAAGGGAAGATCTGGTACTCATTTGGCTAAAATAAAAGACCTATGCGCAAGAAATCATGACGAACTATGGAAAGAGAACAAAAAAGGAGTGGGGGGGCACACCAAACAAAGCAGAGCTCCATGCCCAGAGTAAACAGGGTGCCCACCGTGACAGCACTCTAGCAACTGAACACGTTCACAGGCTGGTGGGCCTGAGCTGGGAAGACCCTCGAAAGCAACCAACCCTATAAAATACATCATCTCATTTTTAAAAAATAATATTTCAGCTTTTTCCCCATCAGCAAACAGGAGATTCAGGGAAAACCTTCACAGATCTCTTTTTAGGAGTCAGATAATTTGAAGAGAAAATTAAAATTTAAAGCATTTGAATTTTTCTTCCTGGTTTACTTTAAAAAATATGCGATTCTTATGTTGACGTTGGTTATAAATTTTAAGTATAAAAAATTTTTAAAAGTTAAAAAGTAACATTCACAAATGCCTCAGAGAGGCCATTCAACTCCTGATTAACTAGGCCACACCAATTTTATATAACAGCTTTCTGCCACAAAGATAAATTATTTACTTTCAAATAAATAAAGATAAAAAACTAGAGGAATATTTGGTGACTTTTTATGGAGATTTAGAGTGGGCAAATATAAACATATTCCTTTTTAACATTTTTTAACAACCTAAATATATATATTCTTGAGGTACGAGAAGCTGCAATATCAAAAATAGCACTACTACTAAAGAAATTATTATAATTTTAAACATTCAAATGTATACTGAAGGAAACATATTTTAATAGCCAAATCTGTTCAAATTTTTTACAAATTTTAATTAACCATGTAAACATTATATATAACATGATTCTTTAAATTAACAGTATAATAATATAATGTATATTTAATTGTTATAAAAATTGAGCTTTTCTCTCTTTCTGCACAAATTTTATATTCCGTGGCTCAAGTTCAGTTTTAAAAGTTGCTCTTTTTCAAAAAAGGAATCAAAAAAAGAAGCGGTCGGTGCGCTTTGGTTAACATGTGTGCATTCTTCAAGTGGGGGAAAAAGAGTGAAATACAAGAATTATATTATTCTTTACCATAAACCATTAGCATTTTAAAACTGTATAATGTTTAAGAATCTTTATTCCTTTGGAAGAAAAACTCAGGGGGCAAGTCGCAGTTTATCCGCTAAGGTACATGCCAAACCACAAAGCATTTAAACATTACTAAATTCTGAGCTCATCCTTGAAATGTTCTGAAATACATAAATGCTCTGTACTTCGTATTGACTGACATCCAGATGTGTACAGGACATCCTAGAGACTAAGGCTGTGGCATCATGGAAAGAGTCTCTGAAGTCGACCTGAAACTACACAGTGAGCCTTCTCCAAAGGGAGGCTTTCATTTTAAAGACTCAGCTCCATTTTACAAGGCAAGGCGAATCCCTCCAAAATAAACTGTATCTGTGCTAAGACATTAATTTATTAATGATAATAAATACATTAAATAAACATTCTAACGTGGTATTTTTTTACGTCCAAAGATACTCCTAAAATACTTCTTAAAAACTAAAAACTGCATCAGTTCACGTTCAGAAGCACTGCATTCACCTGCCAACCAAATGCCCATAGGTCTCTTCATAAAATATCTGAAAATAAGGTCAACTAGCCATCATGGACCATCTACATCCCCCAGGTCTGCATCAGAAGTATTTACAATGCATTATTCCCCAAAGGTTTCGAGAATGTGAGTAAAAATACACAATATTTCATATAGCTTTACTCAAATGACAATCATACTTAGCCAATGTATTGATAGAAATAGCTCTCAAATCAGCCAAACTTAAAAAAAAAATACAGGAAATGTCCAAAGAAAGCATAAATGTTTCGGGGGTGAGGGGATGCTCCTCGCATAAGTCATGCTGCTGAACAAAACACCATAAATTATGTACTATTTCAAAAATATTCAGGAGCAAACAAGTCATATTTTACACACATAGTTGATGAGACTGTTACAACTCACCAATAAAAATAAACCTGTGGACCAGCTTCAAAGCCGCATTGCTTTGAATCGGCATCTAAAATGTGGGTCTGTTGAAAGCAGGCCAAGTTGAAGAGCCACAGAATAGTGGTGGTGCTGGAAACTAGGGTTCTCCCCCCAAAGCTTTACTCATAAATTTCTGCTGACCTGTCAGGATTTCAGCAGGTTCACTATGATATGCCTATCCTCAATCAAAAGAAGAGGCCTGGCATTCTCAAGGTAAAGCCCCTTCAAAGTGCACACAGCAAACTGAGCTTACTCTTACAGTTAGAATACACTTATCACCATGCGTCCTGGATCTTTTTATTTTTTTTTAAATGAGCAATAAACGACCTAAGTTTTTCTTTCTGAAACTGGCTCGAACGTGTTATAAATATTCCAGAAAGTTAAATAAATTGTAAATCAACTTTTAAAGACCCTCTCATAAAACAAGTGAGCCTTTATTCCCTGTTTATTGTACACTTTCTTCCCAAACTGCTACAGCAAATAAGCGTTTCTCTTAGTGGTGTGGAGGCCTAGTGAATGCATCAATCAATGCTGCCAAGTGTGTAGGAGGGGAAAAGGAGAAGAAAAAAACTTTCTGAACGTGATAATAACTCAAAAGAAGCCAACTTTGCTAAATACCTGACTCTGCCGGGGGCCTGCGTAGAGACACAGGTATGCTTCAGAAAGGCAGAGCCCCAGACCAGAACTTTATCTTTTCAAATCCTACTCGAGGAGACACCGTTGTGTCCATCAGGGTCTTTCTTGCTATTGCAGCCTGCTGGCATTATCTACAAGTTCTCTGTGCTGCAAACTTTTGCCAATTGGAATTTCAGCCTTCGAATCTCAGCACTTTCACTGCAGAGTATAACTCATTCAAATTATCTTACACTTTGCATCTTATCCATATGCAATTGTGAACCTTGCCAGAAGTGGTTGGAGAAGTTTCATTCCATACTTCCACAAGTTACTAAAATAGTAACTTTGGAAGTGGGGGGGGGGCTTTTACAATAACTAAAACAACTGCTATCCATTATTAATGTGAGGCCTAAATCCCAAACAGACCATCTCCACATAAAAGATGCATTTAAGAGTCTTCTGAGATCAAATGGCCAGTGTTATTACTCTTAGATACTGCAGTAAGAAGGGAAGTCATGTGGGAAATAAATCCAGAATCTAGAGGGGAGAGGAAAAGCTACTGATACTTTCAGTCTTCCAAAGTATTCCCGGTAAACCGTTAGCTCCAGCTCATTGAAGGCACAGTAGTAGCGGGGTTTGGAAGGAGTCATGAATAAACCTTGTGCTCGAAGCATATAACTTCATGTAGGTGATTACTGGTCAGACTGCAATGTTTTAGAGCAGTATAAAGGCTCGTGCTTAAGAAGAAAAATTAGAGCAAATCACCCTGACTTTGTGCCTTTTAGTCAGAGAAAATAAATAATATATTCAAACGGGACCAGATCCGGAGCCGTAAAATAGCAATGTTTCCTTGCTGGTGGTGCAGACGAGACCGGGAGGAATAGGCTGGGAGGCTCGAGAAAGAGGGGCGGAGGGGCTCCAAACCCCACGCTGCGAGTGGGGTTGCAGGGAAAGTTGCCGGGTCCTGCGTGCTGAGGCTCCCGGGCGGTGCATTGGCGGCGGCGGCAGCAGGGCAGCCGACTCCGGTCCGGCCACCGCTAGACCTCGGGCCGGAGCCCCACTCCACCCGCAGCGGCCCAGCCCGGCCCAACCCGCGGCCTCGGCAGCTCTCTGGCCTGCGCGGCGTGGGCACGCCCGACCCCGAAACTTTGGCCGGGGGCCGCGGGCGGGAGGCGAGGACGCAAGGTCCTGGGCCGGCGCGGGGCGTGCGACCATGGAGCCCACGGGCAAGGGCTCGCACCGCCCGCCGCGTCCGAGGGGCGCTGCCCGGCCCGGCCCGCAAGCTGGCACAAAACAAAAGTAAGAGTTCGGGGCATCGGCGGGGGGCGCGGTGGCGCGGGAGGACGCGGGCAGACAGGACGCCCCGGTACAGCCGGCGTGCGGGGCTTGCGGGGACTCCGCCGCCCCTCCCCGGCGCGGAGGAACCGCGGGCACCGCGCTCCGCGCCGCAGACGCCGAGTCCAGATTGCAGCGTGTCAGGGGCTGCAGCCGCGGACACACGTGCGGGGCGCCCGCAAGCCCCGGCGCTCCGCAGTCCGGCGCCCCGATATTAATTAACGCATTAATAAGAGGGCGCCATTAGCCATGTGCCCACACAAATGGCCGAGCAGGAGGAATGCACCCGCATGGAAACAAAGTTACTTTCTTAAAGCTGCAGCCCCCCCCCCCGCACACGCGCGCGCACACACAGAAACACGCGCAGACACGGCTCCCGCCGAGGCACACGGCCGCCCCGCGCCCCCGCAGCTGCTTACCTGGGTGAGACAGAGCGGAGAATACATAACTGCCGGGCGGCGGGGGGTGAGTGCACGTCTGTGTGCGGGCTGGAGGTGTGCGTGAGTGTGGGTGCGAGAGGGAGAGAGAGGAGGAGAGAGCTAGGAGAGGGGGGAGGAAAAAAAAATCAAGCCTGCTTCTTGCGTTCACATTTCCAACTCGGCTCAACTGCAGCAGCCAGCGCTCTTGCCGCTCCACGCGCTGAACTTTAACCCCGCCTAGAGTTTCCCTACACTCCACTATACTGTCTACTGTACGCGGGCGTTAAAGGCATAGCGCACCCTTTCCCGCTCCCGCGCCGGCCGGCCGGGTGCCCGCGAGCTGCCCGCGCGCCCGCCTGCGCCGCGTTCTGCACCGCACCGCTCGGCCGCCGCCCGCTCGCGCCGCCGCGGGGGGGTTGAGGGGGGGGAAAGGCTGGGTGGGGGAGGGGCGGCTGCGGCGCTGACACCGGTCCCCAGCCTGCGCGGCTGCCGGCCCGCCGCTTGCTCCGCGCTCGCTGCCTCCCGCGGCCCCCGCCCCCGCCCCGCTCGGCGCGGTCCCGGGAACACGGCGCGGAGCGGTTTTCAGCGTGTCCTCCGGGCGGCTATAGGCTGCCACAGGATGTGCTTAAGCAAACAAAACTACTTTTCCTCCTCCCCATCCCCCCACTCGCGCCGCAGCCCTCCGCGGACGTCGGTGGAAGATTGGGGCAACTTTGCCAGGGCGCTCCGTACCCCTGTGGGCCGCTGGGTGGGCTCCCTAGAAGCCTTAGAGAAGGGCGCGCGATACATTTGCATGTATGCAAATTTCCTCTAAAAAAATCAGACCTTCTAGGTAACTTTTCCCCCCTTCCTCTGAAATGCGGTAAAGCTCAAAGCACTGTAATCTCTCCTGCGAAGCTTTCTGTGGGAATAGTGTCTTCTGCGGAGCTAATTATGCACAATAGCCTGCTAACTTTGGGCAGCCACGGCCCTATAGCAGTCACTATCCCGGTGCTGGGGAATATAGTAAGATCACCCCAAAGATTCCCCAGATCGCGGGGGATGGGGATCTGGAGAAAGGAAGGCGGAGAGTCAGGAGCGGACGCTGTTCTCTTCTAGAAGTCGGAGCTGGTGGGTTTGAATACAAAAGCCCCCAAAAAGTTCTGTCACGTCAGAAACAACAGTGTTTTAGCTGGGACATCTTTCTGTGTGTCGAGAAGGAAAGCTGTGAAAGGGCTGTCCCCTTAGGAAAGGGATATGTTTGTATTCCCAAAAGGGAGCCCAGAACTGGACATGGGCTAACATACGAGTCCGCGTTCCCCAGACCCCTCTAGAAGGGTGAGTTTTGCGGATCCCCAATCCTCCCTCTCCCCCCCCCCCCAGCCACACACACTGGTAATATTTCTGAAAATGGAAAAGGGCTTCCTGCAATTATTTTAGGTTTGCTAAAGTATTGTTTTGGCGCGCGGGAGGGGGGGCGGTTTTAGGGTTTGGCACGTTGCCAACAAGCCTGCTCTTCCAGCTTTCTTTTTTCTCTTTCTTTTTTTTTTAACTTCATATTTTCTCTCTAGATTCTTTTCTCCTGGAGGAAAAAAAATAGTATACCTGTCTCCTCCAGACTCTCATTTTCTCCTCTTGTTCTTCCTGAAGTTTTGCAGCCTTCTGTATTTACCAACCCTTCTCAGAAATCCTCAGATCCCGACACCGGCACACAGGTCAGGGATCTACTCCCTGGTGGAGGTGACAAGGCTAGAGTCTGCAGGCGTGCCCACCGGACAGAAGGGTGACTGATGGAGTATTGGGCACTTTTCATTCACATTTTTTTTTTTTGGAAGAGGCAAGAATGGTACTAGAGAAGGCCAGCTAGAACGTTCTGCAGCAGCCTGCATCTCCAAAGTTGTGTTTCTTCTCTAGTCGGGTTGAGGCTATAGTATTTGCTCTAGTACTCAAGAATCCATTCTTTCCCACCCACTCCCTGCTCTTGCATGTTCTTGGAAACCTGTCCCATTACTTATTAAGGATTGAAGAAAAATAATAACTTCAACCTTTAGTTAGGACGTCCATTTCACCAAACTAAGCAACAGCCTTTTCTTGGTTCCTCGTGTCTTTCAGTAAGGAAGAAATGTCCTCCAAGCTAAGAGGAGTTAGAGAAACATTCCTGGCCAGGAAACCCTTTGCTGGGATCTATAACTTCAAGACTCTCCAAGTTTCCTCGACAGAAGTTTCTGGCTGAGGGACCCAACATGTAACTGAGGCACAGTGACAAGTTATTGTCCCGTGTGTGCTCTGGGGGAAGCTCTCTTCCAAAGCGGTTTTATTATTATTATTTATATAAAGATACACTTCACATCTGTCTGTTTTCTTACTTTTGATTCTCAAGGGGAATTAAAAAAAATAGCTGGCTTCCGCCATGCCTTCTTTTTTTTTTTAAATTGGGAAAGTAGTTGAATGCTGATATTTCCACTTTAGAAACTTCTTTTGTTGCAGCAGTGGATGTGCCTGCGATTTCCAGCATTCTGCGGTTAGCAATATTATCTTAAGTAACTTTTGGCGCCCTTCGTAAGACTTTTGGATATGGGACGATTGTTTGCGCCCTCTAGGCAAGGGCTGGATCCAAGTTCAGCACCAAAGCCCTCCACATCCGCTCCTGCTTTCTCTCCTATCTGTGCCAGCTCCCGCTCCCTCCCCCGCTCCGGAGGAGGGTGGAAGGCGGGGGAACACTACAAAGCCCAGTTCCAACTACAGCCTTTACAAACTAAACTGAGAAAAAATACTGTAGAAGAGTTACAGTTACAGAATGGCTTCTGGTAACTTTCTCTCCAACAGGCATAAATTTAAACACACAAAGAAACAGATGTTCCCGAGCGGACAGACAGGGTAAAAAGCATGTCTAACTTTCTCCCCTCTTCTAGGTTGCAAAAGTAAATCCTTGTCTAGAGTTCACAAAGATACTCAGGGAGGGGGAGGAAGGAAGGACAGGGAAAGAGGGGGGAGGGAGGGGAGGGGCAAAGAGAAGGGAAAAGAGAGTGTAGGAAACACAGGTGATATATGAAAACTGGTTTATTGCAATCATATAAATGACCCATTGTTAGGAAGGGTAAACCCCTTATTGGAAACATTACTCCAGTCATTTATTTTGCAAGTGGTAGGAGGCTGCCTTGAAACTGGATTGTCTTTGCAAAAAGGAGGTTCCTGCCATGCTCTCTGCTATCCATATTCTCCCTGGCACAGAGCCCAGCCTTGCATTTACTGTTTTATTTGCAGAAACGTTACCTTGCCAGCTTTAGTGAAATCCTCTTAGATGTATAAATTACGTCAATAAAGTTTCACTTCTACATACATCCGAAATACCTCTCGTTTCTAGTCTACTTAATTGGGAAATTGTATTAATGTGATTTAGATTTTAATGCCCAACATAATGAAGACGGTACTTGGATTCCTAAGTGACAATACCATTTGCTCTATAGTTATTACCAAGACTAGCTCTAATAACTAGCATTTCCCAGCATTTCCTTCACTAGTTTATGACTTGCTGGTAACTCCTGTGCAGACTTCTCTAACTTGCATATTATCCCCAGTTGAATCGTGTTGCTGAATTGAGGATACAAGCGAACTGTCAGATCAACTTTCCAAACCAAGTTTGACCTAAAGGCACAAGGCCTAGGGAAATACTTGGATGAGCATTAAATTCACATTTTAAAAAAGTAAGGAGTCCATATTATTTTCCACTCATTCCCTACAGAATTAGGAGGTGGTTGATATATTTGAGTCAGAGGCCGCAAGTTATATCTCCAAGACAAACTAAGGTAGTTGGTTTCCATCATACAGATGGCAAGGACTTGAACAAGAGGCCAGACAGCAGCTAATGGGGACAGTGGGTCATCTCCCGCACATGTATCTCCAGTAAAGTTGTGGTCACAAGGAGAAGTGTGAACTTGGTGATTCTTAAAATGCTCTTTGCTACCGACCATCATCTGAAATGATAGAATTCAAGAAAATCTGCTCCTTCCCTCCTCCTTTTCAATCTATAGAGCAGCTGTCTTTCCACAAGTGAAGCATTCTCTCCCTTTGATATGCCAAAGACTCTAAAAGAACCAGTGAGAAGCTTTGTAACACTCAGTGATTTCTCAAACAAGTTAAACCTCTTCTTCTACAAGTTATCAACTTCCCTGAGTATTAAAAACAACAGCTAATGCAAGGTTAAATATTACTCTAGCAGAAGTTTCCAAAAGAGCAAAGTTAAAAGGCACACAGGATTCATGCAAAAATCCTCCCAAACAGCTTTTTTCTCCTTTAAACTCAAAAAATCTTTCCTATTGTGATTGCTAAATCCGGAAGGGCTGGTATCTTTGACAGCTTGAACTACAAACACGCCATCCCCCTTCAGAACTGCAGAGAACTTCAGATCTCCTTTGCCCCGCCCCCTAAGGCTATTACGAGCCATTGTACACCCAAGCTTTCTCATGATTGGATAGAGCTTCTGTCAATCTCATATGTTGTCTCATTGATTAGAGGATCGAATCGTCAATTATTCTCTGGTCCAGACAGTTCTTTTCGGGTTAGGTTGACTGCAGAGGCCAGACGTCTTTAACAGAGCCGAGCACGTACAGGATCCCCTCCTCCCCCTTCCCCCTTTTCTGGAACCGAGCAAGCGCTAGGAGGAAAAAAAAATCTGTTAAGCTCAGCAATTTTTTCAAATCCTGGAAAAAAAAAAGAAAGAAAGAAAAAGAAACCCGGTCTCTCTGCTACACATAATACAAACGCCATCCACGAAGCTGTATCTTTAAAAGAAAACCATCACAATAGACATTTACCCAGCAATCACTTAAGTGCATATTCGAGCTAGAGAAATTTTAAAGTCTTAGCCATTAAGCATAACCATTCTACCGTTGTTTATATAACGCATATAGTATAAATGTAAAATAGAAAGTTTAAGATGTACCACGTACCATTGCAATGTAAAAAGAGTACGTGAGAAACTTTAAAATGCTCAGACGAATTGCTTCATAGCTTGTCCCCTGTTTTTTGCATTAAAAAAAATAGCCAAATAAACTTGGAACCGTTGAAAACCCGGAAGAGATTTTTTTTAAAGCTGCTGGCCAATTGCAGGCTTCTTGGATATTTTTTTTTAACTCCAAATCAAAAGGCTTCTGCCACTGCAGAACTCTCTCTCTCTCTCTCTCTCTCTCTCTCTCTCTCTCTCTCTCTCTCTCTCTCTCTCTCTCTCTCTCTCTCTTTCTCTCCCCCCCCCCTCTCTCTCCTTCTCCCTCTCTCTCTCTCTCCCACACACAAACACACACAATCTCTCCCTCTCTCGCAGTCTCTCTCTTTCTCTCTCTCTTTTCTGAAAGCGATCCAGTCTAACCCGGGCTGGCTGCTTCTCAGATTCTCTCTGGATTTGCCTGGTGTGCTTGTAAGAGACTTTGCAGAAGTTGCGATCCTTTCGGCAGCCCCTCTCGCCTCTCCCTACCCCCTTGTTTATTTCCGCAATCGCTGCAATTTGCATAGTAACCACGCACGAGGCGGAGGGGCCGGAGGGGGCAGGGACAGGCCCGGGCCTCCCCTCCTCCCGCTCGGCGCAGTCTCCTCCTCCACCGACAGCGCGTGGCCAATGGGAGCCCCGGCCTTCAGCGCAAGCTCGGGTCGGGGCTCCTGGCTGCAGGACGGCCCCTGGCTCAGTAGGCCCGGCTCCTGGGATCCCGGTTTTGGCACAGGGGAAGTTTTCCTGTTTGCGGAGCTCGCAGCAGGCTTTTGGAGATGAGAAGATTATGGAAAGCTTGCCCACAGTCATGCCGGTTTTGCATGTTTTAATCACGCCTGCACACCTGCTTTCTTGATTTCTTTTTCCAGAGCTTCTCGTGAGTTATTAGACAAGTTCATGATGGTTAGTGAGAGACTTAACCTTTATTTGCACTGATGTAGACGGGGAGTTAAAGATCCTCTCTGGTCCATTAAATCAAGGCGGAGCAAAATGTCAGAGAACTTCAATGAGATAAGGCTTTCGTCCTGGGTTTAGAACAGGAGAGTGGCCCTGCTCTCTCTAGATGACTGAATACGGAAAGGCTAGGTGGGCTACACCGAGAATGCATCTCCTTTAAAGCATTGATGCTTTAACAACATTCTGATTGGATCGACAAACTCCTGATTTATCAATAATCATGCAAACCCTGGATTGTACAAAGCCTAAAGCAATCCCTCCCCTTCTTACCGCCCCCCCCAAAGAGCTGGAGTGAGGACTGGCGGAGGGGCATGTTAGTAACTGGGGTGAGAACTCCTCCTTCCCGTTGACCTTCTTATTTCACTAACCCAGACTCTTTATGACCATGTCATCTGAATATTTCGTCGTCAAACTTGTTTTTTGTGTTTGTTTTAAGCATCAAAATACCCTTTGGTGCAGAGTATTAAAGGGAGTATCTCTTTAAATGGAAACCATCACTACTAGGCTTGCACTTTTTGTTACTGTTATTGTTGTTATTTTTAATATGTTTGCTTTGTGTCCCTTAAGACATTTAGAGTATTTTGTGAAATAAATGAATTACTGGAAATTGTGTACTTAGCTCAACTGATTTTTTTTTTAAAATTGTTATCAGGCCAAGATGACTAACAAACAAACATACATCCTGGTCCTCTGATTTCCATAATTGTCCTTGGTGAAAAGGTCTAATCAATTAGTAAGACCCTTTACAGCTAAAGTAATGGCTCGAGGAGTCTCACGTTTTATTTTGAATTATAAGTTTTGCTTCAGTAGTACACTTAGCAACCAGTCAACTGATGCAGCTTTGGGGGGAGGGATCTTACTGTGTCTGTCCTTGGTATCAGACAAGCTTTGGCTGTTTTGGCTTGCTGTTCATAGACTAGGATAAGCTTTTACTCTTCACAGCCTGTGGCATTTAATTCAGTCCTTGTCTACCCAGCATCCACCTCCACTTGGCATACTACTCTCACTCAGAAATGAACTAAATAGAATGGGATAGGTGATACTGATGTTGATGGTGACGATAAAGAATAGTTTAAGTAATAAGAAACATCCTAGGCCTACTTCAACTGGTACCAGGCTCTGTTGCCTTCAGACAGTTCTAATACCACCTATAAAAGAGGACACTGACCTGTTAATGAAAAGCTGTTTTGTCAAGGGTCAAGAGCCTCAG
The DNA here is from genome assembly GCF_037038515.1 of Microtus pennsylvanicus. Classification (NCBI taxonomy): domain Eukaryota; kingdom Metazoa; phylum Chordata; class Mammalia; order Rodentia; family Cricetidae; genus Microtus; species Microtus pennsylvanicus. Next base: position 34,084,512 of record NC_134591.1, on the reverse strand, counting down.
ATAAGACCAGGAGATTCCCACTGCACCGCCATGGTCTGAGTAACCCACACTGCCGAGCAAGCCAGGCCTGATAAGTAGTTTGAAGCAGTGTGGGTTTTTTGTGTAGTATTGGTAGTACATTAGCCTGATTTAATGCGGTAGGTTGATGCCATTGCAAAAGTGATCTTGTGTGTGTCCCATATTCAACAGCAGACTGTGCATTTCAGAGGTCATCTTAGGTTCTAATATTCGTCATACCATGTGACTTTATACAAGTTATTTGGCCTCTGAAAGCATTAGCTTCTTCGTTTGGAAGATGAGAACATGTATGTAATGTGTGTAAATTGGCATCATCATAGTGAACCATGTTCTAAGCACATTGATATGACAGTATCATATATATGTATTATGCATACACATATATACATACTTACATGTAACCATATTGACCAAGTCTACATGACTCTGCCAGTAGAGTCATGAGGGCTGATGACATTTGTGATGAACCAAACATATACATTTGTCAGGTAAGGAGAAAACAGGTCATCCCTCTCCAGGTAATGTATAAAAGTAACTGATGGTGGCTAACTAAGTTGTATTTGACTTGCTTTATAGTAACTGGAGGACAAGTTATAGCATCAGGCTAAGACAAGGTCATAGAGAGGCTTATGAGCAATTTTAGTTTCATTTTAAAGATTGGGAAGTCATCAAAGGTATTTAGCTAAAGAGAGAAATGAAATAAAATTTGCTGATGAGGAAACTCACATTAGTAAAGAAGGTAGAAGAAGAAGAAGAAGAAGAAGAAGAAGAAGAAGAAGAAGAAGAAGAAGAAGAAGAAGAAGAAGAAGAAGAAGAGAGAACAAGCACGCACTTTGTGGCTGGAGAAGGTGAAGACCTGAGCTACAGCTCAGCTGCAAACTATGAGAAGAAGGTTCCATAGAGGATGGGGTTAGGCAGCTTAGATATGGAGTGGTCTGCTAAGTTCCCCCAGTGATGCTAATTTGGAAGGTTCTTGATGGAGATGAGGCCTAGATTTAGAGAAACAAATTACTGGAGGGGTATCCTTGTGGCTGTGTCTTACCCTAGACTCCTCTTTCTCTGTGCCCTGGGCATCATGAGGTGAGTAGCTTCTTCCCAGTAGCCCCCATCCTCAGTCCCACTCCTACCTCCCCACACTCTTCCCAGTACTCAGCCCTTACCCCGGGGTGGTGGTCATGAACTTCTGTTTTATCACAGGCCCAGAATCAGAACCAAGGCCTGTGGGCTGAAAGCTCAGAAACTACGAACCAACATAAATCACGTTTTAAAGTCTCTCTCTCTGGTATTTGGGGTCACAGTCAGAGAAAGCTAACAGTGCTACAGAGATCAGAAAGGAGAAGCCACGGATAGAAGTTTTCAAGGCATTTGATCAATGGGTACAATTCAGAAATAAAACTTTTCCAGACACTGCTTGGTGTCCAAGTGCCCACCTATAAAAGTAGAATAGGCTCTCTCTGCTCACAAATTGCCACTTCCATCATGCCCTTCAACCTAATAATTGATTAAATAATGCAAAAACGACATCATTAATAGATAGTACTCACATATTTAGTGTTTATACCTGATTTGTTTGTCCTAAATCATGAATTTGCATCCAAGTAAATTCTGTTCCACCACATCAAAAAGCAGGTGCTCATCAAGGAGGGTGACTCGAAGTTGCTAACCTCATTGTGAGCCCGAGGTTCCACGGAGTTTGGCTTGATGCCTTGAAAATAGTCAGCTCTTCCAGGAATTCTGCTTGGTTGACCCAGATAGAACCCAAATCTTCTTGCAAGACATTGACATAGAAACTAGAACGCCAGAGCCTGACAGAATTCGAGATGCAATTCAAAATTGCAGTACGTTTTGATAATCAGTTTGCTGTAATTGTGAACAAGATGGAACGTTGAAACAAAATGTATGTTTCTATTTTGTCGATTTCCCTGTGTAGGTCCTAGATCGACCAATGAATTTTCAAAGCAAGCTAATTACCATGGGCGTTCACAAGATTAACATAATAAATGATAAGTTTTATAAGCAAAATTAAGTATAGGAATTAATAAGTCACCTATATAAGTAAGTTTGGGCATATATTGTCCCTTCCCGAGCCCCCTGTGTTGTATTGTCTTGGATATATAGATGAACAGTTAGAGTCTAGAGTTGGTACTTGCCACCCCTCCTCTTGGGGAAATATGTGACATGTGATTGAGTTTTCAATGACAATTCTTACATCATTTGTTTAAAGGAAATTTGCCTTGATATGGCCCTTCCCAAAGGCAAAAGGGAGGCCCTAACTTCAAGCAGAAGGCCTAGGACAATGCCCAGGAGGCAAGAGATCAGCAAGATGGAGGGATGTGGATCTCTAAATGACTTGGTGTGACAGGGCCACTTCTTCAGTGCAGGTTCTATGTAAGCCTCGGTGCACTGAGATTACTGATGTGCTAATAACCAGTAGTAACAAGATAGGAAAGTTCCTTTTCCTTGTTATCTCTTAGAAACCCCGCAGGCTTTCCCCAACATGGTATTTAATATTGAATTTTATCGTCTACCTTCTTTTTCAGATTCTCCTTTTGTTCATTCTCTCCCTCTTGCTTTCTCATCCTTACCACAAGCAATGCATTGTTTTTCTTCTCTTTTTCTTTCCTTTTATCGTGTGTGTGTTTGTGTGTGTGTGTGTGTGTGTGTGTGTGTGTGTGTGTGTGATTCTGTCTTGCCCAGAAGTTCCTGGTGTTTTTCTCCCTATTCCATTTATTTTCAAGAGCTAACTTAATGCTCCTGCTCACTCCTCCCAGGCAGAATTATTCAAAAGCTCCTTTGCTCTCCACCATCTTACACTCATCTAAAGCTCTAGATGCTAAATATCAGTTATTTATATATACTCAAGAGACGAATATTCATCTTGTGTATGTCTAAGCAGAGTGACCATAGCCAACCCTTTCCAGCCTCAGTACTCAGGTAGTAAACAAAATCAGGTGTATGCTGTGGCTAGAGAGGGTCTGATCACAAGGGAGAATTGTGACATAAAGAGAGACTCTGAATGTGCCATTCACAGGATGCCGTACTGGTCACCTTTACCCTTCTTGCTTACCCTATCGTAAGTGCCATTCTTACGATATAGACGAGGACCCTAAGGCGTAACAAACTGTGGGGAGATAATCGAGCTGCCGTATATTTAGTCAATGGATAGAATAGCCTTGTTCACTTAGAATTTATCTTCAAAGCTCCGGTCTGTGATGTCGCCTTTAGGAAGGAATCGGGACTTCAGATTTCTTAAAGTATAATTTTTGCGGTTACAGCCTGTAATCATGATCAAAAGCAAACACGTGGCCCCCCTCCTTCTCTTCCTGGACACAACACAACAACTACAAGAGACAGAGCAGAATGTCATCTAAATGAGCTGCTGGGCTCACCAGGGAGGAGGAAACGGAAAGGGAACTCATGAGGATCCAGCCACCACATTCTACGGGTGACCAAACTGAAGCTGGCAGAGCTAAGGAGCTGGCCGCACAGCTGGTAAAGAATCAGCCCCTATCCCAGTGCCAGGGCTATTATGTCATGCAGAGGCTGCTCTGCAGAAACAGGGAAGGAGCACATGACCCTGCCTGCTACCAAAGTCTGAAAGAAGCCTGGGGTTAGAGACAGACTGTTGAACCTGATGGAAAATAGAAAACCATGGATTGTTGAAACAGAGTCCAGGAGAGAACTTAGAGTTGTACTACGTGGGTAGACACTAAAAAATAATTTTCAGGACACTAAAGGAGGGTTGAAGGCAGGAGGCTGAGATGAGAATGTTGTTTTGAGAGATACGGACTCTGCTCTCTTCCACTGGTGACTTTGGACTGGTCAATGTCTTTGGCAAGGCCCTCTGGCTTCCTCCTCTGTGAAACAAAAATATCATCAGCCTTACTTTCTTCATAAGATTTGAGGAGGATTCACTGAAATCATGAGTGAGAAACTGGAAAGCAAAAACAAATCCTGAGATTCAGCTCCGTGGGGCCCTGGACTACCAATAGCTGTTATTCTCTAGAGGCCTGTGAGGGCAAAGAACAATGCTACTTAGTCATGTTCATCTTGCCTACATTTTCTAGATTTTAGAATCAGATGTATAATACACGCACACACATATACAATAAAAATAAGTGAAAATAAGACAATATCTAAAGTCCATGTAATGAGAGCTTTATTAAGGCAGATTTAAAATTTTTGACCTTGAGGGCTGGCTCAATAGGTCACATGCATAAAGACCTGAATTTGAATCTCCATCACCAAAATGCTGGTTGTGGACTATGTGACTATAACCCCAGCACTGGAGGTATGGGGGAGTGGCAAGTATATTCTGGGAGCTCCCTGGCTAGCCGGCCTGGCTGATATCCTCCTCTGCCCTCTACATTTGCACAAAGGCACATGAACCTGCACACACATCTGTGTACACACACACACACACACACACACACATCTGTACACACACATACACACGGGGGGGGGGAGACACAGAAAGAATGATTTTTACCTTGTGCTTCTTAATAATCAAAGAGAAAAGGGTAAAGCTTATGTAATATACAATATCCATAAAATATTACAAAAGTCTAGTGGTTTTCCAAAAGCAATACAGACTTTCGGATGTTGGAAAAGTTTGGCACAGACCTCCTGCCACATCCTCCGCTACTGCTGCATTGTGCACCAGTTGACAGTGTGGTCATAGAGAGGTGGCTTCACCGTCATGCTCTGGGTGTGGGAAAAGGAATAAGGGAGTGGGATGGATGGGGACCTTGTCCAAGGCCTCTTCAGCCGTCGGCCAAGTGCCTGGTCGTGGTGAGGCAGAATTTACCTAGTCGAATCTGTAAGAGCAGACCATCAACAACAGGAAAATAAGAGCCCAGCTGGGGGTTGACACCTCTGACCCCTGACTTCACACATTCATGATGATATTAAGAACACACTACAACTCATCAAAAAGTAGAAAGAGAGGACATGGGGCCTGGGACCAAGTTGGCATGGGTGCTGGCTTTGAGTCCCTTTTCCAGCCTGGGCCCCAGAACTCTGCTGCCTCTTTTTCACAAGATTCTCAGATTGAAGCTGGCAAGGAGAACTCTAACAAACAGTGCTCTTGAGCTGGAGCTGTTGTTCTTGTTCTTATGCAATCAGTGTAGGTGGAGTCAGTCTCAAAGCTCAGCCAATAGCAGTGCAGAGTCACTAAGAGATACCAAGAAGTTGGTATCAAGACCAGATTTTTTTTTCTCTAGAAAAATCACCATGGGGGCAGTATGGAGAATGATTTTGGAGCTTTAGTTACAAGCCACCTGTCATTTTCTTCCTTCATTTTATTACTTTCCCTTTGTAATTTTTGTTAATAATTAAAAAAATTGCTGGGCAGTGGTGCCACACACCTTTAATCCCAGCACTTGGGAGGCAAAGGCAGGTAGAGTTCTCTGAATTCCAGGTCAGCCTGGTCTATGAAGTGAGTTCCAGGACAGCCAGAGCTGTTACACAGAGAAACCCTGTCTTAAAATAAATAAATAAACCAAACCAAACAACCAACCAAACAAGATCTCATATATCCCAGCTTAGCCTTGAACTTTTGTTGTAGTTAATGAGAGTGTTGAATTTTTTAATCTTCCTATAGTTACCTTCATAATCCTGGGGTTCCAGGCTTGTGATCAGTTTATGCTAGTTTCTGGGATTCTGGGAATCGAACCTAAGGCTTTGGAGGTTACATGAACACACTACCAGCTGAGCACACTCTTGGCCCTCCTTAAAAAAAAAAAAAGAGTAGGAAACTTGGTCAAAATGACCCAGACACTAGCTTGGAGCAAAAGATACTTAGTACACAGCTTAATTAAGAAATACTATGCTGTACATCTCTGCACATTTGTTTTGTTACATTAAAAATATGTTCTGCAATGTCGCTCAATGGTAGATGGCTTGCCTGGCGTGTACAAGGCCCTGGGTTCTATCTCTCTGTCTGTCCATCTGTCTTTCTCATACACAAACACACAAAAATGTCACATATAAGTTTTATATTTATGGAATAGTTTCAGAAAATAAATATTTCATTAAATGAATTTTTTTTCTTTTATTGAGGTAGTTTAATTCAGACTTTGTAACTTTTTCTTTTTAAATCGTCTCATGTTGAAGCCAGTGGTGGAGCTGCATGCCTATAATCCTATCTCTTGGGAAAGAGGCTAAGGGAGGACGATCACAAATTTGAGGCTAGTGTTGCCTGAGGGAGAGAGAATTCCAGCCAGCATGGAGTAGATAGTCAATTCCTATCTCAAGCTAAATGAATAGATAGCGCCGTGTATAAAATCATAGAACAGATAGTGATGCTGTCTGCCCCTTTTATATGATCCGTCTCTCTTTACCCTGAAAAATCATAAACATGTTGCATCCACAGAATTTTGCAATGAGAAAAATAGTGAGTGATCCTAGTAGACCCTGCTTTCAGTAGGCCAAGAAGCAACTTATTTTACTCTCAGAAATGAATTATTGGGGGAAATATTCCCGGTTTTAGTATGCAGAAGTCCTTGCTGTGGTGCAGATATTAGGAATCATCTAATCAGTGAAATGAAGCTGGAAAGAACAGCATTTACCTTCAGAACATTTTGTTATTTGGCATAGCATTTGCTTTGTGTTTACTGAGGAAAGAAAACCAAAAGAGAACGAGAGGAGCCAGTTACAAAGAGGCCTCAGTGTGACCAGCACGCTTGCAGAGGCTGCTAGCTGAAACAGGGTCGGATTAAGACTTGAAAAATTAAAGTTTCTCATGTACTTGGTATGTGCGTTGTAGAGTGAAAACAGAAGTTTTTAAAGAAGCCAAAAAGCGGTGTGTAATTCTGGTTTCAACAATATTCCTATTAATTTGCTAGCCCTCCCAAGAGAAATCACATTGACAATCCGTCAGACATCTTTTGTCATGAGACAGCCACTTTAAACAATTTAAAAAGTATTTCTTTTATGTGCATGTGGGTGTTTGTCTGTGCATCACGTGGGTGTCTGGTGCCCATGGAGGCCAGAAGAGAGTGTTAAATTCTTGAGACTCGAGTTAGAGATGGTTGTGAGCCACCATGTGGGTCCTAGAAATTGAACCCAGGTCCTCTGGAAGATGAACCAGTGCACTGAACTGCTGAGCCATCTCTCCAGCACTGGGAACAAAAACTGTTTTGTGGGAATCCTTTCTACCATCCCTGACCGCTATGAAAATTTACATTCCCTGTCAAAAAATTTTTACAACACTCAACTATGAAATAAATTCAAGTTTGGGAATATTTCCTGAATTCCCTTAATATGCTAGATGTTACAATAGGACCTGGGGATACAGGAAGGATGAATAAGGCATGACCTCACCTTTACACAGTAAGCAGTTTGAGGCATTGTTGGGTTATCTTTTCACCCGTAAGGCTACTAGCATAGTAACTCTCTATATCAGAGACACATATAACGTGTGACGTTGCTCCAAACAGCGAGCTGCATTAGAAGAAGGCTTCTTCATCTCTAACACTTTATTAGTGATTCTCTTTTGAAACTAGAAAATGCACTAAGCGTGCAGTGGACTAAACTGGAGATCGATGTGAGTATCGAACAGTATACTGTATTACTAATGTTCTAAAGTCTTCAGCTTCCAAAGGTCAGGATTTGAGGTGAGATCTACATTTTGTGTTGTAGATAATCAAAGCATGTTGTAATATTAAGTGATATTTAGAATACTGCCTGAGTCTTTTAAGGTTTTTGTAGCATGTTCAGAGTAGAGTTTTTCTTACTAGATAACATTTACATAGAGACCTATTGATTCCTAAGCTAAATGTTTTTGATTGGAGAAGTTTTGAAGAACTTATAAAATACACCCTCCTTTTTATTTCAAAGCCAAACACGACCCACAGTTTTACAGTCACCTGGATTGTTTTGATGTTGTCACTAGGTCATTCTAGTCATTTCATTGTGCTCAAAACTTTTTTTTGAGGGATGTCCCAGCATCACCTGACTGCTGTAAGTTGAATCAGAGTATAAGTTCAATGGCTACAGCCCCTTTATTTCTCACAGTGGGGGTTTAACACAGGAATTGGATCCTATGTTGAAAGTTAAAAAACACTTCAGTGATGGTTAGAACAGTCCCAGTAAAATAAATTTGAAGATTTTTTTTTACCATAGTATTTTTATACTACTTTAAAAACAACAACAACTGAGAAACACTATAATTGCCAGGATAGTGTTTATTGACTTCATGGAATTGTACGCTGTACACTCATTTTCCCTAACCAAAAGCTTTCCAGTACACTGTGACTCTTGCTATGGACTTGTCCCACAGTGAGAAACTTTGCTTTGTGGGTTTTTTTTTCTCCTTAAAAACTTTTTAAAAGTTAGTTTCCCTAACTGTCTGGGAGCTTCATAGTAGTGAATTTTTTCTATACTGAAGAATCTGTGTGTGTGTGTGTGTGTGTGTGTGTGTGTGTGTGTGTGTGTTCATTCCTGGGTCTGACTTCAGGGCAGCGTTTACAAGCTAAAGGCTACTCTGGTGCCTAGCCTTTCTGTCCCTATGTGTTCTTATTTGAATTTTTGTATATAGAGCACAGAGGTGTCAGTTAGAGAGTCCTGTGCAATCTAAGCTCAGGAATCTGGGACTTTCCGAGAAGAGGAAGTGGAGGTGCAGCTGCCCTGGAGCAGGGGTTTCCTGAGTGGATTGCTTGCTTTTATGTGGGCCTACATGAGTACTGTGCCCTGCATATAAGTCAGTGGTTGGGATCCAAACATATTGCTGTCTGTTTTAAATGTTAGAGTAAGTAAAATGTATTATCATCATCATTATTATCATCATCATGACTAGACTCATATATATTATTCCAGCCACAGTGTTAGAAAGCTCCATTTTAGTTATGTTGAAGAGCTTGCTCAACTGGGCATATATTCTCTGTGTATTTGACTTGAGTACTAGCTGAACTGTTTCATTTGGCTTTTCACTTTTTCTTCAATTGGGCTATTGGCTCATACTGTGGGCCATCCAAGTGACTGTCACGTAAATGAGAGCCAAGGGTTTGGCTTGGCTCTTTCTTTCCCAGTGTCTCCCCCCATTCTGGGGGAAACAAGATTTCTAGCCCCAAATACCTACATGTTGGGATTGCATGCAAAGAAGGGCCTGGAGCCCCAGTCTCTGAGTGCTGGATCAGGCAGACTTCCTCATGGAAAACCCTTCATTTGCAGGCTGCACAGCACTTAAACCCTTTCAAACTACGAACAGACTTCAGGAAAGTTACATCAGTCCAAACAAAGACACATTGCTTAAGTTGTTATTATACATCCCATGACATTACCTACACATCTACACATTCACGCTGTAATTATGTGTCCCATCTGACAAATGACATTGGCTCTCTGTGACAAATGATGTTGGCTCTGTGTAAGCAGCTTCAGGAAGAACAGCACAAGTGTTGGGTAAAGAGTTTAAGGAAGAGACAAATTTTGGGACTGGGAAAAGGTTTCTTATGCCTAAAAAAAATCCACTCATGTTTTGCCTAAAATTTGAATCTAAAAGAGGGTGTCAAAACTTCTAAAATGGAAGTGGATGATGTGTTTTGCTGTGGAGAACATCGCGGGGTGGGTGGGTGGGGGGGGATAGCAGGTGAAAGCAGGATTATAGATGGATGTACTCTTGTCAGAGTGCACAGCCCACAGGACACAGCTAGCAATTGGTTAATTAGCCAACTCTTACACCACTGGCTGCATCTGCACCAAGTGCTGTCCCAAGATAGGGTTAGGAGTTTGCCTCCGCGGCATTTTGTGGTTGTTAAAGCAGAAGTCAGATGAAACCTAGCCTGGACACATTTTTATTTTAAAAGACAGACAGAAGGATCCGTCCCGAAGGGGAATGTGGCAACTACTTGGCGAAATAAAAGCAAATGAGAACAGATGATCCACACAAGTGAGGAAACCCACTTCTCTGGGTGGCGGAGCTGCCAAGAAGGCTGGAGGGAGATAGGCAGAGACCAACTCAACGTGGTCTTCTGGTCTGCAAAGGTTTGGCCTTCCCAAGGCTCGGAAGCTTTGGTGGCCATTTTCTTTCCCCTTTTTCTTTCTTTGGGTAAAGGGAAATTAAAACGGAAAAGCGAAATCTCCCAGCACCAACAACTCGGCTCCTCCCCAAAAGAAAAAAAAATTAAAGCGCAGGTACTAAACCCAATCCACATGCATCCTGCGAAGCTCCCGCAGTCAACTCGATTCCCTTTGGCGAGCCTTGCCGAAGGAGACGCGATCTGGAAAAAATCAATCAGAGCTCACGCCCCGCGCTGCTGCCGCCACCGCCGCCGCAGTGGCCTGGAGTCAGGGCTGCAGGATGCTCTGCCGCAGTGCACGTTCGTCGCAACCATACAGCTCGGGTGGATAATGGAAGCACAGCGTGGAGACCATCAAGCTGATTTATCGTGCAAAATAACTCACTGCTTCAGTCCAGCTCTTAGATGTGCCGCTTTAAATCACAAACACGCTCACACAGATCCATAGGCGCTCACACATGCACAGTGCACACATGTGTGTGTGCACGCGCGCGAGCGATCGTGTGTGTGTGTGTGTGTGTGTGTGTGTGTGTGTGTGTATGTAAGTATGTATGTGTTCGTTCGCGCGTGCGCGCCAGGACCAAGTGGAAGGATTCAGCATAGCGTATATGAAAGGGAAAACCAAAAGAGCTCACCACAGTACCCCCCCCCCATCTTTTGCAGCATGGACAAATACACATTGGCGCCAAATAAAGTCTGAGCAAAGCTAGAGTGTGAGCGAATCCAGCATAAGGAAAAGTCAGTAAAAAACGGGGGCCTTTTGTAAGCAAAGCCAAGTCTCCCCACCTTATTTTAAATAGAAAGGGAATATCATTACATGAGGTCAGTACTAAAATGATGCTTTTCACTGCAGGCGCGTGTTGAAGAATGCAGTGGAAAGTTCCTGGGCGAACATCTGGTGAAGACATCCCAAGAACACATCCGAAATGAAGAAAGCAGTAAGAGCCTTCTTTTACAGATCATCTGTACCAAAGCGGGGGGGGGGGGGGGGGTTGTTAAAACTTTGTTTTCAAAGTGTGTTTTGGTCTCAGGGACCATCTGTTTTGTGGGTCGAAGCCTGATCCCAGTGAAAGGAAGTAGAGTCCTGGGTTCGAGCAAGTCTTTCCTTTCAATGGCTCCTTTTCCTCTTTCGTAAAAATACAGAAGGTAAATGGTTTTTCTTGGCATAGTGACTTCAGGACTCCATTTACGTGGTGAGGCTTACCAAAGAGAGGGGGCACATTCTTCAGGTCTCTGTGCAGAAAGATGGACTGAATGTGTCAGTCTAATGGGCCTCAATCCTCAATGTGGAGAACTAACTCAAAGTGTGTTTAGCATATAAGGGACTCTGCCTGAGAACGAATGGCAGTGTCACATGGCTCTACGTTTGAGGAAGAGGAGGAAGACTATCTAGATCAGCCAAAAGGATTTGCAGGGTGGAACATTTTCAATGCTTCTGTTTACTAATAATCTGTATACAAAACGTACAGCATCACTTGGATAATTCAGAGCAAGCAACATTTTAGTGAGTCGTATCTGCGTGCCAGGCTGGCTGTCTAGATTGGCCAAATTAATGGGATTAATTACTCCCTGCCTACTGTTTCAGAAAACAACTCCAGGCAGAGAAGGGTTGCAGGCAAGGATTGCTGTTGGATATTCTTCATCTGTGTAGTGATCACTAGGGCCAAACCACTTGCTAGTGTGGACTTGTGTGAGTTGAGTAATCAAAGGCAATTTGGTTTAGCTTTGCCTCAGTTTCCTATGTTTATGTAGTAGGGAATACATCTGCAACTAATTCATAGAGGTGCCACAATCAGATGAATCATCTCATGAAAGTGCTTAGACCCCCCAAGGCGGGTGTAAGAAATAAGTCCATGAATGTTAGGGACTATTATCACACTACTGTGCATACAGAACAAGTAGGGATCAGATGAAATAGATAGTTGAATGGCTTTTGGGTTTCAAAGAAGGTCTATAAGCAGTTTATCTGTCTTTTCTGATGTTGGCATGAAGCAAGGAACTCAACAGTCTTTCTTATTAAGAGTAGCCAGAGCACCCCTCAACTCTCCAATACCATATGAGCTGGAGGGTTTCCCACTTCACCAGACCAAGGCAGATAGCCAACAGTGACTCTGTATGTCCAGTTCACACCTAGTCGTTCACATCTCCTTACCCAGGTGAGAGGAAAGCAAGGCGTTCTTGGGAGAGACGTTTCTGAGACTCCAGTTCCTGCCTTTTCCTGTTGTGCTGTTTTCTTGCCTGTACAACTTGTTACCTTAGACCCAGTCTCTGTCATTGAATTATGAAGCCAAAACCACCCCAGATCCCTGGCGTGCTCCTCTGTGTCCTTAGTTTAAAGGGCAAGAGGAACGCCTGGATTTCTCTCTTCTTTTAAGGATACCCAGAGTGCATCCTGGGAAGGGCCGCAGGCACGGGAATGCTTCAGGGACCAATTGTGTTTGTGTTTGCAGTTTGGGACTGGAGGCAAGCTGCTTTTAAAGCTTTATAGAGGAAGTGGGGATTAGGTGTTTCCAGAGCTAGGTAGGTGCTGGCAGGATTAGGTCATCCTTGTTGGGAAGTAAGGCCCCACTTTTTTTCCTGCCTGTGCACTTTGCAGCTCTAGGTGCATTAACTGCTTGACCAGGGACAGTGGGACAGCCTATAGAGGACTGGCAGACCTGGAACTCCCTCAGAGGAATGGATGGCCCAAGATGTTAGTGTTTAAGGATTGGAGGCTCTGCGGCTAAGCTCCCCTCTGGCCAGAAAGGGTCTGGTTGGCTGCTGCGTGGAGAGAAAAGTTGATTCCATCCAACCTGCTAGCGTGAGTTGAGCCCACTATTCCACTCGGTCAATCTCATTAACAGAATTTCCAAAACAGATGAATAGAAACACAGAGCAGGGTGTGCCTGTTTGCCCTTGCCTAGCTCCTGGCTCTCCTGGCTGTTTGGCCTGGCACGTTGTTCCAGCAGCTCAGGACTCCCCATCACTTTCACAGGCACACAACTCTTCCCTTAAGAGGCTGTGCGTTTTAGAAAGGAAATTCAGTATACTTACACTTTAAACTTTTTTTGGAAATCCAGCGTGGGAAACCCGTTTCCCCTGAAGGACCTGACATCAGATGCTGTGAGTGCACAGCCTCACTCAACCTTAGCCTCCCAGCATCCTTCCTTGTGGGGATTTTGTGAAGCCCCGGTTTTTTGTTTCTGAGTTTCGAGGACGAGAGTTTGCGCATAAATTTAGTTCTGCCTCTCACTCCCATCTCCACCTATCCTGATCACGGGGATCTCCCCCAGAGAAAAGCCAGAGTCTGGGGGAGCGGAGACAAGGAGCTGGAAGCACAGAAGTGCCGGCCAAGGTCTGGTCTGCTGGCGGGGCGCTAAAGGAGGTAGCGGTTAGGCTCCGCCCTCTGGCTCAGGAGCTGACCTAGCCGGTGCCCCCTACCCGGCTGCTGTCTGGAATAGGAGGGAGCGCCACCGCGGGATATTCCCTGATTCCCTGCGAGTGCCTTTGCGAGTTGTTCAAAAAGGAAGATCAGCTGTTGAGCAGAGCTGAACTTCGGAAAGGCTCTCCCCCTGGCCCTGCTTCTTTCCCTGGTAGAGACTTGTGAGAATCTCTAGTCCCAATGTTTCTGACTCCACAAGGCCAAGGACCCGATCCAATAGTCTAATAATGCACGGCTAGCCAGTGAACCCAGTATCACAGCAGGCTATTCCCGGGTAGCTTAGGATAATGGAACAAGTTTACCAATCTCTTAAGGGGGAAATGGTGCAGGAATCTGAAATATTGTAAGTTACTAAAAACCCAAAGCAAACCAACGCCAACTTAAACCAAAGACGAACCAAAGTCAAAAAAAAAATGCCCTTTCATCATTTCTGAGTCATAGCGTCCATCCCCCAAAAAACTTCTATGGGTTTACTTTTGCTCAGACCCCAGAGTCCTTGAATCTTTCAGGAAAACAGTGTTCTTCCAGGCCCTTCTGGAGGGCGCTCTTAATGCCACCGTGTTAAAACGTTTTACAGGCAAGGTTTCAGAGAGACATCTTTCCCATGAAGGAAGACTGTACTATCACATCTGTTTTACAGAGAGGACTGCCTGCAGAAAGGCAGAAAGACGGGATCCAACCCAACCAAAAACTACATTTTCCAACTTTGGAACTACAGTATTGAGTATTGTGGGCCATGGAGTGTCTACGCCTGGAGCAGACTGTATGCTGCGCTATTCCCCACTGCCTGCTGCAACTCTCCCACAGACATTTTCCTTTCCCGTTTCTTTTTTGATAGTTGATTGTAATCCTTCCTTCCAATATCCAGAGTTAAGTCTCTATACTCCTTATGTTTGTGCCTTGAGTCAGTCTTGGTCCTCACATACATGAGGTGGAAAGCCTTTGCTATCTAACTGGCAGAACGTGAACTCAGAGTGGAAGGCTGTGGCCAGGGCAGAGCAGTCCACCACCATCGTTTATTTACACCCCGGGCATCTCATGGTGTACAGAATGAACTTCAGGGGGGGGGGCAATTGCAGAGTGGTGTGATTCCTTAGGCAGGAGAGCTTGTGAAGGTTGTAGACCCCACGACTGTACAGAAATGACTAAAAGTGGTTTGCTGAGAAAACATAACGTTTCGGCTTCCTGAGTCTTAAGATATCCCAACACACTAAGTAAGCCTCCACCCCACCCCTCTTGGCAAACACCAACACACCCCAACATTCCTGGTCCTCTAGTGGCCCCCCACACTGTTGTGTGGTACCTTTTTAAATTATCTCTTTGAAAGATGATACCAACTTTCAGTAAATTTCATGCTTCCTTGTTCCTGGTCAGTTTTATTCAGGCAGTGTGAGCTCTAAGACTGCTTTTCAAGGCTTGACACAGGTTTCAACCCTGGAGAAGGAAAGGAGTAAAGACTCCCACTATGCCTTCAGGGAGCAAACGACATTTTATCTGGTTTACTGGGGGGGGGTGCTGAGTGCAAAGCAGACAGCTTTGTAGAAGACCCAGTCCATCGGCTTTGCTAACCTTGGAAGCTCAATTTCAACATGTTCCTCATTGTTTGCTTAAATGCCAGGGTAGGGCACAAAGGACACACTGCCTTTGGAACTTCTGTCCCTCTCCCCCACCAGCTGTGAGAATACAGCACACACCTGCTTGTTTGAAAGAGGCCAAATCCAGTTTCTGCCTCCCAGAGTGTATGAAGACCCCCCTTCTGTTGAAACTATACAGCGGGAGGCATTTGCTTGCAGCTCAGGAAAGGGAAAACACTTTTGTTTTGTCTGAAGACTCACTTAGAGACCAGGCCTGGCAATCTTGCTGTTAGTGTCAATGTTAGGAGAGCGTGCAGTGCTGGAATTCTAAGATCAGAGTGCTAAGCATGTGTCTCACTCAGCTCTCTATTTCCATTGCTGGATTTTTCATTTCACTTATTTTCTTCTTAGAAACCCCCACCTCCTCAAGCCTAAGAGATTAATAGACACACACCTACTTTTCTCAAATTAAATTTAGGAGGTGGTATTGCAACCAAGAGTCACAACTGTACATACCCATTGTCATTGTTTATTTAAATTTATCCCAACAGTTCTTTAAAGGACTTGGAAAAGTGTAGCAAGTGCTAATGGGGCAAAGGAAAAAAAATCGAGTTAGACGCATTTTACTTTTTCAGATCAAGGAAAAGGACTCCGAATAAAAGAATATAAAGCCACAGAGAAACCCTGTCTCGAAAAAAAAACAAAAAAAAAAAAGAATAAGCTTTATGCAGAGCATTTTTAAAACACTTCTCAGTAGCTCTAGGCTGTCCTCCGCTAGATCTCTAAGAGTCATCCAGTTCCGCTTTCACTTTCCCCCCTCACACCCTCGCTAACTCGCTTAACAATCTCTGGCTGGAGGCCTCGGGTAGCGGCCAGATGACCCCACAGGTTTCCCCTGACCACAGCGCTCAACTTCAGAAGAACCCAGGGGAAAATGTCTTCTTCGTAAACTGCAGATGGAACAAATCATTCACCCAGTTCACCCCGCGAGCTGCGGTAGGAAGGACTTCGGTGGATCCTCAAGCTGGAACGTGCGCACTGGGACACGTCCGCCGAGGTTGCGGCACGGCCCTACGCGTCCTCCCGCCCTGCAGAATGACCGGGTCACTCTAAGCCCAACCACCCTGCCACCCCACACCCGCCTCCCCCGCTCTGCATCGCCACCACGCGTGCTCCTAGCCGGGCTACGGTGTGACTCCCTCCCCCATCGCGTACACCCCTACGCGCGTGTTTGGGGTTAGTATCTGGGAATTTGGCAGCGAAAACACAGGGTCCAGGGAGGAGTTGGAGGGAAGAGAGACCCTGCGGAGACTTCATAAGCCACAGACACCCGCCCTGGCCGCAGAGTCCTGGGTAGGAGGCAGTCCGAGGGTCACCAAGCAGGCCCTGCAGGTGCACCCTGTTGCATTCCCTTGCAAGTCTTTGGAGATTCGGCTTTTTAGAAGTTTGTAAAGTTGCTCCCCCCCCCCCTTCATGGAGGGTGGTCACACTAGGGGATCACACTGTCCCCATCCCTCTATTCCCACTACTGAAGTTAGGGGAAGGGGTACAGGATGAGAGTGGCTTGGGCCGCTGGAGGATTGGGGTTCAAACACCGCCCAGGAGCCCCCGGGTGGACGACGAGCGCTTGGAGGGGTCAAGGGACTCTGCTTCTCGGGAAGGGGTCAAGGGACTCTGCTTCTCGGGAAGCTCAGTTTAACCGCTCCGCCCGCCCCAGGGGAGCGAGAGGTCGGGGAGGAAAGGACGATTTAATTTTTTTTTCTTTTAAAGAGAAGGTAGCTGGTGACCCCGGTGCTCACCCTTCAAGTTCCCCTAAGCGAAGCAAGGCGCCACCTACAGTCGAGTTCTAACTAGTACTATGGTGGATGGTGAGAAAGCCGGCCAAGTTAAGGTGGCCCATCTCCTTTCAGCCAGTCCCCAGTCCAGAGGGACAGTCTGGTAGCAGTAGCAGAGCAAAGAACACGGGAAATGTGCATTGGGGGCCTGTAGAGGCCGGGAAACAGAAGTAGCACCTCTGATTGGACATATTTGCCGTCTGAAGCTTTGACTGGATTTTTATCCCAGTATCTCCCGCAGGTTTCAGCCAAGAGCAGTCGGGTTCATTGGAAACAGTATCTGTGTGACCTTGGACAAGTCAGTCAGACTCAGTCAGTCTCTCTTCTTTACCCCCCCTTCACTTCAGAACTATAGCTGTGTGATAGGCGGCTTCTTCTTCTTCTTCTTCTTCTTCTTCTTCTTCTCCTTCTCCTTCTCCTTCTCCTTCTCCTCCCTCCTCCTCCTCCTCCTCCTCCTCCTCCTCCTCCTCCTCCTCCTCCTCCTCCTCCTCCTTCTTTCTTTTCTTCTTCATCATCATTATTGAGACAGAGTAGGCGAGAAACTGCACATGCTAGGAGTTCCTACCTATTTCTAAAATAAAAAATAAAACTTTTAGAGAAATACAACTTCTAAGACATTGTTTAGGTGCTTTCTGCTCCATGAAAAAGTAGGTTGGTCTTGAGAAGAGAAGAGAAGTCAGCCAAGTGGCCCTAGTGGCTGGTTCACTAACTATTCTATCTAATCTCACAGACAAAGGAAACATATTAATGGATGGCTATGACTACTTAATTACAATTTTACTTTATAAATTGCTAGTTACCATTTGAATGCCATATTATATACGAAGTACAATATTCCCATGGTTAAGATGAGGACATACAGTCCTGGAGATGCGAGCTATAGTTGCAACTTCAGCAGCCCCAAGTCTTTTTTCAGAGACTGTCTTTGATGGACAGTTTTAAGCTCTGGGAGAGTAGGTTAGGAGTTTTATATAGGAAGACAAAGGTTCTTTTCAATAGCACCTCTGACGACAAAGTAGGACCGGAAGTTCACACAAGAGGGAATGGAGGATCAGGGAGGTCAAAGGAGTCACTTTTGTGGGGATGAGGAATTCAAGGTAAGAACCTGGAGGTAGGAACCCATGGGGGAGTGTTGCTCACTGGCTTGCTTTTTGGCTTTCCTGGCCTGCTTTTTCAAGGGAGTCCCTTTAAGAGGTGGCAGAGTAGGATCATAGAGAGCCCCACTCCACACAAAGTATCGGCTTTGGCATACTTATAAAAGTTATCAAGACAAGCCAGGCAGGAGAGGTGGCTGCTTAGTGGTTTTGCCATGCTGAAGGGTGGCACAGGCTGGCCTTTGCAGCCTAAGAAGTGCTGATTACTGCGGTGTTTCCTCAGGAAATGTTGACAGTGGAAGAAAGAGCAAGGGGGGGGTGGTGGGGGCAGTAGGTGAAGCCAGAGACAGATTGACTTATATTTCTGTTAATATCATTATCCTATGCTTACCTAATGGTCCACACAGCCAAATCTCATCAAACAGCCCAGTAAAAAAGTTTAGTTTAATATAGCAATTGCTGTTCTGGCATCTGAACTACAGTGACTGTGCTTTGTTGTTCTGGTTATGAGAATAATATACATTAAGTTTGCCCCCACCCCAACCCGGTGGCAAGTGCTCTACCACTGAGCTATGCCTCAAGCCCACTACTATGTTTTTTTTTGTACATCAAATGTGTCACTGCTTTGTGTCCTTGTAATAGTAGTGACATTTCATAATGAAAGGTTTGGATTACACGGAGAAGCAAATTATACTACTTTCAGCATTTTGGGGTTGCCATTGTGGAAAATTATGTATGAGCTCTCCTTTGTATCCATCAAAGCATAAAACCCAAACCACCATTCCTATCCAGAGTGCCTCTTTTACACCAGCAGAACAACAAGACTTATCCAATGGCCTCAAAGTAGAGCTGAGAAAATGGCTCTGTCTATAAAGTTCTTGGTGCGTAAGTATAAAGACCCGAGTTCAATCCCCAGTACCATTTCAAATGCCAGGGAGAGAAGATCCTTAGGGATTGTTGGTCCACAACAATCTGCCAAGTTGGCAAGCTCCAGGTTCAGTAGGAGACCCTGTCTCAAAACTTGACATTGACCTGTGGCCTATGCGGTGCGTGCATGCGCGTGCGCGCGCACACACACACACACACACACACACACACACACACGCATGCATGTGCGCGGCCTGAAGTTAAGCAACAGAAAGGTTTGAGTAGGGCATTGTCTGTAAAGGCAAGCATCCCACCTGCATCCTCCTGCCAGCTCCAGCTACGATCCTTCATCTTTCCAATACATTACTGAGAGCCATCAGACTTTGGCAGGTTGTCTCCAGTCTCTACATAGTGACAGTGTTTCTAATAACCTAATAGATTTTCATTTTGAAGTACACGCCACAACAAATCCATTAGCAGAAGAGTCCTAGTGGGTACCTAAAGTTATCAAGTTGAGGTGGCTAGCTTTGCAGTTTGTTTCTCTCTCTCTCTCTCTCTCCCTACCTACTTACTTTTTAGTGACTGGTTGGTAATTAGGAGGGCTTTGTAAGAAACAGCAGGTGACCTATTTGTAAACTGTGCTTTCCATGTTCCTTATTATTCCAGGTTTTAGTAGAACTACAGAGAAATGCACGGGTGCTTCTGCCTAGAGTTTAAGATCTAACTTTTAGGGTAGAAATTTCTTCCTGTCTCCTATTCTAGGGTCCAGTCCTTCATTTTGTTATAATAAAATAATAGACTAAAGCTGAAAGAGAGTGTGTCCCAACTCAGGTATTTCCTCTCTGAAGTGACGGGCTTCATCCTAGAATTTGTAATGTTACTGACTTCATCTTCCTTTAATATCGCTCCATAAATAAGTAGCTTGAGAGAGCTCTTTAGGAAAGTTGGGAGCTGGAGTGTGTGACCTCATTTTATGCACAGCCACACATAGACAAGTTTACAAGGGACAGCGCTGTTAACTGAGAGCCCTTGCTCTGTCGTCTGATTTGTTATCGTGTTTCCATGTTATAGAAACCCATGCCAGTCAGCATAAAGGAGTTGGTGGCCACGTAACTAACTACTTCTTTTTGGTCCCTTTCTCCATGGTCTTTAGTGAAGAAAGGGCAAAGCAAATGGGTCGACTTCCAAGGCACTCTGAAACTTGTCACTGTTCTCCGTACCACCCGTGTTGAACAAAACCCTTGGTCAATGGCAGGCTAAGTGGATAGTTAGTTATTAAAACAAAATGGCGGTCCACAACAGACTGCTGTGAGATTTATTTGAGACACTGAAGTCCAGCTCCCAAGCATAAGGATGGAGATGTCACCTGCAAAGTCACTGAGGAGAGCCCCATAACGAGTGTCTTTAGAGGGCCCAATTTCATGGGACAGTTGCTCAGAAAGTCAATTACTTTATGCTTGCACTAAAAGAAAAACCCAACTCAGAGTATTTACATCATTAAATGCTGCATCGAGGTCGCCATAGAAGGACTCCCGTGTATCTGACACAGCAGAGCTGATGGCTTGAAAACAAGATGGGCCACACTCAAGAGTTTATTTAGGAGCCTAGACCTATGCACCCAAGATAGCTAGAGATCTTGGAAACCATTTTGAAATCATTTGAAGGGCAATTGAGAGTTACAACACTACTGAAAGTACTAATAGTCAAGGTCATTGCCTGCTGCAACTCTGTGTAATTCCCACACATGGAGATACCACTCGGAGATATCGAGCAGAGACTTCATAAAAGGTATATATAGAACTTAGACAGACCAGACTAGCTGCAAACCACACATTTCCCCTAGTGGTTTTCAGGCCCCTAAGCCTTCTCAGTCTGGGCTTGACTTTCTCTGTCTTCCAAGAAGAGGTTTACTTCTTCCTCTTGGCACCTCAGACTCCATTTGCGTTGTGTATTTTACCCACACCGAGACCTTCTGAGATGGCAGCTAATTCCTTGGTCCCATCCTTATTTGTACACACAAGTGGCACACATACTTGGATACCTCATTCATTTCATCCATGGTTTTGAGTTTTTCTCTTGAATTGTGGTTTTTGTTCTTTCCTGTGGTGGGGCCTGGTTCAGTGCTTCACATAAAGCTTGCTTCTTCAAAAATAATCCTGATTGCCTGCAAGGCATTCAGTCTGGTCTTTCTCCTCCTCGAGTAAAGCTGGGACAGAAAATGAGGAAGAGTCCAGGCTTCTGTCATTGGCCCCGCTGCAGTCAGCCTCTGCCTCAAACCTCAAATGTAAAAGGTGAAAGCCTGGGAGGTAGTAAGAGTGTCCAAACGAAAGTCTCAAGGGGTGGCTTTATCACCCCCATGAACTCAACTTCTTGCCACAAACCGGTTGACCTCTTCAAATGAACTAGATTCTTGGTCTGGCACCGAGGCTGTGATAGTGGAAACATGCCTATCTGGAGGTGAGGGAGGGTGAAGCTGAGGAGACAGCAATGGTGCCAAGAGTGGGGGCAGGGTGGGAGGAGGAGGTTTTCCCAGGAATTCCAGAGCTCTTGTTCCCAAGACTAGCAACTGCCCACTGTCCAGAGGAAGTGGCAGTTCTAGGTTATCCACCAGTGTCACATTACAGTGGCAGCGCGGGGCCAACCTCGGCTAGGTGACCGCTTGGAATCTTCTAGCCTTTCCGGGATGATTTGGCCAGTGAGCTATTCAAGAGTACCAATCTAAAAAGGCAGAACCAAGCTGGGGAGTCCGGCCTCGCTCTTCATCTTTTGGCCTCTCCCGGGGCAGGTGCAGTGGGGCTGGGGGTGGAGGGTTTGTCCTGCCCGCTGCCCACAGGACCCTCGCTCTGACTTTTGCGCTCCAGCCTCCTACTTCCGCAGAGCCTCTTCCGGTGGCTTGGGACCCTGCCCGGGTGTGGGAGACCCGGTAGTTGTCACCCATGTCCCAGCCTTGCTGGACAGCGAGGTGGCGCACTCAGCGTGCCCGCGGTGGAAAGGTTCATTTTAGAGTTGGAGAGCCTCAGTTTGGTGACTAGATCCGGCGAAAAGTTTCATTCCGGAGCTTCGGCTGTGACCCGGCGGCCGCGAGCGGACACCAGAGGGCGCCGCTTTAATGTGCTTCAAGCCCGGGATCCGTGGAAGGGGTGCGGACGTCGAGGCGGGCTGGGAAATCAGTTCTCTGCAACCTGATGGCGCGGTCCCAGAAGAGAATCTGAGGGTCCCGTCTGGGAGCATCCTTTTTCTCTTTCGCCTTGGATCCAAAGCGGGGTACAGGGTGCCCCGAGGCCAGGTTCCCCTTTCCCACATTGCAAGATCAACTACAGGAGCTCGTGCCGGGTCTTTTTCAGCACCTGAGAGTTCCTTGCAGAGCTGTCAGGGTGAGAAAGGAGGAGAGGTCCCCCGACTGAAGCTGCGCCTCCTCTAACTGCTAAGGAACATGCCTGCAGGCGTTGAAGTGAGAGCGACTAATTAATTTCCTCAGCCCTTGTGCAGAATACTTTAGAATGGAAAAGTGAAGGTTTTCGATGAAAATGAAGCTTGATGGTGTGCACCTGCCACTAATACACGGTGCACCGCAACTTCCCTCATTAGAGCGATGGCTTGGGTTGAGAACAAGTCATATAGTGAAAATCACTTCAACACGTGCCTGTTCATATGCATAAACTCCCGTGTACCAGATGGCAAAATATAATGACATCTTAAACAGCTAATTGCATAAACCTTGTAACGCAGATAATTGCCGTACCAAAGTAGGAGTTAATAATTTCCCACTGTATTGCCTGGCTTCAGAGTAATCCTTAAGGAAGTTGTGACAATTCAAACCCACTAAAGTTCACCAAACGGTAATTAAAACTAGCACTTATATCGTTTCACTTCCAAACCCTTAATTATGATTTGGAAGAACTGCTCTGTGGAAACCTAGGAGTTATTCATGGTTATAACATTTGATGCCTGTGATTCATCAAGTTTTCCTTTGCGGGTCTCATGTGGCCTAATATTATAGAAGCCATTGGAGATATATTATATTCTCTAAAGTTATTCCCATAGCGGGAGGCCTGCATTTGGGAGCACGAGTGGATAATTCCCGTCATCAGTGGACCTGTGGATTTATTGTCAATTTGCATTTATTCAAAGAACCCCTGCTATGATAAGTAACTCTAAGCCTTACCCTGTGGCTGACATTTCCAAACAGTTTGCTGGTTGGTATCTCATTTAATGTGCGATACAGCTATCACCAATGTACCATGCCTACTGTCCTTCTTCCATGAGGGAGTTTATGAGGGAGCGATAAACTAGCTCCTCCAAGTTAGCTAGAAGTCATGAATCTGAAGTCATCAGAGCCCCAGGACCCGCACTGTTTACCGCTGTATTTAATTGTCCCATGAGTTATAATAGGACCTGAGTCAGTTAATATTTCTCTTTTATTTTCTAGTAATATTTAGAAATAAAACTCAAATGTATTAATTAATTCTTAAAGTCAGTTTATGGGCAAGTGTCTTGGGTGGATTTACTTTCTTGGTCATTTTCATGATCCTTCTCAGCAAAAGATATTTGTGGTTTACATGGGGCCATTCCTAAATAAGCCAAAAAGAGCACAGCTGTAAAACTAGGTTTTGATTTCTCAATACCTCGTTCAAAAGGCAAGCATACCTTATACCTTAGTGTTTCTCTTTCTCCACTTGGCAAAGACTACAATTAGCTGTTAGCATTTTAAAAAGCGCAGGCAAGAACACAGCTAGAACACGATGCCCCCTAGAAAGCACACACAGAAGGACAATATCGTCTTTTTTCTCTCCATGTTGATATCATAGCGTTTCTCTTCTTATCGTGTTGGGCAGATAAGATGAGAGATGCCAGCTGTCTCCTCAGCATGGGGCCACCCTTGGAGACTCCCTTCTGTGAGTTATGTGCCCATCTCCTCCGCAGTTGCTCTTACGCTCAGTCCTTAATTTAGTGGGAGGCGTGGCAGCTTTGCGGTCAGGAGCCGCACATGCTCATCTATTTCCACCTTGACTTTGCAGAATGACCTTGGATAAGACAGACACTCCACGCCCATGACATTCAGGTTCTTCCCCCCAAAACACAAAGGCCCTGGCTCATTACACGTCTCCCTCCTAGCTCCATCCTTCCGGGATGTTACGCAGCTGTTTCTCATCAAACTTTTAAAAATGGGAATGAGACTACTAGGTTGTTGTATTTTCCTTAATACAATTCAAATCCGAGATGTTTAAGGCCTGACTAGATTTCGCAAGCATTTCTCCGATAGCTGTTGTTTTCTGGTGTAGTGCTCAGGGCATAAAGGGAGGTATAATGTAATTAGTCCTTGACATCACTGGTTCCTGATATAGCCAGGGACGGGCAGAGGGGCACAGCTATGCAGTGGCAGGCTGATTGCAGTGATAAGGACTACCAAAGCATATTATAAAGCGGGGGTTGTTCCTATGGTAGGGCGGTTTCCTAGCAGAGCTGACAGTGTTGATACACTGTGTATCCATGGGATACGGGAGGTAAGAAGACATGGCTGCCTGAGGGTGAGGAGGACGACAGGTGGGCAGCAGTGATGGGCAGGGGGAGGGCTCTAGGCAGAAGAGATAAGCCTAGGGCAGATCTCTCACAAGACTTCGTGGAGGAGTTTGGACTATACCTGAATTTAACAGGGGATTAAAACTAAAAGTAGCTGGTCTTAGACTGTTCATTATTATTGGTAATTACTGGGTCACCTGTAATGCAGACAGTTTTCAGCTTGTTCATGTTGTCTGCTTTTTACTTGAGAGAATATGGCCACCGTACCTAAAGAGCAGTCTTACTTTGGTCATTGGAGGGTTGGAAGTCTGCTCACCTCTGGTGAACACCAGTAAACCAAGTTTCATATGAGGTTATTCTGTAATTGCTTAGTCCTAGATCCCTATAGTCTCTAAGCTGGTGGCTCATCCTACATAGCAAGAAAAAAAAAGATATAATCATTGTATAAGCCAAGGCAGAAAACTATGCTTTAAAATTCTATGCTTTAAATTTTTTTAAAATGATTACTCTTATGTATGTTGGTTTGAGATTAAGTGCTCAGATTTTCTAGTCTGAATTTTGGAAATCAAGAGCATTGCTTTACACAGTGCTGATAGAAACATGCGTTAGAAATACTCTCTGGAAAACAACTTGGCAATACCTGGAAAGTCTTCTATCTTCTGACCAGCAATTCCACTTCAGGAAACGTTTAGTCTTGGTCTTGGGGATCAAATGTCAAGCTTTGTATGTGAATCAACCAGAGTACTTCCCCATAAAGTCTCATGTCTAGGAATTCATCTTGAGGAAGCAATCAAGCGCAGCCAGCCTTCCACCCATGGGTTTCCTATTTGCATATTTAACCAACAGATGATCCAGAGAGAGGTACTAACACGTATGGGGTCTTCCCTTTTTACCTTTCCGTCAACAAAGCAACATAGCAGCTTTTTACATAGCAATTTAAGAGGCTTTAACTGGTATTTTCTAAAAGTTTAAATGTAGGGATGTGTTACTTTCATAACCACAACAAAGAGTAAGCAAAACATACAATTGTTATCTATATTAAAAAACAGAATCTGTGAAGCAACCTTGTAGACCCATCTTATGGTGGAAAAACAACACAGTTTGGGCTGCATTCCTCTGAGGACAAGGAAAGCTGATACAGTATTAAAAATATATACTTAGAATAGGCAAGGTTGTGAAAACATTATTACCTGGCCAGAGTATAGAGAAAAATGAAACTCAGAGGTGAGTGTTTGGGCCTTCTTTTCTATTAGAAGCATTAGCCATCTAGAGACTGTGGCTGAGGGGTTGGTGAGAAGGCACAAATTAGAGACTGGAAACTGGACCAGATCGTTTAAACCTGAGGATACAGGTGAACTAGAAATAGATGCCACAGGACTAAAGTCAGTTTTGAATCATCTTCAAATTGGATTGGAATGCTTATGACTTGAGGGCAGAGATAAATGTCAGTACTCCCCGAGGAAGATAACATCATCCTTGATTTCAAATGTGTCCTATCAACAGATACTCAAGTGCTCTGGCCGTTGTTTAATAAACAAAGAAAAAGAAGTAGACACACAAGAAGGCAAGATTATAGGAATAATGTGACAAAGCATACAGGCAATGGAGACAGACCCACGTGGGCTCTGGTTATAGAAATAATATGACAAACCCTTCAAATTGAATAATTCTCACATGTGCAGGAGAAATACATCCAAATCACAGAAATATAGGGCAACTACAAAATGTTTGTAAGTACTCTCTAGACACTGCTATAGCTACACACATTATAAGATGAAGAAAACATTGTGTGTATCTATAATATTATATATGTGTATATACATATGCATATATATATATTAGAAAAATGTATAAAACAATGATTGGAGAATCTGAAAAGGGAAATAGTCTTATTCATAATTATAATGAGAAATTTTAATATGCACTTTAGTATCTAACAGAACTCAAATCTCTAAGAACATAGGAAATTTGATAAATATCATGATAAACTTTGGTTTAACATATAGAATGAGTCACCTTATAATACCAAAATATGTATTTTTAAAAGCATATACAAAGATCAGAGAGTTTCTAAAATCATTCAGAAAATTCCCTCTCAGGTATTTAGGTCATAAGTTCACACTAGTTAGATCCTGGGAGGTCCCTTCCCCTTAGATTTCTTTTCCTTCTTTCTTTGCTTATGAGCCAGGGTCTCACTATGTAACGCTGACTGACCTGGAGTCCTCAGGTTCACAGAGCTATGCCTCACCTCCTTAGTTCTTAGAATACAGGCTTAAGTCACCATGCCTAGTCCAGGTATTTTGAAATTAATAAATGCAGTCTTGTAGTCCTATAGTTCAAAGAAGAAATAGCAATGGGAATTAGGAAATAATTTAAATGAAAAAAAAAACAGTAAGTAGATGTGTTATAATGGAGTTAAAGCTATGATTAGATTAAATCTGTAGCATCCTGCATGTACACTAGAGGAACATGTGTAATCTGCATGGTAGAAAAGAGTGAGAACTGAAAAATCAACACTCATGATGCGTGTTTGGAGAAAGAGGTACAAAATAAAAACAATAGCAGAAAGCAAGAGACAGAACAATAATAATAGCAACTAATTAAAACTAAACAGATCAGAGAGGACCAAAATTCTAGAAGTTTATTTGACAAAGCCAGTAAAATTAATCATACTTCACACAGAAAACACAGCTGATATCACAAATATCAAGAGGACATGGTTATAAAGATTACATATACTAAAAATGTAATAACTATGCAAATATACAAAATATATGCAATATGAATAAATCCCCCCCAAGCAACACAATTTTTTAAGTGGATGGATGGTATAGGGAAGTATAAATAAATCAGTAATTATTAGAGAAGATGAATGTACAATAAAAGTTTAAAAAAGAAAAATCTACGACTAAATGGCTTTTCCAAGAAATTTTATCTGTCATTTAAAAGAATAATTTGTACTAATTTTCTGAGAATTCTGCCAGAGAACAGAAAATATGAGGACCTTATGATATTTGAGTCATATGAATAGATTCTGCCGTGTTATGGTACATCACAGAATAACCTCAATACCAAACTTCTCCAAACATTCTGCACCAGTCTCTCCTGACAGATATAAAAGTGCCAAATGAAATAACCCTAGATAAAATAGCAAAGAAGCTTTAGCAATAATATGAAAAGCTAATATATCATGGCCAATATAGGTTTATTCCAGGAATTCAAGGTTGGTTTGGCATTGAAAACTCCACCAGTGTATTTCATTAATTAAATAGAGGAGACAGAATATAATCACTTAACTCTATGCATGAAGACATCAAACAAAATTTAATATCCAAACATGCTATTGCAAACTCTAGCAAGCTTGCTATGCAAAGGAAGTAAGCTATAGGAAAAACCCCACAGCAAATATCATACACAATAATAAAATTAAAAAACTGTGAGATTGAGAACACAAGATTATCCACTATCGCTCTTTCTCTTCCCTTTGTACTAAGCCTCACTAATATGCTGATCCCGGCTAGGTGTTAATCCTAACTCATCCTGGCTAAGGTGCTGATCTTAGTGGACTGATCCTATCTATTGAAGCAAGGGATTTATAGCAATAAAATGTATGTGTTTTATAAAAGAATGTATGCATTTTATAAAAGAAGAGTATAACTCATTTGTCTATTATGTTATCAAGTATAGAAAAGAATCCAGAATACACAAGAAGGACTTGACTTCACAGGTAAGTTATGAGATCACTGGAGACATGCTCCACAGGAAAAAAACGGACAGCCTACAGTCCTACATTTCTATATCTCAGCCCCTATTACCAGTCAATTCGAAATTTAAATAAATGTCTTTACAAGACAAAAGTATAAACCATTGAAGAATGAGCCTCAGAATAAACATGTGTAAGAAAAATGCCTAAATAGAAGAGACATAATCATTGCTATAGTCATGCAGCACTATAGTATACACTCGCTGTTTTTCTCCTGAATATTCTGTAGATTTATGTAGATTTGCGTTCCCTATAAAAATTCAAAGAGTATTTTGAAAATGGAGTTTGAACAGATTATTCTGGTTGCATATGTTAACACGAATAGCAGTGGGTATCCAGGACACTTAGTGAAGAAGGGCAGGCTGACTCATCCCGCCAGAGTTAGAGGGCATACATAGCAATGCGGTTGTTTCACCTAACTGAGCACGCCGGAAGACGACCAGGATATGTAGGCACTCCACTAAAGAAGACCCTTCCTTCCTAGTGGTTCTTTCCAGAAGGGTCAGTTGACTATCACTTTAAAATAAATGAATCGATACAACTGTCCTCTCAGACTCAAATAAGGAAATTACTCATTCTTTCATCCACCTCAAGCACATCTGAAAGTGAAAGATAAAGCTGTGTGGATTCTAGAAGGGACCAGGTTAATATCATAACAAGCTTGGGTTAGGGAAACCAGGCAAAGGGACACACAGCTCTAACAATAAATATCGATATAATGAACTCCATAAAACTAAGAACCCCTTTGTCTCTGAAGACGTCATTAGGAAAATGGGACAGAAACCACCAATAGAAGATATTTATGAAAGATGTAACAGATAAAATCACATGGCTAGAATAATAAAAAAATGATAAAATGTGGTAAATTTGGTACCAGAGACCTGGACATATACCTCAGAAAGGAGGCTATTTGTGTCATTAAAAATGCAAACTAAACATGCTCGTTACTCCTTATAGCAGATACAAATTTAAACCACAATAAAATAACACACGCGCAGCAGGACGGCTAAAATGATCAGACGCCAAAGCCAGCTGTTAGTGAGAGTGCCTATGGACTAGTTCACATTTTCATTCTTGATGCAATTGCTAGGGAGGCCGTTTGGCATTATCAACTGATGTTGAAAGTTAGAACATCTTATAACCCAGAGATTACTCTCTGGTCTGTACACCGGTCAGTAGAAAGGTCTGATTTAAGAAAAGTGTCACGGGAAGTCACAGCAACATTGAGCTGGATGTCCTGGGTCTTTCCTGTAATCCCAGCGCTTGGAGGCTGAGGCAGCAGGATCGTGGTTACCCTCGGTTACAGAATGAGTCAATGTCTCAAACAAACAAACAACAACCAACATCACCCAAGAAAGAGAATTTATCAATATTTCAAGTAGTTAGACGTAGTTAGCCACACAAATAACCATTACTAGGTGAAATGGGTAAGTACAATGGTTAGTCCCACTGTAAAATAGTGTTCAAGAGTGAAAAAAAGAATGAGCTACAGCTATGTGCAGGATAGTGGACCCATCTTTAAAAATCTAACATTAATCAAAATAAATCAAGCATGAAAGAAAGTATATGTATGATATACTTTATAAAGTACCAAAAAGAGAAAAAAGCAAGTTGAGGATAGACTGCAGTGCTTAGCAATACTTAGGTGGCAAGATATAAGGAGACCTGATGATACTGAGGAGGCATCCTAAGGTTGGCCATCATCTGTGCCTTAACTAGGTGGTGTCATGTGTGCCCACTTAGACGAACTATAGAAGTCAGCTGCTGTTGTCCATATATCTTATCTTACATATTTTTTCACTCGCAACTTTTTGCAATGTTTTATGTGTACCAGTTATACCGGTGATTCATGTTTAGACTGTATCCCCAAACGTTCAGACACGTTAAAGATGATAACAATTATCAATAGCTGATAGATCCCCATGTGTGACGTTGAAGTATGGAAAATGCATGTCCCCACTAATGAAAACCAGGTAACGGGGATGGATAAACAACTATAGGCTTCTCACCACAAGAAAGATAATGAGAGTCTAAACTGATGTAGAAGACTTTGAGGACAGGGTCCTTAGTTGAGCATCTATCTGTTTTTACTTGGAAACCAGTCACTAACTTGGCCTCAGAGTTCTTTCTGGCCATAATTCGTGATGGCCTCTCCTTTGTCTCCTTATCCAATTAGTTAACTTTTGCCCTGAGTTTTAAACTCTGATAGCCCTCCTATAGGAAGTCACTCTTAATTTTCTTGTCTCAAGTGTGTGTGTGTATGTGTCTTCTTCATGGCTTCTCACACCACTTTCCACGATAGTATTTATCACACCATCTTTGTTTTGTTTGTTCCAATTCTGAAATTCTATCACATATGCATGGTATCACATATACTTTTTACAGAATACTCATTCCTTTGTCCATGTTGTTGATTATAAGATAATGACTGATACTGGTAAGCATGTTTCTAAAATGGTACCCAAAAGAGGTGATGCTGACCTAAGTATTGCCTTGTATGTGGCATCTCAGAGGATACCAAGGCGAGTGTAGGGCATCTTTTATGTGTAGTGAACCTGAGGTCAATTCTAGTGACTGAATTATGGTTCTCATGCTACTTTCCTCACAAGACCTCTCCTGCTATGCTGTCCGCACTTCATTTTGTACAGCTTAATATTTTTATCTTCACTCGCAAAAGGAATAGATATTTCGTTGAATAAAATCCACAGTGACACAGAAGAGGGTAGAATAGTGAACACTGCAGGTGATTGGGTCAAGAGTTAAAATAATCATAGCAATCTTGAGCATTGGTTCCAAACACACATCACGTTCCAAGGCCATACCCGTGGAGCTCTATTTAGATTAAAAATGCCACAACTATAAACTCCAAGCATTTTGTCATCAGACTGGAAAAGCATTTTAAGATATTAGTTGATTATTACGGGAAGCCAGAGGTGTCAGAAAGAAGCATCCCCCGGGTCTTAAGAATCAGATTTCTAAATCAGAAGAGTGTGTGGGGGTAGGTATATTCCAAAGCATCGTCAAGGGGTGAAACTGGAAGCGCTAATAGGGTAAGTGGCATGACCAGAGGTGTTACATCCAAAAGGAGAAGCCATTGGTGATGGAGGAAGGTCATTGGCTAATAAAGAAACTGCCTTGGCCCATCTGATAGGGCAGAATTTAGATAGGCGGAGTAAACAGAACAGAATGCTGGGAGGAAGATGAAGTGAGCTCAGACTCCATAGCTCCTCTCAGAGCCAGATGCGATGAAGTAAGCCGCCAGGTCAGACATGCTGAATCTTTCCCGGTAAGCACACCTCGTAGTGCTACACAGATTATTAGAAATGGACTAAATTAATACGCGAGAATTAGCCTAGAAGAGGCTAGATATAATGGGCCAGGCAGTGTTTAAAAGAATACAGTTTGTGTGTTGTTATTTTGGGTAAAGCTAGCCCGTGGCGGGAGCTGGGTGGCGGAATGCAACCCGCAGCTCCTACAATGCATTGGTCTGAGGGAGAGTGGATGACCCCCAATGAAACAACGCAAGAAGAGCCAGAGAGGTCCAGCTGTTAGGGTGACTGAGGAGAAGAGCTCGTTAGGGCATAGTCAGGAGGTAAATCAGTGGGTGGCGTTGAGGAGAGCTAGTTGCCTAGGTTTGAAACAGAACTTAAAGAACCCAAGACATATATAGTCAAAGCTCTGTTTACGTTAGCTACTATTGTGACTGGTAGATTGGTATGCTCGCCCTCTGAGTTTCTAGACCCATCTCCAGTGAGATTCTACAAATAATTCTATTACTTGCTTCAGTTTTTGAATGTGCTGAGGAAAAATTGCTATTATTTGAACTTGAAATATATCCAGGGTTATTTAATTTATTTTTTATTTTTTTGGTTTTTCAAGACATGATTTCTCTGTAGCTTTGGAACCTATCCTGGAACTAGTTCTTGTAGACCAGGCTGGCCTCGAACTCACAGAGATCCGCCTGCCTCTGCCTGCCGAGTGCTGAGATTAAAGGTGTGCACCACCACTGTCTGGCTTCAGGATTATTTTTAAACTTAAAAAAATGTATTAATCTAATGTGTATGGATGTTTTGTTTGCATGCATGTCTGTGCACTATGTGTGGGCCCGGTGCCAGAAAAGGGTGATGGATCTGCTGGAACTAGAGTGACAGGTGTTTATGGGGTTCCATGTAGGTGCTGGGACTTGAACCTATGTCCTCTGGAAGAGCATCGAGTGTTCTTAACCACAGAACTGCTCCCCAGACCCAACAGTAATTTTTAAAGTAAAACTCATTATACATGGTTGCCACATTATATAGCATAGTGGCATAGAAACACTGAAATACATCCATGTTCCCAGTACCTAAGAATGGCTACAGAGATGGAAATACTAAAGGGATCCTATTTCCTCAATTTGATTTGATCACCTCCATGTAAGATAGGCCTCCACATGACTGCCTTGGGGCATAGGTCAATGTGGGCCCATGCCATAACTCTGCAGAGAAGGGCAGCTCTTGCCGTTTATGCTTAAGTAAGTTTGAGACTAGGCTAAGAGCTTTGCTACCATAATAATTGGTCCTGTGAAAACCTTAAAAAATAATATAGATCTAGAATTCAGTTTTAAAATCCCACTATGGAAGAAGTGTATTCTGAGGCCACCTTAGTCAGAATTTTTATCCACCTCAAGTGTTTATAAAAAATCTGTGTACATGAGCCGTGTTTTCTAGAGATTCTGATTTGTGACTCTGGAACAGGGCCCAAGAAACTACATTGGTCCTCACCCAGTGCTTTCTCACTGCTCCTCTAAGCTTTCTGCTCAAATACTAATGTTATCACTATGAAAATGAAGTTGTGTAGCCAGGTGTAGACACCATTTTGGAGGCTGTTGGATATGATAGCTATAAAGACCATATAGGTCTCTT
This sequence comes from Microtus pennsylvanicus, assembly GCF_037038515.1. Lineage (NCBI taxonomy): Eukaryota > Metazoa > Chordata > Mammalia > Rodentia > Cricetidae > Microtus > Microtus pennsylvanicus. The sequence continues at coordinate 34,051,500 of NC_134591.1, read as the reverse complement.
CTTGTTGGACCTCATCCCCAAGGGAGCATGGTCATGAACTATGATGATCAGTAAGAATCCAGGACCAGGTCAGAGGGTGAAAGTGTCTGTGACAATAATTAAACAGTGTTTACGAGGCACTTGGGGACCAGGGCACCTTGATGTGCTACTGAGAGCTGAATGTTAAGAATGAGACTGCTGTGCCCCAGAGTCGGGGATGTCCCCAGTAGTTAGCAGTCCAGTGTCAAGGCCGTAAGAGGAGACATTGGGAGGTAGGGTACCATGGCTGGACTATTTGACGTGAAGGAGACAGGAAAATCAAGTGAGACAGGTTACCTACCCAGATCGTGCACAGCTTTGAAAGCAAGGGAAACGCTCAGTTTTATTTTAATGAGAGGGAATATACTAATGGGTTTTAAGGCAAAGAGGACATAATTTGATGTCCATTGTGTAAAGGTCTCTCTGGCTGTTCTATAGATTCAAAGTGTGTGTGTGTGTGTGTGTGTGTGTGTGTGTGTGTGTGTGTGTGTTATTGTCTCTGCCACTAGAGACAACTTGCCTTCCATAACACTTTTGTTAACACTCTACCAAGTCTCAGTTTACAAGGTTTGTTGTGCCGGGACTTTCACACACTAGGCAAGCGCTGTACTGCTGACCACATCCACACCTGCTTTCTTTCGTTGGGTCCTCTCGGGGAAAAAAAAATACAGAATTTCTCTTATCATGATCTTCATTTTATTGACAAGGAAACAAGTTTATAGAGGATGTGATTTTTGTTAGGCTATATGTTTTTGAAAGCAGACAAAAAAATTGGAAAGATTTTGCTTAAAAAAGAGAGAGATCTATTCCACTGAAGCTACAGCCCTCAGCCCTCAGAGATGCACTGGACTGGTGCTCCTGGGCCACTCCCCCAGTCATGTCAGGCCAGCTCTGGCACAGCATTCTTGTTTGCCCAACATGTATGCACAGCTGAGCTCCAGATTGCTTCTCTTGGATATTCTGAGCATGCGCCTTTGGTGTTTTGTCATAAGCTGTTTTCTTCTCTCACCATTAAACTTGTTCTCAGAAAGTCAAGCACAGAGCCTGACATACCCTCATTGCCACTAATCACTGAGCCCGTTCTCATGGGAGCTCAGCCCAGTGCAACCATGCGTCATAGACGTTTGCTTCCTTCAGAACTGACAAATGAAAATTGTGTATATTAATGCTTATGGCTTGCCGCATGATGTTTTGAAATATGTATGCATTGTGAAATGGCTGTATCAAGCTAAATTGACATATGTATTATCTTACCCTGTTAGTGATTTCCAGATGACTATAGCTAACGTTTGTCATTACAATGCATAAGAGATCTTTTGATTTTATTCCTTCTAAGTGAAATATTATACCATTTGACAGACATTTCCCCAGTGCCCAATACTCGTTCCTGGTAGCCACCATTCTCCTCTCTATTTGTGAGTTTGACTTTTAAACATTTCACATATGAGAGAGATCATAGTATTTACTGCCATGTGTCCAATAGCGCTCACTTAACTTAACACCCTCCAAGTTCAGCCACATTGTCACAAAGGACAGGGTTTCCCCCTTTACATACATACATCTGCATTCTTTGCATGTTAAGTAGTTAGGGACACTTACATTGATTCTGTATTTGGACATTGTAGGCAACGCTACAACGAACAGGAGTAGGGATCCAAGTGATACATTGATTCCATTTCCTTTGACTACAAATGCAATAGCAGGATTGCTGGATTACATGGTAGCTCTACAGGGAGTAAGTAAAATCCTGAGTAACTGTTTTTTGTTGTCATGGACACAGCTATGCCTCAGACCCATGGGAATAGCAAAGCCTTCCCCAGGTGAGGTTCAAAGGGTAACAAAACCTTGCTCTGGGTCTAGTGTGATATTGCCAATGCTGAAAATGTCCACCATAACCTTTTCCTCCAGGGTGTTGATGGTCTGAGGACTGCTCCGACCAAGATTAGCAAAGCCTGCTTCCTCATTCCGCTGTGTGCTATAACCCCACCTCCCAGCCCAGCTGCATATTATGAAAAGTCTGAGCTTCTCCGGTTCGGGGGCTTCTCCATTAGAGAGCCCAGATCTCATTTGTATATGTGTGTCTGTGTCCTGTTGTTTTTGTATATGTGTATCTGTGTTTCTATAATTTCTTCATTCCTCACTGCCCCAGTTAGATCAGTCTCCAGAGCACTGGGAAGTATGGCGTAGCTCCACTTTCAGTTTTCTTAGGGAAACCCATCCTGCTTTCTATAGTGGCTGCGCTAACTTTTCTTCCCACCAGCAGTCTGTAACTGTTTCACTTCTGTTCCCACAAGGTGTCTGTAAGGGTTCCAGTTTTCTACATCCCATCAATCCCTGTTGTCTGTCAATGCGTATCTTTCTTTGTAGTTTGTGTTGGCTTAGAAACTTAGGCAACCCTTATCTTTGTGCTGTAGCATTGCCACTTCAGATACTTATTAGGAGTGTGTGTGTATGTGTGTGTGTGTGTGTGTGTGTGTGTATGTGTGTGTGTATGTGTGTATGTATGTGTGTGTGTATGTGTGTGTGTGTGTGAGAGAGAGAGAGAGAGAGACTTGTTTGTCCCGTGCTTCCCTCTTACTTTCCCTTTTAGATGGCTAGTAAGTCCTTAAAATTATATGCAAAATTGTGTGCTGCAATATATTTTTCTAGAACAGAGCCTCATAGATTTTCAGAGGACTCATGATCCAAAGTGTTATTTCTAGATACAAGCCAAATCCATTGAGTTTCGTTGACTCCTCCACTATGATTGACTGTTACCTAGAACCGTGAGCTGAGATAATATTTTTCTCCCTAAGTTGATTTTGCCAGGTATTTTGTCATAGCTGCTGAAATGAAAGTCTGAAAGTCGGTGTAGACATCCTGAGATGCAGGCTGGCTGCTGCCATGAAGAGCCTACACCAGAACGAACCATACTAGATTCTGGCCTCAAACTACCAGCCTCCAAAGCTGAGCAAATATATCTCCCTACTTTCAAATTTACTTCGTAATATTTTGTGGAAGGAGCCTAAGCACACGAGGGCAGTGCTATCTCTTCTAGAACAAGGGAGTCCTGCCAAAGGTGAGGACAGCTGGTCATTGTCATTGTGCCTGTAATGTGTGGTGGTCACCGGGGTACAGGGTTTGTAAAATGAGTGACCTGGAGCTTACAGAAGCAGGCTTTTGACTGCTTGCTCTAGCCATGCGAACTCCATCCTAGGCATCAGATGCTGAAGCAGAAATGTAGATTAATGTCTAGGGATGCACATTCTAGAGCCAGGCTGCCTCCGCACTCACACAAGCAGCCTTAATTAAAACTCAGAGAGTCAAACTAGACTTGGAGGTAGAAAGAGGTCGAGCTGGGAATTGGAAGGAGTTAGAAATAAAGGAAGGAAAAAAAGAAATCGTGCAAGGGTAATACAATAAGGTAATGAAGTGAACATCATCACAATGCCTTGTACACATCTAAGAACTTGCGGAGAGAAATATGTTAAGATCAACAAATGTCGTTCCCACAATAATATGACTGATTATTACAAAGTTATTAATTGAAAAGAAATAAAAGATATCATATTTCAATAAATATCTGTTAAATGAATGCAGGGTCAGAGGAACTAGTGGAGGAGGCTTAGGAAGCAGGGCTAGCCCTGAAGGAAGTTCTTCACTATGGACATGTCTACTTCAAAGATCCTGGGGCAGAAGAAGTACATATTGAGCATCACAAACACACACACACACACAACACACACACACACACACACCATAGAGTGTAGAGAGGACAGAGGGACGGTGACAAGAGATGAGATGAAAGGAAAGTAGGCTGTTGTGAGGAAAGGGAAACGTCAGCAGCAGAGAGAGACAATCCAGATGTCTCTCTCTAGCCCACTGAGCCGTCCTTCCCTCTCCACTGAGAAGCAGACAGCACCTTTCTCTTTGGAGCAAACAGTGACCCAGCTTAAGCAGGTAGTAGGGAGCGGTAGAATTCCCAGGCATGTTTGCTTTATTTTTAAAAAATGGTCACTTAACACACCCAAGGCAGAAGGAGCTTGACAGGTGTGGGAAATTTACGAGCAGCTGCATATTAATGCATAAGAAGCTAAAGTGAAGAGATAATTGATGTGGGGGAAGATGGCCAGCGCCAATGGAGGGAAGGAAATGCTATAAAACGTGGAAGATATCAGAGAGGCTAGGACGCACCAAAAGACAACCTACCTGCGCGAAGTGCCTTTCCCTCTAACAGGGAAGAGTGACATCTCCTTAGACCCAGTGTGAGCGGTCCTCTCTTTCATGTCCCTGGACTGGACTCAGAAGGGAAACGTTTGTGTATTTTAATTAAAACAGATCTGTGTTGTCAAACTTTCAACCTGAGACTTTTTTAATACAGACACCCGGACTACGCATGTGGTAGGAGTCACGAAGCCGTGTGGCACCACCATATTACACAAGGTGCTCTGGGCTTGCTCTGTCAAACCAATTAAATGCCTGCACTTCACACACTCTACAAGGCCAAATTAACACTTGTCAGGGGGAGACGCCTTTTGCTATGCAAGACCTGTAGCCTCCTTGATGCTGGCTAGCTTCCTCGCAAATCTCAGGCTATCTTGGGTGAATTACAGGAAGATGACACTTTATGTCCTAAATGGTTCTTTCCAAAATCTAGGTCTCCCCACAAGTCTGCTCTTGTTCCATCTATTCTAGAGTTCTAGTTCGTGAGCCGAAGGTCTTCACTCCCACAGATGGTTCATTCTTGCAAATAAACATTGCTATGGGTGTCAGTTCTCTTCCTCATAGGCAGTTTATAGCAAATTAAATGCGAACACTACTCCAGAAGTCCTCCTCAGACTAGCCACACATTGGGCTATGGTAGTTCATGGTGTGGCTCTATTGGTTGACCTGGTCACTGTTAATTCTTTGGTTGCTGTAAATCAGAGTTACCTAGCTCCTTATTTAGGTTGACATCTAGATAGACCTTGGCATAAGGTTGTGGTTTTACCAGCTGCCTTTTGACCTTGGTAAGTGTGTGTGTGTGTGTGTGTGTGTGTGTGTGTAAGACGTCAGAGAACAAATTTTAGGAACTGATTGTCTCCCTCCACCTTGTTAAGACAACATCTCTCCTATTGTTTCTGCCCTACGGAATGCTTCCTGCTAGCCAACCCAGGACCTTCCATGCAGTTATCTTGTCTCTGCCTCCCATATCACAACTGAGTGTTGGTACTTCCGACGGGCACCGCCATATTCAACCTTTCACGTGGATTCTGTGAATCAAACTCACATTGACAGGCTTGTGTGGCAACAAGCATTTTCCCCCAGGGAACCATCTTCCAAGCGCTTCAGGAAATTTTTGATAAAGCAGTAGCCTGCCTTGAGTTATATCCTTATATCCTACAAGATCACATATCCATTCTAGAACCTGACAGTAGGAAGTCCAAAAGACAGTGGGTGCCTCGAATAATTTTGGTCCCTCAGTCCTACTTTCAAGATTACTTCAGGCCTTGCTCTGGCTCCCCATCAAGGATTATTCATGAACCTTTTAGTAAATGAGCTTTTCTATAGGAACATGATTAAATACCTCCTCATTATCCTTTAGGAAGAAAGGGGAGTTAAGTAGGACATTGTAGCACAGGGAAGAATAACTTGGCATTTGAACAGAAGGGTTACAAGACCATAGATTCAAGGTAAGGTAAACCCCATATCAGCATTTGGAATATAGCGGCTTCAAACAGTTACTCTGCAGCAAGCAAGTCCAAGGCCAACAGGAGAAGAAACAACCAAAGTTGGGTGGGAGATGACACCCATGTCAGATAATCTGAACGACAGCCTTTTACAGGGTCTCCTAGGCCTCCAGCCTAAGCACACTCTACATATTCAGTTGTCTAGTCCTGAAGTGAGCCTTTCACGTAGGCATCACGATGAAACGCATCTAAAGAGGAGCCTTTTATAATCATTTATTTTCAGCATTTGACAGCAGCATTGGTCTAGGGGTATGAAAATGCATATTTAGGAGCCAGTTTGTTATCTATGTAATAAAAGCAATGATAGCAGGTTCCACCCAAAGACCTGTGACATCTTCAGCCATGGTCTGTTGAAAAGGCCCTTCAAAAGCCGGGCGGTGGTGGTGCACGCCTTTAATCCCAGCACTAGGGAGGCAGAGGCAGGCGGATCTCTGTGAGTTCAAGGCCAGCCTGGTCTAGTTCCAGCTAGTTCCAGGACAGGAACCAAAAGCTACGGAAAAACCCTGTCTCGAAAATCCAAAAAAGAAAAAAAAAAAGAAAGAAAAAAAAAGAAAAGAAAAGGCCCTTTAAATAGTTCACTCCAGCTCAAACACAGAAATCAAAAATTCTGAAGCTAAGGTCTGCACATGTCAGAGGGCATGCAATGTTTGTCTTTTGGGGTCTGGGTTACTGAACCCAGCATAACATTTTCTGGCTTGTTCTATTTTATTTCATTTTTCTTTAAAGCAGAGTGAAATTCCATTGTGTAAATGTGCCGAAGTTTCATTATCTATTAATCAATTGAGGGACATCTAGCCGATTACATGTCCTGGCTATTGTGAATAGAACAATAGTAAACATGGGTGTGCAAGTAGCTCTGTCACAGGATATGGAATTCTTTGGTTATACATACATACACACATATACATACATACATACACACACACATATGGTTTTTCTCAGTCACACGATAACTATATTTGTAGCTTTTTGGAGAAACCTCCACACTGATTTCCATACTGGCTACACCGGTTTACACTCCCATCAACAGTAAATAAGGAAGCCCCCCTTTTCACATCCTTGCCAGCATTTGTTGTCATTTTGGTTGCGGTAAGATAGAATCTCAAAATAGTTTTTTTTAAAACTTCTTTTTGTTTATTCTTTGTGTCTTTTACATCACCTATCTCTATCCTGTTCATTTCCTTGTCCGTTCATATCTTCCCTCTGCCCTTGCAGCCTTCCCCCGCCAAAAATAAAATACAATTTAAAAGAAAAAAAAGAAGAAAAGAGAAGGAAAAATCAATTCTCATCATGGAAGCTTCACTGTGACACAGTGAGTCACACAGTAAACCCTTTTATCCATATATCTTTACTTGCAAGGGTTCACTGCAGTCTTTGGTCTGTTTTGAGGCCTCGGGTTTCTGCTACACTATTGATGCTGGGCCCTCACTGAATCTCCTCTTGGTTATCCTGTTGTTAACCTGTGTTGTGGAGATTTTGCAGTTCTGGGTCTGCAGGACCAGTCCCTTCACATGCTCCATCAGATCACAGATGGGGTGGGCCAACGCATAACCCTGGTTTGGGGCCTGGGAATTACAGGGTTGATCAGCCTGCCAGCTCTCCCTTGTCCTCACTGCCAGGGTGAGCTCTCCTGCATTGCCCTGGCTCATTTACCCCCTGCAGTGGTGAGCAAGGGACAGGGCTTGTTCTCCTGCTTTCACATCCTCAGGGTTGGTTCTCCCACACCTACACCTTCAGGACCAGCTCTACTGTGTTGCCCCTGCCTGGCATAGAGCCATTCTCCCAAGTGCTGTAGGTGATGACCTCAGGGCCAGCTCTCCCACCTGCCTCAGGCATTGATGGGCAGGGTGGGGGAGCTCCAAGTAGTTTTAATTTTCATTTCCCTGATGTCTAATGATGTTGAATAATTTGAACACATTTAAAAAGCAGCTTATCTTCCGTTTGCATTTCTCCTTTTGAGAACTCTCTGTTCAATATGTGCTTAACGCACAAATAGATACAACCAATTAAAAACACTCATATAGCACAGCGGATGTTAATTGATGTGTGAAAACAGGAACAGGCAAATGAGAGAAAAGGTGCTTGTAATCTTATTTTATTTTAGATATAGGGACTCTACACTGTGGGATAAAATCAGTCTATGTTGCTCAGGCTAATCCTGAGTTTTCTGGATTCAAATGAATTTTCCTGCCTCAGTCTTACGATTAACTTTAGTACTGACTGGTTTTATGTGTCAACTTGACACAAGCTAGAGGCATCAAAGAGGAAGGAGCCTCAGTTGAGGAAATGCCTCCATAAAGATCCAGCTGTAAGGCATTTTCTCAATTAGTGATCAGTAGGGGACGATTCAGCTCATGGTGGGTGGGGCCATCCCTGGATTGGTAGTCCTGGATTCTATGAAAAATCGGGCTGAGCAAACCAGGGGAAACAAGTCGGTAAACAGCTCCCCTCCATGGTCTCTGCATCATCTCCTATTTCGGGTTCCTGTCCTGTTTGAGTTCCTGTCCTGACTTCCTTCAGTGATGAACAACAATGTGGAAGTGTAAGCTGAGTAAACCCTTTCCTCCTCAACTTGCTTTTTGGTCATGGCGTTTTGTTGCAGCAATAGAAACCATAGCTAAGATACCCTTCTTATAGTTTTATTATGAAGATTTCCCCCACAGGCTCATGGGATTGAACACTTAGCACCAGATGATAGGGAGGCTGTGGAGCCTTAGGGATGTGTGACCAACCTAGCAGAAATGAGTTGTTGAGAGTGAATCTTGAATGTGATGGCCCATTCTGGTTTTGGTATAGCTCTCTCTGTTTATGTTTCTCAAACTGTGAGGAGCTACTGTCTCATGCTCTTGCTATTATGAATGAAGCTGCCTCAGCTTCCATACCTTTCCTGCAAGATAGACTATATCTCCTGAAACTGTGAGCCAAATCAACACTTTGTAGCTGGTTGGTTACTTTTTTGGTCACGCTGACGTAAGTTAAAGTCACTTGGGGAAAAGGAACATCATTTGAGGAATTGCCTCCATTGGTTTGGTCTTTAGGCCAGCCTGTGGGTTATTCTCTTGACAGACATGGGAAGAGCCAGCCCCCTGTGGGCACTGACATTCCTGGCAGGTGGTGCTCGGTTGTATTCGAAAGGGGGCTGAGCAAGGAATGAGTAACAAGCCAGCGAACAGTGTTTTCTATGGTATTTGCTTCAGTTCCTGCCTCTAGGTTGGTACCTTGAGTCCCTCCCCTGAGTTCCCTCAACCATGGACGCTAAACTATAAGCTGCAGTAAACCTTTTCCTTTCCAAATTAGTTTTGGTCCCAGCAATAGGAAGCAAACCAAGACATCTTTCCTCCTATAAGCTGCTTCTGTCAGGATTTCACAGCATTGAGAACAGTGAGTGAGCAAGGCATTAGAAATAGTGCTAGAAAAGTCTCTGCTGACAGGATGGCATTTATATCAACTCTCAGTTGTCCGTGGGGTGCTGCTCACGTTCATTTTCTTGGTGCTCTCTTTCAGACCGTGTCTCTCCGTGGGTCTTGGGCTGTCTAATAGGCATTTCCTGTTCTCCCAGTCCCCAATGCCTTTCTTCTATAGCTTTTAGCACCATTTCTCCTTCCATGAGCACATGAGCACTTCCTAATCAGTGTCCTATTTACCATATTGTAACCCTAAGAAAGCAAAGATAATGGCCATTTTGATTACTTAACTATATTCAAAACTCTCTCAGGGAAAGGGCTCTATATGTATTTGCTGAATGAATGAGAGAATTTGTACAGTAAGATTAATATATCCCCAGGATATGTTAACAGATTCAATTGAGGTATAAACGTGTAAGATATAAACATTTTTTGTAAATGTCAAGCTCTGTATACACGTTAATTATTATTATTTCTATGGATAAAAGATTCTTTTTTCATGTACATTTTTTTTTAAATTGGAAATGTTCCTACAAGAACAACAACACTAAATTTTAGAGACAGTGGATGTCCCTAGTTTAGACAATGTCAGTTTATAAAAGGTGGGCCTGGAAGTGATTCATGTCCTGATTGCAGTGGAATGAGCAACTTCATACGCTGTTGTGCCCACCATGATTTCGGTGTCCATGGTTTCCAAGAATGCCACCACCCCTAATGTTCACGTGGTCTAGACTCCTGTGGTATCTCCACGATCTGGGAGAAGAGCTTTATCTCCAGTATTCAGGCTAACTGCTTCCCATCCTTCCCTTTTGATCCTACTCCATGGCTGCCACTGTTGCTTGCAAATGCTTCCCTGAGATTTTTCAGGAAACAGAATGTCTTTGGTTATAGTTTCAGATGCAACCCTGTGCTGGTTAGTTTTTTGTCCGTTACAAGCTAGACTTATTTGGGATAAAGGAACTTCACTTGAGGAATTGCTTCCATCAGAGTGGGCTGTACACAAATCTGTGGGGGCATTTTTTTATGGTAGTGCTACCCCTGGGCAGGTGGTCCTGAGTTGTACAAGAAAGCGGGCTGAGCAAGCCACGGGGAACAAGCCAGTAAGCAGCATTCTGATGGCCTTTGCTTCAGCTCCTGGTTCCTGCCATGACTTCCCTTCATAATGAATTGTGATCAAGATATGGAAACCAAATAAACCTTTTCTTCCAAAAGATGCTTTGGTATATGTTTATCACAGCAATAGAAGGCAAACTGCAACAACCCTTATCAAGTAGTACACAATCAAGCAATGGAAGACTCTGTAAATGTGAGTCCCACCGTGTCTCTCCTAAGAGTGTAGTTCTGTATTTCATGGACGCTTTATGAGTCCAAATCTCCATTATGGCAATAGTGCGCTTCTGGAAAGATTCATAGCTCTGCCATTTACTCTGTGCCCTCGCTGTGTCCTTGGTTCTTCATCTATGACATGTGAGGATAATAGCAATCTCATAGACTGTAAGGATAAAGGTATTTAGAGGACACAATGTCATGGTTGTGGTTTCGATAATTATCTGACAAGCGTTCAGTTGCAGTCTGGGTTTTTATCAGCTGAAATCTCTCTTGGTTTCTTTCTTAGAGCTAAAAGGTGACTAATGTCTAGTTTGGTGGTGCTTTCTTTAACACGGTCACACGATTAGCAGCACGGTTTCAGGATCCTCTGGGAGCTCCAGCCTCTGCTGCAGCCGTTCCCCAGGGACGTTCCTCTGATCCTGATTGCACTTTCCCAATGTTTGGCATCCGCTGAGGACTGAGAAGGCAAGCTCTAAATTCTAGTTCTGCCACTTGCTGGATGAGGGATTGTTGGAGGGAAATTAATCTTTTTGCAGTTTATTGAAAGGGTCCCAGAGTTTCTTTCCAGGATCCTCTCTGAAGATTGAATGAGATAATACCCACCAAGAACCAGCTCAGAGAGTTTTACAAATATCCTCTCTGTTTCCCTTGCTCTTTGCTCAAAAGCAAATCCACATATTAATGGGAACTTTATGGAGAAACAATGAGATTGTGGAACGTGATCGAGTCTTTGGTGGATGTTCCAAGTCAGGAACTCAGAACTCATTTTGTAAACAGACTGGTGCAAGAAGCATCATTTTCACTTAGTATTCTATAATCTGGGGGAGTACTTGATTAAAAAGTATTCCTTTCAGAGTTTTAAAAGAGACGCTCTGGGTAGGCGGATGACTCTGCTCCCAGAGTTATCAGATGGGAATCTCAGCACCAGATGTGGGCTACCTCCCCATGAATTGTTCAGGCAGACCCCAGCGGTCCCACAGCAAGACAGGCTGTAGCTACTGCTCTTGGGTACCCACCAGAACTAGATGGTAATAACAAATTGCTGCATACGACACACACAGTAAAATCAAGTGAGAACTGAGTTGGAAGCTTCCTCCCTAGTGGTTAGCTTTCATAGAGCTGGACGTTGTTATGAAGGCTGCCCTGGTGGGTGGAGGGGATCATCAACAGTCTTCATTTATTTGTGAACCCTGAAGGCTGCAATCTCAATCTGCCACACACGTGTTGGGATCAGGCAAAAGCACCTTGCCCTAAGTACTGCCCTTTTGATATCAGACTCTGTTTTACCTGGAGGGTGAAACAAAGTTCAAGTTCCCAGGCCCTAAGGGTGCTAAGAACCTTTCGATAGCTCATCTACCTTGGCCTTAAAGACTCCTTATGCAGTTTTAGTTTTCTGGATGCATTGTGGCTATTCCTAGCAACAGAAAGAACAAGTGAATCTCATTGGCTGGACTGAAAGCCTTGACTGTATATTGATTGACTATGGCAGAACATTAAAGCAGCCTCAGACTTTAAATCCTGATTGGTGAAAATTGTAACTGCAACTTGGCAACAACTGTTTGTGTTTTGTGCTTAAATACTTGCTTCAGCTTGCAATGGGGGCTGTAGTTTAGCTCCCGAGTCTGATCTGCGGCTCTTATTGATTAGCTCCCCTCATCCCCTTCTTTTGCGCTTTCCTGCATTAAATCTTGCCTTGCTGTAACCTTTTGTATCTGCTTGGGTTGATTTGGAGCCTCAGACCACAACACAAGATATGCCCATTAGTACAATCGTGACATGATTAAAGTAGGGGTAACCAACTGCTTGCCGACTAAATTTCAGGCCTGCTCCACTGGAGGTATTTCACACCTGTTAACCTAATCAAAAGTTTGTGACTGAGAAAGTCATAGGCCTCAGGGTGGAACCTACTATGTTCTTTTGCTAAATATAGATGATATCAAACTACTTTCTAAATATCTATTTTCATACCCATAGATTAGTGCTACTCTCCGTATTGGTCAGAGCAACATCTTTTGGCAGTGGGTAGCAGGTAATACAGAGACTCCTAGATGTCAAAATGCTGAGAGATGTGACTGCTGAATGAATGCTCGGCCTTAACCAGGACATTTGTATCAATCCCTCTCCAAGGCTCTGGCTACAGTAAGGAAGAGGTAGTGGAGAGACTGTGAGCTCCAGAGAATGAGGAGGAGTTCTGTGAAACACTGGACGGACAGGGCCATCACACACAGGCCATGGTGGAGCTGTGGATATCTGCACTGGACCTGTATGGAGGCTGTCAACATCATGAACTAGAGAGGCACTCATGAGGTCCATCCCTCCTACGGGGCTTTTGGCAGCTAGTGGTTGCTGGAAGAAGGGATTTGCTTTCTTCCATGGAGTAGTACCATAAGTCCTCCAAGTTCCAATAAGTGGCCTTCCTGCCCTTGTTTATCCATGTAACCCTAATAGAAAGTCAGCAGGTGACAAAATAAACACACAAATAGACAAAAGTCATGAAAATTGGAGGGGTGCCTTTTGGAAGAAGAGGGGCTTTAGTAGGAGTGGGAAGAAAATGAAATAAAGTAATCAACGTATCTTATACCTATGCAATTTTCAAAGAAAGAAGTTTAAAAAAGGAAGGAAAACTATTCTTTTTACTATAACAACTTATCAGTTTGCATACAGCTGGATAGCAGGTGGATTTACAAAATAATATCTTGATCTTGTTAAGGAGGAATTAGGGTCTGGGTGGTTGGTGAAACATGTCTTTAATCCCAGTCTTTAAGAGGCAGAGACAGGCAGACTTCTGAGTTTGAGACTATCTTGGTCTACAAAGCAAGTTCCTAGACAGCCAGGGCTACACAGAGAAACCCTGTCTCAGAACAAAAAAAAAAAGCGAATTCGGAATGGTTGATGGCATCGTCATAGTACACACCAGAGATCTCTTAGAGTGCCCAAGAAGATTACGTGATAATTCCAACTAGAACTTGCCCATGTGTGTGTGTGTGTGTGTGTGTGTGTGTGTGTTTAATCCTGACAAAACTAACATAAAGCCAAAGCACCCCCTTCAAGCACACTTGGACTTTGTGCCCCCTCCCCTGGATGTCTTGCTAACCTTAGCTGATGATTTTCACCAACTGTTCATTTGCAGAATACATTTTACAATCTGTCACAGCTAAACTCTTCAAATTACGTTCCACTTCAAAAGAACTGGCTTTGCCTTCCAAATCCTCCTTTTCTTAGGCTTGGGGTTTTTGATAACGAATGTTTACTGAGGCCCCACTGTGTAAGTGGCAAGTTCCCAGGATGGCTTTTCCAATGCTCTTACTGTTCCAGATGTTGGTAAATTGAAAATCCATGAATCTCGAGTTAAGGGAGAATTAAAATTATGTGTGAACATGAACCAAGTGCTTAGCGGGCACCATGCTGTTCACCACTGGCAGCAACAGAATTGAGGGATTTATTTTCATCTTATTGACTTAAAATGTGAAATCTAGATGTGAGGGGCCTAGCCTACCTGTCCCTAGGGACTCTGCAAGCCAAAGCTACTCATTTAAATTCACCCAACATTCTTCTTGGCTTGGAAAATGCTCAAGTCACTCACTTTTTCCAGCCTGTGCTTTTGATAACATTTCATGGCCTATGAAATAGAAGTTGGCATCCAAGGCTATTCACAGCATGAATTCTGTTTACCTCTCCGTCCATGTTTCCTTTCATCCCTCCCCTGGCTCCCACTGATCCAACAAGATAACTTTTTGCTGTTCTTCTTTCATGAATTACCTGTTCTTGGCCAAGCACTGCTTCATTAATTAAAAACATTTAACTCCCACATTTCCCCCCCCTCCCTGGGAGGAAGAGGAACATAGTGAGCCATAGAGATGTCGCATGGCTAGTTCATACCCCAAAACAAGTGCTAGTTCAAACTCACAAGCTAGTGAACGCATGAGTAGAGCTATAGCTCCAGACCACAGTGAGCAGGGCTGTTTCCCTCATCCCATGATGACCCCCCTTCACTCTGTGCCCTCCATGTGGCTACGGCACAGCTATGCTCTCTTCAAAGATGTACATGCTACAATTTTAGGGACTGTGATAGGTTATGTGATATGAAAAAGGGGAAGAATCAAGGAAGATGATCCTAGATTATTTAAGCGGACCCCATGAAATTACAGAAATCCTTGAAAGAAGAAGGGGAAGATAGCAAAAGAGAGTTAGATGAGGGGATGGTGAAGCAGGGTTGTTGACTTTGAAGATAGAAAAGAGATCAAGAGGCAGGGGTATTGTTCCAGTGACCCCTGGAAAAGACCTGGGCTCAGATTCTGTTTTAGAAACCCTGGAAAGGAAAGCCAACACATTGATATATATTCTGTGACCCCCCCCTTCAATCTAGACTTCTAAGCTGTAGAACCATATGATAAATTTGTATTAGTTATCACGTTTTCAATGATTTGTGGTAGCAATCATAGACAGTTAATAGGTTTGAGAACATGGCTCAGTGGTGGAGCCCTTGCCTTGCATTTTTAAGGCCCTTGGTTTGATCAATAACAAACAAGCAAATAAACAAGACAATTGCATCCCTCAAGTAGTCCACCTTCTTACTTGTATGCCATGGCCGACCGTTTTTCAATTCCACCTTCAAAGCCTGCTCTTGGGAAAGGTCTGAAGTTGGAACTAATAGAGATTGAGCCTGTCTCTTCACTTCAGCGACACTGGGTGATGCTTGAATAATTAATTACCCAGGAGCCAATGGTAGCCCAAGCCCAATCTCCTGCTTTCAAGGAAAAATCCTTCAGGAGCACCAACATTTCTCAGGGATAGTTGACTGGAAACATAGTTGTTAATGATCTGTGCCAAAAATTGCAGATCTAGAAAACAGTTTGGGGTACATTTGGTGAGTGGCTTGTTGGAAATTTTATTAAATAGGTCTATTGAAATGCCATGACTTATTGTGATCAGTGCACCAAAAACTGATCCAACCAGTAGTATATGCCAGGTAGTAAGTATATCAAGTCCTGAGCTTAGACATGAGTACAATATAGTCCACACTCATCAGATAACACGATCTAGTGGATTAGGTGTAGGGAAGAAACAGATAGAGGAAACAGAAATTGCAGGGTGGCAAGTGATATGGCCAAGTGAGGAAAGGAAGAGTCATCAGCAACCCAGTTGCTAAGGCAATTCAACCAGTTTCTAGGCTCCCTGTCTCGTGGGAGATTGGGGTTCGATTCCCCAGTGGGGAGCCATGAGGCTATGAATTCATTCTTGGTTAAGAAAAATAAGGTTTGATCAAGGAAGACCCCCTGAAAAATATTCAATGGGAACAGATGACCCAGATTATCCAATGTTTCAGAGCACTTCTGTTGCAGTTTCTTCTGAGTTCTGCATCCAGAACAACCTCAACAGTATTGACTGAGATAATCCAGCCTCACAGAATACTCCAGTCAGTACTTGACCATAATCCCAAATTTTCTTTGGGTCACCATATGATTTTCAGAGTCTTCAATCAGCAGGAAGTACCCCAGAAAACTACTGCCACATTACCAAAAATGGATTATGGATATTTGTCTTTGTTTAGAGTGTTGGTTACAAGGTTTTGTGGATAATGGCCAGGAAAAAGCTAAACAAAGGAGATTAGATTCAGAGTTTTTGTTTTGAAAAGAATAAAAAGGAGAAATGTTGTAGGATAATGCTCTTGTACACTGTAAAGATTTGTCACTCAAATTAGTTTAATAAAATGCTGATTGGCCAGTAGAAAGGCAGGAAGTTTAGGTGGGATGGCCGGGCTAAGAGAATTCTGGGAAGAAGAAAGGCAGAGAGTCACTCACAATCCAGATGCAGGGGAAGCAAGATGAGAATGCCTTACTGAGAAAAGGTACCAAGCCACGTGGCTAAACATTGACAAGAATTATGGGTTAATTTAAGTTATAAGAGCTAACTAATAATAAGCCTGAGCTAATAAGCCAAACAATTTATAATTAATATAAGCCTCTGTGTGTTTCTTTGGGACTCACAACTGTGGGGCAGGGTAGGTCAGAAACTTCCGTCTACAGGCAACAACCTGGATGAGTGTCAATGCAGGGGTTAGAGTTGACTTCTGGAGAAGCATGGAGTAGTTTGGTAATGAGTAACATAGGTTTGAACTGATTAATTCAATGAAATAAACCAGAGTCCAAAAGCCACCTCCAAATGATGTCTGGTAATTCATTCAATTCAAGAAGGGTCTGACTTCATCTGTGAATGGGAGCATAGACTGAGATGGTAGGTGTGTGGCGTGGAGGTGTGGAAGGACATCCTAAACACAGGTGTGAGACTTTGCTCTGCATCTTTCAGACCAAGTTGGCTTGAGCACACATTGCAAGCCTCAGTGTGCTACCTCTGAAGCAGGGAAGCAGTTCCTTCTTTGCTAGGCTGTTAGGGCACAGTTGCTTCACATCAAACCAGTTGCATGGGTTTACTAGAGGGCAGTTGTTATGACTGGTGGGGAGGCTCATGTATGCCCCTTCCACTGTGTCCCGCCTTCCTGTAAGGACTGTGTTGCTCAGTTTTGTGAATTCTCCACATAATTCTAATCTTGATCTGGGGGTTCTCAAGGGCCTGTGGTAGGCTCCCAAGGAGGTGCCAGTGAAGTTTGGCTTTATTTGGAAGCATGGAGCCTTTCTGGTTCCTTTCCCACATACTGGCTACAGTCATCTTTCTGAACTGAAAGCTGGCCAAGCTAGTGATCTGGGGAAGAGATTTTTCTCAGTAGTCCCTGGCTGTCCATTTGGTGTGATCTGCTCCTTATTTCTGCACCCAAGACACTCAGTGCTTTTACTGAGACTTGCCTCCCATGGTTTTCTTGCCCAGAGTGCTTTCATCTGACCATGCTGGTCTGGACAACTCCTGTTGCTTCTATAGGCCATCTCAAATGTCCATCTGAGAAGCTTTCTCCACAAGACAGCTGCATCTTCTGGAATATCCTATTGTCCTTTACAGGCCTCCAAATACCCTATGTACATAGTACTAAATTAGCTATTCAGCTGCTGCTCCGACTGTCTTGCATCCATAGACAGCAGTCCTGTACAGCATTCATCTTTATATTTCTGGTACAAAATAGGGAGCCAATAAGGTTTGTCAAGTCACTGATGAATGAAGTGAGCAGAAGGCAGAATTTTATAGGTGCTAACACTTAGATACAGTACGGTAGTATGGGAGTCCCATAAGTAATTGCACTATCACATTCTGTAACAGATTGGTACTAGCTAGGGAATGACAGTATGTCCAAGAGGTAATGAATTAAAACCCAACTGTAGCGTATATCCCCTTTCAGAAATGGGAGCAGCCTTCAAGCAGCTTGAAAAATAGGCCTCAGTAAAAGTGTAAGAAAATATGTGCAATTAGATGCAATCAATAAAGTTGTCCTTGACTAATGTCTATTTTTAAGGGAGTTTAATTAAATTATGAAAAAGGCCTCTCTGATTTAACTGTCAGTCTGGTTTATCATGTAGGCTCACAAGCTTTATGTCGGACTTTCTTTCAACATTTCTAGATGCTCCAGGAATGATGTGATCCAGAGAAGTATCAAGCAATTGCTTTAGAGGAGGGAGTCCGGAAGGAAAGGCTGAGAAAGCAGTGGAGCCACAGCGCTTTGTGGGACATCCTGACAGCAACAAGAATTCTGAAAATTCATTTCCCCTCATCCACACAGAAAACACTTATTCATCGTGTACGTGTTAGGGTCTGTGCGAGATGCTAGTAGTATCTGGGATAGAAAAGACAGACATCAAGCAGACACATATATAAATAGATAACTATAAATAATTATGTTTATGATCCAGCATCTCAAATGCCCCCTTGTCATAATTCTGCTTATGTTAATTTAATATACTCAAAATAAGTATGAAGTAAGAAGAAATACATTTAATATAAAAATGTTAAGTCACTATGTTAGATATTTTGATAGGTCTTAGGGAAACAAAAATACCTTTAAGAACTTAGCACTGTAGTAGAAGAAATAGGCAAATAAACGGTAAAAGGTTTAGTAAAGTATGGAAAGTGTGCAGCTGGAGGTAGGCACATGGGCTGTTGAAGGGACCCTCCTATTTCCTTTGAGTCCATCTCTCCCTCAGTCACATAGAGTGGACATCAGGATAGAAGGAATTGAATATCACCACTAGCTCTCTTTTACTTGCAGTCACTAATTTTGGTCAGATCTCTGCATGTTTGCCTCCTTCTGACTTTATGCTAGCAGAGGAAGGGCATGACTTCACAGAATCACCATTCTGAGAATGCAGAGGGACAGAAAAACAGCTGTGATGGTAAATATGTATATGAAAACTTAAATAAATAAGAGCTTTAACAAAGGCATCTTGAGGTGGGGGGGGGATGAATAAAGCTACTTGAAGAAGCCAGAGTTACAAAATGAAAATCTCAGTGCTGGGTAGTACTCTACTTCCTTATGAGTTGTTGACTCCTAAACCAATGCAGACTAACCCTACGACAGTGGGCTGTTCACAAGAACTATGTAATTATACCTGGTTGCCAGAGACAGTACATGCTTTGACTGTAGGGCATAGAGAAATCAACCTGAATCTTAGCTGGGTGTTTCCTCCCTCACTTTCATAGTGCTCAAAGGTGCTAGTCAGGCTATTAGACTAGAGCTGTTATCAACAATCCTACTCCGCTGTAGACTTTGCTTGCTATGAGGCAATCAGTCAAACCAGATGTGCCAGATGGTGCAATAGCGGCATGATGGTGATGGTTGTCACCAACTCTGTCTGACCAGATTTGAGGCCTGCCTTGCAGGAAGGGATTCAGGTCTGGTTATAAAAGCCTTCTCAAATGGCTGTTTAAGGGGTGGCTGTAGGCCCCACTGAGGAAGACATTGCTATTGTTTTGCTAAATGTTTATGGTATATCTGTCAAATTACCTCCTACATACTTATATTTATGCCATAGATCAGTGTTGCTGTTAGCTTTGGTCAGAGAAACTTCTTTTTGTAGTGAATGGTGGTTCCTGCAGAGACTCACAATCGGTCTAAGTGCTGAGAAGAAGTGATTTGGGGGGGCTTATCTCTAAATGAGACATAAATAACACCACTTTCAAGCCTCAGGAACCATCAATGAAGAGAGACTGGAAAGAATGTAAGCCCCCCAAAAAGGGATGGAGAGTTATGGGATTCAGTCTCCCAGGCAGGACATGGTGTTACATTGTTGAACTCTTAGTAGCTGCAATTACCTGCACAAGACCTGCTCAAGACTGAGCCCATCAGCATTCCATCATGGATGGTGAAATGGCTTAGAGGGTGCCACCACTCCCTGAGGATCTATTTGACACCTTATGGTTGCTGGGGAAAGGAGTTACATTTTCTCCGTGGTGTAGCCACGTGATAATCTGCCTCCATTGTAAATAACCCCTCATCCACTGTTTTTAAGTATTCCTAATGAAACTCGCTGGGGCACCAAGACAACTACTCAACAAACAAGCCAACAAATAAACAAAATCCAACTGCGGAGATAAGATAAGGAACTTTTGGTTAGAGTCAAGGAGCAGTGTAGAGATAGCCATCTTGAAAGCTTCACTCAGGTCCTGGAACCCGCGACTTTACGCACTCTCCAGGTGTTCTAGGCATCAGGATGGATGTCAAAGGCAGAAGGAGAACCAATAACAGCCAAGGATGCATAGCTTGATTTTCATATTTAAAATATACAATACATTTTTAATAAAAAAATAAATAAATTTAAAAAATGAATAAAAATAAGTATGTAGATAAGTGGCTAGAGATAAATATCATTTAAAATCAGCTATTTGAATAAAATATTTTTGAATAATAAAAGAAATACACAATACATGCATTTAAAAGGCTTAATGTATCTATACTTAATTTCACTGAGTTTTATTATAAACATTTAAAATATTTTTGATGAAGGTCACTTCATAAATTAACAACAGAAATAGCCTTAATTTCATTTTTCTTTGGTAGTGTGGTAGACAGTCAGGGCTTGTAATTAGCCACCACAGAGTGGATTCAGATAGGGCACACATTTTGCTGCCCAAGAACAGCTGACTTTTTTTCCTTTCTTTCTTTTCTTTTTCTTTTTTCTTTCTTTTTTGTTTTTTGAGACAGTGTAACACAACTGACATTCTTAAAGTAAAAATGTCCTTAGGTCGAGGAGGGATTCTTGTGTTCCCTGTGGTTCTGAACATTTCAGAACCTGGAGGGCGTTAGAAATCCAAATTTTAGGTCTACGTTAAGCCCTTCATTTTTCAGACAAAGATGCTAAGACTCACAGGAAAAGGTACTATGGGATGTGACATGGCTGAGACTGAAATCTCAGCTCGTCTAGTTCTCCAAGCCCACCACTTCCTATGACAGGCCTGTCTCTCAGGAAAGCACTTTGTGAATAAAAGCTCCTCACCTACAGGAGTTTGCCGCAAGAGAAACTACCCATGTGGGCATGGGATTCAGGAGGAAGCCTGGGCTGAGTTAGGTTCTGCCCGCACACAGCTGTTTGGTCTTGTAGCCTAAGGGGCAACCTTCTTTCTATGGGATAAGCACATGTCCTCTAGGGACATGAGAGATGGCTGAGGGTCCATGAAACAGAAAGCGGGCAGGGTTTACCTGGGGATAACACACCAGTTTACACCTTCAGAGCCAGGGTCACTTAGGAAAGTCTGTTTGTGAACAGAGATGTGGATTCACAGGAAGATTACACATTGGCCTTGCCTTGCCCTCTCTCTTGTTTCCTGCTGTCCTTGGGTCACTGGGGAGGGCTGGCAAGACGTTGACCAATTTGCTTGGCAGGTTTGGTCCACAAGTGCTATGTGTTCTCCATAGAGGGGTTAGGGGTGGTGGTGAGAGGGGGGAGGTTAGGGTTGAGGGAATAGAATGGGAATCCAGGTAGGAAAGAGAAATCAAAGCCTGACCCACATCTAAGTTTATACAGAATTACAATCTGACCCTAAGTATACCAGGAAGGCAGGCCCACCACTCTGGGAAGGCAGTAAACTGAAAAGTGGTGTTTCCTTAAGTTCAAATGTGCCCTACCCCAGGTCTTTCAGGTCCCACACCCACTTATTCTCCTCTGTCTCACTCATTGCTATTGTCTGGGTGGGGAGGTCCTGGATAGGACATTCATCTCTGTTCAGAGACCTAATGAATTACTCAGTTTTCTCTCTATTACCCAGATTAATATACAGCCAAAGAGGAGCAGGCCTGGGGCCTGTGTTCAGCATCCCCACCCAGTGCTGGCAGCCGGTGTCCAAAAACTCCTGTTCTAGTTCCCTGGCATGAAGTTGGATTTCAGTATTCTGTCCTGACAACCTGTTGCTATCTGGGGAAAGTGGTCCAAAGGCATTTCCTTTAGACTAGCAAATGCCTTTGTGACTCTCAAAAGTAAAGCTCTCTCGTTCTACCCCGCGATATTCTTAAGTGGAGAAACACAGACTTACATGCCTATGTCTTCAACAGTCCAGAAGCGTGCCTCCCACATTGATTAGTTTTTGCAAAGACGTCTAAAATTTACATGGTGGTTGCTACTAACATAGTCAGCACCGAACTAATGAAAAACAGACGGATCATCCTCTTCACCCACAAAGACCTTAATATTTACTACCCCAAATATGCAAATGATGATTTCGCTGTAATCAGAAATGTTCCAGGTTTCATTGTGATATGACATTGTCATCCACACACGTGTCGGGCTTCATCCCTAGATGTCCTGGGACTCATGCACCTAGCCAGTGGTCATAGGTTGGTCTTCCTGCTGACAAAACCTAGCCCATTTATTGAGCAGAACAGCGTGAGAGGTGTCGTGAAGGAACTTTACTGACCCTGCCTGTCTGCCCAGGAAGCTCTTTGCCTTATAAACACAGACATCACGTCCTGACGGGCCCGTGTCCCAGCAGAACTGTGGTGGATCGAGTCATCCATGATTTGTCTCATATCCCTGTACAGCCTGCCTTTCTTTCAGCAAGGGTCTGGATGCTGGGGCACTTGGGCTCAGTTTGGATCTGTTTACTACAAATTGTCCCTTAGCCTTTGGATATATTAATGATGATCAGACTCAGGTTGGCAAAGTTTCTCAGGTATCCTTTGAAGGTCACTTGTGAGATGGGCTCTACCTGTTGTCCCCCCTCCCTGGTTCTGAATGAAGGTCAGGGCGTGAGAGCATCGTGAGCTTGCGGCGGGTGACAAGTCCTCTGTTATGGCGGGGGGCGTGTGCTGTACTATAAATAACTCTGTCAATATTGTGGTAATGGCACTTTGAAGAGGTTATTTCACAAGTGCCGCCATACGAGA
Organism: Microtus pennsylvanicus; assembly: GCF_037038515.1. Taxonomy (NCBI): domain Eukaryota; kingdom Metazoa; phylum Chordata; class Mammalia; order Rodentia; family Cricetidae; genus Microtus; species Microtus pennsylvanicus. The sequence continues at coordinate 34,028,785 of NC_134591.1, read as the reverse complement.
GACCACAGCTGCACTCATTATCTCTGAAGTGTGCCTCCCTCGGTGCCCATTGCAGGTGGCACAATAGGGCAGGGCGAGCCTAGGTAATACTTAGACTGAGAATGAGGTTAGAGTAACATTGTTAGTTTCTCCATGGTGTTTGGCACAATGAAAACAAATTATAATGACTTAACTGGAAATGGGGGGGGGGAGAGAGAGCAAAACATAACTTCGTCCTAGACTCCCTGGGCTCACAAATAGCTCCTCCCCCTCTCAGGAGCATGCATCATAATTGACAGCAGTAGATTTTTTTGATAATTAATTGCAGTAAATTATCACTTGGCACAAAAAAGGCATAATTGCAATTAATTTGCAGCCTTCCCAGCCTAACACTGAATTAGAAATGGCACTGCCATAGTTTGAGTGAGGAAGTAGAGGGAAACGGCGTACCTTTTGACACATAGAACTTGTAATTTTTCTGATATGGATGCGATGTCTTTGGCCTGTCTTGGTTTAGAGGTGTCTGATTCAGATTGTGACTATTGGGTCTACACTGTGGTAGTTGCCAAGGTAAGGGTGCCCTGCTGAGCTCCACATTGGCCTTCATCATGCTAGGCTTCAGCTGTTGTCAACCTGTGTCCTTCAGAGCCTGCTGCCTCAATCTCTGGGGCGCCAGAAGACTTACTTCAGATGACAAGCATTGTTATTATATTTTTATTTTAAATTTGTTGTTTTTAGAATTTGCTTTATTTTACATACAAGAGTGTCTTGACCGCATGCATTGCACCACATGAATGCATGGTGCTCCCAGAGGTCAGAAGAGGTCACTGGGTCCTCTGCAAGAGCAGCAAGTGTTCTTAACCATGCAGCCACCTCCCCAGCCCTCTAAATCCTTATTCTTAACAGCTTCATTGAAATGTTACTACCACATCATAGTCGTATGTGTTTAAGGTGTGCAACTCGATGTTCTGACATGCACATGCACTGTGAAGTGGTCATCATGGGTAATTAACACACAACCTTATTATGTGTAGTTACTGCTTGTGTGCACTGAGATTGAACTTAAGATCCCTCCTCCCAGCAGACTAGCGATATGAATAGTCTTTTAAGATCCCCCACGCCACTGCAGTAGATCTTTGGAAGTCACCGGTCTTGTAGAACTGCAGCTTAGCCCCTCTGCTCAGGAACTGCCCACTTTCCTCTTCTATTAGTTTTGCTGAGTGAGATATGCAAGCGCCTCTGTCAAGATGCTCACCTTCCCTGGTGCTACCCATTTCGGGGGTGAAGCAGCTCATTGCTCAGATCTTTGCTATAGTGCAGTCTTGTAATGATTGGCATCAAGTTCAATCCAGTTACCCAATAAGTAACTTGAACTAGAAATTGTCACTGGATTTGAGGAACCTCTTAATATTTCATTAGCGAGCCTAAGAAACTATATCAGGAGGCTATGAAAGATTACATTTGGGGTAGAATTAAAATCAAGTGGGTTCGTTAACCCAAATGGTGGTCTAAAGATTATAGTGATGATGTTGTATTGTGATGTGGGAAGGTCATTGGTTAATAAAGAAACTGCCTTGGCCCATTTGATAGGCCAGCCCTTAGGTGGGTGGAGTAGACAGAACAGAATGCTGGGAGGAAGAAGGAAGTGAGGTCAGACACGATGAAGCTCCAACCCAAGATGGACATAGGCTAGAATCTTCCTGGTAAGTAACCACCTCGTGGTGCTACACACATTAATAGAAATGGGTTAATCAAGATGTGAGAGTTAGCCAAGAAAAGGCTAGATATAATTGGTCAGGCAGTGTTTGAATACAGTTTGTGTGTTGTTATTTTGGTGTAAAGCTAGCCATGCGGGGAGCCGGGTGGGATGAAAAGCAAGCCTGCTTGCAGCTCCTTCTACAGAGCCAACCCAAGGCTTGGAGTTTTTTCTAGTTGTGTTTACCTCCTGAGGCTGGGGAGACAGAATCTCTGTGGCCAGAGCAAGAAACTGGGTCCCCAAGTCCCACAGTATTTGGTTATTAAAAAAAGAGGTAAGGACCCTATTTCAGGAAGACCTATATAACAAAAAAAGTCTTATTAAATCAGTTTTGACACTCTTTGAATTCTTCTTAGCCCTGTTGATATAAACATTAAAGTAAGATGACTCTGCAGCCGGAGCTCCTCGCCACTGCTGCCCTGCCAAGGAACTCTGGCTTGCCCTGTGTGCAACACCTTCTCGGGGGGTTAATAAATCGTTCAGTCATCATGCAAGGCCCCTTCCTCACAGAGCAGTGCTCTCAATAACCCCTACCACCGGCGTCCCCCGAATAACTTCCTGTAGTTGCATTCAATTAGTCACCATGGCTTCGCTGCGCAAGCTAATATTCGCCAGTGTCAGAGTTCAAATCACCCGGCATATTTCAGGGGACTCCAAACTGAGTTCAAGCCCTACTTGCTGAGAGTCCGATTTTTCTCTTTTTAAAACCAAACTCCCTATATAAAGACTTACATCATAGAACAAGAGATGCAGATTCTACCCATGGGTTCTGTGCAGAGTGCCCATGGACCTGAGAAGTCAGGCTTCTCACTGGAAGCAGAGCTCCGGTTTCACGGTCTTAAACCCAGATGTGATTTCCGTGTTGGAGACGGAGGTAGGAAGTCCTTGACAGACTCCCTCAAGAAGACGGAGGCTCACTCTATCTCCAGAAACGGTAGAGCCGTGATTTGTGGCTGACTGTGAGGGAGGTGGATTTTGACGGTAGGAAGAACCGTTTCAACATCCACAGCTGTCAGAGACAGGAGATGGGTATCAGGAAGTAGGGAGGGTATGAGTGGCAAAGGTGTGGAGCTAGAGCCATTCAACCTTATGCTTAGGGCTTTTAACTCGTTTTCAGTTTTCAAATGGAGTTGCTGATGGATTAATAGCCAAGGCTAGTAATCATTTCTTCTTCCAGTCATTTATGCATGAATACCTCAGGAGGGCCCTCCACCCCAGGCCTTTACTGTTTTCAGCTGTTCTGAAACTATCCTGATACCTCCTCTCCCCTGGGCTATGTGCAGGTAGGTAGGCCTGAAGGCCTCAGTATTTTGATATTTTTATTTCTCATTCACTGTTATCCAGCAGCAGCAAATATGTTGGCTAATAAGAAATTGAGATGACAAATTTTCTCAGTTTTCTCTAAGCCTTAGCAGAGACACAAAGCACCGTCACTCCCTCGATTACCCCCTAACTACCCCTGCTGACCCTTTCCCTAGGGTCCCTCAACCTCCCCACTTGCTTCCGCTTCTTTAAACACTGCAGGTTTTATTACAAATTATTTTAAGCATGCACTTGAATTGTGTGTGTGTGTGTGTGTATGTGTGTGTGTGTGTGTGCTCCTCAAAACAGAGTTGTGAAGCGGCCATCTCTCTAGCTCCACACTCAGCAATTTTTGTTTGCTAATTTGTTTTGTGGTTCTGGGGACCCAGGCCAGGGCCTCACAAATGATAGGTAACTATTTTTGCCATTGACATGCACCTCTATTTCTTTTCTTTTCAACTTGAAGAAAGGATTTTCTATGGAGGGAAAACAACCAGAGTCTTCTGAAAGGTCTTCGCTTCCATCTGTAGCAGCTGAGGGTTGACTAGCTGACATTCTTAAGATGGAGGGAACTGAGAAGAGGCTACACACCTGCTCTGTTGCTGTCTGGCTAGTCATCGGCTTTCTACCTCTTGCAGATCGACCGTTCGTGGAGATGCCATGGGTGGAAGTTAAACTGGGTGGAGAGCTGGAGAAAACCTTAGGAGATGGGTGGGGCTTAGGCAGTTCCACACTGCCAGCCCTAATTCATTGCAGTTCCCAGTACAGGCTTCACCACGGTCTCCATCCCAGCCCTACCTTGGCTTTCTGCCTGACCCACCGCCTCTCCCAGGAAGGCCTTTTTATTTCCCTCATCATCTTGAGAACAGTGGTTCTAAGCTCCAGTGTCTTTCTTGCTTCCTATGGTAGCTAATATGCAAATCCCTCAAACATGGCCAAACTCTCTGCTTTGGATTTTAACCCATGTAGTCCCCGCATCTGTTTCTAGGACTCTCTAATACCCCTGAGATGGTTTTCAAAGACCGGCAATGGTGGCTATTGCTGTTCTTTATTGTGAGTGATGGTTTGGCCTTGGGATGTGTCTAATCACACTTGGCCCCAGGAGAACCTGGACATTTTGGTTTTAGAGGGATTTTCAGTAGTTTGCATATCTGGGCAAGCACACATGCACTGAGGAGAAGGAAGGTGATTGCCAGTGAATCAGAGCTCTGAGCAGCTTGAAGCTGTGATTGTACCATGTGTGACCTTGCAGACTTCTCTTGTCAGTGCTGACAAAACCCATAATTCCACAGTGCTACTTGCTTTATCGAGGGGGTGTAGGAAACTGACCTGAAAGGTAGTGTCTACCCATTTGAAATAGGGACAGGATAGACCAACATAGCTTTCATGTCAAGGTGGATGAAAGTATCATGCCCTCCCAAGAGGAGGGATTCTTTTTTTTTTTAATTGATAAAAGAAGAATAAAGAAAAAAAACACAAATTTCCACCTCCTCCCAGCCTCCCCTTTCCCTCCCCCTCCTCCCACTCTTCTCCCCCTTCTCCCACTCTTCTCCTCCTCCTCCCACCCCTCTCCCCTTCCCCCCACTCAAGAGGAGGGATTCTTAACCCTATTGGCAGATCTTGAGCCTATTCTGGAACTGGTTCCAGTTTCAATTTAAACATCTTTTGAATGCATTTTCTATGCCCTATCATGCGCCTCATTCCCTCTAATCCTACCTGAAGAAGGATACAGCCTCTTCTAATTCCTACCAGGAAAACCACCCAATGAAGGTGCTTAGGCCTGCACAAGGCAGAACTTAAAAATAGCATGTAAGGGGTTTCTTGGTTTTTGTTTTTCTCTCTAAAATTCTTTAGCCATGTTGACAACTTAAGACTTACAGGCTCATGATGGGCAGAAGCATTTCTGTCTTGTCCCTTCAGCTATCTGTGGTAAGCAAAACACGAACACATCAAATGCTGCCGATATCCCCAGTGAGTGAAAAGGAGCTTCTTAAGCCTGTGTTGTCTAAACTGAGACCTAAATTCATTAGTGTTAAGCAGGACAAATACCCTTTCCTATAACTAGATGCCTCTGCTGTTAGAAGAACACAAAACTGGACCAAAAAGCTTGGTTTCTTTCGGAATCCATGTGGCTTGTGGGGACTGAGGAAAGCCTTGCGGTAGTTACTAGCTGGCATAGGCGATAGCGGTTCCCAGGGGAAAGGCTGAGCATCTTCCCAGGATGGCAGGGACAGAGCCAGTGGGGACAGAGCCAGTGGGGTGGGTCTCTGCGGGGTCTCCACAAGGCCTTTGCAGGCAGAGTGGCTGCTATTTTGCTGACTTTGCATTTCAGACACTGTCACCACTTGCTCTTTGGAAAAGGAACTGCAGAAAAACGTGCCTGGCTTAGGAATGACATGCTCACCCAGCCTTGCTGAGGCAGGATAGCTGCGGAGGGCAGGTGTACCCTAGGAATCCATGCCCAGAGTCTGTGACCTGGGTCCAACATCCGTTTGGCCACCACCACATGTGAGGGCTGTTCCATGCTGTCCTCCTGGGCAGGACTGGCTCATCACATCACTGCTAAGAGATGGGAATCTGAACGATGGCTGATGGATTTACAAAGAGGACAAAAACAGAGAGCAAGGAGAAGCCGGAACTGTTGGGAGGTATGCAGTGTCAATCAAACTGTTCTAGGCTGGATCGGCCTTGTGCTCACAGAGGGACCCTGGGTGCATCAACCCTCACCCTTGACTTCATTATGTGCTGCTCTGGGGCTCTGGGAGACTCTGCATAAGCATCAAAAGCTGAGAAGCAAATGCAGCCCTGTCATGGCTGCTATGCCTTTCTGTTTTGTTGCTAAAGCACCAAGATGAACTTTGCATAGAGGATTCAACCATGAAGAAAGTCTGAAAGCCTGCATTATAAAGGGGGGGCCCAGTGGTCTCCAGCTCTGATGTTACGAGGATCTAGACAGAGGCATGAAAAAAGAGTGGATGCTGGGAAAGGAGCAGCACGAGAAAAAGAAATTCCTGCAACAAATAAATCCCCGTCCAATCTATCTTAATCCCTGAAACTTTAAAGATTTAAAATCTGCTTTAAAAAAAACACTGCAGTTCTCAGCAAATAGAGACACTTTAAATTATTTAGGTTTGTTATACCCACAAATCACCCATCCAGAACATTTTAAATAAAAAGCCAATAACTGTCTTTGCAAAAAATGTCCTTCTAGGGGCCATGTATAAGACATTAACCTGAATTGGGAGAGAATACCACGAGTGACTTCCAAATTATAGTCATTTTATGAAATAAATAAATGAATTTGGCCACAGCGTGCTTTTTTTTTTTTGCATTGAAATTCAAGGAATATATGTATTGTCAGCAACTTTTGGAAACAAAATCACTTAGGACCCTAAGTACATAAAGTAACATTTTTGGAATATTTCACACACACAAAAAATCAGTACCTTTCTCAAGCCTTTTGCTTTTTATAGTGCTTAGAAAAGAGTGGAAGGGAGAAAGAGAGAGAGGGAGATCAGCACAGAGGCTCAGGGCTCTAGGTTCAGAATGCTCAGCTGACCAGTTCCTAGCTGTCATCTTCCTGCCGGCTGCGTTCCTGCTATGCCCTCATCGGTGAGTGGCACAGAGCTAAGCTTAACAACTGTGAGTTAATACAAACATTCTGCCTTTGTTCTTACCCATTAGTCATAGTCTACCCTCCGAGGAGGTGAGTGCACAGGGCAGGAGCTGTTGAAAGGTACCACAGGGTTGTCTCTTAGAGATGATGGCGGCATGCCGACTGGAGGGGTGAGATGCTTGGGACACATCCCTTTTTCTATCTGGGATGACCCTCAATAGCAAGATGAAATTCAGTGTGTTTACTTGAATTGCAAAAGCCATTCCAATGAAGTGTCCAAGATAAAACCAGACAAGGAGAGAAGGCTATGAGGGCTGGATGTAACATGGTAGTTAGAATCCAATTGTATCTTAGTTGGCAACCATTTCAAAGCATCTGTTCATTGTGTTTGAGCTTTTATCCCCTCCACAAAGCACTGAGAAACCGTTTCCTGTGTAGGATGCTGATGAGAATTCAAATCTAGGAGTATTTATTGGGTTCCTGCTGTTTTACCTAAAGCCATAGTACAGTCTTCCGGTCTGTAAAGAGCTCATCTAAAGGAGTGGGACATACACACACGGAGCACGGTGATCTAGTAAGGGAAATGCCCCAGGAGGGCAAGTAGAAGGAGATGGAAGGCCAGCAAAGGGAGCCTCCATTCATCCTGGGGATGGGAGGTAGATCACAGAAGGCTTCTCCCAGGGTAAAAAGGTGAGGTGAGGGTCATTTTTTTGTATTTACAGGACACAGAGTCAAAGGCAAATCAAGAACAGAGACCTTCGAGTATCATGCTAAGAACCTGAGTCTTGTTCCTGATGATGGGAACCCAAGGATGGGTTTGATGCAGTGGGGGGGGGGGTTTGTTGACAATGTTGGAAAGCATCCTTTGCTTTGTAGGCCCGAGGCAGTGTCCATTGGGCATTTTGAGAAGACATAGTTTTTTTCTATGCTGTAACCCAGATTTCCATTTCTTAGGATCATACATATGAAGAAATTCTCTCTGTGTATGTCTTTGCATGTATATGTGGGGGGTGGGGTACAGAGGTGCCAGAGAGCATGGGTGGTCAGTGGCAGGCGAGTCGGCCAATAAGCTTACAGGAATTTTCCTGTCTCTGCTCCTACTAGACATGAGCTGCCATGCCTGGTTATACACGGATTTGGGGATTTAAATTTAGCTCCTCACATTTGTGTGACAAGAACTTTACCCACTGAGCCATATCCCCAGGCCCTCACATGAAGACATTCTGGATAAGGCTGACTTTAATGTCATTGAAATAACTCTGGGTTGGGAGCTGTGAGACGTGGTCTAATCCGCACTCTGCCTGCTCACTGTGTGGTCCTCGGAAGGAAATTCACTTCATATCTTTGCTATTTGATTCCATGAACTCTAAACGGATTAAGGCTATCTATTCCATCTGATCCCAGAGCACTGTGCCAGCATCAAGTGTTCTGTGATGTTTCTGAAGCTACCTAGATGATGCTGAGATCCCAAAGTCACGGGACAGGGAAGGAGTATGCAGTTCAGGCAGGGTCATGAGAACAGTTTGGCGAGGAGGTAAGTACATCTCTTAGTCGTTCTCGTTCCGTGCCTCCCAGGCATGTGCATCTCCAGCCAGCCCAACAGAGTGTCTGAAGCTGGAAACAGCTCTGCTGATTTATAGGCAGGAGGCAGATTTGCTTTAATATCGCAACACAGAAAGTCAGTTCTCTTAAATAATCGGCTTGCAGATTTACGGCTGTGCCGTGTTCCAGGCTCGGTGCTGTCTCTGACCATGGATGGTGCTTCACTCTGGAATGGCTGAAGTCAGCAACTTCCCTGACACGGGGAAATAGATCCCAGGGCAGTAGCCAGCCCACTGGGTCAGCCCTTTTCTGCTGGCTTTTCTCCCTCCCACCACTTTATTACATACTGTCAAGCCTCTGGGGACCTTCTCAGAAAGCTGGGGGCTGCTTGGTTCCTGTGAAGCCAGAAAGGTTTGCAGAGAGAAAGAGCTGGGGCTTGTAGGTCACTAACTGGGGGGCAGAGTGCACCAGGGAGCTCCAATACTTCTTTTGTGTGTGTGTGGCAGTTAGTTTGAGGGGGTGCAAATCATGAGGGGGGCTATTGACTCCTGGTTCCCAATAAAAACAATAATGCATTTGTTCTGCAAATATCTAGATGATACTTACTATAATCCAGTAAATGTCTTGAGTGATTTACCATTTTCAGGACATTATTTTTCTTAATAACACTCTCATATGAGTCCATCACTATCTCTGTGTTATGGAAGAAGGGGATGGGTAGTAAAAGCAGCTTCTTGAAGGTCACAAAGCTACTGAGAAGTGGAGAGCTCGAACCCGTGCTCCATGGTAAACAACCCACCAATTTGACAGCGATGCAGTTACTGACTATTGGCTGTGCATCCTGGTTTTGTCTTGCTGCATCGCTGCCCCAGCCCTGTAGGACAGGTGCTCTTGTGACCAGTCCAGCTGCATAGAGGCTAAAAACCAATGCAAGTGGGTGGTGAGCGGCAGAGCTAGGATGCGAGTCCCACCGTTATAACTCGAGAGTGTGCTTCACTGTCAGTGTGATGGGACGCCTTGCATGTTCTGGAAAGCTTGAAGAAAAAAAGGGGGCAGAAAGTCAACGTGAGAATTGCATCTTGCTTATTACATTTGCTATGGTTCAGTTAGGCTCTCCAGGGGCCTCCTTCCAGTTTGACAGGGCAAAAACCGACTATGGAAACCAGAGGTGTAGAGAATGGCCAGCTTCTTGAATTGTTCTTTCTTTTTTAATGGGAACAGTTGACCTCCTTCTCAGCTGCGGTGTCTTCACCCAGATCAACAGCTCCATCAGGACTCCAGCAGGAGCCTACCCTGCCCTGGAGTCTACCATTGGTCCCTCTCTCCTTTGTTTCTCATGCCTGACCCCACCTCCCTGGACTCAGAGCACGTTGACTTTCCCATCCCCGGTTCATCTCCTGTGAGCTTCCGTCTTTATCTCTCCAGCATGTGGAGCCTGCCTGGGTGGATGGGACACCTGCTGTCATCCCTTCAGCCACTTGTTCATTCTGCGTCGGGTTGAGGGGAGCCTGACAACTGGGGTTCCACTGAAGCACAAAAGCTGGTCCCTGTCGCAAAGGACTCGCCGTCTGCCAGGCGGAGACTGCACAAGGTAACAATTCTAGTACGAGTCAAGTGGTTCTGTATTGAAAGATGCAGAGCTATGGCAACCAAGGGTAGCAATTCCTCAGTCAGATGAGTGTGCGAGCATGTGTTCTGCATGCGGGTAGACTGGGAATAAGGGAGGCGTTGGGAAATGGAAAAGGCTTGGGTTGCTTCAAGCCAATGTTTGAATGTCAAGAGGGTGGGCAAAAGAGAAGGGGTTAGTGTTTTGTTCAGAGGGAACAGCGATTTGAAGGTGCTCAAGTCCAGGACTGCAGGGTCCATTTGAGTGGCCTTTAGAAAGTCATAGCTAGAGTAAGGGGACCTGAGAGGAGACAGAGGAGGGTGCAGCTGCCAGGATTTGAGGACTCATGAGATGAGAGACTTGATGCATGGAGCTCAGGAATTAGACGGATTTTTTTGTTGGTTTGTTTTTATTTTGTTTTTGCAGCTGAAGGTTATAAATAGAGCACCATAAACAGTGCTCTTGAAAACCCCCCTTGCATGCTGTGTGCTTAGGCTGCCCTAAGGTTTTCTGAGACATGCGATTTGTGTTCAACCTCCCTGCAAATATCCTGTTTATTGTTCCCTATCTCCTCCAGACAAACTGTGTCCCAGCCACTGCACTGGACGTCCTCAGGGTCGGTGACAAAACCTGACCTTTTACAGCTCTTCCTGCACCGTGGCAGCTCTGCTGGCCTCTGCCTCTGTGCTCCATTTCAGCACTGAGACTGTCTGATGCATAGCAAGGCATCCAGTGAAGCTGGAGCAGAAAGGGTGAGAGGAGAATTAATCTAGATGGTGAGGAAGGAAACGAGGAGCATATTAATTAAATAATTACTATGTTTCATGTGTATGTGTGTCCACATGCGTGTGGAGAAGTGACATGGTTCCCGTGTTCAGGGCAGAGGTGGTTTTCTCCTTCACTGTGTGGATCATGAAGATCGAGCTTACACTGTCTAGCTGAGCAGTAAGTGCCTTCACTTGCTGAACTTATGCTTTTATTGGAGTGGAGAATCCTTGAAGGTTCATGCATAAACATGTCACGATTTGACTGACACATGTGTGGTGTTTTGTTCTGTTGCTGTTACAGAACACTTGAGTGAGTAACGCGTTCTGAAGACACGTGTATTTATCTGTTAGCTCTGGAAGCAGAAGTCTAGGAGCAAGGTCATGGATCTGACAAGGACCTTCAGGCTGCGTCAGCCCATGGGAAAATAGAGAAGTCAAGAGTGAAACCACAAAGAGACCATGTTGGAATATATTAGAACTCACGCCCACGATCACAGCCTTACTCCCTCTCTAACTCCATCAATCCACTTCGAGTAGAACCCCTTAGTAGGTACCACCTCCCAACTGCTGCACTGGAGATGGTGTTATCAGCAAAGGATTGCTGGGGGACACATTCAAATCCTAGAATGTCAACGACCAAGTAGGAGACCTGGAAGAGGCTTTTGTCTAATCCAGATGAGCGATGTTGGCAGCTGGGATGCCAAGAAGCAGAGCACACAGCTGGATTCTGATCTCTCACAGATTGATTCTGACTCCCACAGATTCTGACTCTCTAACGCTATGCTGAGTTAGATGCAGATTATAAAAAAAGGGACTCAGGGTGGCTCGAAGGCCCACGGCCTGAGCGTTTATCATAATGAGCTTGGTGTTGCATGAGCTGAGTGAGAGCCTGGAGTTTAAGCCCTTCTCCCCACATGTCACCACAGATTATTGCTTTAATGGAGCAAAGTCAGGAGGCTGGTACAGAAATCCAGGAGATTGCTAGAAGGCTCTGGTAGCAGTGTCAATAGACTTACAGCTCCTACCAGAGTCCGAGGCTTGGAATCTCATTACTGAAACATTATTTCCTGGAAGATAGGAGTAACTTAGTCACTCTGGTCTCTTTCATATCTCAGCGCTTCCAGGCACCTGTGCCCTCCATCTGCAGTCCTGTTATATCTTCCAGAAGGTACTCTCTTCTTTGGCCTATCGCTAAGTGACAGGATTTACTGCAGCCTCTCCTGTCAGGCCTAAATCAGGCTCTGTGAAGCTGACATGCTGCTAAGCAGAAACTCTGGCACAGGCTCTTAGTAATGAAAGGGTCTTTCCACATTTAATATCGGCTCGGTTATCCCCAAGTGATTTCCAGGGGAGTGGACCAAAAATTGCCTATCAGTCCAAATGAAGTATGCCACAATTTCCTCTGTTTTCCAGTTGCTTTTTAATTTCTACACCACCTGCTCCTAGCTTCGCCAGGGCAGACTCTGCCAGCATCACCATCCGGGATCTTGTCTTTCTGTGATGTATAACTCATCATGTCATGGGCCCGTCCCTGCTCAGTGGCTAAAAGAAGTATTTGCCAGTATAGCACACTCTGTAGCCTAAAAGACATACACTGTGCTAACTTTCTTATATCCAGATGAGACTTTGAACTTGTTAACAAAAGGTGCAACAACCTTCCGTGTGTGTGTGTGTGTGTGTGTGTGTGTGTGCTTGGCATCTCCAACCAAGTCTAGGAGATGGAAAAAGTAGAGGTTTTGACATCTAGTCTCACTATTATTGTACCTACTAAGGTGGAGAACTCAAGTAAGTTAATTATGTTGCTTATGTGTCTTTGAGTGCCCCAATAGCAGATTGGGTCTAGTATCTGCCTTCAGTGACTGTCACAGGAGTCAGAGGACATACGAGGAGTATGAACATATAGGTATGACATAAGAGGAACCTGATGTGCGGTAGTCTCAGAGTGTATGCTAATTCCTGTGATGCCTCAGGTTTATGACTGCAGGAGTTTTGCTGTCTGTGATGTGAGCATAGACTGAACACCAGGAAAGATCAAGTGCTTTGATGCCGGGGGATTTATGTGAACTTCCACCCCTGCCTCTGATGGCCTGTGTGATCCTGGGAATGGGCATGGTCTCATCCTTCTTTGTTCTCATTTGGGAAGCAGAGAAGACGGTCATACTGGCGTTTAAGGATTGTCATGTGGGCTAGCTAACTAGGTCACTCCTGGAGGGCACTTAGAACTATGAAGGGCACAGAGTCAGCGTTTGGCAGCTGCTGGGAACCGCTGTGGTCCAGGTTCCAGTCCACTAAGGAGCTGATTACCAATAGTGTGTAGTGAATAAGTCCTGTTACAACTTTGCAAAGTTCATCCCGATAGTTGATTTCATGTGAGTCTCATAATCCTGAGATTATGTATGATTTTATACTTGAGAAATTGAGATACAAAGAGGGAAGGAAATGGTGAGGCTTACACACTAAGTTAAAGCCCAAGTCAAGTCAGAACCCATCTTCTTGGCCCCTAATGAATAAAGTTGACCTCTGTTACCACCTAGGGGGAGAATGTTGGCCAAGTCCTTGAAGTGGTGAGGAGCCTGGAGCATCCATCTACCATTCTCACGTGGAGTGACAATATCACTTTGCACATTCCTGTGTGTTATACAACACCACATGCAGGCATAATTAGCTTCTGCCACTTCGAGTTCATAGATGAGGAAGCGGAGCTCTGAGGGGTGATAGCCATAAACTCAAGGTTAAACACTGATGGATAACAGCTCTAGGGCCTGGACAACACATTTCCCGACATACCTTGCTCCTTTCCCTCGTGCCTCAGCCCAGTACTTTAGTGGTCACACCAGCCCCTCCCCTGACTGTATGTAACTTTTAGAAGGACATCGGACTGAAGATCTTGGGTCCAGCTACAGTCCTTCCCTCATGTTAGCTGTGCAACTCTGATCTTGTCATTTTGAGCCTTCATTCTTCCATCTTCTGAATAGGAATTGCCCTGACCACATCTGATCTCAAGTTAGGAGGGGGTCTCAATGTGACAATCATAGGGGAAAAAACATGGCAGACAGGGTCATGAAGGACCTGCCAACATATTAATATTTTAGATGCAATAATTCCCATAGCATAAGAGCTCTTTTAAAGCACATAGTTCAGTACTTTTCCGTATCCATATTACTGTGCAATCGATGCAACTCCAGAATATTTTCCTCAGGTCTCAAGTCGCCATGTAACTGTTGCAGACTTTTTCCATTCCGTTCCTAATCTAGTTTCCAGCTCTGTAGATGTAGGATAAGTGAATGGATTCTTTCATTTGCTACAATGTCTTGAAGGTTTAGCTACCTTGTTACAGTCCAAATGCTTCATTGTTTTAAAGACTGAATAATATTTCATTGTACTGCCTTACCACCTGTTCTTTCTCTACTCAGGTGTTCAGGGGTGTTTGGGTTGTTTCTCATTTTTGGCTACCCTGAATAATAACACTTCAATAAATGTTTGTGCATGCCTTTTATATGGATGTTGCTTAAAGTTCCCTTGAATATTTCCATAGAGGTGGTTTTGCTGACCATGTGGTAATTCAGTGTTAAGATCTGAGGAACTCTGAAACAGTTTTCTAAAGTGGCTGAACCACTGTACATCCATTAGTAACATATTAGGTCCCGATTTGACGGCTTCCTCACTAGCGTGTGTTGCTCTATAAGGCCATGGTTTTCTAAGGCCAGATCTTTATTCTGCAAACCTCCCCATCTTAGATAATATTAAAATCCCACATTGCCCAGTCAGACAGGTAAGAAAGGATTTTCCAAGTTTGTGGATTCAACAGAAAGAACACACTTAGCTATTTTGGCTTTCTAAGGCGGGTCCATGAAAAAGACCACCATTAGTGACTCACACTTTCCTATTCTTCACACTTGTCTACTGAGTTACCATTTATTTTTAAGACCTTTCCTTTATACCTGACCCTAGGAAATGGTTTTCAGGTGTTCATCTTGGAATGGATTAAGGGGCATGTTGTTAGGTCTGCAAGTTCACAGTCATCCTGGGTGATTCTGCAGTTAGTCACCCCAGTGTACTTCAGTTAGCAGTGAGCTAGTGGGTGCCAGTGACCCACCAGACCGATGGGCTTGAAAACTGCCATTGCCTAGTGCTGCTGTCTCCAGCCTGAGATCCCACCATGTGCCTATGGGGGTAACAGCACAGCTGCTGCCCTGCCATTGGCCCCAAAGGCCCCAGCATGTGACAGTGGGTGATGATGGCACAAACCTATATTGCCAGCTTGGGTGTTTACTCTAATATGGGCTTACGGTTATTTTAGAGTACGTTCTTCCAGTTATAAAAGAAGAGGCATATTGTAGAGTCACCCCATGTTAATGGTAGCAGGAGCTGTCTGCAGACCAAGCTTGCTTCAGCTCTTGATGTCATGAAGATTGTGCTGAGAGACAGGCTCACGTGTGAGTGCACAGCTGTGAGCTCTCACCACGGAGTTGCATAACGGCTCAGTTTCCAAAATGTATTCCTGCCGCCAAGGAGCACACACATTGTTCTAAGTAATTCCTGCACGTGGACATACTTTATGAGAACCAACAAAATACCTTCTATTTAAATAATTGTTATGAAGATGAGGAAACTACAATAGAGACAGGCTGAGTCGCTCACATAAAAACACACAGCAGGAATTTACTGGAGGACCTGGGGATGGGGATCCAGATCTACAGTTTTTGTCTTTAATTATTTTTTGTTGTCTAATATTAAAAATTGTCTGAAATATCAATCCAATCTGGATTGATGCACTTTTAGATTCTGAAATCTGTGGGTAGAACCTTGATTGTTTATAGTACATTTTAGAGAGCACAGGATCCTATGGCATCAGTGTGGGAGAAATACTTTGGATAGAAGCAACAAGTAGGAACTGCCAGACTTCACATCTTCCTTCCTGAGAACTCCGTGGTCCTGTCATTCAGATTCATCTCTTGTCACTCACATTTTAATGACAATCCCCCCAAAAACCCTATTATTTTAGAGCGGTAATAGGTAACCAGACAAACTTTCTCCTGGAACTGTTAGTAGTTTGGTATGTCATTATCCCCTCTAGCATTCTTTTTATACTTTCTGCGTTAATTAAATTTCAAGTAAAATCTGAATTGTATGGTATCTTAGGGTTTATATTGCAGTGATAAATTCTATAACCCAAAACAACTTGGAAAAAAAGAAATTTCCTTTGTTTATATTTTTACATCAAACCATCATCAAAGCAAAGTCGGGCCAGGAACTCAAGACAGGAGGCAGGAACTGAAGCAGAAGCCATGAAGAATGCTGCTTACTGTCTTGTTCCTCATGACTTGCTCAGCCTGCTTTCTTACAGCACTCAGAACCACTAGCGCAGGGGTGGTGCTCCCCACAATGGGCTGGACTTTCTATCAATCATTAATTAAAAAACTGCATGACAGGCTTGCCTATAGGAAATCTTATGGAAGGAGATGTTTTCTCAACCTAGAATTTTTCTCTCCTATGAATATAGCTTGTGTTGAGTTGACATAAAGCTAGCCAGAACATAGAGTAATCCTTTTCTAATCATATATTTCTATGATAAAATGTCCTCTCACCATTAGAAAATGTAGGGTTTTTTCTCTTTGGAGGGCCACCACTCAGCTCCCAAATACATATATAGAGATTTATTCTTACATATGAATGCCTGGCCTTAACTTGGCTTGTTTCTAGCCAGCTTTTCTTAACTTAAATTATCCCACCTATCTTTTGCCTCTGGGCAAAAAATACCTTTCTCTGTTCTTTATAATTTTTTTTCCTTCTTACGCAATGGCTGATTGTGTGGCTGGGTGGTTGGCCCCTGGTGTCCTCCTCTCCTCCTTTTCTCACTCCTCCCTCTTCTTCTATTTATTTGATCTGTTTGGCAGCCCCACCTATTCCTCTCTTATGCCTAGCTATTGGCTATTCAGCTCTTTATTAGACCAATCATGCATTCTAGGCAGGCAAAGTAACACAGCTTCATGGAGTTAAACAAATAAGACATAAAAGAATGGAACACATCTTTGCATCATTAAACAAATATCCCATAGCATAAACGAATATAACGCATCTTCTACTTATAATATTCTACAACATAAGAGGAAAAAGGCACACTGTGATTTTAATGTCTCTTCCAAAGTTCTCATGTGAAGCCTGAGCCCCATCACGATGGATGAGGATGTAGATCTTTGAGAAGGAAGAAGTGGGCACTCATGAGTGGGATAAGAAGAAGCTTTTCACTGTTTCCTTCAAATAAGGATACAGGAGAATACATCCCTGAACTAACAAGTGATTTTAATTAGACATTTGATCTACCAGTCACCTTGGCTTTGACATTTTCAGCCTCCACCACCAGTGAACAAGAAGCTTCAGTTGTACATAAATCCCCTGGCCTATGGGGTTTGTCACACGAACCCCAGTGGGATCAGACAGTAAGGGATTCCCATTTCTGACTCTTCTTCTTGGTAATGTCTTAGAGACTTCAGAGAAGGCTAGGGACATGCCAGTCCCACCTTCTTTCTCTTCCCCAAACACCATGGTTCCCCAGAACAGGGTGCCTCCTTCAACTGCTCCTCTGGGGAAATGGTCCGCCATCCTTCTCGTACCAACCTACCCTAGTCCAATTCCGATCCTTCTTCATCTTCCCATCTTAAGTCACACCCAAATTTTGTGTCCTCTCTCTCACTAACTCTGTATCTGTCCCCATTCGTCCCACCCCAATCCTAGTTTCTGATGCCTCATCTCTCCCTGACATTGCTGCTGTCTGCGTTCTCCGCTCTGCCCTCGTGCATCTGATGCTTCAGCAGCCAGGTGATATTTGAAACACAAATCAGATCAGCGCCCCTGCCCCAAGCCCTGTGCAAAAATAGGCAATGGGTTTTTAACCGAATCAATTAAACTCAGAGCTTCAGCTAGGACTGGTGCTTTGCTACCGCGCTCCTGGGCACACTTCTACCTCTCTTCCTTCAGCTCTTCTTTTGTTTGCCACCTCACTTCCATGGATTCTCTTTAAATGTGGCCAGGTTTCTTTACTCTCGCTGCTTTTAGCCTCTCGGAATCTTGTGTGGTTCATTTCCTCTCTATCTTTGGGAATGTCACTTTCAGAGTGTGGCCTTCCCTGAGCTTCCCTAGCCCTTCCGCTGTCACTCTCTGTCCCCTTTCCCATTTAGTTTACGCTTGTAGCAGTTGTCACCAATGCATTGTTTATCTGATGGTCTGTGACTGTCTCTGCATTCAAAAATCTGCTCTGTGAATTTTATTTCTAGTTCTAGTGATCAGGGCAGTGTGCCGTGTCATGGGTTCTACTACATTTTCTTCAAATGAAACACAGAGCCCATGTGACTCCAATCTTGTCCTCCTGTCCACTTTCATTTTCAGAGATGGAGTCTAGAGGAGGTGATGAGTCACTTATGTCCTGCCAAGCTGATTTAGCAGTGAGGATCTAAGTCATAGTTAGTCCTCACCTTGAATATCATCTCTGCACGTACCTCCTCTGGACACCGTTTCCAGTGCACATTATTGTCAGGGACTCCCTTCTCTGCCTCAGCATCCTTTCCATTTCTTTCTTCACAGAACTTGTGTTTATGTATTTATTTCTCTCTAACTTTTGCTACTTTTGCAAAAGCATTTCGTGTCAAAAGCTTTGGGAGGCTGAGAGAGAGAGAGTTTAGTTATTTTACTAAAGTAGACTTCAGTGTGCTTAGGAAGTGGAGGAAGCAAGATGAACACATCTTGGCTGTTGAATCCTAGCAGAACACCAGGCAAGGGACATTTGTTATGGCTCATGGGTGCCAGGCTAAATGCACCTACAACTGAAAGAAGGTGAAGGTGTCGATGAGGTTCTACTGATCACTCACTATGCTGTGTCTCCTTGTCTGTACCGTACTGAAACAAGAATGGAAGAAACCTGTATTTGGAACATCACTGTGACTACGTAAAATTTGTGTTAACTTACAATGCTTGATGTTAAAAAAGAAAAAAAAAAGACTTGCTATTTCCCACCAAAGATCTCTTGATCCCATCCAGTTAGTTAGTCATGTTAACAGCTCTATAAATATTGGCATCAGAGTCTTGTGAGTGCAGACCAGGGTAGCCCTGAGAGCACAGTGGTACAAACATTTCTTCCCACCCATACATTGTTGCCCTGTAGCTTGTTGTGTTGCCTGGGCAGCTGTACCAGATATGTCCCTTGGCAAAGCCAAATGTCCATGTCTTTCCATAAGGACGTAGCAAACTGGGTAGAGCCAATAAATAATAGAACTGAGACCAGATATGGTGCCTTGCAGAGTAAGTACATGGTTGGGCACACTAGACTTTCCCAAAGGGCGGATGCAGAAGTCAGTTAGTTCAGTATGGCAATTCATGTGCCAGCAACTCATCAGCTCTGAGTTTCCCTCTGGCAAGCATGGTCTCTCTAGTTATCGGAACTAGTTCACAGCAGAGAACTGGCCAGACTTTGAGCTCTCACAGAGCTGATATTCCAGGTGGTGGTAGTGATGTGTGTGTGTGTGTGTGTGTGTGTGTGTGTGTGTGTGTGTGTGAGTGTCAGACAGAGGATGGATCAAGCAAGTTAGGAAGGTGGCCAAGGTGCAACTGTCAATGGAGCAGTTGGGGACTGAGAAGCCTGAGCAAAGAGCAGGAGAGAAGCCAGTCCTACTGAGGGAAGGGCATTCTAGGCTGTAGGACAAATGTGTCCAGTAGGGTGAAGGACAACAGGGCTTGGGACTAGAGAACTGAGGGAAGTGAGTCCAGGGGGGCAGGAAATGTGAACTAGACTTTGCAGCATTTGGCAGGAAATCCTGAGAACTGATTCTGACCTGTGGTCTCTAGGCATTTTGCTCCAAAGAGTCATGTGACATGCTTCAAGGATCATGTACAGTGTCTGGACAGACTCTGTCTAGGGGAAGAGAACACTTTCCTCTTGGGAGGAAAGACCTTCATCTCAGTCCCCTAGGTGGTTCATGCTGCTGGGTTGTTCCCAGAAGGCAGCATCAGAACAAGCAAGAAATGCACAGTTTTAGCATCAGTAGAAGGCCTGGCCGGCATGACTTGTTCAACATGATCGTTGCCTAATGAAACAATGTCAACTCCCTTAACTGGAGTGTCTCTTTTTATGACTTAACATTACATTTATTTATTGTGCCTGCGTGGGGGAGGAGTGGCCGTGAATGTCTGGTGTGCAGGACAGTCGGGATGGCAGTGTTCTCCTGCTTGCAAGCTCAGATGAGGGGGGAGATCTGCTTTCAATTACATTTACCCAAAAAAAGTGTGGGAGTGGGTTCTCTCCTTGTACCGTGTAGTTTTTAGAGATGGAGCCCAGGCTGTCAGGCTTGGGGGTTAGCATCTTTACTGGTGGAGCCATCTCACTGGCCCACGTTTTATGACTTTTATAACCGTTTAGTGGCTTACCTCCCAGAATCCTCCCTTGTATTTTTATGAAGGACTGGCAGCCCTGATCCTCCAACACAAAGAGGCCCCCGAGCCCCTGGGACCATGCAATGGAGTAGTTGACTGAAGGGGTACACTATACCCCAATCCGCCATCCTGTTTCCAGTTTTTCTTTCCAATTTAGCTTGGGATCTGAGCTCTCATTGAACTATTCCCATCTGGAGTGACATCACCCATAGCCTTCTAAAATGCCACTCAACAAGTAGCGGGTCCTCAGTACTAGGGAGGTAACTCCTGTCTCCCTGGAGACTCTTCCAGCCTCACCCCCTCCAGGTCTACCCTCCCTCTCACACGGTGTTACTGGACTGAATTTAATCATTTCTTACACTCTCATTGCTGTCTGACCAAGATTTATGAGTTGATAATTGTCTACAGTAAGGCCACGGAGTATCGTTTGTGTTGGGGGCTAACCTTCCTGGTGACATTTAGGATTAGAGGCACAATGAAAAGTGTGAGTTCTACAGCCCCAAACTGGGTGATGTGATCCAGCTCGATTAGTGATCCAGGGCCTTGGATTTCCCAACTGAGGACACGTGAAGCTGGGCACAAAGGACAAGTAGTCTCGAAGGTTCATTTCACAAATTAATTTTTCAGGGCGTCACATCCCTCTGTCGACTCTGGGCGCATTCTGAATGACGTTTTCCAAGCAGAAGGATGACAACAGTTGACACCTCCGAGGCCTTTATCGAATTATTTTTTTCATACCATATAAAAACCTTTTTTTGGGGGGGGTAAATCTAATTGAAGACAGACCTCTCCCCTCATCCGAGCTTGCAAGTAGGAGAGTCCTGTGGATAAGAGAATGAAGTCATGGAAACTTTCCCAGCTTAGCGGCGAGACTTGGTCCCTCACGTCCCTGGAGCCTGGAGCACATGCTAACAGCCCTTCCTTGTGTGTACAAAGCAGACAGAGACAATGCAAAGGAAACATTGCCCAGTCCTCATTGTGAAGCCTCTAGCCAGCCCGAGACATCCATGAGAGATTTGTAGCTCTAGGTTGGGGATACCTAACACTAAGTCACTGAGTCATCGGGACATTTCCTAAAGGAACAGGATTGCTGGCATGGGTCCCATGAAGTGAATCATAAAGTAAGAAAGTCTAATAAATATGAAGCCATGAGAATGCCTTCCTTCATGCAGGCGTCCTTGGCTTACAGATCAAGGTCATTTTATTGTACCAAGCAGTGTACTCAGGACTCTAGAGAAGTCTGTAAAATTCTAAGGAGTCCACAGACTGGACTGTGTCTCCCCAGAAAGGCCAGAGCTGGGCTCTGCTCAGAGAGCTGACTTGAGTCTGGGGTTGGTGTAGGTGCTGCTGGTTTTATCGCAAGAGAAACCAAAGTCACTGTGTTTAGAGGGAGAGATTCGGGAGCAATGACAGTCCTATAAACGGGAAGCTTTGGGTATTAGAATAAGAATGCAGAAACCGGAGTCTTATTATGGCAGGGCTATATTTCTATTTTCTGTTGATATATTCAGAATGCTCTGGTCACCAGGAGAGGTCTCATATGGTTTATAACGCTGGCCCACAGGCAATGTGTGATGGTAACAGCTTTGAAAGTATTATCTGCACCGACGATTTGACCAGGGCCTTGGGAATGTGTGCTTATTCCATTTTGAACAGTTTCCTCGTGGACTGTTGGCCCCTTTCTACAAGTTAAAAGGGCCCAGCACACACACGTACCTGTGTTGCACAGTGGTGATAGCCACAGGTTTCTTCTGAGTTATCACTGTGTTACATTTCCACAGTGAAGCGGACTGCAGCGAGAGGAAGCAGGTGTGAGGGTCTGGATCTTAAATGACCCCCAGTGGCCCACGTGTTAAGGGCTCAGACCCCCAGATGGCACTGCTGAGAGATGGCATAAACTTTAAGGGGTGGGCAATTTCTAGGTTATCCCTTTCTGTTTCTTTCCTTCCTGGCCATGAGATGGGCAGCTCCCACCGTACTCAGCTGTCCTGCTATAGATCCAAACAATGGGACCAACTATACTCAGAAACCTCCAAAGCTATGGTCTAAGTTATACCTCTTCTGTTTCTAGCTCGATTATCACCAGCATTTTGGTACAGCAACGGAACAGCAGCAGACACCGGTCTTAAGAAAGCTCAAGGTCTTCGCTAGCAGTTATTATTCACCAGTAAATGTAAGTAGCATAGCTCTTACCGATATGCACTGCACAGTCCAAACCATCTTCCCTTGTTTGGGACCTCGTCTCTTTTTGTTCAAGACTTGGTTTCAACTTGGTTCTGCTGCGCTTCGTCTTTGTGGAGTCTGCCTGCTGCCCTTTCGGTTTAGTGTCAAGACTTTATTTCTTAAGCGTCTGGCTTCCAGCTCACTGAAAATGTTGGCTTGGCTCCCTCTTACCATTCCAGATGGCTTCAAGCAAGCTCTCAGTTCACATCTGGCTTCTTGAATCACCACCTGGAGTTCCTACTGTGGCGTGGTACACTTCTGACCCTGTGTCCCCGAGATTCCCAACCCAGTCATGCGCGGGCGTGAGTTGCAACTGTCTGAGCTTAGCTGCTAAAAGTGGCAGGAATTTTGTGAAGCTTCTGCTAAGACCCAAGTCACATCATCTGCAATTAAATAAAGAGCCTCCAAACCAGAGTTAGCATCAGCTCCAAACCGTTTCCAATGCTCCTGACTAGAGTATCTCTACCTTGGGTAAGAAGTAATAATATGGTGGCATTACTGGTACCACTTTCCAGTCCATTCTGTGACATCAAGCAGGCACTTGAAATCAGACCAGCAGGGGACATTTATAGCACAGAGCATGGTGGGACTACAAACTCAGGCTTCCTGGCGGAGTGCTTAGCAGCATGTTACTAAAAGACAGCGTTTTCACTGTGGTACTCAGAGGCTGCTCCAACTTGGAGGCTGCTCAAAGTTCTGGTAAACATACCCCTTGCAGTTACTCCCACAGCTTGGTCCCTCGTGGGACCGCCACCGGTTGCAGGCAGAAGATCAGTATCTATTCTTTCTTTGTTGCGAATTCTTCCTTTATCAATACTGCCACACCCCTAGCCTATTTGGTGAATGAAGATAAGGATGTAGGTTTACCAAGAAAGAGGGGACTTTTGGTAACCTCTGTGATCTCACAGTGTGGCAGGTAGAAGCAACGTCCCAGCGAGGCACCAGTTTCCAGCAGGGGTGTGTTCCTCAGGGTACAGAGAGACTCAGTTTCTAAGACATGTCTTGTACTAGGTAGATCCTGTCAGTAATAACTGTCTTTCAAAATAGAGGGTGGGTCTGTCTGCGTGAATGTGCCCACCCATGCAATTGTGCACACAGGAGTGTAGGTAAAGGAGTCATGCATTTGGGGATGATAGACGGGAAGGGACGAGTGAGTGGAGGATGGCTTATGGATACCAAACAGGCCTATAAGGTAGATGTTTGATAGGCAGACTTCGGATGTCAATGCTATCTAAAGCCTTTGCCCGGTGCCCTCTTTGGTATATCTAAGGGTGACTATCAGCCGGTATCACTGGGAACTGTTGGGGAGCCTAGGGAATGATAAATAGTCCTGGGCTTGGCGCATTCATAAATTTCATAAAATGATAACTAGTTAACACTCTCCAAAGGCTCCGAGGAAACAGCCAGTGTGACCCTTCACATACACCACCCGGCTTCACACATTTTATAATTAAACTGCCTTCAAGTGACTTATAACTTGGGATTTTTCCTTTTCCTAATAGACTGCTTTGGCACCTTTTAGGACTTGGCCGTTAACCGGGCTGCCTGTATTTCAGGAACACTCTTGAGTTCTGGAGAATAAAGAGCCATTGCTGAGCTTACGAAAAAGTATATTTCATACAGCACACCAGGGCTACCACTGTGTCCAGCGACTAAGTCACATGGCCCAGTTCATCTCTGTCAGGAGAGTCACAGCCTGAAGTCTGTGACTCTGAGCATCTCAGAATACAGAGATGAGATTGCTCTTCTGCTGGAAAGCCGTGTCCTAGCATGACATCTCAGACAACTGGGACCTGTGGAGCCATGAATCTGATTTTCTTTTAAACAGTTGCCTCCAGCCCGCGGGTGGCTTTATTTCTAAAGTAATTGTTTTATTGTTTTAATTGTGTAGCTCCAGATTGTGGACACATGTCTTCTGACTGTGTGTTTTCTCACTGAAACAGAGCTAGCACTAACTGACCTTAGTGAAAACTGTTCTTTCTTTGCAACACATGGCTAACATGGAGAAACATATCTTAGCATATCTGTAAACAGGGCACTCGAAGAAGTTTATGTGTGAGATAGTCAGCCAGTGCTGTCCTAGCTGGCTGCTACCCGGGAGGATAATTGAGGCTGACCTATATTAAGTAACTTGCCTGTGGTCCCATGTCTCCTAGGTGACTGTGGAAGGCCAGTTTGTTAACACAGATCAAGGCAGGGGTGAGGGAAGAAGAAAGAACATGGATTTGGAGGGGCAAATGAGAAACCCAACCCAGGGCTTCACAAGGAGGGAAACTTTGGGTTGTGTGTGTGTGTGTGTGTGTGTAGAACCCTTTTAATAATAGGGATGTCACAGAGGTGGGTGGTAGATGTTTCATTGGGAAGGAAAGTAACCAGGTTACTAGATCAAACCTGCCACTTAGGGTGGTTGTTTGGGAGAGTCTTCAGGGGAAACCAAGCCAAGTGGGTGAGTTAAACATGGCTGCTATTCACTTTCAGTAATGAAAGAGCGTCCTGTGCATTTTCAGAATTATATCCATTTTCTTTGGCTGGGGCAAGATGGCTTGGGGAGATGAGCTCCAAGTCTGGGCAGGTGGTTAGGGCTAGGGGTCCTAGGCAAGGGTGTTCTGTAATGATGGAGTCTACACAGATATAAGCCCTTAGTCCAGAGCTTGGGACACGCTGCCTGGTGTGACCTGGGCACCAACAGGAATATGGCCACGTTACAAATATGGATTCATCTGCTCTTTGGCAATCGAGAAACTGTTTACCGAATGCCTGTTGTGCCTGGAACTTTGCCAGTCTTGGAGATACGACCCATGGGGCAGACAAAGAGTGATGCCATAAAAAAATGCATTTGGTCTTAGCCAAGAGGCTGAGAAGTGATAGGAACGGCACAGACGACACGACTCTAGGGCTGCTGACACTTGTTTAGGATGAAGCCCCCGTAGACTGTGAGCTCCACGAGGACATGGAGTTTGTGATGGCTGTCTGTGCTCCCCGCTGCAATGCTAGCCATTAGAGCGGTGTGTGCCGCACGGCGTGTGATTATTGTTAGATAAACATACCAGCCACCATTCCAAACAGATACAGATGCAACAGGTCACCTCATTTCACGGCCGCCCTGCGAAGCATCCAGACTGTTCATGTCCCTGGCCCCAAAGAGGCTTATTGATTAGAGATGACTTGCAAAGATGTCTAGGGTGTCTACTTGCAACCACTTCTGTATGCAAAAGAGATGGTGTATTCAAGATGTGCTAGTGGCATCGTTTTTAGGGTACAGTTGGCACTAGGGAAGGTTGCCATGCCTGGTGATATAGGACTTCTGTATCACTATGTTTGGATTTGAACTCCAAGGATGGGGCAGGGCCCCATCAAAAGATGGCCACCTTTGAGACAGAGCGCCGATCTTCAGACTAGGCATGCACCTCGCCATAACAGCCGTTTCATTAGCATTTACCCTGTGTGGTAAAGCTTATGCTAGGAACTGTGGAGAACTGGAAACATGAGTCTGAGTTTGCACTTTCAGAATCTGTGAGGCTCCATATACAGGAGGCAAAAACAATAGAGAGGCCTGGGGCCTGTGGTGAGCCGTTGCAAACCTGAGGGGAACATGCCTCTGCCCTCTCTGTGGTAGTCAAAGGCCTGGCACAAATCACAATATTCTTGAGGGTCACAAGATACACGAACTCCCTTTGTGCTGCTCGAGGAGCCCCTTGTCATCCTAGGGTAGAGTTTTCCTTCTCAAGTCTGCCTTTGTTTGGTAGGTTTTTGGCTCCCAAGAAGGCTTAGATTTAATGAAGTGTCTGGAAGTCCTCAGGGAGAGGCAACTGAAGGGGGCAACTGGACTGTGAATGCCAGGTAAGCCACATGCCTGAAAGACGTGGCAATGGATCTTATCCCATCCACACACTGATTTCCCCACTAAAATGGTCATTGATAAAGGTTGGCCCCTACTGATTTGCTGGGGCTTTTTATGTCATAGGTTCACTTGGAGTTTGCCCTGTGTGGGGAGGCTGCCTCCCCGGACTCCAGTCTTCCTTTGAACAAAGGAGCTCCGTGCATACTCCTTTGTAATCCTAAAAGGCCACAGCTTTAGACTGTGCTGGATGAGGACTCACTGGGGTGTCTTCTTACTGGCTTGTGAACCCTGGGAAGCCCCAGCTGTGCAGAGAACAAGCCGTGGAGTAGCTTGCTTTGGTGCAGAGCGCCGACCCACCAGTCAGCAGGCTGGTGATTGATGGAGGTCTGTGCTCTGGGTTATGTGAGCTTGGGATGTTTTCCAGGGAAAAATCTGGTCATGAGGCAAAGGCTGGCCAGGTTTGAGATAAGTGTGAAAAACACATTACAAAAGGCAACAAACTGAACGTTTCCTGACAAGGGAACCGGCTCTATTTAAGGTGTCTCTGTGTGCCTGGGTCCCTGCAGGGCTGGAAGCTGGGTGTGCGACAGTGTGCGAGCATGGGGAGAGGGTGTGCACAAGTGTTAGACACTAGAGAGGAGAAGAGTCAGAACATAGACGTGGCCGGGGAAGGCAGGATATTAATCATGCTAAAAGCAATCTGGCCCCATGGGATTTATAAGGATCCAACTAAAATCAATGGGAAATTTTATGAGACAATTTTCTTCTTGCTGGCTCTGGGGATTGTTTGAACTTTCATGGAGCTTCGGGCGGGGCTGGCTCAGAGTTCCTCCAGTTCTCACACCTGGGTGTGAGACTATGTCTTTTTCATGTTGGCAGCTTGGAGGTGAGTCATTTGGAAGGCCTGCAACCCCGACCTCCTGACTTCCTGGCTCCTTTGCTCAGAACTCAGGCTGTTTGCTAGCAGTCTGGAGGAGTGGAAGGAGGAAGGGGGTCGGAGGGCCATGACCAGTGTGCTTTGTCTGTGGCGTTCGGATAGATGGGAGAGGACAGCAGATGCACACAGGGCTTTGGTCCTCAAGTGATGCCTGTGGCTCCTCATTTGCCTCAGAATCCTTCTAGATGCTTGATGTGGTGGTTTTCTACCATCTCCCCCATTCTCCCCACCCAGCCAGCCTTCAGTCCAAATGACTGCAGGCTGCTCCTGAAGCCAGTTATCTTTGAAGGGCTCTCTTTATGCTGATGTCCTCTATCAGCTGAACTGCCAGGGAGCAGTTCTCATCTTGTGAGATGTGAGGTCTTGTTGCTTAGATGGGGGTTAATTGTGAACCACTTCACTCGGAAATGGACAGAAAACTTTGACTAGAACTCCAGTAGCCACTCCTGAGCTTTGGGTGATACTAATGTTTGTTAAGCGAGCCTCTTTCCCAATCCTGGTGGTAAATACTGGTGCGGGATGATTGTCTATAATCTGTCAATTATGTTTTAAATAATTGCTGATTGGCTAAGTAGCCAGGCAGGAAGTATAGGTGGGACAACCAGACATGAAGCAGAGGCTGGTCAATGAGAATAGGAGAATTCTGGGAAGGAGGAAGCCCATTCCTTCCCAGTCCTATCCAGACACCCAAGAAACAATGTGACCTGCCCTGCCAAAAAAGGTACTGAGCCATGTGGCTAACGTATACCAGAATAATGGGCTAATGTAAGTTATAAGAGTTAATAAGAAGCCTGAGCTAATGGGCCAATCAATTTATCATTAATATAGACCTCTGTGTGATTTCTTTGGGGCTAAACGCCTGTAGGACCTAGTGGGAGGACAGAAACCAGGCAGGACAGGAAACTCAGTCAACAAAATACCAGGTGAAGCTAACATGTAGTAACCCCAAACTCTAACCCCCCACACAAATAATATAAAATGATATGTACTTCTGTGATTGCTGATATTTATCTGTGCATGGTCTTTAGGGGACCATTTGGCATCAGACATGTGCCAGAAATTCCACTGGTGATTGCTGGTGCTGAGAAAGAGCTCACGTGTGCCTGAAGCATATAGAAGGATAGTCAGTCTAATGGAGCAAAGGTGGTGACTTCTTGATTGTCCCTTAGTAGCCAAAATAAAAAAAAAAAGCTATGGTTTAATAATATGAAATATCACACAGTAGTTAAACAAGATCTACAAGCACTATAGCCGTAATGCTGTATAAAAAAGAAGCAGGCTGCATAACTGCTCATTTTTCATAGCCAAGTTAAAGACACAATCCTTCCCTTTAATGATGCACCCTGTGAAAAACCCCATCCAAATGAAATCAATTACCTTTTCTCTCCCATTGAGCTTTATAACTTTGCAATTTATATCCAGTAATACTTTTACTGGATGGAAGAATTCTGTGAGTTTTCTGACAGTCTTTTGCTGTGTCACAGTGCCTGCCCCCCAATGCTGATTTTATGCCCATATGCCCTTTATGCTCTCTAAGAAAGTAGCTTGTCTGTAAAGCTCTTGCCTGATGTGTGAGGTCTTAGTTTCAATCCCAGTACCATAAAGTAAGTAAATAAGTAAGTAAATAAATAATGTCTTTGCCTCATGTAGTGATCCATGCCCACAATTCCTGTGCTGGGAAGGCAGAGGCAGGAAGATTGCTAAAAACCTCAAGACACAGTGAGCTCTAGCAGAACCAGATCTACATAGCAGGTTTTCTTTTCTTTCCAAACAAACAAGCCAACTAAAAAGGACTTTGTAACTTCATTTGTTTACAGCTGACTTTCTACCCTTCCCTCGCCATCATGCTTGACATGAGCTATGTGGCCATAAACACTCCATCTAGGGCATTATTGCATCTTAGAAATGGGCAACAATATTAATAATTACTTGTGCAGGGAGAAAAAAAAGCATGCATATGTGTTTCCAAACATCTCCAACTATCTTCTTTCCAGAGAGCTTTATTATCTCCATTTCCAATGAGGAATTGACATCAGTGCATTCTGCCAGTGATGTTCCCTTCATCACTGAAGGCAGGGAGGGACAAAAATCCAGAGTCTTGCCTCATGGCCACCTGAAACAGTGAGAGGCTAAGGATTGAAGTCACTTGTCTTTTTGCAATAAGCTGCCTTGCACGCAGCTGCAGAAAGTGGGCTGGCTGAATGACACCACTGGCTGTGCCTGTTCGCTGGAGAAGATGGACACCTTTCTGGGAGTTGGGAGAGCAAGACAGGTGAAGAACCTTAGAGATCCAGGGAGGAGACTGATACCTGGAGAGGGAGAGTGGGTTCGTCTCAACTTTGCAGAATGTATTTGCATATGTGTTAGGTGCCTGGTAATTGCTCAAACTCATCAGAAATGGAGCCAAGGCAGAATGAATGAGGAAATCAGTGGAAAGGCAACTATTGAAATATTGCGACCAAAAGGTCTGCAGTAGATGCCAGGTCTTTTCCTTGTAGAAGGAAGGGCAGAGCTAGGACCAGATTCAGACTTCCAGAATCCCACCCAGCTTCTTCTCAACCTGGCCAGGTCCGTGTGGAGAGGATGGAATCTGGCAGGAGACCATGCCTGCCTACTCTTGCTAGACAGAAGAATACTGTTTTTAGTTTTTCCTGACAGTTTTCTGCTGCGTCACAACAGCCCCATCCGATTTTATGCTCACATGGCCATTACTCTCTATTAGCATACTAATAAATGTTTATGGGATTCTGCTGTATAAATGATAACTTTTACATATTATTAATTAACCTCATACATTACACGGGGAGCTCCTGAGCATTTACTGACTTGTAAAACAGGACAGGGCTGCACAGGAAACCAAGTTGGCAAAGTGGCTCTTTGCTCTATCTGGAGGAGGGGATGCAGCCTCATTTGTAGGATTCTTCACTCAAGCCTCAGAGACACAGACTTTTACAGGGACTTGGTCCCAGCTCTCCTTATCTCTGACAATATTTCAATATTCCAAACTCTCATAGGCTGTTTCTTTGCCTGCAGGCTGAGGATAGCAGTCATAGGTATCCATGGGGGTGCTTGGCCCATGGCAGGTACTCAGAGGACACATAGTGAGTGAAGTTGAACTGATGCTGCGGGTTGATGAGTGGAGAGGGCAAAGAGTCAAAGTTCTATTTAGAGAACAACCGCAAAGGTAGGGAGTTCTAAGAGCGGACAGGATATGTTGGAAGTGTATGAGGAGAAGGCCACTCCCCCCCCCTGCATCCAAAAGGCAGTCTTCTGTTGTAGTTAGGAAGATTCCAAGGCTCTGAGAGTTTAGGGCCAGAAGGAAAGCAGACTCCAATGTTCTCTCTCTGCATCCATCAGTATCTGCATGAATTTGGGTGGTGATAAGAAGAGGGATTGGGCAAAACGGCAGCCTACAGAATGGGAAAAGATCTTCATCAACCCCACATCAGACAGGGATCTGATCCCCAAAATATACAAAGAACTCAAGAAATTTGTCATCAAAAGAACAAATAATTTAATAAGAAAATGGAGCACAGACCTAAACAGAGAACTCTTAAAATGACTGAAAGACACCTAAAGAAATGCTCAACATCCTTAGTCTCAGAGAAATGCAAATCAAAACAACTCTGAGATTTCATCTTACACCTGTAAGAATGGCCAAGATCAAAAAGACTGATTACAACTTATGCTGGAGAGGTTGTGGGGTAAAGGGAACACTTCTGCATTGCTGGTGGGAATGCTAGTTGGTACAGCCCCTTTGGATGTCAGTATGGTCATTTCTCAGAAAATTAGAAAACAATGTTCCTCAATACCCAGTAATCCCACTTTTGGGTATATATCCAAAGGATGCTCAATCGTGCCACAAAGACATGTGCTCAACTATGTTCATAGCAGCATTATTTGTCATAGCCAGAAACTGGAAACAACCTAAATGCCCTTTGACCAGAGAATGGATAAGGAAAATGTGATACATTTACTCAATGGAGTACTACACAGAAGAAAAAAATAACGACATCTTGAATTTTGCAGGTAAATGGATGGAGCTAGAAAACATCATTTTGAGTGAGGTAACCCAGATACAGAAAGCCAATTATCACATATACTCACTTATAAATGGTCTTTAAACAAAGCAAAGAAAACCAGCCCACAAATTATAATACCAAAGAACCTAGATAACAATGACGACCCTAAGAGAGACATACATAGATCAAATCTACATGGGAAGTAGAAAGTAGAAAAAGACAAGATCTCCTGAGTAAATTGGAAGTATGGGGACCTGGGGAGAGGGTTGAAGGGGAAGGGAGAGGTAGGGAGGGAAGCAGAGAAAAATGTAGAGCCCAATAAAAATTAAAAAGGTATTTTATATATTCAAAAAAAGAAGAGGGGTTGGAGAGCACTTCCCATGATAGGAGACTGATTGCTAGAAAAACACTGGTTAGCAGTTATATCTAGTCCCCTTTCCTGGATGCCTATAGCTGAACATCCCTGTGTTTAGTGTTGTGAAAAGATGCGAAGATGCCATGGAAAAGCCCAGACCTGGGAAAGAGGGGACAGGTCCAGACTGTGATTAACATATTATTGATTCTAGCTGAGTGCCTTTGTCCCTTGCATTCCAACTAACTGATATAAAATGAAGCTGTTATATATATTAAGTCACTACCTTTGAGTTAGTTGAGAAAGGGGTCACCTATCTATAGGCACATTCAGGACATTTTGCTTTATTTCAAATTGTTGCGAGGAGAGGCTGCTTGTTTATCCCAGCTGCCCAGCTAGCTTAGCACCAAAATAACTACACAGAAACTATTAATTAAATCACTGTTTGGCCCATTAGCTCTAGTTTCTTATTGGTTAATTTTTACAACTTAATTTAACCCATATCTATTAATCTGTGTATCACCACATGGCAGTGGCTTACCGGGTAAAATTCCCAGTGTCTCTCTCTGGCAGATCCATGGTGTATCTCCAATTCCACCCTTCCAGCGTTCAGTTCTGTCTTCCCTGCCTACCTAAGTTCTGCCCTATCAACAGACCAAAAGCAGTTTCTTTATTAACCAATGAAAGCAACACAAAGAGAGAAGGACCTCCTAAACCATCAAATGAGATATGTTTTCACCTTGTACCCCACAACACTATCAGATGTTTAAGTACAAACCAATCTTTTAGATGTTTTTATTTACTAGTGCCTAGCAAAGTAAGTGCATTGACTCAATATATAGTTGTGAGAGACTAATTATAGACCAGGCATAATGGCAAGTGTTGGGGTGAGGGATAGAAGAGATGTGGCCTTTCCCTACAGGTGTTTTTTCCTACTAGATGAGAGAACTCTAGATGTATCCAGAACAAAATACAGAAAACCAAGACTGGGATTTAGCATCCAAGATAATGTCCTGTGTGTGACCGCTGTCCTGACTGCAGCAGGACACTCCCTATCTGTGTTGCATTCCCCTGTGTTGAAGAAAGAAAGGTGACCATCTCTTTTGATGTTTACCCACTGCTGGTTTTGTGTGTTCAAATGTTTGCGGACATAGTTGGATGGGGGCACACGTTGGTAGTTGAGTCTGGGATTTCACTGCTGACATGGTTTGATAGAAAATATGAATGAAATGATTTAAATCCAAAAGACATGGGGAAGCCCCTGGGGACAAGAAGGTACTTTCCAAGGAGGAAAAAAGTGCCTATCACAATAGAATTGATATTCATTACTGTCAGATCTTTTTATCTGATTCCTGCCTATTGAGCCTCTTTTTAAAGTTAGAAGCTCTCCCTCCCTGTCTGCCTCAGAATATCTCAAGTGCTTCTCGGATGGATTCCATGGAATCCAGATGATCCCTGGATAGCATTTAGAAAAGTATTTGCAGGGGCACCTGAAGCCTCAGCAAGAAATAACAATTTCATGATTATGATATAAGTGGAAAGAAAAGCCACCTGTCTTCAGTGCCCAGCCCAAAATGGTGTCTGCAACAGCAAGGTCAGGAATCTCTACAGAACCCTTTGGTAGCTAAGAGTTTTGAGTGGGCTTTGTGGGAGGCTATGTAAGTGAGGCCTGTGGTTTCTGCATCTAGCATGGGTTTGCTCTGCTTTTTCTAACAGGACCCTCATTCTGAGTCAGGACAACCATACCTCCTTGATTCTCAGTCCTGTTCTGTGTGCGTGTGCGAATGCATGCACATGCACGTGTGCAGGTGCACATATGTTTGAGAGTACCTGTGCATGTGTGTGCATGTGTATGTGAAAACATTGGGTGTTATTCCTCAGGAATTATGTCCACTTTGTGTGTGTGTGAGAGAGAGACAGGGTTTCTCATTGGACTGAAATTTGCAGATAGGTTAGTCTGAGACCCAGGAATTTTCTTGTCTCTGTCTCCCCTTGTGCTGGGATAAAAAATTTGCACTGCCACAAACATGCAGAATGAGGTGGGTTCTTGAGATCAAACTCAAATGCTAAATTCTGTTCTTCCAAATGTCCCAGGTATCGAGTCCTTAAAATAGGCTTAAATCAAAATATGAATTCTATTCAATCCATAGCAATACTCACATAATCTCTTATCTTTCTCCTGCTTGAACCAGTTTTAGACTTTTTCTGTCATTTGCCTGTAACACATTCCTGATATGATATAGTGGGTAATAACTGATGCACATTTTAGAATACATCTGAGTAAATAATAATATTAGACCAATCACTATTCAAAATTAGCAGGGAAGCTTTGTGATTTAGTTTACAAGGAAGAACTACAAGCTCCAGAGAAAATAGCAGATTCACCTGAAGGAACACAGCTAGTAAGTGAAGGGAATAGTATAATGACCCAGGCTTCTGAACATATTGATTGCTAAAGACACAGCTTATCCATACCAGATACATGGGCAAAGGACGTCACCGGTAGTGCTGACTGCTACATGTATTATCTGATGGGATGCTACATCTGCAAGTATGGGCTTATATCCAAAGGCCTGCAACCATGTGCCACAGCCATTGTCTTGGTCCTTTAGGCCTTTGCCATTTCTCACCGAGGTTACTTTAGTATTTATCTAGGTGGTCCTTCTGCCTCCACTCTCATTTACCAGCTCCTCATCTTCCATGCTGCAAAAGAGTAAGTTTTGTAAATGCACTCGATTATGGCATTGTGTGTGTACAGCCTTGTACCAGGTTGAAGCCTTTAGTACAAATACACTCACTTTGTAACCAAGGCATTTTAAGATGTGACTTATGAATATAGCTCTGCAGCCTCCTCCTCCTTGTTCCTTAAGTCACAATGAATGAATGATCTGTGGTTCTCCCAGTGTTGATTCATCCAGCTGCCTTTGTGCATGCCATACTAGCACTGTGGGCTCTGCTTTCCTGTAAATCCCTGTCACCCCTTAGATACTTCCTCAGGGGAACCGTTTTGGAATCTATTCCTTTTTTGGATACTTTTTTTTTCATGTCTGTGTTGCACTCTGGACATAGCATTTATTATACTTTTCATCCTGTAGCACAACTGTGTATTATATGCCGGTGTTTCCTCTGCACGTGGGAAACAGTTGTGTTCCAGGAATTATACGTCAAGGGGTCCAGCAGATGGCCTGACACATGACAATCAGTAAATGTGGTTCATGTGGATGAAGACGAGAGAACAGAGGGAATGACAGGAAGTGAACGTGGCTTTTTCTTGTTCGGCACTTTAAACTACTGTGCAGGTTGTACACTAATTCTTTAATCAAAGTCAGCAAGATACCTGGCTTCAGGTTGAATCTATTACTTTATTTTGCTTGTGTTGCATGGGTGTTTTTAAAAGAAAGATTTCATGGTTCTGAAAAATTAAATTATTTTTCTGTGATCTCAGAAACATGTAAGACATGCGGCTTGATGAATTGCTGGTGGTGGAGAGGGAGTCATGGAGGCTTTATGGGTGACGAGAGCAAAAGTAGGTATTTGGAAGCTGAGAAGTGAAGTCTTTTGGTACCATTGCTGGCTCTGGCCTTGGGCAGGAGGAAGATGTTTTATGTTAAGGATCTAAGAAGAGTGAACTTTGGTTTCCATGCACAGGAAACTTTCCCTCCCAAATGTGTCAAGGTTTGGAATCTCATGATGTGTGACAGTTAGACAGGAGTCGCATTCCCAAGGACCCTATCTCAAACTTGTCGTGGAAACTCCCAAGGGGGATCCTTTTGCTGAACCTTGTTATTCTTTTTCTAATTATGGTGCCCAAGTGTTGTTTCTGGTGAGTAATGGCATGCGTATGCCGAGCACAATTTTTGTATGCCGTAATCATAGTGTTGTGAAACTAAACCTCAATTACCATCTCCTACACATCAGTAGAAAATGTAGCTACAATCTCTGATTTGAGATATCTTGTGTCTTACAGGAGGAACTTTATAGTACTTGGCTGAGCTTTTGGCAAATTTATTTATTGATTAGGATATCCTGATGGGGCATCTGTCCATCTATCCATCCATCCTCCCATCCATCCTTTAATCCACAGTAATTTTCTGAAATTCCATGTTTTTTTTTCATGTAGTTCACAGAGGTAATGAGGATTGATTACTGAAGCTGGGATGGGAGGCCAGGGAAGGAACGTCGTGTTGGAGGGGTAGAAGGTGAATGGAAGAATGGGGTGTGAATTAGCTAGGTTGGAAGATGGAAGGAAGAAGCAAATGGCAAATGGAATAGTGATGGCCAGGATCTAAGTACCCACACAGATGCAGTGTACAGGTATGAGAACACATGGTGACTCCAGGAATGAAAGCAGCTTGAACCAGGTACCACTTAGTACCTTTCTTGTGACAGGTTTCTCTACAGGGATCTTCTGGTGTGAGCTTTGCTGCATGGCTCCTACAGAGGAGGTCTGGTATCATGGAAATTACTAGTCATTAGTTAGAGTGGACATTTCAAAATTGCTGTTGAAGATGGCAGAGACCAGGGACTACACTGATTAGCTTATATGTGCCAGAAGCATTATATTAAAGTCCAGTGTGATATTCTATGTTCTGCTGCAAGGAGAACCCACTTAGAGATAAAGATTCAGGAATGGAATCCCTGAACAGAATAACAAAAGAATATAGCCAGCTTTGGGGAATGAAAACACTTACAGTCTTTCCGTTGTGCCATAGCAAAAGAGAGGCTTTCCCTTTTACAAATGGCTTCAAAAATGAGGATCTCCTTCTTTCCCCCAGAAGATACTGGAAACAGAGCTTTGTCGTGTACTCTGTGGCTACTGGGAGTCTCTTTTGAAATAAAGCTCCCCAGAGGGGAGGCCGAGTACAAAGTGGCTACCAAGGAGTCATTCACTGTGGTGCTTTGACCAACTTTCCAGTTCCATCTAAAACCTTCCCTCCTTTGCCCGGCCTTCCTCAGTACTACAGCCTGCCCATCCTGCAGCTCTGTTAGTTAGAAGCCACTGTGATCAGAGTATGGTCAATGATCAATAGTATCTGCCCCAGAGAAAGCTATATTGTTGCTAGATGCGGCTATTTCACCAGGTCTTAAATATGTCTTTGTCCCTGTAGAGCTCCCTGCTTTGCTTACAAGTACCTGGAGGCCAGAAACACTGCCATGTTAAAATGTGAACTCCTTCTTTCTCTCCAGTACCTAGCAGAGTAGACACACTAAAGGCTCACATCATTTATTTTCTCATTGGATGTAAGAGGTCTTGCAATATTTTCTGAACTAGAAAATTTGATAGAAACTTGAATTGCTTTGTAGAGGTATTTTTATTCATCACTCATGGTAGAATACAAAAACATTATTATGTTATAACAATCAAAACAACTCTCATCAAGAGGCCAGATCCATTTCCCTCCAATCTGTGCTTGCTTTGTGATTATTATTATTATTTTATGATCATTTGAATTCGGGGGGGAATGATGTTGTATGAGATATGCCTTCAGGTCTGGAGGGCCCAGCAAAAGAAATGCTTAGCTGAGACCTCGCCAGTTGTGAGCTCATAGAACTGTGACCCTAAAGAACAATGTTATTATAGATAACAGTTTGGGGATAACTTGTTAGGTATCAAATGCTGGTGGATATCCAGGGAATATGCCGTGTCTTAGTTATCATGCAAGCCCACGGGATGCTACTTTATGAAGAGGAAAAAAGGGGTCAAAGGTAAAGTGATGAGGGATTGCACTTTGGGTTTTTATGAGCTGTCATAGCAAGCATCTTTCAGGAAATGTCTCAGCAGACACTGGGGCATCAGAGGACAAAGAGGTGTGTGCTGGAAGATGTCAGGAAAAGTTCAGAGCATGAGTTCCCTGCAGTGGGCTCTGGGTTCCCTGTATTCACGATGAGATGAGGTACGACGGACATTTACAAGGAAGGAAACAGTAATGATCATAAAATTCACTGGGCACTTCTTATGTACCAGAAGCTGTTTTGGGTCTCCAATCCTGAGAAAAGTCCTGGGCAGTTCCAGAAGAAATCAAATAGAGCACAAAACACCTAAGTGATGTGTTCAACTACAAGGGGAAGTACCGATTAAGTAAATGGCTCATCCAGTAGAGCGTCAGACCCGCCACACCTTTTCCTGCTTCTCAACAGACTGATCAGGCACTTGGTTGTTACTGGAAATTGGTGGAAGCCTTGCAGCAACCACCTGTGGCCTCAGATGCTGACTTAGCCCACTTTGTCACATGACAGTGGCATTTCCAGCTTGAAAAGAACAGGAAGGGTCCTATGCGACCTGCTCTGTGAGGACATCATTTGGCTTATCAAGAAGTCTACAAGCAGCTTTTGTAGAAGGTGAAGAAAGAACCTTGAGCAGAGATCTCCAGAGACCCTCATGAGGTATGGCCATCCAGGCTAAATTCAGGATGGTACCTTTCATTTTCCTAATAATGCTACACACTGCCTCTCCTGTACTGATTGGATAGGATTCCCTGAGCAGCATGTGGGATCCACCTACTGCTGAGAAGGCCGAGACTAAGAAGTCAACAATCATGTCGGTGTTGAAACAGGTCTACGTCATTTCCACTCCCACATTCTCAAACTAGTCATGAATGAGAACTCACGGACACAAGAGCACTTCCTGTGTTTGAGGCACGAGGTGTAGCGAAGAGGTAGCCGTGTCTTATTCACAGTGGCAAGGTGTGTGTTGACAGTGCTTACGGGAGCCACACTGAATGCTTAGCGCAGTCCATCTAATTCTCTTAACAGCCCGGTGAGGGGCATGCACTCAGTGTTCTCGGGCTATGCATGGGAAGATGGAGGAATCCAATAGCTTTCTAAAGCTTTTTCTAGGGCTTTTACCACCACAGTGTGCAGCCTCTGTGTTCTGGGTAGCACTGCCTCCGTGCTGGGGAGAGAAATGAGAGCTACATAATGAGGGCAGCTCTTACTGCCTGTGTATTCAAAGTGGTTTGACCTCGAGCAAGCTAATTAAATTTTCTGCATCAATTTTTTATCTGTTAAATGGGAGTTTTGATGTCACCTCCTTCATAGTTAAAGGGAGGTTGTTGTACGAGTTAATTGGCTGTGTGTGTGCAGGTGTGTTGCCTCAAACAATCTCTCCTCATACATTTAGTACGACTGGAGGGTTTGTTATTATCCTATTCTAAGGGGCCAGCATGAGCAAATCTGCAGGTGTGTAGCGCAAGCAAGTGCTGAGGGTCCTCAGAAGAAAGGAGGATTCCCTTTCAGTGGAGATGATTAGGCTGGCTTCAGCGGGGAAGCGAGGTGTAAGCTGAGACTCAAAGGATACTGTCACAGAATGGAGGTGGAGGGGACTTCAGCATCTGTGGAATTGCGTGACTCTATCTCCTAGAGGAAATCTCATCTCATGGGGTTGGGCAGCCTCTTCATGTTCAGCTGCTTGGGGAAAGGCTTTAACTGTAAACCAAGCCTCCTTCTTTCTCTTCCTGCTCTCTTTAAGTCCTGTCCCGCTGCATGTCTGCTGACGTCATTCAAAGCTAGCTACATCAGAGACTACTTATTTCCTCAGCCGGCTCATCTGTGGTCTGCCCCTGTGGCACACCCTCCAGATGCTGCCTCGGATGCTGGCTTTTCTCTGCCATCTTTTCGGGAGTGATGCAACTGAACCATGCATTTCCCCGTAATAAGAAAAAAAATCTCTACACAAATAAGGGACTTGCCAATCTATAGACAGTCTCCGGATAGAACCATTGATTTGGAGCTGTCAGGGGCTCAGTAAACATTAATCTGCACAGCAAGCCTGGAAGTCAGTTCTGTTATTATTCTCCATAGGGAAATGCCGAAAGCCTGTGTTGGAGCTCTTTTAGCACCGGTAGCTTTGTAAAACATCATGGTAGATAGAGATAGA
Organism: Microtus pennsylvanicus; assembly: GCF_037038515.1. Classification (NCBI taxonomy): domain Eukaryota; kingdom Metazoa; phylum Chordata; class Mammalia; order Rodentia; family Cricetidae; genus Microtus; species Microtus pennsylvanicus. The sequence continues at coordinate 33,989,543 of NC_134591.1, read as the reverse complement.
AGCTCAGCAATGGTCTAAGAGATTGCAAAGCCTACAGACAGAAGGTTGGCTGGCTGGTGGCTGGACCATACCCAGGCAAACTGAGAGAAGTTCTCTTGGGTCTGTGGCAAGAGTGCTGTGACTGGATGGTGATGCTTGTCTTAGACAGAGATGGGTGCTGCCCCTGTCTTCCTCTCTCTGGAGAGCTGGCGTCCAGCTTGGTGCTGTCAGGAGGATTCAGTTCCCACAGAGAGAAGCAAGAGCAGATCGCTGTGCTCTATTCTTTCACGCACTCCTTTGTCCATTTGTCTGTCTTCTGTTTGTCTGTCGTTCAGTTTCCTGCCCAGCTCTCACGCCATCCATAAGCCTTTTCTGGGACATGTTCTGTGTAATAGAACATGGCAAGGGGATTCCTATTTATTTGATCCCCTGTGATTTGAGGGGGGGCCTTCCCAAGGAACACTTTGGAATGGTATGGAGTAATGAGGGATGCAGAAAGGTTTTTCTCAGAGACAGGGACTGAGGAAGACGGTTCAGGGAGTCTCGGGCAGGCTGTCCTAACTGCTGCTTCTGTGCCTGCAAATGAGTGCCCAGCTGGCCCGCTGGCCACTGGCACGATCTTTTTGTGTGGTAACCGGTGGGACCACATATGTGCCTCTCCCTCATGCAGCCTCCTCATTGGCTCCTTCCAAGCTGGAGGTTCTTTCACGGTGTGGTCTGCCAAGCATGCTGAGATGCCCTGGGTCTATGCACAGGACTGTTCTGCATAGGGAAGTTCAGGTCAGGTTGGACCTCTCCCCCACTCCGTGTGTGTGTGTGTGTGTGTGTGTGTGTGTGTGTGTGTGTGTAAGTGCGCGCGCAGAAGGAAGCCCTTTCTGTTCTGCACATGAACTGTTTTCTAGGGTAAGGAACAGAGCAGCTCTGTGTGCTCCATAGGATGCTCACTGGTAGGGAAAGCCCAGTCACATGCTACAAAGTTTTCAAGTTCAATCCCTAGACACAGTGTGCTGCAGTTGGAAATCACAAGGGAGGGGGGAGGACCCAGAGAAAATGGAGAAAGTGAACCCTGAGCAGAAAGGGCAGCAATGAGCTGATTTTTCATGTCAGATTTTAAAGATCTCGTCCTTCCTGTTTTTACATATATAATTGGTAAGGTTCATGTTTCACTTCTAGATTTTTTTTTTGCAATTTATTGTAGCTTTTCATCTAATGTATGTGTCAGAGGCAGGGGTTTGCCAGTGCCCTGCTCTCCTAAGGTTCACTTCTGAGAGCTGCCTGCACTTCACTGGCCACAGAAGAGTACCTGACATTCAGGCTAGTGTCTTGGATATAATTGAATTGCTGGGATATGTTAAACATCGCAGGGCTTTAAGCCGAGGGTAATTTAATGATGTGGCCTTTAGGATTGTTAATTAGCACTGTCTGTATGAGCATGTAACAATAACACCACCTACTGTAAAGCGAACGTTCTGCACTCAGAACACTCCTTTCTTTAGGGCTTCCTGCAGAGAAGCGCTCATTAACTCCTTTGGTGACAAAGCCTTTTCCCTTTGGGAATTCTCGCTCTCTCTCAGCTCCCATTCTTTTTCTGTGTGAAGCCACGATGCAGCTGGCAGGCAGGAGCAGACAGAGAATTGCTGCTCAGGCCTGTGGTAGCAATGACTTGGATGGGCCTTCTCTGCCCAGCTGCTGGGATGCTGCAGTCCAGGAAGCAGAGAGGCTGAGGGAGGATGTGGACAGAGTCAAGAAAGGATACGGAGAAACTGCGACCCTGTATACTGTTGGTAAGAATTCAAATGGTGTGGAAGTACCACAAAAATGAAAAAAGAACTCCCATGGGATCCATCACTTTTGACTGCTTATCCAAAAGGGTTGACTGAATCAGGATATCAGAGCGATAACAACCCTCCTTAGTTCACTACTATTACAAGTGGGAAAGATGCAGAAACATTGTGTCCCCTGATGGATAAGTAGAAAAGAATAGATGGCATTGCATGCAATGAAATCCCATCTAGCCTTTAAAAGGCAGGCAGTTGTGCGCTGACATGGATTCATCCTGAAAACTTAAGTGAAATGAACCTGGCACAGAATGAGAACTATTGCCCAATTCCACTCTTAAATATCTGAACATCAAATTCTGGGAATCCAACAGTTGAATGGTAGTTGCCACAAACAGTTGAGCAACAGAGAAGATGGCAAGGTGCTAGTTCAATAGCATCACTATTCAGATGAAAGGGTTCTAGAGGTCAGCTATGTACCACTGTGCCTATGCTCCATGATAATGTGTTTTACACCTCAAATGCACTTAGGATAGGACATGTCCCATGTCAAAGGTTCTTAGTGCAGTTAAACACACACACACACACACACACACACACACACACACACACACACACACACCATTGGGATTAGATCATTGAAAGACAAGATGCTGACTTCCACTCTGTTTGCCCAGTTGGAAGAAATGGTCCATGGCTGTTTGGTGAGCCCGGGGGCTCAGCTGAACTGTGAGTTTGGAAGACGCCTGTGTGTGGCTGCATGTTACTAGTTTTGGGGAAGCTGCAGCTGTTGATCAGATGGGGGTACTCACTCTCCTTTTTTCATTTCTGTTCATACAGGCAAGGACTTTTAGAATCACTTACCTTTCTCTTTAGTAGCAAGTATCTATTTTTGAAGTTACATTCTTCAGAGAAAAATGTCAGCTATATTTAAATATTTGGATATTAGACTATGTCTTGTACTGTGTTCAGCCCAACCATCCCATGACAAAGCTTTAGGTCATGGCATAACTGTGAGGTTTCTACTGTGGCCATCTCAGCTTCTCCCACCCTCCTCTCTGGTCTTGCTTTGGTTGCTTGCAATTTCACCTGGCCTCTAGTTTAGAGATTGCATCGTGGCCTCGACTTTACTGACTGTCTGTAGCCCACCCCTGCCAAAGTCAGAGGTGCCTTTCAAATACTTCACAGTGCAGAGCCTGTTGACTGAGCTGGAACTCAGACCAGCTCCCTCTTCCTGTGCCAGCTCTTTGGCCCATTTTCTCCTAACCTGTCCAGCTGGCCCCTTTCATGGCCCTGCCTGGCCATCTCCCCGCTCTTGCACAGGTGCATCTGCCCAGTGCTGTCTGCTGCCCACACTTATGCCCTGATGCCGCTGCACTGTCTGATTGTACGGCTTGTTTTATTATTTTTATTTTTCTGCAACCTGCTTTCTGTTTCTTCTTTATTAGTGTCCCTTGTTTTTGCTGAGAACAGCCATCCAGCACTTTCTACTTTTGCAGCCCCTCCCCAGAAGACCCTTCCTCCCTTCAGCTGCAGTCCCCCTCCTCTTACCCGTTGGCCTCTCCTACCTTGCCTCCTGCTCCCACGTGTGCCCCAGCTCCCCCGTGACTATCTTTGACTTCTGTCCTCATCATTATTTGTCCCGAAGTGTTACACTCCCTCTGTTCTTTCAACAAAATACTATTCCCTTGGCAGTGCCTTCCGTGGCAAACCCTGCACCCGCTGAGTTGGGTGTGCTTGCTTTTTCAGGGTATCTTCTAGGAGCTATCAGTAAAGCTTTTATCCTCCTAACTGCCATGGATCTAGTCCGATTTTTATCCCAGATCATAACAGTATCTGGTCTGTACAAAGAATTCAAGTTTATTTTCATACAAATGAGCAGGTGAATTGGGAAGCTGAGACAGGAACTAGATTTTGTTCATCTCCCAGAGGCCAGACCACTAGTCTTCCTGTTAAAGATCTGGATGAGCACTCCTGTCTGTCTTTTGGGCTGTAATTATCATTTTCTATCATTGGCTTTACTTATCTGAGTAAGTCTTGCCATTCCCGTCATGCTGCAGCTTCCTCTAGACGCTGTCCACTTCCACGCCAACCGTCTCCCTGAACACTCATTCTCACAAGGCTCGCGTGTTGTTTTACAAAGATTTATTTGTATGGAAAAGTTGTAAGTTACCTTTAAACTTCTTTGTTCAAGAGCAAGCTATTTATATTAGTGAACTAAGCTGATCTTAGTATTTTGTCACAGATATGCCTATTAACATGCATGGAAATTTGCTGAATTGTAATATTCATGAAACAAAGATGTCAGTTTGGTCCCAGTGTTTTTCCCAACAGGATGGTGGACAAGGATGGGGTTAAACAAATACTTTCTGATGAAATACAGACATCCTGTATTCTGCCTTCAGGAAATAGGTGAACTCAACTGGCTAAGGACAGTTATTGTATCACTTTCTCCCCCCAACTTTCTCAAAGTGAAAAAAAAAACATCTTTTCCCTGAAAGTAACTAATCACAAGGTTAAAGACTCAGGGCCTTCCTTCAATCATTTAGTGAATAAAATTCTGTCTGGTTTTGTCTAGAGCTAGATTTAAAACGAGTAGGGGTAGGAGGAGGAGAAGACAACAAAGACATAGACAAAGACGAAGATGAAGAATATGGGTCTCTGACACGGCGCTTGGGTTTTCTAAGTCCCTAGCTCAAGCTGACAGCCATGGTACTTCTGTGAACACACTTTTAACTAGGTGGCATCTGGTGCCTCTCAATGCAAATACATTCCTACACAGGAGAGTGGCTCTTCTGTGGTGACTGAGTGGGCAATGTCTGTCAGATCAATTATGAACGAGACTCATCTTCTCTAAGGTTCCCCCACATATCTTTTCTCTCCTGAGAATTCACCTTGTATTCAACCTTCTGTCTCTGGGAGTCGGGCCTGCAGACAGTTGCCTGCCCCCAGCTGTTTCCCTCCTGAGGGCCTGGAGTAAAGGAACATTTCCCTGCCAGGTTTACATTTCCCTTCTGACGGGTCTTCTCTCATTTCCAAACTGGACATCTAAGCATGGTGCTAGTGGGTAGACCTTCCTATTTCTACTGACATACCGTGAGGACTCTTAGATGGTTGGTTGCTTTGACATTTGTGCAGTGAGTGGAGCCCATTGCCTGCCCCCAGCTGTCAATGTAGTCTAGTCTGCCTCATCTTGTGCTTTTTTTTTTTTTCTGAGGTCACTGCTTCTCTGACCACAGGGAACAAGGCAAGGTCATAATATATGAAAAGAAGGGAGATTTCTGTAGGTGGGCTTCCTGTAAACACTGACTTGGGAGCTGCATCGCTTCCTTGAAGGCATGATTGGTACAACATTTTGAGACCCTCTCTTGGGTGTTTTAGAGATGAGACCTGGCATTCTGTTACTGAAGTCAAGTTCTCAGTATCTAATGGGCAGAGACAGAGTATAATGAGATCAGTTGGCAGGGGCGTCATCTGGGGTACCCAGGAAGCATAGGTCTTGTTCATTTGCAAAAGTGCAAGGTGACAAGAGGTCAGGCTTCTCTCAAGGCATGTTCAGGATGTGGCCTCTCCTTTCAAATCTGCCCGGACCCGTGGCAGCCAGCAATGTTGTTGCAGCCTTGCTCCTCCATGGCCATTCTTAGCAATCGTACATCTTCTCTTGTCCCACCAAAGCACAGCCACGACTATATTTTTAAAAACGCAATTCATGAAAACGTTTAAAGCCTTCTTAGTTTTGCCTGATGACCTGCTGCTGTTCCTTCCAGAGCTCTGACACTTACTGGTTGTGGTAGTCACCTCTTTGTGACACAAACACCAAATCCATGCCTTACTATTGCTGCCCTTGCAGTTTCCTGTTGAGAATGCGTTTCAGCCAAGCCTTTGCATACTGGAACCTTTCACTATTTATTTTTAGTGCTGTGATTCTCTCCATCAGAAGACTTCTATTTATAAACTTGGGGCCTCATCTATTATTTTCTACTGCTCCTACAAGCATAGTAGCCCTATGTAACAACCTTTTTGCTCAGCATTGTGTCCCTCTGGCTTAGAAATGCTAAGTTAAAGCAGGGGCTTAGCAGGTACTCACTAAGGATTGGAAGGATGGAAACAGTCTCTCTCCCTCTCTCTCTCTTTCTCTTACTCTCTGTGTGTGTGTGTGTGTTGAAGGCACTATGATTTTTGTTACTTTTTCTTTAAGTGGGTTTAAACTTAGCATCTGGAATCTGATAACACATTCAGGGTCCCACGTTACCCTTTTTTTTTGTGAGCTGAGCAAACCCTTGTCTAACTTCTAAGCCTCCAGTGATTCATCTCTATAACGGACATAATGACAGAAGGGTCAACTCCTAACTAAGTTGGGTGAGAAAACAGAATGATATAATATTTGATTGTCACAACCACAAAGCAATTGCTTAAGAAAAACAACTTTGCCAGCTTATACAAGGAAGAGTGGATTCATACCAAAGCCTCCAGAGGAAAAATCAGTACGGGCTCACAGATCCTACTTCGAAGAGAAACATCTTTAAAATCTAGGCCCGGTGCTGGCAACAGTCCTCTTGAGAAGTACCCTTCCTTGAGATGTAGAGACAATTGTACACCTGTTATTGGCCTCAGCAGACAATGAGAAGGAGTCTGCAGGGCAAAGCTCAAGCAGGCCCAGTGCCTGCATCCAGTACGCTGTCTGGCTTGGACCCTGGCTTTTGGGATGGGTGGTGGGGTTTAAAGAGCAGGGAGGAAGAGGCCAAGGAAACAACCTGGCAATGAGTAGAAATTCATTTCTAAGGCTTTGTTGAGCCCTGCAGGCCCAAGGCTGTCTCTTTTAGCTTCCTCTTACTTGCTTTCCTGTTTGGTTGGCAGGCTCCAGGCTGAGCCCACTCCGTGGCCCCTTGCTGGTGGGTCAGTGTGCTTTATTTCCCCTCTAATGAAAAGCATTTGTGTCTAGTAAATCTTTCCTTTGCTCTTATTAAAACACTTGGTGCTGGTTATTGAGGTCTGTTCCAAGCTAGGTGAGAATCAATAAGGTGATCCACTTAATCATTTCAGCAATCAACAAGCTATTCTCTTAGTTTGCACTCTGGCCAAAGCCCACAGAAATTCAAAGGCTTATCAGGTCCTCATAACCCACAGAATCACGAGGAGACCGCCTCTTCATTTTCCTTCTTCCTGTGCCCCTCAGGGAGCCCCAAGTCCTCTGAAAAGCCCTACTGTCTGCTTGGCCTTAGGGCTGTGCTTGGCAAGATGGTGACCAACCCTAGGTTTCTGGAACATTCTTTTTGAAAGGAAAGCATACTTTTTTTGGCCAGGGGCAGTCAATACTTGATTATAAGTGCTTTTGTCTTGGCTATTGAGTTTTTGTATATTCCGTGCACCTGCTTGGACAATTACCCGTCCCTCTAGGTTCAAGGCTCTCCAACATCAAGATTCAAATTCTAACAAGTGCAATTTGTTCGAAACAAGTTGTATATTTTGTGAAGAGTTAGAAGAGTTAAAATGTTCCCAATAAATGAAATAAAAAAATGTGTAAGGAGATAGTTTTTTTTTCTGATTTGGTTATTCCATACTATGTATATATTGAGTGATTTCACTGTTCCCCAGAAATATATGCACTACCATTATATGTAACAGTATCTATTTCCAAATAGACATATTGATTGTCTAAAACACAAGAATTAAAAGATACTCAAATTCTGTTTTTCCCAGGAAGCATCCTGTGGCACCTAGAGGGGTCAGGGGTCCTTGTGCTGGTTTGAACAGAGACACCATACTTCCACCCTTCCCTGTTTTCCAGCTGAGAGTTCCCTAAGGTCTGGGTCTGTGGCTTAATCATCTGAATTATCAGGACCACCCTGCTACCTAGCACACAGAAATGACTCCCATGTACTTACTGAAAGGAAGGGATGGAAAGAAAGAAGAAGGGAGAGAGGAAGGAAGGGAAGGAGAAAGGGCGACAGGAAAGGAGGGAGGGAGGAAAGAGATAAGGGAGAAGGAAAGAAAATAATTATTTCATCTAGTCCTGGATGTCAGTGTGGATTTTAATCTTGACATGGCCTGTAATTTCTGGGCATCTTTAACCAGTTTCTGGCCTCAATTTCCTTTTCTTTCCACAAAGTATTTTAATCCTCTAATTCCTCTTGGCTCACACATTTCATACCCGCATGCCTCTAAGTCCATGGCTCCCAATTCTTTGATATCCAAAGTCACTGTAGGTAAATATATATTTAGAAAGCTCTCATTTTAAACATGAACCAAATGTCCCAGTATTAGAAGTGACTTCATCCAGTTTGAAAAACATGCCTAACTGCAATAACAAGATGAAATAAAAGGAAAATAATCTATGGTAAAATCTTAGGTATTCATTTCACAAAAGTGAGGTGAGTACCCAGCTAGAAGACACAATGGAGGAATCAGATACTTGTGAACTTCTCCTAGTCACTTTGAAGTAGGTCTCAGCTGCAAATGCATTCTGAAGCAGGTGTCTCCTATAGTGTGGGAACTGGGGTCACCACCGGCATACTTGTACTGTATGTAAGTTTTGTTGTTTATATAACTGGTTTCATGTTACTTATTACAATTTTAAAGTAGCCCCATGTAGCCTTTCTAGAGCCAACATAACGGTCACATTGCTGGAATATTCAGGGTGTATAAAACAAGGCAGAATTTAAGCACTGATAATAACAACAGGCATTTCACCTGGAAAACTATCTGGTAAACATTCAAAAGTCCTCTGCGAAGCAGGACAGTATGCTATCTGTAATTCAGCTTTATCCCTGGCATTGAGTATCTGGGGAATCCATACTGTCTACCAACCATATACCATCAGGGCATTCAATCATTGAACCAACAGACACCTTCCCACCTAGCACATGTTTGAAATGCTGTCTACAGTTTGTTACCATTTCTGCCAGGAACTAGTGCCTCTGCAGTTCAAACTGTTAGAATGCTGAAGGCAGCAGCGCAGTATCTCAGAGCTCCCCACGCACAGAGGGGTCCTGTCCTTCCAAGCTCTAGTGCTGCTGTCTTGAATTTCCTCATTGTTTTTGCATTTTCATTTTACTCCAGATGCTGTGAATTCTGTTGTCAGTCTTGGCTGTGTATTGGGATATATATGCTGTATTCTTAAGCATCTAAGAGATGCTTTTTGCCTAAATGCCAACTAAGTTCTGCACACCAATGCTTTATTTTATTAGCTAGTATATTACCAACTTTTTTGATTATGGATTGAGCAACTTGTGTATTTGTTAATTGCTTTATTTATATATATTATACATTATATATATTTTATATGTTATTTATACTATATTTATAAATATAGAATATTTATTTTATACTCTGGACTTGAAAGGTCCACATTCAAGTTCAGAAAGAGTTCATCAAATTTTGCATCCTCTTGTTTTACCATGAATTATTAATATTATTTTGCCACTAATAATAATTGTTAATTCTGTATAGAATAACTGACTTAAAAAACATACACTGCTGGGGTCAGACCCCAGCTAAGACCCTAAGCAATAGTGGAGAGGATTCCTGAACTGGCTTTGCCCTGTAGTAAGATTAATGACTTTCTTAAATGTCATCATAGAACCGATGTCCAACAACTGATGGAAGCAGAGGCAGAGAACCATAGTAGAGCATTGGGCTGCGCTCCCAAAGTCCATTCGAAGAGAGGGAGGAGTGCGAACAAAGAGGTCAAGACCATGATGGGGATACCCAATGAAACACCTGACCTGAACTAATGGGAGTCCACTAACTCCGGTCTGACAGCGAGGGAACCAGCACAGGAGCAAGCTAGGCTCTCTGAATGTGGCTGACAGTTGAATGACCGGAGCAGACTGAGGGCCACTGGCAGTGAGACCAGGATTTATTCCTACTGCTTGTTCTGGCTTTTTGAAACCCATTCTCTCTGGAGGGATACCTTGCTCTGCCTAGACATAGTGGGAACGGTCTTGGTCTTGCCTGAAAGCAATGTGCTAGACTTTGTTAACTCCCCAGGGGAAGCCTTATCTTCTCTGAGGAGTGGATGGGGGATAGAATGGGGGGTGAGAAGGGGAGAAGGTGAAGGGAGCGGGAGGAGGGGAGGGAGTGGGAAATGAATTTGGCATATAAAATTAGAGAATCATTTTTTTAAAAAAATAAATTACGAGAAAAAATATATATTTAAAGAAAAAAGATACACTGCATTTGGCAGTAATAAAACCCTGTCATAACCCACTATCAAATGGAGGCTTTGCTTCTGGTGTTATTTCAACATCTGTGAAGAAAGGTGCTTTTCTTTTTCTCCCAGCTATTCATTCAGAATGTGAAATCCTTGAAGAGATGCGAATTTCCCACCCAAGGTTTCCATCAAGAATCGATCAAACAAAGTTGAAAAACCTGTATCTGTATTGAATGTGTGCAGACTTTGCCTGGTTATTATTCCCAACACAATACAGACTACCAGATATTTGCACATCATTGGCCATGGAAGTTGTTTTAGTAATTGTTAGTAATCTAGAGATTATTATAGTGAACAGGAGGGTGTGTGTAGGTTATATAAAATTCATATCCGTCTATGAAAGGAACTTGAGTATCTGTGGATTTTGATATTTTGGTGATGGAGTTCTGGACCTATTACTTCCACACATGAAGGGAAACTATTTGGCTTCCTGTGAAATATATACCAAAAAAAAGCAATTGCATTCAGAAAAAAAACACCTACCGGTTATTTAGGCTCACTCATGAAGGAGTTGTACCAAATTAAGAGAAAGGTGTAAAATTCATGTAATCACAAATCATGGAAGTTTTAGGGACTCAGATTGATTTTTAAAATTATTCAGGACTTAGATCTGCTTCAACAAGATTGATGAGTTATTAAGATGAAGAATTTTGGATACTTCTGATATATACAAGAGAAATATGTGTGTCCTAAGCTAAGAGCATTAAAAAAAATTAAGCAAACTGTATATATTCTAACTGCAAGTAACTTTTACCTGACCATTAAATCAGGGCATGATAGTATGCCTTCTAACACTTAATTTAGTTTAATTGTATTTTTTAGGAACATTTTCTGAAAAGATGCCATTTACTATTTACTACTATTCAGTTTTCACGAATTCAGTGCAATCATAAGCAATAGCCAAACTAAACCCCACAGGGACTAAGTTTTAAAACTACTATAAATGGAATCCGCTGGGATACAGTTAATTGGTTCAGACAGTATTGTGCTTGGAAGGAAGACAAAAGCTGACTTCGATCGATTGATTTATGGGGGAGCCACAGTGAAATCCAGGCATGGGGTCATGTCAAGGGTGGACCTCAACCTGCCCTCTCTGGGAAGAGGAAGGGCCTTTGGACTGTGAGTCTGGTGCTCTTCACTTTGTGGTAGTTTTATACACATGGAGTTGGAAAAACCCACATTTTCTTATGAACTGCTAGCTATATATGGTTTATACCCAAGAATTTGAAAGTACTTTTTAAAATAACATCAAGAAGATGACAGATTTTATTTGGCCAACTTCTACATGCAAACAGATTTCAGTGCACATGGGCATGCCCCCCCCTGTGTGTGTGAGTGTGTGTGTGCGCGCACGCACACACACACACACACACACACACACACACACACACACACACACATCTACACATGTATTTGTGATATGAGCATGGAGATACTGCACGGGGTAGGTCGTTGCATGGCTTTGTGTTGAAGTACTAAAGCACCTTGTAACGAGATGGTGGTTTTCCTGCCCACAGTGGTAGGAACCCTGGTCCCACAGCTGAGGCTCACAGACAGCAACACAGCTGTTTGGAAACTAGGAGCTCTGTGGGTCAGTTGGAGCACAGAACTCCTATGCTATGATGGAATCTTCAGAGTCTGTTGGTTTCCTTAGCATTTAGGGTCTAGGGTTTAAAGACTGACCTCTGTCTAAGAATGTGTCAGCAAAGGGCTTAGAAGTAAGAGATGGGCATTCCTCTGCAGAGAGATGGGTCCACCAGTTGTGGGGGTCCCATGAAAGTCAGAGTGTTCCATGTCTTAGTCGCAGGATTCTCCTAGGTGTGGGGGTGTCAGCTACCTGCCTTAGGTTCACTGTGGAGCTTGGTAGGGATGCTGAGTTCTTAGCCTCACTTCCTAGGTGTGCATTCAAGTCTGTGATGTGTCGTCTTTGACAGCCTTCCTGGGTGATTCTCAGCCCTTTCGGAATACAGGAATAATTATAGGTTTCTCATCTGTTTCCTCGTTAGGAGAGGCGCACATCTTGTTCTACAGTGCATCTATAGCATCTAATTTTAGCCATCAGTTGTAAAAGTCACTCAATAAATAGATTTTGAAATCAATGGATGGATGACTGGATAAGAAAAGCCACACACTAATAACATAGCTCACTAATTGTTATTTACAATTCTTTGTACTTCAGTAGTGGCCTCAGATTCTAGTTTACGCTTCAGAACAGGGCAAGATATTTTCAATAAAATCTATCAAATCTTCAAAAATAAATCCTGCCATTAAAAACTGTAAAGTCTTGTTGAATATAGGTATCTGGAGTAGGGGTGTTGCTTCTGATTAATCTCCTGCTTCAGGCTCTCAAAAGGGAGTGGGTGGGTTACCAGACATATGTAGATCCTCCTGAGAATTCTTAATTAAGTTTGTCTCTGTCCTTGCTTCCTATTCCACATTGAGACAGGTGTTCCCGGGGAACACGCATGAACTTGTGCTTAACTGCTGGAGGAAAGAGTTCAAAGACAGACACATCATATTGTCATGGTTTGAGCATCTTTCAGCTCCCTCCCTGTTTGGGAACAGAGGATTCACTGGAGCTGCAACCTAACTCCGAGCCCGGCTTTCCCAGACAGAGGTTTTCTTCATAAAACCCACTCAGGCCCTTCTTCTCAAGTTCTTCATACACTTTCCACCAGAAAAAAGCAATCATTCATATCTAACAAAGGGCCTTGGATGCCTTAGATAGTTTCCATTGTGAGTTTTTGGCACTGTCATTGCCCTAGCTCAAGTTACCTTCTGATCCTCTTCTCCCATCTGCTAAAAATGCATTATCCCCTTATTAGCTTGAAACCGTTACTGTTCACTGTGGGCTAGAGAGGAACAATCCTACGCCTGGAATATTCCTGGAGACTGGAGATCCCTGGCTGCTCCACAAACTGACCTTACAGCGCCTGCTTCCCTGAGAATGGAACGGAGGCACGCTTTGGGAAAGGCTTGTTATCACAGTGGAAAACGTTGCAGAATACTGAGCTGAGAAGGTTGAGCACTGCCAGCAAGTGTCTGAAGCCAGAGCCAAATATGTTCTTGGGAGGAGTGATCTCAGGGATCAACACCACCAGGGGTTTCTGGGCTTAAGGGACACCAAGAGGATAGCCAGAGAGTGAACCTCTGAGTCTGCAGAATTAGCCATGAACATTGCTGAAATTCTGTTCTTAATTCATTAGCAAAAATCAAGCCCCATCCCCACTCCTAAATATCTTAGACATTCTTACTGATAACTTCAGTGTGAAATATCTTCCAGGTTTCTACCTGAGATCTAAATAATGTGTGCACATCTATGAATCTAGGGGAGAAAAATTCTTCCTGTTCCATTATACTCTCTAACCTACCATTGGAAATGCATCCTTTTCGTATATTTTTGCATGAGCTATGGTCAGAAATAAGACACAGGAGGAACACAAAACCCGTGGTTCTGTCACACTAGAAGTTGCTTGTCTTCATATCACACTGCAGTTGTTGAAGGGGTCCTGGAATATTACTGACCGCCGTTCGAAATTTGGGCCATGGTTAGTTTGTCTAATGGAGCTCGCTTCCCTGGAAGCATGAATGAGGATGCAGTGAGATTCCCATAACACAATACTTAAAATTTCTTGGCAACTATCATTGGTAATTATGTATTTTTGATAATTAATAGATATTTTCTGAAAACACAGTAAGTATCTCTAGTATATCAATGCATGGTCCTGTATGAATTAAAAAGTGATCCCAAGGAGAGCCCTATGAATCATCAGATTGTTTATCAGGTCCATGACACCCCCAGAAATCAGCTTCACGCCTGCATTAGGTGATTATAGCTGTTGATTATGGTGCGAAATAAAAATAAATCTGGGCTTGAAGTCAAACTTGTGTTTGAGTTTCAGCTTGGCCACATGGCAGCTATAGAGCAAATTATAAGCTCTTGAGCCTCACTTTTTCCAGTGTCCTAGCAAAATAATCAGCACCCCATGAGGCAATTGGTGGGGTTCCCAACCAGCAATCCTTTCTCCTGCTCTTCTAACCCCACTTGTTTATCATGTGTGCCCTTGCGTTCTCTCGCAAATAAAACGCTTACGGTACCACTATACTCTGTCCTGCATGTGGGCTTGATCTTGGTGTGGTGTAAAGGGACGAAACCTTCTTTATCACCGTTCCTCCTTTAAATCACATTATTCATAAGGAAAATTTTATTTCCTATTGCCAGCCTCCCTTTCCTTCCCTCAAGCCCTTTCCATGTAGTGGCTGGTGCTTTGCCATCAGAAAGCCGCCGCTCTCCGCTATGCCTCTTTTATAGCTCTACCAAGCCAGCAGAATCCTACTCACACCCTTGTTAGTCCCCAGGATGTGCTTGGTCCCCACGCCACTAACACTCAGTGCCTGTTCTGTCATCCACTTTCTTTTCGTTCTCCTTCCTTGGTATTAGGGCCATTCTCTTTTCTTTTCTTTGATTTTATTAAATTTTATTTTTATTTATTCAGTTTTTTATTATTTATTTATTTTTTTTTTTGAGACAGGGTTTCTCTGTTGCTTTGGAGCCTGTCCTGGCACTAGCTCTTGTAGACCAGGCTGGTCTCGAACTCACAGAGATCTGCCTGCCTCTGCCTCCCGAGTGCTGGAATGTAAAGGCATGAGTCACCACCACCTGGCTAATTATGGCGATTTTCAAGCATCAGAGAGAAAGCATTTGGAGCTTAGAAGAACATACTGCCATTATAGCATTGATATGCTGTAAACCACTATATTGCTTTTGTTTTAAAATTCCAGGTACCATAAAACATCCCAGAGTGCTACCCTCTTTATATTGCTTGAGGATTTAATACATGCAAATACGATCTTCCTAGCGCCTTCCATATAATTCCTCCCCTATACCCCGTCATCTTCCCCACACATCCATTCACTCTGATTTTTTTCCTCCTCCTTATTCTCCTCCTCCTTCTTTTTCAAGGCTAAACCCACTCAGTGCTGTCTGTATCTGCGTGGGTTTAGGACCATCTACTGGAAACTTCAGAATTGTCATATGAATCTAGACAGCTTTGGCAAAAAGTTTGGACACGATGTTAATTTTTAAAAGATGGCAAAAGATATACAGGCATGTTCTCTGAAGCCAAGAGGAGGGAACTTGTCAAGCATGGGCATGCTCCATGAGATCTGTCAAAATATTTTCTCTTTCTGGAAAAACCTTGTAATAAAGCCCCCCACCCCCACTTACTCTTCACAGTTCTATGCTGTTCTCCAGGAAAGAATAAGTCTGCCAGGCCAGTGGTTTTATTGAAAAGAGGCATTCTCCTCTCCCACCTGCTCTTTCCCTGGCTAGAGAAGTCGCTGAAGGGAAGTGTTGACACTCAGCCCATTCGGGCTTGACTGAGGGGGCGTGGCTGGGGGTGTGGCTGAGAGCTGTTGGAAGGTGAAGGGTAAGTTTGGTAGAGAATAGAAGAGAGGTACATCTGCTGAGCGGGCATGAGAGGCACTGTCCTGTGCCCAGCATCTGCAGCCTTGGGACCCAAGCAAAAGGCAAAGTTCCTTATAATTTACTGAGGAAGATGCAAGTTCTAGGATGGTATGCAATATATTCGTCAGTATTGCTCTAGGGTAGGGTCATTTCAGGTTCCCTATCCTCAGCTGCCCAGGGAACTAACTGGGGACCTCAGCTTGGGCACCTGGGAGCCCCTCTAGGGTCAAGTCTCCTGCCCACCCTAAAGTGGGTCCCTTAACTAAGAATTGTGGTTCCGTGCTCCCCTATCCAACCTTCCTTTATCCCGATCCTCCTGTTTCCCCAAGTCCACCCTCCTTCCCTTCTACCTTTTCTCTCCCCATCTCCCCTAACCCCCATCCCACCCCACCCCCAAGATCCCACTTTTCCCCCCGGCAATTTTGTCTACTTCCCTTATCCAAGAGGATAAC
Source organism: Microtus pennsylvanicus (assembly GCF_037038515.1). NCBI lineage: Eukaryota > Metazoa > Chordata > Mammalia > Rodentia > Cricetidae > Microtus > Microtus pennsylvanicus. The sequence continues at coordinate 33,973,655 of NC_134591.1, read as the reverse complement.
TATATGTTTTTCCTTGGGATCACCTTCTTACTTAGCTTCTTTAGATTCGCCTATTGTAGACTCCGTGAACCCTATTTATGGCTAGAAACCAATTATGAGTGAGTACATCCCATGATCGTCTTTTTGGGCCTGGGATACCTCACTCAGGATAGTGTTTTCTATTTCCATCCATTTGCATGCAAAATTCGAGAAGTCATTGTTTTTTACCGCAACGTAGTACTCTAGTGTGTATATATTCCATACTTTCTTCATCCATTCTTCCATTGAAGGGCATCTAGGTTGTTTCCAGGTTCTGGCTATTACAAATAATACTGCTATGAACATAGTTGAACAAATGCTTTTGACATGTGATAGAGCATCTCTTGGGTAAATTCCCAAGAGTGGTATTGCTGGGTCCAGGGGTAGGTTGATCCCGAATTTCCGGAGAAACCGAAACACTGACTTCCACAGTGGTTGCACAAGATTGCATTCCCACCAGCAATGGATGAGGGTACCCCTTCCTCCACAGCCTCTCCAGCAAAGGCTATCCTTGGTGTTTTTGACTTTAGCCAATCTTACAGGTGTAAGATGATATCTCAAAGTTGTTTTGATTTGCATTTCCCTGATCGCTAAGGAGGTTGAGCATGATGGAGATAGAGACAGAGACCCACACTGGAGCACTGGACTGAGCTCCCAAGGTCCCAATGAGGAGCAGAAGGAGTGAGAACATGAGCAAAGATGTCGGGACCACGAGGAGTGCACCCACCCACTGAGACAGTGGAGATGATCTACTGCGAGCTCACCAAGGCCAGCTGGACTGTTACCAGAAAAAGCATGGGATAAAACTGGACTCTCGGAACATGGCGAACAATGAGGGCTGATGAGACGCCAAGGACAATGGCACGCGGTTTTGATCCTATGCAATGTGCTGGCTTGGTGGGAGCCTAGCCAGTCTGGATGTTCACCTTCCTAGATATGGATGGAGGGGGGAGGACCTAGGACGTACCACAGGGCAGGGAACCCTGACAGCTCTTTGGACTGGAAAGGGAGGGGGAGAGGAGTGGGGGGAAGGGGAGAGGGGTGGGAGGAGGGGGAGAAGAGTGGGAGGAGGGGGAGGGAAATGGGAGGCTGGTGGGAGGAGGTGGAAATTTTTTTTTTCTTTTCTTTATCCTCCTTTTATCAATAAAAAAATTAAAAAAAAAAAAAAGAATTTACTGAGGAAGGAACCAGAGCTTAGAAAAGCTGTATCATTTGTTCAAATTTCATCTGTAGGACTTGGATTATAGTTCCTGTCCAACATGTTTGTTACCATTAGCTTACATCTTTAACTGATCCTTCAAAAATCCTCTTCAGATAGACACAATAGAAATGTATTTATAATGTGTGGATATCGTAATTGGTTTGTGGTTTATTTTTGATATAGCCCCTCAGCTACAGTTTATAAACGAGGCCAGTGAGGCACGAGGTGGTTAAGTGACTAGCCCGAGGGGGAGATTTGTGCAAACATAAAGATGGGCCTGAAATTCTTCTACTTTGTATTCTGCCTTGGAAGGCAGGGAACATATGCTCAAGGGGGAGATCTCACAGTTTCATGTCAGGTTGTCTGCCTGCTAATTTAATCCTGTCATTCCTTGTTGCCTCCCTTTGGAGAAGACACCACCAGTTCTCTCTCTTTGGATATTTTTTACACTAAAAATATTCCCTTTGCTGAGTCCCTCACTCTTCACAGGTGCCATCTTGGCCCAATCCCATGAGTCTGTGCTGCATCCCCTCCCATCTCCCAGAGGGTCCATCCATAACTTTCCCTTGGATTTATTCAGAACTTTCAATCCCAGGATAGAGCAAGGAGGGGGCCAGTGATGCTTGTGGAGTCGAGCTCTCCTGGACCCTTCCTCCTCCTGGCCATGTCCCAGTCAGAGGAAAGGATGCTCTGGAGGTGGGGGTTATTGCAGTTTTGGAAACGCCGTCCTTCAAAATTTTTCTGGCATAAAATGTTTCATGTCTTCGCCTGGGTGAGGCCAGGGCTGGAACATTCAGCTGTGAGGGTGTTTATATTTGTGGAACTCTCCTGAACATTTGCTGCGGGTTTCCAGCAGCTGCTGTGCTGGAGCTCTGGGGAGACGGAGATCATGAATATTCAGGTGAAGCCACCAGAATGAACAGCCGTTAATAGAATAAATGCCTAAACAGTTGTGTAAGGCTTATTAAGACCTATTGGGGCTGAGATAATAAATTCCCACTTTGACATGTTGCAACTCCTGTCGCTGAAGCACTCTGGATCACCTCTTCCAAACTGAAGGAAAAAAAATGATGTGTGCTCTCTATGCGAACACAAAGAAACACCTGGACGCCTTGGCATGAGGAAGAGATTTGGCAGAGATCTTTCCGTGGACCAGCGAGGTCTCAGGAAAAGGATGTGTTGTGAGTTGTTTCGATTTTCAAGGCCATCTCAATCCGCTCCAGCTGGAGTGATCATTGTTTCTTACACTGTAGAAAATGCGTCTTGAGCCACCAGACCACCCCAACATTAGTTCTGTGCCAACAAGATTGTGAGGCCTGGGCACAAGTATCGCTTCCACACAAGCCCGTGGCCTGGGTCTCTCCCTCCATAAGAGCTTCCCAGTCCTTCCAGTCTTCCTAGAAGGTTACCATCCCAGAGAGGCCAAACACCTACTTGAATAGACATTCATATCTGGGAACTGATGCAAAATGGACCAGAGACCTTTCCCAGTACCTTTGCAGACAGGGTTAGAAGTATAGAGTCATGAATGGGACATGTGGGCCATGGTGACAGGAGCTGTTTCTTTTTCTGATGACAGCTGTCACCTTGAGTCAAGCTCACCTAGCTTCTAGTCACACAGCGTTACCCTAAGGTACAAGGAGGACTCTACTCAGGTTCACACCTATAGGCAATCTCAGTTGTATTTGATCAGAAACCTGCTGTCGACTCCGATAAAGAGCATTTGACTGCAAATAAAGGCGGCTGGCTAACTGAATGAAAGAAACTGACACGTGGCAGTGGGACTGCCTCCTGTGGAGCCACAGGGACAGCTCCTCTGTGTTAGACGTACTGACTGATCTTCCCTACTCTGAAGCTATAGTAAGGTCTTGATGAATGCAGCAAGTCGCCATTAGGGCTTTTGAAGGCACACAGACAAAACCAAGTGGATACCTGGGTGTAGTTTGAGAAGATCAGTAGATTTTAGGGCAATTCAGCAGTATTGTACCTGAGTCTGGGTTTTGTCTCTTGTACTTGGTCTGGGTCAGAATGACCCAAGGAGAGCTACTGCACTTCTCTGGAGTGTACTTCTCCCACCTGTGACTCAGTACCATGCTACCTGTATGAAGCATTTCCCCCCCACCATCCAACGTGGTTAGCTCACCAAGGACCAATATTCAGTAATCTCCCCAACACTGTACAACTTTTAAGCAAATCTTTTAATCTCCCCAAACTGGAAAAACCTCTGTTTATACAAAAGCCTCCTTGTGTAGCTGGAGCTTAATGACCCAGAGTGGTTCATCCTTTTCTCCGCTTCCTTCGTTCCCTTTGTGCCCATGACAAATCAACCGCTGAGCCAGACTGTGAGGTCTAGCTCCCACCAACAGACGAGCCGCAGGCACTGCCTGATTCAGTATAAAAACGAAGAGAACTTCCTGCCCTGTGTACTTGCTAGCCTGGCCTGAGTTGCGGTACTCCCTTTCTACAAAGAAAATGCCTTTTGGTTTATTTTGCTCTGTTTGGGTGTTTTGTTGTGGAATATCGAGAATATTTATTTTTTAACATACCCTCTCACAAGCTTATTCTGAGAATTAAAAGCACATAGACCTCTTGGTCAAGGAATTAACTCATGGTCTGTGCTCAATTAGTTAATTCATCCATTTAACAGCCATTTGTTTATTCTCTTATTTCCTGTTCCTTCTACCAAGGACTCAGCAAGGTTATTTTTTACTGTATTGTTTAGTACTGGGAGTGAACTTAGGAACTCACAGATGATGTTATGCAAGAGCTCAGACACGGAGTTATATTAATACTCTTCTTTTAATGTTTTATTTTGAGAGGGGGGCCTCAATAAGTTAACCGGACTGGCCTTGAACAGACTCTGTGTAAACTAGGCTCACCTTTAACTTGTCCTTGAGCCTCAGATTATTAAGTAGTTGGGATGACAAGCCACCAGCAAGCTGGGAAGGATTAATTTGGAAGCATTCTGTTGCCGTATAGATATTAGCATTTTTCCTATGTAGTTCCTAGATGTTACCATGTACCAGGTAAGACAGCAATTCGTCTAAAAGCTAGGCAAATTAAAGAGAAAAAATATTTTAATTCCTCCCTATCTTTAGCCCTCTTTAGTCTCTTCTTAGGGGTGACCTGGTTATCAATATAAGACCCAATTTGTCTCATTGTTTTGTGTGTGTGTGTGTGTGTGTGTGTGTGTGTTATGTGTTGCAGTGAGCAGTCCAGAGTGAACAGCTGGAATAAATTATTTAGTCAAAGTATGCTTAACCGGAAGGGCACTTATTTCCAGGAATGGCCAAAGGGTGAGGGGAAAAGGCAGAAGGCAAGCAGCAAACTTCCTCAAAAACTCTGAGGTCCAGGACAAGATGAGGTCTGGGATTTGATAGCATCTCATAATTTGAATAAAGATGGTATGGTTTTCTTCATTTTACAAGTTAGTCAGGAGCGTTCTGATGACTGTTGCTTTTCTGGAGTTGGGTCGGAAAGTGACCTTGAAAATCTATCCGAATGGGAAAACTCTAAGAAGAGTAGGCTAGGAAGACATAGATGTAGCCCCAATAAAGCTGAGATACACACTTGTTCATAATGATGGCGCCTGGATGGGGTCCTGATGGGGCTGGCTGCAGGACATGCCTTTAGGAGGCTGCAGGTAAAGTGTGCTTTCTTGGTCAACAGGAGGAGCCTGGCTGATTTTAGAGTAAATTTTATACCCCTCACCTACTCACCCCATAAACTACTACCTATTTTTATCACCTCCCTGATCTTTAACGGGAATGTCTGGTACTGCATGTCACTTCCTGGGTTCTGATTAGGAAAGTTTTCCAGGGTGTCAATCTTTGGTAATACCATTCTACTTGTTCCTTCCTCACACCCAGGTGTAGACTCTGGGAATACCGCCACACAGCAGGAAACCCATCAGAGCCCACAATTATAGACTGATTATTGAAAAATTCCTTTCCCTACAGTCCAAATACCTTTTCACATAAAGATACTCTAATAATTTTTACTTCTCTCTCCCTCTGAACAAACACCAAGCATTGCACACTCCTTGTTCCTGTTCTGGAAGAAAAAACTCCATCAGTGGGAGCATACACAAGGCAGAATTCTTTCTTTAAGGGTTTTTGAGAATGAGCAATTTTATTCTCGTGCAATATGGGGGGGACAATAAACACAAAATCGAGATTGCTTCGTAGCTAATACGAGCAGGAAGTAATCGTTAACATGGTTAAACCTAAGCTAACATCCCAAGGGAGGTCACTTGGGGCCTACCCCAATGTTAGGGAGGGGGAAGGAGAAAGTGAAAGGTTGTACTTGGAAAGATTAGGAAGGATCAGTTACATCTACCTTTCATAATCTTACTGTCCTTGGCAGCCCTCTTATCGGGGTAGAGGCTGCGGAGTTGGGTGACTCACCCAGGGTCAGCATTCATCCAGGAAGTCTAAGATTCCCACGTGGTTGTTTGGCTCTAAAGCTGATTGTTTGCCCCCAGCTCACCCTATACTAGTTCCCAATACTCCACTTAAAATAAAGTCTGAGAGTCTAAAAGAGACCCAAGAGTTTGTGTATGCCCTCAGAGCAACAGTTCCAGCCAGCAGCTCAGGTGTCCTGTGCAGAGCCAGGGAGACACAGGTCTCCAGTGCAGAGCTTCCGCCAGTGGTCCAGGCCACTAGCTTAGTATCTTAGACTTACACACACAGAGTTGTTTGCAGTTGTGGTTATAAGTAATTTAAAATATGTTCCAGATGTAGCTAGCGGGTAGTAAGGCAGGTCTACAGGCGTGGGGAAGCCCAACCGTGTGGGCGTGCTCAGCACCCCAGGCTGGCTCAGGAAGTGGGTCTATAGGCTCCAAGGTAACAAGCTTCCTTTCTCCTTTGGCTGGAGGAAGCAGGATGGGACGGGGCAGGGGAGCTGCAGCTGACTTGAACTGCCTGACCGGAAGGTGAAAGTCCATTCTTCCTGTTTCTTCTAGTAGGCTCTAGCTGGCACTTTCAGAGTTAGACAGACTTGGGACTTCTGAAGCAGGAACATTGTATCTTCTAAGTAGCTTAGTACCTCGAATTCTCACTATTCTTATCTATACAATGGGCACCATAATTTGTTCTATAAAACTTTTCGGGAAATAAAAGAGAAGGCATGCAAAGAACCCGGAATGGGAAACGTTAACTCTCATGTCTTTCCTTCTGGATCAGAGTAATCCAGCCAACAGTTTTTAGACATTTTCCTTGGAATCGTAAAGGAAAACAGGTCCTGAAGAATGTTCTTAGTTTCCCTCAGTTATCTCGACAGAGGTGGATGCCATTTGCCCTCCATGAAGAGGAGGTGGCAGGGATCAGGTGAGCGGCGTAGAGATTGCAGGGCAAGGGAGAGAGACTGTAGCAGCTGTGGAGAAAAGGACCTTGGGCGTAGCAGAGATGAATCAGATGAGGCCTGGCTTTGCTTTGTCTGCCCTTCACCTCCATCTCGACACCTCAGCACTCAGGGTTAGAGTGTGTGATTCCTGTGGCTGACAAGCCCTGCAGCGCAAAGGTGGTCCCAAGGGGCTCAGTAAGTTTAAGTTACTTTCAAGAACCTTTATACCAGGCAGGGGTATTCCACATTCTCCTAAGGTTGCTCAGTGGACACATGGGAACCTCCAACTGTTGCTATAGGGGCACGTGAGCCAGAGTAAAAGGAACCTTTGACCTGCTGTGACCTCTGTAAGCCATCTATGGTGAAGGTAATACAGTCGCACCTGGAGCTTTCAAGTCTGGAGTCTTTGACAGCTTTAGCAAAAAGGGCAACATGTTTTTAGGCTACTTCTTCATTGGCACATGTAGGGGCTTAAGGGGCTGGGCTAGTCCTGCAACATCCAGGAGACAGTGCCTGTGCATGGTGGGAAGTTGAGAGAGAGTACTGGCCAGTGTCTTAGCACTGCCACTGTCCTTGTGATTGTCACCAAGTCATTCAATTTCCTGGCCAGTCCAGCTGGAATGGGTCTGAGAGTGACCTCCTAATTCCAGTCTGGGGAAGACTGAAGAAGTTATCTTAACAGTTAATATGGGGTTCGACATAAATGCACATGAGATAATAATAGGATCTATAGACACAGCCTCGGCCCTTACCTTGACTACCTCCTGGAACCTCTCAGAGCTTTGGTTTTCCTAAATGAGAGTCAGCAGTGCCGACTGCTGGGTTGTTTAGAAGAGAGGTGTTGTCTGAAGTGTTTCATTAATGACGCTGTGCTGGGAATGCCAGCGCTTCTGCCACCACTTCTCCCTGCTTACAGATTTTAGTATTGATCTTGGGTAGATTAAAGAAAAAAATGGAGTGTTTATATTAAACACCATATAGGACACAGAGACTTTTAATGTCCTGTAACACTCACTTCCAGTAAGGGAAAAATGCAAGGCTTTCTGAAATGAAACACTCTTCTGAGGCATTTATTGGAACTTAATTTTACTACCTACCTCGTGTAGACAGGGCTTTTCTATGGGGAGTCAGTGACTCACCCCGAAAGCTTTTCCAACAACTGTGAAAAGTTATAGCTATTTGATTTCCCCAATAAAGAGTTACTAGCAGTAATAATCCCGGAGAATATTAGAATAGGTGCTGTGATCCCCATTCTCAGGTCCAAACTCAACGAGAGTAAATATTTTATATAATATTTCCCAGATAAACAAAGCAAAGGTGGCACCTGGGGCCCTCTGATGTAGTTGAGGCTGCCTCATGGAACCCGTGCCCTTGCCTCTAGCTTGGTCATCCTGACCTGGGCAGGTTTGAACTAACGGTTGGACAGCAGTGTCTGCAAGTCTTCAAACTCAAACCAAGTCCCAACCCTAATCTCTTTCTTGGACATCCTCTTTCTTAGTTACTATATCTTTTTAGTGGCGTTATCATCTTCCCAGTCTATGAGACTCAAGGTTTTTGTATGGCAACCAAAGCCACCTACCACCTTTCCAAGGCGAGTCCAGAGATGGCTGTGTCATCTAGGTGATGCATCTCCTAGCATTGCCACTTGTCACTCCTTTCCATTGCTGCAGCTTCTGCCCCAAGTCAACACCTCATCAAGTGGTCCTGCCCATCTCCAGAGTACCTTTGTGTCATCATGTCTTCCCACATGCCGTGAAGATTCTGGAAAGAATAGGTCTGCATATCCCATAACCCTGCTCTTAAGTTTTCCACATATTGAATCTATAATCATCCAGCCAGAAGACCCCCAAATAGTGTCTATCCTTTGAAGGGTTTTCCATAGCTAAGTTTGTACAGCCACAGAAATCTGCATATTATTCTAATCCGGATTATAGTCTCTGGAACATAAACTTTAAAGAGAATGTTTTCCCCTTTGCATAGAATCTCATTCTTTCCTCATAATCTCTCAGCAGTTTATATTCGTTGGTGTGCTAGTTACTCAATGGTTGACTTACTATGGCAAAAACTTTCCTTGATAATGGAGCATACTTGTTTATTCATATCTATCACCAGTGCTTGACAAATGTTCTTACTGCATCATATATGCCAAACAAATACTCTACTCAGTTCTGCACTTCCTGTAAGTGTTCTTGTATTTCCCTACCCCATCTCTTCCACTAGTAGTTACCCAGTTAACAAGAACTGAATTTGATTTCTATGGTTAGTCTTTTCTTTTTCTTGGGAGGGGGAAATATCATGGCCAACTTGTTGGTCTTTGTTTTTTGTTTTTGTTTTTTTCTGTAAAAGGAAAGTCAAGGAAAAGCTATGTAATTAGATGGCCTTTGTTTGCATGTGGTAGATTTCCGTATGGGAGGCACCCGGCACACTTCCCAATAAAAAGGCTTTTCATGATAAAGCAGAACATCAAAGTGGAAGTTAACAGCAGAAAGACAATTGACAAATTTGTCGCATGAGTCTGCACCGCTACTATCAAGGGTAATCATGTTAGCTTAAGAAAGATCTGGCACTTGGATTTGAAATATTCACATGTGAAAATGTTTCCAGGTGTGTGTTCTGGCTCTGGTATATATGTGTCCACATTGTGGATGACTGGTAATTTGAACAAGGGCATACTCTATGTGCAAAATGATTAATCAGATACATTACTTAATAATGAATCTGTTATTTTCTATTTTTTGGTTTTCAATGAGTGAGTTTATTAAGTATATACATTTTTATTTTCATTCACTCATTTTCCCCCTCACTTGATAAGTACCCTGGAGAGGTGAATGCATGCTTAGAGTTACCTAAGTAAAAGCAGTTCTCCATAAGAGTTCTGTTCACCTCCAATGATGACATAATGAAGGACAATTGTCTATATTCTGTCAATTATATTTTAAATAAACACGCATTGGCCAGTAGTCAGGCAGGAAGTATAGGCAGGACAACCAGACAGGAAGTAGAAGTGGGTCAGTGAGAACAGGAGAATTCTGAGAAAAGGGAAGCTCCCTCTGCAGTCCTGTCCAGACATAGAAGAAGCAAGATATGACTACGCTGCTGAAAAAGGTACTGAGCCATGTGGCTAACGTATACTAGAATAATGGGCTAATGTAAGTTATAAGAGTTAATAAGAAGCCTGAGCTAATGGGCCAATCAGTTTATAGTTAATGTAGACCTCTGTGTGATTTCTTTGTGATTTAACAATTGCTGGAACTGGGTAGGACAGAAAATCCGGACAACAATGACAGACGGCTTCATCAAGAAATTAATACACAGCCAGGTGGTGGTGGTGCAGGACTTTAATCCCAGCACTCGGGAGACAGAGGCAGGCGGATCTCTGTGAGTTCAAGGCCAGCCTGGTCTACAAGAGCTAGTTCCAGGACAGGCTCCAAAGCAACACAGAAAACCCTGTCTTGAAAAACCAAAAACCACAAAAAGACATTAATATGCATAGAAAAGAGCCTCACCTTTGATTTTTTGTATATACACATAATCAAATAATCATACCTAAATTTGAGCTGTGAAAACAAAGTAGAAGACTTTAAATTTCTAGTTTTTCAGAACTGATAATTTATGAAATTTATTTCTGTTGAGCTTCAGGACTCATTACTTAAATCACCTGTTAGAAGTTCTGAATGAGGCCAAGTGAAAATATGCACAGACAGCTTGGATGTGTGGGGAATTCGGCGTGTGACCCTCCAAAGAGTATGACCAGGGTTTTGAGTTGTACCAAATAAATACTACTGGCTTATGTCATTATGCTAGTTCCTTTAAAACTTCAAATCTTGTTAGCTAGAAACATGTGTTTAAAATATCGAGAAACAATCAGAATATACCTGGTGGTACATATCACAGCCCATACATAAGATCCTCCGGGACACCCAGGAACTACTTATACTCAAGCACGAAAGAAAGAATTCACACACAATAGACTGTATAAACTTTGAAGACCTTTCAAGATGGCACCTACAGTTTGCCCCAGATCACGGTGCTCTAAGGGGATCGCAGGACCACTAACCACTTTGGGTCCATTAAACAGTGTACCAAATGGTGAAGGAACAGCCCATATGCCACAGAGCATGAGACAGGAATGCTGTAGTGCTGAGGCCAGCCCTCTGCGTAGCCGTTTTGGATTGTGTCTCCCCTACCCACTCAATCTGTTTCTACTCTCTTGCTCTGGGTAGCCTCTATTTTAGACATGAAAGCCATTACCTTTAGCCCACTCTCTTTCTCTGGGGGACAGAGGATGCAGCATGATTTGTATGAACTTTAGATTCAGTTACTCAGCAAGGAGAATTTTTGATTCTTTTGGATTTTCTGCCAGGTAGTCTCAAAAACTTGCTTCATTTTGAGTAGTTGATCTGAGCCTCTGAAAACAAAGTTGACTGGTGGGTTTAAGTTGGTGAGCTCTACTCCAGTAGGATGCTCTGCCAAGACCATGGAAAAGTGCCCCATTGATTCAGTTCACTTAAGATGAATAGTAAGACTGGGAGGAAAAACTTGATGTGAACTTTGAACTTTGGATGATTAACCCCAAGTAAAGGCTAATTGGAAGAAATTTATGGGACATATTTGCCATTTATGAGTGAATAAACTAAAATTTCTTCAATATATTTCAGAAGGGCAAAACTACAACAGCAGGTGCTAATTCCAGGAGATTGTCCCAGGGGTCCATTCTGTTCTTACGATATGGAGAAGGCTCAGCCCTTCCAATGCATAGCTATGCCTGAGTCTTTCTTTCACATGGATTATGGCTCTCAGAAAAAGGCATGTGGTCCACATAGGAACCACACTGTCAAAGCCACTGGAGGATGTGTGTATGATACTGCAGGTCCCTGGTTTTCACAGCAGACTAGCTGAACCGGAGATATCTTCAGGAAAAGCTGCCGACATCTGCATTGCCCCAAATTTTCTGATTGTTTCTTGTGCTTGATAGGAGGGATCAAAAATAGCATGGGAAGTGAAGAACCAGCCATCACTGAAAGGCATCTAGAAGGGGCTCAGGAATCCAGGTTTAGTGCCCCTCCTTAGGCATGCATCTATTTCTCCTACACAGCAAGTAAATAGCATAATCTCCGGGGATAATATGTACTCAAGAAAATTGCTAAAAAGAAAAGTGACTTCAAAGATATGAGCCTGTCTGCTATGACGTGAAGATTTTATTCCACAGTTTATACTGAACGCTGGGATCTTTGGGAACAACTACGGTCATCTTGTGGCAGAGAAAATTGAAAAATAGGTCACTTATTCATCAGGTATTGTGCTAAGAGATTGAGAGATGCCTATGTGTTCTTTCAGTCTCCAAAGTAGAAATCACTTTCATGATTGTCCTTCCATTTTCATATGAGAAAAACAGCCCAGATTTTCATGGTCCAGAAATCACAGTGTTGAGTACAAAGATGAATGCCTGAGTGACCCAAGTCAGCCTCCTGCCAAAATCTTCCCTCCACATTATCTGGATGGGGCGCGGGATGGGGGTTGGGGAATGACAAAGAAGGTCCCTAGAGGGCCAGGGCCACACTAAGCAGATCTTTGAAATTTGTGGCTACCACCCTTAGACCCTTAGAGAGTTGAGTGTGTTCTTAGTTTCTAGATCTTTTCACTTGAGGAGTGAGTAGTGAACTAGGCTCTGAAAAATTCCTGATATGAATGAATTCAATTTGATTAACTAATTCCTTAAGCCAGATTATGAGAAAATCATTAACACTATTAGAAAATTAGTACAAGTCATTAGGTAACAAGGTTGCTCGTGAAGAGACCAAATCATCAATAGAAAATCTCCTTTCGAATTTACTTGGCGAATAACTTCAAAATGTATTTTTATGCTAGAAAAAGATGTTGATGAATATCCCTCTAATTTCTGTATTATAGGGAGGCATTTTTTTAGAGCTTAAAATTAATGGACAGTACCACAAAGGAAGATTTATGTAGGTTAGATTACATCAGAAATGGACAACTCCACGAAGAAAATATTTTATATAAAATCAGAGAGCAAATAAAAGCCCAGAGAAACATCTCATCTGCCACAAATGTAAACAAAGTTATAATAGGTTTAATATATAAAGATCTTGGTAAAATAAACCATATTATCCCCTAGTGTATGATTGTAGCAGGGAATGGTGAGGTCAAGTATGGTGTGTCCATATGATAAGACCTTGAGCAGCTGGCCAAATGATTCTTAGAAAGGGTATTCAGCAACATGGAGATCTTATCATAAAATGCTGAATTAAAAAAGCAAACTGTAGAATCACATTCAACAAAATAAAGAGAAGCACCCACTCAGGGGGCTCCTTGTGCATTGGATGCTTTATCTCCTTAGACCCCCAACAACTGAATGGGGCATGTTCTTCTATTGTTTCCGTTGGATATTTGTGGAATGTGAGGCCCAGAGAAGTTAGGTAACCTGTCCAGTCGTATCCAACGAATTCTTAGGAGCTGAGATTCAAATCCAGGTCTCAGGCTGCAAAGCTGTAACTCTAGTTTTGACTTGTGGTTTATGTTCTAGCGCTCTTTGGCACTCTTTTGATAGTTGCTTGCTCAACTGCGAGAAGTTTGGCGATTCATTGATTGAGAGACCAGCTTTAAATAGACAGGTTGGGATGGCCTGCTCAGTGTGTGGCTCTTCCTGCCTTCAGTCTCTTCTCCCGGTAAAAAGATGAGGAATCATGCAGGGGTATGCTGTGAAGGCTGACAATAGTGCCCAGAGTGTGGAGGGAATTCCGGAAATGGTAGGTGGCACTGAACTGAATAGCATCAGGCTGCTGTACAATGTGACAAAACAGAACTTTATCACCTAGCTTTGCCATCTTTTGTAAAAATGAATATATTGCTAATAGTCTTTGACATACAAGGGTATGAAAGTTTAAATCTGATGTCCAGCCACCACTTTCTAGGACCCCAGAAGAGAGAATAATTCCAAATAGTGCATTTTGCATAGGTAGGAAGCTTTCCTCCAGCGGTTCAGAACTCTAAGAGATGAGGCTGAGCTGGGGAGAACAGAGTGTAGTATGGGAGTCTGAGGGAGGTGCCTCTGAATGCCCTGGTGCAGGGTCCTAGGTCATCTATTTAAGCTTAGGACAATGCCAGTGTGCAATAGGATTCCTTGCTTGCTTTCCTCCACAGCCCAGTGAGATCTTCCAGAAGGCTCCTTCACCCACAAATGCTTTGCACGTCAATGTAAGAGAAATGGTGGCTTCATGATGAAGTGGGCAGACATCAAGTCAGAAATGGTCTTTACGAAAGGAGCCTGGAGTCCATGGTGGAGAGAGAACACAGGCCCCTCGAAGAAGCCCCAGGAACCTTTCTTTAGTCATAACCATAAGAGCTGGAGAGCTGTGCTGAGGACAGCAAGCTGGGGAACCCCATCCATGTTTGGCTCACCCTTGCTCCTCTGCTGTTTTTACACTTAACAACTTATCAGGAATCTGCTGAGCACCATGAGAGGACAGGAAAGAGCCTCCGTGTGCCTTTGAAACTGTCTGCAGTTGGGACAATCTCACCTTCTGTGTTGAAAGGTTAACATTTGCCCCGGACTCTAATTACGAAGTTCGCAGGAACCCTTGCGCTTGACTTAGAAGGTTAGATGCCTTGGAGAGCAGACCCAACGGGGACCAGAGCAGGCAGGCAAATGTCCAGTGGGAACCTGCCTTCAGTCCCGTGCTTCCTATTTTGAGTCTCTCTGGAGAATCTGCGGGCATTATCGGACTGTGGTCAGGAAAGGGTGGTGCTGTTGTTGTCACAGAGGAAATGACCAATGAGTTAATTTTGGACTGGAGCTGTTTGCTCCGGGATCCGGCACAGGTGGCCCGAGTGGAACAGAAGAGGAGGAGGAGGCCCGTTCATGTTCGGATAGAATGGGATTTAGCCCCATGTGGGTCAGCGTGCCTGTTGCCTAGGGAAGGGCACCTTGGACGCCTCTCAGTTGGAAGATATTATCTCCAGATGGAGTCCTCTGCCTGCTGGCAAAGTCAACAGCATTATTTGGTAATATTTTGATGTGCTATTTATATGGAAAGGGGCTTTATTGGCGTGTCTTTCACATCATTCACAAACAGCTCTAACTTTTCTTTCTAAAAGGGATAGCAGCAACGAAGATGGCAAAGCTTAGAAAGGCATTAGGGCAAAGAATCGGCCGGGCATGGGCGCAGGCCCAACACCATGTGTCCTGGCCGCAGAGTCCAGGCCTAGGCTTGATTTGCATTCAGGCTGCATCTCTGGCTGCTGAAGCTGGACTCGCCTGTCACTCTGACGAATCTGGCAAGAGCTCCAGACTCAGGGCTTCAATGAACGGGAAACACTTTGCTGGGCTGGAATGGGGGAAGGGGGAGGGCTTGGGAGAATGTAGCCAAAGGTTTCGTGTCATGCATTTGTCTGTTCATTGTCTTCGTTTGGGTAACAACAACTTAAAAGCAAACAAAAGAGGTTCACATTATTATAGTAACCCGGGGAAAACTTCTAAAGCGCCTCTTGGAAATGTGCGTAGCATTGTTTGAAACCTCTCTCTCTCTCTCTCTCTCTCTCTCTCTCTCTCTCTCTCTCTCTCTCTCTCTCTCTCTCTCTCCACTTTAGTCAGCACAAATTTGGAGGCAAAACCAAAGCTAGTAATAGCGTGTCTCATGCTGCTATCAGTTTTCCGCCAGGAGAACATTTTGGGACACACAGTCCTTTGTCTATTTCCAGAAGCTCAATTCAATGACATTACATGAATGACTACAACACTATAGCATGTTCTGCACCGTTTCAAATTGTAACCTAAAAAAGGGAAGAACTTGGAACTCCGCCAGAGTGTAATGATTTCAGTTCTCAAGAAAATCCAGCAACCATTACGCTACTCTCAATATTTTCTTGCTGTGGAAATTTAAGAATAGGCCCTAATCAAATAGCACCCCCATCCTCCATTTTGCCATGGTTCCTGTTACTAACCAGCCTCCTGTGTCTGTTTTGGCTTAAAAAAATAAATAAGTTTACAATACGTGTTTTTTTTTTTTTAAATGGAGCTGAATCAGACAATTGTAT
Organism: Microtus pennsylvanicus; assembly: GCF_037038515.1. Lineage (NCBI taxonomy): Eukaryota > Metazoa > Chordata > Mammalia > Rodentia > Cricetidae > Microtus > Microtus pennsylvanicus. The sequence continues at coordinate 33,958,039 of NC_134591.1, read as the reverse complement.
AGTTTAGAAAATGAAGGCAAAATGTAAAACAGGCTAATCACGATTCCAAATTCAATCTTCAGGTCTCTAATTGATCCCATCCCAAAGGTAACATTCTATGCTAATTGACATACTGAGATGGTTACAATTATGTAAAGTAAAGCTAGGCCTGTAGGAAACTGTATGTCTTCATGAAGCACGGGAGATGGCCAGCTTTTATAATAGTTGATTGCAAAAGGATGCAACCACTTTGCTCACATTTCCTCCTTGGGTTTGGCCCTTGTACATGTGCAAGGAGCCCCTTTCCCAAGCCTTCAATAAAGTATAGATTTCAAGGCGAAGGTGACGTCATGCTATGGGGGGGGAGGCACAGTAGAAGGAGTCAGAATTCTCAGTGTTCATTTTGTAAGTCAGCTAGAAAGAAGAGAAAACGAAACCTAATGTTCCATATTTATTGGCAGAATGACTTTCCTCTGCGATTGTGACCACACACACATGAGCGTGCTCAGCCTCGATAGGAAACAGATGGCGATAGAGCCGATGCTGCCCCAGGTGGACCCGCAGCGTTTGCAGATTCTGTAGGGTCCGGGCAACTCCTCAGTGCTGTCCAGAAGGAGCCCGCATCCTCTCTCAGACCCCTCCAATTTCCCCCCCCCCTGTGGTAAGCACCCTGGATGGGAGGCCAGGACTCCCCGGGGTGAGACTGGATGTTGAGGAGGCAGGAAAGCAGGAGGCCTGTTTATGCAATCAAGAGAGGGAGCAGCCTCCTTCGATGGTAGGGAACACCTGTGCCTCTTGGCATCTTGCCTCCCTGGACAGGCAAACCAAGCTAACCACGTGCATGGTGATTAGTATTATTCTCCCCCTCCTGTTCAGCAACACTGGCAATAGGGGTATCATTAATACCATCCCTGCCTCGCTTGCTCTTCTGCCTCCCGACAATGTCAGTCCATCGCTGTCCCCATCAGCTCTGATTTATTGCGAAACCTCAACAAGCCTCTCTCCTGGATGGTTGCTATGGATTTTCTAACTGCATCCAACCTTGCCAGCTTTAATTCATGAAGTAGCTAAAGCCATAGAAACTCAACAACCGACTTCCTTGCCTAACCATTGCTGGCTTCCTAAGCGGCTCAGAATAGAACACAACTGCTCTTTGGTATTTTTTTTCTTGGTGTGTGTGTATATGTGTGTAATTATTTGTCTAATGCCTGCTTGGCTGCCAGTTTCTTTTACTGTATCCATAGCAGGGAGCCCACAGCAGGGAACACTCTGCCAGACCCTGTGTGGGGCCTTGGTAAGTCTTTGTCAAAGGAATGACTAAGGTGGACTGCCACCTACAGGGTGTGAGATAGGCCCTTCAATAAAATGTGTAGCCAATCCTAAAGCACTTCCTCCAAACCCTGACAAAGAAACTGTGACAGAAGCACTCTTATAGCCACAATCAGTCCGGACATGATTAGTTCCCCATGAAGGACCCCAGAGAGCAGCTAGCTGGTAAGTGGAGAACCCTATAGCTTGCTCTTTTTGTTTTGTTTTTTATTTTTTTGCTTTTTTTTTTTTAGACCTTCAAGACATTATGCTGGATGAGTTTTAGATTATCCTGTCTAACAAACTAATTTTTATAGATGGAGAAACCAAGTCATGAGTAAGTTATCCACTTCCTAAATGACAAGCTATAAGCTTCAAGAAGATCCACGGAGCACCACAGAGAACCAAAGAGAAAGACATCCCACCGTGTTCTCAAGTGTGCCGCTCAGTGCCTAGGTCAGTGGAGTGTAGCTAGGTTAGGTGCCACAGTGGGTGGGAGACCAAGGTCAGAGAGGGACAGGACAGAAAGCTCTCTTCACAGAGTCTCTTTCAATTCCACTTCATTTGCACCGCTCCCTACTCCTTCCCTATCCTGATGTTACTGGCATTAAGGGCTCCCCTGGGGAGCCTGGAGTCAGGAAAAGCAGTCCAACAACAAGGGAGGACAGAGGGTCTTGGGTCAGAAACACCTGGCTAGACCCAAGCTCTTCCGCTTGGTTATAAACTTGAGTGATTTCTTTGAGCGTTCTAAACCTCAGTTTCTTCACAATAATGACCTCTAGGGTTGTTATAGGAAGTGAATGACCATGGGAGGGTTAGTGGAAGGAGTGGGGTATGTGTGAATATGATCAAAATATATTATATGAAATTATCAAAGACTTAATAAGGATTAAAGAGGAACCTAACAAGAAAACCTGCTATATTTAGTGAACACTCAGTGATTTCTTTTTGTTCCTTTCCACGATTCCTCTCTTCTAGTAAAACTCTCCCATCCTGGCTTTCTGGACTATACTCTCTACCTAAGAGGGCATTCACATTTTAAATAGGACCTTTCTTATTATATTACATATAATTGTATAGTATGTTATATATTTTATGTTATTTAACCAATTTGTATACAAATTTAACTTTTAATATAAGGTAATTTGTCAAAAACTGAAGAAAAATCTATGATCAGGAAATGAAGTGGCACAGCCTTTGAGATCTCACTTAATTTTGAATTTCAAGTTCTGAACAATCAATGGAATGGCTTTGGGAAGGCTGAGCCCATTTTGAAAGTCTTCTCCTCTCTTGTAAATGGGATCTGTAGTTGTTAAGACTGTGGTGAGGATCGATTATAATGAGGACATGGTGCCTGGCACAGAGGAGCCCCTTAGAGAAGCTAAGGCCCTTCCTTTTACCTGTTACCATCTGTGGTCCTGGAGACATCATCCCGATGACAGCCCATTAAACAATACAAAATTGCAATTCCCAGAGGATTGACTATAATTTTAAAAATAGTAAAGAATAGGAACATGGCTTTAACTATATATACCAAGAATTGGAACTACTGGCTGTATTCATTATTCATTGTGATTCCCTAAGGGACCCACAGTCACCCATTAACACATCCAGAATCACTTAGGGGGATTTACAGTTACCCCGTGATACACCTAGAATCACTTAGGGGATTTATAGGAGCCCACTGGCACAGCCAGAGTCACTTAGGGGATTGACAGTCACCCACTGGCACACCCAGAGTCACTTAGGAGATTTTTCATTCTCCTGAGACTAAGACAAAGTGGTCTGTACTGAAAGCCACAGGGTGCCCACCACAGAAAAGTTCATAAGGTAGATGGGAGAATTTCTTTTAGCATAGATAACATGGACAGTTTTTTCTTAGCATGCATTATCCTGTGAGATGGCCTTGAAGGGAAGGAGGAGTCTCTGTGAGATTCTAGGAAACTCAGTCAGGAGAATCCAAAGTCTGAGTCCAGTCTTGGCTATTCAGTGAGAACCCACTCCAAAAATTATCATTTGGTGCTAGAGAAATAATTGTCAGTAAAATGCTTATCTCCTGAGCCTGAGAACCTGAGTTTGACTGCTCAAATCCACATTAAAAACAACGACAAACCAAAAAAACCATTGGACATGGAGGTGCATTTTTATAATTCCAGCCCTGGAGGGTCAGACACAGAGGAATCCCCAAGTCAGCCCGGCTATCCTAATCTTGGGTAGCATTCTAACCATCAGGGAAGCTTCTTAAACTAGATGGTAAACAACTCAAAGGAGTTTCAGAAAGTTCCAGAAACTGACCAGATTCACTAGGCCCTTTCCTCCAAAGAGTAAGACCTGCAAGTAAGAATCTGAAAAGGAGGCCAGCTGGCTGGAAGAATCAGAAAGCAGCAGAGTGCAAGGAAGAGGTTTAGACCAACCAAGTCACTTGAAGGACGCTCTCCAGTGTGATGAGCTGCTGGCACACTGTGCAGTTGCCTTAGGTTTCCAACTTGGTGGATCTGTCACCCCTGTTGGGGGTAGGCTTTAGAGCTTTAGCTGTCTTTGAGTCATTTCTGATCCTATAATCCCTCACACATTCCTAAAAGTAATTCCAATAAAACTCATTGGTTCATCAAGTTGATTTTTTTTTGGTATCTATATTTTGGTCTGTTGTGGGTTCCCTGTCTGGGGTGAGTAGATGTTTGTGTAGTGTCTCCCCAGAAAAAGTTGTCACACAATACCTTCTTGGTGAGTTGAAAGCCTGTGAGAAGTCCTGTCTTACAAAAAAGATGATGATGCCTGAGAAATGCCAACCAATGGTGTCCTTTGTCCTCTGCATTCATGTACATGTACAACCTGTATGCACATGAGCATGTGTGCGCGCACACACACACACACTCATGCACACACACACCAGACAGGAGCAAAAATCAGAACAAAAATAAAATAAATGGAAGGAAGGATGGGCTTCCTGTAACAAATCTAGTTTATCTGGTAGCAGAGCTATCAGTCCTGCCAGAAGTTGGTAGAATAAGTTAACTAGAGAATACTCACGATTGGCATTTACTACCTCAGTTATTTCTATCTTCAAATGTTACGTATCACTTTTTAATTCCATCATGTTGATAGACAACAGGAAAGAAGAGTTGCTGAATAGCATTAAAATAGAAAAATCACTGGTGGGCGACTCCAATTTCTACTTTGCTCATTTATCATTCACTCAATCACTATTTTGTTCATATTTTAATCAGATTTCATACAGCTTTCTGCGTTTATCATGTAACTTAGCTAGCAAAATTGTGGCCCATGGGTAAGGCAATGCATTTGACCTCCTTTCCCATCTAGGCACACAACCCAGGACTTCTGAGAGTAGCGTCTTTGTGGTGTCTTCTGTGATTCCCACTGCACTTGCCCATGCATTCTACACTGAGAAGACCACAGAGATGTGTGAGACATAATCATGCTTGCAAGTGTACTTCTTAGTGTAGAAGTCAGATGAGTATTAAAAATGATAACCAGGCTGGGCGGAGGATGAGTACACCTTTAATCCCGGTACTCGGGAAGCAGAAGCAGGCGGATTTCTGTGAGTTTGAGGCCAGCCTGGTGTACAGAGTGAGTTCCTGGACAGCCAAGACCACACAGAGAAACCCTGTCTCGAAAAACCAAAACAGGGAAAAAAAAGTTCTAGTCACATCAGTCTTCTAATATACACAGCAAGACAGTGAGATACAGCAGGAGGAGATAGAAAAAGGGATTTGAAACCTGATTGTGGTATCAGTAAAGCTTTGAGTAGTGACATATTAAGGTTGGGAGTATTTCAGGTGAGCCCTGGAGCTTCAGAGTCCCAAACACTGGTCCTGGTATTAAGGTTATAGCAGTCATAACAAAATTCCTTATCACTTCTTCCCAGCAGGGGGAGAGAAACAGACGGGAGGAACTGGAACTGTCCGTGCTATGGGTTTGCATTTGAAATGCCCCTCAGGGTCTTATGCACTATTTTGAGAAGTTGTGGAACCCTTGGTGCATGGGTGCTGGTTGGTAGATACAGGCAGTTAGGAGTAGGCTGTGAGCCATATAGCGTGGCCCTGCTTCCCGTCCCGTTCTATTTCTTGATCTGCCAAAATGTGTGAGAATTCTGCCAAGAGTTTCTGCTGTGCAAGGTCTGAATTATGAGCTAAGAAAGCCTTTCTTAATAGATCCACATCTATCACCATGCACAAAACTCAAGTTCAAATGGACCAAAGACCTCAACATAAGCCAACCACACTGAACCTCATAGAAGAGAAAGTGGAAAGTACACTTGAACACATTGGCACAGGAGACCACTTCCTAAATATAATCCCAGTAGCACAGACACTGAAAGAAACAATTAATAAATGGGACCCCCTGAAACTGAAAAGCTTCTGTAAAGCAAAGGACAAGGTCAACAAGACAAAACGACAGCCTACAGAATGAGAAAAGATCTTTACCAACCCCACATCAGACAGAGGACTGATCTTCAAAATATACAAAGAACTCAGGAAATTAGTCATCAAAAGAACAAATAATCCAATTTTTTTAAAAAATGGAGTACAAGCCTAAACAGAGAACTCTCAACAGAGGAATCTAAAATGACTGAAAGACACTTAAGGAAATGTTCAACATCCTTAGCCATCAGAAAAATGCAAATCAAAACAACTCTGAGATTCCATCTTATACCTGTAAGAATGGCCAAATTTAAAAACACTGATGACAACTTCTGCTGGAGAGGTTGTGGGGTAAAGGATACACTCTTGCATTGCTGGTGGGAGTGCAAATTGGTACAGTCCCTTTAGATATCAGTATGGCAATTTCTCAGAAAATTCAGAAACAACCCTCCTAAAGGCCCAGCAATACCACCTTTGGGTATATACCCAAAGGATGCTCAATCATCCCACAAGGACATATGCTCAACTATGTTCATAGCAGTATTGTTTGTCATAACCAGGATCTCGAAACAATCTGAATACACCTTGATTGAAGAATGGATAAGGAAAATGAGGCATATTTATACAATGAAGTACTACACAGCAGAAAAAAATAATGACATCTTGAAATTTGTAGGCAAATGGATGGAATTAGAAAACATCATATTGAGTGAGGTAACCCAGACCCAGAAAGAAAAATATTATATGTACTCACTCATACGTGGTTTTTAAACATAAAGCAAAGAAAACCAGCCTACAATTCCCAATTCCAGAGAACCTAGACAACAATAAGGACCCTAAGAGAGACGTACATGATCTAATCTATATGGGAAGTAGAAAAAGACAAGATCTTCTGAATAAACTGGGAGCATGGGGACCATGGAAGAGGGTGGGGGGGGGTGAGGAAGAGAGGGAAGCAGAGAAAAATGTAGAGCTCAATAAAAAACAATAAGAAAAAGAAGTTGAAGAAAAAAGTCTTTCTTCTTTTAAGTTGCTCTGTCCAGTGTCTTGTCACACAGTGAGGAAAGGGATGAACATCAGAGGAACATATAATACAGTATGACGAGAACCTAGACCCCGAGGAGGAGGGAGAAAGGAGATGGGAAGTTGGAGAAAGGTCTGAGAGGCAATGTGTATATGACCACAAGCAGTGAAGTATGGTAGCCAAGGAAAGTGGGGATCTCTGTCAGCCAGAATGCTGATTCTTTCCGACATGGCCTTGCTACAAACATCCCTTCAGCTAGTGGATATGTTTACCCCTAAAAAGACAGATATAATGTTCATCTAAAAATAACAGACCAACACAATAGTAACCCACAAGCCTGAGTAAACTCTGCTGTATCTTTGAAGAGCTTGAATGAAGATTGGAAAGGCAAAGAAAAAAACTTTAGATAAGTTACTTGGGAAAATCTCCTGATCTTAGAAATGCAGGCAGAAATCAGTACCGGCTTGCTGGTAGAAATGTATTGCCAGACTTATGTTCTATCAAGAGCCACACTGTTTGATTGTTGTGGTCTTAAGGAATGTAAAATGAAACAAAAACAAATGTTACAGGAATCTGTGTATACATGCAAAATGTACATATGTATGTAGACCCAGAAGGACCCTCTCATGGGGCGTCTGAGAAAGTCCTAAAAATATTATTTTCTCTCAGATAGGTAGGCATTACCCATCTCCCTTCATCACCTACAGGTGCTAATATTTTCTGGACTTGATAAGCACCATTTTATCTTGGTATGTAACATTAACTCTTACATCAGATATCCCACTTAGAAGAATTTCTGGCCACAGTAATAGAAAACAATTCTTATAACAGGAATGGAAATTCATTAGGAGAAGGAGGAAAGTTTTAAAACCTGGAAAAATTACTTAATACTTCTGCTGTGATTTGAATACAAAAGCTCTAAGGGTTTGTGTGTTTGGACACTTGGCTCCCAGCCGGTGGTGCTGTTAGGGAAGGCTGAGTAACCCTTTGGAGGCAGAGCCTCATTGGAGGAAATGGGTCACTGGGGGCTGTCTGATGCTTTGAAGATGATACCTAAATTGTAATGTAGATAGTGGGTCAGTACCATAGGGTGTCCATGGAAGAAAGCCGAATAGATGGAATGGTGGGTGGAAAAGTGAGACAGGTGATGTCTGCTGCAGGCAGCAGGGATGGAGGGCCATGGCTAACGATATTCTTTGGAACAGAGGTGGTTCCATTATGAGTCCCAGATGCCAGACCCAGAGCTGCAGGATTTGGTGTTTACCTTATGAAGTTTTGGTGTTACTTTGGTCTGATCTTTCCTTTCTGTGCCCTTGTTTTTCCTTGTTCACACAGGAATATTTATTTTATGCCAATGTATACAGGAAGTGTGCAGTTTGTTCTTTGATTTTGCAGGGGTAACAGTTAAGAGACTGCAGTACGTGAAGAGACTTTGGACTTTTGGGCAGTGTTAAGATTGTTAAATACCACGGGGACCTTTGGAGTTAGACTGAAGCATTTTTCATCAAAAGATGGCTGGGATCCAGTGAGAAATGTCTCTATAGGCTCAGATGTTTGAACACTTGGTTCTGGTCCCCAGCTGCATAGCTATTTGGGAAGGTTGTGGAACCGTTAGAAGGTAGCGTCTTGCTGGAGGCAGTGAGTCACTCAGGGTATGTTTTGAGGCTTCATATTCTGGCCCTTCTTCCTGTCTACCCTCTGCTTCCTTAGTGTGACTGTATTGTGATGGAACAGCCTTCATCTCCTGCCTGCTGCCAAGTCTGTCCTCTCATGATGGATTGTAACCTTCTGTAACTGTAATCCAAATTAAACTCTACGTTAAGTTACTTTTGCCCTTTTATTTTCATCAGAGCAGCAGAAGAGAAATAAAGAAACCCCTTTGAATTTATTTCTTCCTCTGTAAACTGAGGACGATTTTCTATTATACAGGATTGCTGTGGAATAAATAGGTCACATGATTCTGTCATTAATCAGTCCCATTTACTCTTCCTGTCCTAAGATGGTTTCTTTCTCAGACGTTTAGGTGCCGAAGATTTCCGCCGACAACTTTGGGAGAGGAGCTAGGTGAGTGTTGATTAGGGCAGCGTTCCAGGCTGAACTAAGTAAGGGACACAGACCATCAGTACTTGCTTCATAAACTCAACAGTGGTTTTGCTTATCTGAGGCTTACTGCTGGAAGACACGTTTGCTGGTGAAGGGAGGAAAAAACTGCCATTGAGAGAAATGGAGGGGTTCCTGTCGTAGAGAAAAGCCTTTGCTTTGGAATGTGTCTTCAAGATAGAGTTCAGTCTCAAAGAGTCCCTGTGACCCATGCAGAGAGAGCTCTGAGTAAGAGAAGAGAGAGCAGAACAGATTCTAAAGTCGTGGGAAACTAGAAGCATGAAGATATTCCACCCACCAGCCCACCAGTCCACCTACCCACTTACCTATTTCTAACTCTTTCTTGTACTGCTACCTGGAGGCCAAGATGGCGAGGTGAAAACATGCAATAATTTCTCTTGCACCTTAAACTTCCAAAGGGGGAAAAATGTGGAATTCTAGATGGGTTTTGCATCTTGATTTTATTAGTTTTCTAATAATTATTAGCATTGCCAGCAGTACCATCCTGAACTCATGGAAATGACTTTTTTCTTACATGTTTGTGATGCAGATATGGACTAAGGACGTTGGGATATTTAGAATCCCTTTCTGTCTAAGAAGCTGCCAAATGGCACAAACCATATTTCAAATCCTCTTAGCTATAGTGTTTTTTACTTAGGTGTTAATATTGGTTTAGTGATGGAGGAGGGTCATCTTTCTATCTGATGTTTCATTGGTTAAGTAATAAAGAAACTGCTTGGCCTCTGATAGGACAGAAAATTAGGTAGGCAGAGTAGACAGAACAAAATGCTGGGAGAAAGAAGCTGAGTCGGACAGTCGCCATGATTCTCCTACTCCAGACAGAAGCAGGTTAAGATCTTTCCTGGTAAGCCAACTCATGGTGCTACACAGAATATTAGAAATGGGTTAGATCAATATGTAAGAGCTAGCCAATAAGAGGCTAAAACTAATGGGCCAGGCAATGTTTAAAAGAATACAGTTTCTGTGTAATTATTTCAGATAAAGGTAGCCGTGCGGGCGGCCAGGTGCCAGGAACATAGCCCGCTGCTCCTATTACAACAGTTTAGAGTTTTGGGAGACTGTGTCTTCAGTCATGAAAAAGGAACCATTTTTGTTGCAAGAATTCAATCACATTTATCGTTAATCTTTATTTCATACAAAATTATTGTATGGATGACCTTTATTTCATTAGAGTGTGAGGAAGGCTCCCACCACTGGCTTGAGCGACTTGTGACAAACAGTTCCTTGGATTATAACTCTGTGAGTCTGATCCTGGAATTTCACTCTAAGGCACAAACACTTCTGGAAATGAGTGGAAGTCAACTTTCCAGACTTAGAACTGAATGTATAAATCCACAGCGTGCGAGCCCGAGGTCATAGACTAAGCCAGAGGCAAACCTTAGCAGGGCCTGGTGGCGAGGAGCATCTGGAAGCTGTCACCATCAGCTCGCTTTCCTGGCCCATCATTGTCTAATCCCCCAGGTGTAGTCACTTAGCCTGCACCTGTGGGCTCAGCCCCGCTCCACTCTGGATCCAGTCCTCTCCCCACTTAAGAGGACTTTAAAGAACTCTAGGCCATTAGTTCAATCAACTAATGACAATTACCCAGTGAGTCGGATCTATATCCTGATTTCCTGGATTCTCTGTGGCTTACTCCATCCTGCCCTGGTGCTGTCTGAGGTCCAGTTTCATCAGAACCTGTTCTTCCTCTTCCTGGCCCCAGCTTCCCTGCGTGTCTCGTATATCGCCAATGCTCTTAAGAGACATTGCTGGCACCAGGATGTCCCACACAACTGTAGCCTCCGACTGCTGCTGCCTCTCTGCCTGAATCTCCTCTTCTCAAGTATTCTCTTCTTTGGTCCCTTATAGCCCAGGATCACCTGGTCTTTGGGTTCTTGTTCATTTTCACCTTTCATTTGGAAACATCTGTGACTCACACACTGTGCTGAGTCTGTGGATGTGAATCTGAATCACACCCGTCCTCTGGTAGTTCCTAGACCGTCAGAGAAGGCAGACACGGAAGCAAAAGTAATCTCCTCCCGGAGGGCAAGCACATATACAATGCTATGAAGAAAAGAATCAAGGCAGCTACTCCTAGTGGCTCCATAGAGGAGGAAAGCTGAGCCCTAAAGGTTAGATAGGAGCTGTTTACATGGATAGGTTGGAGGAACATTCCAGCAAAGAAGCAAGAGAAAGCATATGTGTTTAGAGGTATATCAGGTAATCATGGGAGGCTGAAGTGAGGGATGGGTGGAAGGTAAGGCTAATGAACTGCTTGGTAGAGCCAGTGATGGCCTTGAATTTAATAATAATGACTTCTACAGTGGGAAGAGTAGAAAAGGATGCTATCAGTCACACCAAACATAGTTTCTTTTTATATAATGTTGTAAGTATGAATAACATATACTAAAAGGAATGGGCCTTTATTTCTCAAAATGAATATTCTAAGATGTTCCTGAGTGTTTCTAACATCTGTGGACAGAGCTTGGAAGTTAATGGCTTAAGCAGAGTTAACCATGGCTTTGGAAATGTTGATGAATCTTGTGGTGATGAAATGTTCTGGAACCTATTTGACCTCCAATACCCTCTTCTGTAGCATCTGGGAGGACTGCAGTATTGAGCTTTAGTGATAAAATACTGTCTTCCAGTCCTACCAAGTTCAGAACATTTGCCAAAAGTCAATCCCGGGATGAAAGAAGGTGCTCGTGGCAGAGGTGTTATACACACGCCAGGGCTGCCTTCCTGACCCGATTTCTCTCCACACCCTCAGGTGCCATTGCTGATCTTTATGACATTGAAAGGGGCTATAGGTCTGGAGTGGCCACAGTTTCTGAAGTGAACCTTTGAGGTGGAGTCAAGGAAGAAAGGGGGAGCTTGCACGAGGAAGCTACTATAACAGTAGAAATAGCAGAGTTAGGAATAAACTTTAGAATGGAAACTAGATACGGAGCCCATTGCAAAATTAGAGACTTTAAATGTTTCGGGAAGTGACAGAGGCCTCAGTTTTCCAGCCCTGGGAGGACAAGATTGTACTGGACCACTGCCACAGCCCTGTGTGAGGTAGGACTTCAATAAACATATTAAATTCAGGTTTTTGCTCTCTGGGACATAGTCTTTTTGAAACACTAGGATTGCTGGTTCCTATTGGTATTAAAATAATATTCCTTTAAAAATAGCATCTTCTTTTGGGAGGCCGGACGGTGACAGATTTACACTTTGTTCTTTTTATTTGGTCTGCATAAAACATTTTATTATAATAAATCTATTACTTTTTATAACAAGGAAACAGACAAGTGTCCACTGGCTCTCCCTTTAAACATTTCTCATAGGTACAAAGAATGGAAGGCGGGGGCTGGAGAGATGGCTCAGAGGTTACGAGCATTGCCTGCTCTTCCAAAGGTCCTGAGTTCAATTCCCAGCAACCACATGGAGGCTCATAAAGAATGGAAGTCTCAGGTGCGCAATAGCAAACACACCTTCTCTTCATTTGGTAGGAGGCATGTAGGGAGAAGTTGGGGCTTCAAGCCGAGGAGGCATGTAGGGAAAAGTTTGGTCTTCAAGCCGATTGTTTCCAAATATCGAGGCTAGCATGGCGTATGATGTCTGGAAAACGCTTTGTAAATATGTGTTGAATGGGTGAATTTCAGGGTGGTTGGTGAAATCCATTACACTATCCATCATTGCCCCTCTTAAAGTCACCATTTCCTGCTTATCTGGTTCCTTCTATAGAGTATTGGTGAGGGAGGGCTGAGTGAGACAGACATAGGTGAGTGCCTCCACTTGGCCACACCCACTGCATGTTGGAAAGCCAGTTAAATCTCAGGCCTAAATCCTGGACTCAACCATAGGCAGGCCTAGGAAGTCCTAGAGGGTCTTTGACCTGCCAAGGCCGTGACTTTTGATGGATGGTACTTTCCGTGGGTGGTTGCTTTCCATAAATGCTGTTGTGGTTCATAGTACAAAGTTGACTGAATATTATGCTAACCTCAGAGAACACATTTTAAAAAGTAACTTTGAAGAAACAGTCCCTGGGGTCGGGAGAGATGGGTCAGTGGTTAAGAGCACTGACTGTTCTTCCTGAAGTCTAGGGTTCAATTCCCAGCACCTGTGTGGCTGCTCACACCGTCTGTAACTTCTAAGATCTGACACATTTATACAGACATACATGCAGGCAAAACATCAATACCCATAAAATAAAAATAAATAATTTTAAAAGCAAAAGCAAGTCCTCACACAATGGCACCTTTCCTCCCAGCCCTGTTGCGGTTTTCGCTGAGGGTGCATTTTAGTTGCTGCGGTGTGCTACACAACCCAAGCAAATCGAAACGTAACAACGCTCACTTACCATGTGGAGACATGCTGGAAGTGGCGGAAGTTAAACTCCAAGGAACGAGACACGAAACAGAGGCTCCCTACTTTCTCTGAAGAAGCTCATTAGCTTTGACTTTCTCACATTCTGCTTGCTGTGGCCTGCTGCCAGAAATGGTGACGGCAAAGATAGTAATGGAGAGTTAAACTATGTGAAGAGCGGCTGGGCTGTGGGGGACCCCGGGCAGCTGGGGGAGCGGCGCAGGTAGAGAACAGCTGGGAGGGAGGAGACAGACAGGAAGACATGGAGAGTAAGCACACAGACGCATGGGGAGATGGAGAGACAGTGACAGAGATGCAAAGGATAGAGCAGAGGACAAGGACGCAGAATACACCAGAGACTGTGTACAGAGGAAGACTGAGCATGTCTGAGCCAATAGCGGCGGTAGGCAGGTTTAAAGGTCAAGACCGTGCTGAGGAGAAGACCAGACTGTGATCACTCAGATCATGTCGAACAATCTCGCTAGTGATGGGACAATTCTCATAGGCAGCCGAGAGCGTCAAGTACGAGACAGATGTTCCAGATGTGGCCAGTCAGGCTGTCTGCCCTCACCCTTAGTTTAAGTTACACCGTGGCCCCTCCAGTACCACCTAATCACAGGTTAACCTGTGCCTGGTCTCACCTTGCCATGGATTCTTTGAAGGCTGTGCATCTTCCTGGACAGAACAGGGGTTACTAAAGAAGCATAGGCGGGTGGACTTGTGGTGGGGGCCCAACTTCCTTACTTCCTGGGGCTTCCAGATGCCCTGCGGTTCCCTCCACACTCAGCAGCTGCCTGGGGCAGTGCTCCTAGGAGGCTATCAATAGCCGCTGTCAATCCTGGAAGAGCTCCCGGCAGCATAGCACCAGGGACCCAGCTAGCCACTACTTGGGCCAAGCTCTGCAGGAACTCAGCACGCACAAGGCTTTGACAAATGCCACTGTGTTCAGGCAGACTTGGGTCTGAAAGGAAATGTCAGGGAACAAAAAAAGGAAAAGGAGAAGAAAGGAAGAAGCAGCTAGCATCTACTTTTGTGCCAGGCACCGCCACATATGTTATTCATTGGAGCCACACACTAACCCCAGCAGGTGGCTATTTTTATCTTTGCTTTTTTTTTTTTTGATAAGGAAATGAAAGTTCCAAGAGGTTAAGAAACCAGTCCAAGGTCTCTCAGCTAGTCAGTGACAGAGTTGCTAGCCTAGGACTGTTTCTCTACTGCCCCAGATTCCTCTCAAGGCCGCGTGAAATCCATCATCCTCCCAGGAGACAAAGGACTGCCGCTAAGTCGCCATTGAGGCAGGCTGGGAACACAGCCGGGCTCTGGCTGCCACCCCCTCCCCCAGAAATGTATGTTTCCACAATGAGGTTTTCTCTGCAAGTTAGTGCTTTTATGGCTCTCAGCAAAAATCTGTGACACCAGATGTTAAATGCAGCAGGAGAAAGCTATTTCCATCGTCGGGGAAATCTTGCACAGTGCACCGAATCTGGTCACATATCTGACTTCAGGCAACATGTGATCTGATTTCTGTTCACAGAGAGAGGCCGGCCGGGGCTGTTTGGGCCTCTGGGTGTTGGGGAGGGGGCAGCTTAGCCTCAGACTTCTGTGACTTGCTGGTAAACAACACCTGGCTTGTCTGGAGTCCAGGCCTCCAGGCCACAAATCTACAGTTATTTGCAGGGGCCTGACAATAATGCTGGTGGGCTTTGTCCTCTCTGTGGCCACGATCCCCTCAAATCCTTCTTTCCTTTTGCCTTCTCTGTTCACGTCTGCATAATGTTTATTCCTATCTGGACTTATGGACCAACCCTCAAAGAACCTATAGGTTCTCTCTTTGCCTCTGTCTTTCTCTCTCCTCCTCCTCCTTTTCTTTCTTTCAAGCAAACAATAGCCAAATACCAACAGTTGCTTATAAATCATGCTCTGTCCATTTTCTGTGACTACCAAAATACCTGATACAATCAACTTAAAAAGAAAGAAGGTTTATTTGGGTTTACAGTCTTAGAGATTTTAGTCTATGTGGATAGATGGCCCTGCTATTTTAGGATGAAGAAAAAACATCATGGTAGAAGTGTATGCATGTGCGTGTGCACGTGTGTGCATGTGTGCGTGTGTGCGTTTGTATGTGTGCGTTTGTGTGTGTGCGTTTGTGTGTGTGCGTTTGTGTGTGTGTGTGTGTGTGTGTTGGGGTGAGTTATTCACCTATGGCAGCTGGGAATAAAGACAGAGGAAGAATAGGAGCCAGGATCCCATAAGCCCCTCAAGGGCACATCTTCATGTTCCAGCTCCCCCTAAGTTTCACCATTTCAAGTTCCTTCTAGGATTTGGGGGGACATTTGAGGTGGGAGTTACCCAATATTACCTTCACAGGGGTGTCCTGATATAAAATAGGGGTGCTGGATACATGGATCATAGTGTTGTTGGAAGGTTACATTAGGTAATGTTTGTAATGATACCAGGATGTTGACTGGAAACACTCAGTGTTCAGGAGCTAGAAGCCAGGACCAGTATGATACTATTGCCCCAGGTTTTTATTTCATTTGGTTGCAGTGACACCCTGTCACAGGTTCTAGCTTAAGCTTCACTTGTTCCTTTCTCCCTGACTTGAGCATCTCTAGTACCCAACCTAGATGCTGAGTTCATACCACAAGATGCTCTCTAGTACGGGTCTGAGGTCCTCAGTTTCCTGCCTGTCTAACCCTGCCTGAGTCCAGGCTGCGTTGTCTGATGTGCTCAGGACAGGCGGCTTCTGGGGCCCAGCAGAGCCCTCAGTGAGTGAAGTAGGTCTCAGGCTTGCTTCCTGTTGTGTCTACAAGGAACAAGACGGCGATGTTTTCTGGGGAAGCCGTGATCACTCAAGTCGGGCCATACAAGGCTTTGCACTTTGCTGAGTCCAACGGCCTGCTCGGCAGCTCTATAAATTTAGAAACATGATATTTGTTCTTAAAGTCAGACTATAGCAGGGTTTGGGGACAGATTCCCTCTAGCCTGGTGTGTGAGCTGGGCCAGTTTGTTCATTTCTCAATGAGAAAGAGCTGGGAAAGGGACAGAACTGCTTGGGTCAGCACATGGACTGTCTGTAGGAAAATGTGCCAGGCGAGGGGATAGGATCTGAGACCGAGAGAGATGCCGAGACTTGGTGAACGCCCATGTCCATGGCACCTTTCTCCAGCGGCAGCTGCAGTCATTGCCTGGTCCACTCACTTTCCTCAGAGTGGGACTAGTTCTTTCCTCAGGCATTCTTCCTCATATTCCAGCAAGGCCTTTCCTCTTTGGCAAACAGCAACACACATGGGTGGCATTGCTGTTGATGATATTTAACAAGTGATTAGCTGCTTGCAATACAGTTTTGCCTTCCTGTGATTATTTGCCATAATTAAATTTAATTTGACAGATAATTTAATATGGCAAATATTTACTGGACACCTACTATATGCTGTGCTTACTTAAGATTCTCCAGGTCATATTAGAGTCAGTCTCTTCAATTAAGTTTAAATTAGAAAGTATGTATTGAGCCAGGCCCTGTCCTAGGACATAGGTTCCAACAGTGGACTATATCCATGCAATCCTTACTGGTAGTCCTAGAGGGGAGAGCAAATCAGAAGGCACTGGTTTATTAGAATGGGTTAAACGACAAGAAACACAAAAATGCATAGAAACGTCATGAGTTCCACACTTGGCTTTCTGAAGGGAGTGACAGCTAATCTTGGGCCTGAATAGCTGTCAACAGGTATGAGGGATGTGAGTATGCGTGTACATATGTGTGTGTGTGTGTGTATGCAAACAAGCTTATATACACATGGGTACTCATCTGTGTTTCTGTATCAGTGTGTGTGTGCGCGCGCGCCCGTGTATGTGTGTGTGATTTCATGGCGCAATGGAGAGCACGCTAGGAGAAATAGGTGCTCTGAGCTGTGAGTGAACTGGTGAAGTGGGCAGGGACCCCAGGCTGCAATATCGTACCCCACATGTTAAAACTTTGCCCTGACAGCAATAATAGGCTATGTAGAAATTGTCAGCAGGGTGTGGATCAACTCTATTTATGGTTTAGCGAAATAATTTTAAGTATAGGGAGCTGGAGGAGAAGTAATAGCATCCTTACTAGCACTTTCACGGATGTGTAAACATTTCTGCTCTGTCTCATTAAAGTTTTCCTATCTTTCTAGGTTTTCTATTTTTCTTGCTGCACCAGACCTTGAACCCAGGTCCTTGTGCACATTGGACAAACACTTTACTATTGAACCACATCAATAGTAGCACATCCGATATTAAGCTACAACTCCAACCCTTGTATTTTGCCCTAGACAGTCCCACTATGTTGTCAAGGCTGGCCTCAAGCTGGCTACGCAGCTAAGACTGACTGAACATGAGATCCTCTTTTATGTAGGGCCTTACCTCAAAGTTCCTGTGACTAAAAGGGTGGGGAGCACTTTGTCTACTCGGAGTGGAGCAATCCTTGTTCCTTCTCCTCTTGTGGGTTGCCTACAATGCCCCTTAGTGCCTGGGAACAGGAATACGACATTGGGATCATACCTATATGCCAACGTTGTTTACATTAGTATTATAACTTTTGGAAAAGGAACGAAATGACCATAAAGATAACTTTAAAGGTGAGGATTACTAACTCCACCCTTGGTTATTTAGACTATTGATTTCTGTTAGAGAGGAGTTGGATGCGTGAATGAGGGAGGCAGCTCTAAACGAAAGGTCATTGATTGCTTCATTAGTGGAACAGGCTCTGGGGAAGGGCACAGATAATCCCGTTAGGGAAGTCAGCATGTCCTAATTGACTTACAATCTGTGAGATCGTGCCACTCCTTCACTTCTGTCAGCTGACCAAGGGGAGAAGGAAACTGGCCAGCTCCTCTAGGAACCAGGTTTGCCTTCCCTGGAAGTAAGAGCAACCTACCCCCAGCCTGTCACATGCTACTGTACTATGGCTTGCCCTGCCTGGGATCTCACAATGGGGAGTTTCCTGGTGTTTACAGAATCACTCTTGACTTTAACACATGGAGGAATGTGTTGCCTCAATCCCCTTTCTTTTAGCACTTTGTTAGCTGTTAAAAATGCAGGCTGGATGCATGTGGAAAGCCAAGGATGATTTTTCTCACTGCAGCCGCTCCCAGCAACCCTGAGAATGGGGGACCTGTCCATGTGAATCCCCACTGCTCCCGGCTATGTGGGGATACATCTTGATGTGATTTCCTTCTACATGGTGTCTTCGTGAAGACTTTACTTCGTGTTCTCTTTTCCTTGTGCCCTCTTGTCAATCTCCTCCCCCCCCTCCTTCCTCCACTAGTCCTCATCTCTTCTTCCTTCTTTCAGAATCGTATGACTTAATCCTATCCCTCAAGCATTTTTAGAGCATTACCAACGAGTTCCCACTGAGGGGCTATGGAACTGACCAAGATGTAGGTTGCTTCTCCAAAGACAATGCGAGAAATTATTCTAGAAGGCAGAAAGTTTTGAGGCTCATCGGAGCCTAGGAGAAGGCACTAATTAATAAGCCCTCACTGGTAACCATGCATTATTTTTTTTTAATTGTCATGAAAACCATATGAAGTCAAGATTTTGATGTTTATTGTATTCAGGAGGAAGTGAGAGTCAAGAGAAGTAAGAAATGTGTTCAATGTTATAGACCTGGGCCCATTTGACTCTGAAGCTCATGTCTACTGGAGTTGTGAAATCCAGAGACAACACAGCGGGGTTCTGTAGGGACTAAGGAGCCATCAGCAAGGCCCCAGAGAAACACGACACTCTCCACAGGAGAGTAGGGTCCAATTTTACTATTTAAGTCTGGGGCTTTCGAATAGGACCAAACTTTTAATTAGTGTGGTGGTGGCTGGAAATAAAAGGAATTTTTACATTCATTTTGAAAGACAATTTTCAGATATGAAATCTTGCTGTCCAAATTGAGTTATGGATTGCAGAAAAATGTCTGGAGGGAAAACACACTTTGATGTTATTTGAACATGGGCTTCAGCCCCAGCTTCCTGCCTTGGCTAAATTCTGTGATCTTCTGCCCAAACTACCTGTGAGGCTTGGTTTCTCCACCTGTAAAATGGCAAATGAGAGGCAGCCGGAGCCCATGATGGGAAATGTTAAAGCACTTTGGCTCACCGAAGACAGCGTTTGAATGTCTGGAAAGGTCAGAGATAGCCGCCCTCCCAAAGTCCGGGGAGCAAGAAGCCCTGTCTGGGTGCCCTGGTTCTATCCTCCAAATTCTCAGGCCACTGGTACTGTGTTGTATCAGAAATCACATGGAAGTCATGTAAGACCTATTTCTTATCCACATGTGAAGTTTGATGGAAGACAATCTCTAGCATGCTGCCAAACCAGATGGCAGCCCTCCCACCGCAGCAGTCCAGCTGCTTCTGGTCATATTGTGCCCTAAGCACAGGCTCCGCCTCCTCACCCATCTATTATTTGATCTCATTTGCTAGTACTATCCCCCGCCTCCATTGCATCTTATGCTCGAAACAGATTAGTCCCCCTGCTTTTTGAAAAATTTCCTGGCCTCGGGGATTTGGTCATGGCTTTTTCCTCTGGTCTAGAACATTCTTTCCTGGTGACAACTTAACAGGCCTGCCACATACCCTGACATTACCAGCTCCCTTACAGTTGTATTTTGTACATACTATTTACTACCTTCTAGCTTATTGTAGGCTGGGCCATTATCTAACCTCTCTATCTCTGAACATGGGTTTTATTTGGAGATTGTCTTTTTAGAGGTAAAGAAAAAAGTTTGTGCTGGGCGTTGTGGTATATAATTGCAATCACACACCCATTCTTCCTCTGCAACAGAATCTCTCTATACAGCCCAAGTTGATCTAGAGCTTGTAATGCCCCTGCCTCAGCTTGCCAAGTGCTGGGAATCCAGGTGTGCACCACCACGCCTGACTGAGACAATTCCTTCCGTTGTCTATGTCAGGCTGTGTCTGGTTTATGGCACTTTGTTCCGGCAGCCTTAGCAAATGAATACACATTCTGTAATCTACTTCGGCAAGATTACATTTCTTCTCTGACCCCATCCCCACCCCTACCCCAGCTGGTCCCAGGCTCCACTCAGCAGAAGCTTTCTCTGGCTTTGCTGTACCCCAGCAGATCAATGACTGGCTCATATAAGCAGTTTAATAAAAATGCGTTGAGTGAATTTATCGTAAAACAGAGAGTTAATAAATGTACTCCCAGAAGGCCGTAACAGGAATGGGACGGAACAAGTAGGTCCCTGCCGCTATCAACTTGGTTATGTCTGCAAGAGTGGGTGGCCTCTGGCAGGCTTCTGTCTTCCCTCTGACCAGGCTTGAGAAACCCGATCCCTTCTTTGGAAGCCCTTTGAGGAGAGGAGGGCACAGCCTCATCAGCAACTGAGAACAGGTCCAGATGGAGCGTTTAGCACAGGGCTTGGGATCCAGTTACACTCCACCGTGCTATAGCCGGCACTAATAAGGCCCGACGGCCTAATGGGCTGTCCTGTGGCGAGGCCGTGTGTAACAAGGTGGGAAACCGTGCAAGGGCAGGTAGTGCTGGGAGTGGAGATGAATCAAAGTGGGCTTGGGAGGCTTCAGGAGGAAATCCTGGGCTCTCCAACGTCTTTCCAAAGGAGAGCAAGGTTTTCTCTTTGCTAATTGAAATGCACAATGGGCTTCCTTTGGTTGGCTCCTCTCCCATTCTGGCCCAGGCAGAGAACTGCAGGCCTTATTGTCATGGCACAGCTTTTATTGAGCACGTACCGTGTGTCAGGTGCTGTTGTTCATTCTAGGCTGGGATGAAAGGAAAGCAAAATGGCGAGGAGCCTTTGAAGGACACGGTTCACAGCGAGTCCTCGAAACAATGCCTCTCCTTCCTTTCACTCTCCCTCTGGCTCTCAGTGAGGGTGATTGGGTGTAGGAGGCAGAGAATATTGAAAAGGGCGCATTGATTTTAGGTGTCTCACGGTGGTGGTGCAGGCAGTTCTGTGTGAGAAGGCACTAGAGTGGGAGAGGCTGAGGGGGGCCGAAGGAGCAGGAGTGGGAAGGAGAACGGAATTGTGGTTGGAACCTGCCCTGCACACTGGCAGAGACGATCATTGCGGGAAGAAGTCTGCAAGCTTTAGAGGCCCCTGCATTAAAGCTTAGGGCCAAGAGGTAGGGCCAGACACGGGACACGATACCAACAACAGTTCTATGTTTTACATGGCAAACAGGGAAGATAGCTTTTCTTTTGAGACAAGGCTTGGCAGCTCATAATTTTCCTTACCTCTATGAGGCAAATTATTGCCTCTAGTTTATTGATGAAGAGATGGAGGCCCAAGGAGGAGATAACTCATCCAAGTTTGCACAACCAGTAAGGGACAAAATGAAATCCCACAAAATCTGGCCTGTCTAACACTAGAGCTAGCTAGTACTTCTACCCATGAAGCACGCTGTCTGCCTGGTCTTTCTCTCAATGCTTCCTCCTTTGTGACTTTGGGTTCTTCTACTGTGTAAATATACAATTTCTGTGTCCTGTGCAGCTCCTTCTGGAAGTGTGGGGCTATCTTCTTCGTCATCTGGTGTTGTCTTTGTCGGAACAATGATGGTGTATCATTATTGCTATGGAGGGAATGCCTGCAAGAGCTGGTTTCCTGGGACTGCTGTTGTAAGCATCACAAGCTGGGGGCCTGCGAACAGCAGGCCCTCTTTGTCTCCCATTTCTGGAGACTGCAAGTCCACAATCAAGGCGTCAGCAAAACGATGCTCCTTCTGAGTCCCGCAGGGGACATTCCTTCCCTTACACATTTCTGTGACTCCTCCTGGAAGTCCTCTGTGCTGTTGACCTTTGAACTTAACACTGTCATTTGTCTCACTGACACCGCCATGTGCGTGCTCTCTGCATGTCTGCATCCTCAGCGCTGCCCAATAGACACCAGTTGTATTGGAGAGGAGCTCACTCTAATAACTGGATAATATCTGCAACAACTGTTTCTAAATGAATCAGGGTTGTGACTTCAATATATTTTTCTCAGAGATATGGTCAACCCAAAGCACTGTAGCCAAAGCCCCACTGTCACTGAGACTCCAATGCCCACTGTCACTGAGACTCCATATTGGATACAATTTTGAGTTTTTAAACTTTCAACACTTTACTTCCTTCTTTTCTTTCTTTCTTCTTTCCTCCCTCCCTCTCACCTTCTCTCCCTTCTTCCCTCCCTCCCCCTCTTTCCCTCTCGTCTTTCTCGTCTTTCTTTTTTTCTGGTGTATATGACATACATGTGAAAATTCATGTGTCTGAGTCTGAGCACCCATGTGGTCTGCCTCATGCATCCACCCCCACTTTCAGCTTTGACATGGGGTCTCTGCTCTTCCCAGCTTTCTACCCCAGGGTAGCTGCCAAGTTAGAGGAAAACAATGAATCTCAGCTCAGAAAGGGTTAGAGGTCTAGAGCTGGGGAGACAGACAACATATCTCCCTCAACTCCTGATGTCATATCCTGCCTTCAAATCCCCAAAACCCGTGTAAAACCTGGAGCCATATTCTGCCTGCATCTGTAATCTCAGTGCTTCTTCAGGGAGAGGGGAAAACAGAAGAATCCCCAGAAGTTAAAAGGCAGCTAGCTTTGGTCTCTCTGAATCCTAATTGGAATTAGTCTCTCCTTTTTCTTTTGAGCCTCTGGTCCTGCAAGATGTCTTCTCTACCTACTCCATGCCGTCAGTGCTCCCCTTTAAGCCCCATAATATTAGGGTTGTCTACATCCAGGGCACAGTGACTTTTACAGTTCACTAGACTTCGAGTATTTGGTCTGATTTGCCTAACCAGGTTAAAAGTTCCAGCTTCTCAGCAATGCAAATTGCTGCCTAGCTCATAGTGACTCAATAAAACCTTGCCGGCTGGCTGATAGTCATCTGCTTCAGATGCTGCCCGAAGCTCAGAGTGCCATGGTATAACAGGGCCACACAGCCTGGTGACACGGAGAGCCAAGGAGAGATCCAGTCCGATTGGTGCTTATAAAAAGCCGTGCCCTGTAGACAGGCCCCACAGTCAGTCATTTTTCTGCTTTTGCAAGCCCCGATTCACCTGGGTAATTACCTTAACTTTCCACCTGACTTCTCCTGTGCCGACCCAGCCAAAATCGCTGGAGGTTTGACTAATCTAAGAACTGGTTGACCAAGAGCGCAACTGATTACAGAACAGAGCAGGCTCCAGAGGAAAATTCTAAAGGCCCTTTGTTCCAGGTATCCTCTGAGAGGACCCACCCATCGGGGATCACATTGCTGCTTCCAGTTCTGGGGCTCAGAAAGCTTCTCTTCCCCGCCGGAGGCTGGCAGGGCCCAGGAGCACTGTCAGGCTATCCTGGCCAGCTGTTTCCCTTGTTCACAGCAACCCTTTGTGCGGCCTTGGCTCTCCTTCCTCCCTCTGCTCTCCCCCTGAGAGTTTCCAGGGACAGCAGTGGGGCAGGAGTGAGCAGAGCAGATGCTCAGCCTTTCTCTTTGTTAGTGACAGTCCCAATGTGAATGTCACCCAAGGAAGTTGGCAAGAAATCAAAACTTAGAATCTAAGGGTTTTGTGTTGGATGATATCTCAGGGCTGATTTTGTCCAAATCAATCATTTTCTTGGTGGAGGGAAACAGAGGCATGAAACAATGAAGCTGTATATGTGATGTGGGCAGAGTGGCAAAAGTAAGATGCCCAGTATCATTGGCTATCCCAGCCAATGTAAGTCAGCAGTAGAGGGTCATGGGCAAGGACCCTGTTCAACGATAGGAGTTGGGCCAAGATTTCTATAGGAATAAATAGTATAGAAATTATATAGGGATACATCTACAAAAACAAGCATCTAGCCCCACTCCTTAGCCTCATCTTAGAAATCTCCTTCCCATTTTAATAAAACTCCAGCCATCCTGGTATTTGTTTGCTTGTTTGTTTTTATTCCAAATCCCGTCCTACCCCTATGCCTTATGCGTGCCTTTCCAGTACAGGCAATCTTTGACACATACTTCACCTGGATAATGCCAAGTAAGATCTCATTCTTTGACATCTGCCATCAATGCAATGCACACTTCTGATTGCCTTCACAGGGCTTTTTCTTTCAGGGAACTATCTAGTGGAAGTCTGATGTTTTCGTTCCTTGTCTAGACTGCAGGGCTCAAGGAAGCAGAACTATTGGTGAGGGAAACACACACACACACACACACACACACACACACACACACACACATCCTTTGTGACCCCAAAGGCTCTCCAATCCTGGGTCGTGTGAGGCAAAAAAAGAAGCCATTACTGTATATCCTTGCCATGAGTTCTGTTTTTCCATTTTACCCTAAGTAGCGGAGAACAAAGCTCAATTCACCAGAATGATCTGGTGTCTGGAGTCGCAGTGTTGTTCCCATTTTTAATCACTTGCACATAGTTAAGTGGAGACAGTTACAAGGTTCTAATTACTGAGGTGGTGGGTCCCATGGCACCTGTAAGGCATTCGGTGCAGTTCAGGAAGTAATGCTTCCTTTCCAGTTTACATCACCATTTAATCGAATTATTCCTTCCAGTTTAGCTTTCACATAGTCCATCAAAAAAGAGATTGCTCATTTCCTCGAGAAACTATATACGTTCCTGTAATACCATTTTTTCCCCTCTTGTAGTAATCTGAGATTTTGTAACCCTCTCTCCCTACTGTATTCTCTGGTTAATGCATAAACTTGGAATAAGTTTCTTGACAGAGAAGTCAAGAGGGTCTCTCACCTGAGGGATTAGCATTTGCATTTCAGGAATGTGAGCGCTCAAAGGGGCCTTTCATACCCCCCCCATCATTCAGTGGCTTGTTTTCTGGGGGAGGAAACTGAGGCCCAGACAGGGGTAGTTGGTGGCTCCCGAGTTATTCCCATTCTGCTGCTGTGTTCAAGATCCAAAAAGCCTGAGTAGGTGAAGTAGGCAAAGCCCCTGCCCTCAAGGAACATGTGCCCAGAGAATAAAACTGAAATTATTAGAATGAAAAGTATCCTGTGTTTTTAACTATGCAGAAGTTAAACAGTTTAACTGTTTTTAAATAGCTGGTTCCCCAAGGAACAGTACAAAGAATGAGTTATAAGACATGAGAATATTTTACCTGCTTACTAGGTGAAGAGTGGTGCGGTGGTTTGAAAGAAAATGGTTCCCAAAGAGAGCAGTACTATTAGAAGGTGTGGTCTTGTCAAAGTAGGTGTGGCCTGGTTAGAGGAAGTGCATCACTGTGGGGGCAGGCTTTGAGGTCTCTTTTGCTCAATTTTCACTCAGTGTAACACTTAGACCTAACACTTCTTGTCTGTAAGATGTAGGACTCTGAGTTACCTCTCCAGCACCATATCTGCCTGCATGCTGCCGTGTCCCAACATGATTGATAATGAATCCCTGAAACTGTAAGCTGCCACTTCAATTAAATGTTTTCCTTTATAAGAGTTGCCATGGTTATGGTGTCTCTTCACAGCAATAGAAACTCTAACTAAGACAAGTGGTGAAAGAACATTCTAGGCAGAGGAAATGAGGGTCTGGTTGTAGCAGTGAGGAGATTTCTGAACACTCAGAAAGAGAAAAATCAGATGAAGCAGTTAAGGAGGCAGGTAGGGCCACTTCATGAAGCTGGGGAGGCTTATGTGAAGTGTGTGTGTGTGTGTGTGTGGTGGTAATGGTGGGTGGTGGTGGTGATGGTAGTGATGGTGATAGTGGTGGTGGTGGTGGTGGTGAGGTGGTGAAATGGCTCAGTGGTCAACATCACTGGCTGATTTTCCAGAGGATGAAAATTTTTGTTGACAGTACCCACAGGGTTGGTGTAAACCAGTGATTCTAAACCTGAGTGTTGAGACCTCTTTGGGGGTTGCATATCAGATATTTACATTACAATTCATAAGAATAGCAAAAATTACAGTTATTAAGTAGCAAGGAAATAGTTTTTATGGCTGTGGCTCACGGCAACATGAGGAACTCTATTCACAGCATTAGGAAGATGGTTGAGGAGCACTGGTGTAACCACTTCCAACTCCAGACCAGTGGATTTGACAGCCTCTTCTGGCCTCCTCTGGTACTGCACATGTGTGGTCCACAGACACAGGTGAAACACTCACACACATAAAAATAAATATTTTTAAAATTTTTTAAAGGGAATATGTGCCAGGGTCAAGAGGATCCTGTCAACTCTTTGCAGCTACTTTCCACCCATTCTTCCTCTGGTCTTTCCCAGGAGGCTGATCCATAAACCTTCTAGACAATGCCTTCTTTTCCCCGTGACAGGATTTGGTCAATAAGAGGCTGTAAGGGAGCCCAGCAGATGTGAGGAGAAAGGCTCTGTTGCCTGCAACCTACTAGCTTGTGACTTGACAGAATGGTGAACTATGTGTGTGTGTGGGAGGATGTCGGGGGAGGGTGGTTCATTTCTGTTTAGAAACATGTCCTTTAAACTTCCTTTGCCTGGCCCTTTAGGCTCGGAAGTGACAATAATTCTCTTTTCTGTCATTTCAGTTCACTTCACTTCTCTTCTTGGTCTCACTAGACCCTACCTACTCCTCAGTAGATACTCCTTCATTATGTCCTCCCAGTTACACCATCTGAGATTTTTATGTTTCCTTTAGGGTTCTTTACTTTGGAGGTTGTGCCATGGAGAAGGCCCCAGCAGCCGTGGGCATCGGTGGATCTTGCTGAGGGGGATCAGAAGTAGTCCAGGGACCACCTGAGGTTCCAATATATGTACCTGACAAAAAACCAAGCAAACAGAAGACAAAACAACCACAGTAGCTCTCAACACATGCTAAGACATTCACCGAGACTTTACAGCTGTCTAATGGACATACCTATTGAAGAAGGACTTCCCTAGACACATTCTCAGCCCGCTTTCCCCCTTTGACTCCTAGCTGTGGAGGGTCATAAACCAGGATAAGTAAGCACAGCACATGGAGGAGATGGATGAAGAGAGACATACACAAAATCCAGGCATGGCCAATGTATAAAGGCAGGCTACCTGCTTGCAGCAGCCAACACAGAAGGCAAAATTATTCATTGATATTAGTCTGTTTAATCATTGACTAAGCTCCACCCAGAGACTTACAGGGTTGCCTAGATTTTCATCCAGATGGTAGGAAATGATGTTAACCACCCCCCCTCAAGCAGATTTATAGGCACCTAGGAAGCAGAACACCCCAAAGTCTTTTGAGGGGTCTTTCTCACCAGTTTCATAATTTTAGGATATGCTGAAAATTAAAATTCTATTATATTTTCAAGTTAACTTACTTAGCCATAAAATGCTTATCAGAGACTAATTCCAAAGTAACTCTTGTTCCTTTCAATGTACTTTGAAAACTTCTGTTTTGACATGTTCAACACAATACCTATCAAAATCCCAGCAAAATTCTTTAAAGACCTCGAAAGAATGGTACTCAACTTTATATGGAAAAGCAAAATCCCCAGGACAGACCAAACAATCCTGTATAATAAAAGAACTTCTGGAGGCATCACAATCCCTGGCTTCAAACTCTACTACAGAGCTACAGTACTGAAAACAGCCTGGTATTGGCATAAAAAAAGACAGGAGGACCAATGGAACCGAATAGAAGACCCGGATATCAATCCACACATCTTCGAACACCTGATCTTTTACAAAGAAGCAAAAAAAATATCAAATGGAAAAAAGAAAGCATATTTAACAAGTGGTGCTGGCATAACTGGATATCAACATGTAGAAGAATGAAAATAGACCCATATCTATCACTATACACAAAACTCAAGTCCAAATGGATCAAAGACCTCAACATAAAGCCAGCCACACTGAACCTTATAGAAGAGAAAGTGGGAAGTACACTTGAACACATTGGCACAGGATAACCCCAGTAGCACAGACACTGAGAGAAACAATTAATAAATAGGACCTCCTGAAATTTTAAAGCTTCTGTAAAACAAAGGACACATTCAACAAGACAAAACAACAGCCTACAGAATGGGAAAAGATATTCACTAACCCACATCAGACAGAGGTCTGATTTCCAAAATATACAAAGAACTCAAAAAATTAGACAACAAAAAATCACATAATCCAATAAAAAATGGAGTATAGACATAAACAGAGAACTCTCAACAGAGGAATCTAAAATGGCTAAAAGACACTTAAGGAAATGTTCAACATCCTTAGTCATCAGAGAAATGCAAATAAAAACAACTCGAGATTCCATCTTACACCTGTAAGAATGGCCAACGTTAAAAACACTGATGACAACTTATGCTGGAGAGGTTGTGGGAAAAAGGGAATACTTCTGCATTGCTGGTGGGAATGCAAGCTGGTACAATCCCTTTGGATGTCAGTGTGGTGATTTCTCAGAAAATTAGGAAACAACCTTCCTCAAGACCCAGCAATACCATTCTTTGGGTATCTATCCAAAGGATGCTCAATTGTGCCACAAGGACATGTGCTCAACTATGTTCATAGCAGCTTTGTTTGTCATAGCCAGAACCTTGAAACAACCTCAATGCCCTTTGACCAAAGAATGGATGAGGAAAATGTGGTACATTTACACAATGGAGTACTACACAGCAGAAAAAATAACAGCTTGAGTTTTGAGGGAAAATGGATGGAGCTAGAAAACATTATTTTGAGTAAGGTAACCCAGACACAGAAAGACAATTATCACATGTACTCACTCATAGGTGGTTTTTAAACATAAAGCAAAGAAAGCTAGCCTATAAACCACAATCCCAGAGAACTTAGACAACAATGAGGACACTAAGAGAAACTTACTTAGATCTAATCTACATGGGAAGTAGAAAGTATAAAAAGACAAGATCTCCTGAGTAAATTGGGAGCATTGAGACCTTGGCAGGAGGGTTGAAAGGGGGAAGGGAGAGGCAGGGAGGGGAGCAGAGAAAAATGTAGAGCTCAATAAACATCAATAAAAAAATTTTTTTGGAAGAAAAAAAAAGTTACCAAAAAAAAAAAAGAAAACTTCTGCTTTGATATCAAATGTGTAGATAAGTTAAACTTGAATGTATTTTCTTCTAGGAAGGCAGGAGTATAGTTTATTAGAGCCAATACAATGAGATTTAGTCTACCAGTAGAGTTGTAAGTTGATGTTGATGCTCAAGATCAGGAAACCTTAAAAACCAATATATGAGGATACCTTGTATATAATACTTGTTACACAAGTGTCAAATCATACTTTGCATTCTTTTAATAGGCTCTGGAATTCCATAGCCTGTACAGGGTCACTTACCAGAATCATTACAATCACGTAATAAAATGAAAGCTGGGAAGAAAGAAAACACCAAGTAAGAACTGGTCCAAAAGTGGTTTTGGAAGTCATCTTTGTCCAGTGATGGGATGCAGGGCAAGTAGGAATTCTTAAACTCTTTATAGAGTCCCTTGGATATCTGTGTTCCTATTCATTTCAGTAAGGTCTAAAACTTTGAAGCATCTGATTGTCACTGTAGGAACTCACAGAGAGGATGCTCACAGAATATTTGCTGAATGCATGCCTTAGAATACACCTTTATTTCCAAGAAGAGGATATGGGCCCTCCTCCTTCCAGTCTATGCCCAAATCTCCACAGGCTTTAAGGTCATCATTACAACATCTCTGGGCAAGAGTTGCTACTGTTACCACGTGGGTAAGAAGGGTGGGACCCATGAGAATCACTGGCTGGTTGTGCCCATTTTTGGCTTTGTTGGCTGTGGCACACTTACATGTAGAATTTAAGCACTGAAGGGACTGGGGTTTTCCTAAGGACACAAAATGTGAGAGACCTTACTGCTTTCTGAGGCAGGAGATCTAACAAGGGTCCTCTGTGGCTTCATGCAAAGACCGTTTGCAGCTTCTCAGGGCTCACAGATTTCCCTGGTCTTACTTCTTTCCCCCACGCACTTCCTAAATGCTTCTTGAGCACCCAGGGATGCTTTAGCACATCTCTCCTCCAGACTCACGTGTTTTGTCACTCACCTCTCTCAACCTCTTAACCAAGAGTCAACATTGTATAGTCAGCTCACCCGAGGACCTCATTTCAAACCAAGAATCTCCCCTTACCTGATTTTTCTTTGTCTTCAATCCCATTGCTCCTTAGCAATCAGAAGAATTCCCAGCATAGAGGAGGTTCTCAGCAGGCACAGTAAATTAACTCAAATATTCAAGCAGCCTCCATTTTAGTGGGATTTTCCACAGCTACACAATACTCTGAAATACCTGGTCCTGAGTGGGCTTTCTGCTCAAATACAGCTGCTCTTTCCAGCTCACTAGACAGAAGGTTGGCTCTCCTAGACATAATGAAATGCTGAGAAGGGGTCTGCAGTGTGAATGTCTTTACAGCCCACTTTAACTCCTCTTCTTACCTCTCTAATTCCAAATATGACTGACACAAAGAGAAAAAAACCAGTTTGTTTGGGCTCCAATGTTTAGTTAAATCAAACTTAGCTTCATCTATTGTATGATCCAGTTGGCTTCTGGAGGAAGAACATCTGGGTCTGCATCTTCTTCTACCATTTTTGCTGGGTGGCTTTGCTAATTTTTTGTACTTCTCAGTGTCCTCAGTAGGAGGGAAAGAGTAGAAGTCTCTGCAGCCCAGGGTTGCAATGGAATCCACCTCGAGTAAGACATGTGCTTTGGATCTGCGCTGATGAGTGTTGGTGCTTTCCTGCTAACTGATGTGGTTGGTGTAGTGCTGTCTCTGTATCTAACTTTGTGGAAAAGGATACCCCTGACTGTTGATGACTGCTCTAGACCCAGGGCCTGCCTGGGTAGTCATGAGCTAGGTTTGTATCTGTGTAGCTCAGCGAGGCAAGGAGACAACCATGCCTAGTGATGCCAGTTTCCTAAAAACACTGTATTCTGGCCAGCCCAGCTGGGCCCCAGGCATCACCCTGGCCACTGGCATTCTCCGGTAGCTGCTGCCCAGCCGGTTGGCTGGAGAAAAGACCACGTTCTGTGCTCTTGCCAAGCCATGGGTGAGAGGCAGGCTGCTGCCTTCCCAGCCCAGTGACACGGGAGCCCAGGACTTGACAGAGATAATTTTCTTGTCACCAGGTCTGAACTAGTCGTCTTCAAACTCGTGTTCTGAAACAGGGCCAAATCCTCAAGCCGGAGTTCCCAGGGTAGGGAGCTGGCAGTCCCTGAAATGGTACCATTCTAAAAAAAAAGAAAAATCTTAATACAACTTGCCAGGGAATTCAGTGTCATTCTTTCTTTCTTTCTTTGTGTGTGTGTATGTGTGTGTGTGTGTGTGTGTGCATGTATGTGTTTGGAT
The DNA here is from genome assembly GCF_037038515.1 of Microtus pennsylvanicus. Classification (NCBI taxonomy): domain Eukaryota; kingdom Metazoa; phylum Chordata; class Mammalia; order Rodentia; family Cricetidae; genus Microtus; species Microtus pennsylvanicus. The sequence continues at coordinate 33,926,700 of NC_134591.1, read as the reverse complement.
GTATGCAGGAAGCCTCGGAATCTCTTGAAAAAACAGGATTAAGAGAAAAAAGGAAGAAGGAAAGAAAAGGTAAACCCTTCCCTCTCCAGGGAGACATTAGAGGAACAACGCAGCCTGAGGGAGGTTTTAATGCCAAGAAAGCCTGTTCTAAGCCAGTCAGAGAGAGCAGCCAGGGTGGGCACCGGTGGGCAGCTGCAAGCTATTCAAAACCACTCTGGCAGAGGGGAAATGATCTTTCTTTTATCACTCTTTTTTTTTTTAAAGAGGGAAGTTAAAAAATACAAAAGACGCAGAAACATGCTGATGTCACCGAGAGGGGAGTCCCAGGTCACAACCAACAGTGGGGGTGTCAAGGATCGCCCGCCCCACAGCCTCAGCTCAGTTCTCAAAGGCGGCCTAGACAATAATCAGATGCCAAGCCATGTGAAGTGCCCAGAGGCGACTCCAAAACACCCAGCCCACCAGCGGGTGAAGGCTGCCAAGGAGCCAGATGCTGCAGCTTTAAAAATATCTTCTGCTGCTTGGCATCTGCAATCGCGGCTGCTGTCTCTTCTCCAGGAAGGAGTGGCCAGGCTGGGCCAGCCGGGCAGGCGGCAGCAGTGCGCTTTTCTAGGCAGAACCCAGCGCCCCAGAGAGCCTCTGGCCAGGCTGCCCATTTGGCCTTGTTAAATCACCCCCAGCATATGGTGAGAGACATCTGCCCAGGGCCCAGACCTCACAGACGGCATGGAGAGGCTGGGACCAGCTTTCTGAGGCCGAATGTCCAGGCTGACTTTCCACAGGGAGCCAGGAGAAAATTCTAGGACTTGCGTCTCCTGTGAGCAGAGTTGAACCCTGACAAAGAGGGAACTTTCTGGGTCATGCCACCACCAATCTGGTTTCCTGCGACACCTGCTAACTTTGCTGTTAAATGGGGTAAAAATCTATGCCTCATGGTTTGATGTGGGGATGTGGTAATTCGTTCAAGCGATTGGGTCTGCCCTTTGGGTTCTAGTTGAAGGAGCCCCAGTTTTCCCATTTAAAAAATTCAGAGCTCTCTCCAGCAAGTTGAGGTTTCAAGAGTTCTCAGAGATCCAGCAGCACTTTCCCTGATTCCTACTAACTGCCGGGCACTGATGGAATTCATCTGCCTAGGAGTTGTGTCTCTTTAATTGCACTGAGATATAGTCTCCTTTCAAACTGCCTAACTAGCTATGAAGTTAGGCAGATTTCTTGGGGACCAATAGGGAGTTAATAAGCTGTCTACGATGGAAGCAAAAGCTTTCCTTAGAAAATTTCCCTTTGTCTCTTTGGACCCTTTTGTCCTTCCACCCAAAACACAGGGTCCAGACAGCAAAATCATGGTTTTCTCTCTCTTCTTTTTAACCTCCAGATGGCAGTCCATGGATTTATAGTGTGCTTCCCCCATTTCAAATGTCCATCAGCCAACTCTTTTGGTGAGGCATCATCCCAGAACTGAAGGTAGGGAGAACTCTATTTCCAAAGTGTTTTAAAGAAGAGAAACGCACAGGTGTGTTTGCAGACACAGCCCTGGACGCTGCAAGAGGGGGCACAACCCTTCCTTATCCTCGCCTAAGCCCCAGCACATCCTTGTAGTGTGCAGCATGTCCACACACTGTCTTTTATAGCAACAGCCACAATCTGTAAGCCAGCGGATGCTTGTGATGTCATTCACAACCTTTATTCTCACCTGTCGCCAGTCCTAATGACCCAGAGCTAACTTAGAGCCTCATCGTCTCCAGGTTCCACTCTAGTTGTGGAACAAATGGCTGGGTTACATCAGTCAGTGTCTTCCATTTCCTGGCCACAATTTTGTTTTAAGAATAGGCGATGAAAGGAGACAGAGACGGAGACCCATATTGGAGCAACGGACAGAAATCTCAAGGTCTAAATCATGAGCAGAAGGAGAGAGAGCACGAGCAAGGAACTCAGGACCGCGAGGGGTGCACCCACATACTGAGAACATGGGGATGTTCTATTGGGAACTCACCAAGGCCAGCTGGCCTGGGTCTGAAAAAGCCTGGGATAAAACCGGACTCGCTGAACATAGCGGACAATGAGGACTACTGAGAACTCAAGATCAATGGCAATGGGTTTCTGATCCTACTGCACGTACTGGCTTTGGGGGAGCCTAGGCAGTTTGGATGCTCACCTTACTAGACCTGGATGGAAGTGGGTGGTCCTTGGACTTCCCACAGGGCAGGGAACCCTGGTTGCTCTTTGGACTGACGAGGGAGGGGGAATTGATTGGGGGAGGGGGAGGGAAATGGGAAGCGGTGTTGGGGAAGAGACAGCAATCTTTAATAAATAAATAAATTAAAAAAAGAATAGACGGTAGCATCTGGACAAACCCAAATGGAATGAATCTTGGAGCTTTATTGGGAAAGCTGAGATGTTTCTTAGATAGCAGTAATGAAGGAAGGCAGCATGGAGATCCTAGATCACTATGAGTTCTGGATCAGCCTTAATGAAAGGTAAGTCTATAGTTGAACTTCTCAATGATAAGAGGCTGTAGATCCTAGGGGAAGTTTTCATTGTTTTATTTAAACAAAAAGGAAGTGTTAACTTTCTTGCTGTAAAGACTGCATTGGGACCAGAACTTCTGGTAGCCACCTGTGCTGTTGTTTTCATGTTGGCCTTGGGATTCTTAAAGGAACCATTAGGAGCAATCTCAGTACAGAGAAATTAGTTACATATCAGTTTCTGCTCCATGACATTATGGACCAGAAACTTCCAAAACCCATTTGTTTCTTATCTTACATGATCTAATCAACAACACTGGGTACCAATATCTATTCTTTGAATTGTTCCCATTCTCTGTTGTCAATACATTCAGGTAGATTTCTGCCAGCTCACTTAATTTTGACATATTCATCTGACTGGTACTGGGGCAACTTCTCTGCCCTTTATTCTAAAGTCTTGTTCTCTATAAGAGACAGAGAGTAGGTTTGATGGCAAGTAGAAGCTTTTGTAGGCAAAGCTGGGAAGCATTCCAATGCAGTCTTCTATAGTGTTCAGTAAGCCTATTTGACCCATGTTTTCTATATTTAGCAACTGGAAATGTCTGTTTATACTCAGAGAAGTCTGAAGAAGTTATATGTACAGACATGTGGCCTGGCTTTATCTTTAGACTGTTAGCAAAGACTTAAAAGTCTTGTTTTCTTTTTCTTTTATCTTTTTGGTTTGACACATATGGCAGGGCTATCAGAGCTTGCTCAGGATTAAAATTTTTCTTAAAAAATAAATTTCATCAAATTTTTAATATATGAAAAGACCGATAGGCCACAAAGGGCCAATAATCCCATAGTTCACACACATTTTTTTCAATGATAAAAAGTAAGAACATATATTTGCACCCATGTTTTACATTTCTTTTAGCAGGCCATTATCTAGTGCAGGTCTACATGATGGTCTTTGTAGACTGCAGACTTTGAAGCTGAAGTTGTACACGTGATCCATAGGCCCTCATATAAATAATCAAGTGAATTTGCTATCAGTTGCTTGTCTAACCTGTCATGCTGCAACAGTCCAGCTGTGACACCCGTGAGCTTATGCCAGACTGGAAACCAGGCATCCTTAGTATGGACAGCTTTGTCTAAGTTTTGAACTACTTGTGTGTCAGATCATAATTGTCTGTCTGTCTGTATATCACCAAGAAGCACATCGAGCCAGCATAATAATTGGTTCACCTATGAAATAGAAATACCTTATTCTCGAGCCTTCAGAGTTCTGGCCTGCAGTAAATGAAGAATATATTGAGATTGCAGCTCAGTCTGCTAATACTAATCAAAGAGAAAGTTCACAGAGGCCACCACCTATACTCTTTATCAATGCAATCAGAATTTGTGTGAGGGTGGGAATTAAAAAAATATTGAAATGAAACAACACAAAGGAATATCATCTGTCACCCAACATGAAATGCTACAGTTATTCAGAATAAATTCATTTCTGTTCACCTTTGAACTTGCAAAAATATTATTAGTTCTAACATTTATTTTTATCAGTAAAACTACAATACATACATTTAATCCATAATAGTTAAAAACAAGTGTATAAGATGCTACTTAAGGTGTTCTTACAGCTCAAACAAAGTCTATGCTTCCCTCTGGGCTGACTTTGCCTCAGTGTGGTGGCTGTAACAAGTAGTAGGAAAATGACAAGCGACATTGTTCAGAACTTTGCAGACCACAAAGTATCATTTAGGATGAGTGTGCTTCCACTCTTAAACTCTAAGTTTTCTGCTTTCTCTCCATGTTCCATTATGCACTGGGCTTCCAGGGTTTGGTAATAGCACCCTACTTCACTATTTTGATGTATTGTGAATTATTATTTCACATGGTAGCCTCTGCTCCTGGACCACTGCTCAGTGAAAGAATGTGAAAATTGTCATTTGAAAGGGAATCACATGTGTCAACTTCAAATAAAAGATGTAACTTCAGCGGGTGAAGGACGTGTTCTTTTGTATGTATGCCTTACAGGAATGATCACAAAAGATTCTTCCAGAGCCACAACCTTTCAGAGTGTCCCCAACCTTTTATAAAGGCTGCTCTGACAGGGACATCTATCCAGGAACTTTCTATTCAACCCCAGACTTGGGTTAATCAGTTGCCAATGGCAACTGTTTTACAATATCTGTTGAGTTCTTATTTTGCCTTTAAAAACTTCTTTTTGCCTCCAATGCTGATATCCCCACGGCTTCCAGTCACTGCAACCTCAAGGCATGAAGGTTCTGTCTCCCCTATTACAATATAGCTTTCCTTTTTCCAAATAAAAACTGTGATTCTTTGGAGAATTTATCTCTGTTTTCTTGTTTTTTTCCCCTGTTTTTTAGATTGACAGAACAGATGATGTCTTGTTCATTTTTTTTTGTATTTTCAGTTCTTAAACTGGTGCAGAATATTTGCTTAATAAGTGTTTTGTTGGGAGCCAACAGAAAAACTGAAGTGGTTGATTCCCTCTCATCCACTCAGCACTGATAGTTGTTTCCCAATCGGTAATACTTTTTAAGTGCCATCAATTGGTGTTAATATTGAGGAATATTTATTAAGCAACGATTTTGTTCATAATATTTGGCAAAACACCACTGTCTTTGACATCAACCCTCTTCACTCAGTCCTCCCAAGTCCAAGTGCATTGCCCCACTGGCTTTCCTCGGGTCTGTTTTAAGGGACATAGCTAATAAGTCATGAAAGCATCCCCACAATCCTTACTCCTGCATGCTCACTGTCACCTGTGTGTCATGCTCCCAAGGGTCTCTTCCTGTCAAACCCTGGCTGGAAGGAATGGAGTTTAGGAACACCAGCTCCTTAATGTTCTTTACTCGGGCCTACACGTCATGGTTAGTCATTAACCTGTTTCATTCCTTTCTGTTCCCTGTCAGTGCTGGGTCCTTGCAGCTGCCGGGCATTTTTTTTTTATTTTAATCATTCAGCACGCTAAACCGCATGCGTAATTTAACTTAAATTGACTTAAAGGAAGAATTTTTCTTTAATTATCTTTGTCTATTAGAGCTTCAAAGTATATAAATGATGGACGAGTGTTAGGCCAAAGGACCACGTGTGTGTCCTCAGTGGCTCCCACCTCTGACCTAACATCTCACGTGCTCACCTCTTTCAGGATCAGAGCAGACTTTTAGCATCCCGGATCAGATTCACTTGTCCAAAGGAAACAAAAGCAAGGATTTTCTGTTTTTCAGTGACTCAGACATAGTAGGGATCTTAGATTCCTATGCAAGGCAATTGCTACTTATTCCCTGGCTTTTGTTCTATGACCCTACACTTACACTAAGCACGGCGTATAAAAGTCCAGTTAAAGGCCTGGCTCTTCCAAAAGTCAGTTTAATAGCTATTATCATTGCAGATTTGGGTTTACTGATAAATGACAGAAGAAAAAATTTAGAAAGCAAAAAATTAGCCTTTAATTCCAGCACTTGGGAGGCAGAGGCAGGCGAATATCTGTGAGTTCAAGACCATTCTCGTCTACAAATTTAGTTCCAGAACAGCCAGGACTGTTACACAGAGAAACCCTGTTTCAAAACATCAAACCAAAGTAAACAAGTAAATAAATAAATAAATTAGATAAATAAAAATGAAAAGAAATTTGAATTGAATTGAATTGTATGTAGCTGTCTTGTGGTTGCTTAACCAGTTTCTCCCAATGGAGAACTTCCAGAAGGGAGATTCTGTCATACTGCTTTCCATATCTTTAGTAATCAAGATAATACTTGGTACTGAAAAGGTTTAAAGATACAGCCATGTGCCTGTGTTGATGATGGTAAAATCATGCCCTATTGTTGTGGCTTAGATATGAATGAATGCCCCACAAAAGGGTTGTGTCTTCAGCTAATGGTGACTGAACTGAGAAGTGACTGGATCATGAACGTACAAAGTTTAGCCATGGATTCACCCATAAGCAAGTTGCTAGCTCAAGAGGCTCTTAGGACTGGGGGCTTAAGAGGAAGATGTAGGTTGCTAGGGACATGCGTTTGACGGATACCTTGTCCTGGGTCCCTTCCTGTCTTTCTCTGCTTCCTGCCCCAGTGAGATGAGCAGCCTTTTCCTTCATGCATGCTGCCAGCATACTGTGATAATCCTGCCCTGCTACAGGCCCAGGATGCGTAGAACCCAAATCAACCTTTTCTCCTTTGAGTTATTTTCTCATGTATTCTGTTATGCAAGACAAAAGGTAACATAAATAATGAGTGTTCATGAGGTGGCAGCCTCAGATTCCTTATAAACTGTCGCAGACCACAAATATCCTTTTGGGAAACGAGCTCCCTCTTGTGCTATGGAAAAGGCCACATGGTTACCAGTGGTCCCCACAGGCAGTCAGAGGCAGAGCCACTGTTATGAGACGAGTTTATTGACTTTCGTGTTTAGCCTCTGAACCACTGTCATGTATATATGCTGGTGTGGCTTCATTGCTAGAAGGCATTTAATGTTGTATTTCAGGCCCCAGAACGTAGAAGAGGGAGAAGCAGGGAAGGAAGTAAGGCCCTCAGGACTAGGGGTGGGCAGCAGCAAACTGATGAATACAAGAGAATTTGTGCTGGTGGCCAGAGGGGTGAGCCTGATGTCTAATTCCTGGCGCTATAGACTTCCCTGCACTCCAGGTTACCAGTGTTATCCAGTAGGTTTTCTACCAGGCCATGATCACTGCCAGTATCAGCCCAGTGCAAGGCAGGCTAGAGCTGTAACAGCAGTGCTAATGGGAACTTGGCCCTGCCCCAAGCCAGCATGGAAAGCGGCTGCTGGCTCCTGTAAAAAATCCTTGGTCCGGGCCATTTTTCCAACAAAGCAAAATTCACCACCCTCAAGAAACGCCATGGCCTGTCCTTGGTGCCAAACTCGAGGAAAATCAAGTTGTACGACTCTTTCCCCTGCCTGGGTGAAATGACAGATAGCAAAAGAGCCTTCAGTTTCCTCTACCCCAAAAAAGTCTGCCAGAGATATAAATATTTAAAAACAGGAGCTCGGCGGAGGGAGTTAGCTTTCCCTGTTCTTCCTTGGCAAGCGTTCACCCACTCACTCGGTATCATTTGACTCCGTGTGATGGAATGGCAGGTCTGGGTTGCACATCCTAACTTCTGACACCCGGTTGGGAAAAAATGACTGTGAACTCTTTTTTTGTCGCCTGAAACAGACCTGGACCCTGGTTGTGAATGCCAGGCTGAGCAGAGCTGGGGAGGAGAGCCTGCACGTTTGTGCCCCCCTCTTGCTGGTTCTTTATTTTTATCTGCTGCTGAGAAGTCCTTCCTGGTTTCTGCCCAGTAGTACGGCACATTCGCCTTGGCACGGGGTTGGTCAATTTATTTTTGTTTCTTATTTCTTCCTGACTCTCCTTAGCTCCCACTGGACAAACCAGTGACAAGTTTGTAAATGTGGACAGTCCTCCTTCCTTTGTTTCCTTTGTGTGGCCATCCTCCAAACGGGGGTTCCAGGAGACAATTTGGTACAAATTCTCTGTTTCATACAGAGAAGTAGATACTAACCCTGTGATAGGCTTGAATAGCACAGATAACCTTCATAACATAGGCCTTCATCACAGATGACCTTCACAAGCTAGGCCTCCATAATTTTAGGTGGATTAGAGGGAACTAATGAGGATTTTGAAACGGGCTTTGGACTAAAACGCTCAACATGCAAATCTACTGAAAACCCAAATAATTTGAAAGCACAATTACCCCAGTCTCCAGACCTCCCTTTCCTCTCTCTCTTAATTCATCTCTGCATGTTCCCCCTCTCTCTGTCTCCCTCTTTGTGCCTCTCTCTCTCTCTCTCTCTCTCTCTCTCTCTCTCTCTCTCTCTCTCTCTCCTTTCTTTCCTCCTTCCTTCCCTCCCTCTCTCTTTCTTCCTTCTCTAAATTGCTTGATCCTCGGAGTCCCTTTTAACACGGTTTAGGACTCACAAGAGTTAATAGGCGAAGGGGGGAGGAACCCACTTGTTTTAAGCCGGGCGCCTGTCACCTTCTCTTGGCAATTACACTGCTAATGGCTGGGTCCCAAGCAAAGTGGCAAAGAATATCTCTTCTCACGTTCCCAACTCACAGTGCATTCCCAAATACCAGATGGTGTTTTTGGAATCCATTTCACTATGTTTGATATGACAATACTTTTGTATAATGTTAAATTATATATAACTATTGCAAATAGCTGAGATCAGAACAACCAAGAAGCAGAAAATTAGCCCCAAGAAGGAAAGATAGAAACTAAAGACTGTAGACTTTCATTTGCCCCCATTGTGCCCTAGCCCCTTCGGATTTTCTTTTCATCGGAAGAGGATTGGCAGGAGGGGCTGGGGTGTGCGGAGAAATCGGGTAGCAGCCTGGAGGAACATAGGGGTGGGAATGGGAGGAGCAAAAAGTAGCGCTGCTGTGTTTTGCAGTGAAACGACATCGTACTGGGATCCTCTCTCTGCTAGAGTTCAGTGTAGAGAAGGAAAAAGTTGCCAGACGTTCTGAGAACGGCATCATCTTCTCCCAATGGCCAGAATCTCAAAATAAGCCGAACACGATCCTCAAGCTCATGAAGAGCCCTCTCTGGAATGCTTGTATTTTTTCATTCCTTGTGAAGGGACCAGGAAGGGAATTAGTGGAGCTGTAAACCTCACTCACTCAGAAAGACACACGCCGGGGGTGGGGGGATGTGGAGAATGAACAGCAACAATAAAACAAATACTGACTTCAAATGGCATAAAGGAATCTAGCAGAAATAGGCCAGAGGCTGCTACCCGTATAGGGGCACAGGGACACAACAATGTCATTTCTAAACAGTCAAAGGAACTGGACTCTTTTAATAAAACCATCTCAAAGAATCCACTCTCTCAACACAGGAATAACACCCACTGAGCCATATAGTTCTATCCCAGCTGGCCAAATGGGGGTAAACACCACTCTTTAATTTTAATTTTCTGGCTATTTGACAATGGGCAACCCCGGGTCTTCTTTCCCCAACCTTCCAACAGGCCTTATCTCCACGCTGCAGGACTTACTGACTTCAGCCCAGAGCGAATGCATTACAGCCAAGTGATAAATTGCTTAAAATTATTCTTAAAAAAAAATGAAAATGCTGGAAATCTCTGAAGCTGCCTTTTGAATGGAGGGTGCGCAGGACAATTTCCAAGCTGCATAGATTAGGGAGACTTTGAGCACATTGATTCCTTCATCATCAGTCACATTACCAGCCTTCAGAGGCCATCTTCAGAGCCAAGGGCTCACCCTATTTATGCTACTTGGCTTTCCGTGGAGGCCAGGTGTTTTTTTTTCCTCCCCTCTCCCTATCGTTACTCCTTGTTCCATGCAATCCGTTCCATGACTGCCTCCTCCCCCACCCTTCCCTCCTAGCATATAGTCACCCTCTGCTCCCCAGAAAGCTCCCCCAGCTCCAGTGACTACTACATAATTAACAATAACTTGTAGCAATGCAATTTAAGAGTCCTTTTAATGGGCGCCGATGGTAGAATGTATAGCCCATCTTTCTTTGTCATCTGAGAAAAGCGGCCCCATGTAGAGCTGCTGGTAGCCGAGTGACGCTTTGTTGTCGGGCACCAGACACAGTACCAGCTGTACTGGCAGGTAGCCGAAGAGCAAGGAGATAGCTGCCAAACTATGCTATACAGAGGGAGCCGTGCCAAAGAGAAAGGGACCTTTGCATGCCATGACCCTTGACCCCCAAGTCAGCATGGATCCCATAGCCCTCCCTTTCCAGACAATTGCATCTTTCATTCCTCCACAAACTGCGACTAGAAAGGGCCCGTTTGTGATGGAGTTAGTTAGCTTATAAGTTCCCAGCAACTGAGTCATTGCATTTCTCTCCCATTTTTTTTTTCTAAAACAGTGACGCTGGCCCATGCCTGCACCCTAATCTGGAGGTAGGACTAGGTAAGTAATTAAACAAGGGAAAATTAGGTAAGCAAAACATTTGCAACCCCGCAGCCAACTGGTGTGGGGCACGGATTTAGGGCGAGGGAACGGAGTTGAGATAATGACCATATGGCATTTAGAAAGTCAAATGGAAGGTGAACTCTCACCTGATGGGGCAGCCCCCCATAAGAGGACTCACAGAATGCGCTGAGCGGCCTTGCCAGCACACTCAGCTCTGCTCTCTAAGGCTTCTTTCATCCCAGCAGCAAGGCTTTTGTTTGCTCAACTTGGATTAATGAGAAACTAAGAGCGAGTATTTGAATATGTCCTTGCAAGTTCACTTTTGTTCCTTGAACAGCACAAGGGGTCTATGGGAAACGGATTTTATTTTGTATTTTAAAGACATTCCGTATCAGGGGCTGTGAAAAGAACCCCAAAAGGCTCAAGCGAGGACCACCTTGGAGTGACAGTAGCCTTTCTGAACCAGTGGACAAGGAATAGGATGTCTGCATGTCATACCTAAGCAGCTGCATACCATGGGGGCACCTAGGAAACGGAGGCTCCCGCAGTGCTTGGGACATAAGGAGCCTGACTTTAGCATCCTGCATCTTTACTTCTTTCTAGAAAAATAAAATGTGGTCTGTGTGGAAGCGGACTCTGCCCACTTCTTCAAGAGCAGAGGCATTTCTGGAACCATCTTTTTATCTGTGTCCGTATCAAAGGAACCATTTTGGAGGTAGGGAGAGAACAAGACACCTGCAGGGCAGCCTGGAGGACCACACCTGACTTCAGGCTCCCACGCCGAGCGTCTGTTCTTTATTTTCACTCCATACGAAACTAATGGAATTTGCAGTTGATTAACCTCGAATCTGGAGAAGCCATCCAGTCTGCGACTGCAGCTGCCAGAGCCCCGGCCCCTTGTCTTTCTGAACTGAGTCATTGTAGCAACAAGTGTTCCTCCTCGGAGGCACAGGTCCAGAGAAGTGGGTCTGAGAGTGAACATCCCCCAAGTCTGGGGCAGCTGGCGGGAATAGCAGCAGGCTGAGCTAGCTTCTGAGTCTAAAAATAAAATGCTGGTGTTTGGATAACAAATTCTATCAGGAACCCAGAAGCTTCTAAGGGAAACAGAAGTCCTTTCTATGTGGATTCTGGGCTTGGGGGAGCCAGATCCCTTCTTACATACAGGCTGCGTGGTTGTGCAAGCTACTGAAGTTCTCAGTGCCTCCCAGGCCTCTTCTGCCAACTGGGAATGATCATAAGAATGGAGGGAGTGTAAAGAAGTCTCAGCGGATTAGGATTTGTAGTCAAGTGCAGTGCTTAGCTTACTGTAAGCTTGCGCATTTCTTCCCTTAAAAGGACACAGATTTATTTTCAGGAAATTGTGCAACTGTGTATCAGTCTTACACTGCATCAGGAGAAATCAGTTCTTTCTTCAACAGTTTATCAGCATAGCTGCCTCAGAACTCTGGTTAGAAGGTGGAACCAGCCAGGCAAAGGACTGTTCCTCATTGTTCCGTGTGTGACGGTAAAGGTTGCTGTTTGAATTTTTCCAAGCGGAGCCCACCACATATGGTATATTTAGTGCATAAAATGTGGCAGTTGGATTCCTGTGTTGTGTTTTTTTTTATATTGTCATGTAAACAAATAATTCCAAACATATTTCTTCTTTGTAGTTTTGTTTTTGTTTTGCAAATTGTTTCAGGCATCAATAAACAGGACTGTACAAGTGTGCACACAACTGTAGAGCCCACTTAGCGTAGCAGGCACTTCTCACACATTCATTTACTCAACACCGCTACTCTCGAGTCATGCCAACATCCCTCCGTTTCTGCCTCATGACTAATACAGTGTTATTGAAACCCATTTCGTGTCTTACACCCGGGGAGCTCCACTAACCTTTCTGATGTGTAACACCTGGTGCCTATCGAAAGTCAAAATAAGAAAGAGGGCTTCTTTCTTAATGAAACTTCTTTCCTGGCATTCATGGGGTCGGAGTCCTTGGCCAGAGTTTTCAGGAGAGGATCAGTAAAGGGAAAGAAAGCTTATTGCGACAGAAAAGCAGGAACTCAAATGCACAGCACGGTGATTGGGAGGCGTTTGGGGAGAGGCATCTGGGCATCCAAGGGGGTGGTGCTTTCATCTTTTACATCAAGGAAAGTGAAAAGAACTTTTCACTTGGAAAATAACACTCTGCCAATTTCAAAATGTCTTTCCCAACCCGGAACACTAATAATCATGGCTGAAGAGTGAGGCGGTGGGCAAAGCCTCTTCTGGCCATGTTATATAACAGAGAGCGAATCTACTGCTTTGTGAGCTTTCCAAACAGGCAAGCACCCTAACAAAGGCAGATAGGACGACAATAGCCGCATTCACTCACTTTTCTTGAGCTAAAAAGAGGCAAGTGATAGCAACATATGCTCTAAATGTGACCCATGCAGTTTAGCTTAAAGGCAAAATAAGATAAAAGTCCATGCTGCGCGCAAAGCTTAAACGGAAGCATACGTATCTGTGTACTTCCTTCCCGTCCCCATGTGTTGCCCTGGGGTGGGTGGGATCAGAATGCACCTCACACCTTTCACTCTAGGATCTTGAGGCCTGCCACCAGCCTGAGAGAGCTGGGGCACAGGCTGCCTCACAAGCAAGGATGCAGTGTCCTCTCTTGTACTTGATTGAACCCAAGTTGCTGGGGAGGTAGGCAGTACTCTTTTTAAAATTTCAGTGATGATGCTAATGGGGTATAGCTGGTCAAGGTGACTTTACACAGCCATAACATTCTTAAAGGAGTTGGTTCCTTTGCACAGAACTTGACATTGATCTCGGAATCTTCCAGAAAACAAAACAAAACAAAACAAACAAACAAACATAAAGATGGCTGAAACTAAGAGTAATCTTCTTATGATTCTTTATTTGGGGGGGGGGGGTAGAGCTTGGAATACTAGCAAAGAAGAGTCACAACTCAAGGACACGAATTCCTGAAGTGCATGCTTTTATAACCAAGAGTAAGATTTGGGCAGCCAAGAGTGGCAACTGATGAGAATTTTCCTCTCTGTTTCAAACTCTTGATCTGTGGTTGTAGCAGCGGACTTGCCCAGAGGAGGGTGTTTTCTGTAGCAATGCCCTAAACAAAGTTGCCAAGATGCTAAGTTTGGGTGAAACACATGTGTGTGGAAGCCTGCGGTGCAAGCTTGTGCGCAGGCTTCACTTGGAGAGCACACCTCCAACGTTAGAGAGCCTGGCGTTCCTGTTATCAGACGGCAGGCCTTCTGTTTACTACAGAGGTCTTGTATGATCTGGTGCATGGGATTCTTGGGGGAAAATGTTTTTGTCAGAGCCATGTTAGTCTTTAGGGACATGCACAAGAGAGAAGCCCTTATTTTGCTGAAATCGTATTTATAAACACTGTGCCTACAGATCAGATGATTATTATGTTCCTGAACAGATTTAGCATGGTGTGAAGAAGACTAAGGCACTCGACAGGACCCAGGAATCCTTGTTTTCCCCAGAGAACTTCATAGAGTTATATAAAGAAAAACAAACGAATCTCTCCTTTATTCCTTTATCCACACCCCAAACCCAAGCTTCTAATGGGGAAAAAAATCCAAAAAAATACAAGGAAATGATGTATTAGTTTAAGAACAATGACAATGACAGCTAACACTGTATTTATGATGCGCCTGAATACCACTAAGCATCTTATATCATCACTCCCTTCAAACACACAAGAAAACTGAGGCCAGGAGTTGAAGGGACTTTTTCAGAGTCCCATGTTCTCAGGTAATGTTTTTGGACACTGGGGATGTCTGTCTATTGAATTAATTCTCTTTTAAAAAACTTGATTTTTTCCAGGTCGTGGTGGTACATGCTTTTAATTCCAGCACTCGAGAGGCAGAGGCAGGCAGATCTCTGTGAGTTTGAGGCCAACTGGTCTACAAGAACTAGTTCCAGGACAGGCTCCAAAGTTATAGAGAAACTCTGTCTTGAAAAACCAAAACCAAACCAAACCAACCAAACAAAAAAAACCTCAAAAACTTAATCATTTAATTTAAAAAATTTTGAGTCAGAGTTCTCCCTACATAATCGAAGATAGCCACAGCCTATCTATACTTCTGCCTACACTCCCATGTTCTGGGATCACAGGCCTAGCAAATCAAGCCCCTTAATGTTCTAATCATTACTTAAACTGACAAGAGACAGTATTGTTTCTGTGACTTATGATGTTCTAATTAAAATAAGAAGAGAATGAGGTATCCAGCCAAGAGCAACAAGAAAATCTTGCCTGTGCTCTTCTGGATGGATAGAAATATCCTACTCCATGTGAAATAAGCCCATAAAGCAGTGGTTTTCAAACTGTGGGGCATAGAAGATATCTTGAATATCAGATATTTACATTATTATTTACAACAGTAGCAAACTTGCAGTTATGAAGTACCAACAAAATAATTTTTTGGTTGGGGGTCACCACAACAGAAGGACCTGTATTAAAGGGTCCCAGCATCAGCAAGGTTGAGAACCACTGCTCTAAGGGTCAAGGGACAATGCTGTTATTATTTAACTCCCATTGGGAGGTAACAGTTGCTTGTCACCTTTAAATACACAGTAAATATTTATTTAATGAGTACATACATGAAATTATTTTTTCTGAAAACACATTTACCCTTCAACAGTTCTGAGGGATAAATTTAAAACCGTGGTCTATTTTCCCAGGCATGGAACCAGTCTCCCCTTCTTTCTAGTATATATGTTATCAAGACATTCAAACTTATCTGTATAAAGCGTGATTACATTCATGGGCAGTGGGGCTTGGTGACGGGTGACACAGGGAAGGTGTGCCAAGCACAGCTAGAAGGGGAATTCAAGAGGGACTCCATGAGGGCAGTTCTGCAGAAGAGGCCAAGTCCTGTCTCAAGCACAGGAATGATGCTTAACATTATTGACCTTTTGGGAAAGGCAAATACCAACGGTGAGATACCCCACCACACCAACTAGGTTAGCTGAAAACGAAGCGACAAAAAGTAGCGAGCAAGGTGCATAAGGCCAATTATGGAGAATTTGGAATCCTTCTATATGACTGGTGGGGATGTTAAATGGTCAGTTGCTGTGGGGAAAAAGTGTGGTCTTTCTCCCAAAACTCAAATACAGAATTACCATAGACTCCAGCGATTCTATTTACATAACCAAAAGAATTAAAAGCAAGGATGTGAACAGATCTCTGCACACCATGTTCATATCTGCATTCCCAACTGCTAAGAGACAAGCCATCCACATGGCTACCAATGGATAACTAGATTGTCGACTTGTAGCCTGTGCCTACAGATTGGCTGTCACTGACCTTCAAGGGGACAAGAAGCTTTGACAAGTGCTACAGCATGATGCTCCGTGAGTCAAAAGGCAAGGGACAGACAAATATTTATGATTGAACTTACATGAGACACTGAGCACATAAGACATACTTACAGAAAGTAGAATGGGGGTTAATGAGTGCTGGGGACATGGGAGGGAAGGTAGCTTTTTAATTGGTGTAGAGTTTAGGGTGAAAAAAATTTGGTGGTCATGGTTGCAAAATAGTGTGAATGTACTTAATACCAATGCAATATATAAAAAGCTAAAATAGTAATTTTATATCTATCTATTTTAACACACACACACACACACACACACCAGAAAACCCAAATTAAAAAACAAAACAAACAAAACCAAGCCCCTTCTACCTTTAGAGGCAACGGGCAGCAGGCTAGAAGTGTGAAAATGTCTGTAGGCTTGGGATGAGATTAATCTCTTGAGACACCAACAGATTCTCAGTGCCCACCTCCATAGTAAAAGTGTGTTGGGTGAGGGTGCTGACGGTCTGCTGGCACTCTCCCAGGGATGGGGAAGTGCATGGCAGCTGCCCAGCCCCTAAGGCATGGTGTTCCTGAGCTTGTCAGTGAGTCAACCATCTGGCACCCAGGGCTCAGGGTTCCCAATCTCTGCCTTGAATACTTTTTGAATTTGACTGAGTCTGGGTGTGGTGGTCCTCAGATCTCTCCTGCGAAGCTGGTTCTCCTTCATCAGGGCTTTGGGTTTTTATAGGATTCTAGCCCTAAACAAAGAAATGTCTTTTGTCACATTAAGAATTAGATAAATTGTTTCCGGTAACAATGGGAGCATTAATAAAGGCCATCTAAGGCTGATGCCTATTCCTTGTTGAAGATGGAAAGTTCCTTTTATGTAAGTGACGCTTGTGGAGGATTTGTCAGTCCCTAGGCAACCTCGCAGATATGAATAGCCAAAGGGCAGAAGTTGACACTGCTCATCATTCCTTATACTCAGGGCCCGTGCCTTGTTTCCCACATGGCCTTGGTACCTGCCTTTCCAAGGCTCAGAATGTAACAGGTTTCCAGAAGATCTTTCCATATGACGACATGAATGTACCCCAAATTTTCTATTATTTGCTTATAGTCTCGTGAGAAAGAGATGGGGACTGGACTCCTTTCTAATTTTCATAACAGAACCTTCCTGTAAACAGCAGTATTTCCTGTGAAATTCTATCTGGGGATTTTGTCCACCTGTGAGGTCAAATACATTGGAGGTAATAAGCCCCTAGCTTGGTGGGTTCAATGCTTTGGGGATCCTAGAAGGGGAAGGAGTTAGTCTCCATCAGAAAGCTGGTGGGGAAAGGGTTCTGTTTCCCACCCTCCCTAGCATCTCCTGACCCATTCCCCTGCTGTCATCTCTGAACCCTTCCTGCAGGAGCTCTCTGCCACTCCAGTGCCTGCCACCCCGTGCTGTCCCTGCTGTCCTTGTCAGGTGACCCTCCACTCCTACGTTCAGCTCAGACTTTTATCACATGGCTTTCTGTTGCTATCTTATCAGGCAACCCCACTCCTTTTCCATCCTTCCAGGCCTGCTTGAGCTTTTAGTCATAGGGCTCCCCTCCTCCCTCCCCACCCTCACTCACACAGCGCCTCTCTCCTCCTGTCGCCTCCTGTATCACACAGTCTGCTCTGTTTCCTATTAGGGGAGTGTGCATTTTAAATGTCTCAGCCGCGGCTGTTTCTGTGGCCACAGAGCCTCTGCCGCAACCCCCCTCCCTGCCCCTTCCCCTTCCCAAGTCAGACACCAGAGCATGAGCATCGGTTTACAGTTGCTGGCCAGATACCAGATGTTCTGGGTGGAAGCAAATTGTCATAGAAAATGTTTGTCATTTCAGATAAAGATCAATGCTAAAAGTGGTAAGGATGGAAAGGAACAAAAGGAGCTACAGTTTTCCTTGTCCTTGTCATAATTAATAACAGTCTCGGGCAGCCCCCTCTCCCTGTGCCCCTTATCCGGTTAGAAATGGTTATAAACTCGTTTTCCTCTCGAAGCATCCCCAGCAGGCAGTCTTTATCACACCGTTCTAACATGGCTGGGAAGGGACTTAAGTGGATAACAGAAAAGGAAGACGGGTACTACAGGTGGAGTATTCCTTATCTAAACGCATGGAAAGGAAAGTGATTTGGATTGGACCGTTTTGGATTTTGTAATGTGCGCACACAGGAACAATTCCGTGGGGATGGGGTGCTAGACTAAACAGAAAATTTATTGATGTTTATTAAACACATGGCTTATGTAAAATAGTTTTAACACTTTTTTGCAGGAAGTGATGTTTTATGATAGAGAATTCTGTGGGCACTCAAAAAGTTTTGGGCTTTGGGATATTTTGAGTTTTGCTTTCCCAGAATAAGGATGTACAACCTAAACTTCTAGAAAATTCTTCTTCAGCATAAAGGTAGTATAGACTATTAGGATTGAAATCCAGAGCAAGGGTAATAATAATAATAATTCAATCTCTTTATGTGGGGATGAAGTGACTGACAGTGGAGTTCTTCATCTGGTTTCAGGCGCTACAACATGACTGTTCCTAGGAAATCCTTCTTGGAGAATCATTTCAGGCACACAGCTTGTCAAAGACACAGTAAAACTCAGGACATCAACCTGGCTGGTTTAGCATGTGTAGAAACCCTGTTTCTCCAGGTCATTAGAGATCAGCGCTTTCAACGTATGCTTTCAGGACATGTTCCTGTTGCTTACTGTTACACAGACATCTTTGTAAACAAAGATGCTTTAAAATCATTGAAATAATAATAATAATATTATTATTATGACAGGAGGATCTGGCTAGTAAGCCCAGGCTGGTCTTGAATTTGTGACCTGCCTCCCTCAAACATCACCAATGTTGGAACTGTAGAGACGTATCACTCCATGGAGCTAAAACCCTTCTTCTAGTGACTTTAGGGACAGGAGGAAGAATTGCTATGACATTTCTCCACAGGTCATGGAGACCATTGCCAGAGGCAGACAACACTCTTTTTGGGCTGCAGATTGGTGGCACTCTGGCTGGTTTTAATCTCCCAAAGGAGAGAGCAGCCCTTCTTGAAGCATACACAAAGAGGGCTTGACAAAGTTAGTGCAAACGTTAAGGAAGAGAGATCTACAGTGAAGACAATCTGAAATTCCAGTTTGGTGGGGATAATGAATAAACACATGTCTTGTAATATTTAAGGTGTCTGAAAACCAAGAGATTCATCCTTTGTGTGCCATAGATAAGAAGTGGGTGACGCTTGTCTTTGGAGACGTAGACTCCTAGTTTCTGACTGCTTCCTCTTCTTCGCTTTGCAGTCCTTCTCTGGTGTGTGTTCAATAAGTGGTTACGTGACCCCGCCCACATCGTCACAGCCTGGGCTAGCCTGAAATTCTACTAGGACTCAGCAACCATTTCAGTGCCCAGTAAACTGGTTTGTTCATAAAAGAAGAGACACACCGGAACTCTAGGTAGCATCTCAGCCCCATGACAGCTGTTACAGAAAAACTGGGTCTGCATGTTCGTCAGGCATTAGGAGTATGTGGACCACAGCCTAGCCCACATATTGAAGAAATGATGCGAAGAAGTAAAACCATGGTTTTAATTTTAAAAGTTTTATTACCACAAATCTAAGAGAAAGGCATAGGCAAGTGAAAGGTCAGATAGCCAACTCGTCCTTACTTTCAGAGGGAACCTTCAACTCCTCTGCATCCCTATCTGCAGGGAAGGGCACAGGATTCCCAGGTTTCCTCAGTTATGGCAATGGGAGGGTCAGATAGCAGTGATGTGGTGTGCTCTTTCACTCAGAGCGTGCAGAGAAGAGAGAGTATTAGCAATCACTTAGTCCCCTACTGTGTTTTGGTACCAGATTTAATATGATAGAAACAGGGAGCAGACTGAGTCCCAGTCTAACCAGAGAAGACATTACAAATATTGTAAAGGCTTCTCTAGATATTGCTGTAAGCTAAAGTTCACATTTGTGAATTTTATTCCAATTTTTGCTCATTGCAAGCATGATTTAATCCAAGAGAATGTATTCAAAAGAAAGTATACAAAATACCTAAACTATACTAACTAGAGATGGGCCTTTTTCTTAGTTGATAGTTATCTTTAATAAGGTAACCAGAAGAAACATAAGACTGGTAACTTAAATCAGTTTTTCTCTTAAAAATGTTACTTGGTCTTATCAGACAGGCATCAGGGAGGGGCATCCCAAAGCAACTTTGCTTGTTCCTATCTGTGCCTGACCTGAAGCGCATGTCAGAGTATGGTATATGGCCATGGCTACAATAAGGCCCTGATTCTCAGTTTTATTAAGTTTGTGTTTTACTGCAGTTTTAGGCGTTTGTCTTCTATGTGGGCTCAATGGAAAGAGCATGGTATTTGGTGATGCTGTCTTAGGATTTCTATTGCTGTGAAGAAGCCATGACATGGCACTCTTATAAGGAAAACATTTAACGGGGGTGGCTCACTTACAGTTTCAGAGGTTCAGTCCATTATCATCATGGTGAGGAGCATGGCAGCATGCAGGCAGACATGGTGCTGGCTACATCCAGACCAGAAGGCAACAGGAAGTGTCTATGTCACTGAATGAAGTTTAAGCATAAGAGACCTCAAAGCCTGCCCCCACAATGACACACTTACTTCAATAAAGCCACACCTATTCCAACAAGGCCACACCTACTTCAACAAGGCCACACCTGCTTCAACAAAACCAAACCTCCCAAGAGCATCATTCCCTGTGAGGTTAGGGGGACCAATTATATTCAAACTACCACAGATGCCTTGAAAGAGTATTATGATGTTGGTAAATTTATTGACTCTGATTCTCGGGGTATTTGGGGGGCTATTCTAATTTTGAATAACACTATGTGTATTTGGAGAGGTATAGACCAATGTGTTTGGAAATGGCAGATGATACTTGCTCCAGAATATCATGCACTAAAGATGTTAATTTTCTCCTTTGTCTAAATTTTAGTTGTCACATGTTTATAAGCTAATGCTAAGAACAATGCCCCTTGGGCTCAGTAAGTCCTTGGCATTAAAGACAGCATAATACTTGGATGCCTGCAGAACATGGGTTTAGCAGAGACCCATCATCCCTAGAGTCCCAAAAGGACTTTAGAGTAGGTCACTGCTAACTAGAAAGTAAAATCAAGCTGACTAGCTTTTACTCCCAAATACTGGTTGCTTGATACATTTTTTTTTTAAATAGATACTAGTAAGTGCCAAGAGAGTCAACCTAGAGGACAGTTTGGTGCAGGAAAGGCAAATGATCTAAAATGAGGCTTTCTATTTTCCAGAATCAAACCTTTGAAGCTCATGGTATGTGTTTCTTTGAAAGGAAATTTTCATTTTAAGAGTTGAACCTGCAAAGTGAATCTATCTTGGGATGCTTACCCTTCTTAATTGGCATTTCATCCATAATAAGGATGTTTTAAACTTCTGGCCTCCATCAGCTTGCAGGACGCAAAGACTTTACAAGGGATACATCAGCAGTCAGGCATCAAGTCAGAGAGAGAGGCAGCCAGCCCACCTAACCTCCAGGCCCAGGCCCAGCTCTTCCTCATCCCCCTTCCACGCAGTCACTGCTGGTACTACAGCTGTTTAAAGTGTGAGTTGCCTCATACTGTTTTCACTTTTAAAACTTGGAAAGTATTTCATCACTTATGGAAGTGTTTGCACATTCCTTCAAAAAATTTCATTTTCTGGGAGCAACACTAAGTGATGAGTGGCTCTTCGGATGAATGGCTGATGAATTCGGAGGCCAATAAGCCAACTTGTTGCCCTCCTCTGAGATGCTGTGGGTTGTTTTCTTCTACCAGCACCCTCTACCCAGTGCAAATTTTCATGCTACTCAATCAACCTTCAAATTCTAACAACCCCATTTCCTGATAATGTTAATTTTAACTCTTTCTGTACCCTTATTCTTCCCCATAGACATAATGCCAAATAAACCAAAATTCTAGCCCTACCTCTTATTTTAACCTATTTCATTACTACCATAATTCAAATACACTAGTACTGTCTTCAACTTCATCATAATCTTAACCCTTAACTCTATCCAAAAACTTACCCCTAACCCTAGCTTGTACTCTATATCTCAGGACACATCAGCTGTGAGGCTGTGATGTGAAAACAGCTCTTTCAGGTAGGTGGGCAGCTGCGGCATCACAGGGCTCCTCAGAAAACCAGTGAGCGTTTTTAATTTTCAATGACCATCTTATGATTCAAATACCCAAGTAAGAAATGACCCCTGGAAGATAGCTGATTCTGCTGTATGAGGAATCTGGGTTCCCTCTAAGGCCTGGGGCCACTGAGTTCCTCTGAGGAGCCCTTCGCTCTCTCTGTGCATAAAAGGTTTTCCCTGCTAGGAACATACAACATTTTATCTGGTGAGAGTGTTATTCTAGAAACTCAGTGCAGTGATACATCTTTTAACAAAGAAAGTCACATTTTTCATTCCTTACATTTATATGAAAATTTGAAGTAGAAAAATTGTTTCTTTACTGTGTAAGTTTCTCAGCTCTAGCAAGGCAATGTATAGCCTAGTACTTGAGGGCTTGATATGAATAGTATTGAGCCTGCAACTTGCTTTAACACTATTTAGAGCATAGTCTGTGTTCAGTCTTCACACTAATGACTTATAATAATCATTTATTTAGGTTCTGCACACTTGCTGTAGGGACTTCTAGGCATTTATGGTTTTGCTCTGGATATTGTTGGAAATAGAGTTGGTTTCCTACATGACTTCCAAGTGCCATTATTTTTCTGAGTAGCTCTCCATTGCCTTAGAAATCCATCATGGTAAGCCGTTTCTATTTGGTTTGCTTGGGTTTTCCAGAAACTTAATCATCTCATTCGAAGATAGCAATACTTTAGACTTCCTTCAGTAATTGCATAGCATATTATGCTTTATGTCTTCAGAGTTGGTCAGGACTTCTAGGACAGCTTTCAGTACTAATGGCGATGTGGATCCGTCCATCGCTGTTAATCTGGGAACTCCTGTGTGATGCTGATCGCTCTCAATTATTCTTCCCCCATTTTACTTCACGTGGTTAGGCGAGCTATCCCATGAAACCTTTACTTTAAGAATTTACTGTGTGTATATGTTTACACAGCTGTACAACACAGTACAGTTTATTTTGTAAAATTTACGAATGTCCTAGAAGATGGTGTAGTCTATGGTTACAGAGGTCAATGTTATCTAGTTATTTTAATGTTACTAATTATAGCTATTCAAATGGATCATGTCATTATTGTTGTCTACTTGAACTATCAAAGGTGGCTAAACCTGTACAAAATTAAACAGGTGAAAATTGGGTTTCTGCCCATTTCTTCCTTTTTTGCTAGTTTTTGTGTTATATCATTTGGTATTAGGTTAATTGATGCATGAAGTAATTAATTATTACTATACTTCCATCTTATCATTCTCTAGCTGGTCATTATGAATAAATAAAAAATAATATTGTGCATTTATCTAGTTTCCTTGTTTAGTAGTTTCTGACTTGAAACTTGCTAGGATCAGAAATGGAGATTATTTCTCTTTTCATTTCATCTATTTAATAACGCTGTCTTCCTCTTATTTTTAATGTAAACACTTTTGTTTAAGCATGCCAGTAGTAACAAATATCGGGACTTAATATTTTAAATTCATCTGACAATCTTGT
Organism: Microtus pennsylvanicus; assembly: GCF_037038515.1. NCBI lineage: Eukaryota > Metazoa > Chordata > Mammalia > Rodentia > Cricetidae > Microtus > Microtus pennsylvanicus. The sequence goes on along the minus strand of NC_134591.1, from coordinate 33,903,348 downwards.
TTAGACCACCTACAATTATTGTTGTACAGATTGTTTCGTTAACTTCTGTTAGTCTGTTCTACTTAATTTATTTTTCTTTTGATTCTCTTCTTTGGCTGTTTAGTCTGGATTTTTACACATGGAACAGTGTATGCATTTTAACTTTCTTAGTAACGCGGGAGGAAATACTTCCTCCTTTCAACTTCCCTCAAAGCTTCCAAAACCAGTCGTTGATCTTAACTTATCTTAATATTAAAGTTGGTGATTGAGTAGAATTTTTGAACCTCTTCTACATGAGATAAGATGCTTGGTAAAATTTTTATCCTCCTCTCACTTTTCTTTGTGGCTGTGCTGCCTTCTCGCTGGAGCACAGGCTGGGTGTAGGTGGGACCTCTGCTTAGCTCTCCCCTGGAACACAGGAAGCATGGCTCAGGCTATTAATGTCTTGCATGTGCTCGCTCTTTTTTCAACCTCTTTTAATGTCTTTGATGATTGCTTCCTTTCCAATTGTTCCGGTTATTGAAACACCTTTGAGGTCCTTGAGTTGGAACTTAGTTTCTGGGTTGGTGTCATTCCCTGTTATGTGATTTTTTTCCTCCCTCCCTCCTTCCTTCCTTCCTTCCTTCCTTCCTTCCTTCCTTCCTTCCTTCCTTTTTCCCTCCCTCCCTCCCTCCCTTCCTCCCTCCCTCCCTCCCTCCCTTCCTCCCTGTTTGTGTAATTCATCTTTTTGGGAAAGTTATTGAAAATGTAACTTCTGAACTATCATACCCAGGCTCGCACACTGTGTCTGTCCGCAGCACCCTTAGACTGCTAAGGATTATTAGTTGTTTAAATCACTACTTCACGTTGACAATCTCATTAAAATTTTTTTCCATCTGGGTGTTTACTTGTCTTTTCCCTCCTAATGTTTTTTTAATTTTTTTTATAACACAGAAAGATGTAAAGACTATTTTGTTATTAATGGTTTTCAGATATTTCTTCCCTCCAAGTTTCCCTCTGACTCAGCAGCATTCAGTGATTTTTTTTTACTGTGTGCTGTTTCTACTTGCCCATTTTCAAGTGGGCAAAGAGTTATTTGAATCCATTATTTTCTGTGTCCATACATTTGGTGTGCTAATGGCACATGGCAATCCAGCTACTCTTCTGTTGGGTCCTGGTGAAATCCTTTCCTCTGATCTGTTACTGCTGTCTGATGCTCTCGCCGAATATCCATGTAGCTCATCTTTCTCTTGTTCTGGCCTGTGATGACAATTTTTCTTAACTCAGTGCCTGACTATCTGATATTCATTGCAGGTATAATGCTCAAAACTCTACTTCTAATCTTTCAAACACACTTGGACTTTGTTCACATCTTCCCCATCTTTTAGGATTTACTAGAAGAATGGGTTTTACTAGACGGTTTGACAGTCAACACTGGATTTTCCCATGCCCAATGCAGTTCATATGCAGTAAGTTCATTATCTGAGTAAACACAGGAGTACTAGACGGAAAGAGGAATGAGTGTCTCTAAGTTACATAGAAGGACAGTATGGGGTGACACAGGTCTGTCTCACTGCCATGGAAGGTGGGTATTTTGTATTTGGAGCAAGATGGTCATGAGACATTTATTACATGTTTTTATCTGGTGTCATAGACATGGATTTAGTGGAATTTCCTACCAGAGTTGTCACTGAGTCAGTGCATAATACTACTATTTGGTTTTTGTTTGTTATTTTAAAGAGATCTCATCTTTTGTGTCTTAAGTAAGGGGAAACTAGAAAAGGTTTCTTTAAGGATTCTCAGTGAGATGCTGAGAAGCCAGAGATGTGCAGTGCTTTTAATTGACTCGGACTCTGAAGAGTCAACTATTACCCTGTGCAGACAGTCTGTAGCTCTGTAGTCTCAACTCCTAAACTCCACTGAGCTTTGTGGGTCTTATTCTCCCATATAAAAGTACTAACAGCATGGTTAATAACTAATTCAAATCTTCAACAGCAGGCATTGCCATCATGAACGATACATTAAATTGGGCCATATAGCCAGGTTTCAGACCAGTGTTCAAATAACAGGTCAGTCACTTAACTATTTTCTAAAGTAGTTTTATCTGCTTAAAGTACATTTATTACATTTTCTTATTTGTGTGTGTGTGTGATTGCATGCATTCATGTGTATGTGTGGTGTGGGTGCACACATGGGGAGGTAGGTCAGAGTTCAACTTGACAAAGTCAGTTTTCTCCTTTAACCATGTGTGTCCTTGGGATTGAACTCACATCATCGGGCTTGGCAGCAAGCGCCTGCATTTCTGAGCCAATCTCAACAGCCCCACTTATTAGCTTTCTGAACCAAATCTAAGTCGTCCTTCAGCTCCTAGCCTGGAAAATAGGCTACTATGGGACAAGACTATGGCAGGGAAGTGAAGCAGTCTGTAAAGTATGGCCCATGGATACACTGGATTTCATGTTATCTGTCATTATTATTTTTAATGTCATTTAAAATAGTCTCTTCATTTCCTAATACAGTTTTCTTAAGTTATAAAGTGTTGCTGTTACTAAGTTTGTTAACTATGCTGGTAATCAATAACTTGAGAAGTCTTTGTATGCAGACTTTCTCCACCTCCCAAGGGATTCTGGTCTTGTATAGGTTTGCTGAGTGAAGGGTTGAGCAGAGTTGAGCCTGCACATCAGCGCAAATGTAGGTTACAGTGGAGTTCTTCCAAGACTTTCACCGAGTCTTGGCTCAAGAAACAGGCCTTGTATCTGGAGAAAAATGTGCACTTGCTTGGATGAATCTTTACTACAAACAATGATTTTTTTTATATCATGGGATAAGGCTCCATTTAGATATTCTTTCAGAGGTTTTACATTTCTGAGAGGTATCTTGACCACAGGGACATGCATTGTCTAAATCAAGTGAATGGGGCAAATTACTCTATCACTGGGATAGCAATGCCTTTTCCTTCATATACAAATACATCATTTTGAAGAGATCAGTTTGTTAAATATTCTTAAGCCACTTGACTATTTTCCCAGGCTCTTAAATATTGATATCCTAAAATGTAGTAGTTAATATAATAATGACACTTGACAACGCCAGTGAAAATAATTACAAATTTACTGATGGCAGGCCCTTACTAATGAATAACATATGTGAGACCTGTTGTTAACGACTTGCACACGTATCTTGTTATCCACGAGGCAGGTACTACAGCTCATCTAGCTTTATGTATGAGCCATCTACCTGAGATGGTGCTTCTAGAGCGATGGCAAAAATGACTCCATCACAAGTTTGTATCTCTCTCTGTTACTATCTCACTCCCTTCTCTACACACGCATGCACATTCTTTCACGTATCCACCCCTCCACATTACTTTTGGCTTAGAGAATGGATCAGTTTCTCATTCCCCATATTGGGCTATCATCAGGGAGAGTCAAAAGGGGCCGTAGAGTGCCCTGAAGGGCTGTGAAGATTTTGCTCTAATTCAGAGCCTGTTTTGAGAGTTGGCAATAGTGATTCCTATGTTTGTGGGATTTTCTAATATTCCAGGAGGCTTTTCTGCTAGCTAATCCACCTGCTCTTTCATATGGTGCTTGGACTTCATAGACAGAGACTGACATCATGGTCTCAAAGGTGTTGCGCCTGACCACCAGAGAGTTTAAGAGGGATTTTAAAGTTCCATGTAGATTATTGGAGGAAGATTGGGGGCTATTAATAATTTTGATAGTAACAAAATGAACACTTTTTGAATGTTTATCATCTGCCAAATGCCCTGCTAATGACATCAGATCACAAGCTTGTTGAACCCTCAACAGCCATGTGTGGACAATTCTGGAGTCAAAGGGTGCTCCTAACACAGCCAGGTCTCAAATGCAAGATCATAACTCCAGCCTCTAATTTATATTTTATTAGGGAGAAATGAATTTTAAGTACATATAAAGAGAGGACTTTGTCCACTTTTAAACACATTTTGCCATGTGGAAAATATTAATTATGATCGCAGTAATTAAGATCAGCATGCATTCTACCACCTGCTTACTCATTAGATCAATAAACATCTCCCTACTACCTACTATCATGCTGGATACTTTCCTGGAGGCAAGCAAACACGTATGAGCCACATCTCCTGTGGAGGTTATGGTATGATGGAGGGAATAAAACATTAAACAATCACACATTTCTGAATGTAAACAGTACTCTGTTTGTTTATGTATCAAGGTCTGGAGTGTTTTGAGATCCCATAGCATAGAAATAGAGCGCTCTAACACGGCTTGGGGGCGGGGCAGATAAAGCATCCTAAGAAAGCGTGTTTGTATTGAGGATGGTAGTTAGAATGCTAACTACAAAGAGAGTCATTTTCTAGGGAAAGAAGAATGTGTTCAGCATCTGAGGTGCCAAGAGTTTGAGGGTCTGACAGAAGCTCAGTTTCGGGGCTGAGCCCTTTCAACAAGAAGAATGGAGAGGCAGAAACATGCAGGGCTCGTGAAGGGTTTTACTCTTTCTCTAAAAACAAGGGCAATCCATTGAGATGACAGATGACCTGTGTCTGAAAAGGTCCTTTAGCCTTCACTGTGAAGAATGATTGCAGGAGGCAAAGACAGATGTGTTGAAATCAGTTAGGAAGCTATTGTGGTGATGTGGGCCAGTCAAGATGGCAGATTGAGCTGGGAGACAGTGGCGGGTGGAGAAGTTAGGAATTACCTAGGACATAAGTGTAATGGGATCAATGTTGAATTTAGATAGATGGAATATGCAAGAGGACAGGGTCAGAGTAGCTCTCGGGTCCCTGGCTTGTGTAGTGTGCACTGTTCTATTAAGCCCCACGATGATGACTGTTGTATCTCCAATTTGAAGATGGAGAAGCATCTGAAATGTTCTTAGGCACTGTCCACTTTGTGTCATGCATCTTGCCCAGTGCCAATATCCATTCAGGCAGCCTGAATCTGAAATCTGTGCTCTTGACAGCTGCATCACTGAGGAAAGGGAAGAACTACACTGCTCATAGCAAAGGCTGCCTTGCAAGTAACAGGTAAGTGAAGGATGTCATGAAGGAAACGGGCATTGTGACTTTAACATACATAGTCCTACCGCAAGTCCAAGCTTTCCGATGCTCAGGGACACTGGCAGCGGGTGACTATTGCCATTTCTATCAAGTCACTGAACATTCCTAGTTTCAGCAATTATGATTTTGATAAGCTCGATTTGTACGTGTGTGTTTGAGTAGGGGTGGGTGTGAACTTGTGTGTGCACATGGAGGCTGGAGGCTAATGTTGTGTTTTCTTCAATTGCTCTCCGTCATGGTTTCTGAGTCACAGTGTTGTATCAAATGTGGGAGTCCACAGATTTGGCTAGACTGGCCATTCTGCATTACCAAAGAGACTCTCCTGTTTTCATCTCCCTAGCGGCAGGATTAGAAGGGCATGTTTCCAACACCCAGATTTGTATGTCATGTCTGGAGATCTAAACTCAGGTCCTCTTGCCTGTGAAGCAAGTAAATTTATTAATCAAGCCATCTCCCCACCCATAAATATCATTTTTATAAGGAAACAATTCATGCCCATTTTAAAAAAGACTAAAGAACAAATGAAAGAAGAAAGAAAAGAGAAAACAGAAAAAAAATCTGCTGACCTGTCGCTCAGGGAGGAGAAAGAGCTTGCTTGGTTTTCTTGAAAGAATGCCCTGTTCTCTGACCTGGTGGTTATTTCATAGAGGGATCACTATAGCCTGGGCTTTGGGGTGAATTTGAGTTTAGGAGAACTTAGGCCTCTACAGCTCCAGTCTTGTCTGTACAGTGGAGGAAATCTGTCCTCATTTAATAATATGGTCATGGGCCACTGTCTTTGGAGCTTGCATAGGAGTGTGACAGTGCTGGGCACATTAGCACCATTGCAGCAGGTACAGCCTTGGACTCTCAAGCCTCTTATTGGCCCTTCTTATTAACAAGGACCCAGTTTCCTCGCTGGTACAGTGGAAATGCAAATGATACTCTCACAGAGACCCCGTGAGCTATAGCTCACCTTGTGGCAAGTACTTGAAGAACCCACCACACACACAGGAGGCCATCAAATGGTAGCCAGGAGTCTCAGAAGCAAGTGGCAGGACAGAAGCCTATGGAATATTCTCTTTCTGGGGAAACACAAAGAAAGGCCCATTGGCCCTTACTGCCCACACGTTCAAATATCTTGAACTACGGTTCTTTTAAGTTCATGATACAATCTGGACACAGGAGATATGAAGCTTAAGGCCTAGATTCAAGTTCTTAAAGAAACAATATAGCTCTAGAGAGCAAAGCAAAACACTCCAACACGATTTGGCAGTCACTGATGGGATTCTCTGAGCAAGGCTACCTGGGGCTTGTAGGGAAAGTGACTCGTTTTTGCTTCTGGGACCAGAGAGGCTCCACAAACGAGCCCTCCTTCCCACTGGGAATTGAGGAAGGGTTGAATTTGTTGGGAGAAGAAAATGGGCATGTTCTCCAGTCTGAGTGCTTAAGGAAAAACAACTCCCCCTCCCTGTTTTTTTGTTTTTAAATCTCGCTCCTCTATAGTGTGGTTAGAGCATATCATGCCCAATGGCCCTTTCCTCCTTGATATACTCACCAGCCCTCTGCCTTTCTTCTACCTACAACAACCTGCCCGGAGGAAAGGAGAAGATTTAAACGGCTTGGCATGCAGTGTGGCTTGCAGGGCTGTGACCTTTCCCCCGGGTTATTTGCCTTTAAGTCTCTTGCTGTTTTGTCCAGTGAAACTCATTGATGCTGGTATCTCATTCTGTTTTAGGATCCATGGTGGGCATCCAGAACACCAAGTCCCACATAGCAGACAAAGTCTGTGTGGTTACTGTAGGGCTATATGTACCATATGCACTGTGGCCAAAAGATATTGCTTCCCAACTGTCCCAGACCCGGTGCTCCCTATTGAATATCTTAGCTGATATGCTTGATTAGAAAATAGTTGGATTTCTGACTTGGTGTGCTTAGCTTTATTTCTTGACTTCTAATTGAGAAGTTATAGCAGCCCCCTTTTGTAATTATTTCAATTCTTCTCATATTTCCTTTCTTAAGAGCCCTACCATCAATACTGTGAACACTTTGGCCTGAGTGTTGGGCAACGTGTCTGTCAAGGGTTCCCTACCATTCATGGAGCATGGCAGGAACACCTGTTAGCAGGTTGTTTCCTGCGCAGTTACAAAATAAGAAGTGAGATTACTATTTTCTTAAAATAAGAAACCCAGAACAATGTATGCTGATTTTAATTGCTTCTTAAATAAATGGATGAAATCAATTATTTAGTTGACAATGTTTATCTTTTCAGCATCTGAAGGGAGTTTATTAAATCCAGCTGCTAAGCCATTTCATTAGCATGAGTTAAAGGCTCACATCTGGGGAGAAGGTGCTTGAGGAAAATTGGGGGTGAGCAGCAGAGGGGACTCTCTTAGAAACTTAAGGGTCACTGTCCCTAGATATAGGCTTGTCTATGTACTAGTCATGTAGGGATATGAGGTCTAACATGGGTCAGCTATTTGTATTGAGTGCCTGATTCTGCTTATGTGTCCCAGCTTTCCCCATGTATTATGGCTCTGAGCAGGCTGCTCGGCCTGGGATCATTCATAAACATCTTTGACCGGGTCCTTATTACCCCTTAAAACAGTTAGCTGGGCAAAGCATGAGCCTATCAAGCGTCTCTCTCTCTCTCTCTCTCTCTCTCTCTCTCTCTCTCTCTCTCTCACACACACACACACACACACACACACACACACACACACACACACAATCTTGGATTATAGGGAATAAAAAATTCTGTCCAACACATGCCATCAAAAAAAAGAGCTCTGGCTGAGATGTTTTGCTTACAGTCAGCCGTTGTCTGGAGAATAGGTGTTTATTTGTAGTGAGTATATTAAGATCATTGACATTAGACATATGTAACCTGCATTGTGTCTTCTCTGATTGACAAGTCTGTATTGGGGCAAACCTTCAATTAGAAAATCTTGTGGCAATGAAAACTGTCCAACACCAATCTTTAATATCAATATTCTAGGCTATCACTGTGCTTATGAGGAGAGGTGGGGGAAGGAAGAGAAGAAAGAAAGGAGAGAATAGATGCTTTTCTGTGGAAAAAAAATGGCCTTTTGAAAAGTGTCATAGTTCACGTAAGACTGTAAGTGAAATATCCACTAAATAGATATTAAATAACAGAAAAAAGTTCCTACCATTCTTTAAGAACTTAGACATGTTTATTTCCTATAAACATACATTTTTTTGTGAATGACTGGATTTATGCATTTATGACTGGCTGGTCTCTCACAGTTCCTTTAGCTCCTTTGACAGCACCGAACCTTCCTGTTGCTTAACAGGAAATGGATCCCTCTTTTAGATCAGGAGTCGATGTCACAAGACTGGTGTCCTGTTCTTTTTTTGGCCACATTATAACCTTTGCACCTCTATAGCGTGCAGACTTGTGTCTCTACAAATGGATGGTCCCAGCCATCTGAAGTTCTGAGTAGTATTACACTCCAATTATTAACTCACCTGAGACAAGCAGGTCTAAATTAAAAGAGTGGACTCTACAGCCTAAGCAGCTTCTTTTCAGCTTGTGCCTTGTCTGGGGTGATGGGAAAGCCTTGACAATCTTGTTTCTTTTGGATATAAAATAGGTTGTGATAAGATAAAAATTATCCAAAGTACCTAGCAAATATCTCCCATATTGGCATCGATCCAGGTTCCCTGTGCTGGTGAAATATTTAGCTAGGCACTGAGGGACTCCTTTCTACCTGAGAGCTGAAACAGCAGCTGTTGTCTGGGCCTTCTCAGTGGCACACAAACGAAGGGATGAAGGGCTGTGTGCACAGCTTTACATGCTAAACCCTTCGTTACCAGCCTAACCTACTAACTCCTCTTGTCACATCATCCCTTCCTACTCTCTTCATCCTCTGTTATTCTGCAGTACAAGGTAGGAAACGCTTATATGGCCACCAAGAATGCTCTTAAATCCACCTAGCAAATTCTTATTGAGGGCCAGACAGTGGACAGAGTGAGGGCAAGAGAGGGACTTTTCAGCAGGCTTCTAGAGTGCAGCCCTGCAAATATATGCAACACAGTAAAAATTTATAAGGTCAGTTTACTTGTGTTACGTTATTAATTTTGGGCGATTAGATGACGTAAGACAAATCTTTATGCTCTTCTCATGGTCTACTGTTTCGTCCCCCCGCCTCAAGTCCATTTCATAATATAGGCTCATCTGGAGCACGCAGACTCTCTGTCACAAGAAGAAAGAATCCATTCTTGTCTGGAGGCAAAGGGATCCCAGAGTGGCCTTGGGAATCCTGTTAGATTAACACATTCACTTGTTCTGAGTTGCTTCCCTATTCGATCTGAGTGCTTGTGCTTCTGAGCCAAACTCAGAGAGAGGGACTGCGTAAGGGCTACCAGCATCTGCTTCCAGAAGCGCATCTTGCCTTCTCCCTTATAGCCTTCCATTATTTACATGGCCTCACAGAACTAGCCTGGAATGGTCGTCTTTAGATGAACTTTTGTGCCTACATTACAAGTTTCCATTTGGGTCAGGGCTATCCCACTTGAAAATGTCCACTTATGACTCCCAGCTGCAGATTCTTTCCTTGTCATCCTCACGAGTGCACACAGGAACACTCACAGACAAGTGTGACTGTGGGCATGCACAGGCTGCCATACACCCCTCACGATATGTACGCCAGCATCCAGAAAGAACAATGCATTGTCGAAACTGTTCTGTTGAGTTTGCAATCTAGAGTGAGTTACTGAGTGCTGATAAGTAAAGGAAGTGCAACCAGACAGCTTAATCCTCCAATTTCCTGTCTTCTAATCAGCCCCTGATTCTCTTGGCTTTAAATTAGAAACACGCCTGACAATATTCAGGACAGGTGAAGGAAAATCAACTAGAAAATAAGGAAGGACAAAGCGTTTACTTCACTGTCTAAAGTTCACAGGAGAAATATGACCGTAACAACCGGAAATCAAGATTTTTAAGAAAGATAGCAGAAGAGCCCAGGCTAGCTTACACAACCAATCACATTTCCGAATGAAGCAGATTTGGACCATAATTAGATTTAAGGAGGAAAAAAAAAGGAACTAGTCTAATGTATTTGCTTCTCTCTAAGAATAGTGAATTGTGTTTGAAAAGCAGTTGTACAGGGCTGACCTCAAAGAAAATGATAAGAATAAATTCTTAATGTATGTGGAAGAAATAAAGTCAACCCTACCCCATTCAGATTTTTCTTAGAACCTATTACTTCCAGTGCTGAGAGAAAAGGAATGTTTTGAGGGCATAGAAACATCCGAGGGCGGTAGATATTCTTAGACATAATATGGTCACACGTATTTACAATGGTGGCCTCTGCTTAAAGTTGCTTATTTAATAATTAGCTCAGATCATAAAAATATTTTTAAAAGGCATGCAAATATGTTAAATTCAAAGTATGTAAATATGTTTACCATGGGCTCTTCTAAAAATAGACCAGATACTGAGATGATGTTATGCTTTATTTTTTCCTGGTCCTTCTTTTGAGTCTTTTCATGTGTTATCGTTTTAGCTGTTTCCAAGTTATTTCAATACTTATCTTGAAAGGACTGGTGCCAATTCCTAGGAAAATCTTCCTTAAGCATTATCTTCAAAGGCATGCAGAAAGTGGTCATTAGGAAAAGTTGTTCAGTTGACAACATTTAAAAGGGGAAATGTTCTCACAACTTGAACCCAGGCAAACAGCAGCAAGAGGTTTCCCTGCCAGTCATTGTGGAAGTAGACTCCAGGTGACGGCTTTTAATTGGTAGACAGAGTAAGACAGTATTTCACAAAAACACGATTTTTACATGCGTATTTAAAAAAAAAAAAGGTGTTGATACCACAAGGTATGACAGATCCTTCTTGCCCAAACATGTTCCCGGTATACCAAGTTTGAGTTGCAAACAATTGGACTAAAACAACAATTATTGATCGACAGTTAATGTGTCAATTTCTAAAGAAATTGTCAAAAATAATTGGTTTGGAGTTTGGCCCAGGTAATAGCAGCTAATTGCAGAATCTCCCAATAGTTTTTGCTTTAATCATCATAAATTTTAAATTTGAGTGCTAAAAGAGAGAGACAAGTGTATTTTGGGATTCACAGACAAATTTTCCCATAACAAACCCTTCTCCCTGAGTTAGTTTGACAGGGAGAAGGATTAGCCTGCCCATTTTGAAGCCCTGTGGGGAGAATGAAGGTGTTCTGGTGGGTGGAAGCCTCTCTTGTAGCATACTTGTGCATTCGGGGCATTTCCAATTTGTTTAGAGCTGGGAAAATTTTTGTGAGCACTTTCTTTAGCTTTCTGTCGGAAAGTTTCAACTAGAGATGTCACAACACAGTGAGATGAAGTTGATACGCAATATCTATTTCTTGATTTACATGATTAAAGCATCAGAGAAGTGGCTCGGATATCAAAAGATTCCCCCTAAGAGGCCGTGCCAAAGGTAATTACTGTTAAGATGTGCATGCTTGAACCCGGGTGCCTGTCAAACTCCCAGTTGTTTACAACTTAGTGGCTTTGAATAAAAGTTTTCATTAGACTTTGGAATATCCCGCATACTTTTTTGATCCATTTTGATATACAAATACATTTTTAATTTATTATATGCCATGCCCCTCAAGAAAGCATTAACTTTTAACCTAAAGAAGAAGTAGCCAGAGATGTCCCTTCTCAGCAATTTACACCTCAAAATAACTGTTTCTTAAGTGGAAGTCGTCTTTTAAAGATGAAGCTAAAACTTAGATTCAAAAAGAACAGTAACTCCTTCATGCAGCCGCTTTCCAGTTAGTTATCAGAAAGAGCACTACACTCTACTGTAAGCCAGAGCAGTTATGGGGGGCAGGGAGGAAAGGAGAGGGGAGAGGGGGAGTTCTTCTCAATCTTTCATTGACCGGTTTCTTTCATCCTAGTGTGTCTTTATTATTTAGGAAAAAAACAATTCAAAAGTGATGCAAGCTCCACCCATTTGCACCTAAATCCTGGAAGAGGTGACGATCCCCCATAACCTGGCCCAGCACATGCCCCCAAACTAAAACAAACAAACTCATTTGCCATACAAATTGTTTACGATTCATTAAAAAGCAAAATTGCATATCCCGGTGCTGGCAGCTGAGGCCGAGTCTCCACGGGCGGAGGGGGCATTCACTGACTTGCCTTTGTATGCTGGGAGGACCAAGCCGGAGGTTCCCACTAGGAGCCCGGAGTCTGAGCAACCAGATGACACAGGAGGTAATTTTAAAGTTTTATTTGCCTTTAATGTGAAATGCAGATCTTGAACTGTCCTTTGCTTGAAGAACCTTGTAAGCCAGGAGAAGTTTATTTATTTATTTTTTTGCAGTTTGGAAAAATTCTTTGGGTTAGTAAGGTGGTGATATTGAGGGAAAAGGACTGAGGGCTATTCAAAGAACAAGTTCTAAAAAAATATGTGAAATTTTTATTCTTTTAATTAGTTGTTTCCCCCTTCATCAAAGCTTTTCTTTAGTTGACTCCCAATAATGGAAATTTACATCAGAATTATTTGTAACTTGTAGGTCTAAAATGCTATGGTGTGCAAGATTCCTAAGGGAACTAAAATTTCTATTTATTCCCTACGGTAATTTCTGCAACTTCTCTAAAGAGCCTGTAGGTTTCTCACCCCTTATTCAAAACAAAAATCAAGAAGCACTGAAGACACTTCTTAGCAGTGTGCAGCCTACACAGCAGCGTGCAAGCTTCCAGCATTGTTTATCTTCAGTCAAAGGCATTGCTAAATGTTTCCACCACTTTTATACATTATATTCCCTGCGGTAAAACATCTGTAAAATAATTTTAAATGAAAAGCAACTTCCAAGTAAACTTTACAGCAAAGAATTTACAGTTTTCCAACTTAAAAAAAAAGAAAAAGAAAGAAAAGAAAAGCCTTTGATGATCTTTGCAAGAAATAATCATAATAATAAAGACACAATTTGCCATAAAAAGTAACAGTCTATAAAATTTAGGACCACTTGAAATACAGTGAGGAAAAGAAGTGTTTTACCCAGAACAAGGCATCAGCACAGTTTTTTTTTTCCAAGCTTACAACTTAGCCTAGAAAATAATTGCCAGACTAATCAGTAAATTCATTTGTAGTGCTTAACAAGCTGTGTGAATTGAAGCAATATCACCGTCTCATGCAAGCAAACCTTGCTCTCGCTGGCAGAAAGTCTAATGGGAAAATAAATGCCTTGAATAAAAGTTCAGGGTCATAATAGATAGGCGGTTGCAAGTCTCATTAGCCAAAAGCCGTCTGTAATATCGTCCTGCAGCCACTGGTAAAGTTTCTGGTGTCTAGTTAAGAAATTGCCAGAGAAAACAGACATGTACGCACATACCCACAACTACTTTTGCTCAAGTCCTGGAATGGACACACTGAATCTCAGGCAGCAGCCGCACAGAATCCTGGAGTAGTTCCCTTTAATAGTCTCAGCCTTCCGAATTCCTACATCTCGCCACAATGATAGCACCATTTGTCCAGCAAGGGAGAGTACTTTTTCTGCAGATCACACAGTGAACCATGCCCTGTTTTGTAATTCCATTCGCCAGGCTCCCCCTTCTACATCACACACTCTCCTTTTCTTAAACTGATATCTATGTGAAATGAGCTGAAGTTCACGGTCCAGTTAGGAACGGATAATACATTCATTGTCCTGGGAGCAAACTTTTTTTTTCTTTTCCGCTCCCTGGAAGAATTCACGCTTGCTGCAAGAATAATAATTACGGAAAACTCGGAATGCGGTGCTAACGAATTAATCCTTAACGGACACCACCCTAACGAGGACAGCAATGATTCTGGGACTCTCTTCCTCACAGGACGAGCGTCTCCTGGGACAATGAGCTATTGTACATCCTCCCCCTCCACTCTAGCGCTTATAGATCCCAGAAGTCAAAGGTTGTCTGGCCTGGTTGACCATGACATGGGAGTTAACTCATTCGGCAGCTACAAGTAGAAGTTCCTGAAACTTTCTTTTGCCCGGAGTAACTGAAAGAAAACGTGTGTGGACCGGTTCCACGCAGAGTTGGCGGTTCTAAGGGATGGAAGGTCTGCTCCTCTGACATAAACAAACTTGGAAAAGTTAGATGTGAGTGAGAGCTATGGTCCCCTGATGGAGGATGAGGAACAGAGTACTCTCACAGGTGACTTAAGGCATTCCAATTCCTGGGGCATGAAAGGTTCACACGGGGCTTGTCTGTCTCCCCTGCTCAATATGCACCCCTAGAAAATTTCACAGCCAAGGAGAACCATGCACCCCATAGTTCTCAAAATCAAAAGTAAAGAGGATGTGAAACTAGGAAGAGGGCACAAAACCCCAGGGGCAGGACAAACTGAACCCAGAATTCTATCTTAAAACTTTCGACACTCTTAAAATATTTGTTAATAATAGCAATCATAATATAAAAACCTCCAAACACCAAATACTGTCCCATAGAAAACAAGGGCAAGCAATACTAGGAACTCAAGTTGCAGAGTGGCAGGGAGAGGGAGGGTGGCAAGAGGAAGCAGTGTGAGGCGGCCCCACTGAAGAGTGTGAAAAAAATCAAATGTGAGTTTGATGAATGTGAGGTCTGGGACATTTTGTCAAAGAGGGAGGGAAAGTAGAAAAGGGGGGGAAAAGGAAAAAAAAAGGCAGTCCCGGCTGCCAACTCACCATCCACCAAGTTCTGGCCGAGATGTCGTAGCAAAGCTGCCATTTGATGGAGCCGTCGGAAGCTTTCCCTGCCATTACGCTGTCAGCAAGCTTCATCTGATGCTAACTCACGGGAGATAAGACACCTAATTGAGAAAACATTTGCAGTGGCATGTGGGGCAACATGTAGTCCGGTCCATACCATATGGAATCATGGGTAAAAAAAAAAATCTCCTTGACAATGAACCAATCTCTCCCAGACCCAGTGGCAAGGTGAAGTAGAGATGAGGATTCTGCTGCTCGCACTGTCTTCCCTTCTCCCTCTTTAAAACAAGAGCCCCCTGCTACACATCAAAGGGAGGTGGTTAAAATTAGGGCTTCATCACTCGGATGATTTTGGTCTGCAAGGTTTTTCCTTTCCTTCCAACAACCAACCCCCCCCCCCTTTTTTTTTTAAGGAGAATAAAGAGATTTAATAGGACAAAGGCAGGTAGTGGGCTGCGGAGGGAGATCGCCACAGGCTATTAGCCTAAAATTTCTGCCTGACAGATGGAACTGCTTAGAGACTATCATGCAATGTTTGGGGCGTTTTTTTCCCTCCCCCCCAACTCAGACTTTAAGTCTGATTCAGTATCTGTTTTTCGCAGCCACTCTTCTCAAGAACGTGAGCTGCGTGTTTTAGAAAGTGTTTGGTTCGGTTTTGCTGGGCTGCACATCTCCCTTGGAAGCAAAGCAAAGAGTCGAAAACTGAATCTGGGAATAACTGAACAGGTTTTCCAAGAAGAAAAAAAAAATTCCAGGGGCAAAATATTGCTCTTTCTATACCTTGTTTGGTTTTTTTTTCCTGATTTTTAATTAATTCATTAGTTAATTTGGTTATGATGCCAGTACCAGAGTCTCTTGCTTTCTGGTTCAATTGGCATTGTGTTTGGTTGTGTTTGTACGTGAGCAAATGACTGCGTTCCTGATGTGCTCTCGTTCTCGCCAGCATATCTATATATCTATATTTTTGATGTTGTTAAAATGAATTCTGGACGTCTTCGTTCTTTAAAAATAAAGCAAGCACGTATTGTCAATTCATTTTTACACAGTTCAGGCTAAATTTGATATGAGAGAGTCAGGAAAAATTCACTCTGATTTTCTTACTATGACTTAGCCATCTTTTTTTTTTTTGGTAGGAATTTCAAGTTAAGCTTTTTTTTTTTTTCTCATGAAAAACCCAAGACCATGCACCTTGCAATAAGAAGTACTGAAAAATGACGACTTTTAAGGGGGAAAAACTCCAGACAGCTGCTGAATTCAAAGCACTTATTCAGAACTAATGGGGAAAAGGAAGAGTACAGTCTTGTATTTGGTCACTTGCATTTGGTAGCTGTCATTCCCGTGAGCTGAGCTGTGCTGGGGCTGCAGCTAACACCTGTGCAACAGCAGCACTGCGCACGCATGCTGAGTGCTGTTTGGGAGATGAGCAACTCTGGGCTCCCCAGATTAACACCAGTGACTGCCTGCAGTTCCATGCCTAGAGGCCTTCCGTTTGGACACATCAGAGCCCGGGAGAACCGAACGCTACTTCTCAAAATGCTTCAACTGTGGTCCCTGAAGAGTTGTGTTTTTACAGTCCAACTATCTAATGGATTTTTTTCTAGCCATATTTTCAACCTAATTATGTTTTGGTAGCTTCGTTCAGGTCTTTAAGTTGTTAAGAGATCAGATTATTATTTTTTCTTTATGGCCTACTCCTTAATAGTTGTAGGAGTTATTATTATTATTGCTATTATTATTATTATTAACTATTTAATCTTATGATAGTACAGTAGATATCTCTTTTTGATCAAAATCATTTCAGTAAAGTCATTTTTAGTCTTTAGAAATAGAGGCGTGGCTCACGGATTGCATTTAGGGACAATAAATTGGGCATTTATTCTCTTTCTCATTCCCCATTGTACTTTTCTAACAACACGGGGCTAGGAGAATTATTCTCAGTCCTTGGAAGGTTCTTTGTGTTTGCATGTCCCTGGTCTCAGATCTCTTTGAAGAATCTGTGATAGCCCAGCAAATGTTAGATTGGTCTGCCGAAGGACACATACTCCTTTCAGAAACGCACCCCAACATTCCGGGCCAGAACCCCCACAGCTTTGTGCAATTCCCATCTGGAGAAAGACAAGGAAAGGGTTTGTAAATTCTATGTAAAATGTAAAATAGTAACTTGGCTCCCCCCGCCCCCAGCCCAAGGAATAGGAAAAGGAAGCTGTAGTCTGTCTTTGACCCTCCTTCCCTCCCTCCCTCCCTCCCTCCCTCCCTCCCTCCCTCCCTCCCTCCCTCCCGTTCACTTCTCTCAGGCTCTTTTTCCCACTCTGTCTTCTCCAGCTTCCTGTCCTGCATAAAGGTGCGCGGCCATGTCTCCTTGTGAGGCTGCAGCGTTGCCATGTCTAAGTGTGCCTGTCAGAAGTCTCAGAAGTTGGAGGTGTTTGTCCTCGGAGACACAGCTTTTCCAGGATTCAGAACAGTTTATGCTTGCCCCGTTATTTATGAATGAATGGGTACTGCCTAAACTGGCAACCAGATTTCATTTTGTGAATGACGGAATCACCTGAGAGGACGCTGCAGCAGATAACACAGTAGTCTTGAACAAGGAAATGTTAGATATTTTCTTGGATAATAGTTTTAAATCCACAACAATTAGATACATTTAACGTGATCGTTTTCAACGTAAAGCCGGATGGAAGCTGCCCTTCCTCGTACAGCAGCCTTTCACAGTGTGGCACATTGTTAATAGCCTTAAAACAAGATTAAATAAAACATGCTAAATATTGCAATTATTGTGGGAAATAAAATTATTTGGTGAGCATAATGGGGAACAATTCAAGCATTTAACATGATCCAGGAAATGCTACTCCAAACAATTGCATTGCTTTATGCATTTTCCCCTCTTTGATTGCTGACAGATGCCTTTTCTGGAAACAAACATCTAAATGGTTTGCCTTCAGTCAGAAAAAAAAATATAACAGAAAGCGGCTACATGGTTTGAATTTAACTCTTGTCATTTGAACAGGTCTCCATGCACGTGAGTGGATCTAAGGCGAAGGCAGCATTCCCATCAGGAAAAAAGCCCATAGAGTCTTATTATTTTTATTTTATTTTTTTAACTTTCCTTGAGTATGTGTTATAAGGAGTGGGATCCCCTAGCTGTACAGTCAGGAGACAGAGTAAGGTCCAGGTGATAAGGGGGAGCACCAGGAATAAAATGGATCATCACGAGAAGTCTTGGGCCAAGTGTCAGTGACTTTCTAACCGTGCTCTGGCCGTCACGGACCAAGTCCCCCAACTGGAACATCCACTTTATATAATGATAAAGCAGAACAAAACAACACAAAACAACAACAAAGCAATGATCCTAGAGCACCAGACTTGTAGTTGGGTCTTTCCTCCAGTGCGGTGGGTAGAGGCCTCCAAGACGGCTGTCAACAGGTGTACAATACCGACAAACAGTTCAGACTCTGCTTCTGGGTTGCTAAAGGGCCATGTGTAATGGAATATCCATGCTTTTCGGGGCCTTGCATAGTAGCGTGGTTGAGAGAACTGTTTGTGAAGTCTCATACCCTGCTCTGGAGGTTACTGACGGTGTGGCCTCTAGCATTTTAATTAACCTCTCTGATTTTCTGTGTCCTATACTAATCAGAAAACCGAAGAAAATAACATGTATTTTGTAGGCATGTGTGTGTATGTGTAGTTATAAGTTAAACTGTGCATCAAATGCTTATTTCTTAATATGTAGCAAGCGCTGCCCTGTGACCACCGCTCTGTTTATGCTCTTCCCCTCGTGAGAAGGGCCCTGTGTTTCTATCTTCTGGTCCTGTGCTGTAAGGCTGAATCATCTCTCTTTTGTTGTCTCCTGACAACCTGTGCCTGGTTCCAGCACACCTTGGATACTAGTATTCATGCCCAAAATCATGTCTTCCAGCCTGCCTGCCCACTACACCTGAGATCCCAACCAGCCTGCCTGCTCCTGCCCACCTACACCTGCGATTCCCAACCAGTCTGCCTGCCCCTGCCCACCTACCTGCGATTCCCAACCAGCCTGCTTGCCCACTTACTCCTGAGATTCCCAACCAGCCTGCTTGCCCACTTACTCCTGAGATTCCCAACCAGCTTGCCTGCCCACCAACCCCTGAGATTTCCAACCAGCCTGCCTGCCCCTGCCCACCTACCTGCAATTCCCAACCAGCCTGCCTGCCCACTTACCCCTGCAATTCCCAACCAGCCTGCCTGCCCACTTACCCCCGAGATTCCCAACCAGCCTGCCTGCCCCTGCCCACCTACCTGTGATTCCCAACCAGCCTGCCCACTTACCCCTGAGATTCCCAACCAGCCTGCTTGCCCACCAACCCCCGAGATTCCCAACCAGCTTGCCTGCCCTCTACACTGGGACTCCCGAGGCAGGACTGTGCTTCTCTTTGTTACAAGGGCTATGAGAATGGCAGGAGGTTCCCCAGCGGTTGGGTCAGGATGAGAAGAGGACCCAGCAGCCTGCCCACCTAGAGAGCCAGTTGCAGCCTCACGGCCCTGCAGCCTCCTCTTTCCTTTCTGTTCATGCTGTTTCCCCTTTGAGTGCATAGCCTGGGTCAGAGTCCTGCTTCGCAGGGATCTGCAGCTCCTTGGCTCCCTGTTGCCTCCCTTATCTGTGGCACCCTTCTGTGTCTACTTCAGATAGACTGGCTGTATTACTACCTGTCTTTGATGAACATATGTCTTTTATCCATTCATCCATCCATTAAATAGCATTTCTGTAGTGCCAGCAATTAAATGCATTTCCCCCTCCTTTTAAGCTTTGTTTCCAGAACCCTTGGAAATGTGAAACCCCACAAGAGCACGTGATCTGAACACAGCATGTAATAACAGCTAACGTTTATCCAGCATTTCCTCTCAGCCAGGCGATGTTCCAAGAGCCTTAAGTATTTTTTTCCAGGTAGGTTCCTATGAGGTAGAATTATTATTAACCATACTTTGCAATCAGAACCAGATGCTGGGAGGCAAAGTGTCCTATTTAGGGTTACTGAGTTAGAAACAGAATGAGGATGAAGCCCAGGAGTCATCCAGCCCTTACATCCCTGGTATTATCTCTGAAGTCACTGATAGGATTTAGCACCTGCTGAATGGCCAGGCATCTCTGAAGATGCTTGTTGGTGATGCACATGAAACATGGACAACAGTCCTAGGAAGTATGAGTCCAAAAGGTAAGAGTCTTAACAAAGGATTCACGGTAAGGAAGACCAAAGACTGTCCTTGTGTGTTGGTGTGCACCTGCGACCCTAGAAATGTAGGCAAGGGAAATGCACATAAAAGGCCAGTCTGAACTACAAACAATTTTGTTTTAAAAATAAAAAAGGGATTTAGCCTACCTCTGCTTGAATGAAAAATATCCCACCCCGTGCTTTTTCTATACTAAGAAAGTAGGCACATTGTATTTCTTTTGGAGAATTAGGTGTTGGACTTCACAAACACTGGCTTGAATCGCCAGTCTCAGAATCCCTGAAATTAGAAAGTTACCCTATTGTTGAGTCTGCAGAGCCCAGTTTAGGGCAAATGGGAATGTAAGATTAAAAAGGAAAGAAAAGGGAAACCCGTACTGAAAAGAGATTATCTACTATTAATACCTAGGTCTCTTCTCCAACGGTAGTCAGGTGGAAAAGTCCGTAGCTGGGGCTCAGTACACTGCAGTGCAGGGCTTCAGGGGAGTGTGCTCTTGCTCACTGTCAGCTTGACAGAGGCAAAGAGCCAGCGGAGAAAGGTAGAAAGTTTTGTTCTTCCACAGTCAGAAAAATGCCCACCCCACCTTTTATGGAGGGGATTCTATCCTTCCTTCTTTTCTTCATCCTTCCTTCCCTCTATGAAAATGACAAAGTTCTCTGTACAGGTCCATATCATTTCTAGGTATAAGTATCCCAACTTAAATACACTGGGTGTCCCAAGTCACCTTGCAGTGTAGCAGAAGCAAATTCTTCAACCAAAAAAAGGCATGATTGAAAATGCAGGGGGTCCAGACAGGCCATTCCATTTGAACGATATGCTGTGGGACTGGTCATGTTTTTGTCTGTGTGTGTGCATGCAAACATGTAGATTTTGTCCTGATGCTTTATCCAGCAGGAGCTCGCCCACCATGTCCCGCAAAGAATTAATTTCCCCTTAGTGGCAGCTCTTGCACTCGTTTCTATTTAGAAGTTCCTTGACTTTTAATCTCTCTCCACATTCCCTGTTAGCCAGCTGCCACCCAAGACTGGGATAAACCCTCTGCCCCTTGTTAAAAAGGGAAAAAAGAAAAGGGAAGAAAAAAGAGAGAGAACGCACACAACACAAGCTTCTAATAAGTATATTCACAACTTCCATACAAGGCGCTTAAAGAAAACTAAAAGGTTAATATATTCTAACTAGATGTTAGGTATAGAATGTCAGATCTGTCAGATTTCATTATAACTCGCTGCTCATTGGAAAAGATTTGATTTCTTCTGCCACGTCCTACTATGTTCAAGTCGCAGACTGCCAGCAGCAGCCCACTGAAGACCACAGGCTGGCAGTGAGCGGGCTCGAGCGGGAGAGCAGCCGCAAGGACCATCTGTTTCCGATTTCTAGCTGAGCCAAGATGTGCAGTGAAGTGCATTCCATTCACCAGGCCAGCTTCTCCCCTGCTCAAGTTATTAGTGTTACAAGTGAGATGATCTTTTCCAAACAGCGGGGGAGCCATAATCCTTATGGAGCAGGATTCTAACACACACACACACATATACACTCACTGAACATACACACACACACCACCAGTTAGACATCTTTTATTAAAGTTGTGAGAAAGGCTGCTTATAAATTTAATCACAGCCTACACGGGGCTTACAAAGCATATTTTATTAAAGCAATGATCACCTTGGAGGCAGTAGGATGTACATTGGCCTCACTGAATCTCATTGAACAGTCCAGTATCTTTAGGATGGTTTTTATAGGTATGCTAAGATATATGTTAAAGAGTCTTCCAAAGTACCTTGGGTTTAGGGCTAATCAGTGGGACCCTTGCTTATCGGGACAGGTGGAGTAATCTTGCAAATAGCACAGGACTGAACTCACTCTGAAGGGGAGATAAGCTGGTTTTCTTGTATTTTGATCTTCTTTGAAGACTGAGTATTTTAAGAAAAGTTTGGAGGGGATGTGAGAAGGCTGATTGTATGATAATGATGGAAAGGCCACTCTGAGAATTTGAGATCTTAAGCAATAAATGTCATAAGTGTGTGTTTAGTAACAGGTGATTGACACCATGTCAGGTGCTCAGGATTCCAAGGGGAAAGCCACGTGGCTTGGCCTCCAGGTGCCCGCTAGCTCTCACTGAGGAAGCAGGCACCAGAGTAGGCATGTAGCCTGCAGTTCAGTCAAACCAGAGAGGGTAGCCTTGGCTCTTGTGCATACATGACATGATTCTGTGACTTCATGTATACAATGGGGACGGTGTTGGCCAGTTACAGGGAGTGCTGTGAGGGATAAATCAACTATTGCCTACGCAAAAGAACAAGAATTCTGGGTATGCATTTAGCAGTCATTCAACCTGGTTGGTTTCTGTTTCTCTTACATATTCTTAGAACCCTAGAGCCCCTAATTGGTTTCTTTTGTGAATGAGAGGCTGCCTTGTAACTTCTTCTGGTGGTTCTGTGACATGCTCTCCACTCAGGTACTCCCCCAGGAACATTCTAGACAGTATCTTTCAGTTGAACTTTCCTCTTCTGGGAGGGAGAGGTTGTTTGTACTTGCTGTCCAGTCTGAAGAATTTTCTCAGGGGCGGGCTCCGGATTACACCTCAGAACAAGGCCTGTTGAGTCATATCCATTCGTTAATAACCAAGACGCTCACAAACGCTTTCCTGGTCAATGATTTTAACAAAAATGAATTCTGTTGTTGAAACTAGAGATCACATAAAATCCATTTAAAGTGAGAAGCCGTGTAGTTAAACAATGCTCTTCCTTTGCATGTTGTGAAAATGAGGCCCAGAACTGATGACTGCTGACAGTCATGGACGAAATTAATGGCAATGTGGAGCTCCTTCCCAGGAAGGAAACAGAGAGATCAAGACTGTGGAAGCACCTAGGCAAGTTTATTGTAGGCGTTAGGATCAGCACCTGTAGAGAGGTGAAGGGAAAGGGATTTGGCGAGCAAGGCTTAGAAATTACTTGGCCATAGTAAAGGTCCAACAAAAGCCAGAAGCTGGGATGCTCTTACAGAGTTATTCCAAATGCAAACAAAGGGATTGTACTTATTGAGAGTGTGTCTCTAAGTCCTAGGAGAAGGGAGAGCCCTCAGACTAGACAAGAAGCCAAGAATCAAGGAGGAAGGGTCTGGGAGGGAGCTGCCATCTGGGGGAATGTCTGGATGTTTAGGCCTCAGGACCTCCCAGAACGGGAGATGTCTCGTGGCTTCCCCATTCCTGCAACAGAGGTTCCCACTGGGCTCATTTGCCATGAGTCAGGAGCAGGTGTCCTCCTTCTCCACTTTTAACACAATCAATCCAGTGAGCTCAGAAGGATCACCTCTCCTAGATACCACAGGGGGCAGGGAAGGATAGACAGAACAAGGAGAGCAGTGTTGGACATTTCCTGCCTTTCTAGTTGTCCAAAACAGGGGCTTTCACATTATAAATATATAAAATTTTATATATGGACCTTACTGTTTCTGGCTGGCTAGTGAGTCCCTAAGATCTGCCTAATTTCTGTCCCTGTGGTTGCAGGTGCCAGCTGCCATTCTGGGCTTTTGAGGTGGGCCCTAGGGATTTGAACTCTGATCTTCATGTTTGTATGAAAATCACTTGGCTCACCGAGTCATCTTCCCAGCCCCTGAAGTATCATTTTTGACATAGGACAATGCTCACAAATGGTTAGATTAAGAACTATAAATTGTCATAGACCTATATACAATGGTCTTAATTTAGTAATTATATATAAGTGAGTGTATATAATGTATGTATTTTCAAATGATGGTGAAAGAATGTAAAGGCACACTTTATATAATGAAACACTGACTATAATGTCAGCCTCCAGACAGAAGGGGAATAATGGTGACTACCTTTACCTCTGTTTCTAGAATTTTAAAGCATTTATGTAATTGCATATAAACGAAGTATGAAAGTACTTGACAAGATGTGTGAAAATGCTTAGAACTCATTGATTTCATATTTTCTCCTCAGCTGTATCATTAAAAAGGTGGTTGTTGGGGAATATTACTTTAAGGTGTATTACTTTTATTTATATTACATTTGTTGAACTCTGTGAAACTGAGTCTTTGCCTGTCTCAAACACCTGAAGTCCTAATAAAGAGCTGAATGACCTATAGTGAGGCAGGAGCAGGGATAGGCGGGACTGACAGACAGAGAGTATAAATAGAAGGAGAACAGAGGAAGAAGAAGAGCAAGAAACGAGAGGAGGAGGATATCAGGGACCTGCCACCCAGCGACCCAGCCACCCAGCGACCCAGCCACCCAGCCAGCCACAGAGTCAGAGCGAAAGCGAGATATACAGAAGTGAGAAAAGGAAAAGGCCCAAAGCAAAAGGTAGTTGGGATAATTTAAGAACTGCTGGCAAGAAAGAAGCCAAGCTAAAGACGGGCATTTATAACTAGGAATAAGCCTTCGTATGTGATTTATTTGGGAACTGGGTGTCAGGCCCCCCAAAAGAGTAAAACCAACAGCAATAGGTGCGTGGTTCCACTGTTGAATATACATGCCCATTGAAACATTATTCAAAGTGGTAAAAAAAAAAAACCAGAAAAAACTATCCCATACAGTACAACCACATCCAAGCATTATGTGAAGCCGCAAAAGACAATGCTGTTTACAAGTGGCAAATGCTTGTGCGGCGGTAGTGTGAAGAAAGCAGGCTGCAAGACTGAGCGCTCAGAATGATCACAGTTCAGCAACAACCCAGCAATCCACTCATGTAAAAGACAGAAAACATTCGCGTCTTAACGGCTGTGTACATAGCTGGTGGCATTATATGTTTTTCTTTTCTGCTCTTATGCAATTTCAGAAGTTCTTTCAACGAAAGGCTGTTGTTCCTATGCGGGAAACAAGGTGACATTAAGTCCTACTGAAATGGTAGGTTGACTGTGGTTAGTCTAAGCTTTCTTCCACAACCCGTCATCACCTGTCGGTGCTCATGGCCTTGATGGTTGCATGGATGTTCTGGGTACCCCAGTTTGAGAACATATTTCTCCCCAAACCTAGGCTTCTATGTCAGTGAAGTCATCCCCGGTTAGACCAGGGGTTCCTGGTTTAGCCTGTACTGTCTGGCATCTGGGTCCCTCCTTAAATACTCAACAAAACACAAGCAGTTCGACTTTTATGATTTCCATTTACAGGAATCTAATAAATGAAGAATGATCTCACTATTTCAGAACCACTGAGTTAGATGACTGAGACCAAGCTTATTATCCTAGGAGTCATGAGCCCATGTGAAATTGTATAATTGTGTGTGTGTTCAAAATAGCTGGCAACAGTGAATGGTTTCTTGGCTCTCCAGTTATGAGCCTAGCCTTTAACTGCAGAGCCGTCTCTCCTGCCTCAGTGAAAGGTTTCTGAATCTGTAACAAGCAAAAACAAATTCCAAGCTTGATGGGCAGTGATTCCCAGGTGCTTTTGGCAGTGCCCACCTGTGCTGCATCACGTGACCTCACTGCAGCCTTGGTTTTGAGAACACATTCTGCACTGCTGCTTGCTGTCGTGCTGTGCTAAGCCTATGAATGCTGTTTGAAACACATAGCTCAGATTGGAGACTAGTTTGCACTATAAATTGCAGTGTTTGTACTGCCCATACAAAAATCTCTGCTCTTCTACAGTATTTTATTGTGTGTGTGTGTGTGTGTGTGTGTGTGTGTGTGTGGAGAAGTATCTATTCCTCAGCATTCAAGATTAAATTAGTGTATATTTGTATTACATTGCTTTAGATTATTTGATTTTAAAAATACTGTCTGATTTGCTGAGTTGAGTATCTTTTAAAAAAGAAAAAGCATTCAATGAGTTCATAAACTAAATTTACTGGGTAAGTAGACCCAGAAAGGCAAATGCTGTGTGTTCTTTCTTATGTGCAGTTTCTAGTTCCAAATCTTCAGATATGAGTATAGAACATGGAATATCCACAGAAGACAGGAAAGTATAAAAGGGCCATAGCGATACAGGGGGATCTGAGGGGATAATAGTAGGGATGTAGGTGGTGTGAAGCAGGAAAGAGGAAAATGTGGGGTAGTCTGGTGAGCAAAAAAAAAAAAAAGTCAATACAGAAGAAGAAGGAGGAGGAAGAAATAACACCAAGGTTATTTTATGAAGCTTCAATGTCTTATTTTATATTAACCTATAACCATATAAGATACACACATACACAAATTCTAGTGAATTGGATTTTTTTTAAAATCATTACTTATGTTCTTCTTTATATTCCATACCTTTTTTTTAATTTAAAGAAATAACACCAAGGTTATTTGATAAAGCGTCAATGCCTTATTTTATATTAACTTATAACCATATAAGATACACACACAGACACACAGGTATATTTATGTGTGTGTATGTATGTATGTATATACCTTACAGGATGTTACACCATTGGGGCCAACAATGCCCCACAAGAAACAGACAAATAAAACCCCCAGGAACAGGCATGGGACATCTCCTTTTGAATGACTGGTCAGGGTAATTCAAGAGACTCCCCAAACCATATGATCTACTGCTGCTGCTCTTGGTTGCCTCTCAGAGACTGAAGCAAACCCCCCATTGCTGTTCCCATATACTGCACATCTAGGACACCATACTCAAATTATTTGTGCCGGATCTGACCTGCAAGCCGCTTTCCTGTGGCGTAGCTTCCAGGGTACCAGAAAATACTATGCAAGCTGCCGAAGCGAGGGTGGGAGTGGGAAGCAATTAATAGTCCTACCAAGATGTGATACCTACCAGCCATGGCAATAACCAGAATTGTGGTGATATTTTGTTTGTGCTCTGACAAATAAAGCTTGCCTTAGGGTCAGAGGGTCGAGTTAGCCACTAGTTAACCATAGCAGCCAGGTAGTGGTGGCACACACCTTTGTTCCCAGCACTCGGGATCTCATGTCTTTGGTCCCAGTACTGGGGAGGCACACACCTTTAATCCTAGCACTAGGGGGGTGGAGGCAGGCGTGTAAGGTAGGTGGAGACAGAATCTCTGACCCATTCAGTCTGAGGGTTCATAGAGACAGGATTGCCCCCTTCCGTTTGAGGATTCGGTAGAGGTAAGAAGTCTCCCTAGTGGCTGGCTCCTTTACTTCTCTGATCTTTCAGCATCTACCCTGATACCTGACTCTTGGCTTTTATTATTAAGGTCAATTAGTATTCACGATACACAGCATGGTGAGATATCCATAAATGAACAAGTGAGCTAAGTGGCACTCGTATGTAGGTGGTAACCAGTGACTTACGCCCATTCAACGGGAGGAAAACCATGCATGGTACTAGAAACCTATCCAGCTATACCTGGCTAGCAAGGTCATAGTTCTTAGCCGAGACGCTAGCCACTCTGCTAGACTAGCTTAATTCCTGACTACATTCTCAATCTTATCCCTACAGATAAATGTAACCGTCACCCTCTATCAACAAGCTTCTCTTTACAGGCATGGAGACCATCACAGACATCCCCAGCCGGACACTAAGCAGATGTCACCAGATCCTGTGGAGCCCAGCCCCAGTGGATACATCTGCACCACCACTTCTGCATCTGTGGTTCTATAAACATCACAGAAGAGGGGATGAGAAAATTATCAGAACTAAAACACCAGGAAGTCTTCTCTGGAAGACTCTTTCTAGAAGACGTTTCTTCTAGAAATGTCTGTGTAAACAAGGTCTGAACAACAGCAATATCAATAGACATGTAGACAGGTAAGAGGAAAAATCTCACAGGGTTACATCCCTGGATGAAGAGCTACAGGCAACTGATGGCTGTTGAGAGTGGGGGAGTTATCACCTATCGGGAATAAGCCCCATAGTAAGTTATTTAATACAAACACTGTCTCAGAAACCATATATATAAACCAAACAACAGAATGGACTCAGCAAGTTGTATTTATATAGTTGTGCATATATACATGTAACAATAATAATGGAACAAGAAGAGACTACAAATTCGAGATATGGGGGGAACTTGGGAGTAGCCAGAAGGAGAAAAGAGAAGGGGAAAAGTGATGTAATTATATTTTAATTAAAATATGTAAAAAATTACAAAGAAAAACATTCAATGAGTTTTGCCTGAGTTTCTCATTATTTCTGAAATGGATCTAAACACACTCCTGCTTTCTGTACTGTGTATTCATGCAGAATGGTGTTGTAAGAATTGATGATTATACAAATAAATATTGATTACTTGGATGAACATTCAAGATATTCTATATCCTGCAATATCCAGTAATCAGTCAAGATTCAGTTCTTTATGTGACTATTAACAAGCATGTCCATCTTATTAGTAAGCAAATTTGATTTAGTTTTTAATGAATGATGAAACTATATGTATATCAAATAATTGCTTTAAGGTATTCTTTTTTTGTAATTTGTAACCAGTAAACATATACTTATTTTATATACCTGTTTATCAATGGTCATGTAAAAATTTCTCAGGTGTAAATTTCTCATGAGTGGAAAGTTTAAGAAACCTTGTTCTTGACTGTTTATATCTGGATAATATTTTTTGTAGTATAGCTGCTATTTATT
Source organism: Microtus pennsylvanicus (assembly GCF_037038515.1). Classification (NCBI taxonomy): domain Eukaryota; kingdom Metazoa; phylum Chordata; class Mammalia; order Rodentia; family Cricetidae; genus Microtus; species Microtus pennsylvanicus. The sequence continues at coordinate 33,874,964 of NC_134591.1, read as the reverse complement.
TCTCATTTAACAAGTTCTAAGTTTGTTTTTAATCATGATAAAAGAATATACAACTTTAAATTAACATTAAAGTTAAAACATTTTCAATTTATTTTTTGATTTATTCCTTGTCTCATTTCCTGTACAAGAGTAAATAATTTATTTACATGTGTCTGAGAATTTCTCTGATTTTTAGTTTCATTTTGTTTGAAATGGAAATGATGTTTGATATGAATTAAGCCTTATTTAATTTGTTAAAACCTGTTTTGTGATCTAACATTCTGTCTATATTGTAGAATGTCCCATTATAATTGGGAACAGTGAGTTCTGTGTCTACTAGACAGAATATTCTTCATATGTGGGTTCAGTTTGTCTGACCCATTTCTTCTTCTCAAGCTTATGGTCTACTTACTGACCTCTGTCTGAATGTCTTCTCTATTATTGACAGTGCATATTGTAATCTCTCACTGTTTCGTGTTGCTGTGTATTTCTCCAGTCCTGTCAATGTTTGTTTTATAGATTTGGATGCTCTGAGTACAAATTCTCATGAATTGGATTTTTTAAATCATTACTTATGTTCTTCTTTATATTTCATATCTTTTATTAATTTAAAGTATCTTTGCCTGGTGTGTGTACAACAGCCTCTGTTTTTCCTTTTATTATTATTGACTATATCTTACTTTTATTCTGTGCATGTCTTTAAATTTCAAGCATATCTTGCAGACAGCAAATAGTTGGATTTTTTTTCTGTTTTATTTTCTTTGTTGTTTCAAGAAAAATTTATTCAGATCAACAGTTCTCAATCTATGGGTCATGACCCCATTAATAAACCCTTCTCTCTGAAAATATGTACATTACAATTCACAACAGGAGCAAAATTACAGTTATGAAGTAGCGAGGAAAATAATTTCATGGTTGCAGAGATCACCACAACACGAGGAACTGTATTAAAGGGTTGCAGCCTTGGGAAGGTTGAGAAACCCTGCTTCAGGTGTTTTTATGACCAGGGGTTTAATCAATGTATTCAAAATAATTTATGATAGAGGACTTAGGAATGCCTTTTAGTAATTGTTTTCTGTGTGTCTTACAGTTCTTAGGGGTCTTTCTTTTCCTCTCTGTGTTTTTCTGACTTATTTTGCAGTGGAGTGTTGCAATTTTATTTTCCTCTGTGCATAATCTACAGGTATTGTCTTTGTGTTTACCATAGGGTTTGCATAGCATGACTTGTATTTATAACTCTGACTTCAAGCTGACTGCAGCTAATCTTCAACAGCACATACGATTTTTATGTTTTATTAATTGCTTCATTCTTTTGTGGATGCTAGCGATTGAGCCCAGACCTTGTTCTAATCAGTAAATGTTTTGACTCTGGGCCATATCTTCAGCCCTCTATCCCTACATGGTGCCATTAATATCACAAATTATATTTTTTAGAGCTATATTTATCTTTCATTTGTGTCTGGTACCATAAATAAAATTAATTTACGCCCTGTAAATTATGGTATTTTACTAGACTGTATTTGACTATGCATTTTCTTTTACCATTGAGATTTCTACCTTCATATGCTTTTGTAAGACTCTTCATTATATTTTCATTTTAATTAAAAATTCTCTTTAGCACTTCTTGTTTTAATAAATCCAGTGGCAATGACTTCCCTCAATTCCTATTTATCTGGAAAGTATTTCTGCTTTATTTTTAGAGCAACTTTGGTCAGATATAGTATTCTTGATTGACATTATTTTTCTTTAGCACTTGACTTTGTCATTGCATATGCCCCTGCCTGGCAAGATTGCAGTGAGAAATTCCTTGATTGCCTTACCAAGTCTTCCTTGTATATGATACGTCACTTTTACCACAGAGCTTCCAAAGTCCCCTATCTCTGATTTTGACAACGTGAATATAATTTCTCTTAGTATGTGCTTTTTTGGATTCATCTCCACTAGGGCCTTTTGGTCATCTGGATGTCCATTTCCTTCCACAGGTTTGGGAATAGTTGGTCACATTTATTTAGACGATCTTGTTTTATCTGCTTCCTTTCTGTTCTCTTTCTCTCATCTTTAGTTTTTATTTATTGTTTTAGCTCTGGGAGTTTAACCAGGAGCCTAGCAAGCACTCTCACAAAACACTCACTCCTTTCTTTCCTAACCTCTCTACTCTATGGGGTCCCCAAATTTCTGTAGGCTCTTTTCTTTTTTTATGTTCATTTTTATCACCCCTCTGACTGGATAATGTCAGTGACCCATCTTTGTGTCTGTCGATTCCCTTTTGTGACGAAGTCAGTAATGCCCTTACTCTCTTGCGAATTTTCAATTCTATTGTTTCCTTTAGCTTTAAAATCACTGTTGATTATCTAATTTTTTTCAAGAGAATGGATACTGCCATTCTGTTCATTATTTTTTTTTTGTGAGTTGACTGAATATCTATTATATGGTTATTTTGAATTCTTGATTTGGTCATTCATTTAACTCCATTGCTTGCAGTCAGGTTTTAGATATTCATTTTGTTCCTGTGATTGGCCCATTCTTCCTCATTTTTTTATATGCCCTGTACCTTTGTATTTGGAGTTGTATATTTGAAAAAAACACCTGTTTCTATATCTTTATTCCTCTCCATACAAGGAAAGACTTTTATGGTCATCTGAGGTGAAGATTCTGGAACCCTCCCAAGTTTCCCCAGGGATAGTTTTCCATCTTTGTTGTATGTAAGCCTGTCGGAATTTTGCTGGTTTATTTTTAAGTTTGTAGTCTCCTTCTCCCTCTACTGTCAATCTGTAGTAGTACAAGTTTCACAGCACTAACCAGTGTGCCTCTTCCTGGGGGCCCCAGGCCAACAAGGCACTATATCTCTATCAGGAACTTTGGTTGAGAAAGCCAGAAACCAGTCTCTCTGAAGCGCGCTGAAGAGCTGGGATTTTTCTGAGGCATGTTCCATTCATACCTTCCGCTCCCAAAGCCACAGGCTGGCCTCTCACTCCCTAGTGTGCTGGGCTGTGTGGCATTACAGTGACACAGACTGCTGAGCTCACTTTTGTTCTCTGTAGCCCCTAGGCATGAAGCCTGTGAAGTATGTGAGACAGAAATTAGTTCCCGGAGAGAAAAGACTTGGAGTGTAAATTCTACATTTCTCTTTACCTCCCAAGGAAGAAACTGCAAATTGGGCTTTTGTCCTCAGGGATGTGGGTCCTTGGCTCCTGGGAAAGTGACATATTTGGAATAGAATTGCTTCTTTTACTGTTCTCTCTATAACCCTATACCCTGTGTTTTACCCCCTTCTTTCCTCCCTTCCTCCCTCTCTGCCTCCTTCCTTCCTTCCTTCCTTCTTTCCTTTCTCCCTTCCTTCCTCTGTTTCTTCCAAGACTGACCAGTATTGCTCAGGCTGCCCTTGAAATTCTGATCTTCATACCTCAGCTTCCTAAGCAGCTGAGATTAAGGATGTGTATCACTGTGCCTGACTTACCATTCTCATTGTGACTATTCTTGACTTTGAACTTAAGGTATTGAAATTTCCCCACTGATTGCTGGGGCTCTCATAAATACATTTCCCACTCATATGTGTTATATTTTAGTCAACCTTTCTATGAGGGTAATGGGATTTGGTGTTTCTAATTCTGCCATCTTGCTGACATCACTCTCCTAAATCTCTTAAGTAATGAGAAATGAAAGCATACTCCACACTCCTGTACAAAATACAAAATTTCCTTCCCTATATCCTGCTTGTTACCTCTTGACACCTCTTTTACAAAGATGTCATAACAAAGTACCTTACTCAACATTGCTCACCCAGTGGCCTGGGTTGCTATGAACACATGCGGTATTACATTTTATTCAAGGCCTTGCATTTTGGAGAGCCATGTATTTCATAAATATATAAAAAAATTGAAGACCACATGGGTGCCTCTGTTCTAATCAGGTTCTAGTGTTGAGAGCTGGCATATGCAACTGACCTAGTCCGTTCTAACTGTCAACTTGACACAGATTAGTATCACCGGAGAAGGAAGTCTCAATTGTGGGATTGCAGAGATCAGGTGGGCTTGTTGCATCCTCTCTTCCTCTCTCTCTCTCTCTCTCTCTCTCTCTCTCTCTCTCTCTCTGTGGGGGGGCGGGTTTTAATTGTCATCTGATATAGGAGGGCCTAGCCCACTGTGGATGGCATTATTCCCTAAGTCAGTGGTTCTCAACCTTCCTAAAGCTGTGATCCTTTTATACAGTTCCTCATGTTCTGGTGACCCTTAAATTATTTCGTTGCTACTTTATAATTGTAATTTTGCCACATTTATGAATTTGTAATGTACATATCTGTGTTTTCTGATGGTCTTAGGTGACCCTTGTGAAAGGGCCATTTGACCCCAAAGGAGTCAAAATCAACAGATTGAGAACCACTGCCCTAGGCAGATACGTGGTTGTGGACTGCATAAGAAGCTAGCTAAACACCGACCTGCCAAAAAGCCAGTAAGGTAATGTTTCTTCATGATTTTTTGTTTTCAAGTTCATACTTTAATTCCTTCACTGTCTTTTGTTGTTGATGATCTATGACTTGAAGGTGTTAAAAGGAAAGGAAGAAAGGGAAAGAAAAGAAAAATGCATTCCTCTCCTAAGAAGTTTTTGGTCTTGGGGCTTTGACCCAGCGATGGAATGATAGAAGTATACAAGCAACTAAACATCTCTTCTCATGAACAATTCTTTGCAGACATCCAAGAAAACCTTTTTAAAAAACATTTTCTTCTCTTACTGAATATGTTTATCACTTGCATTAAAGATTTATGTTTTACATAATTACAACATCAAAGACAGTGGTTCCCCCCTCATAATGTGGGGGAACATTAGGCCAATAGAAGCCCTGAGATAAAAGCAGAGGCAGATTAGTTATTTACCAAGTCTATCTTTTTTAGAGGCTTGAATATTGTAGATTTCTGATCAATAAGGAATTACTTTGTAGTGTGGAGAATTTTTTCATTGCTTTTGCTTTCTAATTGATATGAAATATCCATCAATTTATGTCATATCTATTTTAGCAGTTAGAAAACACAGATGAAAAACATTTTGAAACATTCAAAAATTCATATTAATATTAAATTTGGGCAAAAGTATTAGTATTAGTAATTTATATTTAAACAGTGATACCAGTCTTTTTTTTTACCATATGAGTCAATATAAATAAGTGATAATTTGTACAATAAAATAAAATTGATTGGTAGCTTTTTAAAAATGGAAATACTATTAATACTTATTGTGTCATATCACATAATTCTGTTATAGCATTTAAATATTGTATATGATATATACAAATCTTTACAAACATAATTTTAGTTTTATAATATGTATTTATTATTCTAATTGTTTCTGACTGATGATCGTGATTTCTTTAAAGTTTATAGGAACTTAGATGCTACAATGACTAAGAAATCACTGTAATGACAAATTACTATTGAATAAATAAAAGTAATGATTACCATTATCGAAATCTATGACTGGCCGAAATGCAGAGAACAATTAACCAGGTCCCCAAACCAGTGGATACATCTTTACTGTAACTCCTACACTGAAGGCTCAGGGAACATTATAGAAGAAATGGACAGAAAGATTGTAAGCGTCAGGGACCACTATGTCTGCTGTGAAATCATGTTTATATACAACAGGGAAGCTAAACCAATGAAATCTCAAAAATATTGTCCCCTAAACTAGACCCAAATAACAACACCAGTTGATAAGGCAACATGGATGGGGAAAATCTCACAAGGACGTATTCTCAAATGAAGAGCCAAAAGCAACTAATGGATGCTGAGGGGATAAATCAGTGCCTTTAGGGAAAAGGCATCCCTGATAGTTTAACCAATCCCAGTGGTTATCCCTTAACAAATACACGTATGAGCAACACTAAATGGACCTAGTAGGTTTTATTTATATATACACATGTATACACACACCAATTTAGGAAGATGAGGTCATGGATTTGAGAGGTGTGAGTGTGTGGAACCCAGGAGGATTTGGATTCGGGAGAAAGGCATTGGAAAGATGTAAATATAGATTCATGTCCTGAGTTCATGTGTAACTTTTAGGGATTTGCCTGGCTAAGGGTGATGAGGGACTGAAGAAATGATAGGCCCACAGAGAAACACAGGAAAGCTGGGACTGGGTGGAATGGGCTCTCTGATGGAGAAACTGCAGCACCCTGAAGTTTCTTATATACAGTTGAACACATAGGTGATGTTATTGCATACAGATAAAGAGGCAAGGTTATTATAGACAGCTAACAAGGAAGCAGATTCAGTCAATTTCTTTAGGAGACACTTCTTTGGTGGGCAATCTGTAGACCTTACACAGCCAATGGGAGAAAACTATGGTGGATTTTTTTTGCACACATTATCATTATTCATAAATAGACCTCCTTCTGAACTTCAGCCTGTGAGTACGTGTGTGTGTGTGTGTGTGTGTGTTTGCCATTTTCTCATGAGTCTAAGGATATGGTTCCTGAAATGGACATGCTTATGTCAATAGCACACATTCACCAAGGACTCCATTCATTCAGGACTTCTTCCAGTCCCCACACTCACAAATATCAAATCCTAAATCAAATTAAAACAAAGTAAAACAAAAAACCCTTAAAATTTAAAAGATTTGCCCAAATGCAGGAAAGAAAAGGAAACTTTTCAGATAGGTTATAATATTTATATCTTTAGCACACAAGTAACATCAACTGCCAATTGTAGTACACATTCGCAATTATAATGTGAAATCCTATTATCTTACAATCAGTGGGGAAAAAAGCTATGGATTGAGAAACAGGGGTATATGGGAGGATTTGGAAGGAAGAAAGGGAATTTGGAAATAGTGTAATTATGCTCAAAAAATAAAAAGAAAAAACCAAAATTCTGTTATCTTTGAAGTCTTGCTTACTCCATTTACATAAAAACACCTTTACATATATTTTCCGATTTTTGTTTCTATCAAAGTCTATCTGTCAATATATGAATACAGAATACATAACACGTATCTTTTTATGTGATGTGAACCTTCCCTCATCACTCACATGCTGTGTGAGACTCTGTTAACTCCTTGCCAGGACTCCTGGCATGGTCAGGGTGGCAGAAATAGGTGTGCTCGGCCAGTCAACACTCCCTGCTCTGTGGGATCACTTGGAATAAAAAGTGGCTCTTGACAACCCTGCTGGTCTCTGTGTAGTTGTTTGAGGAATGTGCTAGATTATTCTCAAACCAGGGGGGAAAGAAATATGGCTGAAGGTCCTCTGCAACATCGTCTGGCTGTGGGGTCTTTGTTTTCAGTTCTTCCTGCTTCTTTGGTTGCTAAGTGGCTGCTCTCTTCTGAGTGGTACCACACATATTGCAGAATGGCCCATTAGGCCAGTCTGAATATAGGTTCATCACTGATCAAAACATTGCATTTGGGAGAATTTGATAACTTTTGAAATAAATTCTGATATTGCAATTGTTGAAAGGATCTTTCTTCGTTGCTCAATGAAAATCAACTCAAAATTGACCAAAGACTTAAGGATAAGACCTAAAATTATGAGTCAGGTAGAAAGACACATTTGGGAAGGCTTCAGGACAGTGCATGGTCAAGATTTCTTGGAAAAGATCCAAAAACACACAAAACCAAATGCAGGTAAAAGGGTTACACTTAAATAAAAAGCTTTTGCCAAGCGAACAACACGGTATAAACACAATCTACAAATGAAGGAAAAATAGCTTGCGCATTGTGAATCTGACAAGAACCAGACATCCAGAATTTATACAGAACTCTCAAAACTCAAGAGCAAAAACTAAACAATAAGATTGGGAAAAATAGGCAGATCTACAATAGACAAAGAAGATATACAAATAGTCAACGTGCGCATGAAAACATGCTCAAAATCACAAATTAAAACTGCCATGGCATCCCACTTTAGTTCAGTAAGAATGGTTACCAAGAGGACGGAGGAGAGTCAGAGCCTAGCAAAGGTGTGGAGAGAAGTGAGCCGTCACACACTGCTGCTAGGAATGCAAGCCCATATAGATGCCCTTCATTGAAAATCGATATATATAATCTTTAACTGTGATTTTAAATTATTCTACATTTAAATCACTTTTAAATTTTATTATTTTCTTATTTATTTATTATTTATATTTCATTAACATGTATTAGTTCCAAGAGTACTTGGAACATAATAGTTCCAAGAGTAACTTGGGGTTTTGATCTCATTGTTTGTAAATAAATGTATACTTTTGCTTCATAATGATTCTTAAAAATATGAAGAGATTTTTAAAAATTTCTTGGTCAAAAGCTGCCTCTCTTGGATAACCATGCTACAATCCACAGGCTCAAAGAAGCTAGGTGACAAGGAGGACCCAAGAAGGAACAATACAGATCTTTCAGGGAAAGGGAAACAGAAGAGATCTCCTTGGCGGACTAGGGGCAGGAGGAGATGGAACATGAGGAATTGGTTAGAGGGTGGATGGAGGGGGAAGAGTATTGTAAGAGATGACTGGAAAGAGGAGGTGTTTGGGGTTAGGCAGAAACCTGGGGCGAGGGAAACTCCTTGGAATCTACAAGGTTGACCCCAGCTAGGACTTTGAACAATGGTGTATGTTTAGCCTGAACTGGCCTTCCCTGTGCCCAGGCAGGACTTCCTTTGACCTACAGTCTATCCTGCCTATGGGAAGTGTAGTAGATTGTCGACTACTCCAGTTGTCACCAGAGAGTCTTCACTCAGTAATTTGATGGAAACAGTTAAAGAGACCACAGCCAAGCATTGGGTTGACCTCAGGAAATTCTGCCGAATAGAGGGAGGAAGGATTCTGTAAGTCAATGGGGTCAGGGTCATCACAAGGGAAACCACAGAAACAACTAACCTGGGCTTAAGAAGTTCACCAAGTCTGAACTGACAACCCTGAAGCCTGTATAGAACAATGGTGTGGGAAGTCCTTTTGTATATGTGTTGCTTTAATTGGTTAATGAATAAAAAAGCTCCTTTCGGCCAATGCCTCGACAGAATATAGCCAGGCTGGAAAAGAGATATATAGAGAGAGTTGGCAGAGTCAGAGAGAAACTACATAGCTACCACCAGGGACAGACGCTTCTGCTGGAGTGTGCTGAAAATTTGCCGGTAGGCCACAAACTTGTGCTGATGCACAGATTAATGGAGATGGGTTAGTTTAGGAGATAAGAGCTAGCTAGCCATATGTGTAAGCTATTGGCCAAACAGTATTGCAGATAATATAGCTTCTGAGTGATTATTTCGGGTCTAAGTGCCTGGGAACGAATTAGCAGGCTCTCCCAACAGGGCTAACCTAGGCCCTTAACATGTGTGTAACAGTTGTGTAGCTTGGTCTATTGGTGAGACTCTTAGTAGTGGAAGCAGGTGCTGTCCCTAACATTTTGACTGGCTTTTGCTAACCTATCCCTCATACTGGGTTGGCTTGCCCAGCCTAAATACAAAGGAAGGAGCTTAGTCCTATCTTAACTTGATATGCCACACTTCATTGATACCCATGGGAAGCCTGCTTCTTTCTGAACACAAACAGAAGAGAAGTGGATGAGTGGAGAGGGGAGGGGAGGTAGAGGAGAGATTGCGAGGAGAGGAAGGGGATAAAAATTGGTTGGGATGTAAAATAAATAAATAAGTTTACTTAATAAAAAAAGCAGTCTTTATTTTAAACATAAAATTCTGATAATGATTCTGTATTATAGCTTGTGAAAACATTTGTTTTCTGTATTCCAATTTTATAATCATCTCTAACATAAACATTTTAAAAAACATAATCACATATTATGAAAACTGTTTTATAAACAAAGCCTGTATTCCCATAAAACGCTGTGGAAGAAGACACTTCTGAAAGTTGTCTCCTGACATCATGATCCATGCCCCATCAAGGGGGTTTACAAATCACTCAGCCTATTGTGCAACAAGAAATTCTGATTTAATTGGTCTGCCTTAGAGTGGGAAACTTTTGTTATTGGCATGGGTCTGACTATTACAGTAACCAAGAGAGCTTGGATAATGCCTGTACTTTAGACCACATGTTTTATGTAATGTATTTTTTTTTTTTTGCAAAGACAACCACTGTTCAAGACAATATCCTGCTTGCTCTTTCCATCCTGCAGCAAGAGTCACTGCTGAGCCTTCTATGCAGAAGACTTTAGAGCATGCAGAATTGAATGATACTGCTTAAGGTTTGTGAACCTTTATCTCTCAAGCATAGTGACTTGAAATTTGGCTGTAAAAACTGTGGAATATTGGGATCCTTTTTAAAGTGATACCTTCTGCTTTGCATTGGTAGACTGTGGTGGTAGGAACAATGGTTTTAATCCTGAATCCTTGCTATGTATGGGTGTCTAAAGAGTTGACAAAAAAAAAAAACACATACAAAAGAAACCCCTCTGTTATGGTTGTGCTTCATCTAAGTGTGGTGCATGAGAATCTCAGGAGATGGACGGTATCTGCAGTCTTAAAAAACGCCTGCTACTTTAAAGAGTAGTTAGAATCGGGAACAATTGGTTTAAAGAGAAGGGTCAGCTCCTGATTTCCAGTTGCTGTTGTCCATTTGTCTGGTTCCATTGGCTCCTCAGTGTCTGGTGTCTTTCCCAGTCTCTAAACTGTGTGGCTCCCATCAATGCACATGCCTTGCTCTTCCACACGCTCCACAGGAATAGCCTTAGCACTCAGTGAATGAGTCTCTTGCTGGCAAAATCTCTCTTGTTGCTCCAGCTTTCAGTGGGTGCCTTCTCTGTATCTTCCTCCCAGTGTGTGTGTGTGTGTGTGTGTGTGTGTGTGTGTGTGTGAGAGAGAGAGAGAGAGAGAGAGAATGTGTGTGTGTGTGTGTGTGTGTGTGTGAGAGAGAGAGAGAGAGAGAGAGAGAGAGAGAGAGAGAGAGAGAGAGAATGTGTGTGTGTGTGTGTGTGTGTGTGTGTGTATGTTCTTTTCTGTAAGGGAAATGCCTGCCTACAGAAGGGTTTTGAAATTTCATGCCTCCACTGTTAATTGAGCTTTTGCTGAAGAAGTCAAAGATTCTCTTTGTGGAGAAGATGAAGACACCGAGTAACCAAAGCTCCCCTTCTCCATTGTCTGCTTTCCATTTGGGACATCTCCAGAGTGTAGATGACAGGCAGACTCTTGGTGAGGGATCGCTAGAAGTAGATTTTCTATTTTATTGTCTTCTTCTACCCTTGGACTGTGTGTAAGGAGGTGTACAATGGGGCAAAAAGTTTCTCACTCTGATAAATATCCTCTTGGGTTTGGGAAACAGCAAGACTTGAAAGAATTCATAACTTGAAAATAGCACTGCTTCCTAGTCCTTCTTTGGTATAATTTAAGTATTTCTTAATGCTTTCCTTCTTGAGAAATGAATTTTAGTTATAGTGAAAGGTTCATCTTAGCCATTTTCTTATGGTCGGCCATCCATCATCTTCACTTGTTGAGAACATTGTGTGCCAAGGCCCATGTGGGTCCTGCAAAACCCTGAAGATTCTCTGTGCTGCCTGAGTGTGTGCAATTCCCAGAGTCAGGGTTTACACAGTCACAGAACTGAGGTCCCTTACAAAGTTTCCCCCACATTACCTTAGATTCATTTCCATTTATTAGTGGAATTTCTTAGAAAACAGTGCATGCTAAACACGTTTTGAAAAATGATTCTTTTACCTTAAAAAACAAAAACAAAAAAATCCCACCCTCTTCCAAAAATCCCTAAACTTGAAATCTCTGTAAATCTTTATGACTGCAAGGTAAACAAATCCATATTCATGCAAACACAGATCTGTTTTTATAAATATAATGCAAATGCACGCACGATGTGTGTAGCTAATGCATATGCAGACCCTGTAACATGTCCATTTCAATGCTAAATATTTAAATTTTCCTTAAAGATGCCAACAAGTTGCTAATTTGTGGCGACAGTAATCTCATTCTTCTCTACAACCAAGTATAGCCGGTATATAATTTCCAGTTCTGATATTGGAGTCTCAAGTTAGGAACTGGATAATTACTGTGTAATTATGGGGCTTTGGGTAGCGATGCACACGGATCGTGGTTGGAGGAGCACTCGATTCATTTGGTATACTTATAAATTATTCACCCGTTATGCTGGAGTTCTTGAATTTGCATTCATATATTTTAATACTATTTCATTGTATGAGCATTTGCCCTTGGCTGAAAAATAATAGAGTCTAATGAAAACAAAAACGAAGTCATTGGCCTTTGCTTTACAATGTTGCTGAGAAGTTGAATCTTATTTTAAAACCACCACCTCTAATATCCAGAGCTCTTGGTCACCTATTCATTTCCTTTGGCTTTTGGAAGCCGATCATTTATTTTGTCTCTGTTGTTCCGAGGCTATGTTAGACACACAGAGCTCTATGAAAGTGGTAGAAGGGATATGCACAGAGATCTATTGAAATATATGCAAAGCAAATGGTACCCAGCTTGTGATTTGGTCACCTGCACAGAGTGCATTGGCAATCCTGCCTGTTCATTACCCTCTCTACCTTTAGTGAACCATTATTCCTCCATGGCTCGTTGCCCTGGTGGTAATGTCAGCCAAGTGCTGTGCCAGCTGCAGCTAGAAAATAAGGAGGTAGCCCTGCTGATACATTTTAGCATCCCTTTTGAGAATCCAGATTATGAGTGAAATGGCAGAGGCATGGAAGACGAGCCGATTCATCAGGAGGCGGTGTTATTCAGGATTGCCCAACTGGATTTTCCTAAAAGGCTACACTTTTAGTCATTTCCAAAGTTGTAGTCTTAGTTTTTTCTCTAGAGACTATGTTTTTAATTTTTTTTAACATATATTCACTCCCAAGGGAGATGAAACCTTAGTTTGATATGATACTTACAATATGAAAACCTTCACCAGCATTTTGAACTTGAGTTAAACATAGATTAATTTTTTTTAAATCTCCAACATACTCAAGAGATTATTTAGCTCACACTTTATTTTTCAGATAAAGAGAAAGGCCCTGAATGTTTGCTAACTTGTTCAAGGTGATAGTGATACTCAGTGACAGAGAGGGAGACAGACAAATTTGGTCAAATTAGATCCATAGATTCTAAAACTCTAAGAAGACTGGACTGAGAACTCAGTCTGTTTATCCAATTTAGAGACACAACATTAGCATCCTAGGGATGAATGGAGACTGCACATTTCTGTGATTTATAGGTACAGGTGAATTATGGACCAAGTTATTCCAGCTTGTCGTGAGAATATTCTCTCCCAAACTGAATCCACATGGATCTAGTGAGATTGACCCCATATACTTAAACAAGATTTGGCCAACCAAAGCACTCAATCTCCCTGACCACAGTCAGTACTGGAGATCAGTAAAAAGCTATACCATGAAATCCAAAGTATAGAACTTGAAAGTTTTATCAGAACCAAGTGGAAAAAGAAATTCTCCTCTCGTTGTTTCATAAATCAATGTCCCACCAGAAGAGATGACACATTCAAATTTGAGGTGTAAACAAACTCGTCTTAGAGTCTTTGTTCAAAAGGACTATATGAAATAATTCAATGCCCTACAGAGTTTAAAAGGGAAGAGGAGCTGTCACTCTCTGGCCATCACCAGTAGTCAGATTAAGAGTCATGCAGAAAGGCCACCTTTGTTCTAGTAGGCTCAAAGTGACCTTGTAGAGAGCCAACCAGGTCAATGGACAGCTTGGCTTCATTTTCCTCTCCCTCTCCTTCTCCTTTGGCTTGTTTTTGACCAAACACAGCCAAGAGCTAGAAGACAGGGAGATCTCTTAATGTAGGCCATTAAAGACAGCCTCCTAGGGTTCGGAACAGGATGAATAGGCTGTGGAATGCACAAGAAGGACAAAGCAGGATTGCCAGTTTAATTTGAGATGCTAATTTATTAGGCAGCATTTCTGTGGCCACCTCGCTTTTGTGTGGGGAATCAATGACTGGTACAACTTCCAAAGAGTATAATTACTAGATGTGAGTACAGCAACTCATGACATCTAGTAAGTGGTAAGATTTCCTTGATCAAAAGATCATGAGCTGGGTCCTGTCCATGGACCAATAAATATCATTCATGTGTAAAGCAGTTAAAATTGAGATTAAATCACTTACAACCTATACACAGAGATGTTACGACCACTAGATGCATTCAAAAGGCTTGGGGGCCATGCCAATTCCCAATGGGAAACCTTGTTTAAATTTTTATCCATCCTGGGATTGAGTTTTGTTGAGACACTCTGAGGAACAAAGAATTTGGATTCTCCCGCAAGCCGTCTTTTCTGTCTCACATAGAAGGTGAAAAGACAGATAGAGTGAAAATCTATGTGCCACAGTGTTTCCAAATTCCTCAAAAGTATTATTTTTAGAGACTTGGGAAGAAAAAGAAAACAATTGGAATTTCTTGGAATTCTCAGAATCTTAGGTTACTTCCAGTATTATTTTTTTGTTCTTATTTCTGTGATAATTAAAAGGTATTAGTAAAATAATATTGATTTTTTCCCCTTTTTTTGAGACAGAGTTTCTTTGTGTAGCTCTGGTTATCCTGGAACTCCCTCTGTAGAACATGCTGTCCTTGAACTCAGGGATCTGCTTACTTCTGCCTCCCAAGTGCTGGGGGATTAAAGGTGTAAGCCACCACCGCCCCGCTACAAACACTGATTTTTAAGAGTGTGTGAAAATACAAAGTCTCTACTAAGTATTTGAATACTCAGAACCATTAAAAATGACAAGGTAATTGAAATGTCACAGCATTAATATCTTCCTTCAAGGATAGTAGCACCACACTAACTTATCTGTCATAATCACAATTGCAGGAAATTGTTTTGCTACCAAATTTTTATTCCTTGATATATCTATTATATGATTTGTATGAAGTTTATATAATATGCATATTAAGTTGTTCAACGCCTATTTTATACCCACATGCATATACACACATATATATGACTCACAATTAGTAGCAGAAATGGTCACAGACTAGCTTCTAAAATAACTGTAGCTATAAACAAGATTGCTAGACTGCAATGTATCTGCAATGTGTTTCTTCAATAGTCTCAGAAATGTAGGTACCTTTTCTGCGTTCCCATTAAACTTAACCCCAGAAAGTTCCTTTGAGTCATAAAACCTCTTGGTTGGTGGTTGAGCTTTAATTCTTATATGAGGCTCATAATGGCTCTTTCTTACTTCTCTATTTTATTTACTGGTTTCTTTGAGATTTAGAATTTGGGCTTCTGTTAGTTATATGCCATTTTAAAATTAGTTTTATCTTATTTGTTATTGGTCTCTTTAAGTTGTTGGTCTTGTCTTGGTTTAACTTTGGTGATTTGGCTGAGTCTGGACACTTATCCATTTAAAAATATTTTCAAATTTAATGGAGTATACATTATAGTAGCACGTGTGGGAGGGGGCGGATGAAGAAGCAGTGGCACCAAGCTCCCAGAGGTGAGGCTTGCACGCCCACCCCTGCCCAGGACCCCAGCACCCACTGGGTTGGTCAAGCCCAGCCATGATCAAGGCCATCCTCATCTTCAGCAACCACGGATACCGCAGCTCTCCAAGTTCTCCCAGCCCTATAGAGAAGATCAACACAACATCAGATCATCAGGAAGACTTTTCATATGTTGTCTAAGCGAGATGAGAACATTTGTAATTTCCTAGAAGGGTTATTAATCGGAGGCTTTGACAACAAACTTTTTTATAGACATTATGCAATGCTATATTTTGTCTTCTGTGTGGATTTCTCAGAAAGTGAACTTGGCATTTTAGACCCAATTCAAGTATTTGTGGAAACATTAGATAAATGTTTAGAAAATGCCTGTGAACTAGATTTAATATTCCATGTAGACAAGGGTCACACAATTCTTGCAGAAATAGTGATGGGGGAATGGTATTGGAGACCCATGTGAATGAGATTGTTATACAAATTAATGCACAAAATAAACAGAAGAGATCTGAGGCAGGCTTATCAGTTGTAAAGGATATGAACCTTCCTGAGATTTCCAAGAAATATTAACATTGGTGGCATCAGTATAAAAGTGCTAAACCTGTCCTCTTTTAAATAGAGTATTAAATAAGCCACTCCCAGGTAAAATCCAGAGGGAAAGTCATCTAACTTTACGATGCAGTTGTTTACCAAAAACAGAGGAGGAGATCTTAACTTTGCTCTTGGATTTAAGTCAAGGTACTGTATAGAAGCTGCATAAATTCAGTATGGAAGTTCAATGTTGCTTTTTTGCTCAGTGATTTTAAAGAAATTGAGTAGTTCCAGTGTGATTTTTTTTCTTTTCTAAATTGCATTCCTATGCCCACATAAAGGCATGCCTCTATAGACTGTGTTTCGAAAAGTGAAATGTTTCCTTAATCATGTATAACCCCAAATGTTGATGTGTTGTATGGGTCACAAGTGCAGCGTTCTCTAACTTTTTCTGCTCTTTGTCACAATTGTTATTTAAAGAACCAAGTATGTATTGCGTGAAAACATGACCTTTCCCTTCGTTTAAATAAACTCCAAGGTAGCTGGATTTCTAAAGTACCTTTCTGTTTTGCTTGGTATCTAATTTAACAATTGTTTTTACAACCTTATGATTCAACAAAGTAAATAAAAGTACCACTGTTAGAAAAATAAGTTCTTAGAATGTACCGCTATAATACTATGAATTTCTTTGGCATCTGTTGTGATATTTCCCTGCTCGTTTTTGATTCTAATTGTTTGGATCTTCTCTTTCTTTTAGCTAGTTGGGGGGTTAGTGGTCTGTCAATCTTGTTTATATTATCAAAGAGCCAGATTCGTTGATTCTTTGTATTATTTTCTTTGTTTCTATTTCATTAATGTGTCCCTTGTTTTTATTATTTATTCCCATCTACTGGATTTGGTTATGGTTTGCTCTTGATTCTCCAAAGTCTTCAGTTGCATCAGTAAGTCATTTGTTTGCAGTCTTTCTGATTTTCAATGTAGGCACATTCCAGTAGAGCTATATATTTTCCATATTGGACTGATTTTAGTATGTCATATCGATTTTGTTATGTTGTGCTTTCATTTCCATTATGTTTCAGGAATATTTTTCTTTCTTATTTTACCTATTCATCATTCAATTTTTAAAATCTCTGAGTTTGTGTAATTTCTAGAGATTTGCTTGCTATTGATTTTAGGCTTTATTATATTATGGTCAGATAGAATACATGGAGTTATTTTAATTTTTCTGATTTTGTTAAGATTTGTTTTAGTGTCTCAATATGCAGTCTGATTTAGAGAACCTAAGATGAACTGCTGAGTAGAATACATATTCTTTTGTGTTTGGGTGATACATTCTGTAGATATCTTTTTGGTTCATTTCATATATAATATTATTTATTTCCAGGGTTTCTCTGTTTATATTTTGTCCAGATAAACCTATCTATTGGGGGAAAGTAGGATATTTAAATCAGCTATGGCTGCTAAATTTGAGTTAATCAGGGTCATATAGTCCAGTAAACACTTTTATGAAATTGGGTATGCCAAAGTTTGGTGTATATATATTTATAATAGTCATGTCTTCTTGGTAGATTGTTCCCTTGATTAGAATGAAGTGACTCTCTTTATCTCTTTTTGGTTTGCTTTAGTTTAAAATGTATTTTGTCAGATATTAGGATAGCTATACCTCTTTGCTTACTGGTTCCATTTGCTTAGATTACTTTTCCTAGCCTTAACTTTAAGATGGTATTTATAGTTGAAAGTATTACAAGTTTCTTATAAACAGAAAAATACATTTTGTTTCTTTTAAAAAATGGAAAATAATCATATATGTATTCTTTTCTGCCTGAACTTATTTCTGTGTACTCTGTACAAGCTTTGTGCTCACGGAGACTAGTAGAGGACGTCAGATCTCCTGTTACTGGAGTTAGAGATGGCTGGGAGCTTGAATGTGTGTGCTGGGGCCTCTGGAAGATCAGCAGCATTCTTTTTTTATTTTTTGTTAGTTCTGTAATATCTTTTTCATATGCCATAGCATATAATCCATAAAACCTGGAGCTGTGATTTGCTTACGTAGTGCATAGAATGATGACATTTGCATAACTTTGCATTTTAGCTAGAGTTGTCTCCCTTATGATTCCAATGTATAAAGTAGCAGGCTCAAGTTCATTTTCTAAATTCACTTGTTAAGATTTTTGTTCCTGTCCCTTTCTATAAAGTCATTTAAATAGCACAGGAATTACATGTTTCTTTGTGATACAGAGTAATTTTTCCGTATCCAGAACCTTTAGTAACAAATCTTGGACTGTATTTTTACATTTCCTGTAGGCCCTCTGAATGTGGGCAACAGTTGTATGGCTGGGGCAGACTGTGGGACCACTGGTAGTGGGACCAGGATTTATCCTTACTGCTTGTACTGGCTTTTTGGAGCTCATTCTCTTTGGAAATATACCTTGCTCAGCCTAGATATAGTAGGGAGGGCCTTGGTCCTTCCTCAAAGCAATGCGCTAGACTGTTGACTCCCTATGGGAAGCCTTACTCTCTCTGAGGAGTGGATGGAGGGTGGAGTGAGGAGGAAAGTGGAGGGAACAGGAGGATGGGGAGACAGTGAGAACTGGGATTGGTATGTAAAATCAGAAGAGATAGTTTTTGTAAGAAAATAAATAGAAAATTTTGAAAAAGAAGTTGAGTAGAGAGAACAGCCAGCCCTCTGAACCTTTGTGAAATATCCCCAACCCTGGATCTTATTTTTTAATCTATGCAACCAACCTGTGTTGTTTGATTGGGGACATTAATAGTTCAAGTTATTGTTGAAAGGTATGTGATGAGTACTGTCATTTCCTTCCTTCCTTCCTTCCTTCCTTCCTTCCTTCCTTCCTTCCTTCCTTCCTTCCTTCCTTTCTTCCTTCCTTCCTTCTTTCTTCTTTCTTTTGTTGTTTGTTTTCTTAGTCTTATTTTATGTTCTAGCTATTGTAGGTTTATTTATTTTCTTTTTATAGTCTTTTTGTATTCCTCTCTTCACGATGAAGTATTGATTCTAGTATTCTCTGGAAGACTGGTTTGGTGGCAGTAGACATGGGTTCTTTTAGCCTGTTTATATCTCACCCCTCCTTCAACTACGGCAGATTATTTGGCTGGATTGTCATCCATAGGCTTTTAGAACTCAGGGCACAGTATTCTAGGCTCTTTGGGCCTTTAAAAATTTTATTGAGGAACCAGTTGTTGTTCTAATAGGTTTTCCATTCCTTGAATTTGTGATTTTTCTCCTGCAGCATTCAAGACATTTTCCTTCTTCTGTATATTTGGTGTTTTAAGTATAACATTAAATGAGTTTCTTTTCTGGTCCTGTGTGTTTGATATTTTTTGTGTTTTTGTATCTGTATGGGTGTATTTTTTCCTTAATTTGGGGAAGTTTTCTTCTAAGAGCCTCATGGAGCTCTGGTCTATACTATTGACCTGTCATTCTTCCTCTTTATTCATCCTTATGTCTCAACAATTTATGGTGTTCCAAAGTTTCTGGACTTTGTGTGTGTGTGTGTGTGTGTGTGTGTGTGTGTGTGTGTGTGTCTTAAAACTTTCCCTATACCTTTTGCTTGACTGGCTCAGTATTTTACATTATCTTCAAGTTCCAATATCTTCTACTTGATCTATCCTACTAGTAAGGCTTTCCCTGAGCTTTCCAATTGGGTTATTGAATCTTGCAATTTCATCCTCAATTCAGCTTGAGTTCTCGTCAACATTTTTGTCTCTCTACTGAATTCACATCTGAAATCCTGAACTGTCTTTTCATCCAATTACGTATTTGTCTTTTCTTGGACATTGATGAAGTCCAATTACTGTCTGTAAGTTCACTGAATTATTTATTTGTGTCTTCTTTAATCTCACGAATTCTTTGATTAAGTTTATGATTGCTTTTTTTAAGTTCTGTGTCCTGGGCTTCATCCAGATAATTTTCAGTAAAGAACGCCTCTAGTGTTCCTTTTGGGGGCCTGGGGATGTTATAATATCTTAGCATTTTATGTTGTGATTTTGCAGCTTGGTCTGGTGTATGGACTTCTTTCATTGGTTGTGTGTCTAGTGTAAGATTCTAGTCTGCTTCAGGCTGAGTCATTGAGGGAATTTTGGTCTGCAGTCTGGCCTGCTAGTGTAGGAATAGAGGTGGTGATCAGAGTTTTGGGGAATTCACAGGCTAAGCTAGTATGGGGAGTTAGGCCTGGGAGATGGGCTTGGTCTGGGAGAACTTATCAGGGATAATTGGTGCAGGATCTGTGCTTCAGGTGCTAGGGCTGGGTGTGCAGACTGAGGATTGGGTTTGGTTCTTTAGTTGTTGTCTTAAAATATTAGATTTCCTAATAAAGAATGTTAGAGCATATACTTAACTTTAATATTTATTCCACGGCTGTTTCTTAATCTGGAAGTTTTGTTGGAGAGTCTCATTTTTCAATTCATGATCTCTAAAAAGAAACGTGTGTGCACACATGCCTCTGTGTGTGTGCACAAGTCACACACTCATGGAAATATTGTTGTAGAAACACAATTTGCATATATATTAAAACAGCTTTGCTCAAAATTGGTCACTTATATCCTTAGTTTATATACCTCTTAATGCACCATTTGCAGATAAAGATACCATGCAGATAAAGATACCAATCAGGACTTTGAAAGACTATAAAGCAGATCTATAAGCTTATAAACCATGAGGTGTATGTTCTTTTTTCCAAATTACCACAACAGATAACTTTGCTAATGATTTTGCCATTTACGAAATAGAGTTTCCCCTTTATCTGGCCTATACAAATAATTTTATCCTTGATTTTGTATTTTTTTTTAACCAACAATGTCCTAATTACTCATTCTGCCTGTTTTGTTGCCCAGTGTTAAAGGCAGTGCTGAGTATTTTAGGTCTAATGTTATGGCAGCTTTTGTGTTTCCTACTGAATTTTCTATATATGCCAAAGATCCGTCGAGGAGGCAGAGCTCACGGACTGCTTGATTAGCTGTGAGGGCCAAACCTTACATAACCGTGGAAAGCACTGGTGAGGTGAGCATCACAAAAATGACTAAAGTTCGCTGACATACGTCATCAGCCCCGTTTTCAAGAACCTTGGTTCAGATGGGTATGATGGAACACCACAGAATCCAGGCATGTCTACACCCTGAAGTAAACAGAAGGAGTTGCTTGTAGTGAGGTCGGGAAGAGTGGGGCCTCTGTGTGGGGACTGTCTGTAGAGGTCAGCCCTCAAGAGTCTGCTGGCCAGCCTAGAGCAGCTCACTATTCAGAGGAGCTGGTGCAATAGAAGAAAAACTAGGTGTGGGCTGAAAGTGAGGATCAGTTAAAAACCAGGGAGACCTGTGTCTGCTTGTCATTGGGACCTCCAGAGACTAATGGGCCCTGTTCTAGTGTTGCTCAGACCAAGTACAAGTTCTTTGCTGACTCTCACTAAGAATCATTCACAAAGTCGAACTCTGGGAAACAGAGCTCCCAGTTTAATGAGCTGACAGTCAATGATCCAGCATAATCCATTCACGTCCTGTGCCATTCACAGTTAGATGTAAACACAAATGGGGAAGCATGATGCTCTTCCGCCTGTCAATTACTCCCAATTTCAAGGCTTTCTCTCCGTTTCATTATCTAGACATGAATTTAATGTGGCTCATCATTTTCACTGGAGAAAAATGAAAACCCCTTCTAACAGCCCCGTTTAAACAGCCCATCAATTTTAGTAGCACTAAATGTGAATTTCTGTATATCATGCATTATCTGTTGGTAACTACGAGTTCTGAGTTTGCAAGTAGGAATGTCATAAAGAACACTATACTCTATCTTAGTTGAGAATTAAGCCATTGTACAGGGTCTTTCCTTCCTGATCCTCTGAGAAAAACCTGTACTGGCTTCATTGTAACTGTTCCTCATTTAATCTAAAGGTTAACCCACGGATTTGATGCTTTTCCCATCGTATTTTTCTGTAGTGAAGTTCCAGTCTTCTCTGAATCATTTTCCCTTGGAGTGATTTCAGAGAAAAATGGGGCTTGAACAACATCAGGGAGCACTAAATATAACAACTAGGTTGTTAGGAATGAGGGAATGGCTGACTATATAGCACACCAATCCCTTTACATTGGTAATTGTTATTCCATTTACCGATGAGGAAAGGCAGGATATTAAAAATTAAACAAACCACACAACCAGGTGATGGTGAGCTTGGGCAGGCATCCAGATGTACTTGCTTTCAGTGGAATCGTTTAACTTGAATGGCTTGGTCTTCATTTCCCCTCCTGATGTGTCTGAGGTGTATATGGTGTAGCACAAGGGATTTGTCCGTGAACCCTAAACTTAGGGCTGACAAAGGTAAGGCTATCATTCCGGAAATGCTCATCCTCCTTGGTTAAGCTCTTCGTAGTCACCCCTGAATAGAAAACCATGTGTGGCTGCTTTTAAAGCTGTGCTAGATACTGTAGCTGGTGCTTGGGCCCCTTTCTTTCTAGCTCTTCTTTGAATGTGTTTAATGGTGTGGTATATTCCTTTCCTTTTTTTCGTTTTTGTGCCTAATTTTTTTTACATGTTTCTCCATAAGTTCTGAGGCAACTTTGAAGCTAATATTAGTTCAGCAACTCCTAATGACAGTTGTTATGGATTCCGTAGTTTGATATAATGGTCCCTGTGCTAAGTTCAGGACTCTTTACCTTTCATTGTACAATTTGTTTTCTGTCTGTAGCTCAGATCATGAATTCCTTTATGGAAGAGATTATATTTATCATTTTTGACTTTTCTATCAAAAGACAGTGCTTGACTCCAGAGTGTGCTGATAAATAGTTGTCAGTGTGAATAGACATGAAGTGCATGCTCGATTGGAATATCTAGTCAGTATATAACTGGGCACATTGTTAGGATCGCCTCATTTTACAGATGAGGGTGCTAAGTTGAGAGTTGAATGAGTCAGGATCACACAGCTCTGTGTTATCAGGATAAGAGCTAGATTTTTAGACAAATCCTTAACCCCCCAAAGGAATTTGTTGACTGAGGTTTCAGTCCTGCCCGGTCCTGTAGCCGTTCTGTTCCAAAGAATTACACAGAAGACTACATTAATTATAAACTGGTTGGCCTATTAGCTCAGGCTTCTTATTAACTAATTCTTACACCTTGCATTAGCCCATAATTCTTGTCTGTTTTAGCCACGTGGCTTGGTATCTTTTATCAGCGAGACAGTCTCATTTTGCTTCCTCTGTGTCTGGATGACAACAGTAGACTGAGCCTTTCCTCTTCCCAGAATTCTCCTGTTCTCATTGCCCCACCAGTACTTCCTGCCTGGCTACTGGCCAATCAGTGTTTATTAAAATACAAGTGACAAATCTTGACAAGGTGCAAAACCATTGTCCCATAGCAGAAACTGGCATATCAAAACTCTTTAAAGCTAAACAAGTCTTTGAATGAAATGCTATCAACTCTGCCACATCAAATTTTTAGAACTCCTTTGATTGTTGGAGTTGGCAAGGGACAGGAGGCAGATAGAAGGGTGCAGGGACAAACTTAATACTTCTACTCAATCCATCTTCTCCTTCCTGTTTCAGGGACTTCCAATCTTTGCACAGGTTCCACAGAAAACAGTTTGGAAAACACTGGGCTATACTGGCCTTCCTTACTGTCTTCTTCAGCTCTAAAAATAGCTAAGCAAATTCACAAAAGAAGAAAAAAAAACAGACACACACACTCACAAACACACAGGCAAACACACACACACACACACACACACACACACACACACACACACAAACATACACACACCCTCAGACCCTCTTCTGAGCTGGAAGTTTTACCCACTTGGTAACCCCAACAGGGCTCAGAGGAGTCAGTGTCATTTTCCGCCAGCAGGACAAAGTGACCATTCTTGCACTTGTGACTGGATACAGAGGAATGGGGCGGGTCTCCCAGGACACATCTGCAGGGCTCTATCTCACAGGAAGTGGTGCAGCTCTTCAGAGATAAGTTTCACTGGGGAACAAAGAGGGATTTTGTTCACTGCTTTAAGAATGGTGCATTGAACCTGGACTGGGCTTCTCAGTCCCTGCAGCTGAAAACAGGGCAAAAGCGACCCGACTGCTCCTTCCTCTCTTAACATAGGGAGAGTGGTTTCCGGACTTCCCTCCCAGTCTCTTCCAGAGGTCTAGATAGCTTCCCCTACACTTTCTTATAAAAGTTCTGCTCCTTCTCCATGTTCTCTGAATTAAGCTTGGACCTTTATATTTGTGTTCATTTGACACATTCTCATCCTCTGTGGAAATCTGTATAATTCAGCCTGTTGAGAATAAGAGGCCATAAATCATAAGTGCCATTGTCAAGGGTTTGCTTGAGCCTCATTTGTGTCTACCAAAACACCAGAGCCGCAGAAACACAGACAGGGCTTTTTTGTTTGGGAGGAAAGAATGCTGGAGTCAAGACAGATTTCAATTTGCTGTCCAGACCTTTGACTATCGATTTGATTTGACCTTGAATGATTTGCTAAGTTCTCTGTACCTTTTAATTTGCAAAGCAGCAACACTCCTATTTTCTATTTGTCAGACCCAAAGCGGAGTGATCAAGTATTTCCATATTTCGTCGGATGTCCCATAGCAAGGGGATGCTAAGGATGCCTGCACAAGGTTCCTCCCGTGCACTTGGGAAGCTGGAGTGCTGGTACAGCAAGCACATGACTCTCAGCCAGGCATCTCTGTCCCAGCTTCAGAGGCGCAGGTCAGAGCACATTTGACTTTGCAGAAGCTATACATTTCCTGCGAGATAATGAGGTGTGGTGGGGAGGCAGGCTGGATTTATATGGCAGTTAAATGTAGTTTGGTATCAAACGTATGATTGCATTATTCACTGTGCCATAGCAAAGTTCACCTCTGCCCCCTCGCTTTTGGCTGGATCAGCAGATGTGAACCACGATTAAGGAAGCACTGTCAGATATTACTTTATAGTCTAATTTTCCTACTCTCCATTGCCTGCAGTGCCCTTGCCTCCGGGAAAAGTGACAACATAAACAGGCCTTTTCAAACTAGCTTTTAGGGAGTGATTTAGGAGTGCAGACTGGCCCAGGGGGAGACTTATCATCCTTGGCACAATGCTTGTGGGAATGGGTTTCCTAAACAGTTTGAGAGGTAAAGTCTTAGGTCTCAAGTAAGAAACTGATGTCCTATGATATAATTCTTGTAACCAGCAATAACAGCAGAAGATTAAGGTCTACTGATATTCTTATATAAGGTACTCATGGGTTTAATAAGAGCAGCAAGAACAAGGAGATAGATGTAAGAATGGGGTAAATCTTAGCTTCCTGTTCCATACATGGGCAGTTGCACACACTTTGATGCACAATTATAAATTCATTTTTACAAGTGTGTTAGGTAGGTGTTTGCTTTGACATTTGCAGGCAAAGTATTGACGTTTAGAGCTGAGGCATCATTTGTGTCCCCAAGCTAGCAGAAAGAAACTGATTTTGAAATGTGGCATCAGACCGAGGTCCCATGTCTTTGCTTAGCACCAGGCTGCTTCTGAGCTTCACTGAGCCTGGCACTGGGGTCTGGATGATAGCCTGTGGGCACCTTAAGAGGTCTCTGAATAAAGGCCTGGGATTTTGGGGGGTAGGGTCATAGCTGGATTACAAATTCCTCCCTACCTTTTAAAAATTGTCCTTTAATAACTGTGTTTCATTTTCTCTAGACTTCCGTTTGGCCATCTAAAGATGGAAGGTAAGCATTGCCTGAGAGGTCACGGGAAAGATTACATGAGCTGAGTAGGAAACACGGCACCACCAGTAGCTCACGTGCCTGGAGCGGTTGTACTTATTTTGACACAGCCATTTATTTGCTCACAGTAATGTTAAAGGCAAGCTCTTAGCCTGTGCTACTGTAGATATGGACGCTGGGCCCCAGAATAAAGAAAAAAATCTGGCCTGATGTTGAGAACTAGAAAGGGTTTGGAGCCGGGCCTCACACTTGTAGCTGGCCCTGGCTACTCTGCTCTGAATACAAAAGCAGTCCGCTTTCTTAAACATTATTTTCCCCAGCCAGAGGAAGATTTCCCACTGCTGTAAGCCTTCCAGAGGAGTTGGCAAGAGAGTGGAGAATGACTATCATGTTTTGAGAATACCCGGACCTTGCCTTAGTGTTATCTCTGGAAATACCATGGCTTTTCTTAATTTTTGTGGGTTCTACAGAGATTCTCGCTTGGTGCAACAGGGTTGCTCTGGGGAAACTTGCTGTCTGTCTCCGAGAATAGCTTCACATAGGACGTTCTTCACAAACCCTCACCAAGGCCCTCTTCCTTCTCATTGAAAGGCAGTGTGTTTAACATCTCTTTTGCGTTCGTTTCGAAAATGGGTGGCATTAGCTGCAGAGGGGAAGTGGAAAACAGTCTTTGGTTTTCTTTTCTGAAAGCAGAAAACAGTGCAATTAGTGGGAAATTTACTCATAATCTTGATCTTCAAAATCTTCTGCCCTTTCATCCCATTAGGAGTGCCTTTTCTTTGTAAAGGACATGGGTGGGGGGCAGGGAAAAAACCCTATAAAATAGCCATGCTACAAAATTCTCTTTAATGATGGAAGCTAATAAGAAATGGATCTGGTATTCCATCCAGCCTCTCAAATAATGGCTCTGTTGTTTTGATCTCCAAGTGTAAAGGAAGCTTTATATTCAGGGATGGGCGTCTCTGTCTTGAGCACCTGAGAGACTGCATTATATATTTGAAACCATTTTAACAATGTCCCTTCCCAGAGTGTGAGGCCATTGGAGCTTTGATGTGGTTAGGCAATTTAGTACAATCATGTAATAGATTAAATTAGATTTCAGCTCCCTCAAAAGATTTGAAGAGCAACGTTAAATGAGTGCACCCATAATCTTGCAGCGTTGGGAGTGCTTTCTGTTTCCCTATTTTACTTTAGCAAAAGGACTCCAGAGCAGGGAACATTCTCTCTTCCCATTACCTGAGCAGAGGCGAAGGAAGCATTGCTGGGTTTGCTTCTGATGTGTTCACACACAAGGAAAGAACCAGCTCCGAAGAAGAAAAGAGACAGTGAGCTCCAAAATAGAGTGGAAGAAGCTACTTCACTTCCCTAAAATAAACTTCACATGGTTAATGGTGGAGGTGGTCTTTGAACAAAGAGATTGCAAGGAAGTTAGAAATAGGCAGATGTGAGCTTTAATCCTGATTTACAGTTTCTTCACCGCTAACCTCCTTCAGTCTGTTCCTTTCTCCGTAAAGCTAAAATCACAGTGCTAAAGTTGAATTGCCTTTCAGAATCAATATTTAATAAATGTCTGCTCGCTTTCCTGCATGCAAGATTTGTCAGTTGACAAGCGATGGCTATGTATCTGTAGACACACCCATTGTCTTGGTTGCTGGACACGGAATAAGTTACAACTAAGCACTTACCTAATACCTTCAGTTAGACAGTTTGGGTCACCCAAGCTTCAAATGTTTCCAATGGGCTCCCGATGCTCACTTCCACCACCCTCTTAGCTCAGCAAATCGCCCTTTGTTCACCTGGCTGTCCACAGAAGGAAGGTCAGAAGTGCAAATGATGGCTCCCTCTCCATCCCTTAGAACCTATTTACCACGAAATCCTGTGGTGATTCATGAAGGAATCTCAGCTCTGTTAATTTCAGAAAAACTTGTTTTGTCTGATTCTTAGCAGATACATGAAACAATGCTGAATCATGGCTCCAGTCCTTACCTCTTCTTGTTAATCTCATTATCGTCTGTTTCTAATCTATTCCTTTTTTATAAATTTACTTTCCTATATTTATTAATTCTTGAACAATTTCTTATATTTTGGTTGTGAGCATAGTCTTTAGCAGTTGAGCCATTGCTCCAGGCCTCTTTGATAATTTTTTACATGCACACAGTGCACCCTATTCCTCCCTCTAAAGCCTCCCGGGTCCACAGCTCATCCCTTAGTCCTTGCCTCCTGACTTGGCAGACTTAAGAAAATAATGCAAAAGCATAATCAATGGATTCCAATTTATGCTTCACACACAGGCATGGTTGTGGGGCCATTCTGTAGAGCATGGTTGACCTTCCAGGGAGCAAAGCTTTAACGAAAACTGACTCTCCTTCTCCTAGCAGCACCAATTGTCAGTAGTTTCTTAGTGGTGAGGACCTGTGAGCCCCTCACCACTCCATGATGGGATGTTTAACTAGCTTGCTCTTAAGCAGGTCTTGTGCAGGTAAATGCAGCAGCTATGAATTCTTGTGTGCCTTAGCCATGCCATATCCAGAGGAAAGCATTGCCTAACACTCCTCGTCCTTCAGCTCCGACGATCTTTCTGCTCCCTTTCCTATGATGTTCTCTGAGCTTTGGATTAGAGTTTTAGGGACACACACACACACACACACACGTCAGTCACCTCTGTGGTTGAGTACACACTGTCGCTCAGTCTCAGCAGAGGAAACTGACCATGGAGTGAAGAGGCACCCCACAATTGGGAGAGCTTCTTTGCCAGCTATTATATCTGACAGTTTGGTTAAGAGATGAGTCATACAGGAAGTTTTAAAAAGAAGTATAAATAGCCCCAAACACGTTAAAACAGTTCAAAACTCTTAGCCATCAGGGAGATGGAGATATGCACTTCCTAAGGTTCTAGCTCACCACGGTCAAATGGCTATCATCAGGAATACAACTGATAGCAAATGATGGCATGAAAGGAGCCCTTTTATACCTTTAGTAGGAGTGGAAATTGAAGCAGCTGTTCTGGAAATCAATCTTAAAGCATCTCAAAAAAAAAAAAAAAAAGAACCAGAGCTCCTATATGAGCCAGCTCTTCTGCCACTCCTGGGCGTGGACCAAACGAAAATCTGCTAAAGCGATACTAGTCTACAGTCATGTTCTATTTAGGGAAATTTTACTTTAAGAGTGATCATCTGAATTTTCTGTGTCTATTATAAAGTCTTCCTTTTTACCTATGATTTTATTAATTTCATTTTCTCTTTCTTTTGGTTAATTTGGTTAAGGATTTGTCACTTTTCTTTATCATTTCAATTATCCAGCTCTTTGTTCTATTTGTTTTTCTTACTGTTTAAAATACTTTTCATTATATTTTGCCCAACTCTTCATTATTTCTCTTCATCTACCTACTGCCTTGGGGATTGATGCCTTAAGGTTCACCATCGGGCTGTTTACTTGAGATCCCTTTGATGTTCTGGTGTGGACATTTAGAGCTATGGATTCCCTCTTAGGTGTGCCTTCATCGTATTCCATAGATTTGCATATGTTGTGTTTGGACTTCCTTTTAATTCAAACAACTTATTATTATTATCTATTTTTTTCTGAAATTCATTGTTCATTAGTGTTCTGTCTAATCTCTGTGAGTTTGTATGTTTTCTGTAATTGTTCTTGGCATTAACTTCTAGCTTTATATCATTGTGTCCAGGTAAAATCCAAGATCCTGTATCAATACTCTTCTATTGCCGAGAGTTGCTTTAGCCTACTTACAATTGTGTAGTTTTTCAATGTTTCAGTAGATATTCTGTAGATATCTGTTAGCTCCACATGATATATGATGTCATTTCATTCTAGTGTTTCTTCATTGGATTTTTGTGCGTGCATTGCGTGTGTGTGTGTGTGTCTGTGCAGTTGTCTTATGTAACGTTGAAAGTGGAATAACAAAGTCACCCACTACTACTGTGTTGGGGTTACTCTGTAATTTCAAATTGAGTAGCGTTTGCTTTATGAAATTCACCGAGCATGTTTCACGAATGAATGTTTATGTGTAATTTCCTCTTGGCAGGTAAGTTCTGTGATCAGTATGAGGTAACATTCTTTTTTTTTTTTCTGACAATATTGAATCTGGAGTTAATTTTTACCGGATACCAGAATAGAAATACATGCTCCCTGGTGCCAGTTGCTTGGACTATTGCCTTAGAAACTTGTGCTTTATTGAAAGCTACATAGAACTCCTTGCAATCTTGTTGCTCTCACGGTATCTACAAATTTCTTGGTCTTCTTTTGCTTAAGGAAGACCTTAGCCTCGCTGATTTTTTTCTTTCTGTGGTCTCAATTGTGCTTATTTTTCTCTCCAGAATGAAGTACTCTCCAGTTTCTTCTGTAGAGCTGACTTGCTGGTCACATTTTTTTTTTTATTTTTTTATTTTTTTTTATTTTTTTTTACATTTTTTTAAAGCCAACTTTTATCAAAGGAAATTTTATTTTCAGCTTCAAATATAATAATTTTTTTCTGTATATGTTTGTCTGGGTTGGAAGCTGTGGCCTTTCAGCTGGAATGACATGGGTCCAAGCCCTTTTCTTTCATATAGTTTGGGTTGAAAAGTCAGCAGTTACTCTGGTAGGCTTGTTTTGCTATGTGAGTAAGTCATTTTCTTTTACAGATTTCAACAGACTTTCTTTGTATGTATTTCATGTCCCTTCATTATTAAAATTGCTCCTGTCCTTTTAGTGTTTTATGTTCCAGTTGTATCTGGTAGGCTTCTCTTTCTCTAAATTTGAGATATTTTCTTCTATGATTTTGTTAAAGATATTTTCTATGTCCTTTGTATGAAATTCTTATTATAACTCTATAATTTATAGATTTTGCTTTTTTCATACTATCCCAAGATTATTGCACAGTCCCTTTATACACTAAAAAACAATCATTAACTTTAACTGAACTAGTATCATCTTTCTAGTGGGTTGCTATGGAGATTACAATATATGTTTTAAAATTTGTTACTAAAAATATTTTACCACTTCATGCTAAATGTAAAGATTACAACTTTATAAATCCATCCCACTGATTTTGTTATAGTTTTCATATTGATTTTATAAACTCCATAAGTAATATTATTTTTTTTCACTTTGCGTGTGAAAGATGACAGAATCAAGAGTACATCTCATCTTTTATATTTATCCAGGAATTTAACACTTAGGTGACTCTTCTTCTTTCTGAATTTTCATATATTTTAAAAAAAGATTTATATGTATGAATGCTTACCTGCATGTATGTACATGTACCGCAGACTGCCTGATGACCTCAGAGGTTCCAGTGGCATGTTGGATTCCCTGCAACTGGAGGGTACATATGAATAAGAGCCTCCATGTGGATGCTGGAAGTTGATCTGAGTCCTCTGGAGGAAGAGGAACAGTGTGTGTATTCAACTCTGAGCATTGTCTAGTGCATATAGTTGGTTGCAGATAGCTCCAGTTCAGTGCAACTCCTATAACTGCACTTACCAGATCCCATTATATCATACTGCAATGGTTCACATTCACAGGCAACACCAATAAAATATTTACATGCATTTTAAAAGATGTGATTGTGTATATACTAATTTTTCAAGGAAGTACTGCAATGGTTCACATTCACAGGCAACACCAATAAAATATTTACATGCATTTTAAAAGATGTGATTGTGTATATACTAATTTTTCAAGGAAGTACATGTGCTTCATCTACTAACTATCACACACACGCGCCACATTTTAGTGAAAACCAGCAGAATCAGAATACACACCTATGAACTATTAAATACATCTTGAGTTATAAAGTATCAATGATAAGTTAAGCTAATGTTAAACTATTAATATCAGGAAATGGTAATTACAAAGCAAGACAGCAGAGTAACCCATGATCAACCCAAGGCAATAGGAATAATGCAATTCAATGAAGTGTACTTCACAAATTTTTAAGTTCAAGTGTCATAATTATCTTTCTGGACCATGGTAGACACTATACAACATAGAGCCTTCTTAGAAATGGAATTCATATCCTAGGCAGATTTTATAATTGTCAGTTTTATTATTTTGATTAAAATTAAGTCAGGTAGTAGTGGTGCACACCTTTAATCCCAGTACTCAGGAGGCAGAGACCAATGGATCTCGAATGAGTTCCAGGACAGCCAGGGATACCCAAAGAAACCCTGTCTCAGAAAAAAAAACAATCATTAAAAAATAAAAGTTACATAGTAGATATTTATTGGTAAACTGGTAAGCAGGGCATGCTTTCACAGAGGGGAAATCATAGATAGGCTCTGAAAGCAGCTGTACATTTGAGTCCAATATCACATCATCATGCAACTGTGTGAAATCAACTAATTCCCAAAGCTTGTTTAGTCCACTCTTCATCTGGGATGTAGGCTGCTACTAAGCCTACCTGTATCAGGAGTTGTCTACAAGACTGAATGAAATAATGTGCAGCTCCCTTAGATGGATGCAAGAGGTGACTTTAGTCTTGCTCACTTGCAGGGATGTTGCAGGCATTTAGTGTGACATGTAGTAAATCCTGGATAAGCATTTTCTACTTAAGTCAACTGAATGGGTTAGTATCTGAGACATAAAATTTGCAATACAAGACAATTCTTTCCTTTTCCCACATCACTGACTGATGCATTCTTGGTAAGGCACCAGTAGGACACTCTCGTTAGACATTGAAAAGAGCTGTTGAGCACTCAGCATTTAGGCCAGAAAACATCTGGCAATCGACAACAGAAAGAAGACAGTTCTGGATCTATGAGGATGGCTCCAGGTAACATTGTGATACATGATTATTATTATTGTACATTGTATGGGTATATTTTACATCTTGTAAAGCTTGTTGCAAAGTTATAATCTTGCTTGTATTTTTAGGATGGGATCAAAAGAAAAGCTGTAGTCATTTCCTGTATACTAATAATGTATACACATTGTGTATTTCTGTCTGTGGATATGAATTTGTTTCTGTTTGGCTGCTAGCCCTATAAATTATGCAAATAGCTAAAGTCAAGAGAACTTTAAATTGTTTGGCTCCATAACTCAATGTTTTTGAGAATCAGTTGTCTTGTCTTGAATCTTAGTGCTCACTAATGGACTGTAAAATCTTGAAGAAAACAGTTTCCCCATGCCTTCATTTCTTTATCTGCAAACTTTGGATGGTGCTATATATTTTTGAGTTATTTATTAACTTTTGATGTATTTATTATAACCGCATGTAAACCAGCTTATATTCTGGAATACGAGGTGGAAACTGTTGTAAGGTTGAAAGGAGTTAATGAATATGAAACACTTTTATTAGTACCTGTCTAAAAAAGCAACCCAAAAGAGGTTTTGACATTAAAAATGATCAATGGTATCTTTTGTGGTTTAACTTAGTCCATATTTCAGCATGTGAGAATGGAGCTATTATAATAAGGAAAAAGCAGTTTTTTCCTCCCCAGTTGAGTTTTGAGACTATGGTTTTGCCAAAGACTCTAGTGAACTGATTTCCAGTTAATGAAAGATCAATTTGACTCATCAAAATTCCATCTTTCAGTTTTGACTTTTCTTACTTATAAATGGTGAAATTCTGTCAGAGGATGTGATTTCCAAGGTTATGGGATATAAGAGAGGGGGACAAATACAACTTTAATAGCATCCCTATTATTTCATAGATAGCAAATTTTGATGACCTGTAATGACTTTCCTGAGGTATTCCTAAAAATGAAGTTATAGGTTTCAAGACTTACTTGGTGGAAGGTCTTTTAGCAATGGATCTTTTTGAAGATGGAGATTATAGAGAGCTGTACATATTTGTAAATACTCATGGAAAACCATTAAACATGCCATGCTAGGTAAATAGAAGTATTCCCAGTCTTGGAGACGCTCATCATTCCTCACTGAAGAATGTGGTGAACTGAGCAGGAAAGTGCTGGAAAGGCAGAGATGCCACAAACCTGGCGACTTTCTTCAACAAATTGATCTAC
The DNA here is from genome assembly GCF_037038515.1 of Microtus pennsylvanicus. Lineage (NCBI taxonomy): Eukaryota > Metazoa > Chordata > Mammalia > Rodentia > Cricetidae > Microtus > Microtus pennsylvanicus. Next base: position 33,841,410 of record NC_134591.1, on the reverse strand, counting down.
CTGTCTGTTTTTTAAGGCATTCCCACAGAGCAGGAATGAAATAAACATTTTGGGTTTTTGGTTCAATACAAACACTGAAGATTCTTTTTAAAATTACTATGCAAAAGCAAAAGAAGAATTTGCTAGTTTACTGCTAGACCGGGGATTTATAAGTTTATTTTAGAATCATCAATGACCTTCAGTGTGTTTCTGAAATCCTCTGTAATCTCTTAATGACATGCATTCTACTAAAATGTCCTCAAATTGTCTACTCTGATAGCCCAAAAGACCAGAGTTGATATGGTTGGGAGGGTTTGGAATTGTAGATATTTCTACTCAAAGCTGGAAATCTTGGTACTTTAACCCATGTGCATAAGCTGTGTGCAAGAAATCGAGTGTGATAAGTCAAAGAGAGCCCAGTATCCTTTGCAACTAAAGTCTGGCTTCAGTTCTGGGAGAACTGTGGAGAGCAATGACCATCAGCAGTTTATGAGAGGGACAGTCATAGCCAGTTTGTTACAACAGACATGTGCTTCATGGCTCTACTTGAATTAGGTGTGTTGGAAGGAGAGCGGCATGAAATGGGCACAGTGATGCTCATTTAAGGAACATCCCATGAACTATTATTATTCTTCTCCCTTCCCTAAAAGCCAAGATAGGACCTGTGAGTCTTCTGGTGCCTTTTTTAATAAAAATATATTCCCTATTATGAGATGAGTACATTTATAGGTTAGAACTTGCTGTCATCTGCCTACTGTGTTTTAAGACTGACTGTGGAGAACAGAGTTGTGGCAGACACCAGTGAGGAACGCCTTAGCACGAAATCCTGAGGTTTGCATGCTAGGTTGCAAAATCCTTTCACTCTTGCAGGAAAAGCAGCATCCACATCCTGTATAGGGTAGCTTTGGACGATTACATGCAAAATGGTCCCTGAAGTCAGAATGAATGGAAATGATGGTAGCACAATTAATAAAAAACCCAGAGACAGAAATTGGGGGTTCAACCCAAAGGTCCATAAAGAAAACAGCCAGTCACTGGCTCTTACCTCTACCTTATTCCGAAATGGCAATTCTGCCTCCAGAACGCCTCAGAATGAGACTGACTGAGAGCTATCTCCTCCCATCTTATATTCCTCTCTAGGGCTTGGATTAAAGGCATGCACCACTACTGCCCAGTTTCTATGGCAAACTAGTGTGGCTACTGGGATTAAAGGTGTGTGTCACCACAGTCTGGTCTGTAAGCCTGACCAGGAGAGCTGTTTTACTCTCTGGTCTTCAGGCAAGCTTTGTTTGTTAAAATACAGTTGAAATATCACTGCAAATGACAGCCTTGCAGGACATAAGAGTAGCTTCTAATTCTATATAAGTATTGGAAAGACCAGTGTTTGAACGCAAATGCCACACACCTCTCAATGAGTTACTTTCTTTTGAAGTAAAGGACCTCTACAGTTGTAGTTTCTTTCTTCCTTGCTTTATTCTGAAGCTCAGAAAAAAAATTGGCATTTCTGAGAGACAGTACATTAATATAGTTTCTCCATTTGGGTTTTTCTAAGTGCAATCTCAAGACAGGTCACAGGAAAGAGAGAGAGAAAGGCTGTGTTGAAATGAAGACTTCTGAACCTCATTCTCATTTTGCTGGTACTGAAATTCTAACAAATGGTCAGGTTATTATTATACCAAAATAATTTGAGACTATCTCTGTTCTATGAATAGAAGAAAGTGATTGCATTGAATTGACAATAAGGAAGGGGGAAATGCGGTGGCTTGAGATGGGGCTTGGAAATTTACAATTTATATATGTTATTGTAATACACATAGGTAAAATATAATTTATTAATATGTTTTCCTTAATAGCCAAATTATGAAGCAGGCATCAGAATATTCATTATAGTACCCTTATTACATTATTTATATTTCTAGAGTTTGAAGGGGTGGAATTAAGATAGAAATGCTAATATGATTGAACCAAATCTTTATGCTTTCTTGGGTTATACAAATTTCCTGTGACTAGATACTGGCCCACAAACACATGAGAACTAAACCCTAACTCACCATTCTGTCGTAACTTTTCTACAGAAGTGGCAATGTTTCTAGAATTTAATTTCTTCATTCTTTATAGCCCAGGTGTTGTATAAAGCTATAGGCCTACTTTTTACAGTGTTGTTTCTTTTTAAATAGCCAGCAAAAGACATTGGCTAACATAAAAACACTGCTGGTCAATGAGCCCTGACATCTGTTCTGTCATGCTAGTCTACTCTTTGCTGAGTAAGTTTTTGAAGATAATTTAAATAATAATAATAATAATGTTTCTCATAAGTGCTAGAAATCTGAATTCTGAGATGAAGATTTATTGGCATTATTTATAACTTTATAATTTAGAATGTTTTCAGTTACCTGGCCTTCAAGTTGAACTCTATATATTATCACCAACATAATCACAAGACTATTCAACAAAACTAGTTGATGAAAATACTAGTTAAATGAAAAATACTCTCACATTTCATGTGACTTTTGCCCTCTACATTTCTGGATAAATTATGTTCAACTTCTGGTACCTTCAGCACACAAGGAAAGGCAGATGATCCATTCTAGATGGCTGCTCTATTTATAATGAAAGGCACTTTGTCCTAGAATCAAAACACCTCTGGGAAGCATCAACTATTACCTTTTGACAGCTTGAAGCTTTTCCCCATGGCTCCTTTACCTGTTTGATGATTTTGATGCTCAGAAGTCAGTGATGACTAGAACTGTGGCCTCGTACTCTGCCCACATGCCCTTCAGCCTGGACCTTTGTCTTTGCTCAGTTGTATGGTGCCACTTAGCTTGGCCTCTGAAATTTTCTTATGAACATTGACTTCTTTACATTTTCCTCTCCTTGTGTATTAGTTTCTTCATGGCACAACACAATGCTGCCCGTGGCCACGGCCAGTGTGGAGCACATTCATTTAGCAACTGGCTTTTTTAGTTTTTCTCTGTTTCCCCCTATTCTTGACTGCTGGTGGAGAAGACAGAAAAGGCTTTGATAAAGATGAGGGTGACCCTCCTTTCATTTTCTCTTCTTCCATAACAAAATGTAATTATTAATAATACAACGTTCACCTTCCAAATGGAGTTATTTGAATCAGTAAATTATGTAGTTACTCCGTCTGTCTTATGTTCTGTACCATGGAAATAGGTTTACACTATCCAGCTACTCCAGAGTTCAAAGATACAGAATTACATGGCAAACATAAAGCTGCCTTTGGAACTGGAGGCTCTGTTCAGTGGGTATTACGCTTGCTATGCAGGCATGAAGATCTGAATCTAAATCCCTAGAGCCCATGTAAAACCAGCACAGTCATGTATTTGTAATTCCAGTGCTCTTGTGGTAAGGTAGGAGATGGAGGCAAAAGCATCCTGGATGCACATGAGTTAGCTAGGCTGACGTGACCGACAGTAAACAGCAAAGAGACTCTGTCTCAGACAAGGTGGGTGGAAAGTGAGGATGGACAGCTGAGGTTTCCCTCTGCCCTCCACAGGCATGCGGTGGCCTATGTTCCTACATATTATACTTATAGAACCCTCATACACACACATCACATACATGTACACACACACTGCATGTACAGACTTTTCTTTGATTAATTTTCATGTATTATGAAGCTTTAAAAAGCAGAGTTGTTTATAGCACAGTTTCTGGTGAACTGCAGATGTTAAAAGAGTCATTGTTCTATAATTGGTCATTTTCCATGTTAGTTGGCAAATGTGGGTTGTAAGCTCACAGTGGGCCATACCATCTAGTTCAGCGTCTGAAAATGGCTTTACCCATTCCCAATGTCATGTGCGGCACTGCCTGTCAAAGGGGATCCATACACGGAGCTTCTATTTTCAAAGTTAAGGACTAAATTCCTCTGGCTTTCATTTCTATGGTTTGATTACTTTACCAATTCATTTTTCATTTTTCAGACAAAGAAAGCTAAGTTATCATACAGAAAATGCTGCCGAAGAATGGGAAGAACTGAGGATGTGGATATAATAAATATTTAGTATGGGAGACAGGCTGAGGTACAGGAAGACAGTGCATCGGAAAGATAACTACTGGAATTCTACAAGTCTGAGTGGCTTTATTCAAAAACTGTGAAGGGAATAAGAAAGAGTGAGGACAGCTCTACCAGGCATTTGAGTTATTATTTATTTTGAGGTGATTTTGGCCCCAGCAAAGGCCTCTGTTCAAGGACTCTAAGCAAAGGCACTTCCACCTCTCAACCGAAGGACGTGTGTTCTCTCTAAGGCTGCCAGATTCTAGGCCTGGGAATGAACAGTGAGCCTTGGGGCAACCACGTGTCCTCAACTAGAGATGCATTCCTAAAGATTTGTGGTCTCTCCATCTGGGCTGCAGGTGATGGATTAGATCAGGGATGAAAAAAAGGCCCAAGAGGGAATCTGAGTTCCTGGGCTCAGCAGGGGATCTTGCTAGATTAGTATCAAGACTGCAGTCAGGACCAGGCAGGGGAGTTCTCAAGTTTTCCTTGCAGCACACATGGGTCAAGTATGGGGAGCAGGTGATGGGTGACAGACTGTGCAACATTGAAGGGGCACTTGTGCTTTTGAAAAAAACAAAAGAGGTATAATAAAGTTTTCTTAAGCAGAAAAGTTTCCAGAAACCATGCAACCTTGCACAGCCGCACAGGCAAGAGCAAAAATGAGAAAAGAGGATGCAAGGTAAAAAGATAAAGAAAGATAAAACCATCTCATTACATTAGATGTGAAATGCTCACAGGAAATATCAACCCTGACTCTGTAACTATGTGAGCTGATGTTAAATTGAAGGCTGCGTATTTTATATCCTGAGTATTCATTGACAGTCTTCTTATTCTTTGGGGGTAGAGACTGGGATATTTCACAGAACACTTTGGTGGAGTACAATGGAATAATACATCACATCATTCATTTGCCATTTTTCCTTGTAATAGTTAATAACTGTTTATGTTGCAGTGTTCCTATTCTAGTTGGAGATAGTGAATTAATGAAAATATATGTGTCTGGACTGTAGACTGGGATAGAAACTTGGGGACCATACTGGAGGTGAAACCCAGGAATTGAATTAGAAGAAAATGGAATTGAGGCTGAGAGCTAGGAAGTTATGCCTCAGCTTCTCCTATTCCAGACAGCTTTGAAGTTTCCATTTGGGACTCAGGCAACCCAACTGGAGGGCAGAAAAACAGACGAGTCTGAGATCCAGGAAGCATGCAACACTAGCCACCCTCTACAAAACCTGTCACATTTCCCACTACTCCAGCTTCTGGGTGACAGGTAACCTACAAGGGGGACTCAAGATGAGCCACCAGGCTTCCGATGGTAACTTGCTGCTCCTGAAAGCTTGTATCAGGAGGTGTTTGTTGTTCTGATAATTTAGAAGCTGCTTTGGGAAAATGTACTCGGTTCATTCACATGAACAATTTACCAAGTAGACAGGAGTGAATTGATGGTTTCATGAAATGAGACCCAACATAATCAGGGCTCTTGTGTCTTATGCCTATCTTTGCTTTGTGAGCTTCTTGTTGCTGTGTTGATTCTGCTTTATGAATTATCGAGGAAGGACCCACATATTTTCTCTCTTGTTGATCTGTGACTTTTTTTGGTGCTTTTCTTTACCTCATTGTTCAAATGTGCTCACTGCTAGGCTTTCCTTCTGCCTAAAATCAATGGGATAAAGGAAGGAGTGAATGGGTTTTTCTCATTTGCGCAGTGACTTGATGCCACACACATGCCATCACCAGCGCTTAGATCTCTTTGGCCGTGATTTATTCTTAGGGTCCCAGGAAAGGCCACTCGTCAAGGCAAATTCAACTTTAACTTAATCTCAAAGAGTCATTTCTTCAGCCATGTGCATGCCTGTCAGGTTAATGTACACATCAACGCAGGTCCTCTTCTAGCACTGCTCCACATGGTTTCTGCCATCATCACTGTTCAGATTTACTTCCATCAGTACAGTGTGGATCTCTAGCTACATGGTTCTATAAATCTGAACCTCTGGCAAAGTAGAATCTAGCCATGTCTATTATATGTCAAGCCTGACACAAACTCCTGGCTCTCTTAAGTGACTGGTGAATGAACAAAATCTTTCAAATGTGTAATGACATGTCATATGATTTCTGCATTAAAATCAAACATTCAGCCAGACCTCCTTTTTCAACTGGAACAAGTTGAACCTTTTCTCTTTGCTTTTTTACAGGGCTATTTATTTTAAAAGTTTGTGCTAGAACATGACTTAACAGCTTCCCCCCTGTTGACTAGTTTTTGTGGTATCAGAAGGTGTCATGAAAGCTTCTAAAAGAGGGAAGCAGGCAACAGTTCTACCTGGCTATGCTATGTTACCTCATATAACAATGACTAACATGACATAACTCTAAGAATGCAATAGTGGCATATATACCTTGGTAGTAATCAATAGATCACTAGTAGAACTGAAGACCAGCTCAACCAAAGGAAAGCCTTACCTGGTACTGGAAACCAAACTAATTACCCAGGGTGGTGAAGCTATAGATCTTGGAGGGAGAACCTACAACTGCCACTTTACTAAACCAGCATAATCCCTACCTACATTCTAAATATTTATCCTTATACCCATAGAGAAGTGTAGCTCTCATCCCTCATCAAAGAAACTCATTTATTGAAAACCACAACCAATCAAAATGCAGATTTCTGGATTACAGTCCCGAAGGAAACGTCTATGAAACTACTGCACTTAAGGCTCAGGAGTTATACAGATGAAAGGAATGGAATAGTGTAAGAACCAGAGGATCAGGGAGTTGGCTGTAAGGTTGTGTCTCCTGTGATGATGTCAGAAGGTATACTCACAAAGTTTCAACAGCATGCGCTAAACAAGGACAACAATAGACATGCTAACATAGAAATTCCATTAGGCCTCAACTCTATACAAACAATTACAGGCAATGGAGGAATACTGGGAGCAGGAGACAGTTTTCTCCCTGAGAAAGGGAACATCAATTAGTTATCCAATACCAAGTGGTCAGCCCTGAAAACATGTATACCGGTAACATTATACAGACTAAGCAGATTGTACTTATCATCTAGGATATCTATCTATCTATCTATCTATCTATCTATCTATCTATCTATCTATCTATCTATCTTAGGATACACACACGTACATATATGTAACAACAATAAAAAAGAGAACAATTTTGATAGAATTAGGAAAGGTATATGGAAGAGTTTGGAGAGAGGCAAAGGAAGGGATAATTGATATAAATTATAATCTCAAAAATATAGAATAAATCATTCTTAAAAAGACTGTTCTCTTTATACAAGATTCACCGGGGGAATAAGCAAACAGGAAACTAGAGCTCTAACATCCCCAGTTACAAAGATTATTTCATTTTCAGGCTTCTCTAAGCCTTCACTGTACTTCATGGGCAGGGGCTGGGAAGCTTTTTCTGACTTGATTTTACCAAGAGGGAATAACCCCACCCCCTCATACCCTGTCACATCAAAGGAGCCCTGGGGAACAGGGAGGAGTGTTATTGTGGCTTCTCACTTCAGGAAACAAGTATAATGATCCTATTCATGGCATTAACTGCAAAAAAAATATCATTAAGTCTTCGAATGCCTTATAATCACGGGGTACAAAACATATACTTTGGAGCTGTGGGTATGCCAGGCACTTTGCAACCCCTGTCTCTTTTAATCTTTTCAGAGTGCTGCGGGAACATTAACTTGGATCCCTATATTGTGGATGCAGATCATCTTAAGGAGATAAAATAATGTGCTCCTCAGAAAGTGCTGGTTTGGGGCTTGTAAGTAGGACCAGCCTCTCCCAGCATATGTGTTCAAGGGGCCGTTGTTATCAGAGAACTTTGTAACACAGAGAAGTATTTATATGGCTTCCTAAAATTATCTCCCTTGGCCTCAGAAATGATAATGTGAGTATGCGCATGTGAGTTTTGATTGTATGGTTGCAGAGGAGTAACGGAGTTTTAACACCATGGATTAGTTGCCCTGTCTATATTACACAGCTATGAAGTAACTGCAGACCTGGGTCACTAAGTTGGGCTCTGTGGTCCTGACAATAGCACGTTATGATGCGGCTTAGTAGTTGATATAAGCAGAGAGAAGAACGTGATTCTGTGGAAACACCAAACCTCTTCGTAAAGAACTCCAAAGAAGGTGGCCAACTAACTCATCCCTACTTTCCCAGACTCTCCTTGGCTCTTTTGAGTGGTATTGAAAGTCCTGTGCTTGGGATTCTCCTCAGGCTTGTATAAGCTTGACCATTCTTTCCTACAACTGGTAAAAATTTCAGAATAGCATAGAATCCAGTGATTTGTTTTCATGGTGTCATGGCATTGTAACAACACTAGATATTTTAGGAATAGTGCAGTCACCACTGACTTAAAGTTGTCTACTAGAAACACTGGATTTCAATGAGTAATTTCAGTAAACCAGAGTTGAGTTTACTCTCAGCTCAGATTTGTATTGTGTTTTGTTTTAGCCCCCTTAATTATTATTTTAGATTCAAAGATGCCTTTTTCTCTAGTAGAGGTAGCTGCCAGTAGATCTCATTTCCTTGTTTATAGACTCCCACAGAGAACTCTCTAAAACATTAATTGTTCTTGTCTCAAGACTCCTATTTGATTGGTCTAGGTAGAGGCCAAGACATTGTCCCACTAACAGCTTCTCAGGTGATATGTATGTTGCTACTTAGGGTACCATAGGTTGGACAGTCCCTAGTCACTCCCATGCCCAAGACAATTCACTTCAGTGTAGAAAGAAAACAGAAATTGCAGATACATTGTTATAAGATCAATTGCTGTATTTATAAATAAGATGCATAACAAATACATGGGGCAGAATATGTAGCCCAGTGGCAGAACACTTGCCTAATGAGTCCAAAACTGGGTTTGATTCTTAACTAGAAAAGAACTCTATGTCTTTACTTAAATCTATACTACAAAAGTGTAGATACACAGTGTGTGTGAATTGGGTTGTTTGTCAAAGGAGCTTGATAGAATTAAACAATCACCAATCTCCTTACCGGGCAGGGGTACCAGAGAATCACCTGCGTGTTTGAGTGACGTGGTGGTCTTAACTTTATGTCAGTAGTTTTCAAAGTATAATCCTACATTATCAGCATTGGCAGCATCTAGAAATTTACAAGAACTGAAATTATCAAGTCCCAGGCTGGGGCACTGAAGTCATGTAGGGGAAACTCCGCCCAATGGGGGGCGTGTTCGCCTCAGGCTAATGTTTACATATAAATCTGGCGGTGTGAGCCCCGCTGCTCTCTCTCTCTCTCTCTCTCTCTCTCTCTCTTTTTTGTATTTCCTGCTCATCGCTGGATCCCTGGTGTTGTAAGCTATCCCTTCATTAAAATTTGCTGTTTCATATTAAGCTAGCCTGGTTATTATGCCCGTTACAAAGTCAAGGTTTTGGGATAGGACTGGCAATCTACACTTTCGCTATCCATCTCAAAGATTCTGGTGCATGGCACAATCAGAAATGTGCTCTCTGAGCTCAAAGGCGGATGTTTCAATCTCCCTGGAAAGGGAAAATAGAATTTTGTGGAGGAGAGGGTAGGGATGATGGGAACAGGAGGGACCAGGTCGGGGAGGATGGAGGGAGAGGGTGCTGGGAGAGACAACTGGAAGTGGGGGGCATCTTGGTGATGAGCTAGAAACCTAGCACAATGGAAATTCCCAAGAACCTATGAGGTTGACCCTAGCTAAGACACCTACCAATGGGTGATACGGAGCCTCAACTGGCTGTCTCTTATAGCCAGGCAAGACTTCCGGCACAAGGAATAAGTATCTCGATACCGATTCAGCTGTAAACCTTCAACCTACAATTCCTCCTGCCTACAAGATGTTCTGGGATATAGGCAACACAGATATTATTCGAGTCATCAACCAATGACTGGTCCAGCTTGAGACCCATGCCATGAGAGAGAGCCCAACTTTGATGCTGCCTGGAGAGCCAGTAACCTGGCCCAGAGACCTAGGACAGAACCAAAGACAATTGGAAAAAAGGAAAAAAAATCAATAAAACAATTCCTAATGATACTCTGCTATACTTATAGACTGATGTCTAGCCCAACTGTCATCAGAGAGGCTTCATCCAGCAACTGATGGAAATAGATGCAGAGACCCAGATTCAAATATTAGGCAGACCTGAAGGAATCCTGCAGAAGAGGGTGAGGAAGGATTGTGGGAACCAGAAGGGTCAAGGACACCACAAGAAAACCCACAGATTAAACTAACCTGAGCTCACAGGGACTCACAGAAACTGAATCAACAAACAGGAAGCCTTCATGGTACTGATCTAGGCCCTCTGCATGTATGCTACAATTGTATAGTTTGATCTTCTTATGGAACTCCTGACAATGGGAGCAGGGATTGACTCTGATCCTTTTGCCAGCTTAGGGGACCCTTATCCTCATACTGGGTTGCTTTGCCTGGCCTTCAATTTGATATGGTATGCTTAGTTGATATGTATGGGAGGCCTGTCCTCTTATGAATAGAAATGAAGGAGGAGTGGATGTGGGGGGGGGGGGGGTCAGATGGGAGGTGTGGGGAGGGACTTGGAGGAGAGGAGGGAGGGAAAACAGCAGTCTGGTTATAAAATAAATAAATGACAAATATATATACATATATATGTATATATATATATATATATATATATATATTTTTTAAAAAAGAAATGTGTTCTGTGAGGAACCTTTAAGGAGACTTACAGTTGGTCACACAGCAGTGGCTTGGTCTTACACATCTCTGGTTCTCATTTTCTGATTGCAGCTGTGCCTTTCTTGAAGCTTGGGTCCCCTGTGCAAACGCACTCCTGGGGACTTTCTTCTGTCATAATGTGTGGCTTTCTTTGGATGGCAATCCCTTTTGGTTTACAAAATGTGCTGTTTCTCACTTTACTTTAGGGGTTCAGTAAAGTTTAAAGTTTAGATGACCAGAGAATAATAGTAAGTCATATGATTTAGCATTTTCGATATACTTACACTCAGATTTACCCAGGCTAACATTAGCACCTATGATGTGTTTTGAACTTACAGAAAATATTGAAATTCTTTAATAATTTGGTGCCTTTTAGTGGAAAACTGAAACTGTCTCGGGAGGGGAATAGGTGTGTTATGGGATTCTGGTACCTGGGAAAGTAATGTGTAGGCATACAAGATTTTGCTAAGTAAATAAACACATAGCCCTCTGTGAGCCTCAGGACCTCCAGCCCCCCCCCCCCCCAGGAGCAGTGCTGGTGGCATCTCTGACTCTAATTCCTGCTGGGATACTGCTTGATGCTCACTGATTTGCTAGGGCACAGGTGCCATGCTGTGGGAGAGCAAGAGCTGATGGTGGGGCAGGAGTGGATTATCCACTTGTGCTCTGGACAGAATCTCAGATAAATGTAGTTTTGATAGGTGAAAAGAGAATCCTGACAGTGTGATACTATGCTCATTGTGAAGAGAACCATGGTTGCAACAGGGAAGAATGGGGCTTTGTACACCATAAAGAAGACTGAAAAGACTTAACTTTTGACTGTGAATTCTGAATTTGTGATTCACAGTTGGTTTATTCATTTCATCCCACACATTTCTAATTCATCGCCATTTTCTTCATTCCTTTGTTCCAACACTAGCAATAAACCCAGTTCTCTGTTCCAGACAATCTGTTATTGCTTTGCATATATTGTTTTTAATTTCTACCATTTAGGAGGTTGCTGTGTTCTTGCATACCTCCCTGGATGAACTTGACTAGAGTGGTGAGGGAATGAAGAACCAACAGACACAGACATGCAGACACACAGACAAGAGAGAGTAAGGTACACTGGGCTGTCTGATGGAGAAACCGCATCCTGGAAGTTTAGCATGTTTATTATATACAACTGAGTAGGGAGGTAGATGTTTTGCATGCAGCTAATCAAGGAGGCAGATTTATGGCAGACAGAGTTGATCAAGGAGACAGGTTTAGCTAATCTTGGTAGGAGTGCTCTCTAGAGGTACAGTCCTTGGGCCATAAACATCTGAAGGGAGAAAGCTATGATGGGCATTTTCTGCACACAGTATCAGTGTCCACACTTGGACCAGAAGAAGGTTTTGTCATGCCTCTAAGCCTCCCTCTGGGTGTTGGGGGCCTTTCCATTACCATGTGGCTGAGGCTAGGCTCATTGGAGTAGTCATGCTCATGTCAAAAATACACCTTCACTCAAAACTTCTTTCACACAGAGTTTCCTCAGCTCCCCCAGGAGGTTCTCTTGTTTTGTAGACAAAGACAGTGATAACATTTGAACTCAAGGTTGCTTAGTCTCGGAACCTGTGCTTTTTCAACCACAGCACAACAAACCTTAAATACAGTCTAATGAAATGGTCTTTGCTTGGCTATTCAGCAATATCCTGTCTCTTAGGGTGGACTGTCTCCGTTGGGCCTGAACCTTGGTCTGGACATTGCAGTAAAGGAATGGATCTACCCTGTTGGGGTTAGTTGCCACCAGAGGCCCCCAAAGAGTCTGTGAATCCTACCACTCTACGCCAAAGCAGTCACATTTCTAGCTCTACCTTAAGTTCATTTCAAAGTTTAGCCTTATTGGCATTATGACTTTCTATCTGAATTTAAGACAGTTCCTATAAGGCTGTCTTAGGAGCTTTCCTGATGCAACCTGTGCTTACTTTCCCCTCTTCTTCTCCTTAAGGGAATGAACTGTGCACTGTTGGTACAACTAGTTGCCAACACAACAGCCTTCTCTGTGCTGTACAAACTTGATTCAATTGCCTGTCTCTTTCCTAAGAAACTCAGAAGAAGCAACCACACCTCAGCCCAAAGACTACGTCACGGCTGTTGGTGACTGTTGCATCCCCATTTCTACTCACAGGCTGAGGGATGGCATATGGCACAGTCACGATTAGTGGGCTAGGAGACATATCTGAGAGCTTTTGGAAAGTTTGCCAATAGAGACCTGCAAGACAAAGTGTTGTTTCCGCTGCATCTTCTTTGCCTTTTGAACTTTAGTAGACTTACGTTGTTGTCATAAAAGAAGCTAACATTGAAATGTTAATGTTCTAGGACTGGATAGAAGTTTGGTTTTGATAACACATTAAGGCACTGCACAAACCATTCTTCAAGGACCTTTACTTTGAACTTATACCAGAGAGTAAAAGCTCACTCCACAGATAAGTCTTGTTTTCAAGTAGCATTTGTAATTGTATTATTTACAACTGATAAGAATTGTGACTGTCTACTTTCTTTTTCTTTCCAAACTCATCTTTGAGCTTCTAGAAAATAGAATTTTTTTCTTATGCAAATTTATGTACTCAGCATCGTATTGACATACTATAATGAACACATACTTGGTACACATAATAAATGTCTGTTGATTATAAACAAGAGTATGGAAATTCAATATTCTTTCCTATGAGGCAGGTGAAATCAAAACATTAGTAGGTGTGTTTAGACCAGGGAATTAGTCAACTTTCCATCCCTATAGCCAAATATCTGAGATAATTAACTTATGAAAAGTTTATTGTGACTCACAGTTTTTCAGTTTCCAGTCCATGAAAACGCCATTGATTTTAAGTAGCTGGAGGTCTTGCCAGATGGCAATCATGAGGAGTGGATGAAAAACAAGCAGATCACTTTATGGTCCACAGCCTTCTAAGATGACACCCCAAGTTACTCCTTACGATTGTGCTGCCTTCAACTCTGGGGATGAAGACTTTAGCACATGAACTTTGGATAGATGTTCAGCACCCAGACAACCAGTAAGCTTCTGTTGAGTAATCATGACCCAGAATTGGAGTAGAATTCTTGAATAACAGAGCAAGAAGGGGTCTGGCTACAGCACTAAACCAGCATTTTAAAAAGATAAGAAAACAAGTTCTAAAGAAAGTAACTTGCCTAATGCATTTCTTCTATTACCCTGCTTTTCAGCCCGTCATATCATGTGCAACTGTGACTTAACACATGTAACCCTAAGCCTTCTCTTATGTGATAGAGGTGAAGAGTTCTAAGTTTCAAAATGCAAAGAAAAGTTGTTCTTTTTTTGTTACTAAATATTTGTGAATGAAGAGGAAATGAAGGAATCAACTATAGCAAAGGTGCTGAAAGATCTTGGTAGTGGGTTTGCTGGTATCAGAGAAAGAGATCCAAACATTAAAAAAAAAAAGAGTTCAAAGAATTTTGAAAATCAAAATTGCTAGTTTTTGAAACTGCACTCTTTACATCATCAGTGCATTGTCTTTGAGGAAAGCTGCTTTAATCTACATCAGTGTAGAAGCTGAGGATGTGAAACTTACGGTAGTTGTTGAGCATACAGCTGGACAGAAGTCATCCTCTTAGGTGTGGTTCAGCATCCATTCGAGGCCACTCCAGAAATGTGAGGGTATCCATCTGAATGACCTAATTATAAGTCCATCTACTCCGGAATGGCTAAGGTTTCCCATCTTCCTACACACCCTGTCCTGACTACACAGTGCCATAAAGATGTTTCAGAGATCATCACGTGGATGTTCAGAGTACCCAAACACAATAGTGTCCTGCCTGTCTGTCACTTAGTCCATCAGCTTATAAGCATTAACAGTTTGCTGCAGTAATTTGGGGACTCAGGTGTGTAATCTGTCTTCACTTCGGCTGAGATCTATGATACGGACAACAGAAACTAGTTCATGCACACCACTTCAATTCAGATAGATCTGGCCCAAACTCCAGGTCTTCTGTTGCTCCTTTGGGAGATGTGTTCAGCCTCTGCTGCATTAGTTCTTGTTCTGTCATGATAGTGAAATATCTGAGACTGCATTGCTCATGAAATTATTTCTTAGTTCATGCTTTGGAGGCTAAAATTCTACACACTATGCTACTGGCGCTGAAGAGACACAGCAAATGGCATCATAGAGATGTGTTTATAAAAGGGAGAGATCAGTTGATGACAGACAGAGATGGTAAAGAGAACTAACCATGGTCCCGCGAGAAGTACCTTAACCTCTTCTGCCTGAGGGTAGCACCTCAATTGACCTACCTAATGATCTTCCTCTGGGCTCTACCTCTTAATTATTCCCGCCATTTAACATACAAACCCTTGGTGGGAAACTAACTCAGTGTTTAACATTTGCTTACCTATAATACAGGGGGTAATCTTTTATTTATGCTATTTATTTCTACAGGTTGATGTTGAATGTTCCTGCAGACTAGGTACTCAGAAATAAGAGCCATTCTTTAAATTCATTTGTAAAAGCAAAACCCAAACAGCTCAGTACTTAACCTTTCCAGCCTTTTTGTCAGAGCCCCTGGTTTTTAAAGCCCAGCTCCCATCTCTTCCCCATTGCAAGGCTTTCTTTATTTGTCTTCAAATCAGTTTCCCACAACCACAAATCTATGATGTCCTTCTCTATATCGTCTCAGCTCTATGTCTTCCCCAAATGGATTATTTTGTTATCGCTGTCCCTTTCCCCTGTACCATACACCAGAGGCTTTCACCTCTGGCTCTTAGATGTGATCAGATGCAAATCTGTGTCTTCCTTGAGCTAGCTTCCAACTCCATTCGGCATCCAGCCTGCTCCAGGAATATCTGAGGCCAGCACATTTGGCTGTGACTTGTAGGGCATCACCGAAGTGTGTCTGATTCTGCAGACAGCACTCTTTGAAGGCCTAGAGTGCATTTGGTTGAAAACATTTTTTTTTTTTGCCCGACAAGGAGTTCAATTATCTATATATGTTTTCACCAATTTCTTTCAATCTGTTAAAAACATTTAGGCTCGTAGGGTTCCATTTAGAATGGAAAACTATAACCACTTGGGAACCGTGATAGCAGAAACATTTGCTGGTTCCCCAGTGCTTATGGAATGAATGCCAAAGCTCTTTGCAGGCAATCAGGGTTCCAAGTCCAGCCCATACAGAGCCTTTAATCAGAGGTTCTTTCTTAATCTGGGGCTGGTGCATCCCTTGAAGTTCCAGACAAAATCATTTGTATGTACTTTTTGTTTTTCTAGTTAGAAAATGCAAAGCTTTCATGAGTTTCTCACAGGGCACCACCATCAAAATGATTAAGAACCCATTAATCCTTACCCGTGAGTCAAGTGAGGGGCAAATCTAACGCTTATTCTCGTCGTGTTTGTTCTGAGGCCCTGGGCCTGCTCAAGCCCACCCATACTCCTTTCTTAGTCAATAGATTCCAGTTGTTCTTAATGCCCATTTACTGGCTTGTCTTTCCCCATACTGATCATCAAAGCTAACCATTAGTTCAATTTTGAGAATATTTAGATATCTTGTTGGTAATAATAATGTCTTGACAGCATCTCACTCTGGCTTCTTCGCAGAAGCAGGCTCTAGGACTGTTAGTCAAGTGTAAACAGCAGTTTTAGAGGTGATCCTAGAAAACATGCGAAGACTAGAGGAAAAATATTCATTTTGGAAGGTCTAAGAAAAATTAATTATCAACAGTTGTGGTAGTTACGGCTTCTATCGCTGTGAAGAGACACCAAGGCCGAGGCAACTCTAATAAAGAGAAACCTTTAATTGAGGTGGCAGTTTACAGTTTCAGAGGTTTAGCACATTATCATCATGACAAGATGCATGGCAGCATGCAGGCAGACAAGGTGCTGGAGAAGGAGCTGCTACGTCTTGAACCACAGGCAGCACGAAGTGGTCTGAGATACTGGGTGTCGCTTGAGCAAATATGAGACCTCAAAGCCCACCTCCACAGTGACACCCTTCCTCCAGCAAAGCCACACCTACTCCAACAAAGTCACACCTCCCGAGAGTTCCACTCCCAGTGGGGTTTATGAGGGTCAGTTACATTCAAACCACTACAATTGACAATGTGGGCAACAGAATCCTAGTACCACTGTGGGGCACCAAGCTCAGAGTTTCCTAATGCTGGTAACAGACTGTTTCTTCACCTTAATCTTTGCTTGGAGAAGCCGGGGCAGAGACAGTAATGACCTAACAGTGGGAGGCTCGGCTGGCTTATACCCAAAGACGTAGATGGGAATCAACCATGTCTGCTACATGAACTTCATGGTGCTTTTGACGATCCAGTTTTTTTTTTAATAGCTCTAAATTACTTTCTTTATGGTCTAGCTCAAGAACTAGAATTTCCCTTTTGGATTCCCTGGAGCACACTTCTCATGATTTCCCAGATGCAAACAATGGTATCTTGCGTGAATTTTTCTGCTTGTTTGCTTTTTGCTTCTGCGTCCTTGTGTATGTTTCTGCTGTAGACCTTGTCAAAATGCAAGGCCATGCTCATATGCTTTCAACTCCAATGAAGGCTCTACACATAGACCTGCCTTCTACTGAAACCTGTTCCCTTGTGTGGTTGCTTCTCAGACCACAATTGTTTCCATGAAGTCAGCTCTACACCAGGGACAGATAATCTCATTTTTGGAAAGCGGATCTTAAGATTAGGGATTGTTTTGATCAATCTCTGAGTCCCAGAAAGAGATCAAATGTTTGGCACACAGTAGGTATTTGAAAAGGATTTCTAAAGATGAAGTTCACAGTACCCAAGAGTATAGTTCTTTAGTAAACCACATAATGCTATTGAAATTGGCTGCTTCATTTGCTTTCTGAAATCTGACTCTGTAGGTGGTTCATCTGAGGGACAGGGCTTTTCTTGCAGTGATCTGCTGTGATTACTTACATCTTCCTTCTCTGGAAGTCATTGTGCTAAGGCTGCCTTAATTTTATCTCACAGAGCAGGATGCTAAGTAACTCAGGAGTCACTGAGTATTAATTCTAGAAATACCCATCTCAAAGTAGTTGGAAGGAACCGATTCACTCTGCTGTATTTTAGTTACGTAAATCTGGATAAGAAAATTTCTTACATATGGTTCTTTGTCACTGTGAGTGGCACTGAAGCCTTATGTCCTTGTTTTCTCACCTCAGTGGAAAATGGCAGTGATTGTAGAAGTGGGCAATACTTCCAACAAGTCTCCTTTTAACCTCTGCTCTCCTCTGCATCTTTCCTTCCCCAATTGTAGACTATACCTAGTGACTTTTTAGATAAAACTACTCTTTTTCTTCTATTCAGTGAAGGAAATGTGTATATTCTGGAGAGATTTTATGTTATTTAATCGAAAGTAAGTTGGTCAAAATAATAATAATGATGATAATATAATAAAATAATAATAATGGCAATGATAATAATAAACTAGTGAAAGAGGTGCATGCAAATGTGCCCCATCTGTTTTCTGGGTACTAGTAAGTTCAGTACAACACTAGGTAGATCTTAAGGTCTTGGTTCATCTTTACTTGTTTTAAAACCTGTTTCAGATACTTCCTTTGATTTAGTTTAGTTTCCATTTTTTGTATTGCTAAGCTTTGGGGGCTACATTTTCAGAGGGAAGCTATAAGGGTTCAATGCTGGTCCAGACCTTTTCTGTAACAAACTGGTAATGGTTGCCCTGAGAGAGATAGCAGAGGGTCTAGGTCAGTTGCTTTGGGATGCCTGTGTCAATAAGCAGAGCACTTGCCAGCATCAATGCAACCAACGTTCTGTGTTACAGAAGGACAGCTATGGCTTGCAGGACACATGAATCCCAGGATGGTTATGAGTGTGGCCAACAAAAAAATTGTAAACCTACTTAAAATATCATAAGATTTTTTGTTTGTATTTTATAATTCAATTGTATTGATGTAAACTTTGCAGATAACAGCCACATCTTAATGTCAAGCAGTTGGATACACTGGGAAGTCAAATTGGGATGGAAAATAAAGCTATTAAAATGAAATCGAAGCCATGAAATATAATGAATTAGATCAGAAAAGTGGGACGTGTGAGCTGCAGGAAACAGGAAGTAGTGAGAGGATGTGGTCACCAGTGGAGGAATCTCCGCGTTCTGCCCTTTAGCTGATCTTGCTTTATGATGTAAAGACAGGTGGTTGCTTTCAAAAGTCCCCAATATTCTAGACTGGAGAGTCAGACAAAATGCCCTTGTTAATAGGCTTTGGTACTCACTCTATAACACTGCTGAGTTCTAGGGAACTTCTTCAGAGCAAGATTGTCCTGCCTATGGAGACTGTAAATGTTTTAGGCAGTCATTCCTTTTATAAATCTCTTCTAACATCTATTTCCAATGCATTTAGATTTTACTTAAAATGAAAAACAAAACAACGGCCCATGGCCCTACTATGCCTATACTTCTTTGTGTTTCATAAGCTTAGGGAATTGCTATGAGATGTCAAATATGAAACAGGTGCGCAGGCACTGGAAGCCAAGGGGAGCAGTCCAAAATTGATTCCAGTACCATGCAAGAGAAAGCACCATCCCAGTTCTACCCCAGATACTGCCTCTATAGGCATTGTGCTTTTGTTGTGGGTTCATCCCTTCCACATATGTGCCCTATTTTAGAGAGCTGCAGGATCCATGGGAGAGCAAATGTTCCCATGCAGGTCAGTGCATAACTCCTGCTTCTCCTCTTGCATCAGTGGCTACATATCTCAGAGTGAGTGCATGCTGTCCCTCTGGCTGGACCACAGTCTGAGGCTACCTTTTTAGCCTACAATTCTTCACTCAAAAAATTGATTATTAAAAATGCAAGCAACCAGCACACATATTTTCTACTAATGTCCTGAACTATTCATCAAAACCAACTCTAAGGTTCTGCTTAATAAAAGGCAGCAATTGAAATGTGAGTAAAATCCAAGACCCTTAACTCAATAAAAGTCTTCTTTTTATAAAGGAAGTGAAATAAATGGAAAATCTGTCCATAGGAAGCTTAGCGTCTAGTGACTCAACGTAAGTTTTCTGAGCACATGTGATGAGGTTCTTTACTAACAGACACAGCTTAGAAATGGTCCTTACATATAGGAGTCCGAGGTCTCAGACAAGAGGAACTCTAGGACACTGTCTTTTAATACAACATGAAGTATTTTACCTCTTAATTCCATGTATTGCCGTGAGGCTTTCTCATCTACCTGGAGTCATTCTTATGATCGGATTAATGATTCCAAGGAACTTGGTTCTTTTGAGGAGTTAGTCTTGATTTTTTTCTGCCCTGTGATAAAAGAATAAGAAAATATGACTCGTGATCCATAGGATGACACCTTCCACTGCAGTTATTCGTGTAGTATTACTGCTGAGATTAGACAATACAAGGATGCACAGTCTGACCACTGAGAACACACAGGGCCCCAGACACAGTCAGGGTAAGAAGCATCAACCACACAGACTTGTCCCTCCTTGCCACTGGTGATGAATAGACACAAATCTGCCAACAACTGGCAGCTTAAGGAGCCAAGAAGGTGATATTTTTATCCTCCTCTTTCAGTGTTTAAGATTGATGAGGATATTGAGGTAGATTTGGTGTGAAGACTTTTAGAAGGATATAAATAGTGCAGAAGGTAGAAAATGAAGGGGAAAGTCTTAAGTTTAGCTTGACTTTGGGGCTGTGAGCCCATGAAGTGCCTGAGAACAATTTTTGAGCAGACATTTGGGTATAAAGGCCTGGAGCATAAGAATGGTTGACCTTAAGAAAATTCACATATTATTATATCATAGTAAATTGTAAGCAGAGACTGCTTATTGGTTTCCAGGTTGCCAGACCCAAATAGAAACTATATTAATCACAACATTGCTTGACCAATGACGTTGGTATATTCCTACCTAGCTGTTTTTATCTTAAATTAACCCATTTCTATCAATCTGTGTATTGCTACCAGGCTGTTGCTTACCTGTATTAAGAAGGCTGCTTATTTGTTTCCTGGCTGATTAGACTCATGAAACAACCACACAAAAACTGTATTAATTAAATCACTGCTTGGCCAATTACTTAAGCATATTGCCAGCTAGCTCTTACATCTAGAATTAACCCATATCCATTATTTTATATTTTCCATGAGGCTCATGGCCTACCAGAAGGTTTCAGCATGACTGTCTCTTGCGGTGGCTCCATGGCTTCTCTCTGTCTCTTTCTTCTTTCTCCCAGCATTCAGTTTAGTTTTCCCCGCCTACCTCTATTCCCTGCACAGGCCAAAAACAGTTTCTTTATTAACCAATGGTATTCAAAGCATGCGAAGGGGAATCCCACACCACTTACTGGACAAGGTTCTGACGCCTTTCTCCTTTGGTAGCTACATAGTATCTCCTTGACTCTGCCTACTCTTTCTCTTTATCTCTGTTTGGATTTCCTGCCTGGCTTTACTCTGCTAAGCCACTGGTTACAATAGCTTTATTCATTAACCAATAATAGCAATGCATATACAGAAGGACATCCTGCATCGGTAAATAATATATTTTTAATGATAACAGATCTGTGACTGAGTTGTACACTACTGCCACCTCTCTGGCATCTAATCTCATCTGTATCTCTGTCTCTCCCACACTTCTGTTCCTTCATGATCAGAGAGACCTGTGCTGTTCAAAAGAGATATGCAGCAAATATCTTCATGTACTCCAAGGTGTGTTTACCCAGGAGTAGAGCTCAGACTCACACAAGAACTAGCCAGTCTGGTCATTTGGAAGATTGTGCTTAGTAAATGTCGACTTTCTGGTGACTGTTCATAGAGATACAAATGCGCAAGGAAACAGAAGTGGAGCCATGAATAAAAGTCACCGGAACACGTGTCTTCTGTGGCCCTCAAAGGCATGCATTGTGCTAATATATTTAGGGTTTGTAAGAGGTCCATGGGCCCTTAGACAGGTGAGGCAACATATCCCTCCAGTTTAGCTTCTCTGTTGAAGACCTCATCCATTGCTGCCTTATATCTAAACAACTAGCCCTTTAGCACAAACATGTATTTACAATTTATTAATATAAATTGAAGTGTTTTTCCTTGGTTTGAGTAAATAAATCTTGGTTCATTGTTTTCATTGCTCTTAATGTGAATTGCTTCTGTCTCCTTTAGAAACACATGACTTTGGAGAAGTATCTCTAGTTGAGTTCTGTTTTCTTGGCTCAAAATAATGTCATCTTCCTCTTATGGTGGCTGTGAGGGTTCAGGGAAACACCCAGTATGAAAGCAGCTAAACTTAAGACTTCCCTTTTTCTCTAGAGCTTTCTAGTAAAAGCTCTAGAAGTTTTCAGTACCATGTGAGCACGTTCCTCCAAGTTTAGGGAGAACTTAGATTTTTTTAATTAATATTTTCTTTGATCATATTTTCCCTTACCCCAATTCTTCTCAGATCCTACCCACACTTTATGTTCTCTCTCTCTCTCCCTCTCTCTCTCCCTCCCTCTCTCTCTCTCTCTCTCTCTCTCTCTCTCTCTCTCTCTCTCTCTCTCTCTCCCAGGAAAACAGTCAACTACTTGTAGTCATGGGACCTGCCCCGTAGTGTGGAGTGTGGTTGGTATACTCAGCGACACTCTTCTGGGAACAACTGATTTTCTTTATCTCAACCAAGTATAAATTACAAAGAGATTCTTGATTAGAGCTAGGAGTCTATGTCTGTTTCCCCTTCTCAGTGCTCATTTTGGACTGGCTTGATCCTGTGCAGGTCCTGTGCATGCTGCTACAGTCTTCAAGAGTTCATGAACACTACAGTCCCGCTGTGTCTTGAAGAGACTGTTTCCTTGGAGTCACTCATCACCCCTGGCTAAAGCACCCTTTCTGCTTCCTTTTTCATGGAGATCCCTCCTTGAGAGGATGTCTCTGAAGGAGACATCCCATTTAGGAGTACTCCAAAGCCTCCCACCATTTGCATATTGTTCGGTTGTGGCTCCCCATTTTAATTTGCACCTACTGTAAGAAGAATTTTCCCTTATGAAGGCTGGGTGAGGCACTGATTTATAGGTACAGCATTAGGAGCCACTGTTACATTTCTTTAGTAAGATAGTGGTAGGTTTCCCTCTAGGCCCATGGCCCAGCCAGTCTCAGATTCTTGGAAACCTTAGAAGTATTGAATGTGGGTTTCATCTCGTGGAGTGGGTCTGAGAAAGGGTGGAGGAAGGAGATGGAGAGTGGATGGTGACCATGCCAGACATTTTACAAATCATTTAAGCTGAGGACTAAGATTTTGTAAACGTGGTGAGAAACAAAAGCCCTGTTATGAACTAGACACAGCTGTCCCTAGGAGAGTTTAGCAACAGTGCACTTTAATACTGTCCTTCCCTCAGAAGTTGATTAAAATATCCCCTCCAGCTAGATATTCTCTACTCTGTGAAAGACCTTCTGGGAAGTACTCTCTTCCATTTCATTTTATTTCACGTTGAGTGATGTTTTGGCACTTCATAAATAACTGTGTTAGGCTTGACAGACTTCTCCCAGCTTGTGTTTATAATTTCCTTACTACAGATGAGGAACTTAGAACTGAGGTAGGTTAGGAAATTCAGGGCATCTCTGTCACTATGTGCTGTGGTGGTGTGACAAGCATCTAGTTGTCTTCACCACCCCAGTGTGACTATCTGCACTGGCACATAACTGGTGTTTCCATATTTACACGAGGTTTTTGAGGTTGGCAATCCAACTTCGTTATCAGCTACATATCTTAGGTAGCAAACTAGCTTTGTTTCAGTTTCTTTATGTATAATATTGTTAATAATGTTAAGGAAACCCAATGACTAGAATTAAGGATATTAACTATTTCTAACCATTTTCTTCCCCTTTAGATTCTATTTATTTCTACCTGCCTTACTTTTCCATTGCCTATGGTGCTGAAGACAATTGGGTTGTCTCAAGTTAAACTTTCTATAATCCAGAGCCAGCCTGTAATCATTCTCTTCATTATTTGAAACTATTGATCAAGATAGTCTATGGCTACTCTTAGGTGATTATAAGGTACAATTCAAATAGCCCATCTATCATTATCTAATGTTCAGTATTTAGATTGTGTCAAGATTTTCAATTAAAATACAAAGAACAGAAATAATTAGCAGAAAATGAAGTAGTACATTCAAGGACAGAGAAGCTGAATGTGTCAATAAACCAGGTACATAAAACACACGACAGTAGTGTTCAGACTTATAAGCTACATGATAAACAGAAGCTAAGCTATAGTTCTGTAGTAATCGACTCAGGACTTGATGACTAACTGCCACTTTTGATTTGATAGCCCCATATCCAGCCCAGGAACAATACATGGAAGTTATGCTTTCCAAACTAGTGACATAAGATGCCTTCTTACGGAGGCTGTATGCTGGGAGAAAGAAGGGCAGAGTCATGGAGATGCCATGGAGCCGCGGGAGACTGATGTGCTGAAACTTTGCTGGAAACCATCGAGGCTGGACCCTGGCGGATGTCACCTCCATGTGTGGCCACGACAGACACTGGAAAAGGAAATTAGCCAGAACTCACTGAGAGGCTGGTAGGCAGAAAGTCATTGCTGGCAGTGATCACAAGAAATGCTTTCCTAAAACGCACTGAGACTGGGACAGGGTACCCAACGTTAGGTTGTCTGTGAGACGCGGTGGAAAGCCACCAACCAGGCTGCTACTGAAACCTGATAAAAACTGGCTCATGAATGTCCACTCTCCAAGGGTTGCGGCCAACCACAGAGTAGGGGTCAGAAAAAAGAAAACAAAAGCATGCAGATCTCAGAAGAGATGGTGTCTCAGCTTTCCATCCTGCGTTCTATTGGCAATTCATAACATAATGCCAGAAGCAAAGGAGATGTCTTTATAAGGTTTTGTTCTACTATCGAGGGGCAATGAAATGTGAATTTGGAGCTGAGATGCAATAACTAATAACTGATGTGTGAAGTAAACTCAGCATTAAATGTAAAAAAAAAAGATGCCTTCTTATGGAACCTGTCTTAAGTTTCTCTACCTGACAAGCTGTGCGCACCTGAAGACTTTTCTGCTTTTACTGTGAAGATGTACGATTTACTGCCCACCCTTTTGTCTCTGATAAGTACAAGTGTTAGCTGACTCTTACTATGAAATCTGAATAAGCAGCAGCTGCTTGTACAATCTGGACAGTGTTCATTTAGTTCTAGAGTTTTTCTGTGGGATGTATCAATGCATAGGTTGCCCTGCCCATCACCTTGGACCAGAACTTTTGAGCAGGTACTGTACATACAGAAGCTTTTATTAAGCCTGACTTCTTTTAACTTGTCTGCTAAATACCTACATTGATGGATATGTCCTGGCTCTGAAATCTGCCCTCTTATGTCATATCTTGGTTATCTTTCTGGGATGAGTTCCTAGGTTTTGCTTTCATTGCAGAATCAGGGTATCTCTTCTTAATTTAGTCTCCTCTTCTCTTCTCTTCTCTTCTCTTCTCTTCTCTTCTCTTCTCTTCTCTTCTCTTCTCTTCTCTTCTCTTCTCTTCTCTCCTCTCCTCTCCTCTCCTCTCCTCTCCTCTCCTCTCCTCTCCTCTCCTCTCTTCTCCTCTCGTCTCTTTTACTCTCCTCTCCTTTCCTCCTACTTTACTCTTTCTCCTCCTTTCTTCTTCTCTCCTTCTCTTCTTTCTTTCCTCTCTCTTTTCTTCCCTCTCTACCACTCTCCACCTCTCCTCTCTTCTCTCCAGTCCTCTCACCCATTCTCCCTGCCTCATAGGTTCTACAGCCTTGTTTGGTAAGCCAGACTCATAGAGTGATAGGTTTATACCTCTCACCAGACCTGAATTCATATAAACAAATTTAGTTCTAGGTAAACAATAAAATGAGTTAAACTTCCTTCACTATCTAGATTTCTTCTAGTCTAAGATAGATGAAGATTTATGTCTAAACATATGGCTTCTTCTAGTTGTAGGCCCACTAATGGTGCTGTGTTGAAAGGCAAGTAACTGTCAGGTTGGGACTCTGAGATCTATCAAGTACAAAAGTATAATTTCTGCCTAACTATCAACAGACTTGGGTTTGTGTAAGTGTTGGAATTTTCATTTCTTTTTTTTTTTTTTTTTTTTTTTTGGTTTTTCGAGACAGGGTTTCTCTGTGGTTTTGGAGCCTGTCCTGGAACTAGCTCTTGTAGACCAGGCTGGTCTCGAACTCACAGAGATCCGCCTGCCTCTGCCTCCCGAGTGCTGGGATTAAAGGCGTGCGCCACCACTGCCCGGCTCTGGAATTTTCATTTCTAAGAAAAAACTTTCTGCATTTTGTCTGTATTCTCACTATTATTCCAAATATTATTTATATTTCTTTTAAAATCTTAATTCTCCAAATAGTATAATTGTATTTTCGAATATTTGCATTGTCATCAACTACTTAACATGATAGTAGAACAGAAGAAAATCATTCACATGAAGGATACTTAAATGAAGGGAAAGGAGTTGAACTACCATATGTTCAGTGGATACAATTTGTTTCTTGTTATGGGTGTGACCCCTGTGACCGCTAATCAAGTGAAAAGTGTTTTCTTTGATTGTTACAAACATTTAATCAGAATCATTATTTGATGGTGGTGCACGCCTTTAATCCAGGCACTCGGGAGGCAGAGGCAGGCGGATCTCTGTGAGTTCGAGACCAGCCTGGTCTACAGAGCTAGTTCCAGGACAGGTTACAAAGCCACAGAGAAACCCTGTCTTGAAAAAAACAGAATCATTATTTTAAACACTCTGTAAGATACTATAAAAACCTCAAAAACTGCTCTGGAAAGGTTGAAGAAACCAATGGAATCCTTCATTTAATTTCAGAATAATTTTCAAGTATCTTAATAACTCTTTGATTATCTTACCCAAAAGAATTTTTTTGTTAGACTTTGTGGTCAAATGCTCTATTACCTTGATGAAAAACATTTATCTCTTCCTGAATTGGAAATTAGAAAACACATAGATTAATAGATTTTATTTTTAATTCTTGACCTTGTCCTTCTACATGAAGGAAGACAAGGCTTATCCATACAAGGAACACACATAGCACAATCACTGTTTTACATTTATCTCCCTACAACACCTATGTAAGCAACCTTTTCATGATTCTTAGATGATTTTATTTGGAAGGTACTTTACCAAGACAAAACAAAACACAAAACCAGCATTCAAATACTGGGACATTCATTCTTGATTCTTGTTTCCAACCAAAATCTGATCATATGTGATAACACATGCCCTAAATCTGGGGAATTACACCTTTAAAAATTATGTTTTTTTAATTCGGTAAGAATTTAATATATTCTTTCCCTTCCTGAGTACCCTCAATTCCCACCAGCTCTCTACTCACCCTACTCCATATTCTTTCTTTTAAAAAAATAAAACAAAACAAACAACCTCAAAGCCATGGAGACCACCTTTTGTTGGCTAAAGACTTCTGAGTGTAGAGTATATCTTGGAGTATGATTGATATCTCCAAAGTCACTACACCAAAAACAAAACTTACTTTCCCTTTTTGAGTAGCATTTACCCATAGCTCTTTGACTAAAAGTGGGACTTCATGCCCACTTCCCTTCCCTCATAATGTTGACTGGCTTGAGTTTATCAATGTCTTATGTAGGCTATCACAGTGTCTGTGGGGTCATGTGATCATCTGCCCTGGTATGTCTGAAAAAGGGTTGTTTCCTTCTTGAATTCATCCTGTATATCTTAATCTTCCACTGCCTCTGTAACATAGATTCCCCAAACCTTGAGGGTAGGGGTGTGGTATGGATATCCCATTTAGTTCTGTAGGTTTTCTGTAGGATGTATCAACACATGGGTTACACTGCCCATCACCTTGGAACATAATCCTGTGAGCCGGTGCTGGACACACAGAATGCCTGACTTCTAACTTGTCTGATAAATGACTACAATGTAACATATGGTTTGGCTCTGACATCTGCCCTCTGGGGTCATGTCTTGTTTTTCTTTCTATGATCAGTTCCTATTTTTTGCTTTCACTGCAATCAAGACATTTCTTCTCAATTAGTCCTCCTCCCCGCCCCACACCCCACATTCAGTTCTTTTAGTACTTTGTGTATTCTAGATACTAACATGAGGATGAACAAACAGGTCATGAAGCCTAGGGGAAAACCTACTACTATTATTTTGTTAAGTGAATATAAATAAAGCAATGCCTAATGACATTGCTTAAACTATAAATCAATGCATTGCTCAACCCTCGCTAGAGAAGTTTCTTCTTGTATTAGATAGTAATTAACCTAACTGATCAACATGCAAAGAATGACTTTGTCTTATAATATAGCTCAGGCTGGCCTTAACATCATCATCTTATTGTTTCTGTAAGAGAATGACATTTATTATCAAGAATATGACGTTGCTTCATGGTAATATGTTACAATCAAGGTGACATTATTTTCCACTAGCAAGTAGAGTCCTTGGCCTCCAAATACAGAGAAGAATTTCTCTTCAAAACATATAAAGGGATGACAGAAAACTTTGTAAGAGAAGGTGGTGTAGGAGGGTCTTCTGTCGGTGTGTTACTTTCATTTGTTAAATAAAGAAGCTGCCTTGGCCTTTTTTTTTTTTTTTGGTTTTTCGAGACAGGGTTTCTCTGTGGCTTTGGAGCCTGTCCTGGAACTAGCTCTGTAGACCAGGCTGGTAGCCTTGGCCTTTTGATAGACCAGCCCTTAGGTGGGTGGAGTAGACAGAACAGGATGCTGGGAGAAAGAAAGCAGAGTCAGGCAGATCCATGGCTTTCCTCTCTGAGAGACGGATGCCGGTTAGACTCATCCCGGTAAGCCACAGTCAAGTGGCGATACAGATTATTAAAAATGGGTTAATTCAATATGTAAAAGCTAGCCAATAAGAGGTTAGAACTAATGGGCCAGACAGTGTTTAAATAAATACAGTTGCTCTGTTATTATTTCTGGGGCTAAGCTAGCCGTGTGGGAGCCGGGTGAGAGGAAAAGCAGGCCTGCCACTCCCTTTACTACAAGAAGGTAGTGGATTGTAAGATATGCTCTGATCTGGATCCCACAGTTTCAGCTCTAGACAGAAGGCATCCTTAGCATTTGTACACAGAGCAAATCATGCTGAGTTCTCCACAGGTAGTTAAAATCTCAGTACTCTCCTTAGCCTTCTTCAGGATCAAGTAAGTAGGTAGTTATATTTTTTGCTGCCACACTAGTCTCAAAAGTTATTTTTTTTCTTTTTCCAAGACAGGGCTTCTCTTCAGCTTTGGAGCCTGTCCTGGAACCAACTTTTGTAGACCAGGTTATCCTTGAACTTACAGAAATCTGCCTGCCTCTGCCTTTCGAGTGCTGGGATTAAAGGCGTGTGCCACCACTGCCTTTATATCTTGTTTGTGTATACTCTTATTACAAGTCATTAGACTGAACTTAGAGACACTGCTAATGTGAATGTGGTTTGTCAAGGACCCCCCTGAAAAACGTTAGTACTGCAGTCATTTTGGAAAGCAAGCTTACATCTCATAGTTGGCTATGTGGTTGATAATTAACAGCCCTGAGATTCTAATCAGGTTCTCTGGGCTGATAATCATATTGCATTATGTCCTTATTGTTGCCCAATAAAGGACATTCTTCATTTTGTGTTTTGCTAAGTATCCTTTGGGCTTAGGAAAATTATTTGATTATATTGATTCTTACATTTTGAGAACTGTGAATATAGAGGTTAGATTTGATTAAAGCATAGAACAAAGGTCAGCCAAGTCTTTGTATAAAGTACCCGAGAGTAAACATTAGAGGCTTTTCAGCCTGTGTAATGTCTGCAGCAACTAAAGGAGTCATAGATAAGAGTAGGCAAATGGCCATGGCAGTGTTCCAATAAAACTTTACTTATAGAAATCGGTGGCTGCTCACTTGACCTATTGGCCATGCTGCTGACCCTGAGTGTTTTTTCCCATAAGAACAAGGACCTCATACTTTAATGGGCAGGCCAAAATGGAGAAGATCCTATAGTAAGTCTGTGCTATGAATAGCTCTCCAGGACGCTGTATTTATATCATGTAATGCTCACTAATAAATGCCTATGCTGCTACAGATAGGAAGGCAGAGTTTCAGAAGCTTGAAATTGACAGCGTAAAGTCATATGGCTTGGACTCCGATGCCCCCTTTCTGCCAGTCACAGAAGCTTTTATCTTGTGTTGTCCGCAGGTTTTCCGCAGCCTCTGTGTCACATTCGCTTCTCGCTGTGGCAAAGCTGATGTAGAACTAATAACATCAGCTAAGAGTTATTGATGTGGATACATGCATTTTAGGCTTCACAAAGAAATACACACATGCACACATACACGCACACACATACACACACACATCCATGACAATTTCCCAAATCTTATATTATCTCCATTTCACAGATAGGGAATGCCACAGTTAAAAAAATAGAAATTGGCAAGTAAGTTCAGGATATGACCATTTCCTAAAGCTTCAATTCCCCAACTGTGACTTTATTTCCTTGACAAAGTTTGTTTAAGTAACACAGGAGAACATTTTTCCCTCCTTGGACTGTTTTTGGGATAGTTGCCCAGTTAATTCTAACCAGCAAAAGTAGCCGAGAGAAGATTAACAGTTTTGGAGGGACTATCAGGTTTAATGGAACTGAATCCTGTTGAAGAAATATGGATTGGTGTCAAGGATACATCCTGAAACTCTTTGACTTTTTCAACGACTTGACTTTCACTCTGAAAGTCACCTGGATTCCTCTTTAAAGAGTCCCTCAGGTGAAAAATGGCTTCTCTTAACATCTGACTTAGATTTCCCATTTTTCTTGGTAGGAGAAGCCAACAATGGCTTTCCCAAAACATTAATTCATATGAGCAATGTCGGAAAACTGTTCACTGAATGCTTCAGCTTTTGTCTTTTGTGGTAGCAGATGAGAGAGTTTTCTACTTTTCCTTGAGGGGAATATCTGAAGGTGGAGAAATTTTACCCATTTTACTCTCTCCCCTCACCCTCATCTGTGGTCTGAGCCTCAAAGTGTTTGTGTCTGTGAGTTCCAGGAAGGATCTCAGGCTGATAAAGCAGGAAAAGTGTGTGAGGACCCCAGACAGAGCCTTCACCCCACTGCAAACTGGTGTGAGGTTAGGGTTTAGGTGGGACTGGGAAAGTGCTGCCTGAGCTCCCAACACTGCCCAGCTGTTGTTGGGCTTCGGCACTACAGAGGGAGAGAGAAAAAGGGCAGGAGGTGGGAGGGAAAGGAAGGGAAACAGACGTGTCTAGGATTCGGTCCAGGCCTGTGCCTTAGATACAAATGCCCAAGGAAAGCAACCTACTCATCTAGCTTTTAAAGATGAACAATTTTCTCCTCTGTCAAGATCCTCACTGAGTAGCCAGTACAAATGACAGCCCTTGAATGTTTGCTGCCCCTAAAGACATTGCCCTTCACAGAATCCATTTCCAGGGAACCCTGATGGCGTCCTGTCTGGGAGACATTGAGTTCTGAGCTTTTTCTTTCTGTACCTTACAGCCCTCAGAACACTTCTGGGTTTCCCATGTACTTGCATTTCTGCTACAGAAGCACCAGAATATTCACCTCAGAGCTGGGTGCTAGCTCTGCTTTTGACACCAAGCACACAGATATGGAGAAGTGATGGTTACTAGGGACTTGGAGGCTGAATCAGAATTTACACCAAGGCTCTTTTTCTGGTTCTAGCCTGCCTGTGTTTGTTCTCTTGTGAAACCAGGGCAGCAGTCTGGGTTTTGGTGGTCAAAGGAGACAGCAAAGGTATCCCTCTTGACTTGAATATACCTTATTTTAGTGTTTTTTTTTTCTGCAGGCTGCAGATCATTCTGAATTACTATATGAAACATTAAGGACAATTGACACCCTCCTCACTTTGAGGTAATTATTTCTGGCTAAATAGAGCCCTAATACACAGACAATATTAAAAGTGAAAGTGGAGAATTTTCTATGGCTTCATGCTGGTGTTAAGCCTTGCCCATGTGGGAGATATCATGACTATTTATGGTAAGAAAACTCAAGTTACTTAGATTTTAAAGAAAATTCCAAGAAGATTATATAAAAAATTCTGAGGAATTTTTATACAAGAGAAGCCCAGGTATTGTGGAAGGGTTGCCGTAGGATAGGAGAGCAGCTGGAAGCCTTATGCCACAACACACAGCTAGTTGGAAGTGTCATGAAGGCAGCATGTCCAGAGTGACAAGCTGAACCTCAGAGGTAAGGACACTCTTGAGAAGAAGCCACCTTTGACTTTTCCTGCATCTATAAAGACATGCTCAGTACTTAGTCCATGCTCCCCTAAGCATTTGATGAGTGAGGGCAAGGATGCCTGAAGAGGTGAGAGAAAGAATTAAGAATAAATAAATTTTGCTTTTCCCTATCACATCTTCCAAATTTCTTTCTTGTACCCAAGAATTCACTGCTAAACAAGCTTCTGGCATCTGTCACTGTTTCAGTTCTTTTCTGCCAGGGAACGCAAATGAAGGGATTGTTGAATTCCCTTCTGAAATCTTATCTCTATCTGTCTGTTCATCTGCCTACCTGTCTCTGTCAACATTTCTGTTTATCTATTGACCTGAACTAGCTGTCTCTCTGTTTATCTAATCTATCTTCCTTACCAATCTGCAATCTAGTTTGTGTGTATGTGTGTTTGTGTGTGTGTGATTTGTGTGTGTGAGAGAGAGACAGATAGAGAGTCAGGCAGAGACAGAGAGATACAGAGACAGAGAGAAAGAGGGTGGAGAGAGCTTCAGAGAGAGCAAGAGAAACCTTCACAGATAGGCAGAAATAGAAAAATTACACCCAACTAGTAGATTTCATCATCTCTAAAGAACTATTTCCAGAATCTTATAGTGAAATAAAGAATGTGCAGATGTTCTTTTTGTGCCTAATATTTAAACAGCTTTGTCTGGTAATTTTAACAACGTTCCAATTCCTGAGCTTTCATATGCTACATCAGCCCCATTAGAAGCTATACACACCCTTTTGAACTTTCTCATAACTAAGTAATCATGCCTTGATTGATGGAAAATTAAGCACACCTTGATTGATTGTGTAATTTTGAATTAATTACATTACTTTACACTTGTGTTATTGAGAAGGTGCTTATTGACACTCTAATTGGTGTATCACAACTTTATGATACCTGTGGAAGCTTTGATGCCCTAACACCGTGTCTCCCAAGGTTCAGTTCACTCATTCGGCAAATATTTATGCAAGTATTAATGTGCAGAAGGTGTCTGGGGTGTCAGTATGATTATGTAGGGAATGCATAGTGTTTGGTGCTCTATCTGAATGTGGGATAAAGGGACCCAGAGAAGCATGAAGGTAAATGAGAAGAAAACTCTCCCTTTCTGTGGCCATCATCTTGTGACTCAGTCCCACTAAGAAAAGATAATACTTTGAGGGAATTTAATGAGTTCATGGCAGGGGACCCTATCTCCCCAGCCCTAGCAACATCAAAGGGCAAAGGTGTGTCTGGAGGCTGAGGTCACTGGTGAAAGTGGGTCATGAAAGGCCAATGAAATGGGAGCTGGAGCCACAGGAGTGAGGCAGCTTTTGAGCAGAAATAGAATGAGAGAGAGAGCAAGGGAAAGAGGGAGGGAGAGAAGGAGAAAGGAAGGAAGGGAGGGAGGGAGGGAGGGAAGGAGAGAGAGAGAGAGAGAGAGAGAGAGAGAGAGAGAGAGAGAGAGAGAGAGAGAGAAGGAAGAGAGCATTGTAAAGAAATCACATATGAAGCCTATTGAAGGTGCTGTGTGTGTCCAGTTTGCATGTCAGGAGCAGGACAGGAGTGAGTTGGCAAGATAACTTGTCTTCAAGAAAAGGAAAAGTTAAATTTCTTCTGTAAGGTGGACCACAGGCAGGTACTTAGAGTGTGAAGGAGAGAAAGTGGTACGGTAGAGAAAGGGTGAGCTTCCTTTGATACTGGGCTGAGGTGAAACTCCATTTGGTTAGAGAGTGAAATGCAACCACAGTCAGAAGTACTTATAGTCATTTATCCATGCATGGATTAATTCAATGTATTTAGTATTAAAACCAAGCTCTGAGATATGGACCAGGTACAGAGTTGGGGAATGATGCTAGTGATACTAATAGCAGAAACAGATTTGCTTACTCCTGGGTCTTGAATTTTATAGGGCCATGAATGAGAGAGATGCTTCCTTTTTAAACCATCACAAAAGTTAGTAAGCACTGACTACAATGAGGGCATTGATGGAGGAGTGGAGAGGCTATCATGATGTACTGCAAAGAGGCACTAAAATGGCCTGGAGGTCAACAAGTCACTTGCCAGGTATTATAGCAGTAGGGCTGAGAAATGGGAAATAATGGAGAATCACGTTTCAGGATGAGAAAAAACAAATGCAGGCTCAGGATGAGAGGGGCTTCCCAGCGGGACAGGATGTGGTAGAAAGGGAAATAGTTCAGTGGAGTTTTTCAAACAGTTTAATCGACTGTAGTTGAGGGGACTCATATATCACACCTCTCAGAAACCTTCCAACCCTAAAATTATATGATTTACAGCATTTAATTGCTTGCTGACGTTGGGCTCAATCCAACAAGAGGCGCTTTGTGACATAAAAGAACAGTGTGAGAGAAGGTGCTTTGGTGGTTAGAACATGGCAAGCTGAGTAACCATACATGACAGCATGTGATTAAGTTCTACAATGAGGGGTTCACATGATCAGAGAATTGGAGGCCAGGGGAAAAAAGAGAATGGGATGGGGCTTCCTGTTGTCATAGCTCCTGACTATGGAGTGACAGTGGATCTGACTGAAAAGGAACATTCTTGGCAATCAGTGGGTAATCCATATATCAGCTGTCATTGTGCAACTCTTAGGAAGGAGCAAGGACACTGGGAATATTGTCTCTGCTTTGTCCCAGGTGCTTCATGTGTATTGTCACCGTCTGCAGATGGATTATGAAATAGTATTATTACTTCAATTGTACACACAAAAATCTGAATATCCATGGTTACACAGGTAGTCAAAGGCAGACCTGGGCTTAGAATCTGACTCTAAGCTCCTGCCATTGTCCATGGCTACTTAAAAAAAAAAACACACATGTGTGTGTGTGCTTTGCTCTCTATACCAGGTTATCTTTTCTTAGTATGTATCTTTCTTTGATAAAGGCAAGAGATAAAAGAAAAGATAAGGAAAGGAAAATAACTTTAAAAATGATATTATTCATACTAAGCAATATGCTTGTGTATTAATTACATAGAACACTTTACGTAAGACTCACTGTAAATTGAATGATACAATGATTCTATTTTATAGATTAAAAATGCATTAAGTATTGTATCTTAAGATATATGTATCAATGAGGGCAACAGAGTTGAATTACATTACAAGTGAGTTTATAACACAGTCCACTGTTGAGAAATATTTGATTACACCTTGTAAAGATATGTCACCGTGATTGGTTTAATAAGTTAAACAGCCAATAGCTAGACAGAGAGAGCTCTGGGAAGAAGAAAGGGGTTTTCACTAGAATGATACAGGAAACAGGACATGCAAGAGGAGACGTAAACGTCATGATCCATATGACAGCACATAGATTAATAGAACTCAGTTAATTTAACTCATAAGAGCTATTTAGAAACAAGCTTGAACTAAGGTTGAGCTCTTATAATTAATAAGAAGTGCCTGTTTAGTTATTTGTGAGCTGACTGATGGACTAGAGAAAGACTTATTACATATGGTACCCAATGTGGGCCACACATACCCAAACATAGGACTGGAGAAACCTAAGAAAAGTTCTGGACAGAGAGCCAGATATGAATTCCTAGTTGTGCAATCTTCCAGGCATGCCATTGCTCAGCCATGTATAGAAATGCATTTCCTGGCCACTTTTTGCAGGCTGGAAACAGCTGCCAGCACCATGCACTGGTGTCATACACTAAGCTAAGCCTTGGGAAGCTGACATGACAGTTCTAAAATCTGTCTCATGTGGTCAGAGAATGCTGCAGGTACTTAGTAAAGCTAGGTCCAGACACAAAACCTATAAAAATGTACAATATATTGAAAAATATGCTTAGATGCTAAAGAAAGAAAAGTAAATGGGTATAGAAAATCATAAAAATAATTTTAAAACAATAAAGTATTAAGAGAGAATAAAATAATATAAAAATAAGTCATGTAAAGATGAGACATATAAATGTGTCTAGATCCTACATGGTACTTTGATGACTTTGAATTTTTTAAATGCTAATGTACAAAAACAATACATCCTTAGAGATATTGGATGATGGACAGGAAACTGCTAAATTAAACCAGCCTATACATTTTTAAAACATCTTAACTTCAAACTGGAAATCAAAAAAATATGTTGCATTGGGGGAGAGGTTATGCTTTTGTTTCCACAGGAAATTTATGAATTGGGGGAGAACTCTTGAACATCTTGGCTACAGACATGAGGGAAAAAGCCAAGAAAGGCTGTAGGACAGATGATGTATATGCTGATCTTTCAATGTGGGAAGAGTTCTGAGACTGGATGAGGCATGATAAATCTTGTTGGCTACAGAGTCCTCATGACTCACTTTATTACAGTTTGTTTACAGTCCAAACATACTTAGAAAGTTATTAGATGCCTTTTACCTGTTCAAACATAGAACAGAAACTATTTTTTAGATGACTTGTATACAATGCACATTCCATACTTCTGTTAATGCAGATATGCATGTAACCTTTAGAAGTTTGTGTGTTTTCATAAAAAGGACCAGATACAATAAGTAGTCTAAGTGATCCAGTCTCTTGGAATACCTCTGTTGCAATTTCTTGAAAATTTTGCATCCAGAACAGCTTCAAAGTTGCTAATTGAGATGGTCTAACCTCACAGACTAGCCAACAAACTTCATATAAGATCTAAACTTTCCCATCATACAGAGACTAAACAAAAAGCAGTATAAATAACTTTCCTAGAACTTTACCATTATCACAATTTTCTCAGGCTCCCCTAAAGACATTGGTGCCCCCAACAACAGAAACCAATCTAGAGAACTTGATGCTCACATTCTTAAGAGGTAGAATGTGTG
Source organism: Microtus pennsylvanicus (assembly GCF_037038515.1). Classification (NCBI taxonomy): domain Eukaryota; kingdom Metazoa; phylum Chordata; class Mammalia; order Rodentia; family Cricetidae; genus Microtus; species Microtus pennsylvanicus. The sequence goes on along the minus strand of NC_134591.1, from coordinate 33,804,742 downwards.
ATTTTGGTCATTTGGTGGGTCATGCATGTTTGCCATAGTTTAGGGGGGATGTGTACAAGTTGTTTTTGGTCATGGTCAGGAAAAAAGATGACCAAAGGCAATTAGATTCAGGGATCTCTTTCTGAAGGAAAAAAGGGGAAGACATAGTATAGAAATGATGGGATAAGGGTAGATTGTTGAGTCTACTTTTGAATAATCATTACTCTCAATTTTATATTGGTATGAATTTTGTATATTGATATAAATTTAAGGTTATTATTGTTATACTATATGTTTCTACTCTTGTTTAAGATATCGTACCTATGCATTTAACAGAATAAAGATCTAGTCCTTGAAAGTTATTTAGGATAATAAAGAATTACAGATTAGTAGTTAGTTATCTATAAAGATCAAACTTGTAGTCATGTTAGGTATGTTTTCAAAATAATGTTGAGATATATTTTAGATAGATAGTTATTCTTCAAACACTTCAAAGATCTGCAGAATATGGCATTTGAAATGTTTTAATAACATAAGACTTTTCATGACACTGAGACACATCTACTCCTAGCAGCACCAATCTACTTCAAAAAAGAATGAAGGACATTGGAGAACCTCCACATGGAGTTTTCTTTTATTGTGGCAAAGTTAGCCACTGGGAAAAAAAACTGTCTTAATTGTTGACAGTATACTGTCAAAACTGTACAAGTAGGACACAAATGAAAATGACTGTCAAACTTTGCCAAGACAAGGTAGTATAGTTTTTCAAAACCCTTACTCTACAGAAAATTTTGTCATATATTCTAGGCCTGAAGGTCAAAGATGGATGTCCGTACATTTCAGAGGAACCTTAGGTCCAGGCAGTCAGATGTTTCTGTCATCTCAAGAGTTTTAAAAGTGTTTGCTCTATACTTCCTGATTACTCAGCTAATATTGTACCCTTCTTGGGTCTCTGATGGAGCTGAAGATGAATAGTTATAATTACAGTTTTCCCTGTTACCAAATTCAGAAAAAAATCTCACAAAAGAGGTATAAATGTATAGGTTGAGAGACATAAAATCTTCAATTGCTTCTAAGAAAAAATTTTGAGGTCTAAAAAGATAGTTTTGAGTTGGTAATTCAAGTTATGATAAAAAATGTTTAGGTATGAAACTTTGAACTCATTTAGATAAGATAGATTATTTTTTCCAAATTTGCCAAATACAAATAGACTGGATATTGTAAATGTAATTCTTACCTGATAATTATTCTGATTGTATATTTTTACTATGTAAAAATTAAAACCTTTTCTTCTTTATTTTGACAAAAGGGGAAATGTTGTAAGATACTTGATTATACTGTGTAAAGATATGTCACTGTGATTGGTTTAATAAAAAGCAAAACAGCCAAAATCTAGACAGGAGGTATTGATAGGACTTCCAGACAAATAGAGCTCTGTGTAGTTGGAGTTGTGGGCTGCGTTCCTGCTGCCTGTCTCCTGGCCACCTGGCTAGCTTATGCCCCAAAATAACACGGAAACTGTATTCATTTAAACACTGCCTGGCCCATTAGTTCTAGTCTCTTATTGGCTAATTCTCACATCTTGATTAACCCATTCTAATAATCTGTGTAGCACCATGATGTGGTGGCTTACCACGAAAGATTCAGCACGTCTGACCTGGCGGCTGGCTCCATCACATCTGACGAACTATGCTTTCTTTCTCCCAGCATTCTGTTCTGTCTACTCCACCTATCTAAATCCTGCCCTATCAAAAAGCCAAGGCAGTTTCGTTATTAACCAATCAAATTAACACATAGACAGAAGACCCTCCCACATCCATGCACCCCAGAGCTGCTCTCAGCAAGCCACCGCTCAGCTGCCGCTACCATCGCAGAAAAAAAAGCTGTGTTGTTTTAAAATGCTGGTTTTATGGCTAATGCCCTAGTGTCTATATTAACAAACACCTTATAAATACAGTTTTTAGTATTAATCTACTTATCTATATAATCATTCTCCAGTGGAATTTAAAAGCAACAATTTAATGCACTCTTATATACAAAGTGTATAAATAATACAGACTATAAATGTAGAAGAGCAGCTATACATAAAAGCACATGAGAGCACACACATGCATTCACACTCATGAAATTATATGAAAGAAGGGCTGAATGAACAGACAGGTATACCAAGTTCACAGATAGAAGACCCATTTTAAGATAAATGGAAGCTATCCTCTACATTAGTCTTTAAATCACATATAACAGTGATACTATGCCAAGTGATATTTTTAATAATCCTTATGGAAAAGCAAATGAGAATAACCAGAATCATTGATAGAAAAAGTAGTATTTTTTAGTAAATATTAAAATATATTCTGTATCTTTAGTAAATAGTAAAATATTGACTGAAAAGTGAAGCTGAAGTAACAGAGTCACATGTATGGAAGTTGGTACTTCATGTAAACTGGTTAGTTCACACTACTGTACATGTGTGTGAACCGAGGAATTTGGTGACAGACATTTATTATAGCAATTGTCAGGTATCCATTTGGAAAATAATTTTAGTTTCTTGTTCATATTCTACCTCATAATAAATTAAAAGTGATGTCATAGGGCAAGCGAGGTAACTCATCTCGTAAAAAATTCTGCAGCCAAGCCTGGTGACCTGAGTTTAAGTCATAGGACTTGCTTGGTGGGAGGTGAGAACTGACCCTTGTAAGTTGTTCTGATTTCCACAGGAACACTGTTGCATCCACCCTTCCAAAACTAGTATAACTACAAAACAAAACGAAAAAGTAGCACAAAATGTCTTAGATTTATTATCTATCCATCAGAAAATTTTTTAAAACTAGTTTTAAAAAGTACCAAACCAGAAAAGGAAAAAATATAAAATATTATGAACAGAGTAAAAAGACAAATGATCTTAGACACAAAAATGCAACTTACTACAAACAAAACCCACTATGTCTAATATGTAGATAGTGCCTTCAAACCAGCATGGAAAAGATCATCCACACACTGGAAAAATTAGCCAAATACAGACACCAACAGTTAAGAGAAAGTAAAATTTCCAAACTAGAGACTCACAACCCTTAAAGCTTCTTGACTACATACCAGGAGAACTAACAATTATAGTTATTCTCATGTATTGTTCTCACCTATCAAGTTGGTAAATATTTAAATGTTTGATGAGCTGTAATGCTGCTAAGACCGTGAAAACATGGCTATGCTGCAGGGACAAGGTATATTAGTCCAATCAAATAAACAATAGTGAATAAAATTGTGACTATATCTGCTTTGATCTTACGATTTCTTTTCTAGAAATTATATTCCATCTGTATTTACCTGTGTGTCAAATGACCTTTGCAATACTATTCTTCTAAGAAAATGGTTGGAAATAACTGACCAGTTGTCTTAGAGTTTTTATTACTGCAATAATGACCAAAAAGAAAGTTGAGGAGGAAAAGGTTTATTAGGCTTACACTTCAATGTTGCTGTTCATCACTGAAGGAAGTTGGGACAGGAACCCAGGCAGGGAAGAAACCTGGAGGCAGGAGTTGATGGAGAGGCCATGGAGGGGATCTGCTTACTGACTTGTTTCCCACGACTTATTCATCCCACCTTTTGATAGAGCCAGTACCAGCGTCCCAGGGATTGTACTACCAACCATAGTCTGGGTCATCCCCCACTGATCACTAATTGAGAAAATGCCTACAGCTGGATCTCATGGAGGCATTTCCTCAACAGAGGCACCTTCCTCTCTATTGACTGTACCTGTGTCAAGTTGACATACAAATCAGCCAGTGCACCATTCATCAGCTAGGGCCGAGTTGTATGGAACCCTGCTGTGGAAGTTCCTTGGGTCCTGCTGCAGAAAGATCTTGAAGTTTCATTGTGAACTCAAAACTCAAGGTAGATATAAAAATGGTGTGCGTGTATGTGTGCATGTGTCTGTGTGAAAGAAGGAAAATTGAATGATAGACACTTAAGTTGTTTCTACAGTCATTGCGAGATCTGTGAAAAGATGCTTTGGAATAATATCTATGGATGTTTTTATTGTTTTGTATTTCCTTTTAAAGAGGCATATCCTGAGTGGCCAGGGGCTTTGAAGAGAAGGATGGTTTTGCATTCAATTAAGTTTTCAAAGTTTAAACTGCAGATAACACATAAATTGTTTTAATAACCGATTACCTAAAAATTCATTAATGAGGAGCCCCTCAAATCTATTTCATTTTTAGTGCGAGGGTTGGGAGGTGGTTTCAGAGGTTCATCAACTCTTCCTGCTTCGTGGTGACCTTTGTAACCTGACTGTGGAATTCTGTTACCACGGTGACAGGAAATCAACATTAAAAATCAGAGCTAGTATGTATAGACATCTATAAAAGTCGGAACTCATGGTGATTATCTTGGCAAATGTTAGCTATTCATTTTTGTATGTTGTAAGAGAGAAAATTGAGCCGACAGATAGAAATAGCCAATGAGACCGAAGATCTAATTTCATCGGAGCTTATCAATGGCCAGGCAGTGGATGGTGTTCCACGAGCAGGTGGTGATGGATTTGTTTGGTCTGTGGCACAGTCAGTGATTAATCAAGGTAATATCATTGGTGGAGACCTATGGCGAGGAAGGCAATGGACAACAAAATGTGGTTGCTTGTCTTGTTGGGGCCTGGGCCTCTTCACCTCTTGAGAGACGGCTACTCAGTCAGCAGAATTTAGTTCTAAATCACACCTAGGCATGAGCTGTAGGAGGGTGAGTGCAGAGAATCCAGAGTCTGAGACCACGTTTAGATTCAGAGCGCACACACATTGAGCAGCTTGGGAGTGAGCGGGCATTCTCTCTGCCGCTGGTCCTATGATGCAGCCCTGGAGTGGATGCTCTTTACCTACATGCGGACTTGTCATGGAGCTCCAAGGATCCGAAGCATATTGGGAGCCCACAAGACTGTAGATGTGTGCAGTAGAGTGCACAGCGATCCCTTAATTGTTCTCTGCCTCTGTGAAAATGGTAGTGGATTTGTGGCTGGTGAGGACAGTGTTAAATTTACAAAGCAGCCCAAGGAGAGACTCGCCTGTCATAAGGGAGCCCAGGACTGATGGTAGGCACTTAACAGCATGTTCCAATTACAGCATTTAAATCTAATTGCATAGTCTGTTAATCTCTGTCAGTGCGGCATCATTTAATATCATCACGGCAGCCTCTAATATCATGAGCAATGTGAGCCGAGCTGAGACTGTTGGAAAAGTTCAGGCCCAGGTCTTCATATCCCCTTTAATTCTCCCTGTCAATTACGCTTCAGTTGAGAGTTCAAACAAAGGTCTTCAGATCCGGATCTGAGCTACCTTTGAAGGGAGGCCTCCTGTAAATACACAGATTATATCAGAGCGCCCAATATCTTGCTCTGGGTATTTGTGACAGGTTAGTTTGACTCGTCCCTTGGGTCTCACAGACTACAGGCTTATTTCAAGCAGATACTGCAAATGCAATCTGTTCCACAGTTTATAGCTCTGGAAATAATGTGGTATTATTTGCACATGTGTTTTTCCCCTTTATATTTCCTCTGGCTCACGAAAGGTTGATGGGGAAAAGATCAGGGCCTCAGTGAGCCCCTTTCCTCGTCTATACTTGAAAAAGAAATGTTGTCATTTTATTTTCCTGAAGTTCTGGGGATCAAAACCACAGCCTTGTAAACACCGGGCGAGTGCTGTACCACTCAGTGAAAAGTGAGAGTCGATCTCACACAGGAGATCTGGTCACAGACTGAAGTATTAAAACATAATTCTTAAAGAAGAAAGGTGTCTATTGGTGTTCAGGGAGCAGGAAAGGGAGGGGAGCGAGACAGTGTGAAGGGGTGAGTAGGGTTGACATTCACAGCGTGCTGTGGAAAAAGGTCATGGTGAAAGCCGGGATTTTTATACAGCTATTTGCTACAAAGTCACTCTCAAATAGAAAAAAAATGAAATTTAGACTTTCTCAAAACTATTTAAATACTTAGTCAGAGTCCGCGAGGAACCGTCTCACTCATGTCCTGTTTAATCACCTTCTGTGAGAGGACGGGCAGGTTATTTACTCTCTCTGGCGAAGGTTAATATAAAAACTTTTGTCATAATGTAATGGCCTGACCCAAAAGTCGTTATAGCAAAGCTTAGCACTTCTCTTGCCACATGGCTGCTTCTCAAAGCACTGGAGCCACTGGCATGGAATACAAGCTCTGGAACTGTGAACCCAAGTTCATCTTTGCACCTCCCAGGGGCTGTTAGCTCAGGCATTTGCTACAGTGACAGAGAGGGAATAACTGTAGGCTGCTTACTGGAAAAAAGTGGGGTTTGTGATTTCTCCCAGTGCCGAAGGGTCCCAGATGGAATCTAGGGGTGATAGAGACAGATTATTTCACTATGTAGACAGCGTAGGGCAAACCTCTGTGCGGTGGGATGTAAGTAGATGGGATAAGTAGTGTCCAGCAACCCACTACACAGGAATCTTGCCTCTTTTCCCCTTCATTCCCGCGAGGGAGATATGTGAAGTTTTTGGCCAATGGTCCCCCATGGACAATAGAGCCAGCCATGGGGACCTCTAGGATCCTAGAAAAGCTTTCTGACCCATTTCAAGCCCAACTTCAGCTCCTATTTGTGTCATCATGGGTATCTGTATCCCATGAACTGTAGAATAACTGAAATGTTATGCAGATATGTAAAACAATACTCATTCATTCATTCTGACTTGCAGCTTTTGCTTCTTGTTATAGACGATTGTTTCCATGTTTGTGCGTTTAGATCTTGGAGCTGACCTTCCAGCGCTGAATGGACTAAGAAGTGTGGAAATGTCGGGTGGGAACATACATTTGGTTCAGTTCAGAGAGAGCAAACCAAGAATGGGGTTGAAGGGATGGTTTTGCTTTTTGCTGACCCCTTGTCGGAAACATATTCTAGAACTTTTGTGTTCTGATTTCCTTATGAATGAGAACAAAAAAATTAATAAGAACTCCTGTGTTGCTTCTGTGGGATTGTTCTTTATTCTTAAAACCAGAGACAGTAACAACAAGCTGTTCCTGCCACTCTCCAGGGCCTATGGCCTTCCTAGCCATGGTATTGTCAAATTGCCTTTTAAATATTTGTGTTTACGCTTATAGATTAGTCTTGCTCTCAACACTCATCATAGAAGTATCTTTTCCCATTGCTTCATAACTGTTCAAAATGCTGGGAATAAGTGAATTTAAATGTTCCATCAAACATGGAGCATTTCAATCACTATTCTACCTTTACAAGCCTCAAGAATTATGGCAGAAATGAGGCCCAAAGCATGAATGAGCTGGAGGTGTGCTGTGAGATGCTGTTTTCTGGACATGACCTGCAACTCCTAGCATCTCTGGTTACCTGCACACGGCCTGTACAGGGTCAGGCCGGTTCAAAATTCCACCATGGACAGAGAAGTGGATACTGAGGCTGTACTCTTAGCTGGGGAGTTACTGGCAGTTGATGGCTGTTGCAGGAAGGGAGAGACATTTTTCTTTGAAGAGGTAGCAACTGGTAGATTATACATTGCCCCTGTGCATGGCACAGATGCACAGTACTAATTAAACTTAGTGGTTTATGATTTTATATACAATAGGATATGGAGTTTGGAGGGAGATATGTTTGTGGGCTTTGAGGGAGTTGGAGGAAGATAGTAGAATTTAGATATTATAAAATGTATTGAATATATATATACGACATTTTCAAAGAATAAAGAAATGTTATCTTTCTTTTAAAAATGAGATAAAATTGTCGTAGGGTTCCTATTACTGCAGAGGTGAGACTTGACCTACAAAATCATTGCAGGTGTCAAGACAGGGCTCAAAGACATTCAGTAATAGGTGCTTTAAATGACTTAAGGAGGTTGCTCAATAATTGTGTGACTTTCAAAGGCATCATAAAGTGTGTGGGGGGCAGTTAGAATCAGGAAACAGATTAGTGTTTATCTAGCAAATCCAATGCTCCTTGTCGAAGTGACTAATAGAAGATTTGATAATAATATCAGTGTTGTTGAAGTTCATGTTCCAGAACCTTCTTGGAAGTCACTGTGTCCTAGTTAAATACTTTCTGGAAGGTAAGACTTTTTTGGAGATCAAGAAAGAACCTGAATGGCCATTTTTCTTACCTTAACTAGACTAGAGGAACCCTGCAGGGCTTGGTAATATAAATATGTTTTCATATTTTGAGCAGCCTTGATTACTGTTTCAGTGATGATTCCTGTCTACTCCCTGCTAGTGACAAGCAGTAAAAACCATTTATAACAGAAAGAGCTAAAAATATTTTTTTTTGGCAGTGGGCTATATTTGAACCAATACTTGTTAATTTAACCCAACTGAGAGTTAATCATAGAGAAAGAAATGACTCCACAGACGAAGGCAGCCTAGAGGAAGCAGGTCTGAGATGAGGAAAGACAAAGAAGAGTGGCAAAGAAGTCAGGCTTCCTTTTCTTTCGTTAAATCAGCTTGCCCTTGAATTTTACTTTGGAACCTACTGTGTGATGTCAAGAAAATGAATCAGCCAATTGATAATATCAGTGTCCCCATTCTAAAAGGATCTGATCCTTATTGTGACATATGCTTATAAATGGTTATTATAGGTTCTGTGTATGCGCATAAATATGCTACAGGGAAGTCAGTTGTGTGGGGGCAATTCCTATCTGGGAAGGATGTAGGCTATTGCTTTGTCTTCTTAGGTTGTCAATGAACAGCCTTAGTTCAGGAAGGTTTGCAGAGTACGGTTCCAAAGCTACTTTCTGACAACTGTCCTCCATTGTGTGGTGGCAAAGAGTAGGAAGCACTTTGGGGAGGGAGTTTTCATGGAGAGTGTTATTTTGCTGTCTTTTCCTTCTGGGGCTCCTGCCAGAAGGGAAAACCAGTCACTTATTCTTCAGATTGATGTCTATTACATTTAAAACATATCTATTGCACCACAGAATTTAGAGACAGAGTGTACAAAACCATGGAAAAGTGCAAAGACTATTCTATTTGTTATTCTAAGTTCTCAAGAAATGGTGGAAAATCCTGTCTTCTGGGAGGTAGCTAAGAAGTGGAGGTCACTAGAGGCTGATGCTAATACCAGAAGATACAGACTGGATTAAGACTAAAGATGTTCCCTAGTGTTTTGGGGGTCACCTATAAAGGGACAGAGTCATGCCATGGAAACAATTATTTCCAACTAACTTTATTACAATGCTAGGCAATGGGAGTGGCATGGTAAAGGTTTTTCAGCAGCTAGTGTACTCCTTACCTTCTCCTGGGACAGAAATTGCTCCCCCACTCACTCTACCCCTTTGTTAGACAAGTCACGAAGGGGAGAGAAACAGCATATGGCTGTAAAACGAACCATCAAAGCCCAGCCTCTTCCCCTCTTGTGTTAGTGGTCCTTATAACTGCCCAGCAGTGGGAACGGGATTGAGAGGGTTGAATCCCAATGATGGATTGAGAAGTTTTACCTGAAATGAATTTGAGACCAGAATATTTGGATTCAACCACATTTTGTTGAATGTGTCTGATACTGTTGAATGGCTACCTAGTTAAGATATCAGAGAAACACTCTCCATCCTGTGCCCCATCATTCCTCCACCAGGACATGATCATGGCCCTGATACTTGAAGCAACTGATAGCATCAGGAGAAGTCAAACTATCTTTGGCAGGTAGTGTAGCTCAGACACAGAACTTCTGTGCATGTGTGAAGATCTGGCTCTGAGCTCTAGCATATACAACAAAAACAGCCTCACTCAGAGTCCCCTTGAGCAGGTGAGTAGGTATTTGGAAAGTACTCATAATTTCATGACTGTTATTGTCTGCCCTTGGATATTTAAATGGTCATCTAGAGTTTGTCAAAAGCATTGATATACGCTAGGGATATGGAAAGGAGACAGTATATCTTCATGGGTAAGCATCTCACCATAGTTAGCAAGGGCAAGGAGATAAGTACGGGAGAGAGCTAAGAAGGGGCTTTGGGCATAAGAGCTCAAAGTGAGGAACTAAGCCAGTGGGGTGTGTGTAGGTAACGTGGAAATATTGAATAATAGCTTCCTTCTTTGTGGTGTAAATATTCCTACCATAGCTAGCAATCAGATATTACCAAATGAAGATTTGGGGTGGAGGATGGCTACTATAAGCTCTATTGAGTTATATCGAGTTTCTTCCAGCTCTCAAGTATATATGTGTGTTTGTGTGTGCACGTATGTGTCTCATCCATGCATGTACACATGAACAAATGTATGCACACATGCACCTCTGACGGAATCAGAAGAATCTTCTTTGGAGAAGGAAGCCTCAGTCTGAGTCTCAAGAGATGGATAAGAATTAACCAGGCCCCAAACTGGGAGAGGTACTTCCAGGTAGTGCAGGAGGAGGACTCAGGAGGGAGAGGGAAGAAAGGCCACACTGATAGTTTGAAGATAGAGGAAGGGACAATGAGCCAAGAAAAGTTGGCAGGCTCTAAAGTCTGGAAAGTGAAGAAAACAGATTCTCTCCTTGAGGGTTTTGAAGGAACACCTTGATTTTAGTTCAGTGAAACTAATATCGGACTTGTAACTCCCAGACAGCTGGTTAACAAGTTCATGGTGTGTCGGCCCACCATGTGTTTGAGCCATATCTAAGACTTGGTGCAGCCATCGTGGCAAACTGGTAAGGGCCATTAAAGGAAGCAGTGCGCTTAGTAACAAGAGCCTGGATTGTGGGCCCCAGTACCTCACTTGGAGTCATGGCCTGTCTCTGTGCAGCCTTGTCATCGTAGGCAAGTCACTGCTTCACCACCACTTAAATAGCAATGAAATTTTTCTTCCTTCCCGGGTTATGTGGGAACCTGTGAATGATGCTCGCGCCGTCCTGGTCCTGAGTACTCAGTGAGCAGTTTGTAAATGCTTGCTATCATTCTCTTTAGGCTATTGACATTTCCCTCACCTCTTTAGACTCTGATCCGGGCACTCCTGCTTCCTGGCTGGGAGTGTAACTGACTGTTCAGAATAAATGGGCACGATTTTTGCTGTGATTTTTATGAGCTGAAAGAATGGCAGGTGCAAAAGTCTAGTCCTCAACAAACATCTGAGATGCAGCATAGTTTTTTTGCCTCTAAATTCTCACGTGGCATAAAAATGAGCCACTGCATTTAATCCAGCCACGTAAAGAGTTAAGAGTTTTCTGTCCTCTTTCCCATCTTCCCTCCACCCCTCCCTCCGCATGCGGATTTTTTTTTCTTTTCTTTTTCTTTTTTTTTTTTTTTTGGTGCACTCTGGCTGTTATTCTCCACGATTTGGAGTCGGCCTGTCTGTCTTCCTCCCAAGCAGGAGCAGCTGAACAGCTGTGAAAACAATGGCGCAGCGGAGGAGAGCTGTGATTAGTGCAGGGCTGGGGGCAGTCTGGGAGCCACCAGGCCCGTTTCCCACGTCAGCTAGCAGCCCTGGAATCCGGGGATCACATGGCCTGCTCGACAGTGCTGGGCCTGCTCCCAGGCTCCCGCTCCCACCTCTCATCCTGCTCCCAGGCAGCCTCCAGAAACAGGTTTTTGTTTTCTTTCTCTTTCCCCCTCCAAGTCCTGGGGACTGCTGCATAAACACGGTGTTGCTAGGCAGCCTTAAAGCCTCCTTTCATCTCGCAGCCCAGGAAATGCAGGCCAGGCAAATTCGCCCCTGTGTACTTACAGTGGATTTCCTCCTCAGAGCCAGTCCTTCTGGCCCCAGGTTTTCCTGCCAGAAGCTGAGCATCTGTCCTGTATATTTGATATGCTAGCTTTGAAGAATGTCTAGGCAGGTTAAGAGATTCCCTACCCGTTCCATACCCTTCACTCTGGGGGCTGTGAATTCAACATACTTAATTATACCTTTTTGTAAACCAAACCTTTGAAGAATGAAGATTTCGTCACTGCTTATGCTCCATGGACTTCCTAAGCGCTCTCTGGCCCCCACCCTTCTGTTTTCTTGCAACTGTAGGGCACACCTGGACATCTATATGCACTCCCCTCAAATTCATGGCCTCTTTCAAGTATTATTGTTACACACACACACACACACACACACACACACACACACACACACACCCCATTGGGTCCAGTTGGTGTTGGTCCCATGTGTATGTGTTATGGTATCGGGGGATCATACCTGGAGAAAATGGATTCCCCTTTCAGCAGAATTTCCCCCATCCATGATAGCAATTTGACTGATGTGGCCATTACGCAGGTCTTATTGAGGCAATCGTATTAGTGATATTTTATGAGGGCAGCTTCCCTGCCATGCTTTGACTGACATGTAAGTTATAGAAAGATAATGAAAATGAATATACCCACAATATCATTCATTTTCTGTTTGTTTAGTTGAGATAGTATCTGTGTAGCTCAGAACTAGGTGATCTTACAAGAAAGAGGGTCATCGGAGGACTGACCCATAACTGTGTGTGCATTCCATCTGTACACAGCATGGCTTGCATCCTTTTACTGACTCGAGGATCATGGAACAGTCACCGAGTAGTCTGTTACTGACTCGAGGATCATGGAACAGTCACCGAGTAGCCTGTTCCTCAATCTCTTTTGTACACTGAGTTGAAAATTCTCACTGAAAGATTGTTACAAATCCTAGAGAGAATGCCTGCTCCATGACCTTCAGAACAGGTCAGTTCCATTTGTCCCCATCTTCCTTGCCTTATGAGATTCTTCATCTCTGGAAATCTGTGTCACTAACCCGTGGAGCATTAGTATGACAATTCTGCATTTTAGGCTAACTTAGCAACTGTGTTGTATGACTGAATAGTTCAAATCATTATTCATAAATATAAGGTCAATCAATATCTTACTGATTAAATTCTGTATTAATCACTGGCTGGACACTATCTCAAATCACCACTGTGTGCAGTTCCCTGGAATGGAATCCATATGCAGGCACTGGCAATCACTCGTTCAGTATCATTTCGCATATACCCTGGGAAAAAAACTGAATCCCCTAGTTTTTGCAGTAAAATGAACAAGCCTGGAATACGGTGGCTTCAGAGAACTGCCACTTATTACTTATCCTTTTCTAAGGGTCAGTTGGGTGTTTCTGATGATCTAGGTCAGACTTGGTTAAAGTCATTTGGGCTTGCTCCTACATCCAAGACCAGATGGAGAGACCAAGCTAAGCCTGCCCTGGTCTTGAATGGCCTCTGGCTGTAGCCTGGCTATTGACTGCAACAATAGCAATGAATGGACTTTTCCATCTAGCAGCAAGGGAGCCCAAGGTATATGGGAAGCATTCTACGACCAGTAGAAAATAGAAAATGTGGTCAGATACTTGCGTTTCAGGCTCACATGTTTGCTTTCTGCTACATTCCTCACCAAGAGCATTACATGTCTGATTCAGGTAGAAAGGATGGAGAAGTAGCCTCTATTATAATAAGTAGCCCCTAAACTGTAGTGGAGAAAGTGCCCAAACTTGCCCTGCTCTATAGTCACATTGATGACTATCTTAAATGTCACCATAGAACCTTCATCCAGCAACTGATGGAAACAGAGGCAGAGACACATAGCAGAGCACTGAACTGAACTCCCAAAGTCCAGTCAAAGATTGGGAGGAATAAGGCCATGAGCAAAAAGATCAAGACCATGATGGGATTACCCACTGAAACAGTTTATCTGAGCTAATGCGAGCTCACTAACTCCAATCTGAAAGATCGTTAAGAACCAGCATAAAACCAAACTAGACCCTCTGAATGTGGGTGACAGTTGTATGACTGGGGCAGCCTGCAGGGTCACTGGCAGTGGGACTAGCATTTATCCCTATTGCTTGTACTGTTTTTTTTTTTTTGGAACTCCTTCTCTTTGGATAAATACTTTGGTCAGCCTAGATACAGTAGGGAGGGCCTTGGTCCTTCTTCAAAGCAATGTGCCTTACCCTCTCTGAGGAATGGATGGGGGTAGGGGTGGAGGGAATGAGAGGAGAGGAGGGAGTGGGAACTGGGATTGGTATGTAAAATGAAAAAGTTTGTTTTTTTAAATAAAAATAAATAAATAAATGAAAGGTAAAAGATATATAAAAAAAGAGCACTCTTGTGTCCTTCTCAGTGCTGTGAGTGGATCACCTGAGATAATGTACATAAAAGTCTTGGCTTAATTATGTACATAATGCACTGGTTATTCCAAATGAGGTGAGTGACTAGGGTACCAAATGGGCTCAGTCAGACCAGGAGGTCCCTTGACTTCCTTTCCTCCGTTTTAGCAACCAGAAACTGTGCACCTAGAATACATCTTTTACTTGTCCAAGTTTTGAGAAAATGACTTTGCAAAAAAATGCTTGGCTGGGCCAAGAGCTACTCTGAGGAAATCAGGTTCACTGTTCTACTTAAAAGAAAAACCACCAAAAAACTGAACATTAAAACCCTCACTTTTAAAAAACAATGAACATAACAGAACCATGAAAGAAAAGCCAAAAACCAAGAACATTGAAAAACAATGGCTAGATAAAAGCGTTCAGCTCCCAGTGCTTCATCAGCTTCCTCCAGGCATTTGAGAACATGCTGGTGTTATCTTCTTACATAACCTCAAAATGGTTATCAGCACCAGCAAATGCTGGTGTCTTACTCCAGTAGGATCTACAGTGGCAGTTTTGGTAAACCATGCAATAATATTCTTTATAGCATTTTTGATACCTTTCTTATGAGTTCTGATATGAGATCAAATATTACATTCAGTCCCCATGTTTCCTTCCTTTAAATCTAGAAACATTTCCATTAGTTTTCTCTGTTTTTTTTTCTGTGATAGCTGATATAAAAAGTAACTCAGACCTCAACCCCTGAAACAGAATGCACCTGTATATGGTTGACCTTATGTTCTCCCAAAGCGATTTCAGCTTCTTCATTACAGGTCAGCTCTGTATGTGGGGATGCACTGTCCTGATGGAGGAAGGTCATTGGCTAATAAAGGAACTGCCTCGGCCCATATTATTGGTTAGGACATAGGTAGGTGGAGTAAACAGAACAGAATGCCGGGAGGAAGAGGAAGTGAGGTCAGACTCGACAGCTCTCCTCTCCGGAGCAGACGTCTCAGCAGAGACGCCATGCCCCGCTCCCAGGCAGACACACACGATGAAGCTCCGACCTAGAATCTTCCCGGTAAGACCGGTGCTCACAGATTATTAGAGATGGGTTGATCGGTATATCAGAATTAGCCAGTAAGGGCCAGAGCAGTGATTAAATGAATACAGTGTCTGTGTAATTATTTCGGGGCATAAGCTAGCCGAGCAGGCGGCTGGGGTGTTGGGGACGCAGCCCCGCCGTCGCCCCTTATTATTACACTGTCCTTTCTAGAACATTGCATTGTCTATCTTTTATTCACTGGTGATGGGAACATCAGTCTCTCAGTTGAGGTACCCTCTCATTTTTCTTCTCTTTATGCTATTTAGCAAAATATAAAAAGATATTTTCAGGACCATGAGAATATCCATCTTACTTATCAAAATTCCCCCACTGTTCCAGCATCCAGTGGTGATTATTTGCCTGAACTAACTCTATGATAATAGTTACAAATAGCTAGATAGCTAGTTTTTCTACTTTAAGATTCCCTCCATATTTTACCAGTTTACACTAAAAAAAACAACAAACAGATTTCTTTCTTAAGTTATGGATCATCTATCTTTCATCTACTTATCTATACCTATAATATCTATCATTTATCTGCTTATCTCTCTACATAATATCTATAATTTATCTAAGTATTTTCAGTCTCATCTGTCATGTATCATCTATATATTATCTTTCATCTATCTTTTTACATCTATCTATCTATCTATCTATCTATCATCTATCTATCTATCTATCTATCTATCTATCTATCTATCTATCTATCTATCTATCTGTCATCTATGTATCTGTCAATCTCTATTATCTATTTATCTATCATCTATCTTTCATCTTGTGTTTATCCAATCAGTCATCTATTATCAAAGTAGACCCATGGGTTTATGTTTTTAAATGTTCTCAAATTCCTCACTATCTTTAACTAATTGCATAATCAACTCCCTATGCCCGGTCAGTAGGAGACCCTTAAGCTGGTGCCCCTGAGCTCACAGTGCGTAATCATTTATTCAGCATCACTTTACTTTTTGGCATAGCATGGTTTTCCAGGATCGCATTATACACACCTTGTCTCTGTTCTGAAATCAGCCATTTATTTCCCTATGATATTCCAGTTCTTTTCAGAGTTGACACTAGAAACCACATTTAGGCACAAACTGTAAAACAGGACCATCTTTGCTCCTAGGACTTATATGCATGTATGTTAAAAATCCAATTCCATACCAATAACCTTTAACTGAAATCAAACACCATAGAATATTATTTCTTCCATTATATAATTAGACATTTCTTCTTTGACAATGAGAGCCCCAACACCCAACTACATTGAAACAGATGCTTCATCACCTTAAAATGCACTTAAAATAATTTTAGGATTGATTGACTCATGATAAAACGAAAAAATCTGTTTATATGTCTATGTAGTGAAATTTAATGTTGATTGTATTTGATGCACTTTAAAATTTTTCTCCCTTTGCTGAGGTCATGTAAGTCAGCCTGAACATATTTGGATGATGATTACACTTAACTTCAGATTTTCTTCAGTGGGTTGCAGTTTCTTTTGAAAATAATTCCAGTATCAGCATGGTTTCATCGTCCGTTTTATGTCTGTTTCCCCTTCTTTCCTCACCCGTGTTGCATCACCAGCTTAATTTTTTCCAGTTTATTCTCTCTTCTTTATTTTTTTTAAATTAAAGCAAGAGGATAAAGGTAACTGAGACTTGCAAATCTTCCTATTTCTTATTTTATATAAAGGTTGAAAATTATATATTTTTATTTGGCATATTGTTCTTAGCATTTAACACAGTATCTCTGGAAAGCACCTTGTATCACTGTAGAGGTCATCGCTCTATAGCAGCACACTAACTCTAACGTGCACAGTTGCCATGGCCTGATCCACTTCCTTGTTTTGCATATATAGGGAGTTTCCAATGTCTTGCAATAAAAAATAATGCCAGTCTAAAAACCATAGTGCATATAGTTTCACACCATTAGAGAGCTATGTAGTCAGAGTAAACCCTCGGGGACAATATTGCTGGATTGAAGGGTATATAAAAATATAATTTAAAGAATTTTGTAATAGTATTCTCCATAGGGCTTCTATCATTTTGTTTTGTCACCAGGAAGAGATTGCCTGGGAAAGCTAACATTTTGGCTTTGTTCTTATGTGGTGCTGAATGAGAAAGGATTCAAGAGCCGTGACCGATGCTATGCATAGAAGTGAACAGGAGAAAACCTGCCCAGCAAAAAATTAATTAACGACAAGCTCTTCATACCCTTCAACACCCCCTAAATATAGGTAGGCAGTCTTATTTAATGTTTCTTTTTCAGGTTAAGGATCTCTCAGTGCCTTCTTAATAGTATGTCCAACACTTAGTAATTGATACAAATAATCATTGTTTAAATGAGTAAAAAATCATGGCATTGGCGGGGAGTAGACAAGCCTCCTGGTAAGTTCTTGTGGAGGGCCAAACCTTACCCTCTTCCTTCCTTCTGGACAGACTATTCCCTGTGCAGCTGTTCCTGGGTACTGAGAAGTATGAGGTTTCCGAAGATGAAAACATGTAAACAGTCATTACAGTAAGAGATGGACTACACAGAGGCCTATTGTCTACAGGGACACTGAGAGCTCTGTGGCTAGCAGGGAGTGTCCTCGAGTCGGCCTGGTGTCTTTAGCCTGAGCACAGCCTTTCCTCTCTGGAATGTAATATCCTACCACGCCCTCAGAGTGGCATTGTGCAGTAACAGGGTCGGGGCAAGGAGGCACAGATGGGGAAATGATCTTTCACAGGCAACCCAATAAGTCAGAAGCAGTGTGAGAGGAATGGTCAGGACCCAGGCACTGAATGGGCGCTTTGTGCAGCTCCGGGTGGGGGTGGCTGGGAGGCTCCTTCCTCTTGCAGTTCACCTGGTGGGTAAACAAAGCAGCCTTTCAGGCTCTGGGCCCATGGCAAATACTGTGCAGGTGACTGATACGCTTTATTGCTCACAGTGCCTCGGACATTCTTGCCTGGTATTTCTTCTGAGTTACCACTAGGGTTCAATTGTGTCAGAGAATTGTGGGCTGAAGGTAACAACAGCAGACCCAGCCAGGAAGAGATGGAACACTTTTTTCTTTTTGTGAGGCCCAGTGGGTTACTCTGAGGACCTTCCCAGAGCCAGAAGTGAACAGGCAAAACAAATTTAGATCTCTACTGACATGGCACGGTCAGTTCTGACAAGCCCTCTGGCCATCCCTTCGCTGATAAAATTTCTTTTCTCGGGGCTTCAGGAATAGTTAAGTTGGCAAAGTTAAGGCACAAGTACGAGAACCTAAACTTGGATTCCCAAGATCCTGCAAAATTTAGGTATGGTAAGGCACAACTGTAGCCCCAGTGCACAGTAGGCAGACCCAGGAAGGTAGACTCATCAGCTGGTGTGTCTACCCAGTTGTTGAGCTGCAGTTTCAGTGAGAGACCTGGCTCAAAAAAGAAAAAAAAAGACACCTGATGCTGATCTTTTACATGTAATTGAACACTAGTAATGCTTGCACACATATATACAACTAAACACACACACACACACACACACACACACACACACACACACACACACACCTTACTTCTCATTTACTGGCATTAGGATAGGATTTCCATGACTCCATCATGGGGTCATGATGAGTTGAAGAAGGTTCAGGATGGTGGAGCCTTTTCTCTTTCTCAGTTCAAAGTGAGCATTGTGTTGGTCACGACTAACCACAATATCATGAGGATAAGTGTGATGATGAGGGCAAAATAATATAACATTATTTGGGGGCACTTGACAGGGCAAACAGCGTTTCCTTTTACTTTAACATAACAAAGAAGCAGATATTCTGAGTTATATTTACATGTCTAAGAATCTGATGATAGTTTTCATGTGTCAGGGCTAAAGATGGAGATTGTGACTCACCTGGAGAGAAAAATATAGTCCTACCTAGGTAGATAGCCTGAGAGTCATCTACGTCAGAGAAATATACAGTATCCATGCTGAGTGAAGGGAAGGGCTTCTTTTTACTCTGGATAAAGCAGAGATATATGTGTTCTCCATATGTTCATGCATGGCAGAGATCTGTGCCTTGAGTCTCCAAAGCATCAAATATTGGATGCTTGTGTGAGAGAATTGTAGATTCCTCTTGTTCATACTGAGTCGTGTTGTGTAGTCATAGGCTCTGTGCTGAGTCTGTGTTGAACTGAAGCTGCCTGGAGAGTATTGCTGAGCCTCTTACTGTGCCATTTACTGATGCTGAAGGATCAATTTTCCCACTAGTGCCAGACACAAAACAGATGTAAGGAAAGAGATATACCATGCATAAACCACTTGTTTGGATACCATATGAACTGCTAAAATTGTTTTCAAAGCTCTAAGGAGAAAAGAAATGTCCTTTAAAAATGACTACAATTGAATACCTTCTGTTCTCAGCTAATGGGGCATGGGAGGGTGGTTATCACCAAATTTAATGCATTTAAAGAAAATGAAGCAACTATACATTCACTCATTCAAAGGTATTTACTGAGTTGTTATGGTAAATCAGTATTATATAAAAGAATTTCATTGAATACTTCTCTGGGCATCTTAAAATTTGATTAAAATAGTTCCTTTGGTACTTGGACTTTGTGATGACTCTTTCCTTTGTCATGCTTCCTCTTAAAGTACCATTGTTGTAATATAGAGCGGCGGGCTGCATCCTGGCACCTGACTAGCTTACACCTGGGCTGGCGGGCTGCTTGTCATTCCAGCCACCCAGCTAGCTTATGCCCGAAATAACCACACGGAGATCTGCACTAATTAAATTGCTGCCTGGCCCATTAGCTCTAGCCTCTTATTGGCCAAGTCTCACATCTTGAATCAACCCATTTCTAATAATCTGTATGTCACCATGAGGCCATGGCTTACCAGGAAAGATTCAGCATGTCTGACCTGGTAGCTTTATGGCGGCTCTCTCTCTGCCTTCTTCCTCCCAGAATTCTGTTCTGTCTACTCCACCCACCTAAGGGCTGCCCTATCAAAAGGCCAGGGCCGCTTCTTTATTCAACCAATGAAATCAACACAAATGCAGAAGGACCTCCTACATCAGACCATTACTGTGTTTTTTGTATAATTCCGCTCTTTCTTTAAATGTGTCTTAAGCATTATTCTGTTTTGTATTTGATTTAGTCTATCCAATCTGCAAGTTAAGGTGAAGCCAGGTATGATTTTGGCACAAGTCACATCTACTTGGAAGTCTAGGCATGTCATATATATATATATATATATATATATATATATATATATATATATATTCAGATTCAGACTTTATGGAAGTGTGTTTGGGTGAATATTGAAGATCTTTCTTTGAAAGAAATCTTGATGTTCCCTCATGCAAACCCTAGGGTGACTCCCAAGGGAAAAACACGTGCTCTGGCTGCCTTTGCCTTCATGATTTGCCTCCATGTCTACCTTATATATTTTTGAAGGGTAGAACTTAGAGAGCAGAGAGGCTATACATAAATCTTTGAGAATTTTGGTGTGAAATAATTGTATTTTACATCTCACATTGGCAATTGAATTCTCTACTTCGTTGGATGTGAGATGTGATGGAAAGGCTGAAAAGCCATCAAGACATGGAAATAAAAGTTAAGGTGGCTTTTGTGTGTTTTGGACATACAGCAAGATTTTCACATGATATTTATACATCATAGTGGAAAGGTTAGTTTAACCCAGAGACTAGTTATTCAATCTTTAACTTAAATAGTGAATATCATGTTGAAGAAGAGATTATGAGTGTCTTTAATCCAGGAACTCTTGTTGACTGGCTGACTGTCTTAAAAAGTTATTACTTATTGATAGTAATCTGTGATATCTCCTGGCAACAAATTATGTATAGCTTAATATAACAATAGCACGAATCTGAATTTGTGCAAAACAACAATTAGAAATTGTTCAGAACAGTAATTTCCACTTACCTGCATTGTTCACATTTTTTAACTCTTTAAAAATCCAATCTTCCTTAATATTTTTTGAGACAGCGCTCTCTGGAGTTTAATGCACTAGTAGACCAGCCTTGCCCAATACTCACGGAGTTCCTCCTGCTTTTGATCCCTGACCTTGAATGCTGGGATTAAAGGCACATACTACCACACTTGGCTCCATTTTACTTTTGATGCAATAATCTTGCTTGGTTTCTATCTGAACCTGGGTCTCCCAAATTGTAAGTATATTCTGTATCCATATGAAAGCCAGTTTTGACCACAGAGTCAGGGCCAGGGTTTGGTTAGGTATCATGGAAGCACAGTGAGCATCATGATGCCATATCCAGGATCAAAGCCCTTCAGGAGTGGACCTGTTTCAAGAGGCTTTCACCAGGCAAGTCCAAAAGTTACTTGGAGGAGAAATCTTGAAGATGGCCAAAGTGCTACTGTGGTTTTGAAATCCCAAGGTAATGTGATCCAGAAGCTGACATGTGTGGAGTGATAGAGTCAAGCCTGGTAGGACAGGAGGGAAAGATTCTGGACAACTACATACAAGTCCAAATCATCTTGAATTTACCATGAAGACGAATTTGGTTCTGGAGACTGGCAGGTTCTTGATAGCAGAGGGTAAGTAAGAGACTGGTAATAGATGTATTATTTCTTATATATCTAGGTTTGCTTCTCGCCATGGATTATTATTATTCAGAAACAGCTCTTGTCTCCCTTAGAACTTCAACCATGGGCTGGGAACAAATTAGAACTTAGCCTTTAGCTTGAGATCTCTTTGATAACTATTTTCTGGTTAGCAAAGGGATTTGTAGATGCATCTTCATTTTATGAGTCTTCTCGATAACCAATCTCTGTTTCAAGAACCACTTCTGGATGCATTAGAGGCTTCCAGAAGACGCAGCCATTCTTGGACAGTAGTTAAGAAGGGCACAATGAATGAAAGGTTGACTCCCCAGATGGATTCCTGACTTCCACATTTCTCCCACATGTTTGTTCCATTTTACCCCCAAATCATTTTAGAGATACTTGGAACTTCTCTTTACTTTTAACTGCATATGGATCCGCTATCTACCACACCACACCACACACACACACACACACACACACACACACACACACACACACACACACACACACACACACACTTACTATACCAACTGTCAACTCCCTGGTCTTCTCTGATCAGAAACAGTGGTTTATCAGAGAACAAGGTAAGGGATTTAAAGGAGTAAGTCATATAGTTTTAAAACTACAGGTAGAAATGCTGCTACTTCTCAGAGGGCTGATATTCACTAACCTTATAGGATGGAGGCCAATTGGCCTTTGTATCATTGCATATACTTTCAGGATCCAGCTACCCTGGCCTTCAGAAAAGCCGTGTGTACTATGTAATTGCTTTCTGCTCTCACACATAGAAGTTCTACACAAGCAGCAATAGAAGATACTTTAATTAGAATCAAACACAGGAACGAACTGTAAAGGGAAATTACTGTAACAAATTGGTAATTGTTGTTATATTGTTATGCACTTAAAACACCATTAAGACCATCAAAGAATGCTTTCTCATGGTACATGAAGATGAAGGATGGGCTGATGAACACAACACAGGGTAGGGAGACAAACCATCTTGGGTGATTATAATGACATAATGAGGAACTTCCTGGTAACCAATAACTGTTGTAGTTCTTAGCCATTTATGTGTTTTCATGAGTGACAAAAATTTTAAGATATTAAATTAAAATAGAGGCATAACATAATATTATTTTCAAAGTAATTAAATTCCTTAGCATTTTTGATATCTAAACTCAGAATCATCACTAATCTGGGAATGAGGAGGGCTAGAACATTTCAGATAAATATGTGTTTTTATTTTTAGTATGTATGTAATTTATACCCAAAACTCTTAAATAATTTTTTCTTTTTATGCCAGAAAACACTGTAAAGAGACTTAAAGTAGACTTTAAAGTTTTCTCAACAAAACTATAAAATGTTTTTATTCTCCATAGTAGAGCTATGCTAAATGATAAATTAAACAGTGACAACTGTGAACATCTGTTAGCTGACTCCTAGGCTCAGTGTTTAGTGATCCTTTCTCTAGCCAGGATCACATTCATAAGGGAGTGCTCAGACCTTCTACAGAGCTTCAGATTTCTCTTCTACCCAAAGTCTTATTCTCTCTGAACACAACACGTTTTGGGCAAGCCATAATCAATCCTACAGAAAACCTGCCCCTGTCTCATTTTCTTTCACATAAAAAATGGTTAAAATAGGATAATGCCACTCTCTTTTTACCCCAAATGGTGACTGCCACCTATTAAAATGCTAATTAAAAATACAAAAAACCAAATAGAGGAGCCAAGGACAGCCAGGAAACAAGAGGACTGAAGTCTACCGAGTGATTAATCATTCGATTAACCAGGTAAGTCTGCAGCACGTTACTAATTAGCTCACTTACAAAACCCCCACTGAGCAGCTCTTCTCTGATTAAAGAGGCGCCCAGCCATTCAAACCCCGATGCTTGAATTTCTTTCATAAAGCAAGATTTGACTTCCACACACAGCTCATCTCTTTAATCCAACTGTGATTTCTCAGGATTCTGACGCTCGGGCCTAGGCACATAAATCAAAGAGAAGAAACCTGTCCTCACACATGATCTGAGTATGCAGACTGTGTCTGAGGACTCTTTATTCTAATGTAAAAAGAAGGTGGCCTCTGTTCTGGGCTTGAATCAGCTACCCATTAATGGTCAAAGCTGCAGCTTGTGATGGCCCATTAGATTGTTTATATGCATCAGTAGAAGATTCTCACTTCATGAGGGTATAAATCATCTTTAAATCCATTGTTCTCTTGTGGTAGGGGCTTGAAATACAAGGATTCCTGTCATCAGTAGCAAAGCATCTCTTAATTTTATTTTGAAATTTTCCTTTAAAATATACTTCAGGCTATACCTTCTCAGTTAAGTTTTGATCCTTAGTCACTTGAGGCCCTGTCCCCACAATGGGAATATCCATCATTTCAGAGGTGGGAACTGAGAAGGTTCTTGATTGCCTATGCAATGAAATAGGTATAGCTCTTCCTCCTGCAAGCCTTCTTCTGGCCCTCAGACTGTAATTTTTCATCCATAAAAGACAAGAAAAAGTGGAAAAGTTTGGTCTCCAAACCCTAATCCTAGTCCTTTGTGGATTTCATCCCAACTGTGTTATCAAGAGAGTTATCAAGAGAGTCAAGATTCTTCACCAGTGAGTTCAATAGCTCTTGTAACTAACTTCCTCTGTTGCCGTTGCAGGAGGAAAGAAGCTTATAGAAATGTTGGTTGTGTCAGGTGAAATACAGAGTTATGGTCAAAATCAAATCCTTAATCTATGACACTCCATGTTAATTATATCATGAACGGATAATGTCTCTCTAGCATGGCTACCATATGTTGAAGGGGTATGACAAGACAGAGATCACTTAGCTATGACCAATAATGAGAGGGGTGTGGTTAAGGAATTGAAAGGCAATTAGTCTAGTTATGACATACAGGTGTCTTTTGGAACACCTCTCTTAGTGTTCCAGGGGATGGATATGAAGCCCAAGCGTGTCTCTTGCTGGAAACCCAACCTCTAATAGTACCCAAGACACTGTTCTTTTTATACATGTGCCCTTTGTTTGGAAATGTTCTTCTCATCTTATGAAGACCATACCAAAAAATCACCAGTTATCAACACAATTTTTATGATCAATATAAATCTGCAAAAAGATTGTTTTAAAGTCTTTGATTCTTAGAGCTAGGAATTAATGGAGGAATAGATGATTGAACTACATGTTATTGTCTGAGGAATAGATTATGGTAGTGACTAGCATTAAATACAGTGTATAGAGTAGGCCAGCCACCAAGCAGACAATCTTTTGGTTTCTTTCTTCCAAGGCAGGTATGAACCCCAAAACTGGAAACATTGTACACTTTTAATATAAAGTTATATCTTTTAAAATTTATATATTATACAAATTATATATATTATATCTCATAAGATAAAAGTCATAAAGAATGTAATTAGCCTTTTGATGATTGCATGGTAGCAATTTTCAATTCTACCAATATCTGTGAATGCAAGTTCCGCCACACTCACCATGCAGGTTATTTTTAAAACTTGGATTGCTCTCAGCTTCAAGACACAAGTAGCAAATTAGTGTATTTTTCACTATGAGTGAAGTTCTATTATTTCTTGTCCTAACAATGCACTAGTATTTTCCCTTACTATGTCTTACTATTACTATGTGTATATACTATGTAATATCCCACTGAGTTAGTGATACTTTTTTCTCATTGACCACAGAGTACACTTAATGTGTTCAGAAAAAATACCTCTTTAAAGTGATAGGTATTGAAAATATGGTTCCGGTTTTTGTCTGTGATTATTTTTAACCATTTACAAATGTTTTGTTTGCATAAGGTCTATCATTGATTTAAGTTTCAGAGTTTTGTACAATTCTTTGAAAGTCTTCCCTTTCACCTAGTTTGTTAAAATAACATATATTCCACCATTCCTTTAGTTTTACTTTAATAAAATATTTGACATTTCTAGAATTATTATAGCCTTTTGGGTTTAATATATGGAAGGCTTTTACATAGAAGTAGTATATTAATATGCAGACTGGGACATTCATTAGTGGGCTAGACTGAAATTCATTATATTTATGAGAGAAGTGACTATATTTGCTTCAACATTGAAGAACAGAATATCACAGCTAGAGAAGAAAATGAAACATTGAGAAGGATCTTTGACTAAGATTTCAAAGTACATTCCTGCTATTATTTTCTTTCTCTAGAATATGTCCATGCACATACACACACAGACACACACAGACACACAGACACAGACACACACAGACACACACACACGGGGGGGTGGTGGAGAGAAACAGAGAGAGACAGAGACAGAGACAGAGACAGAGGGGAGACAGCTGAATGATTTTCCAGGCATACACACGTGGAGTCCTTTGAAAGTGACGTGTAAGAGGTGAATTGGATTGTGGGGGTTTCTTCCTTTACCTACTCCTAGTTTTTAGAATCATAGTAGGAATAAAGGATATTTGAACTCTGATATTTTTATGACTTAGAATTTTATTTCAACTTAACTTATGATTTTAAGAATTGATTTATTGAAAAATATATGTCTAAGCCATATTTGAGCATGTCTAAGATTCAAAACACAGAACCAAATAGTCATTTAAATGTGCTAAAATAGAAACTCTCTCAACAACATATGGTACAGTCACCATGGAAGACAGCGAGGCAGCTTCCTGTAAAATAAAATACCTTCTTAGTTCCTGATCCACCACTGTGCTTGCTGATACTCAAATGAGTTGAAAATTGTTAAGCCCCAACAAAAGCCTGAACACATATTTATATCAGCTTTATTTATGATTGCCCAAACTTGCCCTACTAACATGCTACTGACAAAGTGAACGCAAACGTACACTGTGGTAAGCATGCAGTCATGGCACTCATACCTCCGCAATCACCTCCTATTGTCTAATTGGACTTAACGACCTGTTCAATAAGAGGGGAGCAATGGCAGATACCAGAAACCTAGCCAACAACCCAGAGTTAGTAATGCCATGGGTCTCAGAGGAGAACCTACAACTACCACTTTACTAGCATAACCCCCACCCCAACAGCTAAGTACCATCCTCTCCTCTCATCAAGAGAACTTCCCAGATGGAAACAACCACAAATAATAAAAATGCAGGATTGTAGAGCACAGCCCTAAGGGATTTGTCTGTAAGACAACTTCTCCACCTAAGGTTCTGGGATCATTGTAGAAGAGGGAGTGAAATCATCATCAGAGTCACAGAAGCAGATAGTTTTCTGTGAGACTGTGTCTCCTAGCAATGTCAGCAGCCCATAAAGTTTCACCAACCTGACTGCCTAAAGATGAGCTGAACAAGGATGACCACAATAGACTTTTCAATGTGGAATGGGGGAGTCCATAAGACCTCAACACTATACACAGATCTACAGACAAATTAAGGAATGATGAGAGTTGGAGAATTAGTCTTTCCCAGGGAAAAGTATAATTGGTTATCCAATACCAAAAGTTTTGCCCTGAAATCACGCATAAAATAACACTATACAGACTGAGCAGGATATATTCATGTAAAAGGAGCATCAAGCTGTGTCCCACCACCCGGCTAGCTTATACCCCGAAATAACAACAGACATTGTATTCATTTAAGCACTGCCTGGCCTGTTATCTGTAGCCTCTTATTGGCTAACTCTCACATCTTGATCTAACCCATTTCTAATAATCAGTGTGTCACCACGAGCTCATGGCTTACTGGGAAAGATTCAGCAGCTTCATGACAGCTTCGTGATAGCGGCTCTCTGCCTCTGCCTTCCTTCTCCAACATTCTGCTCTGTCTACTCCACCTGTCTAAGCTGCTGTCTTATCAAAAAGCCAAGGCAATTTCTTTATTTAACCAATGAAAGTAACACAAGAAAGAAGACCCACCTACTCCATACTCATGGATTGTTTATTAGTATTTTATTATATTAAGTGTATTAAAGGGTTCTTTTTTGTTGGATGGTTAACATAGAATTTACAAAAATGATTTTATAACAGATTATCTTAAATTAATAAAAGCTTAAATTTGATTGCAAAACAACAAAACTTCTCTATCTTTTAATTCCTTTCCTCATTTTGAATTTTTTATTTCATCATTCTTTCCTTTCCCCTCGCCCCATCCACTTCACTGTCAGTCCTCTCTGTACTCCTTCCCCTATCTTTCTTTTTCCACTTTTATTATCTCTCCTCTTTCTTCCCCTTCTGTTTCTCTCTAGTCTCAGCTGTACAACCCAGACTGGCCTCTCACTTCTCTGAGAGTCCTGTAGTTATACATGTGTGTCACAATGCCTGGGTGATTTTACAGCTGACATTTTATATTATACAGCCCCCCAAAAGTCATTATATATATTCTATTATAATTATAATAATTCTATTATAATTTTTATCAGTTCTATTTTCTGACCTTCATGTTAAGTAAAGACACAGTGATTTGTACATGATCATGACAATATTAGAATATTCTGAATTTGTTGACATACTCTTGCCAAGGAATTTTATAGTGTTAAATATTCCATTTACCCATTTTGCAGTCTTCTCTTTAATTCTGAAACCCCATCAGCATTCCTGTAGGGTGTACTATTTCAGTCTTGCTTTTCTTGGGGGCTACACCTTATTTTAATTTCTGAAGGGAGTTTGGTTGGGTACAATCAGGTTAGTTGGTGTTTTTTTGCTTTAGAACTTCATGTTAATTCCTTCTCTTTTGTCCCAAGAGCTTCTACCACTTGGTATCTTGACACTCCCATCTACTTGATGTGTCTTTTTCCTCCAGCTGCTTTCAGGGCCTGTCTTGCTATTTTATAGTTTGATTATAACATGCTATGAAGTTATTTTATTTGTATCTAAAGAGAGCATCTGGCTTTCTATATACCTGGATAGTTGTTTCTTTGCCCAAACTTGTAAACTTTTCTAGTTATTACATTTTCAATAGATTTTTTTTACCTCTTTCCCTTTTTCCTTTTACACGCCAATGACCTGAACATTTGATTTTGTGATTTTTGTGCCATAAATCCCGTATATTTTTTTTATTTAATTCTGGTTGTCCCTCTGAAGTGGCTTGTCTTTGAGTCCACAGAATTTTTTCCATTTGGTTGACTCTGCCATTGATGGTGTTCCATGTTTCATTTTTCACGTTGTATTTTTTATCTGATTGATTTCTGTTTGATTAAATTATCTTAAAATCTCCATTAAATTTTCTGCTAAATTTTGGAATTATTTGTCTGTATTTTAATTGCTGGCCTTCTAAAATGACTGTTTGTTAGTTTTTTTAATGTTTTCTTTCAATGTCTTCTATGTGTACCGTATATATATTATACCCTACTTCCTCCCTCCAACTACTCCCATGTCTACACTTCCCACTTTCTCTCAAATTCATAGCTTCTTTTTAAAATTATCATTACATGCACATGCGTGTGTTTATGTATGTATGTTGTGTGTGTGTTTATATACAATGTACTGAATCCAACTAGTGTTACTCATATGTATATGCTTTTCGGGATGACCACTCGGCATTGGATGACAAATCTGGGAGCTTGTCTCTAGAGAAGACTGGTTCTCTTTCTCTTAGCAGTCATTAATTGCTGGCAGCTCTTCATCTAAGGGTGGGGTCTTGTGAGATTTTCCCATGAATATTGTCATGTGAACTGTTTATTGTGCCTTATCAGAGCTTGGGTATTTCCATTTCTTTCAGGATGTTTACCGCAACATTATCTTTCTCTAATTTCTTTTTATCCATTTGTAATGTCTAACCATTGGAGAAGCAAGGTTTTGTTATAGCTCTTTCTGTTTTCATTTGTCTTAACAGTATGCCCAGCCTGAAATTCCAGACAATTGTTTTGATGTGGAATTTAGGTTTATGATTGCTGCAGCTGTTGCAGTTCCAGAGGGCTCTTTAAAGCTAGTGCAATCATGGTGGGTACTACCCTGGGCTAGAATCCTTTAACTGTAAAATCTCTTGCAAATCTGGGCTGAAATCCAAGCTATTAGCTCAGAATTTTCCTAACACTACAAGTTATTTTTTATTTTATTTTTATTTTTTTAATTAATTAATTATTTATTTTGTAAAAAAAACCCCTATATTTTCTCATTTTACATGCCAATCCCAGTTCCCACTCCCTTGACCTTTCTCCCCATCCTAACCCCCATCAACTCCTCAGAGATGGTAAGGCTTCCCATGGGGAGTCAGCAAATTCTAGCACATTGCTTTGAGGCAGAATCAAGGCCCTCCCCACTATATCTAAGCTAGCAATGCATCTCTGCAGAGAGTGGGTTCCAAAAAAACTAGTAAAAGCAGTAGGGATGAATGCTTGTCCCACTATCAGTAGCTCCACAATCTGCCCCAGCCATGCAACTGTCATTTATATTCAGAGTGCCTAGCTTGATCCTATCTGGCTCCCTCCCTGTCAGGCTGGAGTTGGTGAGCTCCCATTAGCTCAGGAAAGCTGTTTCAGTGGATGTCCCCATCATGGTCTTGACCTTTTTGCTCATATTTTCATATTCTTATCCCTCCCACTCTTCACCTGGACTTTGGAAGCTCAGCCCATTGCTTCCAACAGTTGCTGGATGAAAGTTCTGTGATGAGATGACATTTGAGGAATGGGATTGTCAAGATGGGGGAAGGACAGAGATGGAGAGCAAGGAAAGAGATATCTTGATTGAGGGAGCCATTAGGGATCTAGCAAGAAACCTGACACTAGAGAAATTCCCAGGAATTCACAAGGATGGCCCCAGCTAAGATCCTAAGCAATAGTGGAGAGGGTGTATGAGTTATTCTTGTCCCAACTCAGCAGTGTGATATAGGTCAGAACTTGAGTCCATCTCCTAATGACTGTGGTGTCTGGGGCAGGTCCAGAGACTCAGCCTGTGGGTATTGTCCTGTAGACAGGGGTCATGGAGGTCTTCCTTGTGCCGGGTTTCTTTTGGCACACTGTCATGGGGTTCTAAGGCTGTGTCCTAAGCTCACTTGTTTCTTTTCCCCTCAGAAGACAGGACATATCTGTGGTCTCTCACCTGACTTCCTTCATTTGAGTGAAGCTATTTTCATGGATGAATAGTTAATTGTTCAGATTGATATTTTTGTTGATAATTACTAAAGAGTCTCATTGCATCAGCCATGACTTCCCCAGGGATTGAGGTTAAATGTACATAAAACTTGGGTACTTCCTGCTCTCCTGGAAATTGTGACCACCAGCTTAGGGTTTAAGTAATGTCTAATCAGACCCTTATAGCTGGTACTCACCAGATAATGGGTATTTTTCTGTTGCTTTTATGTGCCATTTCATTTGTGTGTACAGAAGAGAATTCTAGCTCAGAAACATGCCAGATGATACTTTCTAAATATATAATGTGCATACCTCCACTGAGGCCTTGCCTAGTGTTGACAGTTTCCCCCCAATTCTCCAAAGACCACACCAATTCTTTGTAGACTACTAGAATATCATTCTCCTGATGTCATCTGTTTTTTTCTTTGTGTACCAAATCTTATCTTCATAAGAGATTTCCTATGTGAAATGCTGTTAGATTTTTTTCTTTCCGAATTTCATGCATACACATGATACATTTGGACTGTGCTCCCATCACTGTCTCTCTTCTCTTCTCTCTCATGCTGAAATTCTTCTTTCCAACAATTTCTCTCAAGCTTTTGTGCCATTTTTGTGAGCCCCTGATTTTAAGTAGGGTGACTTGTATGAGCAAGAGTGTGTGCGGTGCCATTTCGTATAGCAGTGTAAAGCAACCAGTGGTTACAGCAATGTAGATAATGGTTAATCAACCCCAATAGTCATTAATTGACAGTGTACCCTATCAAAAACCATGAGCTGGGTGGTGGTGGTGCACGCCTTTAATCCTTTAATCCCAGCACTCAGGAGGCAGAGGCAGGCGGATCTCTGTGAGTTCGAGGCCAGCCTGGTCTACAAGAGCTAGTTCCAGGACAGGAACCAAAAGCTACGGAGAAACCCTGTCTCGAAAAATCTCCCCCCCCAAAAAAAAAGCCATGAATTGCCAATGCACCTTAGGAAGAGGTGGTGTCTCCCAAGCTCCACTCCCAACCACTATTTTTGTCAGTTTCTTGAGGCTCAATTGGCTAATACAACAACAGGCTGATATAGAGCAGGCTTGTGGCTTTTATGTACAGCTGTACTTCTGGGGCAAGCACTAGGGACCTTGCCTAAATACTCACTTTAGTATTGACACAGAATTCCTTTTTCAAAACAGGAAATGAGTGTCATTCTCAAATACTTGGATTAAATTCAGTGATCTCTTGTTTGTTGCTGCAGGCCTTTTATTTTTCCCTGTAGTAGTAATATTGAGTAGTGATTAGATCCGGTGGGTTCTGGAAGATGACTGTTCACCTTAGAGCCACTTGAAGGGGTTAAGATCTTCTAACAAGCTTTGTCATTCTATACCCTCATTTTGTTGTCTATTAAATAGGTTTAATAATGACACTTGTTTTGCATGGCTGATGTGAGAACTGAACAAATTACTGTGTAAGAAGAAGTTGCATTGGGTACTGTTATTCAAAGTTGAGTCCATTTTATGATCAGCATGCACTCCTGACTGCAGTGCCATCTTTCCAGCCCATACTCTGTTACTTTAAGTTCCATTTCATATTCAACAGATGTTGTCATATAATATTTCTCTTTCTGTGTCTGACTTATATTTTCTCAGAGTTCATTTACATAGTCACACCTGGCAATACTCCTTTCTTTTTAAAAGTCAAACACAATTTCTTTATATATAAATTTCTTTATTCACTTATTCATCAAAGGACACTTAGGCTTTTTCTAAATTTTGTGATTGTAAATTCAACTGCAATGAATATGGAGAACACAGATGTTACTTAGACACTGGTTCATTTCCTTTGGATACAAACCTGGGAACAGTTTTGTTAGCTTGAATAGTAGCTCCCTTGTTAGTACTGTTTTGCACTTCCATATTGTTTACCATAATAGCTACACCACTCTACATTCTCATTGAAAGTATTCAATAGTCACCTTCTCTCCATGCCTTTACCAACACGTATTTATAATAGCTATCCTGATAGGGGTAACAGAAGATTCTCCGTGACTTTGGCTTGCACTTCCCAATGGTTTTACTGGCACTGAGCACACTTTAATTTCCATATAAATTTCTTCTTTAGATCTATATCTGCAAATGTCTTTGAAAATTTTAAATTTGGGTTATTTGTGTTGAGTTCTATCTTTATCAGACATGTGGCGTTTAGGAATTTTCTCCTGTTCTGTAGGTTATATTTTTCTATTGTTGATTTATGTGTTGTACAAACCCAGGTTAGTTTTATGTAGTCTTACATATTTAGTACAAATATAATAAAAATCCTGAAATTTATAGAAAATCTGAAAAGACCCTAAGCAACCACATTAACCTAGAAATAAACACAGTATCACTATAATTCCTGTTTTCTGAATATATTATAAATCTACAGAAATCAAAATAGTATAGCACTGACAAAAAGCAGATGACAATCAATGCATCAAAAAGCAGCTGAACATATATAGTTGACAAATCTTTGCATCAGAATCAAAAGTATATATTGAGAAGGAATCAACTCTTGAATAGATGATATGAGGAAAACTGGATATTCAGATGCTGAAGAATGAAACTGGAAATTTTTCATGTATCATGCCCAGCAAGATACTCAATATATATAAAAAATTTAGATATAAAAACCAGGATTTTAAAAGTCCAGAAAAAATATAGAGAATGAACTCTTTGACAATGGATGGGTAGTGATATTATTTTTATTTGACAAGAAAAACACAGACAACCATTCTGATGGGGGAAGCTATCTTAATACTAGCTTCTGCATGCCTATAATGGAACAGAGGACTTGCAATAAAACAGTTGTTTTAAAATAAGCTTATGTATAGCATGCTGTCTAGAGATTCACAGTATTCAGGCATGGAGACTGAGGCAGGGCTGTGTGAATAGGCAGAAAAATGTTACTCTAGAGACCATTTAGGGTATTCTCTAAACAGGCCCATGGATATCACTTGTACAGAACAGTGGCTCTGAGAAAGGCTTTCTTAATAATTGTGAGAACTAGCTATTTTTACATGAATAATTGTGCTTATGTTCATGTGATGTCAATGACTAGAATAACTAGGATTTTTGAAAATTAGGGTTGGTCTGTTTTCTCTCCCTCCCCCCTTTCTTCCCTCCTCTTTTTTAAAATATAAACAAAGCCAAAACTTGGACAGCTCCAAATGGTAATTCATTTAGTGTTTCTTTTCTTCTTGTAATTATCTAGATGCTTAAATGAACCTCAGGGTAAATGCTCAACAGTGGGATGTGTAAGAGGCTGACCACACTGTTCTCAAGGCTCTTCTCTCTGTTTCACCTCTTCTGTGCCCTCTTCATGAAGTGGTTAGATAAGACTTGTCCCTATGACTTTAGAAAACAAAGTTGAAATTTGGAAGGCTAGATGGTCAATTTCCTAACCTTCTGATTTGGGGGAAAAAATCACTTAACCTTTTTGTACTTCTGCTTTTGACCTCAAAGTCTATTGGGAAGTTCAAGTGCAATAATGAAAGCTAAAGTGCTTTGGGAACTACAGGAAGTATTTGAACATACAGCTTTATCCTAAATTATATTTGTACAGGATAAAATGATGCTATTTGCTTCCACTCTTTCTACTTTTGTCCACAGGGGAAGCGATATCCTGTCACGTCTCATCTGCTCTTCTGAAATCCCACTGTGTTTAGAGTAGAGAAATATTTTCTGTTTTAATTTACATTTAAAATTTTAGAATATCATATGTGAATACTGAGTTTACATAATTTTCTTTCGTTTCTCTCCCCATATATCTCTTCCCATGTTCTGTTTCTACTCTTTCTCTCTCAAATTATTGGCTCCTTCTTTAATTGTCATTAAAATATGTTCATATATATATATATATATATATATATATATACACACACACACACACTTATTATATTTTGTGTTTAAGGTTGACTACTTAGGATTAAATAACTTATAAAGGATTTTGTTTCTGGAGAAAACTAATTCTCCCCCTCTCAGTAGTTTACAGCTCCTCATTCCAAGATGGAAAAACATTTTCTAATGGTGTATGTCTACAACCCTAGTAGAAAGAATTTTAGTTTTTTCTAGACAAATGCTTTCATCTTTACCTAATGGTTTACATTCTTTACTGTTAGATAGCCATAACTTCCTCTTGGGGTCTGTATCTGCTAATGAGTGCTTATTTCTTTCATTGTCCTAATGTGACTTCCCACAATATACGTTGGATCATATTGTAAGCAGTCAGAAAAATTGAAGAAGTATTAACCTTCTACCTTCAATCATGGGCTTTATTTCAGTTTATTAAAACAACCATAACAATTTGTTACTTGGTGATTTTTTTCTTTTGTGAACAGCTTTGTTGTTTAAGATTTCTAAAGGTGAGAGGAAGTGAATGTTAAAATTTATGAAACCTATTCTACCTCCACTTATCACTATTATCAGCCTTGATTTTCATGAGAAGCTACATGCTGTGGTGACAAAGGCTTGATGTGGGATTCCCCTTAGTATGCTGTGAATATGTTTTTTTGCCATTGGTTAATAAAGAATCTGCTTGGGGCTTATGGCAGGGCAGAATATAGCCAAGTGGGAAATCCAAACAGATGTAGAAAGAGAGAGTAGGTAGAGTCAGAGAGATGTCACGTGGCTGCTGAAGAAGACAGATGCCCTATAACCTTACTAGTAAACCGTGAGCCTTATGGTAAAATACAAAATAATGAGAAATGGTTAATTTAAGATGTAAGAGTTACTTAATTAAGAAATTTGAGCTAATAGGCCAAGCAGAATCATAATCAACATAGTTTCTGTGTGATTATTTCAGGTCTGGGAAGCTGGGAAACAAACAAGCAGTCTCTGCTTACAAAATGGTGCACCAACACGAGGCAACTATGTCCACATATAACCTCAGAGAGCTTGGGAGGAATTCTAGACACAAAAGAACAGAGTTAAGCACAACTTTGTAGTAGCTGCATTTTTTTCCAGATAGACTCTGTTTTTGGGCAGCAAGCAGAGGTGCAGCTCCTTTAAGAGAAGGCTTCCTGCCTCAGCATTAGCAGAAAAAAAACTGTGTGGCTTCTTTAAAAAAATAGCAGCTTCCTGAGTGAGATAGGCTTGTAATTCTCTTTCTTGGTTGGGTCTTTGTGTGGTTTTGGTATCAGGGTAACTGTAGTTTCATAAAAGGAATTTGGCAATGACTCTTCTGTTTCTATATTGTGAAATACATTAAGGAGTATAAGGAACTCACCAAGGCCAGCTGGCCTGGGTCTGAAAAAGCCTGGGATAAAACCGGACTCGCTGAACATAGCCGACAATGAGGACTACTGAGAACTCAAGAACAATGGCAATGGGTTTCTGATCCTACTGCATGTACTGGCTTTGTGGGAGCCTAGGCAGTTTGGATGCTCACCTTACTAGACCTGGATGGAGGCAGGGGTTCCTTGGACTTCCCACAGGGCAGGGAACCCTGATTGCTCTTTGGGCTGACGAGGGAGTGGGACTTGATTGGGGGAAGGGGAGGGAAATGGGAGGCGGTGGCAGGGAAGAGACAAAAATCTTTAATAAATAAATAAATTTATAAAAAAAAATAAAAAATAGCAGCTTCCTGATTCCTACTGGGAGCACAAACTCTGGATCTTTTGGGAGGATCTGCACTTGAATGGTCTGTGAGCAGCATGTTACAAATTGCTTAATGGCACAATGTAGACCCACTGAATCCCTAGAGTTGGGGTGCTGTGCATGTCTTGCGGAGGCATAAATATACCTCCATCGTGTTGGACTGGGCAGATCACACAGGCAGAGCCATGGAGTTTGTCCTAGCCACACACATTTAGTATTCTTTTAAGAAAGGGTTGCTGCCTACTGACTGGGAGAAGATCTTCACCAACCCCGCAACAGACAAAGGTCTGATCTCCAAAATATATAGAGAACTCAAGAAACTAGACTTCAAAATGCCAATTAACCCAATTAAAAAATGGGGTACTGAACTGAACAGAGAATTCTCAACAGAAGAAGTTCAAATGGCCAAAAGACACTTAAGGTCATGCTCAACCTCCTCAGCGATCAGGGAAATGCAAATCAAAACAACTTTGAGATATCATCTTACACCTGTCAGAATGGCTAAAATCAAAAACACCAATGATAGCCTTTGCTGGGGAGGCTTTGGAGGAAGAGGTACCTTCATCCATTGCTGGTGGGAATGCAATCTTGTGCAACCACTTTGGAAATCAGTGTTTCGGTTTCTCAGGAAATTCATGATCAACCTACCCCTGGACCCATCAATACCACTCCTGGGAATATATCCAAGAGATTCCTTATCATATGACAAAAGCATTTGTTCAACCATGTTCATAGCAGTATTATTTGTAATAGCCTGAACCTGGAAACAACCTAGATGTCCTTCAATGGAAGAATGGATGAAGAAAGTGTGGAATATCTACACATTAGAGCACTACGCTGCGATAAAAAACAATGACTTCTCGAATTTTGCATGCAAATGGATGGAAATAGAAAACACTATCCTGAATGAGGTAACCCAGATCCAAAAAAAGGAACATGGGATGTACTCACTCATAGTTGGTTTCTAGCCATAAATAAAGGTCATGGAGTCTATAATTGGTGATCCTAAAGAAGCTAAATAAGAAGGTGAACCCAAAGAAAAACATATAGTTATCCTCTTGGCTATGGGAAGTAGACAAAATTGCCGGGGAAAAAAATTGGGATCTTGAAGGTGGGGTGGGATGGGGGTAAGGGGAGATGGGGAGAGAAAAGTGAGAAGGGGAGGATGGGGGGAACTTGGGGAAACAGGATGATTGGGATAAAGGAAGGTTGGATAGGGGAGCAGGGAAGCACAAATCTTAGTTAAGGGAGCCACCTTAGGGTTGGCAAGAGACTTGAACCTAGAGTGGCTCCCAGGAGCCCAAGGCGATGTCCCCAGTTAGTTCCTTGGGCAGCTGAGGATAGGGAACCTGAAATGACCCTATCCTATAGTAATACTGATGAATATCTTGCATATCACCACAGAACCTTCATCTGGTGATGGATGGAGATAGAGACAGAGACCCACACTGGAGCACTGGACTGAGCTCCCAAGGTCCCAATGAGGAGCAGAAGGAGGGAGAAGATGAGCAAGGAAGTCAGGACCACGAGGGGTGCACCCACCCACTGAGACAGTGGGGCTGATCTATTGGGAGCTCACCAAGGCCAGCTGGACTGTGATTGAAAATGCATGGGATAAAACTGGACTCTCTGAACATGGTGAACAATGAGGGCTGATGAGAAGCCAAGGACAATGGCACTGGGTTTTGATCCTACTTCATGTTCTGGCTTTGTGGGAGCCTAGCCAGTTTGGATGTTCACCTTCCTAGACCTGGATGGAGGGGGGAGGACCTTGGATTTTCCACAGGGCAGGGAACCCTGACTGCTCTTTGGACTGGAGAGGGAGTGGGAGAGGAGTGGTTGGACGGGAGAAGGGTGGGAGGAGGGGGAGGGCAATGGGAGGCTGTGAGGAGGCAGAAACTTTTTTTTCTTTTTCTCAATAAAAAATTTAAAAAAAGAAAGGGTTTCTGGTCAGAAGATGATTATATATGTGGAATAAAGACAGATTCAGATGAAAAAGACCTCTTAATATGTCACAGTGATGGATAAATGTTTGTAGACTTTGGAAAGAAAAGAAAAAGAGTATAAAGAGTTATAAAGAGTTTTCAAAAATAAAACAAAGTCTTTAAAGAGACAATAAAAGTAATATAAAAGAGTATAGATAGTCATTGATTAAAAGGAGTAAAGAAAAATAATCCATGTAAAGATGGAATACACACAGAGAGTCTGAATTATGTATATTATTGTGTTTTCTTTGATTTTTTTGACTACAGAGAGATATTTGATTTCTTAGAGCTGCTAAGCTAAAACAACATATATATTTTAAAGGTATCTTGACTTCAAAATTTTGGTCTAGGGACATGTTGCTTTGGAAAAGAGGTT
Source organism: Microtus pennsylvanicus (assembly GCF_037038515.1). NCBI lineage: Eukaryota > Metazoa > Chordata > Mammalia > Rodentia > Cricetidae > Microtus > Microtus pennsylvanicus. The sequence continues at coordinate 33,766,135 of NC_134591.1, read as the reverse complement.
CTGCTTTTGTTTCCATAGAGGACAAGAACCTATGGATTCCTTCCAGAATGTGGCTTGATTGACCAAGACCCCCTAAAATTCTCCATGAATCCCTCAAAATATTTTGCTCAACAAAAAGCAGGAAAAAGTTTGGAAAAAACTATGCCTAAATTCCCAAATATTGCTTATAAATGTCTGTTTTGTTTAAAGGGGGTTAAAATATAGAGATAAGTCCTTTGTATTTGTATGGATCTTGGTCTATTGATACAAATTTAAGAACTATTTGTCATATATATTTCTGCTTTTCTTTAAGATGTTGTGTTTGTGCGGCTAATTTAAAAATTCAATAGTTAAATACAAATTAATAGTCATTTATAATAGTCAAACTTGAAGTCATGTTAGTTAGGTTTTCTAGATGTACAGAGATATACTTCAGATGAATAGGTATTCTTCAAATCTTTCAAAGACATACAGAAATATTGTTTAAAATGTTTTAAGAACTTAGTCTTCTCCTAACAGTGAGACATGTCTGCTTCTGGCAGCACCAATTACTTCAGAGATGTTGATTGACATTGAAGAAACTCATTATGAAATTTACCTTCAATGTTACAAGGCTAGCTATTTGGGTAAGAAACTGCTCTTGCCTGAACTGTTTAATCGTCTGTTATATGAACTAGACATGCAAAACCCATGAAAAATTACTGCTAAACTTTCCAAAAGATGAGATGGTCCTTCAGGGTTTCTGCTTCATGGAAGAAACTGCCAGACATTCTGCTAAACATGGAAGAAAGCAAATGATGAACTTTGCCATTACAGAAGAGACCTTCAAATTTTCTGCTTCATGGAAAAGTCTGCTGGATACTATGGGTCTGTAGACTGAATATAGATGCCATAATGTTACAGAAGAACTCTGAGTAACTGTCTAGGCAGTGAGATATCTCTGTTAATTGTAGAGTTTTGAAAGTTGCTTACAATGTACTTCCTGTTTACTTAGGTAATATATTTTTCTAGAGTCTTTCATGGAGTTTAAGAAAGATAGTTTTAATTATAAAAGATAAGTTAGATATAAAACTTTACATTCACAAAAATAGGATAAATGATAGAGTATTTTCCTTAATTTGCCAAATGTAAATGGACTAAATATTGTAACTATAATTCTTGCTTGATAATTATAGATTGGTGCTGCCAGGAGCAGACATGTCTCATTGTCATAAAAAGAAGAACCTATGTTAATAAAACATCTTTAATGCTATATTCTGTAGCTCTTGGAAGTGTTTGAAGATGACTTGTCTATCTAAAATCTTTATTTGACCTTGAAAACATACCTAATATGACTACAATTTCAATTATACTAGGTGGTTAATTAGTAAAGTTCATTTCCTTATTATCCTAAAGATGGTAATAATAACTTTCAAATACTAGAAATTTGTATTACATTGTTAAATGAGTTATATAGGTAGAATACCTTTAATAAAAGTAGAAATGTATGTATAGTATATTCTAATAAAATTAATCTCAAATTGTATCAATATACAAAATTTGTATACAATATGCAAAGGTCCAATATGATGTAAAAATATTTAAAACTAGTGGCTGCTTTTAAAAGCAGCTTTTATCCTTTTTTACCTTTTTATCTCATCATATCTACATTTTCCCTTTTTTTCTTTTCAGAGGAGATTCAGTAATCTGCCCTTTTATCCTATCATAACTATATCCTTATTTTTTATCTTCAAAACAAGAAGCTTGCATCTAATTTCCTTTGTTAGGCTTTTTTTCCTGACAATTATCCATAACAACATGTAACCAACATACTAAACAAAAACAAATACTCACAATTCATTTCTTTGGTAATGTGGGTATTGTTTTCTAGGCTACTTCCTGCTCATTGGGGGCACTGATAATCTTATGGGAGCCCAAAGAAAATTTAGGATTCTGGTCAAGTCCTGATTGGAGTATTCTGTGATTCTGGGTCATCTCAGCCAGCAGTCTTGAGGCTGTTCTGGATGTAGAACTCAGAGATAACTGCAACAGAGCTGCTTTGATATGATGTTTAATATGGGCCATCTACTCCTATCAGAGATTTTTTTAGGAGGTCTTCCTTGATCAAATATTATTTTTCTTAACCTAGAATGAATCCACAGCCTCTCAGTTCCTATAGAAAAAAAAGTAAAACCTTTTCTACCAGAGCCAGAAAGGCAAAGCAGTCAGCCACTGGCTATTACCTCTGCCTAAGTCTGAAAATGATGATCCTCCCACTAGGAAACCTCAGAATGAGACTGTGTCAGAAAGCTGCATTCTCCTGTTGTGTACCACTACCACCTGGTTTCTATGGCTAGTAAGGTGTGGTTACTTGGATTAAAGGTGTGTGTCATTGTGGCTACTGGGATTCAAGGTGTGTGTCATTGCTGCCTAGTCTGCGAGGTTGGCCAGTGTGGCTGTTTTTCTTTTCTCATCTTCAGGCAAACTTTAATTTATTAAAATACTAACAAAATGCCACTACACTACTTTTATTAATTCTCAGCCCTTTAAGAGATATCAATGGAAGATTGTCCCACAGGGAATGTTAAATAGCCCCACCTCATGCTAATATTTTGTAAGTCAGCCATTGGAAAAATACATAAGCAATTTCCTCAATCTATAGTTTACCATTACATGGATGGCATTTTACTACAACTCCATGATGGAGTTGAAGAACAGATAGTTATAGGGTTTTTTTAGTTATAATAAAAAAAAATGGGTTTCTGATCCTACTGCACGTACTGGCTTTGTAGGAGCCTAGGCAGTTTGGATGCTCACCTTACTAGACCTGGATGAAGGTGGGGGTTCCTTGGACTTCCCACAGAGCAGGGAACCCTGATTGCTCTTCGGGCTGAGGAGGGAGGGGGACTTGATTGGGGGAGGGGGAGGGAAATGGGAGGCGGTGGCGGGGAAGAGACAGAAATCTTTAATAAATAAATAAATTTAATAAAAAAAGGCAAATATAAATATGGTAACTGTAATTCTTACTTGATACCTGTTTTGTTAAAGTCAAACCTTCCTTTTTATTTAAACAGAAAATGGAGGTGATGTTGGATTCTCCTCTGTATGCTGTGAATACCATTGGTTAATAAAGGACAGGGCAGAATAGAGGTAGGCGGGTAAAACTAAACTGAATGCTTGGAGAAAGAAGGTGGACTCAAGTGAGAAGCTATGTAGCCCCACCTGTGACAGATGGTGGAACTTTACTTAGTAAGCCACAACCTTGTGGTGATACACAGATTTATGGAGATGGGCTAGTTTAGGATATAAGAGTTAGCCAGAAATATGCTTAAGCTATTGACCAAACAGTATTTCAAATAATATTGTTTCTGTGTGATTATTTTGGGTCTGAGCAGCCGGGGACTAACTAGCGGCCTCTTACAACAATCCCCTGATAATTTTCTTAAATGAATCCATATAGATCTAATTAGGGGTTTATTAATGTCTCCCTATTTGAACCATTGGAGATTAATTGTGTTTCCCTAAAGACAGGATAGTAGTCAAGAGGCAATATTGACACACAGGGATTAACAGGGAGCAAGGCTCAAACACTCTATCACTGTAATTAATACTGAAGAGTGTTTTAGTACTCACAGTTGGTACAGTTTGTGAAGTTATTTCTCTTAAGTTATATCATCTAGTGAAAAAAAAACCAAATATCTGCCTCCATTATTTAGATTTTAGATAAGTAGTCTGAGGCTCAGTGAAGTTAATGTGTCAAAGGCCTCCTAGGTGACATAGTTGAGCTCCAAACTCAGATCTTCTGAGGCCAGCACCAATATTCTTCCCTCTCTCTCCTTATTCCCACTAGTGAGGTGACAGAAAACCTTCCCTGAAAGGCTTCCCCAACTGGCGGAAAGAATGTCTGAATCTTGTCCGAAATTTCCTAGAAGTGTATATTCTTCCTCCCAATGCTAGAGCCACATGCAACAAAGCTCCTGGGACCTGCCTCTCTTGGTAGACTGAAGAAGGATAATAAAGCATGCCAGTTTTACCAACAGTATTAGTAGAGAACAGAACCTCACAAGGGATCTCCAGAGGCTGAAGATAGCTGGACCAAGTAAAATAAACAAGAACAATGACAGCACCAAAAATTTCCAACAATCTCACTCCACCAAGAAATCATAATTATGATTTTATGGCACTTATATTTTTGGGACTGAAACTCTTCCCTAACATATTAGTTATTTCCTGTTAGACTTAGCTTGTTTCTCATGATTGATAGTCATGCAATTTCAATAGAACCTGAAGAGGACTCACCCTGTGCCAGGTGTATCACACGCATCATCTCAACAACATCTGTGTAGCCTAGGCAAGCAGTTTGTCTTTGTTCATGGCCGTGGTGCTGATGAGTGAGAGGGTAGAATACAACTCTGGTATCCCAGGTTCTGTGGGATGTCAGGGTTCTGATTTTATTGCTCCAGGTTAGGAATTGGTTCCTGCAATTATTCATTTTTTTCCACTTTCTTTATTTCTGGTTTTTGGAAACAGAAAGAGGAATCCTGCTCTCTGAGTGTGGGTGTGTGGAAGGAATTGCCTTGAAGCTGTTTATGCGACAATATGCCTGTAAACATTTCTCACTAACAACAACCTCCTAGAAGCCACACTCTGATCCAGTACTACAGACTGAGAACAACTCAGGGAGACTCCAACCATGACCATCAATACCTATCAATACCTTTAAAAAATATTATTCATTGCCTAAATGATGAGAATAGCATGCCTTCTCAGGGTGTATGTCCCCCTTGTTAGCTGTTCTGAATATTAGCCTCCAATATTTCTGTGTTGTAGTAATTACTGAAACAGCAATGGAAGCACTTCTACATGTTTGCTAGAGATAAGGGCTTTACGTCTACCCAAACTCATTCTGTTGCCTTGTAACCCACATCAGACCCACAATTTGCTTAAGTACTATGAACCATAGCTCCCCACATCCCTGGATCTTCTTATATGCACACAACAACTCTTCATTGAACAATGTCTATTTCTGTCTTCATAGTAAGTTCAAACATCCTTTCTTTTCTGGAAGCTTTCCCGGAACTCTTCCTTCAAATCTGTGACTTGAAACAATCATTTCTTTTTCTGTTCTTGTTAAACATGACTTCTTACTTTGAACATAAGGGTTATCATGGAGTATGTGACATGTGCATTCCTAAACCCTGCTAAACCTTCTTCAAGGGCAGCAACTGTTAGGAAGTGAGCACTTGGTAAAATTACTGCCTGCATACAGGGTTGAATTCATGTTCTCTAAGTGGGGGAATCCTAGTTTGATCACTCTCGTATCCTCTGAAGTATTCTAGACTGTGGCCGCACAATGGCAATTTATATCTCTGCTCTCAGATAGGATGAAGCTTTGGCTGGCTGCCTAACAATAGGGTGGACATAAATTAGCAGTAGAGCAATTTACAGTCTGTCATGCCTTATTGCTTAATGAATTTGTCAAAAATCATATTACTCTGAAAATTATGGCAGGCAGAGTCCATGGGACTTATGCATTTAAGAGGGACATTGTTTTACTTCACTTAAACAAAACTGTCTCTCCCCTTGCCTTTTTCTGATGCAGACAGCTCAATCTCTGAGCTTGTCTGTTTATTTATCAAATCTCTGTTGAGTTTCTTCTGCATTAGGACTACCAGGTGTGACTTTGGCCAGTTTGCAAATCCCTAACCCCAGTCTCCACCTGCTATTAGAGCCAAATAGGACTTAGGATTCCATCTTAAAGTTCAGATTTGGTGCTGCTATGACATCATGGGTTTCTGGCTTATACTCACTCTAGACTGTTACTTTTCACATAAAGCTGAAACCTTGTTCTTCCTAAGCACTGGTGCTGTAGCTTTGCATCTGATTTTTCCTAATTGTTCTGTCTTCCATTTTCTTCTTTCTTCATTCATTTATGGCTCAGATTCCTCCCAGACCCTGTTTCCTTGTGCTTCTGAGGCTGAACATCCCTGTTAAGAGATGCTATTTCACAAGGTAAAAAGTCAGACTAGTTTCTTCCATAGGTGTTAACTTCTTTCACTCCCCAAATGGAATTAATGAGTGCTAACTCATATAACAAGTGTGAGAAGCAGCATGGATGGCTTTCATTCATTCATTCTCTGTCTGTCCACCCATCCAAAACTCGCCCAGTCAGTCATTTGTAAACATCATCAGAGTAGCTCATGTGGACCAGGCCCAATGTTTGGCATTTGCAATTGGAACTCACAGTGAACTCTAGCCACGGCTGTTAAAGACTTCAGACTCTTGTTAGGATAAGTAAAACAAGGACAACTGAAAATAAACATACCAGTATAGTGATTGAGAGAGAGCTTGTCTGAGTAAGAGACAGCTTCACAGCCATCTTCACAGCACCTAAGAATTCCTGGATGGCCCCTAGGGCTCTGTTCTTGGGGACCTTGCTGCTTTTGGATTTGAAGAAAAACTGCTGATGGGGGCTTCTGGTGGGAGTGACAGGCCAATGGTAATAAGACATTAACTGCTCTGGTTGTTATAATCTCTCGCATAGTCTTTTCTTTCAAATTCTTTCTTTATATCTCCTTGTGATTTTTGATTATTTTTACTTCAAATCTACATTTTGCCCCTTGCTTCTCTTACTGTTCTTTAGGGGAACTTAAAACTATGGATTAGCTGATAGCCACGTTAGACACAGTGGGTTTGTTTGTTTGTTTGTTTTCAAACAACTGGAGATCGAAGCCAGGGTTGGCATATGTGAGACAAGTACCCTACCACTGAGCTATTATTCTAAACCCCAGTTGGATATTTTTTAACCTCACGATTTACTTAAAAGAAAATTTCCCAGTAGCTTCCTGAACATATGGAAGAGCTGTGGCTAGTTTGCAAACTGATGGGGGCTGTCCCAGTGAGATGGCACATGTCACAAGGCAGTCAGTCCCCTGGCCCATCTTCTGAGCTGTCTGGTTGGCCAAATGGAAGCAGGCCAGCCACCTCACAGTTAACTGTGATTCTGCCCCCACCCACCGACAACCATTTCATTTCAATTTCTTTGTTCCAAGCAACTGAAGAGCTAATGGCTGGTGAATTTATGATGACCTATTGTTTCACTTGAGGAATAAACCAATTCTTCTCCTTTCTGTGTTCCGACTCTCCCCTTTGTGTGCAATTTTATTTTATAATTCTTTTTGTACACATCCAACACATGCTGAGGTTATTGAAAAGCACAAATTACACAGAGTTCAATTTGCATATCTATGGAGCGTCCATTCCCAGAGTTCTTGGTAGGCAAAGTGCCCATTGACTCGTACCTTCTTTCCTTTGCTACTGTTTGGCAAGGGAACTAGCAGACTGCCCCTTGCTGCTCCTGGCAGACCTAGCAAATGGTCTTCAGGAGTGGTTTCAACAATTTCGCAGCAGATGACTGCAGCCTGAGCTTTGCAGAGTTCCAGGAAAGTCACTCAGGAGTCTGAATGGGAAAGGTTAAGGAAGAAAGGTCAAACAGCAGCTTCTTAGGGCCAATTTCCTACTGCTGAGAAGATGCAAGTAGAGCTGACAGCATTAAGTATGAATTTCTGTTACCACTGTCTTGTTGCTTTACTTTTAATTAAACTTTTGGAGATTGTTACAGGTTCACATGCCATTGTAAGAAACAATACAGAGACACAGGTATGGTGACACAGGTCTATAATCCTGTCACTTTGAGGGCCAGGAGCTGTGACATGAGGATCACTATTTCAAGGTCAGCCTGGTCTATGTAGTGACCTCAAGATCAACCTGAACTCTGTAGCAAGACTATCTAAAAATAACAGGAAAGATACCAGTCATTTATTTATTTTCAGTTGTTTTAATATTTATTTTTTGACTTCTGGTCACCTACTATTGTTAAATCACATTTTCTTGATGGGCAAAATGAGATTATTCTTATGCTACATTTACCTATGATTGTTGTGAAGCAAGGACAACCATGAGACAAGGTAGCTAGTACCTTTCCAGCCTGGTTTCCACAGACAGATATTCCCTCTCAAATGGTTGAATGATGTTGTCTAAGCAATATCCATTAGTGAAAGACTATGATCTGGAGAGTTTCAGATTTATGGATATAATTTGTGTCTAAATCATGTTAATGGAGATTAATTTTAATATTTGGTTTAAAAGTAACATGTTTAATAAAAGATGAAAGAAGAAAATATGAAATGCATCAAAACAAACTTTGAATACTCAAAGATACTGCTCATGTCCTGCACATACCCCCACAGTCATCTCTTCAAATGATAAAGCTACTATCATAAATATTGTTTTTATATTCTTATTTTCTTCAGAAACAGGGCCTCATGAAGCTGAGGTCCTAGAACTTTTTATATAACCAAAATGACTATAAACTCCTACTTTTCCTATTTTTACCTCCTGCGTCTTTGGCATGTATCATTGCACATGGTTTTACATGGTGTTGGGGAGAGTATCCAGAGGGTACCGTCTTCAGAGGGATAGTATATGCATGCTAGGCAAAAACTCTACCAATTGAGAGACACCAGCAGGTCACTTCCTATGTCTTTTGTAAACATTACTAAAATGCAGCACCGTCTTTTAGGACTTCTTGTATTAAATATCACATTTCCATTTTTTCCGGGTGCTCAGTGTCTTGCTGTTAGGATCCCCCCCCCCCCGACACACACTTCATTTTCCATCCGTCCCCAACTCAAGTCTTTCCTTTCTCTCTTCCTCAATTTTCCAGTTCTAAAGAGAAGTGAATTCAATGTCTTAAAAAGTCTTTGCAGTTGTTTATGATCAGTTTCAAGGGATCATTCCCTAGAAGAGAACATTTATGAACTAAAGGATGTACATGTTTTATGGGTTTTGATTAAAACACAAGCCACATTATTAGCAAGCACTTTAGATCAACAATTTGTTAATTGAGGTACCTAAGAGAATAATTTTGGGGTGTTTTAATCCCATACATACCATGGAGGTTATTATTCCAATGATCTAGGGTAAATGCTTAGAACCAGTGTTCTAAGTGTGTTAATATAAGATGCTGCCAGGGGATTCTGGATAGACATCTGGTTGAGCATCACTAGAATGGTTGAGAGAAAACAGAGGCAAAATTCTGACAAAAATTTTCAAGTAGTATAAAGATTACAAGATTTAGTTAGGAGACATTCAGTTTCTCCAGGCATCCATGTGCTGAAATTGTGGAGAAAGGAACCATCTTGGTGGCCAGAGTCTCACAAGTAGAATGGTGTTCCCTTTTAAAGAATTAACTGAAAATCAGGGGATCACATATCCATTGGTAGTGTTAATAGAGCCAGAATATAAACGTGTCTTCTGCCCCCAAGTCCATATTTTCGTTGTTTTTGTCTATAGCTCTTTATTGATGAACTGGAGGGAATATTGAATGAGAGAAGATGAAAACTGATCATCCAGTGATCATAAAGTATAGTACTTGGCTGTTTATGTTAAAGAATAGAAGTTCCAAGACAATTTAAACTTAGAGGTAATGTAAGAAAGGCTAACCTGGATGGGAAAAATCACTCTCCAAGAATGGTTCAGAGATCTGAGATGTCAAAGGTTGGGATGGCTCATTCAGGTGGCACTGACGTTATTTAGAATAACCAGAGTATCTATTGAAAACTCAAGGAGATATATTAAAAAATGGTTCTTGACACTTAGTGTCCAATGTCTGTTTGTTATCTTACTTGTCCAGGACTCAAGGGGACAGCAGAAATGTTATATGTCATGGTTTCCATCATTCCTCAGAGCACTTCTGAGTTCATTTGATAATATTGAACAACCGAAATGCGACCCATATCACAAAGTGTTGTAATTCTCAACTGAAAAGAGCTTGTGGGGTTGTTGGAAATATAGAATTTACAGGAGGTTCCACGGCTGCAGATAACACTGTGGATGGTGCAGCCAAGTCAGGAATGGGTTAACAAAAAGTCAATGCCTTCTCCAGTTGTTTGGTGGCAGAGGTGGTATAAGGGCTTGATGTGATCTTTAGAAAGTTACAAAGTACTTTTCAGGCATTCTAGAGAGAACCAGAGACAGTTCTGATACTGAAGACAGGGCTGGAATCTGGAGCTTGAGAAACTGCTCACTGCCCAACTCTAGAATTGGTTGTATTGAAGTGTTCTCACCTTGTTATGGTTTCACTGAATGAGCTTGAGGAAATGAGTATTCTTCTCTGAAATATGGTTTCAACATTGTTAAAATGAAGAAAGTAACTTCTTGCCTGGCATTGTGGGCTTGCAGTAGCTAGAAGGCACACAGCCCAATTCCTTGTACAGAGGAACAGGTTTACTACATTTACTTGTTATGAGCATAGGTTACAGAGGGCTGCATATGAATGAGGTAGTGTGCCTACAGCCCGTGAGCATTCATTTTGCTTTTTATAAAGTCCATTGAGATTCTTTGAGCTCTACAAACTGAAAATAAAACACCCTTTAAATTTTAAGTGGATATAGTCATTATTTGTAGATCAGTTTTCAAGCTTTAACTTGTAGCTGCAGAATCATATTAAGTTCTGTTCTTTCAATTATTCATCCCTGCTAAATTTTAATAAAGGAAATGTAAATACATGAGTGTGACCAAATTACAGGTCCAACTTGTAACAATTAGGTTCTAAAATATTAAAGAAGGGCATATTAAGCAGGCTTTTCAAAGGTTGCGAGATTCTTAACTTCCTCAATTCCTTATTGTATGCTTTGTATCAAAGTCTCATTTCCTGTCAGTTGCCCATTTGAATCTTTCTGTGTATTTCAGGACACTGATGAGAGTTAGTTCACAACCATGGAATCACATATGTTCCATGGGAAATGAAGAACAGTTCTTAACCTGCAATGAAAACCAGATGTGCAATAAGAGCAGCCTCTTGTCACTCCATATTAGCTGTGCCAGTCAGTGACAGTGCTGGGCTATCGAGGCCACTCTTTGGACCATTGCCATTTATACAGACGACAGGCTTTTGAGTCTCTGTTTGCAGCTGTGACTTTGTCCTCTACTCCACACCCACCTGTGCCCAGTTCCTGATAGGATAGCCCACCATGGTTCCACAGGAAGCTTGATTAGCAAGCTTGCCAATAATCTATATTCTTTCCCTTAATCTGCTCTATTTCCAGCATGGAAATAAATAGCATGACTTAAACAAGTACTCTCAGAGTCATGCTTGTCAGTGCAGTTACAGGGGGTTCTGTACATGGCAGGAGGTGGGGAGAGAGCCTGTTCACTAGCTAAAAGAGCTTGGCCAAGTGATTCAACCATTCTAGGTATCATTTACTGCATTTGTTATATGGCGTATTGGTAGTCCTGGGTTCACAGATGTAGTGGGATAATTAAACATTTCTAAGTGTTCAGAACAGTGCCTGGTACATAGGTAAAACTATATAAATGTTGGTTGAATAAATGAATCATTCAAAGCATTCCAATAAAGCTATTAAAGTCACACCTTCCTCTATATCTCCATGGACATGCCCTTAATACTGATCCAATCTCCACAGTAATGTAGAGAGATATTTTCATGTTCATAGTGAGGCTTTGCTTCGAGTCTTGTTCCTCCCTATGGCAACCAGAGTGACATTTACTGAATTCAGACTGGTCATATTAGTTCCTGATCACAAGGCTTCATTATGTTGGCCAAGCTAATTTGGTTTTTCATGGTCTGGCTCCTGTCTGCTTCTCTAGCTGCTTTGCATCCTTCTCATCTCCCTATGTTCTAAGAAATTCAAATTAATTCTGAGCCCTTAAGCTTGTTTCTGTCTGCTTTCTCCCTTCTGATGAAATGCCATTCTGGGTCCATTTTCTTTTAGATCTGGAGTAAGCATTGTGCAGTTATGCTGTAGAGACTTTGATTGTTCTATCAGGAAGAACTGCCTCCCTTGGCTTACCCTTCATAGACAATTGCCAAGCAACATTTCTTACCGTATATGCTGTTGATGTGTCTGTCTCTGTCTAACGGTGAGCTCTGAAGACATGTTCACATGTGTGGATGTACACATTTCAAATGTTATTAGTGATGTGGCCAAAAACTAGCCAGGAATTCATGAGCCTCCTCCTTCAACTCCATAGTCTTGGCACTCCAGGGGTGTGCACACATTTAATTTTAAATAATAGTTTTTGTTATCTTCTTCTGCCTTTTAGATTATCGGATACAGGATACAGGCTAGACGATCAACCAGTGGGCTCTTAGTGAATGAAGGAATAATAAGCTGAAGGTATTTTATTGATCATCTAATCCAACTCAATGCTACAGGTAAAGACATAGAAACATACAGAGATATTCATTAACTTTTATGGGTCTCTCAGCCAAGCAAAGCTAAAATCTGAAACATTAACTTTCCAGTGTCTCTGAGGCCCTTTGAAATCAACTGTGAAATCAATTCAAATTTCGTGTTGAGGAAGCTAGGTATTCTTTCGTTCCATTCTCTCAGACTATCCCCAACTGCAATCCTTTTCTCTATACTCCAGATTCAGATTCTGTGGTCAGAATTGTTATACACCTCTTCAAACCCTTCCTGACTGCCTATTCTCTACACATTATGGGGTTAAAGATGGGCTGAGATAGTGGCTTCCTTTTTGAAACATACATCTGAAAACTCTTCAAATGGAATTATTTTATACTTAAGAATCTCTTTCCATCTCTCCATCTCTTCGTGGGGAGGCTGAGCTACTTGAGACAATGTTGAGAAACAAAACCACAGAGATGCCCTGAGTTCTGCATTCCCATTGCCATTGGCAAGTCACTAGGAAGAGTAAGGTCAGTTCTGATCCCTGCCAAGTTCTGCCTTTAGAGCTGCAGCATGAAATGAGGTAATGTACTTTATGAGCTGTGAAGAGCTACAGAAATGTGAAGTGTTTTGGAATTGGTGATTTATAGAACACGAAGACCTTTAGAGATGAGGTGGCACTCCTCCTTCCTCACTTCAAGGAGCAGACTGTGACTCCTCCAAGGTCATTGCTGAAGGTTATGAATCTGCACCATGCTTTCTCCCTGGTCTCCCTTGCTGACATCAAAGGCTTTCTAACATCTCCCAGACCGAAGGACTACCTGATAGGCTAGAACCTTTCCCCTAGTGTATGCCTTCACACAACCATGCTTGTTTGACATACTTTCTTCTGTGCCTGCTGGGCATCTTATTATTTTGTGAGACTCTGCCTCCTTTGACACTCCTCTTGAAGTGACTCATTTTGGGAAGAGGAGAAAGCTCTTCTCTTAAACATACTTGAATGGAGTCTCACTCACAGCTTTGATTATAACTGGTATCATCTGGGGTAGCTTGGTGTGGGAGTAGGACCCAAATATTTTCCTAGAAAAAGGAGCTTCCTAACCTCATCCAAAACTCATTTCTCAGCAAAATTCTGCTCCATTTCTGAGAAGTCAGAAAATTTGTAAAATATAGTTACCTTGGGGTTCTCACAGATGAATTCAGCAAGATAGACTTTAAATTTGATGCAGGTGGTATATCTCTACTGGGGGATTTGTCTCATCATTAACTCTCTTCCAGGAGCAGACAGAACTGGGCTTCCAAGATCTAGTGGTAGACTTTCTGACCACTGACAGAGCTTCTCTCTTTTTGTAGTGCTAGATCCTGATCCTATAAAGAGAAAAAGAGTTTTCTCTGTGGTCTAACAGACACATGCCATATTAACTGATATTATAACCACACAGTGACGTTTTCTTCAAGTGATAAAAAAGAACCATGGTTGTGTATTGATGGAGGAAGGTCATTGGTTAAAAAATAAAGAAACTGCTTGGCCCTCATAGGTTAGAACATAGGTGGGTGGAGTAAACAGAACAGAATGCTTGGAGGAAGAGGAATTGAGCTCAGACTCGATAGCTCTCCTCTCTGGGGCAGAAGCAACGAAGCTCTGACCCAGGAAGGACGTAGGCTAGAATCCTTTTGGTAAGCGCACCTTGAGGTGCTACACACATTATTAGAAATGCGTAATCAAGATGTAAGAATTAGCCAGTAAGAAGCTAGAGCTAATGGGCCAAGCAGTGTTTAAATGAATACAGTTTGTGTGTTGTTATTTCGGGTAAAGCTAGCCAGTGGCGGGAGCTGAGTGGCAGAATGCATCCTGCAGCTCCTACTACAGTGTATATACAAATACATAAGTGGGTATGGAGGCAGTGGCACAAACAGATTTGTCATTTAATTTTTCTTGTCTCATTTTGGTATTTTTCCTCCCATTCTTTTACCCATGCAGCTTATTTGACACATTCTTCTTCTCTTCTACTCTGGAAATCCAAACAAAACACATATGGCGTGTGTGTGTGTGTGTGTGTGTGTGTGTGTGTGTGTATCAAGTTTCTGAGCTCAATATTAGATTGACAGAGTAAAGATAAAGCCTGTTTTTGCTCAGGTTAGTAAAAGAGAGATGTAAGGAAGGCCATGTCTTCTTTCCCTTGTTTAGACCTCAGGTGGCTTAACTTCTCATTCTGTTTTTAAGAATGTAAATTTTGCTTAGAAGATTTTTTTCCCTGTACCTTTACTTATTTCCATGTCTACACACATAATAATATGTGTCTAACATATCTCCCTGAATCCCTTTGTAGGACTTCTGCCAGGGAATAGGTGGCACACTACAACTGGGTCGTTAGATTGACTGAAATGCATACAAAGGTAGTGCCTAGAGGAAGGGGGGCTAGAAACAGCTGGTAGAGCTTTGTGAGACAGAAATTTATGTGAAAATGGGATGAAAGATCTCTGGTAGGACTTCTGACCTTCTGTCAAGGACACAACCGCTTGAGGTCATAGCAAACATAAGGGATGAACACAACTTTCATTCTCTATGATCTCCTAATGGGCCCTCCACTACTTTACTATCCTGGAAGTCAAGGAGACCTCAGTAGTGCCAAGTAGGATAAACTCTGACATGGTGGTGCCATGACTGTAGGAGACAAAAGTAGAAATAAGAACTTTGTTCTATTAGTGTAATAAGTTTTTAGTCCTGCAGAGACTCACTGGAGATCCTCTTTTCTGGTACACACCCTTTGACCCGTAGGCATCTTCCCTCTCTTGACTCTATTGGTGAGAACATTCTAGTGACAGAGACCATAAACAACACAAAGGCCTAATTTCATCACCGCCGTGTCATACACTAAGGAAGATACAGAGCAATATTGGAGACACAGTCTCCAAGTTCAGAGTGCATAGGGTGTGCTAAGTTCCTGGCCATCATTAGTACATTTTTCTCTTTTGGCATACACACACACACACACACACACACACACATTTGTAGGAAGCCTTTTGGTATGCCTCTCTCAGAGTAGCCTTGTCTTTGATGTAGCACTAGTCACATGAATTTAATAATTATGGTTGTTTCCTCCATGAAATTCTTAGGACTTTGAAATCAGGGAGCATTTTGTTATCACTTACATGTCTGTAAAAGTTACAGTGACTTGAATGCAGCGAGGCTCAGCAAACCTTGCTTAACTAAAAGATTGGAAAATGAAGATTCGGTCTGTAGCTAAAAATGATCAAGTAGAAGGGGAGCAAGGAAGATAAATCACATAAAGATCTTTATTTCTTAGTGTTTCGAGAACATTCAATACTCGAGACACAGTCGATTCTGCCCCAGGTTTGCTAAAGTGATGCGGTGGAATCACATTGTTATCAGCCACGTGGTCACCATCCCATTGCAGTTAATGGAAATAAATGTACCATTTAGTACTTTAAATCATGAAGCAACATAACTGCCTTCTATTTGCACTGACCTTCTGTTGCCCTCATTATTTCCTCCCTTCGGATGTCTGCACCTGATCTTGTTGATTCAGCACAAGAGGGTGCATCCGAAAGGCAGAGGTGAGGCACAGAGAGGTGAGGAAGTCAGAAAAAGGAACCTGGCATCTTAGGAGTCAAGAGACCACCGATGAGTCCACATCCTTTGCTCCTGTGTCCTGCTATCATTCTCTTAGTGCATTGTATTGCAAGTGCTTTAAATCTCCTGGACAGATCATGAGCACCCTGAGAGCTGGTGTCAAAGTCAATTCATCTTGGAATCCTTAGTGCCTGGCATACAGTATGAGATGCAAGAGGTATTTGGAAAGTACCTTTATCCAATGACAAAGGAGTGACAATGCACAGGTGAAGGAAGGCTTTGATTTTTTCTAACCCCTACCATTGGTAGAAGAAGTAAAGGATTCTAAGAAGACAATAATTTTATGTTTAGGGATAGGAAAAACTCCAAAGAAACCAAAAACCATTTGGTTCTTCAATTTCTTTGCTTCCTGACAGTCCCTTGTTCCCTATCTAATGGACATAACTACCTCTCAGAAAAGTCTCTGATATTAAAACCACATCTATTTGGCTCCATGTCATATTTTCACAATTATTTATCACATACTTGTAACTCAATGTTGTTTTAAAATAAACTATACTCTCTTTCTCTGGGATTTCCTTGTTCATTTTATGGTCTGCTTATTCTTCCTGATCTTCATTTCCCAGTCTTCAACTTCCCATTTTATAAACAAGGAAGTTGAAGATTTGAAGAGACTTGTTTAAAGTTATAAATATATACTTGGCATTATGTGGCATTATAATCTGATTCTTTTCTATCTTTGTCATCTTAGTATGAGTCCAAAATTCACCTGTTTGTAGTTGTTTGTGAACTTTCCTGTACTGGTATTGGTGCTTGAGTATTTGGTCCAAGATGGGTAAAATCCTTTGAGAAAGTTATGGAACTTTTATGAGGTCAAGACTTGCTGGTGTAAATGACTCACTGGGGGTGGACCCAAGACTTCCTGTTTGATTTCTGCTTCCTGAGTATGGATATAATATGATCAGCCAGCCTCTTGATCCTGCCCCCATGCCTATTGCCTCCTCTTTCATTGCTTGATAGAGGGCATCCCTATGGAACTGCAAGACAAAATAAAACAATGAGAAATTGACAAGAACAACCTCATCCAATGATTCAATGACTTCCAACTTTTTTATTTTATTTTATTATTATTATTTGCCGTGGGAATGTCTGTATATTATGGTAACACACACACACACACACACACACACACACACACACACACACCTATAATTCCAGCAGACAGGAGGTTGAGGCGAGAAAATTCAGAGTTCCAGGATGGATGGACAGAGTTATATATTGAGACTGCATCTCAGAAAGCAAAGCAAAACAAATCCAAAAACAGAGAACATTTTCCTTTTTTCATGGATGTCTTATCGATAAACTCAGTATGTATATGTAAAACAAATAATATCTTGCTGCTCAGGTTAAACCAGGATTCAAGGTACTTTGTCAACAATTCAAACAAAGTGGCTGCTCTGGAGCTGGGAAGTGCAGTGAGGTTGAGATGAAGCCCCTTTGAGATGCACACTGGCTGTATAGGCATTTGCTTACTCCAGTAGAATGGAATTACAAGGTAGGGGTAGAAATGCTAACTTGGAGTCAGGAGTTAATTTACAGGTTCATAGTTGGGATTTTTCATTTACTAAGGCAAAGTGCTAAATTTCCCCCTAATTCAGCCTTGGGTTTTTCAAGATATAAAGGCAGCTTGACACCATGAGTGGTGAGAAAGCTATTTTTGTCGAATGCTAATTTGGAAAATAAAAATGTTTAAGTGCCACTTATTTAAAAAATCCAAAGTAAAAATAACTACTGGGCTCTATGGGGAAATTATGTTCTTATAACTTATAGTGCATTTTTTATTAGTAGGTGACTGGATGATAAACTCAAAAGGTTTTTAAGCCACTAAAATCAAATCTTGGCATACTTTAGAAATGGCAAGCCAGAGACACATCTTAATATTCTATCCTGAAGTTGTAAAGCAATTCAATAGTCACATTTGTTCTTATGCATTATCTTTATTCATTAAGGAAAAATCCTTCACTGTAGATGTAATTGAAGAGAAGACACAGAGAAGAAAAGTCAGTTTCTCAAGGTCATCCAACAAATTTGCCACAGGCTTGGATAGAAATGTAGTTAATTCCAGTTGATGAACTCTTATGAACTCTATGAACAAAGGTAGACCATCACGAGTGTAAGAAACCCAAACTTCTAATTGTGGTGTTTGTCACTTTAGGGTTATTTTTCTCTTGCTAATCGAAGACAGCTGTATGCATCCTCGTGATTAGTTTGTCTCTTTTTTTGTCGTGACTTAAGGAGCCAGTTATCCCATCTGTAGCTGTCCAATCTTAAACACAGATTTCCCCGTTTACATGGATGTGTGTTACATTCCTCCTCACAGCCACAAGAATGCTCATGAAATAGGGCATGAAGAAAGTCTGAAAATGATCTGCTCATATATCATTTGTCAGATGTCAGCTACATGAACATCTCTGGGCTGGAAATTATATCTTTATTCCCAACAAGAAAAAGAATGTGACAATCTACCACACTGTTGCTGTGAGTACTTTGTGGTCTTGGACTAAGCTTACCAATCTCTCTGTGCTGCACATAGCTTTTCCATATAGATACTATGCTTTGAAACTCCCAACCGCTGGTGCTTTGCTCTGCTGGTGTTGATGAGTTTTCTTCATGTTGGTGACACATTTTGTAAGATTTCATTTCCCTTATTTCTTTTTTTCCCCCATAGTTTTTTTTTTGCAGGTAGTTTATTTAAGATTCAGTTCAGTAGATCTGTTTTCTATCCACTGTTGTCTGTAATCAGTGGTGAACTCAGCTTTGCTGATATTCATTGAAATGTCTCTCATTTTTTAAAATAAGACTGTGACACATGAGTGGCTCCCAGTCTCTTATACACCTAGGGTCTGATATGAACTTGCTGCAGACAAAGGCAGAATTCCAAAGACAGCAGTCAGAAGCTTCCCAGACTTCTTGAGGCTAAGCATGAAAACTGTCTTGTTCATTTCTGATAAATTATGTTGCTCCAAACACATCAAATTTAAGAAGTAGGGAAGTGGACAGGATGAACTAGAATGAGATCAGAAGAGATGAGGACAGAGAATGTGTAGCAATTGGGTTATTGTCTAAAACATATACCACGCTATTGTGAGATCATTCACATTTTTAAAACTTGAATGAGTTTGAGCTTAGAGTTTTAGGATTTGCTCCAAGTCTTTTTTCAATACAATTTAAACAATGCCTCCTAAAGTTAAGGGATCATTATTTCAATCAATTTAAATATTAATTTCAGTGAAAAGTTAACATTAAAGCAATTGATATTTCAAGAGCTAGCCAGTCCATCTTCTTTATAAAATTTTTATTGAATTATAACTGCGAAAGAAAAAGAAAAAAAAATCACCAAAAGTCTTCCAACCAAAAAAAAAAAAAAAAACAAAAACAAAAAAATCATCATCAACAACAACAAAACAAAAAACCCAGGGTCAGATAGTTTCAGTACAGAATTCTACAAGATTTTCAAAGCAGAACTTATACCAATACTCCTCAAATTGTTACACACAATAAAAACAGAAGGAACATTACTAGACTCTTTTTATGAGGCTACAATTACTCTGAAACCCAAATCATGCAAAGACATTGCTAAGAAAGAGAATTACAGACCGATCTCACTAACGAACATTGATGAAAAAATACTCAATAAAATATTGGCAACATAAATGCAAGAAAACATCAGAAAAATCATCCACCATGACCAAGTAGGCTTTATCCAGAGATGCAGGCATGGTTCAACATACAAAAATCTGTCAATGTAATCCACCATATAAAAAATGGAAAAAACCCATATGATTATCTCTCTCATTAGATGCTGAAAAAGCCTTCAACAAAATCCAACACCCCTTCATGATCAAGGTCTTGGAGAGAGTAGGGATACAAAGAACATACCTAAATATAATAAAGGCAATATGCAGAATCCAATAGCCAACATCAAATTAAATGGAGAGAAACTCAAAGGCTGTCCACTCTCTCCATATCTATTTAATGTATATCTATTTAATATAGTACTTAAAGTTCTTGCAAGAGCAGTAAGATCTCATTTCCCCTCATTTCTTAGAGTATTTTTCTTTTTCATTGGTACAGAAACAAATGGGTTTACTATGTTGCCAAATATGACTTTGCTTCTCTGAACACAGAAAATTGGTTGCAAGAATGAACATCATTCCAAAATGACTGAATAGACTCCTTCACAGAAGCCTTCTCTGGATTTCTTAAATTGTAGTGGTAGAAATAAACTTAGTTTCCTGGAAGCAGAGTCTGTGTAACATAAGGCTTGGGCACAGCTGATGGATAAGTTATGTAACTCGAAGAAGAGAAAACTCTAGAATTCAACAGCAAAAACCCAAGGTTTTTTCTCTTTTTGTTTAGCATACTGTGAAGTATTATACCTGTTACAACTTATTTAAAATTGTAATGTAAAGTTCTAGTTCATGAAAGCTACTATTTCAAACTGTTTAGGACAATTAAGATAATAATCAGACTTATAGTAATGGTTCAGATGTAGACATAAATAAGCCTCATGCATTATAGATAGATAGGTGCTCTTCTAACACTTCATAGATTTACAGAATATGGCATTTAAGATGT
The DNA here is from genome assembly GCF_037038515.1 of Microtus pennsylvanicus. NCBI lineage: Eukaryota > Metazoa > Chordata > Mammalia > Rodentia > Cricetidae > Microtus > Microtus pennsylvanicus. The sequence goes on along the minus strand of NC_134591.1, from coordinate 33,745,732 downwards.
TTTAATAACATAAGATGACATAGGATGTCTAGTGGGGCATTGTCTCCTATGTTATAGGGTAAATTATATATTATATAACAATATAAAAACTTAAATTTATTTCATATATGTATATAATTTTAGGAAGCTTCTACTATATGGCTTATCAAAAGGTTGTTGGTATTTCCAGATATTTCCTCATTTATCCTGCTCTCCCTTCCCCCTCCCAATTTAATCCTTCTATTCTAGTTTCCCATTCTTCTTTCCATTACAGTATATCTTATTTTCTCTTACTTGGTAGATCCCCTGCTGCTCTCTAGTCCCATACTAGGTACCTAACCTCTGGCATTATTTGAATTATAACACACATATTGAAAGCTTAAAACATAGCATTCACATATAAGAGAAGACATACAATAACTGTCTTTTGGGTCTGTGTTACCTCAGTCAGTACAAATGTTTTTAGCTCCATCTATTTACCTATACATTTTATTTTTGTCTAAATAAGATAATTCTAAACCCAATACAAAACTATATACAATAAGAACAGATATCAGATATAAAAATTAGAATTACATTCAGCATAAACAATATTAAGCAAGAAACATATGTTAAATGTTTCAATAATTATTCTATCCTAAGGAGTCTATGTCTTATATTAGAAATGGCTTGAATAAGCCATGAAAGGAAAATAACTATGACTATCTAGTCTTTAACACCATCAAAGATTTGAGAAGGGAGATAATATTACTTGAGTAAACAGGAAGTATAATTAAATAACTTCCAAAATGTGCAATAAATGACCGAGACAACTGGCTACCTGGGTAATCACCCAAAGTCTCATTTGCAATGTTGGAGTAGCCAGCTCTGGCTAAGGCCTAGAGTATCTGATGAACCATTTTCAGAGGCAAGAAAATTTGAAAAACTGTGTTACCCTGTCTTGGAAAGGTTTAGCAACCTTTTTTCTTATATCCTACGTTTCCAGCCTGGATACTGTGTGTTTTGTCAGTGGTTGAGGCATGGGCAGTTCCTTGCCCAAAGGCCAGTTTTTTTTTTTTTCAAGAAGAAAACAAATTCCAACTGGAGTGTCTTCAGTGCTCAACATTCTCTCAGAAATAGATAGGTGCTTCTAGGATCAATTGTGTCTCATGTCAACAGAACCCAAAGTTATTTAAATGTCATAGTCTTCAGTTTTTTGAAGTGGTTAAAGATTACCTGTCTATGTGAAATACTATCTCTATGTATCTAAAGGACCTAAATAGTCTAACTATAAGAAAGATAAACATGGATGAATATTGACCTATAATTCTCAATACTTATATTGCTCAAAGACTAAGACTTCATATTAGAATATTAAACAATCTTTAAACAACTGTGCAGAAAATAAGGAAAATGACCTCAAAATGCCAACAATGCATACAGATATGAACTGCAATATGATAAATATATCCTAAATTATATCAATAAATATAACATCTTAAAAAGAGTTAGAAACATACATGCATACAATATGACAAGATAACTTTGCAAATGAGTAGCTGAGATCAGCTCAGCATATCATAAACAGAAGTAGGAGCATATTCAATATAACTAATATAATTTGAATTTGTATAAATATACATGAATCTATACTAATATAAACAAGCAAGTAAAAGTCTCATATAATAAAAATTTTAAAACTTTGAAGAAGACCACAGAAGATTAAAAGAACTATAGAAGGACACTTTACCATAGTTTTCTGGCTGCACAGGTATAAATAATCCCATAGAAGCTATATTAATTACAACACTGCTTGGTGAATAGTTCAGTCTTATTTATGTTGTGAATATGTATTATTACCATTGGTTAGAAAAGAAGCTGCTTCAGCCTATGGCAGGGCAGAATAAAGCCAGGTGAAAAATCCAAATAGATAGATAGATAGATAGATAGATAGATAGATAGATAGATAGACAGATAGATAGAGTAGGTGGGGCCAGAGAGACACTATGTAGCTGCTGAAGGGGAAGGATGCCAGAACCTTTCTGGTAAGACACAAAAATCTCATGCTAATACATATATTAATTAAAAATTGGTTAATATAAAAATAAGAGCTAGCTAGAAATAAGCCTAAGATATTGGCCAAACAGTGTTGTAGCTAATATAATTTCTGTGGGATTATTCACATCTGGGCATCTGGGAAACTAAGGCGTAGTGTCCTTCTACAGATCTTTTAATCTTCTGTGGACTTCTTCAATGTCTTAAAGTTTTTATTGTACAACACTTTTATTTGCTTGGTTAGTTATCTGTAGATATTTTTTGAGGCCATTGTAAAAGGTACCATTCCCTGATTGTTTTCTGTGTTTATCATTTTATATAAGAAGGCTTCTAAATTTTTTATGCTAATTTGGCATTCTGCTATCTCACTGAAAGGGTTTGTCAGCTCTAGAATTTTCCTGGTAGAGTCTTTAGGCTTTTTATGCATAGCATCATTTCATATGCAAATGAAGTTAATAGTTTGACTTTCTATTTGTATCCTCTTGCTCTCAAGCTGCTACTTAACTGTCTAGTTAAGGTTTTAAAGTACTGTAGTAAATAGATATGGAAAGAATGGGCAACCCTGCTTGTTCCTGATTATAGTGGGAAAACTTTTGAGTTCCTTTCTGTTTATGATGATGCTGGCTGTGGGCTTGCTCTATATTGCCTTAATTATGTTGAGGTATATCCCTTGAATCCATAATCTTTCCAAAACTTTCATCATGAAGGGATCCTGGATGTTGTCAAAGATGTTTTCTACATTTGAAACCCCGGTACCAGAAAATGGTTATATCTTGTTGAGCTGGTGCTCAAAGAGGTTCCATGAAACTCCTAACCATGGGTATTGCCAAGTCTATTAGTTTCTCTCCACACCATCTGATAGGGTCCTGTTGCTGAGAAAAACACTTATTTATGTCATTGGAGAAGCCTCATTGAGAACCCAACTGAAAGCTTAATCCCTATTGACCAACATTTATGGTTCTGGAAGGTATTCTGCATGCTATAGAAGGAGAAAGATAATTATCAATATCACCCAACTACAACACAGTGACCTCAAACAGTGACATGCCTGTAAGATACTGGTACAATAGTGACACAGGTATTCAGCCCTTCCCTGACGTTGCTAAAATGACCAAGAACATATATAGGTCATGGTCCCAGGGAAATTGAACTAATTACAAATATGCTTTATATTCTGGCCAAGGAATATAAGAAGGACTCCTAAAAACATATTGCTATATTCATAAACCATTGTATCACTCAGCCCTCATTAGGGAAGCTTCTTCTCAAAGTAGATGAGAATTAACAGAGACTCACAGGCAGACAATGTACAGAGAATGAGAAGCTTTGTAGCACTCATTCCTAAATGGTATGTCTTCATCAAGGCTTACTAATCTATTTTAAATAGGAAACATAAAGATCAGTAGATCCAGAGGTGACAAATGACTCCAAATAAACAGTGTTTCCCGTGTATAGGACTGATGTGCAAATGAATTCACACAGGCCATGTCAGCACACACAAAATCTATACAGGTTCAAGCCAGACAATATCCCAGCTCTTAGAAGTAGACACAGAATTCCACCCCAGCCAAAAATCTATGTGTAATTGATCCCTCCTGGGAAAGGGAAAATCAGTTTTCTTCAGTGAAATTACTTGATATATCAACCTTACTTCAAAGCAGGTCCATGCCCAGTAGTGGTTGGCCATGATGAAAGGAATTCTGCTTTTTGTTTGTTTGTTTGTTTTAGGGGATTGTTTGTTTGTCAATTTTTTGTCTTATAGTTTCTTTCTTTCTTTTTTTTTTAAGGTAATGTGTAAGATTTTTTTCTTCTTTTTTTTTATTGAGAAAAGGAAAAAAAAACAAGTTACCACCTCCTCCCAGCCTCCCCTTTCCCTCCCCCTCCTCCCACTCTTCTCCCCCTCCTCCCACTCTTCTCCCCCTCCTCCCACCCCTCTTCCCTTCCCCCCACTCCTCTCCCCCTCTCTCTCCAGTCCAAAGAGCAGTCAGGGTTCCCTGCCCTGTGGTAAGTCCTAGGTCCTCCCCCCTCCGTCCATATCTAGGAAGGTGAACATCCAAACTGGCTAGGCTCTCACAAATTCAGCACATTGCGTAGGATCAAAACCCCGTGCCATTGTCCTTGGCTTCTCATCAGCCCTCATTGTTCGCCATATTCAGAGAATACAGTTTTAACCCATGCTTTTTCAGTCACAGTTCAGCTGGCCTTGGCGAGATCCCAGTAGATCAGCTCCACTGTCTCAGTGGGTGGGTGCACCCCTCGTGGTCCCGACTTCTTTGCTCATGTTCTCCGTCCTTCTGCTCCTCATTGGGACCTTGGGAGCTCAGTCCAGTGCTCCAGTGTGGGTCTCTGTCTCTATCTCCATCCATCACCAGATGAAGGTTCTATGATGATATGCAAGATATTTGTCAGTATTGCTATAGGCTAGGGTCATTTCAGGTTCCCTATCCTCAGCTGCCCAAGGAACTAACTGGGGACCTCGGCTTGGGCTCCTAGGAGCCACTCTAGGTTCAAGTCTCTTGCCAACCCTAAGGTGGCTCCCTTAACTAAGAATTGTGCTTCCGTGCTCCCCTGTCCAACCTTCCTTTATCCCAATCCTCCTTTTTCCCCATCTCCCCCCATCCTCCCCTTCTCCCTTTTCTCTCCCCTTCTCCCCATACCCCCATCCCACCCCACCCCCAAGATCCCAATTTTCTCCCCGGCAATTTTGTCTACTTCCCTTAGCCAAGAGGATAACTATATGTTTTCCCTTTGGTTCACCTTCTTACTTAGCTTCTTTAGGACCACCAATTGTAGACTCTGTGACCCTTATTTATGGCTAAAAACCAATTATGAGTGAGTACATCCCATATTCATCTTTTTGGGTCTGGGTTACCTCACTCAGAATAGTGTTTTCTATTTCCATTCATTTGCATGCAAAATTCGAGAAGTCATTGTTTTTTACCGCAGCGTAGTATTCTACTGTGTATATATTCCACACTTTCTTCATCCATTCTTCCATTGAAGGGCATCTAGGTTGTTTCCAGGTTCTGGCTATTACAAATAATACTGCTATGAACATGGTTGAACAAATGCTCTTGTCATATGATAGGGCATCTCTTGGGTATATTCCCAGGAGTGGTATTGCTGGGTCCAGGGGTAGGTTGATCCCAAATTTCCTGAGAAACCGAAACACTGATTTCCAAAGTGGTTGCACAAGATTGCATTCCCACCAGCAATGGATGAGGGTACCCCTTCCTCCACAGCCTCTCCAGCAAAGGCTATCATTGGAGTTTTTTATTTTAGCCATTCTGACAGGTGTAAGATGATATCTCAAAGTTGTTTTGATTTGCATTTCCCTGATCGCTAAGGAGGTTGAGCATGACCTTAAGTGTCTTTTGGCCATTTGAACTTCCTCTGCTGAGAATTCTCTGTTCAGTTCAGTGCCCCATTTTTTAATTGGGTTAATTAGCATTTTAAAGTCTAGTTTCCTGAGTTCTCTATATATTTTGGAGATCAGACCATTGTCTGTTGCGGGGTTGGTGAAGATCTTCTCTCAGTCAGTAGGTTGCCTTTTTGTCTTGGTGACAGTGTCCTTTGCTTTATCAACTTTATATGGAAAAACAAAAAACCCAGGATAGCCAAAACAATCCTATACAATAAAGGATTGTCTGGAGGCATTACCATCCCTGACTTCAAACTCTATTACAGAGCTACAGTGATGAAAACAGTGTGGTACTGGCATAACAGAGAAGTCGACCAATGGAATTGTATAGAAGACCCGAATTTTAACCCACAAACCTATGAACACCTCATCTTTGATAAAGGAGCCAAAAGTATACAATGGAAGAAAGAAAGCATCTTCAACAAATGGTGCTGGCATAACTGGATGTCAACCTGTAGAAGAATGAAAATAGACCCATATCTATCACCATGCACAAAACTCAAGTCCAAATGGATTAAAGACCTCACTATCAGTCAGAACACATTGAACCTAATAGAAGAGAAAGTGGGAAGTACCCTACAACAGATGGGCACAGGAGATCGCTTCCTATGTGTAACCCCAACAGCACAGACATTAAGGGCAACATTGAATAAATGGGACCTACTAAAACTGAGAAGCTTCTGTAGTTTCTTTTTTTTATAGATTCATTTATTTATTATGTATACAATATTATGCCTCCATGTATGCCCGCACGCCAGAGGAGGGTACCAGATCTTATTACAGATGGTTGTGAGCCACCATGTGGTTGCTGGGAATTGAACTCAGGACCTCTGGAAGAGCAGCCAGTGCTCTTAACCTCTGAGCCATCTCTCCAGCCCTGTCTTATAGTTTTTTTTTTAAAGTTTTCAGTGTTTGCTTATTTATTATTATTTTTAACAAAATAAAATATAAGATAAAACAAAAACTATAATATAGAAGCTGGACAAAGTAAACTGACAGGCATAAAGGAGCCCCAAGAGAGGTCACTAGAATCAGAAGTGTTACCACATTCAGGAGTCCCATAAAAATCCTAAGTTGAATTCTATAATATATATGTAAAGGACCTGCATGTGCACATGTGTGCACCACACACACACACATACACACATACATACACACTCACATATATCAACCCTGTACTTTCTGCTTTAGTCTCTGTGAATTCCTATGAGCATTGCTCAGCTGATTAAGAGGGAGATGGGCTCCAGTGAAGAATTGTGAATAGAGACATTTTAGGGGTGGTATAAAAACCTGGTACAGTAGAAACTTTCTAAAATACATGAAGACGATCCTAATAAAGTCTCCAAATGCTGAGAGGAATGGGGTCCCAATGGGGCATCCCTTGTCACCAAATGAAGCGTTCAGTACAGGACTGGGTTATATCCAACAGAGTTGTGGGCCAAAGGGGTCCCATGGAAATCCCCAAACAGCCAAATTGCTTGCCAAGAAATAACTTGTTCACTGCAAATAGACAACAAGGCTCCCTTGCTGAACACAAACTCACAGAACCCATGGAACATGGAAAGGTTGAGATGGTGCCTACACAGAACTTTCACCCTTCTCTTCTACTGTCTTTGGTAGGAGAAGGGACTCTTCAGGTTACCAAAAAAGAAACATAGACACTAACCCAACTCTAAAATCTTTGATCTATTATCTGTCCTCTCTGCAAAATATTCTAGAGCAATGATAGCACAAAACTTGTGGAAGCAACCAAAAAAAATGTATGATTTGATTTGAAGTCCATTCCATGAGTTGGAACCCATACTCAACACTGCTTCGGTAAGCAAGAAATACAGAATAGATAACTCAGAGACACAGAGTAAAACCAAATACTATTGGTCTAAAATAATAACAATAAAATGACTCCTAATGATATTCTCCTATACTCATAGATCAATGACTTATTTAGCCATTGTAAGAGAAACTTCTTCCTGCTATAGACTGGAATAAATAAAAAGACCCACAGTCAGACATTATGCAGAGAGAGAGAGAGAGAGAGAGAGAGAGAGAGAGAGAGAGAGAGAGAGAGAGAGAGAGAAACACTCAGTCCCAAATGGGATGTCAGAACCAGAACTCAGGTATTGTAAATAGAGACTACTCTTTTGTTCCCAGCCACCCAGACCCAAATAATCACACAAAACTATATTAATTACAACACTGCTTTTTCAACAGCTTAGTTGTATTCCTACCTGGCTCTTATATCTAAAATTAACCAATTTTCATGAGCTCCCTGTGTAAAAGGAGTTGGGCTGGATCAAAGAAAGTCCTGCTTAGAATCCCTTTGAGGACCTGTGAGATTCTGTCACACGGTGCTCACATGTGAGCTGCAGGTAGAAAAGAATTTATTTCTTAAGTTCTCCTTCCTTTTCAAAGCCACCAAGTGGTGCATTTTTAAAAAGGGCTAAATGACTCCATTACTCACATGCTTGACAGCTTCAATCTTCAGGACTTCAGACTCTTCATTTGTGAAATCAGCAAGCAGTGAGGATGATTTTACACATGGAGCACGGAGACAGGAACATACCAAGTGTTAGCTTCTCCCTCAGAGCTCCTTGCCTCACTTTGCATATGGAACTCAGAGCAGACAGTGGGGCTAAAGAAGAGGTCAGAGGTGATGTCTAAACCTCCAGAAGCTCCCTTTTGTTTTCATGGTTCCCTTTTCCTTCCTGCCTGCAGTGACCTCCGTTCTTTTGTGTCTATTGCTGAGCCCTTATGTTATTCCTCATCTCTCTTTCCCCTTCTCTTTCCCCTCCTCCCATCATCCCTAGCTCCCGGTGTGTTGCTGTTCTGATACTATCGATTTCGCTCTATAAAAGATTGCTCAATTCATTTTCTCCACTGCAGCCCTGCACCAGACCTCGGGATAGGCCTCCTGATGAGTGTGGTGATTATGTAGGCTGTTTTCCTGGGAAGGCTGCAACTGCAGTCCCTCTGGAAAGACAGCAAAGGTGAAAGTGATTCATCATTGCTTAAGGTAAATAGGAAGCAGTGGGCCCTGTGTCGCTTATCTCCCTACCCTCGCACAAGACCTGGTACCCAGTTGGTGCAGATAACATTTGCTGAAATTAATTGCATTATCTTCTCTTAGCCTCCCAGCATTCAAGCCTCACCTGGCGAATTACCATTGACTTCTGATCGTCTGTAGACCTAGCTTGCCACCCTGATGCATACTAGAATTGTTTCGGAAGCTTGAAAACACAGTTGTGGGCCAACCTCCTCCAGATCAGTTAAATTCAGAGCTCTTGGTGCTATGGCCTGACCATGGTTTCACATCCGACAAGTGACTGTGGCCATGCTGGTTTAGAGAATAAGTTTTAATCTCCTTCATTCAGTTGTCCACTCCTCTGTGTGTTTGCTCCTACTCTCTTCCAGCCCAGCTCCTTCCACTTCATTCTGGCCTCTAGCCATTGCAGCATTCCTGTTCTTTCCCTGAATGTGGTCCTGCAAAAGTTCATGCTGCCTGTCCTTCAATGACAAGTTCCCATAGCTTTTCCTCCCAGTGAGCCCCCAATCACTTTGCACAATGCACCTAAAAACAAAACCTCTGCTGAGATTCTTTTTTCTCTGTACTTTGAAGTGGTCACTGCCTCAAATTTCCATCCCTATATATACTCTGTGCTTCTTGATGAATGGAATTTTCCTTATAATGCCAATTTCTGGTCTATTGTCCTAGATTTTGCTTTCACTCCGCCACCCCCTTCAGACCAGCCTATCTTGTCTGGTACCCTAGGTAGAGGTTTTACTAGGTCTTACATCCTAGTAAATAGTGTCTTAGACACAGGTGGTTCCATTCTTTTTTGGTTCTAAGTCGTGATGACCATGAACTGATCACATTCTCCCATCTCATCTGGTTTATACTTTGACAGTGTTTGGGACTCTGCCTTATCTCTAGGAGATGCATTTAAATACAATTTTTACTTGGTACCAATGACTGTATTATAGGCTATATTAAATAACTTCATTACATTCTCTCACATAGTCCTACACTGGGGATTAGTGATATTAAATAAATTATTAAAGGCAAATCAAGCAGCATGAGGCAAGGCAGGAGTTTCTACTGAGGCTGGCAGCATTTAGGGTCTATTTTGGGCGATACTTTAATGTCTTTCTTGTCTGCATTTTGTTTTTTTTTTTTTCAGTGTGCTATTAAATCTTGGTGTTGAATCATAATTTATTAGTTGATGTGTCTTGTGTACTCCCATTAAACTATGACCTTATCAAGGACAAAGAATGAAATATTTAAGTCTATAGTCTTAGCACTTAGCAAATTGCCTGGCATATAAGAGAGGCTCAATAAATGCTTGTGGACTGAATAAATAAATGGTAGCAATAGCTCTGAGAAAGACTCCAGAGAAAAGGAGACAGAACAATCTAGACCGCAGGCAGAACCAAACAACCACTTTCCTGTAGCTTCCATTATTGCAGTCTTCACTAGACAGGGAGGCAGATGGGTGGAGGAAAATGGGTAGCCAGCCGGTCAGTGGCTTTCCCTTGTTCTCTTGAATTCCATCGTCTGTCCTGTCCTATCCCCCAGCAGCAAGAGAACATTTGTTCCCTGAAGGGCCGGCACTGTGCCAACAGCAGGTGGTGGCTTGTCCACTGGGAGGGAGGGAGGCAGCAGCCAGGAGCACTGATGTGTGCCTTGGACAAGATGCTGCAAGTCTGCTTGTGGCCCAGTGAGCATAGCAGCTGGGTCAGGGTTGCAAGTCCGTTCTGTAACCATTAAAAAAACAGTCACTGCCTCTTTCATAATAACAAATTTAAAACCACTCCAAATCATGCTGATTTCAGAGAGTAACATGAACAAAAGACAAAAATAAAAAACTCCAGCACTGAACTTGCCCTGTAAGTTGGCTTGTCTATGAAATGGGAAGGTTTCTCGGTAAGTATAAAAAATTTTTATGGTACTTTTTAAGATCCAGTTTCTTTTCTTACAGAAAAGAAAACAAACAATGCACTGAAACTCTACACCATAGACATATTTGAGAACATGCTGATAAGAAGGGCAAAGTTAATGTATTATCCTGGCTTATTTGGTCACTGGGAGTTCAGTGTAAGGAATGAGCTAATTCATTTTATCTCCTATTCATGATTATCAGGATAAGGCAGATTTGATGGTCATGGGAACCAATGGCTCCTATAGGTCCCTAGTTAATAACATGATGAAACCAAGTATCTACCAGACTCGATCTGTCCAGAGTGGGTAGGCCAGTGCCCTTCTGAGGACCGAATGGCTTCTGTCATTGGCCTCTCACTGATGGTATTCTTCCTACATATCAAAGCATCACCAAAAGCAGAACGATTACCTATATGACTGCAGAGATTATAACAGAGCAGGAAACAGCTTCAAATGGGAGCAGAGTTACTTCTAGTCTTGTGGTCTCAAACACCATGAGCCCCCCCTCCCCATGGGGAATCACTACTTGCTATTTCATGTTTTGATCACAGCAGGACCCATTTGATTAATCATGACTCTAAATGTGCGAGACTTTAAGTGCAGGTCTCTGTGTCTTTCATGAACTCTTACCCATCCCGAGCAATATAGGAAGCCTCACTGTTTCTAAAGTTCTTATTTTTTCGAATGATAGATAGCCTTTGTGTTTCATTCTAAAAGATAAGAACCTATCTTCTATTATGCCTCTATGCGATTAGCTATGGAATCTGCTCAAGCAGGTTTGATATCAAATCATTAGTACCAAGTGTTATTTTAATGTCTCTATTAAAATATAAATGCCCTAAGCGGAAAACATTGGGGTTCTCCTGCTCTTTTCACCTGGAGTCTGTGTGCCCACCTGAGTCTGATCTGAGCAGGGTTTGGAGAGCAAGCACGTAGCACAAGCTCTGGCACAGGAGCACCACACATGCCGGTCTCACGGTGCTCTTCTTTGAGGAGCCCATAAGCCCCGTACATATTTTGCAATGTTCGGCCTAATGTGAAGTACCTGGATCTTGGACTCATCAGTAAGATGGTGGTACTGATACTGTGGCTGTTGGTCAATCATTTGCTTAGTAGGTAGATGAAGGAAAACTGCCTGATTGCATAAAAGCATACTTGAAATTATTCCAAATACATGAGGTTATTTGTGAAAAGTCCTGGATTCATCCAACTAAGTTCTTTAATGTAACAGACAGAAGAACTATGATTCCTCCACTTTATAATTTTCCATGGAGACGGGCTGAATCTATGTCATGTAGTAGGCCCTCAAAGTGCTAGGAGAGAAATTGAACAAATGGCAGGGCCTGCAATTATGTTCTTTCTATATTACGAATTCTTTCTTTAAACAACACACACACACACGCATACACACCTTGATCAATTCCTGTTTTTTTCTTATATATCACTCAGTTCTTAGCTTCTTAAAAATCTGTGTTAATAATCCTCATCAAAGTTATTCCTTGCCCTCAACATTGTGGTCATGATCACGGTTGCATTCCTTAAGTGGTACTGCATAATACTACCCTGGTTATATGTGTAACCAGTTGTTTAATTTCTTTATCTTTCCCTGAACCATAGTTCCTTAAGCGGATGCTATGCCTGTGTGGACAACCATCTGTCTTCGGTAGACATGGAAAATCTTTCATCAAACCCATTTATTCTTCTTTCTGGGCCTGAGACAGGCTACGTTTCCTAGACTCATCTGCTTCTAAGTATGGATGTTTAATGGATTCCTAGCCAGGCTGAATGTTAGAGGATGTACATGCCATGCACTGTTCACAGTCTTATCCTTCTCATATTCCATGAGCTTCCATGTTGTTTCCTCCTTTTACTGGCTTATGGGAAGCAAATATGGAAATAATGGAAAACATCCATTGAAAGTGGTAAATATATGAAATAGAGGAGACCTAGATCCATGAGATTTGTCTTAAAATGAATCACTCATCAATAATGCCATATTTTGGAGAACCACCAATAATGCCATATTTTGGAGAATGAGACACTTGTGTAGATTATGTATATTTATTTCTGAAAAAAGTATTATTATTATTATTATTATTTGAGTTTTTAACATATTTTTTAATTTGCCTGTTACAATGACTAGTGTTATCTCCATTCATGCAATCCTCATTTTCTTAATAGATGGAATTAAAAAATCATCCCAAAACTCACAATCACAATACACATTTGGGGAAAAAATCTATGAAGAGAGCAGAGGTGTGGTACTTTATTGCCTTAGTTGGTCACTAGAAGAAGTTTAGTGTTATGACTAAGCCACATCACCATATCTCCTATTTGTAACTGTCAAGATATACAAGTTTGGTAGTAGTGAGAGCTTACCAGGTATCAGTGCTCCATAGTGTGTCCTTAGGGATACGGCGAGGTCTTCAATATTTGGATAATATTCTAGAGTCAAAGAAACCCATGAATAAGAACAAGGGAACATTTCAACTACCTAACATCATATTGCATCCCTTGAAGAAATCCTTCATATTGACATCAATATAGCTTATTTTGCCTTTGTACCCATAAAAACCACTTCCTTGCCTAAGACACTGAGGTTCTCCAGCAATTTGTCTTCAGCTGGTCCTCTATTCTTTCTTGTGCCACTGAAAACACAACATTTACCAGTCTTGTATTAATTACTTTTTTATTGCTGTATTAAAACCCAATAACCAAGGTGCTACACACACACACACACACACGCACACAGAGGGAGGGAGGGAGACAGAGACAGAGACACACAGAGAGTTTAATGAGAGAAAGAGTTTAATTTGATTTACAGTTCCAGAGGAATAGTGCTTATGATGGCAGAGTGAAAATGTGGCATCAAGCAGCAGGGGCAGCAGCTGAGAACTCACATCTTGGTCCACAAGCAAGAGGCAGAGAGAGCTAACTCATAATTTCAGGAGTCTTTTGAAACTTCAAAGCTGGCTTCCAGTGATGAACTTACTTCTGCAAGGCTACAAGCACCTCCTCATACTCAAAAAGCTACCTGCTGGGGAAGAAGTATTCAAACGCCTGAGACATGTGCAGAACATCTCATCCAAATCGCATAAGTCTGTAAATCTGAGAGTCCTGAAATTATCTCACGTTAAGCAACAAACCACTGTTTTGCATTATATGTTTTCTAGGAAGATACATATTATAGAGGATGGAAAAAGTCTCTACTTGCTAAAAACCTCAGGGATAGATTAAAATGAAGCAAGAATATTAAATGGTGATGAAAAGTTTACATCCTGATCATCCCCAAGGGGTTTCTTTCTTTATTCAGAATCATAGAAAATGGATGACCAAGGGAGCCTGTGACAGCGGGCAAAACATGGAACTTTACTGCTAGCCTTGAATGGCAACCTCTCAACTTTCTTCAACTAAGAAATGCAGCTTAGCTCATCACTAAAATAAAGGCCAGTGCTAACTCACAGCAAAACAGTTCCTTCCACGTGGCAAATTCAGCAGTTAAAGTGGAGCTATGGACAGTTTAGGGTCAAGAATGAAATCTTTAAACTGGGGGTGGCAGGGCACTTCTTTAATCCCAACATTAAGACCGTGGAAGCAGGTGAATCTCTGCGTTTGAGTTCAACTTGGTCTACATAGAGAGTTACAGGTCAGCTAAAGCTACATAATGAGACCCTGTATTTTTTTTTTTTAAAAAAAGGGCAGTAAACATTTCCATATGGACCAATGAGAAAGAGTACCCTTACTCAAACTATAGCACTGGGTAGAAACATTAGTAACACTGAAAGTTTTATATGTGTGTGCATGTATGTATGTTTGTACATGTGTTTTCACATCTCCTTGTATGTATGTATGTGCATGAGTGTATGTGTTGTTGGTAGAAATCTCTACATTGTTCTCTGCAATGCACATATTAATAAACGCATTATCTTTCATTTTTTTTTCCAGTCACGTATCCCCAAATACACATACTTGATGTTGAAAGGGTCTGATGCATTCATTCTAGAAGCACCTTCAGGGAATTCTCCTGTTGCATTTTCCTCAAGAATGTGTATCCTGTTTCAGAATTGCCCCTAGGGAAGAAGTGGACCAGGAGGTAGCAGGCACCCCAGGCAGAAGAGACCAGCTAGGGAGAGACAGACACAGTGAAGGGCCCCAGGACATCCCCGTGTTGTAATCTGTTAAAAGCCCACCTGTGCTTGCTGGCACTCTAGACATAAGAGCGTATGGTGCTTATGTGAGGTGGTCGGCACTGGGGAAAGCAGCCAATAGCAAAGGCCAGAGAGGAAATTGATGCGGTCTCCATATTGCCTTCACCCTCACATTCTAGTGAACTCTCACCAGGAAAGTAGCACATTGAGCATCAGGGCTTGATCAATGCCACATTAAACTGCTTCTTTCGAGACTTTTGTTGGTGGAGTGGACTCTAAATATGGCCACTTTCTCTTCCCTGTCAAGCAATCCATTCACTATTGCAGGAATATCCAAGGGACATATTTCAGAAATAAATATAGCAGTTTGGTGAAGCTGTTGGTATCCAAATCTTCACTGTTTTAAATGGCTTGATAGAGACTGGAACCATAGCTCTCTGCCACACGTACTTGCTTGTGTGGTCCCTTTGCTCCATGAATTGAAATAGCATAAGACTCTGCCAGGAGCCAATCAGATGTCAGTATCACACTCCTGGGCTTTTCTAAGAGCTCAGCCAACCTGCTTTTGTGTGTTTCATAAATCATTGAGTCTCCTGTATTCTGTTATAGTAATAAATCAGATTAGGTTACAGGGATGCTAGTATCAATCTGAATTCAAATTTAGGATTTACTGCTTACTAGTCGGGGAAGATTGAACAAGCAAATTAGGTTCTCCAGTCTTCAACTTCATTATCTGGTGGGGATAGAGGAGGAAATTGTGTGAAGCACTTTCTGTTGGTTACTCTTTGTCAACTCGACACAAATGAAAGCAACTCAGAAAGAGCAAGCCTTAATTAAGGAATTGCTTCTACCAAGACTGGCCTGTGGGCATGTCAATAGAGCATTTATTTAGTATTAATGATTTATGTGGGAGGGTTCAGCCTGTGGGAAGTGCCATCCTGAGTACCCACCAGGTTCTGAATTGTCTGAGAAAGCAAGCTGAGCAAGCCATGGAAAGTCAGCCACTAAACAGTGGTCATGCATGCACTCTGTACGAGTTCCTACTTTGGAATTTCTCAGTGATGAACTGTAATGTAAATGATGAATAAACCCTTTATTTCCCAAAGTTGCTTTTGGTCCATGTTTTATCACAGCAGTCACGAAGCAAGTGAGGACAGAACCTGGGGCCAGAGACTGGGATATTGTGACAGACCTGACCATGTTAACTTTGGGATGATTATGGTAGGACTTTGGAAGTTTGGAGTAGAAAACTCCATTGAGTTTTCTCATCTTAATGAGCTATTTTGAGAGTGTGCTGTGGATGGCAGAGTGGGAGCTGAGCTGCCCAAACTCCTTGGCGCCCAGAAGAGCGCATTCTGGTGAGTGGCTTAACTTGGATTTGATTGTAACTGTACTCTGATTCTTCCGTCTTGGAATCAGTTAGTACACAATTTATTTTGAACTTAACAGGAACCTACAATGAAGATACTCTTGGTATTTAAAAGGACATTGAAATTTTAATGTGGTGAAATTTTTATAAGACAGTGGTATTTCTAAAATTATGACTGTGTTTTATATTGTGGTAGTAACATCAGATACTGGGGATAAACAAGAAAAGGCAGGTTATGCTTTAACATTGATTAATACTAGCTGTTGCAGCTACCCAGGTCTATCACTCTGCATTTGCCAGCTTCCTCTCTATTTTCCAAAATTTCCATACTTCTGGACTGAGGAAATTCCATACTCAAATTCTCTACCTAATCAGCTACAACATGTAAAAATAGATATATGAAATAAACAGAAATAACTCATAATAATAAAATACTTGTATTTATTAAGAATGTACTTTAGGCCAGGCATGATGACACATGCTTTTGAACCAAGCACTTGGGAGACTGAGGTAGGCAGATCTCTTGAGATTTTTGTGGCCCTTCTGATCTATAAAGGAAGTTCCAGGCCTACCAGGGTGATGCAGTGAGATCCTGTCTCAAAATCTGGTAAAAAAGTATGTTCTAGTTTGCTGTTTTATTACCGCGGTAAAACACAGAACAAAAGCAAGTTAAGGAATAAAGTATTTATTTCATCTTACAATTTACGTGCCATTACTGATAGAATCCAAGATGGGAACTTGAAGCAGGGACCCAGAGGTAAGGACCAAAGCAGAGACCATGAAAGAATGTTGCTTACTGGTTTCCTTTTCTTGGGTTTTTCAATCTGCTTTCTTACAGAACCTAGCACTACCTGTACAGGGGTGACACAGCTCACATCATTCATTAATAAAACAAAACCAAAAACAAAACCCACCAACCAACAAACAAACCAACCAACAAACAAACAAAACAAAAATGCCCAATAGGTATGTCCATAGGCTAATCTGATGGAGGAAATTCCTCAGTCAAGGTTTCCTCTTTTGAGATGAGTCTTGTCATTTGGACAAAAACTAATTAGAACAATTAACCTTTTGCCAGCTTGATGCATTATTCTGAATCTGAAGTCTGAACATGCAGTTCCCCAAGTAGGGCCACTCGTTCCTCCCCGCAGTTTCAGAGTAGAGCCAAACCCACGAACATGGCATTCAAAAACCTTCATGATTATTCCAGCCCCTCCCTTGTGATCGACTGTTGCAACTACCGCGCATGCGCACATACGTACGCACACATTCTAATTTTTTCATTTGAACTTGTCATTTCTCAAACTATGTAGTCAGAGCTGAAGGAAAGAGAAGAAGCTAGTTGGAAGCAGGAACTACTTACACTTCAGTGGTCAGGTGGCTGGGATAGGAACGCCTCAGTTTTCACTTCCGGGAAAGACTCTGAGTGTAGGCCCTTTTCACATGCTCAGACCTCTACAATAGCTGACCACTTTGGCAGATGTTTGCAACCAAAGGAAGAGACAAGTTTTCAACAGAGGATTATATTGTAACTAATAAATTAACAATGACTAAGGTTTCACTTAATTAAATAAGAGATGAAAAATCATGAAGTAAGAAAATGCAAAAACGCCATGGAAGTCAATCATTTTTGGAGGAATTAACCCTATACAAATAAAAAGTCAAAATTCAGCATGTGATAAATATTGGTAAATATTGATTTAATGAAGTAATTTTTGATAAAACTTATATATTCAAAATAGAGTCAGACAATCTTTGTGGCGATAGTGGTCTCATAATGTGAAAAGTAATTCTTAGCTGGCCTGGAGGTAAATAACAATCAATAAATGGATGTTTTAGTGTATGGTATTCAAAGGAAACAGTGGTGGATTCATGAAAAGGATTTTAGTAAGTTAGAAGTAAAAAGAAAAAAGTTGCTAAATAGAAATTAGTCAAATAAGTCAAATGATTTACTTGTTTTAACGGTGTATTTTTCCATAGTAATACTATAATTCTGTAGCAATGTTAATATTTATGAAAATTAAATTAATACAATTCGGGGATCAAGATATTTTGATTGAAATCAGCAATGGCTGATCTGAGCATTATACTGCTCATTTACTGCTAATAGTGTTACACATTTTCTTATTAGAAAAACAAGTTTTAGCTAAAGTAGTTAAGACCCAAGATACGAGCAGGAAAGATAGCTACTTTTGGGAAGATAGCTGGATTCTAAGGGTATGCTGCCATGCAATAGGCTATTGACACCAGTCAGTGCTTGTTAGAGAGAACTCTGTCTTGGAAGCACCCAGAAAACTGCTTCAAGGCAGGAAACGGTGAAAACACAAATGCTGTACAGTCTCAGTACCTGGAGTGTCCCAAGGAGTCCAAACTCTCTCATCGTCTTTTTCTATTCATCAAAGGCGTTCTCTCCTCTCTTTGGAACACATATCGCTAGAAAGGATAGTGGGTCCTGTTTCCTGCACACACAGTACAGTGCCACATGCGTTCCATAGGAGCCGACTGCTCAGAGACAGGATGCATACACGGGGCATCTTCTCAACGACCCCACAGATCCTGCCTGCCGAGCTCCTTTTCTGCATCATTATCTCCTAAAAGCACTTGCTCGAATCACTTTATGAGTGTTTCATTGCCGCAGTGGTCACAGTAAAGGGAACAGATGTGGTGCACCAGCCTCCAGGGGTTTGCAGGCCCAGGCAGCGGGACAGACAGTGTGAGCACAGATGAGCGCTCAGGCATAACCTGCAAGCCAGGACACAGGTACAGCCCTGCAATCATGGCGGCGGCCTTCCCTTTGTTTAGGGATGGTTCTTACAAGGGTTCCCTCAGGGATCCTTAGCAGCCAGCCTTTCTGTGAATTTCTAGTAGGCTGAGGTACAAGAGTGCTTTGAAATTAACTTGTGTGGGGACCTATTTACTGCACGTAGCTCAGCTTACGATGTTGGTGCACAGAGATGAGGACAATATAGAAGAGGGCACTAGAGTTGGGAATTTGTATTTACATTTTAGCAATCTGAGGGACCCCTGTTGTGCATAAGCACCAACAAAAATGTTCCATGCTGTATTTAGTAGAACACTTAGCTTATGATATATGGTCAAGGAATATTTATTAAAAGAATGACTAAATTACAGCCAAACTACTTGCCCCATTCAAAGGTAAGACATATAAAACTCACTTCCATTTCCTAATTGTTCTTCTCCAATGCCCCCTTCCCCCTCCTTCCCAACGCCCCTACTCCTCCTCACATTTATTATTTTTGAGTTTGAATTTATTTTGGTATGTGGTATAAAATAAACATTGATGTATTTCCCCAAAGTAATAAAAATTGGTTATTAAGCAGTACTTTCTTTGCACATTGTTTTATTATTGGTAAATGAACGACCTTATGATCAAGAGGTTTAAAAAGAATGATGCTGCTGAAAGTATAAATACTTTTGGTATTTGATGATATATGATATATTTAAGTTGCAAGACACACAGACACACAGACACACACACACACACATATATATATATACATATATGTATAATAAATTTGGTTGCTACATATAGCTGTAGATATAGCTTGAATTTTATTCCCTCTGGTTGGAATTTTGAATTTCTAAACTCGAGTTATGATTCTATTTTGGTATTCAAATAGATGCTAAATTGGAGAGATGTTGTTATTCTGGGTGCTGAGTCAATACAGCATGTTTTCACATAAAAAGACAAAATGTGAGCTTAGAAATATGGCTTAGTTATTGAGAGCCCTTGATGCACTTGCAGAGGGCCCCTGTTTGTTTCCAAAACTAACGTGGAGGTTCACAACTGTCTGCAACTCCAGTTCTAGGGGATCCCCCTCTAGCCTTTGCTAGTAATGCACCAAGCATATACATGGTGAACGTCTAAATATGTAGGCAAACACACACATGCATTTTTTAAAATGAAAAAAGAAGGTGCTTTCTAGCCACAGATACACACACACACACACACACACACACACACACACACACACACACGGTTCCAGAAAGATGAGAAAATAGATCCCAATGTTAAGGCCACACAATCTGTGGTGACTTGTTATGGTAAAAAGAGAAAAAGAATTCAGCCCTTCTAAAAATAACTTTTTTCATGTTACTATTTGTGGGATATTTATCATTATGAACTATTTGACTCTGCAACCAATAAAATTATTCTATTGCTTCAAGTATGTAACATGAATGTCAATTTTATGGAAATATAAATGTTTGTCATGTCTGGGTATGAGATTTGGAATTACTGTACTTTTTTCCTTTAGTATCATCTGACATATCCCAAGGTTTCTATAACAAACATAAATCATTCTGTTAAATAGAAAAAGAAGAGATTTGGACATTGTATAAAGGGCTCACTGTGTTTCTAAGGTGGTGGCTTAGGACTTGAATTGTGCACAGTTGACTTTTGCTCCTCATAAAGTTCTGAATTAATATAATCCTGGTTTCTTCTGTGAAAATTCTTGTTTCTTAAAATGGTGATATGTTTGTAAAAGGCCCCTCCTCTTGGCTTTTGATGGCATAGTCAAAATGAGAGTTATTGTTCACAGACATAGGCAGAGTTCAGAATTCTATTCCTGTCACTAAGAGTATAATTTGAAGCTGCTATTTTTTTTAAGCCACTTCTAATTTCCACACCAGCACTTATTGTATTTCATTAGGATTGGTTTAGAAATGCAAGGCATATAATTAGGTTGGAAAATATGCTATCAATTTAGTTTTCCATTATGATGTTATCACATCCACAAAAGAAGTCATTTGGTACAGTTGTTATGACTGCAACCACAGAGGAGATGCATTACATGAGACGTGGCTCTCCGTGCTTTGTGCAGTGCCAAATAGAAGCAGGGTTAATTTGTTTCTATTAGGGCTGATTATGTCATATATTTATAAATGCTTATAGGATAATAATTTCAATTGAATCTTTAGGAGATGAGATATTTTTAGGAAGCCATTTAAATACTAATCAACCAATCAATAAATATTCTAGTTCTAGCCCTGCACTGTGAACAAATGCATGCTAAATCCAGGATAAGGCAGCTTCTCCTAGTTGCAAGAAGACTACAAGGGCAAAGAGTATATAATCTTTTGAATCAGATAGAGGTGGGAATATGTCAGTGGCATTCCTGTACTCTAGGAGAAGGTGGGTCACTAATATACGTTACCAAAAGTTCTGCAGTATACTATTTGTATAATAAATATTTGTGTTTACTTGTAGATTTTTAAAATCAAACAATTAGCCAGGTGTTGGCAGGGTATACCTTTAACCCCAGCACTGAGGAGGCAAAGGTGGGTGGATCTCTGTGGTTCTAGACCATCTTGGTAATTTGTGGTAATATCTACCACAAATGGAGTTTTCATAGATATTTTAGTTATTTCTCATACAGATATAAAGTTAGTGGCCCAAATTCAGATAACCAATAATAGAAATGATTTTTGTTATCTTCACCTACCTTCTAAAAGTTCTTTTGTTTATTTTGGGCAATTTAATTATTGTTGCTGAGTCTTAGTTTTCTCAGCTGATGAGTAAAGTTAATAGTATTCTCAAGGAGGCTAATTTTGATGATTAAATGAATTGATATTTATGTAACACTGAATCTTGTGCTTAACACATAGTAGACACACAGTAAATGTTCTCCTTCAATCTAGATTTACGAGTATCTGCCTTTGAGTCCCTAGACTAAGTGTTGGGCTAGAAAGGGGAAAAGCAAAACTGCTATGTTTCCTCACCCTTGCTTACACAGGTAGGGAAGATAAGCCAAGATTACTCATATTTAATTATATTGTTCGCTGGAAAGTCTGAAAATGAGCTTGTAAATGCAAACTTACAATGATTTTACTTTTTGTTGTGTTTTGTTTTTCAAGATGGAGTTTCTCTGTATAACAGCCCTGGCTGTCCTGGAACTAAATCTGTAGACCAGTCTCTCCTTGAACACACAGAGATACACTTGCCTCTGTTCCAAAAGTAGTTTTAAATCCATATCTGCCAGGCTTAACATCCATTCTCTTTATACACACAGCATTTTATTTCTTTATGCAAAATAACTAGGAAGCCCAAGTATGATCAAGTGTTTCTCTCTGTAGGACCCTATACCATCTTCAATACTACTTTTGGAAACTGTACTCATCCTTGAAGACACTGCTCAAATTATGTTACCGTAAAAGTAGCTTTGAAAATTAAGTAACATAAAATGAAGATATTTTTACCACAAGTACTACACCATAGTATATGAATAATAAATATTTACATTTACTTCTAGATTATTAAAACCAAACAAGGTAGTAGTAGCACACACCTTTAATCCCAGCATTCTGGAACAGAGGCAGGTGTATCTCTGTGAGTTCAAGGCCAGACTGGTCATTGTAAATTTGCATTTACAAGCTCATTTTCAGACTTTCCCGTAAAAAATCAAAAGATCATCAACCTTTCGGAGTTTTCTCATGCTCTGTGTATTGCACTTTTTAAACAGCAGGAACAGCATTGAGTATTTAGGATCATTATCCTTGCCTCTTAGCTAGAATTCTTGCTATCAGCATGACTATATTGAAAACAGTGAGTGAGCTTTCCTATCTGTTGTGGTAGTATTTCCTGGACTTTGGGATTCTACTTTACTTCCTCCTTCTCTTTCCTACAGTGTTGTAGAATCAAGCCATTAAGTACAGTCCACAAGCCACAATCTACCCCTAAGGGGTTGGGAAATGATTACTAGTTCTTTGAGGAACAGTATCCACATAAATTAGTTGAAACTTCTCTATATGTTAGGTTTGTTTGTTCCCAGTTTATATATTTACTATTTATTCATTTAGTTAATACTTACTTATGTTGTCATGAATTCATGGATTTTTACTTTATTCCCTGTATTATGATATAAAGCTCCTGATTTGTTTGGTTCTTCAAATTACCCCAAGTTTGGACAATGGGATCACTTTACTTGACTCCTGTATTCCTCCAACATATTCCCATCACTGTGCACTTGAACATTCACAGAACTATGTATTCACTCTCGTGCCCTCATTTTACACACTTTATACTGCAGGCTTCTTTGTTTGCCCTATCCCAGTCACAGAGTCAGCCACTGTTAAGGTTCTCTCCTGTACAGAAGGGTGATATTAAAGAACACAGCCTGGATTTGGGATCTTCTCACTTCTATTGGCAAAGTAGTACTTCCAGGTCCTTTATACAGTCAGAGTTGATGAGTACATGTATTTACATTAATCTTGGTATGCACATGTATATAAAATTGTATATATCTATTTCAGATATTTCTATATTTAATGTATGAAATACTGTGATTAATATATATTCATATATTACTTGTGATTCACATTCATATGTATATGGATATTAAGGTGATATGTTCTCTGGCATACTAAGACATATCTATTGGTTTTTAAAATTGCAAAGTGGCATGGCATGAGTTCATTACTACAATAACATACAGAAAGATCCCTTTGTTTCACCTACTCAACTCTTCCTATCCACAAACCCTGATGCCCAGAGATCCTTTTACTTTCTCTGTCCTTCTTTTTGAAATACGTTATGAATTAAGTGATTCAGCATAAAGCCAGTAGATTAGGTTCTTTTACTTACAGAATGCATGTGAAAATCATTGATAGTATATGGATTAAAAATCTCTTTCTGTCATTTGATACTATTTCATTGTATGATGTGTCAACATAGTTTATATCAATTCAGTTAAATATTGAGAAATATCTGGGTTTCTTCCAGTTTGAATATTTATGCACGAAGTAGGAGTACTATTTCTGTACAGATTTTTATTTTTTGATTTTTCGAGACAGGGTTTCTCTGTAGTTTTTGGTTCCTGTCCTGGAACTAGCTCTTGTAGACCAGGCTGGCCTCGAACTCACAGAGATCCGCCTGTCTCTGCCTCCCGAGGGCTGGGATTAAAGGCGTGCGCTACCACCGCCTGGCTCTGTACAGATATTTGCGTGGATATTGTATCTTCTTTTGTAGTTGAAATTGACTTACATTCAATTTTCTCATTCTATCATCTGTTTTGTACAAAATCTTATTAACTTTATAAGATGATAAGGATAGTTTTGTATTTTGTATACTTAAAATGTTTGTCTAAGAATAAACTTTTATTTCTTTTTTTGAACTTTTTTTATTTATTAAAAATTTCCACCTCCTTCCCTCCTCCCATTCCCTCTCACTCCCCCCAGTCTTCCTCCTTCTCCAGTCCTAAGAGAAGTCAGGGTGCCCTGCACTGTAGGAAGTCCAAGGCCCTCCCCCTTCCATCCAGGTCTAGGAAGGTGTGCATCCAAACAGACTAGGCTCCCACAAAGCCAGTACATGCAGTAGGATCAAAACACAGTGCCATTATCATTCGTTCAGTCCCAGACCAGCTGGTCTTGCTGAGCTCCCATGTCTCAGTGGCTGGACGCACTCCTTGTGGTCCTGACTTCCTTGCTCATGTTCTTCCTCCTTCTGCTCTTCATCTGGACCTTGAGAGCTCAGTCCAGTGCTCCAATGTGGGTCTCTGTCTCTATCTCCATCCATTGCCAGATGAAGGATCTATAAGTTTTTATTTCTTAAAATTTTAACAGAATTCATTTGAAGAGTGTCTGCTTGCAATTTAAAGGTAAAAATTTTGGTTGCCATTTCATTAATTTTTAAAAGACTGACTCATCAAAACTTCAAATCTTTTACGTACCAGTTTCATGATTTTACATTCCTCATGAGAATAAACAACCACTTTTTGATGAGAGTCAAGGCCTACTCTGTAGCCTCAGCCCCATACTTGACACTGCTAACATGGTCAGGAGCCTGATAAATTTTGATCCCCAAGGGAAAACCCACCTATTATTCTGCTAAAGGAACATAGCAATAGATTGTTTCCTAATAACATACTGCTACACCCACGGAGAAGAGCCTAACTCGACCCAGCATCTTCTGAGACGTTTCTTCTTCTAGTAGATGGAAACTCGACAGAAATCCACAGCAGGACAATGTGCAGAGAGTGAGAGGTTTTGGAGTATTCAACCCTCTGAGGTATGCCTTTATCAAATCCATCCCCTCATGGGTCAGGAATATGTATGGAAGAGGAAATAAGAACCAGAGGTGGTGAACAACTCTAAGGAATAATGTTTTCCAGACACAGCAGAGCTTATTTACAGACAGCCACTAACAATGTGTACAAGATCTGCATAAATTCAAACCAGGCAAAATTCCCTCACTAAAAAGGGGAAGGACAAACAAAATCCCGCCTCTACCCAAGGATATGTTTGCACTTGGTAATTGTTGTCTTCCTTGGTCAGTGTTCTACTGTTGTGAAGAGACACCATAACCATGGTGACTCTTATATAAAGAGAACATTTAATTTGGGTTTGCTTATAGATTCAGAGGTTTAGTCCATTTTTACCATGTCAAGGAACATGGTGACAAGCAGACAGACATGGTGCTAGTGAAGTAGAGAGAGTTTTACATCTGGATCTGAAGGCAGAAGGAAGAGACAGTCACTTGGCCTGTCTTTGACTTTTGGAACCTCAAAGCAAACACATAGTGATACACTCCCTCCAATAAGGCCACACTCCTTAATCTTTTCCAAGTAGTGCCAATCACTGATGACTAAGCTTCAAATATATGAGCCTATAGGGTTCATTCTTACTCAAACCATGACACTGTCAAAGGGAAAAATGTTTTTTTTTCAATGGCACATCACTGAGTATACCAGCCACACTCCAGAAAAGGCCCCACACTGGCCAACACAAAGCAGATAGCTGACTTTTTGTCTTCTCTGTGTGAACTTTTTGATTTGTTTTTCGTTTGTTTGGTTTGTCTTGTTGAGTGTTTTTGATTTTCAGTTTTCTTTTCATTTTGTTTGTTTGTTTGCTTTATTTTATAGAAAGACAAAGAACATAAAGTTTGGTGGTTAGGACCTGGAAGAAAATGGAAGAGGGCCAATACTGTGATCAAAATATGTTATATGAAAATTGCTTTAAATAAAAAGAATCATGAATTTTATGTATGATTTTATGAGTACAATTTTTATCTCGAATATTTATATATTTATTCTCTCTTTATCTCTGTGTATTTTTGCCTCTAAGTTTAAGCACTTGTTAGAGATTTAACTGTATGTCTATATTCTCTTTAGTTTACAATGAAAGACTACAATTTGCTTTTATCTATCATTTCTGTTTCCCCTATACCTACTCATATGTCTATTGTGTCTTTCTTTAATTTCTTGAATTTACACAAATTCTATTTTGGAGCTTTGATAGTCAAATCCTCACTTTGTTTGTTTCCAGTCTTTTGATTGAGTGTTCCTTGGTTTTTGCTTGGTATATATTCTTTATTTACTTTTATACATTTTATTTCTCTTCTGTCTAAATGTATCTATTAATTCTTTATTGCTAGATTGGAAACCATTCTGGGAATATTCATCTTTAAAACATTGAAGCTACCTTATTATAAATAATATGACATGAACTCTTACTACAATTGCATGGCTCATTTGTAAATTTGTATAATGTTTATACTATATAAAATGATAATCCAGTTGAATGAAAATTTTGCTTCAAACTATTTATCTTAAAGAAAAATATTTAATTGTTCATTTTTTCACTGTCTCTTTTGAAAAAAATTTATCAATTTGACTATCCCAAATTTTATAAATCACTTAATTCTCTGGACTTATAGGCATTAAACAATATATCTTTTACTAAATTCTACAATGTTTTTTAATAAAAAGTATAAACATGGAAAACCATTTTTCAATGTTCTTTAAGTACTTGTTTCCCTCATTTTATTTATCTTCTTTGAGTAATATTAAGTATAGGCCTTTCTATATTTCCTCCCCTTCCTTCCTTCCTTCCTTCCTTCCTTCCTTCCTTCCTTCCTTCCTTCCTTTCTTTCTTTCTTTCTTTCTTTCTTTCTTTCTTTCTTTCTTTCTTTCTTCCTTTCTCTAACTCTTAGGGGGTCCACCACCCAGCTCCCAAATAAATACAGAGACTTATTCTTACTTATCAGTGCCCGGCCTTAGCTTTACTTGTTTCTGTCCATCTTAAATTATCACATTTCCTTTTAACTATATTTTGCCTCTGGGCTTTTTCCCTTTCTTTATTCTATATATCTTTTTTTTTCTCATTCTGTGGCTGACTGGGCATCTGGATGGCTGTCCCCTGACTCCTCCTCTCTTTTTCCTTTTCTTACTTCTCTCTTTTCTCTAGATTTCTCCTCCTATTTATTCTCTCTACTCACCAGCTGCACCTGTTTATCTCTCCTGTCTTGCTATTGGATGATCAGTTCTTTATCAGACCAATCAGGTATTTTAGGCAGGCAACGTAGTAACACAGCTTTGCAAAGTTAAACAAATGCAGCCTAAAAAAATACAACACATCTTTGCATCATTAAATAAATTTTCCATTGCATAAACAAATGTAATACATCTTAAACAAATATCCAATAATAATTTTTTTATTTGATCTTTTTACATATATCTTATAGTGATTTTTGACTGCAACTTTCCCCCCCAAATCATTTAGTCTTCTCTCTACTACATTTTTTATAGAAATGTTGCTTTTATACCAAGTAAATCAGAGTGATTATTTGTAATACTTGCTTATTCCTTATTTTTCTTCCATCTTCTCTACACTGTCATCTTTCTTGCTGTAGATAATGAATTTTAATTTTATTTGATTCATTTATTAGATGCCATTTCTATAGTTTGTTCACTGTTTAGTTTCTATTTTCTTTGTTGTCTCATCATTTCCCTTACAAAACCCATTTTTTGGGAGTTACTTTGATTTGTACCTACAAAAAGACTGGAGGCTGGTCCCCTGACTGTGATTCCCAAATAACCTATTTGGGGGATAGTAGGAGAGGATCGTCGCTCCAAAATCGTAGCCTTGAGGGCTGGGGAAACAGTTCCAGAATTCCCCGATGGAAGAAACTCTAACCTTCCTTGCCCTGGAACTCTTTCCACTGGGAGTCTCCTAAGACTGCTGTGATTTGGTGGCAGTAGCCCTGTTCTGAGAAGTTCAGCACAAGGGTTACGTCATGATAAGGCAACAAGGAAAAAAGAGAGTTTCTTGGAACAAAAGGGTAAAACGGGGGGGGGGGGCATATATAATTCAGAAGGATCTCAGGTGTACTACCTACCTACCAGTGACAAGCAGACAGGATTAGCCCTGTGACTTGCCTTTAACTGTGGCTACTGCTCCGAGTCTGCTCCAGTTTCTCATGGAAGTCTGAGCCTCCCTCCTTTTCTTCCTTCCTTCTCTCCCCTTCTCTTCTTCCCTTTTTTCTTCAAATATTTACTATCTATCATGTATCTAGTTTTATCTATTTTTCATTATCGCAATTTGCCCATCTATCATTTATCTAGCCTTCTCTAATTACCTTTGTTGTTGTGTACCAGGCTTCTCTGTATTGTAACATCCTGTGGGGAAAGCTCTTTTAAGTGTCAGGAAGTTATTGAATTTTTTAAGACTAATGAAGACAACAACTCACTATTCTCATGAACTTTGTAGATTGACAAGACCTTTCTCCTATGTTACATAAACAATAAGGACCACACAGGTCAAAGAGACTATTGACCTGTGTAGCTACCTGGTAGTTGTACAGGGATCTCTAGAGATGTGACCAGTCATCCCTGCAAACTTTGGCTTTCCAATGACACAGCAGGGTTTGAGTTGTCCAGGCTACTATAAGTGATCTTTCATTTATACTCTTGTAAATAAATCCAACAAACTCACTAGCTTACTAAGCTACCCTTGGGTGAAATAATTTCTATGGTCTGTGGGTAGTGGACTATCTGGGGTAAACACATATTTTTTTCAAGCCTTTCCAGGAAAAAGTCAAATAATATCTGTATACATGCATCTGTCTACCTGTCGATACATCCATCCATCTAATTTGATGAAGAAAGACCCAAAGTATTTTCTTGTCAAGCTCCTAGAAGTTCTGGGTAGGATACTATATTTTTAAAGCTTTAACTATATGTTAATTTTAGAAATTAAACATAATATTAATCAAACACAGACATGAAAATTAAACATAATAATATAATTCTATGGTCTTGTCAGCTTAAAAGCAACTTCTCCCATGTAGCAAAAAAGTAAGTGTAGTTTTTGTCATAAGAGAAGAAAACAGCAAATTTATTGGATTTCTTGCTGCCAAATGACTACTTTAATAAAATATGAAAAACATATTTGGAAGGAGGCTTTGGGAACAAATGGTACTTTAAAGGCAGGTTCTGCATACCGTGCCTCCCCCTTGGTGTGTACAGTCCCTTGGTTTCCAGGGAAGCCCTGGCTTCCAAAGCAACAGGAGGAAACTGTAAGGGTGTAGCTGTTTATTTTATTTATTTACTCTTGGTTGTCTTTCCTAATCATAGAGAAACCCCTGTTTGATTAATGAGAGATTTCTGGCTCTGTTTCAGGATCTGGCTGCAGTGCATTTGCTATTTGATATCTGAGATATGTACAACATGTTCACAGTGAATTCTCTAACTGCAAACAGTAGAGTTCAAATAAAGTCAATTAATTCACAGAGTGAATGGATTGGAGCCCAGAATCGCATGTCTGGTGGAGGCCTTTTTTTATTTACTTGCCAAAAGATATCTGTTTATAAATGCAGTAAATGTAACTAGCTGATACTGAAGGCAATTAAAACCTGATGTGATTTCCCCCTCCCCATGTTTTGGAAGTCTGAAATAGAGCTATGTTTTACATATATTTAAAACACCCCCATGATTTTACAATGCTCTTCCTGATGTGGCAGGTGCCTTAGCTTCCACTCCTTACTTCTCCCTTTCATTTCCTCTCTCCTCTCTCCTTTCTGTTTTCCACTGCCCATTTTTTTTTATTTTGCTCACATTTCCTTCAGGTTTGCTGAATGTCTATGCTTCCTTTCATCTCATCCATTTTCTCACTTCTTTCTTTCACTTCCCTCCCTTCTAACTCATCTTCAACTCTTCTTGCAGTTGCTGAAGTGTCTCTTTTACAAATATAAGGTCCTAAAAACTTCTCTGACCACATCAGGCATCTTCTTCTCCTTGAATATCTCTCTTCACAACCCCTTTCATCTTATCTACTCAGGCTTCTAAATATGTTACTTTATATTATTTATCTATAAGATCCATGTTTCAGGTAAAGACACTAAGGTTTAAGGAAATTAAATATTTTTTCCTAAATTAGTACAACGTCTACATAAAGGACTTTGGACTTAAACCGAAGTTCTCTGACTTCTGTGTGTGCTCTCGTGTTACCTTCTAGTTTCTATCTTTCACTAGACTCTGTTTCCAGGTGAAGATGTCATTTCATGTGCAAAGGACCTCCCTTGATGCTTTAGTAACTGCTTACATCTTGCTGTCTTGAGACATTCACATTCTGACCGAGTCTTGCCTCTGAATAATGGCATGCATTTGTCTTTCATTTTGTTTGGTGACTAATAAGAGCATTTCTGACTCAGAAATTGAAGTTTAAGTGCAGATGGTGTTTCAGTCATTAGATAAGTTTTAGTCCTTCTTATATTGTTGTTCATTACTAAGCTAATTAGAAAAAAGTTTATCAAATATTGTCATAAATGTGTATTTTTATTGTTTTTATTGAGCATAAATGTGCATTTTTAATAGTATTTATGATATTCAGTTTTTCTATTTCCTGCCTATATGAGAAAAATCTGAGAGATATGTTGTCTGTACCTAAGGTCATGGATCCAAGGCAAAGGTGTTAGTTCTCTGGTTTCCATGTCGTGTAGATTACAGTGCAGGGGCTTGACAAGCAAAAAGCACTGAGACAGTCACTCTAGGAAAGCTAAACTTGTCCAGGAATGGAGCTGAATTAGAACAGTGAAGAATGATGGTCACCTCACACTGGCGGGATTGAAGGATATGGGTGTGAACTCTAGACCTCTGTGAGGTGCAGCATACGGGGAAATCAAAATGTAAAATTAGGGTAAACACTGAAAGATAAGGCTCTGCCAGACCTAGTCACCCTAAAGCAAACACGAAAACCCTTCTCTATCCCAAAAGAAAACACCTTGGGATATCATAGTAGGATCATTTAAAATAAAGGAGCATGAGAGAATCTCAAGGTTCACCAAGGAAAAGAGTCTTATTACATGTGTGAGACAGAACGGAATTACAGTAGACTCTCTAGAAATCTTGATGCTGTTGAGACACTGCACAAAGACCCATGTGTTGAAGGCTTGGTCCCAGTGTAGTGTTCCTGAGGGGTGATGGAACCTTTAGGGAGTATTAACACATTACATGAGACTTAAACCTTTATTGGAAAAATTGTATGATGTGAGAGTGTCATATATCAATCTGTTGATTTCATTGGTTAAGCAATAAAGAAACTGCTTGGCCCTGATAGGTTAAAACATAGGTGGGAGGAGTAAACAGAACAGAAGGCTGGGAGAAAGAAGCTGAGTCAGTGAGTCGCCATGATTCTCCCACTCCAGGCAGACGCAGGTTAAGATCATTCCTGGTAAACCAGCTTGTGGTCTACACAGATTATAAGAAATGGGCTAGTCCAGGTGCGAGAGTTAGCCGAGAAAAGGCTAGATATAATGGGCCAAGCGGTGTTTAAAAGAATACAGTTTCCATGTAATTATTTCAGATAAAGCTAGCCGTGCGGGCGGCTGGGTGGCAGGAAGTGCCCCGCTGCTCCTATTTCAACAATTGCAGGATGATTCTGCCTAAAGCTAGGCTAGTATAGGTTTCCCAGGCACATTTAAGGCAGTTGGTTAAGCTATGTTTAGCAGGTTAGGTATGCTTAACGAATCCCCAATTTATGGTATATTTAGTTTACAGTGGGTTAATTGAGAAGTAACTCCATCATCAATTGAGCAGTATTTGAATATTATTAAATAATGTTTTTACACATATTAGGTACTGCTGAGCTGTGATCAGTCAGAAAAATGGGAAAATAAGTTCTATGATTGTTATTGAGAAAATTTCTGGACTTCCATTCAGGACTATCTCATGAAGAGTACATATTTTTCAATGATTTGGAAGTAACGATCTCAGAGCTTGTGAGGGTAGAAGCAGCAAGAATTTATTGCCCAGACTGTAGACTAGAAAAGAGCTAAGCACAGACAGGCTCAAAAACTGTTGCGGGGTAGCTTTGAATCTTTGGCAAACTCTATTCAATCATACGGAAGCATTTCATAAGGATGAATAGGAACTTACACTGTAGAGAGAGCTGTGTTTGCATAACATTTAGCCAGAGTGAAAGGGCTTGCTGAACACACCTGAAAGTTGGTTGAGACAATATATTTAGAAGATTAAGAGAGTAATAGCAACAGTGGGAAATATATCCTTTTCAATATTTACAAATAAAATTTGAAAACATCAAAGTAATCTTCAATAATTTCAATGTTGAGCAAACT
Organism: Microtus pennsylvanicus; assembly: GCF_037038515.1. Taxonomy (NCBI): domain Eukaryota; kingdom Metazoa; phylum Chordata; class Mammalia; order Rodentia; family Cricetidae; genus Microtus; species Microtus pennsylvanicus. The sequence goes on along the minus strand of NC_134591.1, from coordinate 33,713,476 downwards.
TACAAAAGGTAATAACAAGAAAAAGCCATTCAATAATACATAACCCATTTAAAATATTCTAGGCATGTGAAAAAACAGTGAGTTTTGACTTTCAAAAATATTAATGAAGAGAACAGAACCTGAAGGGTCATGGAAGAGCCAAAGCTCTTATTATTAAATTATGATTGATTAAACAACCTATTCAATGACTTAAGGCAAAGATGAAGTACAACAAGGAATGATACTATATATAAAATGTAAAGTTAAATTACTAAAAATGAAAATATCTCTGAAATACAAGCAAAAGGAGATAGACTTCAATGGTTTGTCAATAAAAAAGTCACAGAGAATGACTTTTTTACACACTTGAAATAACTAAAAAACAAAGAAAAACTAACAACTGAGATTAACAACAGCAGCAACAAAAACACAGCAATAAACAATTTTCAAGAAAGGACAGAAACAATGAGGACAGTTCTCAGTTGTTCTATATTACAATCTTGGGAGAATTTTCAGGCTATTGCATGGATACTGAGAATCCCTTCTGTTGAGGAGATGGGGCTGTGGGATCTACACCTTATAGCTCAGTGTATTAGAGAGGAGAGAGCTGACGTAAGACTGAATATCAAAGATGAGTAGGTGATTCCCCTCAAGCAATGAACAGGAATCACTTAGTGCTTGCAGGCAAAGAGCCACTTGAAAGGACAGAGGTACAGTGCCTGGCATCCACACAGGGTAGAAGAGGACGTTTCCTCTAGTCACACTGCAAATATTTCATGATTCATTGCAATCTTGATCGAGCACCTAAATGATTGATTTCAGTTGTGGGGATAAACAGATCCATTTTGAGCGCTGCTCTGATCCTGTCAAACAAATTGAAAAGCAAACCTTGAAAGGAATGAATTGTTTTTAGGTAATTTCATTCAATCAAATAACTCATAAGCATTTTCTGAAATCTCAAACATCCATCATGAAGAGTATAAATCACAAAGTTTAATGTAAAATTAAAAAAATAAGCAGGTATTCAACAAGTATGGAAAATCGTGTATGCAACAAATGAGCAAAAGTTGATCCGCTGATATTGACTGAGAGAAAATAGAGATGCAAAGTTATCAGCTCGGCATGCTCATTTATAACTATATATTTTATATATGAGGATAGAGACTTAAAGATATTCTAAGCGTCCCTATCAAACTTCTAGAGATAAAAATTACCACTTTCTGCTTTGATCTGATTAGGTCTATTCCACAGAAGGAAACTCATACCTGTACTTTAAACCTGGTCCAGTACCTGAGGCTGGGGAGCGGGAGTAATAGGCTCTTGGGGGAGAATCTACTACTGTTGTTTTGCTAAATGCCCATGGCATCAAATTGCTTTCTAAATACTTATCTTTATACCCATAGGTTAGGACTGCTTTCAGTCTTCAGTGGAGATGCTCCTTTTTGGAGTGGGCAGTAGACACTCACCAGGCTCTAGTGTGGAGAATAAGTGACTATGAACTGCTCTACCCTATATCATCGACTATCCCAAGGGCTCAGGGAACATGGTGGAAGAAAGGGCACTAGTGATTTCTGCATACAGCCCAGCCATCGCAACCATGAACTCTCTGCAGCTGTGGTTACCTGAACAAGACCTGTATAAAACTGACTCCACCACTATTTCATAGTGTATGAAGGAGAGATATTTGAGGCTCAGCACTCAGCAAGGATCTATTAGTCAAATAAATTGCATCAAAGTAGGAAGTCGACTTTGGTAAGAAGTTTTCAGGAGGAGAGATGGAGACAGATTAGAGGGTCATGGGGAGTGAAAATACCCCAAACTCAGTGTATGACTGCTTGAAAGTGTCAGCAAAGCTTTAAAACATAATAGAACTGTAGGTCTATTTTTTATGTGTGTGAATGTTTTGCCTACATATATGTATGTGCACTGGTTCCTGTAGAGGACAGAAGAGGGCATCAGAATCTCTGGAACTAGAGTTATGGACAATTGTAAGCCACTTGTGAGTACAGGGAACTGATCACAAGTCCTTCGTAGGAGCAGCAAATATTCTTAACTATGAAGCCATCACTTCAGGCCTTATAATAGAACTTTAAAATTTACATTTATAGAGAAAGCCTCAGAAGTACAATGATTTTCAGACTGATAAGTTTTTGTGTGTTGCACACATTTATCTTAGCCAAGTTTTACAAACTGGTGAAGGATGCACTCGGAATAGTTTGTGGAAGACAAAAAGTTTTAGTTCCAAGTAATTCTATCTTAGTAGGAGCTGTAGATTTTTGTCAATGAGCATTTCAACAAAGTCTCAGCCCAGGGTCTGTGGACTATAGAAACCTGCATTGTGAGGACAATAAACATTAAAGATGACTTTGAAGATGTTCCTGTAATTCTGTAGATAGGCTTTTGTCTTTCAGGGATCTGACTCTTTTTGTACCCTGAATCTCACAATCTACCCAGAAAGAACCTGTTCTTTGCTGCACTTTAGAGCTTCATTGGAAAGAAAACAGAGAACCCAACTGTTGACAAATGGCTATGGCATTCTCCTTCAAGTGGAAAACCTTTTTTTTAAAATTTTTAAATTGAAAATTGATTTTCTTCATAAAATAAATTTGATTATGGTTTCTCCTCCCCCAACTTCTCCCAGATCCCCACCCCTCTTCCCCTCACACCCAATTCCAAACACGTTTTCTCTGTCTCACTAGAATATAAACAGAAATCTTAAAAAAATAATAAAAAGATAAAATTAAAAACAGGCAAAGCAGAATAAGACAAAACAGACAAGCAGAAATAAAGGAGCCAAAGAAAAAGCACAAGAAACATGTATAGATGCAGAGATTCACTTATTGGGGCACAAGAAATCCCATAAAAACACAAAATTGAAACCATAATAAATATGCAAAAGTTGTGTAAAGAAAAGAATCCCTGACAGAGTACAAAGAACTCACAAAACTGCACTGAGTTCATTTTCTGTTGATCATCTATTGCTGGGCATATGGCTTCCCCTTAGGAATGGCTTTGTATACTCAGAGAAACTCCTTTGGAAAAAATTAATTTTTCACTTGTAAGTGGTTATCAGTTGTGTTATGGATAGAAGCTTGTGTCCACTTGCCCTCTCAGTGCATGCTGTCATAGTCTATAAGAGTTCATATGTGCATTGGTCCTACTGTGTTGAGAAGACTTTGTTTCCTTGGTGTTCTCCATCCCCTCTGGATCTTACAGTCTTTAAAACTTCACTTCTCCAGGGATTTGATGGAGACTTCTCATTTAAGACTGAGTGGTCAAAGGTCTCTTACTCTGCACATTTTTCATCCCTGGATCTCTGTATTTGTTCTCATCTACTACAGAAGGAAGCTCCTCTGATGATGCCTGAGCATGGCCCAGATCTATGAGTATAGCAGAATGTCATTAGAAGTCATTTTATTGCTCCTTTAGTAGGGCAGTATTTCTTTTTCTCCTAGTTCCCTGACCTATTTTGCCTCAGGTTTTGGGCTATTTGAGCAGTGTTAAGGAGGGTTTCCATCTCATGGAATTGGCTTTAAATCCAATCAAATGTGATTTGTTAGTTACTCCCTTAATCATTGTGCTGCTATTATACTAGTTCATTCTGTAGGCACGTCACTATTGTAGACCAAAGGATAGATCCTATTTTCAAATCCAATCTGTTTTAAAATTATTTTTTCATTTTACATACCAACCTCAGTTCTCCCTCCCTCCCCCTTTCACCCCCATTCAATTTGTTAGTCTATGTTTTTTTTTAATTAGTGAATTGATACCATTGATGTTGAGAGTTATCAATGAACTGTGTTTATTGATTTCTGTTATTTTGATGCAGTGGGGTGGAATTTTCCCCCAGCCTGATATTCTTTCTTTGTGTTTTCTTAGGTTGGTTAGCCTCTTTAAGTTGAAGTTGTTTTCCTATAGCCTTTTGAATTTGGATAGATTATAGAGCTGTATTTGTAGAAAGATACTGCTTAAATTCGGTTTTATGGCACAATGCCTTTCTTCTTTCACCTATTGTGATTGAAAGTTTTCTGGGTATAGTAGTCTGGGCTGGCATCTGTGATCTCTTGGCATTGGGAGACATCCATCTAGTCCTTTTTGATTTTTAGACTCTTCATTGAAAAGTCAGGTTTTATTCTAATAATTTGTCTTTATGTGTTATTTTCTTTCACAGCTTTTAATACTTTTCTTTGTTCTGCGTTTAGTGTTTTGATTATTATGTGTCAGGGGAATTGATTTTCTGTTCCTATTTGGTATTCTCTATGCTTTTTGTACCTTGATAAGCACCTATTACTTTAGGTTGAACATAATTTCTTCTATGATTTTGTTGAAAATATTTTCTGTGGTTTTGACTTGGATTTTGTCTTCCTGTTCCTATTAATTGTAGATTTGGTCTTTCCATAGTGTCTTAGAATTTCTGGATGCTTTGTGCCTGAAGAATTTTGGATTTAACAATTTCCTTAATTAAGCTATTCATTTCTTCTTTCTTGTCTTCCATCCTGAGATTCTCTCTTCTATCTCGTATATTTTATTAGTGAAGCTTGCCTCTGTGGTTCCTGTTTGAGTTCCTAAATTTTTATTTTCATATTTAAATCGGGTTGGAATTTCTTGATTGATTACATTTCCACTTTTATATCTGGAATGTTTTTGTTCATTTCATCACACTCTTTGTATTTTTATTAATGGATTTATTTGGATCTTTTTTAAGGTCCTTGAGCATTTTCATCAGGGCTATTATGCAGTCGTTGCATTGTGCTTCATCTATGTTGTATTTCTCAGAGCTTAGAGTAGTAAGATTTCTGGCATCTAGTGGCAACCGTTTATTTCCTAGTTGTTTCTGATTTTGTTTTACCCTATGTCTAGGCATTTGTATTTTAGATGATTGTAATTCTAGGTGTTGATATGTAGCCTTGTCTTTGAGGGGTAGGTTTTGTGTTCATTGGTTTCAGCTCCCTTCAATCTGTCTTAGGACTGTTGTTGCTATGTGTTGCTTAGTATTCAGTGCCTTTGAGTCCCTGCCAAGTGTGACCACTGGAGACCCCAGGTAGAACTTGCTTCTAGACATTGGGAGCTAGTGTGAAGGAATTACAATCGGCTAGAAGGGGGCTAAGAGGGTCCACAGGAAGGAAGAAAGATGGGTTTGCCAGGGAAATCTTTGGGGTCCACAGGGAATGGAGGAAGAGAGGAAAGCCGGAACCCTGTAGGTATGCTGTACATGGTTGGTAATGAGACTGGGGAACTGGAATTGGTGGACGCGAAGGAGAGTGATGATCACCAACCTGACTTCTTAGCTGCTGAGCAAACATGAAACCTGCATTTCCTTCCAGGTGCTGTCCAAGGTTTCTGAAGGACTATGTCATTATCTTCCTAGCAGGAAGAGACTTTTGGCTGCCTCAATGAAAGAACAATAAACTAGAGATATTTTATTTGTCCAGATTCTCAGACCTAGGTGAAGATTACCCCAAGCCTGTGCTTTCAATCGCACTTTTTGCTGTTTCATGTCTGAAGACGTTCATGGCTAGTTTATGTCACCTCAGTGTGTGTGTATGTGTGTGTGTGTGTGTGTGTGTGTGTGTGTGTGTGTGTGTGAGAGAGAGAGAGAGAGAGAGAGAGAGAGAGAGAGAGAGAGAGAGAGAGAGAGAGAGAAACTTTTCTTCTACTTTCACTTTTCTTGTTTCTAAGAAGGACTATCTGAAAGGAAGTTCCCTTGTATACTGCACAACATCCTTTGTCCTTCCAAGCATGAGTTGATGATTGTGTTCCATACTACACTAAGATATGCTCTCTGAATTTTGTGTGTGACTGAATTCATACGTGTATAATCCTGACATTGTTACAGTCTTTCCCTGCCAACATTTCTCTACAGATGCACGAGTGTCTGCACACTGCTTTGCAGAGGCTCTAAGATGTGACCCAAATGATCACAGTAGATATTGGTATTATTTAGCTTATAAAACCCTTGTTTGCCTAGCACCTTTGCAAACTGTCATGCATCAGGTTTTGATTACTAAGGTGCTAACAATAATCATTTCTGATGACACAAAGGAGCACATTCTTCACGTCTTCTTAGACCAGAAACTTCTGCTGTTAATCAGTCCTCTTTCAGGACTTTACATCTAGTTTTGATTCCAATGCAGTAACCTTGGAAAAACCCATGTATTTCTAATTTGATCACAAAGGTTATTGTTCTTTAGGGCTTCAGGCATTTGAGTTATTTAAATTGACTTAAGACAGTGTAAGCCAGACTCTCTCTGACATTCCAGAGCCTTCAAGAGGCAATGGCTTCTGGCAGTCAGCCACCCAGACCTCCACTTGGCCTAAATTAAGTCAGCTCTAACACATCAGTTCTTTCAAATTGGGTGCAGGCTATATAAGTCCAATAAAACCTGTTTTAACATGCAGCCAGAATATCTGTGGTTCTAACTTACTTTAAATAAATTGTCTAACACTCATTCTTTTCTGAAGCAACCTTGTTTTCTTTGAGATCTAGTTTTTTTATATAGCTTTTATGTTCATCCATCTCTATTTTTGAGAACTTTGAGTTTGATATTTGTTTACATGCATGAATGTATGTGCATGGGGCTGTACCATGTACATGTGCTTAATTAAGTGTATGTAGACGTCAGTGGTTAACATCAGGTGTCTTTCTCAATTGCTCTCCACATTGTTCTTTGAGCTACAGTAGACCAATGAACCTAGAGTTTATTGATTGCTTTCCTGCATAGCCATGAAACTGGAGATATCCATTCATCTCTGCTCTTTGCTCCAGTGCTGTGGTTAAAGACATGTGCTACATCAATCAACGTTTTCTGTAGGTGTTGGGTATCAGAACTTGGTCCCTCATGCTTGCACAGAAAGCACTCCACTGACTGAGTTATCTTTCTAGTCATTGTTAATACAATTCTGTAAGAGAAGAGATTGTGTCTCAGCAAGGTTAGATACTATGCAGAGTTACACAGAAAAAGAGTGTATTCTCCCTCCATCCCGGAACAAGACAATCCTTCATCAGCATGAAGGTACAACTGTGAAATGTATTGTGTCTTGTGAAACCTTGGCAGTACCAAGTGGTGCGATGGTGAGTTTGCTAGTTCACTTGTTTTCATTCCTGAAAGAGCCATAAATTTGCAAAAAAAAAAAAATATCATGCTAGTGTTACCAGATTCAAATTTTGGAAAAAACAACAAAGAAAGGTAATCTCAGATAGGTTTTGGACCTCAGTCATCTTGACCATTATTTCTAAATTATTCAGAGGTTGACTGTTAGTGCAACAAATCATAGTTTCTAAAGAAACTTGACCCCTTTGGACAGTAGGCTCTGCTGTAGACACTAAGGGGTTTCTTTTTACTGTGCTCTTTGGCTGGAAGGCTCCATTCCCAAGCGCAAATTCTCCTGAAGTCTCATCTAACCCACTTACTCCTCAAGGACCCTCCTTTCGTTAAGGAGCTGTGAGTAAATTTACTCTAAAATTGCTTACCAATGAGATTTGTTTTTGCTTTTCTTATGTTACTATCCTGAAGTTAGATTCATTTGTCTATTCTACCATCCATGCATATATCCATCCTCCCATGCCTTAGTCATTTGCTCTCGAAAGTTCTAGTCAAGGTCAGGGACCTTCCGGATGCAGAGTTCCAACCTTCAAGGTCTTCATAGAGGAGGCATGTAAGTAAACGGAATATGTAAACATGACTATAGATTTCTTAATTGCACCTCAACACGTTTGAAAAATACATTTCTGTATCATCACTAGTTACTCCCCATGGATATTAGTCTAGGAAAGGGTAAATATGGACAGGAAAGAATAGGGGAGAAAGAAATGAAAAGATATCCTTCTTCTACATGAGAGGAAGGACAAGATCTCAAGGATATGACTTTAGGTCAAGCTAGCTTCCTAAGATGATGGTAAAGGTGACCAGGGCAGGTTACTGCCCCAGAAAGGGCATGCTCACTCATCCTTACAGCACCCATGGAGGGGGACAGAGAATGTTTCCAAGAAGTCCTCAAATGAAATCATGTAAATGACAGGATTTCCTAAGTGGGAAATTACCCTAGTGAGGATGAAATGGGAAGTCACACATATGAAGGGATAAGACAAAAAGATGGAATTCTCTGTCTCTGTGCCCACTCATGGTGTGTCTATAAGAACGAAAAGTCATGTGGTCATATAGTACTATTAAAGCACAAAGGGTGGGTGGTAGCAAGAATGAATAGTCAGGAGTAGGCAGGGACATAATGGCATCCATTAAGACATATTATTGCTTTGGGGAATGGGAACTTCACATCTACTGACTATCAGACTGTGATCAGCCAGGGGACAGTTTGAACTCTACCTATCTCTATTTGCCCCTCCTTGCACATCACTGTAGACAACATAGGACTATATTGCATTGGAGTTACAACTTGGCCAGCTCCTCTCATCCTTTATGATGGGCAGGCAGTTTGCAGGACAATGAACTCCAAGAGAATAGTGCAGCTTTTGAGGGACACACAGGAGAAAGAGCGAGAGGCACTGGGCTTGAAAGGGGAAGCGTCTATTTGGAAGAAATAAAGGAGGCTCCAAGCCATTATCATGAGGACACAGTACAGCACGCCTTACTGAGTGATATTTGTCCCTGTTTACTTTCCTCCTTGTGGCACTGAGCTGGGCTGCGTTTGCCATTTAGGCATAATTACTATTTTATTCTTACTTTTTTTCCACAGTTAAGTGGAGCATTTGAGAGCAGCTGAATTGCTGGGAGACTTGGTGGAAGAAATCTATTAGCGATATGGCTTGAAACAATACACAAAAGGCCGCTGCGTGTGGTCTACTATCCACGCTTTCAACTTCCTTCTGTGGAACAATAAATCTCCGAGTCAGCGAGAAGGCAGAGACTCCCATCCAAAGAGCACCGCATTTTTATCTTTTATTCATTGGCAGGAACATTAGCTGTAGGAGGTATTCAAATCACACTTTTATTTAAACAAACACAGCTGGATCACAGCCTCTTAATATAGCAATTCTCTAATGAAAAATAACAACATAGTATTTATCTCTTTTCTTTTGTGTGACTCTCAATTTGCTAAAATTAGGCAGACTTCAATCCCATACAAAATTGGCATGTTTTCATGACCAGAGCTCATCGCAACTAACTGCAAAATTATAATGGGGATGTAATTATAGGAGGGCATGTGAAATACACATCCTTTTGCTGCTGTAAGCTATATGGGGTTACACAATTAGGTTTGTAATAACCTCATTTATCTTAAAGGAGTCAGACAGCTGACTTCATTTATTTAACTTGAGCACTCCAATTATATGCTGCGTCAGTTTAACATAAATGCCTTGCCCGAAGAACATGGTATAATAATAATAGTAATAGCAATAATAATAATAGTGTACGTTGTATAAGAGTGGTAGAGAGTACAAAGCAATTTAGAACTCTGCAAGGTAGGTACCTGGGTCCACAAGTCTATGGACCCATTTGACTAACAAGAAACCTAAGGTTAGAAGAAACGATGGAGCTGCCAGAGCTGTGAACTTAGGAAGTGGTGAGGGATGAACTTCAAACTCAGGTTTTCAGGTTATGTGCAGGGTCCAGACTACTCTCTTTCTATGGTGCAGCACAGCATGTTTGACCCCGTCTCTTAGTTCACTGTGTCACAAAGCAATCTTTTAAGGCAAGCATAGTGGTCCGTAACGGATGATAGGGATAACACATATTCATTCTGTGACCTCAAGCAGATTGAATGAACTTATAAGACCTAATTTCTTGTTAGAAAAATTTGTGGAAAGTAATTTTAAACAGGGTTGTTTTAAGAAATAACACAATGTTTGCAAACTGCTCAAATACAGGTGTTCAGAATGAGTTCATTCATTCTCTTTTCCAGTAAAATAAGCATACATCTCCTGCTTTGCATGTGACAAAATTGCTGTGCATTTTTTATAATAAGAGTCTTGTCTTCCTTTGAGAATTCTGCTTGCCTTTGTCCTCACTCAGGGAGATCTTCAGATGTTTGCCATCACTTTTGATGCCATCTCAATTTATTGCAGAATCCATTTGTTCAATTCCCAGAGGTGGGAAGATGGGGTGAAATACTTGTGTTTTATTTGATCTGAAGTTTTAATGCTTTTAGCCTGAGTGGGAGACTCTTCATGTGCAGCAGAAAGAGCCAGAAGTGGAGTCTGGAAGCCTGTTCTGGGCCTCTGAGGCAGCAACCTTCTTAAACTGTGTAATTGAAGCCCATGTCCGACAGTTAGCGCATCTATAAATGTTATTTAAGTCTGAACTTCCTAAGAGGAAACTCGAAGCACATCTTATTTCAGGGAGAGAAAAGATTGTAGGGAGGGAGTTTCTCCCATGGTCAGCGCGGTCCATGTACAGCTCCGCAGACACCAGCTCAGGGAATCTTGTAAGAGTCTTGAGAAGGAGAATGTCCTCTTTACAGATGAGAAAATTGAGGTTCTGAGACTAGCTAATGTGTTATAAAATTGAAACTTGGGTGAGTTTTACTTAATGATTTGGAGACTTAATTTTCAAGTTTCCCAAGTAAGCAGATAATATAAATGGAGAAGGTGCATGAGCTGTGTTTATACATCTCTGGTTTTAAATCATGGGTGATTTATAAGCTTAATCATAGCCATGGACTGATTGATTGATTGATGACTGATTTTCTTTTGTTTTTCAAAACAGGGTTTCTTTCTGTAGCCTTGGCTGTTCTGGAACTTTCTCTGTAGATCATGCTGGCTTCAACCTTACAGAGGAAAAGACAGTGAGAAGCCATGTAGCCCTGCCAGAGACAGCCACCAGAACTTTAGCCAGTAAGCCACAGCCACGTAGTGATACACAGATTAATGGAGATGGGATAAATTAAGACATAAGAGTTAGCCAATAAGAAGCTAGAGCTAATGGGTCAAGCAGTGATTTAATAAATATAGTTTCTGTGTGATTATTTTGAGGCCGAGCAGCTGGGAGCCAACAAGTGGTCTCAATACAACAAATTTGCACCAACATGACCAAGTAAAATCCACTCAAAACCTGAGAGAGTTTGAGAATGAATTATAGGCAAAGAAAAACAAAAACAAAAAAGTTAACCACAGCTTAATGCCATGGCTCCTTTAAGAGAGGTTTACCTGATTCAGTGCTAGCAGAAAAAAGCTGCGCCATTTGAAGCAGGAAATTTAAAAGACAGTTCCACCTATATTGGCAGTTTGTTAGTCACTTTCTTTTGTGTCCTGCAGAATGTCTTTTAGACTCTTTCATAAATCAGGAACCCCAAAGGACAGTCTTACCATTAGGCAACTTTAGCAGTAATTTCTCTGTGAGTCCTGTATATCCAGTTCATCAAGCAGTTCAGGCAAGAGCAGTTTCTTCCCCAAATGGCTAACCAACTCCATAAAGAGCCTCTTTGATGCCCATCTTCCTCTTGAAGTAATTGGTGCTGCCAAAAGCAGATGTGTCTCATTGCCATAAAAAGTCTTAACTTCTTAAAACAATTGAATGCCTTATTTTGAAGGTCTCTGAAAGATTTGAAGAATACCTATCTAATTGTAATTTATCTCTATAGACCTAGAAAACATAGCTAACATGACTACAAGCTTGACCATTATAAATACTTATCTATTAACATATTTTAATTGTGGGATTTTGATAGGGATCACATTGAATCAGTAGATTTCTTTTGGTTTAAATAGCTATTCTTATTAGGTTGATCCTACCTATCTAAGAGCATGAGAGATCTTTTCATTTTCTGATATCATAAAGACTTAAAGTTCTTATCATACAGGTCTTTAGTTAGTGTTAAGGGTGATATTTCTCTGATTTCTTTCTCTGCCCTTTTAACATTTGTCTATAGGAGGGCTAATGATTGTTTTGAGTTGATATACCAATGTATTTTAAAGTACTTTGATTTGTGGATTTCTTTTTCTATTTTTTTATATTACTATAAAAATGTCATGACATTATTACCCAGTTGGAATGTTATATTTGGGGCAGACTAAATCTGTGTTTCTAGATCATGATCTTCTACATTTGGCCCCAGAATAAAACAGCAACTATGTCATATTCTCTTTGAAGTGAGGTAGTAACTTTATGTTGGTGGTATTGTGAATGTCATTATCATAATTTATCCCATTATTAGTCTATGTAATTTCAAAAAGAAAAGAATATATATTTATATTTATATCTATTTTCTCTCTCTGTTATCGATACATCCATTACTCTATTATCTATCTCTATATTTAGTTATCATCTAGCTAAATTATCTATCTATCTATCTATCTATCTATCTATCTATCTATCTATCTATCATCTATCCATTCATCTATTTGCCTGTTTGTCTGTCTGTCCACCATCATCATCTATCTGCTCTATCCACACATATCCACATCTCTATTTATTTCAGGAAATATAATGCTGAAAATATTTAATACACATTTTGGTCTATTGATATTTCATTGCAATAAGAGTCAAAGGAAAACTGAAGGTGATTATCTTAGGAAGTAAATTACAGGCATAGAAAAAGCACAAATTCTCTGAGGCAATAGGTATGTATGAAAATGCAGAAGAAAAGTTTAGTGCTGGGAGACACAAAGAATAATTAAGAACAAAGGCATATGATATCATATATGATGTCTACTGAGAAAATTAAAATAAATTCAGGTTCTTCCAACTTATGTATCACTACTCTCCTGTGCTTTAAATCCCTTGCTCTGTAGGAGAAATGTCAATAATATGCACCTTAAGTACTTTCTTTTAATGCTATACTGGTATCAAGCACTTAGCAAATGTTAGTCACCATTAAGCAATGTGCAGTTATAAAACATTTTTTTGTTCCATGGTCATATTTATAATCTGGGATATAGTATGGGCTTGAGGACTTTAGTTCTAGAAGCATGGAGACCAGTTATTTTCCGATAAGAGATTAACCCAGGAGGTGAAGGTGGTCTGAATGAGGCTACAGTTAGTGAGAATATCAAAGTACCCAGAAGGCAGAACTCCCAGGATGTGATTGAATGCAGTCCGTAAGGGGAGGATTGACTCAACGATTAATCCAAGGTTAGTGACTTGTGCTGGGCTGAAATCAAGCAGAAGAAAACACAAAGGGGAAATGGAAGCACGCGGATCTCAAGAAAGAGAATGTTGTTCCCAGAACTAAGCTGACAAGTATTCATAGGAAGAGGCACGCGATCCACCCTGGCATTTGTTAGTGGTCTCACAGGCAGGACCTCCAGGGCATTCATCCTCACTGTTATCTCACCTTACAAAGGAAAACACCAAGGCTCCGAGTTAGCAAGTCTATCTCTCAATGGTATGTAGCTTCAAATCTTATTTTTTTTCCTAAAGCAAAAATTGACGGACAATCAGGGAAGCTTATAAAAGAAAATATGTTATCCTATGACCTTGTACATCTCCAACCTTTGAGATTTATGTATCAAACATTCCTACAACCTATCAGGTTTCTAATACAAGCAAAGCTAAAGCCACTTTATCTTCATAAACTCTTATGAATTATGTGCAGTCGCAGTTGGCACATCTTGTAGTTACCCTACAGTTAACGACAAGGAAGGCTTCAGCAGCCCAGAGACCTGCATCTATTCGGCCCAGGCAGGGAACAGCAGGAGTTGAGAGTCTACATAAGAGGTTAACAAGTATGCAAATGTCTACTTAGAGAGAACATTTGAGAAATGCGCCACTAGCACGGCTGACAGAGACAAGGTGTTGCCATTTCAATGGAGTCTTATGGGTTGTGAGAGGTTGAGAAAAGGTTAAACCCCACTCTCATAAAGGCATATAGGTTCACTGTATTGTCTACTTGCTACATATGATTATGTCAGCTAACTAAACATCGTTTAACATTTGTCCATCAGGAAAATAGGATAAACTTTGTAAATGACACCACAGTATTACAGTGAATATCAGGCATTTAGTAATCAAGTCCAAGTTCTACTATTTACTGGACTCACTAAGAGAGAGGAAACTCTCAGCAACACTGGGATCTGAAACAGTGCATGTTAGAATTTTAAAATATTAAATACAATAATTAATACTTACGGAGCAAGTATGGTATAATTTGCATAATTGCTGTGATTACTTGCAAGCACCCTCAAGAGACAATAGACACAATCAGCCTGTCTTGTCTGGCTTAGGCTGCTAGAGAAAAGGAGCAGAGTGCATTACTAGTAACACAGGAACAGTCCTTGCAGCTCTGGGTGCTGAGAAGTCCTTGGTCAAGGGCACTGGTAGATGAGTTGTCAGGCGAGGGCTTATTTTCTGACTCACAGACAGCCATGTTCTTACTCTTTCATCAATATGGTAGCAGAAGATGGAGAGCGGAGTGAGAACATTAACTCATTCACGTACTCTTCAAATTCCAATGCTAGTGCTATCATATTTGAAAATTTAAATATGCAAAATTGTAAAGGAAGACAACACACCAACGTCAAATCTATAACATAAGGCAAAGTGGGAAAAATGGCTTCTTTTTTCTTATAATATGTCTAATCTTACAATATCACTCTGATTTCCCTACTTTTCTTTGGATTCTTGTCCAGTCTAGAATAATTTTATCTAGAATTAGGACTAGAAGACTCTTGGGATTATATAGCTATATCCACTGTATACCAACCTGTTCTACAGAGTGGCTCATGTGGTCCAGCTCATGAATCTTTCTTCCTTAACCCCTAGAGTTAATCACCGCAGGGCTTTCTTGAATGTATAGGTTTCCAACATAAAATCTTGAGCTGAGTCTGCACAGCTTCCTCTCTGATGTTCTATTCTGATAAGCAAGGAAACACATTTTATTTTTTTCCTAACATTAAAGTCTTATACTTCAGATGAAACAGTGAAAAGGACTAGAAATTAAGTGTAGAGATTGTTGGTGGTAAGGAAGCAAAATATTCATATGGAGAATTCACTATAAAATGCCTGCATAAAGCTGAAAAGATATCTTCTCAATCAGGGGGATCTCCATCCCTTTATAAAAAGACTAGTGCTGATAAAACCTTAGAGAACAGACATGAAGGTGCAAGTGGGAGGTGGCGTTGGTCTGGAAAGGTCAGCAGATGAGACTTGTGAAAAGATAACATTCTAAACTAGCCCTGAGTGTAATTGAGAAATGGTCACATATTATTTAAAGAAGAAACTTCTGAAGGACAGTCCTTTGGCTACTCCTGTGGGATTGTCTCCCTGGGCCCAAGTTTACAAGTGAAGTTCAAATCCACAGTGCAGCTGGGGCTGGTGCACTGACAGAAACTAGACAAGAGGTAATGAAAGCTAGGAAGAGAAGCTTCCCCAGAACATAAAACCTGTGGGCTGTGACAATGAGAATTTCCTCCTTCAGCATGCGAGGAAATAGATTTCTGTTATGTGACTCCATTGTTAGTTAGTGTTTTATTATAATTCCCCAAATAGATTATTACAACATGTGGATTGTATTTTTTCTCCCATTCAGTCGGTTTTACCCCATCATGATAATATTAATAAGTCCCTTGATGATACAGATTAGCTTGGTTTTTGCCTTTCTTTTATGCATTAAAATTCATTAGACTCTTGTAATGAAAAGCTGGGATGAAAATGAAAACTACTTACTGATATTCAGACAGTTGTCTCTAAGAAGAGGTTCCAGGTTCATTGCTACTTCTAAATTTCATCCCCCCCTCCTTGATAGTCATTCCTAATTCTACTCAAATTCAAATACTGTTTTAAGGCCTGGGCAACGTCAAGAGCTCCACAGTCCTAAATCACCTGCTCTGCTACATACTTGTGTGGAATGATGATACAGAGAGAGTAAGAGAGGGAGGGGGAAGACAGTGAGAGAGACAGAAAAACAAAGAAAAAGACAGGGAGAGAGAGTTACAGAAAGAGAGACAGGAGGGCGACAACAAGGGAGAGAGATAGGGAGGGAGATGATTGAGATAGAGAGAAATGGAAATAAGCAGAGACAGGGAGAAATGCAGAGAGAGTGATAGGGAGGGAGAGAGACAGGGAGAGAGAAAGACATCAAGGGAAAGATAGAGAGATAGAAAAGGACAGAGAGACACAAAGCAACAGATAAACATCCAGAGAGGTAGAGCCAGACAGGGATTTTTGAGAAAGAAAACTAAAGCTTTCCAGAATATTAGGGAGTCTTTGAGATTTACTTTTATGAAGGGGTTGAGTTTATTGACGGTTAGGGATGAAGAGAAGCAGTCATCACTGTGATTCTCTGGAGCATATGTGATCTCTCTTCTATTGAAACTATTCTTTCTGAGGAAGCATTTTCCAAGTGATTATTCCTAAACACCAGTTAAGAGCCTTATCAGCTATGGCAATGTCTCAGGTGCAATTTGGAACACGCAATTATTACAGCATAACACAGCGTCAGAACCATCAAGTAATCAGAAGCAGCCTTAGTACTGAAGTAGAAATACCAGCAATTGGCATTTGAAACTGAAACCTGAAAACTCCTGTTCAGGTTGAATTGGAAGTTCAATTTCTGCCATCTAAATGAGAATCCTATTTCTGGAGGTGCCTCCACCTCCACCAGCACACAGGTACCAATGGTCTCAGGATCAACCCACACCCCATCTTCTTAGTTCTCATGCTTCTTACCCACTGAATGACTGCAGGCCTCTCAAATGTTACAGAAAATTGCAATTCTAGAGAGACTTTCTCTGTAATATTTTTTGTCATTTTTATTGTATTTAATAGTAATTTACTGCCCAGATTAGTTATTGACCTTACTAGAACAGAGAAGAGTTGCTCATGAGACTCCACTCAGAAGTGGTAACATGCTCGCCTTTCCAGGGGATGTTAGTAGGTCTGGATGGCTGAAGAAGACTTTGAAGCAAAGCAGCCTTGCCTTGAACACAGAAAGGCAAACATATCAGAATATTTCCAGTGAATGGGAATAGGCTCTCATAGCTATGAAACAACATGCTGTTTATAACATTTCATTTGTGAGCTTGTGTTTTCTTTCCTTCCCCTTTCTTTCCTAGCTTTCCTCATTTCCATCTTTCTCTTCTTGTTTTTCTGTTTCTATTTACTTTCTTTTTTTATGCTCTTTCTCTTTCTTTCTTCCTGTACTGTTTTTCCATGTTCTTTCTCATGGCTTTCTTTCTGCAAACATTTAATGACTGCTGGGCACTGCACCAAGAACTGTGTGCATTCAGAGCCAAAGGATTGTTAGTTTTAAAGAGTATGATATTTGCGAGATTGACTAGAGTAATGTTAATATAGATAGATAAGGTCATCAATGTTGCCTCAGGTGTTCACCAAGAAAGAATCTCTAAACCCAAAAACACTGCATGGTTGGGATAGTCTGAGATTAGGAAAGAGTTTCTATAGATAGGACCATAAGTTCCCTTTGAATGATAGACTTTAATTTAGATTATGGGCAAATAGGGGAAGAATCTTCAAGAAAAGACCAACAAAAGCAAATAGTTGTACATTTGTTTTCTTTTGGGGAAGTACAAATGGTTTCACATGGGTGACAGTGAATGTGAGTGAGGTGGAAAAAGTGACAGGTTGAAGGTTAGAGGCTAGGGTCATAAAGATAGTGTTAGAACCATGGCTGTGTGTATTATTTTGAAAACCAGGATAATTCTGAGGATAGCAGGATGTTATGAAGGAAAAGTTATTGTATCACATGACGGTTAAAGTTCATTTAGATTTGTTGTTGTTGGTTGTTATTACTCTTTGGGCTCTTTGGAGGTTCCCAACACCCAGCTCTCAAATAAGTCCTATTATTTCTTATGAATGCCCAGCCCTAGCTTACTTGTTGCTAGTCAGCTTTTCTTAACATAAAATTATCCTGTCTACTGTTTGCCTTTGGACTTTTATCTTTCTCTATTTTGTAGACCTTTCTTTTCTTCTTACTCCATGACTAACTACATGGGTGACTGGGCCCTGGTGTCCTCTTTCCTTTTCTTGTTTCTCTCTCTCTCATCCTCTCAGCTTTCTCCTCCCATTGTTCTCTCTGCCTGCCAATCTAATTTTCACCCATCCTTTCTTCTGCCTGGCTACTGGCCATTCAACTCTTTACTAGACAAATCATGTGTTTTAGACGGGAAAAGAATCACAGCTTCACAGAGTTAAACAAATGCATCTTAAAAGAATATGGCAGATTTTGCATTATTAAACAAACATTCCACACATAAGCAAATGTAACGTATCTTTAATTAATATTCTACAATATTTCCCCCTTTTGTCTAAATAAAAATGTGAAAGGCTTTAGCTTTAAAATAGTAAAACTATATACAATAGTTATCAGGTAAGAATTAATTTACAATATTCAGTACATTTATGTCTGGAAAATTTAGAAAAAAATACTTGATTGTCTCTCCTACCTTAGTGACTCCAAAGTTTTCCACTTAATTTACTTTCATTCATAACTAAGAAAAACTACAAATTAATTATTTAGTCTTTAACTCAATTAAAGACCCCAGAATTAATTAATACTACTTGAGTAAACAAGAAGTGCATTTCAAGCAACTTCCAAAACTCTAGAAATAACAGAGACATCTGAATGCCTGGAAAGTCATCCAAAGTTCCTCTGCAATGTTGGGGCATTGTTGTTCAGCCTATAGACCTGGAATATCTGGTAGACTTTTCAGTGAAGCAAGAAATTTGAAGGACTCCACCTTGTACTAGCAAAGTTTATCAGTCACTTTTCTCTGTGTCCTGAAGACTGTTTGGTACCTTTCAGTGAAGCAGCATCCCCAAAGGACTGTCTTACCTTGTTTAGGCAAAGTTTAGCAGTCACTTTCCCACGGGTCCTGTATTTCCAGTCTACACAGCACAGAAAAAGCAAATGACTAATCTTGTCACAAGATAAGCAAACTCCAATGAATTTTTTTTTTGGTGCCAATCATTCTTTTATGAAGTCAATTGGTACTTCCAAAAGCAGATGTGTATCATTGTCATGAAAAACCTTAGGTTAACAAAGATTTTTAAATTCCACATTCCATATGTATTTAAAGTGTTTGAAGACCATTTATCTATGTAAAATACACCTGCTTAACCTTGAAGATATAGCTAATGTGACTACATGTTTGATTACTATAAATTTACTACTAACCTCATTTCTTATTTGTATATTATGTTTTTAAATAAGCACAATACCCGAACAAGAGTAGAAATATACATTCAGTATAAGAAAAATAACCTTATATTTGTATCAATATAACAAATTCCATGCCAATGCAAAATATCTGAGATTAGTGGTTGTCTTTTTATTCTATATTTCTCTATTCCCCTAAATGATAATAAGCATTCATAACCCACCAAATAACCAAAAACCTCTCACAATCCAACTCCTGGGAATGTGGACATCATTTTCTCTAGACTGTTTCTTCTTGTCTCCGCGTGAAGGCATCTTTAGAGGACCCTGAGAAAATATGAGATAGTGAACAAATCCTGGGAAGACCACCTATAATCTTTGTTGAGAGACATCACCTGTCAAGTTTCAGGAGGTTTCCCTTGGTCAAATCTGATCCATATTAACCTGGAATGAATCCATAGCCTCTTGTTTCCTATGGAAACACAAAAGCAAAATTTCTTCCTCAAACATTTTTTACTCCCATTTAATAAATACACATTTTTTTGGTTTCTTTTTTAAAGTTTAGATAGCTATAAAGTATGTAGGTTGGTTCAACATTGCAGTCCTGTTCACAATTTTATGATATAATTTTGTCAGCAGCTGTCATTTGTTCAACATCCAAAAAACTTCAAACTCAACACAATAAAATACAGGATCCAGACTCCATGTGGTTTTCTCATCTCTGTGTGCTTTATTCTTTTTCATTATTTTACATCTCTCTTTAAGGACTTTATTTTTTTAACTATTTCTTTTTCCTTCTATGACTGACTACCCATTCCCTTTTTCTTTCTTTCTTAAGCCTATGCACACACCATTGTAAAACACACTGGAACCTGTTTAGAGGTAGGTTTTTTTTTTCCTGTCTGGGCCTCTGTTACTGCATATCTTTTAGTCTTTTTTGACCATGTGAGCAAACTTTAAACTGCTAAGCTACAGCTGAGTCCTCACCCTGAGTCCACACACCTGGAAAGTGTGTGAGCAGGAACTGCGCTAAACCTTGCCAGCTGTGGGAAGCCTGTACCTGCACTGCCACAAGCAGTTTTTACTTAGCTTTCTCTTTCTGTTTAGTGCTGCCCTGCTGGCTGAGCAGGAGCACCTTTTAAGGAAGCCATATCCATTTTTCTATTTCCTTGTTTCCTTCTTTCTTTCTTTTTTCTCAGGCCCTACATGGAAATGTGAGTTCTATATTGGGGGTGGTTATTATTCTTTGGACTCTTTCAGAGTTCTGTCATCCAGCTCCCAAATAAATCACACTGACTCTTATTATATTACTTATGAACGCTCAGCCTTAGCTTAGCTTGTGCTAGCCAGCTTTTCTTAACTTAAATTATCCGCTTTGCCATTTGCCTCTGGACTTTTATCTTTCTCTATTCTGTGCATCTTTCTTTACTTCTTATTCCATGGCTGGCTGTGTGACTGGGAGGCTGGGTCCTGGTGTCCTCCTCCTTTTCTTGCTCCTTCTTTATCTGCTCAGCTTTCTTCTCCCATTTATTCTCTCTGCCTGCCACACCACTTATGGCCCTTTCTCCTGCCTGGCTATGGTCATTTGCTCTTTATTAGCTCAATCTGGTGCTTTAGACAGGCACAGTAACACAGCTCCACAGAGTTAAACAAATGTAACACATCTTCAACTAATATTCTACAACAATTAATTTTTGAAAAATGAAGTTACTATATAATCACATTTCATTCCATCCTTTTCTTCCAACCCCTGGAGTTTACCCTCTCTTTTCTGCTTTAAAATTCATGGCCTTTTTTTCTTTTATTGTTTTTACACACACACACACACACACACACACACACACACACACACACACTCCTATCCTAAATATATAAATAAAACTTTCTTGTTGTAATGTTGTACTGTACAATGTTTCTTGTATGTATCTGATTTCAGGGCTGAGCTCAAAGAAAATGGCTCTTACAAAGAATCTAAGAGCTGGTTCTGTGAGAAGAAACAAGGTCTAAAGACCCCTTGCTCACCTAACCCAAAGGATAAACAAAAGAGAAGACTCAAAACTGACAGAATCACATTGAACAAGGAATATGAAATGAACAAAAAAAACATTATAACAGATGCTTGTCAGGAGCCAATTTCCTCCTAAAATCATTACAGGAACCATCACCCTGGGGAGTCTGCAGAGAACCCCACACCCCTAATTGTGTTAAGAATGGTTCTATTGACAGAGCCTACCCCACACCCAAATTGGCTGTTAATGAGAGCTATCTGTTAGCGGAACCCACCCCGCATTCTAAACTATCTAAAGATCTAGGTGTGTCGACTCCTGACTTCTTGGCCTACAGTGACTTGACCGAAGATAACCTCCTGCCTACGTGACCAACTCGGACCATGTGACCAACGTGAACCACGCGGCAAGAGCCCAGAACCCTGTGCCCATCCCCCAACTCTTTACTCTATATAAAGCTATACCCCATCTGTAATAAACGGAGGCTTTGACAAACCTTGCATAGCCTTCTTCCTGTCTCCTAGCCCATATCTTCCAGGTAGTGCCTCTCCGGGACCCTGGAATAACTGAACTGCCAGGCGGGCTACTAACCCTAGACTAAGTAACCCGCCAAGGC
Source organism: Microtus pennsylvanicus (assembly GCF_037038515.1). Lineage (NCBI taxonomy): Eukaryota > Metazoa > Chordata > Mammalia > Rodentia > Cricetidae > Microtus > Microtus pennsylvanicus. The sequence continues at coordinate 33,691,864 of NC_134591.1, read as the reverse complement.
AATCAACAGATGCTAAAGGAATTTAGAATAACATAAGGGAATATTATAAAAACTGATACTGCTTTCTATTGGAAAATCTCAAAGAAACTGATAATTTTCTAGATTCATCCAAACCACCAAAATTAAAACAAGTAGAAGCCAACAACCTAAATAAACTAATAACAAGCAAGGAGATTAAAACACTAATAACCCCCCCCCCATTTTTACTAAGAAATGTCGTGGCCTAGTCAGAGTCACAGCAGAATTATGCCAGATTTTCCAAGAAGAACTATAGTAACTCCTTAATTATCAAAAATAAATAGAAACAGAAAGAGCATCCTAAACTTCTTCTCTAAAGCAATATTACTCCAACATCAAAACCAGATAAAGACACAACAACAACAAAAGAAAACTACAGGCTAATATTTTTAATGAACGTAGAATTAAAAATCCTCAATAAAATACTTGGAAACCAAAAACAAGCATACATAGAAAACATTGTCAATATGACTAAGTTTGCTTTATCTGGGATATGGTGTGTATAATGAACTATTGTGATTTTTGTATTTAAGTTCCATTCACAATTGTCTGAATGGAAGTAGCAAAATCCTTTGACAAAAATCCATTATGCCTTCATAATCAAAATTCTGAAGAGTAGGACTATAAGGAACAAATTTCAACACAATATAGCTATAAATGAGAAACCCACAGTCAACATCATCCTAAATGGAAAAAAACTTGAAGCAATCTCATTGAAATCAAGAGTGAGATAGGGAAGTCCAGTGCCGCCACTTCTTTTCAATACCGTGGAATGAACTAGCGGATCAGCTCAAGAGAAGGAAACCAAAGGGACGTAAAGAGGAAGAGAAGTGAAACTATCTCTCATCAGATTTTTAAGTCTCTTTTCTGTTTTCAAGACCAACTGAGCATTCCGGGTTTCATTGCATATCTCGGCTTCACCTGACCTAGATTCTCTGCTGCACGGAAAGCATTTCCTTAGTCAGCGTTTTCTAACGCCATGAAAACGGAACATGGATTATTCATGGGGCCTGTGTACTCTTCCAGGTGCAGCTGGGATTGCCCTGGACTGGGCCTATTTGCAATGTAAAGGCATGGCAAGAAAATCCATTTTCTCTTTTTCAGATCTGATTTCATCTCCAGGCTTCTGCCGATGTTATGAATTTAGGCGGATAATGTCCAAGTGAGGAAGAAGAACGTGGCTTCTGACAACTTTACAGAAGGACTTTTTGGATGCTGATTTGTGAATACTCTTGGAAAGAAATGATTTCATGATTTCAAGAGACTGCATACCTTTTTATATGTCTAAAACAGTGAGGGGGGGAGTTTTAAGCTAGATAAATCTGGATTTGAGTTCTGTGAACTTGGACATGACAGTCAGTTTCTCTGAAATACCATTCCATTTCCTTGTGAGAGTGACAGCCCAGGAAGGTGGGCACATCTTTACTTCTTCCTGTCCATGTGACATTGTGATCTGGCAGTGATTTCCACTGGGAGAGATCATACCTTCTTACACATTCTCCTTGGGTTCACGCATGGGACTTTAAAATTTTTTTTAATTAACATTTGTTTTTAATTTATCTTATATACCAACCACAATTTCCTCTTCCTCTTCTCCTCTGCTGCCCCCAACTCCCATCTACTCCCCATCCCTATCCACTCCTCTTTTATTTCCTTTCAGAAAGGCCTCCCATAGGCTTGAACAAAGGCACATCAAGTTGAAATAAAGGTTGGATGAGGTAATCGAGCATTAGCAACAGGTTCCCAAAAGTCAGTTAGACACCACGGACAAATCCTGTTCTCACTGCAAGGAACCTGTGACCTTTAGTAGCCAATGGAATGCAGTGTGTGAGATAGTCTGGGGTGGGGACTGCACAAGCTGGATCCTGATCTTAAAGGTCATTACACAACTCTCTCCTTTGCATTTCTGCTACACAGTGGGAATTTCCTGAGGATTTTTTCCACCTCCTCTACCTGAGTCCCAAGGAAGCAACCATGTGCCCATGTGTCTTAATTTGCTTTCTCTTGCTGTGATGAAACATTCCAACCAAAATGCTTCATTTCGTTGTCATGTTCTAATCACAAACCACCATGAAGAGAAGTCAGAGCAGGAACCAACAGGCAGGAACTGAAACAGAGACCATGAAGGAATACTGCTCATCGGCTTGCTTGCTCCCCTTGGCTTGCTCAGCCTGCTTTTGTAAACTTAGGGCCATTGACCCAGGGGTGACCCTACAGACAGTGGTCTGGACACTCCCACACCAATCATCAATCAAACAAAAATGCCCCACAGTCTTGCCTATAGGTCAGTCTGCAGGAGTCATTTGCTGCATTGAGATTCCTTCTTTGAGTATATACGCATAAAGGGTAGAACTAGGTCACATGATAGATCTATTTCTAGTCTTTCGAGGAAACTGTACACTGACTGTAGCTACAACAGTTTGCACTCCCACCAGCAGTTTGTGAGGACAGTCCCACCAGTTCTACCCTTCATGTGTATATACTCAAAGGACTCTATTTTCTGCTATAGGGTTGCATAGTCCTCCATGTTTGTAACTGCTATATTCATAACATTTGGGACATGTAAGTCCATCAACTAATGAATGAACAAGGAAAATGTAGTTCTCATGTAAATGGAATTTTCTTTAGCTGTAAAGATAAATAAAATTTTGAAATTTGCAAAAAAAAAAGAGATTCCTTCTTCTCTGATGACTCTAGCTTGTGTCAAGTTTACAAAAAACAAAACAAAACAAAAAGAAACAGACAATAAGTCAAATAATGATAATAATCAAAAAACCTAACCAGCTCACTGGCTCACTAAGTGACCTTAATACTAAAGTGCTGTGGCTCACACAGGCTCCTACTGGTCCTTTTCTGATGAGAGCCATTCTCTTTAGTAGTTTGCTCTTCTTGTTTGTGGTCTGGTCCTGCTGAGCTAGACGTTGATTTTTAAGTGTGATGGGCTTTTGGCTTCTGAAATTAGATGATGAGAGGCAATAATGTACATCTTGTTGGAACTTTCTCAAACACCGTGGCGAAAACAGCTGCTCTGGACAGACTCACACTGGGAGGGCGAGAAGATTCCCTCTGGGTAACACTGGGAAGGAGCTGATGCTGTCAGCCAGCAGCCTCCGAGGAACTCAATCTGACCAACAGCCATGTGATACCTTGAAAGCAGATGTGTCCCATGGAGTCTCGTGACACCACTTTGAAACAATACATGGAAAGCCCTTTAACTCTATGAGGAAAACTGAGAAAATAATGCTATCCTTTCTAACTAATGTATTTAGAGATTTCCTTAGAGAAATAACCAGTCGGTTGTGGTAAGCAAAATAATGGCACCCCAAAGATATTTACCTCCCCCAAATCCAGGAACCTGAGAATCTGTTAAACTGTATTGCAAGAGAATATTTGTAGATATGACTTGGATATAGACATTTTCTCTGGTAATCCAATAGGGTCTATCTAATCCTAAAAATCTTTAAAAATGCAGAATATTTTCCTGCCAATCGAGAAGGAATTGTGGAGCTGAGGTGAGGAAGATGCATCTGAACTTTCACAGGTAAGGACAGTGAAGATTGAGAAAATGGCCCTCAACCAATGAATGCATCCTCTACAAGGTGAAAAAGACTCACAGAGATTCCCCCCTAAATCCTTCCAATGGGGCATGCAGCCATGTAGATGTGTTAAATTCAGCCCAGGGGCTCCAGCTGGACTCTGACCCTTACAACTTGAAGAAGGGAAATCTGTATTGTTTGAAATGCCAAATTGCTGGTATTTGGTTACAGAATCAAGAGAAAAATGGATGTAGGTTAACTTACAAGGTTTAATTAGTGTGGATTTTCTTTAGTTTCTTTTCTTCCTTCATTTTTGAAACAAAGACAATTCATTTTGCGTAGCAGTCTTTCATTTGTGAAGTTGATCAAATTGATTGGCTTGAGAAAATCATTAAACCCATTTAAAAAAAATGCCCAATCAAAGCCAGCTTTCCTGAGATGGCTGTTACTGTGTGTATGCCTGCAGGCCAGAAGAGGGCACCAGACCTCATTACAGATGGTTGTGAGCCACCATGTGGTTGTTGGGAATTGAACTCAGGACCTTTGGAAGAGCAGGCAATGCTCTTAAGCTCTGAGCCATCTCTCCAGCCCAGGCTGTTACTGTTGTATGTTTTGATACCATAGGATGGGGTTGCTGGTCTCCATTCTCAGTGATGCTATGAAACAGAGCACTCCTAGTCCAGGAAGAGCTTGGGTACAGCTAGCAGAGACCTTGTTAGAGGCACAGCATCTTGTTTCTGGTTTCTAGGAATCACAAGGCTGGAACAAGAAATGTTATTTCAAAACGAACTTCATTTGTTCTCAACTTGTATTTCCTGAAAAACTGACACAGTTTGGGGCATTTTTTTTTCCTATGGCTAAATAAAAGTGTTTGATTATAAGAACTCTACTGAGATATCTCATGGGCCATTGAAGGAAATAGGAACCTGTATATTGACTTCTGTGTGATCTCAGTGGAAAGAATGAGTAGTGGAATAAGATTCTGGGAGGTTGAAGAGATACACTCACAGCTGTATAGAACCCCAGAGATGCTACAACGAAATTTCATACGTGAACTATGAAATCAACAAAGGAAAACTTAGAGTGGGCAGTTACTATAGTTGAGAACTGGGATGTTCAGAAAGACTTACATTTTTAAACCTGAGGCACTGTGAAGAGGTGGTAGAAACCTGGGGATGTGTGCTACTTCAAGATTATTGAGAACAGACCCTTTATAGATATTGGGGCATCCACCCCCACCACTTTCTTATTCTCCTCCTCTTCTTCTCCCTTCTTCTTTTTCCTCTTTCTTCTCCTCTTCTTCCCATTCTTTTTCCATGGTGTTCTGTATCATTACCACATATCCAAAGGTATGGATCAAGCAACCATGAACTGAAAACCCTGGAATTATGTATGAATTAAAATACATCTTTCCACCTTATAAATGGTTGTTGTGTTTGGCTATGATGCGTTCTGCAAGTTATTTACATGTTGGTTCCCAGGACTTGGTTCCCAGCTGGTAGTGCTGTAGAGGTAGATTGAGGGCCTAGGGAGGCTCACAACTTAATGGGTTTTAGGAGGTGGGGCCTAGTTAAGGAGCTGGACTTTTGGGATCTTGTCATTTAAGGTCTGTATCTTGACCCTGACCCTTTCCCTTTTATCTGTTTCCCTGCTCCCAAGATGTGAGCTTCTTCCTCTGTCACACACCCCTGAGGAAATGATATTTTATATCATCTCAGGTACAAGACGTGCTGAAAGCCACTGAAATCCTGAACCAGAATATATCCTGCCTCTTCTAAGTTGTTTTTCTCAGGCAACAAAAATGTCACTTATTTGAGTTAAACTTTCAAATACCTTATTATAACATAAAGGGTAGAGGAGACACCCTACCAGAACCAAAGGAGTTATGTTCATTTTACAACCTATGTAAAATGACCCCAGATATTGATAAAATATAAGTGTTTTATATCAATTTTCAAAAATGACAAATATTATACATGTTTACTTTATAGAGAATGTTATTGGCAATGTGTCTACATTCTAGACAGGGTGAGCTGATCAGCGTTGTCCTGAGCAAGCACCAATTCACACAGACTTCAGAGGCTGCACTCTGTTCACACATTCATCTACTCAGAAAGCAAAACAAAACACAAAAAACCTGCAAAGAATTAAAAATAATCATTTCCTAATACAAGTAAATATAGCTATCATAATGTTATATCCTTACCTACTAATTATTTCTATGATGGGAAGAGAGGATTAAATAGTATTTATTGAGGATCACTGATGTTCTGGACCCTTTACTTGAATTATCTTTTTGGATGTTCACAAGCAACCTGAAAACTATTCACTTCTTAGTGCAAGGATGGAAAAAATTAATCTTAACCCAGTGTCATTACTCAAAAGGAACCTGCTCATGTGGGGATATGTAAGTATCTGCCTGTGTCTTTCTAACCATCCCACGTCATTTGTACAAAAAGTACACAGTCTACTGTTTGTTCTAGTCTGAGCACATTAGCTCTGTTTGGTTGAGACTTCATTTCTTTCAGTTATATTATGCTTTTTTTTAAATAAAAAAATTAGTTTCTTGACAGTTCCACAGAGGATCAGATCAAAACAGCTTGTAGATGATCACATGATTCTAGGTGTTGAGATTTTTCTATGACTTCACTCTCCTGCCCTGTTTTTTCCTTACCACACAAATGGACTATTAAGGTCAATCTCCTAGAAGAGTTTTGAAGCCCTTTTCCCATAAGACAGTTTCCTATGTACCCTAATAGGTTTCTTACAGCTAATGAGCCAAGAGTGAGCAGTGGTTCAGAGTAGTCAAGTATAGTATGAGGAGTGGCGGGTTGTGTCCTCTGCCCAGCTAGCTTAACCCCAGAAATAACCACACAGAAATTGTATTAATTAAATTACTGCCTGGCCCATTCGCTCTAGCCTCTTATTGGCTAACTCTCACATCTTAATTAACCCATTTCTATTAAATCTGTGTATCACCACATGACTGTGGCTTACCGTCAAGATTCTAACCTACATCCATCTCAGGCTGAAGATTCATGGTATCTGCCTCACTGCTTTCTTTCTCAGCATTCTTTTCTGTCTACTCCACCCACTTAAGGGCTGCCCTATCAAAAGGCCAAGGCAGTCTCTTTATTCAACCAATGAAAGCAACACACACACAGAAGAACCCCCTACACCAGTCAAGAGCCTGAAATAAGATATTGTTCAACAGAACTGCCAGTCATCAAATCCATCCAGCTAGTTTTAACCTCAGTGAATCCAAGTGGGAAACAGAACAGAAAAACAGTGTTGGAGTGGAGACAGATGCCATGGCCCTTATTAATGAGGTAATAGAAGACTTGAGTATGAAACTGTAAGTATGAAAGAATGAAGAAAGGAAGTAAGCAGAAAGGAAGCTGCCAGTAGCAAATGGGAGTAGGGTAGTGTCACGTCAATGGCATTTAGAGAGACAGTAGCAATCAGTACAGCTAACCAGTGCCTCTGTCCTCCTAAGCTATGTCCACCTACCCAGAGACTGGGATCTGCAGCAACTGGAACTTCTTTATGTTGCTATATATTGTTTAACAAAAATAATAACAAAGGACATAATTCTTAATGCAAAGTCTCTGTGCCTCTTTGGGCTCACTGGAAATAGCCTCACACTGAGAACATCTGGCTGCATGGTGTAGAATCTTTCAGAGTGCCCAGAAGGCCAACCACATTAAAGGGTGGATAACTGATAATCCACAGTTAGGAGAGTGCCTTTAGATCACCTAATACTAGAATCAGTCTTGCTGAGGGCAAAAAGAGAAAAGGAGAAACACACAGTCTTCCACCTGTTTTTAATCTCTCTCAACCTCAGGCTTTCTTATTTGATGTTTTTCATTAACACGGTGAACAACTGATGCAGGTAACAGTGAAAAAGCCCGGGGTCATGTCACACATGTCTTCAAGAGAGGCCTGTGACAGAGTGAAGAGTATAGGATTAGTGATCTGGAAAATGGCAGTAGCTTTGCCATGCCTGCTGCGTTACCCAACTCTCTGGATTTCTATTACTTTCAACAGTACAGCAAATCGTGCAATATCCTGTTTCCCCCAGTCAGTTCAAATGGAACATGTTTTAAAACCATAAAAAAATTGAGAGATTTAATATTTACCATAAATGAAAACACTTTGCAAGTCTGCATCTGAATTTAAAGGGTTTTAGGGAGAACTTTAAAATATAAGCTAAGCCAGGCAGTGAGGCAGGGCCATAACACAAGCACCAGTAAGCACATGCAAACTCATAATGAATAAGCCAAATTGGCCAAAACAACCTGGCAGCAGACCGAAAGCACAGTCACAAATGATGTGCACTCTTAGCCAATCACAACATGCCAGCAGCAACTGCCAGTTTCAAAAGGACCAACCAAAAATGTTCTTGCAGCAGCTTAATTTCCCTAACCCCATAAAAATTCTGCCCCTTTTACAATAAAGAGTTTTACATCGGAAATCTTTCGGAATCTGCATCTTCTCACCCCTGCTCTTCAGGAAATAGGGATTGTACAGCAGGCAGCGCAACAAGCCCACAACTACAACTGGCACCCAACGTGGATGGACCTTTTCCTTTTGCTCACTTTTTGGATTTTCATTACCCTCGTTTGGACTTTTTCTTTTTTGCTTGGTACCTCGGCTGCTGTACCCATCCTAATTCTCCACTGGCATTTTGAGTTCATGCCCGTGGGCTGTTTTTGGTGAGTTGACCCCTATTTTCATTTTCTAAGCCATTGGTAAATTGGGGCTTTCTTTCCTATTCCTACATTTTCTTTTCTTTCCCATCTTTTTCTTCCTGGTCAGGAACTCTGCATTGTGACTTGGTTCATCCTGGTACCTCCACATAAGGGCTGACCACCCAGAAGGTAGGTCCTTTTCACCTGGAGACAGTGTGTAAACATATGGTCATGGGCAAACAAATCACGGAAGTCCTTCACTATAAGCAGCACACTTGGTCCATGAACACTACTTTCCCTTTCCCTTCTGTCCTTGTCCTCAATTAGACTCCCTCATGGCCTGAAAGCAAATGATGACTTTTGCCCAGGGCCACTCTCTGGGATTGTCTGAAGGCTCTCCTGCTTTAAGGGAGTCCTGACCACTCTTTGGAGTGTGGACTGTTTGACTTTTTCTCCTAGTCTCTCTTCTTAATTAACCCAGTTATGTGATCATCAGGGTAGTGACTGGTCTCTTAATTTATGAGAAGGCTTTGGTCTGCCAGCTGTGGCAGAATCCCCTCTGCCTTCTGGGATTGGAACATTCGTCTCAGATGGTGGATACTCCCACTAGCTTGATCTTTTCTTCTATACCATGTCATGAGCAACCTTGTGCAAAAGGTGTCCTCCTTCTCATTGGAGGCCCCTCTAAAGTATCCTGAATTCTCAACAGGGGATGCAACTCAGCATCCACATAAGCCTGCCTGCTCCTTGTCTCCCAAGGTACCTTACCCTACTGAGTTTGTCTATAATTGTGAAAATATTTAGCCCTCTGCCTCTATGGAGACTGAAACTCGGCCTACAACAAAGTCACCTGTCCTAAATCTCGTCAGCATGAACTGCAATTGCCTCCTGCCAACAGCTACCTTCCTACCAATACTTTTACCTTTCCTGTTAATGTGGGCCCCAATGTCACCACTCAACCTTGGGTCCCTACTCTCTTGGGTACAATCCCCCCAGGATGACATGTTTTAGTAATAGACAAAGACTGTTTTTGCTCAATATTGTTGGTGCCACAAGATAAAGAGCAGTTTGCCTTTACAGTTTGGGAGCTTATACAATTGTTACCAGTAGTAAGTCTTACTGCAAGACATAAAAAACAGTCTTGTAATTTGTCAACTATATGTGCAACAAGCCCTAAAAACATTCCTTATGGCACATTGGTGATCAGCTATGTGGATGATATCTTATTAACCCAACCACACTGAAAAAGGGTTCAAAAATTCTACCCCAAGTATTAGATGTTTTAAAGACTATCCATCTTCACATAGACTCAGAAGAAATACAATGGATGCCCCTTTTTTTCCCTCGGGGTATCAGATTTGTCAGACAATATGTCTACTCAGTGCCTCCCTTGAGGTGTGCCCAAGGTATTCTTTTGCTAAATGTGGCAGTGTTAATTAAATCAAGTAATTTCTTCCTATTTCTATGAAGAGATGGAATGTTTTTTTTTCCTTATTGGAAGCCTATTCCACACATCCCACCCTTCTGATGTTGTAACCTTGACAGAGGAAACTACTGGAGTGTTGACAAAGGTTAGCTCGCTTGTTAATTCTTCCTCCCTTCAATGGTATGATACAAATGCTCTGTTAATGGTACTTGTTCTATGGATAGAAAACAGAGTCCTGGGTGCACTCTGGCAATCAGGTCCCCTGATGCGGATACATTAGTTTATTTCAAAATTAGTGAGCCTGACCTCCAAATTTGATATAGCCTCCATTACTACCCACAAGGCATGAATGACTGTGAGGAAAATACTGGAATGGGAGCTAGATAAAATGATACTTCCCTTCTTCATTTAAGATACTCAGTCCATATGGACAAACTGTCTCAATTTTCAACAAATGATGACAGGTTTCCCTGGCACGCCAGATAATAATTTCTCTCAGGACAGATGACTTTCTCCCCTCCACCTTTAAGAATTAAAGATAAAAACTATGCCACACCATCAAAAAATGCCATCCCCCAGGCCACTATAGCCTTTACCAATGCCAATAAAACTAATTTTGGGTTAATAATAATGGGAGTTAATCATAAGGAAAGGGCCTATACCCAACCAAATCCTGGATCAGCACAACTAGGGGAGTTATTGGCACTCCTTATGGTACTGGAAATGACCCAATCAGAACCCATAAATATTTTCTCAGATAGCTATGCCACAGATCATACAAACATACTATTTTTTGCAAAATTAAAGTCTCAAAAGGATTCCATCTCCAAAACCATGCAAACTATTCAAGACTTATTATAGTCTAGAGGACACTCCTGGAACATTGCATATAATATTACATACGGGTCTGCCAGGAATGCTAGCAACAGGCAACCACAGTATAGACCACCTAATTATGACTATGACCATCTTCTTGCCTTTACAGAAACAGGCTAGGGTCTCCATCAGCAATTTCATTTGTCCCCTCAAAATTTGCATAAGCTTTTACCTGGTTTACCTTGCCCAGCTATAAACATTTAATCCGAACCTATGCAACTTAACTCCACATGAGTCAAACCACTGGGTTTGTCTACCACATTCTTTGGCCAAGTATGGGTTCACATAAAATTCCTGCTGGACCCCTCTAAACTTGTAGCACAGTGCCTTATGTGAGGGGTGGTGGTGGCTCTAATATTTCTGCTTAAGTGTCTCCTGTAGCTAAGATAAAACAGTAGGTAAACAAGACAACACTCCAAGTGTTAATGACTACGGAGCATGCTGAACCAAAACCTCCAAGAGGGTTGGTACATGCTTGGCTAACACAAATACAGGAGGGCATTTAAAGCTCTAATTCTTCTAAAAGTCTTCCCTTGCTTCTGAATTCTTGGGACCTTCTGGAGACCCAACACTTTGAGGAATGGTAGTCAAAAATGGATAATATCCATTCTGGCAGGCCAACCTAAGACAGGCACAGTGAAAAAATCCTGGAGGGTCCCTGATGCAGGGTTATAAAATTCCATAACTCCTGCTAGGTTGCCCAATAAAAACAAAATAAAAAGGATGAGATGAGGCAGGGCAATAGCGCAAGCACAAGCAAACTCACAATGAATAAGCAAAATTGACCAAATCAGCTTATTAACGAACCAAAAGCTTGGTAACTAATGATACACACACCTAGCCAATCACAACATGCCAGCAGCTCCTGCCAGGTTCTAAAGGACCAACTGAAAATGTTCCTGTGGCAGCTTAATTTCCCTAACCCTGTAGGGATAAGTCCCGCCCCTTAGGGGGCGTGTTCGCCTCGGGCTAATGTCTGCCTATAAATTTGGCGAGCGTGCTCAGAGCTCTCTTCTACTCTCCTGGTCTCCGCGGGAACGGTGGTTCTGTAAGTCTATTTCTACATTAAAACTATATATATTTTTACAAACTGCCTGCATTCGTTTACGCCGCTACATTTTGGCGTCCAACGTCGGGCTATTTTGCCCTCGACTCAAGCGGGTAGCCTGCTAGCTAACACAGCACCCTCCTGGGTGCTGTTTTTCAGTTCGTGACTCCGGCCCCAGTGCCGAGTCCGAGACATACTCGGCCACACAGGCCCATTCTGCCTGCCTTGGCTAAGTTTTACAGCGGAACACCACTGCCTGAATTAGCTGAAGCTTAAGTACCTGCGGTTTTGCAACAAAAGCTGCCACAGCAGCAGATTTGGTCTGACACAAAGTGACTTGGCAGGGCAGTGGTGGCGCACGCTTTTGATACCAGCACTTGGGAGGCAAGGGCAGGCGGATCTCTGTGAGTTTGAGGCCGGCCAGGCAGGTAGCACACGCCTTTGATCCCAGCGCTTGGGAGGCAGAGGCAGACAGATCTCTGTGAGTTTGAGGCCTGCCAGGCAGTGGTAGCACACGCCTTTAATCCCAGCACTTGGGAAGCAGAGGCAGACGGATCTCTGTGAGTTTGAGGCCTGCCAGGCCGTGGTAGTGCACGCCTTTAATCCCAGCACTTGGGAGGCAGAGACAGGCGGATCTCTGTGAGTTCGAGGCCAGCCTGGTCTACAAGAGCTAGTTCTAGGACAGGCTCCAAAAACACAGAGACCAACAACTGGCAGGAACCGGTCATTGCAGGTAAAAAATTTTTTTTTCTTTTATAAATAAAATGTCTGAACACATTACTGTTCAAGAATTTAACAGTTTTTTTAATTGTACCATGTGGGAGATTTTACAAGAGGTGTCTATCACGCCACCTCTATGGATCCTTCTGGGATTCGTAGTTTTCATTGGCACCAAATGGTTTGATAATAGAAATATGATAAAGTCTTTACGAGATGAATCCAGGATTCTTAAGGCAGAAATAGAACGCTTAAAAACAATTGAGAATGATAACAATCTTCTCAAGAATCAGTTTGAAGTTCTCCAGACTGATAACAATCTTCTCAAGAATCAGTTTGAAGTTCTCCAGACTGATAACAATCTTCTCAAAAATCAGTTTGAAGTTCTCCAGACTGATAACAATCTTCTCAAGAATCAGTTTGGAGTTCTCCAGACTGATAACAATCTTCTCGAGAATCGGTTTGAAGTTCTCCAGGCTGATAACAATCTTCTCAAGAATCAGTTTGAGGCTCTCCAGGCTGATGTTAAGGAGAAATTCATTACTATGGAAGAGGGAACAGCTGATCTGGATCGTAAGGTTCAGTCCCTCTCTGTAGGAACTGAAACATTAGTGGCTGATATTAAGGAGAAATTCATTACTATGGAAGAGGGAACAGCTGATTTGGACAATAAGATTCAGTCCCTTTCTGTAGGAAATGAAACATTAACTGAGAGAATCAAAACTGCTGAATGTGACAATTGGATTTTGTCTAAAGCTTATGACAAATTGATGGAAAGAGTGTCAATACAAGAAGGCACAGTTTATGCCATAAAAATTATGTCCAAAGATAAGATGTTATCTCTAACGGACAAACTTCATACTTTAGAATCCTCAATGAAGGCTTTGGAACATAATTCTGGACAGGAGATTCAGACATTGCAGAAGGCAATAGTGAATAGAATTGAAAAGATTGAGGAATTTCTGAATTCTGATGAAGAAGAGCAAAGGGTAGAAGGGCAAATTTTAACTACATCTGTGGGTAAATCTCTCCGGGACAATTTCCACAAAGCTCTACCGACAGCTCTACCTGCCTTTCCAGTAATAACAACAGAGAAGGTGGTTGGTTCCAGAAACCCTAGGGTCATCAAGGAGGATACATGGGAGCCTGTCCGTATGAATGACCTCAAGGAAATTAAACAGGCTGTCATGACTTTTGGGATGCAAGCCTCTTTTGTTAAAGAGATGCTAAGATCTTGGGCCACGACAAACAGAGCAACCCCCTTGGACTGGCTCCAGCTGAGCTCTGCAGTACTTGAGAGTGGACCGCAATTGAAATGGCAATGCTTATTCAGGCAAGAGGCTAGACTCTTAGAACAGCAGGAAAAAGCAAAGGGAATTGACATTTCCCTAGATAAATTTCTAGGTGAAGGGCTCTTTTCCGACCCTCAGGAACAAGCTAATTTGGATGAAAACACACTCTCCATGTGTACTACAGCAGCCTTAAGGGCTTGGGACAGGGTACAAGACCCAGGACAGAGAATGGAATCATTTGTCAGAGTTAAACAGGGTCAGAGAGAACCCTTTAGTGACTTTTTACAAAGATTAACTAAGGCTGTACAAATAGGGATATCTGACCCAGAAGCAAGACGTATAATGATTGAGTCTTTGGCTTATGAAAATGCAAATGTGGAATGCAAAAGGATTTTGGGGCCTTTAAAGCTCAGATCAGCTCCTTTGGAAGAATGGGTCTTGCATACACTCAATGTTGATACATTTGATTATGGCACTGAAGCATGGGTAGAAGAAGCAATTTCCAATGGTAAAAGGAGACACCAGAATACCAAATGTTTTAATTGTGGCAAAATGGGTCATATGAAAAGGAATTGTAGACAACGGATTTTCAGAAATAATAATAATAATAATGCATCTTTCAGAAATAATAATAATAATGCATCTTCTAGAAATAACAGAAATAGGAGGACTCAGCCTTCAGGTTTATGTAGAAGATGTGGAAAAGGCAGACATTGGACGAATGAATGCAGGTCTACAAGAGATAGACAAGGCAACCTGATACAGTCGGGAAACGTGAGAGGGGGGGCCTCACAGGCCCCCATGGCAAACATGGTTCAGTCATATCCAGTTTCTGCAGAGAACGTGCCTCATCAGGACAATTAGGAAGCCCCATGCCTACTGTTACAAGCAATAATGATCAGAAAGATAAGTTACGTGTGTTTTGGCAAACTTCTATAAATGATCAAAGACCTAAACTGAGAGTGTGTGTAAATGGCATTTTTATTACTGGCCTGCTGGACACAGGTGCTGATGTAAGTATCATTACCCCAGAATCTTGGCATCCATATTGGCCTCTTCAGAATGTAAATGTTCAGCTCCTGGGAATTGGAACCCTATCTCGAGTAAGGCAGAGCACGAGATGGGTTGAATGTATAGGGCCAGAGGGACAAATAGGAAAATTAAAGCCATATGTAGCCAATATCGCAATGAATTTATGGGGTCGTGACCTATTACAACAATGGAATACCGAAATTAACATTCCTGCTACTTCTAGAGCCTATAGTTCTGAGAATAATATTAAAAGATATTACAAACGGAGAAAACCGGCCATTCGGGCTGTACAAGAACAAGCAATTGATGTCCCTTCAGAGATACCAACAGCCTTGCCTCTAAAATGGTTGACTGAGAAACCAATATGGACAAAGCAATGGCCTTTAGCTGAGGAAAAGTTACAGGCTTTAGAACAGCTGGTACAAGAACAATTAGATGCTGGACATATAGAAGAATCTACCAGCCCTTGGAATTCTCCTGTATTTGTGGTTAAGAAAAAATCAGGTAAATGGAGAATGGTGACAGATCTCAGGGCCATCAACAAGGTTATTCAACCTATGGGCCCTCTGCAATCTGGAATTCCTTTGCCCTCTTTATTACCAAAAGGATGGCCTCTCATAGTTATTGATTTAAAGGATTGTTTTTTCACTATACCTTTGCAAAAAGAAGATAGAGAAAAATTTGCCTTCACAGTGCCTACTTATAACAATTCTCAACCTTCGAGGAGGTACCACTGGACCGTTCTCCCCCAGGGTATGTTAAATAGCCCCTCCCTGTGCCAATATTTTGTGAACCAACCATTGCAAATAATACGCAAGAAATTTCCCAAATCTATAGTATACCATTACATGGACGACATCTTGTTATCCGATTCAAACATGGATACCTTGAACAGACTGTTTGAAGAAATAAAGATACTTTTACCTAAATGGGGATTGCAAATCGCTCCTGAAAAGATTCAGAAGGGAGATTCTGTTAATTATTTAGGTTATAAAATAGGTTTGCAAAAAATTAAGACACAAAAAGCACAAATTAGGAGAGATCGCCTATGGACTCTTAATGACTTTCAAAGACTGTTAGGAGACATTTCCAGTCTACGACCAGCTATTGGAATAACACCTGATCTAATAATTCATTTGAACAAAACCTTGGATGGTGATAAAGATTTAAACAGTCCCAGAGAATTAACAGCTGAAGCAGAAAAGGAACTGACAATGATTGAGGAAAAATTACAACAGGCACATGTGGACAGGGTGAATCCAGAGCTCGATTGTATTCTTGTCATACTACCATCAAAAATTTCTCCTACAGGAATTTTAATGCAGAGAGATGATATTATTTTGGAATGGATCTTTTTACCACATAAACCAAGTAAGAAACTGAAAACTTATGTGGAAAAAGTCTCTGAGTTAATCATAAAAGGCAAGCTGAGACTTCGTCAACTAGCAGGCATAGACCCAGCAGAAATTATAGTGCCCTTCACTGCTGATGAACTAAAGAAATTATGGGAAGATAATGAACCATGGCAAAGAGCTTGTGCTAATTTTTTGGGAGACATTAATAACAACTATCCAAAAAGCAAGCGGCTTAACTTCATAAAGAGAACTTCTTGGATTCTTCCTCGAATCGTCCGTGATGCTCCAATAACTGGAGCCCGTACATTCTATACTGATGCCAATAAATCAGGGAAGGCAGGTTACAAATCAGAAGACTTGGATAAGGTGGAACAAAGTCCGTATAATTCTGTCCAGAAGGCAGAATTATATGCCATTCTTATGGTGCTAAGGGATTTTAAAGAACCTATTAATATAGTTACAGATTCACAATACGCAGAAAGAGTTATTTTACATATTGAAACTGCTGAATTTATACCTGATGATACTGAACTAACCTCATTGTTTCTCCAGGTTCAAGATTTGATCAGGAACAGGCTTTCCCCTATGTACATAACACACATCCGATCCCATACGGGTCTGCCAGGTCCTCTAGCACAAGGTAATGCAGAAATTGATCAATTACTGATTGGTAGTGTGCTACAAGCCTCTGAATTTCATAAAAAACATCATGTTAATAGCAAAGGTTTGAAGAAAGAGTTTTCAATTACATGGCAACAAGCTAAGGAGATTGTAAAGAAATGCCCTACTTGCTCTTTCTATAACCAAACGCCACTGCCTGCAGGGGCTAATCCAAAGGGCACCCAAAGGAATGAAATCTGGCAGATGGATGTGTTCCACTTTGCAGAATTTGGCAAATTAAAATATGTTCATCACACCATTGACACTTATTCAGGCTTTCAGTGGGCAACTGCTTTAAGTTCAGAAAAAGCTGATTCAGTAATCACTCATTTATTAGAAGTCATGGCTATCATGGGTATACCTACACAAATAAAAACGGACAATGGTCCTGCTTATGTTTCTAGGAAAATGAAACGGTTTTTTGATTATTACAATATCAAGCATGTTACAGGTATACCATACAATCCTACAGGTCAAGCAGTCATAGAAAGATCAAATCGAACTATAAAAGATATGTTGAACAAACAGAAAGGGGTGGAAAACACCCCCAGAAATAGGCTACATAATGCTTTGTTAACCTTGAATTTTCTCAACGCTAATGAGAAGGGAACAACGGCTGCAGAAAGACATTGGATAATGGAAAAGTCTACTGAACTAAATCAACCAGTTTATTTCAAGGATGTGCTGACCTCACAATGGAAGCCAGGATATGTGCTACGTTGGGGAAGGGGTTTTGCTCTTATCTCCACAGGTGAGGAAAAATTGTGGATACCATCAAAATTAATAAAGGTTCGGTTTGAAGAAGAGAAGCCACTTGGAAAAGATAAATAACAATTCTTTCATAAGGATGGCGAACATACTGATGGTAAGAAATACAGATAGGTTTGGAGGCGGGGTTCTTTTCTTATCTCCACAGGAAAACACTCATCTTCAAAGAAATTAAGGAACCCTGAATATTTAATTACTGATGGATGGACACATTTTGTAAGTATTAATTTTTATTTATATATCTTATTAAACATTTCTTTATAAATATATAGAGCTGGTTTTGAAGTTGGACTCTGGCTCAGTCCTTCTCCAATTCCAAGCCTGTTAGTAAGAGAAAAACCCAGAGTTTCTGGAGTTTCTGTCTCATGTCAAGAGCCATGATATGGGACAGAAAGAAATATGAGTTTAGAAAACATCCTTGCTTTTCTTCATATCTATCATACTTTTCATTGAATATATATATCATGCCTTTTATTGAATATATATATGTATGTATATATATGTCTATATGATTAATGTTTAAGTTTTTCACAATGAACAATGAGTTTTTCCCGAAGTGACATTTGAAGTTTCCAGGAAGAAGATGGGGCCCCACAACAACAACTCTACCTGGTTGAGATGACGTCATGATACTGATAGCGCTACTACAAGACCTGTTTTGGATACCAGCTGCACAAGACGATCCCAACTTGGTTAGCTGAAATGGTGCACATCTTGTACAACATTCTGGCCAGACCTCCACAAAATACTCAGAGACTATTTGCAATTTTAAAAGACATTGATCTTGAAATTTAACCATCATTTTACTTTCACAGGATCCCCCAGAAAGAACGTCGCCCCCATGACAGCTGGAAGTAATTCTAGAGGACGACGTCCCCTCTCCCAGTAAAGTTTACCCCTGGGTTTAGGGACATCATTTAGGGGTTGGGAGGTTGGGGGAGGAATTTTATAAGCTCAGGGATCATTTTGAAAAAAAAAAAAGAGAGGGAATGATGGGATTATAGATTTATAATTGTGAGTTACTGCTTTTAGACAAATATATTGGTATCAATTCTTGTATATTGAAACAAAGTTAAATTATATTGACTATTGTATGCATGCATGTTTCTATGTCTGTTTAAAACATTTTTATGTATTGACATATATTGTATTGATATATATATTGTATACATTTACCATATTGCAATGTACATTTCTACCTCTGATTAAGATACTTATATAATGTTTGTGCATTGATATATATTTACCATATTGCAATGTATATTTTTACAGTGTTTATATTTGGAGGTCATTATCCTCATTTGTTACACAGTTGTTTATTGTCTTAGTCTTTAAGTTAGATAGATATTGAGAATTATATAGATAAATAGTCATCTAAGTTTGTCATTTATAATCAGACTAATCAGGTTCTTTAGATATATAGAGATTATACTCAGTATAGATAGATAATCTTCAACCTCTTCAAAGAGCTGTAGAAAATGGCCTTTAATCTAACTCAGAGTTTCGTGATAGTGAGACACAATTGCTCCTGGCAACACCACTCCATTCCCGAGAGAATGTTGAGCACCAAAGACACTCCACCTGGAGCCTTTCTATTTGGCAGAACTGGCCTTTGGGCAAAGAAATGCCTATACCTCAACCACTGACACAGATACAGAGCGTGCATCAATGGATAAAACAGGACTGTCATATCCTGCCAAGACAGGGTAAGATAGTTTTGAAAAGTTCCTTGCCTTTAATAATGGTATGTCAGTTATGTTAGGCCTTAGCCAAAATTGGTTGACTCAACATTGCAAACGAGACTTTGGGTGATTGCCCAGGTAGTCAGTTGTCTCTGTCAATTGTTGCACATTTTGGATATATCTCGTTTGTTGAGTAGTGTTTATTCCCTTCTCAGATCTTTGACAGAGTTGAAGATTATATAATTGTAGTTACTCTTTACATTATTTGGACTCCTTGAGATAGAATGTTTAGCAAAGCTTTTGTTCTCAATATTGTTTGTTATATTTATTATTTGTTGTTATTGTATGTAGTTGTATTTGGTTTAGTTCTGTCTTATTTAGACAAAAAGGGGAGATGTAGGGATAAGTCCCGCCCCTTAGGGGGCGTGTTCGCCTCGGGCTAATGTCTGCCTATAAATTTGGCGAGCGTGCTCAGAGCTCTCTTCTACTCTCCTGGTCTCCGCGGGAACGGTGGTTCTGTAAGTCTATTTCTACATTAAAACTATATATATTTTTACAAACTGCCTGCATTCGTTTACGCCGCTACATAACCCCATAAAACACCCTGACCTTTTTACAACAAAGAGCTTTTACATTGGAAACTTTTGGAGTCTGTGTTGTTGCCTCTACGTCTTCTCACCCCCTACCTCCTGGGAAATAGTGGATCACACAACAGGCAGCAGCTGCAAGTCCACAACAACTACAAGGCAGGTCCAGAAGAAAAATGAGAAACTCTGGGAGGATTGTGGTAAAAAGGCTATGTCACTTTCTCCACTGCTGAATGTGGCTTTGTGAGGGCACTTAGAATAGAGAAATATCAGAAAGGCTGGGGAAGGGATGTGATTTCTTAATGATTTTGTCTATCTTCCACATCCCTTTAAAAGTTTCAAAGAAAGAAGAGCCACAACGACCCCCAATAAGCATGTTTGTAACACGTCTTTGATGGTTGACCAGATGTCCATGTTAGAAAAAACAGTTGGTAATTTTTGATAGCTAAAGCTTTTTTTGTCAACAGTCATCTCAGGAGCAACTTTTCTGCACATACCCTTAGCTTCTACCAAAGGCTTGTGGCTTCCCATTAGCTCTTTGTCTGTTACCCCATTGGATAGTACATCAAAAAGTGTTTCCTCATTCCTAATAGGTAAATGTGATTTTGCTTATCCTTCAAATTTCTGGATTTTCTACTTCTTATTCTTTTAGTGCACTTGGTACTAGTCCCATTAAACTTACCATTTACTTTTGATCACCAGCTAAATCTGTTCTTGACTACCTGAAGGTAGTATGTTTCTGATTGGTTGTTTTGTGCTCTAGAATGCTAAACTTGCTCCCTATTATGCAATAAGTTTTTACTGGATGTTTATAGACTCAGAACAAACAGGGAATTATAAAAAAACAGACAGAAATTATATCTGCTTTGAAAACAAAGTGCATGTCCACTGTTTGATGTCCAGAATGTCATTTCTCATATAGGAGTGCTGAAGTGGTGAGCACATTCTCATCAGCCTTTCTTTCTGAGCTAACATCATCCTAGGCTTTATGTCTATTCTTCTCATCCTTTTATCAGTGTAAAAATTGCCTTCTATTATAGATTGTTGGGCTAGGCTCTGTTGAGATCTATGGAATTTTTGTCTCATTGAACCATCATTATAAATTTTTAAATAGATACTTTTTAGAGTCCTGCATCACACAAAATGAAAGTTGAGCTTTGAGAGGTTAGAGAATTGTTTTAGCTGGTTTGGCAAGATATGGTTAGTGTCCGTCTTCAAAATCAGACTTGACTGCCTTCTAAGTCCTTTTTAATCAATTGACCAATTTGCAGTAAATGGATAATACTTTTATGAGTATGGTGAATATGACAGGATCATTACACAGAGATCATAATTTTAGTCTGACAGAACTAAATTCCATTTTGACTTCTTTGGTATCTGGTCTCTGAGTTTCTTGACATCTGACTTGCCTTCATAAACATGTTTTTCCCTTTAAAAAAGTGTGGTGAGAGGAAAGTTCTCACTTGTGAGTAGTCAAGAAGACAATGTGTTTGAAATAGTTTGACCACTAGCTGTTGAAGTTATTCAGTAAATACGTCATTTTCCCCTTTTTGTTTTTTCACTTTCTGCCCTTGGTTTTGTGAAGTGTGGTGGCCATAAAGCTTGCTTCCTGGTGTGCTTAGGAACCCTGTTTTTACTCCTAAGTTGGTCTAGCTAGTCATACAGTGTGTCATATGATCATGTCCTGATGGCAGTGGCAGTTTGTGGCCAGTTTGGTGGTCTCTTTGTAATGGAAATGGGATGTTTTTCTCTTCTGCTTGAACTTCTTAGTGCATTGGCTCAGGGATAAATTAAATGTCCTCATGATGGTTCATGAGACTTTGATGGTCTGACCTAGCTTCTTCAGTGTCTTCTTATCCTTGCCTAGCCCTTTTGCTCTGTATGCTGTGAGGGCCATTTCTAAAGCTTTGCTTTCTTGGATTATTTGTTCCATAGCTCCTGTGCCTTTGTCATGGGCTCATTGTGTTTCGGAACTTTGGATTTCTTTTTTGTTTTTCTGACTGAGATACCTTTCTAGGCAAAGAGAAACTCCTACTTTGGGGAGAGATTTAGGAACAAGACTCAAGACTTTGTTACTTGTTAGGAGATTCACACTTTCTGTCACCCATCCATATAGCTATAATTTATCTATATCTATCTATCTATCTATCTATCTATCTATCTATCTATCTATCTATCTATCTATCTATCTATCTATCTATCTTCTATCTATCTATCTATCTTCTATCTATCTATCTATCTTCTATCTATCTATCTATCTATCTATCTATCTATCTATCTATCTATCTATCATATATCTCTACCAATTTATCATCTATTGATCTCTATCAATCATATATCTATAGTCTATCTATATATCTATCTACCATCTATCTACCTATAATCTATATCTATTTATCTATAATATATGTCTATCATTCCTATCTGTCTGTCTATCTATTATCTATCTATCTATCTATCTATCTATCTATCTATCTATCTATCTATCTATCATCTATCTATCTATCTATCATCTATCTATCTTATATCTCTACCAATCTATTACCTATTGATCTCTTATTTTATGACAAAGGCAACAACAGTGGCTTTAAGACTAGAACCTAAATCCAAATTGTGCCTCTCTTAAGTTCTTAGTTGTGTAATTTTAGCCAAGCTACTTTATTTCCCTTTACTCTTGTTCCTCCCCCTGTAAAATGGAGATAATGATAAGGCTTACCTCAGTGGTTACTTAGAACATTAGATAAAAAATATACTAGTGAAGCCAAAGCCTTGCACAAAGTGGGTGCTAGGAAAATATTAAATATTCCATTATGTTACTATTATCATTACCAACAGCAATAATAATAGCAATAGGACTTAAATGTTGTGACCATCTCCCCTTGACTTGTTCTTACATGTGAGTGGAAATGCTTTTACAGTGAACATGGATGTGAATTTTCTGACACATCAGAAGTCATTGTTAGAGGCTGTCCTAGTTTTGTTTCTGTTACTATGATAACATATTCTAAACAAAAGTGATTTGAGGAGGAAAGGGTTTATTTGACTGACACTTCCATATTGAAGTCCATTATCAAGCACTCAGGGCATGAACTCAAGCAGGAAAATGGAGGCAGAAACTATAGAAGTGATCATAGAGAAACACACCATGTTAGCTTGCTCTCCAAGGCTCATTCAGCTCACTTTCTTATACAGCTCAAGACCATCTGCTCAGGCATGATCTTCCACATTAAAAATGCCCACAGACATGCCCACAAGTCAATATGATAGAGAAAATTCTTCAGTTAAGTTTCCTGCTTCTACAATGTCTTTAGTTTGTGTCAAGTGGAAAACGCAAACCAACACATGGGCTTAAATCTTATATTTTTATGTAGCAGGGCACTGCCAAACTTTATGCAGATATTTCAGTCTTCATATATGCCTCTGCTATACATTAAATACTTTCTAGGCCATTTTGTCCTCAGATCAATTTGGTGTCCCTGGATTCTAAATGGGCAATACCTTGGTACCAAGTATGTATTCACTAAACATTTTCTGGATGAATGAACAAACACTTGGTAACCCCAAGGATACTGCAGTGAGAAAGCAAGCCCAATAGGGGAGTCATTGATTTCTCAAGCATATCAGTGCTTTTCCTGGGTTGCTTCCATGGGCCCATTTAAGAGTATGACAATCAACATACACACATTTGCACTGATGATCCCTGCATCCTTGACAATTTCAAGAGATTTGCAATCAACGTACTTCACTGCTGCAGTGTCCCTGTTTCCCACATTTGGCTCAGTAGATGGAGCTTATCCAGATATTTGATCCCAATCAGTGTTATTGTGCTTCCCCACGAGAACAGGGTCCTGTAAGTCAGGAGGATGTAAAAACACTTTTCTAGACTGAGTCAGCATGTTCCAAGGAGACTCTGGGTGCTGCTGCTCTGTGTGTTTCTTTTGGATGTAACACCCTTGTTGTTTTTGTTTGCTCCTCTGTGAGTGAGTAACCAGATGCAGATTCCTTTGAACTGAATATGCAGACCCTGCATGTTCCAGCCTTTATCTATACATCATTTAAGTTTCCTATTAATCCTTGTCCATATCATAACATCCTAATTATTTAACAGGGTGTTCCAGTTTCCTCACAAACTAATTCTATTATCATTCTTGTTTTATATCCTCCTTTACCAGGCACTCCAAACTCAATATGATTATTTATCCAACTCCTTCTTATAAAATGGTCCTGGTGGTGACTCTTACAGCACTATAATCCTTTTTAAATAATTCAAAATAATACAAACGTAAAATGACTATGAGTATCCCAGTTAAATGATAGAGGGTTCTAAGGATGGCACAGACTACATCATCAGAGAGGTGTTCATGAAGTCAGTAGATCCTCCAGAAGCTCTTTACAAGTTTGTTGAATGCAAGCACTACTGTTGCTAGTAAGGATCAAGATAGAGTAGACATGAAATAACTATTTATCCAATAAACCAGTAAATAAAAATACTAAAAATAACAATGGAAATTATAACTTGTACATAATCTTACAACTAATATCTTCTTCCCACTCTTATGTAGAAATTGAGAAGAGCATACACACCATATTTAGAAGCAATATTGATGGGATTATACATGAATGAGTACCTTACAGTTTAAATTTCTATTCTGCTCAAAATCATAATGAATTGTACTTAAATTTATGAATGCATGGAAAAACTCTTTGTCTTTACTTCACTAGAAACTAAGACAATAGAGAAGCTAAAGGTAATGAGTCTGCTAAGTGACAGAGGAATTTGGATTTCTGGACAGAAGTCTGAGGTCTATCTTCCCTTTCTTCCTTGTTCTCATCTTCTCTTGAACTGTGGATCAAACCAGGGTCTTGCTCATTCTAGGCAAGTACTCTACCACTGAGCTAAATAACTAGCCTACTTTGCCTTGAATTGTTAACTTTACCCTCTCAGTTCTTCAGAATGCTGAGAGGTCAGCTGTGTATCATTAAGACTGCTTTTCATGCTGTTTTTCTACATTCTCTCCCTCTTCTCCTCCTCCTCTACTTACTCTTTTTCTTCTTTCTTTCAGACCAGCTATCATGTAGTTACAGTTTGACCTTGAGCTATGTATCTACATAGCTGAGAATGACCTTGAATTTCTGATTTTACTGCCTCCCACCACCCCACCAAAGTTCTGGGGTTATAGTCTTGGAACACCACACAAATTTATGCAGTGTTGGGGATCAAATCCACGGGCTCTTGATATTAAGTTAGCATGCTACCAACTGAGTAATAGTATCTTCACTATGGATAAGTAAACATATCATGGTTTCAATGTTACAGGAATACACCATACAAATGAACAAACACTCTATTAGCTAAAACACTAACAATGGGAGTGAATGTTTCTCTGACTCCTTTGCCTGCTCTTGAGAATCATTTCTTCCTTTGGGGTTGCCTTGCCAGCCTCTATATGAAGGATTTTGACTTGTCTTATTGTATCTTGTTTTGTCCTGATTGACTGTTATCTCTTGGAGGTCTGCTCTTTTCTAAAGAGAATATGTGGGGGAGGGAATCTCAGGAAGAGAAAAGGTTGGGGGTAGCTAGAAAGAGTGGAGGGAAAGGAAACTATGGTCTGGATATGTTAGATGAGAGAAAAAACTGTTTTGTGTTTTCAATAAAAATGTAAAAAAATAAATGACTACTTGTTGACAGAAGCTTTTCTTTTTCCTGGTCCACAGCTGTTCAGTCCCAAAGAAACACACTGGGGCCTACATTAATTATAAACTGATTAGCTTATTAGCTCAGCTTTCTTATTAACTAATTCTTACATCTTACGTTAACCTATATTTCTTTATCTGCATTAGCTACATGGCTTGGTACCTTTTATCAGTAAGGCATTCTCATTTTGCATCCCCTGTGTCTAGGTGATGACTGTAGACTGAGCCTTTCCTCTTCTCAGAATTCTCCTGTTCTGGTCACCCTGCCTATACTTCCTGCCTGACTACTGGAGAATCAGCATTTTATTAAACCAGTTCAAATGACAAATCTTTACAGAGTACAAGACCATTGTCTCATAGCACTTTCCCTCCTTTTTTCAAACAAGAGCTCTGGATCTAATTTCCTTTGTTTAGCCTTTTTTTTTCTGACTATTATCCATAACAATTTGGAACCAACACTCTAAATAAAGACAAAAGTCCATAATTCATTTTTTGGGATGTGTGTGTAGTTTTCTAGAATACTTCCTGCTGATTGGGGCACTGATAATCTTATGGGGACCTAAAAAGAATTTAGGCTTATGGTCAACTCCTGACTGGAATATTCTGTGAGGCTTGATCATCTCAGCCAGCAGTTTTGAGGCTGTTCTGGATTTAGAACTCAGAAGAAACTCTAGCAGAGTTCCTCTGAAATGTTTGATCATCTGGGCCATTTGCTTCTATCAGAGATTTTCCAGGGGGACAAACCTGATTTTTTTAAACCCAGAATGAATTCGCAGCCTCTCATTTTCTGTAGAAACAAAAGCAAAACCTATTCTCCAAAGTAACATATATTTTGGCTTAAATTTTGTAGTCCAGTTAACTCTTATATCTTAAATTAACCCATTTCTATTAATCTGTGTATCTCTACATGGATGTGGCTTACCAGCAAGGTTCCTGTACATCTGTCTCCTACAGGAGGCTACATGGCTTCTCACTGACTCTGCCTTCTTTCTTCCAGCATTCAGTTTAACTTTTCCACCTAGCTCTATTTTTCCCTGTCATAGGCCCACACAGCTTCTTATTCATTAACCATTGAAAACAATACATATACAGAAGGACTTTCTACATCATCCATGTGATTAACTCCACACACACACACACACACACACACACACACACACACACACACACACGATAGTAGGAAAACTATTTGTGACCATACCTCATCCTGGGAGAAAGCCATACTTACCCATCTGAATTTCGTGAGAATTGCTATTTCTCCTTTTTTGTAATTGCTATTTATCTCCTTTCTACCAGGCTTAGACTGCCTTTGGTATTTTGGCATACCTCCAATTCTCCATGATTTTCTTGTGTTAGCAGAAATTTGATATTTTTTGAACAGCTTTTCATTAACACAATCTCAAATTCAAAGTTGGCAAAAGATGTCTTTTTTTTTTTTTTAGAAAAAATAGTTTTCCTAGTAAAAAGGAAGTCTAGGCTGGTTTTCTGACATATGTTACTGTATTTACAAAATAAACTGTTTTTAGGGATCAGTTTATAAATTCAACATAAGGTTTACTATTTCCCTTCAGTTCCTTTGAACTTTCAGTTTTCTTATATAGCTGACACAGGAAACCATGTGGAATTTAGTCACCACATAGTTGCAGGAATATACAATGAGTCCTTTGTCTCTGTGCAGTGTGGCTGATTGGAAATGTGACTTTGGGTTAAAGAAACTAGGATTGAATTCTGGTTCTGCCACCAACAAGTTCTGTAATCTTGAAGGTCACATCTATTCCTGTAAATTTCTTTTTATCATCTGCCAAATAGGGATAAATATGAATGAGCCACAAGTTGCTGCCTTTTAATTATTCAACAGAATGATTGAATGTCTGTTTGTATGCCAGGACCCACATCAAATACTGAAAACGTACAAGGCTAAATATGACCCATTTGCTCAGAATATCAGAAATAGGTGTGTGAATAAAATAAAAATGAATGTGATCATTGATGCAATAAAAGATTTTATAGTAAATATAACATTTTCAGATGCATGATAAATGTTGGCTTCAGTCTATAAGACAACCCTGGATTCTTCTCATATATAAGTATCTTTGAAATAAATAAAGAATGAAAAACTGTGAAGTCTCATCAAGTGGTTTGATTGCCATGTGGCCATGAAAAACATGACAAATATCAGCTCCTTTAGAATCTCTTTAAGACACCATGATGATCCTGTTTCCCCAAGTTCCCCCCATCCTCCCCTTCTCACTTTCCTCTCCCCATCTCCCCTTACCCCCAACCCACCCCACCCCCAAGATCCCACTTTTCTCCCCGGCAATTTTGTCTACTTCCCATAGGCAAGAGGATAACTATATGTTTTTCCTTGGGTTCACCTTCTTATTTAGCTTCTTTAGGATCACCAATTGTAGACTCCATGACCCTTATTTATGGCTAGAAACCAATTATGAGTGAGTACATCCCATGTTCATCTTTTTGGGTCTGGGTTACCTCACTCAGGATAGTGTTTTCTATTTCCATCCATTTGCATGCAAAATTCAAGAAGTCATTGTTTTTTACCGCAGCGTAGTACTCTAATGTGTATATATTCCACGCTTTCTTCATCCATTCTTCCATTGAAGGACATCTAGGTTGTTTCCAGGATCTGGCTATTACAAATAATACTGCTATGAACATAGTTGAACAAATGCTTTTGTCATATGATCGGGCATCTCTTGGGTATATTCCCAAGAGTGGTATGGCTGGGTCGAGGGGTAGGTTGATCATGAATTTCCTGAGAAACTGAAACACTGATTTCCAAAGTGGTTGCACAAGATTGGGAGGAGGGGGAAACTTTTTTTTCATTTTCTCAATAAAAAAAAAAGACACCATGATGAACCAGTCATTTCTGTCTTTGTGAGACTTAAGACAAACTTCAAAGTCATCTTCAATTTATATGAGAATAGGAAAGATTGTAATATAATATTTAGTTAGGTAGGCTAGACTTCCTTAACCTCTGAAAATAGTAAGTGATTGGATATGTCACTAAACCTCTAGAAATAATAAATGTTTGGGTTTAAAAGTGAAAAAAAAAGAAAAGAGATTGAGATCAAGAATTCAAAACACTATGGTATTTTGAATGAGTATGGCCTCTAGGTCTGAGGCTTATATGTTTGAATAGTTGGTTTCCAGTTGTGGAGGATTAGGTTTGGTCTTGGAAGAAGTGTTCGCAGTGGTTGGGCGTAGAGGTATCAAAAGACTTACTATCATTCCCAGTGTGCTTCCTGGTCCTTGCATGTGGTTAGTGCTGTGATCTCTCAGCTATTCCCATCATGAACTCTAACCCCCTGAAACCATAAGTTGAATGAAATACTTTCCTTTATACGTTGTCATGTTTTTTTTTTTTATAACAACAGTAATAAAGTAACAGGTATACTTTCTGACACTAAAATGCCCTTCTGTATTTATCTTTCCTAATGAATGTGTATAACCTTAGGTAAGCTATCTAATTTTTTGAACCTTCTTAGTTATCTTACTTGTAAAATGGAGACAGTAATATCATTTGTTATGAAGCAAACAATAGTGCCTGGAACACAATGATTGCTATATTTGCTATTATAGTAAAATTGGTGCAGAGTAATGTTGAAAATTAGTAGCACTCAACATGATCTTAGTATTTTTACTAGATTGGATTTGTATTTAATATTTCTAAGAAGTACAATGGATAAATAAAAATACCAAGAAAGTGAAAAGTTGGGAATTTAGACAGTACCATATGCACATAAACAAATCATATGATCATCAATATGGAAAATTTCTTTATAGATAAGATGTGAGAATTAACAAATGATTTTAGCACAGCAGCTAAATTAGTACTAAAAACTTTCATTTCCATATTCATGCAATATATTAAAATAATATTGACTCTAACTACATCATGAAATAGCGACAGGTCTAGCATTGCTGTGTTACCCACCTGTAATGGCATTTCGTTTTGTTGCTGATGTTCTGGTCCTTTCCACTTACAACCCGTGGTTGAATGAGAATCAGGTTCTCTTCTTGATTTCACCTCGACAGAAGCATCAGTTTTAAATTTACTTATTTAATGCATTGAGTATTTTGCCAGCATGTCTGTGTGTGTATCATACAAATAACAGAGGTAACGAGAAGGCATTAGATCTCCTGGAACTGGAGTAATGAATGCTTGCGAAGCACCGCATGGATGGTGGTAATTGAAAATGGGTCCTCTGCAAGAACAAAACGTGCTCTTAACTATTGAGTGCTTTTTGCAGCCCAGTTAGTGAGGTCTTTGGTCTAAATTGTATAGTATGCAATTCACTGAGTAAAAGTGATTTTTATCTAATGGTTTTGATATGCCTCTTGTTTCCACTGGATTTATGACTTTGTAACAATAGAAATATCGGTGATGCCTACTTTAGCCCATCCACACTGCAGAGGTACTTTAATTCACATGATAAAATAGTTAGTGAATATACCAGTAGATAAGTAGTTTGACTATTATTCAGAGCTATGAAATTGAATAAAAGAGAAAATGGATAGTAGTAGAGGGAACCTACAGTTAATATTCATTGATTGGTCACTTATATTTAGTTCTCTTTTCATACATCACTTTAATAAAATTACAGTAAATAATTTAAAAAATCCATTACCACCAGCCCTTGAAGCTAAAGATTTCTCTTGCATTTAATTATATATCTCCATAAAATGTTTAAAAAATACCTGGTACCTCATGGGTACTTAAGACAACTGGAGTACTATGCATTAAAATGTCCACAGCAAGAAATGTTCTAACATCTAAAATGCATCAATACCAATAAAATATCCTGAGTGGAAAATTTTACATATATGTCTATGTGTGATGAAAAGGGTAAAAATGCAAAGCTATGGACAATATTGTGTAAAATGACCTTTAGTCTATATACAACGTCAGGTAAAACATTACTGAATTTTGTGTTCAGATATGGACCACATCCTCAATCTATTTCATTATATATGTGTCAATATCTCAAAATCTGAAAAAGTCAAATCTGAAAAACTTCTAGTCTCAGTCACTTTGAATAAGAAGAGATAATGAGCCTATAGCGGTTTGCTGCATGAATGATTGAGTAAACGTCACAAAGATCAGAATAGAAGGCCTCAGAAATTGTAATAATAAAAGAAATTTATAAAAGACAATTCCTGTATGGAAGTCTTCTCTCAGTAGTGTGGTAGATAGATACCCTAACTGATCATGTTCTTCAAGTAACTAGAAATTCTAAGTTTTATCTGAACTTATATAAAGGAACTTACTTTCATATCACAAAGCCAACATAACAATAATAACCCACAATAATAAGCCTAGTATTGAATACTGTTTATACTCTGAAGACAGTTGATGAACACATTCATTTTATATTTCTGGCTAAAAGGCACCATGGACAAGTCATTAAAACCTGTTGTCCATATGCTATAAAATACAAATTTCTAATTTCATATAAGGTAGGATACTACTACTAGATCTCTTAATTAAATCTGAACTATCTAATTCCAAGGAGACAGAAAGGAAAAATGCCTAGATCTTTTTGTGTTTGCCAGGGAAAGGAATAACTTATACTGTAATAATTTAAACTGTAAAGTAACTATTATAAAAATGTTTAGTACAAATCAATAATACCCTTTTCACTATAAAACAGGAACAAAAGCAACTCTAAATACCCCAAAATCCAACATGAGAGTTTAAGGAATCTTAGACTGGTAGACTCTAAAATGATGTGCTATGGAATCTAATTCTTCTTAATCTGAGCCCTAATGACAATTAAAGTTTTAAGGAATACGAACTGCCAGTTGAAAATAGAAAACACAGAACCAAATGCATGAGTGTTGTCAGAAACCACAGATAAAAGAATCAGGTACTAGAATCATCATACAGGCTATGGAATGAACACACAAGCCCTCCTCATATAAGTGCCTAACAAACACATTTCCAGTGTTTGAAAAACTGAATTTTGATTTTTTGACAGAGATTTGCATGTATACATCTTTCACTATATGTTAAAGGAAATACTGGGATTGTATATATACACCTTAAAGTTAAAGATTAGTTTCAGGTATATTGCATGGATTTTTAGTT
The DNA here is from genome assembly GCF_037038515.1 of Microtus pennsylvanicus. Classification (NCBI taxonomy): domain Eukaryota; kingdom Metazoa; phylum Chordata; class Mammalia; order Rodentia; family Cricetidae; genus Microtus; species Microtus pennsylvanicus. The sequence goes on along the minus strand of NC_134591.1, from coordinate 33,660,373 downwards.
TTAAGATTCAGGCCCAAAGTACATCAGCTACATGGGACCCAGTTTCTTAATGTAGATTATATTGATATAGGAGACACAGCAAAGAAGTGCTCACATAGTGCATGACAGAGCATGGGCAAAACATGTCACTGATAAGGCAAATAATCAGCTATGCAGAGGTTTGGTGAGAGAAGAGAATAGGTAGATGGTGAGCTACAACCCAGTTTACTAAAGTGCCCAAAATAAATAAGACACTGAAAGTATTATCAGTAGAGAGAAAAGGCTGAACATTTGACAAAGAATCCAGTAAGTTCAACGAGAAAGAAAGTAAAGAGGTTGACTCACATACTCATATACACTGTTTGTGTGTGTGTATACATATGTGTAGACATATATATGTACACAAAGATAATAAAAATTCAATTTAGATTGGGTTAAAGTTATATTCCAACACCACTTGATTTTATCAAAAGGTTTTTATTCCAGAAAAGCCCAAATTAAGAACCTTAAGGAAACAGAATTTATCTCAGATAAAAGATGTAACAAAAATTGATAGCTAAAATACGCTGGCTATATAAAACAAAGGTATATTTTAAAAGCTTTAAGGGATACAAAATCAAATCACATGACAGTTACAACATGTATTACTGGTTGAATATTCATAGAGTAAAATTAGGGTTGTTGGTATACTTAGGAGATTGGTGAGTAAATAATGCACACTGTGTTTTGGGGGGTATAACTGTTTGTAATGTAATAATGAGAAAAGAATGCAGATAGTATAAGTAAGAAATATTTGAATGAGAAGAATACCAGTCTAAAAGCAGAGATAAAAAACAAACAGTAATACAAGACACCTGAGTCAAAGAGAAAGCACATAGTAAAAAAAATAGTTAATAAATTTAACATAAGTAATTCTTATGGCAAATATAAATGAATAAAGTTTTCCCTTTGAAAGACAATGATTATGATGGTATAGGCAAAATCGAGATAATTAATGCTTAAATACATGGCTAAATACAGTCATGGGAAGCAGAATTAATGCCTTCAGAAGCCGCTACTCTCTCCCTACCTCCCTCACCTGGGGACTCTTCCTCTTGGTGCAGACCCAGGGCACCCTTAGCTATTTTCCTGTCCATGCTCTGTCTCCTCTCTAGTTCAACTCCATTCCCTTTTGACATCTGTGAACACACAGACACACTTCTTACCAGTGGCCCCCAGCGACTCTACTGGGATGGGAGCGCAGCAGATGATTTTCATTATCTTTTTTGTCCAATCCAGTTCTGTAGCCTTCCTGCAGGAGCTTGTCCGTTCACCTCAACTGCATCCCCTGGGAACTCTGCATTTTTGTATGGATCTACCCAAGGTAGTCTTTCCCTGGAAGCCCTCTGGCCAACCAGACAGGTACAATCAGACAGGTACAATCAGACAGGCACAACCAGACAGGTACAACCAGACAGGTACAATCAGACAGGTACAATCAGACAGGTGATTTTTACTTTCATTCTCCAGTTCTAATTTACTAGTGTTATCTCCAGCCCTGCAGCATACCACCAACAGAAGCCTATCTTCCTTCTCCTCCTCCATTCCCTGTGAACTCCACTGATCCAAGCTTTCCTGTTTTGTGAAAGATCTCAGCCCCGCAACCCTCTAGACTATCCCCATTCTTGCATTGCAGCTCAGAATCCTTAGAAACAAGTTTCACCTGTACCCACAATGGTCAACCCCTGGCAGGGTGCTAGAACCACTGACTACCAGTTGACCCATTGCTACCATAGACTCCAAAGATCCAAAGGGGCAACAAAAACCAAGTTGCAAAAAACTGACCCAACAAAGATAAGATCAGATATCAACACTTATAGGTACAATCATTCCAAACACATTTGCCTGGGTGCTAGTATGAGAACAGAATCAAAATATACAGGAAAATATGTCTCCAGAAGAGCTCAGTAGTAGGCCCTAAGAAATGCAATATAGTTGAAGTATAAAACAAAATATTAGAATTTGAAATATAAGATAAATATTTCAAAATAATTATGACTATTTCAAGGGTCTTGTAGAAGATATAAATAAATTCAGTGATGATATTAATGAAAATACAAACAGTGGAATGAAATGAAAAAAACAGCTCAATACACAAAAGTGGAAATAGAATCACTAAAGAAAACCAAAAGTAAGATAAAATATAGTAAATAAAAATCCAGGGACTTGAGAAGAAACCTCACGGATAAGCCTCACCAACAGAATATAAGATGAAAGACAGAATCTGAGGCATTGAAGGCCAGATAAAAAATAGATATCTCATTCAAAGAAAATGTTAAATCTGAATAAAAGCATATCCAGGCACAAGGCATCCAAGAATTATGGGACTTTATGTATAGATAAAATATACAAATAATAGGAATAGAGGAAGGAGAAGAAACCTAGATGAAAGGCACAATTTTTTTTAACAAAATCATAGAAGCAATTTCCCTAACCTAAAGAAGGAGGTGCCTATCAAGGTTCAAGAAGCATGCAGAATACCAAGTAGACTGTAGCAGGAAAGAAATTATCCATGACACACAATAATCAAAACACTAACTATATAGACCAAAGAAATGAAATTAAAACCTGAAAGGGAAAAAGACCACAACATGTAAAGGGAGAGCTATTGTAACAACACCTGACATTTCAATGGAGACTCTAAATAAGAGAGCCAGGACAGATATTCTACACACTCTAAGAGACCACAAATGCCAACAAGATTAGTGAGACCACTATATTCTGTAAAACACTGAATTAAAATGAAGATAAAAAGACATTCCCCGATAAAACTAAAACTTAAGCTGTATCTATCTATAAATCCAGTTAGTCCCTACAAATCCAGAGTAATGTGCTAGAAGAAACACCTCACTTGGAGAGGTTATCAAAATTCAGGAAAACACATGGAATAAAAAAATATCAGACCAGAAAACCAAAAGAAGGAGAGAAAGGCCCCACATTAAAAAAACAAAGTAACAAGAATAAACAAATACTTCTCATTAATAACTTTCCATTTCAGTGGTCTCCTTCCCCCCTCCCCCCAAAAAGAAGACACAGACAAACAAAGAATTTGAAAACATAATCTATCCTTTAACAGCGTCCAAGAAATACAAGGTAACATCAAGGATAAACACCACCTCAGGAAACAAAGGATGGATAATGATATTCCAAGCAAATGAACCTAAGTAGAAAGCCAGTGTGGCTGTTGTAAATGACAAAATAGGCTTTAATCCAAAATTAATCAGAAGAAATAGGGAAAGACAGGAAAAATTCACCAAGAGGATATTACAATTCTTATTATCTATGCACCAAACAGAAAATCACCCAAGTTTAATAAAAAAAATCAAATAAACATCCAAAAATAAAACCACTACAGCTTAACTCACATATCAATCCTCACACAGTGATAGTAGATGACTTCAATACACCACTCCCACCCATAGTCAGGTCATCCAGACAAAAACAGAGGAATGATGAAACTAACTCACTTCATAAAACAAATGGACCTCACAGATATTTACAGTATATTTCAACCAAACAAAAAGTAATATACCTCCTCAGTACCTCATGAAACTCTATCCAAAATTGACCACATACTCGGACACAAAGCAAGTCTCAACAAATACAAGAAAATTGAAATAACACCCTCCATCCTATCTGACAACCAAGGATTAAAGCTGGATATGAACAATAACAGAAACACAGAAAGCTTATAGACTTGAAAACTGAATAGCTTACCACTGAATGAAAAAAAAATAGGTCAAGATAGAAATTAAGAAAGAAGTTTAAAATATTCTAGAAATTAATGAAAATGAAAATACAACGTACCGCCTGATCTACAAGAGCTAGTTCCAAGACAGGCTCCAAAGCTACAAAGAAACCTTGTCTCAAAAAACCAAAAAAGAAAAAAAAAAGAAAGAAAGAAAAAGAAAATACAACATACCCAAATTTATGGAAGAAAATGAAGGCAATTATAAGAGGAAGCTTATAGTAATAGTAATAAATGCCTATATAAAGATGGAGATATCTCATATCAGTAACTTAACTGAAAACATGAAAATTCTAGAACAAAAGGAAGAAATAATACCCAAATGACACATAATAGTCAAATTCAGTACTGAAATCAATAAAATAGAAATGGAAAAATAAAAATAATAAAACAAAGAGTTGGTTCTTTGAGAAAAATCAATGTTTGCCAAACCTTCAGCCAAAGTAAGTAAAAGATAAGGAAGAAGATCCAAATTAACAACATTATAGACAGAAAGGGAGATATAACAAAAGACACTGAGAAAATACCAAGTATCATATGGAAATACTTTAAAATCTATATGTGACCAAACTGGAAAATCTAAAAGAAGTGATTAATTTTCTTGATATATACCACCTATCAAAGCTAGATCAAGATTAGATAAGCAATTTAAGCAGACCTATAACGCTCTAGTGAAAATGAAACAGGCAATAAAAGTCTGCCAACCAAAAAATGTTAAGAGTTTGATTCAGCATAGAATTCTACCAACCTTTTAAAGAAGAGTTCAACACTCCTCAAACTATTCAACAAAATAGAAATAGAAGGAATATTGCTCAGTTCTTTTTATAAGAATACAGTTACTCTGATACTTAAATCACATAAAGAATTAAACAAAGAAAATCTATAGACTAATTTTCCTTTTGAACATAGATGCTGTGGGACAATTGTCTTTTATCTTGTCACTTGTATTATTATTAATAAAATGCTGATTGGCCAGTAGCCAGGCAGGAAATATAGGCAGGGCGATGGTAGCCAGGCAGGAAGTAGAGGCATGGCAATGAGAATTCTGGGAAGAGGAAAGCTCAGTCTGCAAGTGTGATCCAGACACAGTGGAAGCAAGATGTGACATCTCTGGTGAAAAAGGTGCCAAGGCACATGGCTAACACGGACAAGAATAATGGGCTAATATAATATGTAAGAATTAGTAAATAAAAAAAGCCTAAGCTACTAGGCTAACCAGTTTATAATTAATGTGAACCTCTATGAATTTCTTTGGGACTGAATGACTGTAGGACTGGGTGGGGCAGAAACCTCAGTCAAGACATAGAGGCAGGAATGGTTTAATTTACATAAATTGGTAAATGTAATCAATATAAGCCTAGTGAAGTAAAACAATCACTAAATGGAGAAAAGTCCTTCAAAAAAGTCTAACACCCATTCATGATAAAAATTCTGGACAGGCTAGGCACACAATGGGCATACCTCAATATAATAAAGGCAATTTACAACTACTCCACAGACAACAGCAACCTAAGTGCAAAGAACCTCAAAGCATTTCCACTAAAATAAGGAACAGGGAAAACTTCTTCATTTTCTCCATACCTATTCCATCAAGCACTTGAAATTGTAGCTAGAGCATATCAAAGCAAGAAGGAAATCAAGGATATACAAATCTGAAGAAAAGAGGTTAAATTACCTTTATGTGCTGATGACACTAAGAAATATTGGGAAAGTTTTACAACTGATAAACACTTTTGAGAAAGTAGCAGAATGCAACATTAATATACTAAAAACAATAGTCTACTTATGTACAAATGACAAATGAACTGAGAAAGAAATTGTGGAAATAATATTTACTTAAAATTTTCATAATAGACTCAAATAATATTAAATATCTTTGGGTAACTCTAAAACAGCAAGTGAAAAATATGTGTAATGAAAGCCTTAAGACATTGAAGAAGAAACAGAGATATCAGAAAATGTAAAGATCTCTCTCCTATGCTCATGGATCAGTAGGATTGATAGAGTAAAAATGGCCACCCTTTTAAAATTAATCTAAAGATTCAGTGTAATCACCATTAGAATTCTTACACAATTTTCACAGAACCTGAAAGGACAATTTTCTGCATTATGTAGAAATACACACACAAAACCAGAATAACTAATGAGTGTTGAATAATAAAAGAACTACTGAAGGTATCGCCATCCTTGATTTCAAGTTGTACTACAAAGCTATAATAATACAAACAGTATGATATTGCCTTAAAACAAACACATCAATAAATAGAATCATATAGAAGACCTGACATAAATCTACACACCCATAGATACCCAATTTTTGATTTAAAAATTGCCAGAAGCACACACTGAAAAAGGACAAAGTCTTCAACCGATGGTGCTAGTCAAATTGAATGAGTGTATGTAGAAGAATGCAAATATTTTCATACTTATCACCTTCACTCATCTTACACCAATCAGAATGGCCAAGATCAATCAAACAAATGACAGCTCATGTGTAACATGAGGGCAAGCTTGTTGGGGTTTATGTCCTGCCCTGTTCCCACAGCCAGCAAGTCCCAAAGAAAATCACAGAGAGAGTCCACATTAATTTATAAACTGATTGGCCTGTTAGCTCAGGCTTCTTATTAGCTTTTGTAGCTTATATTAACCCATTATTCTTATCTATGTTAGCCACATGGCTTGGTATTTTTCTCAGCAAAGCAGATTAAATCTTGCTTCTTCCGTGATCTGGGCAGGACTGGGTGAAGAGCTTCCTTCTTCCCAGAATACTCCTGTTCTCATCACCCTGCCTCTACTTCCTGTCTGGTTGACCCGCCTATACTTCTTGCCTGGCCAATCAGCATTTATTCAAAAAATGATTGACAGAATACAGACAATTCTCCTGCACCACTCCCCCCCCCCCTTTTTTTAAACAAAGAAAAATATCCATAGTCCATTTCTTTGGGAATGTGGGTGTAGTATTCCAGGCTTCTTCCAGCTGGTTGGGGGCACTGATAATCTTATGGGGACCGAAAGAAAATTTAGAGTTATGATCAAATCCATCCTGTGAAGCTTGATCATTTCAGGCAGCAGCTTGAATCTTCTGTTCCTACTGGAGATTTCTCAGGTGGTCTTCCTTGATTGAACCTGATTTTTCTTAACTCAGAATGAATCCACAGCCTCTCATTTCCTGTGGAAAGAAACCAAAATCTCTTCTCCAAAGTAACATACCTTTTGACTTCAACTTTGAAGTCAGGGATTTTCAGGTAGGAGGCAGTGTTGCAGATGCCATGGCACTCCAGCCTGAGACAGACGTAGGCTAGAATCTTGCGGGTAAGCCACAGTCATGTGGTGATACACAGATTTATTAGAAATGGGTTAATTAAGATGTGATAGTTAGCCAAGAAGAGGATAGACATTATGGGCCAGGCAGTGTTTTAAATGAATACAGTTTCTGTGTAATTATTTTGGGTAAAGCTAGCTGGGTGATGGGACATGGCCTACTCACCTCATCACTACACTCATACTGCAACGATGTTGGGAGAACACTTACCCATTGCTGGTTGGACTGCAAACTTATACAGGCACTATGGAAATCAGTGTGGCAGTTTTTCAGTAAGCTGGAAATAGAGCAGCAATTAACAAGTTTGAGCAAGAGTCTCGGTAGTAGAATATAGAGTCCTTTAGGCAAATACTCGAGTGGTAAAGCTAAAGGTTAGTCTGTTCATAATAACCAGAAATTGGAAACAGCCTAGATGTCCACCAACAGAACAATGGAAAAAGAAAATATGGGTATTGAAATGCAAACCTAATTAGTCTTATTAAATAAAAATCCAGAGTTGGATATTGGGTTAAATACCAGAAGGTCAGAAAAGTAAAGAAGCCAGCTATTAGAGAGACCTTTTACCTCTACTAAATCCTCAGACCAAAAATGGGCAAGATCCTGTCTCCAGAAATTCTCAGACTAATGTCATCTCTACAAAGCCTCACACTGAATCCTGAATTCTGTCTCCTTCTGCCTTATATTTTTCTCTCTGCCCAGCCAAATCACTTTTCCTCTCCATCTTCATAGTGCTGGGATTAAAGATGTGAGCCACCACTGCTTGACTCTATTTCTTTTAGACTGATTTAATCTCTGGTAGTCTAGGGTGACCTTGAACTCACAGAGATACAGCTGCCTCTGTTTCCTGAATGTTAGGATTAAAGGCATGTGCCACCATTGCCTGGTCTCTATGGATAAGAGTAGCTAACTCTGGTCTTCGGGCATGCTTTATTTGTTGGATCACAAAATATCAGCGCAGGGCAATTTACATAATAGATTTTAACTCAACTGCTAAAAAGTATAAAATCATGAAATTCACAGGTAAGAAGCTTGGAAAATATTCATTCTGAGCAAGGAAATCCAGACTCAAAAAAGACAAATATGATATTTTTTGCTTACATATGGATATTAGCTATAAAGTCTCTGGTAAGCAGGCTGCAATCCATATAACAATGGACATTAGGTTTAGAATAAAGCACCAAGGGTGGATCAACCAATTTAGGGGAAATAGAATACGATAGTTATGGATGAATGAGGGAGATTGAACAGTATGATTAATCAGGAGAATGAAGAGGCTGGTAAGACAGGTAATGCAGAGAGGGACAGCGTAAACTAAGGGCCTTTTGAGGGGTTATATAAAAACATGATATAGGACAAGCTGCCTAAAAGCTTCCTAAAAGCCTCCAGTTATGAAAATTGGTTATATCCAAAACAAGTTGTAAGCCAAAGGGGTCCTATGGGAATCTCCAAATCACTTAAGCTGTTGTCAAAACTATTGGTTCCTCCTCACAAACTGATGGTAAAGCCCCTTTTGCTGAAGACAACACATACACAACTTATTAAATGTGGAGAAGTTGAGCTGGTGTCTATTTAAAGCCCCATCACCTATTGACAAGTGTTAATGATACTGGTAGGTACCCTTCACACTATCAAAGGAGAAAAGTAAACAGCATCTCAACTACAGATGTGAGTACATAGCCTGCAGAAACTACAGAAACCAGAAAAGTAAAATGGGACTGTTGCTTGGATAGGCAGATGGGGAGAAAAAGTAAGGGAATTAGAAGGTAAAAGTGATCTGATCAGGGAATGGAAAAGAGGGACTTTCTAGGAAGTGGAAAGCAAATACAGAAGCAGGTAAGAAGAGGGTAAATGAGAATAATAGGATAGCAGGACATATAACAATAGGAGAATAATAGGACAAACAGTCTGATAGAATAAATGGGAAAAAGGGGGCTCCTTAGGGAAGGGGCTGGGAGGTAAATACACAAGAAGGAAGAGGTGGGTAAAATAATGATAAGATGTCTAAAAAGCCACAAGGAGCATACTATTAACTTTCCTCTACAAATCCCCAAACATATCATACATATAACTCATTATTTAAATATGTATATATATAGTTTTAAGATTTTAAAACTATCAAAGGATAGAGAGATGACTCAGTGGTTAAGAGCACTGACTGCTCCCTCAGAGACCCAGTTTTGATTCTCAACACTTACCTGGTGATTCACAATCATCTGTGAGTCAAGTTCCAGGGCATAGACTCCCTCTTCTGGCCTCCATAGGCACTAGGCATGCAAGCAGTACACAGCCGCATATGCAGGCAAATCACTCATATGCAAAAAAATAAAAATAAATATATATTATATTGTTGGGGAGGCTGTTTGTTCGTTCCCAGAAGCTCAGGCTCAAAATAATCACACAGAAATCTGTTTTAATTACAATACTCTTTAACCAAAAGCTTAAGCATATTTTTAACTAGCTCTTAAATCCTAAACTAACCCATCTCCATTAATCTGCACATCACCAGGAGGTCGTGGACTATTGGCAAAGTTTTGGTGAACTCCTGTGGAGGCGTCTGTCTTCTGTGGTGGCTACATGGCTTCCTGCTCACTCTGCCTACTCTCTCCTTCTCTATTTGCTTAGAACTCCCGCCTTGCCCAATTCTGCTAAGTCACTAGCTAAAACAGTTTCATTCACTAACCAATAAAAGCGAAACATAGACAGAAGGACTTCCCAAAGTTAAAAACCTTCCTTTTTATTTAGACAGAAAAGGGGAGATAATGTAAGAAGTCCTTCTGTCTATGTGGTGCTTTTATTGGTTAATGAGTAAAGAAACTGCTTTCCACCAATAGCTTAACAGGATATAGTCAGGCTGAAAAAGATATATAGAGAGAATAGACATAGTCAGGGAGAAGCCATGGAGCCACCAGAGGGGAAAGATGTGAGCCAACAGCTAGAACCTTGCTGGTAGGCCACAAGTCTCATGGTAAAATACAAAATAATAGAAGTGAGTTAATTTAAAATATAAGAGCTAGCTAGCAATATGCTTAAGTGATTGGTCAAGCAACGATTTAATAATATAGGTTCTGTGTGGTTATTTTGAGTCTGAGTGGCTGGGAATGAAGGAGTGGCCTCTGACAACAATATGTGCTCTTTCTAAAAGGGAACGTTTAAATGGAAGCAATGCATTGGTCGACAATATAGCTTTTGACATGGATTATTAAATGACATTTTCAGAATTATTAACGGGATACTTCCCTAGAAGTTATTGGTCATGGAGGCCACAGCCACAGAGACAACCAAAAAAATACACAGTATTTCCATTGCTCTTGATAGACCACTGTAACTAGATTATAATACATTATTGTTGAAGACTCCCATTTATGTTGGATGTAGGACATAGAGAAATCAACTGGGAACTGGCCACAAAGCTTCCTTCTGGGTAAGCTAACATAGTTCCAGAAGGTGTTGTGAAGGTAGTTGGGATGAAACGACATCAGTTGTATTACTTAGCACCAGACACTGCATGCTATAACACCGACATGATAACCAGATATACCCACTGGTGCAATAGTGGCATGAAAGTTACAGGAGAAACCAGCTGTTCTTTGATTGAGTATAAGGCTTGTTCCACAAGAGTGCTTCCTGACTGGGATGGTAAACCTGGCCCGAAGTCCATGACTATGAGATCATAATCCCTAGGGGGGAACTAACTGTCGTTGTTTTCCTAAACAGTCATACTGTCTATCTCTGTTCTAAATATTCGCTTTATATCCATTTGTGTTGCTCCCAACTTTGGCCAGAAACACTTTATTTTCAATGAGTAGTGATTAATACAGAAATGTAGAGACCCACAACTTGTCAAATTCCAAGTGCTCTGTTGCGGATGGTCATTTATACTAATCTTCCACCATTCATGGCTTAGGGACATCCCTGAAGATGTAGTTGAAACAATGCAAGATTTGGGAGATGGAGAACAGGGCTGTGAAATTCTGAGTTTAGGACTTGACATGACTATTGCGCAATAACTAACAGAAGCTTTGGTTATATGCAAAGGCCTGTATGAGATCACTGTGGTAAAAATTGTAGCATGGATGAAAAGTCTCTTTAGACCCATCCTTAAAGAGCTCTTGACAATAGGTGACTGTTGAGTGAAGGAGGGTCACTCTCTTTTGTGGGGTGTGGCTGTTGATATATGATGAATGATGATGTATGATGAATGATACGTTTTGTATTTATGATGTTGGACAAGGAAGATTTAATGTCTCTGTATTCCAATTTCTATGTGTGCAAAATGTGATCAATAGTAATAGCTACCTTATGAGTGGACACATGGCTGAGTGACATCATTGAATTTGCATTTCCTAGAGAGCAAGAGGATAACACTTCTGTGTGACATTGTATCAGCTGCCCTGGCCACCACTTTCTGCCAACAGCATACACAGAGTGAGTATTTAGGAGTGTTACTATACAAATCTGACACAAACCTACGAAGGAAGGGGTCTTTACAGGCTTCCTATGCTAGGAATCTTCTAGAAACAAAAGTCTAAAGGTAATTTTTAAAACTTTGAATAATTATGTTAAAGTAATTGCCTGAAGCTTTCTTTTTCATATTAATCTATATACATTTTGACATTCTTTCATATTGCCTGAAATATTTCAGTTTAGAAATCGTATAAAGAATATGCCTGATATTTGACACAATAACTAAATTAGAATTAAATGACTGTTACTAGTGAATTTCCCAAAGTTCTTAGAATTCCTCCTGTAATAGATTTCAGGGTGTGCCTCTCAGTCTCACACTGTCCAGTGAGTTTGGTAACTATCTTCTCATTTTTCCAATGAGGAATCTGGGTCACAGAAAAATTAGAGTGACTAAAACTTATATTGATAGGGTTATTTAGGATTTGAATTGTACTTGCTATTTTTTTATTATTTTCCTTGTTTCCTGTGTGATTTAACAATGTAAAACGTGAAAGCCAGAGAAATAGATGGTTATGAGATGAATAGTCAGATAGGAATCCGTATGGTCAATTATAATCGGGCCCAGATGGTGAGTGCTCTGAGCTACTGGAGACCCCATTTAATGCCCCAGTTACTTACCACCATACAATTAGGATAGGCATCCACCAGCACTTAATAAAGGGGAAGGCATAATTTGGTGGAAAGAACATGGGCTTTGAAATTTGTCCTGGAATAATTTTTCAGCGTTGCCACTTGCTAGTCAAGGAAGATTTAACATCTCTGTATTTCCATTTCTATGTGTTCAAAAGGTGAACAATAATACCTATGTTATGAATGGCAAGTGGGACAGTAAAGAAAAGGGCCTATGGTTGATCGTGACTTAGCCAGTACTTGGCTGAGTACTAGCTGAATCTGTACTTTCATTTATCATGACTTGACTCTGCCATGATCTCCAGAGGCTCATGTTTTGGGTACTTGTTCACCAGCTCATAGCACTGTTTCGGGGAGGCTATGTGACTTTGGGTCATGAGGACTAGAACAGAATAGTCATTATGGTCTTTAAAAGATAATGCCTTCAGGTCCCTATCATGTATGCAAGCTACTGTGAAGAGAGTAACTCTGTCTTACTGTGACTGGCTACACCATCTTTATTTTTTTGTTAAAACTTATATTTGATGTATTTAAAATTTTTTTATATTTATTCAACTCATATATTATATCCCTACCTCCAACCTCCATTTCCCCTCCCTCCTCTCCTCCAAGTCCCTGTCTCACCTTCCTTCTCCCCCATTTATTCCTCCATTACTCTTCAGAAAAGAGCAGATTTCCCAGGGATATCAACTAAACATAGCATAAGACTAGGAATACGCCCTCATATTAAGGCTGGATGATGCAACCCAGTAGGAGGAAAAGGGTCCCAAAATTAGGCAAAAGAGTCAGAGACAACCCCATTACCACTGTTAGGAGCCCTACAAGAGCACAAAGCTACACAACCATAACATATATGCAGAGGACCTAGGTCAGACCCATACAAGCTATCTGATTGTTGGTTTAGTCTCTCTGAGCTGTTTTCTTTGGCTTCTACATCTGTTCCCATCAGTTGCTGGAAAAAGCCTCTCTGATGATGTTTGTGCTAGGCTCTGGTCTGTGAGTATAGAAGAGGACCATTTGGATTAATGGAATCTTTTTTTCCAGTTGTGTTTGCTTCTATCCTGGGTCTCTTGTTATCCTGGTCCTATAAGAATGGTCAGGTTTGGGCTACCACTCATGGCATGGGTCTCAAGTTGGACCAGTCATTGATTGGCCCCGCAAGTTCTGCACCAACTTTACCCTAGCACATTTTGTAGGCAGGACAAATTGTAGGTCAAAGGATTTGTTGCTGGGTTGGTGTCCTAATCCCTCTACTGGGAACCTTACCTGGTTACAGAAGATGACTAGTACAGTATCCCTTTGCTAGGTCACTCTCATAGACTCCAGGGTGTTGCCATTGCACTAGGTTTCTACCTCGCTCCGAAGTGCTCCCTCCCCGAATTCCAATCAACTATCACAGTACTTCCTCCCTTCATCCTCACCACATAATCCCTTAGTTCCCATCTTCACCTGTGCCCTCAGTCCATCCATGAAAGGTATTTTATTTCTTCTTCCCAAGAGCGTAAATCCATATGTCACCTCTTGAGCCCTCCTTTACTTAGCTTCTCTGGGTCTGTGGATTATAGCATGATTATCCTTTACTTTACAGTTAGTATACCTTCAAAAGTGAGTACATGTCATGTTTTTCTTTCTGGGTCTGGGTTACCTAATTTAGGAATATTTTTTTTTCTAGTTGCATCCATTTGTCTGCAAATTTCGTGATGTCATTTAACTGTTGTCTAATGCTCCATGTATAACTGTACCATATTACCTTTCTTCATTCTTTGGTTGAGGAACATCTAGGTTTGTAGTAATATGAACGGCGGGGCAGCATCCCCAACACCCAGCCGCCTGCCCGGCTAGCTTATGCCCCGAAATAATTACACACAAACTGTATTCATTTAAACACTGCTTTGGCCCATTCCTATATAGCCTCTTCTAGGCTAATTCATATTAATTTAGCCCATTTCTAATCATCTGTGTAGCGCCCCTATGTGCGCTTACCAGGAAGATTCTAGCCTATGTCCATCCTGGGTCGGAGCTTCATTGCTTGCATCTGCCCGGGAGCGGAGCGTGGCGTCTCTGCTGAGGCATCTGCTCCCGAGAGGGGAGCTGTCGAGTCTGTGCTCACTTCCTCTTCCTCCCAGCGTTCTGTTCTGTTTACTCCACCCACCTAAGGGTGGGCCTATCCAATGGGCCTAGCAGTTTCTTTATTGCTTAGCCAATGAAATCAACAGATTGATATATGACACTCCCACATCATAGGTTGTTTTCGGTTTCTGGCTTTTATAAATAAAGACAAACCAATCTTTTCTATCTTCAGTTGTTTCTCTTTGAATATTTTGTAGAAATGAGAAAAGAAACCAGCACAGGATATATACTGGCATAAATTATAATTTTCCCTCCCATGACTGAATGTGTTGCTAACAGAATGCCCAATAAACAGCCTTTGGGAGATGCAGACTGCTCTATTGTGTTAAGTCTGCTATAAAAGGGTCTCCTGGGCGTGTCCTTGCTCATCCTTCCTCTTTTGTTTCTGCCCCTTGAGATTCAATAACAAGGCTGTCATCAGATTCTGAAACCTTGATGTTGGACTTCTCAGGATCTGAAATTGTGGGAAAATATTTAAGGTGTTTATTTGTAGATTTCCATCATAACAGTCCACAGTGGACCCTCCTAAGGCTCACTAGCTAATTAGTTGAAAGTCATGGACAAAGGACAGCAAGGTTACCAAGGCCAATGGCAAGTCAAATAAAAGCATAGAAAAAGATTCTTGAAGATTGGAAGAGAGAGAGATAGTCTCAGCTTCTGTTAAGAGGTCATTATGAACACTCCTTAAAAAAGACAACTTTCCACATACACCAACTGGAAAGAGCTCTGACAGAGAAGAGGAATAACCCTGTGTGTACATTCTTGTATGATATCCCTAGATGGTTAAGGTGGGGTAGAGATAACATGAGGTGGTTTATGACTTCTGTGTTGGCAATCATAGAATCTTCGCACTATTTGAACCCCTCTTGATCTAGGACAGTGAGTCTCAACCTTCCTAGTGGTGCAACCCTTTAACATAGTTCTTCATGTTGTGGTGACCTCCAACCATAAAATTATTTTGTTGCTACTTCATAACTGTAATTTTTTCTTGCTATGAATCATAATGTAAATGTCTTATATGCAGGATATTTGAAATATGACCCCCACAAAAGGGTCATAACACACAGGTTAAGAACTAATGACCTAGAAGGTAGGGATAAATTTTATCATTACTTTTAAGACTAAACAAAGACAAAATAGAAAAGGATAGATGAAATGATAAAACTCAAGATGTTGGGAAACAATTTGTGACCTTTAATGACAAGAGAGGTTGGGACTTTTATTCTATGAGCAGAGAAAATCACAAAGGCTTATAACCAAAGCACGGGAACCAAATAATGGTTTTAAAGATGTCTGGCCATAGGTGCGTGAACATTTGTCAGGCAAGGAGGTGCTCCGGTCTCTACTGTTTCTGAGCCCATTGTCAAAATGAGTTTGGAAATGAAAAAAGTTTTGTCCTTTATCCATTTTGGAGAAAGCCTTCTTAATCAGGGAAATGGAATTATTAGCACACTGGCAACCTTTTGTATTCTGTATTTTAAATTGCTAATTCAATTTATTTCTGGATAAAATATCAGTATAAATCAAACCTGTTCGCAAAACTGACAGTGCCATGGAAAAGATGATGGGAAAAATGATCATATGCATGACTAAGCTATATTTTAATTTAAGCAAGTGTTCTGTGTTCTGATTAAATAATAAAGGGAAATGATGGCATCACGGGGACACTGTAGCTCACTGAGTTGGGGTCAGATTTATCTCTACAGATACTATATCCACAATGATATATTGACCTTTGTGGAATCATTGGGCTTCTAGAATAGGACAGATCTGAATTCAAATTATGAATGCTACATTCAAGAGGGCAAGAACTTCTTGACCACCATCATAAACTCCACCTGGGGAATTCCCTAAGTTACAGTTAGTACTACATATATCCTCATCATTTCTGTGTTCAATAGGAACTCAAACTATTTCACATAACAACTAGAAACGTTGGGAGAGTAAGTTTATCTTAGGCTACTTCAGCAGTAAAATGGAGACAGTAATAATTCTAGCATGAAGACAAGTGCTAGCGTCAGAATATGGCTTGTAGGATCGGATAGCTTATATATTCACGTCATGAATGGAGACCATCAGCTGGCCCTCATGTTACAGTATACTTTGCTGCATTGGGCCAATGTCTGGGACCCTAACTGAGGCAGCTACTTTTTAGGTTTCTATCGTTTGTAGGTATTGGTAAGAACATTTTGCATATAGATTCTCAATTGCAGAAAATACATCTACCTAGGTGGTAGAACTTTGAACCATTTTATTCTTCATTAGCAATTAGCTTATTGCAGATAATGGATGCCTACATCATGTTCACACTCTAAAATTAATTTTTTTATCTTCCCAGACACTGTAATAAAAACAAGCTAAGTTGTATTTTATGTGTAGTTTTATATATGGATATTTGTGTCTGTCTAAATATAAGCATGAGAGTATGGGAGCCCTTACAGGCCAAAGGCTTCATATACTCTGGAACTGGACTTACCATCAGTTGTGAGCTACTCACAAGGCGTACTGGGATTCAAACTCAGGTCCTCTGGAAGAGCAGAAGGCACTCCTAAGCCCTGAGTCATTCTCTAGCCAGACACAATGTAATCTTTTTATTTCTAGAACAAACTCTCTATTTCTTGTTTTTAAAGCCAAATGATTCCCATTTGAGGAGGAGGCAGCAGACTCATAGCTATTGAGCGCAAGTTCATAGTCTTGCGTTAACTAAACAGTAGTACTGGCTCCACAGAGAACTTTGGAGTTCAAAGCCGCTGTATTTTATAGGTGAATTCCATATGATTTGTTTGAGTAAATTAATGGGCAAAGGCCAGCCATACTTGGTTTCACCATTCTCTCAGTCTCAAGATGCTCTTTTAGCTCCCGGCACGAAGATATTAAAAACAAGAAATCTGGCTTTGGTTCAGTGGCTAAAAGCATGCAATCTGGAACGGGTAAATTCTTGTTCGACTATTCAGAAGTGCACATCAGTCTTCCAAGAGCAAGGACATCCTTTTGATTGATTATGTACTTTCTTTTCCACAGAAAGAAAAAGAAAGGAAGTAAAATATAACAAAAAGGCCAAGGTAAAGAGGCTGTGGATTTAATGCTCATAATGGCAGCAGCTAGCATTGGCTATGTGCCAGCTATGTAACTGGACTTACACTGTGTGCTTTACATAGATTATTTTCCAGGGGCTCTGAGGGCTTACTGTTGCCTACACATTATGAAAAAAGAAACTGCTCAAAACTCTCCTTTGCCTTTCTGACTCACTTAAGAAGTACCATGTTTCTCACTGTGGCTCACAGGGCCTTCTTTCCATGACCAATTCAACAGTCATAAATTGACTTTTGGAAACATAAAGGGATTTCATACATGTTACCTCTTCATTGCCATAAACATGGATATAGGCAAAGGAATCATGCCAGAATCTTACACTCTCCCTTCTCAGCTTACTGTGAAAAAGACTGCCTTGGTTCAGGTTCTAGAAAGTCTAGGAAAAAATGGAGTAGTTCTGGAGACAGGTATTTCTTAATACTTAGCTAAGTGATGGTGACACACCACACCACTGTTTTGAAACAGCAAAGATACAGAAAGATGCCATTTTCTTCCTCAGGAAGTTTTTGGTTGGTTTGTTTTTGTTGTTTTGTTTTGCTGGTGCCTTGTGGGAGACCATTTGCTAATTGGCATTTTGAGCAAAGCTAGTTTGGAATCTAATTCTACCATACTTTCTTTGAGGACTGTGGAGACAAGATCATGAAAGCTAGAAAGATGGATCTGGAAGACAACTTAGCAATTGAGGGCACTGGCTGCTCCTTTACAGGACAAGGGTTTGATTCCTAGGACCCACATGGTGACTCACAACTCTGTGAAACTCCAGTTCCTGAGAAATCGGTGCCCTCTTCTGGCCTCAGCAGGCACCAGGCATGCAGGCGGTACACAGATGTATATGCGATCAAAACATCTATATGCATAAACTATAAAATTAAATTAATAAAAAGATAGAAAATGTGGGGTGAACTTCTGCTGGAAGTGTGCCTACCTAAGCTCCAAGGGATGGGGAGAGCAGAAACACCACACCCTGCCAGACACAAGATCTATGCAGTGAGCAAGGCATGTGTGCCTTGAAGCCAGCAATGCTGGGTATGACCTTCCACTAGCTCTCTAGCCCACTCTGGTACCCACTCCTGACAGGTAGGAAAGAAATTTGCTTTAACAGTCTGCTTAAATATTCAGTTTTTATCTAGCTTCCAGGCCCTTTTGGACCTGGAACGTCTAATGGTCAGTGACCCTTTCAAATCAGCATCATTTGTCATATCAAATTAGCCTTGTTATCAAATGCAAGTCGGTGACATTCATCTTGCTGGTGCTTTAACCCAGTCGGAAGTGAAGTTCTCCTGTGGCATGCAGTTTGGGGTGGCATAAGAGCCACTTTTTCGGAGAGGCAATTATCAGGGAGAAGGAGACTTGCTGCAAGGTAAATATTGTTGGGTCACTTGGAATGTATGTAGATTTGACATTTACCTCCTGATTAGCATGTCTACACATTAAAGCTTGTGTATGTCACATCGAGTAGTTCAGATGCCAGGGTAATGTCAGTGGACACGCGAACGAAACTTTATTTTGCTAGAGAGGAAGAAAATAGGAGAAAGAACCAAGATGGAGACTTTATTTGCACGCTGCATGGACTCCATTAAGGTCCTTTCAGATTGGGAAAACTGTGCTCTGAAGGGAAGTAACACTGACTTTGTTGCTTAAAATCTGTATCCTCTGATTTAATCTTTTTAGAGATGATGATCCCCTGTGAATTAGTGGGGCACGCAAAGGGACAGGAGTAAAAGCCACACAGTATAATGTCTGAGCTGGGAGTTCTCTCTGTAATCCACTGCCCGCTTGGAGCCGGTGGCCTCCAGGAGATGCACTGTACAACCAAACTCTGACAGTGTCCTGACTCTGTCATTGATTTGCAAACAGAAAGTCAGAAAACCAGAGTATTTTCTCATGCAATTTGTCCCTTTAGTGAACATGACTCTCAGTCTCCTCTGAACATGCCTGTGATCAAGAACTCACCAATGACCCGTCCATATTTAATCCCATACAAAAAGTATTATAATGTTTGCTAGTGGGTTGATGAGATGGTTCTCCATCCTCACACTAGGTCAAGACACTATTGCTTCTCTCTTGGACCATAGAAGGAATCTGGATCTTGTTTTGGTTGAATATTTTTGAACTCCCTTAAGCTAAAATCTATTCTGTTGCAAGACAGTCCTGGAGATCTTCCTAAAACTACATCAAGCCCAAAACCCACATGAAGTCCCAGTGTACTGGAAAACACAGGAAACTTCTTACTGCGCCCTACAACTTTACATTTGAATCTGTTGTTTATCTCTGAATCCCAGAATGTCACTCTTCTACTTGTAATTTTCTTTTATCACACATGTGTTCCTTTGTTTCTTAAAACTAAGCTTTTTTTCATTCCATTTTCCACTTGGCACTTAACCAATACTGAACCAATAATCATGAATTATTCTAAAAACACTTTCATAGCTACTTGCTCCCTATCATATATGACTCAGCTTAGAAAATCTACCCTGATTAACCCATCGATGGTGACTACTTTGAAGCAAAAAAAAAAAAAAAAAAAAAAAAAAACGTTTGCATTGTACTGGCTTGTTCTATGTGTTCTTATCATACTTGAAATATCATGTTTATTTGTGGGAATTTGTACCTGCTTTTCTGTAGTAGAATTCAAGGTCCACAGGAAGACCTCACATGGCTCGAACACTATGTGGTGCAGATTCTTTGATTTGTGTGTATTAGTTTAAAAGATAACTACTGCTTTTCTCTTTGACCTTCTTCCCCCTTCAGACTGTATGTTCCTGTTCTATCAAATACTTAGCAAAGAGTGCTCTGTAAATGAAGTGTGAGTTGGTTAACTACTCTGTGTTCCCTGGTAACCCACAATCCATTTTAGCCAACTTTCTATAATTTCCAATTGCAAGAGCTGGTCTTCACCTTCCTTGGAAAGCACTCTGTGCTTTTAGTGCAATATTGTGTACATAGCGGGTATTGAATGGATGTTGATGAATGGGCTATATAATGGGTTTTGGGCTCCATAGATCAAGATTTTCTTGAAGGGCAGATAATTACTTCTACTTTATATCTGACATTTTAATATAACTGGTTATGGTCATTATCCTTTAGAATTGCATCCTAGTCAATTCTTTCAAAAAAGAGAAGAAAATAAGGCAAAATTACACTGTGAGCAACCCACAATCGGATTTGCATTTAAAAACTGCTGAGTGAGCACTCCTGCCTGATGAAATTAATCTCTCGTAACTCAAGGTCTCGTCTATTCAGAGAGTGAGTGGAGCTGGGTGTAAGGCATGCTGCTGGTTTCTAAGTGGTGGAGGCCATCACTCTCATTTATATTCACAGGGCGCCTACAGTGTTCTCTCTCCCTTTGTAGAAAGTGGGATTGCAGAAACATTTAAAATAGCATCCAGGTTCTGGAGCTCGGTAAATTAAAATAAACTCCTTTCTCTGCTGTGATATACTATTAACCACCCTGACTCATAGTTCATATCCAACATACGTGTTTGTATATAGAAAGATACTGTCCATGGGATGTGCTGGGATTGGATACTAGCCCAATTGTCATCAGAGAGCCTTCATGCAGTAACTGATGGAAATAGATGCAGAGACCCACAGCCAAGCATTGGGCTGAGCCCTAAAATTTCTACTGAAGAGAGGGCAGAAAGATTGTCAGAGACAGAGGGGTCAAGGACATGACAAGAAAACCCACAGAAAAAGCTAACCTGGGCTTATAGGATCTCACAGATTCAGAACCAACAACAGAAAGCCTATACAGGATCAATCTATTCCCTCTAAATATACCTGACAGTGGTGTAGCTTGGTCTACTTGTGGAACTCCTTAACATTAGGAGTAGGAGCTGTCCCTAATGCTTTTACTGGCTTTTAGGAACCTATTCCTCATATTCAGTTGCTTTGCCCAGTCTTATAATGCTGTGGGAGCTCCTTCAACCAATGGCCTTTAAGATACCAGTCCACCTGGGCATGGTCTCTTATACCATAATTGCAGAGGTAAAGTGCATGCTAGCTCTCTCTCTCTTCTGGCTGCAGGATTTGGTTCCTGTTCTCTATTCGTGCACAGGACTGTGATCTATCAGTCTACCTTTAAATAAATAACCCTTTATTATATGCAAAACAAAACAAAACATGTAGCCCAGGCTGGCATCGAACTCGTGATCTTTCTGCTTCTACCTCCTTCAGCAAATCCTACAGGTGTCATGCACCACCAAAGCCAGCTTCTCTCTCTCTCTCTCTCTCTCTCTCTCTCTCTCTCTCTCTCTCTCTCTCTCTCTCTCCCCCTCTCTCTCTCTCTCTCTCTGTGTGTGTGTGTGTGTGTGTGTTTCTGGACTTTATATAGGTGGGGTGACTGGAATAGGAGAATTTTGGGAAAAGGAAAGGTTCAATCTGCAGTCATTACCCAGACGCAGAGGAAGCAAAATGAGAACGCCTCAGTGATAAAAGGTACCAAGTTATGTGGCTGACACAGAGAAGATTCATGGGTTAAGATGTAGGAGTTAGTTAATAAGAAGCCTGAGCTAATAGGCCAATCAGTTTATAATTAATGTAGGCCTCTGTGTGTTTCTTTCGGACTGAACGGCTGCAGACCAGGCAGGACAGAAACCTCTATCTACATTATAAAAAGGGGAGAAAGTTAGACTTATGGCAACTTGATAAACCTTGTTTTGTTGATACCCTAGTGAGGCCTGCCCCTTTCTGAACAGAAACAGAAGTGGAGTGGATAGGTAGAGAGGGCAGAGAGGAGATGGGGGAGGGAATTGAAAGAAAGGAGGGAGGGAAAACTGAGATCAGGATGTAAAATAAATATGTAAATTTAACTTGAAAAGAAGTGAAAAGAATATTTTTGCAAAATCAATATTCTAGCTGAAAATGTTACACACATAGTAGCTGTAGCCCTCTTTGTCTGTGAAACCAGTGTCTGCCAGACTCTTATTTTTGTTTCAGAAGGATTTTGTTCCAAGTGGTCTGGAGCATATCTTTTCCTAATGTAGACAAAAACACTTCTGCACACTCTGGGGCTGTACATGGACTGTGCTACCCAATCCTACAAGTACCTCACTAACTACTCATCCAAATGCACCCTTTGCTCTTGTTATTTTACTATAAGGTCTTTTTAAAAATCTGAACAGAGATAAACCATATTAACTTATTTTGTTGCCTGACACTGTGGATTTCCTTTTAATCATAGATTCCTTGAGGATTAATCCAGACCTTCTCAAAGCCATTTTTTTTATGTTAGTGTAAAGCGATGTTCTGTCCAGACAGCAGTTATGGAGAGCCTTTGTACAGGCTAGCATAAGCAAAGACTGAGCAGAACTCAAATTAAAACAAAGCAAAACAAAAACCAAAGCCTTGAAAAATTGGCTCTTGTTTGACTACCAGTATTTTTTTGTGGGTCACTTGTTAATATGTAATAAAATTACCACTCTACAAAACTACCCTCTGGCAAGTAATGACTGGTGAAATCCAGCTTTTGTGGAAGGTTGGTATTATACCACCTGAGGAGTGATTTCTGTGAGAATAGCCCTGCGGGTACACTGTTCAAACAACATGTTGGCAGAGTTCTCTGGGGTAGATCCAAGCTTGGTTGGACTCAAAGATTATACAGTTGGTAGGGAGTCTCTAAGAAAAAGAAAATAAAACCATGAATTAAAATGTGGTGTTAGAAGGAGTCTGTGTGGCTGAAGAGCCCTCTAGCTTCAAATTTATTTCCATTATTTTCATCTCCTCAAAGACTGACTTTTTCAAGGCACTGGAAGCAGCCTTGGATGAGATGGCCGGGGAGCAGAGGCTGCTGTCTCATCTGTAGCTGTCATTTTCTTCCCATGTGTCAGGCTCTATGACTGTATATCAGTCACTTTATTTCTCCTTGTCTAAGGTTTGATTCTCTTTTAAGCAGAATAATGACTAACCCAAAGATAGTGGATAATCATTTTGAGAAAATAATCATCTCAAAAAGATAATTAATAAGAAAAAATTTAAATATGGCCATTTAGCAGCATGCAAATAGAGGTTATGATTCTTGTGAAAATGCTTATTAATTCTAAGAGCTACACATATGTTACCAATCATTAATACTATTGCTGTTCAAATAAAAAAATCTCTACTCTTAAGCAAGCAAAGATTTTTTATAAGAATCATAATAAGGAAAGGGAGACAATTACAGTAATCAAATATTTTGGTTTTACGATCTGCAAGCTTCTCATAGACATGTACAGGAAAGGGTTGTTTTCTTTAATGAGTAGACAAAGAATGCTATAAAGAACTAGTATGGGAATGTGACACTGATGTCCCTTTTCTTCTTATCCTCATGCTTGGCTGATTCTCAGGAGGGACGCTTGGTTTCTTGGAAGCACTAAAAAGGGGGAGGTGCTCCCAAATTCAGGGTATGTATGTAGCAGGCAGGGAGTTCCAGACTGGAGGGAGCAAGATATTATAAACTTCTAAGGAGTCCAGTAAGTTGTTCAGATTGGTGAGTGAGAAGACACCCTTCAACTCACCAATACTGAGACAGGGGTGGGTCTGCATCTACCCATGTCATAGAGAAACAAGAATCTCATCTACTGGTCACATGTCAGTTACGCAGAGTGATACTTTGTAGCAGCCCACTTTTAGGACATATTAATTTGGGGAGGCTTCTCTGCTGTTTTCTTGGTTTATATGTTTCAGTTAAATTTGACACTGATAAGTAAGTATTTTCATTGTTCTTGAATTTACTAGGTCTGGTTAGTTCCTGAAAACTCTCTATGAGCTGTGTGTGTGTGTGTGTGTGTGTGTGTGTGTGTGTGTGTGTGTGTGTGTGATACTCGCACAAGAGGCCAAACGTCAAAGTCAAGTGTATTCCCCTACCATGCTCTGCCTTATTTGGGGATAATATCTCTCAATGAACTCAGAGCTCACCATTCAGCTATACTGGTTGACCTGGATGTGGCTAGGATCCTCCTGCCTTCCTATACCTAGCACTGGTTACACTGTGCCTGGCTTTTATGTGGGTGCTGGTGATCTGACCTCAAATTCTATCCTTGGACTGCAAGTCCTATAACCTCTGAACGTTGTCGTGGTCATTCACTTGATGCAGCAGTAAATTGGCAGGGACAGGCATCCAGAGTAAATAGTTCATACTCACTAAAGTTAAGATGTGTGTTTACTGTTTCTCCCCAGTAAGATCCATGGCCTGAGGTGACAGACACGAGCCTGACAATAGAGGCTAACACTTGGCTAGTAATATCTGACTCCACCCTGCCTCGGACCATGTGCATAGAGCATGGGATAATTGAGAGCACAAAAGAGCCCTATCCCATCCTAAGAATCCAGAAGGAAAACAGAGAAAAAAGGCCTCTCTCTGACATATGAATGTTAAAAATTGGTTTTAGTTTATAATGGAAACAGCGAACTTGTGTTCCTGTAGTTTTCTTTGAAAAGGTCTGAGAAAAAAGATAAAGAGAGAAATGTTCATTAAGCCCATATTGCACGTTGGCTGTCAGTGGTGTTTCTTTTAGAAAAAAAAATTTTCTGTTGTAGATTTGTCCCTTTTGGAGAGATACAGGAATTGCAAGGAGAGTGCCAGACAGTGCTAGCATATGCTTGTTTTTCTAACTCAGTGTGGGCAGCCTTTCTTAAACATTTTGTATAAATATATTTATTCTCCCACTGAGACCTTGCCTGCCAGGTTCAGGAACAACTGAGCAAGCAGATGAGTTACAGACCCAGGAAAGCAGAGGAGGAATTGCACTGGAGATGCTGCTGGCCCCTTTATTCCAGTTGAGCACATTGCCCCAGTATAATGAATTAGCGTTGATGAATTAGTGATAAATTTATATCAGTTTTTATATTCAAAGTAAATGATAGCCTTGCTGTTGACATACTCATAAAGCAAGGAAATGTTGACATCCGGTGGGGGAGATTGAAACACCCCCCCCCAGCCGCGTGCTTGCAAGCAAGCACACCCCTGTGTGCTCACATGCACACACACACATACACACACACAGGCACACAAACACCCTTCGGTGCTCCATCCACATTTGCAAGCTGTCTGCATTTCTCGTATTGGCCTCAGCTTTGACAAATGCAAAGAAGTCACTAATATTTTGACACTCTCCCTGCCCAAGTCTGATACCAGCTGGCTACGAAGCCACATATTCATTGTTCTGCTGGATTTTAAAGACTGGGTCCCAGCCAAAGGACTGGACCGGATCCATTCATTCATTTTCAAGATTGAAGTTGCAGCTTAACTGTAATGACCATTTCTCAACTCAGCCTGGAAACCTCTTCCAAATTCAACAGATGCCTGAGAGGGGAATGTGCATTTGGATGGGAAATGGCTCTGCCTGAGAAAGGAACAAAAGGTGATGTTTGAGCTGAAAACAATTAATATTATGTACACTGGTTGTGTCTTTCAAAAAAAATTAAAATTCTTATGGTGTTTAGAACAGTTGGCACGTGCTTATTTTAGCACCTTAAGTGAAAAAGAAAGTTTAAGTTGCAGATGTAACTACTAGGGAAAACACACCCTCCTTCACATTTGCTTTTAAAGAGAAAAGCACACAAAATGTCGAAAGAAAAAGCCTTTAAGATCAGGGTGAGTGGTTCTGTTCTGCCTTTGCATACTCTTTTCCTATATCAAATTTTGTATTAAGAGTTGAATAAAAGGAAAGGAAGAGAAAGGAAAGCACTGTGCTTTCAGTTCTGGTGACCATATTGTTCTGGCAACCACAATCAACAACTGTCCAAGTACACCGCGGATGCGAAAACCAAAACCACGCAATAATCTGCAGAAATATCTCTGCTTTCTGCATCTGAAAAATGTTCCCCTGCTGTGTGTTCCTGCTGTCCTATTTTTCCAGTTCCTTAATAATTGGAGACATTAACCCTGATTATTTACAAATTTTCCATTTCAATTTATTCTCAGGTACACATGCTCTAAAAACTACCCCACAGGGCTGGAGCAGTATGACTTGATCCTGCAGTTCTGTGTAGAGATCTTCTCCAGGCACGAGGGCATGCATATGTTTACAAGTGTCAGAGTGTCCGCATTACGAGAGAGCATCTTGATTAATATTTTTGTAAAATCTTGATTTAGTGTTCCTACTAAAGTACACAACTATGGGAAGGATTCATTTATACTGCCTTGTGAAATGCTCAGATAACTTTTACAAACATATCAGATATAATTCAATATGTCCCCTTTTTATTTGGGGAAACTGATCCAGGGATTAAAATCTGAAGTTGCACTGAGTTGATTCGGTCTACGCTGGGATTTCGGCACCCAAGGTTTGGGTGTTTTGAGTGACCTGCCTTCTTATTTCAAACTACCGACTCTAGTCAATGGCTGTGTTTTATACCCCAGTTTCCTGACCAGTAAAATGGGAATAACAGAATCAAAGACCAGGAGTACTGCAAGGATTAACATAGTCAATGCCCCTCTGATCTTAGGGCCTCCCTTACAAATAAAAACCACTACAATGAAGAGTGAGGTGTCTCTGAAATCCTGTCCTTATTCTGCCTGTAAGCAAATGGCCTCTTCTCCATCCCTGCAGCCACATTCAACTCTCAGGCTTGCACAGCCCTGATTAAAAAATGGATTGCCAGCAGTCATGTGTGATTGCCTGCTATGGAAGTGTGACTCTCCTCGTCCTCTACCAAACTGCCCCATGCACTATTCATGAGTGGTACAATCTTCCAAACTTAATTTCCACTGATTAATTCTCACTAATTATTCACAATGCAAACCTTCACAGGAGGATTCCACTGAATGCTCTTCCATCCTGAGGCAGGGAAAGCAATGTCGAATCGTTTTCTGATTTCAAGTGGAAAACAAACTAATTATGTGGAAATATGATAATAGATTGTGCTGTAGGGACTAGTCCTCCACAGGCTTCAAAATGTTTGCTTATGATGGGCTCTTGATGTTATTTCTTCCAGGAGGAACTGCCCTTTCATAATGCATCAACATTATTGACTGGACTGTGATTCCTTACTCGGAGTTAAGGTAATTTGCATAATTGTACATTACTTCCGTCTGGTGGAAACAAACAAGATGTTCGGGTGCTAATGATCAAGCAGGCAGCAGTGACTGCTGGGAAAAATTGCCTTAGCAAAATCCCCAAACAATGAGGAACAGCTTCTCTTGTTGGTGTCTTTCAGCATCTTCCTTTGGCCTAGCTTTGTTCTGCTTGGCCACAGGCTTTGTTTTTGAATCTGTCTGTCTATCTCTAGCCTGGGAGGTGGTAATTCTGCAAGGACAGAAAGCTATGGAGTTCTGAGAACTTTCCTAATGTTGTGTATTGGCTCAGAGCATTTTTTTCTTCCTGGATGTCATCATCTCTCTGATGTATTAAGCCCTTTTATACCCGGTACAAATTTTTCTCTTCTTTTTGTACATTCCTCCAATATTTCAAAAATTACCATTGTTCATCCTCAAAATGAAAAATCAAAGAATATCAAATCATCAGGGTAAGAGCTCACAGAAAGTACAGAGTCCATGCTTGAACATTTTGGTCTTTGCATTTTCCAGCTCAATCTTAGACACACTCAGGAGAGAGGAGCAGACACACAGAAAAAATAAACACTCATTTCCTTCAGTTCTCAAACCCTTTCCCTGTCTGGGCTACTCCACACCTGCTTAGCAGTTAGTCATGGCGCCTGTCTTACAGGTAGACAAGGTTGCGTTTCTTTCTCTGTATCTCATCTTCAAAACCCCATGACTAGGGGGACAGAGGAACTGCTACACAAATGCCTGCTGAGCAAACATGGCATTTCAGGAGCGTGGCTCATGCAGAACGACGCCATACATGGAGGATGCATATCGAAGCCCTGCCAAGTCTTAAGGATTTAGAGTGGCTTCAGGAAAAGCTGTGAACAGGATTTGGAGACTGCATCTGCTTAGTGGAAAAGTTGTCTGTGATAGGTTAGTCATGTCTGAAATGAACATATTAATGGGGAATAGCAAATCAAATATTTTGTATTTGTATTCTTGCTATGGAGACTTAACCTCGGGCATTTTTAAGACATTTAGGAGAGATGCACATGTGTTTATTGCTGGAGCTGATAAGTGTACTTCCTGGCTTCCCTCCAACTGAATCAAGCCCTGAATTTATATGGTCTACTAGGTGTACTATAATACTGTGTTTTTAAACATTGGATATGAAATTTTTAAATTTATTCTTCAGGAAAGTTATCTGACCTGCTGTTCTTGCTATTATATTATTTAATTTATCAAGGCAACTTTGTGTGTACAGTATTTTAATACAAATTTACAGTTATATAAAACAAACTCACAGAATTTGAGTAGGATGAAAAGGCTGTGCATGGCAAATCCTAAATTCAAGTGAATCATTCCTGACTCCAAAGGTTATGCTTTTTCCATGACTCTATAAAGTCTTATTTAATGTGAATGTAAAGTATATAGCTTTGGACTTCAGAGAAAAATGTTCTCCAGGCTGACAAAGGAACAGACCAACGAGAGGTGTTCTAATTACGTGGGATTTGGGGGAATTAGAGAATCAGGGGCCTTGTCTGAGAGTCTGTGCGCAGACAGATTCTAGAGGGAAAGCAGATTCCATGGGAAAGGGTTGAAAATGAAAGGGGGCTTCTTTTGTCAACTTTGTTTTCCATGGAAACATTTAGGGACCGTCCTCGTTAGCTCCATTTCTCACAAAAAGAAAATGTGGTCCCATGTAAAATTAGTAATGGCTTCAAAGAAGAAAGACAGTCCATGAAAGATTAGTAACCGCATCCATGAAAAGAAATCGTCCATTTTTCTCCTCTACCGTGTTTGCATTCTAGCGTTGTACAAGCTAGACACGAAATGAATGACTATGCGGACACACATTTTTATGAATGATACTCTAAGGTAAAGCAGATATAAAACTTGAGATGTTTGACTCTAAAGTCTATGTTATTCCTCTCATACTATGCTGCTCCGGGAAGTTTAAACTGAAATTGAGACTTTGAAACAAGTTCCATTTTTCAAGGAAAACTTCTTACACATCTGCCTCAGTGCAGCTGGTCTTTTAGGAAAATGTGTTTACAAGAAAGCTTGGCAGGTTCCTTAGACATTAAGTATCTCTTACAAAATAATATTTTGATGGATTACATGTAAATGAATCAGAAACATGTGGCTTCCATTTCCTTTAGAATGCGCACGAGAGTATTTTATGTTTGGCAAAATGAATTTCCCTGAATGTCACCTCCAATGCATTCCTCTCTTTCCTTCCCCTAGTTCAGACTTCTTAAGAGGAATGGATGATCTGAGAATCCCCCCCCCCCCCAAAAAAAAACGTGGTGCTTTCATTTTCTGGTTATAAACTGGTAGGCATACACAGGACATTTCTTCTTTATTTCTATCAGTGAAATCAGCTGTTATACATCAAGGAATGCTGGGAGCCTACACAGGTCTTTTCTAGAATGAGGACTTCTTATAAAATATACCATCTTCCTGCCTTGGGTTTGCTGAAGGGCAAGTCATTGCGAAGGAAGAGATTTACTATATCTGAAGTTAAGTGATATACATGGTGAACAAATTCATCTTTTGAACTTTTTAAAGAAAATGATCTTCCAAAGGAATTTCTTCAAAATAGTTAAAAGCTATTAAGTAGTTGACTTAGGAAATGAACTGTATGCTGACTGTTACTTTATATGCAACAGCAGTAACTATGCTGATATATATATATATATATACATACATATATATGTATGTATGTATGTATGTATATATATATATATATATATATATATATATATATATATATGTTATATCCTCACTCTAGAAGAGCTGCGGAATGGAATGCTGCCCAGCAGAACATGAAAAAGCCAGGAGCACCCATCATGTTTCAAGTTGCTCTTGTTATTCAAGGCCTCTTAATGCCAGGCTCTCAACATAACAGGTGTCGCTAATAATATTCATCAGAGATTAGCTGAATATGTGAGGTACCTGTGGTCAGTACTTTGTAGCAAAGGAACACTTTATTATTTAGGGTTCTCTAAGTGAAATAGAAAGTGTCTAAGACAGAAGGGATGATTCAATTTAGATTTCAAAAGTTATGCATTTAATATAAAGTATATGTGTTTGATCTAAGCTCACAAACACCAGTAGGTCAAATATGTCAGGATCAAAGTAGATGGTTAGGGTTGTTTTGATGAAAGTCAAGCAGGGTTTGGATGGCTGTGGGATGGGCTTGAGAAGGAACTTAATCCACTCACAGCACTCTCAAAGCCATTTGTTTTAAATCTGTGGATGCAGATACACATTCCAATCTCAGAAACACCTTTGGATGGTAGTGTTTAATCTTTTTGACCAGTCACATCTGGTTACTTCTCTTTCTCTTACACCTGGCAAACATTACTCTGCTGTCTACCCTAGTCTGCTTCCTCCCTTTCTTGACCTGCCAATACTTGGACATGACTGGGTAGAAGCAGAGAGGTAGCCAGCCCTTACTCTGCAGCCAATTTGAGATTCTACCACTTTTAATTTTTAGTTATTTCTTTTATTTTTGAGATTATGTGATTACTTCATTTTCTCCCTTCCTTTTCCTCCTTCCAACATCTCTTATATATCTGCCTTGCATCTATTGGTACTGTACTGCCAGGTAGTAAGATATCAGGAGGGCTGTCCTTTGCGAGGGGGGGGGGTTATGTTGAGATGAGGTCGTAAGGGTGGTGTCCTCATGATGGAAAGAGAAGGAGACCAAAAGCTTTTCTCTCTATTTTGTGACACTCTAGGAGAAGGTGGGGGATATGCAAATCAGCAAGAGGAATCTTATTCCAAACTTAATCTGCTCACACTTTTATCTTCACCTTCCAGCTTTACAGACCCACAAGAAATAAATGCCTGTCATTTAAGCCACTCAATTCATGATGTTTTGTTATAGAATATTATAAAATATAGAAAAGCCTCCAGAATTGTGAGGTGGGAAACTTCCATCAAGTAAATGAATCTATGTTAGTTTGTAAGGAAAAACTATAACAATTTCTATTAAGAAATTAATAAGCCATACTGGAGGGATAGCTTAGCATTTAAAAGCACTCTGCTTTTTCTACACATCTTAATTCAATGGCTAGTATCCAGAAAAAGTGGCTCACAAGCTCCTATAACTCCAGGACCCAATGTCCTCTTCTGAGTTCTACTGGACCACTACACTTTCCACCCCTTCACACACACACACACACACACACACACACACACACACAGAGAGAGAGAGAGAGAGAGAGAGAGAGAGAGAGAGAGAGAGAGAGAGAGATTATTTTTTAAAAACAAAGTTAATAGATTAGATTTAATGGCATTTTGGAGCTGGGGAAAGAAATAGATAAATGAATAAATATGGATAATGGATAAATGTGCTGCAATTACAGGCAAAAATAAGATGTTGGAAAGGAGATTTTTGAAGTACTACTGGCTGAGAATTGTCCCAAAACATAAAAAAAAGCATAAAGACACAGAAACTTAAGTAATCTATAGATCTCTAGAAGCATCAATGTTAAGAATTTTGATTAATATGCCATACTAGTTTCAATAGCAAACAGCTGAAAGTCCAAAGATGAAGGGAAAGTTTGCATAAAATCAGAAGGATAAAATACTTGTTACCACAGCTGTTTTGGCCTCAATTTTTATACAATTAAAGGATATTATGCCATATGTATTTAAAGTTTGCAATTAAATCATTTCCAACATATGAATACATACTACTGAAATCATCACTACATAAAAATTTCACACAACTCTGTCATTCATAAAAGTGTCTTGAAACTCTTTGTAATTCAGATCTACTTACCTTATCCTTATCTGAAGATCAAGGAATCTCTCAACTGTCACTGGAGAAATATGTTCTTAATAAATGATGTTAACATCAACACTTACACTAGCCAACATGCAGAGAACACAAGACTGCTGAATGTCCAGCCCCAAAGGGAACATAGATACTGTACCACTTCCTTGAAAGACTCAGAGAACATTGCCCAGAGTGTGCAGAAACAATATAGGGGTTCTAGATGTCCACAAGTCAACGGTGCTTTCTGGACACAGCAGGGTAGCTGCACAGGAACTCACGGTGGATGTGACAGACTGCATATATATGACCTGTCAGGTCCAAGCCAGGCCAACTCCCAACACCGAGAGAGGAGATAAACATGAAGTTCCACCTCTCATCGTGGAGCTAATGGTACTTGGTAGCTGCTGGAAAAGAAAGAATAAGATTCATCTAAGGGTATAATCTCTGATGAGTGGACAAGCTCCAGTGGAAGGCCACACATCCAAGAATGTTTGAGTGGCTCAAATTAGTCTCTGTAGGGAAAAGAAAAACAGCATAAAATGGATGGGAAGGGAAAGGCATCGATCTCAGAAGAGTTAGAGGAAAGAGATCAAAACTTGTTGTATGAAATTTTCAAAAAGAACAAATGAAAAATATAAGGAAAACAGATTTTTTAATTATATATTAGTTTGTATATTCTTTATTTTTATGTGGCTGTAGCAGCAGACAGTGTTCTGATTTGCCTGGCTCCTTTTATTCAATGGAGTCAATTTTTAGATCCAGTCACACTATGGCATGTACATCACTGGTGAGTTTCCTTTCATTGCTCATGTTTCTCATCATTTATTTTGTACATACACTTGGGATATTAACAAGCATGTAAGTGTAATATGTTTCCACTTATTACAAATGGAACAGTTATAAACATTTTCATGATAATTCTATGTGGTTATATTTTTAATTATCATGGGTATATATACCAGTAGGATAGAATAGAAAGATGTATGTGTTTGCTAGCATATTAGTGTGTGTGTTTATTTAAAGAGATGTTAAACTGTTTTCAAAAGTGGTTACATTATTTTATATTCTCAACAACGGAATATAGTTTCACGCATTCTATGTTCTCAACTTTTGATCTGGCTAAATTTTAAAATTCTGCTCCCTTCAAGAGCATACAGTCTCTTCTACCACAATTTTCCTTTCAATACCCTGTGTGCCCAATGGTTTTGAACAAATTTTAAAATTCATATTGATGAATAAATGGAATGAAGAGACTAGTAATAACTAGGCCTATTCTTGTGAGTTGTTTGCATTATTATTTAAATTGCAGTGAGACTTGAATGACCATTTCTTTGTTTGGGCTGTATCAGAAAAAATACAACAAAACAAACAAGCAAGCAAAAACTTCTAGTCTCTGAAAGTAAAAGGAGTTTTTTGAATATATATTTTGAAAATTTTGTACCTAAAACTTAGTTGTATTTGGAGAATATGTGTGTGGAGTAGAGCAGAGTTGAAGATTACCTCCTCGTACCCAGTCGATCTAACACTATTTGCTGAAATGATTTGCCATTTCACATTTAGTTCTCTTATATAAGTCTCAGAAATGTTTGTGTAGCTATTTTTTTCTGGATAGAAACATTCTGTAGGGATAAGTCCCACCCCTTAGGGGGCGTGTTCGCCTCGGGCTAATGTTTGCCTATAAATTTGGTGAGTGTGCTCCCAGCCACTAATTCTGTTTCCTGGTCTCCGCAGGAACGGTGGTTCTGTAAGTCTATTTCTCCATTAAAGCTGTATATAATTTTACAATCGGTCTGCATTCGTTTATGCCATTACATTTTGGCATCCAATGTCGGGCTATTTTGCCCCTGACACAAGCACATAGCCTGCTAGCTAATAAAGCACGCTCGCGGGTGCCGTTTTTTAGTTCGTGACTCGGGCCTCAGTGCCGAGTCTGAGATATACTCGGCCACACAGGCCCATTCTACCCCGCCTGCTCGCTGGAGCAATTAACCCCTCCCTGCCTGCCTGGGCTAAGTTTGCAGTGGAACCCCACTGCCTGAATTAGTGGAAGCTCAAGTACCTGCGGTTTTGCAACAAAAGCTGCCACAGCAGCAGATTTGGTCTGATACAAAGTGATTGGCCAGACAGTGGTGGTGCACGCCTTTAATCCCAGCATTCGGGAGGCAGACAGGCAGATCTCTGTGAGTTTGAGGCCAGCCTAGTCTACAAGAGCTAGTTCCAAGACAGGCTCCAAAACCACAGAGACCACCACTGGCAGGAACCGGTCGTTGCAGGTAAAAAAAATTCTTTTATAAATAAAATGTCTGAACATGTTACCATTCAACAATTTAACAGTTTTTTTTTAATTGTACCATGTGGGAGATTTTACAAGAGGTGTCTATCACCCCACATCTATGGATCCTTGTGGGATTCGTAGTTTTCATTGGCACTAAATGGTTTGATAATAGAAATATGATAAAGTCTTTACGAGACAAATCCAAGATTCTTAAGGCAGAGATTGAACGCTTAACCTTGGCTATGGGAAGTAGACAAAATTGCCGGGGAGAAAATTGGGATCTTGGGGGTGGGGTGGGACAGGGGTAAGGGGAGATGGGGAGAGAAAAGTAAGAAGGGGAGGATGGGGGGAACTTGGGGAAACAGGATGATTGGGATAAAGGAAGGTTGGATAGGGGAGCAGGGAAGCACAATTCTAAGTTAAGGGAGCCACCTTAGGGTTGGCAAGAGACTTGAACCTAGAGTGGCTCCCAGGAGCCCAAGGCGATGTCCCCAGTTGGTTCGTTGGGCAGCTGAGGATAGGGAACCTGAAATGACCCTACCCTATAGCCATACTGATGAATATCTTGCATATCTCCATAGAACCTTCATCTGGTGATGGATAGAGATAGAGACAGAGACCCACACTGGAGCACTGAACTGAGCTCCCAAGGCCCCAATGAGGAGTAGAAGGGGGAGAAGATGAGCAAGGAAGTCAGGACCACGAGGGGTGCACCCACCCACTGAAACAGTGGGGCTGATCTATTGGGAGCTCACCAAGGCCAGCTGGACTGTGACTGAAAAGCATGGGATAAAACCGGACTCTCTGAACATGGCGAACAATGAGGGCTGATGAGAAGCCAAGGACAATGGCACTGGGTTTTGATCCTACTTCATGTTCTGGCTTTGTGGGAGCCTAGCCAGTTTGGATGTTCACCTTCCTTGACAAGGACGGAGCGGGGAGGACCTTGGACTTTCCACAGGGCAGGGAACCCTGACTGCTCTTTGGACTGGAGAGGGAGGGGAAGAAGAGTGGGGGGAGGAGGAGAAGGGTGGGAGGAGGGCGAGGGAAATGGAAGGCTGGGAGGAGGCAGAAACTTTTTTCTTTTTTTCCTTTTCTCAATAAAAAAAAGATTTAAATCTAGAAAAAAAAATTGAGAATGACAACAATCTTCTCAAGAATCAGTTTGAAGTACTCCAGGAAGAGAACAGATCTTTGTTTAACATGACTCGATCAACTGAGCAAAATTTAAAAAAAGTACAGGCTGATATTAAGGAGAAATTCATTACTATGGAAGAGGGAACAGCTGATTTGGATCATAAACTTCAGTCCCTTTCTGTAGGAACTGAAAAATTAGTGGCTGATATTAAGGAGAAATTCATTACTATGGAAGAGGGAACAGCTGATTTATATCGTAAGCTTCAGTCCCTTTCTGTAGGAACTGAAAATTAACTGAGAGAATCAAAACTGCTGAATGTGACAATCAGATTTTGTCTAAAGGTTATGACAGATTGGCGGAAAGATTGTCAATACAAGAAGGCACGGTTTATGCCATAAAAATTATGTTTAAAGATGAGATGTTATCTCTAATGGACAAACTTCATACTTTAGAATCCTCAATGAAGGCTTTGGAACATAATTCTGGACAAGAGAATCAGACATTGCAGAAGGCAATGGTGAATAGAATTGAAAAGACTGAGGAATTTCTAAATTCTGATGAAGAGCAAAGGGCAGAAAGGCAAATTTTAACTACATCTGTGGATAAATCTCTCTGGGAAATTTCCACAAAGCTCTACCTACAGCTCTACCTGCTTTTCCAGTAATAACAACAGAGAAGGTGATTGGTTCCAGAAACCCTGAGGTCATCAAGGAAGATACATGGGAGCCTGTCCGTATGAATGATCTCAAAGAAATTAAACAGGCTGTCATGACTTTTGGGATGCAAGCCTCTTTTGTTAAAGAGATGCTAAAATCTTGGGCCATGACAAGCAGAGCAATCCCCTTGGACTGGCTCCAGCTGAGCTCTGCGGTACTTGAGAGTGGACCGCAATTGAAATGGAAATGCTTATTCAGGCACAAGGCTAGACTTTTAGAAAGCAAAGGGAATTGACATTTCCCTAGATAAAATTCTAGGTGAAGGGCTCTTTTCCAACCCTCAGGAACAAGCTAGTTTGGATGAAAACACACTCTCCATGTGTACTACAGCAGCCTTAAGGGCTTGGGACAGGGTACAAGACCCAGGACAGAGAATGAAATAATTTGTCAGAGTTAAACAGGGTCAGAGAGAACCCTTTAGTGACTTTTTACAAAGACTAACTAAGGCTGTACAAATAGGGATATCTGACCCAGAAGCAAGATGTATAGTGATTGAGTCTTTGGTTCATGAAAATGCAAATGTGGAATTCAAAAGGATTTGGGGGCCTTTAAAGCTCAGATCAGCGCCCTTGGAAGAATGGGTCTTGCATACTTGAATGTTGATACAGTTGATTATGGCACTGAAGCATGGGTAGAAGAAGCAATTTCCAATGGTAAAAGGAGACATCAGAATACCAAATGTTTCAATTGTGGCAAAATGGGTCATATGAAAAGGAATTGTAGACAATGGATTTTCAGAAATAATAATAATAATGCATCTTCTAGAAATAACAGAAATAGGAGGACTCAGCCTTCAGGTTTATGTAGAAAATGTGGAAAAGGCAGACATTGCACGAATGAATGCAGGTCTATAAGAGATAGACAAGGCAACCTGATACAGTCGGGAAACTTGAGGAGGGGGGCCTCACAGGCCCCAATGGCAAACATAGTTCAGTCATTTCCAGTTTCTGCAGAGAACGTGCCTCGTCAGGACAATTAGGAAGCCTCATGCCTACTGTTACAAGCAATAATGATCAGAAAGATCAGTTACATGTGTTTTGGCAAACTTCTATAAATGATCAAAGACCTAAACTGAGAGTGTGTATAAATGGCACTTTTATTACTGGCCTGCTGGACACAGGTGCTGATGTAAGTATCATTACCCCAGAATCTTGGCATCCATATTGGCCTCTTCAGAATGTAAATGTTCAGCTCCTGGTAATTGGAACCCTATCTCGAGTAAGGCAGAGCATGAGATGGGTTGAATGTATAGGGCCAGAGGGACAAATAGGAGAATTAAGGCCATATGTAGCCAATATTGCAATGAATTTATGGGGTCGTGACCTATTACAACAATGGAATACCCAAATTAGCATTCCTGCTACTTCTAGAGCCTATATTTCTGAGAATAATATTAAAAGATATTACAAACGGAGAAAACCGGCCATTTGGGTTGTACAAGAATAAGCAATTGATGTCCCTTCAGAGATACCAACAGCCTTACATCTAAAATGGTTGACTGAGAAACCTATATGGACAAAGCAATGGCCTTTAGCTGAGGAAAAGTTACAGGCTTTAGAACAGCTGGTACAAGAACAATTAGATGCTGGACATATAGAAGTATCTACCAGCCCTTGGAATTCTCCTGTATTTGTGGTTAAGAAAAAATCAGGCAAATGGAGAATGGTGACAGATCTCAGGGCCATCAACAATGTTATTCAACCTTTGGGCCCTCTGCAATCTGGAATTCCTTTGCCCTCTTTATTACCAAAAGGATCGCCTCTAATAGTTATTGATTTAAAGGATTATTTTTTCACTATACCCTTACAAAAAGAAGATAGAGAAAAATTTGCCTTCACAGTGCCTACTTATAACAATTCTCAACCTTTGAGGAGGTACCACTGGGCCGTCCTCCCTCAGTGTATGTTAAATAGCCCCTCCCTGTGCCAATATCTTGTGAAC
Organism: Microtus pennsylvanicus; assembly: GCF_037038515.1. Taxonomy (NCBI): domain Eukaryota; kingdom Metazoa; phylum Chordata; class Mammalia; order Rodentia; family Cricetidae; genus Microtus; species Microtus pennsylvanicus. The sequence continues at coordinate 33,622,139 of NC_134591.1, read as the reverse complement.
CAACCATTGCAAATAATACGCAAGAAATTTCCCAAATCTATAGTATACCATTACATGGACGACATTTTGTTATCCGATTCAAACATGGATACCCTGAACAGACTGAAGAAATAAAGATACTTTTACCTAAATGGGGATTGCAAATTGCTCCTGAAAAGATTCAGAAGGAAGATTCTGTTAATTATTTAGGGTATAAAATAGGTTTGCAAAAAATTAAGATACAAAAAGCACAAATTAGGAGAGATCACCTACGGACTCTTAATGACTTTCAAAGACTGTTAGGAGACATTTCCAGTCTACGACCAGCTATTGGGATAACACCTGATCTAATAATTCATTTGAACAAAACCTTGGATGGTGATAAATATTTAAACAGTCCCAGATAATTAACAGCTGAAACAGAAAAGGAACTAACAATGATTGAGGAAAAATTACAACAGGCACATGTGGACAGGGTGAATCCAGAGCTCGATTGTATTCTCATCATACTGCCATCAAAAATTTCTCCTACAGGAATTTTAATGGAGATAGATGATATTATCTTGGAATGGATCCTTTTACCACATAAACCAAGTAAGAAACTGAAAATTTATGTGGAAAAAGTCTCTGAGTTAATTATAAAAGGCAAGCTGAGACTTCGTCAACTAGCACGCATAGACCCAGCAGAAATTATAGTGCCTTTCACTGCTGATGAACTAAAGAAATTATGGGAAGATAATGAACCATGGCAAAGAGCTTGTGCTAATTTTTTGGGAGACATTAATAACAACTATCCAAAAAGCAAGCGGCTCAACTTCATAAAGAGAACTTCTTGGATCCTTCCTCGAATAGTCCGTGATGCTCCAATAACTGGAGCCCGTACATTCTATACTAATGCCAATAAATCAGGGAAGGCAGGTTACAAATCAGAAGACTTGGGTAAGGTGGAACAAAATCCTTATGATTCTGTCCAGAAGGCGGAATTATATGCCATTCTTATGGTGCTAAGGGATTTTAAAGAATCTATTAATATAGTTACTGATTCACAATACGTAGAAAGAGTTATTTTACATATTGATACTGCTGAATTTATACCTGATGATACAGAACTAATCTCATTGTTTCTCCAGGTTCAAGAATTGATCAGGAACAGGCTTTGCACTATGTACATAACACACATCTGATCCCATACTGGTCTGACAGGTCCTCTAACCCAAGGTAATGCAAAAATTGATCAATTATTGATTGGTAGTGTGCTAAAAGCCTCTGAATTTCATTAAAAACACCATGTTAATAGCAAAGGTTTGAAGAAAGAGTTTTCTATTACATGGCAACAAGCTAAGGAGATTGTAAAGAAATGCCCTACTTGCTCTTTCTATAACCAAATGCCACTGCCTGCAGGGGCTAATCCAAAGGGCACCCAAAGGAATGAAATCTGGCAGATGGATGTGTTCCACTTTGCAGAATTTGGCAAATTAAAATATGTTCATCACACCATTGACACTTATTCAGGCTTTCAGTGGGCAACTGCTTTAAGTTCAGAAAAAGCTGATTCAGTAATCACTCATTTATTAGAAGTCATGGCTATCATGGGTATACCTACACAAATAAAGACAGATAATGGTCCTGCTTATGTCTCTAGGAAAATGAAATGGTTTTTTGATTATTACAATATCAAGCATGTTACATGTATACCATACAATCCTACAGGTCAAGCAGTCATAGAAAGATCAAATCAAACTATAAAGGATATGTTGAACAAACAGAAAGGGGTGGAAAACACCCCCAGAAATAGGTTACATAATGCTTTGTTAACCTTGAATTTTCTCAACGCTAATGAGAAGGGAACAACGGCTGCAGTAAGACATTGGATAATGGAAAAGTCTACTTAACTAAATCAACCAGTTTATTTCAAGGATGTGCTGACCTCACAATGGAAGACAGGAGATGTGCTGCATTGGGGAAGGGGTTTTGCTCTTATCTCCACAGGTGAGGAAAAATTGTGGACACCATCAAAATTAATAAAGGTTCGGTTTGAAGAAGAGAAGCCACTTGGAAAAGATAAATAACAATTCATTCACAAGGATGGCGAGCATACTGATGGTAAGAAATACAGATAGGTTGGGGGCAGGGTTCTTTTCTTATCTCCACAGGAAAAATACTCATCTTCAAAGAAATTAAGGGATCCTGAATATTTAATTACTGATGGATGGACACATTTTGTAAGTATTAATTTTATATATATATGTCTTATTAAACATTTCCTCATAAATATGTAGAGCTGGTTTTGAAGTTGGACTCTGGCTCAGTCCCTCTCCAATTCCAAGCCTGTTAGTAAGAGAAAAACCCAGAGTTTCTGGAGTTTCTGTCTCATGTCAAGAGTGATGATATGGGACAGAAAGAAATATGAGTTTAGAAAACATCTTTGCTTTTCTTCATATCTATCATACTTTTCATTGACTATATCTATCATGTCTTTCATTGAATATATATGTATGTCTATATATGTCTATATGATTAATGTTTAAGTTTTTCACAGTGAACAATGAGTTTTTCCTGAAGTGACATTTGAAGTTTTCAAGAAGAAGATGGGGCCCCACAACAACAACTCTACCTGGTTGATATGACGTCATGATACTGATAGCACTTCTACAAGATCTGTTTTGGGTACCAGCTGTACAAGACGATCCCAACTTGGTTAGCTGAAATGGTTCACATCTTGTACAACATTCTGGCCAGACCTCCACAAAATACACAGAGACTATTTGCAATTTTAAAAGACATTGATCTTGAAATTTAACCATCATTTTACTTTCACAGGATCCCCCAGAAAGAACGTTGCCCCCATGACAGCTGGAAGTAATTCTAGAGGACGACGTCCCCTCTCCCAGTAAAGTTTACCCCTGGGTTTAGGGACATCATGTAGGGGTTGGGAGGTTGGGGGAGGAATTTTATAAGCTCAGGGATTATTTTGAAAAAAAAAGAGGGAATGATGGGATAATAGATTTATAATTGTGAGTTACTGTTTTTAGACAAATATATTGGTATCGATTCTTGTATGTTGATATAAAGTTAAATTATATTGATTATTGTATGCATGCATGTTTCTACCTCTGTTTAAAACATTTTTTATGTATTGACATATATTGTATTGATATGTATATTGTATATATTTACCATATTGCAGTGTACATTTCTACCTCTGATTAAGATACTTATATAATGTTTGTGTATTGATTTATATTGCAATGTATATTTGTACAGTGTTTATATTTGGAGGTCATTATCCTCATTTGTTACACAGTTGTTTATTGTCTTAGTCTTTAAGTTAGATAGATATTAAGAATTATATAGATTAATAGTCATCTAAGTTTGTCATTTATAATTAGATTAATCAGGTTCTTTAGATCTATAGAGATTATACTCAGTATAGATAGATAATCTTCAACCTCTTCAAAGAGCTGTAGAAAATGGCCTTTAATCTAACTCAGAGTTTCGTGATAGTGAGACACAATTGCTCCTGGCAACACAGCTCTCTTCCCGAGAGAATGTTGAGCACCAAAGACACTCCACATGGAGCCTTTCTTTTTGGCAGAACTGGCCTTTGGGCAAAGAAATGCCCATACCTCAACCACTGACAGAGATACAGAGCGTGCATCAATGGATAAAACAGGACTGTCATATCCTGCCAAGACAGGGTAAGATAGTTTTGAAAAGTTCCTTGCCTTTAATAATGGTATGTCAGTTATGTTAGGCCTTAGCCAAAGTTGGTTGACTCAACATTGCAAACGAGACTTTGGGTGATTGCCCAGGTAGTCAGTTGTCTCTGTCAATTGTTGCACATTTTGGATATATCTCGTTTGTTAAGTAGTATTTATTCCTTTCTCAGATCTTTGACGGAGTTGAAGATTATATAACTGTAGTTAATCTCTACATTATTTAGACTCCTTGAGATAGAATGTTTAGCAAAACTTTTGATTCTCAATATTGTTTGTTATATTTATTATTTGTTATTATTGTATATAGTTGTATTTGGTTTAGTTCTGTCTTATTTAGACACAAAGGGGAGATGTAGGGATAAGTCCCGCCCCTTAGGGGGCATGCGTGTTCACCTCGGGCTAATGTTTGCCTATAAATTTGGCAAGCGTGCTCCCCGCCACTGCTTCTGCTTTTCTGGTCTCCGCGGGACAGTGGTTCTGTAAGTCTATTTCTCCATTAAAGCTGTATATAATTTTACAAACTGTCTGCATTCGTTTACACCGTTACAACATTCGTTCTGGGGGAAGAAGGCTTCCGAGACTCAAAGAAGCTCAGGAACCTCATGAAACTCAGCAAGCGGTGTTAGCCTCCAAGAATATCAAAGCAGTAAGCAGGTGCTGGGAAGAGGGCATGGTTAAGCAGAGTTGTCTGAAGTTATGCAGGGAAATCAGGGATGCAGTTGGTCTGGGTCCTTACCTGCACTGGGGTGAACTTTTCAGTTGTGCAGCTATCTATGAGTTGCAGATGGTCTTGTCAGTACCCAAGGAAGATCACTGGTTCAGCAGTGAGTGGAACTGATCCTCTGGTCTGTCATCGATGCCCTATCTAGGATGAACTGACATTTGTCCATGCCTACCCAGTAAAAGTGAGACAGTCATCAGCCTCTATTTGTTGCCATGATCTACATGCCAATTTTCAGGTAATTCTAAATTGTATAGAATAGAGGCGCTTTACAATACATTTCGAGATCAGGTCATTTAAGTCTCCCAAGTTAGTTGTTTGCTACAAAGAAGATCTGTCTATATCCTAAATATTTTAGAGTCTTCTTGCTCATTTCTATGAAAGAATCATTCTGGAACTGCAATTACAATTCCATTATGGATGCTAATTAATTTTTGAATAATTAAATGATACAATGTAGAAGAAAGTGGAGTAAAATAACATAATGCTAAGAAAAGAATTCTTGCTAATGCTGAGTTGTAATCATAGGAATATATTCTTTTAAAGTATAGGTGAGAAGACATTTTATACAAATATATTGAAATTTATTGTCATTATATCAACCAAAAATATATATCAAGTTCAGATAAAAAGAAAGTGCTGCTAGAAAAACATATTGGAATTCACACACAAGAGAATAAACATAGTAGAAAAGGAAAATGCAGACGATGAATTATGAAAAGCTTAAAATAATAGTTTCTTACTTAGCATAGGTGTAGCATGGAAGTACACAAGAACAGTCACATCAAAGATAAGATGCAGACAAATTGAGTGTCCAAACTTCTTGATTATTGTCCGTTACATAACAAAATATTGGTTATAAGAATTCTGTTAGAAATATGTATTGTGATCTGTGAAAATAATATAAAAATAAAAAATACTCATCACACTAAAAGTAAACTGATCTAATAGTATATTATACTATTACCAAAGAAGACATCAAAAGGGAAAAAAGAATGAGACATGTCAAAATCCAGAAAATTAATAGAATAGAAAAAATCAACCACAAAATGAGTAAACCCAATGTTAAATTAAAGAAAATTAGATAAATATTTGAATAAAAAGTCATTTCTTATAAAAGCAAGCATTTGTTAATGTTAGTTTTAGAAGACATATCTTAAATATGGAGACAGAATATTTGGGGTTAACTTCCAAGAGATAGACTCTGCTGAAGCTTATCAGAAATACGCCAGGGCAACTTTACTAATATCAGACAACTCCAGGGCAGGATACAGGTAGAGATATATCATGGGCAAATTCATAGCTAGATATTTCATTTCAAAATGTACACACATCCAATAACACAACCACAAAAGTATACGGACTATAAACTACCAGAAAAATCCCTAATTACAATAGAGATGTTCCCTGAATTCTCAGTCAACAGCAAAAGCTGTGTATGGAACAAAAGAGATACACAGTCATTAAAAAAGCACATGTCGTCTTGAGAATTCTCTGTTCAGTTCCGTGCCCTATTTTTTAATTGGGTTAATTAGCATTTTAAAGTCTAGTATCTTGAGTTCTTTATATATTTTGGAGATCAGACCTTAGTCTGTTGCAGGGTTGGTGACGATCTTCTCCCAGTCAGTAGGTTGCCTTTTTGTCTTAGTGACAGTGTCCTTTGCTTTACAGAAGCTTCTTAGTTTCAGGAGGTCCCATTTATTCAATGTTTCCTTTAATGTCTGTGCTGCTGGGGTTCTCAACAGAAGAAGTTCAAATGGCCAAAAGACACTTAAGATCATGCTCTACCTCCTTAGCAATCAGGGAAATGCAAATCAAAACCACTTTGAGATATCATCTTACACCTATCAGAATGGCTAAAATCAAAAACATCAATGATAGCCTTTGCTGGAGAGGTTGTGGAGGAAGGGGCACCCTCATCTATTGCTGGTGGGAAAGCAAACTTGTGCAACCACTTCAGAAATCAGTGTGGTGGTTTTTTAGGAAATTCGGGATCAACCTACTCCTGGACCCAGCAATACCACTCTTGGGAATATACCCAAGAGATACCCTACCATGTGACAAAAGCATTTGTTCAACTATATTCATAGCAGCATTATTTGTTATAGCCAGAACCTGGAAACAACCTAGATGTCCTTCAATAGAAGAATGGATGAAGAAAGTGTGGAATATATACACATTAGAGTACTACTCGGCAGTAAAAAACAATGACTTCTCGAATTTTGCATGCAAATGAATGGAAATAGAAAACACTATCCTGAGTGAGGTATCCCAGACCCAAAAAGATGAACATGGGATGTACTCACTCATAATTGGTTTCTAGCCACAAATAATGGTCATTGAGTCTATAATCTGGGATCCTAAAGAAGCTAAATAAGAAGGTGAACCCAAAGAAAAACATATAGTTGTTATCCTGGGTATGGGAAGTAGACAAGATTGCCGGGCAAAAAATTGGGAACTTGGTGGTGGGGTGGGACAGGGGTAAGGGGAGATGGGGAGAGAAAAGTAAAAAGGGAAAATGGGGGGAACTTGGAGAAACGGGATGATTGGGAGAAAGGAAGGTTGGATAGAGGAGCAGGGAAGCACATAACTTAATTAAGGGAGCCATCTTAGGGTTGGCAAGAGACTTGAACCTAGAGGGGCTCCCAGGTGCCCAGGGCGATGTCCCCAGTTAGTGCCTTGGGCAGCTGAGGATAGGGAACCTGAAATGACCCTTTCCTATAGCCATACTGATGAATATCTTGCATATCTCCATAGAACCTTCATCTGGCGATGGATGGAGATTGAGACAGAGACCCACACTGGAGCATCGGACTGAGCTTCCAAGGTCCCAATGAAGAGCAGAAGGAGGGAGAACATGAGCAAGGAAGTCAGGACCACGAGGGGTGCACCCACCCACTGAGACAGTGGGGCTGATCTATTGGGAGCTCACCAAGGCCAGCTGGACTGTGACTGAAAAAGCATGGGATAAAACCTGACTCTTTGAACATGGTGGACAATGAGGGCTGATGAGAAGCCAAAGACAATGGCACTGGGTTTTGATCCTACTTCATGTTCTGGCTTTGTGGGAGCCTAGCCAGTTTGGATGTTCACCTTCCTAGACCTGGATGGAGGGGGGAGGACCTTGGAATTTCCACAGGGCAGGGAACCCTGACTGCTCTTTGGACTGGAGAGGGAGGGGGAGAGGAGTGGGGGGAGGAGGAGAAGAGTGGGAGGAGGGGGAGGGAAATGGGAGGCTGGGAAGAGGCAGGAATTTCTTTTTTTATTCTTTCAATAAAAAAAAAAGTAGCTGCCAAAAAAAAAAAAAAAAACACATGTCCTAAGTGACTTCTACAATTACACAGTACACATGATTCTTCAAGTGTTCAGGAAAATTTACCAAAACAAATCCATATGTTATGCTGGAAAACAATCCTCAACAAATTCCAAAATCTTGGAATCATGTCAAGTCCACTCCCGATGATGGCAAGGTTAAGTTAGAAACTAATAGTAAGAAAAACTAAAGCCCAGCAAATCCACTAAACGTTTAGGTACTTTGCTAGTTACATTTGAAAGCTGGATAAGTTGAAGAAGTCGCAGTCAAAACTCGAAAATTTTAAGAGACTGTTAATAAAAGCGTCCATTGGACCTTGCCGAATGTAGGCTGCATTTTATGTAGAGGGAAATACAGGCCCTTGGTGTCTGTGGCAAAGAAAAACAGACTGAGTCCAGTGGCTGTGCAACCCTTTCAAGAAGACTTAAAAATAATAAGATTACAAGTCTCAGAAAAACAGAGGGGACTATTAATAGTGGCAATAAAACTCAACACCTGAGATGCAGCTATAATACAAGGATTGAACAAGTCAAAACATATTTATTTGATAAAAGCTAATTAAGTGGATAGCCTTTAAACAACAAAGTGATCATAGAAAAGATAAAATAAAAGTATACATTATCAACAGCTGTGAAAAAAAGAAACATTTATCCCACATAAATCCAGTAATCACAAATAGATAGCATAAACAACTTGACTTAAAAAAAATATAAAATTTAAATAAAATGGATGCAAAGTTTCCCTCCTGGCAGGGTTCAGAGGCAAGGCAATGCCTTCCTCTTCGGATTGACCAGTGTATGTAAACACTAGCAGATTCAGCTTTATCCTCCCAGATGACTGCAACTTGAGATTGCTCTCCTACAGAGACCTCCTACAGACTTGCGCTAAGCCCTTCTTCTGGGCTGTACATAATAAACATGAGGTTCCAGGTTGTTGCTGAATATTCCACTAGAGCAAGCTTGGCCCGCCGGAGCTCAGTGTTTCTGTATTTGTGTCCATGTATCGGTCCTTTGTTTATTCCTTTGCTACCCCTGTCAAGTTTCCAAGACTGGGCCTTGTTGGACACAGTTGATTCATTCAGTATATATCCTGGGTTATACACAAAGGCAGTATGCTTATTTGAAGCCGAATAGTTCACGTCTTCTCCTTTCATAAATATGGAGGCCAACAGGTGGAAAGGGGGATATATTTAGCTCACTGTGGTTACAAACCTCTTTTGGATCCCAGGGTAGAGGGTGGAGAGATCAAACAGGAGAGCAACAAAGAGGCTGCCTCTGTAACCAAATGAGGTGGTAGTTTGCCAGATAACAGCAGAAATTCCTAAGGGCTTGAGAATGTCCCGCACCGTAATAGCCTTCTTGCTTCATACTCCGAATTTGTGCACTCTAACAATGTGGCCTAATTAGGTCACTTCCCCAATGACTCCAGCGAGGAGGCCTTTACGACAATAGGGTAACTAATGTTGACCGGAGAAATATTTTTAACAGTTCCATGTTTCCTAGCGAGTGAGTGACCGGTTGTGTTACTCTGCTGTGTTCCACACCAAACTTAGAGTCCCAGAAACCTTTTAAGAGTTTGAGGATGAAAGCAAACAAGCTCCATGAAATCACATGATAGTTAATTACGTTTATCACAAAATGTCACAGCTTAGTTGGGGCAGAAGTTTGACATAACCATTCAGAGAGCATGGGCTTGGCGGCGGGGCATACTTATTTTACCATTGGTACCACCTCAGCCTGTCTACACTCCTGAGTTACTGCTTCAGATTCTGAAAACTGTTTCTTCCTTGTGAAATATCAATCACAACTGGAGTGAGGGTTACCTGCATAAAGGCAGGATGATCTTGATGGGCTAAGAGATATGCCCCAGGACATGTCAGACCAGCTGGGTAGAGAGACATGGTTAGTATGATGTTCCTGCCAATCTCAGCGACCGGTACTTTGCCAGCAGAGAATGGTCAGTCCCACTCAGTTCCTTTCAGATGCAGCTAAAGTAGCTTTCAAAAGTTTCCAGAACATATTAAAAGTAGAGAGAACAACAACAAAAATTGTTCAGTTACTGCAGTGCTCATTAAAGATTTATTCTCCAGAGGTCAATTGGTACAGAATTTGATGAGATATGTGAGCTACATCTGGTCTATCTGGGGAGCAATGTCCATTAACATCCAGCTGTGTCTTGTACCTCAGTACCTTTGCATGTACCATCTGAAGATAATGTCTTTTCTGCCCAATTCCGTCAACTCAGCTTGTTACATAGCTGGGCCTGAAGCTACCAGATGGTGTTCTGTAAAGTGTCGGGGCTCATGCAGGGGATGGAACCCCAACTACACTGTTTTAAATAAAGACAGATCTTAGTGACTTGTGGGTAGAAATGGTTCTGGTCAGGAATCTTCCTGTTATGGAATATTATTTTGACTATGTAAAGATGGTCACATTTGCTTATGCTGCAGAGTATCACTTTAACCCTGTAAAGGTGTGGTAGGTGCTTAAGCTGCATTGGTTTAACAATTTAAGAATGTGTGCTTAAATATATAAAGATGTGTTTTACATTTGTTTCACCTTTAGGCAGCTGGTTGGTCTAATAAAAAGCTGAAAAGCCAATAGTTAGGCAGAGAAAGGATAGGCAGGGTTGGTGGGCAGAGAGAGTAAATAGGAGGTGAAATCAAGGCTTGGGAGAGGAATGGGAGAAAGAGAAGAAAAGGAGGAAAAAGAGGAGGATGCCCCAGCAATAAGCCAGGCAGCTGCCTGTCAGACATGCGAAGAAGGTAAACTAAGATATACATAAGGAAAGAAAAGTAAAAAGCCCTGAGGCAAAAGTCAGATATCGAGAAACAGGTTAATTTAAATTAAAGAGATAGCCAGAAAAGAGCTCAGCTAAAGCTGAGCATTCAAAACTAATAAGAAGTCTCTGTATAATGATTTGGGAGTGGATTGGTGGCCCCAAAGAAAAGCGTGGCACATCTCTCCTTCACTGTCTCCTGGTTCTGTCTCCTTCTCAGACCTCTGTTCCAGGATGCTTTATATCCAGCAGCAAGACTCTCCACTAGTATCACAGAAGCCGTTTGAAGACTTGATCTTTGTCATTCACTCCAAGAAATGACAGTGTCAATTTACAGTAAGTGCAATCACTCAGACAGTCTTTGTAGGGTGACAGGATGCATATTATTGTATATTATTTTCTATCATGTCATATAACATACAAACATTTTATAAATTATTTAATTGCATAAAAATCTAAACATATAGATAGATAAAATATAGATGTATTTGTATTATATATAAATTGTCATAATTTATTTATACAAATTATAATTGCAAAGCTTTTTGCTTAACATATTTTTAGACTCTAGGCCAGATCTTGGCATATGGCAAGCATTTTATGTTTTTAGTGAATATAAATCTTTCACTTTTCATAACAATCTTATTAGCTAGTTTTTGTGAATCTTACTTTACAGATGAGAAGAGGTGATGGAAAGGTTACTTAATTTATTCAAAGTTATGATACTAGAACTAGAGATCATTTAAATGAGTCAGCATTAATCTTCCATGTCCAAATCATCTGAGTTCTTTGATACCTCGGTAATCAGCTTCTGAGACTTAGTTTCATTATGGAAAAATCTGGACACGTTTGCATGACAGTAGCAATTGCCCTAGAGAGGGGGGCTCTTTCTTAGTGCTCCCTGTATTCAATTGTCTATCTGATGCTAAGGTCTGTTCTTTGCACAATTTGAATCTCTGGCTTCTCTCCTAGCTTGACTTGTTAGGTCTGTATTTGTTGGTTCAATATATGAATGCTGACTGTGAATTCCTCTTCTTCCCTCTTACACTCAGCAGTTCTTCCTTTGGGAACAGAATTGTGACAGCCATGACATGGTTGAAAGCTGGGCTGTGACCAGGGTATGAGGGTTTGGTTCTGGTTCTGAAAGTGGTTCATAGATTTTATCTTGGTTGATCACTTGGCCTCCCTAACTTCATTGTCCCCATTGCCGAAGTGAGATCACTGGAAGCTAATTTATAGAGATTTTAGAGCAAATGCCTGAATGTGTTATGTATATACACTGAACCATGAATGCTCAACCCCGCACTCGGAGTAATACAACAGTTCTCCTGGTGTGGTTGGGATGACTTAATGAAAGAGAAAGACTGAACTCTGTTCTCTAAGTCAAATGACCTACCATGTACCAGAAAAGGGCATTTGGAAATGTAAGCAGATAAGGGGAAATATAGTCTCTTACCTTAAAGAACTTTTAGTGTAGACTGAATTCACACCCCTTCCCACCCCTCAGGAGAGTAAGGAAGAGAATGAAGACAAAATAAACATAAAAAGAAATCCGATGCCAGAAGGAAAGATTTCTAATTATAAAAGCATACAATGTGGGCATTTTTTCCTAACCTTTCTCCCAGCTCTGGCCTTCTTCCTCTCTTGAAGTGCACGTTTTCTTGATGGAAATGCCTGTTATGATATTTTCCATATGTCCCTGTCCCTGGACAAGAACTTGGAAAATGCTGGTGAGCTCCCATTAGAATCTGTTACCTGCTCATAATACTCCAACACACCCATTCATAGGCTTAAAAGTCATCGGCAATGTGACAGGGAGAGCTGGGTCTTTAAAGGACAAATTAGTGCTAAATGAGGTCACATGGTTGGGTTCCTCATCTGGTAGACCTTGTGTCCTTTGCAATAAGAAGGACTATCAAGAGCTCATTCTCCTCATGCGCTCATAGAGGAAAGAGCATGTCCAGTAAGCACAGAGACATTGGCCATCTGTAAACCGGAAAGAGAGGGCTCACCAGGCCCCAGCCCCTTGACCCTTTCTTTCATTTTGCACTTAGAGTAACAGAACTGAGATGTTCCTGTTGTGTAAGCTCTTTCGTGTCCTTTTGTTAAGGCAGACAGGTAATAAAACACGGGGAAAGAGGGACTCGTACAGCTAATGCGGCCTTGTCACTTTTCCCCGTTATTAACAGTAGCAGCAAACTCTGGGTGGAAAGGGTGCTTTCGTGGTGCACGTTCTCTGTTTTACACTCTAACTCGAAGAAGTTTGTTTAAACACACAGTGGGATTCGGGAAATTCAGCAGCTTTAAATGAAATGTTCCCTAGAGGGAGACAAGCAGGAAAGAGATTAGGGTAAAAAAAAATAATCTTTCTATTCAAGGAGATACTTTGTTTTTTGAAAAAATGTGTTGGCTCCAGGGACTCCTCTTGCTTTTTAACCTTCATTTTGGAAGGCCTATTAGAAAAATAAAATAAAAGTTATTTGGCTTCTTTTTTTCTCCACTATGGATGAAGTTGACCCTGAGGTAAAATGCGTTTCTTTCGCTGCAGGAGGAAATCAGGCAAATGATTCTCTTCACAGGTGTGTCAGTCAAATTCCAAGGGCACACTTGAACTCTGTGCACTGTGGAGCTACACCTCCTCTCAAAGTACCCCTAATCTGTCCAGTAGCGTTCATAGTCTAGTCTGCAGTGGACACATCACGTTAGGCTCTGAGAGCTCCAGAATCAGGCACAGTCTCTAAAGTCCTGGAAATAGCTCCTCTCACCCCTCACCCAACCCTTCCCAACACACACACGTGTGTGTGTGTGGGGGGGGTGCGTGTGCACACACGTGCGCACGTAGTTTTGTAATATTCTATTTAGTATGGTACATCTTCACCACCCCCAGACTTGCAGAAGTAGCCTCGACTTGAAATGTCCTAAATACACATTGCACAGTCTGGTCCAAGCTGTAGCAACTGTCTGTGTTCAGGCACAGCGGGGATGGTATCAGGTGTGACGCCCAAATGAGCCTTACCAAACAGAAATCTGAGAACCACCACTACAGGAAGTTCACCTGATTTCTCCACGCCCTCAACTTTTGACTACATCCAAGCATACGGTTTCCAGCTTGCAAGTCGCTTTGGAGGTTTATGACGTGCCTTAGCTCTTCGTCTTCCCACGTAGGTAAGGCGCTAAATAAACAGAGTCAGCCTGAGTCTTGGTCCTGCGTTAGAGCCTCGGAGCTGAGTGCCCACACTTCTGCAGGGCTTTTGGCTCCCATGGGCCTCCTGCACCTGTTTCCTCCGGCTCTGTAGCAAGCTCCCCCTCACCTGGCACATACGCCACACGGAGTCTCATCACACCTTGGTGAAAGGCCCATATGTCAGCCAATGTGTTTATGTCTCTTTCTACAGAAAGGGGAAATGTGTTTCATAATAAATATTTGCATACTTTGGAGCAGATTTATAGACTTTTTTTTAGAGGAAAGAATGGAAAAATGAAAGAGGTAGGAATTTTCAGTGAAGTACTTGAGATTTTGCTACTTCGAAATATTTTTGTTCCCTTCCTCTTCTTTGAAAATGGTCTTAGTATTAGTTGGGATGATTTGTGCTGAGGTTTGGGCCCCTGGGGGTATAACAAGAGTAAAATGTGCTGGATGAAATAGGCAGAAGGGGGAAGAGTCCATGGTCAGAGGTAAGTACCTTTGGGACCCAGGCAGGCAAAACTAAATTTAAAAACTACCAAAGCCTACAGGGCTAAGCAGTAGGGGAAGTGCAAAGGATCCAATAAGTGTGCATAAATGATTTAGGAGACTTCTAAGGGATTACCACAGCTTCCACAGAAAACTTAAGTGGCTTTTATGTATACGATACAGAAGGTAGCTTTTAGCAACAGTTTAAAAACCTATTCATCAAATTAATTATAATTGGATAATACCAGTAATGGGGTATCCTGAGGGTTTGTTCTCCCATTTGGTATTGGTGGGAAATGGTGAAACTTCTGGTAAGTGGGGACCAAAAGGAAGTTCTTTGCATCTGCCCTCAGCATGGAGTATGGGGTGCCAAGCTCTTCCTTGCCCCATCACTTCCTGGTGTCCTGCTTAGCAAGGCAGGCTCTGTCATACATAGTCCCCTGCTGGGAAGTTAATAGCTGAGAGTCCCAGCCTCCCTCCATAGATCACAGTGGGTCCCTGTGTCCTGCTCAGGTTTGTTGTATGCAGCAGGAGAGCCTTTGTCTTGGGATGTGCTCTAAGATGAAAACTCTCAGTCTTGGTCTGTAGAGACTGCTGCTTCACTTCTTCATGATGCAGGTGTCCTTTCTTACCTGTGAATCTCTATAACCTTGAGCAACCATGATGCTTCTGCAGACCCTACGGTGGTATGTTCCTAGTGGGCAAGATGGAATGTAGAGCTCATGGTGGGCCCTGTGTGGAGCCAAACACAGGATGCTGAAAACCAAAGCCATACCATGAGCAAAGAAATATTGGCCATTTGGGAAATGGCTCCTTTAATGTTAGAGAGGCCTACTAGAAACAGAAAACTTCAATAAGAAACATCCATACAACCTGTGTCCTGAACTGCCCTTTGTGAGGTGGATTATATCAGAACCACCCATTTTTAAAGTTAGCTTTGACCAGAAATGACCCTGTAGTAAAATGGCAAATGCACATTTAGGATTGACTAAAAGTGTATGTTTAGCAGAGGAAGGGTACTATAATAGAAAGGAAGAAGTCAAGCCGGAAGATCCATGCAGTGTACCGTGACTATAAGGGAGCAGCTGTTGGAAGAATGTCCTGACAATGCCAGTGGCCCGGCTCTAGTATGCTGCCGTGTTCCTTCTGAAGCTAGGCAGTGCTTGGCAAACTTGGCCTCATGTGAATACTTTGCCAGATCCAAAAACTGGCTTGAGACATTTCAGTCAACTATGCCTCTCAGAGAAAAAATAAATATCTCATATACTGTATCCTCTTCACAGCTCTCCTTTCCTCCCAGCCCCCTTCTTCAGTTCCCTCCCCGTGTTTCCCTTCAGAAAAGGGCAGACCTCCCAAGGATATCAACCAAACATGGCATATTATGTTACAATAAAACTAGACACATCCCTCATATTAAGGCTGTATGAGGCAACCCAGCAGGAGGAAAGGGGTACCAAGAGTAGGCAAAAGACTCAGAGATAGCTCCTTGCTCCCATTGTTAGGTGTCCCACAAGAACATTAAATTACACAATGGTAACATATATTCAGGTGACCTAGGTCAGATCCATAGAGGCTCCCTGGTTGTCTGGTCAGTCTCTGTGAGGTCTTATGAGCTCTGGTTAGTGGATTCTGTGGGTCATTTTCTTGTGGTATCCAAGACTCCCCCCGGCTCCTAAAATCCTGTCTCTACCTCTTCCATAGGATTCCCTGAGCTCTGCCTAGTGTTTGGCTATTGGCCTCTGCATTTGCTTTCATCTGCTGCTGGAGGAAGCCTCTCTGATGACAATTATGCAAGGCTCTGGTTTGCAAGTATAGCAAAGTACCATTAATCATTTCATTGACTTGTTTTTTGCCATTTGTGTCTGGTTCTATCCTAGGTCTCTGGGCTAACCACACCCTCGTTTCTGGTCTCCAGGCAGTAACAGTCATGGGCTCTCTAATCATGGCATAAGTCTCAAGTTGGATCAGTTATGGGCTGACCACAAGTTCTGTGCCACCTTTACCCCAGAACATCTTGCACTCAGGTCAAAGGTTTTATGGCTTGGTTAGTGTTTAATCCCTCACTGGAAACCTTGCCTGGTTACAGAAGATAACCAACAGGTTAAGGCTCTGCATCCCCCATTACTAGGAGTCTTCACTATGGTCACTCTCACAGATTTCAGGACGTTTCCATTGCACTAGGTTTCTGCCTCATCTCTAAATGTCTTCCAATACTAGCTGTCTCTCTCTGTCCTCTCTCCCGTAATCTCCCCCCATTCCCCCTTGTTCCCATCCCTACCCACCCCCAGTCTACCCTGATAATATTTTATATTTCCCCTTCCCAGAGAAATCTATAAATGTGCTTTTGAGCCTTCCCTGTTTCCTAGCCTCTCTGGGCCTGTGGATTGTAGCATGATTATCCTTTGCTTGTAGCTAATATCTACTTATAAGTGAGCACATACCATATTTGTCTTTCTGGGTCCTCACTCAGGATTATTTTTTCTAGTTCCATCCATTTGCTAGCAAATTTCCTGATGTCATTGTTTTTAACAGTTGAGTAATACTCCATTGTGTAAATGTACCACATTTTCCCCAGTCTTCATTTGAGGGGCGTCTAGGTTGTTTCTAGATTCTGGTTATTACGAATGAATAAGGTTGCTATGAACATAGTTAAGCAAGTGTCCCTGTGTTATGATTGAGCATCCTTTGGGTATATGCCCAAGAGTCTTACAGCTGAATCTTGAGGTAGATTGATTCCCAATTTTCTGGGAAACCACCGTATTGATTTCTAAAGTGGCGGTATAAATTTGAACTCCCACCAGCAATGGACGAGTGTTCTCCTTTCTCCACATCTTCACCAGCATGAGCTCTCATTTGTGTTAGTAATCTTAATCATCTGACAAGTGTAAGATAGAATCTCAGAGTTATTTTGGTTTGCATTTCCCTAAAGGCTGAGGTTGCTGAACATGTCTTTAAGTGTTTCTAGGTCATTTGAGATTCCCCTGTTGAGAATTTTGAGAATACTCTGATTAGATTTGTACTTCCTTTTCATAAAAACAAAAACAAAACAACAACAACAAAAAAACCAAGCTGCTGGGTGGTGGCAGAGGTAGGCAGATCTCCGTGAGTTTGAGACTAGCCTGGTCTACAAGAGGTAGTTCCAGGACAGAGAAACTCTGTTTCAAGAAAACCAAAGGAAAAACAAACAAACAAACAAACAAACAAACAAAAAACCCACAAAAAACCAGCTAACCAAACAATCAAAAAAAAAAAAACTTTTGCATGTAAACAGGAGGTAGATTTTCTGTTCTTTGTTTTTCCTGAGATGTTCTACATGGTCCCTCTGTGTTGTCTTAATGTAATCTGTTTCCCTGCCTGGAAAACCATTGTCCTCCTACTTTCCCCCAGTGTGAATATTGAGACTGCAGTACAGGGAACATTTCTTTGAACTGTGGGAGATGTCAGGGTTGCTTGCCGGTTTCAAACTGTTAATGTCTTTATTCAGGAAGGAACTTATCCAAGGTCTGTCATTACAGATCAGTTGAGTGGCTTTCTCTGAATCTTCATGAAGCTGTAAGCTTTATGTGAATAGAGTCTACTCTGTATGGAAGCCTCATCTCCTCTCATTGTCCCAGCACACAGAATAGATTCATTGTATGCGTTTAAAATGAATAAAAAATGACTAACTTGTCTGTATTAGTTTTAGTCTTTTTTGTAAGTATTCAAGAAACTCTTACAGTCTTTGACTCATAATTTGGATGTGAATTACCATAATCCCATGGATAGACGAAAGTGTGGAATGTTCTAGGGATTGATGCCAGGAAATTATAGCTTATGAAATATAAATTTTCTTGGCTCCTTTTCCTGAATGTGGGCTTAGTAATAAGGAAATATTGGTCTTTAGGGCATTTAGTATATTTGGCATCATGATCTGTAAGATTTATGAATAACTATTTAATAAATATAATACCTTAGTAATAAAAATAGTAGTGGTATCAGCATAACATGGTTTCTCTCATGTGGTGTCAAGCCTGAGCATCATGTAGTGTCTCCATGATGTGCTGGGTACTCATGTGCTCATTTTGTGCATGAGGATTTTAGCATTTTATGAGATGACAAATTTGCTTAAGGTCTCAGATATACCATGTGATAGATATAGGTTTAGACTTATTAACTTTATCTGGCTCCAATGGCCATGACCTTCCAACAGTTTAATAACTAATGGTTTTAATTTTTATCCTAAAATTTAATTTTATATTTTTTCTGGGAGGTTCCCTGAAGCAATAGGAGCCTTTGCCTCTAAACTAAACTCTGATTCAAATTCCCTTTAGCAGTACACAATCTTCCTTATTAGCATTAGACAGCTCCTATTCTCTATTTCTAAACGAACAGTGGACTCTTCCATCTGGATATCTCACATACTCCTCAAATACAGTATGTCCAAGGGCAGGCTGATACTGTATTCCTGTTTCATTCCTTTTTCTTGAATCCTCTTACCAATAAATGACATCATTGCCTTAGTGGGCAATAAGACTCAAAATCTCAGAGCTACTCAGTCTTCCAAATGATACTCACCCTGCATTTCTGAAAACTATGGATCCTGATGCATCTTCTCTGTGTATCCTGTCTAGTATCTGCAAATAGTTGGAATATAGAAGAAGTAATTTAAAATACTCCCTTCTCTCTAGCCTTAGGTACGCGGTAGAGAGAAAACAGTGAGGACCTGCCGCCAGAATCTTCAGTGGGAACTGTTTTTTTTTTTGTTGTTGTTGTTTGTTTGTTTATATTTTTATTTAGTATCACACTTAGGTAGTGGGTTTCAGTGGGTGTGCCTTTAAAGATCCTATGAAGGCTTTTTTCTCCTTTTTAAAATTATTTCTTTTACTTTTTGAAATTATGAAATGATTACATTATTTCTCCTTTTCCTTTCTTCCCTCCAAATTCTCGCATATATCCTTCCTTGCTCTCTTTCAAAGGCACTGCCTTTTCCCCCCACTAATTGTTGTTATATATATGTATGTGTATGCATGTATTACTAAAGACAGTGTTTATGTAGGAAAAAGCACATTCTTCAGACTTGAGGAATCTCCTAGGATAAACGTTTGGAGTCTTACAGTATAGAGACCAGCAGAATGAATGGAAGCAGCTTCAGTCAGCGGTAACGATAGAACCCATTCTCAGCAGAGTGGATAGATGGAAAGGAAGGAGATGAGGCGATGCAGAAGTCATTCATGTAAAGATTTGAAAAGTGTGAGGGGGAAGCAACATAGAAGATGATATGGTTCTGGTACAAAGTATGACCTGAGAAGGGGATAGAAGAGCTACATTCATGGAATGTTCCTGTGCTCTGCAACAGTTTTGTCTCTGTGTGTTGTTGATGACTAAATAAATTGGATCTTGAGTGTCATAGAGTTGAGGGAGAGGAACTAGAAATCAAATGGCAAAGTGATCTTTAAATAGCACAAGAGGCAGGGTGTCCTCTAAGATGCTAAGGTAAATGGAGGCATATGGAGGCCACAGTTGGTTCCTCTTGATAGCTTCAATTTCCTTTGACAAATATAAGGTAATATCTTGTAACAAAGTTTAGAGGGATGCTGAATACAAGAATGGATGAAATTGGTGGAAATTTGGAAAATTAAAATTTGTTAAACATCTATTATGTAGGTGTTGAGGGTATAGGATCCTTGTTCCTAGGATCTGGCCACATTTAATAAGTTATAAGTTCCTCAAGGGTATGGACCATGCTATAACTATTCACATATTCCCCAATAGCATACAGTCTAGCACTATTTGTGCAGTAGGTAAACATTAAAGTTTTAGGTCAACTGAATTGAATCCACATGAACTATTTAGTTTAAGCGAAGCCTGGGGCTCCTTCATTCATGAATTATTTTGGTGGGAGTTCTGTACAGCCAACTCGCAGTCTGCCGTTGCTTGGGAATACATCTTGAAGGGTTTAGGAGCTACAAATGCATTTTAGAATAGTGATTCTGACTCTCAGCATTGTTGACATTGGACTGGGAAATTCTTTGGAGAACTAACGTCTTGGACATTTGGTGTTTAGAGCAGGATCCTCCAATCCTGCTGATTGTGCCTGTGTCACTCTCCCAGCCGTATCCAGTTGTGACAAAAATATCTCGAGATACTAACAAATGTCTTCTAAGGCACAGAGAGTCTCCAACCGTGGGAACCTCAATTCTATAAATTTTATGACTAACTCATGTGAAAATAGTTCTGAGTCATAACCATCCACAACTGGAAAATCTGAGTACTGATGGATGAGCTGAGTCTGCTGCTGCCGTGTGCAGTGATTGATGTCTGCACAGTTCTCTCTTCTCCAGCTGGAGCAGCGCATGACTTCCAAGTGATGGTCGGCCTCAGCTCTTTGCAGCTGTTGGCTTCTGCGGCCCAGATTCCTCTGACCCCTACCTTCTTTTTTCAGGGTTAGATAAAGGAGGCAGTTTGGTTATTGGTGCTGTCAGATGCCTGAACACAGCCTAATCCAGAAAGCCAACATGGAAAGCCGGTTTTACCACCAACCTTTGGGTAACTGATGTGAAAATTTTTTTTCTATCATTGTTGATGCGGCAAATGAGTGATAAAGCCTTAAGTACTGTAAAGCACTGCGGAAAAATAAATCAGCATTAACAGCTCTTGTTCTTGTGCTTATATTCAGGATGAAGTAGGGGATCAGAGAGAGAGAAACCCTGCAAAGATAACTATGTGTCTTACATTGTTTCTATGTGATGAGCATAGAAAGAATTAAAGGATTGCAAAAGGCAGGAAGATAGATCAATAGAAAAAGGCACTTGCTGCTAACAGGAAGACATGAGTTGGACCCCTGGGTCACAAAACACATGGTGGAAAGAGGGATCCCATTTACTTAGGTTTCCCCCTGGCCACATACATGCCTTGATATGTGCACAAATACAGACAAACACAAAATAAATGAATAAATGAATAAATGCTTGAAAGCACTGCTAAAATTTCAAATGTTAGTGGATGTAATAGTGATGGTCTAAAATACTGAGATGATAGGAAAATGAATTTAAATTCTTTGACGTATAATCCATATACCATAAAATCCCCCTTTTGAAACTATTCAATTTCGTGCTTTTAGTATATTAATGAAAATGTGGAACTTTCTGGGATATAAGGTGATGTCTCCTTTGGGAAGTGTTTAATTCAGTGGCGTTGTGTTAGTATGTTACTTATTTCAGAAACGTGCAAAGACATGTGTGGGCTGCCCACAGTAAACCTGCAAACAGCGGCAGTCAGGCTTTGTGATGAAACTCATATGTTTGAGAAAGAAACTTAGAGAGCATGCATCCCTCTTTCTCTAACATGCAAATAAGAGCCACATGTGGTCTGAGGCCACATTAGTCGAAGGATCACTGACCTTCCTTGTAGAGGAAAATAGACCCCAACAGTTGGAGCTACAAGCCATCTGTCTTTGGCTATTTTACACTTGGTCAAAATTCATCAGTATCGCTGGAAAATAGATGGGACCAACTAAGATACTAAAACGTGAAGTGTGATAAAATGGCACACTCAAACTGTTTATTGAAAGATAAAATATTATATGCCCTTTGAAATTTGGAATAATAATAAGAGTTATTGGAGTTATTCATGTTGTAAAGATAATGCAGAATACCGGACAGGTTGTTGGAAGAAAGTGGATTTGTGCTAATTTTTATAGGTATAGAATCCTAATTTCTTACATTAAATCTATAATTGAATTTAGAGACCATGAACTCAACTCTGCTGTTTTATTAGTAAGGAAAATGATGCCAGAGAGTGTAAAAGGGTTGTCCAATATATAATGTACCAGAAGAAAAGAGCCCTAGCTCTTCCACTGTATTAAAAGAATCAAATGTTTGTACTACTATTAATACTGCTGCCAACTGAAACAGCCCAGATTTCGAGAGCTTCACCTTTGCTAACTTACTTAATCCCCACCCAATTCTACATTCTGTTATCACCTTTTTGAACAAACGAGACTCATGATGGTAAAGAATCTTGTAGTACAAAAACTTTCATTTTGATTAATTAAAAATATGGATTTGTGAATTGCTGTGTAGAGGATTCTTAATTTCATGAGGCCCCATTTATTAATTGCTGATCTTAATATTTCCACTCTCAAAGTTCTCCAAAGGCCACCGTCATTTGAATAAAGCCGTAGCCTAAAGAATGGGAAACTTTATCAATTATATATTTGACATAGGTTAGTGTCTATAACACACAGAAAATTAAAGCAACTAAATATATATTCTTTAAAAATACCCTAATTAAAAATGGGTCATGGACCTAAACAGAGAGTTCTCAAAATACAAATAGCTGAGAACCATTAAAGATCCAGAGCTCCTGATTGACAAACAAGAGAGAACACGGAAGAGCAGTTCTCTGGGTCTAGGCTACCATACTTGGTATGCTATTTTGTAGTTTCATCCATTTATCTGAAAATGGGCTCAACAAGCTGTATTTATAAACACACAGGCATGTGCATTAATAGAGAGGCTCTAATAGTGAAAAGCTATCAAGTCTCCCCAAATTTAGTGGTTCTTAAGCCTTCACTACAGCTTTTTTAAAACTTGATAAATTGATTCTACACTTCTGAATTGATTCAATTTGAAATAGTAACTAAAATTCTAATTTATTCTATTTAAAACAGTAATTCATTTCTTGGTATCATATAAGTACAGACATTCTGGTCACTGTCCTATTCCTTGAAATTCATTCTCCTATTATGGGGTCTTTTGTTTTCATTTTGTGACCAGAGAATCTAACCAGGGTCACTGTCAGGAAAGATGGTGCACACAGGAAAGCATGGGGAACTCATCATTGGTTACCTCACTGAACACAAAGACTCCTCTCCTATAGCAACTGTCAACTGTTACTAAATATCCCTCACATACAACCTTCCAGAAGGCCAGGCCCCAAAGGACCATCCCCAATGTCCCAATGCATAGCTGAGTGTTGATGCCCAGTTTTCCGCAGGCTGTGTATGGGCAATGATAGCTGCTGTGGACCTTCCATAATTTCCTGCCTTTCCTTCTCCAGTTCTCTCTGTGCCCTACATTGATGCCTTGCTGAAGGCTAAGAATTCACTTATGCTGGTCACTTTGACCAGGCAGGAATCTTTGAATTAACTGCCATCTGCTGCAAAAGGGTAAATAAATAAGAAATACATTAATTTGAGAAAAAGATATTTTGGGTTCTGGGAAAGTTGTAGATGTATTGCGTACATGTATAAAATTTCTGGAAATTTAAAATAATAAATAAATACATTAGACTCTGTTTATCTTGAAAATTTTGTAAAGGAAAATCAATGAGGAGCCAAAAAGTTTCCAGAAAGCAAATAAGCAGAAAGTGAGAACATGATCCAACCTATTGAACATCAAGATTCATCTGTAAAACACAGAATGTATAAATATAGCACGGGCTTGAAGTTGGACAGGATAGCTCACTTAGAAAAGAAATACAGAAAAACCGATGGCCCTGATATACAGCATAAATTTCCCTGATGCCAAGGGGAAAAAGTTAAACCGAGTCCCTTTCTATCTAAAAACTGATCTCAATTAGAATAAAACCTCAAATTTAGAAGAAACCATCAAAGTTTATAAGACTACTATAGCAAATGTATGGCTATAAGGAGGTGGGAATGATTGTGCAAGCAGTGCATATATATGTATAAATATATATATATATATTTTTCTTTTTTTTTAATTTTTTTTTAATTTATTTTTTTATTAAAGATTTCTGTCTCTTCCCCGCCATCGCCTCCCATTTCCCTCCCCCTCCCCCAATTAAGTCTCCCCCCAGCCCGAAAAGCAATCAGGGTTCCCTGTCCTGTGGGAAGTCCAAGGAACCCCCACCTCCATCCAGGTCTAGTAAGTTGAGCATCCAACCTGCCTAGGCTCCCTACTGGTATAAATTTGTGCACACTCAGAAAACATTATTTTATACTTGTTAGAATGCCCAAATTGAACTCTATCAATATCAAATTTTGCTTACAAAGCAGACATCTTTGCTTTTCTATTGTGATAAACACCATCACTACAAGCAACTTGGGAAGGAAGGGCTTATTTTAGCTTATACCTGTTAGGTCACACTCCATCACTGAGGAAGCTCGGGGCTGAAACTCAAAAAAGGATCCTGGAGGCAGGAAGTGTGGCAGAGGCCATGGAGAAATACTGCTTACTGGCTTGATCTACAGGCTTTAATTTCTTTTGCAACTCCATCACCATCTGCTCAGGGATGGCACCTCCCACAACAGGCCGAATCTTTTAAGATCAGTCACTTACTAAGAAAATGTCCTACAGACAGGCCCACAGGCCAACCTAGTGCAGTCAGTTCCTCAGGTGATATTCTCTCTTCCCCCCCAAAATTTATCTGTGTCAAGTTGATAAAAAACTAACCAGCACAGCAGACTAAGATATCTTGCATGACTGTTGGTGACTTACTGTTTTTCAATCAACTGGAAAAATGATTTAAAAATTTCTCTTATCTTGAAGATATAAATAAAATAAAATCATATACATTATAGCATAAAGACCTGTTATAGTTACCTTATTTTGTAAAATTAAAAATTAGAAACAAATCTTCTATACCTTACAAATAAACATAGCTTTGTACTTTAAACTCTTACATGTGTTCATGACAAGCCAAGAGCCTATAAGTTTACAATTTTTAGCAGCCAAGAAAAAAAAAATCTCCATGTTTGTGATTGTGTTGTGCAGGCTTTATTCCCAACACATATGAGTGGAAGTAGAAGGATCATGAGCTGCAAATCATCCCAGGTCACATGGTGACCCTGTCTCAAAACTCACAAAAGTAAAAACAAAAAGAAAACCAAACAAATCAATAAGCGAACAAAAAAATCAAAGAAATCAGGAAATAGTCTAAATATCTACATTGGTAAGAGAAGAGAATAGGTAAATAGGACTAGGGAGATAGCTTAGCGGCTAACTTTTATGATTTGTAGCCAAAACCATGATTCTCTACCTCAGTGAAGAGATTCTCTCATAAAACACAGGGTGAAGAATGACAGAGGAAGAAACCCAGATGCCAATTTCTGACACATCCTGTTGTCTGTTTTTCTTCCTGTGTAGACAGAACAATTGTGTACTCACTCCAGATAGAGAATGAATGACAGACCAAATTAAGGATACCACCACAGTTCAATTTTATGAGACAGTAAGTTCATGGATCTACTAACAGAAACACGAGTGAGGTTTAGTTATTATTGAAATAGGAACTCAAAGGTAGCTGCATTAGGAAAATTCTAAGTCAGATGGATGACAGCTAATAAAGATTGGAACTTGAAAGCTTAGAGCAAGACTTAGAAGCAGCTGAAAAGGTCATAGAGTACTTGCAGGCAATTCAACTGATCTCTCTGCCTCTTCCAGGAAGCTCCAAGGATCACATCTCCCCAGTAGTCCTTACTACTTGCATGAACTTGGGAAAGGTGTGTTTTGGGGCTGTTAGTCAGTTTCAGAAACTTCCTAAGGCTTCTGAGTTATTTTTCGGTTTGAAGAAGGCTCCCTTTAGAACATTCAGCGTCTTGGGCCTGGAGAGATGACTTAGTGGTTAGGAACACTTGTTTTTAAATACCTGGATTTAATTTCTAGCACCCACATAGTGGCTTATAACCATTCCAGTTCCAGGAGACTACTCAATGCCCTCTTCTTACCTCTGTTGGTATCAGGTACAAATGTGGTGCATAAGCATATGCACAGTCAATAGACTCATATGCATACAAGTAAAATATGTATCTAAAAACGAATAACTTCTTAAGTCTTAAGGAGCTATTGTGCAGGACAGAATGGATCACTTCCTTTTAGAACATCCTGAATCTTAATAAGTTTCTCTCTGGGATAAAATGCTTTATCTTGGAGGAAATTGCTATGCAACACATCCTGGTACAAGTTCACATAGACACATACCAAACACAGACAGACAGACACACCAATAACAATAATAGTAACAAAGAAGTCAAAGAAGAGGAGGTCATAAATTTGAGAGAAGGTAGGGGTCCATAAGAGGAGTTGGAGAGGAGAGAGGAAAAGGTATAAATGATGTAAATATAGTTTATATGTATACAATTGTTTAAAAAATAGATGAAAACCATGGTATTCTTTAGAAATAGTAACTTTAAAAAACAATTGCAAAAATAATGGCCATAAAATTCAGGTTAGAATCAATTGTTGGGAGTAATAGTAGTAATGAGATCAGGAAAGTACAGATATTCTCAAAGAACTCGTAATGAAATTTTCATCAGCCAGTTAGTAGTCATGAAAATGCTTATCTTAGTTAATTTTCTAACTCATATATTTGCAATTAATATTCAGATCGAATTAACTGGATTATAATTTATTTCCTTAAAAAGTTATATGAAAAACACATTTACTTTTCTTTCTTTCTTTTTTTGCTTCAACTGACTTAAAATTAGTTACGATGAACTAAGGAGTATATTTTTGAAGTTAAATTATTATATTATTTTCCCTTCTCTTTCTTCCTAACCCCTCATATGCACTCTGTCTCTACTTTTACCTCAAATTCATAACTTCTTTTCTTCCATTGCTTATATGTAAACATATATACTTTTATGTATATATGTGAACAAATATATTAATAAATAAATACAGCCTACTTAATCTATAGACTGTTACTTTTTGTACACAGCTTCAGGGATTACAGCTTGGTACTGGATAACAAACTGAGGAATCTTCCCAAGGAAAGACCCTTTTTCATGATATCAGCATTCCTTAGTTGCTTATAGTTCTTTTTCTAGAGTTGGAGCTTCATTAAATTTTCCACTTCCTTGTTAGCATGTCTTTGTTCAGGTCTTATTTAGGCATTCATATTATTGAAATGTTATGGGTTTAGTTTTCTTGACATTCCTACAAGACACAATATTACAGCTGACTTCCTATGCCTTAGGTATAGGAGTAATGTTGGTGTATCATCTGGGGTTGGGCACCACATAATCACTGGTTTTCTCCATTGTGATGAGTTATGGTTTTTCTGGAATGATCTGTTTCTGAAGATTTGGATTTAGATACCACAGATGAGAAAGAACATGTGATATTTGGCTTTCTGTATCTGGGTTGCCTCACTCAATGTGATCTTTTCTAGTTCCATTAATTTACCTATTACATCCTGGTGCAAGATATCAAAATAACACTTTCACTTAGTGCTTATTCATGATTTTAGATTCAGTGATTTTTATCATTTTATCAAAGTTATCTGTCATCGGCAACTCAAAACTGGTACGTTTCTATTTTTAAAGATCAAAAGAAATTTAATATAATAATATTGCAAATGAAATCTGACATTGTAGGTGCTTCAAGGTATATCTGTGTCGCTCTAGTCCTTTGTGAGCAACAATACTAGTGACACTGCCTTTCTCTCTTACCAATGAGCCATTAATGGCTAAAATTCACTTCCCTATTAGGGGAACTACAGTCATGTCTTATCACACCATAAGTGGGTGTGATATGTGACTTGATCAAAAGCTGTGTCAAATGATTTTATGTTTCAATTTGACTAGGTCACAAGATATCCAATAGCTGGTTGAATATTGATCTGGGAAATATTTGTGGTAGTATATTATGAAAAGACAAGAATTTGAGTTGGTATACCTAGTAGAGTGGCTGTCCTGCCACACTGTGGGTATCATCATTTAACCCAGTGAGTCTTGTGTAGAATGAAATGCTGGAGAGCGGGGTTTGCTAGCACTGACTGCTTGCTCTAAGACATTGACTTTCTCTTGTTTTTAATGTTTTTGTTTCTTAGCTCTTGAGACTCAAAACTGGAATCAATATCCTTGGTTCTATGGCTCTTAAGTTCTCAAATATTTTAGATTACACAGCTTTCCTAATCTTCAGCTTGCATGTTACAGATTGCACGATTTATCATTCATGAGACAATTGTGTGTGATTTCATAAATCAATTAATCTATCTATCTATCTATCTATCTATCTATCTATCTATCTATCTATCTATCTATCCATCTATAATCTATCTACTGTCTATCAATTACTATCTACCTACTAACTACCTGTCTTTTTCTAGAGAACTCTGACTTATATATGTGGATAGAAAAAGGATTGAAAACTCAGAACACAGTAAGAGAAAGAAAGAAATTGTCTTAGATATTTACCAAAAGCCCTTACTGCACACTGTGGTAGGCAGAACAATGATTCCCTAAAAATGTCTATGTTCTACTCCAAGAAACCTATGGATATGTTACCCTAAGCAACAAAGGGGTCTTTATAAATATAAAGGCTCTTAATATGGGAAGATTATAATAAACTATGAGGGAAGCCCAAATTATCACAATGTGTCTCATAAATGAGATGTAGGTATGTCAAGATTAAGAAGTAAGTGTTTTTGGAGATCAGACCTTTGTCTGTTGAGAGGTTGGTGAAGATCTTCTCCCAGTCAGTAGGTTGCCTTTTTGTCTTGGTGACAGTGTCCTTTGCTTTACAGAAGCTTCTCAGTTTTAATAGGTCCCATTTATTCAATGTTGCCCTTAATGTCTGAGCTGTTGGGGTTACATATAGGAAGCGATCTCCTGTGCCCATCTGTTGTAGGGTACTTCCCACTTTCTCTTCTATGAGGTTCAATGTGTTCTGACTGATAGTGAGGTCTTTAATCCATTTGGACTTGAGTTTTGTGCATGGTGATAGATATGGGTCTATTTTCATTCTTCTACAGGTTGACATCCAGTTATGCCAGCACCATTTGTTGAAGATGCTTTCTTTCTTCCATTGTATACTTTTGGCTCCTTTATCAAAAAATGAGGTGTTCATAGGTTTGTGGGTTAAAATTCGGGTCTTCTATACGATTCCATTGGTCGACTTCTCTGTTTTTATGCCAGTACCACACTGTTTTCATCACTGTAGCTCTGTAATAGAGTTTGAAGTCAGGGATGGTAATGCCTCCAGACAATCCTTTATTTTATAGGATTGTTTTGGCTATCCTGGGTTTTTTGTTTTTCCATATAAAGTTGATTATTGTCCTCTCAAGATCTGTGAAGAACTTTGATGGGACCTTGATGGGGATTGCATTGAATCTATAAATTGCCTTTGGTAGAATTGCCATTTTTACTATGTTGATCCTCCCAATCCAAGAGCAAGGGAGGTCCTTCCATTTTCTGGTATACTCCTCAATTTCTTTCTTCAATGCCTTAAAGTTCTTGTCAAATAGATCTTTCACTTCCTTGGTTAGACTTACCCCAAGATATTTTATGCTGTTTGTGGCTATCGTGAAAGGTGAAGCTTCTCTGATTTCCCTCTCTGCTTCCATATCCTTTGTGTATAAGAGGGCGATTGATTTTTTGGAGTTGATCTTGTATCCTGCCACATTACTAAAGCTGTTTATCAGCTGTAAAAGTTCTTTCGTGGCATTTTGGGGGTCGCTTATGTACACTATCATATCATCTGCAAATAACAAAAGTTTCACTTTTTCCTTTCCAATTCGAATCCCCTTGATCCCCTTATGTTGTCTTATTGCTATTGCTAGAACTTCAAGCACTATATTGAAGAGGTATGGTGAGAGTGGACATCCTTGTCGTGTTCCTGAGTTTAGTGGGATGGCTTTGAGTTTCTCTCCATTTAATTTAATGTTAGCTGTCGGCTTGCTGTATATAGCATTTATTATATTTAGGTATGACCCTTGTATCCCTAATCTCTCCAATACTTTTATCATAAAGGGATCTTGAATTTTGTCAAATGCTTTTTCAGCATCTAATGAAATGATCATATGGTTTTTTTCTTTCAGTTTATTTATATGATTGATTACATTGATAGATTCAGGAAACTAGACTTTAAAATGCTAACTAACCCAATTAAAAAATGGGGCACTGAACTGAACAGAGAATTCTCAGCAGAGGAAGTTCAAATGGCCAAAAGACGCTTAAGGTCATGCTCAGCCTCCTTAGCAATCAGGGAAATGCAAATCAAAACAACTTTGAGATATCATCTTACACCTGTCAGAATGGCTAAAATCAAAAACACCAAGGATAGCCTTTGCTGGAGAGGCTTTGGAGGAAGGGGTACCCTCATCCATTGCTGGTGGGAATGCAATCTTGTGCAACCACTTTCGAAATCAGTGTTTCGGTTTCTCAGGAAATTTGGGATCAACCTACCCATGGACCCAGCAATACCACTCCTGGGAATATACCCAAGAGATGCCCTATCATATGATAAGAGCATTTGTTCAACCATGTTCATAGCAGTGTTATTTGTAATAGCCAGAACCTGGAAACAACCTAGATGCCCCTCAATGGAAGAATGGATGAAGAAAGTGTGGAATATCTACACATTAGAGTACTACGCTGCGGTAAAAAACAATGACTTCTCGAATTTTGCATGCAAATGGATGGAAATAGAAAACACTATTCTGAGTGAGGTAACCCAGACCCAAAAAGATGAATATGGGATGTACTCACTCATAATTGGTTTCTAGCCATAAATAGGGGTCACGGAGTCTACAATTGGTGATCCTAAAGAAGCTAAGTAAGAAGGTGAACCAAAGGAAAACCATATAGTTACCCTCTTGGCTATGGGAAGTAGACAAAATTGCCGGGGAGAAAATTGGGATCTTGGGGGTGGGGTGGGATGGGGGTAAGGGGAGATGGGGAGAGAAAAGGGAGAAGGGGAGGATGGGGGGAACTTGGGGAAAAAGGAGGATTGGGATAAAGGAAGGTTGGATAGGGGAGCACGGAAGCACAATTCTTAGTTAAGGGAGCCACCTTAGGGTTGGCAAGAGACTTGAACCTAGAGTGGCTCCCAGGAGCCCAAGCCTAAAGACAAGAAGGTAAAACTAAACCACTAGAGTCCAGGAAGTGGTGTCATATACTTTTAATCCCAGGATTTGGGAGACAGTGGCAGGTAGAGCTCTGTGAGTTCAAGGCCACGCCGGGCTACACAAGGTCAAAGCAGAAATAAATCCAGGTGGTGGTAGCTCACACCTTTAAGCCCAGCAGTAGAGAGGAATATAAGTTGGGATGAGACAGGAGCTAACTCTCTTTCAGTCTGAAGATTTCTCAGAGGTAAGAGCTCTTTAGTGATTTGGCAGCTTTGTTTTTCTGGTCTTTAGGCTGACCCTCAATATCTGCCTCTGGGTTTTCACTAGTAATGCTACAAGCTTGCAAAGCACATTTTCAAAAGATAATACTCAAAATCTCAAAGGAATGACAATATAGCATAATAAATGAGAAATGCCTGACCAGTCTTCCACCTGGTAGAGTACATTTCCAGGACTATCTTCTGCAAGGAGAATGACGCCACCCTACACCTCATCCCAGGAGAGTATAGATAGACTAATTTAAATCTGTATTTAGAATATTTTGTCACTACAGAAAAGAAACTTTACCAGATACATGTCACCTAAAAGACAACAGAGAAAGCATAGAAAACAGCTCGTCCCTTGAAATTCAGTGGAGTCTGATGGCCTTCCCTTTTCATGTGTGAGGACGTTCTGGGGCTTAAATCATCTGTCCCTGTAGACATGTCATGCTCTATTGAAGTAAAGCAAATATGCTATGATTTTCCAAGTTCTCATGTAGAATCTCAAAATGAATATAACCTCTGTTCTTGTGATTCTGTTTGAATTTTATTCAACTCCAAAATCTGAAATACAGGGACGGATCTTCACATTGGATGCTTATGGCATCATTATTTAATCACTAAGAAAATTAGAAGTAACAGAGCCCTCCAAAATCAGACTAATTGCTAATCATCATGATAAGTGACAATACAATATTCACAATATTTTATATAGAAAATAAGCATACTTTAAAATTTAATTGAAAATGATGTTATACATGTTCCATAAACCGGGACTTTTTGAACCTAAAGAATAAAGAAAATACATTTGATTGCGTTTTCCTTTAGTTGTTAGGATTATGGATAGTTTAAATTTTAATATTTTTCTTCTTGAATGACCTTTAATAATAATTTACAACAACAAAGATACATGCTTATAGGAAAGTAACATCCCTCTTTTTGTTTTATTATTGTTGGTAAAGATAAATTTATGACTCAACATTTCTTTGAACATCCTGGAGTGTTATTGAACTATTCTCACCTAAAGGAGTGTGTCCACTTGATGATACACAAAGGAAGTACTGCAAAACCAAGTAGATATCAACTATGTCTTGTAGGTAAATTTGCAATCTTTTTAAATTTTTTTTGACATTCTTTCTGCTTTTCTTCAGTCTCTTTAGTTTCTCTTCACCCCAAAGCTGCAGGAAGCATACAACTGTGACCAGGACCCTGGCCTGGAAGAGGTACTTTGATCACTCTTTGTTGTTACCAAGATTAAAGCTAATGATTGCTTTAGTTATTTCTTTACTAGGTGAAAATCTCAGATTTAGTGCAATTATAATTAATTTAAATAAGAATAACTGATTTCTTACCCTTGGTGGTTCCTAAAATTGAAGACAGTTTGATTGCTGATAGATAGGTCTTCATGTCTCTACTGGGACCTCATGGTTCCTCTTCTTTTTACTATGTGAATTCCACATTTCTACTGTTTCTATTCTTGTGGATCTAGGTTTTATCTTTATAACTGAACTCAGGTCTTCTCATATGCTGTGGGATATGATTGCTCTTGGCCTTAAAGAACAGTAAATCCTTAGGAGAATTTGACATTTAGATCTTCACTAGAAATACTTATTTAAACATTTATATTTTAATCACAGAAGAGGATTTTGGTCAAAGTTGACTGTAGCTCATGCTCATTCTTGACTAATGTCTGTGTCCTAAGGCCTAGGATAGTGTGGTCAAGTCTGAGCCCCATTATTCCTGCCACCAGATCACAATAGTACAAACAACCTATTAATGAAATGGGAGTGTATTGAGAGACCCGAGCTAAGAAATGAAAGGCCATGAGAATTCTTAGCTTGGGTCTTATCTGCTTTCCCAACTCTTGTGTCACATTCTGTAGGAGCATTCTAAGATGCTCACTTGTGCCTTCATCGGAGGTGTCTCTTCAGCTTAGAAACATCAAGAAGCATCCACCTTCTCACACCAGAAAGTGGGTGTTCTTTAATTCCCTGTGTCAGGCTTTCCTGACTTCTGAGGGGAAGCATCCATCTACTTTCCTTGTGGGGGCCACCATTGAAGATTCATTTTGTTTTTCTATTATGCTAGAAGCCTCAGAAATGTATTTTTCATATTTATCTTTATTCTGGATTTATCTCTTAAACATCCTATTCTTAAGAGCAACAAACATATGAAAATAATATAAAAATGTAGACTAGACCATGACCTTTGTGAAAAGATACCAGTGGATAAAAGAACAACTTCTCTATAAACCCAGTAGAACAAAATAAAGAAGAAATAAATACCACAGTTCCCTATCTCATGCTGCTTGAAACAAAACAAAAGACAGAAATGCCAAAGTGCAAGTTAGAAATACTCACCAGAACTTGGTCTGAGGAGAGTATCTATGGGTCACAGCACTTGTCAGCAACCCTGATGAACTCAGTCTGATCACCAGGTCACACATAGTTGGAGACACCTGACCCCTATGAGTTCTCATATGACTTTCACATGTGTGTGCTCCCTCCTGGAAAAAAAATAAATGCAACAATTCTTTTTTAAAGACAGAAAGATAAAGAACAAAGAAGGATATTTTTTTCAGGCCTTTTAGGTAAGGAAGGATTGCTCAGTAAAGAAGTTTTCAAAAGAAAGTCCATATGCTTAAAATAAGTGATAAATCTCATGTCAAGAAATGTTCAATAAAAGAAAGTTCCTTCATGTGAATATCCTAGACACACTACCAAAGAGAGGAATTTTTGTGCAAAAGACTGGTTGAGGACGTGTTCTCAAGAGGAACCTGCTATGAAGCACAGGAAGTAGGCGAGGAAGGGGAGGGAGCTGAACAGGTAACATCTAGCGAGGGCCTGTTTCCCTGGAGAGCTCTGGGTACAGCAGATAAGATAGAGGTCTTGGCTTGAGGTGTGTGGGCAGCTTCTTCTCTGGAGCCTGAGTACTTGGCTAAAGCTTTCTCTGCATACAGAAGGTTGACATTTTTTTAAAACAGACACCTATAACTGGCAAAGAATTTATCAACATTATGTGAAATACTATAAGTAAATTAAAAAAAAATCAAAATGCCAATGTGTAGAGGAGGTGATCTCAGTCTCATTGGTAATACAGGGGGTACAATTTTAAGGAAATGGGAGATCAGTTTGTTCTACATGATTGTCAAAATGCTAAAAGCTGATAAAACTAGTGTAGAGGCTGCAGATTGTCTCATCTCGTATACCTTCCCAATGTGTTTACAGATTGTTATAACCAGTTTGTAAAAGCAATTTGGCATTTTCCTATATAGATGAACATTCCTGCAATTTACAACCAAGCAGTGCTACTCCTACATATGCTGAACAATAACTCTACTCTCAAAAATGTGAAAAACATATAGATAGAAATATTAGTTATTACAAAAACAAAAAACTTAAAATGAATCAGATTCCTTTAAATAAAATGACAAGTGAATAGATAATGACATATTCATACAAAACTATATTCTAGCAATGAAAATTTAAAAATGACAATCATACAAAATAGTGTGGATAACTATTTGTAATATAATGTTGAACTAAGAAATCCTAATTTTAGAAAACTATATGCTTCTTGATAACATTAATACAAAATCTGAAAACAAGCTAGAGCAAATGAAACTAAACTAAGTATAAAATAGGGACATGATAAGCATAAAATTCAAAGTAAAGTACTTCAGAGCTAGGCAGCAAACCAGGGATTAAGGAAGGAAGGCACATAGTTATAGATAGTAATAGAAATGCTTTCCTGGTAGGTCTGAGTGCTAAATCCATGGGCATGAGGCATTGTGTTACAACACAAATACCTTCATACACACAGCATCAGGGATGTGAGTGAATTACTGCTGACAAGCCTCTCAAGAGATAGAATTTATTCAATTTCAAACACCTCAGGGCTTTTCAACAAAGTAATATTTTGAAGAAATAAATTTGTGAACACATGGGCCTATTTTTTTTACTTATTTAAATGGAGCAATTATATTTGGAGTCATGAAGGAGGTATTTTCTCATCTCCTATTTACTTCTAATGGTATGTCTGGCAAGACTGAGATTTCTCACCTTCCTTATTTGAAATATGGATTAAACATAGCAATCCCTAAAGTCCTATGAAGTATTGTTGAGATTCAAAAGAATATCATAAAAGTGAAGACAAGATGGAAAACTTCAATGAATAGAGTGGTGTTGTAAGAGCCCACTTGTTTGTTACCGGCTGCTCAGCCCTGAAATAATCACTCAGAAACCATATTATTTGCAATACTGTTTGACCAGTAGCTTAAGCGTATTTCTGGCTAACTCTTATATCCTAAACGAACCCATTTCCATTAATCTGTGTATTGCCACATGACTGTGGCTTACCGGGTAAAGTTCTGACATCTCTCTCTCTGACTCTGCCTACTTTCTCCCAGAATTCAGTTTAGTTTTCCCTGTCTACCTATATTATGCCCTGCGCAGTCCTAACACAATTTCTCTATTAACCAATGGTATTCACATCATACAGAGGGGAATCGTACATCAGAGTGGCCTGAGTAGATGGCATATCAGTTAATAGTACTTGCTGCTCTTGCAGAGGACCCAAGTTCAGTTCCAAACATCTACATGGTGACTCACATATATCTATAACTCCAGATTCAGGGGGTTTGTTGCCTTCTTCTTACTTCTGTAGGCACCAGACACATATGCGATACACATACATAAAACACCCATATACATAAAATATGTAAAGAAATAAAAAATCAGAGAATGAATTCAAAGTGGCTATGCACATATGACTATGGTCAATGGTTTGGTTAGGCATAGAGCAAACAATGGAAAGCACTGCAGAAGGCATCACAGGAAGCACAGCTGCACCATCCTGAAGCCTGAGATGTCTGTAAAGATGAGGAGAGATTGCAGGAGCTCCGAGAGCATGTGCAGAAGCATGCTTAGGACATGGTGGCTTGGGAGTAATGAAAGAGAGGGCTGCAATCAACATGGAATTTACATTGCAGCTGAGGCCTGTAAAGCATTTGTTATGTTTATCATGGTTTCTTAAAAAAATAACCAACTATATCTCATTTATCCAAAACCAAATATTTCACTAGTCAAAATTCCCTACCTAGAGGACACATAAATTGCTGAAATGTACTGTTTTATTAATCTAAGGAGTGATAGATTTCATTGATAATTAATTTTGGAAGAAAGGAAACATTTCATGAATAACATAGTATCACTCTGAGGTCATTTCCCTTGAATAAAGAAGAATAAACTTCAAGGTTCCGTCATCCCCACCCAACTCATTAAAACTTGTCTTTGATCCATGAGAAACATTTAGAGGTTTTTCTTCTCTTCAAATACCCTACCAAATGAATTCTTAAATTAGACCTTGGTCTTGCCTTTTATTTATGTTGTCTAAGAAAAAACACAGTACCAACATCGTTGGGTCGTTCTTACAAAAATTCTGAAATCAACCAGCCATCAGGATTTCTCACTGCCACTCTCTGCACAGGGCCCTTCTTCTTGCACTTGGGACACTTTCGTTTATAAGAGAGTCCAGTGTTTTTCATGCTTACCAATTGTTTCAAGTAGAACATGGAGTGTCTTCTTTTTCCATATTAATAAACTAGTGAAAATTTGAGATTGCCATTCAAAAAATAATGGTCACCACATTTTTAATTATTCTGTTTAAAGTAAGAACAAACGAATTCTTTGTTGCCTCTCAATTCCGAGTGGCTCCCTATGGCAAGGAAATCAGACAGTTTCTGGAGCGCATTTTATGTACATCATGAGACCTCAGGTCTTCCAGCCATTCCAGGGCTTCATCTAGTACTTTGAATGGCCAGTGGCTCACAGATCACATGAGGAGTAAAGATGTTGATACAGAGCTCATAAGTGCTGCCTCCCCTATGGCTCTCTCCTCTTCAAACATTAAAGGCATTGGCTGTGATACCTCAGGTAGTTTCATAGTTAAACTTAAGCTCTTCTGAGATATTTATAGCCTCCTTCTAGCTCCAACCTCCTGCATCTGAAGAGACCGTCTTCCCCCTTTTACACACCTTCTTATTGCACTCTGCTGCAGTCTCTATCATATCATTGCTCATACATTTATGTTCCCTATTTATGATAAAATTTTAATACTGGAGGTCATATATCTTATTTCTAGAACCCCGAACAGTCTGACCTAGAATAAGAGTATGGTAAATAACTGCCTGACGTAAGAATATTTCTAAAAGACATGAAAGGAAAGCACGGGCTTTGAAACTCCCTGCTTCTATTCTCACTTCAGCCACAGATGAAACATTTCCCAGAATTATTATAGAAAAGGCCACATTCTTTATGTAAAACACCTTTTTCCAGCAGAAGTACTGTCTGGCCCTGGGACCATAGTTAGACACCACCAGGCAACAGCCCAACATCAATACTGCTAAAAGACTTACTTATTTACCTTCGATTTCACTGCTTGCTTGAGGTCACATTGCTAGGAAGGGAAAGAGTAGAGATTCTCATTCAGTCCAGTCTAGATTGCCAAGCATATGCAACTTGGTCAAAACAAGCAATAATTTCCAACCGAAGTTACTTAATAAAGAAATCTTCCTCTCATAGAAGCAGCCAAATATGCAAAGGAGGAGCTTTGCTAAAGCAAACATACAGTTTGCATTGCCAAGTAGCACATTGATCTATGCATTCTGAAACATGTGCATTCAGGTTATTCACTGTTTAGGGAAGAGGAAGGCAATGAGGTGGGTTGGACAAACAGTATATACATTTGCATAGCTAAGTGTACATATACAGACGATTCTTCAAAATGCAGGCATAATATACTTCAAATGTAATTAAAAATGCTTTATACTTACAAAATAGAAATGCTACCAGCTCTGCTCTGATACTTTTTGAAAAATTTCTGCTCACTGAACTTATAAACAAGAAGAAAAAATATCGTCAAATATGAAGTAATTCAAAACAATTAGAAATAACACTATTAGTCATAAACCAGTCATACAATGAAAATAACAATAAATAATGTAAAACAGAGCATATTTTGGGGGTTTAAGTACTTTCATAGTTATGAATCCATTCAGTTTTCATAACTACCCTGGTGGTAGGCAGACTCACTACCCCACTGTAGAGAGAAGATCAATGAGGTTAAATAACTGTTCTAGAGTTATATAGTAATGAAATGAATTAGAACCTGGAATGCAAAGTCAGAGAGTCCGATTCCACAGTCTATCCGCTTACCCACTAAAATCTATGCTTAAATGAATGATAACTATGAGTGCTGTATTATAAAACACATAAACACATGTGTGCTTGAACTCAAACCATAATTAACATACATGTGTATATGCGTAAATGGCATTTAAGTACATATAATATAAAGATATATATGTTCATATGTTACATGCATAGGTAGAGAAGATGGAGACATACATATTTATATATACAAAAATGAAAATATAAAATATGCAATAAATCTAAGCTATAATTGTACCATACTATTAATAATTCTTCCCACAAAGGTACTGTTGGGCCCCCAAATTCAACATCATGAAAATGAGAAAAGAATTCCCCTTATGATTATATTTAGAAAATGTTTTCCAAGAAATATTGTTTAATCACTTCAGGGAAGCAGACTTTCTAAAGGCTGAAGCCAAGTAAAACTTTTGAAAATTGTTTTTGTAATGTTTACTCAGTGAGATCATATTTTCATTGCCCTGATGAAATACAGGTGCAAAATCTAAATACATCAGCCCCACAGAGCCGTTTCCTGCCGAGTTCCTTTCTCCGCACAGCAGAAATCCCTCTACCTTTCTGATCTTACCTTTCTCTTCCACGCTTGTGGTTCTAACACGCTTTCAAAAGACAAAGCAGAAAGAAATTCCTAATCACCGAATAGTACTACTAGCCTGTAATTTACCAAGCGTTATTTCACTAAACTCCCTCTACAATATGACATGGCTTCATTTATTGCCCTTGGAGTACCCTTACTTATCCCATTGTATTTGCCTGTTTACATTGTGGTGATGAAGGGAAACACATACATTTTTATTCAGATTTGAACGTCCAGACATGTACAAGCTATTGTTATTGGACAACTGTCTATTTTTTACAATATATTACAATATTTAGAAGCTCACATATGTCAAACATTTTGTCATCCTTATTGTGTACCGTGTACCCTAGAATAACTTCCTGTCATTGCCCTTGGAGAAACAGAGACCCAGGGAGTTAATGTACTTCATCCAAGGCTCCTCAGGGAGTTTGAAAGTG
The DNA here is from genome assembly GCF_037038515.1 of Microtus pennsylvanicus. Taxonomy (NCBI): domain Eukaryota; kingdom Metazoa; phylum Chordata; class Mammalia; order Rodentia; family Cricetidae; genus Microtus; species Microtus pennsylvanicus. The sequence goes on along the minus strand of NC_134591.1, from coordinate 33,582,656 downwards.
GCCATTTGGTATTAGTCCTCTTGGACCAACACGGGAAATAATACTTTATGATCAGCACTTTTTGTGTTGTTCTTGTTTAGAAATCAGTGGAACTAAACGGATTTGAACTAAACAGAAAACTATAGGTTTCTTGCCCCTCTGCGCTACCAGTGACAGTTCACAGACCAGATGGAAGGAATGCTTCTTCTAGTGGTGCTGGGAGGTGAAGGTGTCGTCTTGTTTTCACAAGCAACACAGCAGCACGCTTGCCTGGAGCCCCTGCTCCCTCACTGAGGGCCAGGGCTGTCAACTGTTTAACAATCAGAAAGGTAAGGGCTTCTACGGGAGTTTCAGATACACATATCTGAATCCTTAGATGGAAGCTAAAATCTTTTTTGCTTCTTAATTCAATCACATGCCCAACTGGCAATCTTGCATATCAAAATGGGAATCCTGGGAGGCTGTTGGAATATGCAGATCAACAGAAGCTAATTAGCATTAACTTGCAGCCATCCTGAACTGATTGGCAGCACAGCTGTGGGGACCCAACAAAACATGCTGAGTCGCATGTTTGTCAGGCCACCTGCCACTTGGCAGAATCCAAAATAGTGCAAGCACTGTGCCATAATAACTAGGTGACCCTAGTTTGGGAGGGACAGAGAACAGGCACATTTGGATTGCACGGTAATTAGTACTGCCTTCACCTGACATGCGTTCAACAATAGGCTCCATAGCTTACCTTCCTCATCGGAGGTGTTGATGTCTTAATTCAGATTGACTGCTTCTTCCTAAGGCTGTTGGTTTGCCACGAAGCTTGTAATCCTCACTCTTGATGCCTGAAGCCTGCCAGAGTTTCAGGATTAGAGAATCTCAGTGTATCTGAGGTGCCAGATTCTGTCTCCTCGACTTTGCTTGGCTGATATTTTTTTAAATGTATGAATAAATACAGAAGCTATTAGGGCAGGTAAGGAGAGGATGGGTATCCAAGATTGTCTGAGATATTGTAATCTTTTCATATTGTGACTTTTCTACTGTTTTTAAAAATATGAATTTGCTCGGACAGCTAAGGGTCAGCAGGAATTGCATCACCCTTAGCCTGTTTACAACCACTGCTGGTAACTTCCTTCTCTCTTTACATCTAGCTTGGAAGAAATCTAAAATCATATTGTACTTACAATGGATGAAAATCAACTGCATGATGGCCAAATAGACTTCAGTTTGTGTATGTACTCTGGCCAGGTTGCAGCTGGAGTTTGCAGTTGGAAGCTGGAGTCTCAGATAGAGACAGCTTTAGAATCCACATTCTAGCTTGTGAGGAGATAGAAGGATAGTATCAAGGTGCTAGTAACCAAATCCATGTCTTGTTGGATGAGGCTGCTTGTTCACTTCCCAGCCACCCAGACTCCCAAAATAATAACACAGAAACTATATTATTTAAATCATTATTTTACCAATGACCTAAGTGTATTGCTAGCTAGCTCTTTTATCTGGTCAATACATTTATATTAATCGTGGCTGTGGCTTACTGACAAGTTTCCAGCATCTGTCTCTGAAGAAGGCTCCATGGCTTCTCACTGATTCCACCTTCTTTCTCCCAGCATTCAATTTTGTTTTCCCACTTAGCTCTATTCTGCCAATCCAATGGCCAAAACAGATTTATTCATTAACCAATAAAAGCAACACATAGGAAGAAGGACTTCCCACAACATTTCTCTTTTTCTGTTTAAATAAAAAGGAGGGTTTTAGTTTTAACATAGTAAACTAACATATAACAAGACAGGTGCCTCACCCAACAATGTCTCCTATAACTTTAATTGATTTTAACTTTGGCTGTTTTCTTGCAGTAAGTTTGTATAGAGAATGGTGAGGAGGGAAAATATAATGACATTGTATGGCAGAAAGGGAAAAATACAGTTATGCAGATAAATAAAAATATTTTAACTGGTAGATCTCTTAATGGCACTAAAAATCTTAAGCAAATATTATTTTTTTAAAGCATTCAAGGTATTTTAAGCACCATTCTAGCAGAAATCAGTCATTTGTTAGATGACAAAATCTGAGGACTCAATCTTTTGCAGTGATGAAGTCAGTGAAGGCCAGTCCAAAATTAGAGAAGCCATTGCATCTGCTTCTGTTTCTGTCCTTGCCATCTTGGTTCTTAATGTTCTTGGGATTGTTTAGTAATGATGAAAGTTCTTTTTCACTGGGTTAGGACATGAAAAAACAGTCATCACAATTGTTCATTCCATTCTTACTGTCATCTATGAGTCAGAAATCACTGAATCAATTTAATGGACTAATTTATGAGAGGCTAGCTAAACTTTCAAAGAAACAGCCAGTGAATTTTCAAAATACAAGTTCAAGTCTATGGGACTCCAAACCTTCTGCTCTTAATAAGAATATCACAGAAACAATAGAAAAAATGATAGTCTTAGAGATAAATAAATGCTGAAATGAAATGAAAATGTGAGAGGCAAAATAAAATGAGGAGAGGTTGAGATTTATGGACTATTTCATTTTTGTTCATGCAAAACTGTACGGCAGTGGGATAGAACATAAATTTTACATGTAGCTAAAGTATGTATACACTGCACAACGGGTAATAACTCTGGATTGTGTTTTCTCTCTGAATTATGAGTTCCTTCCTCATTTCCATCCTCATGCTCAGGATATTTCTACCAATACCCACCCACAAATGCTACCTTACGTTTTTGATGGCAGGTCTCTGTAGAATTGTCTGTGAGAGCCAGACTTTGCCACCTAAGAACATTCATTAGGAGTAAAAAGGTAGGAAAGAGAGGTTCAAGCATCCAGAGTCCTCTAGTTTATCACAGACACAGGATTCACAGAGACAAGCCTGATATGGGATAGCCATGGGGACAAACTGTATGGCTACTGCATGAATGGGGTGAATAAATCTGGATAAATTTTGAAATGTCTCAAGTTTCACTGGTATCAATCTTTCTGAATTATATTTTGTGATTTTTAAAGTAACTTTTCTGGTGTGGATGGGAAGAAAATCAAATGAACGAAAAAAGCTGACCAAAGAAAAGAAATGCTGGCAGTTAAAGGACAAAAAAAATCTACCCACGCTAGTTGACAAAAAACACAAGGCTCCCCCAAAGTCATAGAAAGACTTGGGCCATTGACTCCTCAACCAAGTTCTACTTCTTTGCATGTATATATCCTATAAATACAATGATTTAATATTTGAACATTTTTCCTGCCATATTTCATGAACATAATGATTTCTGAAGTTCACTCACAATAAAATATTTTGTTACCAAATATTTTTCCACTGTATGGATGTACCAAGTTTTTCTATTCTCCAGGTGATGAGCATTTATCTTGTTTCCACCCTCAGTTAAAAACAATGCTGTGTGTGATATTTGTATTCAGCTTTTAAGAGGTATTTGTTTTCACTTCTCTTACATAAATGTCAAAAAGCAAATTTGTTTTTGTCATGTAGAATTATATGATGCTTTAAAGAAAATACCAGAAAGGTTTATGACTTGATTACCTCATTTTACATTCCAGTTTCCATTTTTGCAAGTTCATATACAGACTTCATTATTTTCTTTCTGTCTCCAACTGTAGCTTTCTTAGTGATTATGGTTTTAATATTTATTTATTATATTCCTACAGATATTAAACTTGTGTTTGTAGCCTTATTGGTCATTTATATGCCTTCTTGAGTGAAATATCATCTATTCAATTATTTATACATTAAAATTGGTTCATTTGTATTCTGTTAAGGTATAAGTTTTTTCCTGGATACAAGTTCTTTATCAACTACACAATCCTTAGACATTTTCCCACATCTGTCTTTCTCAGCTGTTATAAATTGTGAAGATTTCTAATTACGATAAATTGAGATTTTTTTAGCTTTACCTTTAAAGTTTTTCTGCCTTATGTGAGAAATATGATCACATTGCGTCACAAAAAATTCCCCCTAAGTTTACTTTTTAGAAATATGTAGGGTTAGCTCTTGTGCTGAACCCTGGATATGTCATATTAAGGGAAGGGATACATTCATCATTTAGCATGTAGCTTTCTGTTGTTCCAGAATGCTTTGTTTAAATGATAACCCTTTACACTTTGACACTTCTTGACACTTCTGCTACGAATCTAGGGCATTGGTGGGGGTTTCCTCTGAGAGTTTCAGCTCAATTCCATTGACTTACATAATTCCTTTTTACGATCCCCACTTGTTTTGGATTATTGTAGCTTTATGGTAAGTTCTGTAATCAAGAATGTGAAATCTCTCAGTTATGTTTCATGGTTATCTGATCTTCTAGGTTCTTAATATTTCTATAGGAGTTTTAAGACTATCTTGTCAACTTGTGCAAAAATGCTAGTTAGGGTTCTGATGGAAATTTATTAACATTTTTGTAGTATAAAAACCTGGGTTTCTGGAACTTGAAAGAGAATGGTTTTAGGAGAAACATTTGTATTCTAGTTTGCCAGTTCTCTGTTGCTTTTTATTGCTACTTAACATATGTACATGGCCAGTAGAGTTCAGGAGAAAACCATGGGGCTTCAGGAAATAGGAATACTGCAGCCAGTGAAATCAAAAGTCCCCCCAAACACTAGGGGGTGTGAGGGGTATGAATGTACTGTGGGCTACAACTGTGTACGAAATAGGAAGAGTACCTGCTACTTTTTAGATATAGCAATTACGTGTAAATTGTCTGCATTACCACCAAATGTGTATTTGATGTCCTTTAAATTAATAAGTTGAAACAGTTGCTAATAGGCCTTAATATAGGTTTGTTTCTTTTCCTGTAAAGATTATGTATTCATGTAGCCCTCAATGACAGGAAATGTTCTGAGGGCTGTCTTTTTATGTGTTTTGACCTTGGTTGAACTTGGTGACTGCGTTCACAGGAACAATGGTAGGTATAGCATTATATAATGTTATATATTATATATTGCTCTTATGCGACCTGCCTTGTGTATGTTCAATTCTAACTAGAGTTATTTTGTGGCTCATTATGGGGATTCAGATGTCACTAAAAGATAAACACACACAAAAAAAAACTCAAATAGAGGAGGATTTGGACTACTAGGAAATCTCTTCTTATAGGCTGATGAGAGTTTTTAAACAAATTCTAATATATCAAATTTTAAATAAATTCTAATATGTAGTTCTCTAAATGCCATCTAAAGACGACTATCTTATTGGCCAATAACAATGTCTTTCTTTCTGGCATATTTTTAGAAAGCATCTTTTCAGAGATTTTGATCATTCAAAGAATGACCACCGGTTCCTGATACTGTTCTTTTTCTTATCACTATCTGCTTTTTACAGAGATATAACTTTGCTTGAATCACACTGTCAGAACTTCAGTATGGGATTTGCTGAGCTTCTCCAGTCTCTTGTCCAGTGTTTTCTACTAAGATGGCTGGGTGGATTAGCTTTACCTTGATGCTACTTTTACTCTGAAGAACAGCAGTTGGGAAGTGAAACCCTGACTTGTATGTTCTGTTTTATCAACTTGTTTGTTACGTTAGGTAAATGATGATTGTGTTTTATAGGATTTCAAAGCTAAATAAATATGAAAATTGAGCACCAAATTGTTGTACTCTCAGTGGTACATTGTGAAATTGCAGCAGGAGGTGTTTTGGAATTGCATAGACTCTAAAGTGTGTGCGAGACAGACCATAGGGCCCATCATATATCAGTACTGAATTCTGAACCTCTAACATGGAACCTGCTATATGTTTGTTCTCACACAGAAATTGATACTTCTTCTCTCCTATTTTCTATCTTGTTTGTTGTCTTCATTGTTTTAATGTGCATCCATATGTCTATAAGCTTATCAAGTTTCACATGAAAAGTAGAACTGTCACTGAATGTTCCTGAAGGTCCCAGAAGCACCTTCCTGCATGGGTGATGCTGCTGACCAGGGATATTGGGATGGTTTCACATCTCATTCTGTCCCCAGTGTTGCCACCAGGAGCTGAATCTCTCTTTTCAGGAAGACTTCATATTGGTCCTTGTTTAGGACAGGACTTTAATGTTGGACTCACTCTGTTATATGGACAGAACCTTTGAAACACTTTCAAATCTAGGTACCAGAAAATGCTTTCATACTTAACGAAGCACTAGAGATCCACATGGGACCACTACATGTGCCGGCAATTACATTAGGATCTGGGGCTAGCAGGAAAACACCATCTCTGTCCTCAAGAAGCTTGAAATACAGTAGGAAGGCAGGACACTCAGCAGGCTCCCTGAGCTGCCTCCCAGAGTGCTCAATGGGAGGAATAAATAATGTGTGTGCACAGGGAGTCAGGAGAAGGAGGAGTGGTGTTGCCTGGGGCTGGGGAAGTGTGTTTATTTTGCTGGTGAGATACTCTTTCCTCACTGGAAGCCCCGAGGACAATTTTTACACATACTCATTTGGCATAATAATATTTGTAAAATATTTTACTGTCCTCGGATCATAAGGGAAGCAATTCATATGGCATAGCAGGACACGCAGCACCAGCCTAACACTGGATTAATACTTGCAAAAAACTTTGCAGGCATTACTGTGAAAGGACCCAGAAAGATTCTAATTACTTGTGACGGGGGATGCAAATTGAAACTCGCTGGACAAACAAGTCCAAAAATGTCTTCCCCTCTGCCAGTGTTAGGAAAATCTTTTTCATTTCTTTCTTTTCTCTCCTTTCCCTTATCCCCCCTTCCTCATCTTCAAACAATTTTATGCATTTGCCACGAGTTAGACCTTATGCTAGGTGTGGGTGGCTAAAACAGTCTAGCTGGGGAGACAGAAATAAAGGAATCAGCTAATCACTAAGCACGGGCTGTGGCAGAACTACAATATGCTTGTGGTGCTTCAAATAAGCTTAGGAATTTCTGCTTCATTGGAGGCAGGTGAGGCTTTTGAGAGGTGGAGAGAGTTGACCCGGTTCTGGAAGAATGCATTGTCTATTATTGATTTCATGTGTCCGATCTGGCTCGTCACCTACAGCAGTACTACTTATCTGTTTTTCATTCTACAGCTTCAGTTACTCTTGTTCAGGAAGTGTGAGGACAGTGAGATAAGCTATTTTAAGAGGGACTATATTCACATTATATATATATAAATAGTTACATCATTCCTCTCTTCCTTTCCCTGTCATCAAATATTCCATTTACCCTTCAGCCAATCTTTCCTATGTCTTCTTGCCCCAACTCCCTCTTAAACTGATTGCTTCTTTTTCTATGATTGGAACTGGTACATGCACACACATGCTTGCACACATGCGTGAGCATGCACACGCACACACACACACAACTGCTGAGTCTGTCTTGTTGTTTATGTATATATAATTTCAGGGCAGATCACTTTGTATCAGATAACTAAGAAGATGCTCAACCCTTCCTCTCTTAGCTGTCATTAGTTGCTTGTAATTCTTTGTCTAGGGTGGGTTTCCATTTTTCTCCCTTCTGCATTAGCATGTGTATTGATATTTGTCATTGTTCTACTCTTGTTTAGGTAGCCATTTCTTAGAGACACAGCCTCACAAATGAATTCCTGGCCTTCTGGCCCTTGCAGTCTTTCCATTCCCTTTTCCACGATGTTTCCTGAATATAAATTATATGCAATACATTTTAAATATGTGTGTATGAGGAAGCCTCAAGAAAGCATATCATTTTATATTTATCTAAAATCATACACAATACGATGCTTTAAAAAGAAGCTTCATTGATGAATGGTGATAGATATACTTCTCAGTGGATATTAGGATGATTTTTGTATTGTAGTTAGGAATTATGCTGATCTAGTAAAGTGGCAATGATATACTCTTTTCTAAGATTCATGGCTTCACTAGCCCTGGGAGGCTGTTTAAGTCTAGTCCCAGGCATGGTTCCTTTCCTGCTGAGTGGGCCTTAAGTACCATTTGACAGTTATCACCAGAATATGAGTACCACTATTACATCTTAGGGATACCTTGCCATGCTGATCACTGTGCTAGTTCACAGCATCCTAGATGGATAGGAGTATTGATTACTTCCATTCTTGGCAACCTGCATAATACTTCCTGGCACTCTGAAAACTAGACCCAGGAGGGAGACATTCAGGTTAGATCCATCTAAAAACACATGAGTCTTGGGACCTAGAGTACAGTGTTTTCAGCAACAGCAGTTTACCTTCAACTTCTGAGAGACAACCAAGGCCAACACCAATAGCCTATATTGTATGTGTGTGATATAATTTTAAGTAAATATAAAAAAATACTTTGAGGCTTTATTAAACAACACTGGTGATATTTGTCCCTTTCCTTTTCTTCTTTGTTCAACTCAGCCCCCCTCTCAGCTAGAGCTACCTCCCAGTTTTGAAACTTACCACATCATGCCACCCAGATCATACTATTACCAGAATGTGGCTTAAGTTTGGTAAACTTGACCCAAACTAAATTCATCTGGGAAGATAAAACCTCTTGAGAAAATGCCTCCATCAGATAGGAGGCATTAGGTAAACATGTGTGGTATTTTCTTCATTAATGATTGATATAGGAGGGTCCAATCCACTGTGGGTATTACCATGCCTGGCAGATGATCTTGGGTTCTATTAAAAATGCAAAACTAACAAGGTGTGTGTGGGGAGGCAAGCAAGTAAACAGCATTGCTCTGTTCCTCTGCAGTCTCTGGTTCAGATCTTGTCTTCATGTTTCTGCCTTGACCTCCCCTCTCATGATGGAAGATAAAATAAACCTTTTCCTCCCTGGTTGCTTTTGGCTAGTATTTTTCAGTGATGGAAACCTAAGACAATGACGTATTGTTAAAATTGCTCTGTTTTCACTTTAGCTACGAATGATAATTTGATGCAGCTAATTTATTATACCTTGTTATGGTTTAAAAATCCTGTTTTGTTGGCTTTAAAAATTATTTATTTACTGAGTGTCTCAGTGTGTAAACACTTGTGTGGAGTCAGAAGACATCCCATGGGAGGCTTCTACTATATGGGTCCTGGGATCCATTTTACATCCTCAGAATGCGCAACAACTACATCTACATGCTAAACCATCTTATTTGCTCCATTTTTGTTTGCTTTCTTTATTTTATGATTTTTGGGAACAAGACTCAAAGATGTTTTTATTCAGAGGTTGGGTTAGTTTGGTTCTAAAGAGTGAAATTCATGGATAGAAATGTTCCAAACTTCCAACAAACTCTTTTATTGCATATTGGTAAGATGAGAAGCTCTGTGGAATCTGGTGAGCTCTGGGAGTTAGTGGCCTCATAGCTTTCGGCTAGCTGTTCACGTCCATGACTGTTGGCTTTTCTCTGCCTCTCATGATACCATGTATTCATGAAAAGCTTAGAATTTAGTCAAAGACTTTGAGACTCTCTATATAATTTTCCATGAATAGATTTCCTCCCTTGTTTAGTGCTTACCAACTCTAGCTATAGCAGAATCCTGAGTTCTAGTCTTGCCTTTAGCTTGGTGACTGCCATGTTCTACTTGGATTTCTTAGGTAGTATTCAGAGTATGCCTCAACTTATAGATACTGGTTAAAAAAAAACTCATCATATCTTGGGAAGCAAAGCACTTCCTACCAGCTCCTAATATATGAAAACAATTGTTTTATACTTTTTTTCTAGTATTTATTTGGAAAAAGAACTGCCCAGTCATTTTTTTTTAATTTTTTTACTCATGTTACATATCAAGTACAATAAACACCTTCCATTCCTCTTCCTGTTCTCCCCTCCCTTTTACCCAGCCTCAGTCTACCCACTTATCTATTTACTCCTCTGAAAGGATAAGGCCTCATCCCATGTGTGGTCAACAAAGTCTGGTACATCAAATTGAGGCAGAACCAAGCCCCTTTCCCGGAATCAAGGCTGAACAAGGCATTCCAACATACGGAAAGGGCTCCAAAAAGTCATCTTCATATACCAGAAATAGATCTTGGTCCCACTGCCAGGAGCCAATCAGACAGACCAAGCTTTGGGAGTCCAGTCAAAGAGAGGAAGGTGGGATTATACAAGCAAAGGGGGATCAATGTCATGATGGGAAAATCTACAGAGACAGATGAACCAAGCTCTTGAGAACTCACGAACTCCAGATTGACAGCTTGGGAAGGTGCATGGGATACAACTAGGCATTCTGCATGTAAATGACAGTTGTGTAGCTAGGACTTCCCAGTCTTAATGATACCATCATGACCAGAAGTAGATTGTTTGTAGTAGTACGAGCAGAGGGGCTGCGTCCCTGGCACCAGCCGCCCACATGGCTAGCTTTAGCTTATGCCCCGAAATAATTACACCGAAACTGTATTCTTTTAAACACCGCTTGGCCCATTTCTATCTAGCCTCTTCTAGGCTAGCTCTCGCACCTGGACTAGCACATTTCTAATAATCTGCTGTAGCCCATGAGCTGGCTTACCAGAAATGATCTTAACCTGCATCTGCCTGGAGTGGGAAAATCATGGCGACTCTCTGACTCAGCTTCTTTCTCCCAGCCTTCCATTCTGTTTACTCCACCCACCTAAGGGTGGGCCTATCAAATGGGCCTAGCAGTTTCTTTATTGCTTAACCAATGAAATCAACAGATTGATATATGACACTCCCACATCAATTGTTTATTTATTTACTGCTTCACATAACTCTGTTCATGCAGCAAGTCTCTCTTGGTTGATGCTTTCTTTCACTACATAATTTATTTGTGAAGTTCCTTTATATTTTTCTGTGCATGATAAGATTATTCTCATTACTTTATAGTATGAAATTGTGTGGATGAACCATAGTTCTTTTGTCTGTGCAATGGTGTGTTTTGTTTGTTTGTTTTTATTTTTTCTTTCACTTTGAAATGGACTCTGACTATGTAACCCGGAGTACCCTTGAACTAGTGAACCTCTTGCAGTGCAGGCTGGCTTTGACCTAGTGATTCCAGCTTCTCAAGTGCTAGGGTTTCAGGCATGGACTGTTCTACCTGGTTTCTTGCTACACTCAATAGGCTGCCTATGATTGGAGCTTTGAATTAGGAAAGGAAACAAACCAGAGGAATTTAGTAAATGATATGACAACGTATTTCCAAGTGCTAGGCACTGCTCCAATACCCTTACATATATTATGTAATAAATATTATTAACTACTGTATAAAGGAAGGGATGCTAGTATCATTGTATCATTATCTAAGATCCAGGCTGAGTGAGTATAAGGCAATATCAATTTTCTGTGAGTGATGGCTAGCTGTTTTGTTTGTTTGTTGATTTTTTTTGAGACAGTCTTTCTCTGTATAGCCCTAGCTGTCCTGGAACAAGTTCTGTAGACCAATTTGGTCTTGAACTTACAGAGATCCACCTGTCTCTGCCTACCAGGTGCTGGGATTAAAGGTTTATGCCACCCTGCCTGGCAAGACTGATGGCTAGTTTTATTTCAACTTGATATTAGTCAGAGCAATTTGAGAAGAATGATTCTCAATTAAGAAACTTTTTAAAAAAGATTGGACCATAAGGAATATTCTTATTTAGTGATCGATACAGGAAGGCCCAGCCCATTTTGGGTGGTACCAACTCTAGGCAGATGGTCTTGGGGTGAGTGAGAAAGCTGGCTGAGTATGCCAGTAAGCAGTGATCCTCCATGGCCTCTGCATCAGATCTACTTCAGGTTTCTGTCTTGAGCTTCTTCTCTGACTTGTCTGGATGATGAACTGTAAGCTATAAGATGAAATAAACCCCTTTCTCCCAAGTTTCTTTTGGTAGTGATGTTTTATGACAGCAACAGAAACTCTAACTAAGACACTAGATCATAGATACAAACTTGCACGAACTTGATGCCCACATGTAGAGTATACCATTTCACTTGTCAGTGAGCAAGCTACAGAACTTACTTTCATTCAACTGTAACCAAAGCTAGCAGCTGTCTCGACTGTAGAGTTAAACATACAGAGGACAGAAAGTTTGGCTAGAGAGGAGTCATTTCATCACTCTAATGTGTTTCCTATATTTACATTTTCTAAGCCTGCTTTCAAATGTGCTTTAAAATAAATTTATGTATACAAATGGTTTCAACGTATGAAAAACAGGAGAGAGAAAAGAGAGGAGAAAGAGAGAGAGATTGAGATTATATATCCGTTGTCTTTGTTTGATGAGGGAAGTGCTCAAAACAAGAAGGTAGGGGCCTGATGTTAGTGCAGTCCACAAATCAAGTCTTATTTTCTAATGGCTTTCAATATTCTAAAAGTTATAAACAGAGAGGGGGGGGGGGAGAGAGGCTTTTTTCAGTAGACAAAAGGATAATTAACTAGAAAGTGCCAAGAAAGCACAATGATTCCAGAAATATCAATCCTTAGTCAAAGAAAATGGTTGACCATCAGGAAAATATGAATTAATACTGGAAATTCATGCAGGTCTAGTGCATCTGGAAGCCCAATTCCGATGAAGGAAATGAGTTAAACTGTGAATCTGTAAGAATGTAGTAAGTCATATTCACAATGTTTGTGTGAGAAACCATTGAATAGGATATCAGATTCTGGGAGAAATTTTTGGTCAGGAACACTAAGAAAATTGATGACTGGCTGCTTTCTGAAATCTTTCCATTCATCCTATGGTGGACGCATTTGTTCTTCAGCATTCTAACTCTGAGAACCTTGTCACAGAATTCACTAAAGAGAAGAGATTCATTGCTTAGAAATGAGTGCGAAGCTTCACTTCACACTTAGTCTGGAAGGGAAGACAGAGCTGCGTTTGCTCTCCTGGGGCCATAAAGCAGTCTCTCCTCAAGCATTCCAATAGCCTCAGTAGCATGACGATGAGAAGGGTGATGCTCATGTGCATAAATCTTTGCGTTTGCAAGGTGGAAGATGCAGACTAGTTCTGCATTTCTTTCTAATTTAAAAACCAAATACTTCCCTCTACTGACTCCAGAGCCCACATGGCCATTCCTGATCCTTATTTATTTATTGTGTATAAAAACAGCCTTTCCTTTAAAGTAGCATCTTTCTCACACAACGCTGCTGGTACAGTCCATCACAAGTCTGCTGTGGTGCCTGCCAGGTGAGCAGACGGCAGACACTCCTTCATAGTAGAAATGGGGATGCCTTCCCAGGATCTTTAATGTCCACTTGTTGGTACACCCCCATTTCAGTGCAGCTACTGTATAACCTCGCTAAAGTCGTGAGAGAAGCAGAATTCTTTGAACCATTTAATATATTTATATCCCTAAACTATGATGGATTGAGTGCTAAATCATCACAAACAGAAAAGTTGAGTAAGACAAGCTTCTTTTACTGATTTATATAACATAGAAGAAAGAAATAGTAATGATCTGCATATTTGAGATTGAGCTTGGTAGATGAGTCAGACATTTTGATTTGTAGAGTTGCCCTTTAGACTTTCTAAGCTCCAACACACCTCCTTTCTCAGAACATTCAAAAAACAAAAAAAAAATCAAAACTTTGGGAATCTACTTGAGATTTAAGATTTGTTTATATCTGGGGACTTGGGGTCTGTGATACACAGAATGTTTGGGTGGTGTTAGAATAGAGCTTCAGACATATTCCCAATATTGTCCCAAGAACCCTTCAGCACATCTCATGTTGAAAGAACACAGAAGTGTTCTAAATGTTTGCTCTGGTGCAGTAGAGGGACAAATAAAATAGTCAGAAAATTTAAACTCCAGCCTAAGTCCTTCTTAACTTGTTGTCGGACATCAGACAATCCATTGCTATCTCTAGTTCCCAGTGTCTTCTCTGTAAATTAAAGCCAAAATAATACTGGCTGATCTCTTGTTATAGAGAACGCAAGTTAGATATTTGAGAGTTGTGAGCAGAGAAATGATAGAATCAAAGCTGGTGATCAAATTTCCATATTCCACTAGGAAGTGAAAGCAGTTAATCTCAGAGAGAGACAGAGAGAGAGACAGAGAGAGAGAGAGAGAGAGAGAGAGAGAGAGAGAGAGAGAGAGAGAGAGAAGAGTACATACTAGATACCCAACACTATGCTGTTATTTAAACATACCCAAACATGATATTGAAAATGAGGTAATCATACATTTGTATGCAAAATTCATGAAGTCCTTGTTTTTTATTGCTGAGTAGTACTCTAATATGTATAAATTCCATACTTTCTTCATCCATTCTTCCATTGAAGGGCATCTAGGTTGTTTCCAGGTTCTGGCTATCACAAACAATGCTGCTATGAACATTGTAGAGCATATACTTTTGTTGTATGATAAGGCCTCTCTTGGGTATATTCCCAAGAGTGGTAATAGAAAACACTATCCTGAGTGAGGTAAGCCAGACCCAAAAAGAGGAACATGGGATGTACTCACTCATATTTGGTTTCTAGCCATAAACCAAGGACATTGAGCTTATAATTAATTAGTGATCCTAGAGAAGCTAAATAAGGAGAACCCAAAGAAAAACATATAGGCATCCTCCTGAATATTAACCTTCAGCAAGCGATGAAAGGAGACAGAGACAGAGACCCAAACTGGAGCACAGGACTGAAATCTCAAGGTCCAAATCAGGAGCAGAAGGAGAGAGAGCACGAGCATGGAACTCAGGACCGCGAGGGGTGCACCCACACACTGAGACAATGGGGATGTTCTATTGGGAACTCAGCAAGGCCAGCTGGCCTGGGTCTGGAAAAGCCTGGGATAAAACCGGACTCTCTGAACATAGCGGACAATGAGGACTACTGAGAACTCAAGAACAATGGCAATGGGTTTCTGATCCTACTGCATGCACTGGCTTTGTTGGAGCCTAGGCAGTTTGGATGCTCAACTTACTAGACCTGGATGGAGGTGTGGGTTCCTTGGACTTCCCACTGGACAGGGAACCCTGATTGCTTTTCGGGCTGGGGGGAGACTTAATTGGGGGAGGGGGAGGGAAATGGGAGGCGGTGGCGGGGAAGAGACAGAAATCTTTAATAAATAAATAAATTAATAATAATAAAAAAAAGAAAATGAGGTAATCAGTTTCATGAGTAACAAGAGTTTATAGACTAATGAATTCAATAGAAATTGAGGTAAAAAGAATTCAATTGCTTAATAAATTGCAATTTTATAAAAAGCTATGAGGGTAAAGTATACAGTATTTTGAGAGCAGAAAGTAAAATTTGACAGTTGAAGCCATGAGCACACTTTGTTGAATTTTGTATAAAATTCTCCTATTCCCTGGAAGCATGTTTTTCTCATGCACAGTTGTTTTAAGGAATCCAGTAAGTTCACCAGCTCTTCTTTGGAAAGAATCCTTCGATGCTCACATTCTAAGACATTGCAGACATGATGCAATTTCCCTCATTCTAAGGACATCTGAAATCAGTCTTCATTCCCAGACTCAAAACATCACTTGTGTGCTGGGATAATTCTGTTGTTCTTTGTTTCTGTTCGACTTTTCAAAGATGTTTATTTTTAAAAATTGTAAAAGATTGAGGTAGTGTTTTCCTTCATAACAGAAGGTGAGCTTGCTCATGGCTTTAAACAGTAAGATAGCTTCCTTGTAGGCAGTAGGTGGTCATAGTAAATGCAACAGCCCCCACTCCCTTACCTAGAAAAGCAGCAGGGCCATGACATTTAATAATGAAAGACAGGTTCTCTGTCTCGGTCTTGGTGTCTCTGAGGTAGCACAATTCACCACACACACGGGTGACAATTGGCCCTCTTCTTACTAGACTGTGTCAGGATTGTCAATGGCCTGGCAGAATGTGAGGGAGCCGAAAATGCTGAATTAGATTAAAAAGTGTCAGGTTCTAACTTTCCCTGGGAAGCCTGCCTTGAGTTCTCCATGCTGGTCTAACAGCTCCCACTGCATAAGGTACTGTGTTCTGAAATGTCCCTCTGCCAGAGTGTTCAGGCTCTGGGCCAAGGGATTCTGTGAGCATCACTGCAGCTCTTGGTAAACTAGGGCCATTTCCCCAATGTATGATTCGGCAGAGCGGCAGTAGGTTTTGCAACCTTGCACTCTGACTGATTCCCAATAATTGGAGGAGTACACTTTAAAAAACATATATATGCACATATATTTTATATATTATTTATAAATATACATATATACCATATAATTTTATTTTTATCCATATTGGGGTTAAAATCACAAAACTATACATATATGAAATAATTCTTTGTGGCAATTTTACAATATGAAACAATTACCATGATCAAACTAAGTGATCCATGTGTCCCTTACAGTGGAACTTTTTGTTATAAGAATACTCATGACCTATTGTCCTGGTAAATTTCAAGCATAAAATTTAGTAGACTTTTTTAAAAAATCCATTGTGGGGACTGGAGACATGCTCAAAGGATAAGAGAATGCGCTGCTCTTCCAGAGCACCGGAGTTCAGTTCCAGCAACAGAGTATGAGGCTTCAATACAACGCTTTTACCTATACTAACTGTGCTGTGGATTTGCCTTAACTTCAGCATCTTGACTGTTATGATTAGTGGTACTGGGAACCGCAGTTGATGCGCAGGCTTTACACCTTTGGTTTATCATCTAGCCTTTGCTTGGGGAGAGATGCTAATGCGGATTTCCTACAGTGAAATTTTACACAGCCTCACCCCCCCCCAAATTAGCCCATGTCGTTGTTGTGGTCTTATTTCCAGCATGCTTGGTTTACTTCCATACTGTTCTAGCACGCGCCTTGGAGAAAGTAAGACTGTGGCAAACTTGTCTAGACTTCAATGAAAGTGTCTATGAGATGGTCTCTGTGGTTGATCTGGGAGTGAGAGTTGAGGGAGAAGACAGATAGGACAGACATCTGCCACCAGGCACAGGTTAAACCCCCTTCTTCCCTCTCTCCCTCTCAGGAACAAATGCAGTCAGTCACATAAATAAGCGAAGGCAAAAGCAAATTAAAAGTGTTTTTCTTCATTTGATGAAGTAACCGGGATTGATTTGGCTAGTCTGTTAGTGAATGTGAGGAGCCTGTCTTGTTATTGTTTTTGCACTACCTGGTAACAAGCTGACTGCGGCACCTTCATGGCAGGCTGTGTCCTGCTTACATTTTCTTATAATACCAAATAATATGCAACAGTTCTAAATACTCAATAATTATTTTTGTAATTGTTGAATTAATTTGTAGAACTCAATTAGCTGTGACATTCTTTATATTTATGACAAGCAAAGATCTCAGTATCAGATTAGAAGGAAATGCACAGTTTTTCCTGTAAGATGAGCCAAAGGGGGGGGGCATTATTGAGTAATGCAATACCCTTAAATGAAAAATGTATCCATTGGGAGTACTTTCTGTTCTTTGAGACAATGATTCCATAAATTGTATTTTCTTCTTTTCTGGCAATAGTTCCCTTACTGCTTTGAAGTGCAAGGGTTTTACAGAAATTACAGAAGAGAACTGAGAAGAAAAGCCAAGACCAAGTTGTCTGCATTGCCTGTCTCGGGAAGCTACAGTAACTTGGGCCTATCTGTGGAGCTGGGAAACTTCTCTCTATAATCGGTGACTTGTAAGGGTATGTCATTGATCACAGTTTAGTCCACAGCATCTTAAAAACTTGCCAGCGAGGGTGTGAATGATAGGATTACTGTCTCTCTAAATGCCATAAACTGTAAATGCTGCTTAGAAAGAACTAATTATTTAATGAACTTTACAAAGTTATCTCATATCAGAGCTTTGTAATTGGAAAGGATGTTACTCCTTCCCTCAGGGTGAGTGTGTCTCCTGCCTGAACCTGGCGTTGCTCTCCAGAGAGCTTTTACCCCAACGGTTTACCTCCTCTCTCCACTCTTGTCACTGCTTTAGTTTAGTGGCATCCCTTGTTATCTGGAGCACCATCGCAGCTTTGCTAGGCTAGCCAGCTTGTCAATGCCACCCGAGTGATTCTTCTTGAAAAAAATCATAAAAACACCTATAGACTAAGTTAATCCAACCATTTGGCTATGCTTTTTATCAAAGTAAACTGGTGGTTTATGATTTCAGTTTAGCCTAACTGTCCTGTTCCACTTGCCTCTGAGGATTCTGTTGCCCTCATGGAGTTTCTGATTCTCCTATGTTGGTTGATCGGTTTCCTCCATATTTTGCATCTATTTCGCTATTCAGCATTTGCATGGGCTGTGTTGCTCTCCTCCCCTCCAGTTCCATTCTTCTATGTTAAATTCATTTACCCTTCAAGGTTCAGAAGAAGTATTGTCTGTTAGATTGTGATTTCTCCTTACCTCCTGCTATAAGTAAGATTCTCTCCACAGTATTGACAATTTGAGCTTTTTAAACCAACTGGAGACATCTACAAGGATGAATATTACATATACACTGCATTTATTATCCAAAGAACAACTGCAAGCAAAATACAAAGCATTGAAGTATTGTTAGTGCTTTATTCTATAGACAAGAAACCTGAGATCCAGTGTGTTATATAACATGTCCAAGAGGTGTGCAGTTAATTTGCACACTCATAATTCTAGGCCAGATTAATCTAACTCAAACTGCTAAAATCCTAGTACATTTTTGTGTTGCTTGTACAATTTCGGTTGTGAAAAAAAAAATTGTATCCCCACAGTATCCTTGAGAGATGGAGTACTCATTGTTGTAACACTTAACAGGGTGCCAACATCTTTCTTATTAAGTGCTTTGCTGATCAAGTACGCTATAGTCTAATTCAAGATAGTGAGGCATCTCATTTTAAAACACTTCATATATGCCTGGTGTCACTTGAGACGCAAGTGGGGATACAGGATAAATTTATGTTGCAATGTTCTCTGCCTTAATGCTTACAATAAATCTGGAAAGGAAGATAGATGTTGCTCCCACCGGCATAGACAGAGTTAAATCATTGTGTTGCAGCAAGGCTCCCTTTTCTTGTCTCTATATAAGCATTTCTCTCATATAGTTTCAATTCCTTCCATGTTCATGGAGAGTTCCCAGCATTGGTGTACATTGTGACAGTAGATGTTGTTCAAGGAAGGAGGAGAGAGATATACTTATTGTGCAGGGTAGAGTCTAATAATAGACAATTTTTTTCATCTGCTACTCTTGGAATTGATATTCTGAATGTATTAATTGTTTTGGCAACTAGTACACTACTCCTAGGGAAAAATGAAACTAATGTCTCTCTATTTCACACTTCTCTCTATCCTGGCTCTATCCTTTCATATTCTTTTCTTCCACCCCAGAGCATATATTAGCAGTGGAATTTTGGTTTCTGAAGAGATTATCTTGCAAACTTGTAAACACATATTTATCACTAGCTAGCTCATACATTTAAATTAACCCATTTCTATTATACTATGTATTGTCACGTAGCTGTGGTGTTACTGATCTGCTTGTATGTAGATCATGGCTGGATGGTTTCTCTCAGATGCTGCTCATTTTGCCTGTATCTCTTTATAGATTTCCCACCTGGGTCTATCCTGTCCAGCCATATGCCAAAGCAACTTTATTTATACCAGTGAGCAAAACATATATTCACAATGTGCATTTCCCCTTTTCTGACTAATCAAAAAGAAAAGTTTTAAGTTTACCATAGTAAAATTGCATATAACAAAACAGTTATCAAGCAAGAATAATAGTTAAAATATTTAGTCTATTTGCATTTGGCAAAATTAAAAATAACCATCACCTTTCCCATCTTTTTTAGTCTAAAGTTTTAAAACTAATTTATCTTTTATCATAACAAAGAAAAACTATAATTATAGCTATCTAATCTTCAACTCCATTAAATAACCCAGAAGGATATAATGTTTACCTGAGTAAACAGAAAGTGTATTTCAAGCAACTTCCAAAAGTCTAAATCTGACAGAGACATCTGGCTGCCTGGAAAATCACCCAAGGTTCCTCTGTAAAGTTGAGGCATCCATCTTCAGCAGTTTACAGGCCTAGGGTGTCTGGAAGATTTCTCAGTTAGGCAGGAAATCTGAAGAAAGCTCCCACCTATATTGGCAAAGTTCATCAGTCACTTTCTTCTGTGTCCTACAGAATGTCAAGCAGTTTCTTCTGTGAAACAGGAACCTGAAGGACCGTCCTGCTTTTTTGGCAATGTTTAGTGGTCATTTGCATGTCCAATTTATACAGTATACTGTTAAGCATTTCAGGCAGAAGCAGTTTCTTGCACAAATGATTAGCCTTGCCATATTGAAACCAAACACCATAATGAGTTTCTTTGATGCCAATCATCCTTTTTGAAGTAATTGGTGTTTCCAGGAGCAGGTCTCACTGTTGAGAAAAGTCTAAGTTCTTAAAACATTTAAAATGTCATATCCTGTAGGTCTTTAAAGTGTTTGAAGATTTGCCTATCTAATTGAAATATATCTTTGTGTCCCTAGAAAGCCTAACTAATATGGATGTAAATTTGACTATTATAGATGACTATTAATCTGTGTTTCTTACCTATCTGTTATGTTTTTAAATAAGCTGCATAAACATAATACCTTAAACAAGAATACAAATATACATAAAGCGTAACAAAATTGACCCTAAATTTATATCAATAAACCAAAATCCATAGCAATGTACAGTATTTTGAGATTATAAGTTTTTTTTTACAAACAAGAACTCTGAATTGAATATCTTTTGTTTAGCTTTTCTACTAAACATTATCCATAACAACTTGTAACCAACATTCTAAACAAAGGAAAACATCCATTATCCATTTTGGGGGAATGTGGGCATAGTTTTCCAGGATACTTCCTGCTGATTTGGGGAACTGATAATCTTATGGGGACATAAAGAAAATTTAGAATTATGATAAACTCCTGACTAGTGTATCCTGAGAGGTTTGATCATCTCACGCAGCAGTCTTTGAATTGTTCTGGATGTAGAACTCAGACATGTGGGCCATTCCTTTTATTGGAGATTTCTAAGGTGATCTTCCTTGATCAAACCTGATTTTTCTTAACTCAGAATGTATCCACAGCCTCTCATTTCCTGTGGAAACAAAAACAAAACCTCTTCTCCAAAGTAACATATATTTTGATTTATATTTTAAAGTCAAGGCATTTTCAAAATATATATGTTGGATTAATCCAGCAGCATTTATAATCAAATGTCTTTTAGTAGCTTTTGCTCCTTCTTCAGCCATCAAGCAATTTAAAGACAACACAATAGCATACAATATCCAGACTCTCTGTGTATTTTTCATCTTACATGACTTTATCTTAAACTCTAATTCTTTTATTTTTATTTTTATTTTTTGGCATTTTGAGACAGGGCTACCCTGTGTACCTTTGGCTGTCCTGGAATTCACTCTGTAGACCAACCTGTCCTTGAACTCACAGAGATTCACTTGCCTCTGCCTCACAAGTGTTGGGATTAAAGGTGTGTGCCACCACACCCAACTACTCTTTTTTTTCTTTTTTACTTTTAAGGACTTTATCCTTTATTCCCCCCAAGCCTACATATATTTTTAAACACACAGTAAACACACAGAAAGATGAGATTTTCTTCATCTTTCAACCTATCTTTACTATATATCTCTTTTTTCTGACCACATGAGTCTTTAATTTGCTAAGTGATATAGCTAGAATTAAAGTTGTGGCTTTGATGGCTGGATCTAGACCATTTCTTAGTTTTTTTTTTCTGAGAGTCTAGCCTCATAGCAGAGGTACTGGCCAGAGCCATGTTTATTGCCACAACTCTATGGCATTTCAAGGTCCCTGCCACCACAAAAAAGTATGCAGTCAGATTTTCATCCACACCATTTAAGTGTTTCAGGGCAGGACCTCTTAAAAGAGCTGAAAGATTTTGCAGCTAAATCTGAGTCAGGAAGCCTCCATTAAATGATAGTACTTGTCTCTAGCAAGCAGAGCCCACCTGAGAAATATACAACCAAGAAGCCATGCAACTCTGTTCTTTTTGTCTAGAATTAACTTCCAAGCTCTCTCAGGCTTTATGTGGATGCAGTTGTCCACATGCTGGGCACCATTTGTTGCCACGTTGGGTGCCAGATGATGGCAGAAATTTCAAAATAATTCCACACTAGTTCAGAATTACGTATGATAAAGGGTTATGTATTTAGGGGAGACTTACTGATGACCATCATAGATAATAGTCCTCTGCCCAAAGGGGGAACAGGAACAGAGTTTAACAGCTGGAAGTAAAAGAGAGAGCATAGGCTTTATAGCTGCATTTACAGTATAAGAGACCATGCCCAATTGGGCTGGCATCTTAAAGACTATTGGCCAAAGGAGCAGAAGGAGCTCTCACAACAAATGTGTTCAAGTCTATTTCCCACTTTCTTTTCTACCAGATTCAGTGTATCTGATTATATGTTAAGGTCTTTGATCCACTTGGAATTGAATATATAGGGTTATAGATGTGAATATCTTTGCATTTTCCTACATTCTGACAACCAGTTAGACCAGTACTATTTGTTAAATATAGGTTTGGTTTTTTCCCATAGTTTATTTCTGGCTTTACCAAAAATCAGTTATCTATGTATGTGTGTATGTATGTGTGTAGGTTTTTTATTTGATTACATTGATTAACGTGTTTGTTTATAATGTCAATTTTGTGTAGTTTTTATTACTATAACTCTGTAGTACAACTTGAAATCAGGAGTGGCGATATCTTAGAAGTATCTTAGCATAGGATAATTTGTCCACATCTGACAGAACTAATATCAAAAATATATAATGAACTCAAGAAACTAAACATCAACAAGCTAAATAATCCAATTAAAAATAGGTTACAGATTTAAACAGAGAATTCTCAATGTAAGAATCTCAAGTAGCTGAGAAACACTTAAAGAAATGCTCAACATCTTTACCCATTATTTTAAAGCAAATAAAAATGACTTTGAGATTCCATCTTAACAACTGTCAGAATGCGGAGCATCAAAATCTCAAGTGACAGTTTATGCTGGTGTGGATGTGGAGCAAGGAGAAGACTCATCAATGGTTGGTAGGAGTGTAAGCTTGTACAGCCATTTGGAAATCTATATGGCAGTTTCTCAGACAACTGAGGATTGAACTACTTTAAGATCTAGCTATACCACTCCTGGGCATATGCCTAAAGGGTGCTCCAAGCTATTACATGGATGCTTATTCAACTGCATTCATAGCAACTTTATTTATAATAGCCAAGAACTGGAAACAACCTAGATATCCCTCAACCAAAAAAAAAATGGTTAAAGAAAATGTGGTACATTTACACAATGGAGTATTACTCAGCAGTTAACAATAATGACATCATGAAATTTGCAGGCAAATGGGTGGAACTAGAAAAAAATCATCCTGAGTGAGGTATAACAGACACGGAAAGACAAATATGGTATGTACTCATTTATAAGTGGATATTAGCTATACAGTAAAAGATAATCATGCTACATTTCACAGGCCCAGAGAGGCTAAGTAACAATGAGAGATAAAAGTGGGACACATAGATCTCCATGCAAAGAGGAAATGGAATAAACTTCACTGGTGGAGTGGAGGCTGGTGGGGTTGGTAGCAGAAGAGATCAACTGTGGGAAAGGGAGAGAATACTGGGAGAAATGACTGAAATTTGGGGCATTTCAGGGTGAGATGGAAATCTACTGCAATGGAACTCTATGGAATCCATCAGAATAACTGTAGCAAAGATTCCTAGTAATAGGGGCCATGGAGGCTGAACTGGCCATCTTTTGCAACCAGGCAAGGCCTCAAGGGTAGGGTTTAGGACAACAACCCAGCCACAAAACATTTAACCTACAGTTCACCCTGCCTGTTGAGTGATCTGGGACAGAACCTAGCAGAATTATCATAAAAGAAACCAGAGAAATTTCATCCAGCAACCAATGGGAGTAGATGCAGAGTTCTACAGCCAAACATTGGTCAGAGCTGGGGGAGTCCTCCATAGCAGAAGGAAGGATCAGAGGATCCAGATGTCAGGATACCAAGAGAACATTGCTCATAGAATCAATTAACTGAGGATCATGGAGGCTTGCAGAGATCAGGGAGTCTATAGGGATCTGACCTAGGTCTCCTGTATATGCTATGGCTGAGTAAGTATGATGTTCTTGTGGGATTCTGGACAGTGGGAACAGGAGCAGTACTGACTCTTTCGCTTACTTATGGGAGAGTTTTTCTTCTGTTGGGTTGCTTCATTCAGCCTTGATGTGATGGTATGTACATGGCCTTTTTATAGCATGTTTGGTGGATGTTCCTAGCAAACTTAACTTTTCCTGAGGCAAGATGGAAGAGGCATGGATCTCAGGAAAAGGGGAGGTAGGAGGACTGAGGGGAGAGGAGAGAGGGGAAACTAAGGTCAGGATATAACATATGAGAGAAGAATACTAACAAAAGGAGGGAGAAAAAATTTTAAAAATAGAAATAACTATCAATTTATAATATTATTATCTGTCTATGTCTCCATTTAAGATAATCCTTTAGAACAGGAACATGATTATTTTCTGTTGCTGTGACCCATGTGTAAAAATGTCACCAAGTTTTCTGTTCAACAAAAGGCAAAAAATACAGTTCTCTAATTCAATAGTTGTGTGGGTTATGATCTTAGACTCTCTGGGTTGAAACCCAAGCTCAAATATGTAATAGTGGGTATAAAACTGGGAAAGTCACAGGTTCCAGGAGATTCTATGACCAGGTTATATATATATATATATATATATATATATATATATATATGTATATGTATATATGTGTGTGTGTGTGTGTGTGTGTGTGTGTGTGTGTGTGTGTGTTGTGTATGAAAATTTTAAAAACAGCATTAAAGAATACTGTGGTAGTTTGAATGTACTTGGCCCTCATAATCTCATAGGGAGTGGCACTATTAGCATGTGTGGCCTTTGAGGGAGCATGTAGGACCTTGTTGGAGGAAGTGTGTCACTGTGGGGGAAGGCTTTGAGGTTTCCTATGCTCACGATACTGCCCAGTGTCTCAGCAACTTGTTGTCTGCAAGATGTAGGGCTCTCAGTTGCTTATCCAGTAGCATGTCTGTCTGCATGCCCTGTACTCAACACAATGATGATGATGGAGTAAACCTCTGAAAGTATAAGTGAGCCACTTTGACTAAATGTTTTCCTTATAAGAGTTGCCATGGTCATAGTGTCTTTTCACAGCAATAAAAACCCTAAAGCAGTCAAAGGAAGAAAATAATACAAATAGAAAAATAATAATGATGCCCAGAAAATTGTCGATTCCTTGTAGCCAGACACAAAAGACACCACTTGCAGCATTGCTGGCTTCAGTGGGATTTTACTGATTCATGTCTGAGTCCAGCCACTTTGCCCCTCAGAGGCAGTAACAGTACATCACTGCATGTCACCTTTGTTTCATTTCTCCTCCCAAACCTTCTATATCACTTGTATTCTTTATTCTTTAATTTTCAAGTTCTTAACATCTTTTCCAGTAAATTCCATTTCTGTAAAATAACTGAGGGTCTTTTCCTGTTTAACCTAGAATCTTGAGGCATTGAGACTTTTACATACCACAGTCTTCATGGAAACAACAAGGCAGATTTCTTAGGAAGGTTGAAACAACCAAAATAAGCCTGAGAACCCTTGTTAACTTGAATTATCCTTTGTAGAGAATGTCTCAAACACACCCTTTAGTTGTTCCTTGGGAGATCCACAATTTCATTAAAATTAATTGTACAAATTATCCCTTGTGGTTCCTTATCTTTCAAACTTTTTCATATCTCCATGCCTTCGTTAATGTCCTGTGTCACTGTAATCCTTTTCTGATATTTCCACCAGTCTGATAATACAAATTTATTAAAGTCACAGCATTGTCAGCAAACCATATGTCTCTGAGTCAGTCATCATTTTCATTAGAGAAGAATGAACATACTAAACATATGTATGTTCATAGAACCCATGAAGTTTCCAGAATAAATAGGTCAGTAATAGAGAGTTTAATGAATGAATGGGTGAATTGTTGAGTATAGTCAATTTGGAATGGAGAACCTACTTGATTCTGTTCATTCCCTACTGATTTCCGTCAACCCTCAAGCTTTTTGGGCTATAGACATTCTTTTTGAAGTCTCATTCCCACAGTCAGCATTTGCACCATGGATAATAAATTAGCATCACTTCGAAAACAAAATTGACTCCATTTTGCACTTGGAATGTGCTCTGAGAATTAGAAAGGGCAGGAGTGATACACTCCCCGAGGCCTGGAAAGTCTGTTGGTGTTTTATTAGGTAACAATTTCTGTTTTTTCTAGATTTACAAGTTCCTACTTTGTCCCTGGGAGCCTGAACAAACGCCAAGAGGGAAAAAGAAAACAGAACGTGTCTTGCTACCTGGAGACCAAGTGACGCCCAAGTCAAAAGATGTCAACTACTGAAATAAGAGGCACCTGTTATTGTGATTTTGAGCATGAATTTCCCAGAGGGAAACTGTAAGCAAGCAGTCCAAGACCAGTGTTCATGGCTTGGCTTCCCTTTCTGTTAAGCTTACTGGTTGTGTCAAAGTCTTAAATAAGAGAAAAAGAAAATAAAATCAACTTCTCTTGATAACGATGATCTTAGAAAAATTAATTTTATAAATGGTGGGGGAGAACATAGAGTACCGTTTTAATAACAGTGTTAGCTTCAGAGGAACTGCCTTCATCTTTAGGAACATTGAAGGGAGGTTTGAGCAGCAGTCACTATCTCATCATCTCTAAGGGTCCTCCATGAATTCCTAGCATTTTACTTCAGAGTAGAGAAGTTCCACATCGTGGGATAGGATACAAAAGCCAGAGCATTAACTCAGGAGCTGGGAGAATTGGGTGGCGTGCCTCTCTCTACCCTTTATTCACCAAAGACACTAGTGAACACCTTTGAGTTTCTCTTGCAGACCTGCTTGTAAGGAGTCCTAGCTGGCTGCCCATTGCCTGTGCTATTCAGAGCCACAGAGGAGACAAGGCTGCTGAAATATCTAATTAGCATAAGGACACAGGCAAGTGGAGAAGATGGCAATAATTCATTAGTGTTTCTATTGCTGTGATGAAACACCATGACCAAAAAGCATGTTGGGGGAAAAAAGGGTTTATTTGATTAATACTTTCACATTGTACTTCCACTTTATCATTGAAGGAAGTCAGGACAGAAACTCAAACAAGGTAGGAACATGAAGGCAGGACCTGATGTAGAGGCCATGGAATGGTGCTGCCTACTGGCTTACTCACCATGACTTTCTCAGCCTGCTTTATTATAAAATGCAGGACCACCAGTTCAGGGATGGCACCACCAACCATTGGCTGGGCCCTCTCCCATCAGTCACTAATTGAGAAAATATCTTATAGCTGAATATTGTGGAGACATTTTCTCGATTGAGGCTCCCTCCTTTTGGGACACTAGATTGTGTCCAATTAATATAAAACTAAGAGAAGAAATGGGGAACAGGGTTACCTATTGTCCCTCATCTTTCCCAACTGACTTTCTCGAAATCTCTGGGAATCCACCAAAGTCTTCTTGTGAGTTCCTGAAAACCAAAGAATGATCCCAAGCTCTGGTCACAGGAAGATGTAGATTCTAGTCCTCCCAATCTCTGGTCACAGGAATACCTAGACTTTAATCTTCCCAAGCTCTGGTCACAGGAAGATGTAGACTCTAATCATCCCAATCTTTGGTCACAGGAAGACCTAGACTCTAATCATCTCAAACTCTGGTCACAGGAAGACTTAGACTCTAATCATCCCAATCTCTGGTCACAGGAAGACCTAGACTTTAATCCTCCCAAGCTCTGGTCACCAGAAGACCTAGACTCTAATCATCCCAGATGTCATCTTTTGTGACTCCCCTCCTTCCATTCCTAACCCAGAGATGGAACACTGCTTAATGGGGCTCCGGCTGAGGGCAAGGAGTTAAGTGAAGTAATGAAGTGGAATTGGCTAAACCTTGAGGATCTTTGTGTTTCCTCTCCCTTCTTCAGCGTGGGAGTGGGGTGGAGAACTTGAATAAATGCCTGTGGCCTCTGTTTTAGCTCCATTTATTTTAACTATAGCTAGAAATTGGTGAATAAAGAAGTATCTTGAAGAAATACAAGTTGTGGCAAAAATTTATCCTTTTTTGTGTTTCTTTGATATAACAGGAAAGCAGCAAATCAACAATGGGTTAAGGCCCAGATGTAAAAACTCATCTGAATGAGCTACACATGTCTTACTATCCTGGTTAAACACACTCAGAGGCAAGGAGCTGCATACTTAAATAGAGATGGCTTCAAAACAAGGACAAAAACAATAAGAAGAGTTTTTGTTGGTCACTCATGGAAGGACCTGTTTTTATTTTCATCCTTCTGTTGACTGATATGTGACATCGCTTATGAAAGTGGATTAAGAATCATTTGGAAGTGTAGGGTTGAAGGACTTTCTAGAGTACTTGCTAAAGAAAATACATCACTAAACACGGCTGTCACCATCCTATGCAATGGGCTCACAGACTGAATCAAAGGTGGGAATGGAGGAAGCCAGCTGAGCACCAAATTTAATATCTCTCTGCTTCCTGACTCTGGCCACAATGTGCCCAGTGGTATGCTCCTGCCACCATAGCTATAGTTCACCCCACTGCCATGCCATCCTCATCATGACGTTATCCAAATTTAGGCAAAAATAAACCCCTTCTTGCCTTAAGTTTCTTCTTGTGCAATATTTTTTCATGTCTATATAAAAAGGATCTAATGGAGTCTTCATGAAAACATCTTGGTGAGAAGATTCCAAGTGTGACAGAGCACTCACCACGGGAGTCTAGAGCTGAGCAGTGCTATGTGGAGTTTGTTCCTGGGGAACAAACTCAGGACTTGATGTTTATATGCCAAGTACTTTACTGAATGAACCATCTCTCCAACTCTGCTAGCTTAGTTTCTGGTTCCATTCTGCCTTAAAAATTTCTGATTACTTAGCTGTTGGGTGAGGACCAATTATTTATTGTTTATTTTCATCATATTCAGAATGATATTAATACCGCTATTGCCTGGGACCTTTTGATGATTGCTGCTTTGGAATGGCTGAGAATATTCATAGTCAAGGACAGTTTTTAAAATCTGAAGGCACCTATGGTGTATCTGCAATGCCTTGGTACCACCATGCTGGGTTTTGGATATACAAGAATAAGCAATTACTAAAAGACTGATAAATAAACCTAGGTGCCAACATCGACAAAAATTAAATTTGCAACACAATTAAGTTGCTCTATTTGGCTGGTGTTTTCTTTCAAGAAGAATCTGTATATGAATTTAGTCACTCAAGTAGCTTCCTGGGAAAGTACAGTGTGAAGCACAGGGGTGTAGAGAAATAGTAACTAGTAGGAGTGATGCTTGAGTCTCTGTCTACTTCTCTGACCTTCTTTAGTGATTGTTCCATAAAGACGACTTTCCAGGTTTATTAGCCAAGTTGCATTCCTTTTATAGACATTGTTTGCTAAAAGATTTCTTATGTGTTGCTTTGCTTCCTGCCACTACCTTTCTCTTTCATGATTTATAATGGAGATGGTAAGGCAAGATTGACTTCCTAAGAACACTTCTTTCCATATTGACTTTTAACAATAAGAAGAGGAAGATCTTTGTTGTCTTTAGGGCCATAATAAGTGTGTCAAACATGAAGCTACAGAAATTTAGATTGGATTTTATTTGAAACGAGCTTAATCAACTATAGTATTGTACCTTATTTCTTATTGTACCATGAAATTTATAAATTTATTTATATATTTACTCTGTGTGTGTGTTTGTGTGTGTGTGTGTGTGTTTGTGTGAGTTTGTTGTATAAAGGCTATGGGTGTATGCAAAGACTAGAGGACAACTTTGTAGAGGTGGGTCACTCTTTCTACCTTCATGTGGATTCTGGGAAGTGAACTCAAGCCATGAGGCTTGCATTCCAAGCACCCATGGACCCATACTGCTGGCCCCAACTTTTCTTTTTATTAGAAGTACTTGGGATTATGCACTGGGTGTCATGGTATCTAAGTACTGTGCCACAAGTTACATCCCCAGATAAAGCAGGTTTTTAAAAGAGTGAAATTTAAGGGCCAGAGAAATGACTTAGTGGTTAAGAGTGCTTGCTGATTTTCCAGAGGACTAGAGTTAGGCTCCTTTTACACTCAGAAGCTCACAACAAAATCAGTATTGCAGATTCAACATTATATATATATATTATATATGTGTGTGTGTGTGTGTGTGTGTGTGTGTGTATGGCCTCCATGGGCACCTTCACACATATGACACACATACACACATATATGAATAAATAAAAAGGAGAATAAATATTTTTCAAAAAGTAAGATTTTAAAAAGAATAGTTTTCTGTGTATTGCAACTGAGTTGAGTGGGCTTTAGACCAGGCACCAGAGGGCATAAATAAATATACAGTGGTAGTATTTATCATAACTGATAAGCTACATTAACTCATCATTTATACCTAAGGGCCATTGATTATGTTGGTGTTGTATACTCGGTGAACTTTGATAAATACACACTGCCAGGTAGCTGTAATTTCTCTGCTCTAAAATGCCTGTGTTCTCTGACTATTCATTCACTTCACTTGCTAACTCCTGGACACAAAGACATTACTTTCACTATAATTTGCTTTCCATAATGTTATGTAATAAGAATAAACACTGCTTATTATATGTCATATGATTTAAAATGCTGTGGCTTTTGTAAGGAAGCATTTCAGGCCCACTTTTATTACTTTAGACAAATAATAGCTCCAGAAAAGTGGACCCATAAAAAGGAAATGTGGTTAATTACTAGGTCACATTCTGAAACAAATTAAAGCTGTGTCAAATTCTTGTGCTTAGCTGAAAGCAGCTCTAGATGCTGCAGAACACGAGCTTTGCTTTAGCCCCTTCTTTCTGAGATCAGACAGGGGATATCACAGAGATAGTGAGTGCATTGGGAATGGGTTAAGACCTTTAAGGAGGCCATCTGTGTTCGATTTCTGCTTGGAGCGTACAGCACAACAGATGCTGTTCAGAGGAAGGTAAAATTTGAGGAAGGAGTGGAACTAGAGAATGAGCATGTATTAGTTACTTTCTTCATCCGTTTGGAAAGAACAGACTGAAGCAACTTAAGGAAAGAAGGTTCATTCCGGTCATGGTTTAAGAGGAGATGGGGTTCAGTATTGTGTGGAGGCAAGGTGACAGGCATGTGAGGTAGATGGGCACATTGCAACTTCAGTAATGAAGCAGTGAGCATCAAATGTGGGTGGTCGGCTAGGTCCTTCAGTTGGTTTTTATTTGGTCTGGGTAGCCATTCCATGGGATGGAATTTCCCACACCTGGGATGGTTGGCTCTTCCTCAGTTAAATGTCTGTGGAAACACCTTCACAGACAGACTTCTGTGACTTTAATAACAGTTTAAACTGTCAATGACTATTAAGTCCCACAAGTTTTGTGAAGTCAGTATGTAAACACATTGCTTTTAATGACAATTTTCCATGTCTTACCCTCACATTGTTTTATCTTTGTTACAGCTGCTGTGCCTGAAGTTACTGATGGTTCAGCTACTCACTGTGGCTCCGCAATCACTGCCCCACTACTCAGGCCCAGGCCCAGCAGGACTTCTGTATTCTGCTGGAACTGTCTCTGATTCTGCAGCCAAATGTAGTTTTTAATTAAATCTGTATCATTCTATTTTACCAATAAAGACTCAGGAGTCAGACACTGGGGTAAATGATTGCTCGCTCTGAGAGACTGAGAAGCAACCAGCTGACTTTCCTCCCTAGCCAGTGATCCAGGAGAGAGTCTCTGCTTCTGTCCCAAACCAAAAAAGCCTGCGAAACCAAACTCCCTCCCTACTACTTCCTATGTGTTTCTTTATCCATTTTCCAGCTTTCCTCTAATTCTCTATGGCTTCGTCTGACTCTGTTTCCTGACCAAGGTTATATTTAATTAACAGAAACTCAGGGTTCACAGTGTGTGGAATATCTCACAACACCCTCATAGCCTCAGGGTCATTTAATAAGTCAAAATGCAATCATTCCAACTTCTAACATTTCCAGAGTCTTGAGAAGAAAAACACCTAGAAAAAAATTGTGTCTGCAGAAGCTGATTAATTGATTAAAACTATAGCTGTATGGGGGCAAGGGAATGTTGCAGCTCCAGGGACCAGTTACCTTATCCTTGAGTTAGTTTTAGTCTTTAAAACAGCCATTCTTTGTTCAAGTCTAAGCTTAACAAACATCTTGTAACTAATAGAAACCTTTTAAAATTTACTAACTTAGCAGACCACTAGCTTTCACCAACTCAAAATCTAAGAAGGTTACCAGATAGCATTGTGGGCCTATAGATCAGCTTCTTCCACCTCACTGTAACTTTCTACAATGTGTCCAAAAACATATTTTAAAACTGCTGTGATTTATGACTTTATTTGTTCTAAAAACTACAAAAAAATTTTTGAAACTGTTTCCATTTGGGGGCATAGAATCTGTTATCTAAATCTGTGTTTCAGGTCATGGGAATTCAAAATGATTCCAGAATAGACTACTTCTCATTCCTTTCAAGACGAGAACTTTGCTTTTTGCACCAATTGTGGTGTCACAACATGGGGCTCCACTTTTTTACTGGAATAATCCGCTGAAAACCAGGCACCTGCATGGACTCATTGCATCCAGGCCATGTGGTATTGTTTCCTCAGGTGGATTGTTGGTAGCTCTTTCTGGGGCTCAGGAACTCTCTTGGTTTGCTCAACAGCCCATTTTGCTTATTCAGAGCTTGCTAACAAGAATTTTTATTGTGATAGATACCCTTAAAAACTGCTTTCAATGTATTTGGCTTAAGGTGTCTAGTTTGCTTGTTTTGAAGGTGTTTTGGTCTGGACATTTGGTTAACTTTGTTTGCTCACTTGCTTTTGGATCTCTAATGCTATTTTGGATTTTGCTCACTTTCAGGACTTTGAAAGCATTTTTGCTTTTATTTTGTTGTAATTTTCACTACATATGTTTCTTTAAAATATTCTTAATATAAACTGTTATGTGTAAGGATTATTTTATTAAGGCTGGAATATATATATATATATATATTCATATATTTTTTTCTCCAAACATCTTTGTTATCTCCTTCTTACAATGACGATCATAGAAAATACAATCCCAACAAACATTAATGCTCAAAATCTTGGTTTAAATATATATACACACACACATATATGTTATATATCCACATATATGTATACATATGTTTGATTTTATACACACACACACACGTATCATATATATGAGAGGCCCAGGCCCCTACAGATTCACTGGGTCCATAGTGCTAGCACAACCCTTAAGCAGCCTAGCTCTGGGTTCAGAACCAGGGAAAAAACACACCTTGAAAATGGGAGCAGAGCCAGGGGATAAGAAACTTTGTCCCTAAACCTAGAACTAGGGAAAAGCCCCTGAAACCAGGATGGCCCCTGAAACCAGGATCAAAAGAATGTGATGGAGGAGGGTCATCTGTCTATTTGTTACTTTCATTGGTTAATAAAGAAACTGCCTTGGCCCTTTGATAGGACAGAAAATTAGGTAGGTGGGGTAGACAGAACAGAATGCTGGGAGGAAGAAGACAGTGGGCAGACGCTATAGCTCTCCTCGCCAACATGGACGCAGATTAAGATCCTTCCTGGTAAGCTACCACCTTGTGGTGCTACACACATTAATAGAAACATATTAATCAAGATATGAGAGTTAGATAGTAAGAGGCTAAAGCTAATGGGCCAAGCAGTGTTTAAAAGAATACAATGTGTGTGTTTTTATTTTGGGGCATAAGCCAGCCAGGCAGCCGGGAGCTGGGCAGGAACGCAGCCCGCAGCTCCTTCTACAGAGTGGCGCTCCAATGTGGTAACATACAGTTTGTGTGTTGTTATTTCTGGGCATAAGCTAGCCAGGTGGCAGGAATGCAGCTCGCCACTCCTTCTACAAGAATGCAGATTAATAATCCCCTAGATTCAGAGCATACCAAAGATATTCACCATGGTCCCAAAATTAGAGTAAAAAATGTAAAAAGAACCAAAGAAAGAAATACAGTTTGGCTCCAGAATCAGAGTCATCTCTGCCACTGACACAAAATGAGCCAATTGTTCAACAGGGAAAATGGACCAATTGCTGAACTCCTGGAAGCTTGGATCCTCCTCAGGCAGTTACCAGCAGTTGGGAATTCCCCTCAGGCCTGGAAATCCCCTTACACTATAGAGGGCAGCCAATCACAAGCCCAGAAGTCTGGAATTTCCCTCACTCCAGTCAGGGCAGCCAATCACAAGCCCAGAAGCTTGAAATACCCAAAGCCTCTTCCTCTGTGTAAAACCCCTTCCCTCCACCCCCAGCTGACAGTCTCTCCTGCTCTGTTCCTGTTGCTGCTGATGACACCGCTTCAGAAAGATGAAGAGACCTGAGTTAAGTCACAATAAAAACTCTGCTTTTGCATCGGATAAGGTTTTGTGGTGATGTTGTTGATGTTGGGGATCTGGACACACACACACACACATATAAAAACAAATACTAATCACACACACAAACACACCACAAATATATGTGTTGTGGGAACTTCTTCAGTCAATAGCCTTTAAGACACCATCTCACTTTGGGTGTGTTCTCATGTATTATAAATGCAAACAAAGAGTGTGGTTGCTAGATTCAGTTCCAGTTTTCATCTCACATAGAGGAATGTGGATGACTACTTTTTCTGTGAGTTTATCCCCAGATAAATAAACCTTTGTTATACTCCATTCTGAGCTATTGTGGAGCTTTGCTGTATGCCAACAAGTTGGCACCCACTGTATTGGGCATGGATCTACTTAAGACCTAAAAAAAAGTTTAAGAAAGGAAGAGGGCTTCTAGACCCACAAAAAGCTTCTTTGCCACTGTTTTTTTTTTTCTTTCCAGATAGGCTCTGTTTGCTGGCCATAAGCACAGGAATGGCTCTTTTAAGAACCACTTTCCTGGTTTACGCTGGTTCTGTTGTGGAGAACTTAAATGAGGGTCTGTGAGCAGTGTGTTACACATTTTTTAATAGCAACATAGACCTGCCACTTTCCTGGAGTTGGGGTGGTGGGCATGGCTCACAGGGGCAGTGATCATTCCTCTGCCATGTTAGACTGGGCAGAGCAAGCACAGAGTTGATCCTAGCCATGCCTGCTTAGCATTTTTTAAAAAGGCACTCCTGGTCATAAAATGATTACACTACACAATACAGACAGATTTGGGTGAATGTGTGTGGGTGTGTGTATTTGTGTGTATGTTCACTATTTGTTTGCTTTTTCACAATATACTTAGTACCTAATGAGTTTATAAATTAGTGATCATTTAGACTAAACTTAATTTGGCTCAGATTTACTTGGCTCAGTGTAAAACTAAAATGATAAAAGACAAAAAGTACATTTAATCAGTGTGACCACATAGGCAAAGCAACTAAAGATGGCTAATGGACCTGAATCTATCTTTGGGACAATTGATGTGAGTAGACTTCCACTCCTTCCTCTAGGTTGTAGCCTAATGAGTATGTTCCCTTATACTTGATTTTTACACATCCTGCTAAATCTAGCTCATATTTCAGAGCCCTGGCTTAGTTTGAGTCACCCGTGTCTTATAATAGCTAACTTCAGGCTTTCACGGTGTCACAAATCTTTTGCCCTGTAGTAGCACAGGGGTAAGGGAACCCCTGTTCACCATTGATGGGATTGCCAAATTGGTGCAGCCATTATGAAAGTCAGTGTGGAGAATTCTCAAAATATCAAAAAGTAAATCTACCATATGATGCACTTAAACTACTCTTTGGCATATTCTCAAAGAATTCAGCATCCTACTCTTAAGATACTTTTGCACAGTTATGTTCATTGCTACTCTATTCACAAAAACTAGGAAATAGATAGAACCTCAATTTCTTACAACAAATGAATGGTTAATGAAAATATGATACATATACACTATAAGATGCTATTTAGTGGTAAAGAAAAAGGAAATCCTAAACTTTACAGGTAATTGAATAGAACCAGAAATGACCATACTGAATCAAATAATCCAGATACAAAAAGACTAATGTCATATCATCTCTTTTACTGGAGAGGCCTAGCTTCAAATACTCAGATGTTGAGTACATAGGCTACAGTAACTACAGAAACCAAGAAAGTAAAATAGGACCATTTCCAGAATAGGGATTGGGGAGCAATGGAGAGGAGAAATGCAGAATATAATCAGGATCTGATCTATAAAATGGGAAAGGGGGACACCTTAGAGAGGAGGAGGGAGGTAAATACAAAAGAAAGCAGAGAGTAAAGGGGAGTATCAGGGTACAAGTTATATGATAAGGGAAATAAGAAAATAGAGACTTCTTAGGGAAAAGCAAGGAAGATAAATATGAGTGTTGTAAAAGATCACCTGGCTGCCTAGACTCTCAAAAAATCACACAGAAATAATATTATTTAAACCACTGCTTGTCCTATTAGCTTCTTATGGGCTAGCTCTTACATCTTAATTTAACCTATCTCTATCAATCTGTGTATCACCACATGGCTGTGGATTACTGGCAAGGTTCTGGCTCATCTGTTTCAGCAGTGACTACATGGCTTCTCCTTGACTCCTCATTCTTTCTCCCAGCATTCAGTTTAGTTTTTCCTGCCTACCTCCATTCTGCTCTGCACAGGCCCAAGACAGTTTCTTCATTAACCAATGGTATTCACAACATACAGAGAGTAATCCCACATCACCTCCCCTTTTCTGTTTAACTAAAAGGAAGGTTTTAGCTTTAACATAGAAAGATTATGTACAACAAAACAGGTATCAAGCAAGAATTACAGTTACAAATATGTCTACTTTATCTTTTATCATAACTAAGGAAAACTATAATTATAACTATTTATTTTTCAATTCCATCAAGGACTCCAGAAAGATAAAATATTACCCAAGTTAACAGGAAGTGCATTGTAAGTAACTTCTAAAACTTCAGAATGAACAGAGGCATCACATTGCCTGACAGTCACCCAAAATTCTTCTGTACCTTTGGGGTATCCATCTTCAGCCTATGGGCCCTTAGTATCCAGCATACTTTTCCATGAAGCAGGACATTTCAAAGACAGTCCCACCTATATTGGCAATTTGTCAGTCACTTTCTTCTGTGTCCTGAAGAATGTCTTGTAGACTCTTTCATGAAACAGAAACTCCAAAGGACTGTCTCACCTCCTTTAGGCAACTTCAGTAGTCATTTTTCTCTGAGTCCAGTTCATGCAGCATAGCATAAACAGTCCAGACAAGAGCAGTTACTTGCCCAAATGGCCTACAAATTCCAAAAGGAGCCTTTTCTGTGCCAATTGTCTTCTTGAAGTTATTGGTGCCTCCAGGAACAGATGGGTTTCATTGTCATGAAAAGTCTTAAGCTCTTAAAACATTTTAAATGCCGTATTCTAAAGGTCTCTGAAAGATTTGAAGAATACCTATCTAACTGAAATCTATCTCTATATATCTAGAAAACCTAACATGACTTCAAGCTTGACTATTATAAATGATTATCTATCAACCTATATTTCTTAATTATACATTACATTTTTAAATGAGCTGCACAAACATAATACCTTAATCAAAAGCAGAAATATAGATGTAACAAAATTGACCTAAAATTTGTATCAATAAACCAAG
This sequence comes from Microtus pennsylvanicus, assembly GCF_037038515.1. NCBI lineage: Eukaryota > Metazoa > Chordata > Mammalia > Rodentia > Cricetidae > Microtus > Microtus pennsylvanicus. The sequence continues at coordinate 33,545,273 of NC_134591.1, read as the reverse complement.
AGCCATACCAATGTAAATCTCCATATCATATCTCCCTTTAAATGTAAACAAACATTTATAGGCAATATTTGGGAATATGGGTGTAGTTGTCTCCAAACTGCTTCCTGTTTTTTGTTGGGTAAAGTAATTTTATGAAATTGTGAAAACCAACCTCCCAAAATGTAAAATATGCCCTACCTATATGTTTCCATATAATGTTGTGGAATTCACTGAAACCTGGAGGTCTAATGAAAAATCTACACAAAACACAGCAAGTAAACAAACTATAACAGTAACCCAGACAGTAACTATCCAATCTAAGTCAACTGGGATTGATTATCTGTCAGTCATTCAGGGGGCTGCAACCCATCTGAATAGATGGTGATTGGTACCTTCACACTACTTGAAGATCCAAAAATCTTCACTTGGATTATAAAACATATCTTTAGTGATTAATGAAATGGTCTAAAGTCTCTGAGCTGATATAAATTAGAGTCTAGTGAGTGAGGCAGTGAAACTGCTAACCGTGTCAGAGAGTGATTTATTAATGTGAACACATCTTCACATCTTCAAATACTTGGAAATCTATGTGGCCTCTTAAATGTGTGTGAATATACATATGTGTATATGTATATACATATATATGATATATATGTGTATGCATGTGTGTGTGCACATTTGTGTCTGTGTGTATACATTAAGTTTTCTCAATTACATTTCATTTTCCCTTGTCACTTGCAGTTCTCAAACAATTGAGATATTCTAGACATATGTGTTAGACATGGCTTTATCCTAGAACATCTCAGCTATTTCTCATATGGTCTTTCTTTTCTGTGGGCTTTTTTCTCAACACATGATCATTTCAAGTCTTTATAGTGACAGGTGTTGGTGATGGTTTCCTGTGGTGGAATGATAAAGCACTCTGAGCTCGGAATGGGTTGAATCTGTACACAAAACTTCTAAACCCCACTGTAGAATCAACTGTTTTTCTTTTTACCTCAGCCAAGTTATTTTAGCATTTGTCTTCAGGTATAAATGTTATCATTTTAAACAAGGAAGAAATAAAAATAATCATCCGACAGTGTAGTGATGATAATTAGGTGTCGGTATAAGCTAAAATATTTTACAATTGGGTTTTTGGTGTTTCCTGGACTACAGGTAACATTTTGCAGGTCTTGTTGCTACAGTCTGGAGATACTTGATCTAGCTGTTGTGATAACTTACACGCATCAGCCACCCCTCATGAAAAGATCCTCCCTCAGCTATTTCTGACTTTTCTTCATCTTTTTTTTAGGACACGCATTGAAGGGCATAGTAAAATGTATTTTGTACTATTACAAGCAAAACATCCTTTGCCAGGAATTTAGCTCTGATGTGCTTGGCACAGCAAAGCAACAGAGAGAGAAATGAAGGATTGCAGCAATTATAAATGGGCGAACATTCCACCGTACTCCAGAAGAATAGACTTCAGGCCAGGCTGCAATGAAAGATCGGGGGAGGGGAAAGTGCACAAGTGACTCCATTCAAACATGGGAACAAACCCTCCTAAGAATGAGGACAGAAAGAAACACCTGCCACCCAATTCTTCACATGAGAGTTTGGCAGAAATACAGTGGGAAATTTGGAACAACTTTTATTTTCCAAATTAAAGGGACTGAACAAGAGAACTATACAAATTAATTCCTGAAAATGAACTCTTATACTTCCAGTCAGAGGTCAGAGCTCATCTACTGCTTCTTGCATCTCAAAAATATGTTTTCATTTTGCTTCAGGATTTTGTTTGGCCTCTTTAAATAGCTGCAGGTTTTGGAAACAGTCTGACTTTTCCAAGGCCTGCTCTCGTCTTTTCTCAATGGTTGCCTCAGACACTTTAGAACTTATCATCCTCCCTGCTATCCCTCCCCTTTCTTTCCCCTTCTCCTTCTTTCTCTCTCTCTTTCTCTCCTTCCTCTCCATTTTTCCATTTTGCCTTTTCATTTGGATTGGCATATGTATTTCGTGCAACAAAATGCATGCGTATTCTACAGATCCATTAATAAACTAGTATAAGTGAAAATGCTTGTGTAGCTACAACTTTGTGCAATTCAGAATCCTTCAGTCATCTATGATAGTTGCCATTTCCACTCCAATTCCATACCAGTTGTCCCCAAACAGTGAATGACAGCCATTTTTCTGGTTATTTTAACCTTTAGTTATCAACTTTCATGAAATTAGATGTTTAGATATATACTAAATATTTATGTATTTTGTCGTTTTTTACATGGTTGATTTTTAAAGTGCACCCATAGTGTTGCATGTATCTGTAATTTATGGTTTGCTGAGTGATCGTACATTCAGTAAGTATAGGAACGTATTTATCCTTAAGCTGCTTGTGGCGCATATGGGTAGATTTCAGTTTTGTGCTCTTCAGAAGGAAATTTTTATAAAATTTCTTAAATTTATTTTGTGTGTAATTATAAATTATATCATTATATAATTTTAGTCAGTTTATTTGATTATATATTTATAGATGATAAGATAGATAAAAGTTTTAAAAACTGAAATTTTGTATATAACTTAATAACTACTACATGTACCTTACATATCCTTAAAACTTCCTGTAGAAGAGTAGTTTATAAATAAAGATGGCTTTATTTGCTGCCTTCTAACATGCCCACATTTTATTATTACTTTTTCCAAGTTTGACCGCTCTGACTACACCCCTTCCTACACTACAGAAAGAACATGGTAGGAACTGATCCGTTACCTACTTCACAGGAGGAATCTTTAACTTTCGTTCATTAAACGAAGCTGTATATGTGCCTTTTCCAATACCACTTTCCATAACATTTACAAAGTTTCTAGGTAACTTAAATTTTTAGAGACTTTAATATGGATTAGAGTTGAGTTTAGCTGGATGCTATTTCTTTACCTAATCAGATTATTTTTAAAATATTCTTTTAAAATTGAAAATAGACATTTTTCATATAATACATTCTGGTCACACTCCCCCAACTCATTCCAGATTGTGTAATTTAAAAGCGTTTTCTTCTATTATTTACTGCATCATTAAATCATAAAACAAATCTATAGTTACGAGAATGGTGAGTAAGCACACATTTGACTACTTACTATGCCAAATAAATTCTAAGTTTTTGTTCAGTATTCTTTCATTATGTGATATTTGAGCTAGCTCCCTGCTGGTAGAAATATTTTAGCAGAAATATTCTCCTACATATAGTCATAGCTAGGAGCAAGGGTGGATACTTCTAGAATCTCTCAGCCTTGGGTATGTGCACACCCATGTACAGCTTCCTGTACACTTTGAATCTTCTGAAAATACTGTGATAACCAAATATGTTGGACATAGTAGTTACACTGTCTTGTGTAGTGACCATTCATAATATATGCATGTATGTATTATCAGTTATACATAAACACCTGTATGTTCCAGAATACATGAAATTTTATTCTCCATGAATAATTTAGACTACTACCACCATTAGCACACCCTCTCCTGACCTGATTTTTAGATCACAGAGTTGTGCAATCCTAGGTACTAATATGAGGTCAGAGATCCTCCCTCCACAGAAAATGAGAATCTTTTTATGTTTTCTGCTGGTGAGGTAAGAATCTGTTTTCTCTTTTATATGTACTTAAATAGTAAGTATACATTTGTTTTATTAGTTATCCATTGCCATTCCTTACACTTGAGGTTTCCTGCCTGTAAGTGCTTTGAATCTCATCACTCCTCGACTTTTGTTTTCTTAACATGAACATGCATCACTTTAAACACTGGTAGGTGGTCCTTCCACTTCCATTAGTGTCTGGGGATTTGAACACTTCCATGCTTTCTTCAACAAGTCAATCACTCTTTTCTGAAAACAAATTGTTCACTCTCTAAGTGTTTGTGTGTTTTCTGAGGTTAGTCTTGCTATTGTTTTCTCATTTTAATCTTCTATGGACTAACAATATACAGAAAAATACTTTAGTTATTTTATGTTTGCCAAGGTTTGCATTGTAGCCTTAAACATGTTCACTTTTAGAGAATGTTTCATGTCCTACTGAGAAAAAAAATGTGTGTTCCCCATTTGTTGGTGAAACATTCTGTAGATGTCTTATATCCAATTGTTATAATCACATAATTTAGCTTGAAAGTTTCTTTGCAATTTTTTTTGTTTGTTCTTCTGGTTGGTTTATTCTTAGTTCTTACCAGTACAGCTGGTAGTATTAGATGTTTATGGGATTTCTCTGCTTGGCAAGATTGATTCCTTCCTGGCTATCCTTTGTTTACATTATCGCTTTCATTAGATGTATGCTTTCCTATGTTCCCATGTTGAGACTATTTGCTTCCTGTACATATGGTGTCTCTTTAATCATTCTCTGAAGTGATGGCTTAGTTTTCATGAACTATTTTAACTTAGGTCTCCTTAGAATATTTCTTTACCAATTTAAAGAGCTATGCTTTCTGGATATAACTGTCTCAGTTGACAGTATACTTTAAAGGCTTCAAGTGTATCATGCTATGCTTTCCTGGCTTCAAGAACTGCTAATAGTAGACATGCTGTTATTTGCATATTTTTTTGCCTCTCTATGTTAAAGCATTTTCCTTGTAGTAGTTAGTATTATTTATTTGTTATTGAGTGTTTATTTTTATGTTTAACATTCTGACTATGGGGAAATAGCAAAATATCATGTCTATTTCTTTGTATAAGTTTAGAGGAATTCTCTTCCAAAAATTTGATTCAATTGTTTGTCATTCTTTACTCTATACCATAGATTCGTATACTGGGTCCATTGAATATATCCCAGACGTCGTGGAAGTTCTGGTTATATGTTTGTCTTTATATGTTTCTCTGTGTATTGATTTTCACCTTGACATCTGCCTTGAGATTCACTCTTCTTGATTTTGTATGCTGATGCTGTTCTTGTCTACTGTTGTTTATTTATGGAGAATTGTTTTTTTTTGTTCTAAGCATTTGTGCCTACCTTTGTGTTCCAGCTTCCTTTCTGAAATTTTTCTTCATATACTTTAAAATTTCTTCTCCTTGCTACTGACGCATCTACTTTGTTAACTTTATTAGCTGTGTTTTGAATTGATATAGCAACAATATTGCTTAGACAATGAATTAAATTTCTTACCTACATATTTGAGTCCTCTGTTTAGTAATTTGTTGTTTTTAGAGTAAGACTATAAAATCCTTTTTGGCATTTCATCATCTTTATCTCCCAGTATTTGAAGTTTTATAGTTTGTGGGAATGTCATAATGGAGTGTTGTTTTATTTTTTTATATTGATTTTTTTCATTCAATATATTCTGATTACAGTTTCTCCATCCCCAACTCCTCCAAGATCCTCTCCACTTCTCCTTATATCCAAATCTATACCTTCCTTCCTTTCTTCTTTCTTTTTTTTCTTTCTTTCTTTCAAAAACAAAGAGTAGTCTAAAAAATAATAAAAATGCAAAATGCCATAAAATAAAAACAAACAAACCAGACTAGGAGAAAATGAACAAACAGAAAAAAGTTGTCAAAGAAAAAACATAAGAAACACATAGATGTAAAGACATACATGTTCTCACTCAGAGAAATCCCATAAAATCAGAAAACCAGAAAACATAATATATGAAAAGATCTGTAAGATAAAAATATCTGACAAAGCATTATGAGAGAAAGAACCTACAAACACTCCATCGAGTTCATTTTTTGTTGGCCAACTGCTGCTGTGCATGGAATCTGCCCTTAAGAGTGGTTTGTATATCCGATATAACTTCATAGATGAATATCATTTTTTTTCCTTTGTGAGTGGTTATCAAGTGGAGATGATAGCTTCTGGGTTGAGGATGGAGGGATGTGTTCACTTCCTTTTGCCACACTGTGACTATATCTGAATTAGCCCTGTTCATGACTGTGTATACTCAGTCTCTGTGAGGTCATATATGTATTGTTCCCCCTGTATTTAAGAGTCCTTGTTTTCTTTATGTCTTCCATTCACTCTTACCATCTTTCTGTCACCTCTTCTGCCAAGTTCCCTGAGGTCCTTGATGGAGGCATCTTATTTAGGATGGAGTGGTCAAATGTTTCTAATTCTCTGCCCACTATCTAGTTGTGCATCTTTGTACTTGTTCCAATTTACTGTGAAGTTTCTCTGGTGGTGGGGAGTAGGGCACTTACCTATGAGTATAGCAGAATGTCATGAGGAATCATTTTATTGCGAAGTTCCTTTAGCAGTGTTTAGTTTTTCTCTCGTCCCTGACCTATCTAACTTTAGGTTTTTGCCTGCCCTAGAAATGTTGGGAATGGATTCCTTCTCATAGAATGGGCCTTAAATCCAATCAGATATTGGTTGGATAATACCACAAGCTCTGCGTCACTAGTTTACCAATGTCTGATCGCCATTGCCCATCAGAATGTTTCTAGCTGGATTTGTGTTTACCTTTCTCCTATGGTAGCATGCAGAGTCTGTTCCAGTACCATGAACACCTGTCAGTAGGGATGAAGACTTGTGTAGGCACCGCTCCATTTCAGTGTTCAGTGAGTTGTAAAGGTACTATCTTCAGCAACAGGGCCTTACCATCGGTTTCTGGAGATCAGTCAATACCCTTGGTAATAACATCATTGTTTAGGGTTTTCCATGGGGCCCTTTGGCCAATGATTTAATTAGATATTACCCATTCACAGAACTAGAGATTTCATTTGGTGATGAAAGATGTCTAGTTGGGGCTTTGACTCCCCTGCTATTTGTTGACTCCATCTAGTCTTATTTCATATATGTATATGATTTAGGAAGTTTCTGTTATAATAGGTTTCTATATGACTCTTCACATGGCTCTTGGTCTTTACTGTCCCTCCATGTATTCTATCCCTCTACCCCTTTCTTCTAGCTCCTCATTTGACCCTACAGTTTCAGTGGCCCACTATCACCTTTCAGCCATCCATAACTATTTATTTATCTTACCTAATCTGTCCTCCACAGTCATTTACTGCATACCTAACATCTGTTGGTCTACAGATTAGAACTACTTATTCAAGACTTATCAGCTAACAGACACATACAAACAAATAGATACTCTATTTGCCTTTCTGTATCTGGGTTACTTCACTGACGATAATTCTTTTAGTTACCTCCTTAACCTTGAAAGTTTCATGTTTTTTAACAGCTAAATAATATTTTTTGTTTTATTTTACTTATGTGAGTCCTTCTAATGAGTTGTCTACATTTGGATTATTTTCAGTTGGAAATCCATTTGGCAGCAGCTCTGCTGGTTTTATGGATGTGCTGGGTTGGCTGCAGGAGAGTATGCTGTGTTTCTCAATTATGTTCACTGTGAGGTTTGGTTTGAAAGGGGCTGCTAGGATCCTGGGAGAAATAAGAGGTATAGGTTTTTGTTATTGTTTAGGACATTCATGTTTATGTAAAAAATGAAGAGTTAAAGGGAAGAGTTGAAATAGAATGAGAAATATATATATATATATATATATATATATATATATATACACACACACACACACACACATTCTATGTGCATTTAGGTTAGAAGAATAAAAATCAGATCTGTCAATAGTTAACTTTAGGTGAATTGCTGGACATCCTTAAGCCTTCATTTTCACATGTTTGCCCATCTGTGAAATGGAGAAAGTATATATTCTGAAGACTTGTTGTGTAAATTAACTGTTGGCATAGAAAAGTACTGAAGCTACTCCCTGAACTTAATCAATCACATTCAATCTGAATCAATGCGAGAATATCAGAAGAGTTTGTTCTACAGCAAGTGTCAATGTGAATTGTAAGATTGGCCAATGACACCTGGGAATTTGCAACTGGTTTAGGGAAAGTAAAAATTATTTGAAAATATTAATGTTATGTAATATGCTAGTAGGGAAGAAATGCGGAGGATAATGCTGGGAAAATTTATATAACATTTCATCCAACTCAATTTAATTACTTTCAATCCATTTCAGTTCCTTTTAAATATTAAATGCTATTGATTCATAAATAAAAATGTAAAATTACTTCATGACAGGTCTCAGAGTTTAATAAGAAACCAGGTAAGTGATACTCAGCTAGGCAGCATGACATCTATGTAGATGTGCAGATTCTGGCATGGAATCAACTTACTTGGAATCTTTATTCCAACACATAGTGGTTACAAAGCTCTAAGCAACTCTAATTTCACTATGAGCTTTTGCGTACATGATGTTAGATTCTGTTGAAGATAAAATCCCCACGATTTGCCATATGAAAAGTTTAATTTTTGCTTATGCATAATCCAAGTGATGCTATTGGTGGGATGCTATGAGTACCCTGTACCATGAGTCACTCAAAGACTGAAGATAAGCAGTGACTACACAGGGAATTGGCATCCAGAAAACTGATAGGAATGAGGCAGGGAAGACAAAGGTTCATATTACTGGTCCATGTGGATGAGATGAAAGACTGAATCTTTGTTCTCATGAACCAACTCACAGAGGGCAGTAAGTTCAGGGATGTGCTCACCACTCTCTGCTACACTATGTTTCCCATGTGTGAAATCCAGATAATATGTCTCCAAGAGTTCCTGTAGGCATTCAATGACATAACTCCATGCTGTGATTATGTCAGAGCCTGACTCATGACTTACACTAGTTAACTTAGCTGTTTTGTTTGTAAGTGCCATGGTAAAAATGCAGGGTTAATTCATCCAGTGGTGAAGCAAACCATAATCAATGAGCCTGGGAAGTCTAGTAAGATTAAACAGGGCTTGATGGCTTAATAGTTCTGTGACTATTTGTTGGGCTAGGCTCTTCAGGTACCAGAAAAGATACATGAAATGCTGGGCTCCAAACCTGTATCATTAGGGTTAACTGCATCCCATCAGGCAACCCCCCCACACTGAATCTTGCTACCATTTTCACTTCAGTATAGATTTTTCAGGGAGGAAGGAACTTTTAATTATTACATATTAACATATTACATATTAACATATCACATATTAACTACTTGTAAAACGTTGAGTTTATTTTTGCTGAGGTTCAATCTGTAATATCTATGTATTTTGAGTTACAATCTTATCTAAAACTTACAGTGTTCTTTAATTTTTCAAAGTTCAAATTAGTCATTATTTTAAAGATCCATCCTCTGTTTTGCTAGAAAATACAATCTAAGTTTGTGTAATGGTTAGTTTTAATTATTAATTTTACACAAATTAGTATTACCTGGAAAGGGGATTCTCAATGAGGGATTATTTAGATTATGAATAATGAGCTGACTAGCCGGCCTGCACGTATTTATTAACCTCCGTTTTCGACTGTTTGTGTATTGTAACTAGCTACTACAAGTCCCTGGGCCTTGACTTCCCAAACGGCATGGAGAATTTATATTATTAAAAGTTAGTAACTAAAGTGTCAAACATCTATTTAGAATTTCGTTCTCTCTCTTGTTCTCTAGGATTGTATCTACATTCTAATTGTCAGTGGTGGAACAAGTTGCATTAAAAGAATTATCTCTGTCGCTATGGTTGCCATGTGGCAAGCTTGAGATCCTAGTTGGTTCCAGTTCATTTTATTCCCCTATTCTACAGGATCAGGAAACTCAGTGTATATTTACCCAGTGACAACCTGTTGCCTTTTAATCCTGTTAAAATTGCCTCAATTTAGAGGATAGCACCCTAGCTGAACAACTAAATTGCCACAACGCCTCTGCTCGCTAGTCCTGATCTTGGTATTCTTGAAGTCCTCTAGCCTAACTTCTTTACCTCATAGGGACTTGACTCTTCTGTGCTGTTCACCACTGGAATGTGGTGCTGGCAGCTGCAGGTCTCTGGGTTGTTAAAAATCCTATGAAGTCATCTCTACTTTCTGAAACAATTTTATTATTGCCAAGCATTTACTTCTCGGCATTCTCATTCAAATAACTCAAAGAACCATACTTCCTAGGATCTCCAACTGCTGGAGCACATAGGAGCAAAAGAAGACGAGAAGCCTTCATTTAGTAATGTCATTGGATGTTCCCTCTTCAGTCTGAACCTCTTTTCACTTCTTACAGGCCAAGGAATGGAGGAAGCTACTTCCATGGAATATCCTTTATGTATGAATCACCAGTCAAACAGAATTATTTCAGCTATGCTTAAAGAAGATATGAGTCCAAGAAAAAAAGCACATAAAATTTGAATTTAGCAGTGGAGGTTTCTGTATTTGATAGACACTAAGGAATGAAGCACTGATAATGGTAAAATGGTTTAGATTTTAATGGTTGGAAATCTAGGAATTCTTGGTACTTAGGTATAGAGAGAAGACTGAGACTGTGGGGAACCCATGAGGTATGTTGACATTCCAAGACAAAGTGAGTGGAAGTTAGCAAGACAAACTTGTTGCAGACACAATGTTTACAGTGAGAACTTCTAAATTTGTATTATTGTTTCCACCTTATATCAACTCTAAGAGTGGAATAATTTTTTTTTTTTTTTGGTTTTTCGAGACAAGGTTTCTCTGTGGTTTTGGAGCCTGTCCTGGAACTAGCTCTGTAGACCAGGCAGGTCTCGAACTCACAGAGATCCACCTGCCTCTGCCTCCCGAGTGCTGGGATTAAAGGCGTGCGCCACATCGCCCGGCAGAGTGGAATAATTTATTTCACCTCAGTAAATTTCAATATCTTTGTTTTCAATTGTCTTTTCATTCTTACCCTGCAGGTTAAATTTAAACAGATAGCAAACTAAACCACATAGAACACACTGGGTAGGCGGCATTCTTGTTTTTATTACTAATGGTGATAGAGAAGTAGTTTATGAGAGAATAGAGAAAATTATTTGTTTATGTTTCACTTAGTTCATCTTTCCACATGTTCTTCGCCCCATGGCTCACCTCCCAAAGCCTTCTGGTTCTGTGCTCTAGTGGGATTGTTTTCCTGCATCTGGAATCATTCCACTACTTGGACCATTATGGTGTTTCATTAATTATCTTTTTTCAAAGAGATATGAGAAGCATACTAGATAGATTAACAATTGCTTTCCAGATAAACTACAAGTGGTATTTATTCCATCAACTGTATACATTAGTTGGTCAGCAAATGTCTGATGTAGGATACCCTTCCATATATGTATTGTTTTTATTGGTTGATGAATAAAGCTATTTTAGCCAATGGCTTAGCAGAGTAAAGTCAGGCTGGAATTCTGAACAGAGATAGAGAGAATAAGCAGAGTCGAGGAGACACCATGTAGCCACCAAAGGATTAACATGCTGTGCCGGTAAATCACAGTCTCATGGCAATACACAGATTAATAGAAATGGGTTAATTTTAAGATGTAAAAACTAGCTATGTATGTGCTTGAGACATTGCCCAAAACAGTATTGTAATTAATATAGTTTCTGTGTGATTATTTGGGTTTGGGTGGCTTAGAAACAAAAGTTCAGTCTCTGTGTACAAATGTCTGCAAGAAGATTCAAGGGTCTTTGAGGGGCAAGTTGTGTTGCCCAACTGTAGTTCTTAGACATTGAGGTAACACCATTTAAGGATTTGGACAAAAGAACACAGCTGTTTTGATTTTCACTCATGTCTATTATATTCATAGAGAAAATCTACATAGCTGTTATATGACTATTACTTTAAAGGACATTCAGACTAAAGAAATAATTGTACATTAAGTGGGTAATGCTTTATCATTAATCATTTCATTTTTCCTTTATGTAATGGTTTAGCATTGCTCTTTTATTAGGTAAGTATATAATATCTGCATTTTAAAATTCATGTCAATAGGCAAGTCACTGAAAAGATGAAGCAGCACTGATAGAAATAGGAATATTGCAAAACTCTTCAGTTCATTACTTCAATGATACCTTGTAGTTTTTCAACTCTGTGAGTATTATAGTGAACATTCTGTCCAGAATGCATCCTACCTTTGTCTACCAGATAGACTCTTTCTTCATCTGTCAAGAACTCCTGGGTTCTTCCTGGACTGTGCTCTATTTTCAAACAAAGCTTTGTGGCCACTTATATCACAGAACTGGCATTGTGGCCTCAGAATAATATGAGCATGTCAGCTTCCCTATGTCTTCTCTCAGAAGTTGCCAAAATGCAATGCCATAGAATTACACAGATTTATTATCTTAGAAATCTGTAATGTAGAAATTCCAAATGGGTCTCCCAGGGTATAATGACGATGCCAGCATGGCCCACTCTGTTCTAGAGGCTCTATGGTCAGTTCATATTATCCCTCTTCTAGCACACAGAGGCTTCCACATCCTTAGCTGGTGATTGCATACTACCATTTGTGAAACAAATCATGCTGTGTCTCTGTTTTTCTGCTTTTTTCTTTTAGCCTGACTCTGTTCCCTCCTTTCCTCATCAGTTCCATTTGCAAACCTCATTCTCTCCTGCCACGTGACCTCACTTATTCTCAGGTTCTAGGGTTGGGTTGTAGGTACCTTCGGGGGATGTTTTTCTTCCTACTACAGTCTTCTTCACTGCACTGAGAACTCCTCCATAGGAGATATTGCTCTAACTAATCTCTGTGTCTCATCTTCAATCACAGTCCCTCACATAGTAGATGATGCTCAGTAAGGCCCACGAACAGATGATGGGCTTAGAGTGAACAAAGATTAAAGTACTTGGTTGGAATGAAAACAGTGGCTGCAAAAGCTTACTAGGGTTAAAACAGATTGCCAAGCTTAGGTTTTGAGAGATGGATAATAGTTGATAAAGTCAATTTAGTGAAATGTTAATTATGTGACTTGAATGACAGGAATGTAGTTCTTCAAAGTAAAAGATTTTCAAGTTTCCTACGAATATGAAACTTAATAGTAAGATGTTGGTGTATGGGCTGGATAGATGGCTCAGTGGCTAATAACATTTGCTATACTTGCAGAAAGCCTGAGTTCAGCTTTATGTTTTTAATTAATTTATTTTATTTCATTTTTCTTTATTCTTATCTCATACAATACATCCCAATCCCAGCCTCCTCTTTCTTCAATCTTCCCAGTCTCCCTCACCTTTCCTCTCTCCTTAGATCCATTGCTCCTTTGTTTCCCTTTACAAAAGAACAGGACCTTCCAGGGATATCAACTAAACATGGCATAACAAGATGCATTAAAATTAGGCGTAAATGCTCATATAAAGACCGGATGAGGCAACCCAGTAGGAGCAAAAAGATCCCTAAGAGTAGGCCAAAGAATCAGAGACATCCCCACTCACACTGTTAGGAGTTCCACAAAACTCCAAGCTATCTAATCTCAGCATGTTTGCAGAGGGCCTGATAAGGACCTATGGAGTCTCTGTGGTTACCACACAGTTTCTCTGAGCTTCAATGATTCCTACTTAGATGATTTTGTAGGCTGTGCTCTCCTGGTTTCCAAAACTTTTCTGGCTCCTACAATCTTTCCTCTTCTGTGGGGTTCCTCTTCTTAATATTTGGCTTGTGTTTCTGAATCTACTCCCATCAGTGGCAGAAGGAAGTCTCTCTGATGAAGCTTGAGCTAGGCACTGATTTATGAGTATAACAGAATATCATAAGGAATCAGTTCATTGACCTTTTTTTGTCAGTCCTGTTGGTTCTGTTGTACATCTCTGAGCCACCCAGCATCCAGGTCCTGGCTACCCAGGCAATGTTGTTCATGGAATCCCTCTCATTTCTTGTGCCTCAATTTAGACCACTCATTGATTAGTCACACCCACTAGCTCTGAGCCACCATTGCCCCAAAGCATCTTACTTGCTAGACAGTCCAAGGTTTTGTGACTGGATTGATGCCCCAGACCCATCTAGACCCACTGGGGGCCTATCCTAGTTACAGAAGATGACTTGTTCAGGCTCTATATTTGCTGTGGGACAATGGTCTGTACCCTGTCACTTATATTTTAAATAAATGCTGATTGGTCAGTAGGCAGGCAGGAAGTATAGGCGGGGTGACCAGGCAGGAAGTATAGGTAGAGTGACCAGGCAGGAATTATAGGCGGGGTGACCAGGCAGGAAGTATAGGCGGGGTGAACAGGCAGGAAGTATAGGTGGGGCAATGAGAATTCTGGGAAAGAGGGAAGCGCAGTCCACAGTCCTGACCCAGTCTCAGGGGAAGCAAGATGTGACTGCCTCACCAAAGAAGGTACCAAGCCACATGGCTAACTCAGACAAAAATTATGGGCTAACGCGACCTATAAGTATTAGTTAAGAAGCCTGAGCTAATGGGCCAATCAGTTTATAACTAATGTAGACCTCTGTGTGATTTCATTGGGGCTAAATGGCTGTGGAACCTGGTGGGACAGAAAACCTCAGTCAACATATATCTTTCAATACTTGGAGACCTCACTTGTGTCACCCTCATAGGTCCCAGGAGGTTTCCACTGCACTAACTTTCCACATCACTCTCTAAATGCCCACCTATTCCAGTTGTCTCTCCCTGTATTCATTCCTTCTGCGCTCCCCTCCCTGAGCTGATTCCCCCTCTGTTTCTCCCCACCTGCCTCCAGTTGACCTACAAAATCTATTTCATTTCCCTTTTCCAAGGAGATCCATGCTTCCCTCCTAGAGCCCTTCTTGTTACTTAGCCTCTCTTAGATTGTGATTGTAGTATTATTATCTTTTATTTAACAGCTAATACCTACTTATAAGTGAGTACATCTCGTTTTTGTCCTTCTGGATTGCCTCACTTAGGATGATTTTTTTTTCTAGTTCCATCATTGTCTGTAAATTTTATGATGTCATTTTTCCCCTAAGAGTTGAGTAATACTCCATTGTACAAATGTACCATATTTTCTTCATCCATTCTTTGGTTGAAAGACATCTGAGTTATTTCCAGTTTCTGGCCATTATGAATAAATCCATTATGAGGAGAGTTGAACAAGCATTTGGTAGGATGGAGAGTCCTTTGGATATATGCCCAAGAGTGATAAGCTGGGTCTTAAGGTAGATTAATCTTGGAGCAAATGTTAATCCAGGCCTCAGCACACTAAATAATCTCCATAAAAGATGCTGAGAGAGGATAACTGTAGGGACAATCTGCTTGCCAGTTAGTAATAGTAGAAGATGAGAACGATATGTCTGTGCTGTCTCTGGTGTGCTCATCCTCTTCTGGAAATCATGTGTTATATGACTGATCCTGTTTAGTGGTGCTCAGGGGCTGAAGGAACACTATCTACAAGAAGCTAGTAGATGAGCAGCCTGCATACAGAGAGTTACAGCAAACATTGCTGTTGTTGAACATGGACTGTAAAGCAACAGGTACCTTGTTGTCTAGAGTCTTCAGGGACCCTTATGATTATTGTGCATTACAGAAGATAGACTTTATCCATTGTTGTGGGATATTTTGATCACACTCTGACACTCCAGCAACTTGAGAATAAAGAGAAACCTTGAACTGGGGGTGAAACCAGTGACTAGATGATTATAATTGACCAGAGAAACCACAAGTTTTGATAGAGAAGATGCACAGGCAGGAAATGATGGGGACATGAGTTTGACTTATTTTTTCTTTGGTTCTGGGGTGAGAGAAGAGATGCATCTCTTGCAGTGTACCCAGCCAAAAAATGAGGTTAGTAAGTTGCTACTCAACCACTCAGAGTTAGCAGGCTTTTACTCCACCCTTTGACTTTTGAGACTTATTGTTGAATAGGATGATAGAGACTTAATTTAAACCTACATAACATGGTTGCTGCAGAACCAAGGCCATGGGAGTGGAAGCTCTAACGGGTCATGGCCTGAGTGGGGTGCTGATTGGGGCACTGTGGGGTCACAAATAATAATTACAATATCAGTAGATTTAAGTGCAGCCTCTAAGCTTACAGAAAAAACACCAATCCAGTTATACAGATGATGCTCAGAGGGAAAGAACACAAGCAGGGAGCTAGTTCAGTGATAGTCAAGTCCAATTATAAACATAAAATCATATGGTTTGTTTATGACATATCTAAGAAAAGTAAATAAACGTTTTGCCAGGGAACAAGCCTGCAATTCCTTTAGCTAGTCATTTAACAAGCATTTTCTGACTACCTACTACAGATCTGGGCCTAGGATAGGAATAATGATATATGTGGAAAAAAGTTAGCAGACTATTGTTTTATTTTATTATTAGTAGACTATATTATTTTCTAATAAAAGAAATTAGTAGGATTACCCTTACTGTAATCTGTGGGGAGATTATCCCTCTTCCATGCCCAAGTCCCAGGGCAAAAAGTCTCTGTTCTGGTTAAAATAAAAATTTTGAAGTATATAAAATAGGGAGTCTTGACACTTTTAGGTAGAGGCAGCTAAGTATGAACCCACTTTGAAGGTCATTTTCCAGTCTGTCCAACTAAGAACAAACTAACATGGATATTAAGTCTGGGAGTAGCATCTTGGGGATTGATTTTGCCTTGAGAAGACAAATGTAGCAAGAAGAGATTGAAGATTGCTTAGAAAGAGTGGTATAGAAAACTCCTCTGAATATAAGGAAGGGGCAGAGAGTGTGACATATGAAGTAACAAAAGGCTTTCATTTATGTTACAACACTGTCCTGTTTAAGACAATGTAAGTGCTCTGGCTGATCTGGGTATAGTAATAAGTAGGAGTATCTTTTTAGATATACATAGTTTATACTGCTAGAGATTCTTTGGATAGGTGGAGTATCTAAAGAGATAAACACCTAACCAAAATTCCAGAATTACTCACTATTTTCTCAGAAGACACATTTTATAATTAGTTCAAGGAGCATAACCTTCAAATGGAAAGTAACATATGTACTCTCACCAACACCGATCTCACCTATTATCCTTTACTGTGTAAGTTTACATTCTTGTCTCCTCTTCTTGTTTTTGGTCTTTGAGTTAAGTAATTATCCTTTATTTTCCTGTCTGTTTCTAAGGTCCAGTACCAAGGCTAATTATTAATTAGTATTTTTGAATGATGTTTATAATTACCAGGATCTTTAAGAAAGTAAATTTAAAATGGTGTCTAAAGACTAAATCCCAGATCCAATGACATTAATGTTCTCATTCATAGTCATTAAAGGTGTCAGCTGTCAGATGTCTTTGTGTTCTCTCTCTCTCTCTCTCTCTCTCTCTCTCTCTCTCTCTCTCTCTCTCTCTCTCTCTCTCTCTCTCTCTCTGTTCTGCCACTGAAGGATGACCACATGAAGTCATAGTTGGAAGATAAAGACATTTGCCCCATTCAACCAAAGCTAAAGCTACCTCTTGCTTGAATAATTAAGTCCTTTTTTTTACAAACACTTTTGACTTTCATGTGATCCCATTAATGAGTTGTTGGTCTTAGTTCCTGTGTTATTAGGGTCCTGTTTGGAAATTCCTTTCCTGTAACAATAAGTTCTGGTATATTTCTCTATTGTCAGACTCAAGGTGTCTGGTCTTCTGTCTTTGACCCACTTGAAATAGAGTTTTATGCATGGAGATAAATATGGATCTATTTACAATCATCTACATAAAGTCATCCAGTTTGAGAAGCACCATTTGTTGAAAATGCTGTCTTTTCTTCAGTATACATTTAACTTGTTTGTCAAAAAAATGTACCTGTAAGTGTGTAGAGTTATATCTGAGTAGCAGGTCTGTTTTATGCTGGTACATTATGTTGTTTATTATTATATCTTTATAGTACAACTTAAAATCCAGGATCGTGATACACCAGCAGTTCTTTTATGATTCAGAGTTGTTTGAGCTACTTTGTTCTTTGTTTTGCTTTTTGATTGTTTATTGCATGTGTTTCTATATGAAATTATTGTTTTTCAATTTATGTGAAGGATTGTTGGGAAATTTTGATATATTGTACATTTGTAGACTGTGGCTGCTTGTATATTTCCTAACCACCCAACCCAAAATAACCACACAAAAACTGTATTAATTAAAATGCTTCTTGGACAATCACTTAAATGTATTTATAACTAGCTCTTACAGTTTAAATTAACCCAGTCCTATTAATCTGTGTGTTTCCATGTCATTGTGGCCTACCAGTAAGGTTCTGTCCAGCATCCGGCATTATCTCCTCTGGCACCTACATGGCTTCTCTCTGACTCCATGTTCTTTTCTCCTCTATCTCTGCTTGGATTTCCTTCCTTGCTCTATTCTGTTCAGCCATTGGCCAAAAGCAGCTTCTGTATTAACCAATGGCAATAAAACACATGCACAACATACAGAGGGGAATCCCACATTACCTCCCCTTTTCCATCTAAATAAAAAGGAAAATTTTAACTTTTACACAGTAAAATTACATATAACAAAACAGTTATAAAGTACGAATTATAATCAAAATATTTAGTCCACTCACATTTGATGAATTAAGGAAAATCCTCTATTATTTATCCTATTTTTGTGAATCTAAAGTTTTATGTCTAATCTAACTTTTAAAATTATAACTATCTTTCTTCAACTCCATAAAAGGCTCTAAAAGAATATACTATTACCTAAGTAAAAAGGAAGTGCATTGTAAGCAACTTCCAAAACTCTACTTCTTAGAATTGACAGAGATATCTCACTTCCTGGAGAGTCACCCAAAGTTCTTCTGTAACACTCTGGCATTAATCTTTAGCCTACAGACACAAAGTATCTTGCAGACTTTTTCATGAAGCAAGAAATTTCAAAGACATTTAAGTTCTGCCTGCATTGGCAGTTTGTCAGTCACTTTCTTCTGTGTCCTGCAGAATGTTTGGCAAACTCTTTCATGAAACAGGAACCCCAAAGGACAATATCACCTTTAGGCACGTTTAGCAGTCATTTTTCTGTGGATTCTGCATGACCAGTTCATCAAGCAGTACAGGCAAGAGCAGTTTCTTGTCCAAATGGCTAGCAAACTCCATAAGGAGCCTCTTCAATACCCAACTTGTTCTTGAAGTAATTGGTGCTGCCAGAAACAGATGAGTCTCATTGTCATGAAAATCCTAACTTCTTAATACATTTTAAATGCTACATTCTGTTGGTCTTTAAAGATTTAAGGAATATTTAACTATCTGTAATATAACTCTGTACATCCAGAAAACCTAACATAACTACAAGCTTGACTATTAGAGATGACTATTTATTAACATGTATTTCTTAATTATACATATAGTTGTAAATGAGCTGTACAAACACAATACTTTAATCAAGAGCAGAAATATACATATAAGGAAATTGACCTTAAAATTGTATTAATAGACCAAGATCCATATCAATACAAAGTATTCATCTCTATAGCATATCACCCCTTTAAATGCAATCAAACATTTATAAACAATAATTTAGCAAATTTGGGCATAATTCTCTCTAAACTGCTTCCTGCTTTTTGTTGAGTGAAATAATTTTGGAGTGTGTGGAGACATTTCAGTGGGTCTTGGTTTATCAAACCACATTAGTCTAGAGGGAATTCACAGGTTCCCATCTTTGGTGGAAAGAAAAGCAGAACCTCTTTCCAAAAGCAACATATCCTTAGACCCAAATTTTGAAATCAAGATACCTTTAAACTATGTATGTGGTTTAGCTTAGCAGCCCTCTGAGTCAAAGATCTCTCTGTAGTCAAAAACATTAAATAAAACACAATAATATACAAAATCCATACTGTCTGTTCACATTCCATTTTTATGTGGCTTATTTTTCTTACTATATTACTTTTTCTGCAAGTCCAATAGTTATTTTATTATTTTTACACCTTTAATCTTTGATTGTCTCACCTTTTATTATTTTTTTAATTTATTGATTTATTAAAGATTTCTGTCTCTTCCCCGCCACCACCTCTCATTTCCCTCCCCCTACCCAAATCAAGTCCCCCTCCCTCGTCAGCCCAATGAGCAATCAGGGTTCCCTGCCCTGTGGGAAGTCCAAGGACCACCCACCTCCATCCAGGTCTAGTAAGGTGAGCATCCAAACTGCCTAGGCTCCCACAAAGCCAGTACATGCAGTAGGATCAAAAGCCCATTGCCATTGTTCTTGAGTTCTCAGTAGTCCTCATTATCCGCTATGTTCAGCGAGTCTGGTTTTATTCCATGTTTTTTTCAGACCTGGGCCAGCTGGCCTTGGTGAGTTCCCGATAGAACATCCTATCATACAACAAAAGTATATGCTCAACTATGTTCATAGCAGCACTGTTTGTAATAGCCAGAACCTGGAAACAAACGAGATGCCCTTCAATGGAAGAAGGATGAAGAAAGTATGGAACATATACATATTAGAGTACTACTCAGCAGTAAAAAACAATGACTTCTTGAATTTTGCATACAAATGGACAGAAATAGAAAACACTATTCTGAGTGAGGTAAGCCAGACCCAAAAAGAGGAACATGGGATGTACTCACACATATTTGGTTTCTAGCCATAAATAAAGGACATTGAGCCTATAATTCGTGATCCTAGAGAAGCTAAATAAGAAGGTGAACCCAAAGAAAAACATATAGGCATCCTCCTGAATATTAACTTATATCAGGCGATGAAAGGAGACAGAGACAGAGACCCACATTGGAGCACTGGACTGAAATCTCAAGGCCCAAATCAGGAGCAGATGGAGAGAGAGCACGAGCAAGGAACTCAGGACCACGAGAGGTGTACCTACACACTAAGACAATGGGGATGTCTTACTTTTTAATATTATAACTGTCTATACTTTTTTCTCTCTCTCTTTCAAGCCTACATCCATTTATCTAACACTGTGACCCATTTAGAAATTTATTTTTGTCTGAATCTGTCTTTATTTTATATATATGATTATTTTCTGACCAGAAGTGCTTTAAAATGGTAAGCAGTTAGGTCACAACAACCACATTGGTCACCATTCTGTAGATGGTGGCTACTTATTTGTTTCTGGGCCACCCAGACCCAAAATAACCACACAGAAACTGTATTAATTAAAATACTGCTTGACCAATCATTTATACGTATTTATAGCTGGCTCCTGCATCTTAAAATAAACCATTTCTATTAATCTGTGTGTTTCTATGTGGTTGTGGTCTACTGGTAAGGTTCCATTTGTCATCTGTGTCTGTCTTCTGTGGTGACATGGCTTCTCTCTGACTCTGCCTTCTTTTCTTCTCTGTCTCTGCTTGGAATTCCTGCCTTGCTCTATTCTGCTAAGTCACTGGCCAAAAGCAGCTTCTTTATTAATCAATAGCAATAAAACATATTCAAAGCATACAGAAGGGAATCCCACACCATGCATTGACTATGTAGATTTTTTTGGTAGGATGGCCATTTTTCACAATATTAATCTTCTTGATCTATGAGCATGGGAGATCTTTAAGTCTTCTGGTGTTTGCTTCAATTTCTTTCTTCAATTCTTAAAGTTTTTATTATATATAAGTCTTTCCCTTACTTGGTCAAATTAATTGCAAGATTTTTTGAGCATATTGTGGAAGGTATTGTGCCAATGGCTGAGTAAGACTTAAAAATGATCAATATCTTTAGATATTAAGGAAATATAAACTAGAACTACTTTGAAATTATCTCTTACTGAAATAATACTCGTTAAGATTAATAAAAGATGGCAAGCCCTGGATAATGATATGGTAAATGGGAACAGTTATTCATTTCTGGTGAAAATACAAAGTGGCAGAGCCTTGGGCATATTCCCAAAGGATTCTATAACTGCTTCTCAAGGTATCATCTCATCCATATTTGTTGCTGTTCACTTTATTGTAATCCAGATAAGAAACAGACTGTATATTCATCAATAATGAACATATGACTGATGAATCAATAATGAAAATTATGATAAAATTATTATGCAATGGGATATTATATATTTTTTAAGAAAAATAAAATCATAAAAATTTCAGAGAAATAGTGTCAAAACAACTACTCGTGGTGAGGTAACTCAGATCCAGGAAAACAAACTTTGTGTTTTTTTCTCTTATTTATGTATATTAGCTTCTGAGCTTTTTATATATGTGCTTCATTCAGACAACTGTAGAGATTAGTTAGATAATAAGCATCTGGGTTGGAGAAGTGATCTTCCAAAGAAAAATAAAATACAGTGTTATAAAGACACAAAGTGGAAATTAGAAAAGAAAAATTAAATGAGGAGGGAGCAAGTAGGGTAGGGTAGAGAAGGGAATATCAGGAGGGAAAATTAACACTGAGAGGCCTTTTGAAAATCTGTATAAAAACCCACTACTTCCTAAGGTATATACATAAATGAAAATATTTTAAATGTAGTTATCATATATAGGGGAAGACAATGGCCCCAACTAGATATCATGTGCTACTAAATAATACCTGCTAAACCAGAAGTAAATTTCATCTTTTTGAGTTGTTGATCAAAGGGACCCTATAGACAACCTCTATCTTAAAAATAACAGGTAATTTCCAATGCTATTACTTACCCTCTACAACCTGATCAAAAGACCCTATTGACAAAGACAAGGATTACTTAAGTAATTAGATATAGAAAAATTGAGCAGGTACTCAACTAGAAGCTTTGCCCCTATTGACTAACATTTATGGTGCTGGAAGGTACTATGCATGTTGCCAAAGGGGAAAAAGTCATCAATTCCATCTAGTTACAAACCTTATAAGCTATAATAGAAACCTGCCTATAAGATATACCCACTGGTACAATAGTGGCACAAGTGTTATGGAAGTTGCCAACCACTTTACAAAAAAAATGAATTTAAAGGATGCTCCATGGGATAAATCCAATACCTGATGTTGTTAATAAGATCAAGAATGTGAGCCGGGCGATGGTGGCACACGCCTTTAATCCCAGCACTCGGGAGGCAGAGGCAGGCGGATCTCTGTGAGTTCGAGACCAGCCTGGTCTACAGAGCTAGTTCCAGGACAGGCTCCAAAGCCACAGAGAAACCCTATCTCGAAAAACCAAAAAAAAAAAAAAAAAATGTGAGACTAAATAGTATATGGGCCCTTCGGGGGAGACCCTCTACTATTATTATGTTAAATAAACGTTTTAATAAAGCAAGTCCAAATGACTTATTGGAATTCTCAATTCTTATCAGAGAAGCTCCTCGTAGCAAATGAAAGTTAACATAGAGCCCCACAATTGGGCAATTTCGAGAGAGTGAGAGACATTAGAGCATTCATCTCTAAATGGAATATTTTTATTACAACCCTACCCTAAAATCTCAAGTAAATATATGCAGAAGAAGAGGTAGAAATACTGTAAGAGCCAGTGATGGTGGATGACTTCAAGAAGACATTGTTTTTCAGACATGTCATCAAAGCTGATGCAGATATGAACTTACAGAGACTGTATGCTCAGTACTTGCACAAGTACAAAGCATACTAAGTCACCACATAAAGAAAGGGAAATGAACACAAAGTCCCACACTAACCCAGAAATTCTTTGCAATTGATAACTCTTAGGGCAGGGAAAAATCAGCTTTCTTCAACGTAATAGCACTGGATATATCAACCACAATTCAGTATAGGTCTCATGCCCAGGAATAGTTGGTCAACACAAAGGTGTGTGTCTGTGTGTGTGTGTGTGTGTGTGTGTGTGTCTGTATGTGTGTATGCTTGTCTGTATGTGCATACACATGCATTATCTTTTTGTTTTGTTTTGTAGGCCTCATGATCAGCAGTAGATGGCCAACACAAAATGATCTCAATGTTGCTTTTGTAAACCTTGTTTTGTTTGGGGATTTTTTTATACTGGTATTTTGCTTGCATACTATGGTTTCCAATTTTATGCTTCTTTGGGTTTTTGTGTTTCTGTGTGCATAGGGGGTTCTTTTGATTTTTACTCATTTAAAAATTATTATTGTTGTTTTTTTTGTTTCCTAGAGAGAGTAATAAGATAATATGTAGAATTGGTTGAGCAGAAAGTGGAGAGGATCTAGGAGAAATTGGGGGGAAGATACCATGATCAGAATATATTGTATAAAATATTTCTCCAAAATAAAAGGAAAAAGAGAGACAGAGAGGGCATTATGTTGAGTAGTTAGGGAGTCGGCCATATCTGGAAAGACTTGGGGACAGGAAATAATATGATCAAAACATATTATACGTAAAATTTTTATAAAGATGCTATTTCCAATAAGGAAACCTCAAGGAGCTGGAGTTTAAGGAAGGAAGTATAGGATGTCAGATTACAAGAGAAGATGGCATTTCTGAGACTAACACTGAAAATTTAAATCTTAGAATATTCTTCAATATCCTGTAGAAGCCTTTGTATTTACTCTGTTGGTAGAAGATGACAATCACATGTCAGCAGCAATGCTAAATTCCTCACAAACTGCTTAGAGAAAACAGTTTCTGTGTTCTGATCTGAGGGTGACTGACATCAGACATGACCTCACTACTGACAGTCCCAATAGGATAATTCCATCCTGTGGTTAATACATCAGACCCTAACTTCATATGTGATACTCCCACAGTAACAGGGATCCATTCCTTGCATCAACTCTAGTACAAAGGTTACTTTGAGGCCAGTGCTTATCCAAGCAGTTTATCAACTCAGGGTGCAAGGAATCCATTGAAAGTGGAAACAGTAGCTCGGGAACCTCTTTAAATTTACAATTGGATTTATTTCCAATTTCTTTGTAATCTCTTCCTTAGCACAGTAAATTCTGAGCTCTCGGGGCTTTGCATTTAATTCCAGTATTTGGATTGTGAGAGCTTCTAATACCTGTGGACTTAGCTATTGGGGGAGAGAAATTCATCCCCATTAATCAGAACTGGACTGACTCATGTTACACAAACCACAGATTTCTACAAGAAAATTAAAAAGCAATATCATTTCAGTTCTGCTAAATGTTTTCTTGTGATTCCAGAGGGAAAATTGGGACACTTTATATTGTGTCTAGTGATGCTGCCAGAGACACAACAAATGAATGTATAGATAGGAACTGCTCAGAAGAGGGAAGTCATAAATCATTGAAGGAGCCGGAACCCAGGCTTCTTTTTTTTTTTTGTGTGTGTGTGTGTGTGTTGCTTAAAATGTGAAACATTATTGGTGACTTCCAGAAAAACAATTCGATTTTTGTACAGTTACATTAGAAGATTGTGGGAAATAGGGTAGTATAATTTCCCTAGGTGAAACCAAAGGCAAGAAATAACATCTTCTGGTGACTCTAGGACTATAAAAACTACACTGAAAAAGTGGAGTGGAGTTTGTTAAAGAACAGCGGTAGTCTCTAGAATCTTGTTTTCATCTTGAACCTGTATAAATCTGCAATATGGTGATGGGCTGGCTACAGGTCAAAAATGCACTGCAATAAATTGGACTGAGGCAGCGGCAGCTAAAATCATGGACCGTTCTGCTGGGGTCCTGTAATTCTCTCATAGTATTCTGGAAAAACTTCCTCCATGTTTTCAAAGGAACTGCTTTCTGGCATGCTGAGTTATAGCTGAACAATTATTTCTCCCAAGGACTAAAGAAAGTGAAATACTTTTTTTTTCTTTTTCTTAAACGTTATTAGAGACTGTGTGGCTATAGAAAGAGACTTTATGACCTATACAGAAGTGGTAAGCATTTTAATAAAATTGTCCGTGTTGTTAAACAGTGTTTAATATTTTATTACAGATGTTCCTATTATGAATGATGTCATTTTAATTAAAATGGCATATTTCATTTTGTTCAAGAGTGTAGTGATTGAGATTAACACTTTACTTGTCCAAAGACCTATAAAAAGTTTTGGATGGGAGTCACATCAATGTTTATCTTAATGATATGGTCCCAGTAGAATAGATCCATATGTAGTCTTATTCCTTTACCTATATAGCTTTTGGAAAATTCCTTAGTTTATCTGGCTTCATTTCCTCATTACCCTCATTACATTGTGGGACTAAGAATAGTGTGCACATCATAGGTTCACATATAAATGAATTGAGCTAACAATTGTGAGTCATGAAATAATGCCTCATATGTAATATGAACTCAATAAATAATAATGATAGTTAATATCAGTTTAAACCTGGTATAAGTTCCCTATTACCTATAATGAATAACCACAGACTCAAAGGATTGAAACAACATACATTTATCATCTTGATCTTCATGGGGTAACACAGTAGACTTTGACCTTCGCTGGGCTAATCAGTCCTTGTGAGAGTCTGTTTTCTCCATCCTTATCAGCTTCTAACTTTCACACACATCCTTTGGCTCCTGCTGTGTCCTTCTTTCATTTTCACTATTATAAATACTCACCAAAGTCTTTCTACCAACACATCACTGTGACTCCTCTGTGAGATATTCCTTTACTATAAGGACTCTCCTACAACCCAATTTTATAAAGATCATGACATGAAACTAAATCTAATAATCCAGGTTAAATCTTTCCCTCTCTAATTCTTTAATTTAACCATATAATCAACATACCCATTTCATGTGAAATAATATATTCATAAATTATGATGATTAGAACATGGACATATTTGATGTTACCATAATTCTCTCTGTCCTGAAAATTATTTTTTGGGAGCTTGACTCATTCCTAATGAAGCAAAGCATGCTAGGAATTTGTCCCTTAACTATGAACTTTAGGGAAAGGTTCTCATAATGAAAAACTTATATTTTTACAATGATGAGAACATCTCTTTACATTCCAGACTGATAGGAAGGAGACTAGACATTTTTAATGATGAGAAACAGAATGGCTAGTCACTGCTTGTTGGTTAGTCTATGATAGAGAACACCAGCTATTCACCAGAGCTATTTCATAATTTCTATAGTCATTCACCTCCATCACAGTCCATTGTACTCAGCTGTAAACATGGTCTTTTAGGCAAACTCTTAGCAATGAAATGGTAGTGGCAAAGGTCAATGACACATCTGAGAAAAGGCAGTTATATACAGGCAACCTAACATGTTGCAAATTGTCTTCGAACTGGTTGCATGTGGGAGATTTATCAGAGAACTCTGAACCCTGTGATGAGACGTATTGAAGATAGATGTCTTTATACCCTAAGCTACCATATGGTACTAAGTGCTATCTTCTTGTTATACTACTAAGAATTGTTGTAGATTCCTTCAGCAACTGTCCTGTTGTGAATTATACAAGGAGATACTTAAACATTGGTCTAAAGAAAGTTCTCCAACCTTTGCCTTGCACCTTTATTTAAAGGTAAAATAATTTGTGTTCTAGCTTGACCACATTTTCTTTTCATTCCTGGGTCCAAAATCAAGGCTTTAAATACTTGACCAGATTGAAATATTAGATTAGAAAAATAACTGGCCAAGGTTAGAGAACCTTGATCTTGCCAGGCTTCTAACCAGAACATTATCTAACCAGAATATTATTACATGACAAGATTTAAGGAACCAATGTGTCACCTACTTAGAGCTCTTATTCAAAGGACTAGGGGGTGTAGGTCCAGACTTTCGATGATGTTCTCAATGCTGGAGAACAGAAAATCAGTGTGAGAAAAGAACTGAGACTTGAAACCACAGTGAGCCTGGGGTACCAGAAGGATCTTAGTTTCTGTTTTAAAAAACTGTAGGTACCCTGACCTGTGGGAAGTCCAAGGACCACCCACCGGCATCCAGATCTAGCAAGGTGAGCATCCAAACTGCCTAGGCTCCCCCAAGCAAGTACGTGCAGTAGGATCAAAAACCCATTGCCATTGTTCTTGAGTTCTCAGTATTCCTCATTGTCCGCTATGTTCAGCTAGTCCGGATTTATCCCATGCTTTTTCAGACACGGGCCAGCTGGCCTGGGTGAGTTCCCGATAGAACATCCCCATTGTCTCAATGTGTGGGTGCACCCCTCGCGGTCCTGAGTTCCTTGCTCGTGCTCTCTCTCCTTCTGCTCCTTATTTGGACCTTGAGATTTCAGTCCGGTGCTCCAATGTGGGTCTCTGTCAGGTCAGGGAACCCTGATTGTTCTTCGAGCTGATGAGGGAGGGGGACTTGATCGGGGGAGGGGGAGGGAAATGGGAGGCGGTGGCAGGAAGGAGGCAGAAATCTTTAATTAATTAATAAATTAATTAATTTAAAAAAACTGTAGGTAATGATCACTCCTTATTTAATGTCCAACTCAAAGCTACAGTCTGTGAAGCCTTTCTGAAAACTCCACTTCAAATTCATCTTTCCCACCGTCTCTTATACTGAAAAAAGAAATTGATTCTCCATACAGCATTTAACAAAATTGGTCTGAAATTTTAACTTGTGTGTATCCATGTAATCCTCTGTGACAAATGTATTCTTTCCCCTGAACCATGTGTAACACTGTATCACAATATTGAAATAAAGTATGAGGCCTTGTCCAGTGCAGTGTAGAAGACCAATAAAAGCAGCTAGTAATGTCTGCCATGGTAAAGGGATTAGGAAGTAACGAAATATTTGCTCTGTGCTCATCAGTTCTTGTCTGTTGTTCACTAGTATAAAATCTTCTTTAGGAGGAAAGAACAACAGATATGTTTTTTTTCCTTCCAGTGTGTATACTAAGAACAAAAATACACAAAAATGTTTGTTGATGTTGATTTCTTCTGAGAAAAAAATTATGTTATTATAAATCTATGTCAATGCTGCAAACTTATGGATTCCTCAAAACTTAACTTTCCTTCTTTTATATCATTTTTAAGGAGGTCCAAGTGCCTCTGAAGTTAATTTTTATGTCAGTGGCTGCCAAATCTACTGACTAATGCACTGAGTAAAAGGTATTAAATAGAAGAAGAAAAAGAGGAGGAGAAAGAAGAGGAGGAAAAGGTGGAGGAAGAAGAAAAGGATGAGGATAAGCAACAAAGTATTAAAAGAAAATTGAAAGTGGTAGAGATGAGAAAAAGTAAAATACTAACTGATAATTCTTTAAGTAGGCTAAATAAAATCTTCCAACTACACACAAATAAGAGAAACAATGTAGATTTACTAATTGAAGTATCTTTCAAAATCAGGACAGAAAGACTGTTATTGTAGTCTCAAATTTATATGCTTTCCTGAGAAAGTGTAAATTATTAGTGAGAGCATGCTTCTCTACATATTTGGAAAAGAAAGCAACTAACTTATAGGCCCAGGGCAGGAAAGTAGTAGTTTATAATGATGTAAACCTACTCTGACCCTCCATTTAAAATTAGCAGTGGAATCTGGACCGCATTATCTGGTGTTCAGGAATTTTAACTGGTGCCTTAGTGCTGAGATGCAACTCTTAGATCTGCCTTTGAAGTCAGAACATTTCTGTCCATTTTCATGATCCAGCTCTGGTCCCCAAGGCATGTGGGGAAATGTCATTATGGCTTTCCTATCCATTTACAATCATTTCTCCAATAGATGCCCATAAATACCTCTTGAGAATTCGGAACTGTCAGGGTGCTCTGCCATGCTCTACTCTCACGTCCCACAGTTACTAAACTCTCAGCCATCCATGCATGAAACCTGGCACTTGACTTGAGCTCTTCTCCTCCCCCTTCATGTTTCACATACATTTAGAAGGTAAATCTTACCCACCTTACCTCTGACATGCAATGGCAAGAGTTCTGAAGAACTTGAAATTGCATAGCAGTTCTACTGTCAAAAAGTCATAATTTTTTTTGGTGGCCCTGCAGACCCTGGGGTTGGAATCTCCCAAAAGGGGAGACTATCTCATAGATGATCTAGGTCTTTAGTGATCTGGCATATGGCAAGTACTCAACTCTGTGCCTCTCAGAAGTCTCAGGAAGTCTTTGGTGGATAATTTCTTGCATTGCATTGAATTCTCTTGTTGCATTATCCTTGCTTTTGCTACAGCTTTCATTCAAGATGTCTTGCCTGTGATTTTGCAGGCACAGGCTTTTTTGGTTTTCTTCCCACAAGTTTGTTGTTATGACCATTTTCCATATAGCTTTCAGTGTTGTATCCTTGGAGTATAGCTCTGATGATGTCACCTATCATCCAAGAAGATTCTGCATCTCTCTGATCTCATGGTTCTTAGCCACCAGCTTACTATAGTCCTCACAGTGGAAAAATGAACATTCTAGATTATACTTCTCTGCACCTGTACTGCCTCCACAGCTACCATTAGGAGAGACTTCAAATATTTGGAAAACAAAAATCAGCATTTTACTCAATGCCTAGTCTCACTTTTTTGAAAAGGAAATGGGGACATGGGTCCAAGTCTTGTGTGTGTGTATACCACCTTTTACATAACCTTTTATAAACCCTTTTCCTCAAGTAGTAATGGTAATAATAATAAACCATACTCTTAACATGCTTAATGTTTTGGGTTCAGTTCCATCACTGGGGGTTAAGATGCTCTCACACCGCTTTCAGGTGTCTTCTGGGTTGGCAGTAACTAGCAGCAGATTCTTGGAGTGGGTTCATTCAGATAGCATCCTGATTTATCCTAAGTAAAGCTTGTTCTTGATTCAAAGGAACTTTGCGAGGCACTACATTTTTGGCAGGAACAGTGCATGTTCTAGGAAGTAAAGGACCAGTCTCTTCCTTGGAGCACTAAAGCTTAACAAAACACAAAAACCAAAGAAACAACATGGCAAGCATCACCAACAGAGAGAATATAAATTTGTATGAAACAGAAGAGAAAGTAGTCTGTAACTTTCAAGAAAATAAATCTGAATGAAGAGAACAGTGGAAATATGAGGCAGAAAGTACAAGACAAAGGTCAGTAATTGGGGACAACATATTTGGAATCAGTCAGTGCTGGGAAAGGCTGATTAAAAATTAAATATAATGTGGTCTCCTTTACACGTGGGAGTATTTAGCTTTACTGTTCCAGTGCCTGCTGGTCTCTATGCCACAAAGAGACTTTCTATTAACAGTAACTGTGGACAAACTTCTTTATAGGGATTTAATCTTAGCAAGATGATGTTGGTGGAATAGCGGGACTCGACTGAGAAACTGGTTTCCCTGTGCTGGATGGGATAAGATGGTAGAAACCAGGACAAAGGGAATGAGAGCGGGTGAGAAGGTATGTATTCATATGGCAAGCATTTTAGTTCCGTTATTACAAAGATGATAACACAAAATTTATGAGGTTTATCCTATAGGCATTTTGGTGTTTGGAGAGCATGTAAATGACCCAGAAAAGCAGAAAAATAAAGTTTGAAGAACGTTTTGCTTTGTGCTTTGGAAATGTTGAGCTTAATGAGCTTTTGCCCACCAACTTACCTGACAACCTATTGGGAAATGGGAGATTTTAGAAGAATCTGAGCTTGATTGATTGGAGTAGGCACTGAAAGTGTTACTGTGCTAGCGTTAAACAGAAGGAACATGGAGAGCCAAGAACTCGGAGAAGTGTCAGGGAAGTGGTTTGAGAAACTCAGCCTTTTGCAAGTAGGTGCTGTTTCTATAGCCTTTACAGTTATGACTTCCAGTGTGGGTCTCTGATGTTTTCCATTTTGAGCATATGCCTTGAATTCATCTAGTATTTTATTTCAAGGAGAGCTAGAGTTTCCTTTTAAAATTTCTTTGGTAAAAATGCATACCCTTGCTTCCTTGTAAGAGTCAGTAACTTAATGGGGTAGGGTGAACTGAACCATGATTTCCACAAACTCACACTTTAGATGAGTCACATCCACAGGCAGTTCTAATAAAATATATAAATATGCCAGGTACAAAGAAGTACATATTGAGTTCTCTTTTAGACTAAAGATCAACTCTTAGTTCTGCCCATGGGAAAAACTTAAAGTGCCTCTTCACCCAAGTCTCAGAAAGCACCACGAGCCTGTAAGAGACTGGAAGAAATGAAATCCCACCATGGATTATGTGAGGCCTGTTCAGGAGGAGAGGTGCCTTTGGAGAGTTGCCCATCAGCATCACGAAATGTCATAATAATTCAAGATTGCCCATGTTTATCTTTTAATAGGGCAGAATCTGTGGTGCTTTGGCAGTTCTTAACCCTGAGTTCTGAGGTCTTAATATTTCAGAATTTGGAAAGAGCCAATCTTCATTAGGAATCATGGGGTATTTTGAACAATAGCTAAATGCCAAATTCAAAATAAGCAAATGCCTTCTCTTTTCTGTGGACCTGGATGGAGGCAAAGAGGCAGGAGAGTCTGAATTGGGATTTCTTGTGCCTTTCTCCAAAAGCCACAGGCTTCTCTTACTTATTCTAAATCTTTTGCTCCAAATGAAACTCACAGTTCAGATCATCCAAAGCCCTAGTCCCAGTGTTCCCATGGTCTTCTCAAATCTACTGTTTAATATCTGGCCAAAGATTGACTACTGGAATTTGAAAATGAAGTCTATATTATAACTAGAAAAGAAGAGCTCTGATCTGTAAGTCTAATTGTGTTGCCCAATCTAGATCAATATATCTGTAACCCCTAACTAAATTTCTATACTCACAGAGAAGTGGTAAACAGTAAAGGGAAAAGATTAAAATGGCAGGCAGAAATCACACCTGTAATCCTATCATTCTAACAGGCATTGTTGCTTTTAAACTATGTTTTCTTGGAATCGTCTTATGTGCTGGTTGTTTGGAACTGCAAACTATTTTCCCCATTATGTTTTTGTATCTCTTAGCTATCTCCATTCATTAATGATTTTCTAGCTCCAAAGGTTGCAATAAGGCTTTTATGTCACACAGCTAACACACAGTGTGGCTGGATTCTGAAGGTAGATTCCCTGGCCCTGGGTCTACAGCTATCGTCACTGCCAGCATGGCTGCTGCATTTTGTTGCTGGAGTTCTTCTCAGTGATAGTAGTCTCACGTTTCAAGTAGAACATGAATGGATGACACAGACTAGACACTTTGGTGTCCACAGGGCTTGAGATTCCATAACAAACTCTGGCTGTTTTGCCCTCTGTGGACTTTTTTCCAGAGTAGTTGTATTCCCACTTTCTTGCAAGAGTTGGTCCTGCCCTTGAGGCACTGGTTCCCATGTGTGAGCTGTTGAAATGCTTTCACCATGAATGCTAATGCAAACTGAGCATAATATTTGCACATCATCTTGTAAGTAGGTAGGAAACAGCCAGAGGACATAATGAAGAGGTGTGGACTACATTTGCTTTTAGTGAGCTGTAAGTTTACAAATTTAATTTGAGAGCTTGCTGATGTTTTTCAGTCTTATGGTTGGAAACCAGAACTAGTGCACTGTTGATCTGTTAGGCAGTTTGATCTTGGCCAACTCTTTGCTAAATACTGGTTTTGTTTGAATTAACAAAAATTAAATACAAATTCCAGGGCCATAAATAGAATTTGCTTTTTTATTTTTCAAAAGGGAAAATGCTTCCAGTCCCAGATCCAGGTCTTTTGTTCCAAATTCTACTCTAATCTACATTGTTGTAAGGGAGTTATGGTCCACAATAGCTGGATTTTATGAGGCATTTAGAAACTACTCTTTCACATTGCTTATCACTGATACATTTTCTGAGAAAGCGTGTTAATTGCCTTCTTCCTTCCCAGAGTGCCATTGTCATGGAGGAGCTTGGCACTGTTCATTAGGGTTGTTAAATACACTGACAAGACAATGAACACTTCCCCAAACTTTTTTTTACTCATCTTCACTGAAGACCAAAACTGTAGCTGAATATGTAATTCTGTAAAGTATTGCTGGTCTGTGTTTTCCAGAAGAGGTAATGTCTCCTCTTGCCTCTGAACAGAACTCAAGAGAAAAAAGACAAGACACTTACCTTTTTGCTTCTCTTTCACTATGAGTCGGTGAACTCAGTTAGGTATTTTCCCAGAAACATTAATTCAGTCAAACTATGCTCTAGATAAAATAATAGATCATTTTGCCTAACTTTCAAGTTTTCTCATATTCTAGTTTCTCTTTAGATTGAGAGAACTTCAACTTTCAAACTTTGAGTTCCATGGTTAATGTCTTGCATCTAGATTTGTACATAGCAAATTACATCTAAAGCAAAACAAAGCTTAATCATTTTTCTAAATCTATTATAAAATGACACAGTTTATTATGTATTTGCCTATTGAAAAGCACAAAATAAAATATCTATATCCCATCATTCACAAATAAGTTAATGTTTATTGTGTTTATTTCTAGTTTTGTGTTTGTGCTATGTGTACTTATGTTAAAATGTAATGTTTTGCATGAGTATTTTATATTTTGTAGTGACACATATGCTATTTTTTAAGTCTCTAAAGTGTATAAGCAATTATAGATGGCTTAATTAAACACATAATTTACTTAGCTCTTTTCTTCTGTTTGTTATTTAAAGGTTTTGACATTTAAGGAAAATTATATTACGGCAATTTAGAACTAAATATAGGAAATATTGGTAGTTTGTGGCCAGATTTGTTTATGTTAATGAAAGTTGGCCTGGTCATTATTTTAACAAGGAAAAAATATAATACTTGACAAAATTCTTTTGTTTGTATTTCTTTTAGTTACTATCCCTGTCCAAAGACAGGATTCAGAAACTGAATTTAAAGCAAAAAAAAAAAAGTTTTTGATTTTTGTTCAGATATTTGTCTTTTATATTTCATTATAAGATTACATGAAGGTTGTAAAGTTCTCCAAGACCCTGAGAAAAATGTCAATTTAGTGGAGAATCTATGACAATTAGAGAGATAAAGGTTTAAAATCAGGAGTGGCTCATAAGACAAGTGTGTGGGTGATGCTTGGCAATATCAGAGGAGCCAGGTCAGGATGAGTCTGGGAAGTAGAGGAGTGAGATTGCCAAGTCCAAGGCAGAGTACAGGGGTGAGATCAGGGAGAGCCACTGGTAGACAAGTAGGAGGCTATCCAGAGCAATAATGGAGTTAGATATTTTCTAAAGGGTCAGCGAGGATTCAAAGCCAGCTTTGTACAGAGAGGTCGTAGGAAAGCAGCCTGAAGTGAGAGGCAGACAAGACATTTGCTTACACTATAAGGGCATGAGTGTTTAGGGTGCAGAATGTATAGGGAGCATGTTTGTGATTGCACTCTTAGGAGAGGGTTAGCAGCAATGTGCTATCTAACCGATGGGCTCTTTGTTCCACCCATGATGCCCCCAAGGAAAAGTAGAGGGGGGTTTCATATTATACTCCTAAGACCCATTCTAACCACAATCATATTTTGATATTTAGGATATAATTCCAAAAACTTGATTATTTTTATGTTTTGATCATTCTATTTGTTTAGAATGGCATGTTTTCCAAATTCATATTTTGCTAAAAGCATATTTCAGTACCAGTCTTTCAAAAATCATTTATAAATAATTTCATAGTATCCAAGCATAGAGATTTAATGTAACATATCCAATGATCTTGTTTAACTTCTAAGTGTAAAACAACCATTTTCTAGAGCCAATACTCATAAAGGTAAGGACTTTTTATCATTTTACACATTTTATATTAAGCCCTTGGGTTACCTAGAATTCCCAAAGGAATAAATAAAATGCTTTTGAAAATGTTTGAATTTCTAGCTTCTGCTATGGTGGAGTGCATGCATTAAGGGTACAATTTGTGTAATATAAGAGCAATGACTGCCCACCTTGTCTTATACAGATATCAGCTATAATGACTGAACTTTCTCAAAGTGAGTGGTGCCTCATCAGTAAGGACAGTGAGAGCTAGGACAAGTTATTCCTTATGAGCTTCCCCTCCCTGTGCTGTGGAACCTGCAGAATCTGTGACCATAGCCAGAGTTTGATGACACAGTCAACAATACAGTGCTTTTGCAAGCCCAGGGCCCAGCAACCTGACTTGCTTCCTGCTTTATACATTGGTTTTTTGCATGATATGTTTTTTTTGAAAAATTTTGAAATTAAAGTTTAATTATGTCATTTTTACCTTCCTTTTTCTTCAACCCTTCCCATATGCCTTCACTCCTCTCTCTCTCTCTGTCTCTCTCTGTCTCTCTGTCTCTCTCTCTCTCTCTCTCTCTCTCTCTCTCTCTCTCTCTCTGTCTCTCTCTCTTTCTCTCTCTCTCTCTTTCTCATTCATGGCTCTGGATTCTTTTGCTTCAATTGTTTTGTTTCTACCCATCTCTACTCCCCCTGCTCAGACTGTACTTTCACATTTTATATTCAATGCCTACTTTTGTCTTACTCCTGAATATCTAAACCCTAGAATAAATCTAGAATATTCCTATTCCTCATATTCCAGTTGCTTCCCAATGTGACCTCTGGACAGTTCTCTGCTTTTGAAGTCCTCAACTTGACTTCATTCACACCTCTCTTTTTTAAAAAAATTAATTTTTTTTAAAAACCTATATTTTCTCACTTTACATACCAACCCCACTTCCCACTCCCTCACCTCCTCCCCTTCCCTCTACCTTATCCCCAACCCACACCCTATCCACTTCTCAGAGAGGGTAAGACTTCCCATTAAGAGTCAACAAAGTCTAGTTCATTGCTTTGAGGCATGACCAAGGCATTGTTCAAATCTGACACTCCCCCTCTTCAACAGTTTCTACTTTAAGGTTCTGCCTAAAATTATAGATAGGACCAAATCCTGCAACATATGCATTCCTGTACACATACAAGCCGTATAAATCATTTACAGAGTCATACCATCAGCAATAGAGTAGGCCAGGATAACACTGCTCTGTGAGGAACTGCATATATGTACTCAGACACTCTCAACTTTTGTCATAGCAGGTTAATCTTCCTATGCATATGGGCAGAAGATGGCCTCACTTCTGTGTGATGAGCTCAAGCGAGATGAATGATGTGGGAATATATTTACACCATAAGGGTAGTATACATGTGTGACCCTGTCACAGTTTAACTCATAACTGAGGACTACTAAGTAAACATCAGAAGGGTAAACACATTCAGCAATACAATGTGAATGGATGCAAGAGAAGAATCTGCCACAACTTCCTTCAAATGGAAACATTGGCTCTTGGAGAAAGGAAGGAGGCTCAGAAGGCTAGAGGCAAAGTCTCAACACAGTATACGATTCATAAATTGTCTCCCTGAGATTATTCAAATAGTAAACAGTTGTTGGCAGGAAAGAGATTTTCTTCCATGGGTCTGTCCACAAACTGGGCAGAGAGTTGCAGTGGTGCAGCTTTTGTAAGATTGCCTAGGAGAAGCAGAGGAGCCTTTAGGTAAATCAATTGCCTTTGACCATGCTTTTGTATGGCCCCCATTTCCCATGCTCTTGTTAGCAGTCCTAAGAAACTACATTTAAGTGGTTTATTTCTTTTTTCTCTAACCAGTAATGTATCTGTGATCAACAAAAGTTTGTTCATGTTTTCTCAAGACAAGTATCCAACACATATTATAAGTGGACCTGCATGGGATTCCAACAATTTTCTCAATAGAGCACACAGTTTAAAACACATAAGTTTTTTTTTCATTCTGGGAATGTCTTTTCTTTTGTTTTATTGATTTTTATTGAGCTCTACATTTTTTTCTACTCCCCTCCCTGCCTCTCCCCTCCTGTTCAACCCTCTCCCATAATCCTTCCCAATTTACACCGGAGATCTTGTCTTTTTCTACTTCCCATGTGGATTAGATCCATGTATGTCTCTCTTAGGGTCTTCATTGTTGTCTAGGTTCTCTGGGATTGCAATTTGTGGACTGGTTGTCTTTGCTTTACATATTTCAGACCTCCGTTGAACATGAGTACTTGGTACTTGGAGATAAGATAATGTGGCACAGGAAGGAATGCTTTTCACCGTTTTCAGAGAGATATTTTGATTGGCAAATACAGCTAGCATGCAGCATTACATTACATTCCCTCTTGTGCCCAGGGGTGTACAGACTTCCTTCAGTGGAAAGATCTGGAATATCTTCTACAGAATTATTCTCAGCAATGAAACAAATTTTACTCAGCATCCTCCATATGCCACATACTGTGCTTTCTGTTTTAACATGTTATTACTTTATGAACACCTTACAACCATGCCAGGAAATATTATTTCTTTTATTTCACAAATTAAAAAAAAATGGAAGTTAATTTTTGGAGTTTCCTGATGGTACAAAATGTTTTTAAAATTCAAACTCAGGCTAAAATAACTAATTATTATATTCTTATGAAATATCCAGGAGAGTGAAGAAATAAGACAAGTGGTTGCCCAGGGCTAAGAATATGGGTTTGGGAGTTTGTGTGTGATGGGAATGAGAATGGATAGTATTTGCTGATGGATGTGAATTTCTGTGAATATACAAAAATTTGGCAAGTTTCACATGATAAAATGTTTAATTTTGTGGTGTGTAGACTCTATTTTAATAAGACTAATTTTTAAGCCCCAACTTTTTAGCCTAAAGGATACTTTAGCAACGAATATCTCTGCTGGAAATGCAATTCAGAGGATTGGGGCATGTACCAAGCTGTGTGGGAGAATGTGTTTCTTGTGGGATTGCTTCTCTTGGAAAAATATGACACCTCCCAGGGCTACAACACAAAGCCCTGTGTAAATGTGTCAAGGCCAGGTGAGGATGTCATTCAAGTACAGCAGCCTGAGATCTAGAGCAAGGCTAACATATAATCTCCTTCCACAGGTGTCTCTGTAGGGGGTGGTGTTAAATAAACATCTCATGGCATTAGGGGTAATGAGGGTGTATTCCTGGGAAGAATGAAGGATGGAGGTCCATCCTGAGGAGAACGCTTCTGAGGATGTGATGATTTCCCCGGGG
The DNA here is from genome assembly GCF_037038515.1 of Microtus pennsylvanicus. Lineage (NCBI taxonomy): Eukaryota > Metazoa > Chordata > Mammalia > Rodentia > Cricetidae > Microtus > Microtus pennsylvanicus. The sequence goes on along the minus strand of NC_134591.1, from coordinate 33,507,049 downwards.
AAGGTCTGAAAGAGATCCACTTGTGATTTGAACCTACCCGCTGGGTTTCATCATCTTTCTCATAATTGTTTGATTGCCATGGAACCTCTAATCCAGGGCAGAAATTCCTCACTGCCCACATTTCTTTCTACTTCAGAATGCGTAGCTAATAGCAACCAATTACTTTTCCTCTTTTCTCACTTGAAAACTGTTTTGGGAACTGGAAATTTGCTATCTTACAAAATCAGTCCCATCTGTGACAAGGAACCAAATGGGGTTGGTAGCAGGCTGGAGAGCTTTCTGCACCCTGAGAAACTTCCTCAGGAGGCATGTCCTCTGGGTTACTTGCAGGTAATGCTTCCTCGGAGTTTTCAAATTTCTTTCCAAACCCCTTCCTTTTTCTAGGAGAGCAAAAACAGTTCTGAGTTTAAGAGGTCAAGCTACTTAGAGGAACCTGAAGAGCCTTCTGGGCACTCTCCGTTTCAAACACATGAGCATACCTCTGAAGGTACACCAGCTCTACTTCCTAATCAATTTCACGTTATCCACATTTGCTTCTCACTGTGGGGCTCAGCACCTGAAGTTTGAAGCCTTTCGTTTGTGGCCACACAGACATAGGGGTGCTAGAGATGTAACATTAAAGTAGTCATTCCTGTGTCCTTCAGCCGTGTCAAAGAAGTTGTGTTCCAAGTTCAGAAACAGAGTTTTGCATTGGGTAAGATGCCCACAGTACAATGAGGTTGGATGACTTTTAAAAGGCCAAAAGAAGGGAGTGAGCCTTTACATTTTACTGAACAATTTGCTTAGGATTATTTTCTCTTATTTGTTTAATCAGAGATTTCTGTACTCCCTTTTATATTCTTTGGTAAGGACTAGCACTCTAATATATCTGCCGTTCTCAGACTAGAAAAGTTCAATGGTGAAAAAGACAGTTTTGTTTCTGGAGAACTAATTTTGTTGTTGCTGGAGAGCCAGCCCCTCTGCCCTTTGAGCAGTTAACAAAAGTGTCATTATCTGGGTTTAAGAACAGCTGATGAATTATTCATGCCACCAGCTATGACACTGAGTCTCCACGCAGGAGGTAGTGGCTTGTTTTTCTTTCTCATAAAGCTTGAAAGCGCTTTTGTAGACATTTCTGGTTACACCTGCATGCTTGAGGCAATCAGGTGTGATGTATTCTTGACACACGTCCCTTTCCCTCCATTATCCAGGCTGAGATTTTAAGATAGAATCCTCTGAATATTTTGCCATCTTTTGTATGACAGACACAATTTTTAAATGACTGCACTAGGTTAATGGGGGAAAACTTACTTGTAAGCTATGTATGATTAAAGATCTGACACTAAGGATCACATTAATATCCAAATTGGTGCTTGCAGGTGCACACACTGAAAATGAAGAACTGTTAAGAGTTGAGACAGCATTCAGCAGGAGCCTGAGCTATCAAGGTGAAACTCAATGAAGAGTCTTTCCTGAGAGTTTGCTCTGTGTTGAGCTCTTAATGCATATAGTCTTCTTTAATCAACATCAACATCAACATCCCACTAACAAGGAAACTGGGTCTTTCATAGGCCAAACACTATTCAGTAAGTAATACCACTAAAAACAGTATAACATTACTCCAAAGCCCATGCTGGTCATGATACAGCTGCCTTTTAAATCCATATGTTGTGGAAATCTTGGGAGAATAAAGACAATATTAGCATTGCTCTTGCCCTGTGGGAACAGGCACTTGGGATTTATAGACTTTGATTATATAATTCCTTCATCTACTAGAAGAGAATCAGTGAAACACCAAGCTATAGACTCCATAGTTTGATGACTCTAAATTCAGAAACGAGGTTAAGGATATGGACATGCCATCCAGCATGGAATCTGAATGATGAGATAGGGTGAGATGAATGAACTGGGATGTTTTGACAGCACTTATAGAGTGTGAAGGATGGAATGAGGCATGGAACAAACTATTAAGAAAAGAGAAGTTCCCAAATTTGGACAAATGGAACATAAGCATTTTCATTATGAAATAATGAAAATATTCCATTAAGAAATAAAGGAACTAACAGATGTTTGTCACTCAAATGGGCTTAACAGACATCTATAGAACATGCCACACAAACACAAAAGAATATAGAGAATGGAACCTTCTCTAAAATTGACCACATACTCAGTAACAAAGCAAACCTCAACAGATTTTTTTTTTAAAGAAAAATGTAATAACCCCCTGTATCCTATCAGATCACGCTGGCTAAAAGTTAGAATTCAACAACAACACTAACTTCAGAAAACCCACAAACTCATGGAAATTGATTCAGGGTCAACTGAATCACCCCTGCATCAAGGAAGAAAGAAAGAAATGAATGACTTCCTAGAATTCAATAAAAATGAAGGCACAACATACCCAAATTTTTGGGATAATTTGAAAGCAATGCTAAGAGGAAAATTCAAAGTACTATTTGCCAACATAAAGAACCTGGAGAGATCTCACAATAACAATTTAGCAACACATCTGAAAGTTCTAGAACAAAAAGAAGCAAGTTCAACCAGGAATAGACATTAGAAAATAATCAAATTGAGGGCTGAAAACAATAAAATAGAAAAAAGAAAATAATACAAAGATTCAATGTGATAAAGAGTTGGTTCTTTGAGGAAATCAACAAGATAGACAAACCTTTATCTAAACTAATCAAAAGGCAGAGAGAGAATATCCAAGTTAACAAAATAAGAAATGAAAAAGGGGGCATAACAACAGATACTGAGGAAATCCAAAGAAAATTTAAAGGGAATGGACAATTTTCTATGATAGGAACCACATAAACAAGTTAAATCAAGACCAGATAAACAACTTAAATAAACCTATAGCACCTAAGGATATATAAGCAGTCATCAAAAGTCTTCTAACCAAAAAAGAGCCCAGGAACAGATGGTTTTAGTGCAGAATTCTACATAAACTTCAAAGAAGAGTTAATATGTATAATCCTCAGATTGTTCCACACAATACATACAGAAAAGACATTGCCATACTCCTTTTATGAGGCTACAGTTATGCTTATACCCAAATCACACAAAGACACAAATACGAAACAGAATTACAGACCAAGTTCCCTCCTGAACATTGATGCAAAACTACTCAATAAAATAATAACAAATTGAATACAAGAACACATCAGAAAAATTATCCACCGTCATCAAGTAGGCTTCATCCCAAAGATGGTTCAACATACGAAAATCTGTCAGTGTAACCCAACATATGAACAAACTTAAAAGAAAACACATGATAATCTCAAATGGTGAAACCTTTGACAAAATCCAACACTCCTTCATTGTAAAAAAACTTGGAGAGATCAGGGATACAAGGAAAATACCTAAACATAATAAAGGCAATATACTCCAAACCAACAGCTGACATCAAACTAAAAGAAGAGAAAATCAAAGCAATTCCACTAAAATCAAGAACAATATAAGACTGTCCACCCTCTCCATGTCTATTCAATATAGTACTTAAAGTTCTAGCTAGAGCAATGAGACAAAAAAAAAAAAATGGAGATCAAGGAGATACAAATTGGAAAGAAAGAAGAGAAGCTAATATATCTATGTGACCCAAAAATTCAACCAGGAAACTCTTATAGCTGATTAACACCTTCAGTAATGTGTCAGGATACAGGATTAACTCAAAAAAAAAATAAGTTGTCCTCCTACATACAGATAGTAAATAGGCTGAGAAAGAAATCAAAGAAACACCACTCTGCACAAAAGCCAAGAACAATATACAATATCTTGGGGGTTATGCTAACAAAATAAGTAAAAAACCTGTATGATGGGGGCTGGAGAGATGGCTCAGTGGTTAAGAGCATTGCCTGCTCTTCCAAAGGTCCTGAGTTCAATTCCCAGCAACCACATAGTGGCTCACAACCGTCTGTAATGGGGTCTGGTGCCCTCTTCTGGCCTACAGACATACACACAGACAGAATATTGTATACATAATAAATAAATAGATAAATAAATAAATACCTGTATGACAAGAACTTTAAGTACTTGAAGAAAGAAATTAAAGAAGATAATCAGAAAATGTAAAGATCTCCCAGTCTCTTGGATAGGGAGGATCAACATAGTAAATATGACAATCTTACCAAAAGTAATCTACAGATTCAAAGCAATCCTCATCAAAATCACAGCATAATTCTTTACAGACCTTAAAAGAACAATATTCAACTTCAAATGGACAAACAAAAAAAAAGGGGGTAGCCAAAACAATCCTGTACAATAAAGAAACTTCTGGAGGTATCACCTTCCCTGACTTCAAGCTCTGCTATAGAACTACAGTGATGAAAACAACTTGGTATTGGCACAAAAACAGAGAGGAACATCAATAGAATCAAATCAAAGTCCCTGATATTAATCAACACACCTATGAACACCTAATTTTTGACAAAGAAGCTGAAATAATACAATGGAAAAAAGAAAGCATCTTCAACAAATGGTGCTGTCATAACTGGCTGTCACCTTGTAAGAAGAATGCAAATAGATCCATATCTATTACCATGCACAAAACTCAAGTCCTAATTGATCAAAGACCTCAACACAAATTCAGCAACATTGAAGCTCATAGAAGAGAAAGTAGAACGTAGCCTTGAATGTATTGGCACAGAAGATCACTTCCTGATTATAACACCAGTAGCAAGACACTGAGATCAACAATTAATAAATAGGACCTCCTAAAACTGAGAAGTTTTTGTAAGGTAAACGACACAGTCAACAAGAACAAAACAGCAGCACCTGATTTGGACCTTGAGATTTCTGTCCGGTGCTCCCATGTGGGTCTCTGTCTCTGTCTCCTTTCATCGCCTGATGAAGGTTAATATTCATGAGGATGCCTATGTGTTTGTCTTTGGATTCACCTTCTTATTTAGGTTCTCTAGGAGCATGAATTATAAGCTCAATGTCCTTGGTTTATGGCTAGAAACCAAATATGAGTGAGTACATCCCATGTTCCTCTTTTTGGGTCTGGCTTACCTCACTCAAGATAGTGTTTTCTATTTCCATCCATTTGTATGCAAAATTCAGGAAGTCCTTGTTTTTTACTGCTGAGTAATACTCTAATATGTATATATTCCATACTTTCTTCATCCATTCTTCCCTTGAAGGGCATCTGATAGAGGTGGGCAGTCCTTGGGCTTCCCACAGGGCAGGGAACCCTGATAGCTCTTTGAGCAGATGAGGGAGGGGGACTTGATCGGGGGAGGGGGAGGGAAATGGGAAGCGGTTGCGGGGAGGAGGCAGAAATCCTTAATAAATAAATAAATTAAAAAAAACTTTGTAAAACATTAAAAATAAATAAATAAATTCAAAAAAAAGAAAAAACAGCAGTATACACAATGGGAAAAAATATTTATCAACCCCACATCTGACAGAGAGCTGATCTGCAAAATATATAAAGAACCCAAGAAACTAGGCATCAAAATACCAAATAATCCAATTTAAAAATAGAGTACAGAACTAAATAAAAATTCTCAGAAGTAGAATCTCAAATAGCCAAAATGCACTTAAGAAATTGCTCAACATCCTTAGTCATCAAGGAAATATAAATAAAAACAACTCTGAGATACCATATTAAAACCTGTCAGAATGGCTAAGATAAAAAAAAAACAAACCTGATAGCTTATGCTAGTGGGAATACAAACTTGTACAGCTGCTTTGAAAATCAGTATGGCAGTTTCTCATAAAATTGAGAATCAATCTACCTCAAGACCCAACAACACCACTCTTGGGCATATACCCAAAGGATATACACTGATATCACAAAGATATTTGTTCAACTATGTTCACAGAAGCATAATTCATAACAGCCAGAACCTAGGTGCCCCTCAATCAAAGAATGGATAAAGAAAATTTGGTACATTTACACAATGGAGTACTACTGAGTGGTAAAAAACAATGGCATATTGAAATTTGCAGTCAAATCTATGAAACTAGAAAAGAACATCCTGAGTGAGGTAACCCAGATCCAGAAAAACAAACACAGTATGTACTCACTCATAAGTGGATATTAGACATAAAACAAAGGATAACCAATCTACATTCCAGAAACTCAGAGAAGTCAGAGACCAAGGAGGGTCCTAAGAGAGACATTCATGGACCCCTATGGGAAAGGAAAATATACAAGATGTCTTGAGTAAATTGGGATTATGAGGGGAGGGTGGGGTAAAAAGCGAGTGAGGAGAGGAGAAGAGCAGTGGGAAGGAGAACATGAGGAATAGGGAAGGTCGAGTTGGGGTAAGGACAGAGCGGGAATGCTAGGGAAGAGATATCTTGATAGAGCGAGCCATTATGGAGTTAGCGAGAAACCTTGCACTAGAAAAATTCCCAAGAATCTATTAACATAACCCAAGCTAAGAATCTAAGCAATAGTGGAGAGGATGCCTTAACTGCCCTTCTCCTGTAAACAGATTGATGACGATCATAATTGTCATTACAGAACCTTCATCCTGTAACTGAGGAAAGCAGATGCAGAGATCCACAGCAAATCACTGGGTCGAACTCCTGGAGTCCAGTCATAGAAAGGGAGGAACGATAATATGAGAAAACAGATCAATACCATGATGGGGAAACCATAGAAACAGCTGATCTGAGCGAGTAGGAGCTCACTGACTCTGACCTGACAAATGAAATAGGATCTCTGAATTTTGTGAGTGACAGTTGTGTGGCTTGGGCAGTTTGTGGTCAAGGAAGCAGTATTAACTGTTTTTGTATTAACTGGTGACTTGGAGCACATTCTCTTTGAAGGGATACCTTGCTCAGCCTAGATACCATGAGGAGGGCCTTGATCTTGCCTCAAGTGATGTGGCAGACTTTGTTGACTCCAGGTGGAAGTCCTCACCCTGTCTGAGGAATGGATGGGGAGTGGAGTGGGGGGAAGGTGGGAAAGGAAGGGGAGGGAGAGGAAATTGGGATTGGTAAGTAAAATAAAAAAGATTGTTTTAAAATAATAAAACTTAAAAAAGTAAAAAAAGAAAGAAAGAAAACTTGTTATGGCAAAGCTATCATAGAGTCAGTCTTTTAGTTCATCCTTTGTGTAACCTCTGGTTATTATGATCTTTCCTCCTCCTCTTCCACATATATCTCTGATGGGAAAGGTTTGATTAAAATGTCCTGTACAACTAGAAAAATACAGAAGGATTTTTATTTTTTTCTCAACAAAAGGTTTTTTTTTATTTTTTTCTTCCTCATTTACTAGTATTTTCAGAATTTTGTATGCTGTATTTTCATCATTTACTGTGATAAGCACCATGATCTAAAGGAACATAGGAAGAAAAGAGTTTATTTCAGCTTTCATCTTAAAGTCCAACATGAAGAGAAGTCAAGACAGGAATTCAGGTGGGAGCCTGGAGGAAGGAACTGAAGCAGGGACTATGAAAGAATGTTGCTTACTGGCTAGCTCAGTCTGATTCTGAGAGGGCTAGGAAGCCAGACCAGAGGCATGACAGTTTCCTCAAAGCACCTGCCAGGGACTAGGCCTCAGTTTTGGTTTATTGAGGCTGGAGCTGAGAAAACAGTTCTCAGGGAAAACCACAACTCAGGGGCAACCAATCAACAGGCACCCTCTTGGTCTTCTGCTGGCTCAGCAGATGACCACAGTCTCCTGATAACTAATGGCAGCTCTTTCTACCCTGCTTCTGAAAATTCCCTGTCCAAGTGGTTATCCAATCATCCCCCAAAATAATTTTTTTTTTCGAGACAGGGTTTCTCTGTAGCTTTGGAGCCTGTCCTGGAACTCCCTTTGTAGACCAGGCTGGCCTCGAACTCACAGAGATCTGCCTGCCTCTGCCTCCTGAGTGATGGGATTAAAGGTGTGTGCCACCACCGCTTGGCCCCCCAGATTAATCTTTCCTCTGCCAATCAGTCCTAGATTAATCCCTCCTCCCTGGAACTCCCCTAACTCCACTTAAAGAGAACTTGCAACCTTATTTGGGAGTCACTAAATTTTTGGCATTAATAAAGTGTTCTTGTATATTTTGTTTGTGACTGGCCTTTTCTTAGGGGCCTCTCTTGTACCCAACAATCCCCCATACAACCAAGGTTGGCACTGTCTATAGGGAACTGTACTCGTCCACATCAATGCTTAGACTGGCCTACAGTCCAGTCTGATGTACATATTTTTAAATAGAAATGGAGGAAGGTCATTGGTTAAGTAATAAAGAAACTACTTGGCCATTAGGTTAGAACATAGGTGGGTGGAGTAAACAGAACAGAATGCTGGGAGGAAGAGGAAGTGAGCTCAGACACCATTTTCCTCTCCTCTCTATGGCTATGGGAAGTAGACAAAATTGCCGGGGGAAAAATTGGGATCTTGGGGGTGGGGTGGGATGGGGTAAGGGGAGATGGGGAAAGAAAAGTGAGAAGGGGAGGATGGGGGGAACTTGGGGAAACAGGATAACTATATGTTTTTCCTTGGGTTCATCTTCTTATTTAGCTTCTTTAGGATCACCAATTATAGAGTCTGTGACCTTTATTTATGGCTAGAAACCAATAACTAGTGAGTACATCCCATGTTCATCTTTTTGGGTCTGGGTTACCTCACTCAGGATAGTGTTTTCTATTTCCATCCATTTGCATGCAAAATTCGAGAAGTCAATGTTTTTACCGCAGCGTAGTACTCTAATGTGTATATATTCCACACTTTCTTCATCCATTCTTCCTTTGAAGGACATCTATTAAATTTTTTTTTTTTGCTTTTTAAGTCCATCAGGTGCAATCTGTGTCAATATTCTTTTAATTGTGTGGCCTTCCACTCAAGTATAGTTGAACTAAAAGAGGTCACATCCTTAAAGAAAACTAAACCATTTGTAGTCGGAGATTGCTCTTTCATTCCCAGCCATCCAGACCTGATTAGTCACACAGAAACTATATTAATTACCACACTGCTTGGCCTATTAACTCAGACATCTTATTGGCTAGCTCTTATATCTTAAAATAACCTATTTCTATTATTCTGTGTATCATCACAAGGCTCTCACTTACTGGGTAATGCTCCAGTGTATTATCCTTCAGCAGCTACATGGTGTCTCCTTTACTCCACCTACTCTCTCTCTCTCCATATATATATATATATAATTCCAGCCTGGCTATATTGTGCTATGCTGAATATATTCAGTCCTGCCCAGTTGAAGCATCTTCTTTATTAACCAATGGTAATAAAACATATTCATAGCACACACCACATCACACATATCCCCATCACAGCACATGATTGTGGAGAATGAGGTCAGGAGGAGAGAGAACATCCATGTATGGAAACTGTTTCCTATCCCACTTCCTCTAGCATGCTTAGCTAACTTGCTTATACAGCCCAGACTTACCTGTCTAAGGACACTACCACCAACAATGGTTTCAACCCTTCCACATTGTTAGCATCCCCACAGTCATGTCCAAAGGCCTGTCTCATTGAAGCAATTCTTTAACTGAGGTTCCTTTTACCCAGATATGTCAAGTTTACAACCAAGATCAGTCATTACAATTCATCATGATTTATGTTTTCTGTACTTATATATGGAGAGGCTATGTTTTTGTTTATACACATTTAGTACTTCATATATTTGGTTTCTCAATATTTTGTAAAATAACAAGCTAAATGAACACTCAAACTGATGTTGTTGAAGTGTATTGTTTTGGAATCAACTTTATAAATATGTATTATATCTTAAAAATCAATCAATAAATGCAGATAGCCAAAGGTTAAGAATAACTTAGTTAACTTACAAAGATGGACCTATACACAAATGTTTGAATGGATGTAAATAACAGGGATTTATTACATCATGACATGCGTGAGAAATAAAATTCTGAAACTGAAAGTGTATTTTGTGTTTTTTTAACAGCTTGACTTTTAGATGTTTATCTTTAACTAGAGATGTAAGATATGCATTTTTCTGAGGAAGAAATATGCTGTGTATGAAGATCTCAGATTCCATGGATGCTCAGTAAGTGACAAGTCTTATAGGAATCCCTTTACCCTTTCAGAAACTATCCAAAGAAGTAATCATTTGGAGACAAGTAGATTTTGTTTTGCTGCGTTTTTGTTTGTTTAGTTTAGTTTGGTTTTCTTTGGGGATGCGTTAAGACAGGGTTTCTCTGTGCAGCTTTGGCTATTCTGGAAGTCTCTCTGTAGGCAGGGCTGGCCTTGAACTCACAGAGATCCACGTGTTCTGCTTCCTGGGTGCTGGGATTAAAGGCATATGCACCATTGTCTGGCTAGTTTTCTTTTTGAGGGGAGCGGGGCTCATAGAATATTATGTAAACAACACTAAATACTCAAGAGATTGTGTTTTTGAAGAACTGGGCATGTGACCTCCATTACTCAGTCAACAGTATTGGCACACAGAGAGCAAATGCAAGAGAAAAAGACACACCTAGCCCTCCTCAGCCTTTCAAAATGGATCAAGGGTCCAACAATTATTCATTTCTTCCAGATAAGCCTGACATTGCATGTGCCTGCCTTCCTTGCTTTCAGAAATAATTAAGTGTTGAAAGCTCTGACTAGAAGGATTAGAGATATGAATAACAATTTGACAGATCAAATCAAATACATTCTGATTTGATTACATTACTAAGTCAATTATTATTTCTTGTCACATTAATTATGGCAAGAGTTATAAAAAGTGTCTTCCAATAATTTCCAAACTAAATCATGGTGTCCATATCTTCTTTGTGAATCTGTGTGCGATCAAAGCTACATGTCTGTGATGACAGCAAAGAAGGAACTAGAAAGGGAAAGAATTTTTCATACATATCCATTCATTGGAGTATTTTTCCATAGGAACCCCATGACAGACAATAGATTTAGGTATTTTGTTTTTTTTTTTTTTTTTTTTCTTATTTATTTATTTATTTATTTATTTATTAAGGATTTCTTCCTCCTCCCCGCAACCGCCTCCCATTTCCCTCCCCCTCCCCCGATCAAGTCACCCTCCCTAATCTGCTCGAAGAGCAATCAGGGTTCCCTGACCTGTGGGAAGCCCAAGGACTGCCCACCTCTATCCAGGTCTCCTAAGGTGAGCATCCAAACTGCCTAGGTTCCCCCAAAGCCAGTACGTGCAGTAGGATCAAAAACCCATTGTCATTGTTCTTGAGTTCTCAGTATTCCTCATTGTCCTCTATATTCAGCCAGTCCGGATTTATCCCATGATTTTTCAGACCCAGGCCAGCTGGCCTCGGTGAGTTCCCGATAGAACATCCCCATTGTCTCAGTGTGTGGGTGCACCCCTCGCGGTCCTGAGTTCCTTGCTCGTGCTCCGTCTCCTTCTGCTCCTGATTTGGACCTTGAGATTTCTGTCCCGTGCTCCTCTGTCTCTGTCTCCTTTCATCGCCTGATGAAGGTTAATATTTATGAGGATGCCTATGTGTTTGTCTTTGGGTTCACCTTCTTACTGTTCCTAGAGAAGCTAAGTAAGATTTAGGTATTTTGAAAATTCAAAAATTGAATGGTTAATCCTCTGGTCCTCTTAAGAGTTTTAAGGTCAGAGGGTGAAGCAGATTAGATAAACAAGTCTGTGAAGACACAGAAGCACATGGGAGGGACAACAGGACAGGCAACACAGTAAGAGAAACCCTCAGAGAGAGTTGCATTTTGACTCTCAAGTCTTTTGCATCGATTTTATATTGAAACTAGGAAGTACTTCTAATTATTGAGAATGCTGGGCGATGGTGGCACACGCCTTTAATCCCAGCACTCGGGAGGCAGAGGCAGGCGGATCTCTGTGAGTTCGAGACCAGCCTGGTCTACAAAGCTAGTTCCAGGACAGGCTCCAAAGCTAGAGAAACCCTGTCTCGAACCCCCCCCAAAAAAAAAATATTGAGAATGATATTTTGAAAAAAATATTTGTTTGGTGGATGTCTAGTAGAAGAGACTTTGCTGAGTAGGAGATAGCATTGCTACTAGAACAAATGTCCCAGAAACATACTTAAACGATCACTACAGCTAAAAGAATACTCCCATCATCCCTCTGCCCACACCAGTGCATAAGCTTGAATTTTTTAAATGAGGTTAATCTTGGCAGAATTAGTGTACTTATTTGAGTTTGGAAATGTGATTGAGGAAAGAGTAGATAGAGGTTCGAGTCCGAGTGTCCATTTAGCAATGTTACTGTCTTAACTCCCTTATGTCTTACATATTTTATGCAGATGCAGTCAGCATCCACAGTGATTCACTCATAAGTTAATTGGGCATTAGAAAATAATAATAATTTTCCCATGAGTACAGCTAATATATGCCAGTACTAAGATTCATACTTGATTCCCACTGGCTAAAATGTTACATTCTGACCAGGGAGTAATTTAAAGAATGTCCTTATTTTCCTCAAAGTGGATCAGAACAAGTGTGCGATGTGTGCATGACAAAGGAAATTACTGAGACTCCAGCCACACAAGCTATCTCCATGTAGTTATTCATTCATATTTGCATTGTACTACATAAATAAGTATAACTAATTAAAATTATAAATTACATAGAAATAGTATAAAAGGAATATTTGACAGTAAATTCAACAGTTCTGAGAAGACAAAGAAACCTTTTTATCTAGAAGTTTTGCAAAGATCCAATGTGATGTTAAATTCCATACACTAAAATCATTTTTTAATTCTTTTTATCTTTGCTTTATGAGTGTGGGTGTTTTGTCTATATGTATGTGTATGTACAGTTTGTGTATCTAGTGCCCACAGATGCCAGAAGAGGGTGATGGATTTCTTATAACTGGAGTTACAGATGTTGTGAGCTATTGTGCGTGCTGGGAATTAAACCTGAGTACTCTGGAAGAGCAGGTAATTCTCTTACAGTCCCATCCCCTTTTATAAAAATTCTTACATGCATGGTGTTTAGCTTGGAAATTCCACTTGGTTTGTGTGCAAGAGCAGCTACTGATTTAGATAACCAAACCATCTCTACAACCTTTGACTTTTTCATTCAGTGGACTTATGTGGAGGACAAAGAGAATCAATTGATCACTCTGCTAGTAACACAACAGCAACCATACATTTGGAATTTTAAGTATGGACTATAACCTGTAGTCTTCAGACTCTCATAACACCTAGGAAATATAACTGGTGAATGTGGACCTAGCATTTGAGAGGTTCTGGGTATGGTACTAGTACTACAACAAAACCAGAAAACACCAAATCTATTAAAACTTAAAAATATATAAAGTAATCTTCATTATGATTTTTAAGTGCAAATCTAAAGGAGGAGAGTTATCAAAGCTCTAGATGTGGGGTACAGAACAATGACCACCGCCACAAACACAAAAACAAAACACAACTGAAATCCCAACCTATACATTCTCTATCCAGACATCTCACTTTTAAAAGAGAAGTTCTGTGTTGATTAGTTTTTATCAACTTGACACAAGCTAGAGACATCTAAGAACAGGGACCTCAGTTGAGACCCTCCCCCCCACCACACCAATATGATCCACAGGTAAGTCTGTAGGGCATTTTCTTCACTAAAGACTGATTTTTGGAGGGTCCAGATCACTGAGGGCTGTGTCAACACTCAGCAGATGGTCCTTCGCAGTGTAAGAAAGCAGGCTGAGCAAGCCATGAGAAATATGTGACTGTCTTTTCTCCTTGGTGTCTCCTTTAGTTCCTGCTTCAGTTTCTGCCTTGAATTCTTGCCCTGACTTCCCACAATGATGAATTAAAACTGTTATCCTAATAATTAGTACTTTCCACCCAAAGTTGCTTTTGGTCATGGTGCTTATCACAACAGTAGAAACAAAACCAGAATATTTCCACTGCCATTTTCTATATGGAAAATTTGGGGCTTAAAAAAAATCACAACCATATTTTCACCAAGAATAAGAATTAAAGTTCAGAATTTAACTCCAAAACTTTGGATTTGTTTGGGGAAATAGTAGCTTGCTAGGTTAGATGTATAAAATTGTATGCCTGGATATCAATAAGAGTATCATGAGACCTTTATGACTTGGTGGAAACATGGCTCCTCTGGTTGTAGGATTTACAAGTCAATTGCATCTATTAATTAGCACTCTGTATCCCTAACTCATTTCAGGTTTGGAGGCTAATGTTTTCTTTCAAGAGGTGGGCAAGTTTTACCTGTCAGCAAAATATCTTTAACCAAACATCCTTTCAGTTTGCCTACCAGTCATCACAAGTCAGATATTAGACTTCCCCTTACTTCATCCAACAGGCAGCCACCATGTGAATACTACACATTTGAAATAACCAAGTATGTTCAATTCTGGTTTGCTGTATCACTATCTGTGTAACCTTGGCAACCACTGATAATTTCAGCAGGAGTTGAAGAGGATGAAAATGAGATTCTTCTCCTATGGCTGTCTGCAAGAAAAAAAATTGTAAATGTTGCAAACCATGGGAAATGCCTGAAATCTGGTGCCAAGTCACTGCTCCATACCTTCAGCTTTGGGAGACAAGAATGTGTCATTTTTTGGTGTTTATCAATGTGAAGGGTGAGATATCACTTCTAGTCATTTAAACCACTTAAACCCTGGATTGACCTCCTAGCTCCATGTAGAACTACTAGTACCCTTTGCCCTTTTTTCTGGTTTCCTTTAAACCTTGCCTTCTCTGTACCTGGGTTATGGCCTGGAACAGCATTATGCTGTACTGAATTTCCCATGATCATGTCATTAAATGCTGAAAAATCCTTCAACAAAATTCAACAACCCTTCATGATAAAGGTCATGGAAAGAGCAGGGATACAAGGAACATACCTAAACATAATGAAGACAATATACAGCAAGACAAAAGCCAACATCAAACTAAAACTAAAAATGAGAAACCCAAAGTGATCCCACTGAAATCAGGAACAAGACAAGGTTTTCCACTCTCTCCATATTTATTCAATATAGTACTTGAAGTTTTAGCTAGAGCAATAAGAAAATAAAAGATCATCAAGGGGATATAAGTCAGAAAAGAAGACTTCAAACTCTTGCTATTTCTGACAATATGATAGTGTATCCCAAAAATTCTACCAGGGAACTCCTACTCATAAACACCTTCAGTAATGTATCAGGATACAAGATTAACTCAAAAAAATTGTACCCATCTTTTATAAAGATGATAAATGGGCTCAGAAATAAATCAGAGAAATATCGCCCTTCACAATAGCCACAAACAACATAAAATATCTTGGGGTAATTCTGACTAAACAAGTGAAGGACCTGTATGATAAGAACTTTAAATCTTTGAAGAAAGAAATTGAAGAAGACACCAGAAAATGGAAAGATCACCCATGGTTTTGGGTAGGTAGAATTAACATAGTAAAAATGGAAATATTACCAAAAGTAATCTATAGATTTAATGCAATGCCCATCAAAATCAAAGCAAAATTCTTCACAGACCTCAAAAGAACAATACTTAACTTCATATGGAAAAAAATAAAAATCCCAGGATAGCTGAAATAATACTTTACAATAAAGGAACTTCTGGAGGCATTACAATCCCTGATTTCAAACTTTACTATAGATCAACAGTAATGAAAACAGCTTGGTATTGATACAAAAACATGTAGGAGGACCAATGGAATCAATTTGAACATTGTGTATCTATCCACATACCCTTAGACACCTGATTTTTGACAAAGAAGCTAAAAATTTTAAATGGATGAAGGGAAGCATATTCAACCAATGGTGCCTGCATAACTAGATATCAACATGTAGAAGAATGCAAATAGATTCATATCCATCACCATGCACAAAACTCAAGTCCAAATGGGTCAAAGACCTCAACATAAAATCAACCACACTACCTCATAGAAGAGAAAATGTGAAGTACTCTCGAATGCATTAGCATAGGAGATCTAAATATAACCCCAGTAGCACAGACACTGAGAGCAACAATTAATAAATGGTACCTCTCTGAACTGAGAAACTTCTGTATTACAAAAATTATGGTCAGCAAAACAAAATAACAGCTTGCAGAATGGGAAAACATCTTTTCAATTCCACATTGAACAGAGGACTGATCTCCAAAACATATAAAGAAGTCAAGAAACTTGACACCAGAAGAACAAATTATTCAATTAAAAATGGGGTACAGACCTGATGTGGGATTACCATTGATTAATAAAGAATTTCTTTGAGCCTATGGCAGGGCAGAACAGAGGTAGGTGGGGAAAACTAAACTGAATGCTGGGAGGAAGAAGGCCAAATGGGAGAAGCCATGGAGCTGCTGCCAGAGACTGAACGTGCTGAAATTTTGCATGTAGACCACAACCTCATGGTGATGCACATATTAATGGAGATGGGTTAACCTAAGATGTAAGAGTTAGCAAATAAGAAGTTAGAGCTAATTGGCCAAGTAGTGATTTAAATAATATGGTTTCTGTGTGATTATTTCAGGAGTCTGGACAGCCAGAAAATGAACAAGCGGCCCCCTTATAACACAGACCTAAACAGAATTCTCAACAGATGATCTCAAATGGCTGAAAGATACTTAAGGAAATGCTCAACATCCTTGGCCATCAGATAAATGAAAATCAAAACAACTTTGAGATTTCATTTTATGCCTGACAGAATGGTCAAGGTCAAATTCACTGATAACAATTTATGCTGGAGAGGATATGGGGTAAGGGGGATACACTTATAATTCTGATGGTAGTGGAAAATTATACAGACACTTTGGAAATCAGTATGGTGATTTCTCAGAAAACTGGGAAACAATCTACCTCAAGACCCAACAATACCACTTTTGAGTATATACCCAAAGGATATACAATCATACCATAAGTATATGTGCTGAACTACATTCATACCAGCATTATTTGTAATAGCCAGAACCTGGAAGCAACTTAGATACCCCTCAATTGAAGAATGAATAAAGAAGATGTGATACATTTACACAATAGAGTACTACATGGAGGTAAAAATAATGACTTTTTATAATCTGCAGGCAAATGGATGGGTCTAGAAAAAAAAAAAACAAATTGAGTGAGGTGAACCAGACGCAGAAAGACAAATATAATATGTACTCATTCATAAGTGGTTTTTAAACATAAAGAGAAAAAAAGTCAGCCTACTATCAGCCCATAACTCCAGAGAACCCAGACAACAAAGAGGACCCTAAAAGAGACATACATGGATCTACATAGGAAGGAGAAAAAGACAAGATCTCCTGAGTAAATTGAGAGTGTGGGGGTCATGGGAGAAGGTAGAAGGGGAGAGGAGAGTAAAGGAGGGTAGCAGAGAAAAAATGCGTAGCTCAATAAAAACAATAAAAACCAGTTACATAGATTTTTTATGTTCATGATGTCAAAGTGAGAAAAGACAAAGAGTGGTCATATATTGTTGACCAACATCAGCTATTCCTATAGTATTCTTTGAGAAGAACCCTCCCCAGAGTAGAATCACTAGAGCACTTGGATAACTTGCTTTTCATAACTTTTTCCCGATTTGCTGCAAGGTACAAATGTGATTTGCATTAAAACTGTATATATTTATGGTACATAACATGATGTTTTAAAATATGTCTGTACTGAAATGGCTAAATCTACGTTGTGGATTTTAATATCTGCTTATTGACCTAGCCTATTTCAGAATCTAAGATTATGCAGTAAATGTTCTCTTTCTCTTTAGCATTTATATAATAAGTACCCAACAGAGTTCATTTTGTTTCTAATTTTCCAGATTTCATACAGTAATTCTGTAATTTGTCAAAAGTTGAAATTCTATTATTCTACTCTTATAAGGGTAACAGAGACTTCTATGCAGAGTGCCTGAAACAATTCAGTCCAAATGGTCACTACTACAAACAAAATATCCAAGACTGTATATTTGAAAATTATGATCCCCCATTTTTTAAGATTTTACATTGCATTATTTGTTTTATGGTCTATTCAGTATGCATTGCACCAATAATAATTACAGCACTTATAAGTCAGTGTGTTACCAAGATGGTGTGCCATTATAATTACAGCCACACATTGTTATCCTTCCTCAAATACTACCAGCTTAATTGCATCATTTTTCCATAGAATTTATGTGATTTAGTTTATTTCAAAATTAGTACATGAATAAATGAAGTATAAACCATTTCTGCACTGCTTAAATATAGAAGTACTCTAAAGAGGAGAACATCCAAGATTTCATTTCCCAGTGTCTAATAAATTTTATGACTTCCTAACCATGGTAATCCTAACATTAATTGATGGGTCCATTGTGTAACCCCCTACACATAAATATCTGGAGGATTCGTGAAAAAGAGTATTTGAGAACTATAAGAATCATATTACCAG
Source organism: Microtus pennsylvanicus (assembly GCF_037038515.1). Taxonomy (NCBI): domain Eukaryota; kingdom Metazoa; phylum Chordata; class Mammalia; order Rodentia; family Cricetidae; genus Microtus; species Microtus pennsylvanicus. The sequence goes on along the minus strand of NC_134591.1, from coordinate 33,488,808 downwards.
GATGCTTGCTATAAGACTGTGTCTTCTAGGCAGTACAGGGATACTACTACTACCACTGAATCTCAACAATATGGTTGCTTCAACAATGACACCTCCAGTTGCCATTCCAATGTGGATGGTGGCTTCATACCTAGATGAAGACTATGAACTTTCAATGGCTGTTGAGAGAAAAAAAATCAATATTCTCCAGGGAGCTTTCTGATAGTTAGCCACCACCAAAGAATCATCCCTAAACATATGTAGTGATGAGCAACATTAAATGAATTCTTTGGTGTGTGTGTGTGTGTGTGTGTGTGTGTGTGTGTGTGTGATAATAATTAAGCAAAAAGAGGTCATGAACTAGAGAGGAAGGGAGCATGAATGATAGGACTTGGAAGGGAGAAATACAGGGGTAGAAACTATGTTTATGTAGTACTTAACTATAAAATGCTCATATGACCCTTGAGTATTGTTTTCTTCTTCTAAGCCTTAATTTCCTCATATTACAGTGGGTCAGATGATCTCCCCTTCTCTCTTCCTCTCTTCTTTCTTATTATTTGGCTTCTACCAGTATCATTCCATGAAGTTTTGTTAACAGCACGACAGAACTAGAAGGATTATAGTGTTTCTTCTAGTAATTAGCTTCCAGCCACTGCAATAAGAACCCCAAATAAGTCGGGTGGTGGTGGCGCACACCTTTAATCCCAGCACTTGGGAGGCAGATGCAGGTGGATCTCTGTGAGTTTGAGGGCAGCCTGGTCTACAGGAGCTAGTTCCAGGACAGGCACCAAAGCTACAGAGAAACCCTGTCTTGAAAAAAAAAAACAACAAAAAAGAACCCCAAATAAGTATCTCAAATGAATTTGAGAAAGAAAAAGGGGGCTGAATGGAGGAAAGAGAAAGAAAAATTGTATTTTGATTAAAAAATACTTTGTCTCAAACTTTTCTACATTCTATTTAATCTATATAAATTTCATCTTTGCTTTTGGGTCTATGGCCAGAAAAATATTTTTTGCTTTGTGGTTGGGAGCCAAGTGAGAGAAGAGGCAGATAATTCATACTCTCCCTTTGAAAAGAATACCTTCTAAAGCCTTCATCCACCTTAGAGTAGGCCACCACTTATCAATAGCATCAAGATAGGACCAAGAATTTAACACATAGGGGACATTTCAGATCCAAACTTCAAGAGGCCAAAAAAATCAAAACAATATGTACAGAGGAAATAATCGTGGTCATCAAAATTCTGCATCCTATAACCAATCCTTTGCCAGTGCTTACTTAGAGAATCTTACAGCTAGTCTTTCTCTATTCCACTAACTAGCTCCCAAATCATGACATAGAGACTTATTTTTAATTATGAAAGCTCAGCCAATAGCTTGGCTTGTTTCTGATTAGCTCCTATAACACAAATTAACTCATTTCTATTAATTTACTTCTTCCCTCATTGCTGTATTACCTCATCTCTGTAGTGTCCATACTGCTTGCTGTGTGTCTCAGGTCATTTCCCCTTTTCTTCCCAGTGTCTTCTCTGTCCCCTAAATCCTGCCTAGCTGTGGGCCATTCAGTGTTTTACTAAACCAATCTGAGTTACACATCTTCATATTATACAAAAAGATTATTCTACAACATTTTCCTATTTTGTCTAAATAAAAAGGAAAGGTTTTAACTCTGACAAAGTGAAACTATATATAATAAAAAAATTACCAAGAAGGAAATACATTTACAATGTCCAGTCTGTTAGTATTTGGCAAATTTACAGAAAATATTCTATTATGTATTCTCTCTTGAAGAGTTCAAATTTTGTATCTAATTTACTTTTTATCATAACTAAGGGAAAATATCACTATAACTATCTTGTCTTCAATTCAGTCAGAGACCCAAGAGAGGTTTAATATTACCTGAGTGTAAAGGAAGTGCAAAGCAAGCAACTTCCAAACTATGAAACAACAGAGACATCTTCACCCTAGGGTTTCTCTTTAAAGTTGTGTATCCATCTTCAGCCTATGGGCCTAGAATATCTGACAGACTTTCTTGTGAAACATGAATTTATGAAGGACTCTCATACCCTGTCTTGGCAGAGTTCAGCAGTCACTTTCTTTTGTATCCTTCTTGTCCAGTTTGGACAGCATGCTCTCAGCAGTTGAGGTAAGGGTACCTTCTTTTACAAATGAATACCTTTTGCCACAAAGAAAGCAAACTCTTTATGGTGATACTTTGATGTCTGTCTTCCTTTTATGAAGTAGATTGATGCTGCCAAGAGCAGACCAGTCTCACTGTCGTGAAAAGCCCTATGTTATGTAAATATAAAAATGCCATATTCTGTATGTTTCTGAAGAGTTTGAAGATAATCTATTTAAAATATGTCTCTGGTTGATCTTGAGATGACTAACTTACTAATCTGTGTTTCTTTATTATTCTAAATAGCTTTCAAGGACTAAAACTTGAAATTGCATTTGTAAATGAGCTTCATAGGTACAATACCTTAAAGAAAGAGTATAAATGTATGTATAGTATGTTCTAACAAAAATAACTTTAAATGTTTATCAATATGCCACAGTTCATACCAAGGTAAAATATTTGAGACTAGGAGTTGTACAAAAATAGACTTAACAATCTACCCTTTTATCTCAACATTTTATACTATATGCCCTTTTTTCTTTTCAGAAAGAGATTCTTGAATCTAATCTCCCTTGTTTAGCTTTTTCTCTGACCATGACCAATAACAATTTGTAACAAGCCCCTTTAAATGATGACAAATACCCATAACTCACTGAATGACCAAAAACCACCCAACCCATCTCTGAGGAATGTGGGTGTTGGGATCTCTAGACTACCTTCTGTTGTCTGGGGACTTTGAAATCTTTGAGGGATACTGAGAAAATCTAAGATCATGGCCAAGTTCTGGCTAGAATAGTCTGTGTGACTGGACCATCTCAGTCAGCAGCCTTGAAGCTGTGCTGGATGCAGAACTCTGAAGAAACTATAACAAAAGCACTCTGAGAGGTTGGATCACATGGGATACACATTTTCATTGGTTTCTGAAATACACAAACTTTCATAGGTAACATATATATCTGCATCAACACAGTATAGAATGTTCAGTGTGCACAAGTGAGTTAAAATAATTTTTTATTTATGATTGAATAGATAAAATATACATCAGCCATTTTGTAATTTTTTACATTAATTTCTTCCTATCTGTAGCAGGATTTTCAGGGGCTCTTCCACTGAACAAATCTGATCCTCTTTAACCTTGAGTGAATCCATAGCCTTTTACTCTCTGTGGGAAAAAATGTATAACCTATTTTCCAATGCTACATATTTTTATTACAAGATAAGATATTTTATTTATTTATTATTTTAATTTATTTTTAGTAATCAATAATTAATTAAACCTTTAATATAAGGAAAATCAAAAATTATCTGTAAATTTGTACTTCTTAAAGAATTCACAGTGCGATGCCATTATTGGGATAATGGAAAAAGAACATGTGGGTTTTTAGAGACAGCAGATAAATGTTTTCTTATTGACTTCATTGAGCTATACATTTTGCTCTGCTCCCTTTCCTCTCTCTCTCCTCCCCTTCAGCCCTCTCCCACGGTCCCCATGCTCCCAATTTACTCAAGAGATCTTGTCTTTTTCTACTTCCCATGTAGATTAGATCCATGCATGCCTCTGTGTCCTCATTGTTGTTTAGGTTCTCTGTTATTGTCATTTGTAGGCTGGTTTTCTTTGCTTTATGTTTAAAAAACACTTATGAGTGAGTATCTATGATAATTGTCTTTTTGTGTCTGGGTTACCTCACTAAATATGATGTTTTCTAGCTCCATCCATTTGCCTGCAAATTTCAAGATGTTATTTTTTTCTGCTGTGTAGTACTCCATTGTGTAAATGTACCACATTTTCCTTATCCATTCTTTGGTTGAAGGGCATTTAGGTTGTTTCCAGGTTCTGGATATGACAAACAATGCTGCTATGAACATAGTTGAGCACATGTCCTTGTGGAAGGATTGAGCATTCTTTAGATACACACAGAAAAGTGGTATTGCTAGGGCTTGAGGAAGGTTGTTTCCTAATTTTCTGAGAAATTGCCACACTGACATCCAAAGGTGCTGTACCAGCTTGCATTCCCACCAGCAATGCAGAAGTGTTTCCTTTGCCCCAGAACCTATAGAGCATAAGCTGTCATCAGTGTTTTTCATCTTGGCCATTCTTACACATGTGAGATTTGTATTTTAGGTTGACTATTGTTGTGATGAAACACCATGACCAGAGCAACTTGAGAAAGAAAGGTTTAATTTGGCTTGCATTTCCATATCACAGTTGATCACCAAGAAAGTGAGGGCAGGAACTCAAGCAGAGCAGGAACCTGGAGGCAGAAGATGGTTCAGAGGCATGGAAGGATGTTGCTTACTGATGACAACTTATGCTGGAGGCATTTTCTTAATTAATGTTCCCTTCTGTGAGATGACTTTAGCTGGGGTCAAGTTTACATAAGACTCTCTAGAGCACCTTAAATACAGTCAGATAATGGTTTGGTTTTCTCATAACTTTTTTGCTACTATTCCACCAATGGGAATGACTTTCTAGGCTGGTCTGTATTGAGAACCTAGGGTTCTCAGCTAGGTAAGACTGATGATTACTTTTCTCCTCTAGAGGTAAACATAGCACATTCTTGGAAAATTAAAACTAACTAGGAGGATAAATCTAGGAGAATATGCGTTTGATGCTTTTTATGTTCTATGATTCAAGCATATGGTATTTTCAGCAATAGAGTCTTAACATTAAATTCTGGAGGGTGATCAAAAGCATTGGCAATATCCTGTGCTCTGTGGGATCTTAGTGGCCAACAGCTCCAAAAGAAATAACCCATTCTTGGCACTGAAATTTTGTTACCCCTGTGGTGTTGCCTCATATGGGCATTGTCACCTCTTTAAAGGGTCACTTAATTTCAACTCTTTTTATAGATATTTGCGCATTTATTTTAGGGAACTTTTACTGCAGTAAGTTTCCATATAACTTTTGGAAAGTCTTCAGTGTTAAGTTATCCTTTCTGGTAATCCTTTCATCCTGCACAAAACTGAACTCAAAATGGGTCAAGGACATCAGTGGAAGACCTAGCACTCTGAAATGGACCAAAGAGAAAGCAGCAGTTACATTTGAGTTTCCTTGCAAAAGAGAGGTTTTCAAACAGTAACAAATAGCACAGGCATTAAGACCAGCAATTTACAAGTAGGACCTTATGAATTCAAAACAAACAAACAAAAAAGCTTCTGCACAGTAAACAACACAAAATTCAAATAAAGAGGCCTACAGAATGAGAAAATTTTTTAACAGCTATACATCTGGCAGACGTATCTAGGATATACAAAGAACTCAGAAATCTTAGTATCAAGAAAACAAAGAATCCAATTTTAAAAACGTGCACAAAACCAGATTTCTCAAAAGATGAAATGTATATAGCTGAGAAACATTTTAAATATATTCAAAATTCCTAGTCATGAGAAAAAAATAGAGACTAAAATTACTTTGTGATTTCATCTTATCTCTGTCAAAATGTCTAAGATACAAATAAAATAAAACAGAATGCAGTAAGATAAAAATCTACCAACTAACCAAACAAGCGACAATAAATTATGGCATGGCTGTGGGGCAATGGAGCCATTATTCACTAGTGTAGGAGTATAAACTCGTGCAGCCACTGTGGAAATCAGTGCGGAGTTTCCTCCAAAGGCTAGAAATATATTTTCTACCTGATCAGCTATACCACTCTTCCAGTTACCCACAAAGGACTCTATATCCTAATACAGAGTTTCCTGCTCATCCTTTATAGTTGCTTTTTTTGTTTTGTTTTATTTTATTTTTTATTTTTCCATTCAAATATTTACACTTCCTTCCCTCCTCCCAATCCCCTCCCTCTTCCCCACACCCTCTCTTCCCTCTTCTTCCCCGCTTGAGAGAGGGCAGGGAATCCTGCCCTGTGGGAAGTCCAACCCACCCCCTACATCCAGGCCTAGAGAGATGTGCATCCATATAGACTAGGGTCCCAAAAATCCAAAACATGCCATAAAAACAAGTCCCAGTGCCTTTATCAATGGCTTCTATAGTTGCTTTTTTCACTATAACTGGGAAATATAAACAGCTTAGCTATCTAAAACTACAAAATGAAAATGGTAAATTTTCTCTTAAAACTGTTCTGCTCTCTTTTCCTCTGTGTTCCCAAAGCCTTAAGGAAAAGAGTTGTCTTGTAAATATATTAATTGGGGATTGACTTCTTGGGTCAGTTGTCCTCTGTTTTTTGAGTAGTCATAATTTCCTGTATTACATCACTGTTAGCTGTAAAATGAAGCATCTTTGATGAAGATGAATACTACTCTCCCCTGTAGGATAGAGATTTAAGGATGCACTTATTCATTTTACTGGTTATGGAAACTGTCAATGGGAAGGTATCCTCTAGGTTTCATGGCATTACCAACTACAGCTGTTTAGTTTCCTTTACATTTGAAACACTGTGTTTTACCTGAAATCTCTCCTGCCTTCTTTCTCTCACTCTTGGTCTTCTGGTAGTTCCCCTTTTGATCCTTTATCTTCAAGTCTTCCTTCTGTCTTGTATATAAATGTCTCCTCTCTTCCTTAAAGGGATCACAACACAAATGGTTAAAGGTATGGATTTAAAGCTGTGAGTACAATTGTGGAGTCAGACTGCTCAAATTCTGGTTATGCCACTTAGCAAAGTCAATAGTGGAGAATTTGGCAAAGTTTCAATCCTTCTAGTTCCTCATGAGTGAAAGGTGGTCCTTCTTTAGTGTACTAACATCAAAAGGAGCTGAAACAGTAAAGTACCACCTAGAAAGCTCAGCACAGCATTTAACATAATTGTCACTGATGTCATCTTCCTGGTCATTGTCTTACCAGTCTCTGGCATCATTATCATTTCCTTTTCTAGACACTACCATCACACCCTATATCTCTAGCTTTGGTCAGTAACTTTCCAGACTTTTGTCTGACAGCAGGAGTTGACAAGCGTTTCTGCTGATGTATTAATTCATATACCTAATTCCAAACTCATTTTTTTATTTTTCAATTAATTATTTTCTTCAGAAATTCTAATGTGAATTTAATCTAAAGATGCTTAGGGTCACTGTGACAAGGACTTCATAATAACTTATTGAGAACTTGGAAAATGGTGTCTGACTAAGTAATGGTACCCACAAGAAGAGAAGGAATGCAATTGGAAGGATGTGATGATCAACAAAGATATGAATGGTAGGCACAATGGAGAAGGCACGGTATGGGAATCACTAGCTATTTCTAGTACTACAGCATTCTAGTATGACTGGGATATATGGGCATCTCTATATATATCTAAATTTTGACAGTAGGCCTCCATGGTACTACACGGTGTCTCAACACAGAGTGGGGTTGTGGGCTGACAAGACCAGCTTTTTCTCAGTCTCAGAAGCAGCACTGGAGAAGAGAGTCAGATTATCACCGGGCCTCATTACATTTGATGAACTTTCACAACAGAAACATCAGGTGGAAAATGAACCTGTGAAACCAGTGATATTTTTTGTCAACTCGGGAGACTTCCATCCTTACTGATAAAAAGTGTTATCTTTCAATGTAACCTGGACTTGATAAGACTGTTGAGATGGCATTTTTATTCTGTCCTTTTGAATTATTATTTTCCTGCCAATCTGAATTTAAATTCATTACTGCCGCCTTTACCTAAAGTCCTGTATCTTTTATTTTTTTTTTTTCAATCAGAAAAACTGAAAACAGTACAGTATAGGGATTGTGGATCGGGAGTTTGTGGACTCTCATCTGAGGATGAATTTAATTAGTGAGCCTTTTAAAATGCCCAGTGATGTTTAAAGTGCTTGCAGGCTATGCCATGGAGCATGAATACAATTAATTACTGATGTATTTTTTAAAGAGATGAAATTGAGGAATGGAATAATGACCGAGTGTGTAACACCTCAGTTCTGTCCATATGTCCATGTCTTGGGGTCTTCAGTAGAATCCTCAGAAAATGGTTTCAAAGTGACAAGGGAACTGTGACATCCTTGATAAAAACTTGAATAATCATAGACAATTGACTGAATGTTCTTCATCTCACAAATGAGGTGCAAGCCATGGAAACAGCACAGACTATGAAACTAAGAGTAGTTAGACTTTCCAAATGTTCATTTTATTATATGATAAGCTTCCTGGAGCAGGTCAGGAAGATAGCGTGGTAGAGGGAGAAAGAGAGAGAGAGAGAGAGAGAGAGAGAGAGAGAGAGAGAGAGAGAGAGACTTTATATGTTATGCAAGTGTATTCTTACTTCTAATTCATATCAATAATGCTATCCAGCAAGCGCCCAAGAATGTTAGCCTTATCTGCCTTTGTTAGACACAATTGAAAACCCATACTGTCATATTTAAATTATAGACTGGTTCTTACAGCTGTGTCAAGAATGGAAACATATAAACCTTTGTTTAATTAATTTTGTAAAGTAGTGCAGCTGGGAGCTTTCCAGTTCTAGGAAGTCTCTATTCATATATATAAGAAAAATGTGATTGTTGGACTTTAAAAAAATCCCATTGACCATCAGTGAATTAGGAACTCAACATTGGTGGTCACTGAACACACATTACACCGACCCACTTTGGAAAGAATGATTTAAAAAAAAATGTTCTGGGGAGTTTTGTAACCTGAAAATGTCTTTTTTCTTTTCTTTTGTTTGAAAATATATAAAATTATTCTTTTATAGTGTTATTTGATATGTGAATTGTATTGCTGTGCCCACTCAGTGTGCCTTGCACTACTGAATATATACCTCTGCAAACTCTTTGCCTCCCTAATGTCACCCTCAGCCCAGGGAGCTAAAGCTTAATCATGGAATAGGAAGATGAAGTTAACTCTCCTTGTCCTTCCCAAGAGGTAGAGCATAACCCAGGCAGAGTTGTGGGCTCTTTTCTTTCTGGGTTTGCAGATTTCTTCTCAAGTAAAAGCAAAAGATTCATTTTTTCTTCTTGTTTTTGTGTGTGTATGTGTGTGTGTGGTTTGGTTTTTCTATGGGACAAGAAAATGTGGAATACTTATTCATATAATTTAAAGTGTTATTGTTTCAAATGGCACTGATGAGGCTTGGGGTGCCTTAGTTGGCAAAGTGCTTGCTGTGAAATTATAAGAACCTGTATCTCAAGTATGACTGCAACCTCAGTGCTTTGGGGGAATGAAAATATGAAGATTACTGGATCTCATCGGCAGTCAGATTAGCTCCAGATTCAATGAGAGACCCTGTCTCAAGGGAAGTAGATAGAACTGAACACTGGATATTTTACTCTGCCCTCTGTGTTCATGGGCAGGTATCTCCCCCCCCACAGTACTCATACTATAGCATTTAAGGAAAATAGAATATTATTCTGGAAAACATTAAATAAAATCTTATTCTTCAAAACCCTTAAAATGTTTACTCCCATGCTGAATCTGTAGCCACAAATTGCTAAGCACTGATTGTAGGTGTCTAAGCTAGACAGCGAAGGTTGTTGCCATTGTAGAAGTTATGCTTTAGTGAGGGAAGTGAATACATGACCAAAGAAATCAATGAAAATGGCATGAAGATGTAGAGAGAAAAAATAGGACATGTTTTACTAAGTAAAGCACAATAGGTAAGATGGGACCTGATAGGCATTCTAGATGACATCTGAAAGGGAGAACAACGGATCTGGAAAAAGCCAGAGAGACACTTTCCTGGTAGAAGGAGGAACAATCATGGGTTAAGAGTCAGACAGAAGTTGGTGTGAAAAAGGATGATAATCAGGATAACTGGAACGGTGTAAGTTAGGACAAAAATTATAGAGAATAAAGTTGTAGTATTAATGTTTTTGCTGTTTCTCCCCCTTGCCCCACTTCCATCAGTATAAACTACATTATAAGTACCATTTCTAAACAGTAACATTTTCCTAATGGTCTTCACAGCCTAACAAGGTCTCTAGGTATGCATCATCTATTGGCCTCTTGTTGGAGTGACCCTGTGCAGGTCATTGTTCTGACCTGTATTCTCCTGGTGTGCTTGGCCACTAACTGTTGAATGCACTGGGAAGTATGTGATCTTGGACAAGGCAACTCCAGAGTAGTGGAAGACCCCAGAGGAGGTGGTAATACCTGGATGTTGTTTGTTATAGATTCAAAAGTACCTAGAAGAATTAAGTTAGGTACTATATAAGAAAGTACACACTGCTTAAACTTCAGGTGTTACCTTTGTAAAAATAATAATGACATGCATATCACTCTCAGCTTTAGATCCAATTTCACATCACTAGGCATGCACCAGTTAGTTTATGCACAAATCTCAAAAAAACATAATGATTTAAACAACAACCACTTAATTGTACAGCTTCTCAGCTGTGTTAGTCTGATCCAGGACAGGTGTGACTGCTTTCTGTTGGACTTGCCTGTATGTTTGCCAGCAGCTATGGTCACATATATACAGTGTAGCAGAGCCTTACATATCTAAAATTTAGGAGAGAATTGTAGGTATATGAGAAATGTGTGTCCTTTGTTACCAAGTGGACATGAGACGTTCATATGGCAGGGTCATAGAGTACCCAGTGGCAACACTGGATAAACCTTGAAATACAGGTACTTTGCAAGCCTCTGCATGTATCAAATTCTGGCTCCCTTGGGCCAGAGCAAGTCACAAGGCCAATTGAGATTCAAGAATGGAAGGACATATTTACTTCATAATTAAATGAGGACAATAATGACCATTTCTTGCAATGTATTAGAAGGATTTCTCAAAGTACACATATATACACAGGCCAGCTGTACCAGTCAGTCTCCCAGCTGGAAGCCAATTCACCACAGATGGTTGCAATGAAGAGGGTCTAATGAAAAGACTGTTTGCCGAAACGTGGGCAGGGTTACAGAAACAAACAAGGAGTGATGAGGGGCCCAGAGAATCGCAACAGCTAGAAGCCATTATCACCTCCAGGACTGAAGGAACCAAGTTACTGAGATCCCTAAAAGTGGAGCCCTATGGGGACTTCCCATTCTGTCTGAGATGAGGTGGTAAGGTGGGGAGAGGAATAGTTCTTTGCACCCAGTTTTCTTGAAACAAAGTGCAAACTGGGAGGTTAGGATATTCAAGGCATCTTCTCTTGTGAAAAGACGGAAGTAGGTGTTATAGGTTGGGTCTAATCTGGAGTCACACTTCACCCTAAGGTTATAGACAGTTGTAGAAGAGATCAAGTTAACTTGCTGTATGGGGCTTAACCAGATACGCCACCTGCTGACAGAAATGAGCTCACTTGGTCAGGACAATGCTCTGTAGGGAGGGAAGCATGGTGTCGCTGCCCAATCCACACAAGAGTTGGGTGGAATGCTGGCCCAGCAATCAAACCCTGGCCTGCCAACAACACCACCCTTTTACACTGACTTCCCTCTTGCAGCGAGCTTCAGCTGAGGCTGATGTGGCCCACACAACCAGGCAGCATGGCTTTGTACCTCAATCATTCAAATTCTCATGCAAAATGTGTTCCAAATATCTATCAATGAGCTCAGGAGAGGTTTTGTGCCCCTCTCTGGTATCCACACTTGTCAAGGTACTTTGGAAATCATGGAGTAGGAACTCTCTCTTAGTACAGCCTGGAGATTTGAGAGGTTGTGAATACATAAAACACCAAGTATGAAATATGGCCTTTCTGGTCAAGGCTACCATTTTAGAATGCAGTCTACCATGACTTTAGAATACAGATAATGATCTCCATGTGGATTTCTGGGTATCAAAAGCTAAGTGGGGCTTGGGTTTGAGAAGAAGAGTGTCTGGAATGTATCTCTGCTTTGCTTTGTCAATAGGCAAAAGAGTTAGACCATAGCACGGATGTAAAGGATTTTGTGCTGTTAGAATAGAGACGAGAGTAGAAAATTTTAATTGGTCTGGAAAACCCTGCTGCTCTCATAACAATTTAAGAGATTCTTTCCTTCCCCTATTGGGGCAGGACCTCATGCCTTATTTATTTAGGTTATTTTTTTCAACATGAATATAAAAACTGGTTATCCAAAAAAGTGTGACATATGGCTTTTAATATTTTAATGTATACAATACTTGTTTCTGACACCTCTAAAGTATAAAAAAAACTTGTGAATTTATTTTATCTTGCTTATGAAAGGATAACTTGCATTTGGAAGAAGGCTTGCATTCCACCCTTCATTGATTAGTGCGTCAATTCTCTGTGTTAGTGACTTTGTTCTGTGCCTCAAATGCCTGACAGGAACAATCTAAGCCAAGAAAAGTCTTTTGGCCTTTGGCTTTGGAGAGATTTTAGACATCCAAAGGCGTTGAGGAGGGATCCATTTCATCCATGGCAGCCAGGACCAAAGGTCAGGATTACCTTCAAAAATTCACTACTGGTGATTTCCTTTCACCAGCCAAGCCCCACCTCATCAATGCTCCAAGGCTTTCAAAATTGCCCCTCAAGTGAGAAACTGAAGAAACAAACCCTGAGGCTGTGGGGGACACTACATATTTAAACCAAGGCATTCTGCAAATGGTCGCCTGCCTCTTGCTTGTCTCTTGCATGAAAGGAAGAGAAAGTGTACCAAGGACACATTCAAGAAGATCTTGCTTCTAGTCTAACTCTAATTCCACCTTCTATTTGAGAATGGTTTTATTTTGATTAAGATGTAGCAGTCTGCAAGTACTAGGAAGCCTTTCTCCACATAGTTTAAAAAGGACGATTATATTATCTAGGAGGACAGCCTTGACATGAGGTGAATCTGTATAATGTGTATTTCAGCTACTCAACAATGTGATTGAGACTTTTTTTTCCAACTCCCTATTTCAATATTCTTGATACTGTTTAATTCAGAGTGTGGTGGTTTGAATGAGCATGTCTCCCAAAGACACATGTGCTTGAATACATAGTCCCCAGTTGATGATGCTATTCGGGTAGATTTAGGAGGGGTGGCCTTGCTAGAAGAAGTATGCCACTGGAGTAGGCTCTGAGAGGTGAAAGCTTTGCTTTTCTGCTGTGTTCCCTCTCTACTTTGTTCTTGCAGTGAAAATGTATGCTCTTAGGTTCCTGTCCCTGCTGTCTACGTGTTATCCTGCCATTATGGACCCTAACCATCTTGTACCATAAGCCAAGCAAACTTTTTCTTCCATAAGTTCACTTGGTCATGGTATTTTATCACAAAAAGTAACTAGTGAAATGGATGTCTGTAGAAGTACCCTTGAGCATATCCACATACAACCACACACAAATGGGAAATGATGACTTTTTCTAGAGAATGCAGAATTTTTCCCCAGAAGTGAACCAAGAACCTTCCTTTACATTTCACATCAGAATTCTAATTGATTTGATAGTCATGAAATAAATAGGTACAGAGAAGCCAAGTTCACAGTCCCTCTCTACCCTTCTATCTCAGCTTTCCTGTGTGTTTTCTGTGCACACTGCCAAGACAGTTGTAGGTGTGAAAAGAGTATAGATGTGAAAGAAGATAAGCTACAAGTAATTAATTATGGTTTCTTTCAAAGACAAATGCTTCTTTCCTTAGCTGAGTAAGCTAGCATATTTCAGGTACAGTGTGATGGTTTGGGTTTTAGATACTGAATCCCAACCATTCAAGCTTCATTTCCAGTCTGACTCTCTCTTGTTTATTTCTCTCTCTCTCTCTCTCTCTCTCTCTCTCTCTCTCTCTCTCTCTCTCTGTCTCTCTCTCTCTCTCTGTATGTGTGTGTGTGTGTACAAAATATGCACGCACATTCCCACAAAGGTCAAAAGAAAGCAAAGGATCCCCTGAAGCTAGAGTTCTAGGTAGTGTAAAGCTACCTTTTGGGTCCTGGAAACCAAACTCTCACCCTCTGCAAGAGCCATACACATTCTTAACTGGAGAGCCATCTCCACCCTCTGATCCCACTTTTGATAACGTTGAATGAATTTCTCAAACTTCCTGTGTTTCTCTAGCCAATTTGAGAAGTAGAAATAATAATAAAATTGTTATTGGGTTGTATGGGAATATACATGCTGAAATATTTGGAATATTTTATACCATGTTGTTAAGCTTCTATAAATGAACAAGTTTTAAATATTTCCTGACTTTATTGGAGGTTAGCTTTTTAAAATAATTGTTCTTTTTTTCTCTAAAGGAAAATGATAATATTATGATGGAGGAAGGTCATTGGTTAAAAAATGAAGAAACTGCCTTGGCCCATTTTATTGGTTAGAACATAGGTGGGTGGAGTAAACAGAACAGAATGCTGGGAGGAAGAGGAAGTGAGCTCAGAGACACCATGCTCCCCTCTCCCGGGCAGACGCGATAGCTCTGCTCTCTGAGGCAGATGCCTTGAAGCAAGCTGCCAGGTTAGACATGCTGAATCTTTCCCGGTAAGAATGATGCTACACAGATTATTAGAGATGGGTTGATCAGGATATCAGAATTAGCCAGTAAGGGCTAGAGCTAGTGGGCCAAGCAGTGTTTAAATGAATACAGTTTGTATGTTGTTATTTCTGGTGTAAAGCTAGCCATGCGGGAGCCGGGCGGGACAAAAAGCAGGCCCGCAGCTCCTACTACACACTGGAATCTGATGGACTGAAAGGGTTCAGATTCTAAATCAACATCTTATTGGTGGTAAGATGCCTTTTACTGACTCTATCAAGTTTGGCCTATTCTCCTCACCTACATTTCTACACATTTCTCTTTCTTAGACAAGTTAAATAAGGTTCCTGCAGTACCTTCCTGTGTAGTGCACAGTGAAGTTTGACAAACACAGCAGGTGACAGAAGGCATCTGTCCTGGTTATGCAGGGGTCTTAGCAGTTCTTTTTTTGCTTGGTGCCTGCCTTAATCCCATCACTTTCATAGCCTCTGTGAGGGATGACAGGAAGCAGAAGTGGTAGGTATGGGCTGCACAGAGCTCAGAGCTAAGCTGCAACACCCAGACCTGTCACCTATTAGAAAAAGAAAAAAAAAAACTAGCCAACCCGCAGATGTTTGTGGTAAATATTCTCGGTGGATCACAGGCACCACTTTGCCGTTTTCCAAACTCAGTGCTTTTCAGGTTTAGTAGTGAATAACAAAAGAGGTATTTTGATTCTTTTCTTTTGCAGTGATCACTAGAGTTGTTTAAACTCCAACCTGAATCAAATCTGACCCCCAGTTTCTGTACGGATGTGCAGCCTGCCAAAGGCCATCCATTTATAGCCCCATTTTGAGACCCTATCATCAAGCAATGGGGGAGAGCTGGATGGGCCCTAGGTCCTGACTGTGGCTTATTTACCTTCTCACAGATGCTGAGAGACAAATCACTGACCAGACCCACCTGAAGGATACATGTTTCCCTCTTCTGCTTTGTTCCAGGGACTGCTTCTGCTTTCCATTCATGTCATCTTCAGAGAAAAGCAAGATGTAGCAAGATCATCTCTTCTTCCTCAAGGCAGAAAGTGACAATGGTTAAGATGGGAACATGGCAGAGCCAGAAAAAGAAGCTGCCTCGCCTCTGCCAAGCACCGACTCTGCTGCCAGATCCAAGTCTTTGTGTGCAGACAGTCTGTGCAGCTACAAGAACCGTTTCAAACCCCGCATCTGCCCCGGGCTCTTTCCCAGTATAGTTCCCTGCTCTCCAGCTCTCCTCTGATATTGCCACTTCGTCAGCCTTCCACGACAGCTTTCTGTCAACTGACTCTCCCCAACAAGTCTCTCTTTTTGACAAATCTCCGAGATGCAACAGCTGGTCACCCTTCAAGACTTTCACATGTCTCTTCTGCCGCTTCCACAGATTCTTTCTTCCTTATTGATATGATTCTCCCCCCTGTTTCTCATCTTCTCTTCGATGGAGATCAAATAACAGTTTACATTGCTTCTCCTGCTCAGTTCTCTCTATTTGAAACCCTTCCGCGTAGCAACTTCGGCACATATGGACGTTCCAATCATAAAGTGTCACAGAGCAATAATAGATGTTAATGTGTCTCTTGTTTTTCTGTCAGAAAAATAAAAGTAGCTGCACAAGCAGCCATATCAAAACTTTCCCCCGAGGTAAGCAGTTGGTACAAAGACTTGATTTTATGAAAAACTGAATGAAAAACTTCAAAACAATAATTGCAATGTATGTAATTTTTAAGAATGCATCCACAAATACAGAGAACTTAAAAAATCAAGTATCACTATAGCTTCTGTGCCTCTAGGCAGATTCTCCTTTTTAGTGCCCTACTCCACAATTGGTTTGGGCTATAGTGAGGATTTAACAAAAACTTCTTGAGTCTAAATTAAGTGAACGTATAATGGCTAATTTTGATTGTCAATAAAATTGGGCTGGGAAATGCTTGGGGGATCTAGTGAAGAATATTCCTCTGGTTGTGTCTGGTTTGCATTTGCAGAGGCAGACTATGTGGTTTTGATATAACCAATGATTTTGTCAAGTCATGCCTTGATAGAGCCATCATAAAGTGACATTATTGGGTGTGGCTAAATATAGGAGGCAAGCTCTAGTTGGAGTAAGAATATTTCAGGGGTGTGATCTTGGGAATATTATGCTCTGAGTTCTCTCAAAATTCTCCTTTCTTCCTAGCTTGCCTTGTCTAAAACTTCTTTGTTCTGTATTCTCTCCTGCCTTAATAGACTAGCACCTTGGAAACCATAAGTCCAAACAAGTTTTCCCAATCAAGATGTATCTCTTATATACATGGTTGCAGTAATAAAGATGCTAACTAATACAGAATGAATAGATAGACTTTATGTGCCACATTTCATTGCCTGAGATTTCAATACCCCTTTGAATTTTCAATATCATAATATTTTTGGATATTATATCTGAAACATAAATTCTACTTTAAGGAATGTGTAATCCATATGTATTATAATATGACATAATATAAATAACATTTGTATAAACAATTATGTTTCTAAACTTATTATAAAAAGAAAAATAATATTTTTGTATCAACATAGTTGATATTTTGATACTATATTAGTGGATTATCTTGTGTCTAACTTTTTGAACAATTTAAGGAAAATAACTTTCTCCTTAACTTTAGACACATTTCTTAGCCGAACAGCCTACAAAGGCAGGTACCCCATAGACCTTCCCTTCCATTTCAAGCACTCAAACATTTTCCCTTCCAGACAGTCATTATAACATTCCATGAGCCTTGTAACACAAAACAAAAATATTACATTAGACATTCAGAATAAGGACTAAGAATTTATCATGTGCAGAAATGTTTAGATGTCCTAGTAAATTTGTTGTTAGGAAAACTTTTGTGGAATAAAGACATTCAATGGACTTAGCACCATTTATATCTAGATAGAGGAAATCAAAACACTAAAAAGAGGAACACCTACAATATGATCTCACATTTCTCAAAATAAATATCCATGGAGGGAACACTTGAATGGAATGTGGATAAAATAGTAAGAGACAAAAATAGGGGCATTTTTCTGAAATCCATATCAGTGTCAGAAACTTTTGACATATTACAGTATTTTAGTCAGGAAGTGAATCCAGAAAAGCCCTAAATATATGCGAATGTCCGTTTTACTTGATAATGCCATAATTCTAATCAGTAGAACAATGAACTTTGAGGTAACCTATTTAAACAAATACATTAATTGCTGTTTTAAAAGATGAAATCCAGAAAGATACATATAGGGAGATTAATGTACATACAGCTGTAGAAACATAAAGAAACATAAAATTTCAGGGTGATTCAGTGGATAATATTTTTATCAATGG
The DNA here is from genome assembly GCF_037038515.1 of Microtus pennsylvanicus. Classification (NCBI taxonomy): domain Eukaryota; kingdom Metazoa; phylum Chordata; class Mammalia; order Rodentia; family Cricetidae; genus Microtus; species Microtus pennsylvanicus. Next base: position 33,471,110 of record NC_134591.1, on the reverse strand, counting down.
ACTCAGTATCATTTAGTGATCTTAAGTGGCGAAAGCTATTTTAGTTATGACATCCTATTAAAAAGTGATTAATTTTCATAGTGCACAATGTATGTATGTATGAGAACATCACAGGGTGCATTTTGTAAATCCAGAAACGAATAAATTTGCCTTCTGTAGCTAAGCAGTAGATAGTGCCCAGAGAGAAGGACCATGCACAGAAGTAGAAGGGAGCTGCTAATGTTAGAGAGTACCTTTTACACCTTGGGCTAGCACCAAATATTCTGTTTATAAAACACTAATGTTAGAGAGTGCCTTCCACACATTAGGTTAGCACCAAATACTACGTGTATAAAACACTACTGCAGACAGACAAAACAAGTCAATTTTGAAAATTACTTAAAGGACCTAAATCTGAAGTTCCCAGGAAATTTTAGGAATCTTTTAAATTGCTTAACAACTTATGAATATTTTTAGTCCCATAAATGGATCAGAAGAATGTAAATTATAGTACATTTATTACCTAGTAAATAAATAAATTATATAAGACTAAAGGCATCATCATATCTATTAAGGTCATAGGAAAATTAGTGTGTCTATTAAAAGAAAATCTTTGTCAAACTTTAAAATTACGGTATTATGACTGAGCAATATATTTTTTTTATAAATTTCAGTATAAATATAAGATATTCACTTGGGTAAAATGTCCTTTCAAGGTTGTATGCTGCAGTTTTTATAAAATAAACCATGAGAGACTACAGCATCAATTTTTAAGAATAAAATAAATTGTGATATATCTATATCATGGAATATTGCACTTCTATTATAAATTAAATAATTTAAAAAGTTTATCAGATACCTGCTATATTTTAATCACTGAATCATTTAATACTTATAAAAGTCTAGGAAGTTGCTATGACCTTTCTACTTTTAGCCATAAATAAGGGTCACAGAGACTACAATTGGTGAACCTAAAGAAACTAAATAAGAAGGTGAACCCAAGGAAAAACATATAGTTATCCTCTTGGCTATGGGAAGTAGACAAAATTGCCGGGGAGAAAATTGGGATCTTGGGGGTGGGGTGGGATGGGGGTGAGGGGAGATAGGGAGAGAAAAGATAGAAGGGAAGGACGGGGGGACTTGGGGAAACAGGAGGAATGGGATAAAGGAAGGTTGGACAGGGGAGCACGGAACCACAATTCTTAGTTAAGGGAGCCACTTCAGGGTTGGCAAGAGACTTGACCCTAGAGTGGCTCCCAGGAGCCCATGGTGATGTCCCCAGTTAGTCCCTTGGGCAGATGAGGATAGGCAACCTGAAATGACACTAGCCTATAGCAATACTGATGAATATCTTGCATACCACCATAGAACCTTCATCTGGTGATGGATGGAGATAGAGACAGAGACCCACACTGGAGCACTGATCTGAGCTCCCAAGGTCCCAATGAGGAGCGGAAGGAAGGAGAACATGAGCAAGGAAGTCAGGACCACGAGGGGTGTACCCACTGAGACAAGGGGGGTGATCTATTGAGAGTTCACCAAGGCCAGCTGGACTGTGACTGAAAAAGCATGGGATAAAACCGGACTCTCTGAACATGGCGAACAATGAGGGCTGATGACAAGCCAAGGACATTGGCACGCGTTTTTGACCCTACTTCATGTTCTGGCTTTTTGGGAGCCTAGCCAGTTTGTTTGTTCACCTTCCTAGACATGGACGGAGGGGGGCGGTCCTTGGACTTTCCACAGGGCAGGGAACCCTGACTGCTCTATGGACTGGAGAGGGAGGAGGAGAGGAGTTTGGGGGAGGGGGAGAAGGCAGGGAGGAGGGGGAGGGAAATGGGAGGCTGGGAGGAAGCGGATACTATTTTTTTCCTTTTCTCAATAAAAAAAATAAATAAATTTCAGTATAAATATAAGATATTCAATTGGGCAAAATGTCCTTTCAAGGTTGTATACTGCAGTTTTTATAAAAATAAACCATGAGAGATTACAGCATCAATTTTTAAGTATAAAATAAATTGTGATATATCTGTATCATGGAATATTGCACTTCTATTATAAATTAAATAATTAAAAAAGTTTATCAGATGCCTGCTATATTTTAATCACTGAATCATTTAATACTTATAAAAGTCTAGGAAGTTGCTATGACCTTTCTACTTTTAGGTGAACAAGAAATACAATCAAACATGCAGAAGCTGTTATAGGCAGAAGCTCAGATTGAGTTTCATGCATTGTATCTCTAGAATCTGTAACCCTAAGCACATTTGATGGCAGTATTTCACATTTACATATTTTTACTGATGATACACAATACACTTATCATAATAGTCTTATTTGACACAAAGCCCTGAATGCTTCAAAACAGCAAATATTTATGAAAAGCTACGTACACATCCAGAAACAGTACTCTTGGATTACACTTGTATTTACTTTAGAAAAATATTGGAAATAACCTAACTATGCAAATATTTTTGTTATAAAATTCTTATTGCAGTAACCATTGGCATTTTGTTTAAAGTAACTTATAATTTTGAGGGGGAAGATGCATCACTTTCAGGCAGAAATAAAGTAATATGTTAATTACCATATTATACTGAAAAGTATGCATGAAAGTGTTACAGTAACAAATGCACAAAAATGTATGTCATCCTTTGGAGATAGTCCAATTGCAGGTTTTCTATCACCTCACTGTTCTATATTTCTCAATATTCTGTATGTATTAAATTCATGATATATTTTATTTATAAAACATATACAACCAGCCCTGAGAAAGGCAAGCTTGGCATCACTTTGACATTATTGTGAGGCTGACCCTTACCTAAGGGAACCTAACTCAAGATTCATCCCCCTGGTAGAGTTGGGGAATCTAGGTGTAGAAAGTCATATCTGTGCAATGTGTATCATCAACATTCAAGAAAGACAAGGAGAAAACCTTAAGCTAAAACAAAGCATTGCAGAATCTATGTTAAGGCCAGAATACCATAAGAGCAAATAGCATGTTCCTAAAAATAGAGTGAAGGCCTTGCACATGGTCCTTGTCAAAAGATCTCTCATGGTTTCTGGTGCTAAACGCTTTCTTGGTGATACTACTTACTTGAGTAGCATATGGCTGTTTTGTTAAGCCTCATAGACACATGTCTGCTGGGATAAATTAATGTTCCCATCTCAACTGCATGATTTGGCAGGAATAACATACTTGCCAGCCAATGTGTAGACTGACCCACGTGAATCCCCACTGGAGGATCTAAAGAGAAATTCTGTACATGATGCTGACAAGCAGTTAGAGGCAAACGATTTAGTAGTAATATCTGTGGACCTTGGCCTAGCATTCTCTATACTGCATTGTCAATAGAGTTTGAAAATACAGGGAGGAAACCTGGGAAAGGCACATGCATTCATAAAGAGGTAGAGCCATTTTTTCAAATTATCAGATGTCAAAAAATGATACCTCATTGTCAACCAAGCAAGAAGACTCGTTTCTGTAGGTAAGATGCATATCCATCACATGACAAACTTTGCTGCACATGACCCTCTGATAGTCTAGTTATCTGAGAGCTATGAAAATCTTCCTATATCACGGGAATACATAATATAGTTTATGTTGAGATATTTCATCCTGTTTGACTCTGCTTTTCCAGTTCCTTATGGATTTTTGCTATACTGTACAGATTGAAGCATACTCTCTCCTTTATTAGAAAGAGGGCCAGGGAATTTCAATGTGCCCACGCTTCACTGTACATGCCAAGAACCACAGGAGTAATTTTATTTACTATGTATGTTGTATTGGTTGAGATCATAGATATATTCTAGGATGAGCAGATTTTTCGGTCTTAAACTTGAGCTACTATAGCCTACCACAGAGTGGTTGAGTGAGCTTCCCAGACAGTTGGAATCTGGCTTCAAATTCTTACATTTTTCCTTCCCTTGGCTATTATCATCTTGGACTATCACATTCCCTGAGTCATGCCTTATTGATAAAAGGAGAAGTATTAAGCTCATATGAACTAATGACAGATTATTAAAATACCTGGAACTTAATGATTAGTCAAAGACAGGTTGGAACCCAGTGGTAAGTGGAGTTGTGTGGAGAGTTGAGGATTGAGGGCATACAAAGGCAGTGACCACATCTAGAATTCTTGTCATTAAAGAATGGGTGCCCTTAAACTTGTTCAGTGTTCACAGTAAGGATTTTGAGTGTGATCCTAATATCATGAAGGTCTGTTAAAACCCAAATAAATTCTTTAAAACAATGCCAATATTTTTGAGAGAATATTGTACCAGGGTCTAATAAAATGATGCCTTTCGGACATTGTGGAGTTCAAGGAAGCCAATGAACTTCGTTGACTGAGGTTCAGTTTTGTAGACTACTCAGTTCCACTTCTTATCCGTCATTTGCTATCAGCCAGGAGATCGAGTCCCAGTAAGTTCAGAGCCACATTCGAAACTATTTCAGTTCGTTTTAGTTCAAAGCAAATTATACAACTCTCTGTCCCCATCTCTTTCAATCCATGATGATGCCTACCTTATGAACTACATGCAGTCACTTGTCTTTTATGAGATAACAATTATATTTGTGCTGTGGTTTATGACTGATGTTAGCCCTTTGTTTTTGGAATATACAGATCAGACTATTTGGCTTTGGTTAACTATTTAAGGACTATGGAACTGTCTCTGGCTTTAAAATTCTTAGACTTTCTAGGAGAGGTGGCTCTTGCTGTAGTTCTGGCACTTGAGGGGCTAAAGCAGGAAGATCTTCATGGTGTGGGAGCCAGCTTGAACTACAGAGTAAGTTCAAGGTCAATCTGCACCGTCTCAAGGAAAAAATAAATAAAATAGTAAAACTAAAATGTAAAAAGCACCTCATTGTTGTTAAGGTGGCTAAACAATCTTTGTGTTTTATCAATGATTTAGGCTCTGAGTGGGTGAAGTCTCTGAGAGCCACGGGCTCATGATGATACTACTTCAATGCAGCTATGGAAGAAACAAGAATTGAGCGCAAGTGGTCTGGGCTTCAATTTTAGAGTGACTGAAGAGAAAATAAATTTAGAAGGTGAAACACTTAGATCAATTCTTCTATTAAATGCCAGAACTTTAATTACAATGACAATTTAGCTTTCAGAATTTCTTTTTACTCTGGAAATATAAGAATTGACTCATCTTGCCGAAATTGCGGGTGGTGGTGGTGGTTCATGCTGGCAATGGTACTTGGCTTGAAATTTTGACCCTTTCACAGCCTCTGATGTGTTATATCAAGCTGCTTGTCTCTGAATGATTTGAAATGGTATTTAATACAGAGAACAGACTTACAGCCTAGGGTGCACTGAAACCTTGAGTGAATCTAACTCAGAGATCCTGAGTTATAGGATTCTGATTCCTGATCCTTTAGGGGAGCTTTGCAAGCCTCAACAAACAGATCTGGGGGAAGGAGAATGTTTAAATAGGACTTCAGGAACCTTTGCCGCTTCTGACCCCTTTACCCAGAAACTTTTTTTTCTATTATTTATTTATTTATTAAAGATTTCTGTCTCCTCCCCGCCACCACCTCCCATTTCCCTCCCCTCCCCCAATCAACTCCCCCTCCCTCATCAGCCTGAAGAGCAGTTAGGGTTCCCTGCCCTGTGGGGAGTCCAAGGACCTCCCACCTCCTTCTAGGTCTAGTAAGGTGAACATCCAATCAGCCCATTGGAGCACCCAGAAACTTTTTTATAACCATAGGTAAATAATTATATTAAATAGGTATACAAATCTAACATTAGTACTAAAACCATTTCTTGGTGCACACACTGTTTGAGCATTTGTGAGAGGGAAAAGCAACTTTCCATGCTAATGGTAGGTTGCATGTTTAATGTTACAGAAAGTCTTAAATTTGGGTTGAATATTTGACTCAAGGCAGCATCAGAAATTTTTAGAGTGATCAACAATATCATTTTATAATCAATGCTTAAAATACAAATAAAGAAGAAACATGTGTAGGGCAATTCCAGAACGTGCTCAAAAATTCTGGCCTAGGACTGGAGAGATGGCTCAGTGGTTAAGAGCACTGCCTGCTCTTCCAAAGGTCCTGAGTTCAATTCCCAGCAACCACATGGTGGCTCACAACCATCTGAAATGAGATCTGATACCCTCTTCTGGCCTGCAGACATACAGACAGAATATTGTATACATAATAAATAAATAAAATATTTTAAAAAATCTGCCCTAAACTTAAGCCAAGATTCATTTAACATCTTTTCTTTAAATGAAAGTCTATTCAGCAGCTCAAAAAGCAATTTTTGAAATCAAACATTTGCATACAATCTAATCCATTTACACTTACTTTACACTTACATGCTGTGGACTGAGGGTGGGAAAACATTCGAGGTCTGTTTTCTGTAACCAATGTTTTTCCATGCAAGCTGAACATGAGTACAGTTACAGCCCTGCAACACAGCATGCATAGCCCTGACGTCACTGAGGAGTTCTAGGTAGTGTGTCACAGCACACGCAGTGCAAAGTGTGCACACTGTGGGCTCAGATCTGAGGCTGCTGCGAAGTCACAACCTCCCCTGACATTTTCACATACACTTCCGAGCAACCAAACCAAATAGACTCAGTACTTTCAGTGCCTGAAAGATGAGTACTTGACCCTGGGACCTTAATAGTATCCAGACGGTGACACAGTGAGACATTCATCAGTCTCACTCAAAAGACAGAAAACTGATTTGGAAGAGATTTTTTTGTGGCTTAATATTTATATGGCTGGAACGTGACTTGGCATCCATGGCCGCCAAAGCCTTGTTCAAATTAGTTTTATCACAAAATCCCCAGCACCTGTGTACCTTCCAGTGAATTTAGAAAGCAACCTAGGAGCTATTATAGACAGGATTCTCATATTATGTTTCAGATATAGCTAGGCTGGCCTCTTGGTGCTCTAGTAAGGTCTAACTAGGGACAGAGCTGAACATTAAAATGTTTGAAGCTTTTTCTGCCTTTCCTAAACTCACCACACGCAGGGGTATGCTCTCACAACCTTCCAGCATATTTAAGAGCCTGGGATATTAATGAGAAGCTGTTATTTCTTCTAAAAGAGGCGCTGCTTTTCAGGATCATCGGCTCCCGGCACTTGAGGTGTGTATCTTCTCACCCACATGCTGTATGCTGAAGCACCTGTTGGTGGTGGAGCAGGAACAGTTGGCAGTGAACTACAAGTGTAAGAATCTGAAGGTAACTAGGTCTTATTACCGTATGCCGGCATAAAAATATTATTTCCCTACTGTGGATAGAGGAACAGAAGCCTCGTGTCTGCAAAGATATGAACATTTGTTGGGAAATTTATGTTGATATATAACAGCATATGGTCTTTTTCATCATGGATTCATGTGCAGGAGGCAAGCATGGTGCTCGCAGTTAGCGGCATTAAAGGTGGAGCCATGGGAGGTGTCCAAGCTTTTGGAAGCACAGTGCCCAGGATACTCATACTTTCCCAGAGGAGGGGTCAATACACCCTGAGAGGAATCTGATCTTGAAAACTGTCAGAGGAGCACTGGCATTCCCCACAAATGAAGGGTTCTAGCGAGAACTACATCTCTGTGATGTGAGAAGCTCACAGGGGTTTTCTAGGATAATATTCCAAACCGCAGAAAGTGAGGAAGAGCAAAAAGTCTATTGCCAGGGACCATTAGAAAATACTCTACACCTGCTTAAAATGATAGGACAACTAAGCAAGATTGCAAGTACTACTGATTAGTGAGCTTTGGTTTGGGGCTTTATTTTACTAGTTTTCTGTGGTTGCTGTTATGTTTTACTAATTCATGTACCTTTGGCTCACTTTGCTAGGCAACATGTATTTAAAATTTATTTCCCTTTTAATTTTAATTATTATGACATCCATCTCACAAATACTTGTGTTAGAAGATTGGTTTGCATTATGGAGATGTTAGACTTGAAATTAATTGGGACTCGGGAAGGTGATTGTCACTCTCCTTCCTGGCTTCCATGATGATCTCTCCTATCCTTCCCCAGCCCCTAGCAGCCTGCTTATGTGTGCCCCTCCTCCCACCCTACCTTCCTTTCCTGGGGAACCCTCCCTCCATTTCCTGGAAACTCCTTGGGCCTTTGATGTGGAGCCTCTCACAGCTCCCTTCTACCTATCCCCATTTCTTGATGTCAGCCTTGAATACCTAAAAACACTGTTTACCCTAGAACCCAAACCCCACACTGGGCTGGGACTCAGGTAAGCGATTTTTAATCTCCTTCCTGCCATCCATAAATCTGAATTCTTTATTAGTATCTGGGAGTAAATCCTGAGCCAGGACCTTTGTTGTTTTAGCCAGTGTGGTGAGATGGTTCATGGCCTTGCCTTTTCCACGTGTTTTAGTAATTAAATTTATTCTTTGACAATTTTACACATGTATATAATGCATTTTCATGACTTCTACTCCCACAATCCTTGATCTCCTCCCCACCCTGTCAATCTGCATGCCTCCCTACACATCCCTCTCCCACGTCCATGCCTTTTGTTTTGTGATCCACTGAGTTTAACCAGGACCATCTGTATGACCACTAGTTTGTAATGTTATCTTCTGGGCCTGATGGGGTCACTGTTGGTTACACAGCTGAAGACAACGATTGCACCTCCCTCAGGGTCCATTAATAGCAAGGGGGTGGTAGGGCACCACGAGTCGTGATTGATTCCTCCAAGGTCACCATGTGGTTTTAGAACATGGCTGCAGTTCTGTGTGTTGGCCTGACGACAGCACCATTTTTCAGCCTTCCTCCTGTCTTTTGGCTCAAACATTCTTTCTGCTCCCTTTTCCACATTGTTTCTCTCAGGGCATGGTATAAGTTTCCTATTTAGAGGTGAGAACCCAAATGTCACTTACCCTCAACACCTTGAACAGCTGAGCCTCTGCAGTCATCACCTCTCACTGAAAATAGAAGCTGCTCTGATTAAGGCTGTCTTTGGTTGTAAAGCACCTCAGTTAGAACAGCAATTATTAAAAACCATCAAGTGATAGCAGATGTCGTCGAGGTTGTGGGGGAAGAGGAGTCCTTACTCATGGTTGGTGAGAATACAGCTCCTATGTAAATCAAGTCCACTCCTAGACGTATAACAGAAGGAATGTTATCTCCTACCAGAGATATACTTGTTAACCCGTGTTTGGTGCAGCGCTATGCAAAATAGCCAGGGAATAGAATCAGCTTAGATATCCATCAAATGATGAATAGACAATAAATGTGTGTTAATAAATACACAATGGGTTTTTATTCAGCTGTAAGGAAAAATGAAATTTGTAGGTAAATGAATGGAGCTAGAAAGCATTATATTAAGTAAGATGGCTCAGGCCAAGGGAGGCAAACAGCACTTGCGTTTTTTCATACGTGACTCTGATCTTTGACACTTGCCTGTTTGTCTTGGATATACTTAGAGAGCAGGAAAGCAGGAATTTCCATGGGGAGGTCGTCCAGTAAAGAAGGAAGGCAACGGAGTGCAGATAGGCTAATTGTTGCTGACACTGCCTGTTTAACAAAAGGTTCTAGGAAGCCCAAGCATAGCATAAAGCATGGAAGTGTTTTTAAATTGGAGAAGGGGGAGGAGGGATGATAAATGTTTGTATAAACATAAAAATGTGTGGGCGTTTGTTAGTTTGCTGTGGTTGTCATAACAAAATACCACAGATGGAGTGGCTCAAGCAACAGAAATTCATTTGCTCACAGTTTAAGAGTCAAGAAGGATGTTTTATCTAAGCCATTTTTCATTGGCTTGCAGACAGCTATCTTTTCACTGACCTCTCATGGTCTTCCTTGCACATAGGCCCCATGTGTGTTCTTTTCCCTCCATCTCCTCTAGTGAAGACAGCTAATATTCGGTTGGGTGAGGACCCACTCTAAGGTTCTCATTTTCTGTTTTTGTTTGGTTTAGGTTTTCTTTGGTTGATTTTATTACATTTTATTTACTCAGTAAGGAGGTGGAGAAGCAAATGAGCGCTCATCTAAGCCATAGCATACATTTAGGTACCAGTTCCTTCCTCCCATTTTTCCTCACGGTAATGAGGATTAAACTCAGGTCTTCTGGCTTGGTACCAAATGCCTTTACCTACTTAACCATCTTGCCAGCCTCTCATCTTTACTAATCACCACTGTAAAGGTCCTCTTACGCACATGTGTGTACAGGAATACACACCTGAGCCACACAAAATCACAGATATCATGGTTGAGCCTGCACTGTATGAATCTGGGTCTATAATTCAGCCACGGCATGACTTCATTTCATTTTTTTCAAAGATTTATTTATTTTATTTTATGTGTAGGAATGTCTGCCAGAATATATTATGAGCCCCACCTGTGTGTCTGGTACCCACAGAAAGCAGAAGAGGCAACAAGATCCTCAGTGTATTACAATTGAGTGTGAGCTTCCATGTCAGCTCTGGAAATTTAGCCTATCTATGTCTTTTGCATGATTTTACAAGATTGTAAAAGTCAGAGGGGATGGGGACACCAGGAAAACAATATTTTTTTTTCTTTTTTTATGTTTCTATTTTTATTGATTTTACTGAGTTACTTCCTCTCCCTTCCGCTTTAACCCTCCCCCAAGGTCCCCATGCTCCCAATTTACTTAGGAGACCTTGTCTTTTTTTACTTCCCATGTAGATTAGATCATGTACGTCTCTCTTAGGGTCCTTATTGTTGTCTAGGTTCTCTGGGATAGTGAATTGTAGGCTGGTTCTCTTTGCTTTATTTTTAAAAGCCACTTATGGGTGAGTACATATGATATTTGTCTTTCTGGTTCTGGGTTATCTCACTCAATATGATATTTTCTAGATCTATCCATTTGCCTGCAAACTTTAAAATGTCATTATTTTTTCTGCTGTGTAGTACTCCATTGTGTAAAGGTATCACATTTTCCTTATCCATTCTTTAGTTGAGAGGCATAGAAGAGAAAGTGGGAAGTATACTTGAACACATTGGCACAGGAGACCACTTCCTAAATATAACCCCAGCAGCACAGACACTGAAAGAAACAATTAATTAATGGGACCTCCTGAAACTGAAAAGCTTTTGTAAAGCAAAGGACACGGTCGATAAGACAAAACGACAGCCTACAGAATGGGAAAAGATCTTCACCAACCCCACATCAGACAGAGGTCTGATCTCCAAAATATATAGAGAACTTAGAAAGTTGGTCATCTAAAGAATAAATAATCCAATTTTAAAAAATGGGGTAAAGATCTAAACAGAGAACTCTCAACAGGCGAAATAAGGATCTCTAAACACACTAGGACAGGTATTAGTGTGATCTCACAGAGACAGTGGCAGCATGCATAGGGCCTGCCTAGGTCTGGGTCGGATGGAGTCACAGCAATGAAAGGGAAAGTGGACACATACCTCCACCCTGATTCACAGATTACTTCAACTGATAACCACTTGCAAATGAAAAGTTAAGTTTCTCCAATGGAGACTCACTGGCTACATAAACCCCTCTTAGTACACATACCCAGCAATAGCTGTCTAAAACAAAATGAACTCAATGACTGTTTGAAGGTTCTTTGTCTCATAATGCTTTGTCAGAGCATATCTTTAAGCTTTCAGGTATTTTGCACATATATCATGTTTTCCAGTTTTGAGTTGCCATATGTTCTCTCTGTGTGAGCATGTGTCTCTGTCTATATGCGCTTCTTGTCCTTTTGTCTTAGCTCTCTTTTTTCTTTTTAATTGTTTGGTTTTTGTCCTAGTATGATTTTTTTTTGTTTTACCGCATATTATTTTTATTTTTATTATTTGAAGCCTGTTTGTTTTCTAATGAGTAAGAGATGAAAGTCTGTGGATTTGGATGAGAGCAATTAGGAAGGATCTGGAAGGTGCTATTGAATAATACTCTTGCACACTGTAAATATTTGTCACTTAAATTGGTTTAATAAAATACTGATTGGTCAGTAGGAAGTCAAGAATTATAGGAGGGGTGACCAAACTAAAGATGATGGGAAGGAGAAGAGCGGAGAAGGAGACACCAGCCAGATGTAGAGGAAGTAGGAGATGAACACGTGACATGCTAATGAAGGTACTGCCATATGGCAGAGCATAAATAGAAATATGGGTGAGTCTGGTGTAAGAATTGGCCAGTAATAAGTCTAAGTTATCAGCCGAGCATTTTAACCAATATAAGCTTCTGTATGGTAGTTTGGGAAATGACTGCCACATATTTGGGAACAGGCAGATTGGACGAGAAGTGTCCAATTACAGTGAAGATTTGGGGGAGGGGAAACCATAATCAGAATATTAAAATCTGTTTTGAATAAAAGACACATCAAAGACACCATTCCCCTTATTGTGCTGTGTCTAGTAGTGTACTTTATTAGTGTCTATCAGATGACAGTAGACAAGTTATTTGATGAATGGTTGCTCTCAATAAAGTTCATGGATAGAAAACTTCTGATTGTGTGCAATTGGCACACAACTAGAGACCATTCTGGCTGCAACCCCGTGGATGTGTGAGATTGTTGAAGTTACGGCTCTGAGTATCAGTTTCTCCCTAGTACAATTAGGATAGTTGTATTCATTTTATGATGCTTTGCAGATTAGATTATACCATTAAATTGAAAGGCTTGCCACACAGTGACATCTGTCAGGTTTTCATTTCCATCCAAGAATGGAGACTTCTTTTTCACTATCTTTCATTTTTCTTGGTCACAGCAGTAAGATGATGATTAATGAAACAGTCTAGTTATGAACAACATGGTAGGAAATGCTCATTCCTGTTTCCCAGGGAGTATTCAAGAAAACAACTCTCATGTGGAAAATGTCAACTTTCTATCAGAACATGGATCCTAAGAGCAGAAAATATTTTCCACAATTTTATGGCTTTGCATAAAAGCTAGATTTTTTTTAACCCTTGGTTAGTTCATAGATCTAAATGACCAAATAGTATCTATGAGCCTGATAAGGTCTTCTGATCTTTGGTTTGTAAAGAGCTGTAGCAAGACCCTTATAATAATAGGTATGTCTACCACTCATAGAGGCAAGGTGCAAAAATGGAATTTTCTGCATTCAGAATAGCTTAACAAGTAGTTCTTAAGCATTTACTACTTGACAGATAACTGTGCCGAGTCCCAGAGCATTGTAGAAGATACAGTCTAGCAGGGATGGGGAGTAAAATCTGATGATATGCTAAGCATTATGTGGAAGTGTGTGTGTACTAATATGGAAATGTATGAGGAGGTACTAACTCTGCTTCAGTATTTACATGGTCATAAATGTCCCCCAAGGGAGGATAATACATGAATTTTGTTTTGAAGGATGGACAGGATTTCTGTAGGTGGAGAAGATTATCAAAAGAGCAGAAATAAATATGATCCTAAAATGTGTAATCATGACATATTATTGCTATCAACTGTGCTTTTTGTACAATATCCCTCAAAGAGAAGTGACTGTACATTTATCTTAATTAATCAACTAGTCATGATGAAAATGTGAAAAGCCTTCCCCTCTGACAAATTTTCTCTTATTTTCAATTGAGATCATGGTCTTGGAATGTGTTACACCATGGTTGCTCTTTTAGCATAGAGGCTGGCATTTGCACTCTTGGTTCACATGAGGCTCCTGCAGAGCACAAATGCATAGGCTGCATGATGTGTGCTCTGCATACAGAAAACCATCTTTCTTGTTTTAATGAGAAAACTGCAGAACCCTTATCATTGCATTTACAAAAACATAATTGATTTGGCTTTTTGATGTCATACCTATGTCAGTGGTACAATAACAAAACTGATGTTGGTTCTTTAAAAATTCAGTGGCTTCTGTGGTATAAGTCACAGAATACATATAATCAAACAAATATACAGGCAATCACACAGTGCCCACCCTTGTAGTAAAATACAGTTATTAGATAACTGTTCTTCCACTGAGTGACCTGAAATGAACTCATTGTCTCAGAGTGGCCTCACTCACTCACACAAGATGACATCTCTGTCTCTGTGTAATGTGATGATTATACTTCCTCACTCACAGTCAACTGGACCAGTTACAGTTTCCCCTTTGGGTGTATTTTGACCTATTTTGTTGGAACTGTGATGAACCAATGTCTAGTGTGGGAAACCAGAATATGTGACACATGGCATTTACCAGTTTCACTCCCTTCAGTCTATTGGAGTCGTTTTTCTTTAAAATAATAGCTTTGTAGCTGGGCGGTGGCGGCGCACGCCTTTAATCCCAGCACCTGGGAGGCAGAGGCAGGCGGATCTCTGTGAGTTTGAGGCCAGCCCAGTCTACAAGAGCTAGTGCCAGAACAGGCACCAAAGCTACAGAGAAACCTTGTCTCAAAAAAACAAAACAAAACAAATAGCTTTGTTATGCTCTAATAAATACACTATAATGTGTGTAGCATGAATAATAAAAACCCAGAGATAGATACTGTGACTCAACCTGAAGATCAGAAAAGCAAAGCAGCCAGTCACTGGCTCTTACCTCTTTCTCAGACTGAAATGGCAATCCTGCACCCGTGAATCCTCAGAATGAGACTGAGCCTGAAAGATGTCTTTTCCATCTTATACTCCTCTCTAGTGCTGGAATTAAAGGCTTATACCACTACCACCTGGCTTCTATGGCTAACTAACTTGCCTACTAAGATTAATGGTGTGTGCCCCCATTGCCTGGTCTGTATGGCTGATCAGTGTGGCCGTTTTACTCTCTGATCTTCAGGCAAGCTTTATTTATTAAAATACAAATGAAATATCACCACAAATATGCACTACCCAGAAGAGAAGCTCACTGGACTTTATTGTATTTAATTATACAACTTTCCCCAGCAACTTTAGAACGCTTCTTTCCCTCCCAGAAACGCACTATTTACCTGCACTGCTCCTCTTTCCCCTCCCCTCCCCACTGACAACTACATGTATATATATTTATAAATATATGACTGTCAAATAATATATATCATTTGAATGTGACTATAGAAAGAAAACATTGGTCAATTGAAGTGACTGAAGTAGACAACGAACAGCCTAATGTTCACATATGTTAATTATATGTGTCTGTCTATATGACATACGCATGTAGAGACAAGAAATCTTAGGCACTTGCATTTTTAATTTCAGATATAATTATTCCATCTTTAAGTAATTTAATAATCTTTCCTAGACTTGTACTCACCAACCAAAGCAGAGAAACTGATGCAGCTTAAAATTTAGTGTCATCCAATATTGTAAAACGTCACTTAATCTCAGATTCTTTTAGAAAACTATGTAAGTCTTCCAAAGTTTAATTTTTCTTTGGTCCAGTGGGTGTAGAACAAGCTTTGGAGTCAGAGTTTGAGGCAGAGTAATACCGCAAGCACTAGGAAGCACATGCAAACTCACAATGAATAAACAAAATTGGCCAGCAAAAACTGTCAGCAGACCAAAAGTATGGTAACTAACGACGCGCATTCCTAGCCAATCACAACACTCCAGTCAAGACTGCCAATTTCAAAAAGACCAACCAAAAACGTTCCTGCAGCAGCCTAATTTTCCTAACCCCATAAAAATCCCTGACCTACAATAAAGAGCTTCTATAATTCCAATAAACATTGGAATCTCTCAGAGTCTGTGTCACTGACCCCTTGTCTTCTCACCCCCAGTCCCACCCCCAGCTCCAGTAAATGGGGATAGCTCAACAGGCAGCAGCAGCAAGCCCTCAACAATTACAAGAGTTAATTATACCCCTTTTCTAAGGCTTACTTTTTTTATATAATTAGCCTAATACTTCACAGGGTTTTAGAACAATTACTTAAAATGTTATATGGCAGAGTCCTACACAGGGTCATGACTGCCACGAATCTGTGCATACAGAGAAGTATATGAATAGCAGAGTCAACAGAGGGTAGTCTTTCCACTCAATAGTGGAGGATTAATGCAGAGATGATGCTGATCTACCAGGAATAGGAGTTTTCAACTTCCAGTATGAGCTGGTAAAAAATAGCCCTGAACTGTCTAGTAGAATGTGAACTGAAGGGCTTTATATCACTCTGGACCAAGAGATTAACTAAACATTGTATCACCTTTTCTTTCTCTCCTTGTCTACCCAAAATCCAGACTCATTGCTATAGGATTTGGTGATGTGAATTCATGCACAGAGACAAGATGCAAGCAAAAATAAATAAATAAATAAATAAATAAATAAATAAATAAATAAATAAATAAATAAATAAATAAAAATAAAAAAAAGAACAGGATTCAGTTAAACAATTGGAACTTGGGGGTATTTATTATAGCTCTCACTGGCCTAACAAATGCAGTTTGCACCAAGATTCTATTCTTAGCATTTTATTGAGAACTTTGCAATTACAAAATCCTTAAGTTCAATGCTTTGTTTCTTCAGAGAACATCAAATTTAATTCATTTGAATCCATTTATGAGAGTGTTTTTCAGGAAGATCAATAGAATAAATCTGTAAAATACACAAGACTAATTCATGACCCTGGTGGTATTTTCTCCATTCATTCAACAAATATTTATTGAGTGTCTCCATTAGGAGAGGGGGCCTAGTGAAGCTATATTTTAGAAACAGATAGAAATAGCATGTTGGGTAATTGGAAGGTAGTGCTTAAAGCAAGCTGTAGATCATAGGTTTATTATATTGGCCTTTGTGAAAAGCTGCTGACTTTTCAGAGCATGTTTGGTGATTGCATCAAGTTCTTAGATGCTGGTTACCAATGCCATATATCCAATCTCCTAAACCTGTGAAAACAAACAGGAAGGAAAGTTTCATCACTACTTGGGGTGTGGCTATTAAGGCAACAAAAGACATGCCACCATGGTGGGATTTGGGTATAAAGGCAGTGTTTTGGGGACTATTAAAAGCTGTGATCAAATCCTCTCTTTAACCATTCTGTGATTTGCATCTTCCTGATTTGAAGAGGAATAGCCAGAGAATATCTCACAGAACTTCCAAGGAGACCATTAATTTATTCACATTCAGTGTGACTAGGATTTTACTAGTTAAGAGGTCTACTTGCCGACTGAGGAAATTCCAGCTACATCATCATCCCAGATTTTCTAACATCAAAATTCACACACACTAGTACTGGTTTTACTGTTTATCCATATTACAATAAGGTTCTTTGGTGTTTTTGACTCAGGTATGTGTGTTGGGCATGTATGCACAACACCTATGCACTTGCATACAGATGCAACACACTCAAAATCACACACGGGCATATCACACATACTCAAATACATTTTCCTCCTATCAGGGCATTCGTGATTTAGGTTAGGTCAGTTTAGGGGGAATGAAGGTTCCAATGTTCTACTACTTCTTCCTATAGCTAAAAGTTCCTACAACCTCTCAAAATTTATTCTTTCCTGCTACCTGCTTCAGCCCCATCTTAGTCCCATAGAAGACTGAAAACTCAATATGACACACTATAAAAGAAAGGCTCAAAATTTTTTTAAAGATTTATTAAGCAAGCCTGGCGGTGGTGGCGCACGCCTTTAATCCCAGCACTCAAGAGGCAGAGACAGGCGGATCTCTGTGAGTTCGAGGCCAGCCTGGTCTACAAGAGCTAGTTCCAGGACAGGAACCAAAAAGCTACGGAGAAACCCTGTCTCAAAAAAAAAAAAAAAGATTTATTAAGCAACACTTTAGAAAAAGACCGACTCTGATTCGCTGAAACGACACGATGTTTTCTGGGAATTTAAAAGCTCCAGTGTGAATTCAGTGTTCCCTATTTTCTGTAAAAGCACTTGAGCTTGTGACATACTGAGTAACCTTTGACCTTTCCTTTGGAAGTGTTTGCCCTGGGTATGCTTTCAGCACTCTGTGTTCATGCGATGTGGGAGAACGCCAAGGGAGAACAGAATTGAGCAGAAAAGTTTGATATGCAGTGATTCCTAGCAGGGAAATGCATATTTACGACTCAAGCAGAAGGCAACACTCCGTTTTGTCTACCCCTGAGCACTTCTGTGCATGAGGCTGAGATTGATTCTGCTGCCACTTTCAGAGGATTTTTAACAAATCAGTCTCTGTTGTGAGACAAGCACTTATCTAACCTGTGCAATGCCCTGGGTTCAGTTCCCAACACCACAGAAACATCAGAACCACAGCAGTTTCCTATATAGGCAAGAAAGAAGCTCCTCTCTCTCTCATCCTCACAGGAGGAACATCAATAGAATTAGTTTCAAAGCCATGGCAAGGGGGGGGGGCAACATTGTCACACATATATCTAAAGGACTGTGCATCTTACTACAGAACACTTGTAGATCTGGGTTTATTGTCTCCTTGGAACAGTAGGGGAAAGGAATCAGCCTAGCTATCCACCAGCACATTAATGGATATTGAAAATATGATACATATATACAACAGAATTTTATCCAGATATTATGAAAAATGAAATTTGCAGGAAAATGAATGAAAGTGGAAAACATTATACTAGGTGAGGTAACCCTG
Organism: Microtus pennsylvanicus; assembly: GCF_037038515.1. Taxonomy (NCBI): domain Eukaryota; kingdom Metazoa; phylum Chordata; class Mammalia; order Rodentia; family Cricetidae; genus Microtus; species Microtus pennsylvanicus. The sequence goes on along the minus strand of NC_134591.1, from coordinate 33,452,729 downwards.
TGTCATGATTAATAAAAACCCAGAGACAGAAATTGGGCTTCAACTTGAATGTCAGAAAAGGAAGTCAGCCACTGACTCTTCCCTCTACCTCAGTTTGAAATGGCAATCCTGCCTCTAGGAATCTCAGAGTGGGCCTGTGTATAAGAACTGTCTTCTCCCATTTTATATTCCTCTCTAGTGCTGGGATTAAAGGTATGCACCAGTAATGTTTGGTTTCTATGGCAATCTAGCATGGCTACTGGGTCTAAAGGTGTGTCACCACTGTCTGGTCTGTAAGGCTGAGCAATATGGTTGTTTTATTCTGAACTTCAGGTAAGCTTTATTTATTAAAATACAAATGAAATATTACTTCATAATCAAGTTCAAAAAAATATTACATGTTTTCTCTCATGTGTGTATAGATCTCAGCCTCTATTTATTCAATAAATATTAAAAATGCTAATTCAGGTGGGAACAAATTTGGTTAAAAGGCAGGAAGCTAAAAAGGGGTTCATAAAACTAAAAAGAAGTTTTTAGTGGAAGGTAGTGGGAAAGACAGTAGGGAAAAGGGGGAGGGGCTACTAAGGGTGAGAGTGTACAATAAGAGAAAAGGGGGGCAGGGAGATGAATAAGGAATAGAGGTATAATTCTCCATAATAAAATACGCATATATACTTTATATAAAACCCTATTTTTTCTAGGCCAGGTAAAGTAAAAATATAAATAAATAAAAAAGATAATTATGTGGCTAGAGCAGTGGCTCAATGGTTAAAAACACTTTCTGATCTTGAAGAAGAAGCAAACTAAGTTTTACTACCCATATGACTGCTTATAAATACCCCTTACTGTAGGCCCAAGGGATCCAGCATCCCTTCTGACTCCCACAGTCATTGGCTATGCATATAGTGCCCATATATATTCAGACAAACATTCACACACATGTGTGCACGTGTGCACACACACATTTCATGGATTTGGCTCCTAAATAAGTATCTTCATGTTTGCCCGTGTCATTAACTCATGCTATCCTCAGTAATGTGTTGAGCTAGGTACTCTCATTGTTAATGTTCACAGAAAATAAAGAGATGCTCATTAAATATGCCGTTAAACAGTAGAGACCAAGCTTCACCACAGGAAGCCTGGTTCATGACAGACTTTCCTATTCCTGACACATCTATTCTAGGAGATGTCTTTGAAACTATTAAAAGGAAGCCAATGGTTAAGGTTAGTATTTGATGGATATGTGACTTTGAACAACTTATCCTGTCCACAGAAGCTCCTCAGTAGTTACATGGTTCAGAAATATGGCCTTTTGATGGGGCCCCATGGAGATTTGATAGTGTACAGATACTAAATCCCTAATAGGTGTCACCACTTATGATTATACACCACTTCTTTGCAAGATCCTCAAGGTAAAACGTTTGCATTTACTGTTGGATTGCTCAGCAAAGAATACTTCTATTTTGGAGGAATGTGGCTGCCTTCTATAACACATACCTATTTCTTGAAGAGTCTTTTGTGCTTATGTTGTTGTTTTGTTTTGTTTTTTTGTTTGTTTGTTTTGAGAAAGAGATCAATAGGATATAGGAAAGTCTGTATTTAGAAGCCATCAAGGAAAGAGCAGCCCTTTCTCAAGTAGCTCAGGGTATCTTCTCTTCGGAAAGTATTATACAGTATCTGGAATCCCATGTGTACAGATCTCATGGGAAGTGATACACTTGGCAAGAAGTCATCCCAAGAGAAACAACTATGGGTCATTCATTCACTCACTCATTCACCAAGTTCGATTTATATGAATTCTCTGTGTATGCCTCTGTTAAATGCTATAATGGAAAATCTAGCAACTTGTATTCTTTATCCTCAAGGTACCTATAACCAAAGATCAACAATGACATATGTGTGTGTACTTTATTCTTCTTAAATATACCCACACCAAAGTATGACTGATTGTCTTTGTATGACTCTGCCTATCCTTGGAACTTACTAGAATTGAAGTTTTAGCAACAGATTTTTTGGTTTGTTCACAAGCCTTATTCTCAGGACATGACCATAACAGGTGTTCAATTGATATTTGCTGAACACAAGAATTAAGTAGAGTTGGCGTTAAGGAAAAAAAAATCTGTTAGACTCCTCTGATTTTGGAAAACTTCAAATTTGACCCTATGAATTATTGACTTAGAAGACTAGAACTGGTCTTACTTTCTGGACTGATAATGAAAGTAAATTCTTAAAGGCACTAAAAATCTCTTTATAATTGTCTTAAGAAGAGCCTCTTATATATTTTCTTCTCTATACAATACATGCTGACTTTGGATTTGCAGGGAATGTGGGCTGCTATCCTGTACTCATCATTAGTGGTAACAGAATATATCACAAATGCATATACATCCAACTCAAGGTATAAACTATAAGCAGTGCTACGGCATAAATTATCTCACAAACATAGTTAAGAGAATTCAGTAGTGAAAATGGGTGTTAAGGATGTTAAAGTTCCTGTGATGTCACAACAGGGCAATACTGTTTACTCCTCACTCCCACCATAATTGTAATAATTAAATTATGGCCCTGAGAGCTGTGTTTTAGAATAAAACTGACTACCTAGGAACATATGTAATTTGATGAGTAAGTAATAAGATTACATTTATGCACAAAACAAAAGAGTAGTTTGCTTGTCTCCTTTTCTTCTGTTCCTCAGTTGGTGTTATCTATCTTTGTCACTGCTTTATTGCTGTGAAGAGACACTACTGACTAAGGAAACTCATAAAATAAAGCATTTAACTAGCAACTGGCTTACAGTTTCAGAGATTCAGTACATTATCATCATGGCAGGGAGCATGGTGGCATGCGGGCAGATGCCAGAGCAATAGCTGAAATCTATATCATTACTTGTAGGCAGAAAGGGTGATTCCCAGCAAGGCATGGGCTTTTAAAAACTCAAATCCCACCCCACCTCCCAGTAACACACTTCCTCTAACACTTCTTAATCCTTCTAATCCTTTCAAATGGTACTACTCCTGGTGACTAAGCATTTAATTATATGAGTTTCTAGGCACCATTCTTATTCAAACCACCACAACAACCATCATGATATGGTCAAGTCCTCACCACTAGCTTTCTCCTCCTTATAGAACTGGAAGACCCTTTCAAGCAAAAGACTTCTCACTGTAGCAGAGAAGAGGTCACAGTTGTAAGGATATCCATTCCTTTTAGAGGATAATGTGCTGACCCTCTCTAAGATTCATCAGTGCAGAAGGCTTTGTGGGAGCCAGCCATGATAAAAAGTATGGGCAGGTCACCAAAGGAAGTTCTTTACTTCCAACCATTATCACCTGCCAGAATAGAACTTGGCCATCGATAAATTTAAATGGAAGCCTGAGTCTCAGTAGTTTACCCTGAAGCAATATATGGTTGCAGGAAGAACCACAAGCTGAGATTACCTGACCTCCACCCAAGAACAGGCCATTGTAAGGAAATGCCTAACATTCCAATTGCTGTAGATAGGACTACATGCCAGAACACACTCACCAGGACACCCCTAGACAAATATCAGCCATTCAGGGGTCCTAAAATCTCAGAAACCCCTCACCCTCACCTTTACTCCTATAAAACTCTATTCTGATAGAGCTGGGACTCTCCGTTTATTCCAATACATTGAACATGTGCAGAGACCGAGTTTGCAAACTTGATTAAAATAAAGGCTCTTTGCTTTTACATATAGGACTCAATCTCCTTGGTCTCCTTGTTATCTTTTTCAGGGACTTCACAGATTTGGACATACTAGCTTCTCCCTCCAGATTATGCTCACCTCTACCCTCTGTTGACTTGGCTGTCTTGCCCAAGGTCATGTACCTGTCCAGCACATCTAGAGGTGAGTCATTCCCAATTGAAACAAAATAGAAAGTCATCCCAAGGTTGTAGCTGCTTGGACGTTTTGTTAAAGATTTTCCATGTCTTCAAAACCAGAGCTTCTCCTAGAACTTAGGCTTGCTATTTCTGCACAGAAGTAGATCCTTTGGTTTTCATCCTATGGGTTGTCACCCCTTTGGGGGGTCAAACAACCCTTTCACAGAGGTCATATGTCAGATATATCAGATATTTACATTATGATTTATATAAGTAGCAAAATTACTGTTATTAATTAGCAATGAAAATAATTTTATGGTTGGGGTCATCACAACATGAAAAACTATATTAAAGGGTCACAGCATTAGGGAGGTCGAGAACCACTGCTTTTGGACCATCTTGTACCACCTCTCTGTCTCAGAGCCTGTTTGTTGAGAAACCCAGTTTATATCAGACAGATGTCTTCATTCTTCCCACATAAGATTTTAAACTATGATATAGGGGGGAGAATGATGGAATTTCATTCCACAGCATTCATGATGTAGATGGTGGAAAAGAAAAGGAATAGGGAAGATGCTTAAGAATTGGTTAGACCAAAATTTACTTCTAACTCTTGCTTTGTGATATGGAACAAGTTGATAAGCCTTTCTGTGCATCCTTTTCTTCAAGGAAAATAAATATGGCTAATTCAGATAACATAACATGCTTTCTGAGGTGGCTGTAATAGTAGTACATGGAATTGTCCACACTCAGAGCCTAGTAGAGCAAAAGGCTTTATTGATCATTAGCAATTTCCAATAGTAGTCGTTGCTTGCCCAATTTTCCTCTTACATTATTGTGTAGCCAAAAAGGACAATGATCTAAATGTGTACATCACTTTTCTAATTATCTGCTGAAGTGTGATGCCAATTAAATGAATTTTAATTATGCTCTACTCTAATAAGAATCTGATCAAGGAATTGAAATTTAATCAGCAAAACTGCCCAGTTCTAGCAAATGCTTTCCATGACCTGTGGGGCCCTCTGCTTGTTAAGCCCCAGTTTCAACCTCCAGAGCTTATTTTCTTCACTTCCACCCCTAGCAGTAAGATTGAGCTCTGGCAAATAGAATTCTTGCAACAGAATATCATTACAAAATACACAGAGAAGAGAGGAGAGATTTCATCGTAAAGCTCTGGTTTCAGATTGTGCGCATGCTCTTAGCTTTCTAGACTAGAGAAATAACTTGACCTTTCTGAGCATTGGTTTATAATGATTTAGATGGTTTCCTGCCTTCCTTTCTTATGCCTTCAAATTCTCATTCAAGTCTATTCCTGGAGGGATAAATCAGCATACTTTTCCATCTTGTTAAAATTCCCCAAAGTCTGTCTGTACCAGTGTTAGCTACTGCTAGTGGTTGAAATGTTATCAGTAAATCATACCCTCCTAGCTGGAGACCAGGTAATTTTACTGAGACCTATAATTTCACTGCTCTCCTTGTGAACAGAGTTCATATTCATTGATCTAACCCTTCCCTGAACTGATCCCGGTTTCCTTACAGAATCATCCCCAGTGTTGCAAGGTCACAGGCTATTTTCACCACACTGATAGCTGGTAATATTTCCAACATTGTATGTTCTTCTGTGGCAAAACTTTCATATCTCTCCATTTTGTCAATCCCACGCACAGTCTCTAACACTTCACAAAAGCAGTCCGCCAGGGACATTTTCCCTACACTGCACTTAGGACTAATCTTTAGACTTCCAAATATCCTCCACAGACTCTGAAAACTAAGGCTAAATCTTTACAGTGAAAACCTTCATTCCCCTGCTTGCCAGTCTTTAAATGGCAGGACTTGGGTTGTCTTATCTGTCTTTGTACCCACAGCACCTGCACCTTGTATACAGCCAACAAAAATGTGATGAACAGCTGAGAAATATCGTTTGAAATTATGAACTCAGGCACTGAAATATGTAACTTTGAATGAGTTAAAGCAATCTCTTTGTCTTTGGTACAGTAAGACACCAATCAGCTTTGGATCATTAAACTAGGGCCATTTCTACTAGGGCTTTGAAGAATTGAATTTTGCTTTCTATTTTTCAGGGCAGTTAGTGTCTCAGGGACTGGAATGCAACTGTGGTATTAATACAGGTGCTGACATGTCAGAAAGCCCAAGGAGCAAAGCTTTTGAGGGTGGGAAGATTACCAACGCTTTCATTTCCATGTAGTCCAGAGGCTCTGGGATGATCTAAATGACATGCTGTTATATTCATCTCTTACTGCCTTTGTGAGTGTGCTGTATTTTATAGGTAACCTGGTAGCAGGAAATATATTGTCCAGACGTTTCTCTACTTGCTGCTGGATTCACAATTGAAGGTCAAATATATCACGCCTCACCTGCCAATGCTAACTTCTTCTTGTAAAATTATGGTCCTGCTGAACGAATGGATGCCCCTTGGTACAAACACTCTTTAGATTTCTGTAGTCAATAGTTTCTGCTTCTTGGCAACAGCATTAACTTAAAGCCATAGAAGATGATGACCCTTGACCTTCTGATGTGTGGTTCAGGCCCTGAGATGTTTCCAGGGAGTGTAAATGGCCATGCTAAATCAGGTTTCTATTTTTTCCCTCTCTCTGGCAACTTCTTTGCCTCTGTGTTACTCTGTACTGATGTGAAGAAGTTGGGGCCCTGTCAAGGAGGTATTTATTCTTTGCTGAGTCAGGCTCTCACTCTCTAGCTGCATATATATATATATATATATATATATATATATATATATATATATCCATCTAGGAGTAGTGATTTGGGGCTGCGGTTAGGTGATGAATTCTGTTATGAAATCCCTCTGAGAAAATGTTATACCTGAATTGTTGTTGAAATGCCGTCCCGGTTGTTTACTAAGGGAAAGAAATTCATTAATCATCAGTCTAATGCTTCTAATATTTATGTAATTGCTGATCTCTTAGAACATTTTCACAATTGTTTTAAAGCCAAAATAGAAGTTTAAAGTCATGTAATCTAAAACCAGATGGTGTCTGCCACATAGTTTTCATTTAATGAATGTATGCTTCCACTCCAATAACAGACTTAACCTGGAATTGTTCAAATTGTTCTATTACTCAGAGTTACTGACAAAATGGGAACAATGATAATAACAAAACATTCTTAGCAAAATGTGACTAACTAAATAAAACATTCATATTTCCTAGTTACTTTTCAAAGAACTTCCTGATGTTCAGCAGGAATGAAAGGTGATGCCCTATGGAAGATGTTCAACAAAGTTCATGAATAACAAAAAATGTAGCCCTTCTAAACATAGTTCACTCACAATCTGCCTAGCAGCGATATCCAGGTGTAAAGTAGGGTGGCACTCTGTAGTATTATTGTGACCATAATAATATTGTCACTGAAATTGCTTACTACGGATATTGCTCACTAAGCAAGCAGAAAAAACTGAACTGTGATAAATTATAGAAAGTTTTTCAGGAATATATTGAAAGGGGTTACCCATAAGATACTCTGATATAACCCAAAAGAAACTTGTTGATTGTGAGTTGCTCAGACTCTCAGTCTAGTGAGTAATGATCTAGTCCTTCAGTAAGCCTTGAGCAAACCACTGGCTGCAAATATCAGAGCACAAGGCTCGAAGCAGCTGATGAATTAGTAAATGAAATAATAAATAAAGTTCAGAGACATGGAGCCAAAGCTGTTTTTGTCACAAGCCATGCAAACTATAGAAGCTCATGAAATAGCTAATTAATTAGTTAATTAATTGGAAGCTAGCAGTAGGTGACTCTGGAATTTCAGTGACTCGGGGATAACTGTAATATTTCTTCAGTATTTCAAATAACCTCTGCTTCCCCTAATGAATGATTTTGAGATTTTTCCAAATACTTTTTGGCCAAATAAAAGTCAGCATCTTTTTCACAACTTGGCCAGAATTACAATGTGCAGACAAAGGGACAAGCTATATTTTTTAAAGCAGAGTGTCAGCGGTTACATAGAGGAGATTAAGACCCGCTGGTATTTCTTGGTTCTTAATTGTTGCTGTAAAAAAAAATAATAACTTAAGATGAATTTATAGGCAGGTGTCTTTTAGTTTCTTCTGGACAATATGCTCAAAAATATGGCATTGCCCTGCTTTTCAGACTCTAAAAGTGTACTCTTATTTGAATAGACTGAAGCTTGTTTGAGTCTTCTTTTTCCTTATATATTGTTTTAGTTGTTTTGAAGAATATAACTCCACAAAAAATAAACTTTAATCTATTTTTAAGATATCATAGCCATAGCTACTAGAAATATCCCAGAGCCTTTAATATCAACTTCAAAGATTTGTGGAAACATCAGACCTACAGGATCTGAAAGTGAAGTTCACCAGACTAACATGCATTTCTTATCTTTTTCACCAATTCATTGAAACTCCTTCAACATGAGCTGAAGAACTGCAAATGAATAATCTTGTGGGCAAGAAAGGCCTCCAAAGCCCATTTTTTAGGTCCAATCATGCTTTCCTTGAAGTTGTAAGGCTTTATTATTTTTGATATAGTATATGACTGTTTTAAAGAGATCAGTTTACTGTTAAAAACTATGGTTGGAACTTAGGATTAGTATTTATTGCATCATGTGATATTTTCTTCTTTTATCCTTATAAAAAATCCTACTATAAAACCTTTTAAAATAAATTTTATAAATTCTTTGAGATTTTTTCTCAATATCAAACTTAGATTTTATTTGCTTTCCTTTTTCCTTTTATTTATTCTCCTTTCATACAAAATATCCTGACTTAAGCCTTGCTCTCTTCCACTCCTCTTACCCCCACCCCAAGTTCTACTCTCCCCCAAATCTACTCTCTGATGGTAATTGGGCTAGGCACCTGTCTATGGATATAGAAAAATATCATTAGAAATAATTCTGTTAATTTTTTCTTTCTTTGTCTCTGGGACATCTAGCTTCTCGTTCCAGTTCCTGACCATCCAGGCAATAAGAGGCATTGACTTTCAATTATACCATGGGCTCAAGTTATACTAGACATTAATAGGTCTGTGGCTGGAGGGATGACTCAGTCATTAAAAACTAGGCTCACAACAAAAGAAGCTTTGAGAATTTTTTATAATGTAATTTGATCATATTCATCTTTATTTCTTCTCCCAACTTTTCCCAGATCTACCTCTTTTCCTCTTCCCTCTAATCATCCTTCTATCTCTTGTTTTCTAAATAATCTATCAAGTCCAATTTTTATTGCCCCTACTCTCATGGGTGTAAAACCAACCATCCACTGTGGTGTGGTCAACTTACCAAGAGTCTTCCTCCTAAAGGAAGTTAAATCATCTTCCCCTAGAAGGTATCACCTGTCTCCCATCCATGTACTCACCAGGACTCACTCTACTTAACTTCCAAAATTAGATGGTACATTTGTCTGTCTAAAACACATGATTGGTCTAATAAAGAGCTGAATGACCAATGATTATACAGGAGATAGAAATATATGGAGCTGCCAGGCAGAGAGAATAAATAGAAAAAGAAGACAGAGGAACAAAAAAAAAAAGGGGGAGGATGCCTGGGGCCAATCACCCAGCCACACAGCCAGTCACAGAATAAGAATTAAAGAAAGACATATAGAATAAAGAAATGTATTTTCCCTTAAGATCTCCTAAGTAAATTGGGAGCAAGGAGGTGGAGGAGTGAAAGGGATGGGGGAGGAGACCATGAGGGAAAGGGATGGCTGAGTTGGAGGAGGACAGAGAGGGAGAGCGAAAAAAGGGATATCGTGATAGAGGGAGACATTATAGGGTTAGGGAATAATCTGGTGCCAGGGAAACTCCCAGGAATCTACAAGTATAACCTCAGCTAAGACTCCTAACAATAGTGGAAAGGGTGCCTGAACTGGCCTTCCCCTATAATCAGATTGATGACCAACCTAATTATCATCATAGAATCTTCATTCAATAACTGATGGAAGCATATGCAGAGATCCACAGCTAAGCACTGGGCCAAGTCCAGTCAAAGAGAGGGAAAAGGGATTATATGAGCAAGGAGGGGTCAAGTTCGTGATGGGGAAACCCACAGAGACAGCTGACCTGAGCTCACAGACTCTGGACTGATAGCTGAGGAAACTGTATGGGACTGAACTAGGCCCTCTGAATGTTGGTGACAGTTCTGTGGGTTGGGTAGTTCAGGGGCCACTGGCTGTGGGACCAGGATTTATCTCTGGTGCATGAACTGGCTTTTTGGGGTGGCTCATTCCCTATGGAGGGATTCCTTGCTCAGTCTTGACACAGGGGAGACTTGGTCCTGCCTCAACTTGTTATGCCAGACTTTGTAGACTCCCCATGTCTGACCTTACCCTTTCTGAGGAGTGGATGGGGGATTGGTCAGGGGAGTGAGAGGAAAGGAGGGAGCAGGAACTGTGGTTGGTATGTAATATGAAAAAAATACTTTTAAATAAAAAAATTCTTTTGAAAAGGAATGTAAAAATCCTAGAGCAAAATGTAAGAAAGAGAAAGTTTAAGTTAGTAAACTGGCTAGAAACAAGCCAAGCTAAGGCCAGGCATTCATAAGTAAGAATATGTCTCTATGATTTATTTGGAGCTGGGTGGAGGGCTCCCAAAGAGAAAGAATAAACTATATCATCTATCTCCAAGTACAGTACCATGGAAACTAGTCAAGAGGAAGAAACCTTCCTGATATATGTCAACTTGATTTCTTCATGTCCTTTGACCAATGACTATGGTATCTTCAACAGTACAATGGCAATAGCTTGTATTGTTTGGGGGTTATCTCTGGGACACCTCTGACCAGCAACTCAAGAGAAGGTACTAGGAATTTTAGTTAGCAATCTATGGCTTCAAGAAAGAGCAAACCTCCTTTGTGGGATAACTCCAATTAAATCCTTAAGACAGATATATATGTATATGCATATGTATGTATACATAAATAATGTTTCCATATAGTTTTTCCACTATGTGATGTTATTTGACCCTCCCCTGCAGCCCCCTGTGCACCACGCTTGCTTCTCCTCTCTGAAGCCCCTCCCCATCATTCCTTTCCAACTAGCATTTTTAAAGCTGAGAACTTTTTCATGTTGCATCATGAAAGCTCTATTAGTATTTTCAGAGCCAATATTCTTTGATCCCTATGGATTCCAGAGCTCTGTTTTCTGTTCTCTGTTTTCATAGCTAACTAGCCAAATGTGATGGTTTGGATTTAGTCTTAATACACCTGAAGCTAAACAAAATTTAAAAATTAGTTTTTAATCACAGCAGTCACATTACACGTTCTTCAGCACAGTATACAGCTATTCTGAAGAAAGTTTCATTAGAAATACTCAGTGTTGATCTAGGGTGATCAAGAAAGATACAACAAATACAACAGACTGAACTGATGTCTGTGAGGTCAGTTTCATGATAGTATTCTCATTTCTCTTAGTTCAGTTAATTAGAATGAAATATGTTTGTCTTAAGTAATACAAACACTTCTGAAGTTCAGTTCTTGCATGTGACTTTACCTGGGAGGAGTGCTTTATTCCTATCCTCCTAATTAGCTCTTTATTTGTCAATTAGTTCTTTAGAAATAGTGGCATACTGTCTAGTGGGGAGGAAGGAGAGAAAGGAAAATGGATTAGAGAGTACAATAATGTCTGAGAAATGAAACCCCAGCATTTTGGGTTTAAAAGTTCTCACATTGTAAGAAGTTCTAAAGTTTCACTTAGGAAAAGAAAGAGTCTTCTCAGGGTTGGTTTCTGCTTTTTCTGGCAAACTCTAACTTCCTGGTTCAAAGAAAAGACATTTATAAATGAGGCCCACAAGGCTTCTGTGACATCAAATCGCTCTTACAGTGCAACATTTTGATGAGTTGAGTGTAAATGAACCAGAAACATGTGGATTAAATTTCCCCCATGGTAGTAAGAGGTTAGAAAAATTGAGGGGGAAATGTGCCTGGGAAAATGCACTTGGGGGTTTGCTGGGCCCTTGGTACTTAAAACTCAGACCATACTATTTTGTTGGAGGCAAAATGAAAGCAGAGCAAGTCACCTCAGCACTGCTGCTTGTGCAGACTTCAAGGGAAACTTGGAAGGGAAGGTGAAGTTCTCTAGAACTGAAGTCTGGTTTGAGAAAGATTTTTGGTGACACCTGACTGGAATGGTAATTTGATAAGGAGTGTAGAGAATAGGTATAGAGGAAATCATCCCTGCCCTTGCCTCAGTGAGCAACGTCAGTGAATAGGGAGAGTGATCTTGATCTATCTCGGTTACTTGGAAAAAGAGAAGTCAAAGAATGCTCTCTGCCTTTGTACCAGCAGTGTCTTGTTTGCTCCCTCAAAGGTCTGTCATTGGGGAAGCTTCATGTTTAGATCCCTTCAGAATCCCCAGGAGAGATGGGTAAAAGAGGAATAACAGGAGCAAAAGAAGATTAGGCAAGAGGTGATATCACCAGTGATTCTGTGCAAAATTAGAAATACTTAGAGAATGTTTATTAGGACTGGGCAGTACAGTACATGGCAGGATTCCCAGCTCGTGAAGGTCGAGACAGCTGGAGTTAAATCAGAGATTGTGCTACAAAACAGCAAGAAATGAATATTAACCCTTGAAAATGGTCTTTACACGGGAAATAAAATGAGAGTTCATTTCAGAAAGTTTCATGTTAGAAATGGGGAATTGACCTCTGTAGGCACCAGACACACATGTGGTATATATGACTGCATGCAGGCAAAGCACTCATATGCAGAAAAGAAAATATGTCATTGGGGCAGAGACTGAGTTGCTCAGTGTATGACCTTTTCACATCCAATTTCTTAGTTGTACAAACCAAGAAGCCAAGGGAATTCATAAATCCATTTGTCTGATAATTGATGAATATCTATTGAGTGCCTAAACACTGTGAAGACAGACACCACATCATGGTCCTGAGGCAAGGATGCTCAGCTCAGGGTTGATGCTGTTCACCCAGATCACTCCTGGAAGCACACTAGAAAATCAGACAAAGCTAAATTGTTCAGGCCCAGTTTGGCTCATTAATAAATTTTACTGTTACATTAATAATCCTTGTTTTGAGGCCTGGTTAAAAAAAAACAGAACCTGAGGCAGAGTTCCCTGCTCTCCTCAGTTTGCCTGACTCTAGTGAACTGTTGGCCAGAGTCACTTGCAGAGAGCTAACTGTATGTTTCATTAAAGAAAACTGACACAGCTAATACACAGAGGTCCATATTAATCAATGCCTCTTTTCAAAGTCTTAGATTAAGACACATCACATCATGACTTTGCCCCAGTGAAACAACCCTTTCTTTTCAAGGAAGAATGTCCCCATATGCTGTCAACAGGAGCTACTTAGCTTTGTATCCACATATCTGCTTTCATTTCAATTCATGGCCATATGTTTCAATAAAAAAACAAAAGCTTTGTCTAGTCCATTTGCATTTAACAAATTCAGAATATTTTGTGTCCTGCTTGTCTAGTTAGGACAGTGTAATATTAGCAATTGAGGCAGGAGCATTTTCTTGCCCAGTGTCTTACTTTTGTCACAAAGAGAGTAAGTTTCATGTGTAGTTTCTTCAATGCCCATTGTCTTCTCTGAAGTCGATTGGTGCTGCCAGGAGCAGACATGAATCATTGTCATAAAAAAGAAGGATCTAGGTTATTAAAACTTAAATGCCATATTCTGTAGGTCTATGAAGTGTTTGAAGATAACCTATCTGTCTTAATTATATCTTTGTTTGACCTTTGAAAACAACATACCTAATGTGACTACAAGTTTGATTATACTAGGTGATTAACTACTTATCTGTATTTCTTTATTATTTTAAACAATTGGTAATAATAATTTTCAAGGACCAGAAATTTGCATTATATTGTTAAATGAGATGTATATGTACATTACCTTGAACAATATTAGAAATGTATGTATAGTATGTTTTAACAAAATTAATCTCAAATTTGTGTTAATATGCAATATACAAAAGTAAAACCAATGGAAAACATTTAAAAGTAATAGTTGCTTTTAAAAATAGATTAAATAATCTACCTTTTAAAGTTATCATTTTTATGTTCTCTCTTTTTCTTCAGAGTAAATTCAATAATCTACTTTTCTATCTTATTATATCTATATCCCCTTTTTCCTTTTCCTTTCTTTTTCCCTTTCTCTCTTCCTTCCTTCTGTCCTTTCTCTCATTCTTTTCTTCTTTCATTTTTTTTGAGAAGGGTTTTCTCAGTAGCTCAGTAGCTATGGAAATGTCTCAGAACTCGCTCTTTTGACCATGCTGACCTTGAACTCACAGAGATTCATCTGCTTCTGTTTCCCAAGTGCTGGCACTAAAGGCATGCACCACTACCTCCTGGCCTTTTTCCCCCCAAAACAAGAATTTTGAAGCAAATTTCCTTTGTTTAGCTTTTTTCCTGACCATTTTCTACAACAACTTGTAACCAACACTTTAAACAAAAACAAACATCTATAATCCATTTTTTGGGAATGTGAGTGTAGTTTTCTAGGCTACTTCTTACTGATTGGGGGCACTGATAATCTTATGGGGACCCATAGAAAATTTAGAATTATAGCCAAGTCCATACCTCCTCATTTCTGTGGGAAAAAAGCAAAACCTCTTCTCCATATACCTTTTGACTTAAATTTTGAAATCAAGGCATTTTCAAAATATATAGGTTGGATTAATTGCTCTGTCCTCAACAGTCAAACAATTCAAAGACAACACAATACTATACAGTATCTAGATTATCTGTGTTTTTTCCATCTTTATATGGATACTAAGATGGGGCAGATGGGAGCTGGGAGAGTTAGTTTTTCTACCCAACACAGGTGCTTAGGTATGGGTCCATCTCCTAAAGCTGAAATTCCAATTCCTACTCTGACCTGAGCTGGTGGCTAAAAGCCTCAAGCAAATGGCATTTTGTGAATTCATACCCCAAAACGGTGGGTACCAAATGAAGCACAATTAATTGAAGCAGGATTAATAAAAACTCAGGATCAGAAATTTGGGTTCAACCTAAAGATCTGAGAAGCAAAACAGACAGCCACTAGGTTGAGGTCAACCTCAGTCTGAAATGGTGATCCTGCCTCCAGGAATCTCAGAATGAGACTGTGTGTTAAGAGCTCTTTCCTCATGTTTTATAATTCTCTTTAGGACTAGTATTAAAGGCATGCATCATCATGATTAAAAGCATGCACCTCCCAGTTTCTATGGCAACAAGTGTAACTACTTGGATTAAAGGTGAGCATCTTTATGGCTACTGGGATTAAACATGTGTTTTGGCATAACCTGAACTGTAAGGCTGACCAGTGGGACTGTTTTACTCTCAAATTTTTAGGCAATCTTTATTTATTAAAATACAATAGAAATTCTACTACAAAGCTTGTTTCATGAAACTGGAGGGATGAAAGTGAGACATGTTAGGATAACCTTCAAGAGCTTGCTCAATGATCCATATGCCAGCAAAGCAAAATAATGGGAGATAGGAATTTAAAGTGAGTTCCTAATAACTCCCAATTCCACATTTTTTTCATATCAGCACTTCTTGAGAAGGTGAGTAGCAAACCTAATTAATCAGGTTAATTATTGTTTTTAATAATTTTGTTTAGCAATAGATATCTCAGAAAGAAGGGCTGAGAAAAACGGTCTTCCGACCATAGAATAAAAGAACCCTTAATTTCTAAACTACCCATGCAATCTCCCACAGTGGAAGAGTACTAACAAGGCTAAGCTTAGACTTTAGATGTTTGGCCTCCAAATACATGAAACACCAATTAAGAGATCAATAATGGGCATCTAATCATTTTGCCTGGAACTTACATTTCCCTATACACTGTGAAAAATGACCAGTTTTATGTTATTCTTACCTATCATTGTAAGTTCATATGTGCTGGATTTGAGTTAACAATGCATCTTCTGTGTTGGGACTGAACTAATTTACTTTATATTTTATGTTAATATTGTATTTAACTGTATTATATTAAGGTTCATATATGTTAAAGGAATGTACATATGTATAAAGAAGTTAAAATTTGTCTCTTTTCCTAGTATTTATGTTATATAGATATAAAATGATGTAAAATGCATGGAAGACACAGCTTCTTATAAAGGGTCGGGGGAAGAAAGAAGGATGTATACACTAGTGGTTAAGAGAAAGTTCTGGAAACAATCTGAGTCTGAGCCAAGGTTCTTGCTGTGCAGACTTGGCCAAACCCCAAGATCTTTCTTCATCTCAGCTTCTCATCTGTAAAATGAGAAAAGTAATTGTAGTACCATATAAAATTGTTTGAAGAGTAAAATGATTTATTATATATAAGGTCTCAGAACAGTGACTGGCATATAATTAATACCCAATGGATGTTAGATTCTTCCTTTGTCTTTTTACTAGTAACCCCATACCCTCTCACTTGTGTTAACCCAAAAACTCTTCTTTAGTGCTACTTTGCTTTTGGTGTTTGTTCTTTTGACACACAGGGACGATTTTAAAGAAAGGAAGATTATAGACCTTATAGGTTTTACCTCTATTTATTTATTTTATTTTATGTGCTTAAGTGTTTGGACTATAAGCATGCATGTGTATCACCTATATGCCTGACACCTGCAGAGGTTAGAAGAGGATGTTGGGTCGACTGGAACTGGAGTTACAGATGGCTGTGGACCACCATGTAGGTGCTGAGAATAGAACCAACCCCAGATCTTCTGCAAGAATAAGTACTCTGAACTGCTGAGGTAGGTTTTTAGGGCCTTAAAAAAGATGCTCTTAAAATTCTTTCATTCTCTCTTCTGCAATTCTTCCTGAGTCTTAGGTATGGGGGTCTTTTGGAGATGTATCCTTTGGAAATGGGCTTCACAACTCTGCATTTTAACAATTATGGTTTTCTATAATGCTCTCTGTCTGTTTCATAAGAAGTTTTCTTAATGAGGGGTGAAAGATACACTTCTCTGTGGGTAGAAAGACAAGTGTTTATGGGTTGATTTTAGAGATTATGGTGGCTTTGAAAATTAGAGGTCGTAGATTTTTCTTTAACAGGCTTAAATTCACTCTCACTGAGTAGTTAGCTAGTTTCCAGTATTAGGTATGGTCTACCTCTTGGTGAGTAGGTCTTAAGTTCAGTTAGAGAACTGTTGGTTACCATCAAGGTATATGTGCTACCACTGCACCCTGAGGTTATGATGCCATTATGGGTTTTGGTGTGGTTTACAGTCAACACAGTTGAGTAAAACTGTTAGTTACCTCCATACTTTGGATACTTGTATGATACCTTCTGGTATCACAAAGCTTAATCCTCAGGGATGGTAAATTCAGAATATATATGTGCATATATAAATATATATGCATGAATAGCAATTAGTGAAAAAAGAGGCCATGAATTGGAAGAAGAGTGTGGCTATGTTTATGGGAGAAATTAAAGGGAGGAAAGGAAAAGGATTAATATCATAATTACAATCTCACAAATTAAAAATAAAAACAAAAAATATTAAATTTCTTTTATGTTTCCAATTTATTTATTCAATTAAATAATCTTATCTATAATAACAATCTTAGTAAGTTTTCAGCTTTGCATAATTTCTAGGCTTGTTTTTTTGAATATATTTCTTTATCAGACATTACCTATAGTGCAACTTACTGCCACCATGCTACTGGCTACAATTTCTAGGTGCTCACCATATGTCTGATAGCATGCTAAGTACTTAATATAAACCATCAATTACTTTACCATTTTCTCTTTGGATTTAAGCAGTGCTATAAAGAGGTAATTTTTGATATATCACTATAATTATTGTCAAAATTTCATGAGTGGGGAAATCATAGTTTTTTATGTTTGAGCCTAAAATTCTTATTTTGCTGAATGATCATGCTTTGAAATTGTCTTCTAAATGTTTATATTTATACCCTTAACCCTATGTTGCTTCTTGTCTATTGTACTCATGAACTCAAAAAGCCAAAGTCCCATCATAGGTAGACTGGGTGATCTATCTGTAGAATTACAGTTTTGACATGTAAATGTTTGTAACTGCCTAGTTCACTATAAGATGTTAAGTATAGTTTGACATTTCCAATGAGTTCTTGGATTTGAAATATTTGATAAGACAAATTTAGATTTTAATACATCTAAATACTAATAAGAAACACTCTAGACCAATTCAAAAGTGCATTCCCAACTGTGGTGACCCTCCATTCCTTTAATTAGGAGATAGTGTACCCACAGGAGCATGTATATTGCAAAGCATTATCTGCTTGTTGATGAACTCTCTTGACAGAAACTTGGCTCAGAGACACAGAGCCTAGAGGTACTCTCTCTCTTTACCCTTTGCTTACAAAAAGTTAGCAGTCAGAGATGGGTTTAATCCTTCCCCCCTCCAGGTGTCTAAAACATGGGCATGCAGGACTGAAATGCATGTACCAAAGAAGGACAAGTCTGGAAAATGGGAAAGTGTACAACTAAGGCAGACATAATAATCTGACCTGTGGCAGAAGCTCAGGTTTATTAAAATTTAAGAAAAGGGAGGAATTGTGGAGAGCCAAAAATGTGAACCTATTTCCACCTTGACTGAAGGTCAGAGAATCTGAGGTTGCTGCAAGTTGTTGAAAATAAATGTGGTTATACATCCTGACCCATGAGGTGGTTACTTGGTTCTTTTGACATTAAGATGGCACATACAGGTAGATCCACTCCGTTCTGACAGATTGTCAGGATATACAAGCATAATTCTGTTACTTCTTCTTCTTTTTTTTTTGAGTTTTTGGTGTTATTTATATGGGCTGAGCGCAGATCCTTGTCAGATACATCTTTCACAACTACGTACGGTAAGCCTGTGTCTTGCCTTTGCATTTTCTGAATTATGTCTTTTGATGAAGAGAAGTCTTCCATTTTAATGAAATCTAGTTTTAAAATAATTTAATCTCATTTTTTTCTATGATTTTTTCCCCCAAGTCACATGAACACTCCTACACCTTTTCTTTTAAAACTTCATGGTTTTAGCTTTTACATTTTGGGCTATGCTATAATTCATCTCAAACTAATTTTATGGATAGTATGAGAAAGAGGTCGAGTACAATTCCATCTGTAATGTGACCAGTTATCACTATTCTTCATTGAACTGCTTTAATACTTTTAGGAAAAAAATGAAAACCATTTTCCATCTTATCTGTCTATGCCACCCGTTTTCTCTGAATTCCTATACATCTTGAAATTTGAAATTATAAAGCTTCCATTTTTTTTAGATTGATTTGATATTTTAGGTCCTTTGAAATCCTGGGGAAATTTTAGAATAATCTATTAATTTCTATAATATACTTTTGGAATTATAAATTCTTAAACTCAGTTCTGGGTGAAATGATATCTTCACAATGTTGAATCTTCCAATCCATGAACATAGTATATGTTTCTTCATCTATTTTACTTTTTAAAATTTTCTCCTTAGTAATGTACAATTTTCAGTGCTAAAATCATGCATATTTTTGAATGCAAAATGTTTACTTCCAACTTTTATAGAGCATGAGCAAGGAACTCAGGACCGCGGGGGGTGCACCCACACACTGAGACAATGGGGATGATCTATCGGGAACTCACCAAGGCCAGCTGGCCTGGGTCTGAAAAAGCATGGGATAAAACCGGACTCGCTGAACATAGCAGACAATAAGGACTACTGAGAACTCAAGAACAATGGCAATGGGTTTGTGATCCTACTGCACGTACTGGCTTTGTGGGAGCCTAAGCAGTTTGGATGCTTACCTTACTAGTCCTGGATGGATGTGGGTGGACCTTGGACTTCCCACAGGGCAGGGAACCCTGATTGCTCTTTGGGCTGATGAGGGAGGGGGACTTGATGGGAGAGGAGGAGGGAAATGGGAGGCGGTGGCAGTGAGGAGGCAGAAATTTTAAATAAATAAATAAAAATAAATAAAATAAATTTTGTTCTGTAAACCTGAAAAAAAAAAAAAGAAACAGAAGACAGAAAGACTGGAAAGGAGCCAGGGAAACTGTCTGTCTACAGAGGATGTCATGATTTTACAAAGTAACTGTATAAAATGCATCAAATAGTCACTGAAGCTCTTGTGAAGATTCATCAATATCTTAACATACAAGTTCAACTTGCAAAATCCTGGCATAATTTTAATACTTGAATAAACAATTGGAAAATTATTTAAAGTAATTAACTGTTATTTCTTCTGTAACAGGAAGTTTGACCTAGGGAATGGCTGCCTTCAGGGTATTTGGTCTAGAGTGGGTTCACTGCCCAAACAACAGAATGTTAATGGATGGATTAATGGTCATGGCTCAATGTGTTGAGGCAATTAACTGATTGAGTTGTCCTTTGTGTCATGTTAAAGAAATCTTTTGTTGCCTTCTTCCCCCTTTTGCATTGGGGTATAAAAGTGTGTGAAAAATTAACAATGGCCAATTTCAGTGTTCACTGGAGCTCCCTCCCTGTACTATTCTATGTTTTTTGTTTTATTATTTTTACTCACTTCTTCATCCTCTTTACTAACTTTTCTCATCCCCATACCCCTACCCTGGCAAGTGGTATTATTGTCAAAGCTGATGACAACTGAAGGGCCTTTAGCAATGGGTATGTGCTGGGGAAGTGAGAATTGTACTTTACTAAAGATATGGACACTAGTGGGTGGTCATATTGAAAATCCTCTGGTGGGTGACCCCACACCCATGAACACATGGGAAACACTAAATAGATCTAGTGGTTATTAAAAGAGAGAGAATGAGAGGCCTGAGGGGGAAAATAGAGGAAGATATTATCATATTCCATGGAAAATATTAAAAAATGACCAATATTTTATTTGGGAGGTTATAGTGTAATTGCATCTTTTATACTCTCCCTTTTCTCATTTCAAACCCTTCCGCATACCCAACCTTTTTCTTTCAAATTCATGATCTCATTGTTTAAAATAATTATTGATTCATAAAAATATTTCTGGGAAAAAAGTTTGGGAAAACAACTTTGTTTATAAACTCCCTTTCTTTTTGTATCTTTCCTACCTCCCCACCATCATTATCCCAACATTTGTATGACTGCTATTAACTCTACTAGTACATACAAAATATTACATAGATAAATGCTAAGACTTGAAGGGACTTTAAAAGATAATGCATCTTAGAATTTCTGTCCTGATAGGTAGACTGTTGTTACTTTCACAGGGAGCTGAAGCTCAG
Source organism: Microtus pennsylvanicus (assembly GCF_037038515.1). Taxonomy (NCBI): domain Eukaryota; kingdom Metazoa; phylum Chordata; class Mammalia; order Rodentia; family Cricetidae; genus Microtus; species Microtus pennsylvanicus. Next base: position 33,431,781 of record NC_134591.1, on the reverse strand, counting down.
AAATACTGAAAAATCTATCAAAGATAGTGATACCAGAGGGTCAGAAAATCAAAGCATTTAAAACCTGTGAAGACTTGTTAAAACCTCTGGAGTCAACCTGCATATATGTATAATATATATTATATATATATAATATATATAATAAAGCTGAGATTTAGTGATGAATAAATTCACATTGTTGACATTACTGATCTGTGGAGAGAAAAATACTTAAAATAACTGAATCTCTCCATATTAAGCTGCTCTGTCATTTTCAGTCATTGAAGAACCTTGTTGGATCATTATTGAAATTAACTTCCAGTCATTGGAAGACATTTGGGTGCCTGTTAACAAACCATCTGTACTACCTTGATTATCATAGGAGCTGTGTTCAGTCACAGTGCATGGTCCTAGGATTCAAGTACAAATTCATGTGTATATACTATTTTGTTAATATTTTTAACATCAGTTGCTTGATAGAAAAATACTGTTTTTAATAAAGATGATGTTTTATTCCCTTCTTTTTTTTTATTCCCTTCTTAAAGTTTGCATTGCTGGTGCAAAAGATCAGTCACCAAAAGCTTGCCTCTTGCCCTATTTATTTGAAACAGTTTGGATTTCTGTAATAAAAAAAACTTTACATGAGTGACAACTTCAGTAATTTATCTCATTATTGTCACTTATTATTGTCATCATTCAAATCTTGCCTTGGTTTGCTTCTACTCTAGTGTCTAACTCTAGAAATAATTGAACTCCATGTCACCCTCAAAATTAAGAATTCCTCAAGCTCAGTATTACAGAAATTAATTTCAGCTACAAACATGGTCTTAGACATCAAGCAAGGAAGTATAACTAAGATTAAAATGATCAGTAAGTTTCTTTAAAAGTTGAAGAGATTCCAAAACTCAGACATTAAACTTAACTATGTAAAATGATATTTGGGCAACTACTGGCTTACTAATGGTTCTCTTTCTAATGTCTATTATAATATATATCAAATATACCATCTAACTATAACTCTAAGTATATATGTATGTATATGCATATATATATATATATATATATCCCAGATAAACGAAAATACCTTGATTTATTACAGCATTACAGTGTCTATCAACAGTTGAGACAAACAGGCCTATATTCTTCAATATTGAGGTCAAAGCTAAAAGGTTTTTTTTTTTTTATTTTTAACCAACTATGGAAGACTACCTCTTTCTGGTAGAGTATTTCACATGGCTGTAACATCTTCATACATGCTCCCTAATTAGAAGACACTATCAGATACTGCAGGTCTAGTAAATTATTTGGGATACCCACCCTAGTGATGTCCTTGCGATGCTGTCAGACAATCCTACAAAAATGACAGAATATAATTCTATCTTTTAATTGTAGTTAGGTTCTCAATTTGACTTCTCTTACATTTTTTTCAAGTGTTTGTTATTTATGTAAGAGTCTGATTGATTATAGTCACCTTATCTTTGTACAGAACTCTGATACATGGTCCAGTCAATGCCATGATCTCATTTTACAACAATACTTACATTACTCATGATGTTAAAACATTTTACTTATTAACTTTGTTCCTCAATGTTCTCCCCAAGGTTGAAATAGGGTCTCCTCTCTTTCGATACATGGCTGGTTCTGAACTTCCACTGGCCAATGAAACATGTTTAAAGCTTTTCCACCAAATGTATGGCATTTTACCTTGTTTGTAGTGAACAATGACAAAAATCATTAGTTTTGCTAACATCTACGTCAGAACCTGCCAAGGATCCCTTAGATGCTTTTCTTGCATGTTCTCTTCCTCTAATGAGGGCAAAATAGCCCCAGCGTAACTACTCATGTAAGACACAGCAAGGAGGATGCATGCTGTCGTTACAGGGTTGTCTCATGTTCTGGCTCCGTGTTACCGCTTATGTTTTGTCATGATTTCTAAGTCAACCCTCCTCTGAGGCACTCTAACTGCTGCTCCTTCTACATTATCCCTTTCCCCAGCTTTGTTAGAACAACCTGTGCCTCCCAAACTCTCACAACAATTTGAGTGACCTCTAAAAATGAACAAACGGGTTTGTCCAACTCAATAACCCTCTTCTTCCAACTCTGGGCAATGTTTCAGGACTCAGAACAAAACCAACTGAACTGAGGCCTTCTTTGCCTCGGATCTCAGAAAGCTTTAAAGAAAGTTCAGATCAGCTAAACATCTTTTGGGATGTTTTGACAGTGGAGTCTCTCCAGCATTAAAGAGTATACATCATTTTCCCATCCTGTATTTTGTGCTCAGGGTCTGGACTGGAAAGATAATGGCCTGAAGGCCTCAAGGAGCTGAAAAACTCTGCTCCGTATTTAAAACTTTGAGAGGTCATAGTGTCAGAATGCCTTGAATACTTAAACAATATCCATCTCGGTATGCCTCTAGATACCAGTGCCCTTCTTCTCTGTGCACTCATAGAACCCCTTTCATAGGGCTGTGCACAAGTTTGGTGCTAGCTGTTACAGCTCCTGAGCTTTTTATTTTCTTATGTTTGGCAAGAGTCCTCAGGTGCTTCTCACATGCGATAACTCATAGACTTTATTGTTCTCCTTTGTAAATAGCTATCCCTGTCACTGCTGAAGGAATAATACTGCACTCGCGACTTTTCTATTAGTGGATCTCAGTTTGCTATATGATGAGGTATGTCTCTTAATACCTAGAATGCATATGCATTAGACAAAAAGATTAGGTGTGCCTTAGGCAAAATTATGAATGCTGTTTTTGTTTGGTTAAATAGGAAATAGATTTACTCATTTACGCAAAAGTTGGATATATATTGTGTCTAAGTATACAAACAATATACACATAACAGAAATACCAGACAAATATCTGAGCCTTGTTTAAAGCCTGAGCATTTTAAAGATAGAATAATAACTTCTGTAGTCAAATGTCATCTCTGCCAAGTTCATAGGCTCAGTGTTTCTCCTTTCAGGTGAACGTATCTGAAATGTCTTACTTTGGTATTTGCAGTAATCAACATACTCAGTTGTCCTTTCGTACCTTCTTTCATCATACATCTTCTTTTTTTAAAATAGAAACAAATGAATAATGGAGTGTTCGCAACTATGGTTCAGATACTCAAAAGAATGTATTTGATTCCTTTCATTACAGCTCTGTGCTGGACAGGGCTTCTGCATCTCATGGCCCCCGAATCAGACATAATGAAAAGCAAGTTGGACATGGACTATCAAACACTATTTTATTCCTCTCCGAGCATATATTTGGTGGCCACATTATGAAGATCTCCATTTACTGTAATGCTATGGATAAATTATAGATTCTCCTTTGGGATCAAAGGCATGAAGAGACAGGCAGGTTTAGATCAACTTGCTGGCTATTGGCAGGGATATGGCAACTTACATTTAGTAAAAAATAATATTATAAAGAATATGGTAAAATCCTGTTATATGCATTGATATTTTGCCATGGGTGTCAGATGCCCTGGAACTGGAGTTACAGACAGTTGTGAGCTGCCATGTGGGAGCTGGAAAATGAACCCAGGGCCTCTGGAAGAGCAGTCAGTGCTCTTAACCTCTGAGGCACCTCTCCATGAGAATACGGTAATATTAGAGATGAAAATTTTCACGTATGGAGAAAGAAGTGCATTATAATCTTTTAAACATAAAACCTTGGTCATTTTTAAATTAACTTAAAATTTTAAAAATTATTTTTTAAAAAAGTTGACATAAAATTACATTATTTACTCCTTCTCTTTCCTCCCTCCAAACCTTCATGATTTTTTTCATTAATTGTTGTTAGATATATGTATGCATATGTATATACATATATATTTCTAAATATATGAATCCCACCCGTTCAGTTCCTATTACTAGCCAGTTTTACACACTGCTGGGTCAATACAATGAACACCATGAATAAAACTTTGAAATTTGCTTCAGGAGTACTGCATATCTGATTCTGTAGTCTCACTATTCTCAGTTTAGAGGTTGGGAATGTGATTGTTATTGGCCAGATTGCTGTCGCCTCAATATCTCCTTCAGCTTTCCCTAGGTACAACTCAAATTAGCACTTACCATGAAGTCGTTAGTCTTGGCCAGCTTCCTAATCAGCTGCTTTATCGTTCGAGAAGGATCTCTCTTTCTGTTGTTTTTTTACCTTTCAGAATTAACCTCAAGCTTTCCTGAGATTAATTAAAAATTCATGCTTAAGCCTCTGGGGTTCGAATTTATTCCCCATATTGCACATTTATTCATAGAACAGGAGTTTAATGCACTCTGGTTGAAAATCTCATTTAGTACAAGTACTAAAGGAGGGTTTACATGCAGAAATGAATCAATTGAAAAAAAAATCAATTGGCCAACCAGGAAATGCATTCAGGATCTTCAATAAAAGAGACATACCTGCACATAGTGTACTTCTTCCTAGGCCTATAATATCAGTATTTCTACCACTGTTATTGCCTGCAGATTCACCTTCCTTCCTTCCTTCCTTCCTTCCTTCCTTCCTTCCTTCCTTCCTTCCTTCCTTCCTTCCTTCCTTCCTTCCTTCTTTCCTTCCTTTCTTCCTTCCTTCCTCCCTCCTTCTCTCCCTCCCTCCCTCCCTTCCTCCCTCCCTCCCTCCCTCCCTCCCTCCTTCCTTCCTTCCTTTTCTTATTTTTCCTGCCTATGCACTCATCTATTTTACACACACACACACACACACACACACACACACACACACACACACAATTTTATCTTTAGCTGTATATTTCCCTGAAATCTCCAACATCAAGTGGCTTAATACTATTCATCACTTTCTTTTTAAACCATCTCATCATCGTTCATTTCCTGCTGTTTACTAATTCAACAAGCATCAGCTGCGCATTCATACATGCTAAACGGTATATGAGATGTATTAGAAGCAAAGGATGAGCGTGTCCAGATTTTCCTGTCATGAACTTTATCATAAAGATAAATAGAGGAAGACTAGGCAGCTCCACAAGTGATCAATGAAGCTCAAACCTGGAGCGTGCATACTCCTGTCCTCTCAGCCTGCACATCTAGTAAGTCATAATCTCCTCCAGATATCTCTTAAGGCTTTTCTGAAGCCCAGCTTCCCTATATGGTCCTACTTCTACCTCTGGTTTTCTGTCTTACTGTTTTTCACCCTAACTAAAGTGGTGTTTTCACCCTTGTGTGCTAACTTTCTATATAATCATACCTAAAAAAATCATATTTTCTGAAGGAAGCCTCTAATGAACTCCAAAGTGAAGTTTCTAAGACCTTTTATTCAGTGCCTGCTTCTATGGCTATTACTTTTTCCCCTAAATGTTGTGTTCCATCACCAGAAACACATTCCATGCACATATAGTGCAAACCGCTGAGAATTTATTTTATGTCTCTCACAACTACAATGTTTGTTTTTATCTCTGATTGGCTTTATTATATACTTTTAATTCTGTTGTACTGGCTTACATAGAGCCATTTAGTGTACTTGGAATATATTGCCCCCATATCACTCATCCTTCACTTCCTTGTTTCTTGTTCTGTAGAGATAATGAATGACCAATAATAGCCATACTTTCTGTTTTGAAATGAGTCAGTTCATTAAATATATATATATATATACATATATACACATATATGTGTGTGTGTATATATATATAATTAGAGAGAGAGAGAGAGAGAGAGAGAGAGAGAGAGAGAGAGAATCACTAACTTGCATGCTCAAAACATCCATCCAGCAGAAACAGACTGGGGTAACCCCATTGAAAGAGCCATCTGAAGATTTGGATGACTCCAGGAAGAACAGAGTGTAAAAGAACAAGTAGCAAAAGTTACCGATAAATCATCAATTAAGAGATACCCCATCATACAACAAAAGTATATGCTCAACTATGTTCATAGCAGCATTGTTTGTAATAGCCAGAACCTGAAAACAACCTAGATGCCCTTCAATGGAAGAATGGATGAAGAAAGTATGGAATATATACATATTAGAGTACTACTCAGCAGTAAAAAACAAGGACTTTTTGAATTTTGCATACAAATGGATGGAAATAGAAAACACTATCCTGAGTAAGGTAAGCCAGACCCAAAAAGAGGAACATGGGATGTACTCACTCATATTTGGTTTCTAGCCATAAATAAAGGACATTGAGCCTATAATTAGTGATCCTAGAAAAGCTAAATAAGGAGAACCCAAAGAAAAACATACAGGCATCCTCCTGAATATTAACCTTCATCAGGCGATGAAAGGAGACAGAGACAGAGACCCACATTGGAGCACCGGACAGAAATCTCAAGGTCCAAATCAAGAGCAGAAGGAGAGAGAGCACAAGCAAGGAACTCAGGATGGCGAGGGGTGCACCCACACACTGAGACAATGGTGATGTTCTATCAAGAACTCACCAAGGCCAGCTGGCCTGGGTCTGAAAAAGCCTGGGATAAAACTGGACTGGCTGAACATAGCAGACAATGAGGACTACTGAGAACTCAAGAACAATGGCAATGGGTTTTTGATCCTACTGCATGTACTGGCTTTGTGGGAGCCTAGGCAGGTGGATGCTCACCTTACCAGACCTGGATGGAGGTGGGTGGTCCTTGGACTTCCCATAGGGCAGGGAACCCTGATTGCTCTTTGGGCTGACGAGGGAGGGGGACTTGATTGGAGGAGGGGGAGGGAAATGGGAGGCGGTGGTGGGGAAGAGACAGAAATCTTTAATAAATAAATAAATAAATGGAAATAAAAAAATAAAAAAAAGAGCTCACAACATTCAGCAGTTCTAGCAATAAGCTAGATTCCTCAGTAGAGCCTGCTCTTCAGGTAGAAGCTTCCCTTAGCAGGACTTCTGGCTTCTCTTTACCACCATAGGACCTGCAAATGAGAAAAAAAAACCAACACTTTTATCTAGTTGAGACTAACTCAAACTCAAATCCCATATTTTCAGTTGCATCCATTTTCCTGCAAAAGACACACTTTACTTCTTTGTGGCTGGTAAAACTGCATTGTACGTAAATACCCAATTTCTTTATCCTTTCCCCTGTTATCTGAGACATAGGTAGGTTCAAAAACTTAGCTATTGTGAACAAATATATTGATTACTTACTGGTTGTTGACTTGAACGCCTTTGGATAAAGGGATAAATACTCAGGAGTCATATAGCTATAGAATATGGTAGAATTGATTTTAGGGATTTTTAAAAAATCTCCACACTGGCTTCCATAGTGGCTCAACTAATTAAACTCCTAGCAGAAATTACATTTTGTCTCCATCCTTACTATCAATTTTTGGTATTGTATTTGTTTTCTTCATGATTGCCAGTCTGACCAGTTGAATCTCAGTGTTGTTTAATTTTCGCTTCACTGATGAGTAGTACTTTTTTCCCCCATTTGTTTATTGACTATTTATATTCTATCTTTTAGTTGGGTTATTTTGTTTTTTTTTTTAGCTCTTTGCATATTCTACATAATGCTATTCAGTTAGACTCATGACTAGCAAAGACTTTTCTGGTTCTGTAGGAAGAGCCCTCACTCAACTGTGTCCTATGCTATGTAGAATAATCAATTTCATGAGGTCCTATTTGTCTATTTTTGACTTATTTCCTGAAAGAATTGAGTAACCTTCACTAAGTCCTTGTCCATGACTATATCTCAAAGAGTTTTACTAACTGTTTCTTGAAATAACTTCAGAGTTACAAGTTTTACATTAAGATCTTTGATCCATTTGGAGTTGATTTTTATACTGGGTCAACAATAGAGATCCAGTTTCATTTTCTACATGTGAATTCCAGTTTTCTCAAAACTATTTGATGAATGGTCTTTTTCTTCCATTACGTATTATAGGCATTTCTACCAAAATTTAGGTGGCTTTAGCTGCATGTATTTCTATCTGGAGACCCTAAATTCTATCCCACTGATGAATGATGCATCTGATGTTTTGGTTAATGTGTCTCTGCACTGCTGTATAATCAAGAATGGTGATATTTGGCATTTTTAGTTTCACTCAGAAGTGCTTTGCCAACTTCTTTTCTGCTTCTAAGTGAATTTTACATTATTATTATTATTATTCCTATGAAGACCAGCTTTGGGATTTTTGTAGGGTTTGCAGTGTATCTGTCTTAATTACCTTTTGTGATTCAAGATTCAGTTCTGAAACTTCTAATCGCTAAGTAAATCAGAGTTCCTTATTTTAAAGAAACTAGACATGTTTTAGTTGTTTTGTGCACATTGTTCTATGTTTGAAGAATTGGTTTTATTTTTATTATTGTATATTAATTATTCAATAATGGATCTCATCATGAAATTTCACCATTGAATATAATGCACCTAGATCATATTCAACCTTCTCTCTTATCCTCCTTTTTTCTCCCCCTTTCCCATATACATACCTAATAATTTTTCTTTTACCTTTATATTACTTGCCCATCATTTTTTTTCTTAAAATTCCACATAGGTGAGGAAAGTGGTTATCTTTTTGTGTCTGGTTCAGTTTACTTATGATGATATTGGTTCAATTAATTTTTCTATAAATGATAGAATTTCATTGTTTTTATGGATGAGTATAACCCCATTACATCTTTTATCACACGTGAGTTTATATCATGCACTCACCCTGAGGATGCTTTTGTACCTTGTTATTGTGACTAGTGTAGCAATCTGCATGTGTGTACAGGAAAGCATCATTAGAGAAAGCTGACTGTGGTCCTTTTGAATACAGAGCCTGGATACATTAATCATATTAACCATATGACAGTTTTAGTTCTTGAGGAAAATCTATATTGATTTATATAGTGGTTTGACTAATTTATTGCCACATCAACTTTCAATAAGAGCTCTTTCATCTACTGTATCCTTACTAACATGTATTGTGCTGTTGTGTTGATGATAGGCTTTCTGAATTGTGTGAGAGGGATTGTCAATGATTTCAAACCTGGACTATGATGTCTTTAAATAAATCTGACACCTTAGCATGACTATGAAATCTTTCAAAGTGAAGGAACCTTATCTTCATTATTATTATTTTTTGGGGGATATCAAAGGATATTTCAACATTTAGCTTAAGGCCAGCACCATAGAAGTATCTTCAAAATATAAGTTAACATGTTTTATTTGAAAATATATAAATTTGATAGAAAAACATTGATTAACTGAAAACTATGCACTGTCATTATCATATCGTCTGTCTTCATGTAATCATATGCATTTGATATGTGCACGTGAAACAGTAAATCAAGATCTGATGACCTGATTACATCTAACTAGATTAATAGTCACTGAGTAGGCAGTATTGTTTAAGTAATTCCTATACTTTGTCTATCTATATAATCCAAATTCATTTTTAAAAATACATTTAAAATAACTTTATCATTAATAATAATATATCTTATATATCTTTTTCATTTGTTTTAACACATCCTCAAAGCTCTAGGTTATAATGCACACTTCATTTATCTGCCTGCCTTTAAAAATACAAAGTACAGAGATAGCCTATATCACTTACTTAACTTTAAAAATGCTCTCCCTTGAAACAAAGTGGAGAATGCATTTAAAAGTCAAAACTAAAATTCAAGAGATGAAAAGACAAATGCAACAGCTATTCTCTCATATGTGAATCTTTTATTTTTATTTCTATATGTGTATGTGTACACGTGGGGTATAGTTCATGCAACCAGAAAGGGGATGCTCAGGGAGAATAAATGCTATATAAAAAGGGTTGGAAAGGAATAATTGGAAAGTGTAGTGTATGTGACATGAAACCAGAAGGAGGTATATAAAAAGAAGAAAGGTGAACTCAGGAGTTATGGTGAGTGGGAAAGATGAGTTTGTGGAGGTGTTCAACAAAAGCAGTATGTATAAAACAAAAAAGTATGCATGAAAATGCTATCATGAAATCTATTGCTTTTATGCTATTTTAAAAGTCTCTAGAAATGTTCCAGGAAAGATGCAAATCTATAAAACAATAACATTTGCCATAGTGGTTAAAGGAGAAAAAAATCAAATCTCAAGACAAATGGGTTAAAACTGCTGGGATTTGAATTTGATGGTAGGAAACTGAAGAAGATGAATAGACCTACTTCTTAAGGGGACAATGCCATGCTAGGCTCTTGTAGAGAGAAAAGTACATGTCACCCAAACACCCTCACTACCATCTCCTCATCCTTACTGCATTGACCATATGGTATTACCAGGCACCATGCCCTTGCTGAGCTACCTAGATGTACTAACAGTAACTATTCACAACTCTGTGTGACGGGTTCTGTTATGTTTCTGTTTCCTAGCCGAGGAAATTGAAGCTTTGTAAAAATACCCGTTATGTCAAGAAGTCAAAAACTGTGACATAGAAGAGAGGCTGGACAACTGTCCAGAGCTGAGACTGACCCATTGCTATTGGAATCTGCAGTGCAATGAAATGCTAGTTTCATAGCTGCAATGAAAAACCTTAAGTTGTTTTACAGAGTACTTTAATATTTTACAATATTCTAGACGTTGCTGTAGAGATGCAAGTTGGAATGCTGGGGAATGTTAATAGAACTCCAGTACAAGCTTAGACGCAGGAAACATGGAAGGTTGTATACAAAAAATAGCGGTGATTTTTTTTCTTCTTCCGAGAAAATCAACTCCCAGAAAGAAACACCAGAAGAAGAATAATGCGGTGCTTTGTATTCACTTGCACCGCTGCCGCTGAAATAATACAAGTGACGCTGTGTCTTTCTTCTCTCCACAATGAACGACCTAACTGCATTTTGGTAATTGCATATGACTGAGAATAATTCAATCGAAAAGTAACAGTGCCTTTGCTTTTTGCAAATGCAGGCAACTTTGTTTGTGTACGACTTCCTTATGATTTACTAGGTCTTGCCACTGTTTTGAGAGGAAAGCTATAAGTCCTTAAGCTTTCCCTGTGGAAATCCAAGAGGTCATAACTGTCAGAAAAAAAAAATACCAACAAGCATCATTACTAAGGCTCAGTTCATGTCACCCTTGATGTCATCCCTTGAGCCTCTTTACTTCCCTGTTAACTGTAAAAGAGTCCATCATCGTATTTACCATTATTGTTCTTACCATATTTTATCATTATTCCAGTTCCTGCAATGTCTATAGTGCTTCATGACCTGTAATGAAATCCCATTTAGAAGCTCTCACTGATACTCTCAAGGGTATATATGAGGCAAACAAAACATCGCATCTCTTTATTACTTACAAAAAATTTAGAGCAATTAAGAGGCACCCTTATATTTATACAGTCAGAGCTTGGACTTAACATTACAAACATGGTTTTAAGCTGGTTAAATGCATACCCAAGAACTTAACGAATCATACTCAAGATATCATACACATATAGGACTGCAAGGGAGGTAGCCAATTAAAACACGACTTTATGGTTGTAAGTACATTTCAATTTAAATATAAGATATATTTCCAGGAATGGAAAGCAAAATAACACTTGACCAGATATTTGTATTCCCAAAACACCAGATGCATGATGTGAAAAAGAACAATAAAATAAAACAAACAGTTTAAAAATAGCTGAAGAGAGTACTCACCTTGTCACTGTTAGCAGTAGCTGCCTGGTAACAAGAAGTATAAAAGAGGTTAAGCAAAAAAGTCAGTGTCCTAGGGAGTTGCAGAGAATTTAATAGATGGTGGGCTGCCACATATCTGCCCTGGTTGAGAGCATACAACCCAGGGTATTCATGTTGGTGTGCTCCAAATAGTTAAGTGGGTTGATAAGAACTGGTGAGCAGGCAGTCCTAGAAACTGTCAGATTATACTTCAGGTCAGGCATATTTTGGTTTTACATTTAAACAAATTAAAAGTACATATGGCATAAATGTTGCTATCAATCACTTAAAAATGTTGAGGATGAATTTATTGGTAAACATCCATCACCACAAGCATGCACCTGCAGAACTCATTTCATTTCCAAAGTATGAAATTTGGTGTATATTAAGCAATTATTTCACATTTCTTTTTTCCACCCAGACTCTGGAAACTGCCATTCAGCTATTTGTGATTTTGATTATGTTAGTTTCCTCAAACGGATAGGGGTAATTATTTGTCTTTCTGTGGTCACCTTATTCCATGGAGCATACCATCAACACTTCTCTGTATTATAACATGTCATATATTCTTTCATTTTTAGGCACAGTAATATTCCATTGAATGCACATACCACAGCGGATAACTCATGCTTCTGTCAATGGAAATTTGAACCACTTTTACACTTTAATTACTAAAAATAATATGGTTGTCAACATGGAATCAAACATTTGTTTAAGTTACAGGATCTAATTCCCCTTGATGCACACCCAGAATAAATTGTTAAATTATATGACAATTCCATTTTGGAAAAAATATCATGCTATTTCCCTTATAAGCTGTGCCATTTTATAGACCCACCCAAAGTACTAATTTTTCCATGTCCTCACTAATACTGTTATTTTATTTTCTAAAATATTGGCCATTTTGATGGAAGTGATGACATCTTGCAGTTTCAATTTACACTTACCTAATTAATAATGTTGATTTAAACAATATTGGCCATTTGCATATATTCTTTGGAGCAATACCTATCCAAGCCTCTATACTCAGTTCCTAACACCATAATCCCTCCACAAGAAACAGTGAGGTGTCAGTGTCTCCAAATGTTACCTTAAGATTGTCTGTTTCTTCTTTCAACCTTATTTTTTTTTTTTTTTGGTTTTTCGAGACAGTGTTTCTCTGTAGCATTGGTGCCTGTCCGGGAACTAGCTCTTGTAGATCAGGCTGGCCTCGAACTCCCAGAGATCCGCCTGCCTCTGCCTCCGAGTGCTGGGATTAGAGGCGTGTGCCACCACCGCCCGGCTCAACCCTATTATTTTATCCTTATATGTTTTGATGATCTGTTATTAAATAAGTATTTATAATCATTAAATACTTCCATCATTAAAACATTTATAAATACATAATTTTATTTTACTACATATACCTTGAAAAGATATTTTTAATTTAAAGTTCCTATGGGGTGTAGGACTAGAACCCAGGGGTAAAATACTTAAGTCATGTGCACAGGTTCTAGGTGCTCCTGAACATGGCATTATTATAAATATATTAGTCATAATATTAATGCTTACATTACTTGATGTTGGTATACTAACTCTGATTATCTTTTGTTATTATTCCTACATCATATGTATTTTGATACTATTACTTTCTTTTCTTTCTTTTTTCTTATCAAATTTGATTTGTTGACAGTTCACACATATACAGTACCTTGATTCAGGACTCCCACTTTCCCTTATTTCTGTCTCACTCCTATTGGGTTCTCCCTACAAGTCCCTTTCCCGCATTATGCTTTTGCTTTTTGTTTATGATTCGTTGAATTCACACAGGGCAGTCTATGTGGCAGTGGTTTGCTGCTATTCACTGGAGCATGGTGAATTTATCAAAAGGTATGCAACTGAAGACAGCATCTGTGTGTCTCCCCCATAATTGATCAGTATCTCACAGTGTAGCAGGGAGGGGGTTGGGCTGCAGAGACCCCTTCCCCAGCCATATTCAATTAACAGGCATAATCTTTTGCAGACCATGGCAAACAGTTACTGCTATCTGGTCACGTTTCATTGGCTGTGTTATGTCTATTCCCAGCTTCTTGTCTCTCAGCTCATGCTTTCCTACTTCCTTCTCTTCTGTGTTATTCTGTGAGCCTCAGAGGAGGTGGTATGAATGTTTCGTTTAGGGCTTGACTGTCACGTATTCTCAGTATCTCAAGGAGTCATGGTTTCTTGCATTTACCACCTTTCATTGAGAAGTTTCTCTGATGAGGACTGAGACTTGTCTGTTACTGTAAACATAAGTACTGAGAAGTGTCTTCGTGCTGTGCCAGTTTAAACTAACAAACAGAAGTAAATCCTCCCTGAAGGATAATACTTCTTCATCCATGGTATGTTTTTTTAACCAAGTTTACAGTACCAAGCATCAATTCCTTTCTGGAACACACCTAAAAGCCAGTAAGAGAGCGCTGGGTTTCTACCTTAACAGTCATGCCACTTTTATACCAGTGAGCATATTTTTTTCTGACAATTTTTACAAGGCTACTCTAGTAAAAACATTTCTTTTATATTATGTTGGCCTGGGAAGGTCCCAACTTTTCTCTCAATTGTGAAGAATGGTTGTTCTTCAATAAGGGTCTTAGTCTTATTGAAGAGGGCTGAAGCCTTACAATCTGATGTTTTCCCAAAGGAATACAACACCATTACTTTGAGAGGGTACAATTTAAACTGTGGCTCCTTCTACTCAGTGCACATTCTGCCCACAGAACTGTCTTGCACTCCCAGTGTGTAGTAGAATGTTTCCTTAAAAGCTTCATAAAGAACAAAAGTAAGAGAAGGCAAAGATATAGGAATATACATAAAAGGAAAGACACAGGAATAGCAAAGTAACAAAACTATGAATTCCTGAAAACTCTGTTTCCAGGGGCAGATTGCCATGGGACCTCTTATCCTTTTACCGTTAGTTCCTTGGGCTTATTGTTATCACAGTTAGCCTGGCTAAGGGAACCAGATTTTTACTATTCCCTACAGGCTCTGTGCTGCCTGCATGGCCTCGAACCTGGATGTAATTCTTGGTTTTGGCAGAGGATTTGTCTACAATTTATCTACAGTTAGCTTCTTTTTTCTGGGGGGGAGGGGGGATCAAGACAAGGTTTCTCTGTATCTTTGGAGCCTGTCTTGGATGTCTTGGAATTAGCTCTTGTGGACCAGACTGGTCTCCAACTCACAGAGATCTGCCTGCCTCTGCTTCCCAAGTGCTGGAATTAAAGGCGTGCGCCACCACTACATGCTACAGTTAGTTTCTTAAAACACTGTAATTGGCCTTGCTACATAGCATCTGAATATTAAGAAAAAGGCTTCTGGTTTTCCGTAAAACACATTATTTCACTTATTCTATGAGAAAAATGATACTGTAACACAGATAACCACAAGAGTATGACTTAACCAAGGAATCAGTGCTGAAGACAATAATTCATTCCTTCTGCCCCCTCCCCCAAGCACACCTAGTGTTGCCTAAGGTGTTGATGATGTCTCAATGCCCTTTCTATGCCCATCCCTCTATGCCTGTAAGATGAGAAAGATCAAAACAGCATTTTTCTGTAACCCTAAAGGGATTTATTTTTTACTCTAGAAAGAACATTTACATTAATAGTCAGGCAATGACAGGAAATGATTCAAAGAAAAAAAGTTTTTAAAAATTTTAAGAAGGTAACAAATACATCAGTGACCAGAAAGCTGTACCATGGAAAGTGGGCCTTTAAGGCATCTATCCATTCATCTCTCACATCCTTGGCCACTAATGGATTGTTCCCTGGAGCAAATTTCCAATTATTTTAACCAGGCTACTTTTAAATGGCTCAGGTGGAGAGGGTTTTTACAGCTTCCATTGGGGGAGAGTATTCTGCGGTCTGATACACATCGCTGTTTTTCGCTGGTTGGGTTGGTACGAAAATTTCCTTTTTAAATTTATTTGTTATTTTCCACCAAGAACCTGCTATGTTGGGAAGAATTAGGTTACCCCATGCTGGTTTCTTATCCTATGCTTTTCCTTGTGATCTCAGTTCTCATGGAGTTCTGATCAGCCTTCTAGTAATTCAAGGCAGCTGCATTAATTCAGTCCCACCCCAAGATCCCCGAGTGAATTTCCTTTGGGAGTAACAGAACTGTCATCAAGAGAAACTTTGAAGAACATCTAGAGGCCTCCTTTTAGTTGATTCCTCTGTGTATACATTAGCCTCTTTCCTCTAGAGGTCTGTGGGAAAGTTTCTGAACTTTAAACCCTTAACAAATACAGAATCGTAAAACAGGTAATGTTTAATGTAATTCTGTTTCTTGGGCTTTGGCTAGGTATTGTGTGCCTACTCTGAAGCCCAAATATTGTGGGAGAAAACAAAGACTTCTAGTCTCTGTATCATAAACTTTTGCATCTTACATAGCTGAGCTTGGTGCCTGACAGGGAGCAGGCATTTAGACAACATCAGTGAAAGAATGTGATTATCTGAGCATTTTCAAGACTGCTAAGATCAGGCTCTAGAGATATATAAAAGTATGGTTGAACTCTGTCACCTTAATAAAATAGTCAGCATGTTGCTGTCTTCATAATTAATTAAGTGAATATATCTTCTAATTAAATTTGCATTTACACCACAGTCTCACCCATGAGTTGCCATAGTTTAATAAGAAGTGCATGGACTCTGCATTTAAACGGTCTTTGGTTTGACTCTTCACCACTTGTTATCAGCTTAAAGTTAGGTAGGTCAGCTAACCTCTCAGAGTTTCTGTTTCCTTATCTCTGAAATGAGCAAAGCAATAATTATCCCATGACCTTGTCCCGCATATTGAATGGGATCACTTATTTGAAGGGACTTAGTCTGGTGATTGGTCTGTAATTTTTAAGATGATTCAATTAAGATATTTCAAGGCACAGAAGAGAAAGTCAGACTAAAAGTGGATTAAATGATAAGGAAAATGTATCTGGTGCTATAAGAAGTCTGCGTGAGGGTAACTTCTGAGGTGGCAGATAGAGTGGTTTAACCATGCCCATTGAACTGTTACCTTTTGCCCAGCTATCCATGATGTGACAACACCTTTTTTACTCAAAACTGGAGCCGGACTGTTGTACCTGTGGCTTACCAGGATGGCCATCTCTAGCAAATAAGACCAATATTGGGCATCTCTTTACTTGGTGAAGATTCTTTTCCCAGAAGTACCCGGTATATATGTTTTCTATGGATCAAGTAGTCACATGTCATGATCAAGCAGCAAGGGATCCTTCAAGAAGATCCTGTTGCTTATATATCGCCCATGGAAGGAAATAGAACCTGCCTGGCCGGAAGAACTGAGAAAACACCAATGAGAGGGTAAAGGTGTCATCATTTTAAGGACAGCCCCTTCCCCTGTCACGAGTATTCTGAGAGTTCTATGCATAACCAAGGGATGATGCCTTTGGCTGAGGAGAGGATTCAAGTCCTGTTCCTAACCACACTGGTGTTTGTTTTTCTACAATTTTAGCAGCTGTATTTGCATGTATAATTTTCATAATAGATTTCTTTCCTAGTTTTTGCACTTGTTGCATATAATCAGTTACTGGGATCATTTTGCAGTAGTCACTCAGTTGGTGAACCGAAGGCATCTTGACTGTTCCTGTTGTTTTCCTTTTTGGCAAGAATAAGGTAAAACTGTCAGGTGTTGAAGAAAAGGAGAAATGCAATTTCTCAAATGCAGCTACTAGAGATGGGAAGTCATACAACCACTTTGGAAAAAAGATGGAAGTTTCTACATAGTTATCAAGTCATTGAACCATTCTTCCTCTAGATACTTATTTAAGAGGAAGCAATGTGTGCATATGCCAATATTGCAAAGAAGGACTCGTAGAGGCTTTGCATTTGTAAAAGTCTAACAACAGAAACAACTTACATGTCTATTAACAAGTGTAGACAGATTGCAATATATAGCTATGCAATTAAATATTTATTAGTGGAAAACAAATGTTAGTCTATGCAACACCATGGATGGAACTCAAAATAATTTCCTGAGAGGCCACACAAAATTACAAAATATAAATTCACTGATAGAAACACAAAAAATATAGACTGATAGTAATGACAAGTAAATGAGGGTTACCAGGTTTGAGAACCAAAGTGGGACAGGAGGGAAGAATTACCAAGGACATACAAGTTTAGGACTGATGGTTATGAGCATATTTTGATCGTTTTGACTTTTTCACCATTGTATACTTATGCTCAATGCATATGCATTGTACCTCTTTAGCTTTATATAGCTTAGTACATGTCAGTCACACAGCCAAGGGTTTTTTTTCTTAAAAGATGGTAGAAGTCATAACCCAGAAGGTGTAATCTTCTGAAGCACAGAGACACATCCAAATGATTAAGTTAAGTGGACCAGGAACAATTACCATGTAAATGCATTTGTAGGTCAATGACTAACAGAAGTCTAATGAATTATTTTAACCTACATCGAGGACTTTAAAGTAAAAGTGGCTTTAGTGCTAGGATGTAGGTCTCAATTAGAATCTTAAGCAAAATAGGGCGTGTCTGAACTCCCAGCTCCTACCTCGCTAAATTGGGGTGAAGACTGTCGTTGCTGTGGAGCAAGAGTCTGCTTGTGCTTTCCACTGTCCCCATTTTATTTGATCCAGGGCTCTTGATTTAGTGCTGCTCCCCCTCCCCCCCGTGCAATCTGATGGCTATGTTCTACTTCTCAAGCACCTCCATAGCTTATCACTGCTTTAATTACACCCCTTACCTCTGCTGGCCTCCTCGGTCACATTTGCTCAATTAGTTTCTCAGTTTTAGACCAGGGATATTACAGTCCTTTGTCTTTTGAGTTTATCTCTACTGGAGAATTATGATAAATGTTTAATGTAACTACAGTTAACAGAAAGGAATACTCCTCTTCCAGCTCCAATATAATCATGTGTTCATCGTACATATATTTTATAGGATATGAAACTTCCAAGTGGGCATAGCAGAAAAGAAATATACCTTTCAAGGTAAACATAGGATGGAAAGAAACTACAGATTTTAACGGAAGAAACATGAAGTCTGCATGTAGCTGCAAACTTTGTGCTCAAAATTGCAAAGCCTGTCTGTAGAAGCTTGACCAGGAATTCTCTTCAAGATGCTTTTCACATGCTATAACAGCAATTTTCAACTTTCCCCTGATAATAGATTATGATACAGAGAAGAATGTCAAGGTTGCGTGGAAAATAAAGCAGATTATTTAGAAATCAGAAACAGGAGTACAGCAAACACACGTGACATCGTAAGGCAGCTCTGGCATTTCTTTCTGTGTTCTGGGCCCCATTTCTTCACTGAAAAACCCTTAGGGGCAGAGCTGGGGGATACAGCTGAGTTGGGAGAACCCTAACCTAGCATTCATGAATCCCTTTATTTGATTCACAAATAAACCAGAGATTGGTGCCCCACAACTGCAATCTCAGCACTTGGAAGTCAGAGACAGGGGGATTGGAAGTTCAAGGTTGCCACTGGTTACATAGCAAATTCAAGATCAGTCTGCTGGAATGAGCTTGTTCTGTGAGGTGAAAATGTGATCTTGAATTTGATTTGAGATTGAAGTAAGAGTCTTTATTTAATTTCTATTCATTCTACAGGGTATGTCTATACTCCCAACTCCCACTTTCCCTGATTGGAGTGAGTACCGCTTTTGCCGTGGAATAAGATCCTGCTTAGTACAAAAGAAAAATATGTCAAAGTCAAATAGCTAAAGAAAGAATAGGTAATATGGGGATGGGAGGGTGGAAAAATTTCTTTGTGGGAGACTCCATATTGAGATGGTATTTGAGTCCATGGTAACAAGATGCATAAGCAGCAGCTGAAGCTTATTTGGATCAGGAGAATGAGAGTGATGCTTAAAGACAGGACAACAAAGCCTGCGGGAGATTATTGACTGGTCCAACCTGCTACCCTGATAGGCTTCCTGTTAAACGTAACTCCTTAATCAACCATCTCTAGTAGATTACACAAGCAAGGCATACAATCAAAATTCAAACAGAAAATTGTTTCCTCTGGGCTGGCAAGGGACAAAATAAAAAACGCCCTGTAAATCTGGACTCCCATATGTGGTTCTCAGCTGGTCTGAGTCCCCGAATGAATTACATGCAGCCAGAGAAATTAATGCTACACACATGGGGCCCTAACTTGAAAGGAAGAATTTCATCGGAGTAGACTCTGCCAGACATTAAGAAGCTCGGAGAAGCGGACAGGGTCCACATTGATACGGTATGCTCTGAAGGACCCCCAGTGACATTGTGATCAAGCACAGGAGTAATGCATAATAAATGAGCAAGGACACAAATTGAAAAGAGAGAAAGGAAAGCTCTAAAAGGATGCCTGAGTGCCCTGCCTTCAGCAGTTGGGTGGAATGAGGTGGGTCTTAGCTCGCACTTTCCTGCCCGACGGAAACGCCGCCTTGTTCTTGGTGAATTTAGTGTGCCTTACACCCGTTAAAGCCTGTAGCTGAATGATTTAAGGTGACCCCCTTTCCTCCTGGCCTCATACTAATTGACTTAAGTGTGAGTTATAGTCCTTAGGGAATAGCAGCCACACATTGGGGATGTTTTTAATATCAATTTCTGCAGGAGCTTTTACACAAGGAGATTGTTATAACAATTATTCTCTATACCCTTGCTCTCAGATAGATATCGATTTCTTTTTGCCCATTAAATGGGGAAGGAAAAGATGGGTATATATGCAAATGAAGAATGGGATGACAGTTACATGGGTCTTTTGTGGAGTGAAACCCAGCTCTTTGGGAGAGTTGTGATTTTTGAAGCTTCTTTGGAGAGTTCTGTGGATTTGGAAAAGTAAGACACAAGGATTAATGGTCTCTTGGCTGTAATATCAAGGAAGGCCTAAGATGAATAAACTCAAATATAAGAAACACCAACAATTGATTTCTTCATTGCTTCTGTTTTGTCACTGATATTTGTTCAGTGTTTGCTGTTAATCTGTGTTAATGTCTAGGATCAAATGTGTAAGATTGTCTAGGTAGCTAGAAGAATCAATGGCCATCATACATGTATAAAGGTGGCACACAAGTCTTGAGAAGCATGTTCTGTAGTATATTATGGGCTAGAAGAAAGGATAGAAATGTCTAAGACTATAGTTAATGCTGTGTGAAAATGGGAGTAAAACTTTCAAAATATAGAAACATAACTTAAAATCTAGTTCAATTAAATATGTTTTTCTCTTGTGACATAATTACAGTTGAATTAAGTTTATTTTCTTTCTTCCTTCCTTCTTCTTTCATCCTGTCCATTGGTCTGCTTTTCTTAATCAGGGTTTCTATTGCTGTGATAAAACACCATGAACCAAAGCAACTTGGGGAGGAAATTTTTTTGTCTTATATTTACATTTCCACATTATAGTTCATCATCAAAGGGAGTCAGGGCAGGAAAAGAGGCAGCAACCATGGAGGAGTGCTGCTTAGTGCCTTTTTCTTTATGACTTGCTCAGCCTGTTTTATCTACCTCAGAATCACCTTCCTGACAATAGCACTCCTGTCAGATGGATGAACTGACATCAATCATTAAGAAAACACATCACAGACTTGCCAGGTCCATCTCATTGAGGCCTTTCCTCAGTGAAAAATCCCATCCTCCCAGATATTTCTACATTTGTGCCAAGTTGTCGGGAACTACACAGTGCACTTTCTTTCCTTCTTTTTTTTTTTTTTTTTTTTTTTGGAGAAGGGTCTCAAGCAGATGCTTAAGAAAACTTGTTACATTGTCAGAGATGGCCTTGAACTCCAGACCTTTCAATCCATCTTCTGAGCATTGGTGTTATAGTTATGTACCACCAGGCCCATTTTATGCAGTGCTGATTTAATCTCCCAGGACTTCCTGTATTTTAGGCAAGGATTCAACCAAATAGACTACAATCTAAATTCCAGGTTAATTTTTTTGAGGGGGAATTGAGAGGTAAAACATACTATGTGAGAAATATTTCTGCTTCAAGGTTTGCTAAGAGACCACAAAACCAATTACAAGTCCGCTAAATGAGACAACAGGAACAATAGAAGCAACAGAACTCTAGTGAGGTAGAAGACTACTGGGAATCGAAAGACAAGGCCTAGGTTATTTATTTGGTCCTGGGTAAGCAATGTTCATGTAAGTTATGGGGAAAGCAGTGAGAATCAGAGTAAAAACCATGACATGTGAACATGTGTGCACTAATGTCAGCTACCATCCCTTTTCTTTATAAAGAACTATGTGATAATATGTGTCCCTCAGTTATGTTAGCATTATTTTAAGCATAAACATTTGATGGAACAATGCAAGGCAGGAAATATTAATTGACCCACAATTTCAGGGGATTTCAGTCCACTCTGATTGGAAATGCAGGGTGAAGCCTCTCAGTACATAAAAGACAGGATCAAATTATAGAGGCCACATTTTATATTGTAGGGTCCAGGAAACAAAGAATACCTAGAACCAGGGACCATGGTATCACAATATACCCTTCAGAGGCCAGCCCTGATGAACTACTTCTGCCAGCCTGACTCCACCCCCTAATTTCCCAAACCACCTTCAAATAACACCACTGGGAAACATACATTCAAATATGAGCTATGGAGCCTCTTTACATATACAATGAGAAGTGTATTGTTTGCACAATCAGTTATTGATACTATAAAATAGTGTTGTAGTACATATCAAACAGTTAGTAGGGAAGTTAAAGTAAGAACCTAGGTTCTCTACCTATCAGAGTTTTTCTGTCTTATCTCAATATTTCTCCCCTTTTTTATTAAAAATAGATTTTTTTCTCATGTAATATGTCCTGATTACACTTTCTCCTCTATGTACTCCTGCCAGGTCTTCCACACTTCCCCTTCCATCCAGATCTACTTCCTTTCTGTCTCTCATTAGAAAAGAACAGGCTTCTAAGAGATAATAACCCAATACAAAACAATAGCATATAATAAGATAAAATAACCTCAAAGTTAGACAAGGCAAACCAATGGAAGAAAAAGAGCCCAAAGGAAGGCACATGAATCAGAGACCCTGTCATTCACATACTCAGGAGAAATGTAAAAATTATAAACTGAAAGTATGATATACACACAGAAGACATGGTTTGGGGCCTTGTGGGCCTTGCCCTTGCTGCTTTGTGTTCTGTGAGTTTGTATGAACTATGCTCATTTATCTGAATATTTCAAAATGCTAGAGTGTGAGAACTGTCTAGAGTTCTTAGAATCCTTCATTCATGAAACAAACCTTATCAAATAAGAAGCCAGTAGGACCCATGAGGACCACTGGACTGTACAACAATTTTAGGGTGGATTTTTTTCTGTGCTTGAGAAATCAGCTCACCAGAGGAGATCCTTACCTCTTTCTGAGGTTCTATTTTTTCATCTGTAAACTGAGAGATTTCCTAGTGGATTTTCTTCCCTCCTGAGTCCTTCTATATTTCCTTAGATATGTTAAAGAGGTCACTACTCATTTATAGTAACTTCTCACCTTTGGGCTGTCTTTTTCCATTTTTGTGTATAAATGTATATAGAATCTTGATAGGAAGAAATAGGTTAAGTTTTTGTATAAAGGTGAATGTCAGATTGTGAGGCATTTTCTTTACTGCATAGTCCTCCTTCCTATTGCAATTCATAGACCTTAGCAATACCCATATTTGGTGTGGGATTCCGCTATGTATGCAGGGAATATCATCAGTTAATAAAGGACTGCTTTAGACCTATAGCAGGGCAGAACTTAAATAGGTGGGGAAAACTAAGCTGAATGCTGGGAAAAAGGAGGCAGAGTCAGAAAGAAGTCTTGTAGCTCCACTGAAGACAGATGCCAGAACACAAGCAGGTAAGCCACAGCCATATGGTAATACACAGATTAATGGAGATGGGTTAAATTAATATATAAGAGTTAGCCAATAAGAAACTAGAGTTAATGGGCCAAGCAGTAATTTAAAAAATACAGTTTCTGTGTGGTTATTTTGGTTCTGGCCAGTGGGAACCAACAAGTGGCTCTCTCCTACTACAAATTGGCATGACAATGTGGTGGACCAAATCCATGTAAAACCTAAGAAGGCTTGAAAAGACTATAGAATATCATATTTGAAATGTTTTAAGAACTTAGGACTTTTCATGATAATGAGACACATCTGCTCCTGGCATCACCAATAACTTCAAGAAGAATATGGGTATTGAATAGGCTCTGTATGGAGTTGTTTAGCCATTTGGGCTCTTGCCTGGACTGCTTGATGAACTGGACATGCAGAAGCCACAGAGAAATGACTGCTGAACTTGCCTAAAGGTGACACCATCCTTCAGGATTCCTGCTTCATGAAAGAGACTTCTAGATATTCTGCAGGACACAAAAAATATGACTGACAAACTGCCAATATAGGCAGAACTGTCTTTGAAATTTCCTGCTTCATGGAGAAGTCTGCTGGATACTATGGGCCTGTAGGATCTGAGATATATGTACAATAGGAAACAACAACACACACACACATGACCCTTTCATGTAGCTTATGGCTTACAAAATCTTCTCAAAGTGTATATATGGAGGCAAGCCAGGAATGTACCAGAGTTTCTAATAAACTGTGATTTGTTAAGTTACTTCCATCCAGACCCTAGAAAAATCTTGCCATTCCTTCTCCAGAGCCCCAAATGCAATAAAAAATACCCCGAACTGTTGAAAATGGGAGGGAATATTGTTTTTCCTGGGACATTTTGTTTCAGAGTAAATGATTCTGGACATTATCAGCAGTCCACAGTGAAAACTGTCCATTCTGAGTGACAACGTGAGCTTTTAAATATAAAGTCATCTAAGATCACTCAGACTTTTTGGTTTGTTTATTTACTTATTTTGGCTTTTCTTATTGTTTGATGTTGTTATTTTGCAGTACTGGGGGTCAAACTTAGGATTTTACAAATGTTCATCTACTACTATCTACATGCTACAACTGAGATACGTCCCTGCTCCCTTGTACAGTTTTGGGAAATTCCTAGCATTGGCAGCCAGAAGGTGTGCTCTCCATAGAAATTCTCACTCTCCTCTAGTAGATTTTACTTCTGTTTTTCTGTCTCCTTGATGTTGGGCGCTTCATGTAGTCAAGAACAATGTGGACTTACTTTGGTTTTACATCTTTACCTTGAAAGGAAGATAATTCGGTATTTGTGTTCTCATGTTCTTTTTTTTTTTTTTTTTTTTTTGAGGAACCAGTAACATGTACATTAACTTTAAAATAACAATCTAAAAAAAAAGTGCACAAGAACAAACAGGCCAGGGCTTTGGGCAGCCCAGTATTCTCCCACTGAGACAGTGCCAGGTACCTCTCATCTCTGGGCACAGCCAAAGCTTTAAAACGACAGGTGTCAGGATGTCTCCGTGGGTTCAGATCAGGACTAGGGACAGCTGGGCCCTCTGCCTGCCGGAGGACCTGGGTTCACATCCGAGAGTCAGTCAGGGGGTGTCTGCCAGACTCCTGTGAGCAGGTGTTCCTGTCACCATAGTCCCTACGGAAAGGCCAGAACAGGGGCTGCACATGGAGGTGTCACCTGTGATTCCCCAGATTTGGGAGGTAGAGGCAGAAGAATTGGAAATTCAAAATCAGGCCTGGCTATATAGCAAGTTTGGGACCGACCTGGCTTACATGATCCCCTGACTTATAATGAAAAAGAAAGGAAGAGGAGGAGGGAGGGGGGAGAGAGGGAGGGAGGGAGGAATGCCAGACTAGACTGGGACCAGAGCAGGAGAGTTCTGTCATCCTAGCATGAGGCCAGCAAGGGTTTTACTCTGCACAAAGCCGCATGGATGCAGGGTTAGTCACTCAACAAACGGACAGGCGGATGGGACAGCTGCGGGTATGTATAAAGATTCTGAGTCAGAGATGACAAACCCAACTGGAGCAACAGTAGACCTCTCTGTTAACAGAGCCTGAGTCAGAAACATTCCTTCAGCCTCGCTGAGAGTGGGCTGAGGCTTACTCATGTGTAGCCTTCTGAGAGACACAGGCTAGGTGGAGACACAGGGTGCACTTAGCTCTCAGCAACAGTGTCTAGGAGCCTGGTTATTTCACATGTCCAGGTATTTCCACAGCAGGTAACATCCAAACGTTTACCTGCACCATCAAAGCGCAGATTGGCCATGTCTGGGCGACGCTAGGAGCAGTCTGTGTTCATCACCTGATTAAAAACTTCACATATAGAACTAAAATTTGAATAGTCAAGAAATTAGTTGGGATAAAAATCAGTTTTCTGTCTGGGCTGGATAGATGACTCAGCAGTCAAGAACACTGGTTGCTCTTCCAGAGGACTGGGTTGGATTCCCAGCACCTACACCATGGCTCACAAACATCTGTCACTGCAGTCCCAGAGGATTCAATGTCCTCTTCTGGCCTCTGAGGTCACTGCACACACCGTGCACAGATTCACATACAGACAAAACACCCATAGACATAAAGGGAGCGGGGAGTTATCTCACCATCTACGATAATGGTCTTAAAGTCTCTTGATTTAGTTCATGATTGGTTCTAGAGCGGCTGACATCAGTAGCTCCCAGACGTCAGAATCAACTATTTTATTCAAACGAGCTGGGCTTTCTAGGAAAGCCAGAGCTGTCCTGTGTGTGCTTGGGGAGAAAGGGAGGCGGACTTATGGGCAAAGAGCAACATCCACACTCACACAAGGCCCGATTTTACAGAAGCCACGTCCAGGGTGCTTCAGAACTCCTCAACGGTGGGGTGAAGATCTAATGAAGTCCAGTTGTTCTCATGTTCTTATTTGGGAACTTCCCCTAGTCTTCTGAGAAAAAGAATGCAGAGAAAGTAAGAGGCAGAATTAACAAGAACTGGACACAGCGGTAATTCATTTTACCATATCTGCTCTTGTTAGCTGTGGTGTCACTAATAGCTAGAATTCAGTAAAATGTGATGGCACCATTCTCTAACAGAACTGTCAGACTTTGAAACACAGTAGAGCACATTCTACAGGTTTCCAAAGATCCAGCCTCACCCATGTAGCAAATTATGAAAGCAATTCATTTGTTCAAAATTCTCAAGAACAGATGTCTCTTTCCTTTTCAGGCATTCTCCCATACCATCTACTTTTGTAAGTTTTTTTTTTCAAAGCCAAAATTGGACAGTTTTTGTTGCCTTATTTGTTGCGCAGTGCTTAAAGTCAGACTGTCTTCTTTGACTACATCGATCATGTCTTAGCTGATTGAATGCAAATGAGTACCTTTGTTTCTTTAGGTTTGGGATTCTCTTCTGTTAGAGATTTACCTTGGATGTAGTGAAACATATTTTCTGGCCACTGAAAGAAATATGTAGCTGACACCTTGTAAAGCATAGTGACTCTCATGTAATATATTCCCACAATAGCTCTCTAAAATTTGACCCCCCTCCATTTAAAAAATGCCTGTCTATCTCTTGGTCTTCTTTCTTTACAAATATGATTATTATGTGCTAAGTGTTGTATAGACTGCTATGTACTCTTAAATAATTGTAAAAGGTAGACAGTATTTTTCATTTTCTAATAAAATGTTGAGCAATGAGGATTCACCAGTTCTTAATTATTTTATTATGATGCTAATTATACTCTTGAAGGATTATACTTAACATGTGCTGGAAACATTGTACAATGGTTCACAAGGTGCATCTTGTTCCAACTTTGCTTTTTAGTTTCATCACCTTCCTTTATGAAGCCGTGCCTGGATGAAGTATTTGCACCACTGAAATAAGGAATTAATTTACATTTTAAAAACTCTCTTATTCTTGTATTGGCTATTTAATAAGACTACATCCTATCTTCAAAGATTGCATTATATACAGCATATATAATTGAAGAAACATTTTCAGTATACAAAGACTGTAGGATTATTCAGCAAAGATTAATTAACAAATAAAGTTTGAGCTTATATCTCTGACGTTTTACTTTATCGCTTCCTGATAAGATAAATGAAAACACCAGCAAACATTCCTATCACCACCACACTCACAGAGCCATTCTTTGCTGATATCCTGATCCCGAGAGTAAGCAAACACAAGCACTTGATTGGTGTCATATCATGGTTGAATTGCATGCTAGGTTAGCCAGAATTACAAGAATTTAGCAGAAAATCACTGTAGTGTGAGAATTGGCTTTCTGGCATATACCATAAAGCTGGGTAAATTGATTCTGCACATCTATATCAGAGTAAAATACGAATTTAGTTATGTACCCACAAGTACATGTTTCCCTCCAGAGATGGTTATTATATTTGTTAGCCTACCCCTATCCTCAGGACACATGTAACTTGTAGCTATCATGTTTCTGGCTCCTGAGTAGATAATAAATAAAGCCTGGGATCTAGAGAGTAGCAAAAGCAAATTCAAAGCCACATAGTCTTCCCAGCACGATCCTGCCAAAGCTGTAGATCTCTGACACCTGGCTATCTTGACCTGCCTCAGATGGAAGGGAGTATGTCTTACCTACACCCCACCCCCACGCTATTAGATTAGCAAAGTTGAAGATCTTTGTCCACTTTCCGCTTATACATGAAGAAAAAAGAGAGGCTCAAATTTACTGACATTCTTGCAACTCACAGCTCAGGATGTTTAGGAGGTCCTTTTCCCAGAACTTCTGTTTTTATGAAATGAGTGCCATAACAGGCTGGTTTCAGGCTCATATCTGGACGCCTGATCATCTCCATTCATCATCTTTGGGCTGGACAAGCCTCTGTTGTCTGAGCTGTGGATGTCCCCTGCTGGAAACGGCTGCTCACTGCAGCTGAGGGAATTGGAACAATTGTGGCAGCTGTGGATGCATTTGTGCGTGTCAGTAACTCCCTGCTGGCTGATCACATGTTTCCCACCAGGAGCACACTCAGAAATCTCTCTCTTCTGCCTTATTCTTACACAGCTGCCCTCATTAGCAATTTCACCTTCTAAATGACGATAACCACTTTTTATAAAGGGTTGAACAAAGTGTACATTGTATGGCAAGCTCTCAAAATGTGGTTTTTAATCCATACTCTTGTATACAGTATACATCATCTTATTTTAACCATCAAAAGATCAATAACTTCGGACTGTAATTACATAATTTCACATTATGAGAATTCAGTCCTCAGAAATAGGTAGCCTGCTTAGAAGTAATTCACACAGGAGCGCATCCTCTTTACTGATCTTCCTGTCCATGGGTTGCCTTCTGTGATACAGAGACTGCACAAACCCCTCGCCTGCAGTATTTTTTGTTCTCATTTGCTTCCATACATGCTCACTCGCAACATTTATACCTGGTGGACCTTGCTTTCTCCTGTTTTCTCTGTATCTAGTCAAAATCCTTCCCCATTACAGAGCCTGGTTATTAATTCTTTTTTCAGGAGAAATTTAGGGAGATGGATTTGCTGACTTAATTTTCCTTCTCAATCTAGGATGTTGAAGGGATCTGAGTTTGACAGGCATGCTATAGTCCATATTTTCATATTCCTAGAAATGTCCTCTCTGATGAAGGAAATAAATTATTTAAATTATTTGTGTGCAACTAACTTATTATTTATTTATGGGTTTTTTGTTTTTGTTTTTTTGAGACAGGGTTTCTCTGTAGCTTTGGGGCCTGTCCTGGAACTAGCTCTTGTAGACCAAGCTGGCCTCAAACTCACAAAGATCTGCCTGCCTCTGCCTCCCAAGTGCTGAGATTAAAGGCATGTGCCACCACTGCCCGGCTTGTGTGCAACTTTTAAGATTGTATAGTGGGTGTGGAATTCTGTCCTCAGCCTGGACTGTCCTTTGGGAATCATGTACTTTGCAAGTCAAAGGTCACTAATCACTTATCCAAGACATCAGTAGTTGGACAAAATGAGCCATTTTCCCCTCTGTACAGTGTCCACCCAAATTATGGCTACCAAGTATCTCGGCCAAAGCCCAAAGGCATTTATGAAGCTGCCAGCACAGTGGCTTATCGAATCTGCTAAGAAACCAGATGTAGCAAATACATATCTTCCACAGCCTGGCATCTCGGGCCTGTGTTTGTCAGAAAAAAAAGTCTGGGCTGCATGGAGCTCAGGGTAGAATTGAGGAGATCATCGAGAGAGAACAGTGAGATCATCATATGTTTCTCATTGTGCCAAAAACTTTGGCTGTTTGAGAGCATGTCAGTACTCTGTAAGAATCAGAATAAATATGCATGGATTACACGATGGGTTAATTATATGCTGTGGACTAATACATCATTGTTTTCCTGAAAGTCTGTTCCTACTATTTTGCATTTCTGGTATGCAAGAGTCTTTATACAGTTGACTCTGTACAACTATATTCATTAAGCAATCTATCTTATTCATATATATTTATATATACAGAATACATACACAGATGCACACACATTATGTATATCTCCTCATTCTTCTTGGCACGTTAGCTCTGCCCAGATAGGAACTACAAAGTTAACTTCTTACCACCCAATGTGAGACCATAAGTGAGTTGGTATTCTGGGCAATATACCCTTATTTTGTTGTTTTAATCTTTTTTCCATTTAGATTATGTAAGTAATAGTCATTCGATTTCACTCCTCTCAGTACAGTTCACTACACGATTACTGAACACCTACCTGTGCAAGGTATGTCATGGCAATGAGGCTGAAGGAACAAGGTATCCAAGAAGCCATGAGGATTGAGGCTCAGTGGCCAGAGCCAGTAGGTGTTAAGAGCTTCAGGCAGGAGAAAAGTAACTAAGGCAGAGGCACCTTTAAGCTTAGTATGCTGCCTGTGACTGGGGCTCATACCTCATGTGGGAGTGGCATGAAGGTGTGTATATATTTTTTCTTTGTTTCCTTTGTTTTTCAGAAACAGAGAAAGAATATATACAAGGGGGGATAGCTATATCACAGCATTTAATCAAGATAGTTTAATATTGTATTACTTGTTTAAATGTGTTTCTATGGCTCTATCTAAATAACAATGTTGAAGAAATATGTACAGCCTCTTGCCATTTTCAAAGCAAGGCTTTGGCTTTTTTCAGACCACCTTCCTGTACTTGCTGTGTGCACCTTGATCATACTTAATATCAGCAAAGTTTTGTGGCTTTCCCTTAATGAATGTCCATCATTGATATATGGATTCTTTGTGGGTCATTACTATTCTGCTCAGCATACCTCACCATGATAATTGATAATTGAATGTCTACTTTGTGCAGTTGTTATGACCACGAAGCTGAAAGGACAAGGTTTCCAAGGAGCTTACAGCCATGATGGAAGGCTCAGGGGCCAGAGGCAGGGGAGTAGGTAATGTGGAGAGGTGCAGGTCAGAGAGAAAAAGCCCAGGCATCTGCTATATCTTGCCAGTTCGCTTTCCCCTATCTTTCCCAAAAGTTTACACCATTACACAAGTTTTAACCCCCCTGACAATAATTAATTAGAGTTTTAGGCAAACAGTGACTCTTGCTATTTTTTCTAAAATAAGCATCATACTACATGCTCTTCAATTCATATTTCTTATCTAATAAAACTTATTAGTCATTCCATTATCAATGAGTGTGGTGATATATTATTTGTATTTTGATGAATAAATTTTGCCTGCAGACCAAGGCAAAGCTAAAGCCACTATAGGTCAGGCAATAGTGACACTCACCTTTAGTTCTAAGATTTGGGAGACAGAGTTAGATGGATCTCTGTGAGTTCAAGGCTACCCTGGGCCACACAAGAACAGTGCAGAAAAAAATCTAGGTGGTGGTGGCCTACACCTTTAATCCCAATACTAGGGAGTCATATGCCTTTAATCCCAGTGGTGTAGGACAATTCTGTGTTCTGTTAATTATATTTTAAATAAACACCGATTGGCCGGTAGCCAGGCAGGAAGTATAGGCAGGAAAACCAGACAGGAAGTAGAGGTGGGGCAATGAGAACATGAGTATTCTGGAAAGAAGGAAGCTTCCTCTGCAGTCCTGGCCAAACACCACAGAAAGCAAGATGTGACCTGCCCCACTGAAAAAGGTACTGAGCCATGTGGCTAACATAGATAAGAATAATGGGTTAATATAAGTTATAAGAGCTAATATGAAACCTGAGCTAATGGGACAATCAGTTTTATAACTTATGTTATAAACTTCTGTGTGATTCTTTGGAACCTTGCCTGCTGTGGGAACTAGGCAGGACAGAAACCCCAACAAGCAGTCCCTTCATGTTACATCCCAGCACTAAAGGGAATATATAATTGGAGGAGAGAGAGGCTTAGTCTGTTTTAAATGCATTTTTCCAGCCTTGGTAGAGGTAAGACTTCTCTAAGTGGCTTTAACTTTGCCTCTAGTCTTCAGGCAAGATATTTCTATTAAAATGCAAACAATATACCACTATAGATGAACATTGTTTTTCTTGTCAATGTTTTTATACAACAATTAATGCTAAAAAGACTATTCATTACTTATGTTTAACCTAGTGAAATTTTATTGTGTGGACTTTTGGGAATAAGATTGAATAGTAATAAAAAGTCATCCCAAAACAAACAAAAAGAAGACTGGGACTGAAAGGACTTCCAAACATTTAAGAAGAACTCATGCAAATGTTGCTCAAACTGTTCGGCAAAATATACATGAAATGGACACTACCAAAATCATTTTACAATGTCTTCATGTATCAGATGTTGAAATCAGATAAGACAAAACAATAGTTGCTTTTGGTTGTGAGCCTAGCTTTTAATGACTGAGCCATATCTCTAGCCCAGAATAATAGTTATTAAAAACAAAGACCAAAAAAACAACAACAAAAATAATCATCAATAACAATAACAAATAGGGGCTGGAAAGATGGATCAGTAGTTAAGAATTTTGACAGATCTTTGAGAGGACCCAGGTCCAATTTCCAGAACCCACATGGCAACTTACAACTGTCTATAACTCCAGTTTTAGGGGATCTGACATCTACCAATTCACATAAAATAAAATTAAAAGAAATGTTTAAAAATGTAGTTGAATGCCCTAGTTGAACATAGACCAAAAAATCCCAACAAAACTCTTACAAAACTAATTTAACAGAACACATAAAGAAGATCATGTACCATGACACAATTGGTTTTCTTCTAGAGACACAAGAATGGTTTAAATATACAAATCAATAAATGTGATGTAGTACATCAGTATGGATATCTTTTATTGTCTAAACTAATGCAGAAATGAAGTTTGGCAAATTCATCATCCCTTCATGAAAAAAAATCTCTGAGAGAACTAGGAGAAAGGGGAACATACTTACATACTTTACCATAACAAGGGACACATACAAAAACCAGTTGTAAACAGAGAAAGACTAGCAACAAATGTTGTCTAATATGGGGGCCCATATTTCCATATAAGATCTGAAAAAGCTTTTTGAAAGGTTCCAAACACAAAAACAGAGCAAATGCAGCTTCCTAGTCCCATAGTTTTTCATTCAGGCCACAAGATGAGGACTCATCTCGGCATGACTGCTTGTGGTCTAAAGTCAGCCATCAGCACAATGCAACAGTGCAATGCTCTATCTTTAACTGAGCGAATGGCTTATGTAGCAGTTTAAGACTTGTCTCATAAAATCAGAGAATGTTGCAGATGCTCAATAAAGACATATATAGGAACCAAAAACAAAACAAAATAGAAAAATATAAAACAAACACCACTAAATAGGTTACAGTATGTTTAAAAATTGAGTGTAGGCTTAAAAAATGGATATAGTCATATAGAAAAAATAGCTTATAGATAATAAAAAAAAATCTTTAAAGAAAAATAAAACAATATAAAGGATAACTCATATAAATATAGAAAATACACAGCAATTCTGGATCAGTGTGGTAGAACTAGCCATTTGGGTAAGAAACTGTTCTTGTCCTGACTGCAGGCAGTATACTGTACAAACTGGACAATCAGGACACAAACGAAAAAGACTGATGAACTTCTCCAAGACTAGGTTGGACAGTCCCTCAAAATTTCTGCTTCATAGAAAAGTCTGACTGATATTCTAGGCCTACAAACAAAAGACAGATGCCTCAATATTACAGAGGAACTTTGAATGACTGTCCAAGTTACCAGATGACTCTGTCATATCTATATTTTTAGAAGGTGCTTGAAATGTGCTTCCTGTTTACTCAGGTAATATTATATCTTTCTGGGGTCTTTGATGGAGTTTATAAACTAGGTAGGTATAGTTTCAGTATGCTTTCCTTAATTATGATAGGAGGTAAATTAGGTACAGAGCTATGTACTCATCAGGCTATAAGAAATAATGGAGTATTTTCTCCAAATTTGTCAAAACAAATTGTTGGGACACTGTAAATGTAATTCTTACCTGATAATTGTTCTTATTGTTTATAGTTTTATTGTGTTCGAATTAAAATCTTTCCCTTTTTTTTTGTCTTTTTTTTATTGCGAAAAGGAGAAAAAAAAAACAAGTTTCCACCTCCTCCCAGCCTCCCATTTCCCTCCCCCTCCTCTTACCCTTCTCCCCCTCCCCCCACTCCTTTCCCCCTCCCTCTCCAGTCCAAAGAGCAGTCAGGGTTCCCTGCCCTGTGGTAAGTCCTAGGTCCTCCCCGCTCCGTCCATATCTAGGAAGGTGAACATCCAAACTGGCTAGGCTCCCACAAAGCCAGCACATTAAGTAGGATCAAAACCCCGTGCCATTGTCCTTGGCGTCTCATGAGCCCTCATTGTTCGCCATGTTCAGAGAGTCCAGTTTTATCCCATGCTTTTTCAGTCATAGTCCAGCTGGCCTTGGTGAGCTCCCAGTAGATCAGCTCCACTGTCTCAGTGGGTGGGTGCACTCCTCGTGGTCCCGACTTCTTTGCTCATGTTCTCCCTCCTTCTGCTCCTAGAAGTTCAAATGGCCAAAAGACACTTAAGGTCCTGCTCAACTTCCTTAGCAATCAGGGAAATGCAAATCAAAACAACTTTGAGATATCATCTTACACCTGTCAGAATGGCTAAAGTCAAAAACACCAAGGATAGCCTTTGCTGGAGAGGCTGTGGAGGAAGGGGTACACTCATCCATTGCTGGTGGGAATGCAAACTTGTGCAACCACTATGGAAGTCAGTGTTTCGGTTTCTCAGGAAATTCGGGATCAACCTACCCCTGGACCCAGCAATACCACTCTTGGGAATATACCCAAGAGATGCTCTATCATATGACAAAAGCATTTGTCCAACCATGTTCATAGCAATATTATTTGTAATAGCCAGAACCTGGAAACAACCTAGATGTCCTTCAATGGAAGAATGGATGAAGAAAGTATGGAATATATACACACTAGAGTACTACGCTGCGGTAAAAAACAATGACTTCTCGAATTTTGCATGCAAATGGATGGAAATAGAAAACACTATCCTGAGTGAGGTATCCCAGACCCAAAAAGATGAACATGGGATGTACTCACTCATAATTGGTTTCTAGCCATAAATAAGGGTCACGGAGTCTACAATAGGTGAACCTAAAGAAGCTAAGTAAGAAGGTGAACCCAAGGAAAAACATATAGTTATCCTCTTGGCTATGGGAAGTAGACAAAATTGCCGGGGAGAAAATTGGGATCTTGGGTGTGGGGTGGGATGGGGGTAAGGGGAGATGGGGAGAGAAAAAGTAGAAGGGAAGGAGGGGGGACTTGGGGAAACAGGAGGATTGGGAGAAAGGAGCACGGAACCACAATTCTTAGTTAAGGGAGCCACTTTAGAGTGGGCAGGAGACTTGACCCTAGAGGGGCTCCCAGGTGCCCAAGCTGAGGTCCCCAGTTAGCTCCTTGGGCAGCTGAGGATAGGGAACCTGAAATGACCCTATCCTAGAGCAATACTGACGAATATCTTGCATATCATCATAGAACCTTCATCTGGTGATGGATGGAGATAGAGACAGAGACCCACACTGGAGCACTGGACTGAGCTCCCAAGGTCCCAATGAGGAGCAGAAGGAGGGAGAACATGAGCAAAAATCTTTCCTTTTTATTTAGACAAAAGAGGGAAATGTTGTAGAATATTCTTTTATTCTGTGTAAAGATATGTCATTGTAATTGGTTTAATACAAATCTCAATGGCCAATAGCTAGGGAGGCTTTTTGGGGTAGGAAGAACACTGGGAAGAAAAAAGCGAGGTTGCCAGCTAGACATAGAGGAAACATGACATGTAATAGATGAGGCAACAAGACACGAGCCATGTGGCAGTATGTAAAATTAACTAAAAATTGGTTAATTTAAGTTATAGAAGCTAGTTAGAAACAAGCCTAAGACAGCAGTTGAGTGTTCATAACTAATAATAAGTCTTTGTGTGGTTATTTGGGAGCTGGCTGCCAGGACAGAAAACTCACCTATACAAACCTTAATAAACATTACACTAAATGGGGAAAACTGAAAAAATTTCCTCAAACATCAAGAATGGGTGCAGGTGCATGTTATCTGCCATTAGTCAATGCAGTCCTCTAGGTCTTAGCTAGAAAAACATGTTAGGAGAAAAAAATTTAAAGGAAAAAATAGTATGGAAGTCAAAACCATCCCATCTTCAAAAAACAGAGTTTTAGAATTAAAAGACTCCAAAAATCTAGTAGAAAATGCTTATATATGATACATGCTTTTAAAAACATAACAGGATAAATATACAAAATCAATATACAAAAATTAGTTGTTTTTCAATATACCAATATAAACTTAATAAGAAAGAAATTAGTATTTAAAAATCCATTTCATGACGGTTTCACAAATGTATTTAGCAATGCACCAAGTGAGGGAGATGAAATGTTACCATAAGTTACTGGAGAAATCAAACAGGACACTGAGAGATTTAAGAGCCTCCTGTGCTCACAGATTGGCAGAATTAATATGTTTTATTACCAACAGAGATGTACAGAATCGATGCAATCTCCATCAAAGTACTTTTAAAATTATTTTACTAATACTTTGTGAATTTCATATCATATATTTTGATCATATCCATACCTCCATTCCCAACTCCTCCCAAATCCAAACTCCCTAACCACCCAACTTATGTCCTCCTTTTTTCCTTAAACCAGTCAAGTACAGTTGTGCTTCCCGGGTGAACTTATGGTGGTCAGCTAATCA
This sequence comes from Microtus pennsylvanicus, assembly GCF_037038515.1. NCBI lineage: Eukaryota > Metazoa > Chordata > Mammalia > Rodentia > Cricetidae > Microtus > Microtus pennsylvanicus. The sequence continues at coordinate 33,395,277 of NC_134591.1, read as the reverse complement.
GGGACCACATTGTGTAAGAAAACTAATTCTCCCTATCCCTTAAGCTATCTATCACTATTAGTTCTCTAACTGAGAAAGGAATTCATGTCTGAGATGACCTTCAGCCGGTCTTATATGCTGGGTCACAACCACTGTTGAGTTCATAGATGCAACTGCCCTGGTGTTTCAGGAAACACCGTTACAATGAAGTCTTCTACTGCCTCCGTCTCTTGTGAGCTTCCTGCTCTCCTTTCCCCAAGGATCCTTGGCCCATTTAAAAGGGGGTTTGATATAGATGTCCATTTAGGGATGAGAAATTTTGTGTTTGTTGTTTTCTGCACCTTGAAATTAATATTTTTTTGCATTTCTGGGTTAATCACTATCTACTGCAAAGAGAATCTTCACTGATGAGTACTGAAAGATGCACTAATCTGTCCATATAGTGATAATTCACTTAGAATAAGTTTAATACTATGTCTATTTAGCATAATAAGAGTTGTAGTTTCTTCCTTAGGACCTTTGACTTATTGAGTCACAGGTGCTTGACCCCTGTAATAGTGACAGGTATGGGTTCCATCTTGTGGAATAATACTTAAATTCAAGCAGAAAGTGATTACTACCATAACACATATATATTGCTATGCTAACTATTACTGTAGCTCACAAAGTTCACAGGGGGATAATGTTGAAAATTACTTTTCTCCTCTAATAGTGTTCATAGCTCCTTACAGCACTGTGAAAGCAAGTCAGTAAGAAAGAAGCTCTCAGGTCAACACCAGTTTAACTTCTCCATCTAATATGGTGCAACAAGTGCCAGAAACTAACCAAGAAAAATGTAATGTGTAAGGGTCTCTGGGAAAACTTTAAAAGAAGAAAATCATTCCTAGCTCTGGGTCTTTTTTTTTTTGTTTGTTTGTTTCTTTGCGGTATCTAGTAGGGGTACTATTCTTTAAAATAAGTTATAGGTATTTTAGAAAGCTTCTACAATAGAGTGATAACTACATGTAAAACAATAAAGCTAAGTTCATATCTTTCAGCCTATATAAAAATCCATTCAAAATTGATCAAACATCTTAGTGTAGGACTTGTAATTCTTAGCTTGGTAGAAGTTAAGAAATGCACAGTATTTCGTTTTTTAAAACATTTTTTTGACAATATTGCAAGATATAGTTCCAGGCAAGGACTTTATGAGAAGGGCTCCAATAACAGTGTAGGTGCTACAGAATAAATCTGGGAGTTACTCAAAAACCAAAACTAAAACTACCACGTGACTCATAACACTTCTAAATGCACACACAGAGGACTCTATGTCAGCACAGCACAGTGATATCTGCATAGTCATTTTATTGATGTTCTATTCACAGTAACCAAGACATGTAACCTGCACACGCCTCCACCAAAAGAGGAACATATAAAGAAAATATAATACATGCAGATAATATGCTTTTATGCAAAGGAAATGGGTGGAACTAGAGATGGAACTAATTATGTTAAACAAAATAAGCCTGACTCCAAAAGATCAGCAGCAGTACCTGAAGTTAAATGGCAACTCTCCCATGAAAGTAGATGGGGAGTGACCTAAAAAGAGAGGATTGGCAGAACTAGATTAATTGTCACATTGTAGCAAGGGATAGATTATTTGGAGGTAAGGAAGGGAACTAATTGGGAGGAAATATGTCAGAGTAACAAATGTGAATGAAATACAATAATACATATATAAAAATGTAACCACAAAACCTATTACCTAAATGACAAGAGCTATGAAAAATTTACTAAACATTAAGGGGAGCCACCATTAGTACCCCAGACTAAAAACATGTGAGCTTGGCAAAGACTGTGGTCATGTGACATTCATTCACTCTAAAAACACCTGAGAAAACATTTGTGAGGCTGACATTCATCCAGTTAATGAAAATTCAGAGAAAAAAACAGAACTGAATACTATGTATTTTCTATTTGTAAACATTGCATATCTACATATATAATATGTAGATAAAAATCATTGCAATAGGATATGATTTTTTTATAAAAGTGACAGCTATAAAGCATTAGAAAAAATAAAGTAAAAAAATTATTTTTTGCCTGAAGAAGGTACAAATGTTACAGAAAAGGTAAGAAAAGAAGTATTATATTGAGGATCACTCAATTGTATCACAAGGACATGTGCTCAACCTTGTTCATAACAGCATTGTTTGTCACATGTTTGTCATAGCCTGAACCTGGCAACAACCATAATGCCCCTCAACCAAAGAATGAATAAGGAAAATGTACACAAAGGAGTACTACACAGCAGAAAGAATAATGACATCTTGAAATTTGCAGGCAAATGGATGGAGCTAGAAAACATATTGAGTGAGGTAACCCAGACCCAGAAAAACAATTATCATATGTACTCACTCATATGTAGTTTTTAAACATAAAGCAAAAAAAAAAAAAACCCAGCCTACAAATCACAATCGCAAAGAACCTAGACAACAAGGAGGACCTTAAGAGAGACATACATGGATCTAATCTACATGGGAAGTAGAAAAAGATAGGCTCTCCTGAGTAAATTGGGAGCATAGGTTCTATGGGAGAGGGCTGAAGGGGATGGGAAAGGAAGGGATAAGATCAGAGAAAAAAAGTGTATAGCTCAATAAAATCAATATTTTTTTTAAAAAAAGGATTCTACCCAGTTCAGGAAAGGACATGGAAGAAAGAGTTTATTCTAGACAAAAAGAATAGGATAAAAGGGATGGTTGTAGAGTGCGTTCAATCCTCAAAGTGTCTTGTGATCAACAAGAGGTTCTAGCCCCACACTTTTCAGGTATATTAAAATATTTTTAGAAGCAAGCTTGGATCCTGACTAGAAGTAGACTAGAATTACTCATACAGTGCTGAAGGAATTGCTTGCCACTTCCTACACACCAAGTGTTCACACTTAAATTTTGGTTTTTTCCTTTGGGATCTCCTCAATACCTGTTGTAAGTGGCTGCTTGTTCATTTTTCAGCCACCCAGACTCCCCAAATAATCACTCAGAAACTATATTAATTACTCTGTTTGACCAATAGCTTACATGTGTTGTTAGTTAGCTCTTATATCTAGAATTAATCCATTTCCATTATTTTATATTTTACCATGTGGGTGGGGCATATTGGCAAGGTCAAGCTGGCAGCTGGTGTCTTTCCCCTCTGGCAGCTACATGGCATCTTTTGACTCTGCCTACTCTCTCTATATATGTTTCTTCCAACCTGGCTAAATTATATTAATTCTTTGGCCAAAAGCAGCTTCTTTATCAACCAATAGAAGCAACACATATACAGAAGGACTTCCCATACCAAATACCCCATTTAAACTTCAGGGCACTGACCTGTTATTGATATTTGCTAGACAGTATCTGCCTTTTCTTGGCCTGTTATGTTTCAAATTCCCTTTGATTGAGACCATACAATCACTTAAAGTCTTTTAAGATTTGGTGATGATAATTCTTTCAATTCATTATCATGCTTTCACTTGGTAAGTTCACAGAGAGAAGATACGTTACAAAATGCCCTCAATAACCATTGTAAGGTCAGATACTCTGTCATTCTTTCAGCAGATACTGAACATGGCCAGGGGTTCAACACACAGTGATGAGCAAAACATGCAAACCCAAGCCTCTGCAGCATGGAAGGCAATTCTAAAGGAAACACTAGAAACAACTTCTAGAAAGAGTGGTTTCCCATGGCCTTTAGAAAGAAGAGATGGTAAGTATTCCACGATGAGGAAGTGAAGTCCCAAGGATGTAAAGTACCTTTTATAAAGGCACACAACAAGGATGAGCTCACTATTCTTTCAAACTTCTGTGCCTTCATGCATAGAACTCTTTAAATTCACTGTAGGATGCCTTGTCTGTGGCATCCGAAGAAGGCTGATTAAGATTCCTTCCCTCCATCCAAACTAATCCATTATTGAGTTTAATTTTCCTCAAGACTTTTAGGTGAGAAGACTAATCAATAAATTAACATTAAGCAGAGACATTTCATAATGATAAAAGGAGGCATTTGCTGAGAGAGTATAGCCATTCTCCATATATATCAACAGAATTTCAAAAAAGGAAACAAAACTAACAAAAATAAAAGGTCAAATAGGAAGAACTAAAAGCATTGCTGGGATTTTAAAACTCAGTACTGAGAGAGCAAGTAGTCAAACAATTTAGGAAAAATACAGGGAACTTAATGACTAATATAAGCAAGCTTGTCTGAATTGACATTTGTAAAACAATCTACAAAATAGAAGCAGAATACCCCCCCCACACACACACACACATTTCATTTGGACTATTGTCACATGAAAGCCAAATGATGTTGTACAGACAATTTAAAATGAATTGAAGAAGATTCAAATCATATGATGTATATATTTTTTATCATGATACAATTATAATAAAAATTACTAACAGCAAATTATTTGTAAAATCCTTTTTAAGTTTACTTCTCAACAATGTATTATTTTAAAAAGAAAATAAACTACTTCTCAACAATGTATTATTTAAAAAGAAAGTAAAAGAGTGACTAGGAAGTAATTTAAATGAATAGAAATGAAAACACAACACCAAAATAGAAGGTAGGTATTTAACTAACCGGGTAATTCCAGGAAATCTTTAAACATTCAATGTTTTTATTATGAAAACAAATCGAAGAAATTATGTATTGTTTCACTTTAAAGTAGAAAAAAATAAGGGACCATATGGTGGTTCAGTAGTTAAAAGTGCTTACTGCTTTTGCAGAGAAATCAGATTTGATTTTCAGCACCAACCAACATGGCTTCTCTAACTCTAGTTCCAAGGGATCTGGTGCCCTCTTCTAGCTTCCATGGACTGCAGGAGTGTGGTACACAGACATGCACGCATACAAATATACATATGATGGGGAAGTTTTGTGAGCCAATTATATTCAAGAGGTGGGACCAAGTTAGGGTGTAGCTTTCTGGGACCCAGAGAAAAATGGACGCACAGTCCAGGTGCTCTCCCTCTGTGGTTCCCACACAGCATATCTGAGCTTGGACTTCTCGTTCCTGTTTCATGAGTTTTCCCCTTATAATACATAAAAATATAATTGTTTTATCTTTTAGCTAGCCTGATTATTTCCCTAATCAAGCTAACTTCTACAGTTTGTACCCAACGTGGGGCTCAGGTCTCTAGCAGCTCTGGCCAGCTGCCAGCTGCCGTCAGTCTCCACACCATTCATTTGGGTATAGAATTCCCACGCAGCGGCAATGAGTAGCCATTAGCTGTGGTCCTTCATATTTTCTCCTTAAATGTCTCAGAGAGCCTTGGCCATCTGCAACTGTGTGGTTGGGTACAGTATGGGATGTGGGCTTCCCTGCTTACTTGCTCTCTTTGTGCTCCTGTGGCTGTGGACCTGTCAGGGACTTCCATGGAGCACACAGTCTGTGATTTACACTAAATAACTCTTTTTAATCTGAGCATATATTTCAGTCTTTAATGCTAAAATTCGGATTCAAGCTGGCCATGTGGCTACAAGTTCACCGTGACACCTGTTGGCAGGTAACGCTTATTGTACCTACTCCAGCTCAAACTCAACCACAGGTAGGATTTATAATTTAAAATATAAATTATAAATTTATAATTTAAAAGCACAAAATTGCTGACAATTTAACAATCCAGGAGTTCACTAGCCTTTTTACTTATACCATCTATGATGTAGTTATATAGCTATTGTACCAATGACCAATGTATTAAGACTAGCTTTTACTCCTGCACATGGGAAATACCTTGAGGTAGAGGCAGCTGCCTTAAAGCACACATGGAGCTAAGGACATGTGTGTAGCTCAGTATCACAAGGAAGCTTGCAGTGCTGAGTGCTTTGGTCATGGTTCAGACCTGGTTACAATAATTTCAAAATGCTTCGGGAATGAAATTTCCTCTTTTCTAATAGTTTCTACAACTGCTTGCAACATTCCAAGCAATAATTAAAGAAAAATGCATCATAATTACTGTTAAAGTGATGGTTCTTCATCAACTAATAAGTTTATATATGAAAGCCAATTTGATATATAAGAAAAGACTCCCAAAGGGGGGGTGGTGTGGGAAAACAATTTTGCAACATCATTTCATCTCAATAGAGGAAGAGATGTTGTTCAAGGAGCTATGTCTGTTTGGGGAGTGTTCATGTGCTTATTTGATATTAGCCCTCCTGAACTAAAGCACCACTAGCCCCTAGAGGTGGAGCCTTTTAGCACCAACCAATGTTCCATAAAATAAATCTTGTCTTATTATGACCTTACAACTCTGCTGTTATATGTAGACAGACTTTGGAGATTTCTTTTTGTCCTTCATACAAATATAGTAAGACACCAGCATTGTTACTGACCTGAGTACAAACAATGATGAGTTCCTTTACAAAGCTATATAAATTAAACCTCCCTTTAACACACAAACACACACAAGCATTTGTGCACACACGTGCACACACATACACAGAGACTTAACAGCAAAAGGGAGTATTTATCTTTGATAGATAGAAAATATCTATCTTCATAGATGCAAGGAACCCAGACACAATATATCATTTTAATTTCCAATCCCATGTGAGAGAATATGATATGTTCTCAATTTAAAAGATCAGAGTTACATATCAATAAGGAAAGTTACTCAAAAGTACATCTTCTTAAATGATGATTCTGTTAACCTCTCTTGGTTATATTTAGGATTATTTTTCTTCTATAGTTAGGGCTTTTCTTTTATAGTTAGGTGATTTCTTCTACCTCATGTGTCATTATGGTCACAATTGTCTAGTGATGTGTCTACTAGGATGTAAACAACTTGATAACATCATTAATCTCTAAAGACAGTGAACCTAACAAACCACCAGACATAGCTTCAGCACCCAAAGAACACCTGTCAATGAGATAGTTACAAAAATAAAAATTATCTTTAGTTCTAACAACTTCATTGCAATTTGAAAACATAAAATGTGCATCCAATGATTTTCAATCAATCTATTATTTATTAATGATGCCTAGAAGCATGGCACTAAAAGGAGCAATTCAATATATGTTACTTTTCTTTGGCCACTCAAAATGAGTTTATAAAATAGATACAATTTTGACCTTTTGCAAAAGGAATCAATTATTAGAGAGAGAAACTAACATAGCCTCCACTGTATAGTAGCATCCATCTTTGAGTACAAGGTCAGTGCTTCCCAGAGCAATAATTGTTAGGAAATACACACAATAAGGACTTCAGGAATGTCCTTACATGAGAATTGTCAAGGTTCCCCATCATTGTTTAAAGGTCCATCTTTCAAATTTTGCAATCTAACAATTCATATAAGAAATATTTATCTTCCATATTTTAATTAAAGCTTCCTATATATCTTGGCCTTTAAAGGAAATCTATTTAGCAGGTTCCTGGTGTGTGGTGTCTTCCTTCCTCTGTTAAACTCCAAACAGGTCCAACCGCATTGTGAATCCAATTTAACAGTTCTCCATCCCTATCCTACATTCCCTCCCCATTTTGTCCTTTGAGTAACCTCATAATAATTTTTACTGTATTTTTGCAAGAGCTTTCCAATTAGCCCTTTGGAACTCACAAATAGAGAAGCAACAGAACATAATGAAAGGAAGAAAGAAGGAAAATAATTATCTGGGGTAGCAGCAACTACCAGGAGCTTTTTACACTGTCAGGTCAGAGAAACATGAGAGCCAGAGGGTCCTCGGGTTCTCGTAATCTGTCCCTTAATATTTATAGCTGTGTTTTCTTTGGCATACACAGAAGAACACCAATTTCACAACAAGTCAACCTGAGGTCAAAGCCTCATTTTGCTATTCTCAGCATGATGAGCATGTTGCTTAGTCCTGTTTTCCCTAAATGGAATAAAATGAGGTATTGACACCCCACACTTGTGGTTCTTTTAAGGCTCAAGTATGCAAAGCTCTGAGTACAGGCCTGGAGCCAGAATGGGCTCCTTATTAATTTAAACTCTTTCATCATTCTGGTAGTGTCTTGATACATCATTGGACAATTGTATATTCTAGATTTATAGCTAATTGGTAAGACTGCATACTGATGATATTGCTAGTGCCCACCTCCTTGCAAGCAAGGGTTGTTTTTGTTTGTTCGGTTGGTTTTGTTATGTTTTATTGATTTGTTTTTTTCTTAATGAGTCTTGAAATTTATGATATATCAGATACCTGTTAGGAGACTGCTGTAGGTTTGCCTTTTCAAAGGACATATCTCCAGGTCTTGTTCATTCTTAGGCTACTAAAGCTTATATCTTGGTTATCATTATGAAAAAAGGCATCTTTCCTTGATTGTATGTAAATTACAATTTTCTTTAGTGATTTGGCTATGAATATTAATAGAATAGTGAATATTAATTTTATACATGTTGTATGTCAGAATATACGAAGACAGGGCTGGAATAAAATAGTGTGTAAGGATAGCAGAAATAACTTTAATAAATGTTAAAGTATGAGTTGGGAATAACAGTATAGGTAGAAAATATGAAGCTTGTATCTCTGTCTGTGTCATCTCTTTACATAAAAGAATTTATATATCTGCATATGTGTGGTAATAGCTTAAAATAGTAATGTGATATAATATCTGGACAAAGTGTATAGTATTCATTTAAAATTTTTAATTAGTTAAAGAATTTTTCTCATAAAAATAAACTTAACCATTAAAACTCTGCTAAGATTTTTACTTTGATATTTGAAACAATATTCTAAGATTAATTCCTAAATAAATTTTTCTACCTAAATATACCTTTAGCAAAGGGCTCTTTCCAATTGTCTTTATCCTTTCATTCTTTCCTCTTTATTTAATCATATTTATTGAGTTTTGTATATTTGCCTAACGTCTCTCACATGTCCACAGTATCTCCCTCTGTTTACTTTCTCCAGTTTAAGGAAAGAGGAGAGACATGCAAGCCCATATGACAGGAAATCAGGAGCCAAGCCTAGGCATGCTCAGAAGAGTTTGTCATTTATTTTGGTGCTTGTCACTCCCAGGGAGCACAGGGCCTCTCTTTAGTCCTTCATGACAGTATCTAATGGGGCCTGCCAAGTTGAAGAGGCTGTAGGTATGGAACCATGGCTGTAGTCAGGTGGATACATCTGTATTAACCAGCCTATAATGTGAACTCTCCAGCTGGTATCATAATAAAGATGAGAGCTGGTAGGGTTTGTCTTTTTTCTGCTGGTTCATTAAGAACTTGAACTACAATGGGAAACATTGTTCTGGGACCCCCTGAGCTGCCTTGCTTGAGTCTGGTATCATGAAATTTGGGGGGTTTTGTTGTTGTTTTGCTTTTTGGTGTGTGGGTTTTTTTTATTTTTTGGTCTTTTTTATTTCTTGGTTTTCTAATTCCGTTTATTAAGTAGGTTTTGTCCACCCTACAATCAAAATCTGAGGAATGGTTATTCTCATTGTGTTTAATGTGCCTGTCAACTGGAACTGTTTACCATTATGACACCACTGAGATTTCAGTGAGTAGTCCTGACCATCCCTTGAAGCTGTTCTGTGCTCCAGCAGAGTCAAACAACTGAGCTAAACTTAGGCTTTGAGGCCTCACTGTAACACCTGCAGTTAATCCTACTGAGTGTATGAATCCAAAGCATACCTTTATCCTTTCAACAAGGAATCATATTCCTGAACAAATAAAGAGAAATGTGGGTCACTGTCAAATTAGAGAAACAAATGGTTCTCACGCAGAGAAAGAAGAGAGAATAGCCACAAATCTCAAGCACCCCAAATGCCAAAAGATGCATGCACATGGTACCTTGGTTTAGGAGACCAGCTGGCTCAGGAACCATAAGGTTAAACTAGCAGTCACTATAGCTGGGGTTACTTTAGAAAGAAATAAAAAATGGGGTTCAGCATTAAATTATCCTCTGCTGTTTGTACAACAGGAAATAAAAGGCAAGATATAAAGTTAAAAAACAGGTTAGGATTCACAGGTCAAGTCATTTCTACATGAATGGAAGACTAAAAGCGATTTACCAATTAAAAACAGAACATTGAAAAAAACAAGGAAATGGAGGGTGGAAGCTAGTAATATAAACTCAGCCTTTCCAGATTATCAAAATAGATAAGTCAATGCAACTTTCTGGGCTCACTAAAGACATGGAAAGTGGTTGCAGCTCAGTGTCATTCTGGTCCTTTTTTATCTGTCTGTCTGTCTGTCTATATCCATCTTTCTTTCTCTGTCGGTCTCTCCTCTGCCTCTCTTTCACTTTAACCTGCCCTTTCTTCTTTCTTCCCGCCCTCTCTCCTTAAAATATAGCATGATAATCAAGGGAATTTTTTCTCCCTTCAGATATAAAATTAGTTAGATGGTACTGCACTTACACATAATGACACCACTATACTGTGTTTTACAAAAGATCAGAAGAAAGGACTTCATGTGGTTTCACTACAAGGAGATGATAAATATTTGAAAAGATACTTGTATCTGCCCATACTTCAGCATTATAAAATGCATGCATGTATGATACCAGAACATGGCACCTCAGAAATATATAATGCTCTGTTTCAGCTATCTATTTCAATAAATTTAATGTATGTAAAAAGCCCACAAAAAGGGAAATGGGAATTGTACAATTAAATACTGTTAATATAAGCTAAACCCGTAATATCTGCCACCAGTTTTTTTCACAGTTTAGCAGACATTTCCACAGAGCCTAGGAAAGACTATATAAAATACCACTTACTATAAAGAAACTTATGTAAAATAAATGGTCCCTAATTATAAGGAATTAGCGCAAAAATCCATTCAATGAATAACTTAACTGAAATATGTAAGGGGTAATTCAGAGGCATTCTCACGAGCTTTTGGGAGCCAAGAGGGTACTTAATATGATATGGAAATAATTGAACTTCAATGTTGTGTCTTACCTACTTAGCATCCACCAGGACTTCTTAGCTCTGGTGAGTTTTGCAGCTTATAATATCATGAAGGAAGAAACAGCAGTTCTTCAGGGAAGAGATATTCATTTTATTTTTTTCAGTACCAACTCAGAAGTTCTTTATATGATTTTTGTGGGAAATCCTGAATGATGGAAAGGGTGATACTCTCAGCATCTCTGCTTTGACTCTTCTAAAGGAGTTATTTTCTACCGATGTTTCTGAATTCAGTGGTCAGTAAAAAGCCACAAAATAGCAGTATAGTATTATCAAATAGACTATACACGAAAAATATTTTAGCATCTTAACTGTTTTAAGATTAAAAATGCGCCCCTCTTTTTCTTACATGTGTTCCCACTCCAGCTTCCTGTAAACCTCAGAGAGCCCTCTGGGCTGTTAGTCATTTAATTTGCCTTCACTTCATTAATTCTCTCCTTGACTTTTTCTTTTTGTAGGTATGACTTAAGCTATCTTCTTACCAGAGTCTCAGCTTCTCAAGCTACTCATGTACATCTTCAATCCTAACTTAAAACTTCGACCCCTTGTGATTTCTTTTGGACAGATGTTCACAGATAGATGGATGAATTGAATAACTTCAGATTTCATTAAAGGGCATTAAATGATTTTTTAAAAAATGTTTCCACAATATGAAAGACAATAGTGACAAAGTATAAAGTGATTGTGTGTGACACCTGCTGCTATATTGTAAGCTATAATACCGAGGTCCCTTACAATGGCTAGGTACAGCAATTTGAAAAATGAAAATAGGCACAGCCACTTACTTATGTGCCTTTTCCTCAAGAAAACTTGTTGTGACCTAATGGTTTTTAAAAGATAACAATAACAAGCCCTATTAATCCTGTAGATACTTTAAATTGGTGGTAAGTAAGCTTTATAATATCCATGTTTATCAGAAAAGTTTTGCTATAGCAACCTGAACTATAACCTAGCATTGCAAAATAATAGTCATTCCCTCCCAAATAGGACTTTATATGGGAACTTATTGGAAATACAAACTAAGGGGCACGCTCAAGATATATAAATCAGGAACTCTGGGAACGAGGTCCAGAACTCCATCTTACCAAGACCCCAAAGTGTTTCATATGTAAAGCTAGAGTTTGGGAATCACTATCTCAAAAGAATTGTATGTATAAACTTACTCTTAATGACTTACTGTTATAAACACAGATTAGTGTATATCTCAACCCTCCTCAGAGAAACTTTTGGTGGTAGGAGTTTGCGATGTAACACATTGACTTATAACTAACTGGTCAAGGTTCGGAGCATATTTCCAATTGTGTGGGCACAGTGAGTAATTCTCCACATCTCATAATCTACTGTTGAGTCAGATGGAAGTAGCCCACCTGTAATCTTAAACTGAGACAGCTCATGCCTGTTCTATGTGGTGTTAACTGTTTCCTAAACATAATCTTACTTTATCTACAAAATATTTGAACAGGATCCAAGATAAGACATAGGAACATAAAAGCTCTTGAATCCTGAAGCTGACATTCAGAATCTGCATACTGTCCTATAGAGCATTTTCCACTCGACAAAGCAACCCTGAAGACCAACCAATTTTCAAGAGTTTGAGAAATATTCTTCACCTCCAGAAAACTGAACTACAGTCATATTGTCAAGGACAAAGACAATAGATATAAGACCTAGTCTTTTATTAAAGCTGCATGATAGATAGTCCTATACTAAGATTTTTAAAACTTAATCTCAAACAATTTAAATAATTTTAGAAGATCATCTATGTAATGAAAGAGATTTAAATCTAAGTCCATTTTTTATTTTTAGTTTTTATTTTTCTTTGAGTTTTATACAATATATTTTGATCATATTCACATGGACATCTCTCAGATTTACCACTTCCCTACCCAATCAACTTTGTTGCCTCTTTGTTTATTTCTTCATATTTTTGCTGTCCATGTACTCCTGAATGTTTAGGCATCTACTGGAGGAGGGTTGAACAATGAGGAGACTTACCTTTAAAGAAAACTGACTCTTCCTTCTCTAGCAACTATAAATTATCAGTAGAACCTCAGGTAAGGGTGGAACGTATTGCCCAACTCCTCCCTCTAAACTGGGATTCTGATTGACTTGAAATTGTGCATTTTAGTGCATTTGCTCACAACACTGTGAGTTCATATGCATAATCACCCTGTTGTAGTCTGAAAATACTGTGACCTTGTAGTCACGCACTACCTCTTACTTTTTCAATATTTCTGCCCTTCATATCCCTGATATTTTCAAGGAGAGGATCTATCAGTTTATTTCTCTCTTTGATTTCTATAAAAATCGTGTGTGGTAAGTAATTGGGGGTTGGTGAATGCTTATTTAATCTTACAGCTTGTGGTCAACAATGAAGGAAGCCAAGGAAGGGAACTGAAGTCTAGGACTGAAGCAGATACCCACTGAGGAATGCTGCTTATTGGCTTTCACTCCTTAGCTTCTTCAGATTGCTCTCTGATATACCCCAAAGAACACCTATTCAGGGGTGGCACTGCCCCTAGTGATCTGAGCCCTCTCATAGGAATCATTAATCAAAAAAAAATGCAACATAGATTGGCCTACAGGCCAATCTTACAGAGACATTTTCTTGATTGAAGTCCCCCTTTCCAGATAATTGTAGTTCTTGTCAAGTGACAAAAAATAAAAAACAAAACTATTCAGCACAGAGTGTGATTTAGATGTACTCTTCAGGACTGATCCTTCCACAGTCTCTGTTCTCTGCACCTTGATCAGTTGTAGGTCTCTGGGTTACCTTGGCATCCTCTGCACAAGGCATCTCTACTGAGAGTTAAGAATTCAGTACTTTATGGGTGTAATGATAAGTCACTAGGAGTCAGATTAAATATGTGTCCATTTAGTATAAAAAAGACTATCCTAACTAATTGAGTCATACACAAATAGTCACACTGTAATAGTCTATAATAAGTAGGATGGCCAAGAGATTTTAATGCATTAAAAGAAAAATTATTTTATGAGAAGATCAAAAAAAATTCAATGAGGGTAATGAGATTTGAATTGGCCCATGAACGACAGTGGTGAAGGAGATGTATTAGTTTTAAGAATAAAACACAATCATTATGGAAGAATACAAAATTGTCATTCATCAACAATGGGAGCTCCTTTGGCTTTAGGATACCTGAAGAACAAATGAAAATTGCATTTTAAAATAAGATTTCTAACAATGAGTGTGTTGAATTCTAAGGTTAGGAATTTGAGCTTGAATATGTCTGACACTCATGGAAATCTTTTGTCGACTTACTCTTCTAAAAATTTGAAATAGTCTTATCTTTAAGGAATATTATTCATGGAGTGCATATCTAAGAAGTGAATGTTGTCCCCTTCAGATTTAATACTGGCTAGTCTAGATGTTTGAGCTGGATCACACTTTTCTATGAATGAAATCTTTCCAGTGGGTATAAGCAGTGGCCTTTGAGATGAGTAATCTCAGTTAGTCAGTCAGCTGGCTCTGGACAGAGTGGAAGCCCTTTGGAATGGTACTTCAAGTCACAAGTTACTCTTCTCGCCAATGAGCTTGAAAGCAATAAGATTGGCCATTTTTTGAGATTTGTTTGCATATAGGTTGGGAAGCTTTCTGGATAAAGGCAATAATGATACACCATAAGAAAAATAGTAAGAAATATGGAGATAGATAGATACATAGATTGATAGAAAGACAGAGAAGCAGACAGGTAGGTGACAGATCAATAAATACATACATGCATACATACATACATACATACATCGAATGCCCTGAGAGAGTGTTGAACTTTCAGGTGATGCAAACCCACTACCCCATAAAGCACTATGTTAGACAAAATGATGCAGGAGCTCCAGTCTTCTAGTTTCTAGTCTTTTTTTAAATAACGTACTATGATTGAAAATACAATGTTAGTCTGGCCTTAGCCTTAATCATGATCTTGTTCAAAATAATGACTTTTTGACTAACTTGCTTGATAAGAAGGCCTTCTCTAAACCAATTTTTCATTCCACCAGCCACTCCCAGGATACCTAAATTCTCTGTGAAGATCAAGCTTGATGAGGACAAAACAGATACCCAAAGATACATTTTTCCTTACAGAAGTCTCCTGAAAGAAAGCATACATCCAGATTTATAGTAAATGATAACCTAGAGCTTCATGAAGGTGCCTCAATGGCAGAGAAATGAGGTTTTCAAAGAGAAAAAAAATCACATTAAGATAAGGGACCTGGCGAATGGTCCTGGCTGTTGGCAAGCACTGTGGTTTCACTTATGATCCCAAATCCCACTGGAGAATTCTCTCATACAAGCTTCCTTTACTGTGATGGTCCCAGACTTACATGTGTGTTCCATAAACTATTATTGAATGGAGAAGTGTTACAGGAGCACATAACTGTATTGCAGAAGAATCACCTGATGGTGGGGTGGCACTCTGTTATCTACAACAGGGCAGAAGTGGCAGGGACCATGGCATAGAACATAGTGACAGTAGTAGTGATGGCGGTCTAAATAATTTCATAGGTATCAACGAGAATGTAAGGTGATAGAGATAATATGCAGACTTTTTTTTACATTTGATGATTGTCATTTTAATATATTTTGAGTGCTTACTAGACATAAGGCGCTAGTCTAGACTCTGAGTTTGTGTCAGTCATCAAGTCAATAGGGAGTACCTGCTCTCAGGAGATTTACATTTTATTAGTAGATATTTTATATAGAAAAATTTCATCTCCTTTTTATACTTAGACTAGCTGTCTTGGTTAAGGTTTCTATTGCTATGATGAAAAAGCAAGTTAAGGAGGAAAGGGTTTATTTGACTCTCATTTCCACATTGTTGTTCATCACTGAAGGAAGTCAGAACAGGGACTCAAACAGGGCAGGAAACTGGAGGCAGGAGCTGATGCAGAGACCATGGAGGGGTGCTGTTTACTGGCTTGCTTTCCCTAGTTTACTTAGCCTGCTTTCTTATAGAACCCATGACCATCAAAGCAGGGATGGAACCACACACCACGGGCTGGGTCCTCTACATTGATAACTAATTGAGAAAATGCCATACAGTTGCGTCCCATGGGAGCATTTCCTAAACTGATGCTCATTCCTCTTTGAAGACTCTAGCTTATATCCATTTGCCACACAAAACCAGCCAGTACACTAGCTAAATGTAAGGATCTATGGCAGATAGTGAGAGTGACCCCACAGAAGAGGGGAAGAAAGATTCACTTAGTCAGAGGGGATGGAGGATACCAGAAGAATATGACCCACTGAATTAAGTAAACTGGGCTCACATGGGCTCACAGAGACTGAAGCAGCAATGCAGGGCCTGCAAGTGTCTGTACCAGGTCATCTGTATATGCTATAGCTGTAACCTTGGTGTTCTTATGGGACTCCTAACAATAGGAGCAGATGTTTCTATGATTTGTTTGTTTGCTCATGAGACTCTTCCTCTTGTTGGGTTGCCTTGTCCTTCTTGGATATGAGGACTTTTTCCTTATCATATTGGATCTTGTTTTGCCCTGTTTGGTTGTCATCTCTTAAAGTCCTGCTCTTTCCTGAAGAGGAAACAGAGAAGAAATGGATCTTGGGGAGAGAGGAGGTGGGAGGATAGAGGAGTGAAGGGAGGAGAAACTGTGGTCAGAACGTATTGTATGAGATAAGAATCTATTTTCAATAAAAAGAGAGACACATTCTAAGTAGTCAAATTAGTCCAGAGGCTCTAAGATTGAAAGTGAAGATATTTTTATTTCTGATGAGGAAAGAGGGAATTCTTAGAATTAGCACAGACAAAGTATTTTCCAAGAGGCACGTATACTTTAAATGGCATAGTCTAGCGTGAAAGACCAAAATTTGGGGCTTGTTTTCACTTGAACCACCTCAATTGCTTTTCACTAGATAGATACACAGAAACAAAAAAAAATGACATACTATTTCCTCATGCTATAAGTGGTGACCCATAATGTCTTTATTTTATCAACACTGAAAAAAGCATCCTTCAATTCTGTGATAATTATTGAAAATGTATAACGATTAGGAAAGCACAGGCCTACCTTTTCTCAGTGGGTTCATGATGCACAAGCATAAAAACAAATATCCACAACAGTTAGCTTACTCCCGTAGGTTACAGCGAACTGTACCTTATCTGTGGAGAAATTAAGGAAACAGAAATAAAGAAGGTGGTATACAAGTTGGCTCTTGAAGAACAAACCAAATAGAAGCACACTGGTTTTAGAAAATAAGATGAAGGCCATTCCTGGACAGAGACAGGGGCCTTGTACAGGAGTGGTGGTAAGAAGTAACTTGGGCCAGCCAGTGATGACGAACACCTGTAATTCTTATGGGAGGGAGGCAGAGGCAGGTGCATCTTTGTGAAAGGAAGGCCAGCCTGGTCTTTAGAACAGAACACAGTATATATGGAGAACTGCATGATAACTCCAATATGGTTAGAAAAATGATTCAGCATATTTTTTCTTCCTAGACTTTTGGGGCTTATTTCAAAGTGAATTAGAATTTGAACACAAAATCCACCAGTGAAAAATACTTTGACTTAATTAAGAAAGAGTCTGTAACTATATAGGTCATATGGTAATCGGGTGTTTTGAAATGTATCTCTCTATAGTATATATTTTGTTTCCAAATGTATTTTCTCTCCTATGTATGTATTCCTATTTTAATAAATAATAATAAAGCTCCCACATTTGCCCATCCTGTATTTTGAAGAGGTTTCTGCAGGCTCATCATTTTACTACACACACAACAATTAGTCAGCATATCCACAGCCCAGCAAGCATTTCTATAATGAGAATGGTTACAGGTGTGATGACTAAATTAGCGCTGGCTATTTTGAGGCCAGGAGGTACAAACATAGTCAGTGAATCACAGGAAGTAATGTTAGATCATAATTGCCTGCTACTCTCATCTCACTATTTTAGCATGGATTAAACAAGATTTTAGGAGTTAACCAAGAAGGTAAGAATTCTTGAGAATATGCCTGGGACTTCAACCCATGGTTTAGAATTAAAGCTTCTAGGCAACATGGAAAACGATTTATCAATTATGGACTGTCCTGGAGACAGGATAGAGTTGCTATTTGGTGACTCAGCCCTTAGGTAATGTGTACATCAACCAAGCAAGTGTTATTCAATAATAAAAAACATTTCTCTTTTTGCTATTCTTTGACAAAGGTCACTCACTAAATGTAGCTGTTTACATTAAAATTTGTATTAAATATTAAATACAGTAAAAACAATGAATCCACTGTCCTTCATGTAGTTTGAACTTTCAGTAGAATGTGCATATGGCTGCTATATTAGACATCAAAATTTGGATGCCTGCCCTAGACTACATTTTTGATCTATCTATCTATCTATCTATCTATCTATCTATCTATCTATCTATCTATCTACCTATCTATCTATCATCTATCCATCTATCTAATCTATCTATGTATGTATGTGGGGGGTGAGTGCCACAGAACAAATGTATCAATCAAATGACAGTTTTCAAGACTGGGTTATCTCTTTCCTGTGGGTCTTAGGAATCAAACTCAAGCCATCATGCTTGACAAAAACACCTTTACTCACAGAGCAATCCTGCCAGTTTGTGATTACATCTTAAAGAAGTAATCAAGACCTTGATCTAATTAAAGTAGCTGGATTTTGTATACTTTAGATCTTCAGCTGGGCTCTAGGAACACATATTAGGGAGTGATAAGAGAAAAGTTAGGTGCAGGCTCTATGATTGGTACTAATTTTATGTTCTAAGAAAATAATACGTAGTAGAATTTCAATAAATATTTGTTGACAAATGTACTACTTGATTTAATTATCCATTTACTGGGTGTTAAAAGAAACAAATGAGCTGCTGTTCATTTGGTATTGGCATGGTGGTTGCCAGAGAAAGTGTTACATAAATTTCAAGGCTTTCAATCACATTTTCGATAATCAAAATATTTTATGTAGTCCACACTGAAAGCTTGAAAAATATATCAAATAAATTAAAAGAAGATTAACCAAAAAGCCATTAAATAATAAAAACAAGAGATGATGTGAGCAGAATCTCATGGGGACTATCATAAGTTGGTCAAATTGTGAGGTAAGGTTATTATGTCAATCAGTAAAAATGTTTTCATAATGTAACAGTCTGAGTGGAGGGTAAGGTGTGACACCCTCATCCCCACAATATCTCCACATATTGGTGAAGATGGAGCTATGCACACATAATCACAATGGAGTTTATAGCTGAATATAAGCAACTGGAACACAGAGAAGAACAGCCCACTGCTTGGGGATTCAAACAATCTTCAGAGAGGAACTAAATTTTGAATTGAGAATGAATACGGGTGTGTTTGAAAGAGAGGACAAAAGAAAATTCAAAAAGAGGAGGAGGAGTTTGTGTCAGATGATGGCAAGCTTTCCACTAACACTATTTATAAAAGCAAGTGAGGGACAGTGCTACAGAGACGGCTCACCACATAAGGTAGGAGCTTGTAGTGCGCTTGCAGAGGGCCTGAGCAAGTTTTCCAGAATCCATATAGAGAGGTTCACAACAGCCTGTAATTTGAAATCCAGGGAATCTGATGCCCTCTTCCATCTTCCTCAGGCACCTGCACAAATATATGCATAGATTCCCCCTACACACAGATTCATGTATAAAAAGAAAGAATATTTAAAAACAGCAAATTTAAGTGAAAATATAATAAAAATTACCTTTAAATTTTTATCATAATTATAAAAATTAAGTGATAGAATGATCAAGAAAATGCCTCTAAATTTATATTATGGATGGAGTTTCTCTAAAGATAGTTCTAACAGAAATGAGCATGTAAGTATTACATTCTATATCATGATCCCTTAGTGTTTTAATGCAACAAATTTGCGTCCACATTTTCTTTTAAAGTTTGGGGACAGGTAGATAAGACCTACATAACCTCTTCCCAAGCATGAAGTACATTATTATTTATAGACTTTACACTAAAGTTAAGAATATGGGGTCAGTTACTCTGGTCTTCTCGATGCCATGAGAGGTTTGGTTTCCACTCTTGGGCCTTCATGTCCAACCTCAGTGGTTCAGAGGCTCATGGCCACTTAAAGCAAGACAGAAAAATACTTCTCAGTTTGGCACTGCAGTTTGGGCATTGGCCAGCCCAACTTACTTCAATGATTATAATATAGCACTTAGCAAATTGAACTCGTTGATTATAAAATATTTTCCATTTTACTATCGTGTTGGCATTTTATAATAAATTTTACTTTCAATAAAAAAAATCCGAAGTAAGAGTATGTATAATCTCCCAAACTCAAAAGAACAGCCTGGAGGCAAAGGTCAAAGTAGAGTCCATGAAGCATGTTGTCTGTCCTACTTCAATCTTTCACTGGGTAAACCTGACCCTCTACCCACAGGGTACCAGTTTTGACATAGGTTGAAATATAGCAGCTCTATTCATTGATCCAGTTATGTGAAGCATTATCCAGAGGTTTGAAATGTGATGAAGACTATGAACTACATTTGGCCTTTCAAGGAATTTACCCCCCAATAGACAAGATACATACAAAGGCATGACTAAGGAAACAGGGTGGTAGTAAACCAGCATTCTGGGGTATAAGAAAAAGCAACTAAGCTGGTGTACAGTACTAGAAAAGGTACCAATGAAAGAGTGATCTCACATGAGATTACTGGAAATACTCAAATCAAGGCTAAAAGTTTGCATCTCACAGCCACTGTAGAAGAAATCTCTTACTAGTAATTTGTAGACTAGATCAGTAACATTTAACTGTAATATTACTGAGAATTTAGGCCAGATATTTCTTTGTTCTAAGGATAGTTTTGTGCATGGTGGGGTAAGGAATAACACTCTAGAAGGGAGTTTCTTTTGTATCCCAGGCAACATATCAGTGCTTCGCAAACACAAGCCTTGTAAAACTAATCTAAAGTGTGATAATGTCAGAGTGGGGCCATTGAAACATAATAAGGTCGTGAGGATAACGTTCTATTCAGAAAGTAGTACCCTTTTAACAAGAGCCAGTGAGAGCCTGTTTCTTCTTTCTGACATGAGAGGACATGAAGTCAGTTACATGCAAAGGAAGGAAAGGACCTATTCCAGAATTTGGTTTTCTTCTTCTTCTTCTTCTTCTTCTTCTTCTTCTTCTTCTTCTTCTTCTTCTTCTTCTTCTTCTTCTTCTTCTTCTTCTTCTTCTCCTCCTCCTCCTCCTCCTCCTCCTCCTCCTTCTTCTTCTTCTTCAAATTTCAGTCTTCAAAATAATGTAATGCAGTATTATAAACCCAGACTATGGCATGTGTTTATAAGTAGCTCAACCTAAGATACCAGAGAGGTTGATAAAAAAAACAAACAAACAAAACAACAGCAACAACGAAAAAATGACTCTTATGACTGCCAAGTAGCTTCTGCAGGACAAAAATGACTCATTTGAAAACCACTGGCCCATCTTATCTTTAGTGTGTCTTCTTCAATATCTAGGAACTGAACTTCATTAAATTGATATCAGAGATACTTTGGTCTATAAAACTCTTCAGATACATCCTTGTAAAGACACAGCTCTACCCTGCAAAGAAACAATTCAAGTCATTGGTCTCAAAGCCATGGGTCTGTCCTTCTGTCTTCAATATTATAATGGAGTCTCTATTTGCTCAATATAAGTTGAAAAAAGATCTCATGCTCAATGACCTGCTTCTTGAAATGTAGGGTTATTGGCTGAGTGGGGGGCCTTTTAGGTTGAGCAAAATTATAGTTTGCAATAGAAGACTACATTTCAGGTAACACTCTCCATTATCCCTGCTTTAATCAGAGCAGCTCTGTTCTACTCTGTTACATTTGTCTTGTGAAAAGACAAAAACCACTTGGACAAGCCACTAGACTTCTGTTTGGATACTAGTCATATCATTAACCTTAAATTTCGACAAACCACTTTACATATTGTCACTCATTCAACAGAGCTTTCCCGGGTACCCGAGACACATGAGAAACTTTGATAGCTACCTATGTATACACATAGATAGCATGGCTTTCTAACTACTTTCTCAAAGAAAAAGAGAGACAGAAAAAAAAGAAAGAAAATGTGACTGGGTACTATATTCCATGGGCCATGTTGCTACAATGATACCCTAACCTTTGCTGCCTAATTATAATCAATTGGTTTGTTCTCACATTGGCCAGTGACCTATATTCTTTCTCTGTGACACTATCTCCAGCAATATAACCAATATTGCCCTCTCCTTGTTCAATCACTAAACATTGATTGTGATTAATTGTTGTCAAACAAGATCAATACGTAGATTGCCCAACTGGTGGAACACTTACACGTAATGTTATCTATATCTATATATCTCTATATCTATATCTATCTATCTCTATCTATCTATCTATCTATCTATCTATCTATCTATCTATCTATCTATCTATCTATCTTCTCCATTTTCTCCCTGATTTCCAATGGAAGTTGCTTCTTCAGCCTCCCAAATAAAGTAGTAATGTCTAGTCTCTTTGAACTGAACTTCTCCCATCTAAACAATGTCTTTCCTTTGTCATTGCTTTCCTTGTTTCTCAGAGCTATCTAAAATCATGCATGAAAGAATCTAAGACTCCCTCCTTAAATGGTATCCTTGGATAATAATTTAGTTTCATTTTATAGTAGAAAAAAAGAGTAGTGATCATAAAGACCAGTGTCAGAACAGAGGATAAACACACACACACACACACACACACACACAGAGAGAGAGAGAGAGAGAGAGAGAGAGAGAGAGAGAGAGAGAGAGAGAGAGCTAGTACTAGTAAAATCATGCATTTTAGAGCAGTGATATCGAATCAGGAAACTCAGAGCATTAGAGACTCATCATTCTTGCTAGAAATGACATTTGTCTACTTGGCCATTAATTTGTAGCAACATATACACTTTGTCTTTGATGGCCAAACCCTAATTCCATGGAATGTATCAATGAATGATTATAAATCAAAGCTTAAATTAGATTTTCATTCTCTCTGGACCTCAAATTCCTCCAATATAAAAGTAAAATCTTAGGGTGGTGAAGTGTGAAGAACACACAGTGCAGAGGACCTAAGATTGATTTACCAGCATATACTGGCTGCTCACAAACACCCTTATCTCTAACTCCAGGGGATCCAACACCTCTGGCTTCTGTGGACATCATCAGACTTGTTTGCATGTGTAAGCACTCGTGCGCGCGAGCGCGCGCGCACACCCACACACACACACACACACAATCTTTAAGTAATCTAAAATAAAGTTTTGATTGAAAAGAATGTTCTACATTATAGAATCTGCAAAATACAGTGCAATTTCTTTGATTAACTCAGAGATCTTGTTTAAAACTCTGTAATCCAGCTATATCAGTTTACCTTCTAATCGCTATGACAAATATCCTGAATGAAAGAACTTAAGGAAGGAAGGAGAGTTTTTGGGGGGTTGGGGGTATGGTTTGAGGGCAAGTCTATCATTGTGGCAGGAGCATGCTGGTCACATTGTATCTGCAGTAAGGAAACAGAAAGAAGTCATGGGCCTCTAACCAACAGAATGAGGCTGTCATATTTAGGACAGGTATTGCCACCTTTATTAACCCACTGTTGATAATGTGCTGTCTGCAACTAAATCTAAAGAATTTCTCAGAGGCATCGTCAAAAACTTGCCTCCTGGGTGGTTTGAGAGTCTGTGAAATTGACAATCAAGTTAATCATCACATTAATGAATAAAGAGCATAGCAAAAATTTTAAAAAAGCACTGTTTTGTTCTTTTAACTTACAACCCAAATCATCAGATGCTTCTAATTCCCTGTTTATTACAAGGAATTCTCACAATGTGAATATACCTGTAAAGATTTGTCACTTGTATTGGTTTAATAAAATACTGATCAGCCAGTAGCCAGGCAGGGTGGCCAGACTAGGGGAATCCTGGTAAGAGGAAAGGCTTAGTCTACGGTTGCAAGCCTGATGCAGAGGAAGCAAGATAAATATACCTCACTCAGAGAAGGTACCAAGACATGAGGCTGACCATAGATAAGAATTTTGGGTTAATTTAAGTTGTAAGAGCTAGTTAATAATAAGCCTGAGCTAATAGACCAACCTGATTATAATTAATATAAGCCTCTGTGTGTTTTGTTGGGACTGAATAGCTGTGTGACTGGACCGGACAGAACTTTCCATCTACAAAAGCATTTCCAAAAGAGGTCAAACTACCATGTGGAAAGTATTGCTGTTCTTTGATGGCATGCATTTGTAGTCAAATCTAAGGGAACGTCAGTATTCCCACCTAATAGTCACTATGACATTGGACATAACAACCAACTGTTACTTTGTTCAACTGTGAAATTAGAAATATAAATATATATTATCATTTAAAAAGCCAGTGATCAGGAAATCACACGTACCTTTTTTATTGCCCAGTGTTCCAGCATCCAATCCATGGACAGAATTCATTAAACTAAGCATCATCTACAGTCACCTCTCTGCTTCTTGTGTTCCTCTTTAAAAAGGCTTTAATAGGCTTTTGTGTCAGGCCACAGAGATATCTTCTTCCTACCATAATTAAGCAACTTGAGAAATCCTGGGAGGTCGATAAATTTTGGAAAAACTTACATAAAACAGAATATAAAATGGCAAGGCCTGCCATCAGAAGCCAGTAAAAGTCAATTGCTTTTTGCGACACCTCTACAAATGGCATTATGTCATTGCATAATATTAGTAAGAAATTGTAAGATTTTGTTCAGGACTATAAAATATAATGACTCTCACATCATCTACCAATATAAAAATAAATTGAAGAAAGTAATATTTTAAAAAAAGAAGGGAAAAAATCAAGCTCCCAAATTCTTGGCTTATTCTGTGTTTGAGGAAAGTTTGTCCATAAAGAAATGGACATAAATGATTTTTCAGTGTGGTTGGTTAGATTTCTTGCTTTTTTTTCCATTTCTCTTTATTATTTTAATTTTTCATCTTGGCCATTGCTATTTAACTGGGAACACACAAAAACGCTGTTTCAGAAATTAGGTGGTCTTGGCTGAAGATTTCTCCCAATGCATAAAATGAACTTTAGACGTTGAAAAAAAATGGAAAGTCTTCATGGTGCCAATAAAGACACGGATTTATTCATCGGGGCCAAGCTACAGGACATTAACTTCCACAGATGCACTTGTTCACCCAGCAGTTTGAACTAAACCAACCTGAAAAGTCTCTGTACACTCAAAGCAATGAAACTGTGTGCATCTGTCCTTGCAATGTTTCTCTTGGTGAAAAAGCAAGTGATCTTACAGTTTCCCAGTAAGACCTTCTCTTAGGCAGGTCAGATGCCTATTGGTTTTGAAAGAGAAGAAACTGATCATTCTAATGAGACTCTACCACACTACTAAAAGTCTGGTTTACATCTGTATTAAACATGATCTGGGAAAATGGAAGGAATAATCTCATAGCCCTCCCACAGAGCAGACTCACAAATATGAGTAAGCTTGTCTACTAGGAATAATATATAACAAGAACTGAGTCACAGGGCTCTCTAAATAAACTGCATATTTGGGAAGAGAAAAAAACAAATGTGTTTTGCTTTAAACAAAAACAAGCTGTGTTTTTCTTCTTTGCCATCATTGCAACTCAGTGTACAGCCAGCCTGGACACACTTGGGAAAGGGGTGCTCCGCTGGCTCCAGATGGAAATGCAGTGTGTAGGTTAAGTCAAGGAGGAATGCTTCTTTCTGAGCAACAGTTCAAATCACAGACACAAGGAAGTGCGCTGAACTGAAATGTCTAGGTCATCTCCTCAACCTTAAGCTAATGCTGGCGTTCTCCCTCTGACAGTTGAAGGATGGCCACCCAACTTACAGCTGAAGCTTTCCCAGAAAGGCAGAGCTCATTATTGTGGATAACTCTGTGCGTAATGATTTCTATGTTTGCTATTATTGTCATGACTAGGGGGAGAATTATTATGTTTCAACGAAACTGTATCAACAGTCATTACTCCCTAAAGAGGGCAAATCCAGGGTGGTTAGGAAAGCTCAACCATTTTCTTAGATTTTCAGGGTTCTCTGTAGACAGTCTGACACCAGACATAAACCAGGGATGATCCCTTGCCTGGGAAGAGTGCTGGGAAGCAAGATCTTGATCACTGGAAAAACTTTGATGTTGTCTTTGGCACTTACTGGGATCAACATCTATTGGGATGAGAACCTTAGGGCTTGGGTACATTTATTTCCTTCTTAAATGTTTCTGTCTCTAAATCCCATTCAAAATTTGAATCAGTGTGCCAAAAAAGCAGGACCCCTTACAATTCTCAATATTTATTAAGCAGCTATAAAAGAGACTTCAAGATGAACACTGTGGATCCTTACCATGTTGAATTCTTCCAACAGCTCTCTGAGGACTGTCCTTAAACTTATTTACCAAGCTTGGTTCTGGGTTTGAATATGTAGTTCCTGAGTCCCAGAGAGAGCTAATACCCATTCTAAACAGCTGGATTTCTACACAAAGACAACCTCTTAACCCCTGCTCCATAGGTGACTAGCACGGGGTAAAGTGCAAATGACAAGTTTCTGGACTGAGTTCACCTCTAGCTTTTCCCCTTAGTGAAAGGTGACAGGAGGGATGTCTTTGCCTTCTTAAAGAACAGAATTCTTATCAAAAATAGCGATATCATTTAGTCATTAAATTTATAAAGGTCAAAGAGATCGTGGAGATGTGTGTATGGTGAACAGCATCGAGATTTGTCATGTCACACCAAAGCTTTCAACAGAGAAAACAGGATTTCGATGGCAACATCATACCACAAGAGCGACCAAGAGCTTCTGTAACCCAGTCTCTCTCAGAGCTGAGCAGGAAGTGAACAAGTCATTTTACTATTTCTCGTACTCAACCTGCTCCTGAAATCGAAGAAACAAAACAAAAAAAGAAATTAGTCATGACATGTGCACCTGTAAGTGGTGCAGCAACTGCTTCTTGTTGACCTAATTCCAAAGTTATTAATTAGGCTCCAAGAGAACTGGGGTCAAAGAAAACAATAGCTTCAAAGAGAGAGTTGTGTCTAAAATCTCGAGCCAGACAGTGGCTTAGGTGGTAGGATTGTGTGTGGCTTTGCTTGTTTCTTGTTTTGATTTGATTATCCAATGCCTCTTCAAGCAAGAAAAAAAATGTGTTAGAGGAAGAAGATTAAGAGCTTTTAGCATATTTCTCATTACTGTTGTATGTGGCAAGGATGGGTGACTTCCTTGTATATCAAGAGACTGACGGTAGGGGATGCCAGTGTCACCAAAGCTAGCCTCTACATAGTCATGGAGATCATGGGCAAAGGGTATTGAGATGAACTGACAAAGATGCAAGTTTATTTTATGGTAGCGATGGTTGGAGTGAGGATGGAATATCAAAATATGAAATCGTACGAGCATACGTGTGTGCACCACAAGTGAGGCTTCCTCCAGAAAGCAGCAACAGAAGGCCTGTCTGAAACACACTGAAGAGAAGGAGCCCCATGCTAGAAGGACAATGAGAAGCTGTGGTAGTGGGTATGGTGCTTCTTTTATTTTCTTCCCTTCCCAAGACATAGAGAAAATACAGGAAGGGGGCAAGGAAAGAAAGTGTAAGATGTGTAAACGCTACCCACATATGCACAAACCTATGTGTAAACCCTACCCACATATGCACACTGCATTTCCACAGTGCTGTGTGTTGGACAATGATGATCACCTGTTTGCAAAACCAACTTTATTACTGGTTTCTCCAGTAGCATATGTCTCCAGTAGCAAGTACTGTGGACATCCTGAGCAAAAATATTTCTTTCCTTTATGTTATAGTAAGAATTCCTTTTGTTCTCTGATTGTAATAGAAATCACAATCTTAGAGAAAAATCCAGAACTATGCAGAGACATGAACATCACATTGGCAATTATACCCTCCCCTACCTCAGAAGCATCACTGAAGACTTCATGACAAGGACAACTTGCCTTTGCTACCTGAAGTGGTCTTACAACAGCCTTTGGAGGCCTGGAGACTCAGTCTTCTTCCATTTTGCTACACTAGTAATCTGTAAAAATGGTAGCTGGTTTTTAACCTCTCCTCCCTTACTTTTTTTAACAGGTGAAACATTTTCCATACTGATCCCTCCTGTTCTTTATGTATTTTGGTCCCCATTCCTTTCCCATCCAGTCAATCATCCTCTAAAGATGTCTTGCTGTGCCAATGTCACCTTTTAAATATGATGTGGAACCAAGCCAAGTCCAAAACTGGACATGGGTAGATTGCTACCTCCTGCATTTGAACTCTGTTCTTAAATTTCTGTCTTTGAGCACAGCCAAAGAACACAAAGAAACCAATTTGTCAGGCTGAAAATATTACTTTAGTTTATGCTGACCTATTTTCTTTCCCAGAAATTCTCAGAGTGAAAGGATCTGCCGGCTTGATTTTGAGACTTCCCCCCCCCCCCCCAACTCAACTGAGGACAGCTTCTTGGAAGAAATAGAGAGTCCCAATGTTCAGAGGTTTAAAAAAAATAGTTGTTTCCAAAGGATATGCCAGAGTAAGTATAGCTCTGTCTTCACCCATTCATTCATGCATGCAATCTTCACTCACTCATGAGTTGTGAATAAGATGGATATGTTATATGTTTGGTAAAAAGTATACATAAAGCTATTTTCAATCTCTATACCAGAACCATCCTAGGCTCCATCATCACTGCCTTCCTCTTTATCCTTTCTATGGTCAATTTCACAGTCAGAATCATTATTCACAGGTAGGTAGTTATGTCTATTTTCTAGTATTTTCTATATTTAAAATTATGTAGTGATTTCTAATAGTATGTAATATTTAGTAGAGCTTAAAATTATCCAAAGACATGAACTCAGTTTATTCTTATAATCATGTACTGCAGTAGAGAGTATCACTCATATTTTTAACACGGGGGGTTTTGAGTGGTGAAAATCAATATGCAAGATGTAGTGAAAGCTTCCTCAAATCAGGTTTCTTTGTCGAAAAAGAAATTATGGTTAAACTTGGTCTGTAACTTTCTTCTCATAAAGTACTATGACTTTGGTACTGAGTACGCATTTATGAGATAGATCTAAGGCTAAGGAATTTTCAAACTAAACACAACACAACTATTTAAATTAAGCCAAATTTAGTGTTCGTTAGAAAAGCTCTGTGCAATATGCCAATCTCTGTGCCCCGAGGGCAAGATCTTTGTCCAACAAATTTTGAAATTCCTATTGTGCCAAAGCAAACATCTCACCAAACTATAAATTGGGTTATTTGAAGTTAAATGGTGTCTTCGTCAGTAAACACCTAGGATTTCTTAACCATCATTCTGTCTTTCCAGTATCTCTTTCCTTTCCCAGAATTTACTTTCTAGATAAACACATGCAGTTATGTCATGTATTTAAATATTTAATTCTACTAAAGATTTTATCTGTTGTCATAACTGAATTCTAGACTTACAAGTCTAACTAGCTGTTTGACATCTTTCTTGATAGCTCATAGACATTTCCCAGCCTTGCTTGCTGAAAGACAGAATTAATTTCTTCCATTAAAGCCAGATTCTCCCCTCTCATACTGCTCTCCACCTTAATATGCTTAGTTGTTTAAGCTAATATTTTGGCATCATTCACTTTTATTCCCCTCATACCTTGTATCCAGTACGTTAGAAAATCTATCAAGCTTTCGTTTTTTTTAAAAAAAAATCCTGAATAATTCTACTAAACTCTAAATAGGGTCAGTGTCTCTCAATAATGTACATAATGGTACATTTTAATGACTAGATTAATTGATAAATATAACTGGCATCTAGTCACAGAGCATAATATGATGATATAATATATGAATCTGATATATTTTTTCTTCTCTCTCTCTGCTTCCAGATCCTATTTTTTAGTTTTATTTTATATTACTCACTGAAAATTCTCCCTTCAGCTCAATAGCCAGGCTGTGCATTTTCCTGCTCTGTCTTTCCATGGCTTCATTACACGGCAAGGAAAGCGCTAGCATCAGATGCCATGGTTTTCTTGCTGATCTCTAAATTCTCATTGTTTCTGTGGCATACCACCAGCTCCTTCCTCTACTCTTCTCTGGCCACATTTGACTTCTGGCTCATTTATTTTATAAGAAACTAAGGTGTTCTGACTCTATTATTATATTTTATTGAAAACAATTTTTCACACAATATATGATGATCACAGTTCTCCCTTCCATAACTCCTCCCAGATCCTCCTCATATGCCCACCCATCCAACTAAATGCTTCATTTCCCTTTCTCTTTAGAACACAAACAGCAAAATTAATAATAATAACTAAAAGAAAAACACACAAGAAAAACAAACAAAAACCACAAAACACAAAATTGGAAACCATACTATAAAGCAAAATAAAAAACTATCCAAACAAAACAATTTGAAACAAAAAAATCTACAAAAATACTTTGTGGTTATTTATTGGCTATATAATGCTGGGCATGGGGCCTATCTTTAAATGTAGTTTTATTACCCAAGGTGGTGCTATTAGAGAAAACTAATTTTTTTCTTCTCAAGTGGTTGTCAGTTAGAGATAGCATCTTGGGTAGAGATGGGAGCCTGTGTCTACTTTCCCGTCTCAGTAACTGGATCTCATCTTGAGTGAACCTGTGCAGGCCCTGTGCATGTTGCCAGTCTTGTTAGTTTAGACATCTTGTTTCTGGAAGATATTGTTTCTTGAATGTCATCCATTCTCTCTGACTCTTATAATCATTCTGCTTCCTCTTCTCCATAGTTCTCTGAATCCCAAAGGGAGAAGTTCGATGAAGACATCCCATTTAGGACCGAGTGTTTAAAGCATGTCACTCTCTGTGTACTGTCTAGTTGTGGTTTTCATATTAGTGCCCATATACTGCAAGAGGAAATGTTTCTGATTGTGGTTGAGGGATTCACTGATCTAAGGATATAGCAGAATGTTTTTAGGAATCATTTTATTGCTACTGTTTTTTTAACAGAACAGTAGTGTTTAAATTTCCCCTAGGCCAATGCCCTATCTATCCTCATGTTCTTGGCTACCGAAGCAGTGTCAAGGCATGAATTTTATCTTATAGAGTAAGCCTTAAATCTAATCAGAGAGTGATTGGTTACTCCCACAAAACTTGTACCTCTGTTCATCAGCACATCATAGAGGCATGTCATTGTTGTAGATCCAGGTTAGCGTTTCCCTTTCTCCTCTGGTGTCATTCACAGTACCTTACAGAACCAAGAACACTGATCAGTAGAGCTGAAAGCTCTAGTTAGATACTAGCTTGATTTCTCCACATTCAATGAGATGTGTGTTGTTTTCAGTAATAGTTATCATCACTTTATAAGGAGATATCAATAGATTGGGCAATAGTATGAATTGTTTGGAACTTTCCACGGGGCCCTTTTGCCTAATGACTCAATTAGATGTAACACATTTCTGGCACTAGAATTATCTCTTGGTGGCAAAAGATGTCTAATTGGGGTATTGCCTCACCTTAGTTGATGACTCTATTTAGTCTTCTTTTTTAGGTGCATATATCTTAATATGCTTTTAAGGCTGGGCTATGTGGCACATACCTATAATCCCAGTACTTGGGAGGCAGAACGTAGGTAGATTTCAATGAGTTTAAGGTCAGCCTGTTATACAAAGTGAGTTCCAGGGGAGCCAGGACTGTTAATCAGAGAAACCCTTTCTTGAAAAACCAAAAAGAAGAAAAAAGAAGAGGAGGAGGAGAAAGCTTCAATAGTGATAGGTTTTCATTTGATCCCTCAAATAGCCCTTAGTGTTATTTGCCCCTCTATATAGTCTTCCCTTACTCCCTTCTTAGTTCCCATCCTTGTTTAATCCTCGCATTCCATTCTCCCTTGTCCATTCATAACTATATATCCTATTTCTCCTTAAGATACAACACTTCCCAAGACCCTTGCTCTATACATAACTTCTGTGGTTATATGCATTATGGTATGTCTATCAAAGGTTTGATGATAATACACACAAATTTTGACCTTTTTGGATCTGAGTTACCTCACTCAGGATCACTTTTTTCTAGTTACATCCATTATTCTGAGAATTTTATTTCATTTTTTAGAGCCTTCATGCTTCAATACTTTTCTGCCTCTCTATAACCGTTTGTGAATGTTGAAGATTACTCATGTGCCACCCCACCACAACCCATCAGGCTCAGAAGCTGCCAATGACATCATAGAAAACTTGACACCGTGTATTTTTCACAGCAAGAAAACATGACACCCAGAATCCATTTTCCTTTCCCATTTGTCTTTGGATAGAAAGTTACCAGCCAGAGGAGTATCAAGGACTTCATTGTTTCCCTTGAACAAATTGACTCTAGAAGTCAGGTCAGTAAAAGGCTGCATAGCAAGAGAAGCCACTGCTCCTGGACAAATTACCAAAGGCAGACAGAAGCCAGACTATGTGTTGTTGGGCAACATCAAGCAGCCTGTTTTTGTCTTTTACCTCCATGCCATTCTTAGAAGCCAAACACTGAGGAATCAAAGCGACCTTCAAGTGTTTAGATGAGATCTCTGTCTAACTACTGCATAAGAAAAAGTAGTTTTGTTTCTCATCCTCAGAAGTGAAATTGGAAGTTTGGCGCTCACTGTGGACTGTTCTCCTACTCCGTTGTCCTGTTTTTTTTTTTTTCATTATCAGATTCTTCTCTCATACAACACTTCCCAGACAGCTTCTCCTGCCTCCATCCCTTCTAGATCCCCCCCCCCGCGCCATTGACTTCCTCTTTCCCCTAGATCCACTTTCCCTCCATTTCCTCTTCAATAAAAAAAAAAAAAACCACCCAGGTCTCCGAGAGACAACAAGGAAACAGTACAAAACAAGATACAATAAAACAAGGCAGAACCCCTCATATTGAGGCTGGACAAGGCAACCCAATAGGAAGAAAAGAGTCTCTGAAGCAGGCAAAAGAAACTGAGATATACTGTTAGGAGTCTAGCAAAAACACCATGCTAACAGCTATAACATATAGGCAGAGGACTCAGTACAGACCCATGCAGGCCCTGTGCTTGTCACTGCAGTTTCTGGGAGCTTGTGTGAGCCCTACTTAGTTGATTCAGTGGAATGCGTTCTCCTGGTACCCTCCATCCCCTCTGTCTCCTCCAATTTTTCCTCCCCACTTCCATGGGGTCTCCTGATCTCCAAGGGGAGGGAACCTATGTAGATGTACAGGTTAGACACTCTCCATGCAAAGTGTCTGACTATGGGTCTCTGCACCCACTCCTATCTGCTGCTAAGAGAAATCTCTCTGGTGACTACTGGGCAAGACATGGATCTATAAATATAGCAGAGTATCATTGGGAATCATTTCTTTATTTTTGCCTGTGACATTTTATTCTACCCTAAGTCTCTGGGCTATCCAGTCTCCAGTTTCTAGACATTCAGGCAGTAAAGGGTATGGTTTCCCTCTCATGGCATGAGCGAGGTCCATATACAGCCTACCTGAACTTCTCGTTCTCTCTATTTTCTTTTATGTGGATGTGAAATCTATTCAGAACCAGGCTGTGACCATGTTCTGGTCCTAATTAATTTACCCTTAGTTCATGTTTGTAGTTCACTATATGCAAGATGGTATAATTACTCCTGCTTTACATATTTTCCCTCTAAAACCAGAAGTAAGACTAATATAGAAATGTACCCACAAGCAATTTTTCAAATTTAAGGTATATTTGGCTGTACATATAATACAAACTTTGAAGACAAAGAGAAATGGGTTTGAATTACTGCCTTGGTACCTGTGAGTTGGAGGACCTGGGGGATATCACTTCCTTTGTGACCTCCATTTGCTCATTTCCCACAGTTCTTGTGAAGCTTTAATGAAGAAGATTGTTAAAATGCCTGGCAGTCTATTTGTATGTATCAAACATTAAACAAGCAATATCTACTTATCCATTTAAATTTCTTAACCTATCACCTAAACCAGGCAAGTTTAGGAGTTAAAGACCTGAAAGTATACAGGGCAGTGCCTCTAACCCAGGGACTTAACTCACAGTAAGAAAGATAGATCAGAAGCAAACAAAAATTATGGATTACATAGGTTGGCTGTAACTTTTTTTCATTAATCCCGAGTCTTATTTATTTTGTGCAATGGTCAGCATCTCTAGGAAGGAGAAGTCTGAAAAGAATGGAATACTTCATCATGTTATCCTGAAGAATCTTCCAATACAAGGATAAGGTAGAATCAGGCAACACATCTAAGCAGAGAAAGAGAACAAAAAACCTTTAATGGCATGAGCGACAATGAGTTAAAATACAGCTAAATATGGCTGAACTTTAGGCAGCTCCTATTCAAGATGGAATATGAGGCTCCAAGCAGTCTCCTGACAGTGTGAAGCATGAATGAGACACAGACGTGTATGAAGGGTCAAGAAACAAAGGGGCAGGTTTAACATATATGGTAATTTCTACAATAAAACTGGAAAAGCAAAGCAAAAAGGAGCAAGATTCTAAACAAATCTAAGATGAGCATGAACTGTGAGATTGGAGAGGAGGTGTGGTACTAACTCCTGCAAGGGGGCATTAATGAGAAACCGACA
The DNA here is from genome assembly GCF_037038515.1 of Microtus pennsylvanicus. Lineage (NCBI taxonomy): Eukaryota > Metazoa > Chordata > Mammalia > Rodentia > Cricetidae > Microtus > Microtus pennsylvanicus. The sequence goes on along the minus strand of NC_134591.1, from coordinate 33,360,884 downwards.
CCTTTGTGGACATCAAGTCATTGTTGGGGGGGTAGTAGAGTGGAACCTTCATGCGAGTGTGTGGCTGCTCACACCTGAGCACACCTGTGGCTGCACATGCTGAGGCCAGAAAAGGACATTCATTGTCCTTCTCTGTCACTCTGCATTTTATTGCCTTCAGACAGCTCACCAACTGGACTGGCTGGCCAGGAAGCTTTCGGGATCTGCCCATCTCTAAGCCCTTCAGTGCAGGACTATAAGACTCTATAGCCATGCCTAATGTTTTTAGGTTGGTTTTGGGGATTTGAACATAGAGCAAGCAGTCTTACCCAGTAAGCCATCTTCCTATTTCTGCATTATTATTTAGGACCAGAAAGAACTCATCCTTCAGTAGCCAAACCCCATCTTTAGGAAGAGGGTCAGTGTGCATTCTCAGCTTAGGGAAGTCAAGTCAATGAGCAATAGGGCTGCTCACTGTACCTGGCACAGAAAGACTTAATAAACACTGACTGGAAAATGTATTCTGAAAATGGAACAAAAGGAAGGCAAGACTAAACTGTTAAACAGGAGCCTGAGCGTCACTAAATTAACCATGTCACACTAAGAATGTGAGGTCAAGGTCAAACAGATTTTTGGTGTTTTTTTTTCCCTCTCTCTATTGAATAAAAATTTGGAATCACTTTGGAATGCACATTAAGTAATTTTCAAATTTACGTGTTTTCTTCAATAAGTTGCTTAAATTTTAAAATGTGGGGAAAACCAAATTAGTAAGAAGGTTATTAAAAATAAGCAGGAATACATGTTGTGACAATTTCTTCTCATCATTTATTATCAAAGTTTAGCCCTACTAGATGTTTATACTCCACTTATAAAATGCTAGTATAGGAAGCCATGTAAGCATTTACAGGAGGAAAAATAATTTGCATGTTTGCCCTGTCTGCATGCCAGAATTCTTCCTTCATTGGTACTCAGCCGAGAGATTTTTATGTAACCTGGTGCCTTGAATATAATAGATTTTAAACACAAAGGCAAACATTAGCTACTAAGACCAGCTCAATTCTTCCATCCTTCTCCTTTGTAGGTGTTTTATCTTTCATTGGTAGACTAAAAAAAAATAAATGGAAATTAAGTTGCGGTATCAATTTTATTGGTAGTAAACATCAGGATAGTAGGAAGGCTTCTTGCCTCTACAAAGCTCCATGTGGAGCCACTGACTGCCCGGCATCTCCAGTGTAGGAGGCGGTGGCTCTATCTGTGCATTTGCAGTGCAGAAACTAGAAGCATGAGAGCCCGCCATGTGTATGCAGATGGTCTGGCTAGCAGCATTGGAAAAGGAAACCTGTGCTACTGAGATGCTGTTATCAGGAGTGCTCATGAGAAGCAGAGTTACCAATTCTCACTGACTTTCTACTCCAACAACTCATGCCTCCTGCACTCCTTACAGAAAGAAGTGAAATACTGGAACTGTGTTTTTCAGACCACATCCTCCTGGTAGGGACCCATAGCACTCCCTTAGTGAACAGAAGAAGATAGATGATATGGACTAGATGAGCTAAATGTAAGAAGTCCTGAATAACAAGAGTGGGATGAAAATTCTAGGGTTTTATCTACAGCCCTAAGGGGATAGACAGATACACTCAGTATAGACATCCTAAGGGGATAGACAGATACACTCAGTATCTTCATCTGTAAAACAAGAGATCACAGCAGATGATCTCCAAGGGCCCTTGTCTTTCTGACACTTTATGGTTTCCATAAGATACTTAGAAATTATTCTTGAACTGCCTTTGTCAAAAAGCAATAAAATTTAATATAATATTTTAAAATCCACTATTCAAATACTAATGGACTTAAATGACAAGGGTGTTAAGAAGGACTAAATGAAAAGCTTGGGCTCTCTGACCTAATCAATCAACATAAATGGATGGCAGGAGGGAGCAGAGGATGGAATACTGAGCATTATCAAGATAATTGACTTTTGGATTAAGGAGTCATTCAGCAAAACTGCCACAACTGTGAAATGTCCAGTGTTAGGAATCAGGTGGCTGCTTGAGGCAAGGCAGACAGGGACATGAGAGGGACAGAAAGTAATAGAGCAATGATGGGAATGGAAGCCTAGGGAAGATCTGTGACTTGGGAAAATGGGTACCATTGTGGGGCCATTGCAGGCAAAGAGGGCCTGGCTCTAGAATATTCACTAGGCAATCGCATCTGTTCTTCTGAAGTCAATTTTCATCTCCTGGCACCTTTAAATGAGCTTCCCCAGTATGACAGTTACTTTAAATGCTCAAATTATAGAAAACAGATAATGATAGATCGGTGATAGATACATAGATGAATAAATAGATATAAGTATCATGTTTTAACTGTTTAAGTAGCAAGGTCTAATGGCAAAATCATCTCTTGAGCATTAACATCACGAAGCACAGTATTTTACTCATCGTAGTTGGAAACACTTTTAGGAAGTAGTAGGGGTTTTTTCATTTATGTGTAATATAGTAGCCCGGTGATATGGGGAATTTTCCATTCTTATGCTTAGGAAGCTGGAAGTTGGAGAGTATGGTCTTGATATTGCCTTGTCAACATAAAGAGCAGAGACCTTGCATGTTTTCCTCAGTTATCTGAGTGCAATTTCATCCTTAGATCATTTACTTCATGGCTGCAAAATAATTGCTTCATCTCCAGAAACGCATTTGGTTTCATATGTTTGGTTCATATGAATAATGAGGTAGGTATAGAGTAAAATATATATATATATATATACATATACATATATATACATATATATATGTGTGTGTGTATGTATAAGTATGTATATGTGTGTGAACTGACTGTACTTCCTTTATAGAAGGTATAATTTCCTAGTCATAAGTATTAGACTTACTATGAACAGAGATACACAAAAGAGGTGGGAAAGGCACCTCCTTATATGGATTCATAGACCTGAGCAACTCAGAGAGTAACAGTAAGCAAAATAAAACAAATAAAAATGAAAACCTTGGTGTTGATTAGACACCTAACCATTACCTCTCTGTTGTATATAACAGCAGATACATACATACATAAATACATGCATACATACATTCCGTAACCAGAACAGAGGGAGTCGGAAAAGAGGCTGGACGCATGTTCTGCATCAGCATATATAGTATAAGAGGCCACGCCCCAGTGGGCGGGTTACCACTAGCTGTAAGACTTCCTACAGCAAAGCAGTGAGTACTGGCAGTGTACATGCAGTATCATACAATACATTAGCATGCAAAATAGACAAACCATGGGGAGGTGATATCATATAGGTAGAGACACTTACATGGTAGAACTGATTCTGGTCTTAAAGGACCATAAGCATTTTCTTGGTTCCAACCAATGGGAGGACAGTGGGATGGTGTCCCCTAAAGCCATGGGAACAAGCCAGACTGGTGCTGGTGGAATCCAACATATAGCTGGCAAAGCTGCATAAGCAACTTTTCTCAGTGGAACTGGGGGGACAGTCTCAAAGATTACACAATAGTTATCAGTTCTTATGGTTTCAGACACACTTAGTATCCCCTGTCTCTTTCATCTTTCCTATTTCTGCTTCCATGGCTGTAGATGCTTATCTTTTTGCTGTTCTTTAGAAGCACATAAAATGTTTAATTTGTGTGGGTGTATAGCAATTGCTCTCAAATGAATCCTCCCTATGCTCCACACATATCTAATTTTTTCTTTATTTTATTTTATATATTAACCATAGCTTTCCCTTCCTCCTCTCCTCCTGTCCCCTCCTCTCACCCCCATTCTACTCCCCATCAACCCCCCCTCTGTCTCCATTCAGATGGTGTAAGGTGTCTCTTAGGAATCAACCAAGTGTGGCACATCAAGTTGAGGCAGGACTAAGCTCCTCCCTGCTGTATCAAGGCTGAACAAGGCATCCCATCATAGGAATGGGTTGCAAGGCACCAACTCTTCCATCAGGCACAGGTCCTGGCCTCATTTCTAGGGGCTTCATAAAAGACCAGGCTACACAATTGTCACCCAGATGCAGAGGGCCCATGTCAGTCCTATGGCGACTCTCTAGCTGTCCATCCAAAGCCCATGAGCTCCCACAAGCTCAGGTCACCTGTCTCTGGGTTTTCATATCATGATCTTGACCCTTCCCTTGATTATATAATCCCTCCTCCCTCTCTTCAACTGAACTCCCAGCGCTCGGCCCAGTGCTTATATGTGGATCTCTGCGTCTGCTTCCATCAGTCACTGGATGAAGGCTCTATGATAACAATTGGGGTGATTATCAATCTGATTGCAGGGGAAAGCCCAATCAGGCACCTTTTCTACTATTTCTAGGAGTCTTAGCTGGGGTAATCATTGTGGATTCTTGGGAATTTCCCTAGCACCAGGTTTCTTCCTAACACCATAATGGCCCACTCTATCAAGATATCTCTTTCATTACCCTCCCAACTCAAACATACTCATCCCTCATGTTCCAATCTTCCCATCCCCTCTCCTCTACTCTCCCAAATCCTCAGGTTACCCAGAGCATCTCATCTATTTCCTCTTCCCAGAGAGATCCATGCGTACCCTTAGGGTTCTCCTTGTTACCTAGTTTCTCTGGGGCTGACAATTGCAGTCTGGTTATCCTTTGCTTTACATCTAATATCTACTTATGACTTACGAGTGAGTACATACCATGTTTGTCTTTCTAGGTCTGGGTTACTTCGCCCAGGATGATTTTTTTTCTCTAGAACCATCCATTTGCCTGCAAATTTTATGATGTCGTTGTTTTGTTTCTTTTTCCCCACTGAGTAATAGATATTCCATAATTTCTTTATCCATTCTTCAGTTGGGGAGGCCATCTAGGTTGTTTCAAATTTCTGACTATTATGAATAATGTTGCTATGAACATAGTTGCACAAGTGTCCTTGGGGTATGGTTAAGCATCCTTTGGGTATATACCCAAGAGTGATGTTGCTAGGTCCTGAGGTAAATTGATTCTCAGTTTTCTGAGAAACCACTATATTGATTTCCAAATCAGCTTCACAAGTTTTCACTCCCACCAGTAATGGAGTAGTGTTCCCCATTCTCTAATCCTCTCCAATTCCAATCCTGACTGTCATTAGCGTTTTTGAGCTTGGCCATTCTGAAAGGTGTAAGATTGGTATCTCAGAATCATTTTGATTTGTATTTTCCTGTAGCTAAGGATGTTATACATTTCTTTAAGTGTATCTCGGCCATTTGAGATTCTTCTTTTGTAAATTCTGTTTAAATCTGTACCCCATATTTAATGGGATTACTTGTTATTTTGATGTCTCGTTTCTTGAGTACTTTATATATTTTGGATATCAGTCCCTCACCACTCTATGTGCATCCCTCCTGAAGTTGCACAGTCAATCAAAGAAGAAGACTTTCCTCCAGTAGAAGAGAAGGGGTCTTCAGTCAAGGATATACAAGTAGCTGCACTCCCCTGTTAGAACCTACAAACAAGCCTTTACCCAGATCTAATTCAGAAAATATTTAAATAAGACTCTGAACATTTTTAGCTTATGAATTGATGATGGATTCAGCTAAGACTTTGGAGACTACTATGATGTAATAAATGTATTTTAAATGTAAATATAAAAAATTGAATATTGGGTGGCCAGCATGATTATCATTGTGTAACATATCAGTAGATGCATAGACCACTATTTTAAATTGACATACTTATTGATGGTATTTAGGATAGCTCTGATTTGGAGATATTATTAGAGAAACTGTATCAGAGACCAGCTTCAACAAAGATACCACTTACCAGGGTAGGGGCTTGGAGATTAGAAAAATAAGTAAAGAGAACAAAGATTTGAGTGAAAATAGTAAAACAGAAGCATAAGTACCATGAGGGAGTACCAGTGAACAATGAAATTACCTGCATTTAATTTCCATTTGCTTAAAATATCCCAACCCCGAAAGGTAGTAGTAAGATAAAAAAAAACTGCATTAATGTGATACAAGGAAATGAAAAGACCAGTTGAAGGTTATGGGCTACATTCTTAAACGTTCTGTTGCTAGAGCAAGACAGGTAATGCTCACACCCTAGACTAAATATTCCATAGGTAATCCACTTCCTAGGTGGAATCCATAGTTATCTCCCTAAGGTAGATAAGGGAGTTGGAATTTAGTTAGATCCTTAGACTTTTGTTTGAAGTAGAAACAGATTTAGTTCTCCATAGCTGAAACACAAGATTTAGATTTAGATTTCAGCCCCACCTGTTGAAAAACTCTCTGACCTAAATCTAGGTGGATCCTTTGTTTGATGTAGAAACAGACAATAACCTTGAAGGAATAGAAGTAAAAGTAAATTCCAACTCTCGACCTTTGGTCATAGTGGAATGGCAATAACTTAGAGCAAACTGAAATTCTCTGACCTTCAAACAAGGTAGAAATAGGTTCACATTTTTGGGCCTCCACAAAACTGGGCAGAACATTTTTGTGAAATCTTTCAATTTCTGCAACTCATTGTAATTTATTTTCTGATGTTTACTTCTAGATGCATTAGAATTGCATCCCTTACATTTAGATTGCTTAGTTAGAGAATAATTTTCTCATATGGTATGAGGTAAGCTCTAAAATTTACTTTCCTTCATGTAGAAATCCAAATGTCTCTAAACCATTGTTGAAAGGATTATAGGATTCCCTTGTCATTTTTGTTAAAATAGCATTAATTATAGATGCACAGTTACAGTCCTGAATTCTAAAAATATCTTCTTTTGATCCATGTGTCTAACCAAACTCCAGTTGTAAATTGTATTGATTACTGTAGCTTTGTAAAAGTATTGTGACTGGAACTGCAAGTCTTCAAACTTTATTGTTTCTCAAATTTGTTTTGGTTATTTCCCCAATCCCTACATTTCTATATAAACTATAGAATAAGCATGCAACTTCTAAAGATATCTATAAAAGCAATAGAAATTAATTATAATTAGAATTATATTCAATGTGTATCTTTAAATATGCAAATCTAGTAACAATTTATAGATATAGTGTAGAAGTCTGACTTATATTTTGTTTTAATAAATATAGTCTTAAATACTTGATTTTTTGTGATCTACATTTGAGTGCAATTGTCTTCACCTAATTTTCAGCATCTTCATTACTAGGATATTTCTAGGATAACATTGAAATAATTTTTTAGTTTTCTATGGAATTATTGTAATCTGCTACCTGAAGGAGCATATGAATAAATACGTTCTTACTTCCCTTCTAATCTGAGGACTACAGCTTTTTATCCTCATTGATTACACACTTACATACCTGTTCCCCCACCCTCAGCTTTTTTCATAAAGTCTGGCACAGCTGGATTGATTTTTGTTTGAGAGAGAGGATTTAATTTTTGTTTAATTTTCTTTTAGCATTCAAAGTAGCAGACTTTTCTCTACCTACTCCTTTTTCTTTTGTACCTCCCCTTTCTTCTGTACCTCCCCGTCCTCTTCCACACCTAAGTCCATCTACCTCAATGTTCCCCGTTTCACTTTCATATCACATATGGTCTACTACTGTCCTCACTTCTCTCCCTGAAAGCCTCTTTTGCCTCCCCTCCTTGGCCCCTTTCTTATTTCCTGACATCTGAACTCATCTATATACATCTATACTTACATATGTATTCATGGACTGCCTATTCTTGCTGGTTAGAAATTCCAGTACAATGTCAAAGTGGTGATAGCAGGCTCCTTGCCTTATGTTTGATCTTTGGAAGAATGCATGCATATTTTATACAGCATAGATGACTTATTCCTCATTTAATTTTTTCCAGAATTGAAAGTCAAACCCAGGGCTTTGTGAACATTTAAGGAAATATACGTCTCATCTAAAATAAAAACTCTGAACTTCTTTCCTTTTCTATCTGTTTTTTTTAACCATTTGTAGTTTTAGACCAGTAAATAAAATTCATATTTGCTTGTATGCTTTTTTTTCCCAGTTAAATTTGACCATTGTAACTCAAATTACATAAGATACCTGAAGAGGCCACTGCACACACAGATACAATAGGAAACTAGTAACAACAGAATTTTTCTTGGATTCGTGGCTATGACCATGACTTGAGTGACTAAATGTTGCAAGGTAGGAAAAAGAAACAGGACAAGAAAAGGGATAGTAATGTTACATCTTAAATGGCCACATCTTCTTTATCCCTTTGGGGAATGGTTTTAGCTTAGTACATATTGAATACTCAAACAGAAGCTGCTGATATATTACTACAACTGTCATTCTTATTGCTATTGTGTGCACAAATGTTGCGTTCTTTTCTACAGAGGAATTAAATCCTCATATTTTTCTTTACTTATTTTTCTATCTTTTTTTTTAAGTACAGGCAACTAATGACTTCTGAGAAATGGAGAATTAGCCATCACAAAGGATGAGCCCTCAAATTTGTTACCCAGTTCCAAGTGCTCATCCCTTAGATCATGTACATGCTATCAACACAAAAAGGACTTGGTAGGTCATATTTATGTAAGTAGGCATTTATACATATATGTAACAATAACAGTTACAGGAAAAGAGGCCATGAATTTGAAAGGGAGCTGTGGGGATACATTGAAGGGGTGAAAGGGAGGAAAGGAAATAAAGGAAATAATATATTGTCTTTTATTTATACAAATACAATATTTTAAAAACAACTCTTCCATTTTTATAGTAATTAACTCACTAAAATAAATCTATCATGAGTGTAACTGGTGACAGTGATGATAATAATATACAAATCTGCTGACAGTTATAATTGGGTATCTCTTGTGTGCTGTTTCCTCAGAGGTGCCTGGTGACCAGGGGAATGCAGAGTGTGCAGAGCCTGTGAAGTCTCAGCTTCTTGGGTTGGATGAGTTCTCCCCTTCCACCCCCCAGCTGTACTATGACAAAACTGTCAGGAGTTAGCAGCGTTCTGACTCCAAAGTGCAAAGACCTTATGCTGTACTGAGAGACAGGAAATCACTCCTGTCAGCTGCAAGAAGGGCTATATAGGGAGCCAAGTAAGTGGGGTGGTAGGAGCTTCTACCCTGCCCAGTTCTTGGTTATCTTTCCCATAAGTTATTGTAGGACCAAGCTCTGAGGATTATACACAAGATGTGACAAAGAGATTACCTCTAGCCATGGGCATTTTATGGGTGTGGGCTCTCTTTGATTTCCTTCCAGAAAGCTGCAATCTATTGGAGGTGGGTTTGTGAAGTAGGGTTCTGCCAGGGAGAGATTGGCACAAGAGGAATAGAGACAGCTAATTCTCAGGGGTCGTCTCTGGCAGAATCTGTTATTGAGGCCCTGTGCTTCTTGTGCTCCTAGCTGCTGACAAACAAGAGTGCCATCTGCAAACTGTGATTCATAAACACTCTGTCAGTCCGCCATCTACCCTGACATCATAAAATAACAAGAAGCTGCATTATAATAAAGAAGGGAGTATTGCAGTCTACCAATTAAGTGCATCTAATTTATTTCTCTTACAGCTGAGGCTTTATTTATTAGTAAACAGGTGCATTTGTTACACTTTTTACTCAAATCATGCCAACTGGCACTCTGGATAATCCATTAATCCTAAATAATCATCTGGGTACTTCATAGACCCTGGATATATATATGTCTGCATGTACAAGGTTATTACTGAAAACTAAAGCTAGCCTTGCCAGGGTGTAGCTCTGGGTGTCAGGATGGGAAGGTTAATATGACATGAGGTATGTGGGTGTGAATGAAGTCTGACTGATCCTTTGAAAAGACATTTCATGTGGCTTTATTTACTTTCCCTTTCTCCTAGAGAAATATGTACAGTTTGCTACAGTTGAACTTGCTGTATTCTTTTCTAAATCTTAGAGCGCGGTTACCAGGAGCAGACTATAGGGTTACCTGTTTGTAAGAGGAGTGGAGAGAGGCGGAAGAAGGTGGGAAGGTACGATTCCCCTCCACTGGAACGTCACAGACTCCTATCCGTATGTGCTTCTGAGGCTGGAATTGTGTCATCTTGGCAAAGCTGACACCAGCATGTGAGCACAGGTGCACATGCATGTGCATGGGCTCACGTGCATACATGCGCACACATACTTTATTTTACGAGAAAATGGTTGTGGTGTGCATGGATAGGATCCAATCTAACAGTTTTTGATTTTTTTAAACTTGTTACTTGTTGGTTATCAAGGATCATGGTTAAGAAGAAGATCTGCATGAAGAGGAAATATGTTTTTCTTTTCTTTTCTTTTTTTTTTTTTTTTTTGGTTTTTCGAGACAGGGTTTCTCTGTGGTTTTGGAGCCTGTCCTGGAACTAGCTCTTGTAGACCAGGCTGGTCTCGAACTCACAGAGATCTGCCTGCCTCTGCCTCCCAAGTGCTGGGATTAAAGGCGTGCGCCACCACTGCCAGGCAGAAATATGTTTTTCTTAAAGAGTTGAATTGAATATCAACTTAGACTCATCTATATCCTCTAGTTATAGAAAAGATGTTTCACTCCTAATGTTTAGTCAGTCCCATAGTTCACAGTGTTTCACTGGTGGAAGTCTTCTCTTCAGAAAGGGACAGCAATTTCTTCCAAATGTTGTGCTTTGTTCTTTTTTCTGGGAAGCAATTTGTAAGTACTATCTATGCAGAGAGGTACACATGACTGGCTTTGACCTACTTAAGTTCAATTAAATTAGAAGCCTCTGCAATATGGCATTGCATTGATGAATACTCAAATCACGTGATTGGGTGACACTCATCAGTGTATTATTTGCAAGCTAATATTCTATTATGGTACTTGGAATTAATGGACATTGATTAAGATAATCATATTTTTATTTTTCTCTCTTTTCATTTTTATAGCCGTTGACATAAGCATCCATGAGTAATATAATAACTCAGATTCTTTCATTCACCACGAAACTGAAGAAGGACTATGAAAACAGAAGAAAATTGAAACCAAAATACACTCTACACATTTAAAATATCGCTCAATTTTTTCCTGAACCAAAGTAGGAAACGTGTGTGTATTGTGTGTGTATGTGTGTATTTGTGTATAGTTCATTATACACATGTTAACTTCATAGATAATGGCACCTGAAAATCAGCCCTAATGAGATTCTATAGAAATGAGCAAATGCTAGAAATCAGAGTCCAAATTCTTTCATTCCTATCTAATAGCATCACTTTCTGCCCATCCTCCTTACCAAGAACAGAGTTTAGGGCCAGAAGAAAAAGCCCTTAGTAAAACTCCTGAGCAGCCAATTGACAAAATCGGTGTGGGTGTCTCAGTAGGGTGAGATCTCGATGTCCTCACCCACAGCTTTATTAGTCTCGGTTTGCACACACTTAGTTCCTTATTTGACAGACAGCACACCAGAAGCAGCAAATTAAAAGGGGTAGGAGACGTAACAGATGAACATCTGATTAACAAGAACATTCAAAGACGTAACACAGTCTGAGGTGGTTTGCTAAAGGCAAAAAGAGTCAAGCATAGCCTGCAATTCTCTCTCAATATACTTCAGAAGTCTTGTTTTCAGAATGAACTTCCTGAGTCATCATGCAGTGTAAGAAATTACATTTTAATCCTGCTGCTTCCTGATAAAACGGTGTAATCTGTTCTGCTATAGCATAGAAGTCTGAGTCGTAATGGTAAGTTGGAACATGGGGACCATCGTCTCCAGCAGTGCAGTTGTTACAGATCAGTATTTCAGATGATCGATTTGTATAAACAAGCCAGGCAGTGAGCTCTGCTCTGTTGAGGATCTCGGCTGTTCTGTAATTTTGTCCATTTGTGGTTCATACTAAGAGCCACAGAGAGAAGGACAACACAACCCAAAAATTTCTAGACTCAAAAATCAGAGACACATATTTAATAAAACTTAAGAGTTTTGGGAACCAAGCTAAGCCAGTTTCACATCCAAAGAAGCAATCAAATGGTTGCAATTCTCAGAATTAAGCCAGGCATTAGGAACATTTTTACCTGTGATTTTGAATAACAATTTAAGCTAACAATTGAGCATGCTGATTTCTGTTATTTATTCACCACTTGCTTTATGTCAGACATTCATTCTTTTACTTTCTCAATTACAGAAAAGCAACCCAAGGCTTGGTAAGATTAAAGATCTTCTCCATGATCACTCAGCTAAGTGACTAACTTACATTCAGTTTTGAGTGAGTTTAAGCCAATCAGAGCTTCAAAGCACTAGCTTCTCTTGTGTTCCCTATTAAAAAGGTAAAAATTATAGGTGAAAATGGTGAGATCAGATACAGACTTCACAGTTTGGGAACACAGCTACATAATATAGCTACCAAGAGAGCACTGAGCTAGCATATTGGAATTCAATGAGGAAGCTGGGTCAGGGACTCGGGGTTATAAACCAGAGGAGGGAAGGTATATTTAATCAATTGTACATAAAGAATCCAGATTTAGATGGGTGGTCTGTGTCAGAATCTCCAGATCTTACATGAGTCTCCAAGTTCATTTCTTAGTAACTGCATAGTAATCCTAGAGCGAGTCACACTGAACCCAACCTGACAAGATTAAGGCATAGTTGTACCCATAAGGCTTTTCTTCTATGAAAATTATGTTTTGAACTCTACAAAATGAAACAATTGAGATAATCTATATTCCATTTGTAATGTGGATTCAAATCCTTCTCACTAAGTAATTCTAAATCCCAAGTAAAGAAAGCAATGATGATGAATTCTCTGTCTGAATTAAGTTTTGCATCTCTGTGTGCAGAAACTTTCTGCACATGATGGCAAAGGAAAGGATGATGGGAGACACATTCTGAGAGGCCTTCTCTAAAGGAGGAACTAGAGGTGGGACTACAGTGAGCTGATGTTAGTCAATTTTACCAAAAAGGAAGTGCTGAGTCAAGGATCCCACTGAGTCCTGATTGTCCTTCACACTCCATAGCCTCCAGATCCACAGGTCTTCACTCATGTTTTTGCTGTTTGGTTTGTTTTGTCCAGTGTAGCTGTTTTCTGACATGAGTTCTTGTCATCTTTCACTGCTTGCCTCGAACTCCATCTCAAGCAATCTCCCTGACCCAGCCTTCGGAGCAGCTGGGACTGCTAGTAGGTGCCATACCCAATCCAAAACTTTGCTCTTCCCAAGAGCCTCACATTCTCCTTAGTGATTCTCGGTGACAATGCAGCAGGAACAAATCGGGCAAATTCCCCTTGTGCTCCATTCTTGCCTTCAGCCCCAACCCTCTCTTCTGTTGAGAAACCATATTGTCCTCATCTACTGCCCTCAGCTCAGATGGGACAGATGTGAGTGTATTTGATAAAATCCAGCAGATTATCTTCCCCTTCTCATCTCACCATCCAATAATAATCATTAAGTCCCTGAAAACCCTCCGTGCCAGCAATATTGGTCCAATAAGTAAACTTGCACTTCCCAAACAGATGGGAGTGATGTTCTCATTGCCAATGGGTGAAATTGCTTTAAAAAGCATCAGCAATATGCATGGGGAGGGGAAGACGCACCGCTGTTGCTGGAAGTCACGCCACATGTAATATTCGCTGCTTAAGAACCCAATATTGCATTTGTTTCATTATAGTACTTTGTCTGTCAGCTCATTTGAGTCTATTAAGTTAATTGTTCTTTATTAACAAATGGGTCATTCTCTCTGGCAGCAGAGCAAAGCTCAAATGCCAGTAAAATAGTTTGATAAATGAAATAATGCAATACCCCTCCATTCTTTTCCTTCTCTGTACATGCTGGGAATGCACACACACACACACACACACACATGCACACACACATACACACAGAGGGAGAATTGAGAGATGGGGGAGAGGAGGGAAGGACAGAGGGGGCTTATTAATTGAATGTACTTATAAAAATAATCAATTTAGTTTTTAACCTCAGTAAATAGGGAAGGAATTGCTTGTCTTTACAAATGAGTCCTATAACTGCATATCAGATTTCTCTTACAAATGTGTATCATGCCTCTGGTAAAACGTCTTAGTGTGTAAAACAAATTAATGGTTTAGCTAGATAGAGCAGTAGCAGCAATCTTTTTGACAAAGACTTTTTTGATGAAGTTCCCCTTTAAATTGTATTTTTCTCAGTTGATAATTTTTCCTATGAGCCACATTTTTTAATGTCCCCTTGTATCTTTCTCTCTTTCACTTCATTCCCACCCCCAGCATCCATACCATTTCTTCCTGGGTGACATTATCCTACTCACCAAACCTGTAAGTTTAACTGAGGGTGACAGGGTGACCTTGATGACAGATGTTCTCATGGCAACAGATGGCACTGGCAAACCTGAGAAGCTGCTGTATGCTGTCTCCCTGCCACCTGTGCCTGGTCAGATTGAGCCCATCAATTATCCAGGCTGCCCCATCCCCTGCACAGCCAGTCAGATGGATTGGCCCAGAGGGTTTGCTGCTTGCAAGGCAGCAGCCAACGGGTCTGGAAGAAGCAGGCAGGTGAGAGGTCCCTTTCTACTATTCTTCTGCAGTTATTGTCGCCCGCTCAGTAAAAAACTCATAGGAACTAAACTGGTTTTGATCAGAGATAGAGAGCCACTAAGATAGTTTACCATGAACATATCAGTAATTTTATAGGGTAGCGCACAAGAGTATATTTTTACTGTTTAGTGACTTCACCATCCAAAGTGGTAAAGAGACTATTCTAGAAAGACTATCATGTACTTTTGTCTATCCAATTTTCTATGTCTCTCTTCTGTGTCCCATATCATTCTTGCTTCCATTCTCTTATTTTGCTTCTCTATGTATAAATTAAATGAAACAAAGACAACAAGAAAGTGAAAATTATCAACAATAACCTTTTATCTGTTACTGTATAGAAATATACTTTCCTAGAGAATTTACAGTCATGATCCATATGTTTCTTAGTAAATGTACAACTGGTAGAATTTGTTCTTATTTTGTGATTGCGGACACTGATGCTCAGAGAGAGTTAGCAATGTGGCCAGGAACCTGGAGTCAAGGTTTGAACACAAGACAAGTAGGCTTTCCATTACAACTTTCCACGACAGCGCTTCTGCAGAGCAACCAGACAAATGTTGCGATCTTCTTGGTTGGAAATGGATGATCCCAGAAGATGGCTAGGGGCTCCAACTCACATTCTTGTTGCAGGCTGGCTTGACTTCTACATTCCCCACTAGTACAATAATTACATCATTTATTAATAAAGTCATATGTGATTTCCAGCAAGAAGGTCAAATGTGAGTGCAACCTTTTATTATTTTTCATTAGCACAACAGGGTGGTTAAAGTCAGAACAATTTGGCCTCTCTCTACCAAAAGAAAACTGGAGTAATATATGAAATCATCAGTAGACCTTAATCCAGATGGTGGTGTCATTTCTAAGAAATAGCATATGCTAGCTATTATGATACTTAAATGTAATGGTTTTATATCTCTCCAGTGGGCCAAAAAAAATCTGTACAACAGGTTTTAGCCTAAGAATTTTTTTAATGGTACTTTAGCCCTCCAAAATAGAGCATTTCCACAAAGAAAGCCAGCTGATAGAGCTTGGCTTCATAAAAGAGAAGCATGTTTTTCTGCCTTGCTTCATGTAACAATAGGCCAGCATCTGGATTTACTGCTCCCATGCTTGGCTGTTTTACATAATGTTGCTGAATTGGGAACTATTACATGCTTTTATGATTTTAGAAAAATTGCCTTAAAAGTTATTTACACTCATTTTATAACAGAGAGGACAATATAACTAATTTTTTCTTAGTGTGATTAGCCATGAGTCATTTCCTAAGAAATGAGTTTAATTTGCCAGAGAAAGAAAGTTGTAATAAATCATGAATGTGTACTGTTTGTAAGTGGGGTTAAAAACGTCTTATTTATATCTTCCCCTGAATAAATCATAAACATTAAATTATTTTTAAAAGAAGAAAATTCTCTTATTTTGAAATCTTTCTGAAAACAGATTGTAAAAAGGGAGAAATGTGTATTAGGGGAAAAGGTGAAGTTGGAAGTATTTGGGAAATGAATTGTCAGCCAGGAAGCCATCTTGTTAATCCTAAACCTATTTATCATAAGCTCTATTTTGTAAATTCACTTAGTATCTCTGTGACTTCCTTTGTCAACTGAAGGGACTAACTCATATTTCTTAGTCAAATTGTTTTTGTCTGCCATCAGAATTGTTCACAGGTCTACCTTCATTCCAGAAAGGTGGAAATATCACTACCAAATATTTCCTTCCAATGAGATCAAAGGTAGTCATGTGATTTCTTCAGCCAATGAAATTGGGAAGTGGTCAGAGGCTTTAAGATCCCATTTGCTATCTATCCTATCCCTTCTCACTATTGTAACATCATAGTAAGAGGTAACCTGATGAAATCCCAGCCAGTGTCAATTCCTGCACACCCTGGAGGACTTACAGGTTTTATGTGACACGAACAAGAGACAAGCTATCCATGGTAGGTGTCATTTTTCTTACAACAGAATAACCTGGCTTGTATTATAGAAAGGGTGATCAAGGATCACATCATCTAGAGAGATCTTCCTTCTCAGCTGTTGAAGTTACCACTCATCCAAAACTGGTGAATCAGAATCTTATGGCATGGATGCAGATTCACATGCTCTCCCGTTTCTCTACTGATCCTACTGAATATAATTCACTGGAGATTCCCTCCTGGTTGGCAAGAGGGTAATAAAACAGCTGTGGGCTGACTTCTAACTGCACATTACCTGAAAGGATAGGATAGTGAAATCTTACGAGGCATAGAGTGCAGCAGTTTATACAAGCACTTCAATTTTTTGTAAAGTATTAATAAACCACAATAGGATGCTACGAATCTTTGAATGCATTGCAGACTAGATCCACTAGTCTAGTTCACAATAGGCCTTCTTCTCTCCTTAGAAGTGATTCCTTCAAAGCTCCTTTTCTCACTGTGAATGATGGTTTTAGGGATAGTTGCGTTTTGCTTCCTGTCATCTGTCTTTCCATACACAGCAGAAGCTCCCTCTTGATAACTAAAGCTTCAAAACTCTTTTTAGCTTCGCTGGAAAATAAGTAATAACCATTTCTATCTTTCTCTGCTGCTTATCTGATACCTTAATATTTCTTCTACTATCAGGATATGTAAGAAATTACCAGTCTGAAAAGAAAACAATGAAGAATGATCTGTCAAATATTAAATATCTCACAGAAGGATCCTGAATTTAACTCTGACTTTCAACCTCTGTTCAATTTAATTTATTAAAATAAAAGATAGACATTGTCTGTATCTCTGGTCTTGGTAAACTTGACGTTGATATTATTTCTACGTGAAATCTTATGCTTATTTCCACATATACTAAGTATGAATGATACAGTGGTAGACCCAATTCCTGTCTTTAATATCTTTGAAAGTGTAAAACGTAACCCAGCTTCAAATCTTGGTTCCTATAAAGGCTTGTGATTATGCTGCTTTATAGGACATATGTCATACTTAATTCTCACTTTCTACTATTTAAAAATGGCATGATAATATGCTTTAACTTACATAACTTTGTCACAATTAAATAATATTATTAGGGAAGTGTTCAATAAACAAAGAAAAGGAATAAGAGAGAGTCAGGTATGAGAAATAGCTGTACAGTAGTATTCCGGAATAGCAAGTATAAAGCCTGAGTTAGAGACCCAGATCTGTAAAGTGGGAAAAAAGAAGGAAAAGGGGAAGGATTTGAAAAGTACTTTTTGAGTCAAATACCATACTCAACAGCTTCCCAAGAGACTTTAATGAGACGAAGGAAGGAAGGAAAGGGAGAAAGATTTAAAAATTAATTTAGAGTTCAAACAACTTCTCAGAATCTTTAATAGGCATCATTCACTGTGAGTTTTTAAAACCTTTGACCACAGCTTAAGGTGGAACAACAAAGACTCAGGGGAATCTTTTGGGAGAAAATGATACTTGAACATCAACTTTAATCAAAAGAAAGGAAAAGAGAACAAGAGAGAGTGAACAGCAATGCTAGTGGGGAGGGATCTGGGAGCTGAACAAATTATTCAATGCAAAAAGGACAATAGGAGAGACAGAAACAGGAAGGAGGGTGATACTTACCTGGAGCCTAAATACTGAGCTAGTAAGGACAAGAGCCAGAAGAGTGGGGAATCTGGCCAGCACTAGATTTTATCTATTGATTTATATTTCATTTGTTTACAGTGTGATGTAATTAATTTTAGTATGGAATTTCCAGATGCCATACCCTGTTTTTATTCATGAATAAGAAGTGCTAGATTTTAAAGAGTTTTATTTACCATGATATAAGTGGAAATTTCCAACTTATTTTTCAATGGAGGATAAAGTTTTGTTCAGGACACTGGAAAGAAACACCTACCAAAACACAGCTGAGAAAGGTGTAATAAAATGACTCTGCAGAACAAAGTTATGCATAGAGTTAAAGAAAAGATAATAATGAAGCCTTCTCAGATTATCAAATGAGGACAGACTGAAGAGAACCTGGAGAGAGACCCAGACACAGCTGGAAATGAAGAAGAAGAAGGTAGTTCAACAAAGGCTTCGACCTGCTAAAATAGTAGAAAAGAGTAGCCTACCTTCATGTCTAGTGATGATGGAGAAAGTTGACAAGCAGATCTGCTGGGACAAGCCTAGAAAGTACACTACATTGAACATCAAAGTAACACAGTAGGTCCATTAGATAAGTCACCTTAGAAACTATGTCGAAAATCGGTCGGGGAGATATGAAATGTATATCCATCCAAATAATGAACAAAATGTGACCTGTTTATCTAGCTAGACTGGAAGAGACAGATTTAAAGGGACACTGAATGTCAAGAATTTCAAGCCTTGGTGAGTGGCCTTGCTGACTGGTTATGGCTGGTCCATGAGATAGCTGGCAAAGATTATTCTCCTAACTCTAGGGTGGGTGACACATTGTCAAGTGATGTAATGACTAACACAGTGAGCCAGCAGAGAGGTTGAGGAATATCATTGTATAGTGCACATGGAGCTAGAGAGGCCCAAGGAATGTTCATCCAGGGGGTGACTTGCCACAGGTATCTGGGTAAAGGATTGACTCCATATGAGAGTGAGCAGGGCTAAAGAGGCAGAGTTGTCAGTCATGAGACCACACGGTGACTGGCACTATGCACGTTCGTGTTGCTCAAGAGGGAAGCAAGTAAGCCAAGAGCAGCAATAGCATCCAGCTCACTCTGCCCTTTGGCCCAATTTTTTAATTTCAGCTTTTTGTTGACTGACCAAGTTTCTAGTAGGAAATTCTCCTTGAATTAAGTGTATTTTCAGTTCCAGAGACAAAAAGATGGTTAATTTTCTGAGCCTACAGACCTTCATGATTCACTAGTAGAAACAGAAGTAATCTTTAATTTTGATTTAATGCCCTCTTAAAAACAGGTTTGGGTTGTTCAAATACTACAGATACTAAGGAAAACATACTTTCTTTCGTTTCATGACATTAACCCACACAAATCTTCAAATGCTCATGCCCACTATGCCCACTTAAATGATGCCATTGGACGTGAGAACCCCCTTACTCCATTCTCCTTATCCCCAGTAGGTACCCCAGCTCTTTGCCATCTCCTGATTGTGTTGATTTTCCCATAGAGCACATGAAAACTATTGTGGGAACATCATTACTCAGTGTGCATCCCAGATCTCGCTAAAAAAAAATTACAAAAATAAGCATTCTTTCCTGACATGACCTTAGGAAGGAAGGTGAAAGATGGGTACTGATACATTTGCATATATAGTCCATGACTGTATGTGATATTTAAATAATCATAGATGTTCATACATGTGCATATATAAAAGTTTACATGGAGATTCATAGGTGAATGTGCTCATAGGTCTAAGTATGATTTTGTGCATAAATGTATGACAAGTGTAGTATATGCCAAAAGTTGTGGGTATCTGTGTGTATATGTGTGCATGTGTATGTGCATGTATGTGTGTATGTATGTATGGTACTGGTTGTAAAACTGGGAGAATAAAAATGTACTTGTCTTTGTATAATACGTATAAGACAACAAAGGGTTAAAGCAATCACTTTGCAAATGGCTTTCCAAAAAAGCTGCACCCTAAATTAATTTTGGCTGGTAATCTATATCGGGTTAAATAACTCCTCATTATTCTGTAACGCAGCTGAGGCATCTCCAAATGTTTATCTTGTTTTGTAACCGGTACCTTCTGGTATATTCTAGTGCCAGCACTCCAGCTCCTGCTATATTTCATTCTCACTATTTTTGGACCCGAGCTGCTGGTTCCAGGTGATTTAATAAATTGCTTTTTTTTTTGAGGGGGGGTGTTCCTTTTAACTTACCCATCTGCTCAACACATGCGTAACTTGCAATCTGTCGGCAGTTTGCAGAAAGACAAACTGTCAGAGCTGCATGCATTTGACAACTTTGTTCCCAATTAGGTTAGTGGTAATTTAACAGATTTCAGGGCAATGGAGAAAGGAATGGCATGTTATTAAAGCATCAGTTCTGACAGACCCGGAGCACATATGATTTCAATGTAAATTATTTTAAATGCTTTAATTAAAACCAAAGAAAGATTTACCCTTTTAAGTGGTAAGTGATAGCAAGACAAATTTAAAAGGAAAGAGAGTAACTGGGGTTTTAAATGTTTTATGGGTACAAGGCTGTCCAGCAGTCAGGACGCTGTAATCTATGGCGGTAATGTGGAGGCCGAGTTAATTATTCATTGCTTCCTCTCCGTAGCAGATGTGATTCAATACATGACGTACAGTATTCAGAGCCTGGAACGCTCTCTGTGAAAATCTCAGCTCAGGCTTCTTTTGGATCCATCAGGAAATTGCCAGAATCTGTTTAACACATTAAATATATTCATAAGAAAAAAATCTTGTTTTTTCCCCCCCTTTGTTTTTCCTGTGTTTCAGTGCAGCTGCTTCTCTTCTTGACTGAGCTCAGGCTCCACAGCCTCTGTATCTCATCCTAGCTCCTGTCTTACATCCCTCCAGCCCATGTACAGATGCGCCCACATTACTAAGATCAGCAAATGAGGGGATTCTGTGTTTCAGGTCACTTGACAGCCATGCAGCTCCCTTCTATGTTGTAGTTGTCAAAACGCCCATGAGCACAGTCTCATTGACAGAATGTCTCATGTTTGGGGAGGGAGCTTCCTAAACCAAGGACATATATAGGTAGAGATATTTCCCTGATGAATAGGAGAGTGTGTTTGATTTATTCAGCTATAAATCTAATCATTGGTTTCGTGCTTTCCATTTGTCCTTAGAAAACACTGGGTATTTTATTATTGAAATCACCAATACATCAATTAGGTTTAATATTCCTTGAACATGATTGTACGACGTTCTTTAGCAGACACATTTCTTAGTCACCTGGGAAGAGCTAACCATTTTCTATATGGGCCTATTGAGTTGAGCTGTCTGCTCTTTTACAGTTATTGGAATGACATGACAGTGAAGGTTATTACTATCCTACAAGTCGGTTCCCTTAATTTATCAAATTGCTTCTAACGAGGCTATTATATCATAACTTTTAAGGGCATCATTTAGAATGTTTGTGACTGCATTCAAACTGGCTTACAACTGAGTTGAGATAAAAAAATTTGTGGCAAACGGAACTTTATCTCTCTGTTAACAGTACACATAATTGCATAAGCAGCTTTGCAGAGGAAGGGCTCAGTAGCTGCGTCTCTGGAAAATGAACGCACACTAGAGCTGAAGTGCTGTTGGATCTCTGTGTGGTGAGTCAGGCAGAAACAGTATCCAGGGAGCAGTTCTAGAATGCTGAGTGATGAGCATATTGCACACTTCCCTCCCTCCATTTTAGCCTCTCCTACAGATTCTGAATTCCAGATCATTCTCTGCAAAGGATTGGTACCCTCTTTTTGTTTTGGCTTCAGTTTTTCTTTCTATATTGAAAGAAAGCATCCCTCGTTAGTCTTTGATAGGAATTTATCGGTTCTTTCTCCTAGGAGAATAACTCCAGCAAACGCTTTTATCATCCTATGCCTCAGGTTTCTCATCTGTTAGCAGATTAATAGCTACATTTCAGACTGTTTTGAGAATTAAGTAAGACAATGCATTTCAAATGTCAGGTATATAGTTGGTGAACTATAAATCTATTTTTGAATCCCCCTCTATTCTTCTTTTACAGGTGCTTTTATTCAGTTCTATGTTTCTATGTGACTTGACTTGTGGAAAGGATGTGCAGAAAGAAGTGAAAAATTTAGGAGAATGATATAATAAAGAATTTATAACCAATAAGGCATAAGGCAGAGCACCAAAGAAATCTGCAGAATCCATTAGACTGTGAGTTAGTTAGGAGGTCTCCAGGGTGTATAAAATAGAACTAATCTTTGCCTCCTTAAGCAGCATCTTGTCTTGGTGTCTGGATATTCTCATATCTATAGTTAAATGAGTAGGTTGAGGGCAACTTGAAACAAAAGTACAAGTAAAGCTTGTATATGCTACAGTCAGTCAGTCAGTCTGAATTTCTTTCTTGTACTACTGATGTGCTAAGAAACTTGGGGCATAGAAACTACTCTATTTTATGTTTCTGTACCATTATTTAATGAGTGATGGGACCTCCATATCATCCGCTATTGAGTCTTCATCATTAAATAAGATGCAAGTCCTTGTTTTTTACTGCTGAGTAATACTGTAATATGTATATATTCCATACTTTCTTCATCCATTCTTCCATTGAAGGGCATCTAGGTTGTTTCCAGGTTCTGGCTATTACAAACAATGCTGCTATGAACATAGTTGAGAGACCCACATTGGAGCACCGGACAGAAATCTCAAGGTCCAAATCAGGAGCAGAAGGAGAGGGAGCACAAGCAAGGAACTCAGGACCGCAAGGGGTACACCCACACACTGAGACAATGGGGATGTTCTATCGGGAACTCACCAAGGCCATCTGGCCTGGGTCTGAAAAAGCATGGGGATAAAACTGGACTTACTGAACATAGCGGACAATGAGGACTACTGAGAACTCAAGAACAATGGCAATGGGTTTTTGATCCTACTGCATGTACTGGCTTTGGGGGAGCCTAGGCAGTTTGGATGCTCACCTTACTAGACCTGGATGGAAGTGGGCGGTCCTTGGACTTCCCACAGGTCAGGGAACCCTGATTGCTCTTCGAGCTGATGAGGGAAGGGGACTTGATTGGGGGAGGGGGAGGGAAATGGGAGGCGGTGGCGTGAAGGAGGCCGAAATCCTTAATAAATAAATAAATTTTAAAAAATTAAAAATATAAAATTAAATTTTAAAGAAGAGAAAGATCTTGTTAGAGATAGCCACTCTGGGGTTAGAGAGAAGCCTGGTGCTTGGGAAATTCTCAAGAATCCACAACAATGACCCAGCTAAGATTCCTAGCAGTAGTGGAGAGGGAGCCCAAACTGGCCTTCTGTAATCAGATTGGTGACTACCCCAGTTATCATCATAGAGCCTTCATCTAGCAACTGTCAGAACCAGCTATAGAGATCCATATAAAAGCACCAGGCCAAGCTCCAGGAATCCAATCGAAGAGAGGGAGGAGAGAACATCTGGGCAAGGGAAGTCAAGATGGTGGTGGAGAAATCTAAAGAGACAGTGACACCAAGCTAGTGGAAAATCATAAGCTGACAACTGTGGAGTCTCCATGGAACTGAAGTAGGCCCTCCATATGTGGGAGGCAATGGCAAAGCTTGGACTATCTGTGAGACCCCTGGCAGTAGGATGAACTACTAGTGCATGAGCTGGCTTATTGGAGTACATTCCCTATGGTGGGATGCCATGCTCTGCCTTAATGCAGGGGGAAGGGACTTGGTCCTGCCCCAACTTAATGTGCTAGACTTTGTTGACTTTCCATTGGAGCCCTTATATTTTGGGATGGGCAGATGGGGTGTGGGCTGGGGGAGGTGGAGGAGAGGTGAAAGGAGGGGTAGGGGAGAGAACTGTGGGTGGAATGTAAAATATAATTTAAAGAATAAATTAAAATTTAAAAAAGAAAACTAACAAATACTTACCCTACCCCACCCCCAAAATAAATGCTATTTCATTTAGGTGTCTTAGCCAAATGGACAAAACATGTGTCTGGGTTTCAGAAGGTATGTTACTAGAAAGATGTCTTTCAGTCATTGGCTGCCCATCTATTTACTCTGTCCGCCACACATATTCTAAAGTTTTGAATACACTCCACTGGGTAAGATATATTCTGTTATGACCAGATCGGCGAAATCCCCCCAAAACCAACAAGGAGACTGAGTCCCATATGTAAAAGCAAAGAGCCTGTATTCAATACATGTTTGCAAACTTGGACTCTCCATATGTCTGACATATTGGAATGATTGGAGAGCCCCAAGCTCAGTTAGAGTTGGGTGTTTGTAGTAGCAAAGGTGGGAGTGAGGAATTTCTAAGGCTCAGGACTTCTGATTGGCTGATATTTGTCTAGGGGTGTCCTAGTGAATGTGTGCTAGCAGGTGATTCTATCTAGAGCGGTTGGAACATTAGGAATTTCCTTTGGATGGTCTGTTCCCAGGTGGTGCCTGGGCAGTCTCAGTTTGTGGTCCTTCCTGCAACCAGGTATTGCTTCAGAGAAAACTACTGAGACTCAGGCCTTTATTAAGCTTATCAGGGCTGGGTCCTACACAGGCAGGTGATTCTATCTACAATGGTTGGAATGTTAAGAAATTTCTCTGGATGGTCTGTTCCTATTAAGCTTATCATGACTGTATCCTACACTCCTATCTATGAATACTTCCTTAAATCTGGAAAGAATCAGAGGACATTGATTGAAAACCACCTCAGACTTTAGATTGAAGCACTCTAATCCGTCTTGCCGGATAGAATAACGATGCTCATTTTGCTTTGAAAGTATGGAATATAGTGGTTTGAATGAGATTTTTTTTCCACAGATAGTTTTCCATTTGAACACTTAGCCCCCTGGTGATGGCACTGTTTGGGAAGGTTTAGAAGGAGCAGTTAATGGGTGAGGGCATGTGTGATTAGTGATTGGCATTGAGATTAAAAGCCTCACGCTCCCTCTAGTTTCTGGGCTTTGTACTAGAGGTTAAGAATGTGAGTTCTCAGCTTCCTATTTCTGGCACCATTCCTACCACCATGCCGGCTGACATGGGTGCTGTTTGCAGCTATGTTTCCACACTAGGACTAACCCTTATACCCCTTGGACTGGAAACTCAGCAAAACTTTTTCTTCTATAAGTTGATTTTGGATATAGTGTTCTATCACACTGACAGAATAATAACTAACAAGAGAGTTAAAGCTTGTAGTTTGCTTTCATTGTTCAGAACGCATAATTACTTAGCCAGTGCAGACATGAAGATCTTCCTTAGAACAGTTTGAATATTAGAATTTAGAACCCAATCTTTTATTGACTAACTTATGGGGGTTAGAAAGCAGATTGTGGATATCCTTTGTGTAGGGTACATTTCAGTAGATGGATGTCCTTTTTGAAATGTTTTAGGCAAATTAAATTCTATAAACTTAATTGGTGTCTATTTGGAATATTCACCGTATAAATGAGAGGTGAGAAATCCCCTTGAGAAGTGATTGATTATTCTTTCTTTAGGGTTTTCTAAGAATTAGGATTCTGATATTGAGTTTTGTTGAAGCAAGTTCTCTTTCTATGCTTGAAGTACCATCATAAATCATCTTCACAGGCTGAATAATCTGCTTACCTTCAAGCTTTCCTCCTAAGTAGCATCTTGCTCTCTCAGTATATGTCTTTCCAGATGCAAACTGACATAGATACATTCATTAACAACATGGACTGACTTGATATATTTTCACTGAACAAAGTCAAGTAGACAGAAAATTATTTTTTAAAGGATTCCATTGGATGCCCAGATAGAACTAGTTGTACAAGTCCATGACAATGTGAAACTCTTCTGTAAAACAAATGTTATCCCTCACAAATATCCAGGATCATATAATTTTTAATATACCATCTTATCAGATTCTTACAATAATCCATGGCAAGAGTAAAAGAAAAAAGTGAGATTGTGAAGATGGAAGCTAAAAAGAAATCCCACACTAGCTCAAAATTAAGTATAATAAAGGGTTATTTATTTAGGGGTAGACTTCCGAATCACAGTCCTCTACTCGAACGGGGAATAGCAACCCAATCCTGCAGCCGGAAGAGAGGCTACATCAGCATTTATAGTATAAAAGGTCATGCCCAAGTTAGTGGGTAACTTAAAGGCTACTGGCTGTAGGAATTCATACAGCAAGATCACTGGCATTTTTTATGAAGGCTGACTGACTCAAGGCGAGAGTGAGATGAGACAAAGACATCAGATGTTAAAACAAATTCTGTGCTTGGCAGTTTATTCATCTTCACCACAAACCTATGAATTGTTATCACTCACTTGGTTCTAATGAAAATAGGACAGAGTGATGCAAACCCATTTATCCCTGTTTACATGTGAGAATTAGCATTCCAATCAGAGTCTGTCTGACTGTAGAACCAACGAGTACAATGCAACAAGAGCTAACAGCTCTGGCAGCAGCTTCTTTAGTTCTAGATCATGACCAAGGCCATGCATTTTTAGTCATGTCAGTTCCAATGGCAACCCTCAGACGCCTGAATCAAGATAAGGTAGTTGGATGTCAGAAGTGGTAGTAGCCTCCTGGTCCTCTTTCCTGACCAAAGCAGAGGTGAAGTTAAAATATCGCTTTGTGTTTTGACTTTCATTTGAGTTGAATCCAAAAGGAAAACTTTCTTCCAATTTTTCAGTCTTAAATTCAAGTGTTTCGGTATTAACAAAGGATATATTGTGGACAGTTAAATGTTTTACCAATGGAAGAAGGTCAGATAGTGTTTCCCTTGGAATACATGCTAGAATTGGACTTGGTATAGTCTAGAAACCTACTCATTTTATTCTGAGTTGTATTTCTATAAACTTTCTCCACCTTGACCTGTTTATAACTACTTTGATGAACCTTTGATCTTGTTGATTGATCTGAGTTCATTAGATTTACTCCTGGCACTCTGGACTTTCAGATATGCAATTGCAGTCATAGAATATTCACTGTTGGTTAAGAATATACTTCTGTAGGTATATATTACCATAATTTAAGATTTTAGATAACAGAACTCAGGAATACTATGCTTGGAAGTAAACATGCAATTCCGATTGAGCCATAATGATATGAAAATGAGTAGACTTTAGCATTAGGCTAACTTAGGTTTAAATTGAAAAGCAAACATGAGTCATGTAATAAGAGATTTCAAATATTTTTATCCCATTCTTTTTTATGCTGGTGATGGTGTTCTTTACTGTTTCAGAAATAGTTTAGTCCCATGAGATTCCCCTTTTAAAAATGACAGTCTTAATGCAGAAAGGACACTATTAGGTTCTTATTCAGAAAGTCCTTTACTGTGACAATGAGTTCAAGCATAATTTTGTATTCTTCCATTTTGTTGAATGAGTCTTTATGGAAGCAGATGCAGAGATCTACAGGAAGCACTGGACCAAGCTCCAGGATTCCAGTAGAAGAGAGGGAGGAGGAGTTATATGAGCAAGGTTGGGGGAGTCAAGATCATGACGGGAAAACCCACAGAGATTTTAATTGTCTTGCGATTCTCCTGCTGACCTGAGCTTCTGGGAGCTCAAGAACTCTGGACCAACAGTTAAAAAGAAACATGGGACTGACCTAGGCCTTCTGCACCTAGGTGACAGTTATAGAGCTTGGTCTTTTGTGGGGTCCTCAGCAGTGGGACCAGGACCTTTCCCTGATGCATGAACTGGCTCTTTGGAACCTATTCCCTATGGTGGCATGCCTTGCCCAGGCTTGATGCAAGGGAAAAGAGCTTGGTCCTGCCTCAACTTCATTAGCCAGGCTTTGTTGACTCCCACAGGAGACCTTATCACTTCTGAATGGAGATAGAGGAGGAGTGGATAGGGGACAGAAGGGAAGTGGAGGAAGGGAATGGGAAGAAAGGAAAAAGGGAAAATGGTAGTTGGTATGTATAATCAATTAACTAAAAATAACTGAAAAAACTTTCAAGAAATCACTTCTATCAAAGCAACTTCATAAGCCTGAAATTCAATATCAGCTGTATTTCAGACTCATTTAGCTATGGGTGCCAATCTTGCCTTTATAGCCACAGTTACCATTTTGCATTCTGAGTCAGAATTTTCAAAAGTCAGAGATTAAATTAATATTTGTCTAATTTCTGGATCTGCTATCATTGCATTTACAACTGAAGTCAATCTCTGTAAAAAAAAATCAGTGAAGGCTTCTTTTTCGTCTTATATAATTTTAGTAAATGACTCAGTCCTCTTTCCTGAATCTTTAACCCTGTCCCTAGCATTCAGATCTGGTATACAGCATAGAATCAAGGTGTGATCATCAAATGTGTACTGCAAATGAGCATATTGGCCTTCTCCAAGTAGATGATCTTGGAAGATTTCAATATGTCTAGCCCTACTTCATTGTTCTATGAACTTAGCTTCCTCTCTCCATCATGTTTTCTGTTGTAACAGAGGAATGGCTTTCAATATTGCTGTAATTAAACCTTTCTAGTATTGTGGGATAATTCTGTTCCTTCTTTTCCATGAATTTAAAATCTGCTTTACCAAGGGTAAATGCATACCATATAAAATGACTACTTCCTTAAATCTCTTCAAATCTAATGTTTCTACAAGATCCCAATTAACTTCCTCATAACATTGTGGTCACCTATCATCTGATGGTCATTCTTGTATGATAAATGGATTAATTAAGGGTGGTTTTCTAATAAGCTTAGGCTGCTCCTCTTAAGTTTCATACTACAGTGGTAAGGTAGGTTCTGCTCTAAATTCCTCTGTCTGTGTCTGAATATTTTTCTTATTTTCATTAGTAGGTCTTTCTAAAGAGTAAGTCCTTCTAAGAAGTCTATCTTATTAGACAAATTTTCTTATTTTCATTAGTAAGTCTTTCTAAGGCTTATATCTTACCAGTAGTAAATCTTTCTACAGTTTGTGTCATCAGCCAAATTCTTTCCATTTTCATTTGTCTTTTAAGGGTTGTATCTTATCACTAGTAAGTCTTTCTGAGTTATGCAACATGCCAGTCAAAGTTTCATATTTGGATAATTATCAAACAATTTTAAGGCTAAAATATGAATTACCAAACTGATAATAATTATAGTTGACATTATGTCAATCCCAGCTAAGTTGTTTATCCCTTCCTTTATTTTTACAATTGTAAGTCATTCATAGTAACTCTAAATAGGGTTCTAACTCCTTGCATTATGATATTTCTGGTTCTTAACATGGGAAAGATTTTCATCTTTAAAAAAAAAGATTTTTAAAAACCCCTAATTCCCTGTTTAAAACTCCTCAAGTGTCTTCCCAGCTCTGATGATGCTGACAGCAAAGGCAGAGATGTGGGGGAGGGATGACGTACAACTGTGCAGGCACAGATGGCAAGTGCAGCGGGGGCCACTGTGGATGCTCACGTGCTGTGTGGGGAGGAGAGTAAACTGTCTGAAGAACTAACCTAAAGAAACATGGAGGAGAGATCCATGTGACTGGGTTGCAGCATGGGATAGGACTGCCCAACCTGACTCTTGAAGCAGCTAGTTGTCACTGCTCAACATGGCTGAGCAGAGGGCTCCATCAGTGCAAGGCCAGGCTACTCAGCAGCTTGCAGTGGTAGCAACAGCAGTAAAAGCCTGAACCCCAAGTGTGTTTCAAAGTGGCTGAGTTGTCATGGGTTGGCAGCCCAGGAGGAGGTCCAGTGAGGCCCAAATGGCAGGAAGTGAAGGCATGGACTGGTAGTGGGTTTGCTACCGCTAGGATCATTTTGGAACTGGGGGCAGGCAGCAGCAACTGAAGGGTGCTGTAGGAAGACTGTAGTGTACAATCTCCAGAGCTGGCCACTGGGGGCAGCAGCAGTCTGGTTTAATAATGCCCCACATTGGGCACCAAGGGTAATGAATATCTAAATTAGTCCAGTATAATAAAAACTCGGGAATCAGAAATTGAGATAAAGACTTGATATGGGCAAGAACAGTAGAGTTGAATGGCTCACCTTTTATGTTTTTCTTGAACCACCTCTCTCAGAAATCTTCCTTTCTCTCTTCCTGTCCTCTCTAGCAAACCTTGTCAGTTCTCCAAGAACTCTGTGGCTAATCATGGTCATCCAATGGCTGAATCTGTTCTTTGATACAGGTTGACTTTATTGGCACAATGGAATGGCTACACAAACAGTTCTTCAGCAACATGCTACCCAATAATGACAGAACACATATTGTTCTAAGTACCCATAGAGTATATAAGGAAACAGACTATATCCTGGACCATAAAATTACCTAAGTGCATTGAATATAATTTAAAAGATAAAAAATTTGTTCTCTGACTAAAATGTAATTATGTTAACATATAAATAGGTAACAGAAAAAAAATCACAAAACTATCAAGTACCTATATCTAAATATCTGTGGATCAAAAAGTTGTCAAAGAAAATTAAAGTGTAGTTTCTTTGTCAAAATAAAAACAAAGTCCTTGATCTTCTGGCTCTTACAGATTGTGAGGAAAAATTGCAACTAACTGAATTCCATTGGACAGGAGACAGGAGGTGAGCTTGCAGATTGCACATATACAATAGAGAAAAGGATAGTGTGATGTCTAGTGAGATACCTGAAGACTCAAAGAAAACAAGAGAAATATTTTCACTATGCTAGAAGGTTGTGTGTGTGTGTGTGTGTGTACAAACAAAATTATACATGAGAAAAGGAAAAATGAAAAATGGAAGATATATATGAAAACCACCTAATAATTATGTCTGATTGATGGAAAATTGTATGCAGAAATTGTGAGCTTCTTTCTAATAAAGCAAGTAAATGAGATGTTCTAGGACATTTTCCTGTATTAGATAGGTGACGCTCCAGGATTCCTTCCCATGCAAACTTCCTGTGTCATTAAAATAAGGAGCCTGGGACAGTCAGTCTAAAGCTTCTGAGTCCAAGATAAATTTTCTGATTCTTAACTTAAAATGACTAAGAATGAGATTTGATGAGTGATACTCATGCTAACAAACTTGAGTTGTGATTCTGATGCTCTGATAGACTGACCAGCAAAAAATCCCTATAAGAGCCCTACAGACATCTTTCTGCACTCTCTCTTACTCTTTGATGTTTATGTTAAGTTTTAAGAATTCTGGGATGTATAATCACATGAAGTTTTTGTGACAGTGAACGGCTAATTCTTTTTGTAAAGCAGGGACTCAAGTTCCCTAATTCCTCAATCCCTTCACTTTGGTGCCAGCTCAAGTAACACAGATCTTCCTACTGTGCTGACCCCTGTAATAGCCCTTTAGCTGCCTCTCCCACCTTCCAGGTTTAATGAATGTAATTAATCAATTACATCAGAACCACTGACTCTGAAGCCTGGTTTGGACTCACCTTCAGGAATAAGTCCCAGAAACACATTCAGAGCTTTTTTCTATATAAGTAATATCTGAAAGCAAATTTTAGTCTAGTTAGGACAGGATCTTTATACTTACACTTCCTGAGTTTTATGTATCCTACAATTTAAAATAATGGGATAATTTGCTCATTAATAACAATTTCAATGGATTGGAGCACATCAGATGTTTGGGAAAAGCATGAGTTTTAAAACATACTGCAGAAAGAAAACTCATGGAGATCACTGGGGTTGGTAGGACCTCAACTTGTACTCAGAAGAGAAACAAATAAAAGGAAATAAGCACATATGTGTGGCTTGTATTTTCTGTGCCAGCCATGTTTCATTTTATGACATCAGTGGCAGTCTTGGGACCAGAGCCAGACCCATGTGAGGCACGTGTTGTACCACTGAGCCACACTGCAGACTTGGGGAACAACTCATTCCGAATAACAGTTTCAGCTCAAAGGTGAAAAAGATCTGAGAGAGTATCAGTCTCCTGTAACCCACCATGAGATGATCACAAGCCAATAAGTCAAAGGTTCAGGGAGGGCTGGGTAGAGAGAAACAGACTGAATACTTCTGAAGCACTGCTAAATCTTTGGCATACATTGTTCCTTATATTCTTCTGTGTGTCATGTATCAAACACATAAATTTGTTGAATTGAATTTATTTCATAAAAGGGTACTATTTCTATTTTCTAGGTGTAAACGTTGAAGTTCAAAAGGTTACATAATGAATGGGTCAAGGAACATATTTTTAGCAACAAGCAATTCTGAACTTTGAACCCAAAAAGATTTAACACCCAAATCAATTCCCTAAAGACCTATGAAGTTTCAGAATTATGTTGAACCAGAAATAGAAGGAGTAAAATATTTCAGTTTTTCCAAATTTGCTTTTGAATCTATTCTGTATGCAGAGTTAAAGATTTGTGTGAATATGTGACTGTGGTAGATGTTTAAGTGTGTGTGTATATATCTGTATATCGATATATATATATGTAAATGTATGTATGTGTCTGTGTATGAATGTGTTTGTGTATATGTGTGTATGTGTGTGTAGGGGGAGTGGGTGGCAGCTGGCAGCACTGACATCACTACTATGGTGTATCTTTTGTTGTCTCTTCTGTTTCTGGTCCTTTCTTTTCATACATTTACCCCGAGCAGCTAATTTGTTTTGTTTGTTTTATTCTAGCTTTGTGTATGTCCTGAGCTCTGGTTCAAAACATTACCTTCATTGTCAGCCTTCATTTTTACATGAGAGCCCACACATTGCTCTCCTTATCTGATCCATCTGATCCATGCCCTTTATCTGAGCTACTTTTTTCTCTGTTAGAATTTTTTTCTTATATATTCATATTTATATATTGGGAATTTTATACCTAGACATACATAATTTGTTTTGAACATGTTCACTCTATCCCCTCCCTCTAATTCTTTCCAGACCTCACCACCACCACACTTTTCTCCCATTTTCTTGTTCTTTTTCACATCCAGCAAGTTCTTTTAGTACTGCTAGTGTGTGCATGGGTGCAGTGCTATTCACTGGAGTGTGGAAAACCTACCCAGGGCAGAGGGCAATTCTCTAAAGAATATTGATGCTTCCTCCCTGAGAAGCCAAGAGCTACTAATATATACTCAGTTAAGGACAGAATGTTGTGAGTCCATCCTCATCCATGTTGACTTTTGACTGCCTTGATCTTATTCAGATAACATGCAGGTAAGAGCAGCTGATGTGAGATCATTTCTGCTGATGTGAGATCAGACGTGTTGTGCCTGGAAAACTATGTTGCAAGGCAGTCCTGTACAGTTCTGGCTCTTAAAAACTTTCCATCCCCTTTCTGAGATGATACCTGAGCCTGGGATGAGAATGCCATGGTTTCTTATTCTCTGTGGTTTGGTCAGCTGTGGATCTCTGTATTAAGCTCCATTCAGTATAAACAGCAGCTTTTCTGATGAGGTTGTAGACTCTGCTAACCTGTGGTATTAAGAAAAGTATGTAGATTGCAGTTTGGTACCATGTCTATTTCATTGCCATTTTCCCCTATAGCTCAGAGAAATTCAAAATAGTACATTCTATCACAGTTGCTTATGGTTGTTCATCAGAACCTAATGGTAACACCTTATTGATGAAGACACCACATGCTTTGACTTCAAGACATAAAGAAATAAAGTATGCCGGGCGGTGGTGGTGCACGCCTTTAATCCCAGCACTTGGGAGGCAGAGGCAGGCGGATCTCTGTGAGTTCGAGACCAGCCTGGTCTACAAGAGCTAGTTCCAGGACAGGCTCCAAAACCACAGAGAAACCCTGTCTCGAAAAACAAAAAAAAAAAAGAAAGAAAGAAAGGAAGAAAGAAAGAAAGGAAGGAAGGAAGGAAGGAAGGAAGTAAATCCGCCCGGAAGCTCTATCACTACTAGTTGGCTTTCACAATGGCAAGAGGCAGCATGCATACTCTTGAAAAAGCAAAGTTGTCAAAGTCCTACTTAACTCTGAGCACTATGAACCAGAACAATGAGCAGCCTGGAAAAATTATGACCACTGATGCAATCGTCGCATAAATTTTATGAGGTGACCAATCATTTTCTGGTACAAAAACCCATGGCTGGGTAGGTGCTAGAATATTTTTATAGACTGGGCAGAGTCTGTGAACTTAGTCGCTGCTTGACATACTAACTACTCTTTTTTTCATTTCCTTACTAGCTGTATGATGTCAGCTGGAGAAATGTCCCCTAAGAATGGTAAAGTAGAGGGAGCCATGCAGGGAAGGAGTTAGAAACAAGAAAGACTAGGTTGTATTTCTTAGAGGGCAAGAATCAGACCATGAGGGAAAGAGGGCGTTCCCACAACTGCAGACTAGAGGGTACTGATGAGAAATCTGCATCTCCTTCCTCTTTGTCATTTTGCTGAGCTCTACTAGTTACTAGTTAGTTTTGAGTTGATCTCCGTTTACCTATTGCAAACCCCTTGAAGCATGAAAGTGTCCAGGCCCAGGCTCTGAGGGCGTCGAAATCCCAGGCTCTGCCTTCAGGACCCTCTAATGTCCCTAACTGCCAGACCTACCTGCCCCAGATGCAGAAAGCCTACTCCAACCTACAGAGCAAAGATCACAGGCTCAGGACATCAAAATCCACCATTCTCCAATCTTGAAATCCCACAAACCCCTGGTCTTACCCCAAGTTTAAGAATTTAAACCCCACCGATCGCACCATGGAAATATTTACCCTGGAAAGTTCCATTTCCCCAGGAAACTCTATATAAACCCTCTCTTCTGCTCAGTTCTCTGTTGCTTCTCATCTAAGCAGAGGCAGCCACACTCCTGGGTTTTTCCCACCCAATAAATCTCTTGTGTGAGGTTTGTTGTACAGTATGACTTTGTAGTGTTCCTTGACTCCCAACTGCCAAGATACCTTTCCTTTCAGTGCTATAACACTTGCATTGGGGACACCTTCCCCCTCAGAGCTGTGTCACTTCCTAGAGTGAAGGCTTTTCCTTCAGGATTGTAACATTTTCATCTGTGCCTTCTCCTTTGTCATGGGGCTGTGTTAGTTGACATGGCATGGCTAAAACCAAAAACATTTTAATAGACTGATAAGGACAGAGTTGGATTTTGGATCACAGTTTTGGTATGGTGTCAATCCACAGCTTATTGTCCATTGTGTTTGGGGCAACACATTATAGCAGGATCACATGGAAGAGGAAGATATTTACCTCTTAGCAATTAAGAAGCTCAGAGAAAAATGAAAGGACTTGAGTCTCACAACCCCACAATGACGTAAAACCCCTCTCTAGGCTTTTGTCTTAACTGTTTGGTGGTTTGAATGTCCCCAAAGGCTCATATGATTAAATACTTGCTACCAAGTTGGTAGAACTGTTTAGGAACTGTGGTCCTGTGGAATGTATGTCACTGGAGGAAGGCTCTCATGTTCCAAAAGCCCACACTATTCAAAGTTCTCTGCATAATACTTGTGGATCAAGTTGTGCATATCTATGCCTGCCTGCTGGATATCATGGCATGACGATCATGAACTGCAACCCTCCGAAACTATAGGACTCCCCACCCAACAGTTTTTCTTTTATAAGTTGCCTTTGTCATAATGTCCTATCACAACAATAGAAAAGAAGGTAGGACAGAAGTAGGCTGCTGCTGTGACAGGGCTGACAGTGCTGTTTTGGGGAAGGAATGCGGTAGACTGAGACTTTGGACTAGAAAAACAGTTGAGCACTGAAAGTAGGGATTAACAAGCCATCCTAGAAGGACCTCGGAAGACAGTGTTGCTGAGACCAATATGAACTATGGAGGCCAAATTCAAGAAGCTTCAAAGGGGGAAAATGTTAGCAATGGGACTAGAGATCATTCTTGTGATATTTTGAAAAAGAATGTAGCTACTGTCTGTCTTCATACAATAAACTTCCATGAGGCTAAATTGAAACATAATGAACTAATTTCTTTGGCAGAGGAAATTTAAGAAACCTGAATACTGACTCCACTGCATGGTTATTAATAATCTCTCTTCTGCAGTTCAACAATGGACAAGGACAAGTGTGACAAAAATAAATACAAAATGTACAGTTTCGGGAGAAAAACAGTATCAGGATATTTAAAATTAGAGCCAAGGCTTGTGCTGAAGGAGAGGAAAAGATTCTTTAAAAGCCAGATCCAAAATAGAAGAAGAGGAGTAGCGCCCTGAGGGTAAGATCCCGCCCAGCTAAGCTTCTAACTTGTAAAGAGGAAATGCCTGGCAAATTTTAGGCTCCATAAAGGGAAAGTTTATGCAAATGTGATTCAAGGAAGGGGGCGGACACTATCCCAAGCTGCTTAAAGAACTTGGTGCTTTTTCTATCTGATTAGTTTTAGAATTATGAAGGATACAGGACTAGAATTGTAGATTCTACATGGTTAAGGAAAGTCACTGAGGTCAGATATATAGCAGAAGAGGCCCTGGATGGAGTCCTGGAAAGGTAATTGTATGAAGTTGTGAAAGTGAAGCCTGGCTTGTTCGTATTGGAGACCCCAAGATGTTGGAGATGACAGAACCAAGGTATATCTTCTGAGGAGATGTGGAGACAGGTAGTGGAATCAGTCCAAGAGATAGAAGTGTGTTGCAGTCAGGAAAGCTAGAAGAGTGGACTCATCTAAGCCATTTGACATCAGACATGATGCTACAGAATTTGGAGTATACCCTGAAGGGCATCAATATTGATTTGGTCTGGTATTCCTTCATTACACATGAATTCATTCATTCATTTTGGAAAGGTTATGTATATTCTGTGCCACTGTATATTGCAATTTGTTTTTTGATTTTACAAGGGAATACAATTAAGAGATTTCCTTGAGTCTTGGGTCTCAGAAGAGATTTTGTCCTTTAGGACAACTTTACACTATAGGAGATCATGAATTTAAAGTATTATTGTAATAGTAATATATTAGCTATGTAAGTACACAGAGTCAGTGTTTAGGAATCATTCTCCATCTGGAAAATAAATCCAAACTGATTCAATATTTTTAATAGAACCTTTTCCTTCTTTAATGAAAGCATAAATAGAACCTGGTGTGGTTGTGCATATGGATCCTAGGACAGCATGGTCACATGTATGGGGCCCAGGATGCACAACTGCCGTGCCAGATAGAGACCAGCCAAGAGAGTGGGAGTGAGTTTCTATTTACTGACAGGCAAACTCCATTCCAGGAAAAGCTATAAGTTAATACTACCCAGGAACAAGCCAGCATCTAAGGGGAAGTACCGGACATTCCAAATATCCCAACCATTAGATAAGATTATGGAAGATCGGCAGTTGTCCTTGAACCCAGCATGCAACTATTTCCTACTGTGAAGACCCCCCACAAGACAAATGTCAGCCAATTAGAACCCTGAAAATACCCTCACCTTCAATTTTTGCTATGATAAAAATCCTACCATGCCTAGGCCACTGTTTATTCATACTGCTGAGTCTGATACACAGGAGGTCCAAGCCCTGGCTTGAATGAATGAGGACTCTTTGTTTTTGCATGTGGATTCAGACCCCCTTGGTGGTCTTTGGGGAACTTCACAATCTGGGCATAACAGGGCGCACCTGTAATCCCAGAACTCAGGTCATAAAATGTGAAATTAATCATGCATTGTAAAAGAAGTAGATAAAACCCTTCTATCTCACTATTTTTCCCACTGTCACAGATTCTCTTAACTAAAATTATGCTATTAGGTATTGTTTTTCATTCTAGTGGTTTCTGAAAGGTACTAAATAAATTGTTTAAATGAGACATCAACTAGTGTCAGAGAAAATAGCTACTCTTTTGTGATGTTTTAGCTTTGTTTCTGTTGATGCGATAAAATCATAACCAAAAGTAACTTGGGGAAGGAAAGAAGTTAATTGGCTGAAAGGCTACAGTCTGTCTTTGAAGGAAGCCAAGAGAGAAGCTTGAGGTAAAATCAAAGAAGCCAGAACTGAAACAGAAAACATGGAGGAACATTTTCTCCTTCTGTTTCTCTGTATCTATCTATCTATCTATCTATCTATCTATCTATCTATCTATCTATCTATCTATCTATCATCTATCTATCTATTTATCTATCTATCTACCTATTTATTTATATTCTCATCTACCTATCTCATAGAGCACAGGCCCACCTACGTAGGTTCATTTTTCTTGGGTGTGTAAAGTGGACAACTGAAGTTAATATTTGAAATGGCAGAATACTGAAAATACAGAAATAAGGGATTATTGATTTTGACTTGTATCTAGTTGACTGGGTAGTACAAGATCATTTTACAAACAACAGAAGATAAACCCATCCCTACATAATTCTGCCTCTTCTTATACTACCATTTTTAAAGTTGTAAATTATATGACATGATATAAATCATTTTTAATATGTGTATTTGCCATCTGTATGTCTTTTAAGTTGAGATGTCTCTTTCAGAATCTGGCCTAGTTTTTAAATGTTTATTTTATTCATTTCTACGTATACGTCTAGAGCATATGCACGCTGGTATGTAGAGGGACATAAATCTGCATAGGTGGAAGCCAGACGATGCCATTAGACTCCTCAGAGATGGAGTTACAGACGTTTGTGGCATGCCTAGCACGCTATGTGGGTGCTAAGATCAGAACTATAGTCCTTACATTTGCATAGCAAACACTGGTAAGCATTGAGTCTTCTTCCCAGCCCCATATGGGATGTATGTGCATGCATATTGAAACTGATATGTCCATTTCAAGTATTTCCTCACAACGTGTGACTTATGTGTTCATTCTTACCTGGTTGA
The DNA here is from genome assembly GCF_037038515.1 of Microtus pennsylvanicus. Classification (NCBI taxonomy): domain Eukaryota; kingdom Metazoa; phylum Chordata; class Mammalia; order Rodentia; family Cricetidae; genus Microtus; species Microtus pennsylvanicus. Next base: position 33,322,364 of record NC_134591.1, on the reverse strand, counting down.
CAATGTCACTTGAAGAGTAGAAACTTCAATTTTACGCAGTCTAGCTTATCAATTCTTTCATGAATCATAATGTTGGTATTTGTCTTTGCCCATTCATGATACTATAACAGAATTCTGTGGGTAATTTGAAAAGATTAGAAATTTATTTCTTATAATTGTGAAGACTGAGAAGAGTAATATCAAGATGTTGGCATCCGGTAAGGTTTTTGCTATGACACAGTGGGTTGATTTTATCACATAGATTTTAGCAATTTCCTCACATAGACTCTTATACATTTTGTTAAATTTTATCTAAGTATTTCATTTTTTAGGTGCTAATGTAAATGATACATTTTATTTCAATTTCAAATTCCACTTGCTCCTGGCCAGTTGACAGTGGGTTTTTCTGGAATAACCTTATCTCTTGCATCTCTTCTATGGCCTCCAATAATTCTGCATCCTTTTTTCATTTATTTTGGATTTTTCTATACAGACGGTCAGGTCATCTGTGAAGAAAGGCAGCCTTTCTTCTGGCTTTGAAGAAGTTAAGGTTGTAGTTTCTGGGAGCCCAACTCTTCCTCTAAGGCAGCTTTATCTGAGGTGTCCTGTGCTCTCTTTGCCAACATTACTTCATTAGCTTTCTGCTTGCTCTGTTCCATTCTCCCCCTGTAAACAGTTTACACATTGCTGTAATTCTTAATAAACTTGCTTGGCATAAGACATAGCTTGTGCAAGACCTCCTGACCCCAACTTTCCTCTTGCCTTTATTTATGATCCCCTAGTCCTCATTCTCTGAACCTGCTAGTTCAGGTCAGTTCAAGACTTCCAGGGTATTATTCAAAAGCATTGGTGAAGGAAGACCCACAAACCTCACCTCTGATATTAAGTATCAAAATAGTTTGAGGTTGTAGATGTTCTTTGTTACATTGAAAAATTTCTTTTAAAATTTCTTCTCTGAAAAAAAAAACACCATACTATTCTGATGGATATGGCTTTATAAGAAAGTTGGTCCTTCTTGCTTGCAGTTTTCAATAAATTGTTTTTCATCCATTTAGTGTTTTGAATATCATGTGATGTGGTGTAAATACAGAAGTTTCTGTTTTGCCTGGTCCTGTAGTCATTCAGTCACACAGAAGCATACAGATGCTTATATTAATTATAAAGTGTTTGGTCTATTAGCTCAGGTTTATTATTAACTAGCTCTTACAACTTAAATTAACCCATAATTCTTGTCTATGTTTAGCCATATGACTTGGTACCTTTCTCAGCAAGGCATTCACATCTTACTTCCTCTGCATCTGGCTTGTGACAGACTCTTTCTTTCTTCTTCCCAGAATTCTCTTAGTCTGGTCACCCTGCCTATATTTCCTGCCTGGTACTGGCCGATCAATGCTTTATTAAACTGATAAGAGTATACTTTACAGCGTACAATAGCATTATTCCACAGGAGCTGAGTATTTCCATTCTGCTTATGCTTATTTGGAGTTCTAGATATCTCTTACACTCAAATAGGCAGCTCTTTCCCCAGATTTGATAAATTCTTTTTTACTTAATTGAAAATATCTTCTGCATCCTTTAATTGGATTTATTCTTTTATGTCTATGATTGATTAGATTTGATATTTTTATAATGTCCCAAAGATTTTCCATGTTTCCTTCATGGTTGTGGGATTTTTTTTTTGATCTGTCATATTCTTTATGTCATATTTTACTGAGTGGTCCAATTACTTTATCTTGTTTTCAAGTCTTTATAATCTGTCTTGAACTTTACTCATTCTATTGGCATGGTTTTCCAATGAACTTACTAAAAGTTACTGAAATTTCCAACTCAAGTTTTATTCTCATTTGGCTTCTTGTATTTCTTTTTATTGAATTTTACTTTCATATTCTGAATTGTCATTATTTCATTTAATTTTATTCATTTCCTTAGTTTCAACACTTCATATCCTCTTTTAGTTCCTTGAACATATTTATAATTGTTCTATTATTATTATTATTTTACAAAAGAAAACAAACTATCTTTTTTTCATTATACATACCAATCCAAGTTCCCACTTTCTCCCCTCCTCCCATTCCCTCCAGTTATGCCCTCACCCCCATCCACTCCTCAGAGAGGGTAAAGCACATTGCTTTGGGCAAGGTGTAAGGCCCTCCCTGTTATATCTAGGCTGAGCAAGATATCCATCCAAAGAGAATAGGTTCCCAAAAATCAGTACAAGCTTTACAGATAAATCCTGATGCCACTGCGGGTGACCCCTCAGTCTGCCCCAGTCATGCAACTATCAACCACATTCAGAGGAAGTAGTTTGTTCCTATACTTGTTTCTTCCCAGTTCATCTGGTGTTGGAGAGCTCCCATTAGCTCAGGTAGACTGTTTCAGTGGGTGTACTCATCATGGTCTTGACCTCTTTGCTCCTATTCTCATTCCTCCCACTCTTCAACTCGACTTTGAGAGCTCAGTCCAGTGCTCCAATGCAGGTCTCTGTCTCTGTTTCCCTCAGTTGCTTGATGAAGGTTCTACAATGATATTTAACATATTCATCAGTCTGATTACACTGCAAGGCCAGTTTGGGCACACTCTCATCTACTGCTTAGGGTCTTAGCTGGGGTCATCCTTGTGGATTCCTGGGAATTTCGCTAAAGCCAGGTATCTTGCTAACCCGTAATGGCTCCCTCAATCAAGATATCTCTTTTCTTCATTTCATCTCTGTCCTTCCTCTATCTCAACTATCCCGTTTCCTCAAGTTCTCCCTCCTTCTCCCCTCCTCTTCCCTTTCCACCTTATAATTGTTCTTCGAAATTATTTTCTTAAGCTTCATCCAAGTTGCTCTTACCTGGGCCCTTACTGGGGAATTAATATTTTTGCAGGAGACATGTCTTTTTGTGTTTTATATAATAAGACCTACATATCTGGAATTAGGAAATTGGTTGTGTTCTGTGGTAGGTAAGGCCCACATTTATTGAGTGAGAATTTAAATCTTTGGATCAATTGAGTGAGCCTCAAAGTTCAGTCTTGTTGTCATTCAGTATTGGCTAATGATTGAGACAGCAGAGCTCCTATTTCATCTAGGGAAAGGAAAGACTTTCTTTTTTCTTGAGACAGAGTTTCTCTGTAGTTTTGGAGCATGTCCTGGAACTAGCTCTTGTAGACCAGGCTGGTCTTGAACTCACAAAGGCCCTCCTGCCTCTGCTTCCCGAGTGCTGAGATTAAAGGTGTGCACTACCTCGCCCAGCACAGACTTCTTTTCTCACCAGAAGCCACTCTAAAAATTAGCAGGCTTTCTCTGTGGTTCTTTAGAAATAAAGATTAGAGTACTGAAGAGACGCAGAGGTAAGGATTATTGATTGAGTGTTGTGGAACATCCGTTTAACTATGTAAAAATGTGCTACTTTTGTTTCACCCTGCCTGTCTAAAACATCTGACTGATCCAATAAAAGGCTGAGTGGCCAATAGCTAGGCAGTAGAGAGATAAAGGGGGCTGGGGGGCAGAGGGAATAAGTAGGAGAAAGAAATCTAGGCTTGAGAGAAAATGAGGGACAAAGAAAGGGAGATGCTTGGGACCAGTTAGACATGGAAGAAACAGGAGAGTAGTACCTACAGGATGAAGAAAGGTAGAAGGCCCTGAGGCAAAATGTAGATGAAGATAAACAGGTTAAAATAAGTTATAAGAGCTAGTGGGGCAAGCCTAAACTAAAGCCAAGCTCATAATTATTAATACATCTGTGTCATGATTTGGGGATTGGTGGTCCAAGAAAGCCTGCTACAATGGAGCACACAGATTTCCATATGGGTCTTCAAATGGCTGTGTTGGGACATCACAGATGGAAGGGGAGATGGAAGTTAGCTATGGAGTGAATATGCCTCGGTATACATGTGCATATATTGTGTTCCAAGATGGGATGTGAGGGGAGGATTAATTGTAGAGTAAGAAGGTGCTCAAGATAAATTCATAGATGGTGGTGTCTGTACCTCAGACGGAAAGAGATGGGAGGCTATCTGTGGGTAAAGCAGGCACTTGTTGTAGGTCATAGGGTCGTAGTAAGGATCAAGAAGGAGCTGGAAGGGAGGACCACCTTTGGAGTGAGCAGGTACATGGCACAGGAAAGGGTCCTCAGGTGGCAAAGTTTGCATCCCTTTATTGATTTTAGCAAAGTATTTAGTTTAAGTAATTTTATATTAATTTTCTATATCCAATTTATTTATGCTCTAATTTTTATCACTTATACTCGTTTGATTAAAGAGAATTTAATTTTCTCTGTTTTTGTAACTTCTCATAGTTTAATCAATTGATCTCAAGGCTTCTTTTTCTGATATATGCATTCAATGTCTTCTTATGATTGTGAAGTGTGCCACATATTTTGAAGTATTATAGATATATACATAAAATCTGTTAGTTTATTTGTCTACTTTTCCTCTGTACCTCATTCATCATGTCAGATAAAGCACACTCATTTAGAATATTGGTGGATGTTTATCACCTGGTTTGATTATTAAATTGACTATAATTTTCTGCCATCTCCCCATTTAACAAACATTGTTTTGCTATTATGTACACATTTATCTTGGTTTCCTGTCCTTAAAGCAAATTTGTTCAATTGGCCCTCTTTACTTCATATACCCTTGGTTCATTGAGGAAGTAGGGTCCTTTTTACCTCAAGTAAATATTTCAAATATAATTTTAGGGTAACTAAATGGATATTGAGGCACCAGCCAATCCTTAATTAACAAAAGTATGGGTTATCGTATTCACTGTCATTTCCCTCATCTAATAATATTATCACAAAAAGACAATTACGTAGCTGACCTTTCAGGTACCGTTACTCTTAGGTTAAAGGAGGAACTAATGGGACTTTGAATAAAGTAATGGTTTTCTTCGAGACTGTTCTTGTTGAATTGCTCAATATTGTGTTTTTATCAGGATCATTGACCAAGTTTGGTATGTGATGTTGGTCACATGAGCATGCAGTCAGCTACTATATAAAAGCTCCACCAGTGTTGTTAAGCCCATTTATGCTTGTGCCCACATTGCTAACAACTGGGTACGCTAAACTGTATCTCAAAACCTCTCTCTTCTACAGTTTCTGCAGCTACTCATGCAGAAACTACAGGCATAGCTTCACACATTGTACCCTCTGGCTCTTGTGTTTTATTGGTAATTTAATAGGAGTTCTAGCAAGATTCACTTACAAATTGGTCATTTTATCAGTGGAAAATCTGAATGACATGTGGAATGATATCTGTCATTTCTCTGATATAATACTTGAATTAAAATCGAGGTTTGTCAGTCATTCTATTTGTAGACTCGATTAGACCATAGGATATTCAAGTATCTGGTGAAAATTTTTTTCTGGAAGTATTTGTGAGGTTTCTGAAAGGGATTATCACCCGAGTAAGAAGGATGGCTCTCCCATTGTGGAGGTCTTCATCTAATCTACTGAGGATCTGAATGGAATAGAAGGGCAAACAGTGTGTGAATGCACTCTTAAGCCCTTATGATTATCAGACTCCAGTTTCCTCTTCTTCTGGCGTTTGTTTCTCTCATGTTGACGGAGGATTCACACAATATATTTTTCTGAGTATTCCTCTTGTACAGTAGTCATTCTTGGATCTTCTTGTGAGTCTTCATGAACTTAAACTGGCATAGCTACTTTATACACCATTTTCATGGAGGCTCTCTGAAGCCTTCTCTGTGGACCATACAAAGATGGATAAGACAATCTGTGATAAAGGGACATGGAAATTATTTTATTCCAATTCCAGAATTTCCAGGATATTGTCACATGGCAAGAGTTCTGATACATGTGGCAGATTGATTCTTCCTGTGGCTCTGCTATTACATATTATTTCAGACAGGGATGTCAAAACATGAGAATAACCTAGGAACCTCTTTTTTTTCCCTAAATGGTGTTTACACTCTAAACATCTGAATTTCTAGAAAGCTGTCATCATTATGTAATATATTCCACATGTAAGTGGTCTAGAAGATACTTTCCCTCTGCTTTTGATAATCACTATGGGTTGAACATGAGGCTACAGCTTCTATGGCCACTTATTCCAAAGTAGTTGTCCATCTGAGGAGATAAAAATTTCCAGAAACATGACAACTTTCTAAAATTTTTCATATGCTCATTAGAAAAGAAAATTATGTGTTAAAGAAATACTGGCAGTTACTCAGTAAAAATACACATTACATAAATATTGGCATTCACTCAATGATTAAAAACCTCCTTCTTTAGGATTGGTTTTCCAATTTTAGTATGGTAAGGAGACTCTATTTGTGGTCCCACAACTCCTAAAGATGCTCATTTCCTTTCATTTAAAATGCATTCAATCAAAAATAAAGATATGTTTATTCTTTTCTCCTATAATCAAAGAAGTGAGACTTTCAAAATATGCATTTTGACAATTGAAATTTTAGGAAGATAAGTACAAATCCAAAGAGTATAAAGGTCCTCTTTTTATTTTCTTTGGAAGAATCCATGTTTTGAAAGTTATTGAACTATATTTTTTTCTTTCGGATTTTCTGTTCCATGTTTATACCATGAGTCATTGTTTACATAATTTAATTAAGTTTGGCCAGTGCCAGCACACTGAAACACTGTCTTAAAGCATTTACTTGAAAAGTCTCCTTGTCCCTGAGCTGTCATTTCTTAGCATGATGGATAATGGATAGAAATCATTATCCTGAACAAGGCTGGACAGCTTAAATGATTAGAGCGTCCAAGAATTATCAGCCTTGGCTAAATATCTTATTTTTCACAATGCATTATTAAAGTAAAATGCCATCGAGACTGGTATGAATATTGAAGCTCTCTTAAAACAGTTCCGTTGTTTGTAACAGGTGAGCTGTCACTTAAATGAGCTTGCTGTACAATACCTCATCAATCTTGCTACCAAAGTGATTCAAAACACTTTTGAATGTTCAATGTCAACACAGAACACATGTAAGTAGAAACATTGTAGGTGGTTTTAGATCTGCAAGGGTCTTGATTCATCATTGACAGATACCATCATATGTATCCCCATTGCCCAAACACCCATCAGTTCTCTATTTGTTGCTTGCTGACAATAAAATTCAATATTCTCCCACTGTTGTGATTGTGCTTCACCACTTAGCCCTTTTCTCTGGGCTCCTGAAGAATGTCATTGTGCTCTCTCTTGGAAGGATTTGTCCCCTTTGTTTTATAAGGGTGTTCTTATTGTTCAACTAATTGCTTTACTTTTATGTCCTATATTGTAAATGGTAAGGATATTATGGAAAACTGCAAGAGCAATCAAATATCTAAGAAAGTGAGCAAATCAAATTAATATAATCTGCATGTCTTATGAACTACTTATGAGGCACACAGTAAGCATAACTACCAAAAGACGTTTGTGCTGTTGCTTTTTAATCTCTGTTCCTAGGACCCAAGTAAAGGCTAACATCTCCATCTTATGTTCAAAATGAACCCCTTTTTGTTCTTCCCCTAATATATATTTTAAACTCCATATTAGTAAATAGTATTTCACAAATACATAAAAGTAATTTTAGATAGACAAATTAAAATAGTTCAAAGTAATTGCTACTGTTAAGTCAAATGTGTAGAGCCTGCATTGTCCTAGTTGCGTGCCACAGGAAGTTACTATTTTATTGGGGTGCACGTTCCAGCTGTAAACTGAAAGAGTAATTTACTTCACAATAGAGATTTGTGAGGTTCTAATTAGATTACATGTGAGAATACTTAACATAAAACGATAGTCTCATCCTTGTCTGGAGGGTCATTGTCTATGGTTTCACTTACCACCAAATATGGTTGGTAGTACGGAGAGAGAAGAAAGAAGCATGGGAAGGGGATTTTTTTTTTACAGTATATTGAATTAATTTTCCATTATATTACTAATTGTTGTTTCTCATCTATTTCTGAAAAAATTAAATAGTTAAACTTTATTATTAGATTATATACATAGGAAACATTACACACACATACACACATATGTATATATATATGTTTATGTGTATAAATATGAATGAATACTGTCTCCTTTGAAAATCTTGGAACATAAATCTATAAATAATAATAGACTATTACATCTGGTTTATTATAAGCAAAACACAATCAAAAGCAAAACAAAACAGAAATGACAGAAATAAAGCCTGCTCTATTTTTTTTAATGAAGTCTGATTAACAAACATGAAACCACATTCCCATTTAAAATATGTAGGCTCCAAAATTGTTCAAACAAACAAAACCCATGGAGTATTTCACTGTGTGTTTATCCTATCTCTGCATCCCTAACACAGCTGTGCATTCCCCTCTGGAAGTCTCCATCACCCAGATGTGTTAGTCAATTGCAGTAACGCTCAATATTTAACTTTCCTTTTTTGGCCATTTTATCTTCATCAAATAAATCTTTCATTTGGCCACATATAGTAACTAATTCAGGATCTATTTATTCTTATTTTTATTTTTTGATAATTTAATACATGCATATTATTTTTTTAGCCCAATCCACACCCATATCTTCCCTTGCAATTCATACCCTATCTGCACTCCACCACTATTCTCTCCCACTTTAATATATACTTTTTGAAAATTCCAGGTAATCTACTTAGTGCTGCCAGTATGTGCATCAGATTAACTTGTTGCTATGTCTGTGGGGTATTTTCTTAATGATTGATGTGTGAGAGCCTAGACCACTCTGGGTAGTGCCACCCCTCAGCAGGTGGTTTAGGTTGTATAAAAAAGAAGGTTGAGCATGTCATGAGGAGAAAACCAATAAGTATCTTGACTCTGTGGTTTCTGCTTCTCTTCCTGCCTCCAGGTTCCTGATTTGAATTCTTACATAGATTTACCTCAATAATGAACTAGGCTATGGAAGAAGAAGCCAAATAAACTTTCTTCCTTAAGTGGCATTTAATCATGTTGTTTTATTACAATAGAAAGCAAGAGAATAAACCTATAATAGACCCGATGAATCACAAATTCTCCAGTTTCAGTCTAGCTGCCTGTGCTTTACGAGATCTCCAGGTGATTCTTGTTCATCACCACTCTAGACTCACCAGCTGTACTCTACCCACTGAAACAGATCCTCACTGACCAGGGCTCTGTCAAATGGAGCTTGGGATTCCTCCTATGAAATGAGAAAGAACATACACTGAAATCTCGAATACAGCTTTAGGTATTTGCTAAGAGACAGATTAGAACAACAGAAGTTGCTTAACTAGAAGGAAACAACCAGAAGACCAAAACCACTCCACCTTCCCTTTTGTCATGTCCTCTCCTCTGGGAAGTGTCAGTTGACTCCGGGACAACTGGTACAGATATATTACACCCAGAGACAGTTATTTTGTCACAATAAAAGATTTACAATGTATGCTTCATTACTATAATATATTCTAATCATCAAGTACATAATTATAAAAGTCCTTCATTACTTAAATCCTTTGTATATATCTATAGTCCACTCTGGCTCAGAATCCCTATTATATAAACAATTGAAAATGAATATTGCCTCTAGGTTTGATTCAGAGCTGTTTATTTTTCCTTTTATTCTGTAAGTACACTAACAAGGAGAGAAATTCTATTTATTCTCCCATTTAAAGGCTGACCCAATAATTTTAGCATTTATGTGAGGAAATGCATGCAAATATTACCACAACATGTGTATGTTTTCCTTTGGGTTTCAAATTTATAAAATACCTCTTTCTCTGGGCCTTGCATTTTAAAGTTCTTTGCTCTAGTGAGGAGTGATGGATTTCCCACATTTCTTGCAGAGAACTGTTTTATAGCTACTGTGACAACATAAAACTGTATGGGTGGTGATATTTCAAGAGTAGAATGTGAAAGAAGGCAGCTTGCACATGGTAATGGATGCTGGAAACACTACTTTTGCTTCCTTCCCCAGTGTCCTTTTAATGATGAAGTCACTGAATAAGTCAAACACCCTAGGAGCATTTTAAATCTGTGTTTGTTTGAGGAGTGGCTGAGCAATATAAAATGGAAGACTAAGAAGGATCTTACAGACATAAGAACAAATAACTTGCCAGAAGTTCAGATTTGACTTCCTTCCTTCTTCCTCATCTCTCTATCCCTTTCTTCCTCCCTGCTCTTTTCTTCATTTGTTCTTTCCTTTCTTTCTATTGAAGTATTTTTGAATGTGGTTTGATAAGGAAAGACTGCATTTGAAGTTACAGAGAACGAAGTTTGAATAATATAATATTTATTATTATAATTTGAATAATATAATAATAATAATAAATATTTATTTGGTGTGTGTGTGTGTGTGTGTATGTGTGTGTGTGTGTGTGTGTGTGTGTGTAGCAGAGGAAAACTTGGAGGAGTCAGTGCTCTCCTTCACTATTTGTGTCCTGGGGATCAAATTCACATCATTGGGGTTGGAAGCTAATGGTGTATCCACTGACCCTTCTCTAGTGTGGGAATTTCAACTGGACCATTTATTATCTGAATGACAGTTGATTTGTTGTGTATATAATGGACTGTTCAGAAAATAAGGTATATGAACATGTATGTAAATATTAGCAGAGTACTTGTCCCATAACTCAAATAATGAATTTTTTTTTGTCTCTGCTCCATCTGTGTAGCTGATGGCAGATTTCTTCAGAATAAGTTCCCTTTGCTCTTTTCAGAGACTTCTTGAGTGACCAACATAACTCTTTTCTAGACACACAATTTCCCAAATTTCTTCCCAAAGTAGGAACTCTGAATATTAGTAGAGAATAGTCTGCTCAGCAGTAAGGGGGCAATGAGCAACACTATGTTGAATATTTTCCCCAAATATAGTCCCATTCTCTACTAATTTGAGCTGCTGGAAAGCTGATGAACTTTCAGAACACCAAAAATATTTTGGAATTTCTTACCAATTTCTCTGTAATATTGATGTTTTCTTGTATTTTAACCCTCTTTTTTTCTGTCCCCCACTACTTTCTTCCTTTCCCCCTTGTATCTAAATCCCATGAGTGTGTATCTCATATGAAGGAATAAAATAAGTAATGTGCTCAATGGATCAAGTAGTATGTATGTACTTGGCACAGCACCCCCTAGGCAGAAATTCAGATGCTGATATGCCAACCAAAGATCTATACAAGTCCTGAGAGCAAGATTCGAGCCCAGATAAGTATGGGCTGCGGTAGAAAGAGTACCAGAGCTGTAATTAAGAATTGTAATGTTGGTGTCACTTGCTACCCACAGAATTTCCAAGTAAGTTCCTCAAAATTGATTCCACCTTTAGCTTTTGATAATACTTATCTGAAGGTTGTCATACTAATTAAAGACAAGAGCATAGTGGTTTTTAGGTGGAAGGAAGTTGACAATTGGAAACCATAATTATTTATATTATTTTATTTGAAATTACCCTTCCTGGAAAGAGAGAATTTAGTAAATGGATGGCCATTTATCCTTTACAAAGCTATACTTTAATCTATGAGGTATAAAAAGAATCGTCAATATTTTTGATTCGGCATAGGATGTAATGCTAAAATATAATCCCCCTATCTTGGTCCACCTTCACCTACCCTTGCTCTACATTTTTAATGTGAGACAAATGCAGCCAATGAATATGGTTGTCACCTATCTTGCATCAGTATAGTTGGCAACACACATTTCTATACTTCAGATTGCCCGTTGGCTTAGCAAATGTCTAATTCTCACATTAGATGCCAAACTTCTATGCAAGGCTCTTTCTCCTCATATCCTCTAAGAGTTAACATAAAAGCCAGCACCTACAAGATACTCACTGACTTTTGTGGAAAAAAATCAGTGAGGATACCATGACAGAAATTGTCATTTGATCCAACTTCCCTCAATCATTCATGCAACATTTTGAAATGTTTATCTCAAACTATGGGCTTTGTCATCAGCAACGAGTTTTCCCCAAATTATTTAAATAGATTTTCCCAAAACACTGGTGCAGACTTTGTCATTAGGTTCAGTTTGCAGATAGAGAAAGTAAACTCAAACACATTAAAGAGCTTCTCCATGAACATACAACTTCAGTGAACAAATGGCAGATTTAATCATTTGATTTTATATAATAAACATTTTATAGCATTAATTTTACTCAATCCACATGAAGGTGTTGCAGCTGTTGTTATTTTTTTTTCATCTTTTGGCTTCTTGTATCCCCACAACATAAGAGTAAAAGTGAAGCAGTTTGCCTCTTAACTCAGACAATACACAGCAGAAAGGAGTTTAAATGCAGAGCTCTTGGATCAGAGCCCAAGCTTTTCTGCCATGCTCTGGCCTTGCAAAAATCTACACACCACTGAAATCCAGCTAAGCTTCTGTTGACTGCAGTCATTTGAGGTAAAGAAGAGGAGACTGATAGAATGAATTCTTGGACACAGCTCTAAAATTGAGGTTATCTGTTTTTATGTGTTGGTTTGTGTGGCAATTTGATTGTCTCATTTGATGAGTGCTCAATAGTTTTGGTTGATTTTGTGATTGAGGTATACAAGTGTCAAACAGTAACACAAGTCATATCAAGAAATACACAGTCTGCATAAATCAAAGCAACTGGCTAATTAATCATATGGAAATGTCCTCTTTCTTTAGCCCACACTTAACACTCAGAATAAGCACTTCAATAAACGTTGGCTTAGAATTTATCTTCAACACTCCAGTTCAATCCATCTGATCTCCATACTATAATGATGTTAAATCTTTTATCTAAACACAACTGATATTGCTTAAAAGGGAAAGTTTTAAAGGAGAATCAGTAATACTGGCAAAGTGCAAAGACATATTCTTTCTCCTTTGCAAAAGTAGTGGAATTTGAAGAATGAGATTTGAATTAAATCTAATGTCTAGCTAGACGGTGGTGGTACACACCTTTAATCCCAGCACTCGGGAGGTAGAGGTAGGTGGATCTCTGGGAGTTCGAGGCCAGCCTAGTCTACAAGAGCTAGTTCCGGGACAGGCACCAAAGCTACAGAGAAACCCTGTCTCGAAAAAAAAAAAATCTAATGTCTAAGGAGGACACATTGGCTTGCCAATATGAACTGATGAATTTAGATTATGATTTCTTGATGAACAAAAATATCCTAAAATATGAGTGTGGACTCTCTTAAGTAAGGTTTGCCTCTAAAATACACTGGAATGAAATTATGAGGTTTCAACTGTTTTCAGTTCTATGCAGCTGTAAAAGGTTATGCCAATGCAAAAATCTTGGCAGTTAGGGTAACAGTATAGAAAAGACTGGGACTATAATGAGCCTTAGCTTTTAGAAAGCACATTAATTTCAGCCAATTTTATTAAAATGACATTGATAATATCCCATCTAATAAGAATTTAAAAAGAACAAACTCTTCTTGTTGTTAAGGTACATTAGAGAACAATGTGGAAACCTTTAGAAATGTCAAGGAGCGGCCGGGCGGTGGTGGCGCACGCCTTTAATCCCAGCACTTGGGAGGCAGAGGCAGGCAGATCTCTGTGAGTTCGAGACCAGCCTGGTCTACAAGAGCTAGTTCCAGGACAGGCTCCAAAACCACAGAGAAACCCTGTCTCGAAAAACCAAAAAAAAAAAAAAAAAAAAAAAAACAGAAATGTCAAGGAGCCTGAACTTACTTTACTGTTGTTTTTAACCATACTCATATTTTATATCCTTATACTGGGTTGTTATTTTACAATTGCAAACTGAGTTATATACCATCATATATTTGATGAATTCATTCATTCATTCAAAAATATTATATTTTTTTTACTTTTTTTTATTAAAAATGTCTGCCTCCTCCCCGCCTCCCTTTTCCCTCCCCCTCCCCCCACTCCTCACCCCCCAATTCCCTTTCCCCTCCCTCTCCAGTCTGAAGAGCAGTCAGGGTTCCCTGCCCTGAGGGAAGTCCAAGGTCCTCCCCCCTCCATCCAGGTCTAGGAAGGTGAGCATCCAAACAGGCTAGGCTCCCACAAAGCCAGTACATGCAGTAGGATCAAAACACAGTGCCATTGTCCTTGGCTTCTCAGCAGCCCTCATTGTCCGCTGACTCTAGAAGGGTTCCCAGGGGTCCAGAGAGATGTCCCCAGCTAGGTCCTTGGGCAACTGAGGAGAGAGAGCCTGAAATGGCCCGATCCTATAGCTATACTAATGAATATCTTGCATATCACCATAGAAACTTCATCTGGCGATGGATGGAGATAGAGACAGAGACCCATATTGGAGCACTGGACTGAGCTCCCAAGGTCCAAATGAAAAGCAGAAGGAGGGAGAACATGAGCAAAGAAGTCAGGATCACAAGGGGTGCACCCACCCACTGAGACGGTGGGGCTGATCTAACGGGAGCTCACAAATATTATTTTAAGTGTGTAATATTGGTAAGATAGCAAGAAAAGATATTTGTCACATCACTCTAGTGTTGTATGGAAGTTATTTACTAATTATTATATAAATAGTGCATATTTTCACATCATCAGGTGCATAATAGAGAGTATGTCAACGTCATTTTTAATAAATCTTTATTGATGACTCTTTACTACTATGGCAAAATTGAGGACAAACAAGAAACAAACACACATGACTTTGGCTTCATAAAGTATCTTTGATCCCACAATTGTCATCAGCTTATATAGAGTTTATATTGGTACATGCCACTATGATGATAGTCTCATAATTTGACGTAAAGAGAGAATGTTGGCCATTTGAAAACTATTAAGAAAGAATGTTTGACCTAATTACTAAAAAGTAAATACAAGCTTTCTAATTATCTTTGAAAAGATAACAGTAGTCCTTGAAATATTATTTCTGAATTTGCCACCTATTTTGGAGAGATAGTCTTGGACTGGGGGAGTAGATATTGAAGAAGAGAAACCAAAATCATTTGATTGTGTACAACATTGTAGAGAGAACTTCAAGCAACTCCTGGGGAACACTGGACTGCATGTCTTGCCTATGGTAAAGTTGTTGGTCTTGCAAACTCCTTCACTTAGGTTCACTGAAGGCCCCATAGAGGTACTCACAGGTACCTATGCAGGAAAGGGACTGCAGAAACCAGATATCCAAACTCCAGAAGAAGCTGAAGGTGGTTGGATGTAGAAACCCACAAACAGAGAATGCAGAAAGAATTGGTAGAAGATGTTCCGGGTGATCAGAGAAAGCATTATCCATGCCAATGAGCGTATCCATGAAGAAATATAATTCTCTTGCAAGAGTCGTGGATTTTCTGTAGTTCTACAGCGAGGGGTAGGACCTTGTGAAATTTCTCTCATCTATGCTGCTATGTTGACTGGCATTGTCATTATGCTGGTCTTGTTTAGGGAACCATAGTGCTGAGATTTCAGGGGTCAGCTTCCACATAAGGGCTAGAGGACACTAGCAGCAAGTCCTGGTCCTATTGTCCTTATAATCTGTAGTGTAATGTGTTTCTCTATGGCCTTTTAAAAACACTCTCAATGTTATTACCTCCCCTCCTTTTCTGTCCTTCTGTATTACCCTCCTTCACCAAAATCCTGAAATTTTCAGGTAAACGCATGAGAATGGAAAATAGTGTGCTGAGTAAGGAGACCAAGGCTACTTAACACCACATGTTTTCTCTTTAGTCTTGGGTAGTTAACCAGAGGTAACCACAGCAGCCAGGAAAGTAAAGCTGGACCATGCCAGAGAGAGAGGAAGGTGCTACAAATGTGCATCATGTTAATACTCAGGCACCTCTAGCTTTAGACAGAATAATGTTGGCAGTGCTTTCATTTTATTATCTTGCCATGTTTGTTATACTTAGACATCATTTCCTTATATTAAAACAATATGGTATCTGGATTTTTCCTTTGGTGCTAGGACTCAAGCTCAGAGTTTTGTAAAGAGTACACAAATTCTACCACCAGGCTAAATCTGCAACCCTAGAATTTGTTTTAAAACACACACACACATAGAGAGAGACACAGAGATAGGCATAGGGATAAAACAAAGTTGACCACGAATTGTTTGTGGTAAAATTTGTTCATAAATAGTTATTAATTGGTATTATTGATAATTGATTTAAATTTTACTAACTATTTTAACTGAAAATATCTTCAAGTCTTTTTTTTTGAAAGGACAGGAAATATAATCCTATATCACTGCTGGAGTTGAGTTGACTGGCTTTTTTTTCTACAATCTAGTCAGGTGGTCTTAAAGCATAAGCATTTCATCAGTCCACTGGAAGCAAATGCCTCCGATAGTGTATAAACCTGTAGATAACCTGTCCTTGCATACCTCCTCCAGGTAATGCTCTGTTCTTACTCATGTCCCTTCGTTAAGTTTCTAGCAAACCTCATGCACTCTTCCCATGAAGCTTCACACTGGCTCTTTCTTCTACTGCCCCAAATTCCTACCTGGTAAACTGCATCTCTACCACTGTGTTGAGAATGGCACATGTCCTCAACACTCTACTCTCCTATCTTTCTTTTCTCTCACACGATCTGAGCAAATGTATGCACTTACATTTTTATATATTGTCTGTGTTTCAGAATATAAGCTTATATTTACTTCTCAATCTTAATTTTTTTCTGTATTTCCATTGGTCAAGATTGTCCTGAAAAATATGAAGATGTAGATAAATGTCTTCACTGACTAAATGTCATCTCTATGTATTAACAAAATATTTAAGAGATATGGCTGAGGAATATATGTATATGTATGTGTATATACATATACTCCTATACTTGGATGCAATAAAATAAAATGCACTCCATAAAACAAATGATTTTTAACAATATAAAAATTAATTAATACAGCTAAGTAAAAAGGTAGGAGAACAAAGTACTTTTAATTTTTACCTTCCAAAGTTAGGGGTGAAAGTTTTCCCAAAAGAAATTAATTCAGTAAGAGAATTTTGTGCTTTTGTCTTAATTTCCATGTTTTATGTTTTTCAAATTTTCTTCAAAACATTTTAGAAACCCTTCAGAAATGTCAATATCTAAGTCTTTATGTGTGGGCAAAAACTGAGGAACACTAAGTTCCTATGGAACAATAACTATAATACATGTACACATATCCTCTCTGGACATCATAAGGGTCTCAAGGTAAATTGATTCCCAGTTTTCTGAGAAATTTCCATACTGATTTCCAAAATGGCTGTACAAGTTTGAATTCCCACCAGCAGCGGAGGCTTGTTCCCTTGACTCCACATCCTCTCTAATATAAGCTGTCTTCAGTAATTTTGATCTTAGCTATTCTGACAGGTATAGCATGATATCTCTGAGTCAATTTGATTGCATATGACTGATGATTAAGGAAATTGAGTAATTCTTTAAATGTCTTTGGGCCATTTGAAATTCTTCTGATGAGAATTCTCTGTTTAGCTCTGTATCCCATTTTTAAATTTGATTATTTTATATTTTGATGTCTAGTTTCTTGAGTTCCTTATATATTTTGGAAATCAGCCCTTTGTCAAATGTGGGGTTTGTAAAGATCTTTTCCCACTCTGTAGACTCTCTTTTTTATGGTGTGTGACATTTTCTTTTTTTAATTTTTGAGATTAGAAATAAATCATTTCTCCCTTTCCTTTTTTTCCTTCCATACTCTCCTAATACCCCTTGCTCTCTTGTAAAACCACCACTTTTTTTTTTACTTTTTGGTTTTGCTTTTCCTTTTGCATGTACATATATATTTCTAAATCTATCCTACTCAGTCTTAATAATGGTACTCATATGTGTGCTTTCAGGATTGTATATTTGGTATTAAATAACCAGTTGGTATACTTTTCTTTAAAGGCTATTTCTCTCATTCTCTAAAAGATGTATCATAGGTTTGTGAGGTGACTCAGCTTATAAAATATTTGCTACCAATCCTGAAGACCTGTGTTGAATCCCCAAGACCCATGTGGTGAAAGGAGAAAACTGATTTCCACAAGTTGTCCTCTGACTTCCATTTACATACTGTGACATGCAGGCACACATGTGCATATGCAGGCACACATGTGCACATGCACGCACACACACAAACAAAAAAATAAATGTATTACAAAATTATAATCTTTTCAAAATATGCATCATATTTTCATAGAATTATTTTTCTTCTGTGTTGTTTGTGGTTATATCTGTGTTGTCCATGGCTGTTCCTGTTGCCCTAAACAGGGCTTAACACAAAGGAAAGACTCTAAAATACCTGAGAAAAGACTGGTGGCTTTACAGCAAGGCATCTTGTGTTAAAAACCTTGATATACAAAAGACCTAAGGAGCTAAAGGAGGCATAAGAAACATTTGGTTCAAAGGAATCTACAATTTAAGGAAGAGAACAGACCCTTGAGTCTTCAGGGATAGACAGGGGTTGTTAAAGCCTAATAGGAAATGGGAAATTTGACTTCCCAGGCCAAGGGGTTGAATAATTTGGCAGCCTCATCTGTGTTTCTGTGACGTCTTATGAGTTGGCACCTTTTGGAAAGTTAGTCCTATTTTAAGAAAACTTTAATTATAAGGATCAGCAGCTGGTACCTTAAGTGCCAGAGGCTGGCATTGTTTCATAGTAAATGGTAGTGACACCACTTAATTGTATATTTACAAACACATGTTGTTTCGTGGAAACTCCTTGATAATTACACAGTTACAAGTGTTGCTGTAACCAAGCTATCTCTTGATAGCTGAGTAATTAACTTGTCAGCTCTGCCACGAGGGCTGAAGTGGTGGAGTCTGTTACAGACTTCCTTATTACAGATGCCTGTGCAACAGCAAGCACTTTCTGATCATGGTGCCACCCTCCTCTTGGTGCCTTGGCTTTGAATGTCAAGAATAAAACTCTCCCTATTTCCCTAAAATCACTGAGCCCTTTTCCACCTTTGTGGCCTTTTAAGACCTTGGTCCTTGTGGAAATTTTGATAGACATCATTATGATAAACATCACCAGAGGCCCTTCTGCATGCTTGGCCCTAGGAATCTTTACTAGTTAGAGTATTTATTTTAAATAATATCTGTATCTCCTGAATATTTTATACATAAGTTTATACAATGTTTATAGAATCACTATCTTTGGCCATTTCCCCCTATGGCCTCCCAACTCATCTCCCTGCCAATTTCATGTCTTCTTTTTTTATCATTATCAATACACCATTGAGTCCAACTAGTACGACCTTTATGTGCACGGGTATATGGCAATAGTCTGAGTGTAAGCAACGTACTAGCAACCGCATGCACAAAGGATGTAGCTCTGACTACCACAGTAGCTAATAGTTCTTCCACTTGAGGGGAGGCCTCAGGTATCTATCCCTAGTCCATGCAGAACTCTAACTGGTTGTATCTTTTTCAAGTTTTGTGCTGGTCAGCCCAGCTTCTGGGAGTTGATGTGTTCAACAGCAATGCCCTACTCAGAACTCTGCATTTCACAGTTCTGCTCCCCATCTTTTGACTTTCACTTTATTTCTGCTTCCTCTTTTGCACAGTTCCCTGAGCTTTCAATGGAGTGAGATTGCTCTAGATAACCTATACACATCTGAGCACTCGTTTCTTTACACCCGGCACTTTGAGGCTGACATTTGTCTAGTGATGTCTTGGTGAAAAGGGATGGGCATGTGCTGGGCTAAGGAATATCTATCTACAATGATTGGTGTCTTAGGTATTTCCTTTGGAACATTAAGTATTTTCCCCTTGGATGTTAATTGGAACATCCCTGTGTGGTGTCTGGGTGGATCCAGTTTGTCTTCTTCCCTGGAGTCAGGTGTTGCCTTACTGAAACTCTGGTCTACTTTCTAATTGGTCTCTATTGAATCTGTTATGGGCAGCAGTGTAGCCAAGTGGCAGGTGTGTACCAAGCTTCCCTGGGCCCTACATTTACAATATCAGGCCTGAAATCCCTTTTGGGAAACCAGCATCATATCCTACCAAGAAGCAGTTGATTATCTTCCTGTCATGCCACTTTTGTACCAGGGGATACATCTTGACAGCATGCAGGGTCCAGAGACGGGCAAGACCCCGATGCCTTTTATCCCTTGGTAGCATTTATTGTACTTTCTGTCACTGTGTAAGCTAGTCATCAATGAGAGAGCTTCCGGGTCAATTCAAGGTTGATTAGTCATCCTGAGTGAGTGTTATCTTTAGCATTGGTGTCTTACCATCTAGTTATTGTAGATAAACAGAGCTTACATTGTTTTGAATGTTTTGGAGATTCCATGATGAATAAATTATAAGGACATACTCTAGGCCTTGAAAGAGACATATTTTCTAGACTCATTAAACTATTCAGTTCTGTTAATAACATAGGAAAAGCATAGCTGTTGACCTTACTCTGTGCATGGATAGCTGATAGAACTTTCCAGAAAGCTCACCCCACAAAGAAAGATAAATGAGTTCAGCACCTTAGCTGACTGCTTCCAAGGTCCATGCTCTTTGTCAATAGTGTTTGGTTGAAAGTGTCACCTCAGCTCCCTGACACCCTTTTATCCAAAGAGTCTGGAATGTTTGTTTGGAAGCTGGTCCACCACAATCCCTGGCATCCATTTTTGAATATTGGGTGGAAAGTTCCATTTCAAATCTCCCTCCCCTTGGAGTTGACTCAGTCCAGACTCCACCTCCAAGAAAGCCCACAAGCCATGCTGTGGGACACTCCACTTCTAGGGCCTACACAGTGGGACAAAACCCCAGGCACATCCCCAATTCCTTAGCCTTTTTTAGCCAGCCAGTGGGAGATCTTCCTGCACATAGGCTTCCCCAAAACCCAACCCCATCTACCAGACCCTCCAAGCTATTAGCCCCACCTTGCCCCCAAACTTGCCTGTGGAACTCTGAAACACAGCTTGCTTCAATAATAAGGGGACATAAGAAGTAAGTGAACAGCCACACAGCAGGACAACTCACTTTCTAGGTCTTCCACAGTGGGACAAAACTGCAGGCCCCACGCCCAGCTCCCTTGGCTTTTCTAGCCAGCTAATAGAAGGCCTTCCTGCATGTAGGCTCTCACAAAATCCAAACCCATCCACTTGACCCTCCAAGTTACTAGCCCACCCCGCCCCTCAAGTTATCTATCTTCCTGCAACCTCAGTGAAACTCTGAAACATAGCTTGCTCTAATAGTGAGGATACATAAAAGCTTGTCTCATGGGCCAGATCCATGTCTATTGTCACAACTCTATAGCGTTTTAAGGTCCCTGCCACCAAGCAAGCTGCAGCAGTTTTAAATGCTTTGTAGCTGGACCTCCTGCCTGAAAGAGTCAGAGTTTGTGCTGGCAGGATGGCCCAGAAAGCCGGTATTTTAAAACAGCACAGCTTGTTTCCTGTTACATTTGAAAACCGAAAAGCAGCTTTTTATCAACACCATTTAAGTGTTTTGTGGCAGGGCCTCTTAAAAGAGCTGCAAGGATTTACAGCTAAAACTGAGTCAGGAAGCCTCTCTTAAATGAGATGCATTTACCTCTAGCAAACAGAGCCCACCTGGGAAAATGCTGCTATCAATAAGCTTTGCTTAACTCTATTCTTTTTTGGCTAGAATTACTTCCCAAGCTCTCTCAGGCTTTATGTGGATGCAGTTGTCCATATGGGTGCCATTTGTTGTCTAAGTTTTCTGTCCTGCCCAGTTCCTGCAATCGTTAAGTCTCAAAGAAATCGCACAGAGGTCTACATTAGTTATAAACTGATTGGCCCATTAGCTCAGGCTTCTTATTAAGTCTTATAACTTATATTATCCCATTATTCTTGTCTATACTAGCCACCTTGATGTGGGAGTGTCATATATCAATCTGTTGATTTCATTGGGTAAGCAATAAAGAAACTGCTTGGTCCTCATAAGTTAAAACATAGGTGGGAGGAGTAAACAGAACAGAAGGCTGGGAGAAAGAAACTGAGTCAGGAGTCACCGTGATTCTCCCTTTCCAGGCAGACGCAGGTTAAGATCATTCCTGGTAAGCCAGCTCGTGGGCTACAGCAGATTATTAGAAATGGGCTAGTCCAGGTGCAAGAGCTAGCCTAGAAGAGGCTAGATAGAAATGGGCCAAGCGGTGTTTAAAAGAATACAGTTTCCGTGTAATTATTTCAGGTAAAGCTAGCAGTGCAGGCGGGGGGGGGGGGGTGCTGAGGATGCAGCCCCGCCGCTCCAATCACAACAGATGGTGCCCGCCGCTCGTTACTACAACAACCACCTGGCTCTGTACCTTATTCAGCGAAACAGTCACATCTTGCTTCTTCTGTGGTTGGGTCAGGACTGCAGAGGAATTTTCCCAGAATTCTCCTGTCCTCATTGACCCACCTCTACTTACTGCTGGGTTGTCCTGCTTATACTTCCTGCCTGGTTACTGGCCAATCAGCATTTATTTAAAATATAATTGACAGAATAGAGACCATTGTCCCACAGCAACAGACTCACCCAGGAGGAGTAGAAGACATGAAATAGTCAAATTGAGGACTGAAATAAACAAAATAGAAACAAAGAAAACAATACAAAGAATCAATGAAACAAAGATCTGGTTCTTTGAGAAAATCAACAAGATAGACAAACCCTTATCCAAAGTAATTAAAAGTCAGAGAGAGAACATCTAAATTAACAAAATCAGAAATGAAAAGGGGGACATAACAATAGACACTGAGGAAATTCAGAGAATCATTAGATTATACTACAAAAGCCTGTACTCTATAAAATTGGAAAATGTAAAGGAATGGACAATTTTTTAGATAGATACCATATACCAAAATTAAATCAAGACCAGGTGAGCAATTTAGATAAACCCATAAACTTCAAGGAAAGAGAAGCTGTCATCAAAAACCTCCCAACCAATATATATAATATATATAAAGGCTGGATGGTTTTAGTGCAAAATTCTAACAGAACTTCCAAGAAGAGCTAATACATGTACACCCCAAAGTGTTCCACATAATAGAAGCAGAAGGAAAATTGCCAAAACCTTTTTACGAGGCTACAGTTACTCTGATTCCAAAACCACACAAAGACACAACAAAGAAAGAGAAATACAGACCAATCTTACTCATTAACATGGATGCAAAAATACTCAATAAAATACTGGCAAACCGAATCCAAGAAGAGCACATCAAAAAAAAAATCAGCTACCATGATCAAGTCAGCTTTATCACAGAGATGTAGATCTGGTTCAACATATAAAATCTATCCATGTAATCCATTGTAAAAATAAACTAAGAGACAAAAACCATATGATAATTTTATTAGATGCTGAAGAAGCATTCGACAAAATCCAATGGCCCTTTATGATAATGGTCTTGGATAGATCAGCTATACAAGGAACATACATAAATATAATAAAAGCAATATACAGCAAGCAGAGAGTCAACATCAAATTAAATGAAGAGAAACTCAAAGCAATTCCACTAAATTCAGGAACAAGACAAGGCTGTCTACTTTCTCCATATCTCTTTAACATCATTCTTGAAGTTTTGGCTATAGTAATAAGACAACAAAAATTTCATTATTTGTAGAAATATATATGATAGTATATATAAGTGACCCCAAAAACTCTACCAGAGAACTCCTCCTTTAGTGATGTGGTAGGATAAAAGATCAACTAAAAATTATCAGTAGCCCTCCACAAATAAGCTGAGAGAGAAATCAGAGAAATATCACCTTTCACAATAACCACAAATAACAAAATATCTTGGGGTAACACTAACCAAAGAAGTGAAAGACAAAATCAACAAAGCTTTAAGTCTTTAAAGAAAGAAATAAAAGAAGATACCAGAAAATGGAATTGGAATGATCTGCCATGCTCTTGGATAGGTAGGATCAACAATTCTACCAAAAGCAATCTATAGATTCAATGCAATACCCATCAAAATCCTAACACAATTCTTCACAGACCTTGAAAGACTGGGCTATTTTTCCCACTGACCATGGCTTCATGTTTGAGAATGCGCTTCTCACCTGGGCTCTCTGCCAGGCTAAGATCAGCTTCATCTGGCTGAGTTCCCCTTTCTCAAGTATATGCCGCTAGGATCCAGGACCCATACATTCAATTTGTTGTTTGTTGGTAGTCTGTTGAAGCCATGGCCAGTGCCAGATTCCAGACTCCATAAGTGGCAAGGCAGTCCTTGCTGAGGTGGGATTGTGTGGAGTGGAGACATCTGCCCACACATTTCTCATACCCCTCTGTTTTTGACACAAAAGTCTTATCACGCTGGACCATTGTGGTAGGCACTGAGTCCAGAAACTTGGCATGCACTTGTAAAAATGGGTACTTGCAATTCAAGGCCTGATCTCTAAATGCCCTTTGGCTGCCTTTAACAAAAATCCTTTTAAATTGGTACTATCTAATGCCTAAAATAAAACAAACAAGGCCCCCACATGTCCATGGTTTCTGGATGCTGTGCTCCGGCTCCCACTCCCTTTCCCCACTCCCCTCCCTCACTGTTTGCTGTTTTTCTCACACTGGGACTCTCTACAACAGATCTGGTTTCCCCCCTGTCCTTTCACTCTAAAATCGTATAGGTATTTCATCCTTATGTCTCTGTTCCCTCTTATAACATCTGCTAATTTGGTTATTAATGGGACTACCTGTGTGCTTCCCTGGCTTCTACCACCTACCTACACCAAAATTTTGAAGCTGGTCAGCTGACAACAGTTCCTAAAAATGTTTTATTTGCCTGTCTGTTAAAATAATGTGGCCACACTATGCTTTTATGTCTACATGTGTATGTGTGTTTGTTTCCGTAGTATGTTTGTCTTATTTCTCTGTGTGCATGTGTGAATGTTTTAAGATCTATAAAACTTATAACTCAAAATTACAACAGCTCTGAAAAAGAACAAACATGTGGGTAGCTGCCATTTTGACCTCACCATCATGTTTAATAAGAGGATTCACGTGTGCTAGTATTCTTTGACTTATTAAAATATTGCTTTTAATCCTCTTACATTTACTAGCATTAGTAAGCTATAAGTAATTGGGTAAAATACATGTCTAAATTTAACTTATAGGTCTAGTAATGGTACCCAATTCTCAAGTGTCTTTACAGATCTGAGAGTATGGCATTTAACAAAAGAGCTTCTAACACAAAAACATGTCAGCTCTGAAAAAGCATGGGATAAAACCGGACTCTCTGAGCATGGCCAACAATGAGGGCTGATGAGAAGCCAAGGACAATGGTACGGGGTTTTGATCCTACTTCATGTTCTGGCTTTGTGGGAGCCTAGCCAGTTTGGATGTTCACCTTTCTAGACATGGATGGAGGTGGGAGGACCTTGGACTTTCCACAGGGCAGGGAACCCTGACTGCTCTTTGGACTGGAGAGGGAGGGGGAGAGGAGTAGGGGGAGGAGGAGAAGAGTGGGAGGAGGGGGAGAGAAATGGGAGGCTGGGAGGAGGCGGAAACTTTTTTTTTCCTTTTCTCAATAAAAAAATAAAATAAAAAAAAACGTGTCAACTCCTTCAGCATCCTATAACTCCTCCAAGAAGATGTTTAGTTACAAAAGACCTTTCCCATGGAGGCTTGCCTTTGGGTATAGCAAAGTCACCTACACAGCAACAAGTAGCCATCTACTCGATACGTTTCCTAGATGCTACACTGGGGGATTGAACATCTCATCCTGACAAGACAGACTAAAATCTCCCCCAACAGGAAAATCTTCAGGCCTCTTAGGCTCAGCAGCTAACAGCAAGTACTGCTTTTTAGGCTACTGTTCTCCAAAGACTAAAAAGAGACTTGGAATTGCCTGCAGAGCTAAAAAGAGTTGTCTCATTTCTGTTCATTTATTTCTGTTAGATCTGTTTAATGGCATTTAATGACTTAAGGTACTAGTAGCTCATTACTTCATTTGTTAAGTTTCCTGAAAAATACAGACAGGTGTGCCTCTTTCACAGTCTTCATAGTTCAAGATTAACAGGTTTTAGGTGTGTCTTAAAAGATCCAGAATTCCCAATTCCCTTTAATTGTCTTCTAAAATGTTCCTGTTCCAGTTGTCTTACAGATATCTGCAGGTTCCTAAAAAGTTCTGCTGCTGTATCAAAAATTAGTTCTGGTAAAAAACTAACAGTCTCCAAAGCCTATCTTAACTCCACCCATGTACAAGCCTATATTAAAGGTCACTACTGCTTTCCGGGCCATGACTCAACTTAAAAAGGGCCCTCCAAATCAGGAGCAGAAGGAGAAGGAGCACGAGCAAGGAACTCAGGACCGCGAGGGGTGCACCCCCACACTGAGACAGTGGGGATGTTCTATCGGGAACTCACCAAGGCCAGCTGGCCTGGGTCTGAAAAAGCATGGGATAAATCCGGACTAGCTGAACATAGAGGACAATGAGGAATACTGAGAACTCAAGAACAATCGCAGTGGGTTTTTGATCCTACTGCACGTACTGGCTTTGGGGGAGCCTAGGCAGTTTGGATGCTCACCTTACTAGACCTGGATGGAGGTGGGTGGTCATTGGACTTCCCACAGAGCAGGGAACCCTGATTGCTCTTCGAGCAGATGAGGGAGGGTGACTTGATCGGGGGAGGGGGAGGAAAATGGGAGGCGGTTGCGGGGAGGAGGCAGAAATCCTTAATAAATAAATAAATTAAAAAAAAAGGGCCCTCCAGATAATGCCAACACCTGCACCAGCTCCTCAGACTTCACCATTGGTACCAACTCTCCTGGCTCAAAAGAACACCTACCAACTAAAATATAGTTTTAAAGGGCATATGTGTCTCATGTCTCACTAATTCACCTGAGTCTCACATGTACAACCAGGGCATTTCTCTGTCCCATTCTTTCTGGATGTTAATAACCCTTCCCATGGCTAGCTCCATTCATAGGTCCAATAATAACAATATGTTTTTTCTCCTAGCCACCTGCCTTCTTATCTCCCTCAAAGAACAGCTGCCTGAGGCCTCCAGAATGACAATAAACCAGATGCTGCTCCAGCCACACCTCTTGCTGAGCATGAGCCCACCAACTCCCAACTCTTCCCCTCTCTCACGTTGTCCCATGTCCGCAGGAAATAGCCATACTTGAGCTGGCACCCCTTTATCCAAAGAGTCTAGAATGTTTGGTTGAAAGCATCACTTCATCTCCCTGGCAACTCTTTATCCAAAGAGTCTGGAATGTTTGGTTGGGGCCTTCACTACAGCCCCCTGGCATCCATTTTGGAATGTAGGGTGGAAAGTTTCATTTCGAAGCTCCCTCCCCTGGGAGTTGCCTCTGTCCAGACTCTACCTCCAATAAAGCCTGCCAAATGGTGACCCCTCCCCAGGTTGGGCCAAGACCACCCCCACAGGCTATTTAAACTGTCCCCCACCAGAGAACAAATACATGGTCTTCCCAGTTTTCCTTTCCCCTCTCCGTGTTTTCCCAGGGAACCACCCTGGGAAATGCTGGAATCTATTAAACCTGGACTTCTTCTAATTTGGTCTGATTTGGTTTAATTTGGATTATTGCATTAGCAGATAGGCTTACTGGGTCAGAAAAAACTTAACAAATAGACCTGCTCCACTGTGTTGTACAAGAGCTGTAATTAGAGTAAATATGCTTTTTCAACTCCACACAGAAAGACTTACAGTCTGACAAAGAAAGGACCCAGAAACAGTACCCTTTAATATGCTGTGAGATGCATTGTGTGGTTGTGACAGAGCCAAAGTCCAAAATCCTTTCTTGGACATCTAAGCACCTAAGAAAATATAACCTAAAGATAGAGGGTACCATTTGTCCTGATTGCTTCTTTGTCTATATCTTTTTTCATGGCCTCTCTCCAGATGTTGAGGTGTATCTTGAAATTCCACATCTTCATGGGCAATTTGGTTATTCTCTGCCAGAATTCCTGTATGGAGCCCTACATAATTTGGGAAATGGGAATAAATCCCTGTAGAACTGAGCTCAGAACTAATCTCCAGTAACTTATCTTTCCACTCACTAAGTGGTACTCAGTCAGTCTCTTGACTCTCTTTGTCTTGGGGTAACAGCAGGAAGCACACTAGGCCTAACCTTCTATTACAACTGCAGGTGAGAAGATCGCATCACAGGAAGTAGTTAGTTCTTTGAATCCCTCTGCTGCTCCAACAAAGGGCTCCTGGTGCATTTCCAGGATGCTCTTCTTTATTAAAGACAATAAAATAATTGCCCATTAGCCAATGTCAACCATGGGCTGGCTACACAGTTTTAAAGGTGGAAGAAAGGATTCTCAGAGGAGGGAGTACTTAAGGTTGGTCTTTAAGAATGAGTGGGAAATGCCAAGCATGTGGAAAGAAAATTCTTGATAGCAAAAGTGTTCAGAATCAGAGTGGTAAACAGTGGTAATTTTAAGGTGCACCTCACATCTGGACAAGAGCCATGAAGGAAGCTATGGGCATAGAAGCAATCAGGACAGATGGTAAAGAATGATGCTTATTCTAATCCTCCATAGAGTTCTTAGGTAATATCTAAACATGAAATTCATATGATTTAACAAAGTTAGGAACAGAAAGACAAGAACCCATTGAAATGATCCTGTGAGGATCTGACTGTGAAGATGTGAATGAGCTACAGGAAAAATTCAGCTAATTATGAAGAATAATCCCCAGGGTTTAGAGGAAGAGCATGCCTTAAACATCATGGGAAATGGAAGTAATACATATGGATACAAACAGGAGAACACTGAGTCTAATTTCAGAGAACCGTAATGGAAAATTTACAAACTATGGACAAGTCAATTGTTCCCCTGATCTGCTATCCAATGGAAAAAAGAAGGGAAATTCAATTCAACTTCTAGGGATAGCTCTTCTGTTTGAGTCCCAGTGCTACCTCAGAAGGTGTGTGTGTGATGGAGGGTATGAATCTGTGTATGCCAGAATACCTGACCACCAAAGTCTTATTTTACTCAGTCAAGGCATTCATCAACAAAATACTGGAAATCTAATTTTTTTAGCTCATGGGCATTATGAAAATAAAGTATTGCTGACACTAACTCAACCCATTTTCTGGATTATAAAGCTTAAATAACAGCTAATATTTACTCAGAGCATTCTTGTTTTCAGTTCTGCATGGTAGGATTTATATTTAGATACCTAATACAATCCACAGTATCATAGAAACATGAATGTAGGTGCCTGTTCTCTTCACAAATTTGTTCCCCATAATTCTCCAACTACCATGGGAGTAAAAATGGAGTCCATTGGTTATTTGGGCCAAAACATAATAGAACTTTTACGACCAGAATGGGATGCAGTGTGGTGTAATGGAAAACATTTCAGTCTTCAAAGTTACAGAAAATTGGCTCCAGTTCAGTTCTCTTGAGTGCAAGAAAGATTTTGAGCTTCAACTGCCAGAGTTGAAGAACACATGAATTTCTCATAATACGAATACTGTGTATGCACTGGCATGCCAGGGCAAATAAAGAAAGCACCATTTTAAAGAACATGACAAGTTACTAGAAGGATAAGTGTCAAATCATGAGCCGGCATGGACAGAGATGGGAAAACCTTCATTACCTATATATATTGAAAATTTCTTATTGTATGTTCCCATAGGATAAAGAGCTGAATGTAGATAGAATGAGTAGAAGGGTCTTAGCACAGCATGAAATTTCATAAAATAGAGTCAACTCTTGAAAATGTTTACATGTCATTTGTCTGGTAACTATCTTCTTCTTTGTCTGTGCTGGCTTTATTTGTGTTCAAACTCTGGTCTTCACACTTGGCAACTTCTTCAACCACTGAGCCATTTCCTAGGCCCTGTTTTGTGTTTCTTTATTTTTTTTAAAAAAAAGATGTTGAGTATATTCTCATGACAGTGTTTGCCATTTTGTATATATTTTTTATTACATGTCTGTTTAAATGTCTTACTTAATTTAATGTAACGAATTTCATCTTTCTTTTCATTGTGTTTGTGTGACAACAATGGAATATCCCATAAAGACTGACAAAACTTTCATAACTATTATAGACTGGTACCTATTCCATGTTACTAAATATTATTATCAAATAAAGGACCTCACGATGTTCAAAAATTAAAAAAAGATAAAAGAAAGATAACACACATGATGCTTTATTTTCTTTTTAATTTTATGTGTATGTGTGTTTTGCCTACATGCATGTCTGTGCACCATGTGCTTTCTTTTCCTGATATTTGTGGAAGTCGGAGAGGGGCATTTAATCTTCTGGAAGTGGAGTTACAGATGGCTGTGAACTGCTTTGCTGGTGCTTGGAATTAAACTGTGGGCCTCAGGCAGAGCATCTGGAACTTGTGCTTGCTTGAACCATCTCTCCAGTCTTATGCATGATACTGTTCAAATAAAGAAGGTAAAAAAGGTGTTGTATGTTCACTAAGGAGGAGTGCTCAGTCCATTGAAGCATGTTTGGACAAGATCTTAGGAGATAACTTACGCAAAAATCATGACATCAAATCTCAATCATAGCTAGGTAGCATTATGAATAAAGACATAGGAATATACTAGGGATATACAAATACAATAAATGACATATAGAAACCAAAGATGAGGTGGAGGGAAATTGCTTTACTTTCTGAGCCCTCACCTCCTCAATAAAAAATGATTGTAAATAATGTCTACACCAGTGGATTATTACCATGATGAAAAGTAAAAAGCAATAAAGTACTCAGGACAGTGTTTATAACTTAAGAATTTCCAAGTGTGAAATATTGTTCTCAAAACATTTAGCCTACTGGATGCTTAAGCATGCTTTGCACTTTATGGTCAGATGTAATATGTCCATTACACAGCTAAATTAACAAAACTTTGAACAGATTCGCTTAGAATCAGAAAGGTTAATACATTGTTTTCATTGTGGACCCCTAAGGACATAAGAGAAAGGGAAAATGTATAACACTTTTCAGAACCTTTTGAAACATCCGAAGGGACTCATGTTCCATAATTATGGTAGGAACTATTGGCCAAGACTGGGGTAGCACATGAGACACACTGCATAGCTTTACCGTCTGCCTTTGTGTTTTACGAGTTCATTACATTCAAAGGTTGAATATTTTTATCCCATCACAATCCGAGTCTGTGTCACAGTGATTCATTCATATTAATTATTAAAAATTCTGTGAGTCAAGGTCACTGTAGCCTATCACAATTGGCTGTGAGAAAGGCTATTCTCTAATTTTGCCTCGTGAGTATCTAAAGTTACATATGGCTGTGAGCTGCCATGTGGGTGCCGGGAAACAAAACCAGGCCCAGTCTGGGAAATAATCTGTTGCTTTACAAATAATGAATCAGTGGTTTGGAGTCTCACAGGTATGGGAAAAATTGATTAGTCTACTATACCTTGGTTTTTACTTATGAAGTAGATAGCAGGTTCATAACCATAATCTATCAACATCTCTGTAGGATTTTTATTACATCATGTCATCTATTAGTCTAGAAACTACTAAATCTTAGCACCCACAATTTGGAGGTCAGGGACACATGGTGTATGGAGTAAAATGTCACTTCCAGGCAGATTTCATATTCAGGGATACTTAGGCACTAATGTAAGGACTCCCAATAGGAATATATGGACCAAGTACAATAGCTTTCCACCTGGAGGGCCTAACATTTACACATTAAATTGAGTTCAGAGAGGGGAGTCAGACAACCATGTCCAAAAAGAAGATATCTACCTGAGTGTAATAAAACACTAGAAGTGACTTCCTGGTCTCCCATCAGAGTTCCTCTGAAGCAATACACCATCTATGCAACTGCTCAAGGACCTCCATCAGTCCAACAAACAAATTCCAAGTCAGCATGTTCAATACAACCGTGTCTTCTCCAAACTACAGTTCCCACATATGCCATAAGTCTTAGGCATCTTCCTACATCCTGTTGGCAATCTAAGGGCATAGAGACTTCATATTTCCTCTGCCTTTAGTGCTACTAAAGTTATATTCTCTTATTTAATCTCCAAAAAGAAACATTAAAAATATGTCATTATCTCCCATCTTCACAAAAGATGAAAGTGAAACTCCATACAGCTGGCAAGACCAGGAGCTGGCTTTTCAACCTACCTTTGATTTCTTGGGAGTGGGGGGAGGGGGGGAGGAAAGGGAGGTGGGGTGGAGGAGGAAATTTTTAATAAAAAAAAAAAGAAAAAAAATGATTGGGGTTATACTACTAAGGGCACAGGGATAGGGAGAAAGCACTTGATGAAACCCAACCTGAGCCCAGGATTACTGACGAGGCTTGGCTTTTGGGAGTGCCCTGGGTCTCACCAAGAGCACTCTAGGGGAGGAAAATTATTCTCTAAAAGTATAATTTTTCCTGCTTCCTTGAACAAACAGAAATCAGGGGAAGAGGAATGTTAAGACACAGGAAGGGAGGGAGAAAGGAGCTTGGGAAGTGTATATATGGTGGAGCGCTCATATATCTTCTCTCTAGGGCAAGGAAGTGCTCCCATGGGTGTTATTGTACCCTGGTTCACCTGAGGCATCTGGGAAGGAAGCAGGGAACATATCCTGCTGCCAAAGAGGACAGCAGGGGCCTTCTACCAATGCTGCAAGACTGACACCATGTGGCCACATCAGCCTCCCCAGACTTCCTTCACCTGCCTGAGAACCACTAGGTAAGAGTTTACCAGCCTCTCAGGCTCCTCAGAAAGGAGCTAGCAACAGAAAAGCGAACAAAGAGCCAAGCACAGGGCTGGAGCCCATGGAAGAGGGCATCTTGCTCTCTATGGAAATAGAGTACCTAGTCAATTGCCCACACCAGTTAGTTTGAGACACGGAGGATGGAAAATGTACCTCGCAAACAGTTTTGATGTGTTTGTTAGTTTATAAATTCTTTTCTTTAGGAAAGTTATTCTAACAGACAATCTTTAAAAATGTCTGAAATTCCATTAGGAAGCCAAGTTTATAATCTATTGTGAAAAGGAAAGCAAAGATGAATACTGGCAGAAAAAAATACAGGTTCAGAAATGAAGCAATATAAATAAGCAGAGATTGTCTCTGCAATGCAAAGATCTGGGTAAGACATGGATTTAGATTTGCAGCTTCTATAAGGCAACGAATGGAGAGAACTCATTGGTTATAGCCTGTACTACACATCATCAAATTGAGACCCAAAGAATAATTGAACTGCACCTAATATTAATAGAATCAGGAAAAAATTTCCGATGCACTCACAGTGGTAGTAAAGGTCAAGAGGTACATCAGTGCACAGGGGGCAATGGCCCAGCTCAAAATCACGCTCAGTCAAGTCAGAAAGGATAAACATGGAAACCCATCCCTCCATTGCTGCGTTTCTAAAATAGGACAAGGTACTTTTCTTTGCTACTGCTTGTGTGTCTGTGTATGTATGTATGTATTGGGAGTGTTCTATGTAGTGTGCATGCATGTGTGTATTTACAATATTTTATGAGTCCCCTTTAAATGAATGCTGCCGATTAGTTTCCTCTGGCTAAGATGCATGAATCCCATTTTAAGAAGTCAATGCTGGGCTTTTACTGAGGAACATAATAAATTAATCATTAAATCTATTGTATTGACTGAACCTTGGAAGACATGAAAAATTGCAGTGCAAGGAATATTTTGGTAGAAAGAACTTTAGCATCCCAGGGGAAGGTGAGTGGCTGTCATCAGAGTACTGTATCCTTTCCTCCCTTAGATCAAAACTTCATTTATTAACTCTAAAATAAATATGGTAACCTTTTCATTCCAAACACGCACTCTAAGTGAGAGCTTCCACTTACAGTGAACACTAGAAACTTGACACTCTGCTCAATACATCCATCCTTGTCTCACATGCTCCTAACAATGAACCAGGGAGGAACACATCCCCACCCCATTTTATTGAGAGAATACTGAAGTTGATGGTCACAAGAAATACTCAATGTTATCCACTTAATGAGACTGGTACCAGTGTGTATGAGATGAAAGTACACATTGTAAGTTCTGAATTATACCTTAAATTAGTAAAGGAAGGTTGTGTTCAGCTCACAGAGCGTCAACAAACCTGCAGGGAAAACAATGGGATGGTGGAGCTGAGGTGGGGTTGATTTGGGAGGAAAAGAATATTAGTTATCAGAGCCTAAGACAATGCATTCAACTAATGTAAGTGCTGAGACAACCAGCCGACACCACTGTGTGCCACTGAAACAAAAGCAGGAGAGGACATTAGGGATGGAGTGCGCTGTCAGTCACAGGAAGTAGAGCAAAAGCTGTATTGGCTGAAACTTCAGGGACTTTGAGAAGAGACAAATGCTCTTTCAGTTTTAGCATCCATATCACACAACTTGTCACTGAAGATCTCTCAGGCTCAGTTTCCTTGCCGATAAAATGGTGACAATGACAACTCTTTCAAATTGCTTGTGTGGTGTGTAAATGTAACCCCACCTGTGGAACTTCCAGGTGCACACCTGGTGTGAACGGGGACATGGCCAGCCTGGGCTCCTCTTCCATCCTGCATCACCCTGAGCAGTCTCCTGTGTCGATAATCTGGAGTGAATTTAGAACTGCTGGTTTCTATGCCCAGCTCTTCCCAGAATCCCTACTCAGTAGTCTGTAAGCAGCATGTCATCAGTCTTTAAAGGAGGGTTATCCTGGTCTGACACTTGTCACTAAGAAAGACAGTACAATCTGCTTGAGGAGAGGATGTTAGGAGTGGCAGGGCATCAGCTTTTTTGTTTTGTTTTGTTTTGTTTTTTTGGCTCTGTTCATTTCATGCGGTGAAATAGACTGGTCTCAGAAGTCTATCTTGATTCACAAGAAAGTAAAACTAGGGCGTAAGACATGGCTCAGTGGTTAAGTGCACTGGCTGCTCTCCCAAAGGTCCTGGGTTCAATTCCCAATGCCCACATGACAGCTTACAGCTGTCTATAACCCCCATCCCAGGGGATCTGGTGCCCTCACACAGACATACCTGTAGGCAAAACACCAATGTACATAAAAGAAAGATAAGTAAATTTTTTTAAAAAAAAAAAGAAAGTAAAATGAAAAAGACCTTTATGCTCATTTCTCCTCATTGTGGTATAATCGTTTTGTACACTGTGAAGAACTATCACTCAGCTTTCTTTGATTAAAAACACTAAAGGGTCAATAACTTGACAAGATTTTCAGGGATGAGAGATTGCTGGAAAGAAGGGCGGAGCCATGAGAAGACATCAGGGATGCAGAGAAAGCAGCGTGGGTATTACAAAGTAAAGGTCATGGCACCACATAAAAGAATGTAGATTAAAAGGTGTGGGTTAATATAAGCTATAAGAACTAGCTAGAAATAAGCCTAAGCTCCAAGCTATGCATTCATAAAATATAAGAAGTCTCTGTATGGTTTTGGAAGCTGGATGGTGGTACAGAAAAATCTTCCTATAAGAGGTGGCCAATGGCTAGCGTGTATATCAACATAAGACTTGAGAAAGCTTTAAAAAAGGTTCTAAACACACAAAATGGCTTCCTAGCCTTATGTCTTTCATGCTGGCCACAGTACAAAGACATCTCCTGGTGGCTGCCTGCGTGCCTTAGCTGCTTGTGCACCATGAGCTACAATGCATGTCAGGCTTAAAGCTTTGCTCATGCAGACAGAAAAGGCTACAGATACACAGTAAAACTGGTTCAGATGGGAAAACCTTCAAATAGGTTGTAGTATGTTTAACCATGTATGTAGGCTTAAGGAAGAAAGTGGGTATAGACAATCTTAGAAAAAGTTTAAAAATAATAGTCTTTAAAGAGAGAGTAAAGAAATAAAAAAATTAAGCCACATAAGGGTGGAAAATACACAAGGAGTTTGAATTTTATATGGTGTCTTGTTAACTGAATTTTTAAATGGTAATGAACAAAAATATTAGCTGATGAGAGACATTGGATTATGGAAAATACCAAATTAAACCAATCTATATATCTTTAAAATGGCTTAACATTGAAATGGAAGTTGGGTAATGTTTTGTGTTGGGGGTTATGCTTTTTTTTCCCACACAAAACAAAAGGCTGTGGATTCCTTCCAGATTAATAAAGGTCAGATTTGACTGGAAGAGACTCCCTGAAGCAAAAAAAAAAAAAGCTACAGGGCAGATGACTTGTAATCTGAGTTCTTGACATGGGAACAGCTCTGAGATGAGACGAGACATAATAAATCTTGTTGGCAACAGAGTCCTCATGACTTCTTATTATATGTCGTTTTTCATATGGCATGGTTAGAAATTTATATTAAAGTTTGGTTATACAGTACAAACTGACATATAAAGTTGATAGATGACTTTTACCTGCTTAAACATAAAACAAAACTCAACTGTAACTGACTTGTGTACAGTACACATTCCATACTTGTGTTAATGCCAATATGTTTGTTACCTTTGAAAGTTTATGTGTTTTCAGAGCAAGGCAACAAGACACCAATGAAAATGAGTGGCGTAGGTGATCCAGCATTTCAGAACGCCTCTAATGTAGTTTCCTCAGAATTCTGCATCCAGAACTGCTCCAAAGATGCTGGCTGAGATGGTCTATAGACAGGATTTCAGATAATTCTTGTACTTTCCTATTGTACAGAGACTAGACAACAAATAACACAGCAGGCTCTCCTGGGTCTTGACCATAATCCCAACTTTCCCCAGGTCTCCTAAAGATGCCAGTCCTTCTAGTCAACATGAAACAATCTAGAGAACAGGTTTCCCACATTCCCAAAAGGTGGGTGGATGGTTTTTTTTCTTTCTTTTTGTAGTTTAATTGGATATAGATGCTTGTCATCATTTAGGGGGTTCGGTTAAAGGTTGTTATTGGTCATGGTCAGGAAAAAAACTAAACAAAAGATCTCTTTATGAAGGGAAAAGGGGAGATATATTATAAAAATTATGAGATAAAATAGTGGATTGTTAAGTCGACTTTTAAACAACAACTACTCTTAAATATTTTACTTTGGTATGGAAATTGTATATTAATGCAAATTTATGTTTTTTTTATTTTTGTTATACTGTATATATGATTCTATTCTTCTTTATAGTAGTATACCTATGCAGCTCATTTAAAAATATTATGTGAAGTTTTATCCTTTAAAAAGTTATTTAGGATAATAAATGCAGGTTAATAGTTAATCATCTATAACTATCAAACTTATAGTCATGTTAGGTATGTTTCCAAGGTAATATAGAAATAAATATTAGATCAACAGGTAGTCTTCAAACAGTTCAGAGATCTACAGAATATGGCATTTAAGATGTTTTTTAATAATATAAGGTTTTTCTGACAATAAAATTCATCTGTTCCTGGTGGCACCAATCTACTTCAGAAAGGATGATGGGTATTGAAGAATCTACACATGGAGTTTGCTTTGTTTATTTAAAAAGATAGTCATTTAATCAAGAACTAAACCTTCATTGACTGTTAACAGTATGCTGTCCAAACTGGACCAATAGGACACACACACACAAAAAGGTGACTGCTAAACTTTGCCAAGGAAGGGTAGGACAGTCCTTTGAAAATTCCTGCTTCACAGAAAAGTCTGTCAGATATTCTAGTGCTGCAGCCCAAAGATGAATGTCCAACATTGCAGAAGAACCTTTTGTGACTGTTCAGGCAGCCAGCTGTTTCTGTCATATCTTGTAGTTTTGAGAGTTGTTTGCTTTACACTTCCTGTTTACTAAGGAAATATAATATCCTTCTGGGGTCTTTTATGGAGTTGAAGACTAGATAGTAATAGTCATATTTTTCCTTAATTATGAAAGAAAATAAATTAGGTACAGAGCTCTGGACTCATCAAGATAGAATAAATAATGGTCTATTTTTCTCCAAATATGCCAAATACAAATGAACTGGACATGGTAAATCTAATTCTTACCTGATAATTGTTCTTATATATTGTATATAGTTTTACTACACTAGAGTTAAAATCTTTCTTTTTTATTTAGACAAAAAAGGGGGGAAATATTGTGGAACAATCTTTTTGTGGACTGTAAGGAAGTGTTACTTGGATTGGTTTAATAAAATGCTAAACAGCCAATGGCTAAGCAGGATTTGGGGGGAAAGAGAATACTGGGAAGAAGAAGGACAGAGTCATGAGGAGACATCTGGGATGTGCAGCAAGAATCATGTGCTTAAAAAGTAAAGGTAATTGTGTCACATAAAGTAATGTATATTTTAAAATAGAAGTAAATTGAAGTTGTAAGAACTAGTTAAAAACAAGCCTAATCTATCAGCCATGTTTTCATAATAAATAAGAAGCCTTCATGCAGTTATTTTGGAGCTGGCAGACAGCACAGAAAAATCCACCCACATCCCCCATCACCTTCTTTTCCAGAAACATATCCTCTCCTTCACTGGGTTTAGAGCAGAGGTTCTCAACATGTGGGTAGTGACCCCCACAAGGGTCACATAAAAGATACTCTACCTGTCAGATATTTATACTATGAAAGATAATCATAGCAAAATTATAGTTATGAAGTAGTAATGAAACAATTTTATGATTGGGGGTCACCACAGCAAAAGGAACTGTATTGAAGGGTCTCAGAATTAGAAAAGTGGGTAACCATTCATTTACAGGTCTCCTTTTTAGGATGACTGGTAGAAAAGGCATTTTTGAAAGGAAGAAATAACGACAAAACCTGCCAGATAATCCATACAGGGAATTAGTAAAGTTTTATCTGTTGAGCAAATTCCTTAAGCAGAGACACAGCCAAATAAAGATGGGTTTTTATTTCTGTCATGATGTCCTGAAGCCCAGACCTTAAATGAGAGGAGTTTCTATTGAAGAGCTTCGGTGGCAGCAGCATTAAAAGGTGAGCTAAGCATTCAGTGAGTTTGAAATCTCAGTACCAGATACGGTGTGTGATTCTAAGGAGGAGTAGAAATGACCTAGCTTGGGATATTTCTTTTTTCTTCTTGAGTCCATTTGTTTTATGGCCTGATTGCCTGCCAAAGCCATCTGGAGTCTTCAAGAGTTTAAATAGCAATGTTCAATTAATAAGGCATAAAACCCTGCCATGTCTTCACCCCCACACATTTAGCCAGTCCTTCTCTGCTCTGAATAACTAATTGATAAGAGACACTTGCAATCTGTTGCCTCAGCACCAAAACTGAGGTTGGCAGTACTGGCTGCAGCCTCCAGCATGGATCCATGAGTTTGGAAGCATTTCCTAGCTCTCTGTTACACAAGCAGGTTAAGAGAGAATTGTAGTGGTATATTATTTGTATTTTAATAAATACATCTTGTCTGAAGACCAGAGGCAAACCTAAAGCCACTAGAGGTCAGGTAATGATGACACATACCGTTAGTCTCAGGATTTGGGAGACAGAGTCAAATGGATCTCTGTGAGTTCAAGGTTACCCTGGACTACATAAGATCTATGCAGAAACAAATCCAAGTGATGGTGACCCACACCTTTAATCGTAGTTCTAGGGAGTCACATGTCTTTAATCCCAGCACTAGAAGGAATATGAAATGGGAGGAGAGAGAGACTTAGTCTGCATAGTCTGTGGTTGCCCAGCTTTGGTAGAAGTAAGACTTCTCTAGTGGCTTGGCTGCCTTGCTTTTGTAGCTTTTGGGTTGAGCCCCAGTTTCTGTCTCTAGGTTTTTATTATTAGTGCTACAGAGAATAATAGTGCCGTGTGGACATCCTATCACTAGAATAGATGGTATTTCTAGTAGTTTTATTCCTTTCAGAAATTTTTTGGAATGTTGTGGAAGTATCTGATCTTGTATACAGATTCTCCACATGTTTTTTTCAATAATGAGGCGGGCTACTGAGGGATTTGTGATACAGTACTGCACAGTTCAAAGAAATGGCAAGCTATTGTTTTTGTCCAGGTGTGCAGTTATCACTTTTGAAGTGATCATTTTCATACTTTAATTTAATACTTGAGAGTATTAATCTTTATCTTTACTTGCCAATAGGTAAACTGGAAAGTGTTAATGAAGTAGCTTGACCCCAGGAAAGTTCACTGCCCTTTAATAAGAAGCTCTGGAAGTCTTCCCTGATGTTTTGTTTCTGTTTAACCAAAAATGGGCAGAAACGGGAATCCCATATCCAATTTTGAAAGAATAAAAATTTCTTTGGAATCTTGAGAAAGGGCTGAGGCCTTTTTAGTTCTGGTGTAGAGGGGAAAAAGAACCTTCTTTCCTGCCTACTTTGTAGCTTATACAAACTCTGTACTTTTAATAAGTGGTTCCTTATTAGAGAGTATAGTAGAATAAATCAATTATCTATAATCCTTGAGAGGGTCAACTTTACCCTAAAGATATCATATCAAGTGACTACCTTATACACATCAAGAAACCCTTTATGAGAACTGTTGAACTTTGTTATCTATCAATAGCACTGCAAGAG
The DNA here is from genome assembly GCF_037038515.1 of Microtus pennsylvanicus. Lineage (NCBI taxonomy): Eukaryota > Metazoa > Chordata > Mammalia > Rodentia > Cricetidae > Microtus > Microtus pennsylvanicus. The sequence continues at coordinate 33,282,351 of NC_134591.1, read as the reverse complement.
ATAAGCCCTTCATTAAGATAATACCAGACATTTGCTAAGAGGTAAATCATATGAAAGATGGCAGAGGACATTCTAGGTAGAAGAGTTGGCTAAAAGCATGGTGAAGACCTGATCGATGCCTGGACCTCTTGGTAGGAAGTACAGTCATTGCTCCTTTCACACATTAGTATATGTTGGGAACAATGTCACATCTCTGTGGGAAAATGAAGTTTAGTATACTGTGATTTGTATGGAGGGTAAGAAGCTGTCAACTCCTTGACTTAGACTCTGTGTGTGACATTTCTCTCAAGAGAACTTGTCTTTCTCTCCAGAGCCATTGAAAGAGGATATATTTGCTTTCCTGAACAGATATTATGACTGTGGGTATTTTGTCTGATGAGAAAGCTGGAGGAATAGTGTGGGTAATTTGACCTAGAGGTTCAGAGCCGTGAGTCTGGATTTTCATAAGGTTCTGTGCTTCATTATTGTTTCGCTGTTGCTAGGGCTGAATTTGCTTCACATCAGGCTCTACGAAACATCTGTTATTAATCTGATACTTAATTATGTCATCCATTAAATTGAAACTGTCACTAGGTCAACAACTATACTATAAAAATCCAACTCTTATTTGATAAGAGTATCTTGTATCTCATATTGGATGTTCAGCTCCCAGTTCAAAAACTCTACCAAGAGATTGCTGGATGGACAAAACAAACAGTAGCCAAACTGAGGTTGTAACTGCGAATATGGAAGCTTGACCTGTCAAGCAAGCCTGAGTTCAAATCCAAGATCAGTCACTTGCTAGTTCAGTGAAAATTAATCAGCCTGTCTCATCTTCCCATTGTTTATTTCTGAAATGAAATATTAACAGTTTTTACTCTGTGGGATTATTATAAAAATGAAATGAGGCTGTATATTTACAAGTCTTAGGAAATTGCTCATATGCAATTTGTGTTCAGTGATCCTCAAACAGCAACTTGTCTAGACAATGAAACCAACCCTGTGCCTGAAATGAACCCTGCAATAACTTTCTCTGATCAAAGCACACCAGGAATAATATTTCTCTTTTATCTATGTGGGCATTGTGATTACATAGATGTTGTTATGCCCAATAAAAATGCCTTTAAAAAATAAACTGTTTTGAAAATATGTCATAATAAAAATGCTTCAAATATTTCGTATTTTGACTTGGGAAGTATGAAGGACACATTTAGCCGCATATGATAGTTGTGTAGACATTGCATATTTAAGAGGATTTTCTGTCGCGGGACTAAGGGGATGAGTTTAAGGACTGTTATCTCAAGCCAAAACAGACTCCAAAGCACGGGAGTAGGAGAGGAGATAGAGAAAGAGAGAGGGGATCCTCATACTCAACTCTTTGAATGTGATTTTTCTCTACCACCTGGAAATTATCTGGGACTAATTTGAGAGACTAGTCACACATCTTCCCATGACACAGATTCAAGTATAGATGTAAACAGCTGTGCTTTTTTTATCTTTCCTTTGTGGCGCCACAGAATTAGTAATCTGACTTACTTCATATCACAGACACTCACATGTGCACACCACTCACACATGCACACACACACACACACACACACACACGGACACACACACACTAGTTATAACAACCAACCAAAGCCATCTCAGACACTACTAAATATCCTTTCAGGGATTGTAACCTCTCCATTGAGACCTACTGCTTTATGAGGTTCATGCTGTTAGTGACCCTCACTGACAACAATATCAGTTAGAAGGGGTTTTTTCTTTTTTTTTAACTTTCAATAAGCTTCAAGTTCATGACAAGTGGAGAAAGTACAGTGTATTCAGCAAATTCAGAGTAAAATACCCATAAGACGTGTCCTGAAGATAGGCTACCCTAAAGAATAAGAGGAAATATATTATTCTGGAAAGCTTTTATGATTCAGATTGGGGTCCAAGAGACTATGTATGTCACACAAATAGAAAGAAGGAAAGAGCACAGACACAGATATTAAGTCCATAGTTTCTCTACTCTTCCAAACTGCCAATCTCCCAGGATTTCTCTAAGAAGACAAACCATCTGGAGAGCTCATCTACCTGGCACTTGTGCCGAGTCCTCAGGTGGAACAGCAGGGCCTTGGGGAGACTGGCTGTCTGCAGGGGAGTCTGGAGAGTGAAAAATCACTTCCAGCTAATGCAGCCTCATTCCTTCAGAACACACAACCAAGGGACTGATGTCTTGTATTGGATTTCCATGCTTAGAGCCTCACTACGTCTCCTCTTCTGATTTCAATGGGTCATGGAAAAGGGTGTTACTGGATCACACTGAACCCATGAAGTATGCAGTAAGCAGTCTTTCATGTATTAGAACCTTTGCTTGAGCTATTTTTATATGCCTTTGGAAATAAAAGCAGTCATACCAAGTAGGGACAATCTCAAAGGTGTCTTTGATGATCCACCACTGAAACACAGGCGGCAATAGTTTGCCAAGGGAAACCAAAGCAAATCAGCTGTTCTTTCTCATTCACCTTGCTGCCCATGGTACTGATATTCTGATAATTGAATTCCTGACCTAGAGCAAATACAGCGCTAATGGAGGCAAAAAGGGAAAGAGGTTCTGCTGACACAATTCCTTTACTCTGAATCCCATGGTACTGCTTCTTCATGTTGCTTTGGGACAGAGTGAGATGAGAGATAACTCCAGTAGCTCAGAGTATATCATATAGCATAAGTCCTAGGTCTTTTCCCGTTCATCAGATCAGTGGTCAGTTTTAAACTAGAAAGCAGTCTCCTCTTAAAGGTCTTTTGGCATTGTGCTAAATATTTTTTAATTTAAAATCCAGGACAAAATTTAGTACCTTCTGTAAGGGATTTTGTTCTCTGCACAGTGTGTATCCTCCCACTGTGTGTATAGTGTGTGTGTGTGTGTGTGTGTGTGTGTGTGTATGTGTGGTTGTATTGTGTAGTTTAAGTGTTAAAATGCATCTTTAAGCTTTATTTATTTAATTTTCTATGCATGAGTATTTTGTTTGCATGTAGGAATGTGTACTACGAGTATGCCTGGTGCCTGTGGAAGTGAGAAGAAGGCATCCAATTGAGTGGAACTGGAGTTGTAGATGGATGTGAAAGCCAGCAAAGCCACACAAGAAATCTATAGAGAAGCCATCTTTTTCCTGTGCCACGGTTGCTCTGTGTTCAGGATGGTTATCATCTCTATTGCTGAAAGAGTTTCCTTATTTTTCCAACTACTCTCCAATATTGAATATTTAGTTGTCATTTTCATAAAGTTGAACATGGAACTCTGTCAATATAGATGTCTCAAATGGGAAGGAGGATTTCCCATGACCAGAAGAGGACAGAGCCAGGTTCAAACCTCACTAGTGTTCTAACTTCCCAAGTCTTTCCACTGTCTCCTTTGCCTTTCTAAGGTGTAACAGGGATTCCTGCGATGAGGGTGGGAGGAACAGAATTCATTAACTTCAGCTATATCATGCGCTCTTCCAAGCTCTGATAGATTTGCTCCATGGAGCCATTAAGAAAAGCACTGACCCAAGGGCTGTAAATTACCATTTTCCTCACGCACAGCCGCAACCAGCTCTTTAATGCCACGGTAATGCCTTTCTTAAAATAAGCATCAGTTTTCTGGACATTTATACTCTAACACTCCTGGTTTTCCATCCTTGACTCCATTAATAGAATTCTCTTTAATTCCTTTTCACCTTTAATGGCTTTGACAGGGACTAATTTTCAGGCACAATTGCTAATTTTACAGTGACTTTCTGCTTTGTCAGCACGCAGCTGAGTAAGGAGTTATTAATAGAAGAATGGGATTCCCTTTTCATCCTTTTGCTCTTGACTGAAGCAGGAGGTGGGACAAAAATCCATTATTTAATAACATTTGTTCTTCCTGAAAGGTCATCACTCCAGCCCTTCGGTTTCTCCAAAACTGTAGCGGTATCAGCAGCGACACAGCCACTTTCTCTTCCTGAAAGGCTCCTGGCAAGACTCCAGGTTATGCAGTTGCTATAAGAACGTCTTTGAGTCCACCTTGGAAATAGGGTCCAAGATTGGAATTCTGTTAGTGTTCCTGTGCATTTTCCAAATAGGGTACCTCAACATAAGAATTTGTAGGTACCTCAGGCACCTGCCTTATGATGCTCAGAATAATTGCTAAATATAGGAAATATCAGATAGAAGGTGAATGTGCTGCTAGCAACAGAGAGGGTGATCAACGGGAAATTAAGTAAAAGATTAATTTATTGTTCATATAAAATATGAGATAAAATAGATATTTGAGGATTGTATGGTGAGCTATCATTGCCACCAGGGAACCAAGACTCTTGTTGCCCTGTGGTTTTATGGTTACTAACATGCAGTTTCCAGTGCTAAGCCTGCTCTTTGGTTTAAAACATACATAATTTTGAGAAAACAAAGGAAAATGTCAATTTTCAATCTATCTCTTGCAGAGCTTTTTCAGAAGTTACACAGTAATATGTTTGTGACCACAAATGTCTTTGAACGTTAGAAAATATAACCTATCCTCCTGCTGCTGAAACTAATTCTGTCATTCAGGAGAAAGGGTAGGAAAACATGGCAGAAGCAAATGGCATGCGCTATATGCAGCAAAGAGGACCACTGCAGTAGGAAAGTCAATGATCCTTCATTAATAAGCTATTTCGGAAATCAAGTAAAGAAAAACTAGGTTATCCCTAGAAAGAAAAAAAGCTTATATTCCCTTTGTGATATTTTCTTTTTCACCTGGAATATTTTTTCCTTCCTTGCTCACTGGGAAAACCCTTAAGATTCATTCACTCTTCTCAAATAGCCCCCGATTTCTGTTATTCCCTGTTGCTTGACTCTCGGCTTTCATGAGGTATTTGTTAATTCTTCTGTACTGTAATGTGTTGTATTTTTCTTTTGAGAAAGATTCTTCCTGTATAGCCCAGTCTGCACCAAAGTTGATGATCCTTCTTCCTCAACCTCCCAAGTGGAAGAATTGATGGTGAGAACTGCTATATCCAGTTCTGTAGCACTCTTTTCTTGCCTTAATCTGCCACTTCCTCTTTTGGGAAGACTGGTAGGCACTGCCTACTTCACCTTTCTGGTCTGAGACTCTGGATAGATCCATTCATCTTTTGAGTTGCAACTTCTTACCTCCAACAGAGGGACTACTATATCCCTAATCTGGGCCATCTGAAAACTAAACCAGATGATACCTGTAGAGCCCAGTTTCAGAGAATCCTTAAAAATATGATAATTTATCCCTTAAAATTCATTCTCTATATGTCTGCTATATTTTGTAAAAGAAAAAAATCTTATTTAAGCTATATAGATGTCCTTTTGGTTTAGGTCATATTCTGCTAAAATTTAATATACTGTAATGATTATAAAGTCTTTTGAGATAAGCCATTTCTATATCTTTCCTTAAAATATTAAATGAAAATGTAGTTCATCCAAAGGACAAAGAAAATTCAATAGTCCTAAGTGGGAAGAATGATAGGAAAAGACTCTCATTGAAGACTGATCCACGTAAACTAGATTAAGCTTAATGATGACTTCTATAAAACTCTCTTGAGGACAAGATACAAAAATAAGATAATATAAAAGTGACAATAAATTAATTATAATAAATATATTTAAAATGCCTAGAATATATAAACAAAACAAAAATAGAGCAAGATACTGGAGAGATAGCTTAGTAAAGTGTTCACTGAACAAGCATGAGGACCTGAGATCAGATCCCAGAACCTGTTCATGTAAAAACCAAGCATAGTGGTACATATTTTAATCCCAGAATTTAGGAGGTTAAGACACAGAATCCTGATGGTGACTGAGTCCTACATATGAGGTTATTCTCTGACCTGTGCACTTACACACATATATGCACATTAACTTATACTCATTCATTTGCACATGTGCCCCCAAACTTACACATATACACACAAAATAAAGAAGCAAAATTTGCCAGATCACGGTGGCATATGTCTTTAATCCCAGCACCTGGGAGGCAGAGGCAGACAGATCACTGTGAGTTAGAGGCAAGCCTTTTCTCAGAGCAAATTCCAGAATGGTGAAAACAACACACAGACACCCTGCCTCAAAAAAAAAAAAACAAAAAGATTAGCAAAATAAATTTAAAATACTAAATTAAATGAGAAATTGGAATAATTAAAACTATTCTAAATGTTTAAATGTTACTTCACCCTACCACAGAGACACTTGCTCAACCATATTCATTATTCTATTCATAATAGCCATAAATTGAAATAAACTAGATGCCAGCAAATAAAAACATAAGTACAGAGAATGGTTTACCTTTTCCTACATTGTTGACTAAAAGGTTCACACAGATTCAACAAGAATTACAATCTTTTGCCAGTTTTCTTGGATGTTCCCCAGGAACTGCCAGGAAGACCCCCATTGTTGAAGACATCATATACTTGATTCAGAGAACATTCAGAAATCAATCTGGTACTCACCTGGAAGCTGCATCCTTATTGGCTAGCTTTCATGGTGATAGAGAGTACTATGCATATTAACAAGAAGAAAAGCAATCATCAGTTCCATCCAGTTGTGAAACCTACAAAAGATAATGGTAGCACTGAAAAGATATGTCCACTTGTACAATAGTGGCACAAATGTTATGGGAGTGTATAAATTAGGATTACTACTGCTGCGATGAAACACCACAACCAAAAAGTAAATTGGGAAGTAAAGGGTTTATTTAGCTTACACTTCCATATCACTGTTCTTCATCAAAGGAAGTCAACACAGGGTCTCAAACAGGGCAGGAACCTGGAGGCAGGAGCTACTACAGAGACCATGGAGGGGTGCTGCTTATAGCCTTGCTCCCATGGTTTTGTTTAGTATGGTTTCTTATAGAGCCCAGGATTACCAGCTTAGGAATAGTACTACCTACCATGGTCTGGGCCCTCCCTCATCAATCATTTAATTATAAAATGTCATTTTAACCCTGTCATTAACACACCAGCTGTCCATCAGTTTCAGTGTGGGTAAGTACTACATCAAGTTGCTTGACAAGGACTTTCAAACAGTTGAACAATTCAGAAAGCAATTACAAAAAAAAAATAATGTTGTTAATTAATAGCACTATCCCTTTCTAGGAGGAGATGAAATAACTTCCCAAATAAAAAGTAAACCAAAAGTACCCTGTGGGTTAATACATCCTAATGAATTTACAATTTAATACATTATTCCTCTAGAAACTATTCTTTTATTCATTTACTTTAACTGACCATTCCAGAATATCACTTCTTAGGGGAAATAAAGTCCTAAATAATTAACACTTATAAAACTCAAGCCCTATTTTTTAATACCAAAATGGGAGCTACTGTTACGTGGGCTGTAACATAAGACTAGACAGGATGAAGGACTTGTAGCTGCTATCATTGGAGTCGTGAAGCTTTTATGCCTTTGTTTCTTTTTCTATTATCCTCTGTAGGGTTACTTAACCAGGTTGTTAAGTACCTATTCTTTTTTTAAATTTACTGTATTATTTTTATAACAGGATAAAAGGCACATTTTTTTCATTCTAAACTGAAAAATATTAAAGAACTGATGATTTTATGCACTGCTACACCATCATCTCGAACATCTGTTCCCTTTCTTCTCTGAATAGCAACGCTTGATTACTACGGCAAATATGAATTTCTCTTTACTGAGTAATCACTAGTATGCCTAGTATTTTATTGAACAAGTATGCTGAGTTAGTTACCACTGAAACATACTTTAATTTCCTTTAACAATAGCTATGGTTTGGATATAAATTTGTTACCTAACAGCTCATATGTTAGCATTGTAGTTCACTACCCCTTCCCAACATCCCCACATACACAAGACTAGAAAGTGCTATAATCTTTAAGAGGTGAATTCTGGTATAAGGTGATTAGGTAAGCAAAAATATAATCCTTAGAATGCATTATGTCGTTTTCATAGGACCTCAGTAAGTTCTCATGGGATCAGTTTAAAGAGCCAGATTGGAGATCATCGCTCCAACTTCCTATCTCACTGCAGTACCTCCTCTGCACCAGCCATTAACATTATGCATCCTGATATCATCACAAGAGTCAAGTTGATGCTAGCATCACACCATTGAGCCTCCAGAACTGTGAGATTAACATGCTTTTTGTCTTTATTCATTATCCATCTATATGTATTTTTAGAGTAACAGAAAAGAGACTAATATAACATTCCTTATTTTCATGATAAGAATGTTGTAGTGAAACAATATTTAATTTTCCCGTTGTCAACCAATTACCTGGCTGGAACACATTATGCTTTAGGCTGGAGTTTTTATTCATGGGTAAAGTGTATACTCAGTGGGCATGAGAGCTGAGTCCAATCCTCAGCTCCAAACTATAGTATGCCAACAATGAAAATCCTATCTAAATCCAAAGCCTGTTCTTTTTCCATGGCCCCAGGCTGGTAAATGAAACAGCAGTGCTGGTTCTAGTTCCTGCAAATGGAAGACTGCTCACCATCGAGCCTCTGAAGGTCTAATCTGTGTGCTGGTTCCTGCTCCAGGATGTCAAGAGAAGGTGCTGGGTCTTAGCTGCTAGGAAATTGATGATGACATCCACTTCAAAGCAGTCAACCTGAACATTTGATCTCCTGCCTCACTGCTTTCCTGAGGAACACTAGAGAATAAAAGTAGAAAAGCAGGAATGATTTAGTCATAGTTGTTAAACATTTACGGTACGAGTCAGAAAAGATGTTGACCTTAAAATTAAGAATTAGAACCACATAGTCCATGAAAGAAATCAGTTCAATAAGAATGAAACCAGCAGTAGTGGAAAGGCTTCTGGTTGCCACAGAAGACAAGAGGCATATGTAGCTGCTAAGTGATGTGTTTCATCTGACATTCCAAGGAAGGGGCCACTCCAGGGTGGTGTGGTTCTGCCCGTCCATATGGTTCTCATGAGAGCCTGGAGCAGTCAAACAACTTGTGTAGTTTCCAAAACATAAGAAATGGTTTGGTAGAACAGAACAGGGAGACAGTCTACTGCTGTTGCTGTGTACTGTTGACCTTGGCAGTGTGTGACTAGAAAGTCAAGTCTGGTTAACTGCAGAAGTAGGCATTTATTCCTGAAAGCTTGCCTTTGAGACAATTACTTTAACATATTACAATACAACACACATAACAGTATCATTTTAACCGTTTTCAATATCAATGTGTATATTATCAATGCTATGAAACTATTGCTATAATCTAGTTCTAGAACTTTCTCTGTCTCCCAAATGTAATTCCCCTTCATCCAGCCCAACACCCACTAAGCTGCTTGCTGTCTTGATGTACTTGCGTATCTTAGACATTACATCCAAACACAACAGAACATGTCTTCTTGCACGACTGACGTCTTTCAAGAATAATCATGGGAGATGTTATCTGACTAGATTTTCTTTGGTGACCCCCTACTTAAATTTGATGTAGGAACCAAATATGATGTGCTTTAATCACCTGCTTTAGTGGGCTACTAAAAATTGTCCACCATTCTGGGTTGAGGCTGGTTCTGCTACTGTACCAGTTCAGTGGGAAGCAGTTCCTTGATATTGGGATGAGGCTGGTTGTATTTTTTTCAGGACTGGTTGAGCAAGAGGCAGATTTTTAAGATCCTTTTAAAACAATTCCTTCATTTTGGAATGTACTTTCCATACCTGCTCAGTCCATATTTCTTTGGGTCTTTACATCCACATTACTCCTATTTCGAAGATGTAGGTATTATGGGTGTAAGTACATATTGTGGTTCTTATTATTTTCTGTAAACTAATTTTTCTCCAGGGGCAATAAAGGGCTTATTAACTAGTCCAATGGCAAATCCATAACTGAAGCTGGGTATTTCTTTGTGAAGAGACTAGACAAGGGTTTCTGTAAACAATCCAGGGTAACCTGGAACTTGCAACCTTCCAGCTTCAGTCTATCAACTGATCAGATTGCAAGCCTCTGCCACCAAACTCAGATGCATTTACTTCTCAGTTAGCAGCTGACACTGAAATATGAATAAACTCTGATTCATTGACAATCTCTGGTGACTTTAAGGGTCAAGCCCACCAACCTTACTTGGTAATATATATTTGGAAAATTACTCGACCTTTAACCAAAGCTAAAGCTTGGCACCAATGCCATTCTATAGATTTCTCAAACAAATACAGATCAGACTTTGTGGGACTCTCAACCCTATCTTTCTGACACTCTCAATTGTGACCCTAGATCTCTTGGTTTCCACTCTGGTTTACAACTAGCTTATTACCTGTATCTATTATGTGTATATTCAAGCAGTCATCACAGTTACTCCTAGAGATATCTGTGATACAATCCCTGTAAGTCACAAACTCTATCACAGGCAATTTTTCTTTTTCTGAGGGGCTTGTTGCAATTGATCTTTCGGTGTAATAAGAAATTATTGTTCAGGATATTTGGTCACACTGTGTGAATATGACTCTTGTTTAACTTATTTTCTGATTGGTTTAATATCAGAAGATATCTTAGGCAGATGAGGTAGCTGATTGGCCAATAGCTAAGCAAGCAAGCATAGGCGGGACTTCTGGGGAAAAAGAGGAACTCTGAGAAAGCCTTTGAGATACAAGGAATTTGACAACAAGATGTGGAGAAATTGGACATACAGTACAGAGGAGAGGTAACAAGCCACATGGTAGAATGTAAATTAATGTAAATTGGGTTAATTTAATCTTTAAGTGAAGTTGGGAACAAACCTAAGCTAAGGTCAAGCTTTCATAATTAATAATAAGTCTTCATGTCATTATTCGGGAGCTGACTACAAATAGCACTTATTGTAGCATTGACATTCTATCATCTGTACATCATTAAATTATAACAATAATCTTGGAAGTCAAATGTATTCATAAACACACACATATATGTGTATGTATGAATATATTCTGAATATTTGCATATAATTAATAATACATTTTAATTTCTTATGTATATAATACATCCTATATAATTGCTAATACATTATTACTAATATTTACAATATATACAATATATATTTTTAATTCTATCTTATGGATCCATCCACTAATTATTTAGTAGTTCAAAGCCATGATTTACACATGTGCTAAAATTAAAACATCAGTACATTTTTATCTGGAGCTCAGGGAATTCTAACATGATTTCTAAGATAATGTTGTTGTCAACAACATTCTACTTCTTGAAGCTGTAGAAATGAATCTCTGTTTGCTTTATGGCTGTATTATGGAATTTTCCAGCTCTTTAAAGCTCCTCAGATTTTTGTCACAGGATTCCTTCCAACTTTAAGCCAGAAATAGTGTCTCAAATCCTCTTGTAACAGCCAGGGCAGACTCTCTGTTTTCAATGTGTTCATACAATTATAGTACATTCATTCAGAAAAGATAATATCTGGATTACATAAGCTCTCTACTGCGAGAACAGAATCTCTATTAGGTTTGGAACTGGAAGCAATCTGAAGTATCTACCAGCAATTTATTCTGTGATTTAAAACTGAAATTATAAAGCCATTTTAAACTAGAAGAAAGGATGCTGCTCTCTAAAGAACCACTGGGCTTATTTCTCCCATGCCCATCATTCACACAACCTAGGAGATACAACATCTACCTCAGATTTAATAAATGTCCCCCATGGCAACCTGCAGAAGACACCTGTTATTATCTGAAAAAGCAGGAGGCTGTATAAAAGTGCAATGTGGAACACCGGGTTCTAGATCAGATTACTAGCCAGTAGGAACTTTCTGTTTACCCCCAAGACTACTTCATCATCTCTCAAGTTATCAATTCAAGAATTTACAACTGCTGGGTTTCTAAATGTCTGTTTTCTGTATCCTTTCTTCATAACCCTAGAACTTATGAAGTAACTTGTTTGCAACTCTGTAAGAATCACTGATCCCTTTTAGCTAATGTTGCTCCATTTCTTATCACCTATGCAATGTGTACCTTCTAAAGTGAGGAAACCGTGCTTTATGGTTTATATTTATGACTTAATATATGATGGGTAATCATTAGTTAATAAAATATTTGGTGAATACTAGTAAAATTACTGTGTTTTATATTATTTTCTGTCACACTATTTTATTTCTCCTGTTTCCTTTAAGGCAAAATTTCCATACTTATGAGCTAATAAGTTGAACTGAAGTCACTATGAGCTAACCAGTGACTTAGCTTCTGCTTGTAGCCATTTATGAGTTTGAGGAAAGCATCTGGATTGGATTTACATGGATCTACTGAATGAAACAAAACCATAGGCATTAACCAGAATCTTCAAATAACCAGAATCTTCAAAGAGATATTGATGAAGCCAATACTGTTCTGTTGCAAAGGGAGTGCCAGCTTAGAAGTCAACATCTATGTTAGTCTGACCCATTTGTTGTCTTTTGTTACTTGAAGTTCAGGGACCCTAGTATTACTAACTCCATGTTTTCAATGGAGACATTCGAGGGGAATGGTAAAAGTATAACTAATGCAAATTAATAAGGTAAACTTTGGACTCACCAGGAAGACTCAGTGAAGAGCCAGCAAGATTGTTAATTGGTTACAAGCACTTGCAGCAAAAGACTCAAGACTCACTGTGGAAAGAATATAACCCATTTATAAAAATTGTCCTCCCACCGCCACATGAATACAAAGGGATGTATGCACCTATACTCACACACATACATATCTCTCTCTCTCTCTCTCTCTCTCTCTCTCTCTCTCTCTCTCTCTCTCTCTCTCTCCCTCCCTCCCTCCCTCACACACACACAGACACACACACACACACACACACACACACACACACACAGACACACACACTAAAATTTGAAAGACTAAGTAAGAAGGGAGAATTCGTAAAGCAAGTTACTATCCCGTTGTTGCAATTTACATAGAAGGCACAATTAAAACTCCTCTGTTAATTCTGTAATCTGTTCTTTGACCTAGACAACAACTAAAGAACTCAGGAGTATCTCAGCCCAATAAGTGATATGATATCTTTAGTTTATTTAACTAATTTTCTAATCACCTCTATGTAATATGCCTTCTGAAATGGGAAGACTTTCTTGATTTGTAGTACAACTCAATAATTTCTTCTGGGCTTGGCTATTTGACTGGCTGAGATAATTCAAGCTTGACCCCTACAACATATGAATGTTTATTGTTTTATCCTTATTCCAACCATTCACTATATGATTTCTGTAGATTCCACTTTACTTCCTGTGGTGATTCATAAGAAAATACCCCCCAAAAGAAGCAGCATTATTAGGAGATATGACCTTGTTTGGGGAAGTGTCACTGTGAATGTGGTTTGAGGTATCATAATGTTCAAAATAACACCCAGTGTCTCAGACCACTTACTGATGCCTGTGAGTCAAGATGTAAGAACTTTCAACTCCTTCTCCAACACTGTGTGGCCTGCATGCTGCCTTGCTTCCCGCCATGATGATAATGGACTAAACCGCTCAACTGTAAGTGAGCCACCACAGTTAAAACATAGTCATAGCACCTCCTCACAGCAATAGAAACCCTAAGACACTCCCATAGTGTAGTAATCAGATCTTACAGTAATAGGATAAGTAATCACGGCCAGCACAGTGATGTGCTTCCTATTCTATTGGTCCACTGATAATAGGATAAGCCCACAGCCCTATCCTATAGCCATACTGATGAATATCTTGCATATCACCATAGACTGAGCTCCCAAGGTCCAAATGAGGAGCAGGAGGGAGAACATGAGCAAGGAAGTCAGGACCACGAGGGGTGTACCCACCAACTGAGATGGTGGGGCTGATCTAACGGGAGCTCATTAAGGTCAGCTGAACTGGGACTGATGGAGCATGTGATCAAACCGGACTCTTTGGACGTGGCGGACAATGAGAGCTGACTGAGAAGCCAAGGACAGTGGTACTGGGTTTTGATCCTACTCGTGTACTGGCTTTGTGGGAGCCCAGTCTGTTTGGATGCTCACCTTTCTAGACCTGGATGGAGGGGGAGGACCTTGGACTTCCCACAGGACAGGGAACCCTGACTGCTCTTTGGAATAGAGAGGGAAGGGAAGGGGGAGTGGAGGGAGGGGGAGGGAACTGGGAGGAGGTGGAAATCTTTAATGATGATGATAATAATAATAATAATAATAAGTGCAACATAAAAAATTAACCATAATGGAATCCTTGTTTGTTTCCAGACCATTCCTTAGGTTTAGACTGGCTCTCCAGTCTTTCATTTGTTTGCAAATACCTCTGGTGCTACCAAACACAGTCAACCCACTCTGTGGCTTTACCAATTAAAGAGTGTGACATCTTGTTGTCCTGATGTCTTATTCTCCAATGCTAATAAGCCAATATCAATTATCCACAAGGGGAAATTTAGCTAATTATGTCATACAACATTTTACTAACAGTCATTGATACTTTTTGCTTTTAGTCAAGAAGCAATGTAGTTTCAATGTCCTGCTGTGTAGAATCACATTTTAGTCAAATCCCCCAAACAAATACATGGGCAAAAGATGTGATATGAGGGTGCTCTGTCTAAAGGACAAAAAACTTACAATGAAGAAGATAGGTGAATTAGGACAAGGAAATGTGAGAAGTTACATGATGCCTGACTCAGACTAGACGCCTTTCCTCAGATCCCAGAAAGAAATGGGCTTTTGCTGTTGGATGCATTTGCTTGGCATTCATTGCTCTATAAAAGGCTGCAAAGAACAATTTTTTCTCATAGAAATCCACAAGAGAAGAACTAGATGGGTTCAAGGAATGTAACTCAGAACAAAAAGGGAATTTTTCATCTAGTATGTAGAAGGCTGTAGATCTAATCAATCCCTAAGAGTCTTCCCGAAAGGAAAGTCAGATGAAATGTTCTCACTTTTATTTACTGCCTAGTGTTGTTGTGAGCTTTGTCACACTGCAGCAGCCGAGGCAATAGCACCCTCTGAAGAGACTCCTGTCCCTAAAGAATATCAAATTTCTGAACCCTGGACACCATGAAAAAAGTAACATTTGTATAAAATATAGACACAATAGCTATTTCTTAAGTGTGGTCCTGTAGGTCATGGATATTCCACAAAGAAGACTGGGGGAGAAAGTCAATGGAGCTAAGATTCCATGGATAACTCATAGACAGCTTCTTCTGATTAAAATGGAAGTACATTTATATATTTGTTATTATCTTGGAAATCAAGAAATAAAAGTCACAATAAAAGAACAAATTCTGGCATTTGTTCAAGACTTAAGAAATACTTGTTGTGCTGGGTACATACCTGCATACCTGTTACATCCCAGCACATTGATGCCTGAAGCAGGAGGACTGTGAGTTCAAGACCACAATTGACTAGTGAACTAACTTTTCCAGGTCAGGTAGGGCTAGCAATATAACCCAGGTCTTCTGTAAGAGCAGCAAGTGCTCTTAACAACTGGCCCATCATCTCTTCAGCCCATCTAAAAATCATTTTAAAGAAAACTGTAAAGGTATCTTCCTAAAGCAAGGATTGTGAGGTTTTATTGCAAAGGCCTTCCTCCTCAGCTCTGGAAAGAACCCAAAACTTAAACTGTTCTAATTCTAACCTGCTTCCTCTTAAATCTTAATTCAAAGTGTCAAGGAGTCTGTTGGCTCTATGCTCAGCCTCCTACAATATAAAATAGCATGCTACAATATAAAATGGCATATAACTAATAGTTGAGACACATGATTGGGAATTCCACCCCTTTGTGATAACATAGGAACTTTGTGCTTTGCCAAATATTTAGCTTCCAAGAGACCAATCTGATTCACTTCATAAGAATGGATAATATCTTTCTTCAGTGTGCTATTGACAAATTGTCTGAAATAACTAGAGAAAGGACGTGGAATACAATAGGGGAGCTTCATTGTTCAATTTTGCTATGGGAAAAGGCATCTCTCACAGGCCTGCTTTCTGCTAGGAAATCTGAAGTGATGCTACCTCATAGGATCCGTTTGGAGGTCAGCATTTACACAGTGGAATACCTTATCTATAACACATTTTACCTGAGCAAGACAGCAAGTCCTTTTACTTTGGACTCCTCTGTGTTATCAGTCATAGCCCAACAAGGTCTCTGAGGAAATCTTCAAAGCTGTAAGCAAGGTTATTTCTTCTTTCACAGGAAAAATTCTTCCCACACATCATCTTCTAAGAGATTCTCAGAGGAATGTCAGTGGCCTTTACATACATTTTATTATATGCTTATGCAAACCATATTTTAAAGTTCAGGTTATCCTTCCTACACTTCTATATATTCTGATATTCATGTTCCTTATTCTTTTTATTCAAATATGAGTTATATCCAAATACTTGACTTAAACAGTACAAATTCTATGAAGACAATAATGGGCTGGGGAAAATTTCCCAGTGATTAAAGCATATGCATCTATAATTACAGTATTGCTATAGTGAGACAGGAGGTAGAAACAGGGAAAGGCCCGGAAAATTTTGGATCAGCTAAACTGGCAAAAACAGTAGCAAACACAAAGAGATTCTATCTCCAAGAAGATGGGAGGAAGGCAATGACCAAACCATATGTCTTCCAACTTCTACATGCACAGCATGGCATGTGTGCACTCATATTCAAATACACAAACATACAGGCAAAAGATGGTATCAGTGGTAGCATTTTAGTATTTTATTCTCAGGAGATTGTAGTGCCTAATATTAGTAGATGCAATTCAATACACTTTTGGATAAACAAATAAATGTTTGAGTGTAAAACACATAACGGAAGGAACTAGAGAATGCCTAGTATAAGACTAGACTAATAAACAAGTATGGGAAATTTTCATACCTCATATGTACAATGGTAATTTATCTTTTAAGGGAGCTAGTTCTTCATGTCTGCAGCCACTCAAGTAGAAACTCATACATATTGCTCAGGGATTCTAAACAGCATTAGAATGTTTAGAATGAGAGTACAATTCGGTTTTCCTTAATTCCTATTTCAACACAAGAAATTAGATACTTCCTTGAGCCCTTCTGCTAGAATATTAACTAGCCTGTGACAATCAAGGCCTTGTTGAAATGGTGCTGGTTCCAGTGTCACTGTCCTATCCCTTGCTGGCTTAGCCAAGTTAACTTCTGTGAGCTACACCTTCTGCATCTGTAGACTGAAATTTACACAGTCAGATGAGATTGAGTTAGTGATAGCTTTAAAGTATTGTTTTCAGTACCCATTTGCTGAGCACAAATACTAGATTCCTTCTCAGTTCACACTCCCCAAATTCTTGCTCTCATCTGTAAGTCATGCAGGGTTCAGAAACAATGACATTCAGTGTACGAAGGAGACCACTGCTCAATCTGAAGACACGCTCTCATAAGCAGCCTATAGCTCTGATCACCCTCATGACTTTGAACAACTCACGCAATGTTCAGCCTCTGGTGCTTCAGTTTAAACAGGAAGGTCCTGAATTAAGAGTTTATTTAATTTCCCTATATCGTAAAAAATACTTGTTTGTTCCACCTACACTTTGAAAATCCCCAAATACTCAGAGAAATATTAGCTGGAAAAAACATTCACTTGCCTGTCTGCTTTTCTGACAATTGTGTGCAAGATGCTAGCATGTGCCTAACCCTGACTTGGTCTCATGTGAATTTTCCTGTGTATTTTGGGCTTTGTGAGATGCAATAAGGCAAATGGAATTCATCTGCCGTAATTAACCCCTCTCATCAGTTATCCTTTTCAAGGCAGATCTCTTCCGTAATAACTTCATTTCTTCCCAAAATGAGACCAAAAAAATGAATACACTATAGCTATTAGAGTGATACTGCAATTTTTCAAAAGAGAATGATCCTAACATGAGCCTGGCTTCTTCCCTGCTGCTGCACAGTAGGGTCTCCCGTTTCCTTCTTTGAACCCTTCCCCCTAAAGCTCTGAAAACTCATTCTTTGCTAACCATGAGGTTCTTGAACCATAGGGGAGGACAGCTTATTTTAACCTCCTGCCTTGAAGCCCTACAGTACATTGGTGCATCATCCTAAAATTCGATTAGTTCCTTGCATAAAAAGCATGATACTCATCATTATATCTCCTATCCCCACCCCACCCCAGCCTTGAATAATTTTCAATACTAGTGATATGAATGACGGTGCTTAGCACTGAAAAGGGGTGAGCTGCTCAATGGAGGTGAGGAGCAAGGGGCGAATAAAAAGACTCCTTTTTCTCTAACTGGGAAATTAAATGACTTTCTCAGTTTGGGTTATAAAAGGAAGAAAAAAATTCACTCAACTATGAAGGCAGGAGGTTTGATTGATGGAGCTGTTATCCTTGGTTAGTTTTATAACGACTTCATTTGGGCGAGTTGATTTTAAGAAAAATTGATTTCAGAAACCTGCCTCTGCCTCCGTGTCCTCAGTGAAGTCCACCCCCTACATCTTGCCCACTCTACAACACTGTCATCATTAATGACCAGCATTCAGCTTCTGATGAGTTTGTCCTTCCACTGCAGATATGCTGGTAGATGCTAACTGTGCTAACTTTGAAACATTCATCCAGGATTCTCAATAAGAAACACATGTTCTTGCCACTTCCTCTAATTCCAGAAACTCATAGGAGGCTGGCTGCTCTGAGAATTTTTAGAACTCCCTACAGACAAAATCTCCCTGACTCAAAGGGCCCCTTCGGTAGGTAACCCTGGGTCTTGGAACCAGAAAGACCGGATGTTCTGTGGACCAAACGAAGTCAAAGAAAGACACCTGTAGTATGTACTCCGCCATTCAAAATGGCATCTAGAAAAAGGATTGCTGAGGTTTCAGAAGCTAATGCCAACTAGACCCTGTTTGGAGGGCATCTATCAGCAAGAGGCTCTTCACATTTTTTCCGCATCAAGTATGTCTATTGAAGAAGTCATCATTAACTATTTTATATCACAGGAGATGGAAACTCAAAAAGTTTGCACACATTTCTCAAGGGTACGAAGGTAGTTCAGATTTGAATCTGTACCCAGCTGTCAGTTTCTGTCCTTTTTATAGTATTTCCCTGGGAGATCAGAGAGTTGTATCTGTTGATCAATCACCTCCCCTTTCTAAGACTCTTCTTTTCTCTAGCAATGAGGAATTTTCCAAGGGGGTTCTCCAGTCAAGTGATGCACCAAAGGTAGAAAATACTGTGCCTGTCTGGTGTGAGAGAAATTTTTAACAATAGCCAATGAAACTTGGTTAAAGATGCTCTTCAGCCAGGATTGAAGAACTGCTGTAGTCACTAAGATCCCATGTTGCTGGTGGTCTTGGCTTTTCTTAGTTTCCAGGATAGAGTTCAAGCTTCTTGACTTAGCCCTTGTTACTTTCTTTATTGCTTTCATTCTGCCTTCCACTCCTAAGAGAGGCTTAGTCTTCAATATACCATCTACTCAGCCAGCAATTTCAATAACACAGTTTCTAAAATACCTAAGACTTGCTTACCTTATCATCCTCGTTCTTGAGTGAACTCAGACTTTCCTTTAAAAGCCTTTTTTAAAGTCTGCTCTTTCGGAAAGCATATCCTCACTCAGGTTTAATTTAAATACCTTGTTCTGTTTGCTCTAGGAGCCATGAGGTCCTTTCTCAGCATTACTCTAATGGCTGACAGAGTTTTCTTGCCCCTCGCTGGTTTAGTGCTCACTAAGCACAGGAATCCAATGAATTCATTTGTATCCTCCACATCACCGCACTAACCAAGGTAAAGGTAATTGGGGCATTATTTTGATTCGTAACTAATTGAGACAATGGCTACAAAAACAAACAATAAATGATATTTGGTTAAGAGAAGCCACAGAGGGCTTTTTGTATGCTACTTGTTGATTGAATCATGGCTTACTTAGTCTGCTTTCTTATACACCCCATGACCATCTTCCCAGAAATGGCACTATCCACAGTGGACTGGGCCCTCCAACATCAGTCATTTAATTAAGATAAATTCCCCAAAGTCTTGACCTGACAAGTCTTATGGAAGCAATTCCTCAACTAAGGTTCCTTCTTCCCAGGTGACTCAATTTGGTGTCAAGCTGACAAAAACTAACCAGCACAGAGTGACTTTAATTTTGCACAGGATAGAAATCACTTTCAAATAAGTGCAGTATAGACAGACAAAGTGGATGCTTATATTCATTAAGTTGCTTTCTTCTTTGATAATGTATTCAACATAAGTACATCTCCCATCTAAATATAAATGCTGACTTTCTCAGATTTGAAACCTACAAGACAAACATAACATGCTCGTGGAATTAGAATTAACTCACTTCTGATGTTCTTAAATAATGGTACCATAAAACTCATCGGCAGCTTCCGTAATCCCTAATCAACGTTTTCTAACACATTAGCAGTTGGTGTCTGGAGTCTGACATTTGCTGTGAATGAGTGCCTGACGGTGTTTGTTGTGAGTTTCGGCTGCTTTTGCCTAGCAGTTTGCTCCCTGTTGCCTTGGGGTAGGGAACTTTACTTTTCACTGTTACAGGAATCTCTCTGGATTCAGCACTCCACCATCAGTGAGAGTGGAAGAGAGAAAATGTAGTCACTGGTGGCCTGAAGCCAGGGGAGCTCCTGAAAGACTTCGGTTCCAGTCCAGTTTGTGTTCTCATTCCCTACTCTAAAACTACACAATGGGGTGAGCAAGCAAGCCAGCAGCCAAGCAAGCATAACTTCCCAGGGCAGATAGTTTGGGGTTTTTTTTCTTTTGTTTTTCAGAGGCACAGTTGACAGGTGTAAGTTTTTGTAATCAGGTACTGAAGACAACAACCACCTTGGGATTTAGCCTTTTTAATCTCTTTGGCCTTTCTCTTCCAGGTAGAAAGATAAAGTAATGTTTGACAAAAACACTACAATCAGTGCTTTCACTAAATAAATCAATAAATCAGTATCTAATAATTGGTCTTTTCTACCTTATTCTACTTCACTGAGCTACCCTTCACGGTGCCAACGTCCGTTTTCACAAACACCCCAGAGCTCCTCCTCAGGATTCAAGGATAACTACCCTGAAGACATCTTCATGATTGCTCCCATTCTGTGATTACACAACACTTCTCAGATATACCTACCAATGTTCAGAAGTATATAGAGGACCTTTTCCTCAGGACCACTAAGGCATGAGCTGGCTCCTTAATGAACTGATGACAGACAGCCTGTGGTATGCTCAACTATACGTAATGTATATGCAACTGCATATAACACACAAGGGAACATACTATTTATTTTCTATACCTCCAAAAGCTTAGTAAAAACCTTGAGAATTATGGCTAAGGAAATGAGGTTGCTTGCATCTTTCCTGTTATTTATCATTATCTAAACTTTCTCTCTCTTCCCCTCTCTCCCTCTCCTTCTTCCCCTCTTCCCCTCTTTCCCCTTCCCCCTCTTCCTCTTTCTCTCTCTCTCTCTCCCTCTCTCTCTCTCTCTCTCTCTCTCTCTCTCTCTCTCTCTATCTCTCTCTCTATCTCTCTCCCCCCTCCCTCTCCTGGATCCTCTGCTTCTGGATCCCCTGCTTAGTTGATATGTCTGTTTTGCTAGAGTACCTAGTCAATGAGACCTGAACTGAAATTACCCTCACTGTGGAGAATAGCAGAAATTATTCATTGAATTTAAGTTTACTGACCATATTTCTGTGTAACTCCATCACTCTTACTGTATATATGCCATACACACTGATACTGTATACTGCAGCCATACCTTACAGAGAGAGAATTTAATGAAACACTTGTGATCTTACCAAATAGTCAGAAATGACAAGAGGATATGGATAGAAATGACAAGGATGTGGCCCTCAGACAGCTCGTTCCAGATTCTATAAAAAAAAAATTCATCATCATCTATTGGTCTAGATCACACTTTGTTGTTTTACATGCTGATTAAAAATTGTTTTTTTTTTGTAAGTACAGAAAACCAGAGATAGTATCTTCATTTCACCACTAAGATACCTGATCCACTTTAGGTTGTTAAATAGATTACATTCTCAATAGTTTAATGTCTTTTCCTTACAAGTAATTAGTGGGAAATGAACTCCAGGCTATTTATACAAATTATAATGTCAAGAAGCCATAAATACATGTATTGAATAATAGAAGCCTTTTTTGAGCCAGATGTAGGAGTATACATCTACAATCCCAATACTTGGGAGGCTGAGATAGGAGGATCTCTATATGTGGCCAACCTGGGCTACATAATGAGTTCCAGACCAATGAGTGCTACACAGAAAAAGAATGGTGTGAGGGAGATGAAGCCACTCTTAAGGGATTACATGTTGTATGAATCAATAGAGACAAGACATTCAACATACCAAAGTAGTTACTAAAAGGCATAACTTGTGATAATTAGGAAATAAGCTTTTATTTGTATTAAAAGGACATAGAATAAGCCAATGGCTGCTAGTGTTGGAAGAAGAGAAACAACTTTCCTAGAAAGAAAGAAAGAAAGAAAGAAAGAAAGAAAGAAAGAAAGAAAGACAAATTTAGGCAGAAACAAGGAAACTATGCTTTTTTATTTTGAGTGACTGCTGCATGGATCTGTTTAAAACTGACTAAACCACAGAACCACAGAACCATGGATTGTTCCCTAAAACCAACTTCAAAGGCCATGTGATTTACCTGCACCATGTGATAGGATGAACTTGAGTTGGGTACCTGGCAACTCTAGATTCCCTGTGATACCTGTGCTGCATTCATCATGTTTAGTTTCTAGCACTTGGATTTGCATTGATTTAGAATTTGACAAAAATTAATTTTAGTATTTGAATAGAATAGTATTGGAAAAGAATACTTCTATATCCATAGAAGCTTAAGTTAGATCAAGGATGCAGCAAAGTCATACATACCCACCTATAATCCTAGCACAAAGGAGGTAGAAGCAGTGGGGTCAGAAGTTCAGAGTCACAGGTAGCTACATGGTGATTTAGGCCAGTTTGGGTCACAGGAGGCCCTGTCTCAAATTAATTAATTAACTAATTGAGATAAAAGTTTAATTCTCGAGAGTTATTCACTATGTTAAGAGAGTAACATAGTCTTCTAAGTCTCTATTATACATTGTTTTATAAAACCTTTGAAAATGTTTATCCAACTACTCACCAGCATTAACTCAGTGCCATGAAGTGAATTTCACAGAAGAATCCAACATGACTTTTATGTTTAGATGGGATTATCAATAAATAAATACTACGTAGCCATCTCACCACCCAAGATGGCTCTAGGAAGAACAAACCATTGCTTAACTGGCTCAAGAAAAACATTTTAGTAAAGGAGCAAAAAGCAGGTATTTAAATATGGGTAAAAGTTAAGCAAGGTTATGTAGATTTGATTGCACAAGGTGGCATTTGCAATGGCAAAACCCAAAAGCTATCAGTACATACACAGCAGAATTAGTCTGCTTGATGATATAATTAAACACCTGAGTCAAACTAACTTTATAAAGGACTTCATTCAGGTTACAGTCCTAGAAGCTGGGACCCTCATTGCAGAAAATAAAAGTACATCTAGGAAGAAATTATTATCTTCTAACAGAAAGCCAGATTCATGCTAGGGAAGGACATCTTGAAATCTTTATAATAATTTTTTTCAAAAATTTACTGCTCAATCAGAAAACCTGAAACCTTTGGAATAAGGCATTTTTTAAATGAGCTTAGGAAGTTATATATTGTATAGATCAAGGAGCTTTTTTTTTTTTTTTTGGATTTTCGAGACAGGGTTTCTCTGTAGCTTTTGGTTCCTGTCCCGGAACTAGCTCTTCTAGACCAGGCTGGTCTCGAACTCACAGAGATCTGCCTGCCTCTGCCTCCCGAGTGCTGGGATTAAAGGCGTGCGCCACCACCGCCCGGCTCTCAAGGAGCATTCTTCTCCTGAGCTATGTAAGTGAGTTTGACTTAGAGTGCCAGGCTGCAACCTCCAATTCCATTGCCTTCTCAAGCATTTTCTTTCTTGAAGATGTAAGCACTATACTGGCTTAATTTCATATGCTTCTTGGATGGAGATGCATCCATGATATCTGAATGTACTGTATTCTGTTTTCAAGATATTTCATTCCAGCATGCTGATCCTCAGAGTAGGAACATGCCAGTGCCAGTTACCCTAACCCAGATATCAACTGTTAAATGGGATGCTAGATGCACAGAGCCAGTATTGTTAAATTTTGGTGGGGAAATGGCACACACTGGAGACTAGAAAAAGGAGTCCAGTACATATAATGGCATAACTTCCTTCAAAGAACTTAATAACCAGATGGAACTAAAAACTAAGTGAACTCTTATGCATTTGATGCTATACTAATGTGTTACTCAAAGTCAGTAATCACTATTATTGTTTTCATTATAGAGATAAAGAAAATGAGGTTTGGGCTAGCAGTAAGTAGAGATTCATGACTAATCATGATACTGAAAAACAGTGACTGGTGAGTGCTCAACATTAAAGAGGAAACCCCATCATTCCCTCTAAAAACCAGAAGACATTGCAGAAGACAGGACTAAAAGAATAAAGTACCTCAGAGACAGGACCAGGGCTTCAAAAACCAGGGGTTCTGTGTGTTGATGGGTTGGTTGGTTGGTTGGTTGGTTGGTTGGTTGGTTGGTTGGTTGGTTGGTTGGTTTGGCCGAGGCACCTATAAACTCACACCATCTGCTGTTAACTACACAGGACCTAAACAAGCCTGAGCCAGTAAATATTCAGTCTTTGTTGGGGGAGGGGCTTAGGAGGCCTTGCCCCGCCCACAAGAGTGAAGGAGAGGCGAGGGAGTCATTGCCTGTTCTGATGCCAGCAGTGAGGAGTCACTTGTGCTTAGCACATTGTTTCTCACCTGTATGTTATTGGGTTGGTTTGTTTGTTTTTCTTTTTTACTCTTTTACACTTTTGAGGCTTGCCACCCAGCTTCCAAATCAATCACATGGCGAGTTACTATTACTTATGAATGCCCAGCCTTACGCAATATTACATGGGATCCAGACTCCCTGTTTGTTTTGCATCTTGCGTAATGTTTTTCTTTTATATTACTTTTCCTGTCTCTTTAAAGATTTTACTATTTCTAAAACTCTTTCTATGACTATGTCCATATTCATTTCTTAAGCCTACATACATTGTAAAACACACTGAAACCTAGAGTTTCATCTTTTTTCTTTCCAAACCTCTTTTATGGCATATCCCTAGTCTTTTTTGACCTTGTGAGAAAACATTAAGCTGCTAAACTACAGCTGGGTCCTCTAAGCTGCTCTAGCAGCAGACTCCACCCACTTCTCCGGTTGTGAAAGCCAAGCCTAGAGCTCATGGCCTTGTCTGTGGTGTGTGACATACTTCATTCAGCTCCCCAGTACTGGAATGCTGGTACCCTGCACTGTGACAGATAACTTTTACTTAGTTTTTTATTTCTATTTAGCATGAAACAACAACCTGTTATAAAGCAGCACTTTGTAAAGGAACCACATTTTCTTTGGCTTTTTGTTTTGGTTTATTTTGGCTTGGTTTTGGTTTTCAGCTTTCTCTGGTCCTAGGGATAGTCAAGAGCCCTACATTGTCTACAAAAATGTTGGGCTTTATTTTTTATTTTTTGATTATTTTACTCTTTGGGGACATGCCACCCAGCTCACAAAAAAATTCACATAGAGACTTATTATTTATGAATGCCCAGCCTTAGCTTGACTGTGTCTAGACAGCTTTTATTAATTTAAATTATACCATCTACCTTTTGCCTCTTGGCTTTGATCTTTTTTATTTCTGTATACCTTTCCTCTTACTCCACGGCATGCTGTGTTGCTGAGTAGTTGGCCCCTGATGTTCTCTTCTCTTCCTGTTCAGTCATTCATCTTCTCTTCCTAGATTTCTCCTCCTTTTTATTCGATTTGTCTTCCAGCGCCACATATCCTTTCTCCTGCATCACTACTGGCTGTTCAGCTCTTGATTAAACCAATCAGGTGTTTTAGACAAAGTACCACAGCTTCACAGATTTTTTAAACAAATGCAACATAAAGAGTGCAACACACCTTTGCATCATTAAATATAATGTTCCACAGCATAAACAAATGTAACATATCTTTATATTATATTCTACTGCACCTATATACATATAAGTGCCCCTGGTTATATTCAGCAGATCTCAAGGAAAGAATCGAAGCAAAAATACACAGAAGAGGGATGGGGCCATTCTGCATTGAAAACAGGTAGTAATTGGGGTGGAATAAAGATAAGAGAGAGTAGAGGAAAGAGACTAGACTGAATGGATCACATATATGTATAAAGTTGTCAAAGAATACATTTAAAGAATGAAAGGTTGCCACAAAGCCATGAGTCTTCTGTAAGTCATAATAATCTTGCCTGGATTTCACATGACAATACATCATATGTGATTCAAATTTCTTCCTCACATTGACCAGTGTAGAGAGGTCAGGATGCATATTAAAAATCACATGGGGGCACAGATCCTTAAGTACTTTGTCCAATTTCTTGCTGAAACAAATTTAGGCTGAAGGAGAAAGAAAAAGTAATGGTATCTCATAATATGGCAATAATATTGGAGCAGGGCTCCACTGTGCAGCTTTTCTGTCCTAAGTACCATGATATAATACCAGCAGTATTCAGCTGGCCGGTGCGTTCCTTCACAGTGTTGAGTTCAGCTTTACTCTGCCTGGTACCTTGGCTAGGAGAGCTAGAAACTAGGCTCAGCTGGAATTTTTGACCAGAACTCTACACAGCCTTTCCAGAACAATGAACTAGTTAGCTCCTAACCTGTGTTCCTGGGAACAAGATATAAACTGTACAATATCTACAACCTGGAAAAGAATCACATATTCTTGATGTGGGATTCCCCTCTGTATGTTGTAAATACCATTGGTCCATTGGTTAATAAAAAAAAAAACTGTCTTGGCCTGTTGATAGGGCAGAGTAGAACTAGGTGGGGAAAACTATATTGAATGCTGGGAGAAAGGAGGCGGAGTGAGAGATAAGCCATGGAGCCACTACAGAAAACAGACATGCTGGAAACTTGCTGGTAGGCCACAAGCCTCATGGTAAAAATATAAAATACTAGAAATGGTTAATACTAGATGTAAGAGCTAGCTAGCAATACACTTAAGTGAGTGGCCAAGCAGTAATTTAAATAATATAGTTTCTGTATGATTATTTACGGAGTCTGGGCAGCTGGAAAACAAACAAGCAGCCTCCCTAAAACATATTCTATTGGTCATACAAACTCACACAAGAGAAAGTATAATTTTCACCCTGAACCCTTAGAGACTCACAATAAATGTTACAACTGTGATTTAAAACCAGGACTTTGACCCCAAATTCTTTTCCCTGAATAGGTCCTCTGAAGAGTCACACACATTTGTACGTCTGCAGAGCATTGAGGGTAACCAAAAAAAAAAAAAAAAAAGAGGTTGTTGGAAAACTCTAGCAAATCTTAAATCACACATTCAAAGGCAGACCACATAATGATGGCCCATTCTGTTGAACTATCATGGAAATCTAGTCATCCATATTTGTAGATAAACTTTCCCAGCTTTCAGTTATTGGTAAATGTTTCAAATTTTAATATATATTTTATTACCTCTAAACTCTAGACTTTCTCACAGAATTTGAACTTTTCAAATTTTCATCTTTATGTCTAGAGAGAAAAGCAGGGCAGCTGTTTGCTGCAGTGAGAACAAGAAGTGTACTCAGTATAGTCTATTAGTTCCAGTTGGGAGGCAGGCTCAGATTCCAATACTAATTTTGTCACTGTGCCTGCTACTAAGTTTCTTGAGACCTCTGAGTCTGGGTCCTCACCCATACACTAGGGAGCATCATAATCAGCCTGATAAGATAGGCAGTGGGGACAAAACCGTGCAAGAGACATAAGGAGTTTCAAAATCCATGAAACATGACAGATGTTCAGTTAACCGTACTTGTCATTTCGGATCAGCCTCTCCTACCGAAGTTGAATTTGTAGCAGTAGCACAACTTAAAGCAGAAAAGGCCCAAGTCCTATTTAGATTCCACCTTTGGTTCTCAGATTTCATCTTTTCAGAGTCTCAGTTACCTCGTCTGCAAAATAGGAATGATAATTTCAGTCCCAACCTCAATGCTTGTGGGAATCAACCAGCTTTATGCATAGAAAAGCTTCAATAACTTCTGCCAATATTTAAGGCACAAGCTGTCATGGGCTGCTGGGCACTCTGTTTAACCATCAATATCGGACCAGAAAAGCAAGTAGCACAACCACGTGAAAGCTAGTCTACCAATCAGAAAACAGAGTGGCTGAATGTCAGTCTCTTGCAAAGCTCACCCTTTCAAGCTGTGACTGCCGAGCACAGTTCATGTAAGCAGAGTCCTGGTCTGTGTCACGACAGAAGGACCAGCACCATAACTACTGACTAAGGCAGGTTATTGCTTAGATGAGCCTGGGACTCCCATATAATGTCCTTGAAGCTTGCTTGAATTCCTCTTGAATAAGACATAATCTAATATCCTCTTTCGAAGATTATTGGGAAGAATGACTGAACAACTTTGTGTGAGTTATTTGACACACCCCTTTAGTGACTGTTTGTTGAGTAAGGTGCTGCGTCATGTGAAAGCCAAGCAAAGCACTGAAGATGTTCTTCAAATTCAGGGATAGGCCAGGGATGGATGACGATGCTTGCCTACTATTCACAAAACCCTAGCTATGCTCCACGGGAACACAAAAACTTCTAGAAATACCAGATAGAAGACGAAATAAAAAAGCTCAGAAGTTAAAGATCTCAGCTATACAGAAAGCTTGATATCAGGATGGAATATACAACACCCTGTCTCAAGGGAAAAAAAACACATATAGACACACACACACACACACAATTGATAAAACCATAGACCAGCTCCACAGATTATAACACTGCTGCTTTACTGCTGTGTGTGTTTTGTATAGTTATGAAGAACTAGAAGTCAGAAAGATGCATACAGACTATCTACTTACATCTGTGTGAGGGCAGGAAAAAAACTTCATGTGACTCTACAAAACTCTCCACTTGCTTCCAAACAGAGAATTTAAAAAAGTCAGGAGAAACATGAAATCTAACCAAACAGAGAAAGATACAAAGCACAGCAAGAAATTCGATCAGAAACCAAGACAAAGAGGCCTATCATATACAGAAAGAGGCAACCCATGGACATCCACGGACAATGAAGCCCATGTTGAGTCAGTCATTGCCCTTTATGTTTTGTCTTGTTTCTACTCTATTGAGAACAAATATCACAGAGCTAAACAGAACCAATGAATACAGAGAGAAGCAGGCACATAGGAGCATGTAACAAGAAAGAGATGATACACTGTGGAATGAATGGGGGAGAAGACATTATCGTGTCCAGAGAAAGCATCACCAAATGTGGATCAGTTATTGCAATGTGTGTGGTTTTTATGTTCATCCAGGGGCTTGCCCTAAGGCAGACTTAAATAGAATATTTAGCTTTCTTGCAAACTAGAGATCATTTTCTTATTTATTCAATCTACAGAAAGGTTAATTATGCTTATGACTGTGGTTGGGAAACAATTCTTAGAAAACGCTTTGGTAACAACAGGTTGGCAGTATATGGAAACCATCTGCTTCCCACAAATGTTAAGGTAAACTTTCAAACTTGTGGGGTTAGCAGTTACAGATTGTAGAGTAGTTTCATGGAGTGAAAATACATGCTGTGTTGATGTCAACTTTCTGAATCTTCTTGACATACAGCCTAAAAGATGAACCATGTTATAAGAGGAATGGTCTCTGGGCATATCAAAATTGTGCACATATTAAGGCTAACAAAACAAGAACATCACACAAGGGAATACAGTATTTATTCTGAATGTCTTCTAAGTAAATTAAGCGGCTCTGGTTTGCTCTTGCCCTGACCTACTAATGGGAACAGGATCATAGAGGGAGGATTTGTTTCTTATAAAAATATTCAGTTTATTCTACAAAGGAACATAAAATGCTGCTCCCCTGACCCTATGGTGTGAGTTGCTCTCAAGGGCTGTGATTGCCTTGGTACCAGCTGCTTCATCATAGACCTGTCTTCTCCTCCCTGGACTGCAGGGATCCTTATCTCCCTACCTCCTCTCTGAAGGGCAGAGAGAAATGGAAATGGCTAATGTTCTCCAAGCTTAGCAAATGCTGCAAGGGAAGCTAATCAATCACTTATGTGCTTCTCAAAGAGACAAATTCTGTGAAAATCACCCGGCTGAAACTGTGAAGGAGCATTTTAAGTAGAGAGAAATTCAGAATTATGAATGGCAGTAAAGAGTGGACACAAATCATATTTGCTAATGGAAGTGAAAAATCTAATTAGTCCCTTGTGTTTCCAGCTTGCATAGCAACACCTTATTATGCTTAGACTCTGGGCCGCTTATGGCTATTACATATTGAGAAATGGTCGCTAAGATACCTGTGCCACATCTAGTTCAGATTCAAGGGCAGACCTGATTGGGCCCTGAGTAATGAAGAGAAGACAGACAGATGGACACACAGATTTCTTATGTGATGACTATAAAATCTGGCTCTTAGTTTTGATATACTTGCTATGGAACATCATTTGTCAGGTACTGTGTATGATAACGTATGGCATTTTTAAGTGATATCATCTTCTGCAGAAATCTACAAGCCTATGATTAATGCAAACAATAAAGAATGTAATCTGAATATTTGAACATGTAAAAATTAAATGAAATATCTACAACTCAAAATGTACTAATCTACATTAAAAATTTGAAATCTGGCATCATGTACCCATTGTCTCAACACTGGGGATGTTTTTGCAGGAGGCTTACTGTCAGTTCAAGACCAATCAAGGCTAACAGTGGTTTCTGGACAAAACTTAGAAATAAAAAAATAGTAATTTGATGTGGAATAATAAGAAATTAGGAATAAGGTCAATAGAAAGTACTCAAACTAATTTTAAAAAGGCACTGTTTGCAGCTGATTCTGGTACATTGTAATCTTCTCATACTTTCAATGGGTTTTTGTTGCAGAATATTCCTTTACGCTGTATGAAGATGCATCACTGTGATTGGTTTAATAAAGAGCTGAATGGTCAATAGCTAGGAAGAGATTAGTTTGGACTTCTGGGAAAAGACAGAACTTGGAGAAGAAGAAAGGCAGAGTTGCCAACCAGACACAGAGAAAGCTGGCCATGCAGAAAGAGAGGTAAAAGCCATAAAAAATGTAATAGCACATAGATAAATAGAAGTGGGTTAATTCAAGTTATAAAAGCTAGTTAGAAACAAGCCTAAGCTAAAACTAAGCATTCAAAATTAATAATAAATCTCTGTGTCATGATTTTAGGGCTGGCAGTCCAAAAACCTTGGCTATAGAGTTACATTAGTATATTCAAGAAACTTCTAATCCAGATTACTAAATATTCTATTTAAACTAATTTATTTTGTATCCTATTGCTTTCTCCCCAGTGTTTTACTATTCGGGCCAAAGAATCTAACACATCCATATTATATTTCACAAAACATCACTGCTTTTATTTTGCATGACAATATTCATTTAAGTTTATCTACTTAAGTACCTTCGTCCATTGTCTTCAATTTTACTACATATTTTTCTCTTATTTTCTAACAGGAAAATTTTATTTGGCTCAATTAAAAATGGCAGTGGCATTTTATGGGTTGGTGTTCTCTGCTTTTGATGTGTTCTGGATTGTTCTGGATTTCTGTCTCCATTTGCAGCAGAAAGAAACTTCCCACAATTGTCTGGTGTGTATACATTTATAGGATGGGGTTAGAGACTGTGCTGTTTAGGAAGTGCCAGTGTAGGTTTTCCTCCAGTTTTGGTACACTCGCCAGCCAAGGATAGTTGCCTAAATCTATAGTAACCGGAATAAATACCCTTTTACTGAGTAGGCCTTAAGTCCAAGAGGCAAGAGTGATTGTAAGAGACAGAGGCCCAGGGCGTCTGCATCAAAATTTATATAATAGAGAAGTTGCACCTGTGAAATCTTAAAAGTGTGATTGCCTAAATCAAACTTGCATCTGTACTTTTATTCCTTTGAAACTCTAATTTAATGAGTCATTGGGCATAAAGGATATATCAGGATAATTCTTATCTCTCTTGCCTTTGGTGTTTTGTTGACTTCATTCTTCTCTTCTAAAAACCAACTTCTTAAGACCTACTATCCTTGTCAACAATCCTCCAAACCCAGCAGTCCCTCCTTTCTTGGTTCATATATATGCCACTGAATCTAATGCCAGACTTTTATCATGGAGCCACCCCAGAGTCATTGAACAGGACTACGATGAGAGGGTTATCACACCTGCTCGGACCTGAACAAATTCTTCCCCATGGTCACATGATGGTACACAATCTTTATAGCACTCTCAGAAATTATGATATGCGTTCCGGGGAGGGGCAATTCTTAAGAGTAGAGGGTTTAGATAAAAGTAGGCTGGAGATCTGAAATTTGACCTTGGAATTCAGTACATTTAGTGTCCCCACAGTTAAGATTCATGGATTTCTACAGACACTTCACTGAGTCTAGCTGTGTCATTTAGTCTAAATATTCCTACATTCCATGCTTCAATCTCTTCATCTATTAAATAAGTCACTTAAAAAATGGCTGTTGTAATCAAGTGGATGAAAACTCCCAAGATGCTTATAAATATTATGTACTTAGTAGTAATAATCAATTATACTAGTCCATAACTCTAAGCCTTGAGATCATAGGCACAAAGAGCTTGTGGCTTGGCTTTGGTCACAGCTTTGAACTTGCCAATGTAGGACTGTAACAAGTACAAGAGATTGGAGCCCCACCGACATCCTTTAAACTCTGGTAGCTCTGCATGTGTCTTGTCAACGACACTGGGTCCTCAGAGAGATAAAAGCTTTCTTCTATTTGTGCTTAGGGACAATCTTATGATAAGCATATCTTATGCTGCATGGTGCTTTTATTTTTCAAAGTGTTTCCCATCAATTACATCATTGGACTCTTAATATCTCTATGAGTCAGGACAGGCATCATCACCACTATTGTTGTTCTTATTATTGATTCTTTTAAAGTGTTCTGCTTGTTAGGAGCAAATATAGTCCTCTCCATTTTTAAACTGCTTCAAATATATTTTTCAGTGAATTCTGGTGTCTAGATTTCTCTGACAAGAGTGGTTTTATCCAAACTGGAAATGACGAACGTTCTCAACAAATGCACAGCAAGATGGCTCAGGCAGAAAGCCACTCAAGAGCGAGAGAGCTGGAAAATACTTTTTTTTCATATAAACAAATAAATTACAAAATCTTCCTATCCTAATTCTAAACTTTTTGCAGCAGTTAAAGTCATAATGATGAAGGGCTCTGTGAACTAACTGTCTCCACAAGTTAGCATCTGTTCACGTGGATCCCACACAGCTGCCAAATGAATATGCCCGCCATTGTAAACAGGACCAATGGAGGCCTGGGCCTCGTGGTAGCTTGGAATCTGTGGCAGTGCTCCAGCAGCATGTAAACAACGTCTTACCTCCTTTTCTCATTGTGCAGAATAGATTGTGAGATTGGAAGGATATGGGTCGAGTTTCAAGTCTACCACTCAGCTATGCCACCATCTCAACTTAGAAGGTTCCATTCCGTCTCTAAGCCCCATTAGCTCTGCAGAGTTGAGAGACAGTGAATTCTAAGGAGAACACAGATGGGTATGAACTGTACCCAAGTACACAATTTATTTTATGATAAAAGAAAAATAAGCAATTATGTGTATCTATACTATAAAAACAAAATACATAGATAATATAAATTATTATAATATATGTTTACATGTAAGTAAAAAGCTATTTCTTAAAATAAAAAAATGTATAATAATATGGTACGACTTAAACGTTATATCCTGTGTGTTATTTAGGTTTCTTTAATAAATCTCCCCTATTTAAAGTGAGAGCCACTCTCTAAAGGGAAGAGATAGGACCATTTTCTCATGTCACATAGGTTACTTAAGGGTCAGTGTATATAACACCCAGTAGCACAGCAGGCATTGTCTCTGTCTGAAGCATAACGAAAAGTAAAGGACTGCTCCTTTATTGGGAAAGTACCTAGACAAGGCATTTGTGAAAACACACAAGAGACTCTACTCAAACTAGACTCAATGAACTTTTGGCAGGATGAGAAGGCAGAAGGCAGCAGATCTATCGAAGGCGAAAGACAAGCCCGGGCCTAATCTAGGGAACTGATTGCAAGAGATAAAATCCCCAACTGCTAATAGAACATAATATGTATCCATCTCATGTTGACAGTACTAATAGGGCATAGGTTGTCGCCATGTGTTGAAGGTAATAATAGAAGATAAGGGGGCTGGAGAGATGGCTCAATGGTTGGAAGCACTGACTGCTCTTCCAGAGGACCCGGGTTCAACTCCCAGCACCCACATGGCAGCTCACACCTGTGTGTAATTCCAGTTCCAGGGAATCTGACACCTTCACACCAATGCACATAAAATATTTTTTTTAAAAAGAAGAACAGTATATGCTTTAAAAGAGAAGAAGAAGAAGATAGATAAGTGGTGGGCCAGGTGGTGGTGGTGCATGCCTTTAATCCCAGCACTGGAGGCATAGGCAGGTGGATCTCTGTGAGTTCAAGGCCAGCCTAGTCTATAGGGTGAGTTCCAGGACAGGCTCCACAGCTATACAAAGAAACCCTGTCTCAAAACACCCCCTAAACAAAAGGAAGAAAGCAAAAAAGGAAGGAAGGAAGGAAGGAAGGAAGGAAGGAGAAAAGAAAAGAAAAGAAAGAAGAAGAGAAAAGAAAAAGTAGACTCCATGTGTTGAAAATACTAGCAGAACGTAAGTAGCCCCATGGTCTGGAGGTACTAACATAACTAAGCAACCTACGTGTTGACAGCATAGCTTTCCCAGTGGCACCATCCTTTTCTAAGATGATCACTATATACAGGCATAAAATCAAAGCAGAGAAGGCTCAGCTTCAGAGACAAAAACTACTGAATGAGGCCAAATGTGGGAAGTCTGACTTTACCATCTGGCAACCCATTCAACTGTGGTGTTTCTTGGCATGTCACCGAATACCCAGACCTCAGTTTTCCTACTGGTGTGTTGGGCCAGTCATAAACCAACTCAATCTTCCTTCCTTCCTTTCTTTCTTTTTAATTGGCATAATAACATGGGATTTATGATGATATGCTCATGGAAGCGCACTATCTCCTTTGTTCAGATTCCTCTCTTATCTCCCCATACTTTTCCCAAGTGGTCTCTTTTCGGTATCTTGTCAGTTTTTGAGATGTATATTCTGCATATGAGAGAAAATGTTATGTCTGCCTTTCTGAGTCAAGCTTATTTCATTTAACATGATGACCACCAGTCTGATCCATTCCCATGGAAATAAGGTGATTTCCTTCTTCTTTATGGCTGACTGAAACTCCATTGTGTACACATAGCACATTTTCCCCATCTTCTTTTGGACCAAGAATACATGATTAAGGTTTTGTCGAGAGTTTGCTTTGCTGACACTTTCTGCCATGTGCTTCTAAGTGTTTATCATCAAGGCTGATTCTATCATCAGGCAATAACTATTTATGAAAGAAAATCCCTTGCATAATGATACCCTGTGGAAATAGAAATTGGAGCTTACTTACAAAAATCAAGTAGCAAAACGATTTCGCTCTTGGTTTACTCCAGCCTGGGCTGTGCTTTGCATGTGAAATGAGCTCAGCTTCGAATGCAGCAGATTCTTCTTGTTTGGGTCGTGTTTCTAATCGAGGCACATATATTTTCCCTCGATTGCAGGAAAACAAATTGGCAGCGGCATATTGCTTTGATATTTCAACCATTTGCTCGATTTCCATTCCTCCAAAATATCTTAAACGGAAGCATGAAGCATGAGCAAGGCAAACCAGAAAGCTCAGTATTTATGAGCCTATTAGAGCCTTATAAAGATTTGATCAGAAAATATGCCAATTGATACACAATAATGTTTTACAACCGCAGTCGTCTTGGTCTATAAAATGTATTACAATTCTGAAGGGATTTCTACCGTCTGCAGACATTTCTGTTTTACTGCCACCAAGTGGTCTAGATTAGAACTGGCAATCTTGTAGCTGGTGTTTCCCGCAGAGAAAATAAGGGTGGTTCTAGTTTTAATGATAAGATGCAAAGAGGCAATGTTGAGAAGAAACTCCCTTTCCTGCCAGGCTCACTCTCTCAACTTCACCCCAAAACCTCCCTCCCCCCACCATGAAACATAGGCACATACATGCAAATACATATGGATGCACACACATAATAAGGACGTAGTTCCAGTTGAACATATTAGGTTGTCATATATTCATATGACATGCCTATAACATCACATATAACAACAAGTTGGCTTTCTGTCTGTCTTTTCAGTTTCTCTGGCTTTCAGTTTGGGTAAAGGGTATTTGAATATTTTATGTTTGTTTTTGTCTGTCCTTTTTTGTTTGTCTGTTTGTTTTATTTTTGTTTTTGAGACAGCCTCATCTTGTTGTAGCCCTGGCTGACTCCACAGTCTACATCCTCTTGCCTCAGTTTACCAATCTGTAAAGGAGGCATACTGAAACTATAATAGCCCTCTTTGTTCCAATAACTCTTGTCCACCCACTCCTTAGATCACATGTCCAATATTTTAGCATCACAGCATAGTTAGGAGCAAAACTATATTCATAAAATATCTACATATTAAAGGTATAGCCCAAAGAACTCAAAATCTGGCTATGCAGATGAGGAGAATTAAGGAGTTAAGCTGATGTGAGGCCACCCGGCAGATTCTGATCCAACATGACTGGTAATAGTCATGTTTGAACTAAGACACACCAGGGCCATGAGCACACAATGAAGAGGAGGTTAACTGTGCAATAGAGAGACCCAAAGAGAAATCAAGTCCACCATGCCTTGAACTTAGGATTCCAGCTTCCAGAACTGTAACAAAAATCTTTGTTTAAACCACATAGCCACATAGTTTGAGGGACATTGTTACAGCAGCCCAGTTAATATAATATAAACATATGTCACAGGATATATGAAGTGTTTGTTTAGAATTAAGTAACTGATGTCTTTTTTGTTTGTTTGTTTGGTTGGTTTTTGGTTTTTCGAGACAGTGTTTCTCTGTAGCATCAGAGCCTGTCCTGGAAATAGCTCTTGCAGACCAGGCTGGCCTTGAACTCACAGAGATGTGCCTGCCTCTGTTTCCCTAGTCCTGGGATTAAAGGCACATGCCACCACCTCCCACCTAACTAATTTCTTATTGAAGAGCTTGTGACATGAAATTGTCTGAAACTCCAGTGCAAAGATACAAAACCTGAAAGAAATTTGAAACTAAAGCTTCAATCTATGTGTCTATATTCATTCATGGAGACGAATGTTTATATTTATATATAATATATCACATATTTAGTTAGATATATACATGCATACATATACAAGAATATCCATATGCAGCAAATATACAAACAGACTTAAGAGGGAAGCCAAGTCAATTTAAAATTCAGTCTCCATCACACAGAAGCAGGGTGGCACAGGTAAAATACCACCTTTCTTAAAAGAACATGACTTTATGGTAAAATAATTATTCGTGATAGTACAGAGCAGCAATACATAGAACACTAAAGGGCAACCCTTTTTGTCTTCACTTGTTGCTCAGACCATGGAGAGCAAGCTCTCCTCATCTCCTATTCTTTTCCATCCCCTGCATAGCCAACCATAGGCCCTCACAGGGAAGAGCAGTTAATGCTGATCAGGAAATGTAGTATGATGATTAATACTGACTATCCAAGTGACACAAGCAAGAATCACAATGGAGATAGACCTACCTTGGGCATGTCTGTGAGAGAGTTTCTACTTTAGGTTATGTGGAGTGAGATGGCCAATCTTAAATGTGGGCTAGAGATATAAACAGAATAATAAACAAAAATAACAAAACCAGGATTCATTTCTTTCTTCTCTGATGGCTGATTTTCTGATTGCTGTGGCCATCATGTCTGTCATACTCAATGGTGTCCTCATCTGAGAGTCAAAACCAAACCTTACTCCCTTCATTAAGCTGCTTCTGTCAGGCATTTTGTCACAGCAACACAAAAAGTAGCCTGCACCTCTGAGAAACACCAGGCCTTATCTGGATGAGGGGACAACGGCAATATCTCAAAGGAAGCTTCCCCTTTCTGTATTACATTCTGCAGATGTTTGCATCTCTGAGCCAAGAAGCTCTTGGCTAAACACACATACATGCATCTCAAAGTCTGCTCTAAAGACATGGCCATCCCCCAGGAAAGACCTTAGTGTTAGGGATATCAGAAGGATGCCAGATCTATTTTTGTCAGAATTCTGATCTTTAATATTTGCTGAACAGGGACCAAGACATCAGTGGCATTGCAGACCAAAGTTTGATCTCTACAGAAACTACCTTGGCAGAGGCTTACTGGGCTAGGAAGAAGGCTGGGTTGTTAAGTGAGGCTCCTGTCTGGAAGATGCCAAGGGCACTAAGCACCAAAGAAAAGGAGAAACCCAGACACATGTGCTGAGCACACAAATAAAAAAAAAGGTCTGTCCTGCAGAAGCTGCATGGGTCTCCATAGACACAATGGCCCTCATCCAACACAGCAGTGCTGAGGGCCTTTTGATCAGTATAGTTGAAGTACTACAATAAATGGTACACACTTCTGCAAGCTAGTTCGTAGGACCTAGGAATTCTAAATGGCCTGTAGTGCTCTGAACAGTCCATCCCAATGGAGAATGACAGTACTGTCTCAACTGAAATAATCTTGCCTAGACAACAGAGACAAACGGGCATTTTTATTTCCTTCTCTACCCATACTTTTTGAGGGGCATCATACGGTACCTCATTTAGAATTGATGTATCTGACAGCAAAGACATTTCCTCTAACAAATCCCAAGCATCCCACTAGATACACCTCCCATTTTCAGCAACACATCACTTCTGTACCTTTGTGGAATTTTTCCTCTCATGGGAGTATCAAGGAAACCACTTGAGAATAGTACTGACTTGACAGTCTCAGATGAGGAGGATGCAAAGGAGGATATTGGATATCTGCCCAGGATGTTGTCCATAGTGTTCAAAATACCAAACCCTTGGGAGATGACTACATAGCTGCCTTCCTTATAAACCTTACAGTATGGAAGCAACACTGGACCTCATGCCAATGTAGAAGGACATGCCATCTCTTCCCTGTTGCATGACACATAATCACCTACTGTCTAAACAAGTATTGCATGTATTATTTTATTTCACAGTCTCCCACATATTTTGTATAATCTTACCTGAGCAATGTGTAGATTGGGGTGCCTTAGATCTAGATTTTAGATAAACACTAATTTTTATCCTACCTCAGCCTTATAGTCTTACTCACATAAAACTACTACGTTCTTTTCCTGCAGCAACTCTTCTCCATCCCTGGAGGGGAAAGTAATCCTCTCCTGAACACCCCCTCCAGCATTGCACACCTGTTTAAATTAGCAGATGTATGTTAATACCAGGTTACAATCATACTGGAATCTCTCCTCCCACTTCTTCTGAAGTGATCCAACTATATTTCCTTTACACATGTTGACAACTGACAGATAAATAGATTGCATTGTTTAAATAGACTGGTAGATAGATTGATGAAAAAGAGAGGGAGGCAGCCAAGTTTAGGGCATGGGAATAGTTTAGTAACATGGGAGTCTATTTCAGCTCGAATATGCACATCCTATCTTCTAAACATGCACTTGATGGTCAGTCTGCTTTAGCTGCCTATTCCCTGCACATATACCTCTCTCCAAACAACTAATATAATATTCTTATACTCTACCAGCACGGGGCTATTGAGTGTGTGCACTCCTCTCTGAACAATACAATAGGATTTTTCTCCCCTAGCAAAAATCAGACTTAGACAGTTACTACTCCAGTATATTACCAATGTATCTAGAAACAATCAGCCTGAACTGTTTTGGGGTGAGCAGTAAGGTAAAACTGAGTCTTCCTATGAACTTTTAATATCCCTCCCATTTATTATCCTATACTTATTATTAATTGGGAATGCATAGCATAATATTGTAATAATAATATTATATATAATAATTCTAATATATACATATATTTTATATGATAATTATAATTATTATTATAGTATTTTATTATTATAATATTCATATGCATATGTGTCTTATAATATGTGTAAATATTATCAGAAGGACATGCCCTATAGAAAATGACAATCTGACATGATCTATCAACTAAATTTTTCCTGAACCCTACAATAAGAAGTTTCAAATAATAATTATGATCTTTAAGGGTCTTCACTCATGTGACCCACTGTCAATCCTGGCAGAATATTTCTGACCTGTATCTGTACGATTGCTCTCTTTTACATAAACTTTTCTTGCTATTTTTGCAAAGATGTGTAAGTCTTTATGTTAATCCTTTGAATAAGAGACCATAAACTTTGAAACTCAACTCAATTGCCTATAATCAGTAACAGGGAGGGGATGGGAGAGAAGGGAGGGAGGGAGTGATGGAGAAAGGAAGGGAGAAGCCTATGAGCAAGAAAGTCAAATATAAAATGGGTGACATGCACTAGATTCTCAATTTTAGTTAGGATGTCGTACAGCAGTGCCACTGACAAATAAAGAAACTGAGACTCAAAGTCACAAGACAATTAGTTCATAGAATTAGATTTTTGCCTCATCTTTTCTGACTCCAGATTCCAGGAATTTTTGATTAAAGCATGTAAACTACGTTTTATCACATAAAAAATTAAAGTGTTTTGAGGTAATACAGCAAAATATCAAACATCAGAGGCTATGCGCATATGAACATATGTCACATTGTACACACATGCTTTATTCTGTGAGCACTGTGTTCTCCCTCATCAAGGTGTGATTGGGTAGCTGATGATTATAGCTAAGTCAAGAAGCCTACAGCTGAATCCAAAGGAGATTATCAGCTGTGTGTCAGCCAAGCCCACATCACATGCAAGGCACACCAGTTTCTACCCTCTAGAAATAATAACAGGCAGAGTACAGAAGTGAGTAGGTATCTTTCTTTCAATATGTGCTGTGGGTAGATAAACAGTAACATTTCCTTTATTTAAAAGTGGTAAATGCAACAGATGGGAAAATTGCTATTAACAGCCTCTTAGAAATCTTCATGTCTCCATTCTGTTTGCAATTACATACTTGTTCTGAACCATAGTTTTATGTAAGTGGAGTATGGTAGACCAAGGGGCTCGTCTTTACACACTTAGCTCTTTCCGTCACATGGAGACCTACTTTCC
The DNA here is from genome assembly GCF_037038515.1 of Microtus pennsylvanicus. Lineage (NCBI taxonomy): Eukaryota > Metazoa > Chordata > Mammalia > Rodentia > Cricetidae > Microtus > Microtus pennsylvanicus. Next base: position 33,241,254 of record NC_134591.1, on the reverse strand, counting down.
AGACCCTCTCTTTTGCTGTTAGGGAGTTCTGACTCACTCTAACCACTGGGATGAAAGCAGAAATTCCATGAAATTCTTATAAAACAAACCATTTTCTTTAAGTTGGGTAGCTCTCCAACATATTTTTCTCTATCCACAGATATCAAGGAAATGAGAAACTTGGACCAAATATTTCAACAACACTTCGAGGAAAACTGTCCTAGAGAAATCTACATACTATGTAAATGCAAACATGGCTTCCATTTACTTCTTTTTCTATTATATTCAGTGTGTGTGTGTGTGTGTGTGTGTGTGTGTGTGTGTGTGTGTGTGTGTAAATCAGGGGACAAGCTCTGGAAGTCAGTTCCTTCCTTCTTTTATATAGACCTGAGAACTGAACTAAAGTTATCCAGCTGAGTATCAAGTGCCGGTATGTGCTGAGCCATCTTGCTGGCCTGACTTTTACTTCTATAAGCACTGAGATGTAGGTAATATATATTAGCATATGCAATTTGTTTTTTTCCTAACTAACACTATAGAGAAATGATTTCATTCACATACGAAATATGTACAACTCTCTTCCCTAATGAAAATAAATGCATTCTAATCTGATACTCAAGATCATCAACACTCTTTCCAATTCTGTCTCTCACATTTTTCAGATGAAAGTAGAGTGTTCCTTGATCATATCACAATTTATGGCTTTGTAATTCTTTTTGTTTGTATATTTTGTCTCTTCTTTATCTGTCAATTATTACCCTTTAAAGGCAGTCCTTACATTAACTCAATAAAATCCTTCTTTTTATCATTATTTTGAAGCAAGTTTCTTGTCTATCAAATTTAATTATTTATTTCTTCTAACTACCTCTTACCTTATATTCCATAGAATATTTATTTATAGTCATGTTTTATTTCTCTTGCCCCAGAAAGGGAAACTGCAGTTTGATTCATCACTGTATCCTCAATGACTCACTATAATGCCTAATATTATATTCACTATATATTTTATCAAGCATACTTCTCTACCAATAAGTTTCATCATAATATCACTTGATGCCACTTAGAAGTGCTATCAAGAAACATTCCTTCTCTGGACCACTTTCAGTTTCTCCCACAGAAGGTTATGCTTATTGATGAGCTGTAGGAATAGTAGGTCTCGAAAAGTCCTGAATATGCACACAGGTTCTTCCATAAGACCCTGAGGCAGTATTAGGAAATAGATACGTCTTCCCTGTTTTTCTTCAAGTGTTAATGAATGAAGTATGACACTGAGATTCCCAGCGCTAAGACAACAGCAGGAACTATCACAGAGGATATAAGTTACACCCAGAACTATGATGTACTCTGTTCATGTGTTACAGGTTTACTTGCTCTTCAAGCAAGGGATATCAAGGAGATGATCATACAAAGAGGAGTCAGTCTCACTGCCATCTTGCACCCAGTGCTTATTTTCTCCCTGCCACTGTTTAGTTCAGTGGGGACAATACTCCCTAATCTAATGATGGTTAATGTGTTGGTGAGTATACAAAACATTCAGCAGAGTGTCTTTACTTGGTCAATATTTCACAGTAACATACCTTTGAAAATAAGAATGATGGAGTAACTGCTATTAGCCACTATTGGTAGGTTCCAATATCAACCACAAATGCCCCAGGACATAGCAGAGCCACATTTGTGTCCAGAGCTTTCGGTATCAGAGTCTGAGCTCTTATTAGTTCTAACTTCTAGCTGGCTGCTCTGAGGCTCCAACACTACCAGACGCTTTTCCAGAGCCTCCAATTTAAGATAACCACTTTGTATGGGGGGTGATTCAACATATGAGGTGAAGGGGTATGTTCAGTCTAAAATACTAACTCTGAAAGCAAGTACCTCTCCTACCACTCCAGAGAAGAGGACGCTTTCTTGGGATTTTTTGTTCACCTTTCCTCAGATTCGTTTATTGCACTCTATAGTTTATAAACATAATGCTCTGAGGAGGGGAGGTATAAGCTATCCACTTCAACAAACAATACTTGGAGTCATGGCTGTACCGTTTACTGTTGGCAAGAACTTGGACAAGTTATCCAACCTCCTGCCAGGTTAATCTAAGTCAGGCTTTTAAACCTTAGAACCCTTGGCCAAGGGCTCTGAGAAACAGTTTTATGATTTCATATTGTATATCTTTTGTTAATACAAGAGTTGGGCAGTTTTGACATTCTTCGAGCTTTGCTGGTCACACTGATTTTTGCTCTAAAGGGGCAAACTGATAAGTTTTTGGATTGGAGTTTCTTTAAGGGAAATGATGTAAACTCATGAACTAAGTTTGGTGATCTTTCCTATTGTCTGAGAGATGAAAAAACATCAATAAAAATCAAGACAAAAATAAGTACAGCTGACTCACAAAGAAGAGCTGATTTGAACCAGGAAAGGGAAATTCTCCTCTAAGTCCCTGACTTGGACTCTATGAGAACTCTCCTTTGGTTAGAGTTAGTATCAGTGGTCTGTTCACTACAATAGTGAGACATTTTGGTCAATCCATTCTGAGAACAGCTTCCTTGCCATATAATGTTATTGGGAGCCTACCAGAGAAGTGGTGTGGGAGGTCTTTCTGTCTGTGTGTTGCTTTTATTGGTTAATGGATAAAGATCTGCTTTGGACCTATAGCAAGGTAGAACTTAGGTAGGCAGGGAAAGCTGGACTGAATGCAAGGAGAAAGGAAGGGCAGAGTCAGAGGGAAGCCATGGAGCCACCAGAGTCAGAAGTGCCAAAACTTTGCTGGTAAGCCACTGCCACATGGTGATACAAAGATGCATGGAGATGGGTTAAATTGAGATGTAAGAGTTAGCCAATGAGAAGCTAGAGATAATGGGTCAAGCAGTGTTTTTTTTTAAATTTATTTATTTATTAAGGATTTCTGCCTCCTCCCCACCACCGTCTCCCATTTCCCTCCCCCTCCCTTGATCAAGTCACCCTCCCTCATCTGCTCAAAGATGACCTGACCTGTGGGAAGCCCAAAGACCGCCCACCTCTATCCAGTTTTCCTAAGGTGAGCATCCAAACTGCCTAGGTTCCCCCAAAGCCAGTACGTGCAGTAGGATCAAAAACTCACTGCGATTGTTCTTGAGTTCCCATTCTTCCTCATTGTCTGCTATGTTCAGCTAGTCCGAAAAACCAAGCAGTGTTTTAAATAATATACTTTCTGTGTGATTATTTTGGGGCTGAGAAGCCGGGAACTATCAGCTCTCTCCTCCTTCCTACTACAGCAAAGCCACTCAGACACTGTCTATAGTCAATTGAAAGTATAGTACTATTGGCTGGTATTACACTCACATATTTGGGACCCCAGTACAGCACCAAGCATTTAGAGTAAGGGCTCTTTTAAGGCAAAACTCCATTCTTCTGTCTCTCTAGGCAGCTGCAGGCTGGTGGGGAGTGTGCAAGTAAGCAATTTAGTAGAAGCTAAGATAAGCAGTTAGTTGAAGGTGGAAGGAGTTTCTGCACAAGCAGACAGTTTAATAGAAACCAAGGTAATTTAGCTGGAGCATCTTGACCTCACATTCCTAGAATAAAGTTGGATAATTTTCCCATGGGATTCTCTGTCAGGAATACTAAATTCTAGTGAAATCTAAAGTGGCCTCAGCAAGAATACAAGAGGGAGAGAGTTCTGCATTGTCTTATCCTGTCGCAATAACAGGGAATATAATACATTCTTTGTGTTACTGAAATTTAATGAGGTAATATATAAAAAGTGCCTTGTCCAGTAACTCACAGAAAGTAAACCTTTAATAAAGTTTCTATATGGATGCTTTGATTCTTTTTTCAGATATATTTACTTGTCAACATCATATTATACTACAAATAATCTCTCATGACCACTCTTTCATGAGTGATCATATGCTATATGTCAATGTTTTACATAGAATGAGTGATATGAATAGGACACAGAATTTATCATTGATGAAAGCAACGGAATCCTAAGGGTAGAAATGATTGTGCAGAAGGGAATAGAGGACACGGGAAGGAAGGGGAGTACTAACCAAAACAAAGGGAATAGAAAAAAGTCACATGGAGACCTATTTTGCCACCAAATTTAAAATGTACTTTGTATAACTAGGTGTTGTGGTGTTTGGAGGCCTTGATGGTTAGATGTTGCAGTCCATCATGGCCTGGCAGCTCCCTCCAAATCTCAGCAACAGGAGGGACTTCCTTCCCAGTGAGAGGTCCTGCTCTCTACCTGCCTTTATCTAGAGAATGTCTCCAGGCCCAGAAGATTGACCTTATCTGAAAACCATCCCTAAACCTGGTTGCCTGATTTATCTCTTAGTATGGTCCTTGGCGCTGTTTCCTTCTAGAAGTTTCCCCACTCCTGCAGGTATGGTAACTAAGACTTGTACTGGGAGCTTTGCTACAAAATGCTACTGCCACTAACCCAGCCTTATAATAGGAGCATGCCACTGAATACAAATTAGGGTCCCCCCCTTCCCCCCTTCCCCCACCCTGCTCTCCTATCCTTTATTTTTCCTATACACCGGAATAAAGTTGAGCTGATTCACCAGTCACCATCCAGAGGCTGTCTCCATCATATCCACAATTGTCTTAACCCTGTTCCCCATTTCTGCTCCCTCTACCCTCACAGACCAGCAGTCATGAACCTGAGGAGGAAGGAGAAGCACAATGGTGGATGCCTTTAATCCCAGCAGTAATACTTAAAAGGTTGAGGTAGGTAAATCTCTGTGAGTTCAAGCCTGGGCAACACATTGAGTTTTGAGCCAGGCAGGGCTAGACAGTGAGAACTTGTCTCTAATAATACTACTTTAATATAAAATAATTATTACTATTTTTATACTAATTATAAGTAATTAGTAACTATTAAATAATACTAATACTAGTTAGTATAAAAATTAGTGATTAGTAATAATAGAATTATTAAATAATTACCACTTAATATTAATAAATATTAAATAATTATCATTTTAATAGATAGTAATTTTTATTTCAAAATAGTTTGAAGAGAGATAGACTTAATAGGTGAACATAACTAAAGGGATGAAAGAAAAAATGAAAATTTGTGAATCTGCACAATGGATTGTTTGTTGGGGAGTCTGAGACAGGAGTGGGATAAGAACCAGTGGAAGCGGAGACTGATCACAGTGTAGTCATGTTCTTGGATAAAATTGTCAAAGAAAACATTTAATCAAAATATTGTTTATAAAATAAAAAAGGGGAGAGCGAGGTGAATTACTAAAGAACTAATTACAGCGGCAAGAGTAGCTTCATTAAAAAGTGCTAGTTTACTGAAGAGTGAGTGGGTCAATTGATAAGAGACATGGTGGCATAGCTTCCCCCATGGAATCAAATCTGAGCTAATCTTGCAAGTCAGGAGCTGAGCCATGAGGAAGCTTTGCTGTTTGTTTCTCAGGCAAACAAAGGGTTGGCAAAGGCATGCAGGAATCCCTGGTGCCAAGTGACTGCAATGCAAACAACTGACTAGGAAGAGAAATACTAGACATAAAGGCTTAGGGGCCAAACAGAAAAGCCGTAATAAAGAACATTAAGGAGACAAATGTAATGACAGCAACCTTGTGCACGTACTAAATATTTTTAATATCTTTTAAAATATTTTATCCTCATATTTATGTATGTAATTAGTATTATCCAAGACAACCAGATCACGGAAAAGTAAGGTAGCGGTGTGAATTAGGACCAGTACCATGCTAAGAACTAACAGCTCCTGGGCTTGTTTAAGATTGGCCTGTGTGTCCCTGAAATTGCCAATAGAAGTACTAACCTAACCTTCAGTATGTCCCACTGTGACACTGTATAAACATAGGACAGTAACTGAGTAAAAGACAAAGTTACACAGAGATGAGAGTCTAAGCCACTATCATCTCACGTCCTTGTAAAAAGGAGAAATGTGGATGCATACTCATTCCACAAAAGGATACATCATGATCATCAGGTTTATCTACAAGTTAAGAAATAAATGTCCAGGTGGTCAGCAAGCTGTCTGTGGCTAGCAAAGAGGCCCTTTAGACTCTGAAAGAGCCAGCCCTGCCAAACTGCAGGCTGAACTCTGGTTCAGAATGGACATATGTCTTTTACTGAATTTACTCATTTTGTGTCACTTTGGTACTACATAGCCAAAGTGTGTCCATCTTGTCTGTATGCTACAGCCTCCTTTCAGAACAGTGAAAGCTCTAAGAAGAAGAGAAGGGATAGCTATTCTCTGTTCTCTTCTAGAAGCAGCCTGTGCTCCTTTGCCTGGCCAGCTGAATACTCCATTAGACTCCTGGAGGAAAGAGAAAGAAAGAGTGGGAAGGATGCAGGGTAAAAGGAGAAAGAAAGAAAAAGATGGAGGGGGGAAGGGAAGGAAGGAACAAAACAGGAAGGAATGAAATCCACATATTTTTTTGTAAAACAGCTTAGCATTGATGTCTTCTCTGTGGGTCAGGGACTTCACTACAAAATGCCTCATTTTTATAGATCTCTGATTAAGCCTCTCAAAGAGCAGTTTTTATTACTTCCTGTTTATATGCTCATTCCTCTTTAACTTATACGGACCAAAGTGAAGCACTGGACCGGATTCTTGTCTCTGCACCTTTGTCTGATGGTAAATGGAAAGTCCTGACATTTGGGGAGGGGGCCTTCTTTGGTTCTCTTATTACAGTCATTCATCTTTCTTTGGGGGAAAGGAGAGAGCTGACATTGAATGGAGACATTTCTGTAGAATCTTTCTCCGGTGACTCATAATCTAAAGCTGCTGAATCCAGGGAAGGAAGCTTTAACCACAGCATTTAATCTTATGGAGACATTTACTGCAGAGCCTCTTGTTTTGGCTTGTTTAATATAAACCACAGGAGAGGTGTTTCTTGGTTCTAGCATTTCATAAAGCAGAGTGAGAGATGAAAGTCCCCAGTCCTGCTTCAGAATCACTGTGTGTTGTGCAGTGCTGTAGGAGAGCTCAGCCTTGAAATACCATCAACAGGAACACTAGCACTAACGACTGTAATGACAACTAAAAATCCACAGAGGAACTGTGGCGGAAGAGCTAATGATTTCTGGAGTCAGGCATACCTGGACTTTCTTTACAGTTCTGACTTCCCAGTTACATTCCCACAAGCAAGGTGTCTTTGCTAAGCTCAGCTTCCTCTCTATAAAACAAGAGAATTAATGGTCTTTAGAATGTTGTTATGACTAATACCATGAAGTGTTGATGGTAAAGCTCTTAGCACATGATAAATATGCACAGTGTTATTTGCATTATTACAAATAAATGCATAGTCTATTGCATGCCTGGGACTTATTTGGGGATATTTTCGAGCGCCTAGTATGCAACCCAGGAGCAGTTATTATTGTTTGTCTCCACTTTACAGACAAAATAATTAGATGGCATGCTCATGCTTATTGGTTCAGAAGTTGCAAAGCAGAACTTCCCTTGGGTCTGAAAAACATAACAATTTTCATCTTCCTGCTAGTGTTATTAGTTAACGTTGGCCATTGTAAAACTTATAAAGTCAAAGGACATAATTCATGGTTCCTTCAAATTTCACACCAGAATTTACAGTGACACTGGACATGCCATCTTAGTTAGGGTTTCTATTGTTATGAAGAGACACCATGACCATGGCAACTCTTATAATGGAAAGCATTTAATTGGGTGGCTTACAGATTCAGAGATTTAGACCATTATCATCATGGCAAGAAGCATGGCAGCAGGTAGGCAGACATGGTGCTGGAGGAGCTAAGAGTTCTACTTTTTGATCCACAGGCAGCAAGAAATGAACTGTGTATCCCAATCATATGAGACCTCAAAGCCCACCCCCACAGTGACACACTTCCTCCAATAAGGTCACACCTACTTCAACAGGGCCACAACTCCTGATAATGCCACTTCCTATAGGTCAAGCATTCAGACACAAGGGTCTATGCAGGCCACACCTATGCAAATCACCATACCATGCAGTTGATTAACTGTGCCCCACATCTGAACCTTAAAGGGAATCTGCACTCTCAAGAGAATCAATGGTGACTTTAGGTGTAACTATTAACAAAGGTTCATCTCAAAATATCTTCAGCAAATGGGACATTGTTCACACCTGTTTCTGACATCCCTAAATCCCATTGCATGCCCAGGAGGACCCAGGCTCTGTGCTGACCCCTCCTTTCCACATGTTTCATTCTCAGCTCTGCTTCGCTCCATTGACCAGCTTTCCAAACAGAGTATTTGAATACAAACATGCACCAAAAGTCTCAGCATCCATCCTCACTGCCTGATAGTCCCTCCAGATGCCATGCCTCCTTGGTTTCTAAAGTCTGTTGGTCAATAAATAGTCTGATCAGTTTTAAGAAGATGTACTGTTGAAGGAACATTTTAAATGACAGCTTCACAAAGTTTATTTGGAATAGAAAATAGCATCTCCAAGAAAGGGTTAGATGGGAAAGTTATCTAGGAGAATGGAAATTTATACTGAGAAACTCAATCCAGGGAGTGCTCTATTCATTAGAGGTTTAATCGAGCAGAAATTGCTGAGTTTAAGCCTGTAGTAAGATGGGAATATGCAAGCTATGGGCCTCTGGGGCTGCTGAGATCTTTGAGACATGAGTAGAGGAGAGGTTCTGTTAGAGCTGGGAAGGCTGAGCAGAAACGTGAAAAGAGGGCTGCAGAAGGGAGAGGGAGTTGCCTTTCTATTTTGCTCCCATGGTACTCTATATCATGAAATGTGCCTGTGCCTCCCAAGTGCCAGAGAATGAGACCCTGAAGTAAAAACATCCTTCTCTGCCTGCGACTGGCAGCAGAGGCCGCAGTAGAACTGCAAGCATAGCAGACCAGGGGCCGAAGGCAGGTCCTTGAATGTTGGACCCAATACAATATCATTTGGAGTCAACTTAAAGTGTCATTACCTACATTTACAGTATTTAAACACAGGACAGAGAACTTAGAAATCTGAGTTGGATGAAAAAGTTATTTAGGTGGAGGGATACATTGGGTTACACTGAGTAAGTCTAACTCCACTGGGTGTGTTATCCACTTGATCAGATGTTCTCAACCTGTGGGTCAAACAACCCTTTCATGAAGATCATATATAAGATATCCTACATATAAAATATTTACATTATGATTCATAACAGTAGCAAAATTACAGTTATGAAGTAGCAATGAAATAGTTTTATGGTTGGGGGATACCAGAACATTGAGGAACTGTATTAAAGCGTCTCAAAATTAGGAAGATTGAGAACACTACATTAGAAGTTTGTTCAAACAGAAATTGCAGGGTTTAAGCTGGAATGGACCAATATATCTTGAGAACAAACTATGCAATTCATGGGCTTCTAGAACTGAAGAGATATTTGAGACATGATCAGAGAGGACCTGTGATAGCTGAGCTCCTTCACTTGCCTCTGCAGGGTCTTAGTGAGTTCACAACACCCAAACTTCAGTTATTTGTTCTTTAAAATAAAAGTAAATTGTTTAGTTGTCATTTGTCAATAATGCAATATCTGACTCAAATAAGGGATCTTGCATGTAGATGGCATTCAAGGTTATTATTAGAATTTAGTTTATTTTGTGACAGGGTCTCACGTGTAAAGACTTAACCAGAACCAAGGGCCAAGAATGACTTTGGACTTCTGGACCTCCTCTTCTTGGCTTATAGGCACTCACCATCACATCTTTTTTATGTAGTGCTGGGAAAAGAACCCAGGTCTTCATGCTGGGGATTAAACACAGACCCTCATGCAGGCTAGGCAAGTACTCTATCAGCTGAGTTACATCTCCAAGTGTTCTAAATGTATTTAATGTTAACAAATCATCTTGTTTGTTCGTTCTTTGCATCTCTGTACAGCAGGTCCGAAGCACGGGTTAATCTACAGATCCAACTTTGAGCAAGTTTTAGAAAGCAGAAACCTAAGCGGAAGGGCGGGGCAGCATCAGTTCAGAGGTGAACAGGACAGACTTCTGGCAAGACTCCAGACCTTTTCAGCACAGTCTTCAAAATATCCAGCTTCCTCCTGTCAGCAACCACAGCCTGGGACAACTGCTCCCTCCCCAACCCTCAGGAAGCCTGTGGTCGCTGGTGAAGAGAAATCTGGTTCCCGCCCAGCAACAACCTCTGTGCGTCCTTAGCAACCGGAGAGCAAGGCCCCTGCCTAGAGCCAGGACCTGTGATTGGCTGGATTCCGAAGCTCCTTGCCAACATTCTGGGTTGCTTTTCCGACAGAAGCACTCGCATCTCTGAACTTCCTGAGTAGGAAGCTCCTCGTTGGTAAGAATGCCTGCCCCTCTTGTCCCTTCCGGGGATGGTCTCAAGGCTGATATTCCACTGTGGGGCAAATAGGAAACCTAATAGTCTCAAATCCCAGTTTTGACTTTTTACACCCACAGCTTCAGAGAGCCTGAGGTGGGCTGGATGGGTCTCTTCTGGGCTTTAGCGCTGTACACATTAAGTAAACTGTACTCTAAGGAAGGACCCTGTCCTAGCTATTAGAGCAGAACACTGGAGAGACCTCCACCCTCTCCTTCCCCCTCCAATCTGGAAGACTTTTGTGAGAAAGCATTTGGGTCTCGATTTCTCAATTGGGGAAGCCAGTGTTTAATTTAGAGCAAGTTCTAGATGCCTTTTGAATTCTCTGGAAAGAAGTGATCAGCCGGGTTCACCTATCACCAGTCTGGCTTAAACATCCTGGGTTTATCTTCAAGCAGGTTTTCTTTTCTTTCCGTTTCTTTTAATTTTTAAATTTATTTCACATACTATCACAGTTCCTCTTCCCTTCTTTCCCCCAGTTCCCTCCCCCACCTCCTTTCTACCCTGTCCACACCCACTCCTCAGAAAGGGTAAGGACTCCCCATGGGGAGAAAACAAAGCCTGGGATCTCAAGTTGAGGCAGAACCAAGCTCCTCCCTCCAGTGTCAAGGTTGAGCAAAGCATCCCCATCCCCCCACCAGAGGGAGTGGGTTCCAAAAAGCCAGCTACAGCATCTGGTAGTTGTGGGTATAGATGGGAGCTAAGGAGTCCTCTTTAATGTAAAATGCCTCTTCAATCACTTTGTCTTCTGGATTCACCAGAAGTCTCTGAGCATAACAGGAATCACAGATGGTGAGCAGGAGTATCCTAGCTGATCTTTGATTGGAGTGTTCTACTAAAGCCGAGCTTTCAACTCTGGCCTCAGGATAATCCCTTACCAGGCCCTGTAGTGCAGAAAGATTATAGTCATCTAAGGACTCAATACATGTACTTTGTAGTCCTTCTGGAATTGACAGCTCTAGCTACACCTACCTATTCCTCAGTGGCAAAACAAGAAGAGTGGTGGTTATTAATAGAACCTCACAGCCTGACTGGGGGGACCACTTGGCCTTTCAGCCTGAGCTCACTTCTGGGAAACATGGTTGAAGAAAACTGATTGCATCAGGTTCTTCTCTGAATATCTCTCTCTCTCTCTCTCTCTCTCTCTCTCTCTCTCTCTCTCTCTCTCTCTCTCTCTCTCTCTCTCTCTCTCTCACACACACACACACACACACACACACACAAACACATACGTGCACATGAGCGCATACACCATGAATGTAATTTTAAAAAGGTAATTTTATTGGGAGTAGTAGATGAGGTATGGGGTGACAACCTTTTACCCAATCTTCATAGGCCCTGGTTATTCCAAGAATTAACAGGAAAGAAGTATATGCATTATGTAAAATAAGCTTTACACATATGCATTAAATAATACAAGCTTTAGATAGCACAGAAGTGGCTACCCCATCCCCAGTAAGGAAGTGAGGCGTCTCAAGAAAGTGTTTAGAATAAATTGCTTGCATCAGAACCAGGTAGGGAATGGTCTAAATAGAGCAACTGAATTATCTGGGGAGGTTTGAAGAGAGTTGTTTTAACAAGGTTTCTCAGACCAGCCTTCATCCTGACTTCTCAAAGGACAACGATGCTGCATCCTTCACACCAAAATTTCAACTTCTGCATTTAGGGAACATCATGGATTGAATGATCTTTCTGTTCCCCCTGATGTTTTCAAATATCTTTAACATGGTCACTGGAGTGGTACTCTATATAAGCCCTTCACAGGTACAACACCAGTAGGTCCTGATGTTATTGTTGATGAGGAATCCATAACTATCTGATGGGAAATCAAGAGGAAGGACCTATTTATTTTTCACCCCTAAGGATCTGGCAAGATTGGGAGAGAGACCATGTCTTCAGCTTCAAAGATCTGCCATAGATCAGAGCCAATGCCGGAGATCATGGTGAAAATCATTGGAAGTAAATATTTTCGATACCTTGTGGAAAAGCCAAAGATGTAAGTTTCCTCTCTGAAAAATGACTGTGTTTCTTGGATAATAATGAAATTGCTTTTTTTTAATACTTAGAAATTTTAAAAGTGCCATCTGTGCAAAATTAAGTCATTAAGATGTAAAAGTAGAAATAAAACAGTGTTGATAACTCCATGAGCAATTTTTCTGATATCTTCATCTTTGTAATTCCCCAATTCTCTTTAATTACTTGGGCTGATTTTCCAAATAGATGGGAAATATGAGCATTATGACACTTATAAATATTAATGGAATATTGCTGTTTCTCCTAGTCAAGTTTGTAATCTACTACATGCAGTAATTTTGTGTTGGGAGGGAGACAGGGAGTCAGACTATTAGTCAATTTGTTGTGAATTACAGGAGTGGGATTAATAATGAATCACAACCTGTAAGGTTTTCACTTATTCTTCCTGCATTTGTTCCTTCTCTAAGCAAACTTTTCAGAGCATTGCCGACATGCTTTTCTTCCCTTCCCTTACTGATCCCTCATTTGAGGAGGGTCATTCAAACACCTCTAAAGTTAACTAGGTATTGGGCACAGAAGAGCATGGCAATCTCTTTCTTCTTGAGTTTTAGTGGTTTGCAAAAGAAAAGAATGCCAATAATACCTATTGTCTTTAGGCAAGTCAGTAGCTGGTTGCCTTTCCCTCCAAAGATGATTTCTTTAGTTCTTTCCACTATTGCATTATTGAATATAGATACATGAATAATATGCACTAAACTCAAAAGACAATCACCAAAAGCATACTTAAAAATGAACAGCTAAAAGTCCAACTCAAGAGAAACTGAGTCAGAATCTTCAAATGCAGATCACAGAACCTGTGTTGCCAAAATGAATAAGCAACATCAAATGCTTTTGCTTCTCCAGTAGCACTGTCACACCAGAGCAATTCCAACATGAATGTTGTCAGGACTAAGGACTAGGAAGTGAGCATGTCAAAATGGGGTCCATGATTTTGGTATCTCTAGAAAGCAGAGAGACAGAAGTTTAATCCTAGTTCTACTCCTTGGTCTGTTGTGTTGACATTGAAAAAGCATGGTGCAAGGTCTTGCATTCTATTCTAAATCTATAAAGCAGGAATTAATGACACTTGTCTAGTAGGTCATTGAGTGTATTGAGGAAAGTATATGCTCATTTCGCAGGGTCCAGGATGTCTTGGATACCTAATAAATGGCTCTGCTGTTGTTATTGAAGCATATCTTTCCAAGGATGCAAAGTGTTTAATGAAAACCAAATACCTTTCTTTGAAATTCTTGCCATTGCTTTTATATTCAATGGACAAGAAGTAGGTCATTTCTGTTAGATAGATAAAAAATTGTGATGAGATAAATGACCATTTTAAGATCTTTTTACCAATTTCCTGCTACTATTAGAAAATCAGAGAGAATTAGGCACTGAGCACACATCTACCAGGAAGACAACATCGCTGCACTTCTAGTTCCTCTTCCTCCTAGGTTGATTAACCTCATTTTATCCAGACTCTTCTTTTAAAAATGTCAAGTATAACTTGTTTCTAAAAGGCAAGTGAAGAGGAATGCTTGATTAACTTAAATAATAAAGGAGTAAAGGGTACATTAAGTAAATTGTGAAGTAGAAACCATAGTTCTTGTCCCTGAAACACTACAAAAGTGGTATTGTTTTATATTGAGGTAGGTTTTCTGTGAACTTAATTCTGTTGTTGCTGGATTGCCCCAAGATAATTAACATGGTTTGCTGAAATAATCTTCTGTAGTTCAAAAATAAACAGCTGTCAAAAGCCTGCTTTTGCTGAACTAAAGGAGACCAACAGCCATTATGTCTCCCAAGTCCCAAAATGTATTAACACAAGGTCACAACCTGAAAAGGGTGTAACTTTGAGTTGAACTACTTAGTAAAAATCTGCATAAGAAGCTTAACAAAAATAGGTGTCATCAAAACGAAAATCTGAATTTAAAAAAAAATCACAAAAAAATAATGAGAAGAAGTAGAAGCACATTTAGCAGAGATTTCCTATAGGACACTGTTGAGAATGAAATATGAAGTCAAACTTGAAGACCAAGTTATTACTCTGTCAAAGTGCAAGAAATCACAGAATTTATTTTTTCACAAGTAGTGGATGCTGGAGGTCCAACAGCTAGGTATGCATCCAGCTGAGTTCCCTCTAGAGGTGCCGGAAAAGACTTGAGTGTCCTGTGTGCACCCTTGCTTATCATCTGGCTTTCAGTACTGTGTAGCTTTCCATATCTGCACTTTTAATTCCCTATTTACAAGGATGTCAGTCAAGTGGGTTATGGGCCCACTATTTGCCCACAAACACACTCATTAGATCTGCAATAAACTGATTTTCAAATGAAGCCATATTCTAAGGTACAAGACTTGGGTCTTAAACATAGTAATCTCAGTGGCAACACAATTCGCCCATATCAACCAGTCATCTCTGCCACAAGTAAAATAACTGTGGGCACTGAGCGCAGTTGGTGTATTAAGATTATCCTATACTTAATAGATGTCCCCACTCCTCTTTCCTATAAATTCAAACTGTACTGATGTTATTAGGTACAAAATACTCAAGACCTACTTAATATAATTACTTTTCCCAAAGAAGATCAAACTAAGACCTTTGAAGAATGCAGCACATTTCCTGTGGTTTGTACTATCATCATTTTCTTTTGAGACTCCATCCAAACCTTCAGAATCAATGCTTTGCCTCTGACCTTCTTGTTCCCCTAGTGGACTGTAGGAAGCCTTGCTCTCAAGGTATCCTGCAGGGGCTACTGCACCCCTCTCACTTGGGAACTTAAACAGATCCCAAGCTCCCTCTGCAGGTGTACTAAGTCAGAATTGCATTTTAGATGGATTCCCAAGTGACTCCTACACATTCTGGTGTGACAATACCCATTTTACACTGTGGCCATCAGGGTCTTTGCAAAATTCAAACCCACTGCACCTGGTAGCACCCACAACACCCCCAACAATCATATTGTGTTGAAACTTCCTGTACTTCTGTCTGTCTCATTTAACTATGAAATCCTATCTGTAAAACTGTATTCTTATCAGAAAATACAAAGTCTTATACATGTTGAAAGCTGAGTAAATGAATTAGAGCAATGCAGTTACCAAGAAAGATAAAGATTTGAAAGACAATGTTTAGTAACTTTAAAGGATTTCAGGCCTGAGATTCCAAGCTTTCAAATAGCATGCAGATGTTACTACTCAGGATTCCTGGATAGGCTTTGATAGCCCATTGAAAGGAAAATATGCCTCTATCTAATTTCCAAAAAAAAAAAAAAGTAGATAAGAATGGGGAATGAAATTCAGAGGCTTGTGAACAACCCCTGGACAAATTAAGGCCAAACAGCCAAATATATATCATTATGAGAATGAATCATAAGGAGATGATCTCCAAGGATCAGCGCATGCTGACAAAAAACAGATTCAATTGTGCAGTTCATCCCCTTACTGATGAGACTGTGCAGCCCACATGAAGGGAATGAAACGATGTGCTATTGTTAGTTCTGATGAATTGTCTTTCTCACAATGGCCTGACATAAGGCATACTACTGCTATTCATATGCTGTTGCTAACAGCACAATCCCACAAACCAGACAAATCAGAGAAAAGCAGGTTAGCTTGGGCCCATTGTTCTGGAGGTCCAGGGATGAGGATTGTGTCTGAAGATGGCCTTCCTCTTGGCAGAGTTTTAAAATGGTGCAGACACGCAAGGCAGTAAAAAAGAGTGTGCGCATGGCTATCTCATCTGTTTTTTCTCATCCTTTTTACATCTCAGGATTCTATCACAGGGTTCTGGTCTAGATTTTTACTTAGTCTAAATCATCTCATAGAGTTCCCACTCTAAAAATAATGGCTTGGTTAAATTTTCACCCTCGTAGTATCTCACAATGGGTATTAAATTCCATCATGAGTTTTAGAGGGCACAGACCATATTGAAATTACAGTGGACATCAAAATAGCTGCTCTTAGGTGATGGAATGATTAACGACTCCACCTCCTGAAGTGGGGAGGTTTTGTGTGTGACAGTTTCTAACATACAATCAAGGAAAACACACAGGTACTCATTGGAGTAAAGAAGCAAGTGGCAAATTCCTGAGGACATGAATTTGGCAGGAAAATATGCTAACGACCTTACCAAAATGGTACATGCAAAGTCTACCCTTGGTGGGAGTTCACAGTCATAATTAGAAGGGCTAAATGCTTAGGTGTTAGCCTGTGTTTGTGGTGAGCATGCACTAAGACACCCAGAGAGATGTCGATGCCCTCTGTACTCTGTACTCAGTGGAGGACTGTGCTAGATTCTAGATATAAGGAAACCCATCATGGTAAAGATGAAGGATGCAGAGAGTGTTACAAAAGGCCTTTATGGCAGAGCTATAGTAAGTAAAATATGGCAGGAATGGAACATTAAGGGAAAATGAATAAAAGTTAAGTGTGCATATTCTAAGAAACCTCTTTCAGTACATAAAGTTGACCTCTATAATTTCTTCCAGTGCCAAAGGCAGGTGACAAATCCCTTTGGTCTGTAGATAGGGTTACAAGCAGAGCAGTATTAGACTTCAGAAAAGCAGCCTGTAAAGTTTTAATGGGAAGGATGGCAAACACTTGTAACTGTTTACCTCAGTAGTATAGGTTCATGTTTTCTCTGGTGTTTTCTCACAGGCATCTCTTAGAGCACATAATTGTCACGTTTAATCCTCAGAAGCCATTCACAATAATAAATTTTGCATGATTTTTCTCAAACTTGTTGGAGTGCCAACATATTTAGAAATCAATGCGCTGCATGAGGAACCATCACCATCCTTTCCAGAGCTCTGAGTGAGCATCAACTGATGACTGCACCTTGGGAATTTAGCGGGACACATAAAGTGCTAGTGGCGAGAGACACAAATCAAGCAGAGACTACTCAGATGAGAACAGTACAATCAGAAAAAAGAGGAAAGGGCTGCAAAGATACAAAGAGTATTCTCAGGAGGCCTCTGAGCAGGGACATTTGCCCAAGTCTTGGTGGTAGCACACAGGCAGTGGCGTATATGAGAAGGGTCCCAGATTAGCTGGTAGTAAGAGGGCTGGGACTGACTGGCCAGAGTTCCAGCAGTCACCCTCCTATTAGATTCTCATTTAGTGAAAAGACATGTGCATCTTTTTCTTCCTCTATTTCAGAAGAAGAGGCTGTAACTTTCCACAGGTCAAAGTTCAGGTATCAGTCAACTGGCCTTCCCAGAAACTTACACATAGTACCACTAAGCTGTCTGCACAAAGCACAACAACAGGAAAACAACAAAATGTCTGAATTCAGAAAGGCCAGCAGCCTCGGATCTGGGGCTGTGTGACCCATGGTGTGAACTCTGTTTTATGTAGGATGATGGACCACTGGAAAACTGAGAACAGTGGATAGCGTATCATGTTTACCCTTTTCCAAAACATGGTGCTGGCCGAGTGGTGGATAAACTGGGAGTAACAGGGGAGAGAGAAACAATTTAGGGCCCTGTAATGATAATCTTGGAGAAGTGAAATTATAGCTTGTCAATAAACCCTGAATAAACTTCATTATGTAAATTATTGACCTCAGTGAATGATCTATGGATGGGTTGAAATATTAGAGGGCTGAGAATAAAACTCAGTGGTGGAGAAGTTACGTAGTATATACCACACTCAGGGGTCAATTTCCAGTACCGGGAAAGAGGGAAACATCAAGAGAGGAGGAGAATATGGAGGAAAATAAAGATCACACTATAACTCTAATCTTCTGAGATGTACAATTGGGGGCTGGGCAGATGGCTTAGTCGTTATGAGCACTTGCTGTTTCTGCAGAGGAGACAGGTCCCCATGCGACAGTTCACAACTGTCTGTAACTCCAGGGAATGGCACCCTCTGCTGACCTCCAAAGGCAGCAAGCACACAGGTGGTACACATATGTACATGCATGTGAAACATTCATACACCCAGACTTAAAGTAAACAGATCTTTAAAAACAACTGAACACCAGAGCAAACACTGTCATGTCCATTCTCACACGTTCAATTGATGAATACGCTAAAGTCATTCTTTCTTGTGCCTTTTATACTCCCGTGAGCTACTTCTTTCTCTCCTGCAGAGGTTATATCAGTTAACTTCTGCTTGCTATGACAAAACACATGAAACAACAAAAAACAACTAATAGAATGAAGGGTTGTCATTGACACCGGTAGAAGGGTTGACTTTGGCTCTGGTGGAAGGTTTGCAGTAGCAACAATGGGCAGCTTCTCACACTGCATCCACAGTCGGTGCACACAGCAGTGAGTGCTGGCACTTAGCTTGCTTTCTCCTTTCTCATCCCATAACTCCAGTCCAGGCGGTAATAGTGGGTCCCTTCTCAGCCCATCTAATCTTGAAACTCTCATAGGCATACTCAGCAGCTGGCTCCTAGGCATTTCTAGATCCTGCCAAGTGGCCAGTATGAACTCTCACCATGGTTTTGTTGATTCCTTGTGTTTGGTTTTGTTTTTATTTGAGTTATTATGAGAAGTGCAAAGATACATAAGCTACTGCTGTTGTGAACGCTGCACAGAGTATAAGGCACAGGCATAAAGCTTCAGTTAATGGCATCCTGTAGAACATCGAGGAAAATGTTTACCTCCTGATCCCAGACATTGAGCGTATATGGTAAAAGTTTTCATTTTATCATTTAAAATTACATTTTTCAAAAATAGAAGAAAGAAAAGAAGGAAGCAGGCAAGAACACTTCAAACCAAATACCAAGCACTATTTGAGATGCCTGTGGTCCCAACCCTTCACAAAATAAGCCTCTTAACACACAGGGCTCCTTCAAGCTCATAAGGAAAATATGAGCAGTCCAGCTCCAAAGCTTAACAACAGACCAGACAGGCAATTCACAAAAGAAGAAATGAACAACCAAATGATCTGAAAAATTCAGCCTGCAATGTATTACAAGAAATTCATATAGCAAACAGATATTATTTTCACAAATCAAATTAAAAGCATTTTTAAAAATGAAAATATTCAGAGTTGACAAGGCTTGGAGAAAGAATATGTGTGTCTTTTATAAGTACTCCCTCGTTAAGCCTTTAAATGTCTGTATACCTCCATATAACCATCAGAATAAGGAGTTAATTATATATACCCAAATGACAAACAGAAGACAAGGCCCATGATGCAAGCGTATCTATTACTACCAAATTATATATAATGAAGAGATATTTCAGGAGAGCTGGGACATTGAGATAGCGATAGCACCATTTACAATTTAAGAGTAAATCACAGCAAAGAACAATTGCTGATTGGTTTAGTAACTAATTTTATATCCTCTGTGATCATGTTAATTTTAAAAATCTGCTGTATTCTCCAAAATTATAAAATTATAGTATAAATGGGCTGAAACACATGAACTTTGGTTATTTTCATTAATACCATAATTTAGTTCAGTGTTATAGAGAGTTGAGCTACTTTGGGGATTGTAGCATCTCTGTGTCTGAGAAAGTACAAACACAGGCTGAATGATCACTTTGGTGTTCTGCAAAAACACTAGATTAAAAGATAGAACAGATGTCACTCTAAGTTATTTTTTACTAGAATTTGCATCAACATTTTACGGACAAGAGATTTAAAGCCCTATTTAATCATTGATAGTTTGAAAATTACAGGTGTGAAACTGAGGCATGCATACTGACTAAAAAGGCAGCATTGTGCATTTTTCTTAATCTCTTTGATCATCTATTTTTACCATGGCAGTATATCTACTTCATAGAACATGAGTTCAGCATGAAGGAATGTGTGTGACTTTATGTGTGGTAATATATACATTTATGACTGATGTGGGAGTGTCATATATCAATCTGTTGATTTCATTGGCTAAGTAATAAACAAACTGCTTGGGCTCATAGCTTAGAACATAGATGGGTGGAGTAAACAGAACAGAATGCTGGGAGGAAAAGGAAGTGAGCTCAGAGACGCCATCCTCTCCTCTCCTGGGCAGACACATGCAATGAAGCTCCGACCCAGGATGGACGTAGGCTAGAATCTTCCCAGTAAGACCGGTGCTACAGTTTATTAGAAATGGGTTGATCGGAATATCAGAATTAGCCAGTAAGGGCTAGAGCTAATGGGCCAAGCAGTGCTTAAAAGAATACAGTTCCCGTGTAATTGTTTCGGCTAAAGCTAGCCTTGCAGGCAGCGGGGTGCTGGGGACGCAGCCCTGCCGCTCCTATTTCAACATATGACATCACTAGTGATAGAGATGGGATTTGAGTTGGGCATGAGTACAGGAGTAAAATTAACATAATTTTACCCGATTTCTGGAAATTGAATCATTTGTTGCATTCTCGTAGCTTAAGAAAGGAAAGAAAAAGTTTAAAACCCTCACGGATTTTTACAATAACACTTTCAACATACTTTATCACAGACATATCCTTCAGTTATTGAATGGACTTTGAAGATATCTCAGGTGTATGCCTTCCCTGTTGCTATTTTACATTTAATATCTTTCTTAAAAGATGATGATGACCAAGACCCTAGTTGTGCTGATGATATTTCCTGACTTTAAATAAGAACATTTTACTAAGATTATAATTAGACTACCAGTCCCTCTGCTGTTACTGTCCAGTCTGCCTACTCCAGAGGATAGTTGGCACATGGTTGGAAATTGGAGGCATTGATTGGCTGTCAAGGCTGGACTGAAGGCTACTAAAAAGTTACTTACCTGGGACTTCAGGCTCATGAGGTGGGTGGAAGCACCAGGTAGTTCCAGAGGAGAAACAGAAGGAAAAGGCCAAGATTCACTATTGGAAGAAGGAACAAGTCATAAGGTTACAGAAGCAGGAAGAAAAGAACGTAGCCTTTAAGATGCATCTGGTGACCGTTTGCTGAGCCCCCTGGGTCCTTTATTTGAGATCGTATGTAATCCAAATGAAATGTGTGATCTGGTGGGGTAGAGCTGCATGGGAGACCCATCAGGAACCTTCCAACTCAATGAAAGCAGTGTTTCTCTCTAACCCCAGGACTCTGTCTTTTAGCAGTGGGTATCCCTAAAGGTCAGGTTGCAGCACTCTTCAGTGTGGGAGCAGGAACAGTTGGACAGCTTCCCCTCCTTTCCTTATCACTCAGGAACACTGTAATTGTCCCTCATTGCTCTAGTATGGGATACCACTGAGCTCTTTACGGTGCCCTAAGAATTGGAAGCTGAGGTCAAAAGAGCATATGGGGAGACTGATTGCTGGCCTTCCAAGATACTGCTGGCGGTGTGCTTTCCTCTTTCTTTTAAAAACAGCAAACTTCTATTTTCAGAAAAGTAGGTAGCTAACGCACAGCCTAGCAGAAAGAACTGTGAGTTTGTGAACAACACAACAAGAAATGTGTGTTGAGGAATTGTTTGTGCTAAGCAGAGACACATGTCATTTCTCAGCTGGAGAGTCTACTTCGTGTTCAGTTTTAAAGTGCCATGTTATTTTTTTTTAAAGACAGTTTTTACTTGAAATAAACCTAACAGGTTATTTTTGGTTTCACATCTAGTGTAGTTGTTCTAAAAGTCAGACAAATAGATTACAGAATTTCTTGGGCATTTCTGTCTTGAATCTGCCAAGAGAAGGATTTTATAGGTGTGTAAAGCAAAGATGATGTAAGTTCTTTGCCTTCATCTAGGGGTGTTATGTCTGCTCTACAGCCTTCAAAGTCTGCACTTCCTGCTTTGGCTCTCCGCTCCTTTATTTTCAGATCCTTACACAATCCCAAATATCCATGGTCTCTCTATGATTCCATTGCCTGCGGGATGTAAAGCTGGGCATTCTAGTAGATAATTGAAATCAAAGTATACCATTGAACATCCGTGTAGTCATTTAAAGTCTCTGAACCTTAATTTCATCATCCGAAAATGAGGAGAATCTCTTTTCTACGGAACTGATTTGATGAGCAAATAAACTAAGATATGGGAAAGAGCTACAGGGTCGCGTCATGGAAGTAAACAATCAGTAATATAATTATTTTACTTCTCGTCCAGATCATAGTTATGCCTCTCTCCTCTGAATACAAATAGTACTAATTCTTTGTAATGCTCATTAGACACGCATATGTCAGGTAGATATATCTGTAAGTTTTACACCAGTTTCCCTAGACATTTCAGAGAACTATAGCTGCACCAACATAAAAGCACATGTCCTTTGCCTGCCATTCACTGGATTTTCACAAATATCATACTGTCATGTAGCAAATGTCCTATTCAAGAAAGGGGAAGATACCAGTATCCCCAAAGTCCCACACACTCCCTATGTACTCTATATTAACTCCAACAGGTAGCCATTAGGCTGACTTCTAGAATCAAATCTATATCAGTTCTAAACTATAAGATTCCAAACTTAATAGTATATTATTTTAATGACAATTTAAATACTATGACTAAAGAAAGCAATGTATTTTTTTTTCTCACTATAAGAACTATTTGTCAAATCTGCACTCTCTTTCTAGCCTCCTACTTTTCACCATTATCTTTGGGCTTCCCAAATCTGGCAAAGGCCTAATGCTTGGTGAACCCCACTGCTTTCTCCGCATCTTTGTGAGGGATACAGAGGACCTGGAGAAGAGAGCATCCATACTCCCAACCTGATGTTAGCAAAGTCCATGTTCTCCAACTTAACTGGCTGACTACCTGTCCTCCTTTCCCATCCAGCTACCAGGTCTCTTTTCCACTCTTCATACCAGATAATTCAAATCATTTCTCCTTATTTCAGCCCTCCTATTACATACTTTCCAGTGAGACCTGACATGCCTTGTTATCAGGGGAAAACCCAAGCTGTTAGGGGTTATCAGCCTTTTGTCACCAAACAAAACCTTGACTGCACACGTCCCTGATTGTGTCTTCGCTGGTTTCCTTTCTGCTCTGGGCCTCTCTGTCACAACGTCATACTTTATCCGGTTCACTGCTCTTCGCTAGTGACACCTTCTCCTTCATGTTCGTATTGCAATGTGTGAAAATCTTAAATGCAACAGTGGAAATAAGTTGTCTGAAAGCCCAGATATGTGCCTGTCGCCGCCACCCTCCCCTCATGTAGACTTCTCTACACCATTCTTTATACTTTCTGTCTATGGTTCCTTGTTGTTGTCTTCCCTTCACCCACTCAATTCTAGTGTCCACTTCCACTAGCTCATTTAACACCTCCCCCTACACCCTTTGCTAAGATTCCTGACAGTGTCCATATGGCTAAACTAGAGTCACTTTGCAGAATATACTGGCATTTGAATATGTTGTCTGAGCCTGTTTCTGGAAACATGCTCTCTGTTTTGCTGCTGAATTTATGCTCCTGGGTTTTCCCCTGACTCCCTAGGAATTTCTTTGTACTCATCTTTTAGAAATCTTCTCCATTCTTTTACATAGATGCCAATCTGAGTTCTCTCCAAACTCTTTATCATTTCATGCACCATTACAAAAAGATAACTACAAAATCTATACATTTATTCAAAGAACTGACCATCGCTTAACTTGGATCAGATGAATAAGTACAAAAACATGTTTCATGCTCAGACATAACACTTATTTTAAAGAAAATCTTCATTTTTAATAACAACTACAGTTTATAGAATGCTTTCTTGACACCAAGTCTAACTACCTTGAAATTAATCATTTCTGATGATAAGTAATATTTTCTCACATAGAAAGCATAAAAACAACATTGCATGACAGACTGTGACTTCATAGAGCTGACGACAGCCCAGGTTTCTTACCCAGAGATACTGGATAACTTCTGGCAGACTTTTTAGACTTACTGTCCTTTCATATTGTATACAATACATTTTTTTATAGTTGAAATGGTATTTCTATTCCTTTATAATTGGACATTTGTGTAATTAAAATTATTCACAACTGATCTAATGGTTTCATGTATTCAGTAATAAAATAGAAGTATTCATTATATCCATATATTACTAAATAAAATTTTAAAGTCTTGCATTTTTCAATATATATATATATATATATATTGGAAGGTGTCTCTGTATTAGAAAGTTTCAGCTCTTTAACCTTGGATGCTCTACAAGACTCCACTTTAAGACCTATATCTGTTTCTGTAGTCATTGACATTTTAATTTATTTTTTAACATTTTAGTTATTACAATTATTTACATATTTGCATCTGTGGGCGGTTAGGCATTACTGTAATGGAGATCAAGGAACAACTTGAGAGAATTAGTTTTCTTCTACCATCTGGGCCATGGGGATTGAACTTATGTTATCAGAGGTCAACCATTTTGCCAGCTCTCAATTTATTTGTAAAGAAATTTTCTACATTTAAGTGATATCTTGCTATGTTTATTTATAAATCCTTATTTATTAGACAAGGCTGACTTTTTGTTTATTAGCTATATTTAAATCACTCCTATAGTTTTTATTCTTTTTTTCTAATTAACATTAAAATGATCTGGAGGATTATTGAGAGAAAAATAAGTCTCTGGGTAAAACTGAGGAGAGAAAGAGCAGGCCTGGGCCGGGCACCACATTCTGATTTTCTTCCTTTCTCAGGTGCAAAGGCTAGAAACACCTATTTGGTTTATAAGAGAGCAATGTGCTAATGGTTACTGTTCAGTTTTGTCATTTCTTATAGTAAGTGTTCTGGAGCAGATAAACAGATTATTCAGAAGAGTAGCATGGTTTCTCTCTGGTGCGTGATGCTTAGATAGACAGGCACGCTAACCACCACATCCCACAGGGCTGCTACTGCTGTTCACGCTTCCAGACTAACACCTTCTGTTTCTCATGCCAGTGTTGTGCATGATGAGTGTTCCTTATGACTGACAAGGTGCAAACTCTCTTCACAGCAATCAGAATGAAAAATCGAAGGCAGAACCCCAAACCACACTCCAGAAATCCCAGGCTGATTATTCAAGGCAGGTGAGCAGAGACCTGCCAGTACCCTTTGACCCTTCTGATCAGAAAATCACTTCTAACCCTGCTGAGAAGGAGGACAGCAACCACCCAGGCAGCAGTAAGAAGCCAGAGAACAACCAAATATTCTCATCCAGGAACAGATTCCTGGATGGCAGGGTGAGTAACAAGAAAGAGCTAAGCTTTTCTTGGCAATTCATTAGGAAGATGCAGAGAAAAACAAATGCACACAAACATATACAAGTAGAGATTAGTACATTTTTATAGAATAGAAATTATAAATGATACTTTTCAATTTAAAATAAATCTCAAGGGGATGTCATATATTACATCTGTCTATACCGAACTGAGTTGGTCAACCTAACTTATCTGTGGCAAACTCACTGATACTTGGTAATCAATACAGTAAATAAGTGTCACCAGCCATGTGTCTTGGCTTGCTTTTTATTGCTGTGGAAAAACAGCATCATCCAAAGCAACTTAGGGAGAGGGAAAGGGCTTGCTTTACCATGTAGTTTATAAATAATCATGAAGAAAAAGAAGTCAGAGCTAGAGCTGAAGGCAAGAATCTGGATTTCTGGAACTGAAGCAATGACTGCTGAGGGGTGGTGCTTACTGGCTTTCTCTCTGTGGCTTCCTCAGTCCACTTTCTTATATAACCCAGGTTCACCTGACCAAGGGTAGCACCATTCAAATTGGGCAGGGCACTCCTACATCAGTCATTAATCAACAAAATGCCTCACAGACTTGCCTACAGGACAATCTGAAAGAAGAATCTTCTCTATTGAAGTTCCCTCTTCCTGGATGACTCTAAAGTTTGGGAAGTTGACTAGAATGTGACCAGCACACCATGTAAGGTTCCAGTCTGTTGGAACAAGAAAGTCTGTCTGCTTTCACATTACAAGAATAGATTAGTAATTTTCAAAATCCCATGCAACCATGTTTAATTATAAAAAAAAAATCCCCAAACTGTCTTGATGGAAATACATATCACTGGACTCTGTTAGTGGCCATCCAAACAATCCGTAAAAGCTGTCCTGAGAAGGATAAATCTAAATGATTAGTAATTTGAAATTAAAAGCCAAATATAGCACCAATTGAAAACTGGATCCAAATCAAGACGAAACTAATGATTCATTGATAACAAAATGCCATTTCCCAAAATTACTGAAATTTCAATTAAATGGATACATAGAGTGGGCGTCTTGCAATGCTGCCAAGCATTAAGTGACAGCCAGATATTTTAGTAGAATACTGATTAAAGTCTGCATAAAACTCAAACAGAAATATTTTTAGCTTATAATTTTAATAGGCCTTTAAAAACCACTTGGATGCTAGCTAGTTTTTCTCCATATGAGGAAATGAATGCCTATGGATTCCAATCCTCTGTGCATAAGATCCAGACAAAAGACTGTACATTTCGAGTGCTTGTCAGCCCACCACTGGATTTCAGAGTGCATTCCAAAGGTTCCAGCTGAGCAACAAAGTCCATTTATGAAAGTAACTTGGCCAGTAAGGTAGTGGTATAACTGAGGCTGAAACTCAGATCTTGCCATCATTCAGTATATTCCATTGACTTTCCCGAGATGTGGCCTCGAAGTTATATGGTCTGCGTAGGGCAGGGAAGAATGAATTAGCAACACTAAAAACAATACTGTAAGGACATCTAAAAGTCTATGAGTTTTCCTCTAATTTTGATTCTAGTATTGATTGATTTATTTTGTCACTCCCCAAAATGACTTTGGTAATAAGACTATGGTTTATAAACAGGTACTTTCAGGAATATCTTTTATGTGTTTTTTGTGTTGCATTACCTGCTGCAGGTTCCACTGTTGTTTCTATTACCATAATAGATGACAACCTGAGACCCCAAAGTTGAAGCGACTCAAAAGTGTACCTTTGAAATGTGCCCGGTTCATTTCTGCCTCCCTCCCCCCCGCTCTTCCTATTCCTCCTTGTTCCTGCTCCTCCTCCCTCAGCTCATCCTCCCTTCTGCTCTATATCCTCTTGCTCCTTCTCTTCTCCCTCATCTCTCTTTCTATACAAGTTCCAATGTATCCCAAGCTGTTTTCAAACTCTCTTGTAGCTGAGGACTAATTTCAACCCTTTATACTCCCATCTTTCCTTCTTAAGTGCTCAGATTACAGGCATGTACCACCATGCCTGGTTTATGTGGTGCTGACGATGGAACGCAGGCATTGTGCGTGCTAGATACAAACACTATACTATTGAGCTATACCCTCAGTCTTCTATTTTCTGTAAATTTTAATTGATTTTCCTAATCATGAAGTACTACATAATTGCTAGAAAGCAGCATAATACAAATAATTAGAAAAGAAAACCTAAAATAGAAAAGCAGTGGCTTTTATTTTCATTTTTCTTTAATGGTTCCACATTATTTAATCTTAGGAGTATACATTGAGACAGCCGCCATAGTGTGGGCACATGGCTTTGCTTATGCCACATTAAAAAATACGTTTTGGGACTATATTTCAACTACAATAACACCATTCCGGAAGAAAAATATACCTTCAAATCAATGCTGCATAGGCAAAAGAAGGCTCATAACTAGTTTCCAAGATTTCCCTGCTTCTTGACCCATTGATGCAAGGAGTGTTCTCAGCCCCAAGAACAAGCAGAGTAGCGAGAGTCCCAGGGATTTTATGTGACACTTCATAGAAAGAACATATCTGATGTACCAAAGAACCAAACATCCCTCTGGATGGCAAGGGCCAACCACAGCTGGCTCCAGGTCCCCCCACAACTCAGCATCACTGAGATTCCTGCAACATTCACACTTAGCAACCCAGCACCAGTAGAGCTGGCACCCCGGGGAAATAACAGTAATGACAGTGACGCAAGTGACAAGAAAAACAAAGTGGTTGATGACTTTCCACAGCTGCTGGCCACCATCAGGTTCCATTCTGAGCCTGACTTCCCACCTCAGAAACACACAAAAGTGCAAGGATATTGTCGCACAAATACGTATGTCACAGGATCCAATATCCATGATGAGAACTGCAAATGACAATGTTTTCCAAATACCTTTTCCCCATAATAAAATAATCTTAATTAAAACCTAATTTAAAGGAAGTGTCAGAGTTATAGTTGTAAGCTATCAAAAGTAAAAGGCTTTCTTGGAGAATCATCCACGTCAGTCCTGATTTACTGATGGAAACTTCAGTTCAATGACTTTAGAGTCCGGGGAGCTGTCCCCACTTCTGTCACTCTAATTGTCCCTGGGTGAAAGCTGGCAACCTTTCTGCAGGTAGTACGGGAGCCTCCTGTCAGAGGTCAGAAGGAGGCCACAGTAGGGTGAGGAGGACTTTATGGGCCTGGATAGGAAATCAGTGTGGTATTGAACCCCAACAAAGAATGGGTGATCTAACTCTACAGTCTCCATTTCTTCCCTTCAACGTCTTGAATAACAAACTTCCCTTGCTCTTTAAAGCACTTTTTTCAAGACTGAATTCACCTCAGACTGGTGATGGTGCCTCTCTTCCAAGTAGACTGTGTTTCCACAGAGTTTCCTCATGACTGAGTTCTTGGTCTGGAAAAGGGTTCTCCCCTTGCCCAGCAACATACAGAAGTAGAAGATGAAGGCTGGTTCTGGCGGCTTTCTTTTTCTTCTCCCTCTATATGTTGACACAGAGTAAGAATCATTTTATATGTATTCTTTGCTCTCCTGTTCAATTAATTTCACATCAAGGATTCTTCCATTTGCATGAAGAAAGTGTGTCTTATTCCATAACTGTAAGAGCTCTTTCCTCACATTTAAAGCTAGAAGCCATGTGTCAAATCTTTACATATATTAACTAATTTCTATCCCAAATCACCAGGGATGCCATGGAGAAGGGCACTGACAGATGAGGTCAGTTGCCTTGGCAGTATCATAATGCTGAGAAGTATCAACCAGATGACGTAAGCTCAGATTCTAGGCCCTGTTGTCCCCAGACTGAATCTACTCCTTTGCTTAAACACAAACAAAGCCCTCGTAGCAACAAGCTAATTCTAATTTTGATGTTCATCCCCTGCGTTCAGCTCCTTACTGACATGGAGTATGCATTTATTGCTACCACCTGGAAGAAGTTTGCTGTATCAGCAGTTCAGCTCATGGACTTCCGTGATTCGGATTCTTTGCTTGTTCTCTGATACCAAAGGGAAATGACTTCCTCTCTCCACTTAGAATTCATAATGGGTTTGTCAGAGGCTCAGTGTGGGACACCAGTTACCAAATACAGCAAGGCCTCCTGGGAGGTGTGGGGACTGACTAATTGGTTCTGTCTGCCAGGCAGGCATGTAATGCTGGCTTGCCAGATGGCAACCACAGTTGCCTGGTACAGAAACCCTCATTACCACCTTGACTAAGTGGTAAATGGAATCCTGCTGTAGTTATAGAAGCACACCAATCAAAACAACTTCTAGATCTTTATCACTCACACACAGATAAAAATAAGCCTGGGATGGATCCCACAATCTGGACAGACTAATTTGCTCCAAAAGAGAAGTTACTGATAAAGACCGATACTGCAGGAAGGAGGGCAAACAAACAGAAAATAGCAGATGATGATCAAAGGATAGCCTTAATAAGAGGTAAGGCTTAACATGCTATAAGAACATAACACTTTATATGCTTAGGAATAGTAAGACATCTAGAAATCAACAGGACAAACCTTAACCTCACACATGAATGAGGCTTAGAGATCTTAAAGGTCTTCTAAGTTGAGAATTGGATTATTATGTAACTAATCTGTTTCTTTCTACAGATAAACCTTTGAAAATGTTTCAAACACAGACACACACACCACGTGCGCGCGCGCGCGCGCGAGAGAGAGATTCTCGGAAACATCAGTTCTGATTTCTCTACTATAAATTTGTTTAAAGAACGTGTGACTAACATCAAAGGCAGTAACATGATTTTAACATATGAATTAGAGTGCTCATAGCATCTGGCAGTATGAAAATAAAAGTGTGAGCGCTTTCATTTTAATAGCTATCACAGCCAGTTTGTAACAGTGCTCTTCAAAGCCCCGTTGGAAACTTGGCATTTAGTTATACAGTAGAACTCTATAGTTTTGTCTTCATTGTAGAGGTGAATAGACAGATAGAAGGGGATGTCCAACTTCCATGTGTATTTGTAGCTCAGTCCTTCATGTTCAAAGCAGATTCCTCTGACCTGATTTCAAATGGGCTCTGCTGCACTCCTTCAGTTGCACCGGCAAGAATCTAGACATACTTTTGTCTTCTCACTCCATAATCTGATGTCCAGTCCCTGAGATCCTTACATTATTCCTTTCCAGTGTCTCTTTCCTTCCTTTCTTCTGTTAAGAATATAGTTAGAGACCCATTCTGTCTTATACAGATTTTAAAGATCTTCACACCACTGGATGTTTTTGGTTGCAAACTCCTCCTTTGTACTGGCCAGTTATGACAAGAAATGTTGTTGTGTAAGACCTAATGTGTGGGTGGTTTATGACAATCACCATGTGCACTCACATCTCTAGGTGGGAACTAACACAAACTTAATTGATCCCAGTTGGAATTGGCTGGACTGTCTCCAAAGTAGAAACTTGTTTCAGGCTTTTTTTTCTCTTATATTTTGGCTTTATTGGGATTTCATTTATTGTGCTATGTATTTTTTATTATAATATTATGATGTTTAATATATAGAAAGAATATATATATATTCTTAAAACTATACATATGTGTATATATATACACACACATACACATTTATGCACAGATAACATCAAATAACTTTTAAAAAGAGGCCCTGTGTTTGAAAGAGCAAGGAGAGATACATGAGTGGGCTTGGAAGGAGAAAAGGGAAAGGACAAATGATATAGTTACATTATAATCTCAAAAAATAAAAGTATAATCTCAAAAAAATGTTTATATATATGAGATGAATATTAATAAAATAGTGTGTGTGTGTGTGTGTGTGTGTGTGTGTGTGTGTGTGTGTGTGTGCTTGCCACAACTTTTAGGAAGAACTTCAAAACCTATCAGCTTTAGCTTCTCCTCCGAACATTTAAAATTCATTGGTAATCTCTATCTCTCTGATACAAAACTCAAACTTCTTCACCCAATTCTCTCTATTTTCTTTTACTAAAATAAAATTTTACCTCATAAACAAAATTCTCTTATCCTTTTGTAATTTTCTTTTGCTGTTCATTTTAAAAAATAATTTATATTTTGGGAACTTCATACATGATATACTTCATTCTGACCCAATCTCACTCTCCTTCCATCTTTCTCCAAGTCTCCACCCTCTCAAGTTCATGATCTCATTCCTAATTATACACTCTCATTCACAATAGTCTCAAAATATTAAGAATAGCCCTAACCAAGGAGAGTGCTACAAAATACCACCAAAGAGATTTAATGAACTTTAAATCTTTGAAGAATGAGATTGAAGAAGCCACTCAGAAATAGAAATGCCCACCATGAGATGTGTTGGTAGAATTGATGTTATAAGAATGATCATTCTATCATAGAAATTTATAATATCAATGCACTTTCAGTCAATATTCCCACAACATTCTTCACAGAAATAGAAAAATCATCCCAAAATGCATCTAGAGCTACAAAATACCCAGAAGAGTCAAAGCAATTTTAAGTTAAAAGAGCAATTCTGAAGGTACCAGAAGTCCAGATTTCAGGATATATTAAAAGCTGTAGGAATAAAAACAGCAGGGTAGTAACATAGAAAAAAGATAGGTGAACAAGTGAGCAAAATAAAAGACAAACATAAGTGCACATAAATACAGCCATTTGATGTCTGACACAGATGTCAAAAATGCACACTGATAAAAGATATCATCATGCAATAAATAGAACTTTAAAAATTGAACATCCATAAGAATGCAATTAGACACATCTAGAGCAATATTTAAGATTTGTTTGACTTCCAACATTTCTAATAACCCCAAGAAAACTTAAGTGTGTGTGAAATTCTTAAGCTTAATTTTTAATAATTCTTACAGGCAAATGTAACAAAACTAGCATTGACTGAAATTATTGCAGACTGTTTTGCCATCTAAAAGCAGGATTTTGTGATTGCCCTTGGACAAAGCACAGAATTTAGCAAGTCCTAAAGGAAATTCATGACCTCCCTTTGGTCTCCCTCTGCAGCTTTATCTTTTGCTTGTTCCAAAAGTTAAATTAGACTGTGAAAAGGTCTCTCCCTCTTGCTGGTACACTGTGTATTCTGTTAGCATTTTCTATATTCACTTCCATTTTTCTGTCATCTTTCTGCTGCCCTTCCCATTCCTAGCCAGTTGTTAGCCTATAAAATCTAATTTCTTTTTCAAGAGTAGACTTAGGTGCCATTGCCTGTTGACCTGGTCTCCTAAGTTCTTGTTAGGTGGATCTATGAGCTTTCCTAATAGGACTTTTTCTACCCTCTATTGTATTACTGGTGTGGTTCTTTACTGTGCATCTCTCTCTTTGAAAGTTATGAGAGAAACAACTGATTCTGCTCTGTTCATTTTAGGGCTTATCACAGTGCCTGACAGAGACTAAGGAAACTTTTAAATGTTTTAAGGTCTAAAAAGATATTTTATGTTGGTAACACAACTTATGATAAAAAGTGGTTTAGGTATAAAACTGTAAATTCTTCAAGATATGATAAGTAATAAATTATTTTCCCTGAATTTTCCAAATACAAATGGACTAGACACTATGAAAATTATTCTTAATAGACAATTGTTCTTATTTTATATAGTTTTTATTGTGTTGGAGTTAAAACCTTTCTTTTTGTTTAGACAAAAGGGAGAAATGTTATGGGATAATCTTTTCATACACTGTGAAGATGTATTTTTGCCAAGGCACCTTCTGATTGGTTTAATAAAGAACTGAATGGTCAGTAGTTAGGCAGTAGAGGCTAAGCAAGATTTTCAGGGAGAGAGAGGCAGAGGAGAAGGAACCTAGGTGCACAGATTAGACCAGCAAGATGTGGAAGAAGTCAGACATATTGTACAGAGAAGAGATAACCAAGCCACATGACAAAATGTATATTAATAAAATCAGAATTTTTAAGAGTATAAGACCTAGTTGGGGAAAATCCTAAGCTAAAGGCCAAGCTCTCACAATTAGTCTTAAATCTCCATGTAGTTATTGGGCAGCTGGTGGTCCCACAAAGGAAAGGTTGCTACACTGACTGATTTAGGCCATGTTGGTAAATACCAACTTCACTCAAGGGGATGAAGGAGACTAAAGGGAAAACAAAGGCCAAAGTTCGTGAAGTTTCTCAGGATCATTGATGCAGGACAGCACAAACAACTTGCTGGTTAGCTTGAAGAATTTTCCCCAAATTTGGATGAAAGGATTGTTCCTGTGTATCTGAATTCTGGTACTAGCTTGTCAATAATTAAAAGTATGAAAGTGACATAAAGGCAGCAGCTAAATAGTTTATGGAACATATATTATATTATAAAGAATCAATAATTCATCATATTCTATGGCACAAGGAGATGATGTTTTAACCTTGACCCTAAATCCATTATTATTTTGTTATAAACTTTAATAATACCTTTAGAGAGTAACATTTTTAGTTTCTTTCATTCTGGGCAATGTTCATAATTACCTTTGCCACCCTTTATAAACATTCTAATTAAAACATCCTACAAAGACTTATATTTCTGAGAAAAAGCATACATTTGCCTATAAACACCTCATGCTCTACCTAATTTCTGTGTGTGTCTGTCAAAGACACCTTTCTTTCCCAGATAAGACAGTAGTATATTGTTAACATTTTTGTTCAACATGTATTCATTGTCTACTGATGACATTGGTGTAGCACGTGCCTT
Organism: Microtus pennsylvanicus; assembly: GCF_037038515.1. Taxonomy (NCBI): domain Eukaryota; kingdom Metazoa; phylum Chordata; class Mammalia; order Rodentia; family Cricetidae; genus Microtus; species Microtus pennsylvanicus. Next base: position 33,207,319 of record NC_134591.1, on the reverse strand, counting down.
CTTCACTGGAAATTCAGGACCTCAATATTTGCGTGGACTGAAGTCCCTTTAGAACCGCAATTTGCTGAAAGTCGCTGCTTGGCTCACTCCTGTTCCCCCTCTTGGTTTTTTTTTTTTCTTCTCTGCTTTTCTGCTCTTTGTTCATATTTGTCTTTGTTTCTTTAAGACTTCCCATGAGGCAAACGTCTACTGCAGCTCTGTACCAACTGGAGACCAGTCTCTATCCTATATGCACTATCTCCCCAGCAGAAAACCTAGAGACTGCTCTTTGGAACATATGAACAAGGAGAGAATTGGCCAGCCTGAGGTGTGTATACTAAATTATTGGCTTGTTTTATACAGCTGTGTAGATGATGAGCATTACTCATTGGTTGCGTATTTTCATTAGAAATATTAATTAGAAAGTCTGAGTATGGACTGGCAGGTGTCATAATCCCCATGCTCAGCAGATTTATAGGAAGGAATCTTCCTTGGGGACTTGACAGGCAAACCCATAGACCTCAACTTCCTTTGCTCCAAATTACCCACAAGGGCTTCTGCAGTCCTGTTAACTCAATCTGGATTCAGCTTTCATCTTTTGTTATACTCTTAGCACTAAGCTTGTCAATCTTACAAGTCTTTAAAATGTATTGTTTGAAATTTTTATTCAAGATGAAATGTTTTTGTGTTCATTGTGCAAGACAGTGATAGGTGTTCAAAAGGCTGTGCATGTATTCTCAGAAGGGTTGTTTTCTTCCTTCCTAAGGAACAGATCTGGGGCCCCATAAACTAATGAAAGTATCATCTTGTCTCGTCCTAGACCAGCCCTACAAGGACGATCTGTGACACCTACCCCAGTGATTTCTGCTTCCTCCTTAGGCTTTTACTGGTCTTGTCTCAGAGCTCTGCTCACATTTCTGCTCTTTGTTGTGTTAGGAAATTGTTCAAAGGCCGAGTATTATGACAAGAGAAGATGCTTTTCTCCTCACTTTGGTCAGAAAAGAACTCAAGTCATACCCATTGAGCTCCAGTCTGTGGGACAAACTTCTGAAAGAGTTGAAGACTCTGGATCCCATCTCTTCAGGGTTTCTCCTCCAGTCGCAGCTGAGTCGCCTCTTCCTAAGGCTTGAAGTCCCTCTACAGTTACCAACAGTCAAGCTACTCTGCCAAAGATTTTCTAGAAGGGATTCTCCTGAAATGGTATGGCTATCATGTGATCTGAGTAGTGTGTGTGTGTTTTGTTTTTATATCTCTGCCTTTAACCCAACAGGGTAATAAAATAAGAAGCCATTTTCATCTTTGAACATAGTCTTTTATATGGACTTTTAAACTTATTCATATTCATGAATGGGAGTCTTCATCAGAAAACACCAGAATAGGAAATAAAATTAGAGATCTCAGTTATGTTCAATTTCTCTTTAAAGAGTTCTTGTTTCAACTTTCACCATCTGTTCTAAACATATGAAGCCTGTACTGATTCAAGATGATGGGTCCAATGGTGAGCTGACTTGGTCTGCAAGCCTCAAGGTAAAAGCAGAGGGCTTGACTAAGACTTCTCTTGTATCGTTAACAGTCTCTTAGAGGTCAGAAGTGAAATATAATTTGAAATATAATTTATCACTACCATTTTGGAAACTGGAGTCCAAGGAATAAATGGCAGAAATGGAGTTGAGACATGAGTTCACCATAGTGGCTTTGGATATGGCCTATATTTGGGCACTGAGCACAAACTCACTTGTGTATGATTGTAATATGGTTGGAATATAGATAAATCACAGAGTTACAGTAAAATATCTTGAAATGGAAATGATAGCAATGAGAAAACCTTGAGTAAGTATCATTGACCACAGGGTCTTAGACAGACTAGACCTCAAAAAGGAAGCTCAGGGTGCTGACCTGTTGAAGGAGCTGTGGGCTGCGTTCCACCACCCAGCTCCCACCACTGGCTAGCTTTACCTGAAATAACAACACACAAATTGTATTCTTTTAAACACTGCTTGACCCATTATATCTAGACTCTTCTCGGCTAACTCTTGCACCTGGACTAGCCCATTTCTAATAGTGTGTGTAGCACCCGAAGGTGCGCTTATAGGGAAGATTCTAGCCTACGTCCATCCTGGGTCAGAGCTTCATTGTGTCTGCTCCAGAGAGCAGAGCTATTGAATCTGAGCTCACTTCCTCTTCCTCCCAGCATTTGGTTCTGTTTACTCCACCCACCTATGTTCTAACCTATGAGGGCCAAGCAGTTTATTTTTTAACCAATGCCCTTCCTCCATCACTGACCCAAATGCCAGCAGCTGCAACTCTGTGACACGTGACTGTTCTACTCAATGTCCTTGGTACCTCAGTGATCTTGTCTAAAAAAAAAATCAGGTCTCACTGGTATCATATCATGATTTAATGATATGACAAATGAAAAGCACTGATGTTTTATCTAGTGCTTAGATGCTAAAATAAATTTCTTTCCTCTCAGCTGTTGTAATTGAATTTTTTTCTATCCTTATGAGAATTATTTAGCTGTATGCTGATAATACATGACACAAACCACATGGAAATTGAGTTTAATACAACTTTATGGCTTAAGACCTACCTCATATGAGACTTTCCCCAACTCTCTCCATAACTGTTCCTCTTTTCTCTGGAGGTTCTAATATTCACAGTTTCTGGGTGGTCTCTGTCTTAGGAGTGGAAAACAGTGACCATCCTTCAATCCCTTACTATATTGGAAAGCAATCTTGACTTTTTATCACCTAGCTCAATAAATTATTGTCCCTAGAATATACGAATGCATGTAAACTTATAAGCACATATTATATACAATAACCATTCCTGCAATGTGAGAGGGGAAAAGAGGCTAAACACTGTTATTCAGCAATAACAACCCCAAGTCCTCAGTGGTTTAAAACAACAAAGGTTATTGGTTGATTTTTTTAAACATTGTCTGATGCAACCCAGGCTGGCATCTGAAGGCACCATATAGCTGAAAATGCCCCTGAGTTTACGATCCTCCTACCCCCACCTTATAAGAGCTATGCCCTTATAAGCATTTGCCACCATGCCCAGTTTTATTTGATGCAGGAACTATGTTTCATTAGGCACTGTATCAATGGGAGTACATTGCCAAGTCCTGATAGTTGTTAGTTTTTAAATGCCCATTACAATAGTAGGCACTAATACTGTTTGAGCTGCTGGACCCATCCTGATGAAACAGTTACTTAGGAATACTTTCGCTTGTGATCCCAAAGGGCAAAAGTGAGACTTCCAAGGATCTCATGCTAGAAGCTTAATTATTAAACCAAATATGGTTTTCTTTATTTCTTTTCATAGTACCTTAGCCAGAACTAGCTGCAAAGCTCGCCCCTGGCTCTGAAAACTTCATCACCCCTGACAATTTTTTGCCAAAGAAATGTTTTTGTTACCTCAGATATACAGAGAAATAAAATAGGTATACAAATCAAACATTTACTGGTTATGGATCACAAAGAGCTTTCAAAAATAATTTTTTGGCATACATAAAATTCAATATTTATAAAAGATGAAAGCAAGCTTCTATACTAATGAGATAAATGTGTTATTTACTTAATTATTTCTTTTTAGATTTATTTATTTATTTTATGTGAGTACATATTTTGCCTGAATGCATGTATGTATGGTATGCCTGGTGGCCATAGAGGTCAGAAGAAAGCATCCGATGCCATAAAATTGGAGTTCCAGATGGCTGTGAACCAGCATGTGGTTACTGGGAACCAAATTCAAGTCTTCTGTAAGAGTAACAAACCCTATTAGTCACTGAGTCATCTCTTCAACCCCTTATTTATTTTTTAAATAAAAATATAGTTACATCACTTCTTTCTATTATTACTCCCCTCCATTCTCCACTCAAACTGATTGCCTTTTTCTTTTATTATGATTATTATTGCATATATAAATATGCATAAATACAACTTCTGAACCAGATTTTGTTGCTTGTGTCTATATGGTTAATTTCAGAGTTGACCACTTTGCATTGGATAACCAATTAGACATCTCATTGCTAGGAGAGGGTAATTCTTCCTCTCTTAACAGTCACTAACAGCCTGTAGCTCTTTGTCTAGCAGTGGGATCCTGTGAGATTCCCCTATTCTGTGTTAACATGTCTATTGGTATTGTCATTGACCAGGTATTATTTAAACAGCCATATTATTTAATACTTATGAATGAAATTTTCCTGTCATTTCTAGGAGACAACAATCTCACAGCAGACTTTATAATTCTCTCACTCTTAAAATCTTTCTGCCCTCTCTTCAGTGATGTTCCCTGAGCCTTATATGAGTTGTGTTGTAGATATATCCATGGGGACTGGCATCTCCATTATCAGCTAATCTCTGCATTATGGTATAGCAGTTTCTTCTGATGCTCTCCATTTATTGCCAAGAGAATTTTCTTTGATATGGAAGGAAAGCTAAATTTATCTGTGGTTATAGGGTATGGTTTATAATACATTTAGGAATTATTCTGGCCTATTAACTGATAGCTCTACAGCTCTAAGATCCATAATCTCACTAGTCTTGAGTACCTAGATTTCTTGTACTAGGCATGATTTCCTTTCTGTTCAGCAGACCTTAAATCCAATTAAATAGCTGTTAGTTACCATCAAGATATGGATGTTGCCATTGCACCATGTTGAATAACTTGCCATTCTGGTCACTGCAGGTATAATACATATAAATTTTAGCTGCATAGGAATATTGATTGCTTCCATCCCTTGATGACTTGCTTGGCGCTTTCTTATACTGTAAAAGCTAGACTGCAGGAAGAAAGATTTTCACTCAGATCCAGCATGTATTTCCCAAGTCCTATGTTTGCAGCGTGCAGTCTTCGGGAATAGGGACTTATTTTCAACCTGTGAGAAGCACCTAAAGGCAAGAGCAATAGACTGTATTGTTCACATGGACTATCTAGACCAACAAACCCAAACTGAAGTTTTGCATGCCTGATTCTGTGATTTTTGCTTTTGACCGTCTTCGGCTCTTGTGAAAACACTGTCAGACCAAGTGGCATAACTTCACTTAAGGTGTATTACACATGTATATTTTCATGTATTAGTTATAATTTTAGATAAATATAAAACAATACCATTCCTTAGGCTTTGTCAAGCTTCCTTATTTGTAAATGCTATTTATTTGTTTATATGTTACTTATATAGAATTTCTATATTATTTATAGAGAACTAATTCTAGAGCTGGGGAGATGGCTCAGGAGGCAAAGCACTTGCCACATAAGAAAGGAAGACCTGAAGAATGAGTGTTCAGAAATCTAGCGCCCACATTCATGCTCTAGAGGAGTGGTATCCCGCCTCTCATCCTAGCCCATGGGAGAGGAGGACAGGATTCCTGGAGCAAACCAGTTAGCTAGACTAACCAAATCAGCAAGCTCTGGGTTCAAGTGAGAGAATCTGCCTCAATACATAAGGCAAAGAATGATGAAGGGAGACACCCAACATCACCCTCAGCCTTCCACAAGTAGACACACGTGCCCACATATATAAACATGTATATATATATATATATATATATGTGGACACCACAACAAAAAAGAATTCAATCACAAAGGAATATTTATTACTGCAGAATGTAAAGCATCTTCAACATTTTTAGATGTTATTTGATTGAAATTGAACAACATTTTGATATTTATAGTCACCAGTGCTAAGAACACCTCATCACACACACAAAAAAATATGTGCTTCAAAATTGCAGAAGCCTGTTTCAAGCTACTTCTGAAGTTGAAAATCCTATCCTAATCCCAAGCTAAACTTTATCGAATCCATTTTCATGAAACTCAAGTTAGGAACTCAAACATCAGCTTTGAAAACCAAGCATTCTGACAAAATATAATACAAAAATATGCTAATTTGATATATTCTGAGGAATGATTGTATAAAAATATCAAAAGTCTCTGTTTTCTGTAATTAAGTCCACTATTTCTGTATGAGCAGAAAACTCTACACATAGTCAGAACCCTGCAGTTCCAAGCGCACAGCTGTCTAGCGTACAAGGCCAAGGTTGCATGATATGATGTAAGCGCAGTGTATGTGCATATGTTGTGTGCTCTGGCCAAGGCCAGAGTGAAGGAAACATGCATGAGAGTGGCCAAAAACGCCTTGCAAGTTAGGATTTGAGTGAATATACAGTTATTGCACGCTCAAAAACTTATAGTGTGTTATAAGGTTGTTGCCCAGGATTTTAGAAGTTGGGTTATACCCAACAACCAGGTTACAATGAGGAGGCACTGTTTTGTTATCCAGATAAGACCATCTAACCCAAGCCACTAATAATTATGGGCCTGAATTGTTTACATAGGATTTAAAAAAAATATCAATGGTAAACATTTTCCAAGTACCTTGGCTCCCTTTCCCTTAAATGCAAATTAAGTAAATATGTTCTATCTAATATTTGATTTTCAGGTGAATTATGGAGAGCTACTTCAGTTTTTAAAGGGGGCAAGTTCAGATCATTTGCAGAAAAATGGAACTGCTTTATACCCTAACCCAAGGAAAACTCCAAATCAAAGCCACCACAGACAAAGGTATTCTCTTCCTTTGTGTGGGCATATTGTTCCTCCATATCTCAGACCATACTGCTATAGTAGATTGAAGTGCTGTTGCTAGTTAGTTTTGAAAGTTCAAAGTTTAAGATGAAAGATGCTTAGGTTTTGGTTTTCAGATGTCCCTTCCTTTCTTGTCCTTACACAGTAGGAAAAAGTAGAAAGAAACCCTGTAACCTCTCCTAGAACAGCATTAGTCCCTTTCCTGAGGGCTCCAACCTCATGACCAAAGTCTTAGAGTTTGAATTTGTGAACCTAACATTTAGTCCATTGCCCTAGACTTATAGATGGAGCTTTAAGGATAGGAGAGGCATATTTACTTTAGTAACCCAGTTTACAAATGTGTGTGTTCAGTCTCTCTCTCTTTCTCTCTCTCTCTCTCTCTCCTTCCTCTCCTCCTTTCTCCATCCCTCCCCATATCTCCTCACTCTCATTTCTCTCCCTCTCAGCATAGAAAGTAATTTAACTTAACTTTATTTACTTCTTAATATAAAAATATCTGCCTTTTGTTTATGTTTTAAAAAGAAAAAAAAATCTCATTACAAAATGAGAAAGACTCATGTAGGGTGTAGAACTCACCTATAAAGTATAAGGCTAGAAGTAGGTTTTATTAGCGAAGTCCTAGATTATCAGTATCGACAAAACTTTTGAAATATAAAAATCAGTTATGTTTCTGTTTAGTTACAAGCAAAAGAAATGACAGAACTTTTTTTAATCAAAGTGTATGTGTGAGATATATTAGACATGAAGCAGAATGAAGTGTGAAATGTTTGTGTTTACCAAGAATGGGGAGGGTGTTCAGTTGTCAGGAATATGGGCTTCATTGCCAAAAACCTGGGCTTAACTTCTTTACTACAGAATAACTATGTGACCGTAGAATTTGCTACCTCTGCTGGGCTTTCAGTGTCCAGTGTGCTTGTGAGTGTGTGCATGAGTGTGTTCATGAGTGTGTGCGTGTACATATTTATTAAAGCCAAGATCAGTAAATATCATAAGTTTTCCCTTTTCTGAATATCATTTACCTTAAATTTAAAAGTGTTTGTAGGTGTGCTTGTGTGTGTGTGTGCATGAGTGTGTGCGTGTACATATTTATTCTTGTGTAAATATAGGCCATAAAACTAATAAGACACCATGAAAGAGGAGAGAGAGAGCTAAAGGGGTGGGAAAAAAAGAACAATAGAATTCATGTGCCTGAAGGCAGATTTCAGGCAGGGACACTCTTGGTGATTCAAGGGAACCGGTCAGAGGTATGCAGAGAATCATGGGACATGAGTAACAGGATAGCTAAGAACAAAGTATAATGAGATGTGTTGCAAAACTGTCATAATGAAAAGTTTTGTATTCCATTCTACCACAGAAAGTTAATTTTAAAAAAAAGTAACAGAGGCAGGAGGATAACTCTGAATTCCACATCAGACTTTTCTACACAGTAAGTTGAAGACAGGCAGAGGTATGAAGTGAAATTCTGTTATAAAACAACTAAAAGTAAAATAAAATAGCATAAAATAAATGGATAAGCACTTTAGAACAGTGCCTGATACATGGTGGTTTGTATTATTTCTCCTTTCAGATAGAAATAAGGCTACTTAATAATTAGAAGCTGTAGCTCTGGGGATGAATATCCCTGGGCCAGGCAGTGGAGTTGCTTCTGTTCTCGAAATTTTGGCAAGTCCCACTGCAGTTGTCATATGTACCAGGCAAATTGCGGTTTACCCTTTGGGTTCTTAGTCTCATTAGTAAAATAATTTAGGAAGGAACTCAGAAGAAAGCTCAAAGACAATTTTATTAGAAATAAAACCCCAAGGCAGACAAGATGTAAACCTTGGCAGCTGCCCCACCAGACAACAGAGATAAAGAAGAGGAGGAGTTGTGACACGGTGACACCTGAACTGAGCCAGCAAAGAGGTCAGACATGTGTCAGGCAGGCAGCCACATAGCTGGACAGAGCTTTGCAGAAAATGGAACCCCACAGGGTTATGAAATTCATACTTAGGAAAGAAACAGAAAGAAGAAGGTCAAGTTATGCCTTGTGGAAAGACTTACGGAAGTGACTATGGCTTTGTCTCAGTAACTGACTGCACAGAGAGTGAAAAGGCACATTGTCTCATTAAGGGGATAATTTTTTTCCATCTCTTTAGCATGGCTTATTGTGACCTTGACATTTTTAAGGTGGTCCCTTGGCTAGGTGATTAACTCTGAAGGGAGAAGACATGGTATGTCTCTATCCAGAGGTAGATCCCACTCTTTGCTGCAATGATACCTCCTATAGTTCACTCCTTAAGTGTGATTCATAAATTTTACAAATTTCTTTGCCAAGTACACTCTGCTGGAAATAGTTCAATCCCCAAATTGAACAGGCTTATTTTCTTCCTTACTGGATCATAATCTACAAAAAATTATATTAGTGCATGGATACTCCGGGTGGCTCAGGAAACAGCTATGCTATTAGGAGCCATGAGCCATAGGAAATATAAGTAAGCAGCAACCAGCCTTCATGTACCATAGACAATGAAATTATGGTCCCGGGAGGTTACTGATCATCCATTTAGTATCATTCACCTATTATTTAAAGAAGCAATAGCCAGACATGACTATCTTAATAATTATAGATTTGCATGTAAGACTATAAGTAAATGTTATTCCCAAAACACTAGGTCTTCCCAACACAAAGAGGAAGGTTAGAATCCTTGCAATACATCTTCCCAATAGAGGGTTTCCTGTGTAAATCACCCATTACAATAAGGCAGCATCTGTTTGGCTTTGCTTGTGGCAATCAGTAGTTTGGACAGCTATTAGTAATTAACTGAATTTAAAAGCAGAATGACTAAGTAGGTTAAGAATATCATTTACTATTTGTTGCCATTTTCCTCTCAAATGAGAAAAGAGAGCTAGAAAAAATTAGGTGCCTAGGTCTATGTAGTAGCCCAGTTGGTTTGTTCCCCCGAGTAGAAATTGTAGAGCTCATTTCTGTGAAAAAGAAATGTATCAATCTATGAAAACTGCACATGCAGCCCATGTCCACGTTACTAACATTTATTTGGATCCCAGGGAAAAGCTGAACCAAGAAACACAGCATAAAAACACAGAGACTTTTAGCAAGCCAACATTTTTTTACAGTCTTCGATTTGCCTCTCTAAGCAGCACACCCCCTCAAGGTTCTGGCTTACTGGCTGAAGTGAACAAGAGCTTGCTGGAGATTTTGAAGATGGCCCTAAGAATATGCCAAGGCAGAGTCAACATAGACAACCTCAATCTGAGCCTTCGCAAAGAAGATCGGTCATTCTCTGGCTGCCTTCCCCTGTCCAAGGTAACCAAAATTAGCTTTTAGATTTGGCAAGTGTCAACAGAAGTACTACATAACATTGAGTTTATGTTAACAATAAGGTACAGCTATGATTTGTATTTTCCCTGTGAATTATATCACACCACTGTTTTGTTGTGTGTGTGTGCTTGAGAAGAGAAAAACAAAATAGAGAAGAGATTTTTTGAAGTATGCAGCAATTACTTAAATTGTGTATATTTAATGTTAATAATAGAAAATATGATAATATCCAAATAATACTTCACATGGAAACAAGTACTTTTCAAGGCCAAACTCATTTCTCACATACTCTCGCAGCTTCTACGGGGGCCAGCATGTGGCATCTCATGCCTTGGGAGCACCATATTTTAGGGTTGATGTAATTTATGGTGCACAGAGCTCAGCATGCTGATTTGAGACAGTAATTACCAGTGCAGATGTGTTTCATGGAAGAGGACCCAGAACTGTATTAATTCATGAATCTTCCGTAGCCAAATAAACTACATTGGATAGAGGTGGAATGATGATTGCTGCTATTACTATAACTGCACTGATAATACCTCGGCTTCACACTGTTTAATACTTACTAGGTGCTAATCACTGTGCTAAATGCTTAACTGACATGATCTAATGTAACATCAACCAAGTTAACTCCTTACACAATATCATGAAATATATTGAATATCATGAAATATGTTGTTACTGGTATTATCACTTCATAAGTGAAATAAATTCTGAATTTTGAAAAAGACAGTTGAACTAATTCCTGGGTCACAAGTAACAAGGGGCAAAGTCAAGATCTGAAGCTTAGAAAAGGTTGGAAACCGGTGAGCAAAGAGAATTTAATAAATAGTTGATATCCAGAAGATTTTACTGACAACAGTATTCAAAAGATAGAAATTGGAACATTAGGAAAGGTTGAAAATTAGAGGGAGAAAGTTTCTATCAAACACATTGTCACATATCCTTCATTCTGGGCATGCAGGGGTTAAAATTGAGGGAGTCAAAGTGGTTTCTGATATTTACTAAGAAAGCAAAGATACAACACAGTACAGGTGGGTTCTCATTCCCAAACAAAAGCTATCATTCTTTGAGACTGCATTTATGCAGTTGGCATGCAAAGCAAGGTTTATGCTAATGTCGCTGTGTGCATGTACTTGTGTATATGCGTACTGTACACACAAACATTTCAGTAGAAAGAGAATAATGCAGGGCAGTCTGAACCTCATGAGTTGCTTATTTTGTATTCATGAGAGGACTAAGAATAAACTAAGAAGCAACAGTTCTTTATTAGATTGGAAACCACGTAATGCCACCGGTGAAGCCTTGTGTTCTCAGATGTTATGCATAGACTATAACACAAATAACTTGAAAATTAAAACACATTCACTTAATCTATTTTGGTCTCAGATTTTCATCTGGAAAACGTAGGTTCCAAATAACATCTCCTTTGACTATTGTGGAGATTAAATGAGACTAAATATGTGAAAGTATTTGTGTACAACCTCATACACAAGGCCCTAAATAAATTCTATCACACACACACACACACACACACACACACACACACACACACACATCAGTTTTCTGAGGTTTTTGTCCTGTGGTCAGATGATACAACATTAAACTTTGGCTATCAACAGTCTTTAAATGTTCTCGTCTATAGCTGGCCCTGAAAGCTTAACTTTGTGGTTCAAATCCAAGAAAATGGGGTGTATTTTCCTTAAAGCTGGTCTGTCTTTCATGAGCCATCTGGCATCTCTTAAGACATCTGGAACTCACTCAAAGACTAATACAGTTCTGGGAGGCATGTTAAATAGAATTCGGTTTCCTCAGAATGTGAAGCAAATTAGGGCCCAAGGGATATTTGATACAGGAAGCAACTAGGTGCAGCCACCCCACAGCTTCCTTTCTCCCGGACCTAGGTTGAAAGCAGAATGTAAAGACCATGCTTGTACTAGAAGCATTGAAGTTTTGGAACTGTAAGTCTTAACTTTCTTAAAGTGCAGAAGAGAGAACTTTCTTAAGTAGTCCATGACAGCTATACACTACCCCTTACCAGAAGAACAAACAAAAGTAAGGATAAAGAGGGAATAAAGTACCCAAAGTCATCTCAGTTCAAAGTATTTGCAGACCGCTTGTAGCTCCCAAGAAATCGAAACATTGTCGAAAATAATCTACAGATCTTGTGACCCACATCAATTGAATTTTGACCAGTGACAAAAAAAAAAAACCCTCTAAACAAATTTGGTGTCAGTCATCTTTATCCTTCACCTTGCTCTCTGGCACATCCTCGGTATAATGCTGATTTGACAAGATTGCAAAGGCAACGTGAATCCACTTGTATTCCTTATTAACTGTTCCACTGACTTAGCTACTCTTGCTACTGTAAAAAATACCTAGCAGAATCAAGTAAAGAAGGACTTATTTTGGCTCACAGTTAGAGGGTACAGGCCGTCATGGCAGGTAAGTTAAAGCAATAAGAACTTGAGGTACCTGGTTACATTGCATCCAAGGTCACGAAGTAAAGAATCATGATGAATGGTTTTTTTTGCAGCTCACTTTCCTCTTTTTAGACAGTCAAGGATCCCACTCAGGGAATTGTGCTACCCACAACGAGGAGGTCATCCCACCTAGTTTAACAGTTATCTCCTGAGCCCCATCCTTCAGGTTACATTAGATCTCATCTTGTTGACAATTGAGATTAGCTATCACACCTGTCTGTTGGGGACTCCCAACTCTCAGACCCTGAATTTGCTGTGATACCCCCTTGCCTGCCGGAGTAAACGACTTGTTTTCCTATGCCTGCAGAGGCTCTGAGCAAGCAACTTGTTTTGCAGCTACTCTGAGCATGAGACCCTCAGGAGTTTCTGATGGCTGGGGAGTGGTTTCTGGTGGGCTTACAGCTGAAAGTTAGGGCATGGCCATTAGTCAAGGAGACCCTACTATATAAGCTGCCCTGGAACATAATAAAGAGGAGCATTCTTGGGGCTTTCTTAGCGTTACCCGTCTCTCTCTCTCTCTCTCTCTCTCTCTCTCTCTCTCTCTCTCTCTCTCTCTCTCTCTCTGTGTGTGTGTGTGTGTGTGTGTGTTTCAATCTCCAGCCCCTTGCCTGACTTGTGAACCTTACCGTAGCACATGGCACATAGAACAGGCATTGCGCTATACCTGTCCATTTCCTGAGCAAGGAATACATTCGCCGGGACTGTCCAGACTTGAGCATGTAGTCTCAGTTTAACATGTTTGGAGAACTTCTAAAAGTCCCCTTTGAATGTGCGCTAACATGTCAGATTCCCTCGCCACCTTCTACAGTTTCTCAGTCATCCTTTTCATATTTCATTGTTTCTATATGTCTGTCCTAAAACAGTCCAAATATTTCAACTACTTCTGGATTGTTCTCTGCCTTCAATGCAATAATGATATTTCTGATCAATATTATTTAATTGACTTTCACTTTTGGATACATTAATTACTGTGTGTGCTAGGCACTAGTAACAATAATTTGAAATTTTTTGTTCACCATAAAGTTAAGAAAAGGCAAATGCCATCAAAATTTTGTGACAAAGTTAGGGTTAGCTATTAACTTGAACGCAGAACTAGACACCTGTGTAGCTTATCTGAAAGTGGTTCAGAGAGCTTCTTGTCAACATATAAGTTTGACCAAAAAAAGAGAATATAAAATGATGATCTGGATCAAGTGAACAGTGTGAATTATCTCCTGAATACGGACTGGGGGAGACCATGGTTAGTTAAAGGAATAGCTTCCAGTCAACTATGGAATAAAAAGTATGAGCCTATGTATGAAGGGTCTTTCCAATGAGTTTATATTTTATCCTATAAAACCCTTGTAACCACCAAAGCATGTTAAATGTTCAAATGACATGATTACATTTGAACATTTAGAGGAACATTTTAATATAATTTAGAGAATTTTTCAAACAAGCAAAACTGAAAGGAAAGAGAGCCTTGTGGGAAGCTGTTCCAGTAAAGCAGAAAGCAACCATGATGTTTCAAGTAAGGCACTAACAGAGAGGATGGAGACAGTACAAACGATAAAGCAGGTTTGGGTGTGTCATTGAATATGGGCCAAAACTAACTCCAAATTCATCAACTTGTTCAATGATAAAGCTATTCACTAAAATAAGAAACTAACAGGAGTAATGTGAAGGAGTAGAGTATGGGCTGATGGACCAAATTTTGAACTTGTTGGTCTACGTAGTAAGACTGAAATTATATAATGATTTGAGACCCTTCAAGATGGATGGGCCATCATAGGAGCATTGTAGACTACTCCAGAACATATGGGAGAGTGAGGCTGTAAGCATACTGAAGAAGGTACTCCTTATGGAGTTGGTAGGCAAGAAAAGTCAGTGAAAAAGATTAGCATCAAAGGAGATATGGGAGCTTAAAGACAGCAGTGCAGGAGAGTTTGTAGGAACAGAGCCCATGCTGCAAAGAGATCATCCTTAAATAGGACTAAATTTGCTAACTGGAAACCCATAGAATTTCCTTGTAATTGATAATGATGGTTGAGCCAAGTAATAATGTAAAACACAAAACATGGGGAAACAGGAGCCTGTAACAACCATCCAAGCTCTTGAGACATTATTAGCATAAATAGTCCCTTAGTCTGTCACTTGCTAAACAGTGTAGTTTATTTACTTACATTGAAATAAATGTCTATACTTCTTTTTCTTCTTTTTTGTTGTTGTTGCTGTTGTTTTTCAAGATAGGGTTTCTCTGTGTTAGCAGCCTTAGCCATTCTGGAACTGGCTCTTGTAGATCAGGCTGTCCTTGAACTCACAGAGATCTGCCTGCCTCTGCCTCCCGAGAACAGAGATTAAAGGTGTTTGCCTCCACTACCCAGCTAAAAGTATTTACTTCTGATTGAAACCATTTCCTCATTGAGATGAAATCATTAAGCATTTCTTACGAAGAGTCATCAGTTTTAATATTTATGCTTTAAAGTTATGTTTTACTGGTAATCCTGCATAATGCTGCCATAATTAATTTTTCTGGTAGACATTTTCATTGCTCCTCATGACTGCCAGTCAGTTTTTAGCAGCCGTCAATCAGCCTGTGTCTAGGTACGATCATGTACTCTTTCTAATCTGCTATTCATTTTAGCCTACAGCAAAACTGAACGTTGACAGCGTGATCTATTTTGAGAATAGACTTTCCATATAGGTGTTCAAAAACACATAAGTATGCTATAATCATGAGGCTAATCTATTTTTACTTATTAAAGTTAGCAACTTATTTATTAAATAAAAATGGCAAAATGTGTGATCAATTTCTGTATCTCTTTCCTTTTTTGCTAACCTCTCCCCAAACCCATTCCATTTGCATTCATCTTTGATTTGAACCCTTTATTTTCTAAGACTGCTAAGCAATAGTGGTAATAAAATAAATGAATAAAGGACCATCTCACCTTGGAAAAGACACTGCCTCACAAGGAAGCTCAGAAGGGCGATAGGATTGCTGCCCTGTCAGGAAGAGGCATGAAACTACAGCAGAAAGGGCAACACCAAGATACTTACCATTCTACATAGCACTGGAGTTTCCTTTCATTTTGTTTTGTTTTGTTTTTCATCTGTTATTTATATCCCCTTGTCCTCTCCAGAATTCTCCTCAACTCCTTATGCTTTGGGTAAATTCTGTCTGTTTGTTGTTTTGTTTAAATGTTTCAAAATAATCTGTTGTTTATTTTCTTCTTAATGTCCCTCTGACTTTAATTCCTCTACACCTAGAAAGTAGAAGGCAAGTTTTAAAACTCAGAAAAATAAAGATGAGCATTTTTGCCTCTGCTTGCCTACTATGTGCTGAGGGTGAACCCAAGACCTTGCCTAAGCAAAGAAAATGTTACAGAACTATGCCCTTCTCACTGTTTTAACATGCAAACTCCATTGCTATTTGGCTATGCTGATACTAACAGGTCAGTAGACAATTGCTACTGAGAAGAAGACAGCACACCTCGTAGGGCTTCCCAGGGAGGTGCCATTGTGGTATAGGATAAAAGGGGAAGATGGGCAAGAGCCCTTTCCTATGTTTCTTGCATAATGAATGAGCAAAGCAAAGTAAGCAAGCTCAAGATTAGCTGCCTTGTACAACTCCCTTGAATGCTGGAATTTGAAGGTTGTCCCTGGTTTCCTGGTTCCTATTCCAGGATGAAAATTCAAATGGCAGTGGAACCCTGCAGGTACTTATAAAGGCCTTTTTCTAATTTAATGGCTCACATTCAGCTGAGTTTTCTACTCTCTCTTAACTAACCTAAGAAGGGCAGATTGCAATGGTTAGTGTTAATTGTAAGTTTGATAAAATCTAGTTTGGGAGATCTGCTTTTTTGCCAGGTCTGTGACGATTATCTTGGTTATGTTAATTGATGAAGGAAGATTCTCCTTAAAGGAAGACCCTTCTCGAGGCTAGCAATTCTAGACCATAGAAAATGAAGAAGGAAGCTAAGCCCTAGCATGCATGAATTTTTTTTTATTGAAAAAAAAATTTCCGCCTCCTCCCAGCCTCCCATTTCCCTCCCCCTCCTCCCGCCCCTCTCCCCCTCCTCCCACTCCTCTCCCCCTCCCTCTCCAGTCCAAAGAGCAGTCAGGGTTCTCTGCCCTGTGGAAAGTCCAAGGTCCTTCCCCCTCCATCCAGGTCTAGGAAGGTGAACATCCAAACTGGCTAGGCTCCCACAAAGCCAGAACATGAAGTTGGATCAAAACCCAGTGCCATTGTCCTTGGCTTCTCATCAGCCCTCATTGTCCGCCATGTTCAGAGAGTCCGGTTTTATCCCATGCTTTTTCAGTCACAGTCCAGCTGGCCTTGGTGAGCTCCCAATAGATCAGCCCTACTGTCTCAGTGGGTGGGTGCACCCCTCCTGGTCCTGACTTCCTTGCTCATGTTCTCCCTCCTTCTGCTCTTCATTGGGACCTTGGGAGCTCAGTCCAGTGCTCCAGTGTGGGTCTCTGTCTTTATCTCCATCCATCGCCAGATGAAGGTTCTATGGTGATATGCAAGATATTCATCAGGATAGGGTCATTTCAGGTTCTCTATCCTCAGCTGCCCAAGGAACTAACTGGGGACATTGCCCTGGGCACCTGGGAGCCACTCTAGGTTCAAGTCTCTTGCCAACCCTAAGGTGGCTCCCTTAACTAAGATATGTGCTTCCCTGCCTGGACCCAGCAATACCACTCTTGGGAATATAACCAAGAGATGCCCGATCATATGACAAAAGCATTTGTTCAACTATGTTCATAGCAGCATTATTGGTAATAGCCAAAACCTGAAAACAACCTAGATGTCCTTCAATGGAGGAATGGATGAAGAAAGTGTGGAATATATACACATTAGAGTACTACTCTGAGGTAAAAAACAATGACTTCTCGAATTTTGTATGCAAATGGATGGAAATAGAAAACACTATCCTGAGTGAGGTAACCCAGACCCAAAAAGATGAACATGGGATGTACTCACTCATAATTGGTTTCTAGCCATAAATAAAGGTCACTGAGTCTATAATTTGTGATCCTAAAGAAGCTAAATAAGAAGGTGAACCCAAAGAAAAACATATAGTTATCCTCCTGGCTATGGGAAGTAGACAAGATTGCCAGGCAAAAAATTGGATCTTGGGGGTGGGGTAAGGTGGAGGTAAGGGGAGATGGGGAAAGAAAAGTGAGAAGGGGAGGATGGGGAGAACTTGGGGAAACGGAATGATTAGGGATAAAGGAAGGTTGGATAGGGGAGCATGCATTTCTAGCTCTTTGCTCTGACTACAATCTGGCCAGCTGCTGTATGTTCCTGTTGCCTTGCTGCCACAATGCTGGACTGAACCTTGAACTGAGTCAGTTTAAACTCATTACTCCTTAAATTGCTTTGGCCAGGGCAATGTCTAACAACAACAAGAAAAGAAACCAAGAAAATGGCATTAACCATGAATAAAACACAATTGCTTTTATAAACTGAAGTACATTATACAAAATGTATCAGCATGAGGAAAGGAAGATCCTTCCGAGGCCTTAACCACACATGGGTTGACAAAAATATAAGATCAGTAACAGAATGCCTAGTGGCTTCTGAAAAATATACTACACCTATCGGTCAACTGAATATAAGTGTGTTACCCATAAAGATGGGGTTGAAAAAGCACACGCTGACCTCAATGACAGAATATACTCCTGAGCAATAAATAGCTCCTTGCAGAATCATATGGGCTACCATAGTGGGAAGAAATCCAAACACTCATTTCATTTTACTAAAGCTTCAAATCCTTTCTTATTTCTAGGTCAGAGCTATATGTGGCAAACATGGATTGTATCTAACCTTGACCCTGCTGGAAACATTGCTTAACCACCAAGATTTGGGTTACCAAGGTGAAATAAAGTAAGTTGAATTTTGAAGGTTTTGCCCCACCAAAATGAAAATATGGTAAAGTTCTAACTCTCAATATGATGATTCTGGTGACTGAGGCCTTGGAAGTTCACTAAATTTAGATGAAGTTGGAGCATCCTAGGAAAAATAGTAATTTTCCAAGAAAAAGCCAGGAAAGCTTCCTTCTCTTTCTACCTTAGAAAGACACACCAAGAAGGCAATGATCAGAACTAAAACTTTCTGTCATCTCAGCCTCATTAGAAAAAGACAGTGTTTGATGTTAAACACTTTGACATCTGTATTGTGCTATCTGTGGATCTATGGAAACTCTGTAACCTTACTGCATTCTATTGCCAAGCACAGACATCTGCCTTTAGAGAACAAGTTCCATGTGATAACCAACCAATTTCAATCACTTGCCAGCTAGGCTAAAGAACATTTTATTAAGACTAAAGGAGGCTGGCTAAATGGCTCAGTTGGTAAAGGCCTTTACTGCCTAGCTTGATGACAGAATGCCACATTGTAGAATGAGAGAATCTGCTCTTAAGGTCCCCTCGGACCTCCACACATGTGCAAGCACATACACACTAAAGAAAGAGATGTAATATTTTTAAATATTTAAGACAAAGGGTTGTCAATAGTCATAGAAACACAAATGAGGAGACCTCTCCTTTCAGCCCTTAGGAACCTCTATGGTCTATACTTGCCATTCCTCCTGAAACAGCTAAAGAGTAGGACCAGACAGATGAAATAGTGTTTCAGAGGTTGAGGATTGAGCATTGTCATCAAACTGTAATAAAGGCAGGAAAGCAATGAAATTGGCTTGGCTTGCTGCAGAGGAAAGGGGAAAAAAATAACGGGCTAGAACCTTCAAAGAGTTGGAATGAGATAGAGTTGGAGGTTAGGAAGAGCAAGGAGGATATAGCATACTTTACCAGGTACGTAGGTACAGGACATGTATCCCCACACACATCCCCTGGAGATTTTAAAGAGTTGTCTTCAAGGATTTTTATAGGTACTAGCTTATGAATGAAATTAGGAAACTGCTCATAACACTGGAAAGGAAAATATAGAAAACATCTTAGGGCACATATAATCTGTGTGGGCTACACTAATTACTTTATGCAAAAATCTAATCCTCCATTCTCTCCCCTTTATCTGCTTTGCTTTTGCTTGCTCTACAAACCTGCCAACTTCTTTTTTAAAATGTTTCGTATAAATATATATTCTATACCTAGCATAAAAATTCCTTAACTTCCAATAAGTGAAATAACATTGATTTAGCATGCTATATTCATTGCCATATTGTGATAAATAGTAAACTACAGTACCATAAGGCCAGTAGATTCCTTATTCAGCTTTGTATACCAAATGTCTAAAGCAGTAGATATTATGATGATAAATGTTTATGCGCTTGAATCAAATTAGGAGAGAAGTTATCTCAAAATAGCTCATGGTCAACCTGAAGAGTGCCTTTCCCCAGCATCTCAGCGAAATCAGGTCCAAAGTATTAGATGCACCTAGTCATGTTACCCTAATTATGTTTTCTTTAGAACCCTGATTTAATTGTGTCTTTTCTTAATTTATGTCTATACAATGATCACCCTACAACAAGAAACATAGCTGCTTTCCTCACATTCATAACATCTAACGTACAGTGTGGTTAGATTACATAGTGTGTATTCGCTGAGCTTGATGATTCGTTTATTTAACAAACATTTGCCAAGAACCAGCAATATACTAGACAATGGGAGTACAGCTATGCAGTAAACAAAGCCTGTTCCTCATGAAGATATATCCTACCTGGAATCAGAAATAATTTAAAATATATGGCATAGCCAGACAGTGGTGGTGCACACCTTTAATCGCAGCACTTGGAAGGCAGAGACAGGCAGATCTCTGTGAGTTTGAGGCTAGCCTGATCCATAGAATAAATTCCAGAAGAGGCAGGACATCACATTGAAACCCTGACTTAAAATAAAATAAAGAAAAATATATGGCATAACCCAAAGTCATAGGGGCAATAAGGAAAAATAAAGCAGTTTAAGGTTTTGCAAAGAGCATTAATAAGTGAATGAGTTCGAGTCCAACCCAATGGATGAATTCCTATGGGCCAGTTTTGCACATGAGCATTTCCTTAGAGATGGCTAAGCTACTAAAAGCATGAGTTAGGAGAAGACTAGAAATCTAAAGGAAGTTCTCAAAGTGGCTTTAATCTAAAGAAAAAAAATCAAGGGCTGGAGAGCTGGCTCAGTGGTTAAGAGCACTGGCTGCTCTTCCAGAGGTCCTGAGTTCAATTCCCAGCAACCTCATGGTGGCTCACAACCATCTGTCATGAGATCTGGTGCCCTCTTCTGACCTTCAGGTAGAACACTATATATATATAAAATAATAAATAAACAAATAAATAAATTCTAAAAAAAAGAAAAAAATCAAGCACCAGAGTGTACATTATACATAGGATATAGCAAAGACTCCATTGATATTGTTGATTAACAACTAATTCAGAACCAGTATTTCAGGGATCTGGAGTATAAGAGCAGACAGTTGCTTTCTTCGACCTTTGAATAGTCTAGGATTTCAAACCATGAGAAATTTTTTCAAAGAAAAAAATATGGTTACAAGAGATAAACATATTTCATCTTTAAAGACTCATTGGCTAAAGCTTCATCTGTGAATTAAACCCATTCCATTATGTGCTTTGTATGCAAACCTATATCCTTAAGAGATTAAAGATGCAATTTAGGCACACATTTTAGGAGCTGAATGCTCAAATCATTATCTTAGTACATATTGTCCATTAATCTGCGTTCAATTGGAAAGCCATTTGGAATGTGGCTGTGCGCTAATTAGCAGGATTCTAGTGCTGAGCTGCTTCCTGATTAAATGTCCTTTAGAATCAATAAAACATCAGGAGGGATTGTGGTGATGTGGGATTAGCCCCATCTAGCCAAATAAAATGAGTTGTGTTCCCTTTTTAAACTCGCGTGTTGTGAGCTAACAAGAGGGAAAATTTTTGCCAGTCCTGAAACAAAAAAATGTGTTTTGTTGATGTTGTTGTTGTTTCTTAGATAATTTTTTTTAAAATTGGAGATTTCATTTTTCATCTTCCCATGTTCCTAACAATTAGCAGAGACATTCGTGAATGACGGCCAGGATAAGGTGATTGTGAGAAAGACTTGATTACGATTCCTAATCTCCACTCTGAATCACCCTTATGGAAAATGAGCTCAGGTTGTGTTGGATGGAAATGATTATCCCTATTCTTGGCCGGGGAGATGGAAGTCAGAATTCACATTTAATGTTTCTCTGTGACTTTGTAATAAATGGTAATTTAGGAGGGCAGAGCAAGAACAGGAGGCAATCTAATACTCGGAAATTATATTGGCAAAATTAAATGCTTCAAACCAGTGTAGAACACACGTGCACAAGCCAAATTGTGTTGGGGAAGGAGATAAATAATGAAGCTGCTATGGAGGCTTCCTGAATGGCGCAGACCAATTGACACAGCCACAAGGAGGACATACGTAGCGTACACATCTGGCCCATTATAGCAAATAGAGTTAGGTTGGAAAGGAATTTTTGCAAATCCTGGGAACGAGCGGAGAATTTTAGGAGATAAAGGAAGCATGAGGTGTCTTATTCAGCAGTTGCTGTCGAAGGGAATAGGAAAAGTGTTTCACACAGGACTATTGGAGATGTGCTGTGTTCACCCAGTGACTCGGTGGTAGACAGCAAACCTGTCTTGCTAGTCTGCATTCTCATAATGATGACAGAGCTGATAGAGGTGTCACTGCTTATAGAGAACATTTGTAGAACTTAAACAATTCCAAGCAATATTTCAAGTGTTCTGTTAAATTTTAACCTTTTTGATTCCTGCAACAGCTCCATGAGGTAGGTGCTATTCTAGTTTTCAAATGAGGAAGTGGAAAACTTCCATGTCCCTGATGAATGAATTCATCAGAAAGGCTGAGTTAATGCAGATTTGACAGCTTTAGTCTTCGACCATAACCACATAATGTAGTTAATTTCCTGCAAGTCCTACAGTTCTGAGAAGTTTGTGTGTGACTGGGCAACAGGCTTTGGATAAACTGTGTGCTGGAGTTCACCCTTCGGTTTGGTACTGGACCCAGTTTGGAACTTGGGTCTGTCTGGAAGAATTTCCTTCCCCTGGCAATTAAGCCTTGAATTTCCATCCCAGGAGCTGTGGCTTTTGTCATGGCAGATTTTTCTAGTCTATACATGTTTCTATAGCACAGCTGTATGAGCCCCAGGTACCATTTTCTCGCAATCCTGGAGGCTGGAAATTCAGTTTTCTCACTGTAACCTCACATGATAGAAAGGATGAAGGATCTGTTACTAGAAATTCCTGATGATTTTTCCCCAGGACTTAAACGTTCCAAAGAGTCTACCTACTAATACATCATGTGAGAAGATTTCAATCAAGGGATACATAAAAACAAATATATGAGATAACCCTAGGAAACGTTTGCACCTTGCTTGTCAGATGTCTCTTCTGACAGGCACGTTTTGTGCCCTTCAGTAAGAGTTAAGAATTCCAGGACGATTGAACTCTCCTGTCGAGGAGCATCATTTCCACCTGGCAGTCTGGACAGAGCTGCCTCCTCTGTGCCCTCCTGGCTGAGCATCATTGGATCTGTAGCAGCTAACTTCATGAGCAATGACAAACAGAAGCACAATCCTTGCAAATCTAGTTTACCACACCCTGGTGCTAAGACCACAGTGAACAGATTGGAGAATGAAGAAAGACGGCTGGCTTGGGTGAATACCCAGAGTTCTTTTTGACTATATGAAGTTTTCAGGGGAACATTCTTCCCAGAGTTAGCTCCATTGAGATTACAAGGGTGCACTGTAAAATAGCCCATGTTTTGATTTTTTGGTGTTGAGGCTTAATGTCTTTTTAAATATCAAAGGTTCTTATATAAAAAGACATCTGCTTTATAGTCCCTAAATAAATGGACAAAAATTAAGACAAAACCCACTGTCATTACTAAAATGTATGGGCACTCCTTTGATATGTCAGATTCAAGAATGAATTGTCACCAGTCACATAACCTAGCAGAATGTGAGGGAATCCGCAAGCTACCTGACCAGGGCTTTCTAAGAAGCGTGCCAGGCAGAAGATGCACTGCTGACTCCCGCTTGGTTGAGAGACCACAGACAAGTCTTCCCACACTAGAAACATGAGGTGGTACTGCAGTCAGCACTATCCCCCCATCCTGCCTAAGCACAGATGTGTGGCTGCTTCCCCACACAGCCCTCATCGATAGCTATTCAGAGAACACACCTTTGAAACAACAGGAAAGATTTGGGCTGAGCAAGGTAGGAAGCGGAAAGCCTGGGCTTTGTGCCTCTGGCAGTGCCATCCCTGAAAGTTAAGTTGTGTCAGTTAGCGCAGAGACAGATGGTAGTTGTGTATACTAAGGAGATTATGGATCATGACATATGATACCCATGTCTTGTATCCAACAAGTATGGTGAGGGATCTAAGAAAGAAGAATCTGAGATGCCAAGTATACACAGGAATTGTCACCTGTCCCTTGTCTGCAGGCCTATGGGAACAGTGAGCAGAACCATGGAAATCAGGACAAACTCTCATTTAATGGTGAATATAAAAAAAAAGAAAAGAACCAACATATAAAGCCTACTTTAAAGGTGTACTTTTAACCTAAAAGATAATTTTAAAAAGAAATTAAAAAAAACTCTAAAGTAAAATAAGCATGACAAAACATGGGAAAGGAAGTTTAACCCTAAGTTCTCTAAACTTCAATAACACTTCGAATATATTTCTGCTCTAAAAAAAGAAAAAGAAAGAAAATATTTCTTCTCTAAAACCTAGCAAAGTTTGAGAAATTATTGTGGTTCTTTCAAAGTTGCAAAAGCCATGTATCCTGTTGATATGAATTATAAAACAATAAAGAGATAAGAATAGTGAGACAAACCAATGATAAAAAATAAAGCTTAAAAATTATTGAAGATGATTAGATAAAATCATGAAAAACTTGGAGAAGAATGGGTGATTTCAAGGAACCCTCAACTTCTCTAGAGAATTAAAGTCACTAGGAATCAATAAAAATAAACAAAAGGAACACAGTAGAAAAATCTAATATGTTATGCCAAACTTAAGGGACTTCTATAGAATCTATACCTGGAAAAAAAAACTTGGGGAGAAAAAGATAGAGCATATTATATAAGACTAGAATACTAAAGTTACTTGGCATCATTGGATATTAGGAACAAAATAGAGAAATAAAATAAAATAAACACCAAAGTCCTCCTATGGTAGCTCATTTTCCTTACATAACAAAATTCTGAATTTCTCTGCTGTAATTTTAAGTATATTCAGCTGAAAGCATTAGAGACTGAAAATCCAAATCAGGTGGCTTTGTTAGCTTGGCCTCTGGCTAGAGTTTTTGATACCTGAGTAACAATGTGACCGATGGCATGTGGCAGAAATAGACACAAAAGGAGATATTGCGTGACAGGACACAAAGCCATTGATTTGGAAGACCAGTATTGTTAATTTTGCAACAACTAATTGTAAAGGAATTTACCAGAGTCCCTTGAGAACTACATTAATCTCCTCCAAGGGTAGCAGTCCTGGTGCCCTAATAACTTTCCTTTAGACTTGACCTTGCAAGAATCTTAATGTCTCAATATTGTCAAGCTGCGGAATGGAGGTCTAGTATATACTAGGTGACCTACACAAACCATACTCAAGGGATAGCACCAACTAAAAAAAGTTTACAGAGCTGGTGAGAAAGAGCCCCGTGTATACAAATTGAAAACTCACTTCACTACGATCTAAGCTAAATTAAGAAAAAAAATACACTTTTGTGCTTGTATGTTACAAAGAGAAATTTGTATTATAAAGACAAATAAAATTTGTCCAAGATCTTCTGAAAATACAGGGGAAATTAATTAACAATGAATAAAAGTCAGACTAACCACAGACTTCTACAACGGTCAATGTTAGTAGACACTGAAAGAATGCCCATAATTACAAAGTGGAAAATACGGCTGTGAAGCCAAGTTCTATGACCTGCCCACTTGTGGATCTTGAGTCAGATGAAAAGGGGATGGTAATGACTCATCCCTTTAACCTGTGTCTCAGGGTGAGTAGCTTACAATAATGAATAAAAGGTACCAAGAACACCCTCTGAAATCTATATTAAGTAAAAAAAAAAAACACAGTTGAATTTGAAACTTGCTGGTGTTTGAGAAAGAACCTCTTGTAGCATAGGCTGGTCTAGAACTTACTACGTATCGGTGGATGACCATGAATTCCTGATCATTGATCCCTACCTCCCAAGTGTCATCATAAGTACACAACACTATGCTCCCTGGAGAGTGAACTCAGGACTTCATGCTTGCTAAGCAAGCGCTCTCCCCACTTAGCTACACTCCCAGTCTAGAATTTGAATGTGAAGTTGAATCTTCCTGAATCTAGAATCAGGGTCCCAGTCTTTGTTCCCTAGCTGGAATGAGAAAGCTTGGTACATACTTTTGTTATTAGAATTACTAGTACCTGTTATTACAACAGGAACCTATTCTTACATTTAAGTTGAATATTTTTCTGAAGGTCTAAAAATGAGATATTAAAATGAGGAATATTTTGTAGAATAATCATAAGAAATGTATTGATCACACAAGTCCCTTAAGCCTTTTGTGTCAGACAACGCCCAAGCTGAAGCTTTTGGAATATTTGCTGCCTTCTCTTCCCCCTATTTGCAGCATATAATCAAGAAAAAGTAGAAAACTTTCTAATAGTGTTTTATCTAGGGCCTTGTCTCCTATAGTTTTTTTTCTGTTTATGTACTCATTACTCATCAGTGTGTGTGTGTGTGTGTGTGTGTGTGTGTGTGTGTGTTGTGTATGTGATCATGCGCATGCCTGGAGAATTCAGAGGATAATTTTCAGAATCAGTTGTCTCCTTCCATTGTGGGCTCTAGGGATTAGGTGCAGGTTATT
The DNA here is from genome assembly GCF_037038515.1 of Microtus pennsylvanicus. NCBI lineage: Eukaryota > Metazoa > Chordata > Mammalia > Rodentia > Cricetidae > Microtus > Microtus pennsylvanicus. The sequence continues at coordinate 33,181,098 of NC_134591.1, read as the reverse complement.
AGGCTTCTATAGCAAAGTCCTTTATTCTCTGAGCCCGCTCTCTGGCCATTCTCTCTTACTTGATATCTGACAACATGGCTTGAAATTTTCTGACAGCTCTGAACGATAAATGGAATATGCAATCTATGACTGTCAGTAGATCTAGGCTCTTGGCTGTGTTTTATTATAAAAAGTTTGGAAGGTGGTCTAAGAATATGCCTGCTCTTCCAAATAGTGTCTAAAATGAAGCGGTGAAGAAAACTACAGTCTGTTTCCAGGGCTGAGCTATTACCTGATGCTTGTATGATTATTACCCCATGAGAGCTTTCTCCCTCCAGCTTCTCTTTGCCATCCTAGGCCTGATGCATCTGATACAGTCACCTGGTTTTCTGGTTGCATTATTGCACATCAGGATTTACCTCTTTCTCACATGGAGCTCTGGAGACCACATGTTCAAATCTCCTATCAGAGTCCACATGCTGATCAAAGAATGCTCCTGATACATGATCCATGTATAGGAAAAGGTTTATGAGATATAAGTAAAATAAGCTGGTTTCATTGTTAACGTATCACTTCTATTTAAAGAGAATAAAATTATATGATATTAAAACTTCTTGAGAAAACCTAAGACACATTTTTGCCAACTTTCTCTCTATCTCAGTTGGTCTGCTGATGGGTCAACTAGAAACTAATCTTCTCTCCATTTAGTCTGTTTGCTAGCAGCAGACACTGTCTCTCCCCAACATGAGCAAATGTCAATTTCTTCATTTTTCCTCAATACTAGTTCTTTGAGAACTTCATATAATGCATTTTGGTCATATTCATTTCATGCCCCAATTATCCTAGGTTTATTTCCTCATCCCATCCACCCAACTGTGTCCTGTCTTTCGTGGTATGGACTCTAATTTGTGCTGTCTGTATACTCTTGAATGTGTAACCTTCACTGGGGTCTCACTCTTAGAACAACTGGCTCTCCCTCTCCAGAAACCATTGACTTCCAACAGCTACCTCATTAGGGAGTGGGACTTCATGCCTCCGCCCCTCTTCAAGCTAGGATGTGGTCTGGGTTAGACTTGTGCAAGCCGTGTGCATGCTGTCACAGTGGCTGTGGATTTGTACCTGCAACAGCTCTGTTGGACCTTCAAAACAGTTTCTTTGTAGTCAGCCACTGCCTCTGGCTCTTGCCATCTCTCTAACCGCTCGCAGTGACCACTGACGTGTGTGAGGAGGGTGTGACACAGGTGTGTCATTTAGGGCTGTATGTCTGGAAGTCTATGTACCTTGACCAGGTGTGAGTCTCTGTGTTAATAATGTGAAGCAACTCACAATATTAGGGGGAAGTAAAAATCACACAGGACCAGAAACAAATTAATGACAGATAAAAACAAAGACAGAGGAGGGACGGATGAAAGGAGAAGGAATAAAGTTATTCATAAACAGGTGGATCACCGTCTTAACTGAGCAGAATATGGATATTTGACTATAGTCCTAGCCACACTGTATCCAAAAGGAAGCCAGGCACCTATTACTGCCAGAGAAGCATGTTTATATAATATATAAATGAATTCTGGGCAAGCAAGTATAAATGATTTACACTACCAAAATTTTGATGGATTATTTTATGCTTTAGATAACTGATTTTTCAGTTGCAACATACATTTCTTCCAATACATTTCTTCCTGGGAAGTCATTAAATGTTAAGTCCAGCACATGGAGTTATCCTACCTCTATGTTTGTTGTGTGTTGCAATCCTTTTGACACTCACGGCAACAAAAAGGTTCATTTCTGATAGCCACCTGAAATGAAGATTCCATGACTGATTTAATTCATTTCACTGATAGGTAAAGGTATAAGATTGTGAGGTGGAAAAGGGGGCAGAATAGCGCTAACACTGAAAGGTCGTGGACTTATTCATTTTCCTATGTAACAATGCAAAAATAATAGCTAGTCATGTTTTTACAGCCATTAGGACAGTAACTGATTTTATGGCTAGAGGTGACTGTGACATTAGCCAGATTTTCTCATAGTTCCTGGTCTCTGGATGCCCTGAGTTTGACAGCAGACCCCAATCTCCAGTCTGCTGACTTTGCTGTAATTCATTCATTTGTTTCAGGATGCTGAATTTCTAACCTATGGTCCATTATTATGTGTTTGTTTGGTTTTTAGACAGGGTACTACTGTACAGTTTAGGCTAGCCTCAACCCCCTAATCCTCCTGCTTTAGCCATGCCCCCTACCCCTGATATTCTGGGGTTGATGGCCTATGTCCCACACTCATCTATCGCTTCCTGTAACTCTGAGGGCATCTGGTTCCCTATACCAATGCTCTTCCTGGTAGATATACATACCTCAAGTTATTTGTTTCCTACACTGAATCAAAATCCCTTTCAATATTGCTGCCAACGAGTAAAACTCAGCTTGGCTACGCATGCTCCTGAAGTAGAGGAAGCATCGCTACTCATCACTCAATCCTGGCTCCTCTTCTTACACAGGTGGCAGAATTTTGTTAAGTGGCTGAAAAGGGCTTCTTCTGATCTGTTGTGCGATTCGCCTGTAGGTGAGTACTGTTCTTTCTTATTCGTCAGCAAACCTAGCTGGGTTTTATTTCATTCTTCCCAAAAATACTCAGTGAAGAAAGGACAGGACTGAAAATTTCCTTAAAAACCATTTATGTTTTTAGATAAGGGAAAGTGTAAGTCTTCTAGCTCCATATTTTACTTTCTGTGGCAACCCTTTGATAAGAATATAGCACACTTACACATGAAGTTGGTATTATTGGCTTACATTTCAGATGCAGTCTCTTGAATCTACCAATCCTTCAGGTTAGCATCTACAAATATAGTTATCAAACATATATGTGTGTGTGTGTATGTGTGTGCCTTGATATATGTTTAGTGCAGCAACTTTTATAAATGTCTTAAAATTAGAAGCATGGAAAAGATCCTTCAGGGAACATTTAATTAAATTATACTACAACTGGCTGATTAAATTGTTGAGTTTTAAACAACATAACTGGGCTGCCACATAATGATTTCCATGACATATTATTAAGTGAGATTTTAAAGATGAATATGGCAAAATATTTAGCTATTAGCAAGTTTAAATATGACAGGAGAAAAATATATGCATTTGTATTAATCTGTTGCTATGATTTCTCTACTGAAACACCCACTAACTATTGTGCATCACAGTGCAAGGTACCAAGTGTGTATGGTGGGGTTGCTAGGGATGAATATATCAGTCCAAGTGGCCAGGGGAAACATGGAAACAGGTATAGGTATAGGGCATTAGTCATGTAAGAATCAGAGACTGAAAAAGTTGAAAAGAGGTATGAAGAATGTACTTATGATCCCAGCCTCGATAACAAATTTTTATGATCCTGGAACTTTAAAAAGTAGAAAAGGTTTCAATCATAGTTCTGAAGTCTGTTGATATTACATCTAAGTATCATTGAGGGCCATAATACCTCTGAAGTCTCTTGGAAAGGGCCTCTGGTTGCTTCTTACTTTGAGTAGGAGGTTGAAGCCTCCAAAAGTCTGTTACATATGATCCCATGTCTGCTCACATGTCCCCTTGCCTTCTTCTGTTCCCTCTGTGTCTCTGTATCTAAAGACCTTCTCCTTCCTCTTAAAAAGATCTCAGCTGTTCTCAAGTTGATTATATATATAACGATTGTTTTCAGATAAGACAAACTCATAGGTGCCAGTGGGTAGGAACTGAACATGTAATTTGGGGGACATAACTCAATACTTTGATGCACTCCAGACCTTAATGACTAAGAAACATTTCCAACCCTTGGGTTCTGGAGAAAGCATACTACAGATCAGCACACTACATCAAAAAGCTAGAAGGCAGTATTCTTACTCACCTGGTCAGGTATCTCTAATGAAAGTCAGGGAGTTCGAGAAAGCATTCCCCAGGACATCCTGGGACGCTGGGTCTTAAGTGCCCCATAGTTTGGAAGGTTGGCATACTCGTATTGCAAACAGAATCCCATATTATAATGCTAAGACCTCTAAATGCTTTCCTGTGCCTGTGAATTCACATATAACTCCTGTTGAGAATGAAGAAGAGTGTAATAGCTCAGCCCTTCCTCAGCATCAAGGAGATGCTTGCACCATCCTCCACAGGACTTTTCCTCTGCCTGCATGCATCCCAGCACCTCTCAGACCAGATTTCCTTAACTTTTAAGCTTATCAGTCAGATTGTGTTGGTACGTACCCAAACATCCTCAGTTTCACAATCACTTTTTAAGGCCCTATCTCAAAATACAGTCACATCCGAGCTACCCAACTTTACAGTATCAGTACACAGGGGCTACAGAAACACAATCCATCCCATAGCAGATGCCACAGATGAAGTACTGGCTTTATAGATACGTAATAAACTTTCTATTGTAGTATTTACTTTAGTGCACTCTGACTTATTTATTTCATCATCTTTAAAAACAGAGAGAAAGAAAAAGGAAGAATAAGAAACTGCATGTGCTAAGGAGCTGGGTTCTATGCAGTGTGCAGAGTGACTTGAACCTGAAAAACAACAGATAATGTTACTCACTGGAGAGCATCCAGGCAGAGAGGGCAGAATGGCCATTGTTGCTCTGTGTTATGGACTCACGGTTACTGATGGGAATTTTCCATTTCTAGATGACTGGACCTGTGATGAAGTTTGATGTCCAGCTTGGAACCGAGAAAGACAGTGGTTAAGACATTGTTAGAGGCTTAGGTTAACTAGAACATGTTCAGAGCTGGAACAATTTATCAGTCCTACCAAACCACAGGGCACTGGATTGAGTTGAGTGGTCCTGCATAGCAAAATAAAGTTTCTATCTCCAAAGAGGGTAAAAGAAGAGGAGAATCCCCAGGGAATGAGAGAGGGCTGAAAGCTAAATGACCAGAAGTTGGCATCAGTGCTAAGGCTCAGCCAGGAGATCTTGTAACTCTTAGCACATGTTTTTTCTTCGCTTTTCCTTGGGCTACACCAACTCTCTCCTTGCAGCTATTGTTGAACACACTACACACTGCTGCCAAAGGCTTTGCTTTTCATGTAATTTTCCAAGTGCTTTTCCCCTGGCATTTGCATAGTTTATTCCCTTGTTTTTAGTCTATTGAACATTCTATTTAATTGTGACTTCTTAGGAGGCCTTGGGCAAATTGCTTGGTGTCACCTGTGGTTCTTACCTGTGAATTTGTGTCTGGTTGTTATGGCCCATATCTGGACCTGACATTGTTGTGTTTGTGATTCCTAGCTTCACAATTAGAATGTACACTGCATGAGAAGAAAGCTTGTCTTGTTCACTGTTGTGTGTCCTTCCCAAGACAATACCGGCTTCTGGTAAACACTTGACTAGTGTGTCTTTCATGAATGAACGAGTTGGAAGCAGGCTTACAACCACTTTTGATATTAGCAGACAACTGGAATTTTCATCTTCTTAGTTAGGTCATCTGTGGAATAGAGATAATTTCCACCTCACAGAATTATTCTAGATTATGTGGCAAACTTTTGATAGATGTTAGTTTGCTGATCACATAAGCTTCATTTATTAGAACTCATCAATCCAGAAGCTTTTACTTGGATTAAATGCCCTCAGCTTCATTCTATTTTCAAATCACCTAGAGAACACATTTAAAAAGTATTCTCCTTGCCTGAAATCGAGATTTAATTGGTCTTGTGAGTCATCTGCACACTAGTTATTTTTAAAGTTCCCCAGGTTGGGATAAGATAGAGCAGCACCAAAGAGTTCTGATTCGGATTCCAACAGTCAGTGTGAGCAAACAGGAAGGATGGCTGTGTGAACATCACACTCTCCTGGCAGCCTTATAAATCCTGGTCCTTCCCATGCTTGGAAACTTCTAGAAGCCAGTGGGGTTTATTTCCTCAGTGCAAATCTTCCACTGGCTGACTAGACAGATGTTTCTCATTTGCCCTTCCTGCTGTGTTAGGAAGAAGAAAAAGAGATCTCCAGCACAGGTCTTTTAAACAATGTTTACATATGCAAGTGATTACCTTTGTGTACACCATAAGATATGACAAGGAAAAGGGGTAAATTAAATGAAACTAAGCAGACTTTTCATATATTCTCCTAAGGGAACTTTGAAAGGCTCAGACAGCAAGGAATAGCTAGAAAGAGATAAGTCTAGGTTCTAGGTCTTATTCTAAAAAGTGTCATGCATTAATTGATGCTCAGAAAAATGCTTGGTATGCTGTATGGTAAATCTTTTCCTCTGGGGAAATGAGATTTGCCTAATGTCAAACACCTTCCATTGTTGAGTATTTTACATACATGATTTTAACTTCATGGTATTACAGCAAGTTCCTGGAATTTCACAGGCAAAAGAACTGGTCCAAAAGTTCACTGTTGGTAGAAGAAAAATACAGGGTTAATGGTTAGGCTTGTCTGACCATTAGTCAACACCCCTACTAGAGGCCCTTTAGCTGTCCATCTCTGCTTCAGAGTAAGCTGGGCATTTCTTCTTGCAATAAAGAGCAAATTCTTTTCTTTCACAAATGTGATGCAGTGAACAAATCTCAGTGCAAGTAGGTGTTCATGGGTTCCCAGGATAACTTAAATTCTCAACAGATTAATTCAGATTTGCTTCAAAGGGACTGCTATCACAACCTTCAGTGAGCATCTGTCTTAGTTAGGGTTTCTATTGCTATGAAGAGACACCATGACCACAGCAACTCTCATATAGGAAAACATTTAATTGGGTGGCTTACATTTCAGAGGTTTAGATCACTATCATTGTGGGACATGGTGGCATATAGGCAGACATGGTGCTAGAGAAGAAGCTAAGAATTCTACAACTTTTTTATTTTTAATTCTACATCTTGATCCACAGGCAACAGAAAGTGAACTGAGACACTAGGTGTGGCCTGTGCATATATAAGACCACACAGTGACACACTTCCTCCAACAAGACCATACCTACTCCAGTAAAGCCACACCTCCTAATAGTGCCACTTCCTATGAGCTTAGGTGGGCCAATTACATTCAAACTGCCACAGTATCAGTTGAAGTTTATTCTTTGGTATCTGGGTAGGTTATGAGAGATAAAGAACTACAGAGACACATCCATGTTCTTAGAGGATTGGAGAAGGAATCGGAGAAGAGCTACCCACTTAGTGGCTCTATTTTCCAAACGTGATATAATAGTGCATAGTCATTCATATAGGAGCAAGCTCGGAGGGCCATTCTCTGCTGGGTCCTGAAGCTTCAGGTGAATATGAAATTGCATTTTCTTCATTATCAACAAACTGAAGAAGAACTGGGGAGATGACTTAATTTGTAAAGTGCTTGCTCTACAAACTGGAGCACCTGAGTTTGGTTCCCAACACCTATGTGAAAAAAAAAAACAGGTCCAGCGGGGCATGGAGTGGCTATAACCACAGAGCTGGGAATGCAGAGACAAAAAGGACTGTGGCAGTCAGTCTAACTAAACGGTAAGTTCTAGATTCTAGGAGAGACCCTACCTCAAAAATATAAGATGGTATAAGTTGGAGAGTGACTGAGGAAGATGCCTCTGGCCACTACACAAACATGTACTCGTGTTCATAGTGCATCAATACATATGCACACACACAAACATGTATACCCACATTTACTATGCATATGTGAACACCAACATACAAAAAGTAATTGAAAATCATAATTCATATTGATCCAGGAATTCAATGCTAATAGAGTATTACGAAGGTGATTTAAGCCTGTTGTGGAAATTTAGGAAACATTCTTCATTCTTTTTAACACTTACTGAATACTTGCTATGTTCTAGCTAATCCCATTTAATACTAGCAGTTACCCAAGGTGTCCTCCTTTCTCTGACACAGACGCACAGAGATGTGGAATAGGTTGTTCAAGGTCATAGATCTCATAAGGAAAATATCTAGGATTTAAACCCAAGACTTCCACCTCAGAACTGACATTCTTGCCCACTATGTTACATTGACCCCTTCCAACTTTGCTTATTTTGGCTCATTTTTATTAAAAATAGTGAGACCCAACTGAGGACTAATGTATGTTTGTTAGTGACCTATCAAATTTCACTCAGCACTCCGGGATAGTCACAGGGATTTAGAGTCTGTAAAATCCTCCCTAAGCTGGGGAGGATTGAGCAGAAGGTTGGTTGTTCTGCAACTAAAGCAAGCTGGCCTTATCCATGAAGACAGCAGCCGACAGCCTGGGAATGAGATACGTACACACAGATGATGGGAAAGGGAGTGCAGAGCTTACGTTCTAAAGGACAGAGTCACAGGAAGAGACTCTCATTCTCATTAAGCAGCATAAGATTTTCTGGTTCAGGGCCTTCTACAGGTTGTACTCAGCTGGTCCACACCTTTGCTTCACGGGCACCATCACAGTGCCTTTGTCCAAATGACTCCTGCTCATTCCTCCAGTCATCAGTTTGCTTCACTTCCTCTAAGAATAATCCCTCCCCACAGCTTCTACTGCTTCTAAATAAACTGAAATGTTTTTCTATGTCCATATATTTCCTTTCTGTGGTATGTATAATAATTGTGTTTGAATAGTTGGTCTGAGAAACTATGTGGAAATTCACAGGTAGAAACTTGCCTTTTATCCACCAAGAGTCTCCCTGTTGCCTAGTACAATGCAAACAGCCAGCAGAGCCACAAAGCTGCATTTCCTCATGCGTATGTATATGTTAAATGTGCATGCAAAATTCAACCCTCATCTCTCTCTCTCTTTGTTTTTCTTGTTAGGAAAGAATGAAAAGAAAACCCCAGGGACCTTGGTCGAAGTCCCTGAGAGACCCCAAAGCAAAACTGATCATATGGTATGCATCTGGGCATGTGGAGCTCTTGGGAGGGCCTTGAGAACCCTGATTGCATCCTCCCACCTCTTGCTGGGCTGGAAGGCCACCCTCCCCTATGGGTTCTTTATTCCCACCCTATACCTTGCTATCAGACTCTCTTTAGGACCTGCCTCACCTGGAAAGGAGAGGCAGATTAACTCCTAAAATATGATATGTTTAATTCCCATCCTGGTTAGTATGTGGAAGACTCTTGCCCTTGCTCAGTGATGGACTTGTCATGTGCCCCAAGCAATTGTTTTTGTCGCATATATACAGGTGAGCTTCCAAAACTTATGGCCACCAATTGTCATCAGTCTAAAGGGTGGCCAGAAGACCATTTTAATAGCTTATCGCTGGCTTCCAGAACCTGAGAGTGTCCTTTCCCTAAGGGATCACTTCTTAAAATTTAAGAATTTCTCTAATTTTAAAAGAAAAAAGAACAACAAAAATAAGAAAACAACTATCTAGCAAATGGTTGAAAATCCATCTTAATATTCTCAGCAGTTAGTGAGGAAATTTTGAAGATTTGAAAAGCAGCATGGGCTTTTCGATTGTTGTTGTTTTGAAATGTCCAGATTAGAACATGATTTGTCTTAAAGTTATGGGAGTCCTCTTCATGCACTTCACACATGGAAATATTTTAGAAAACAGTATCCATTTTGGCAAGCATCTTGTCATGTAAAAAACAACCGCAAATGCTTTTCTCCTTGAGTGTTAAATCTGTTGTGAATAAGATTATAAAAAATACATTTTGCTCTTTTATTTTGCCTCCTGTTGAAGGGGCTTTTTTGCTTTTCCATAATAATTGACTCTTCTCACATCCTTGTATAATCAGTCTTCATTGTCCCACTTTTTTAAAAAGGAGGCGAAGAAGGGGATTGATAAAACAGCTTTCCTATGATACCAGAGAAAATAATTCATCCCATATGTCTATTCATTGATTCATTCATTGACATACTTACCCAACAAGCATGTATTGAAAACTTTTGTTAGGCAGTACCCAGATTTTTGAGATTTTTCAGTAACTATCTCATATGACCTTGATGATACATCAATAACTACCTCTAGGGCAATAGATACTTAGACAAATATAATATTGAATTGTGAGCACCTGGACAGGCAAACGGATGATGAAGAATAAACTCTTGCTCATCCTGGTCTACGAAGGAACTCAGTACAAGAAATAGGATCTGAGATGGGTCTTGCAAGTTTCATAGGAGCTCAATTATTTCAGGTGCGAGCATCAAAAAGGGCTTCTGTAACCAAGGGAATAACATTATAAAGAGATAAAGACAAAAGATATCTTCAGTTGCCAGGCTTTATGTGCCTGGAGAAAAAAAATGCCCATGTAATACTGAAAAGGATAAGCAGAGAAATTAGCAAACAGAACACTAATGTCCACTGGACCAAGCAAGAATTTGGATTTCTCCTGGCACAGAAAAATCATATAAGCTCTGTTAGTTACTTGCTCCTTCACTGGGCCTGGTTTGGGTTCACACAATCTCTACTTCCCCTTGTCTTTAATTATCAGAGAATGGGGAAGTACCCAAAGAAATTAAAAATGAATAAATAAAACTGGACTTTTTGATTAAAAAAATCCATGTATGCAAGTATAGTAAATTAACAGATTTCTCTAAAACTTTTGCCATTTCTAAAGTTGCCCAAATCTCTAAAAAGGCATAAGAATCACTATTTTATTTTACTGTGTGAAAGTTTTCTTTGTCCCAAAGTTAATTTTATCAAAACAAAATTATTTTATATTCATCCTGAAAATTTACTAGTTTCCTGTCAACTGTGTCAGCGCAATTTCACACAGTGTTCTAGTATTTCAAACAAAAAAATTCTTCGCATTCCCCAGGAGCAACCTCATCCATGTCTGTTACCCAACTCACAGGCAAACTTGTCACAGCCATTCCTCTCTGGAGTGTGGGGTGCATACCACTTCCAATTGATAAATTTGACATGGGAAAGAACTGCAAAGCTTCAGCTATTAGAAGGTTAAGGGTACTCAGATGGTACAAATCAAAGGTATTGTTTTATGGTGAACATTTTAGACTATGATGAACAGAACAAACTCTATAGTATAATTAAGTAAAAAAAAACCAGAAAATTTTAATGTGTTAAATATGGACAGAAGTGTAACATGAACTAAACCAAGGAGTCAAACATAAGCAAGCTTTCTTATCTTTACTGTGAGCTTCATGTTCCCTGCCCCCTTGCTGCTGGACAACAGATACACTAATTGTTTTGCATTGGATGCCCAGCCTCAGACCATGCAATATATATGGTGTTTCTTCTTATAACCACGTGGACCAGACAGGCAGGAGGTGAGTTTCCTGAAAGCCCAGAGTAGTGCTGATCAGGCCACAGATATTCACAGAAGCTGCCAGGATGTCTTATTTACTTGGCACCAAAGGGTCTCATTTGTCTATTTCATCATACTTCTTTGTTCTGTTATAGGCATGTGATTAGGATATTGAAGTGAGCTAGGCATCACTTCTATGCCTATAGTTTTGGGTCTAGTATGAGGCCTGAGCAATTTTAAAAGTCTCTTGTCCATTCTGAGCTTCTATCTCCCTTGTTAAATTATACAGAGAGAAACTTAGCTATTCTTGAAACTTGACCCACAGGTCAAAGGTGACACTATTATTGTGCCAGTCACTCGTTCTCCACAAACCACTGCAGAAGTGGTGACTTTTCTCAGAAGCTCAGTCCATGTAGATTCCTCTAGCACCTTAGAAAAGGACATCGGATCTGCCAATCAGGTCCCAAGTCCTTTGCCTGTTTCAAAGCAGAAAACTGGACAAAAGTGATGATGTCACCTTTCTCAAAGAAAGAAAAACTCACCATGTTTGCATTCAGCAAAACCTTGGCAGAGAGAGCCTTGGGCTGCCGAATACATGAGACTCTCCCTTGCTTTCCAAAGGCAGAACTTGCAATAAATCTTTCTACTTGTGTGGCCTCGTCTCTGGCCAACAGTCTGGAGCTCCGGGTACTGAATGCTTATGTTGTTTTGGTAGAAAACTCCAGAAGAGAATCTCTGGCCGGAAAACCCTACCACTATGATTTCAGCCCCACAAGAACCAGTAAACTCCTTTAAGAAAAGGCCAGACTCTCAGCCTGATTTGAGTCCAGCCATGATGAAAGAGGCTGAACAACCTGAGCTGTGGATAGACAGGTTCAGAAAGCTGGAAAACGCCCTCTACTTATGTGACCTGAGCAACACAGGTAAAGTATGGATTCCAAAGTCCACTAGCCTATCTCTATTTGTGGTCTCACCTACACATAAATGCCTGCCTTACTCCCATTGTATAAGTAAATAGAACATTTTATCTGGAAAACAGGTGCCTGGCACAACCAGAAAACACGAAGATAAATCAAAGAAGAATTAATTGCCCATGAGGTGACTGAAAATGGCATTGTGTTTCTTATCCCTTACCTCCACTCTTCCACCAGTTTAACACAGGCTTCATTCTCGCCATTCCCCTAAATCCTTCTGCTTTCAAGAGAAACTCCAAACTACTTAGCAAGTCGAAACCCAGTGTCTGCGGGCCTGAGTTGTCTCCTCTACCATTTTTACTCTTAGCTTTCCTTGCACAGTCCTAATAGGTCACTTGCCTTTCCCCGGATATGCCTTACTTTCCCATTTGTCCAAGTCTTGCGTCTGCCCAGTCTCCTTCCCAGCAATATTATTTACACTAGAATCCAATCACTCTTCTCTGGGACTTGAGATGGCTCTAGGTCAGACTTCATCTGGCTTTGCCAGCCTCTTGAACATCTACCATCATATTGATATCACGTATATTTTACTTGAAGGTTATTGCTCCCTCACTAGTAGACAGTATTTTTTTCCTACTGCCTGAAACTAGCATAATTTTTTCAACAGTTTTTCTTTAATTTGGAGGAAATAAAAGATTGTATGTCTATAAATAACCAAGTATAACATGCGAGGTGACATAGGCTCTTAGATTTTGCCATGTGGGCATTCAGAGAAAGAAGACTCCTTTTGTGGGATCAGCAAAGGCTTTATTAATGTTAAAATGATCGCCAATGGTTTAGTGCAGGCATGCCCTGTAAAAGCACTTATATGAAAATAGCAATGTCTTTAGTCTCTGTGTTTTTTTTTCTGTTTTGAATTTCTAATACATTTTAGATCTCCTGAAATATAATTATATAATATGCCAAATTTTGTTCAATAATTATGTGAAAGAAAGGAAGAAAAATATATTTAGAAAGAACTGAGAACTTTACATACAAGATTAAGCTGACTGGATAATAAAATATGTATTAAAAATCTGCTAATGACCCCAGCACTGTGTTAGAGTCTAGACCAAGAAGAAAACCAAAGAGACTGAGTCGCAGCTTCTGTCCTCAAAGACAGACTTCTAGGTAAGATACAGAGACTTGCAGTAGTTAACAGCATTACAAAGGAAAAGTAAAGAGATAATATATAATAAAGTTTCTTGGTTAAAGGAAGAATTGAGAATTAAGTATTCCAAAGGAAAGGCATGTAATAGTGCTTAGCTACTATTACATATGAGGAAAAGTTCTAATATACTATGTGCTTCAAATAATCTCAAAAGAAGGAATTCTGGATTATTCCCCAATAAGAAGTGCTAAGTATTTGAGATAAATATGCCTACTCTGATTAAATTTTACAAAATTTTATTTTTTAGCAGAACATCACAGGGTACTCCATAAATATATATCAATTGAAATTGATAATATAAAAAGGAAAGAGACAAGCTATGAAAGGAAGGTTAGCATATAGTATGAGCTGAAGTACCAGAGACAGTACTGGGGAGGCATAGCTGGACCTGCAACATGATATAGAGAATATTTGGGTGATGTTAACAGGTTACGCTATCTTGAAACCATCTTCTGCAAATGTTAGGAGGTGAGCTGACTTGCAACAGGGAAAAGGGATGAACAAGACAGACCTGGAGGTTTCCATTAGGTCCTTAGACACATGGTGATGTTGAGACTCTACCTGAATCCTGGGAGCTAAGATGAAGCCTCCTCCTTTACCAGAATCCATCAAAAGATTAACCAGTGAAGGCCATCAAGAGAGCTGAGATATATCAGTTAGTGAAGATTTCTCTGGGGCAGAAGGGAGAATAAAAGGTTATTGAAGCAACCCTGAGCAGAGCTACACACCGAGGAGAAAGAAAAGGCATTTCTAAATAAAATGTCAAATCATGATAATGGATAATGGATGCTGGATCCTAAACTTAGTTGCTAGGAAACTCCCCAAAGATTTCGACCTTTCTCATAGTAATGAAACAGTCTAAGAAAAAAAATGTAGTTTTGCTGACTTTGGGGACAGATGCTGATGGCCGTGAGATGTCTTTTTCATGCCCCCTTCACTGTTTATGCCTGTTTTCTCCGTTTCTATGAAGTTTGCTAGTTGCTCAAGAGCCAAAGAATGTATCAGCCAGATCTGGGAACATCTACTACTGTCTTTAATGGGAAAGCGGATTAACTAAGGTCACGCTGTTGGTTCATTAGCCACAGCATTTCACAGACCGTGGAGGCCTTTTCTAGATGCGGAGCTGACAACACCTGCTCTGCCCACAGATGACTCACTGTTCTTTATTATGTGCAAGGAGCTAAGTAGGCCAGCGCATTCCCTATCCAGCATCCAAGGCAGGCCATCCATCATCAAATCAGGGTTTCTGGGAACCCACTGAGCTGATTCTCTAATGGGGCTTGTGAAGAAAATAGCCTTGAAGAGAAGAAACAAGGAATGACAAGTATTCTAAAGAAAGAGCAAATGGTATACTAAGAATTCACTTAGTGAACCAAAGGCCAAATAGAAAATAATAAAGTCAAAGAGGCAGAATGCTGTAAAAGACATTCTTTCCCCAGGCCTGGATATTTCATGCTTTTCATCTCTAAATTTTCAAATTGGCCAGAAGCTGAAGGGTTAGTGCCCTTCTTTCCAGGGGAAGAACTCAAGCTCAAAGTGATAACGCAGTGGCCAGTAGGAATCTAATTCATAAATCAAACCTAGGTCTTCTCAATGTTCCACTACAGCTAGTTCTCAAGACATACTAGAAGGAGAATGAGGTGTTGCTTATTTTTGATCCAGAGATATAGATTCAAGCCCAGACTCTACCAGGCAATGTTCCCCACCATTGAGACTGTTCAGAGCCACTTGCCCAAGGATGGTGCAACTCACAACGAGGTGGATCTTCCTACTTCAATTAACAATTCAGAAAATCCCAAAGGCATGACTGTGTGCTAACTTGATTTAGGTAATTCCTAACCAAGACTCTTCCAAGGTGATCCTAGGTTTGTCAAGTGGAAAGTCAAAACTTACCAGGACATGAGGAGTACACCTTTAATCCTTAAAGATATTGGAAAGCTTTTGTTTTGTGGTGTGTGGGGGACTTTATGGCATAGATTTCACAGTTCAAAGAACACAAGTAGTAGATCATATGATCCATATTGAATATTGTACCTTCATTTCATGTGATATAGTAGTTTACTTTGAGCACCCTTAAGCAAATGATTGAACAACTCTAGGACTCAGTTTCTCCTTTTATGAAATGGGTCATGGTTAAGGTCAAATAAATCAATATTGTAAAATGCTTGGAATGGAGTTTGAGGCACGGGCTATTTTGTGGGAAAAATAGTCATTGTTGGAGTTGTTGTTCCACTTCAGTTAATCTTTTGCATAGCTTATCTTCCTCAAGGTTTGGAAAGCTTCCCCAGGCAACAGAATCATTTCCCTGCATCTTAAGTGCAGCAACCAACATATCTAAGCTTCCATTTTGGGCTTATGAATCAGTTCGCGATCATCAGTAATACTGTGGCCCGCACTTACAGCCCTCTCTGTGGCTATCACCCAACCTTCATGCAGAAACCATGCTAACGTTGTCCTCATTGAGTTCTATCACACAGGTTAGTGGGAGAGAGTCACAGGAAATATGTGTCAAGAAGGAGCACTTTAATGCCTACATGTTTCAGAACATCCACAGGTGCTTGGATAAGAAAAAGAAATCACAATATTTATGAACACTTTTAACAGGCACCCCACTTCTGTGAAAATTTGAGCTAAGATGTATGGATTTAAAGAATGAGCTTGAATTCTTTAGAACATATGTGTGGTGTTACTGGACCCATCTGCTTTATTCTACCCTGAAGTCACTCCCTAAGATCTATAAGTCATATCCAAGACTCTAAATGTCTTAAGCTAATTTAAAGAATCTTTTTAAATCGATTTTTATTGAGCTCTATATTTTTTCTGCTCCCTTCCCTGCTTCGCCCTTCCCCTTCAACTCTTTCTCAAGGTCCTCATGCTCCCAATACACTCAGGAGATCTTAAAGTCTTAAAACATTAGTGTTTAACATCTACCTACAACTCATTCAAGCTAACCTATATCTTTCCTTGATTCTTCTTTCCTCATTTAAAAAATAATAATCTATCAATGTCATCACAGGAGTTCTGGAAAAGGAAAGAGTCAAACGCCTCATCCACAACTACAATCTCATTTACAACTTGTCCCTGAGTCCTCAGAAAATTGACCTGGCCTTGCGGAGATTCCGTTCTGGAGAAAACGTAATCTTAGAGCCAGCACTGCGGTACTTGAAGGAGCTGTGAAAACAAGCATGCACTCTGAGAACAGATGTTTCTTTCATCTTCCCATTACCTGAACTTGTGCTTTTCCTCAATCTGCATGCTGGGATAGAGGCTCTGTCTGAGCTGAGACAGATATAGTTGTTCTACCTACTTTTGCCTTGGATTTGGCTATCAGGAGGAGCTGTTCACAATGATCAGAGAAATCTGGTTTTCTCTTCTGATATAACAAGAGTCCAATCACTTAACTTGCTCTTCTGTTCTTATAGAGCTTACTATCAATGTGTTTGATGCTTTTTTCTACATTGCTAACTGCTTTTGTAAACAACATGAGTTCATGTATCAAAAAGCATGCAAGATGGTGTTAACTCACCAGAATATCTAATGAAGAGTCAACTCAATAAATATTTTTGTTGGGTGTTTGGAGACAGGGTCTAAATATATAGTCCAGACTGGCCTTCAACCTGTAGTCTTACTGTCTGAGATTCCTTTGGGCTCCAATACATAATTTCCCATGAAGGCAAATAGGTTCATATGCTAGTCACTATTCTAGGAAGGATTTCCACTACAAGAAAAATAAAAGTATTGACACTGAACAGTAAGCAGGACAATAATTTTAAGTTAGAGTTTTCTATATAAGTCCAGCATTTTTTCCAGGGTAATGTGACCAGTGTCTTCAGTGATATTTCCCAAAATCCTTGAGAGAAGTATTAAGGAAGGATGCCTGGACTTAGACTTTGGAACATGTTCTGCTCTCTCAGGGCAGGAAAACCTGGTAGAGTTTCTATCAACCACAGAGTTCTATCTTGAATATGTTCTTCAGCTCTTCCCTTCCTAAGCACAACAGAGATAGCCATGGGTTCACTGAAGACTTCAGAAATAAGCCATCCCTGGGAACATAACCAATGCAAACTAATTTGGTTGCTAACCTTGAATGGTATGGGAGATAAGATGAATAAGTTAGGTCAACCATGTCAGGGAAGCATCAAACAAAATGACCTCTGAGCATGCCATGTTGTCCATTTTCTAGTGAGGTACCTCATGATAATATCGCATGATCAAACTTCCAAGAGCAAAATAACCTAGATCCATTAAAATAAACTCTTTACTATCTTAACTCCTGGAACTCTTTGACCTGCTTCATTAAGTCAAGAGAGTAAAGACAGGAATAGCTTTCTCACTATGCCAACTTGCCAAGTGAAGAAAATGAGGGTCTAATGGTTCCATGCAACTGCTAAGTACCAGGAAGTTGACATTTCATTCCCCCAACATTGATATTTCAATAAGATGTCTCATAAGTCCATTTCACAGACAAGCAAATATGCTTAGAAAAGTAAAGAGTAAGAAAGTGCCAGGCTGTGCTAATCACTTGCTGTTGAAGGAACGGTGGGGCTGTGTTCCTGCCACCCAGCTCCCGGCTGCCTGGCTAGCTTATGCCCCAAAATAACAACACACAAACTGTATTCATATATAAACTGCTTGGCCCATTAGCTCCAGTCTCCTACTGGCCAACTCTCACATCCTTATCAACCCACCTCCATTAATGTGTGTAGCACCACGAGGTGGTGACCCACCAGGAAGATTCTAGCGTATGTCCATCTTGGGCTGAAGCTTCACCGCATTTGCCCTGGAGAGGAGCAGAATGGCGTCTGCCTCACTTCTTCTTCCTCCCAGCATTCTGTTCTGTTTACTCCACCCACCTATGTTCTAACCTATCAGGCCAAGCAGTTTCTTTATCAATTAACCAATGAAAGCAACAGATTGATATGACACTCCCACATCAACTTGTCAAGTAGAGGTGGCTTCCATTGGGAGCTCTGGATCCTGGTAGACCCTTTATCTCTGGGCAGGAGGGCAGGAAAAGCAGCTGGGATAGAGGGACCCCCATATCTAATTTGAGATAAGATTAATAAACTCAGTCATAATTGCCAATGACACAAGTTTTGCTGTTGCTCATAATTTTCTATCCCCATCCAGCGGGGATAGAATCTGTTGCAAAAACTAATGTACATGGATGGGGCTCATTTTCTATAGACTGCAGTGTAACAGGTGTTCTTAGAATTGTGTGCCTACAGGTGGAATGTAACTAATTCTCCAACAGTATTGGCTGGATGAATGCTTCTTTACAGAGCGAAACCATGGCCAGCTCATAACCCACAGTTCCCACCCTCACCATCCAGACTACACCAATAATAGAAGAGGAGCAGGCTCTAAAAACAGCAAAAAGCCATTCAATACACAGTAGATTTGGCAGTGGCTTGATCTCTCCAAACTTCAGTCTCTTCATCTACAAGAAGGAAGTAATTGGACCTCCTTGTAAGAGTGTGATAAACACTGGAAACAATGCCATTTTTACAGCTCCTCACATATAGGAAACATGAACTCTCAGGAAATCTAAAAAAAAAACTGAACAAATGGTCTGTGTTGTGTAACAGAGGGGAATCAGGCCATTGCCATACTAAAACAAATTTTGATATGTATTTTGTTCTTCTAGTATCAAATAACAATTGCTTTTGAATCACCTCCTGTCTAGTGTTCTTCACTGCTTTATCCCCAAGTCGTGTGTGTGTCTGTGTGTGTGTTTGTGTCTGTGTGTTGTTTTAAAACAGAGACATGAAGTAGTGTGGGAGAAAGGGGGAGGGTGGATTTGTAAACTGTTGCAGGAAGAAATGGGAGTAAATATGGTCAAAATATGTTGTATGAAATTCTTATATATATATATCTCCCATTAATTCTTGAATATATATACATATTGGTTTTTCTCAAGACAGAGTTTCTCTCTAGCTTTGGAGCCTGTCCTTCAACTAGCTCTTGTAAAC
Organism: Microtus pennsylvanicus; assembly: GCF_037038515.1. Classification (NCBI taxonomy): domain Eukaryota; kingdom Metazoa; phylum Chordata; class Mammalia; order Rodentia; family Cricetidae; genus Microtus; species Microtus pennsylvanicus. The sequence goes on along the minus strand of NC_134591.1, from coordinate 33,161,906 downwards.
TAGGCTGGCCTTGAACTCACAGAGATCCACCTGCATCTGCCTCCCAAGTGTTGGTATTAAAGGTATGCACAAACACTGCCCTGCCGAGAGTATATTATTTTTAAAAGAACAGTAAGACTTGCTTTATTTAGAACTGTCAAAGTGGCATAGGGACTACTGCAAGGGAGTTTTGCCCTAAAGGAGAGATATTGGGTTCAACTTCAATATGGCAAAGGGAAATGGAACTTACTGCTAATGATCAAAAATGCAGGAGGATGAATATGTGAAAATTTAAAAGAGGCATCAGAAATGGGAATGGGGGTTATAACTAAAGCTACCTGATATGATTTCGAATAAAGTCAGACCACATGATCATAGGATAGTTAGAATTATGGCTAGAATTGAATATGTGTGTGTTTCTGCCTGGGTATGTATGTGTTATGTGTATATACTTATTACTATTATCTAAGTAAAAAATAAAGAAACAAAATTGACCTTCAGAGAGAAGCATATTATCAAGGTCACAATAGATTAGTAGAGGTGATATGATGTCTTCTTTGAAGCCAAAATGGACGTAAGTATCAATATGATGTCCTTATGCTTAAGAATGTCATTGTGGCCTCTGTTGTTTTGTATTATTCTCAGATAGCATGTTGTATTCTCCCTGTGTGTCATTGTGGAATTCTAATAAGCATGGAGAAGTAAAGCCTGATGCCTGTTGATTGACAAGCTTCCTGCAGCGAGTGATGGTGTATAGTAAGTTTCTTAGAGATAATCCAGTGGTGTGTGTGTGTGTGTGTGTGTGTGTGTGTGTGTTCTAATTTTCCAAGCACTGAAAGCTTCAAAGATGAAAAAAGAAGACAAAGGCATCATCTTACCAAGGGCAGACTCTCTCATACCATATAGCCTTGAGCAATTTACTACGTAACAGAAAAATAGCATTCCATTCATATTAAATGAGGTGCTGCATCAGTAGCTTAGCACTATATCTTGCACACCTCAGAGAAGTGCCACAGAGGAAGTGAGAGTGTGTTTTGATTTTATACAGTATTTCCCTTTACCTTCAAGCAATGGGCCTAATCATTAGTTTTTTCCAGATACTAAAATTAATTAGGAGCTGGCTCATTCACAGGGGTCCTTTCTTGTCAGCAGAAACTATATTTTACATTACTCTCCTGCCTGTGATTGTTCTTCATAGTACATAAAAGAGGTTGGCATTACTATGTCCCTCTCACAGTTGAGAAACAGGCTCAAGGTATTACTGTAGTCACATAGTTCTAATAGCCCTAGTGAGAAGGACCAAATCAGGACTGGTAAATTGTTGTGCAAGCTCCATGTCCAGCAAAGCTGTGCAGGCCACAGTGGCAGCAAACAACTTGCAGAACACTCCAGAATGAATTACCTGAGTCTTCAGCAAGCCTGGCAGCAAATCTAAGCTGGGGCAGAGCCTCTTCATCTTTGTCACCAACACCAAGCCCAGATCCTTCACTGAGTGGGCCACTGGTAAGCAACCTAGCGAATGAAGCTCACATATGACCGTTAGCAAACCCCACCTGCTTTCCCCCAGCTCCATCACCCCTCTGAACCAGAAACAAAGAACATGCTCCAGTCACCTGGGGATGGGATGTTCACAGAAGCCAAAGCACAACAGAAGCAATAGTACAGTCCAGAGTTTGCTAAGTGCTCTCTAACTCTTCTGAGGAATTCCGATGATCATTAAAAGCAACAGTAAGGAGGGGGTGCTATTCTAATTGGGATCAGAAAATGGACAGCTTTGATTCTGTCTAGAGAACTGTGACGCCCTGGCAACAAGTGCATGCTTTCTTCTCCCCCTCTCTTCACCCCCTGTCTTTATGAGCCTTTCAGCTACAGTTCCAATGCTCCTTAGCAACAAAGGCCTGCTTCCCAGAGCTGGGTGCCTCAGGAATGCCAGCCCTTCCCCTCATTAGCATTGAGGGGCCTCATCTGCCTGCACAGTTGGCCCAGAACCATGCAAAAGGCAAAGTGGTTTGGGGGAGGCCCAGCGTTTACCACGGCTTGTTGGAAAGTGGGAAGCCGCCATAAAAGTTTCCAAACAAAAGGCATCAATATTATTTGTGGAACCATCAGGCTGCCTGGGACACAATATGGCTCTGGCTTGGCCACATGCTCTTTCTGCAGGTTCTGAGCAAAGACTCACGGTCTTCCCACAACACATCTTGGCCTCCGATACCTGTGCATGACGGTGTTCCCCTCCCCCTCCCTCCTCTGCTTTGTCACTTTTCAGACTCAGTTTTTCCAAATTGGACAATGGGTAGACTCCAACTGGTAGCGACGTTGCCCAGACGAGGGCAGTTGACAAAGGGTAAATGGTCAGATGGTAGGACAATCACTAGCAGATGGTGCTTTCGGGAATGGAGTCCAGACAAATTCACAGGCAGATTGAGCTCTGAAAAAGGGCATGGGAGATTTATCCTGCGAAGAGCAATTGGCACTTGGTACCAAGCCCTAAAGCACACAGGCTGATATCCCACACAGTTTTCTGTTCTTACTCAAAGGAGATTCATACCAAGATTCTGCCTGGTCAGGATTCCAAAGTACTGGCTACTTAACCAGTCCCCAGAAGATTGCAGCTGAAGCTCATTTTCTGCTCTTTCACAGAGCTAGCTCTAAGGAGAAATTCTTTGAGCTTCCCTGTACTCGGCCACCTTCTGAGATGTGACTCTTTGCTACTTATCTATCCTTTTGGACAAGTCTAATCTGTTTTTCCAAAAGTCATCTCTAAACTCCCTGTGGACACAGAGACTGAAGATTGGTGACAGTGGATAGATTGTTCCTGACCTTTATTGTCAGAAGGAAAGAAAGAAGCAGGAGGGGAAAAAGGAAATGAGGGTCTTGTTTCTCTCCTGACTCAAGTTCGGGGAGGGGGGTTCAAAATATGCAGGGAGCTAGAGAAATTCGTGTATAAATAAAAGCATTAAGTTACAAAAGGTTCTTTTTAAATTTTTCTCAATTTTTGAGAATTTTATATATGGATGCTGTATTTACATCCTTTCTACGGACCCTTCTTTTTCCCCTCTAACTCTTCTCATAATCCCAATTCCCTTTCAAATTCGTAACCTCTATTATTATTCTTAAGTAGGCATGCATATAAAGACATGCACAGACACACACACGCACACCAAACCTACTGATTCAATTTAGTATTGCTTCTATGACATGTGATTATTGTTGACCATTTGGGATTGGATAAGCTCTCAGGAAGCTGGTTTCTTGAGAAAACATATTCTCCCTCTCTTAGCAGCCATGGACTTCTTGTAGCTCTTCATTGAGTGGCTGAACCTTATAAACTCTCTTATCCATGCTGATGGGCATGGTCATTACTCAGGTCTTGTTTAAGCAACCATACATGTGTTGAGATTTTGTGTGTGCAGCTTCTCTGCCATATCTAGAAGATATTGTCCTTTTTAAAGAGTTCCTTTTATTCATATTTTGGTGGACATTGAAAGACCTGGATAAATCCAGACCCTACAGCCGGAAGAAAATAGCCAAAAATCTAAGCAGGAAGAGAAGAATCAGAAATCTAGGATTAGCCGGTTCAGTGACTGTGTTTCAGGAACTAGATGAAGATAAAGTTAGATTGTCATCTTGAGAATAATCTTGAGAAACGGGTAGTTTCCCCCTTGTGATCATCACTGGTATTTTCAGAATTTTATGTGACACCCTTCCTGCCCCTTTTGGATTACTGGGCTGTGGTTTCTTCCCTTAAAAACCCCTTCTCCCGGTCACTCGAGGTCGAACTCTTCCCCTGCATGGGTTATGAGTCTCAGCCCCAGTGCACTGGTTCCCATCTCATCGATTAAACCTCGTGTGATTGCAGGAAGGATGGTCTCTTGTGAGTTATTGAGGGGGGGAGGGTCGTGTTATCCTGAGACTTGAGTGAGAGTCTCCCCACACTGGAGGTCTTTCCCACATGACCTGTCCAATGGAGAAAGTAGTGATATTGAAATCACCTACTACTAATGGGTTAAGATTAATCTAAATATTAAATCCAATAGCATGATTTTAATGAAGTTAGTTGCACCCAAATTTTGTGCATATACCATTAGGTAATGACATCTTCTTGGCTAATTATTTTCTCGATTAGGATGAAGTGCCCTCCTTACCTTCTCTGGTTAGTATTATTGGAAGTCTAATTTGTCATATATTAAGACAGCAACGCTTGCTTACTCTCTGTTTCCATTTGAATGGAGTACTTTTGACTATGTTTTTATTCTAAGGCCATGTATGTCTTTAAAACTGAGATGTATTTCTCATAGAAAAGAAATAGATGTATTCTTTTCTTGACCCATTTAGTCAGCCTGTATCTTTTGATTAAAGAATTAAGTAAGACCCATCAGCAACAGGTAATTCATTCCTGGTACTGAACACCTAGCCAACTGTAGTAGGAAGACCCTCGCACATCAGCCAACTACCTATGGTTAGTAATCTTAGAAGAGAACCTGTATCTACCATTTTATTAAATCAGCATAATTTCCAGCTTCATGCTAAATGCATATCCAAACACAGAGAGAAAAGTATAATTAGTCCTTTGACTTCATCAAAGAAATTTCTCTACAACCAATCAAAATGCAGAGGTGTGGAGTTCAGTCCCAGTGAATACATCTAAAGCACAAATGTCACACTTAAGGCCCAGGGATCGTTAGGGAAGAGTAAGCCGAAGGATTGTAAAAGCCATAAGATCAGTGAGTTTCCTGTGAGATTGTGTCTCCTAAGAATGTCAGAGCTACACCCATAAGGTTTCACCAACATGACTGCCTAAGCACAGGCTAACAAGGACAAAAGTAGACATGTTTATGTGGCTGGAGGAAAACCCAGGAAGCTTCAACCCTATACAAAGAACTATAGGCAAGTAAGGCATACTACAAGAAAGCCGTAGTCTTCCCCCAAAAAGAGCTAACCAATTGGCTACCCAATACCAAATTTTCAGCAATGAAAACATAAAAATAATATACACACTGAGAAAGTTGTAATGATCCATTTACGAATATATGTGCGCTTCAACTATTGATGAAAATGAGACCATGAGTTTGAAAAAGAGCAAGGAAGGGGAGTGTGGGAGGGTGTGGAGGGAGGAAAAGGAGGGGGAAATGATGTAACTGTATTATAATTTTGATGTTTTTATTTTATGTATGTGTATCTGTGTCATCCGTGTAAATATATGTACTCTGCATACATGTCCGGGGAGGTTCAAAGATGGTCTACGAGTTTTCTGGAACTACAGAGAGTCATGAGTTGTCCAGTGTGTGTGCCCCGAAGGAACAGTTAACACTTTTACCCAAGCTATCTTTCTAGTTCTTTGATAGGCCTTCTTTAACTATGTACTGCAAGTTGGGAGATTTAATCAGAGTTGTGTTGTTTTAGTCTGGAGGCTACAAGTCCCCAACTGAGGAGAGGCAGGGCTAGTTCTTTCTGAGGCTTAGAGGGGGTTTGTTCTATGTCACTTCCTTAGCTCTGCCTAGTTTGCTGACATTTGGCATTCCTTGAATTTCAAGAGCATGACCTTGGTCTCTGACTTTATTTTCCCTTGATATTTTCCTTGTTTTTATGCCTATCTCTGTGTCCAAGCATCCCATTTTATAAGCACACTGTCACATTAAGTAAATGTCTAGAGGTTAGGACTTCGGCAGTTCTTTTATGCTGCACATGACCGAGATTATGACGGGAATATAATTGATTGTGCAGGTGAGTTAAACCTTTTCTTAGACTTACCTTGGGAAAGGGGACAAAATTGGAGGAAGGAATGTCTCCATTGGAATTGAGCAATGGGAATTTCCTGAGGGAAAAGCACTTACACTCAGCTAAAGTTCTGAGTAGGATCTTGATCTTCCCAGGAAAAATAAAAGTATGTATAAAAAGACAAAACTAGTAAGCCATGTGGTAGTGGTGCACATCTTTAATCCCAGCACTTGGGAGGCAGAGGCAGGTGGATCTCTGTGTGAGTTTGAGGGCAACCTGGTCTACAAGAGCTAGTTCCAGGACAGGATCCAAAGGTATAGAGAAACCCTGTCTCAAAAACAAACAAACAAACAAACAAAGACCAAATAATGCTAGTGAAGTTGTAGTTACTGGGAGAGATTCTATAACCTCTAATTTACTAAACCAGCATAATCCCTAACAACAATCTATAAACACTCGTCTCATTTCCACAGATAAGTGTAACCTTCACCCTTATCAAGGAAACTTCTCTTTGTAACAGACTTACACCACTACAATCACAACCAATCAAAACACAACTGAGCTCAGTTCCACTGGATACATCTTCAAAGCACTCTCGGGCCTAAGGTTCAGTGAATACCAGGCAAGAGGAGGCAGGATTGTAAGACCAGGAGTTTTCTGTGAGACTGTGTCTCCCAGTAACATCACAAATTACACCCACAAAACCTCACCAATATGACTGCTCAAAATTCAGCTTAACAAGGATGGCACCAATAGGCATGCCAAAGTACAGGCAAAAGTACAGGCAGTCTCAACCCTACAAAAAGAGCTATAGGCAGCTGAGGAATGCTGGGAGCAGGGCCTCCCCATAGAAGCATACATCACCTGTTTGTTCAGTGACAAATGGTCAGGCCTGAAAAACTACATACAAGTAACATCACATTGTTGATCAAGTTACATTTAGGAATATATATGTATAAAAAAATGAATGCAATAACAATTAGTGAAAAAAGAGACCATGAATTTGAAGGAGAGCAGAAAGGTTTGTATGGAAGAGTTTGGAGGGAGGGAAGGAAAAGAACTGCAGTAATTATATTAATCTCATAAATAAATAAATAGCAAATATTCCCTCCCTTCTGATGTCTGTCAAGACACATTGCCCACTTTCCCTAACACATAAACACTGTAGGTTGTATATCTTCCTAACATATAAACACTGTAGGTTGCATATCTTCCACTGTGCCCCAGAAATGAACTGTGGAATCTGTTTTTCACTGTACTAGTCTCCAGAGAATACTGACTTGGGGTGTTAATAGCTCCTGGTAAATGATTTGGCTTCAGACATTTAGAAACTTGGAAATGGAAATCGGAATCCTCTCTTGTAAAAACAATACTAACAAGAGTTGATGGTGTGACCCTTGTCTGGTTGGTGAGCAGTTCCACTGGACCATCTGATACCCAAGCCCCAAAAGGCAAGATCCCTGGGTCCCTCTCGGAAATATTATACTTCTTTTCAGAACAACTATTATCCAAATTTTGTTTCCTTCCCCTGGAAGATTATGTAAACAGAGACTGCGCTTGCATATCCCAGCTGCCCAGATCCGAATAATCACATAAAAGCTATATTAATTACAACACAGTTTGGCCAATGGTTTAGGCATATTCCTAGCTAGCTCTTATATCTTCAATTGGCCCATTTCTATTAATCTGTACATTGCCATGAGACTGTGGCTTACTGGTAAGGTTCTGGTGTTTTTCTCTTTTGGTAGCTACATGAAATCTCCCTGATTCCACTTTTTGTCCTCTTTTATCTCTGCTTCGATTTCTTGCCTTGCTATATTCTGCCCTGCCATAGGCCAAAGCAGCTTCTTCATTAACCAATGGTAGTAAAACATATTCACAGCATACAGAGGGAAATCCACATCAGGATGATACTTCCTTCCCTCATTGATATCAGATTTGGCCTATGACTGGTGACTTTCTCCTCAGGGAGAGAAATATGAACTCCATTCTGTTTAACCCTGTCTCATACTATCTATCAATAAAATATATCTCATTATCTAAGGCAAGGAGGAATTAAAATAAAATCAAACAAGCAAACAAAAAACTTCTCAACTTTTATTTTACTAAAGCATAGTCCACTGAAGTTATTCTTTTCAAATGACACCTTAACCATCTCTAAGAACTATGTAAAACACTATTGGAAATGCTATTCAAAGTGATATTCCAACACCCCTAGTCTTCCAAGTGGCCTATACATATTGATTCAATTGTGCTGAGGTGTCGAGGTCCAAAATAGGGCTGAAGCTTGGGTGATACTAAATAAACATTGATGAAGGTCATCACAAATGCTGCAAGTATTCTTGTGGATGTTTTAGAAGGAAGCCCTTGTCACTGCTGTCCATCCATTCATTCGTCAGTTTAGAAAACACAATCTGTTTCCTGTTGGGATCCTTTCACATGGTAACAAGAAAGACAGAAGGTCCAGGTTTTGGTGAAAATGGACACTGACCACGTTGACTGTAGTAGTATGTTGTTATGTTATGTTATGTTATGTTATGTTATGTTATGTTATGTTATGCTAATGACATATGAAAGAATGACAGGATGATCAACTATCGTGCAGGGAAACAGTGCTCAGTATGGTAACAGGAGCATGACTGCCATCAGAAACCGTTTCCTAGGTGAGGACCAAATCAAAGCTAAACAAAGAAAAACAACTGGCCAGAGTGGGTTAAATGAAGCCCATGGAGCACAGAAATGAATGCTCTATGCATAGTAAGATGAGTAAAATTTCTGAGTCAGGAATCCACTCTCTACTGTGAATTGCTTGCAAGCACAAGTCACAGCCCAGGTGAAACACAAGGATACAAAGCCAGGGTCAGTAGGGTCAGACCCCAACAAACCCTGAATATTCTCTAAGATGTCACATAAAGGGCACAGGGTATCACGAGGCTTGATTAATTTTTTTTGTTTGTTTTTTATTGAGAAAAGGAGAAAAAAAAAACAAGTTTCCACCTCCTCCCAGCCTCCCATTTCCCTCCCCCTCCTCCCACCCTTCTCCGCCTCTCCCCACTCCTCTCCTGCTCCCTCTCCAGTCCAAAGAGTAGTCAAGGTTCCCTGCCCTGTGGTAAGTCCTAGGTCCTCCCCCCTCCGTCCATGTCTAGGAAGGTGAACATCCAAACTGGCTAGGCTCCCACAAAGCCAGCACATTACGTAGGATCAAAACCCCATGTCATTGTCCTTGGCGTCTCATCAGCCCTCATTGTTCACCATGTTCAGAGAGTCCAGTTTTATCCCATGCTTTTTCAGTCACAGTCCAGCTGGCCTTGGTGAGCTCCCAATAGATCAGCTCCACTGTCTCAGTGGGTGGGTGCACCCCTTGTGGTCCCGACTTCTTTGCTCATGTTCTCCCTCCTTCTGCTCCTCCTTGGGACCTTGGGAGCTCAGTCCAGTGCTCCAGTGTGGGTCTCTGTCTCTATCTCCATCCATCACCAGATGAAGGTTCTGTGATGATATGCAAGATATTCGTCAGTATTGCTATAGGCTAGGGTCATTTCAGGTTCCCTATCCCCAGCTGCCCAAGGAACTAACTGGGGACCTCGGCTTGATTGCCACTTGAGGTAACAGGTCTGACATGCAAAAACAATGGCAATGAAAAAGCCTATTTCAATGACCTTGAGAAATCAATGTCATTGAATTTTATATTCTTCACCTGGAAAGGCCATTTTAAAGTGCCTACTTTGTAAAGCTACCATAAAGATTGGATATAAGACCTGCAAAGTAACACACATGGTGGCTAGTGCTAAACAGGTCTCCTAATGGTAGCTATGTCTTTTGCAATGCTCATGTTTTGTAAGAATTCAGTCACAAAGAGCAGCGTCTTTCGTAGGAAGGGCATGAAGGATAGTTCCAACAGCAGAACTAGCTGCAAGGGAATGGGTGACATACACCGAGTAAATAATTTATGTGTTTGGAGCATTTTTCAAAGCTCCATTATTATTCCTTCTCCCTGTTTCACAGAGACTCTCGTAGTCACAGTGCATTCGTTAATTCCCTGGCCCCATTGTGCATTTCACGATATTTCATCCTCTCAATACAAAAGAGTCACTCCAAGTGTTTCCACCTTCACAAATAAATAACTCCTGTCAGAAAATGGAGTCTTTCCATCTGCCCAACCCATTTTCCATCTGTTCCTATGAGCTCATGGCAGGACAGAGCTGGGTCATGAGGCCCTGTTGATTAGTCCTGATGGAGGGAGATGGATTCTCCCACATGGTTTTCACATTAGTAATAAGGTTTGTCCACTGTCATTGGTTACTGTGTAATGAGAGCGGATGGAAAAAATACTATCTAGACAGAAGGAAGGATGAAAGAGTCACAATGCCTTGGATTCCACTTGATAACCTTGACTTTATTCCCATAATGTGTTCATCATTGCACAATTGCAGCAACCAACAAGTACATAAGATGCCCACTTGACAGAAGAAAACACTGAGGATCTAACTAGGGTTACACAATTTATATATGAGAGAGCTAGGACTATTTGTCAAACACACACACACTTACCAGAATAGCAACAGTTCTAGCACTTTCTGCATGGGAGCCATTGATGCAAAAATTTTTGTTTGGATAACTGTATCGTGTAGTTGTGGAAAGCTATTATATGAAATAAGAATAATTCCTGGTCAAGACCTGAAGCTAGACAGAGGCAGAGAATCACTTTTGGTGAGAACATAAAATCAGTAGTGTCTGATCTTAAAAAAAAAAAAAAGAGTAGACTCTGAACTGGGAAAATTGAACTTATATTATTGGTTCTCAATATATTACCACAATGTCAAGGGCAAAGCACTTCACTGTCTGAGATCTGCTTCAGTTGGAATGTAATATTAAGGTTATATTGATTTTGTAAGACGCTTTCCCAAGATTTGGAAAGGCTGGCTATGAAAATACTAACCTGACAGCAACGTTGTACCACTAATGCAATAGTGGCATGACTGTTACAGGGATTACAATCTATTTTATGAGAGAAATTTCTTTTTGCACTAGGCAGCAATCAATGTAGGGATGCATTGTGCTGCGAATAAGAGATTGTGATCCTATTTATTCAGCCATAAATAAGATATTTATATGAGCATTCCCTATCCCAAGCTCAGGGAATATCACAGAAGAGGGAGAGGAAAGAAGTATCATGGAATGCTATCTTCTGAGCAAAACATAGGTGTTGCAATGCATCAAAGCAGTAGAAACTCTTGTGTTTCTGACTTAGAGACGCAGGCCCAAGAAGAGATAGATGAGGTTAAGATAATGTAGTCTTCAGGCTCTAAATCTCATGACTGTTAACAGCAAAATCTAGCATAAAGGAAGAGGTAGAGGACACAATAGAATAAGAACACTAGCCTTAGAGACAGATGACCTGGTCCTGGGTCAAACTTGCCAGGTTCTCTGTGTTATTGATTTGTGATAAAGAACATAGAACCATAAGATGTTACATATGAGCAGTAAAATTGTTTAAGGAAAAATAAACACGTGAGGACTTGAGACAAACTGTTCATTCTCTCAGTCTAAAGTTCTCTCTCCTTGCCTCCCCTCCCTTCTCCCTTCATCTCTCCTCTTCTCTTTGATATCATCCTCTACTTTGTCCTCCTTCTTTCTCCCACCTCTGTAAATGTGTGTGAATGAAATCACGGCAAGAAAAAGAACTTAGGTAATATCAACTTTTTGCAATATTAAATGGGATCAAACATGCATATGTAAACAGTTATTCATAATTAAGACCTCAGACTTTGGAGCCAGAGAACTTTGGTTCAAATCCCACCTTGGCCAATTACTGTGTGACCTTAGAGAAGCCATTGAATATCACTGATCCTCAGGTTCCTCACCACCAGAAAGGCCACAGTAATATTGCCTCTCCATACTTCTGCTTTGAAAATTTAATATATTCGAATTTATAAGGTACATACAGACCAATACCTAGCTCAAGTCAAGTCTTACGTATTGTACCTGTGCCTATTATAATTAACCACACGTTGCCCTTCCAGTTCTTTCTAGTGAAGTAGACCAAATTCACTTTGCCAAGTTTATTCTCCCAGACTCTGTGCTTGATTGCCTTCTTGCCTTAAACTTAAGGATTTGGAGCTAACAGCTCCCTCTGCTGCCCAGAACTGAAACAGCACTATTGCCTCTGACAGCTTTATTAATATTCTGTCCTTCGTGCCCTGCCAGTTTTGTCTCCTGAAAATATGCTTCCTAGACTGATGAAATTGCTCTGAGGTACTAATATCATCAGCGATGCACTTTTCTAAGTAGCTGACTCATGATTTTTCTTTTCAACCAAAAAGAATTCCCCTTCTAGAGTGGAGTTAGAATTGGACTAGCTGCCTTTACTTCACACACGTCAGGAAGGCTCAGGAGCCTCAGTAACATAGGGAGTCCTCTCCACATCTGGCAAAAAGCTAGAACAGATTGTTCGCATCTCCAAATCATTTCCACTTTGCAATGTGTAATGTAGCCATGTTTAAGGTGAAAGGATTGATCTTGGAGAGTAAAGAGAGCGAAGAAAGGGAAAGGAGGAAGACAGGAGGAGTAGGAAGGGACAGAGAGAGTGGAATGGAAGGATAGGGACTTCGTTTGTGTCCAGGACTCCATTTTGGAAACTCTTCTCAGATTCGTAGGTTGGCAAACAGACTTTCTACCCAGGTGGGCCTCATAGACTGAGAAAAAATGGCTCCATTTCCTGAGAAAGGAAGTTGAGTCCATTGAAAGCTTATGATGCCAGAGTACAGGGGTGCAGTAGTAGGCAGGATAAGCTCTCTGGTTCCTCTGAAACTGTGACTGAGCTTTATATGCATTGTACATTCGAGAGAGAAAGTAGAGAGAACTTGGAAGGTACCCTCACAAAGAAGTGATAAATGCTCAAGGTGATAGATATACTAAAGTCTCCTGAATCCGTCACTATACAATTGTGTAGGTAATTTTTTTTTAAAAAAATTGCATCTTACCTAGAAAGATGATAGATAGGTAGATAGATAGATAGATAGATAGATAGATAGATAGATAGATATAGATAGATAGACAGACAGACAATTACTGTGTCTATCAAAAATCCCAAAATCACTTCTTACTAAGCTGTCAGATATTTTGGAAGTAATCTGTCATTCCATCCTCACAACACAGTGAGCTTAAGTTCCCACACACAGATACAAAGGACGTAGTGAGACTGTAGAGTTTCAAGCCTCCTAACACACTGTATCCAAAGACTGAGACTCCATTTGGGGAAACAGAACAATGGTGGCCCGAAATGGAAAGGAGAGTGGTCAGGTGGTGCCTCAAGAAAATGGGACCATCTGAGCTGCACTGTTGCCATGGAGGTTCTCAAGGACCTTCCCTCCCTTCCAAGGAGGAAACATAGGACATCCTAAAAGGACTTTCCATCATCCGGGGTTCCCTAGAACATAAAAAACCTTCAAAGTGATGCAGTCTTCTGAAAAATCAAACAAACATTCAAGAAAAACATCAATTCTATTCATGTTTTTCTAGTATATAGAAGAAGGAATAGCAGAGACAATACATATTTTTCATCAAAGCCAAAACATTACAAGGAAATGTGCATTCTAATATGGCTTATGACTAAACTCTGAAAATCCTTAACAAAATATTGTCAAGTCTAATCCAACGGTGTATATTACCAACTGAGACTGTACTAGGGATGCAAGGCTGGTTCAACCTCAAAAGTCAACCAATGAAAACTACAGTGCAATAAAGTAAAGAAGAGAAGCCACCACATAAACGAGAGTGGTGGAGTCTAACACTGGAGTTCTTCTAATGAGAAGATAAAGGACCAGATGTCCTCAGCGGCACAAAGTAGAAATTATCGTGAATCCACCGCTGTGGACCACAGAACTTGGAGGAAGCCACAGTTCTTCAGCATAGGAAGGCAATAGCACAGGCCCTCTACCCACAGGTCTCACTTATGTTCTTATACTACATTCTTATTCCACTCCAGTCACATGACACCTTGATTACAATTACCAAAGTCATAATTTATTAATAGTTTTAGTTGTGACTATTGAAAAACAATACTAACATATAAGCGTTCCTCTTTTTTGTCTTCAGGTAAATTTCATTGGTTTCATCTTGGGAAAATCCTGCACCTTCACACCTTGCACAAAACACACAGAGAGAAATGGGGCAAGGAGAAAGGGATGGAGGGAGGGAGAGGGAGAGAAAGAGACATAGACTATCTTCCTTTTCTAAGTTCAGAATTCTTTCATGAGGAAATTTAAACTCACTGATATCTCTATGACAATCATCAACTGCAAACTATTCTTAGTCTAAGCAATTTCAAAGTAAAGTAGGATTGGTGGAGAAACTTCTCTGTGTATTTCTTCTTATATTGCACCTTTTAAGTGGGCTTGAATTATCGTGAAGAATTTTTTTTTATTTTTCAAGATAGGGTTTTCTGTGTAAAGTCCTAACTGTCCTGAAATGAGCTCTTACAGACCAGGCTGGCCTCGAACTCACAGAGATCTACCTGCATCTGCCTCTTGAGTGCTGGGATTAAAGGCATGTGCCACCACCACCCAGACAAGATTCATTATTAAATACTCAAATATTTAATGTTCTACCTCATGTATCTAATTTACATACAAGGTAGTAGATATCAATAGATGGGATAAGATTCATGACAGAAGCAATGGACTTAGACCATGCTATAGGGTACACAGAGTTATTATGACATCCAACACAAAGGAATGGTGTCACTAGTGGCTTTATAGGCAACTATGTAATCAATCACCTTTAAATAACAACCATTTAATGAGATCTTACTATGCCCATCCTCGTCATCTACATTAGTCAAATTGGTTTTTTGCTGCTATGAAAAATATTTGAGAGAAACAATTTAATTGAGAAAGTATCTATATTTGTCTTGGAGTCTCTGCATTTTCAATGCATTAGGGTGCAGAAGAGTGACATCACAAAGCAGCTCACACCATCGCAGCCAGGAAGCAGAGAGGAATAATGGCTGTGCCGAGGGGTTCCACCATCTTCTCTTTTTGTTTTGGTGGCTATTCCAGCTTAGAGAATTATGCCACCCAAGCTCACACTGACATTTTTGCTTATCCTCTCAGAAAACATGCTTATTTATAAAGAAATTTTCTAGGCATTTCTTTGATCTAATCAACTGGGCAATCAAGATTAGCTATCACAATGTCTCTTAATTCACAAAGCATCTATTGAAGTATAATCACCTCCATATCATTAATATATGAATGGCTGGAAAGATGACTCAACTGTTAAATGTGTTCTTGCAGAGTATCTAAGTTCAGTTCCTAGTACCCATGGCAGATGGGTCACAACCACCTATAACTCCAGCTCCAAGGAATCCAACACCCTCCTCTTGCCTCCATATACCCACACACAGTATACACATGGTCATGGGTTTAAACATTTTTGTTAAACAAGTAAATAAAAGATTAAGTTGAGACAGGTCATTTCACATAACCAACATGATAAATAAGGAGTCATTTGGGATGCAAACTTAGTCTTGTAGACAAGCTCTGGGCTTATAACAGGAGTTTTTCCTGCATCTTGGAAATTAAAGGTCCTGAAAGAAATGTATTCCTAATGTCATAGAAGTGATGTGTAGTGAGAATGTGAATGTGTATTAGGAATCTCTAGATGAACAGGACTGATATATATTTAAAATGAGATGTGTTAGACCCAATAAAACAACAATGGCTGTCCTCACACTATGGATGTTGAGAACCCAAGAGTTGCTCATTCTGGTGAGCTGGATGCCTCAGCAGTCTCAGTCTGGCACTGAAGGTCCAGAGAATCCTCAGAGAGCCACTGGTCTCCCATTCACATTGGCAGACTGAAGAAGCTAGGTTCTAATGTCAGAAAAGGAATGTTGCAGCACTGGCTGCAGCAACAGTGATGGCAGAAGAGCGTACATGAACTAGCAAAGAGACTGGTGCTGAACCCTCCAGCAAGACATGAAGACAAAGGATCGAAAAGCAGAAAAATCATTTTTCTTTTTATATGGACTGCCACCAGAAGATACCATGTGCATTTTGAGTGAGTCTTCTCATTTCAAATAACCTGACCAAGAAAATGTCTCATAGGTATGTCTATCAGCCTGTCTGTTTGTTGAGTCCAGATCAAGTAAAGTTAACACCTAAGATGAATCATCACAGGTCCACTCTGTGACAGCCTTATAACCAATCTTACTCCCTTATGCTATGCTTAATTTCCAAAATTAAAATAATAAAAAATAATCTCAGAATTCGACCCAAGATGATAAAGCTATGCAATGCAGAACTGCAAATTAACCATTTTCCCTGAGAATAGGCAGCAAAGTCCTTTAAAGAATATTTAGTCTTTCAGTGTCCCACTATGTAAATATGATAGCATAGACACGTTATCTGATTACCAATGTTTTATTACATGATAAAGAAACAAAGGAAAGTACACAAAATATCTACTTAATATATGTGTAGATATGCATAAACATGTTCTTAACAAAATAGGATGGGAACACTCCAGGTAATTGCAGTCCTCATTTCTGTGCCGAGCTGTGTGTTCTTGGCTAGAATTGACAACTGCCTTCCTTTACTCTCTACTCGGTATTTCCTCTGCTCTCAAGTCCCTCAGCACATGGTGGCTCCTTACTCAGAGGAGTGACCTAAACTTTCATTGATGAAGTATTTGGGCAATTTATCATTTCATCTGGATTAGGTTATTGTAGTTTTAATAAGATCCCATTGATCCATGGTAACACCAAGATATGCCCTAAAGGTTCTACTGCACACTTGAAGTACTCCTCTTTCTTACCTCCATTATGGAGAAGCTGTACAATTTCTACCTAAATAATCTGGATCAGTTACCCTTCTAGCACTGTTATTCCTTTCTTAACCTGATGAATCAAGGTTATAGGGAGCCCAATGTGACTAGGGGAAGTCTGAGCTTTCAGTTCAATGAATGTGTATTGTGACCTTCTAGCAAAAGCATTTCCCCTTCTGGAAATAAAATTTTTGGCCAAAAGAGCATAAGGCTGTGAGAATAGAAAGCATTTTTTTTCTAATGGGTCTCGGAATAATGGAAAGTGATATCATTCCAATTTTTACTTTCTGATTCCCAGACCCATGAATCCTGGCCACCGAAGGAACAGTGTCATATATTGGATGCTAACTTGGAGCTCATAAAGCCTTTTAGACAAACCCCACTGAATCCTTCAATCTATTACCCCCTAATTGGTACTGTACTGCATCTTTAAAAAGGCTATTCCACTGATATAGCAAACCAGCTACTTCAGGGTGATGGGGAACATAGGAAGACCTGTGAATTCCATAAATATGAGCTCACTACTACACGGTTTTGGCTATGAAGTGAGTTCCTCAGTCAGAAATGATATTATTATGGTGGACAGGACATTCTGTAAGTCCATTAGTGGCTCTGGAAAAGGAATTATGTGAAAGAAAGACAAACCAATAAGCAGAAGAAGTGTTTATTCTAGTAAGGACAAGTGTTGCCCTTTAACTGATGGAACTGGTACATTGTAGCCCACATACCACCATGTTCCTGGCGTGACCATCCCCAGGGAATTATACCATATCAAGGACTCTGATGCTGACACATTTGACACTCAGAAGCAGCTATATCTAGGTAAGCTTTGGGGAGTGGAAGTCCATGGTGCTGAGCCAAGCATAACCTCCGTTTCTGACACTGTGACTACTTATTTATAGACCCATTGGACAATGACAGGGATAGCTATCAAAAGAAACTGATACTAACTGCAGAAAGGTAATCCTATATGCTTGATTATTGCAATCCTCCTCTGCTAAAGTCATCCTTTGTTGAGCATGTGATGCAAGTATCTTCATGTCCTGGCCCATTTGGAGATACCTAGATGCATAGTTCTTTCATAATGTCTTTTTAATCAATTTTCTAACCATGTTCTTTTCAAGCCACTGATCATCCATCCAGTCAAACTATAGGGTATAGCATAAATCAGTATATAGTTACATGTGTGGCCATTTATCCTTTCAACCGAGCTACAAAACCATTTGAAGTGCTCAAAATTCTGCCACTGTGAAGATCTGCCTTTGCATCAGTGTCCTTCAGAGTTGACCAATAAAGAGGCTGTAACGCTGTGGCAGAACTCTTATGGGTGGTGCTTATGTAGTATACAGGACCACATCTAAAAGAGGTCCTAGTCTTCTCTTCCTCAGCTAATTACTTGTTGGTATGCTGTTTAAACTGGACATTCAGGACCCACATAAATGTAATTGCTAATCTTTCCAAAAGATGGGATGGTCCTTTGGGGTCCCTGCTTCACAGAAGAAACTGCCAGACATTCTGCAGGAAACAGAAGAAAGCAACTGATAAACTTTGCCATTACAAGGCAAAACAGATCTTCAAATTTCCTATTTTATGGAAAAAATCTGCTTGATACTATGGGCCTGTAGGCTAAAGATGGATACCCAAACATTACAAAAGAATTTTGGGTGACTGTCCAGGCTGCAAGAAATCTTGTCAATTCTAGAACTTTGGAAGTTGCTTACAATGCACTTCCTGTTTACTTAGCAAATATTATATCCTTCTGGAGTCTTTGAAGAGTTGAAGATTATATATCTAACTGAAATGTATCTCTGTATATCTAGAAAACCTAACTAACATAACTAAAAGTTTGATTATTATATATGACTATTAACCTATATTTCTTAATTTTACATTACATTTTAAAATGAGATGTTTACCAACATAACACCTTAAATAAGAGTAGAAATATATATATACACAATGTAAAAATTCAACACTAAATTTGTATCAATAGACAAAGATCAATACCAATGCAAAGTATTCATTTCTATATCACATATATCTCACTTTCACTGCTTCTCTATATCTGACTGACTGGTGTCCGCCTGGCTTCAGGCCCCAAGCACCTCCCTCATTCTCTCCTCCTTCCTTCTTCTCTCCCAAGCCTAGATTTTTCCTTCTATTTATTCTCTCTACTCACCAACCCAGCCTGTCCATTCTCCTGCCTAGTTATTGGCCATTCACCTCTTTATCAGACCATTCAGGTGCCTTAGGCAGGCATGGTGAAACAGATGCAACACTTCTTTACATAATTAAACACATGCAGCATAAAAAGTAACACACCTTTACACAGTTAAAGTACTATTCCGCAGCACAGACAAATGTAACACAACTTTGCCTAGTTAAGATAATACTCTACAACACAGGTGTAATAATTTATCTTTCATCTTAGAAAAGATATCTCTGCAGGTCACCAAGATGATTCCAAATGCTAGATATAGAACTGTAACATTTAATATTTTCCCTGCTAGGTTTGGGTCTTGCATTGGTTCTATCTTTCCTTGCTATATATATATATATATATATATATATATATATATATATATATATATATATCTTGTTCCTCCCTATTGGAGTGGGAATGTATGCTTTGCTATTGTATGTGGGGAAGCATATAATTTTTGTAAATTGCACAGAGTTCACAGTTAAGAGACGGCCTTGAGTCTCAGAAGATACATTGGACTTTCAAACAGTGTATGCTGATTTCTTATTGGTCTTAATAATAAAAAACATTGAGTCAGATATTAGGAGGATAAAAGCTGAAAGATCAGAGAAGCAGAGCAGACAGCAACTAGTTCTTACCGCTATGAAATGCTCAGAACGAATGGAGTAGCTTGTCTTTACAAGTCCTCAGAGTGAATATCATGTGTTCCAGTTTCCTCCTGCCTTATATTCCTCTCTCTGCTCCGCCATATCCATTGCAATCTCTACCTCCCTAGTGCTGGGATTAAAGACATGTGACTCACTAGTACTGAGATTAAAGGTTTGAGGCATCACCGCCTGACTCTGTTTCTCTTTTAGACCGGATCAATCCTGTGTAGCCCAGGATAGCCTTGAACTCATAGAGATCTGTCTGTCCCTGCCTCCCGAACCCTGGGATTAAAGGTGTGTCTCACCACTGCCTGGCCTCAATGGCTAACTAGTTAGTGGCTTAGCTCTGCACTCTGATCTTCAGGCAAGCTTTATTTGTTAAACCACAAACAAAATATCACCACAGACCAGCGCTGGGATTGTTAGAGTACAGGGGCCTTTGCAGTTGGATAGAAGTCAGGGGTGGAACATGGAATTCAGTTGTCCCCTATAGCTCATATTTTGAATAATTGGTCCTTAGCTGGTGGTGCTCTCAGACAAGGCTATAGGGCATTGCTGCAGGGAGTGCAACACTGGAGTAGGACTTAAGACTCGCCTGCTTTCCTGTTCCCCGCTCTCTGTTTTCTGAGCCTGCACGCAGTGTAACTAGCCATCCGTCTGCTCCTGCCACCGTGCCTTCTCCGTCTACTACTATGTCTTCTCTGTCATGATGGACCGTAGCCTGCTTGGAAGGCAAGCACAAATCAGCCCTTTCTCCCTCCAGTTCCTTTTGCCAGGGTATGCTGTCATAGCAATGAGAAAGCAATTAACACAAGGTGCTAAGGAAGCAGTAGCAAGAAGGGATCACACGTGTTCCGGAGGGTATGCCAGGGAAACTGCGGAGCATTTAAGAAGAAGCATCTTGACTGGCAGGCAGGATTCAAAAAGGTAGAGAAGAATGAGAGGACTGCAGATTTCTAGAGGAAGAGCGGGGAATAGGAAAGGGCCCTGTGTATACAGAATAGCTGTCCTGTGTGGAGTGAGGGTGTGAGCACTTGGTGTTGCTACGGGTTACATATTATTTCGCAAGAAATGTATTCCTGGTTGTAAAAAAATAAAAGTTTGATTTGGTGTAATTTCCCCTGCCAATTAAAGTCAATTTTTCTTACAGTTATCAGGAAACCACCATTCTGCTGAGAGAGAAATCAAGCAAGCAACAACACAGGATTAAGTCCTATGAAGAGAGCAAGCAGGGCTTCAGCAAATCAGACACCATCAAGGTCCACCACAGATCGAGTCAAGAAGTGGTGGCTACATGGGTGTTGCTCACCAGACAAAGGAACCTAGGCCTGAGTTGTGGGAACAGCTTGTGCCAAACCAAGATGGGAGACAGACCAGACGAAGCCTGTTTGTGAGGCTGCAGGTGTTAAGTACCGCAGAAGACAAGCGAGCAGGTGAGACTTGATAGCATGGATACCAGGGGCCTACCAGAGGTCAGCTGCTGATGAGACTGTGTGGTATTAAAGTGAGGATGTGGTAGGGTGCCCTGGCCCTGAGCAAGCATGGGCTGGCTTCCCAGGGCAGTCAGCAAATCAATTACGCCCTCCACCGACTTTCGCCTTGTGTATTTAGAATGCATGGTGTTTCCCTGCCAAACATCTGCTCTCGCTATTAAGCATGCCATGGTAACCATTGCACTCAGTGCGTCAGCGCCACCAGGATTGGTAATAATCACAAGTGTCAAAACCGAGAAGAATGGGGAAGGAAAGCTGTGCAAAAATCCAGCGGCAAGATGATTGGACTAGAGCACCAGTCTGCAGCTCGCCAGCTGCGCCTTCTGCTGCCCTGCTGGGGGCAGGGGAGCTGATATGGCTCTGGCCTCCTTTTGCCCCTTCTGTTGATCCCACTCCCTGTATTATTCATTCATCCACTGCTTCCCCCGACGTTGGAAAATATGCCCGGCCTTGCCAGCGCAACATATGTGCCCCTGCGCCATTGTGTATGATGAATAAACCCGCCAAAAGCTCACCAGACCTAGGGGCCTCTGGGTGCAGACCCAGCACTGACACAGGCAGGCAGTGGCGTGTCCTGGCTGGGGGCCACGGGAAGACACAAACCAGGCTTGGGCTTTCAGCATGACTACTTCAGAGCCGGGAAACCTTGGCAAATCTCTTAGCTCCCTGAGCCCAGCTTTTGCCCCTTTGGGGGAAAAAAAAAAGTAGCAGCAGCGCTTATCAACTACATTCGCTTGGACGCTTAAAGGGAACCAGCAGCCTTTCGTGAGAGCTCAGCATAGTCCTTCAGGGTCAGCTATATGATTTCCTTTTTAATTGCGCTCTCAAAAATAGAGATAAATAAAATTGCTAGGCACTATGCCCAACTTTGTATTCTATTTATGGGATCTCCACAGCCATACTCAGGAAACATGACTGATACTGTTTGACGCAAAGTTTGAGTATAGGAGACGGTTAAAGGTTAAGTGGCTTGTCAAACCCCCAGGTGGTGGCAATACCAGGCCGTAGGTTGATCTGGGAACTCAATCCCAGCCCAGCTTGCTGCATCAGCCACCCTGCCGGCCCTCTTCTTACCGTGTTCTTCGCTACAGCGAAGGAAATACTATTTATAGGCCCCAGTTCGGCTACAGGAGCCATAAAATGAAGTTATTTCCTCTTCCAAACAAAAGCCCTTCGGAAAGGCAGAGCCAGCTCCCACTGCCCCAAATCTGTGTTCCTTCTGACCAACCGGTGCCAAGTTCCTGGGCAAGTGCCCCCTTCTCCAATTATTTCCCACTGGTCCCTTCCACCGTGGTGAATGCCTCTCTCAAAATGAGCTCAAACCTGTGCTGTGGGATTCCTGAATGGGAGCTAGGGCTTCCCTTTGAGCGAGTCAGCACATTTGGACGTTCACAGATAGGAAGGCTGGCAAGGTTGGTGCCACCATCTGGAGCATGCCCCTTTGGATGGCTTCTGAGCATCCCTGGATACTAGTTCGGGCGAGGCTCGGTAACGTGGGTTCCAGCGCCCTCAAGTGGACAGGGAGTGAAATCTGCGAAAAGGACACTTAAGAGGACTAAAGAGAACTTGCATTGTCTGTATTAACAAAGTAAGATAAGCATAAAATGCATTTCCCTCCTCGAGACACAGCTAGTGTTTGAATCTCTTACCAGTTTGGGGTGAAATGGGTGATCACCCTGCAGAGGTCCGGAAGCAAACAGGAACTGACCACAGCTGCAGTTTCTTGTGCCAGTCAATGAAAACGCATACGTCACTTACCACCCTGCCGTGCACCTGGTAAATTCTCACTGACAGCCCACTCCAGACACAGTGTTCTTCCAGCTGTGTTAAGGAGGTAAGGAGAAGGCAAGTGTGGGCATCCGGGTCAAAGATTCTAACCAAAGAGATGCTTCCTTCCGTCGCTGCCTCATAGAATCTGGAAACTGGATCAGTGAGCAACCGCGTGAAAGCAATGAGACCTGAGGCAGTGTAGCCCAAGGCCAGAGAGCAACTTGAGTCACCTCAGGGCTGGATAGATCCATAAACACATATGGTCACCCCACAATCCTGCTTAGGCTAATGTTATCCGGGAGCGTTCTTCCTGGAAAACTCACTAGGAGTCACTGGGCAAGCTCCTCTAAGAGCACCCCTTTTCAGGGAGTGCTGAGGTGAGACTGTCCCCAGGTGTATTCCAGCTGGATCCAAATCCTGTGAGACTCGTGAGACAGCAGTCTCATGACCAAACTTTTCTAGCAGAGTTGGAAAGCATCCAATACTTGTTCAGCACCAACCATCCCCCATACACTTGGTATTGATACCATGGCTTTCTTCCTTCGTGGTAACAGGCCAGTCTTCAACCTACCAAGACTGGGCACACCATGGAGTTACTTCTGTTGCCATCACTTTGCGAGAAGAACCAAGGGATCTGATAGGTAGGAATCACACTCTGAAGTGACAGCTGACTTATCCCTCATACCCAGGGTTATAAGACAATAGCTTTCCCTGATTAAACCTCTCCGGTGGTTTTTTTTTCATTTTTTTCTCTTTTTTTCTCTTTTTTCTCTTTTTTCTATTTATTTATTTATTAAAGATTTCTGTCTCTTCCCCGCCACTGCCTCCCATTTCCCTCCCCCTCCTCCAACCAAGTCCCCCTCCCTTGTCAGCCCAAAGAGCAATCAGGGTTCCCTGCCCTGTGGGAAGTCCAAGGACCACCCACCTCCATCCAGGTCTAGTAAGGTGAGCATCCAAACTGCCTAGGCTCCCCCAAAGCCAGTACGTGCAGTAGGATCAGAAACCCATTGCCATGGAATCAGTCTCTGGCGGTTTTAAACCTGGCTAAGGATGCTGTTGAGCTGCTGAGCAGCAGCCATGATTGAAGCACCTGCAGCCACATGCTCAACACAAAGTAAAGGTAGAATGGCTGTCTTAGTAATCCTCAAGCTGCAGCATCCCTAGTGAAACCATTTATACCCATCTGATGTCAGTATTGATGGTGTCATGTGACATGTAGTTCACATGACACCACCCACCACACCACAATGATAGCCAGCTGGGATGCTGCCTTTGCTGAGCTTCCCCATGGAGGAATGCTCTAGAATCAAAGTGAACAGCCTTCTCTGCTGTTTAGGCTGTGGCCCTTCCCCTGTCTCTCCTCCCAGGAACCCTATCTCCTACAAGCACTCCAGTAGCTAGCCTCTCCTGGGAGGGTCCAGTTGCTTGTACTGAGGGAAAACAGACCAATAAGGGATGTAACAGGCGAAGTAGGGGTCAGCAAACAGATAGGAGACAAGAATGGAGACCAGTATCAGGGAAGGCAAGGAAGGTGGGAGGGATGAAGAAAACACAATGTATAACAATTCTAAATAGTTTCATTTGTTTTAATTAAGATAATTCCATCTTATGTTTGGTAACTTGAAATCTTCATTGAGCAAAATCTTTTTTTTTTTTGAGGAATAAAATAGCAGGCACCACAAACTTTCTATTGAGAGTTGAAATATCTATTTCAAGTAAGCAATTTCTATTTCACCTCTGTCATCTTTACACTATTATCGATACATGGAGATCCAACAGGAGATGGTCTGAATGCCTTTCATATCCCATTTGTTCAGAAAAAAACAGAATAAAGACAAGATACTAAGATAAGACAATCCAAGGACTTCTTGAGAATTCAAGACAGACCTGCCTGGGCTGGTAGACTGCCCAATATCTTGATATTTCATATATTGAATATATTGTAGATTTTTGTATATTGACTTTTTGTACACTGAATATTTTTTCCCATTTTCCCTCAAGACAAAATGACTAAATTATAGGTGTCTAGAAATACTTTGCAGTTTTATTTAAAAGGTCACCATTCATGGCTTAAAATACTGTAATCCTGCTATGCCCACACTGAGCACAGACCTTTTCTCATGTGATGAAAATGTGAAAGGAACTTTATCCAAGACTTAGACGTGGGAGGTAGGTACTCTACTGAGTATGTTGCCCATCCCATTCAAACTCAGATCCCAGATAACCCCGAATTGCCCACAGATGCATGCCCAAAGACTTCAAACACAAAGCAAGAATCATCTGCAGGAAGCAGATAACAAGGCAGGTCCGACAAGCAGAGACTGTGTGCCCAGCCCACCTGAATGCCCTGGGTCACAGAATCCCTTTCCCTGCTGCTTGAGGGCAGGCTGTAATAATTCATCTTATGGGTTATTTTCTTCTTTAATGAAAAAGGCTGGCTCTTTTCTTCTTCTTTCAGCCTTCAGCTCACACTCAGTTAAGCTCTGCTAAACAGTCTTTGAGTAGAAATAGCTCCTTTCCAAAGAGGAAATTTTATGTGTATCTGTGTAAAACTCCTTTGAGAGGTTTGCATAAACTGCTTGTAACTATGAGGCTGGAATATCCATGCCTCGCTTTGTGGCACCTCCAGCCAGAGTTTTCTTATGTGTTTAGCTCAGCTCATTCTTAAAATTCCTGTAGGCTTTTGAATCTGGATTTCTCAACCTGAATGATAAACTGCATCTTCTCAAAGGCTAGCTGGTTCAGAGGTGGAAGCCAAGGTCATATTTCAAGGAAAGAATAAAAGGAGGAAGGTTTTTGATTGGCGTGTGGAACAATTTCGCCCAAAGACCTAAGTTTCGAAATATACAATAGCTTGAGACATAAAGGCTACAACGACATGATAAACAACCACCCAATAAAGCAATCAAAGGTGCTTGGTTAGGTGATATGGATGGAAATGTATGTTTTGCACCTTCTTCTCTCTAATCTGAACTCAGACAAACTGATTGATAAGTGAAGACAGTAAGGGGGAGCCTTCATCTTCTATTACCGCTAACATTCTTGTAAAGATGTTTAAAGATGTGCAGCCCATTTGGACTTTCAATCAGCCCCATCTGCATTATTTCTAGTGAAGCCTACTAGAACACACCTAGAAGATTTGTTACATTTCCAGCTGATGCGTTAAATTCCACATGGCATTTGGCAAAAGCAGTGTAATAAAACAGAAAAAAAACAGCTTTGAAGTTAAATTCATCTGTTCCTAGTTCTGTCATTAACAACTACACATCTCCTTGATCTTCAGTTTCTACATCTGCAAACCTGGAACAGTAAAGTAAGAAATATCTGCAGCATGGGGCTGCAATGATAATTCAGTTAAATGAGGCAATGAACAAGTTTAGACTGCCTGGAATAGATCAAGTTTTGCATACGCATTTCCAGAGAAGTATATAAGTAAGGAATGCTCAGGCCTGGGAAATGAGGTAAACTGAGGCTTTCTGATGCAGGACAGTTCTATATTCTGTCAATTATATTTTAAATAAATGCTGATTGGCCGGTATCCAGACAGGAAGTAGAGGTGGGGCAATGAGAACAGGAGTATTCTGGGAAGAAGGAAACTCTTTCCACAGTCTTTCCCAGACCACCAAAGAAGCAGGATGTGACCTGCCTTGCTATAAAAGGTACTGAGCCATGTGGCTAACATAGATAAAAATAATGAGTTAATATAAGCTACAAGAGCTAATAAGAAGCCTGAGCTAATGGGCCAATCACTTTATCATTAATATAGGCCTCTGTGTGATTTTCTTTGAGGCTAAACGGCTGCAAGAACTGGGCAGGACAGAAACCCCAACAAGCTGGCTCTCATGTTACACTTTCCTTCCTCTTTCCTTCTTTCCTTCCCTCCCTCCTCCCCTCCCCCCCCCCAACAGTGTTTCCTATATTGCAAGCTCACCTTGAATTTGGTAGGTACTCAAGGATGACCTTGAATTTTTATCAATTTAGCTACATTGCCACAACTAGAATGATTTTTAAAACTATGAAATATAGAATAGGGCATAAATCTCATCAGTTCTCACTCATTGGAGCTATTTATCTGTTGAAGAGAAAAAAACAGTTATGCTGAGAAACAGAATGGCTGCAAAGACTTGGAATGCACTGCTCTCAGACAGGTGACTTATATGGCTTAACACAGTGCAGTCAAATGACACAGAGTTTTAATATAAAAAATTTGGTGACCAATTTCAGTGCCATTGTGTTTGGAGCATATATGTTAAGAACTGAAATGCCATCTTGGTGAGTTTTTCCTTTAATGAATAGTATCCTTCCCTTTCTCTGTTGATTAGTTTTGGACAGAAGTCTATTTGGGTAGATTTTAAAGGGGCTTTACCAGCTTGTTTCTTAGGTTCTTTTAATTAGAATATCCTTTTTTGACCCTTTGCCCTGAGGTAATATCTATTCTTGATGTTGAGGTATGCTTCGTGGATTCAGCAGAATGATGGATCCTGTTTTCTTTTTCATCCTCTTAGTTTGTGTCTTTTTATTGGAGAATTTATATCATTGATATTGACAGATATTGATGCCTGTTATTTTGGTGGTGGTGGCTGTGCTGGTGCTGGTTCTCTCTCTCTTTCTTTCTTTCTCTCTCTTTCTCTCTTTCTCCCTTCTTTTGATTTTGCTAGTGGACAATATTTCCTGTGTTTTCATGGGTATAATTAACCTCCTTAGGTTAGAGTTTTCCTTCCAGCACCTTCTAAGTGACCAAATTTATAAATAGATAATGTTTAAATTTGACTTGAAATATCTTATCATGGAATGTCTTATATCTTACTTAGAATTTCTATTTCTGTGCAAAGACATTATGTCTAGAATAACTTTGATAAAGAAAAACACTAAATTGTGGTTTGGTTAAAGTTTTAGAGGTTTAGTCCATTTCCATCATTGTAGGAAACTTGGTGGCATGCAGACAGACATGGTGCTGAAGAGGAACTTAGAGTTCTACATCTGGACCTACAGACAGCAGGAAGAGACTGTGAGCCACTAAGCCTAGTTTGAGCTTCTGAGACCTCAA
Organism: Microtus pennsylvanicus; assembly: GCF_037038515.1. Taxonomy (NCBI): domain Eukaryota; kingdom Metazoa; phylum Chordata; class Mammalia; order Rodentia; family Cricetidae; genus Microtus; species Microtus pennsylvanicus. Next base: position 33,134,225 of record NC_134591.1, on the reverse strand, counting down.
TGCCTGCCCCCAGTGACACACCTCCTCCAGCAAAGTCACTACCACTCCAAGAAGGTCGCCTCTCCTAATAGTGCTATTCCCTGTGGGCCTACGGGGACCATTTTATTCAAATCACCAGATCTTATTTTCTCCATCTATGGTGACCAAAAGTTTTGATGCATGTACTAGTTTGAAATGGCACTGTAGTCTCTAAGATTCTGTACCACAACACTTCAGGCCTCCTCCCTTTTAGTGTCTCCATTGAAAAGTCAGGTGTAATGCTAATAGATCTGCATTGATATGTTATTTGGTCTTTTCTTTTGCAGCTTTTAATATTCTTTTTTTGTTCTGTTTGCTTAGTGTTTTCTTTGTCCATCTTTATAATTTTAGAGATTTCAAAGTTGTTGACAACTGGCGTGGCTACAAAATAAGATATCCTGACCTAGGGTGTGGTTACTTGGTGTTTTGGACAGGAAGATGGACCATAGAGGTGGATCTGCTGCCCCCTGAACAAAGATCAAAGAAGTCAAGCATACTCCTGTGCTCCTTCACTTAAAATAAGAGGTTTGACATAGGGAGTGACTGCCTACAGGATACTTGGTCTAGGGTGTGTTCACTGTCTTAAACATCAAATGCTTTACTCAGAAAATAATGGTTTGATGCCTCAGTTATTAAAACAAGTACCTGTCTTGGTTGTTCTTTGTGTCATGTTAAAGTAGTCTTTTACCTTTTTCCTCCTCTATTGTATTGGACTGTAAAAGAATACAAAAAAAATAAACACAGGCAAACTCAGAACTCAGAAGTCAAAATGCGGCATTCAGTATCTCCTGAGCTGCCCTCTTAGTACTATCCTATGTCTCTGTGTTTCTTATCTCTGTCCTGCCTACCTAGCATTTCTTCTAATCCTCATGCCCCTACTGTGGAGCGTACAAACCTGCCTCGACTGGACTATGGCAGAAGTCACCCCAAAAAGGTGGCTTATGACAGCTGTACTTATGTCTGCTCCTTATCCAGTCATCATCAGAGAGGCTTCTTCTGGTAGCATATAAGAAGAGATGTAGAGACACACTATTGGCTTTGCCAGACTGTGGCTAGGAAACTACTCTCTCTTGAAAACTTCTAGGAGGACCCTTCAGGTGGAGAAAAATGAGGCAACTACAGACTTGTCAGTTGGGAGAGCATTTATGGTGAGCCATTATGGCTCGCTCAGGGGCTAGTTTTAACCTTTATTGATTCTTTTTGCCTTACCCAAATGAACTATTAGAATAGACCAGAAGTGAATACATACCTATGACAGGATGAGAAAAAAATGAAAACTGAAGATATAACTATTATGATGTTTTTTATGAGCTAGATAATTTTATTCAACTATTTGCTGACGTTGACTCTTTATTTCTTTAAAAAATTTGTTTATTTTACATCCTGATTGCAGCCTCCGCTCCATCCTCTCCTCCAACTCTTTCCTCCCCACCTTTCTTCCTCCCCTATCCACCCTTTCTCCATATTTTCTCAGAAAGGGGCAGGCCTCCCATGGGTATCAGGAAAGCACATATTAACAAGACGCCTTAAAATCATGTACTTCTCCCTGGGCATGGCAGTCCAGCATAAGGAATAAGTGACCAAGAGCCAGTCAAAGCACCAGGGGCAGCCCTGCTCCCATTGCCATGAATCTCATAAATACTCTGACTCTTCTAAGTAATTTGTTTATGAAATGAGTCACCATTTTCTGTCTCCTTTAGATAAAAAGATATGTCACTGGGTCCATTAGAGTGATTTGTCCAGAGATAACATAGAGATAATAGTTGTCTAAGAATTACATACAATTTCATTGGTCTCCATCTTCTATTGTCTTCATCCTGTCCCGTCCCAGGTGAGAAGACCCCAGCATCTTGAGAGCACATGTCAGTTCTTCTTCTGTTCTCTTTCCATCTCAGACATCACAGTCTAGAGACAGCACAGATGCTTTAGCAGACTGGCGAAAGAGTGTGGCCCATTCTGAACTTTGCACTCAGCTTCTCATTGATTGGTGGCTTGAAAATAAAGTTTTGCACAAGAGCAGTAAAGAAAATGAACAGCTCCGATATGGTCAGTTTTCTAGGGCAAGCTTGCTTTCTTGTGGCACCAAAACAGAAGACTAGTCATTTTCTCAGCTCATATTCCTGGCTCCAAGGACTGATATCTCAAGTACCTCATTCAAGTCCTGAGTTGACCCTGATATTTTTATTCAACTACTCATTTATCTGCAATGGGTCTACAAAAGGTATCTGCCTGGGATCCCTCAGAGCACAGAATCTGGAAGTCATAAGTCAAAAGTCAAATGTCCCTCCCTTCATGGGCAGGGATTTTTGGTGAGAGCAGTGTACAGGATGCTAGAAATGGGAATCGTAGCTGACTGAGAAAGCTTAAGAGCTTTCAAAACTCAGTCAACCAACATCACCATGATTTGGTGGCAAGATTTCTGATGTTTTTTTTTTAATACATACAATGAAATACAAATAAGTGTGTCAGCAAAGTGTGCCTGAAGTGAAAGTCATCTTTTTCCTATGAGAAAGAGAAAGAAAGGCATCCTCTTCCACCTTGATTTATGTGAGTGACCTTGATTATCCTTTCTCCAGTATGGACCTAAAAAAGGAACTGAAGGGAGGAAACTGGGGTATTGCAGGGGCTGAGCCATGGGTGAATGTAGAAGTTCAATTATTTACCTGACGTCTCCTTGGAACAGAGTAAACCACATTAGCTGATCCCCACTGATGTAAAAGCTAGAACTGTCCCCAGACAGGCTAGGGAATGCAGATGGGAATAAGAACAATCCTACCCCAAGGATTATCTAAATTTGCTATTATAAAAAGGCTGTAAAGATATTACAGTCATACCCAGCACTTTCAACCTCTTGATGTGTCCAGTATGTAAATACTGCATATTTAAAATTGAATGTACCTTAAAATCATGGCCATCAATAATTGGTTGTTTTAATTGTTTCGCAGAGTTGCTAGAGTTAGTCCTATCCACCCGCAGTAATGACCAGCTTTTGCTTTATTTATCTTTATTGACTTTTCCCTTTCTGTCACTTTTGCACCTTCTTGGCAATGTTCGCCAAAATTGTTTCCCTCAAATCCCTCTCTGGAGGCTCCGTATCTCCAGGTTTGTTTTGGGAGACATCTGGAACAAAACATTCGTGACTTCAATGGGTGCATACTTTTGGAGAAAGTGAGGCTACAAAATGTAATCATTTCAGGTATTTTCCTTAAATGGAGAGAATAACAAAGAAACATGGAGTTGGATTTTTTTACATGTTTGATAATACTAAGCATGCTTACAGATTTGTAAAAATGTTTCAACAATTTTAGAGATATTAATGATGCAAACAATGAGGTACTTAACTGCAGAGAGAAATTTGTGAGATGGTGTGAGAGATGTATGCATAGAGGGAGAAACCTCTTTAGGAACAGGATCCAGTGGGTAGGAAGAGAGACCACTATCAGAATAAGTCTCATAAAATCAGTAAAGTCAAAGCTTAGCTGATAAACATATGAATGAACTTGGAAAGCATATTAGAGTAAGACAAGAAAGATTGGTTTAATGGAAACATTAGACCACCTGGTATAGAGATCAAGGTTGCTGAGGGAATGAGATAAAGCAAGTAAGTATTGTATGAGAAAGTTATCATTTTTGTAATATTGAGTAGAATGAAAAAAGTAGTTGTGGGAATACAGAAAGCAAACAGGATGTCAATGAGCAAGGGTGACAGACACTACCTGTATTACCAGTGGGTTAGAGAGGACTGTGCCTCACAGCAACTTTAGCATTGTAAAAGAGAGAAATCAAAGGGCAAAGAAGCATGGACCACTTTCTGTTTTGATTCCGGTTATGCACAGTGTAGTGGTTTGAAAGAAAATGCCCTCACAAAGTAAGTGGCACTATTAGAAGGTGTGGCTTTTCTGGGGGTAGATATGGTCTTGTTGGAGGAAGTGTGTCACCGTGGAGGTGAGCTTTGAAGGCTCTTTTGCTCAATCTTCACTCAGTATGACACTTAGACCATTTCCTCTTGCCTACAAGACGTAGGACTCTCAGTTACTACTCCAGAACCATGTCTGCCTGCATACTGGTATATGCTTCCTGTGATCATAATGGACTGAACCTCTGAAACTGTAAGTGAGCCACCCCAATTAAATGTTATCCTTAGAAGAGTTGCTGTGGTCATGAGGACTCTTCACAGCAATAGAAACTCTAACTAAGACAGAATTTAGTACGGGGGAATGGAGTATTGTTGTGGTAGGCCTGACCATGTTTTTGTTTGGAGGAATTTGGACTTTGGTATCTTGGGCTAGGAAAGCAGTAGAATGTATTAAGCCCTGCTTAATGGGCCATGCTAGTAAGAACATGGAAGACAATGATGCTGAGAATGATTTGAACTGTGGGGGTCAAGATGTTTTAAAGTAGAATTTGATATGTTGCCTAGAGATGGTTCTTGTTGCCCTTTTGTGAAAAGTTTGCCTGAGGCTATAGTGAAGAGTTCTCTTGGCAGAAGAAATATCTAAACAGCCTAGTACATACTCTGTCATTGGTTGTTAGTGGTAACTCTATCTAATGAAGATTTATAATGAAAGGGAGCAAACTAAGCAGGGTAAATTACAAAATGTAAAATTTGAGAAAAGATGCGTGAGGAAGTGAAATAGAGGTAAATCCTATGTTTAAGAAGATAAATGGAAAAATAAACGGAATAAAGGGAGTGGTGACCTCAGGACAAGATCCCACTGAGGTAAGTTTCCAACTTGTAAAAAGGAATTAAAGCAAAGCTTAAAAGCCAGGTGTAATGTTGCAAGCCTTTAATCCCAGCACTCAAGAGGCAGAGATCTCTGAGTTTGAGGCCAGCCTGGTCTACAAGGAAGTTCAAGGACAGTCAAACTTAGTCAGAAATCAAAAACAGAAAGGTGACGCTATAATTGAATGAGGCGGCCATGTCTCAGCCACAGGAAGCAGATGAACTTCGCAGCTTTGGCCACGTGGATTAGCTTTACAGTTAAAGATAGAAGAAATAAGTATGGAATTTGTCTGCAGCTAAGAAAAGCTGCTGAGGCCAGGCATGTGTCAGGGATGTTCCCGAATGGAAGCCTAAATAGGCCATTGCATGAAGCTATGAAGTTGAAGCCTGGATTGCCATGGAGATGCTAGAGATATTAGAGAAGCCAGAGTCATGGTATGCCTGCCCAGAAGAACTGCTAACTGGAGTGGAACCAGCCCAAAGAAAGAAGTGTGTTGCTGTCAACAAAGTTGAACAGAGGAAGAGCATTTTGACATCGGACATGGGGATGCAGAATTTTAAATTTGCCTGGCTGATTTTTAGTCTTGTTTTGGTCCAGTATTTCCTCAGTATTCTCTCTTCTCTGCATTTTGGAATGGTAAGGTTTATCCCATGCCATTATATTGAAAGTATGCGATCTGCCTTTTTATTTGATTTTACTAGAAATTGCAGTCAAGAAATTGTATGAATCTCAGAAGAGACTTTAAACTTTAGACTTCTAAATAAGTTTGGGACTGTTATACACTATGCAGGTTTTTGAAGTTGAACTAAATGCATTTTTGCATTATGATATCATTAAAGTGGTGGCTTGAAAGAAAATAGCCCCCAAAGGGAGTGGCAGTATACGGAGGTGGTCATGTGTCTCTTCTCAGCAACAAAAACACAAACTGATGCACACAGGGTGTGAAAAGAAATCCAGAACTATGTGAAATGGTGGTGGAGGATGTTGTGTCAATGAGAGAAGCTTGTTCCAGGTAGAACAAGGAAGTGTAGTCATCATTCACACAAGGGACTATGGACATGAAGACTACTGATGACAAAGTAAGGATGTGTCATTAGGTCAAATTAGTTTTGTCAAATCAATGAAAACACAAACTTGTCTAGAGACACAGATACAAGTGGCATGGGAAGATCTTTTTTTTTTTTTTTTTTTTTTTTGGTTTTTCGAGACAGGGTTTCTCTGTGGCTTTGGAGCCTGTCCTGGAACTAGCTCTGTAGACCAGGCTGGTCTCGAACTCACAGAGATCCGCCTGCCTCTACCTCCCGAGTGCTGGGATTAAAGGCGTGAGCCACCATCGCCCGGCCTGGGAAGATCTTAAGTAAGGACTTCTGCCATCTATCAGGATAGAGGAACAGCACAGAAAGAGCATGTCATCCTGATGGTCTAGTAGGAAAAATTGCAAGTCCAGTGCTAAATTTGGTAGCCTTCATATTGGTGGTGTGTGTGCAAGTGTGTGTGTGTGTGTGTGTGTGTGTGTGTGTGTGTGTGTGTGTGTGTGTGTGAGTATGTGTATGCAGGATAAAGCAGAGGACTTTACTAAATTTACTAACTCTTCCTAGTTTTAGTATGAAGACTTCTCTGTGAACTCTACTCTGATGTTGCTCAATTTGAAGCATTTCTGCTTCCATTTCTCCACAGAGCTGCATTTTACATATTGCCAGAGTAAAGTGGAAGCACCTACCTGGCAGCAAAGGGCAATGCAGGCTCAGCTGCTGTGTGAAAACAGAAACAGTACAAACAACATTCTTTCCAAATCCAACTTCCATCCTCACCTCCCTTGGTAGGAGCTACCCCAAAGTTCTTCCCAAGGTTCGGGGTGTAAACTAAATTTCTCTTTGCTCTCATTCTCTTTCTGCAAGCCCTAGAAACTGCCTCCCTCTTTGTTGATACCTCATTTTTTCCTTTCATGAGACAGTTATCTATCCCAAAACAGCAGTTTAAGACAAAAACAACCATTTATGTTCTCCCACAGTTGTTGTGCACCCTAAATTCTGTAAGTGCCCAGGGAATGTGCACTATGGGCTAGGGCACTTTTGCAGTTTTAAACAAATAGTGCTGGAGCAGGACTATACGGGAGGCCAAATGTCTCTCTTCATGAGTCTTAGGCTCTTTCCTGTCACCTCTCCTTTGGGTCCCTTAAAGCCTAAAAGTAGAAGGATGTTATTCATCAGTATATCAGGGATATCTTTCCAGAGTTGTACACCAGGCAGAAATGTCAGTCTTCTCATGGCCCCGCTTCATAAGTCACCAAGTGCTACCTCAACAAGTTCTTCATCTCTTGTACTCATTTCCCAGTTCCAAAGAAGGCAGAAGAATCTTACATGAAAAAGAGGTAGATAACTCAGAAAATGCTATATTTTTTTAAAAAATTATGTTTTACTTACTAATTTTTTCATGCAGGTTAAAATAGCCATCATTTGCATGTCCAGCCTTTGATACAGTCAGTCTGGTTGTAATTAGTTTGCATTTAGAAAACCAGTACACTATATCCCACCAATGTGAGGCCTTCTGTGCCTTGAAAATTGAGTTTTTGTCATACTGAATCTCCTAAATGTAACCCTTCCCAGATCTTCCTTTCCTTCCTTTCTCTTCCTACCCAACTTTATGTATTTTTATGTTCCCATCAAGGTTAGTTTGTACTGTCTAAAAAGTCTTGTATGTGTGAACTTTCACTGGAGCAGAGTTGACTAATGGGCTCTATACTCATTGATGGAGGACGGTCATTGGCTAATAAAGAAACTGCCTTGGTCCATCTGACAGGGCAGAATTTAGATAGGTGGAGTAAACAGAACAGAATGCTGGGAGGAAGAAGAAGTGAGCTCAGACTCGATAGCTCTCCTCTCTGGGGCAGATGCAATGAAGTAAGCCGCCAGGTTAGACATGCTGAATCTTTCCCGGTAAGACTAATGCTACACAGATTAATAAAAATGAGTTAGGCAAAATATGAGAATTAGCCTGTAAGAGGCTAGAGCTAGTGGGCCAAGCAGTGTTTAAAAGAATACAAATTGTGTGTTGTTGTTTCAGGTAAAGCTAGCCGGTGGCGGGAGCTGGGTGGCAGAATGCAACCTGCAGCTCCTACAACAGAATGACGCCCAACGTGATACAGCAATTTCTTGGGTCTGCTCTGCTTTCTAGAGGCAAGCAGGTGCTCTCATCTAAGAGAGGCTTCCTGACTCAGCTTCAGCTGCAAAACCCTGCAGCTCTTAAGAGGTCCTGCCACGAAACATTTAAATGGTGTTGATGAAAAGCCCACTGAATGCTTGTTTGTTTTCAGCAGTAGCAGGAAAAAACCTGTGTTGTTTTAAAATGCCGGCTTTCTGGGCCATCCTGCCAGGGCAGACTCTGACTGTTTGAGGCAGGAGGGCCAGCCACAGAGAGAGGACTTGAGTGTTGTCTATGGACATAATGCTGCAGCTTACTTGCTGGCAAGGACCTTGAAACACTGTAGACTTGTGGCACTGAATGCGGCTCTGGCCAGTACCTCAGCCACAAGGTTGGAATGGCGGAAAGCTAAGGAATGGGCTGGATCCAGCCAGCAAAGCCACGGCTTTAATCCTACCCATATTGCTCAGTAAATTAAAGACTCGTGGTCAAAAAAGAGACATATACAGTAAAAGAAAGATTCAAAGTCAAAGAAAACATTTAAATGATTTACAGTGTGTTAAAAATATCTGCAAGCTAAAAGTTAAAGTTCTTAAAAGTAAAAAATGGAAGAAAGAGAGTAGTTGGGTGTGGTAGTACACACCTTTAATCCCAACACTTGGGAGGCAGAGGGAGATTGACCTCTGTGACTTCAAGGTGTGGTAGCACACGCCTTTAATCCCAGTGCCTAGAAGGCAGGGACAGGTGGATCTCTGTGAGTTCAAGGTGTAGTAGTGTACACCTTTAATCCCAATGCCTGGGAGGCAGAGACAGGTGGATCTCTGAGAGTTCAAGGACAGCCTGGTCTACAGAGTTATTCCAGGACAGAGATATACAGAGAATATAAAATCAAAGTAAAAATAAACAAAATAGAGTTAAAATAAAGCCGTACAAAGATGGAAAATAAACAGAGAATTTTGATACTGTATGCTATTATGCTCTCTTTGAATTGTTTGAATGCTGAGGAAGGAGCAACAGCTGCTAAAAGATATTGTTTATAAATGCTGCTGAACTGATCCAACATAGATATTTTGAAAATGCCTTGACTTTGAAATTTGGATCTAAGGACATGATGCTTTGGAAAGGAGTTTCTTATTTTGTTTTCACAGAGGGTAAGAGTCTGTGGATTGCTTCTATCCCAGTATGGTATGATGGACCATGCCCTCCTGAAGGATTGCTGTGAACACCTTCAGAAAATTGCTTCACTCAACTGCCAACTGAGATGAAACTAGCACACAGATTACCCCATGAAAGATATGATTAACAGCGCCCCCATTCAGCAGGAAGCAGTTTGGAGAGAAAAAACTGTGCCCATGTTCCCAAATATTGTTTATAAATATTATTTTACATTTAAAGGGGGATATGATATAGATATGAATAATTTGCATTGGTATGGATTTTAAGGTCAATTTTGATATGTATGTATTTTTATATTGATTAAGGTATTGTGATTGTAGTTCATTTAAAAATGTAATGTATAATTAGGAAATATAGGTTGTTGATGGATAATCATAAATAATAGTCAAGCTTATAGTCATGTTAGTTAGATTTTCTAGATATATAGAGATGTATTTCAGTTAGATAGACATTCTTCATATCTTTCAAAGACTGCAGAATATGGCATTTAAAATATATTAATAACTTAGGGTTTTTCATGACAATGAGACATCTGTTCCTGGCAGCACCAATCTACTTCAAAAAGACGATGGGCATCGAAGAGGCTCCTTATGGAGTTTGATAGCCATTTGGGCAAGAAACTGCTCTTGCCTGGACTGTTGCATAAACTGGACACAAAGAACCCGCAGAGATAGGACTGCTGAACTTGCCTAAAAGTGAGATTATCTTTCAGGGTTCCTGATTCATGAAACAGTCTGTGAGACATTCTGCAGGACACAGCAGATAGTGACTGAACTGCCTTTGAAATTTCCTGCTTTATGGAAAAAGTCTGCTGGATACTATGGGCCTGTACGCTGAAGATGGATGTCCCAACGGTACAGAGGAACTTTGGATGACTGTCCAGGCAGCAAGATGTCTCTGTGATTTCTAGAGTTTTGTAAGTTGCTTACTTCTCATTTACTTAGGTAATATTATATCCTTCTGGAGTCTTTGATGGAGTTAAAAAATATATAGATAGTTATAGTTTTCCTTAGTTATGATAAAAGATAAAGTAGATGTTAATATTGTAACTATAATTCTTACTTGATAACTGTTTTGTTATATGTAATTTTGCTATGTTAAAGTTAAATCCTTTTCTTTTTGTTTAAACAGAAAAAGGGGAAATAATGGAGGAAGGTCATTGGCTAATAAAGAAACTGCTTTGGCCCATCTGATAGGGCAGAATTTAGATAGGCAGAGTAAACAGAACAGAATGCTGGGAGGAAGAGGAAGTGAGCTCAGACTCGATAGCTTTCCCCTCTGGGGCAGATGCAATGAAGCAAGCCGCCAGGTCAGACATGCTGAATCTTTCCCGGTAAGACTGGTGCTACACAGTTTACTAAAAATGGGTTAGGCAAAATATGAGAATTATCCTGTAAGAGGCTAGAGCTAGTGGGCCAAGCAGTGTTTAAATGAATACAGTTTGTGTGTTGTTATTTAGGGGCATAAGCTAGCTAGCGGCCAGGAGCCGGGTGGCAGGAATGCGACCCACAGCTCCCAAAACATAAATAAAATAAAATTGGCCCATCCCTTCACAACAGCGAACAAATGCTAACAGTTCCTCAGGCAGGGGTAGAACTTTATGCCCCATTTTCCTCTGCATGCTGGCACCTTGTCCCTACCTATGTCTTATGCATGCTTTCACAGTTGGTGTCAGGTCACATATACAGCTGCCCTGCTGGGTCCAGAAGGTACTATCCTATAGTCATCTTCTGCCTGTGGTTCTTATGGTTTTTCTATGCCTTCTTCTTCAATAATCCCTGAGCTTTGGAGCAGATGGTTCAGTACATATGTTCTCTTTAGGGCTGAATGCCATCTTTTGTTCTCTGCGTCTTGGCCAGTTAAAGGTCTCTGTATTGATCATCATAAACTACAAACATGGGCTTCTTAGATGAGGGCTGAGAGAGGCATTTGAGAGATGAATAGTCTATTAAGTTATTTTATGTGTGGATTAATATTATGTCCATTTAGTAAAATAATATTAATATTCTTCCTTGAGCCTACTACCTGTCTAGCCATAGGTTCTGTGCCTTATAACAATGCAGGTATTTTATCTTGTGAAGTGTACCTTGAATTCAATTAAAAGTGCTTGAATGTTCTCATGATGTTCATGCCCCTACTCATCATTGACTATGTCAGTATAGATCGCAGGGTTCACTATTGGGTATGCTTGATCATTAATCTTCTCCTCAAACAGACTGCATATCACCTTTAAGCACTATGAAAGCTATCTAGCACGAACGAAGCTTTTAGATTAGTATTAGCTTGGTTTCTCCATCTCCTATGACTCAAGTATGTAGTATCTTTGACAATAGGGTTTTGACATCAAGTTTGAGAGGCAGCCATGAGCACTGGCAACAAACTATAATGTTTAGGTGTCTGTGGGACATCACTGACCAACAATTCCAAAAGAAGTAACTCATTGATGGCACTAGGCTCCGTTTGCTGTTGTTGTTAGCCTGTGTAGTCTTGTACAGACATTGTGGCCCATTAGCTCCAGGGCCAGGGAATCCCGTGAGCCCAGCAGCCACCATGACAGTGTACTTGCACCATGAGTAGAGCTCCTTTCAGAACCTGGGTACACCCACCTCTTCCACCCCTTGCCCTAGCATTACACATACCAAGAAGATGAATCTGGACCAGATCATTATGCCTGATGGCACCATCATCACCATTGTCACCACTGTCTAGTCCTGGCCCCATGTAGATGGCAAATTAGACTCCCCCTTCCACTTGCCACCCAAGGTGAAGGTGACTGAGAAGATGACAACTATGCTAGTGAGAACAGTGGTCCCAACAATGCCTCCCACAGCAGCAGCTGAGAAAGACACCTTTCTAATGACCTGGACCCAGCAACAGAAACAGCAATTCATCAGCTGACTGTGCCCAGTAGGCAGGCAGCCAAGAAGACACCCACCAAGCCCAGCATGCTCAAGCACCTCTGGTGTTTCCAAGGTGCCCAACTCTCAGTACGAGTTGGCACGTCTCTGGAAACCTCAATGCAATATGATGCGAGAACCCGTGGTCATCACCTCCCTCAGACCCATCAGCCACAATCTCAGGAACCCTCAGCAGCATCAATTTCAGTTATCTTCTCTTTCGGATGCTCAACATCAACTTTATTCAAGGTCTACCTAAATCACTCCCTCTTAAGCTAAGTGAGCTATTTATCTGCCAATTCTCCTTCATAAATACATTTACTCATATTTATATAATATCACACTATACATATATCAAAACATCAACATGTACCCCAAACTCCATACAATTATCATTTTCATTCAAACATAATAATAATACAAGTCTTAAAATGCAATAAAAATTAATGATTAAAGATCATTTTTCACTGTTTGATCCTAAGTGTGATATACACTGAATGTACCCGGATGTACTGCAAGATCATACCAAAACTTTGGGGTATTTGACCAAATGATTAGATGATGGTTCTGAGTTTCTAGTCACTCTACATCAATGAAAATTCCATATACCTAGGACATCATGGTAATGCTGAGGATTCATAAAATAAGAAGGCTCTAGTTTACAGCAGTTCCTGGGTACCACAAGCTTTGTGTTTGCTAGTTGGTACATGCTGCTGAGCAACAGTCATCCCTTCCAGGAAGGAGTCCTCCTAACACCCCTCTCAGCTGTCCTCACTGCCTCTCCGACACCAATTAGACGGTGCCTGATAATTTCACCTGGCATTCTGCATGTCAGCATCTGGATCCCCACCCCTAACAAGCCCCATGCCTCCCTTTGAATGTGCCATTGCTAAGCACCAGCTGATGACTGCCCAGACAGAAGCCATCTGCTGGTTATTAAGGAAAGTTAAACAAGCGGAGGAGCTCTAGGGAAGTTTAGCAAGAAAGAGCGCCATATGCATAGAGAATTGGCAATCAGTTGGTCCCTGTGACTCAGGGTTCATTATAGCAATGTTAGGCAGGCTTCCTTTGGGATCGCTCAGTTGATTGACTCAGGGGAAGGCCCTCTGAGACAGCCTGCCCTTATGCCCCTCAAAGGCACAAAGACAGCTTCACAGAAGTTCATTATGATTCTCTGCCAGTCAATCTGTTGGAGTCTTGTTAGCTCCCAGGGCGATCCTAAAGAATGGGATTAGTTAATTTAAGCTGCATGATAGTATATGGACCTTTTCGTGCACAGACAGTGGTAAGCAAAACAGACATGGTTTCTCAATCCTCTGTAAACATAATGGAGTTGTCAGATTCACAGTTTGAATGGCAGTACAGGGGAAGTGGAGGAGGAGACACGTCCAAAGTGTTTCTTAGTCAAGAGTTAATGAATGGAAGTTAACAAATGCAGGCAGAGTCAAGACTAAGGATATGGGAGATGCCCCCCCACCCAGAGTGGGGTGCAATGATGAGTAGTAAGAGCAAGGCTAGAATCCCATGATAACTGTATTTGCCTTGATTCACAGTGTGGTGTCAACATGATTTTGTCAGAAACAAACTGGAGTTTTGTTAGCCACTAAGATGGCTCAGAGGGAAAAGAGCTTTCACTGCAAGATTGAAGATCTGTGTTTGATCCACAGAATCTGTGGTGGAAAGAAAGAACTTTCAAAGCTTGTCCTCTGACTTCCATGCACAAGATGTGGCATATGCATTTGGTGGGATGGGTCAATAAAATTAATTCAATTTTTAATAAAAAAATACAGCTGGGGACTCATTGATGAGTACACTGCAGGCTAAAGTCTATAGGAGCATCCCATGCATATACCAAGGGTCATAGAAATGGGTATGGGAGTGTGCCTCCATTGATCCACAATTCATCCTAGGGGCCTGAGACCAAATGTGTCAACTACAGGGACACAATATTCAGAAGCAGGATGGAAAGGTAGATTTGATCAGTCTTCATAGCCTGGAGAGTTTTGTTTCTGTTCTTTCAGGCAGTAATTTCCAAGGCAGATTTGTACAGGAACCGACAGTGTACAAGGCTCCCTACTGGATTTTTAAAGCTTTTGATAATAATAGGATTGCCAGACTAGGTATATGGCTCAGTCAGCAAAGTGTGTGTGATAAAGCATGGGGACAGGAGTTATACATCTCTAGCACCCATATGAAAATCCAGATGTGGCAGCATGTACCAGTAACCCCAGTGTTGGAATGGAAACTGGACAATCTCCGGAGCTTCCTGGCTTGCTGGTTGGGCCAAATAGATGAGCTTCAGGTTCGGTGGCAGATCCTGTGCCAAGAAGTTAGGTGGGAAGTGACAGAGTGACTTCCACAAACTCACTCATACTCCTAAACATCTACACAACATACACCAAACATAATAATAATAATGGTGATGATGATATTGCTACAACAGTCACTAAAGTAGGGTACCAAACGAGATGAAAGTAGAAGAGTATTGACCTATAAGTTTCAAAAACTATCAAACACATCCAATATCTTTCCTCTCATCAAAAATATGACAGTATAAGATCAATTTTAGATTATGCATAAGATATTTCAGTACTGTTTATGCATTCTGTATCATACACAGCTTGTGAATTTCGTAGAACCTAAGTAGAGCTGTGTTGTTGGTGCACAGAACCTAGCTGTTTGAAGTCACTGTGGCAATAGAAAGACATCCCTCGTCATTGCCTGTTGAGATTAGGTTTGGAAATTGTATTCTGACACCTGTTTGGAAGCTGACTGAACAAAGGAAGAATAGAACTGAAAAACAATCACAGGCTCATTTAACTACCCCCAAGTGGGAAATAGCAGCCTGAGCTAGCTAATAGTTTTTTCAATTGTATAAAACTCTTGGGATAAATTGAAAGAATACTTTAAGCCCTGAGTGGGAGTCCATGAAGATAATACCAACTTGTGAGATCTGGAAGATCCAGTATCAGTTTTGGCTACATAGCAATTTCAAGGCTAGAATAAACCTTGTGTGAGATCCTGCCATCAAAAAAACACATGTTTTATGGCTGGGGCTGTGCCTCAGTGATAGAAGTGGAAGAATGCCTGCTTAGCATGCCAAAGGCCATGAAGTCAATCACCACCACTCTCTTCCAAAATGAATTTTTCTTAATTTTTATTGAGCTCTACATTTTTCTCTTTTTCCCTCCCTACCTCTCTCATTCCCTTCAACCCTCTCCCAAGGTCCCCATGCTCCCAACCTACTCAGGAGATCTTGTCTTTTTCTACTTCTTATGTTGATTTGATCTATGTATGTCTCTCTTAGGGTCCTCATTGTTGTCTAGGTTCTCTGGAATTGTGATTTGTGGGCTGGTTTTCTTTGCTTTATGTTTAAAAACCACTTATGAGTGAGTACATATGATAATTGTCTTTCTGTGTCTGGGTTACGTAGCTCAAAATGGTGCTTTCTAATTCCATCCATTTGCCTGCAAAATTCAAGATGTCATTTTTTTTTCTGCTGTGTAGTACTCCATTGTGTAAATGTACCACATTTACTTTATCCATTCTTTGGTCAAAAGGAATTTAGGTTGTTTCCAATCTCTGGCTATGACAAACAATGATGATATGAACATAGCTGAACACATGTCTTTGTGGCACGATTGAGCACCCTTTGGATATATTCCCAAAAGTGGTATTATTGGGTCTTGAGGAAGGTTGTTTCCTAATATTCTGAGAAATCACCACACTGACATCCAAAGGGGCTGTACCAGCTTGCATTCCCACCAGCAATCCCGGAGTGTTCCCTTTACTCCACAACCTCTCCATCATAAGTTGTCATCAGTGTTTTTTATTTTGGCCATTCTTACAGGTGTAAGATGGAATCTCAGAATTGTTTTGATTTGCATTTCTCTGATGATTAAGGGTGTTGAACATTTCCTTAAGTGTCTTTCAGCCATTTTAAATTTCTCTGCTGAGGATACAAGATCAACTCCAAAAAATCAGTGGCCTTCCTATACACTAAGGATAAGGAAACAGAGAGGGAAATTAAAGAAGCATCACCTTTCACGATAGCCACAAATAGCATAAAATATCTTGGGGTAACTCTGACCAAGGATGTGAAAGATCTATTTGACAAGAACTTTAAGTCTTTGAAGAAAGAAATTGAAGAGGACACCAGAAAATGGAAAGATCTTCCTTGCTCCTGGATTGGGAGGATCAACATAGTAAAAATGGCAATTCTACCAAAAGCAATCTATAGATTCAATGCAATCCCCATCAAAATCCCATCAAAATTCTTCACAGATCTGGAGAAGACAATAATCAACTTTATATGGAAAAACAAAAAACCCAGGATAGCCAAAACAATCTTATACAACAAAGGATCGTCTGGAGGCATTACCATCCCTGACTTCAAACTCTACTACAGAGCTACAGTATTGAAAACAGCTTGGTATTGGCATAAAAACAGAGAAGTCGACCAATGGAATCGAATAGAAGACCCTGACATTAACCCACAAACCTATGAACACCTGATTTTCGATAAAGGAGCTAAAAGTATACAATGGAAAAAAGAGAGCATCTTCAACAAATTGTGCTGGCAAAACTGGATGTCAACCTGTAGAAGAATGAAAATAGATCCATATCTATCACCATGCACAAAACTCAAGTCCAAATGGATTAAAGACCTCAATATCAGTCCGAACACACTGAACCTGATAGAAGAGAAAGTGGGAAGTACTCTACAACACATGGGCACAGGAGACCACTTCTTACGTATAACCCCAGCAGCACAGACATTAAGGACCTCATTGAATAAATGGGACCTCCTGAGACTGAGAAGCTTCTGTAAAGCAAAGGACACTGTCACTAAGACACAAAGGCAACCCACCAACTGGGAGAAGATCTTCACCAACCCCGCAACTGACAAAGGTCTGATCTCCAAAATATATAAAGAACTCAAGAAACTAGACCGTAAAAGGCTAATCAACCCAATTATAAAATGGGGCATTGAGCTGAACAGAGAATTCTCAACAGAAGAACTTCAAATGGCCAAAAGACACTTAAGGTCATGCTCAACTTCCTTAGCGATCAGGGAAATGCAAATCAAGACAACTTTAAGATACCATCTTACACCTGTCAGAATGGCTAAAATCAAAAATACCAATGATAGCCTTTGTTGGAGAGGTTGTGGAGAAAGGGGTACACTCATCCATTGCTGGTGGGAATGCAAACTTGTGCAACCACTTTGGAAGGCAGTATGGCGGTTTCTCAGGAAATTCGGGATCAACTTACCCCTGGACCCAGCAATACCATTCTTGGGAATATACCCAAGAAAGGCCTTATCATACAACAAAAGTATATGTTCTACAATGTTCATAGCAGCATTGTTTGTGATAGCCAGAACCTGGAAACAACCTAGATGCCCTTCAATGGAAGAATGGATGAAGAAAGTATGGAATTTATACATATTAGAGTACTACTCAGCAATAAAAAACAAGGACTTCATGAATTTTGCATACAAATGGATGGAAATAGAAAACACTATCCTGAGTGAGGTAAGCCAGACCCAAAAAGAGGAACATGGGATGTACTCACTCATATTTGGTTTCTAGCCATAAACCAAGGACATTGAGCTTATAATTAGTGATCCTAGAGAAGCTAAATAAGGAGAACCCAAAGAAAAACATATAGGCATCCTCCTGAATATTAACCTTCAGCAAGCGATGAAAGGAGACAGAGACAGAGACCCAAATTGGAGCACAGGACTGAAATCTCAAGGTCCAAATCAGGAGCAGAAGGAGAGAGAGCACGAGCATGGAACTCAGGACCGCGAGGGGTGCACCCACACACTGAGACAATGGGGATGTTCTATTGGGAACTCACCAAGGCCAGCTGGCCTGGGTCTGGAAAAGCCTGGGATAAAACCAGACTCTCTGAACATAGCGGACAATGAGGACTACTGAGAACTCAAGAACAATGGCAATGGGTTTCTGATCCTACTGCACGCACTGGCTTGGTGGGAGCCTAGGCAGTTTGGATGCTCAACTTACTAGACCTGGATGGAGGTGGGGGTTCCTTGGACTTCCCACAGGACAGGGAACCCTGATTGCTTTTCGGGCTGGGGGGAGACTTAATTGGGGGAGGGGGAGGGAAATGGGAGGCGGTGGCGGGGAAGAGACAGAAATCTTTAATAAATAAATAAATAAATAAATAAAATAAATTCCTCTGCTGAGAGTTCTCTATTTAGGAATGTACTCCATTTTATTATTGGATTATTTGTTCTTTTGATGACCAATTTCTTGAGTTCTTTGTATATTTTGGAGATCAGACCTCTGTCTGATGTGGGGTTAGTGAAGATCTTTTCCCATTCTGTAGGCTGTCTTTTTGTCTTGTTGACCATGTCCTTTGCTTTACTGAAGCTTTTCAGTTTCAGGAGGTACCATTTATTAATTGTTTCTCTTAGTTTCTGTGCCGCTGGGGTTATATTTAGGAAGTGGTCTCCTGTACCAATACGTTCAAGTGTATTTCCTACTTTCTCTTCTATAAGGTTCAGCGTGGCTGGCTTTATGTTGAGGTCTTTGATCCATTTGGACCTACCTGAGTTTTGTGCATGGTGATTGATATGGGTCAATTTTCATTCTTCTACATGTTGATATCCAGTTATGCCAGAACCATTTGTTCTTTTTTTTTACATTTGATAATTTTTGCTTCATTGTCAAAAATCGGGTGTCCGAAGGTGTATGGATTAATATCTGGGTCCTCAATTCAGTTCCAATGGTCCTCCTATCTGTTCTTATGCCAATACCAGGATATTTTCAGTACTGTAGTTTTGTAGCAGAGTTTGAAGTCAGGGATTGTGATGCCTCCAGAGTTCTTTTATTGTACAGGATTGTTTTTGTTATCCTGGGATTCCAGAAGTAATATTTTAAATCACAAAGTGTACCCCATTTTCTTAAGATCACAAGGTCACATGGTTCAGGGCGATATAAAAGCCAAACCAAGCACTATCCGACTCTGGAAAAGTAAACTTTCAGCGGCAGGGGCTCTTGGTCCTACAGATGCTTCATTTGGCTTTCCAGCTATAGCGACATCTTCTAAGAAAAGTGGTTGCATAAGGCATTGATTCCGCCAGTTCACAAATCCGGAAGCTTTGTGAGCAGGAAACAGGTGGCTTTATTTGGAGCATAGCTAAGGAAGGAAGTCGACCCCAGATCACAAAGGGCTAGGAATGCTGCACTAGCTTATTAATCCATGCCTTGCCCTGAAGTTATTTCAGATCGTGTGCTTTTCAATAAATACATTGGTATGGACATGGGCCGAGTCTTGCCAAACCCTAGATCTGGATCATAATGTTTGGAAGGAAATAGAAAAGCCTATTTTCAGTAAGGGTACCCTGCCCTCCCTTAGGATTGGATGGGGAGGGAGAGGGGAAAGCAGGAGAGAAATGGGAGGAGGGGAGGAAGTGGAAATTTTTGAATGGTATTATTTATAAAGCAATAAAAAATTAAGACTTGCTTGGTAGTTTCACATTGTTACCACAGGAGGGCGGTGTGAAGCCATCGCATCTCAGAGGATAAGCTCCAGCTCCGCTCAAAGTTTCAATCAGATTTTCTATGAATTTTACAAATCACTGCCTTTGGGTATTGCTCTGTGTTTTCCAAATGCATATATAGAAATAATAACAGTACTTTTCAAGTTTTAACTATGCCTTGCTGTTCTCCAGGTCGAATTCAAATGTGTTCTTTAAGTTTGCAACTACACAGGAGCCACTGACATTCTTTCCTTTTACAGAATTCAGCTCGTGATACAGTCTAACGTCATACCCTCTGTTGTACAGATAAGAAAAATAGTCCCCAAGAGGGGCCCTGGCCAGAATGAACGCAGTTGCGCAATAAAAAGGACTAGATAGCAGCATTAGCAGTCAAGGGACCACCTCGGTCCAGATTTTGTCTTTGCCATTAGATGGGCAGGGGCGAGAATACGAAAATAATTTTGACCTCATGCCTCAGTTTGCCTGTTTCAACTTCTTCACACCAAATTCATTTCTAAAAATTATTTTGAAACCTTCCAATGGCTTCCAGCAATGAATAAAAACCACATGTGTCAGATAGCATCACTGGAATTCTAAAAGATAAATTTTCATAGTTAGAAATTGTGCTGGTGCTATTGGCACTACAACGGACAATTTTTACTACTGTAAACTTTTCTATTTTTTTCTTATGAAGTCTAATCTTTTCAAAGCTTTGACAAAGACTTTCAGATTTTTGTTTTTGTGTTCGTGCTTCTGAGAGAGGGATTTTTTTTTTTTTTTATCTATGGGCTCAACCCGCAAAAATAACTCTTGAGCATTTAACTGCTTCTTTTTTTTTTAATTTTTATTTTTCGAGACAGGGTTTCTCCGTAGCTTTTTCTAATCACTGCTATTATCATCATGATCTAAGCCGACTGACTGCTTCCATGGTGAGCTCAGTTCCTACTGGGCATCAGAGAGAGATGATCCGGGATCTGGGCGTGGGCTGTGCTGAGTGAAACTGAAAACGGGAGGGGAGGTTTGTACAACTGACTGGAAAAACCCTGTTGAGAAGGTCTCTAAGCAAAGCCCCTAAGGACAACATATACTAAACCATACAGCCGTCCAGCTCTGCAGATGGAGAGAGGACTATAAGACAGGCATTTGCCTGCTGCCTTCACTGAGGGCAAGTGACTCTAGGCCAACTAACAGAAAACAGTGGTGGACAAGGTCTAGGGGATTCGAAAAGTCGGATTACAGGGGCCACACAGGACATGGTGAAAACTTTAAGTGAGCTGAGAAGCCAGTAGACAGTTGTTTGAGAAACTGCCTGGTATGATCTGATTTTGTTTGTAATGTGCTATCCAGCAAGAATGACCGCTCACAGCACAAGCACAGGGAAGAAAAGAGGCAAGGGCATTAGCAGTGGAGATGGTGAGAAGAGACTGGAAAACGGAGATGCATTTGGAGGGTAGATCCAGCTAGATGAATTCCACTTATAAGAATTACAAAAGCACACATAAGAAGTCTTAGGCTGGGCAGTCGTGACCCAGCCACAGAAGAAGCAGGATGTGACTGCCTCTCCGGGAAAAAAAAAAAAAAAAAAAAAAAAGGTTTTAATTTTGTAGCCTGTACTCTAGACAGTGAAGGAGAGCACCTACGGGCATCCAAGAACTACAATTCCCAGAAGGCATCAGTGCGGGGTCCTGGCCGGAAGCAGTCTCGATTTGAGCGCTGCTGGTCCGAGCTGAGCGGGTGGGGCGGGGGGGGGGGGGTCTCTGACGGCAGCGTTTGTGGCGTTCCCTAGCAAGGCAGTGATTTTTCCCGGGAATGGAGGCGGGGATGTGGCCACCCAGGCTTGGTGCGGCTGGATGAGAAGAAGACTGGAGCAGGTTCCCGGTTTCCAGTGTCTGGCTAGAAACATGCCTGACGCAACCTCAGTTTAAAAGTGGTGAGCTGCTGTTCATTAAAGGTGGGACCGCATTACTTACAAACTGCCCCTTTGAGTACCAGACTGTTTTATTCTGAACACAGTTACAGCCCGGGAGAGCATCTGTCTGCCTTTCATGGAGACAGAGCTGCACTGTGATGAGAAGACCATCATCATAGGCCACAGCTCCACGGCTATCGCAGCCATGAGGCATGCAGAGACACAGGAGGGGAAGGCTAGCCTGACCCCGGCTCAGAAAAGAAACAGCAAGTAGACCCAGATATCCTGAGTCTCATTCCAAATTATAACGCAGTAGCTTCTGCAAGGTGTGACCCACTCCTGACATCTTAGTACTTGGGAAACTGCAGAAGGTAGATCTGGAATTTGAGGCCTACCTAAGCTAAATATTTAGTAAAACCCTGTCTTAAAATAAAACAAACCCCCCCAAAAAACAAACCTAAACAAATTTTTATGAAACATATGAGAGACACCTTTTCTTTTTGAAGTAAAACTTTCTTTTACTGGGTTAAGAAAACATGATTAAAAGTCCAGAATGTTCTTAGAATTCAAAACTCTAGCTGCTGCTTCAATCTGGCTCAAGATAGCAAACTCAAATTTGGGTCTTCATCACTCAGATCCCTGACCCCACCCCAGATCCGTCTTACAAGCTGAGAGACCAGCAGCTAAAGATGCTGAGTCAGGAAACTGCAGGGGACAGATATCTGCTTTGCTTGCCACCTGTATACCAACTTAAGGAAGACTCACAGGATCAGGGCATTGGGAGTGCTGCAATACAGAAATGTCACAAGTGTTGGTGGCAGCTGGCAATTCTGTAATTGAAAGATTTGGGAAAGCTACAAGACAAAGACCAAGTTATCCATTTGCGAATTTAGTCAAAAACATTTTAGATTCTCTACAAATTACAGGCAGTGGTGGTGCATACTTTTAATCCCAGCACTTGGGAGGCAGAGGCAGGTGGATCTCTGTGAGTTCAAGGCCTGATCTACAGAGAAAGTTCTAGGACAGAGCTACACAGAGAAACCTTGTCTCAAAAAGGGGGGGGGGGAGAAAGAAAGAAAAAGCCTAAGATAACCAAAATGAACGTAATGCTAAAGGGTGGGAAACAAGGGAGCAATTTGTACTGTTAAGTTTTAAGTATCTTCCAAAAGAACTTTTCACAATGCAAGTTCAATTCTGTAAAGAGTTCAGCCTCTTAACTTCTACAGATCATTCAAGCATTCCAAGATTTTTCTTATATACTTTCACTAAAAATGAACTCTTTTAAAAATAATATACTTTATATTAACATATATTGGATTACAAGTTTCATTATGACATTTTCATTCATGTTTATGATCATAAACATAATATACTCATAGTCATATGTAAAAAAAATAAAACTTTTATTTCCCAGGGGGGAAAAAAGAAGTCTTAGGCTGAGAGCCAAAAGATTATCATTCCTGAAAATAAAACCTGGGAGAGGAGCAGACTCGGTTGTTAACTAACCAAGTTGTCAGAAGGACTTCTTATTGTCCATGCCAGAGGATTCCTAAGTTGATAATGAAAATCATAAACAAAGAAAATGTCCAGGAAACTTGGCCTGGTGGTACATAGCTGTAATTCCAACACTTAAGAGGCTGAGACAAGAGGATAGCCATAAGTTTCAAGTTGGCCTATTCTCCACAGCAAGTTCCAGGCTAGTCAGGGCTACATAACAAGACTGTGTCTCAAAAACATACAAAAGAATTTCCAAAAACAAAAAAAACTAAAACAAATGAAAATTGTGGAGTGAGACAGCGAACATTAAAATTCACGTACAAAAATAACTACACTTCTGTAATTTCAAAAAATACCAATAGTAACAACAATAAAACCAATGGAAAGCCCACATAGCCTCTGTCATAGATAAGCAGATAGATAGGTAGATTGATAAGTAGGCAGACAAATTGATTGATAGGTAGATGACAGACAGATCATAGATAAATGCTAAGTAGGTAGAAACAGGAAGAGAAAGAAGCTTCACATTTTGTAAGAAATACCAGCGGCTGTCCTTTTCTGAGGTGCTAGCTTCAGTACAGATGCAAACGTGCAGGAAGCAATAGAGCCCTGCACACCCCTCCTAACCTAGCCCCTCACTCACTCTGCTAAGTTATCCTCCCACACGCAAAGCAGAAGTTTAGACTAGAAAATTCCTACCAGCCAAGCTTGTCTATAAGGTCATGCGTCAGATAAACTTTACGATAAACCTAATGGAAGACGTGGAGGTGAACTCACCCGTGGTTTTAGTCAGGGTCAGAGAGGAAGGTAGGGATAAATGACGTGAGATTGCACCTTTCTGATTAGTCAAGCAATGAGGAAAGGGAGGAAATGCCGTGAGTCTAGGACTATAAAGATTGCTCTTTACAATCAGTGCCCTGCTATCTTGAGCCAACACTGGTCTTTACAAAGTCATAAAATAAAGTGTCTGGCTTTCACTACACCGAGTCTCTGGAACTCTTATTATAAAGGAAGGATCTTTGTTTCCCACAATTTCTGGAAAGGGGAACATTTAAAACCAGTGTGTAGAAACCGGTTAGGTAGATAACGGGGGGGGGGGTGAAGTTTTATCTTTACCTACTTCTTACAACAAAAGTATCAGATGATCAAACACAATGTAAAAGTGGATCCAGGAAATAAGTCTTCAATGTGGGAGAATTGCATTGTACTTTTGAAATGGGAATATTATGTCTAAGCATGGCATAAGTCTTTGAAAACAGATTGAGAATTTTGACATTATATACACACACATATACCACACACACATACATCACACACATACCACACACCATACACAAAGTAAACACAATATACATACCACACACACATACACACCATACACATAACACACATAAACACACCACACACATACACAACACACAATACCACACACCACACACATACACACCATACATACACCACACACATATACACTACACACACACCACATACATACACACCACACACCACACACATACATACCACATAACACCACACACATAGCACACACACCACACACACACTACATACCACACACAATACATACACCACACACACACACACACAGACTTCTTTGCAATAACAATACTGCATGCAAAATGACCAGGAGAATTGTTTAAGAAATATTCACAACACATAATAACTGATAAAGGCCTAGTTCCTTAGAAATATGTCAATATGTATTTCTGCTTTGTTAATACACCATGATCAAGGTAACTTAGAAAACGTGTATTTGTCTTGAACTTTCAGTGATGGGTCCATGCCCATCATAGCAGGGAGCATGGCACGTGTGGGCAAGGTTGACACTGGATCAGTAGCTGAGAGCTTCCATCCTGATACACAGACACAAGGAGACTCCGAGAAAAGCTAACTGAAATTCTCGTGGACTTTTGAAACTTCAAGCCCACTGACAGTGACACACCTTCTTCAATGTCACTACCCCTTCTAATCCTGCCCCAAAAGTTCCACTAAGCATCAACTACATGAGCCTTAGGAGGCCATTCTCCTGAAAACCATCATATAGTTCAGATCAACAAGAAAAGGATCTGTTACACCAAAGAAAACAATTGGAGAGACGATTTGGTTTTTAAATCAATGATAAATAAGTAAATGCAAGAAGCTTTTTAAAATGAGTGGCAACACTATAGAGTTTTAAAATAACACAATTAAAAAGATAACAAAAATTAGAGACAATGCAATCATTTTTGTCTTATTCACTTAAGAAGTAGTCACAAATTCTGAATATCATTGTACATGGTGTCAGGGACTCTAGCCTGGGGATCAGGTTATATTTATCAATATTTAACTATATATGTTCTTTCACCTAGTTGTTCTACTTTCATAAATTTGTCCTAAAGATGTAAATAAGAATTTTACAATAAATTTTAGATACAAACACTATTGTAGTTTATATCTATAATATTTCCCCAAAGCTCATTCCTCTACAGAAGGCTTTATCCCCAACTGATGTCACTATTAGAAGGTAGTGGATTCTTTGGAAGGTTCAGCCTTGTTGAAGGAGGAACAAAGCCAAGCTTGGAGGCAGAGCCTGTAGGGAGTGATTTTCTTGTGTGCCATCATCTGCCCTGCTCTGATGTGGCAGGTTACAGCTTGGTACTTTACTGGGTGGCCAGGAAGGTTTCATTATACAAGGGAGCTATTGCTCTCCTTAACAACCACCAAAGGCAAGTGCTTTACTCCGTGATGAGGGTGCACTAACCACTATGATACTATGCTTTATCTTAGTTCCAGAGCAAAAATGGAAAGTAACAGTTAACAGCTAACCACACTCTCGGAGTGTGTTTATGTCCTCTGACTTGAAGCTGCCCATCTCCTGAACTTTATTCCAATGACATGGAGCAGACTAGCTTACTTACTCTGCCTTTTCCAGGTGAATATACCACATTTCCCTTGTTCCTTCTCATTCCTTTGGAGTCAACTAGCATCTCTGAAACCTTAACATTCAAATAAGAAATGCACTTCCAGCTCAGAAAGACTTATCTTGACCACCAGACCTCTAGAGGTCAAGAGTAGCATTTGTTTGTCAAACCTTGCTTTACTTTTCTCAGTAATACTTGGGGTTATTTATTTTTTCAGGTCTCATGTATTGGTTTATTATGAGCTGCCTTCAATCTGGACATACATACATAAGGGTAAGATAGCCGTACCCTTAATAAGGCCACAATAAATGTCTGTGAGAGAGGAAGAAAACATTCTTATCAGCAACAATAAACCCGTTTATGGTCTTGCCACTGACACAGAACTAGGGCAAAGTTAAACTGGCTTACACACTGGGTCACAGCGACTATCATTGCATTACAGTAAACATTGCTCTATCAACCCCTGTATGGAGTTGAATTATTAAGTTCTTTAATTTCTTACCTTTATTTGTACAAACACTGAGGTAAAATGCTTCAACACCTGCTGTTAGTCTTCCCAGTAACCTGGTTCCTATATTCTCCCTTCTATTTCCATAGCTCTTATTAGCTGTAAGCTAGGATGTGTGCATAACAATATATGTAGTTACATATAAGTATGCATGTGTATACATATGTAAGTTTATATATATGTGTGTGTGTGTGTGTGTTTCATATTAGTCTACATATATAACACACTTCATGTGCTCACATGGATATAAAATATATATATATACACGTTTGACCATTTAGTCTCTTCATTCATATCTTAACAGCATCCCAGCTTTATTTTGGAGAAGGTACATGCTTTCCATTGTGTAAACTTCTTAATGGGGCTAAAAACCCATCTGTGAAGGGTTCTTGTAACTGTCAACATAACAGAATTTAGGATTCCCCAGGAAGAGAATTTCAACAAAAGTGTGTCTGAATTAGTTTGACTTAGGGGGTGTCTTTGAGAGGTGGTCTTGATTATGCTAATTTCAGAGGGAAGATCTGGTGCTCGGGGAAGCACCATTCCCTAGGAAGGAGACTGTGAATGATGAAAGTGTGGGAAACACCAGCAGATTCACTGTTATCTGTGGATGCAACGTGACCAGTTGTTTCAATTTTCTGCTACCTTGACTTTCCAAAACTGATTGCCTGAACCCTGGAATTGTGAGTTTGATATAGATATGAATAATTTGCATTGATATGGATTTTGCTTTAGTGATTTAAATTTAAGGTCAATTTTGTTATATGTATATGTATTTCTGATATTGATTAAGGTATTGTGATTGTGTAGTTCATTTAAAAATGTAATGTATATAGGTTGTTAATAGATAATCATAATAGTCAAGTTTGTAGTCATGTTAAGATTTTCTAGATGTACTAGATATATTTTAGATAGGCATTCTTCATATCTTTCAAAGATTACAGAATATGGCATTTTAAATGTTTTAATAACTTAGGGTTTTTCGTGACAATGAGACACGTCTGCTCCTGGCAGCACCAATCTACTTTGAGAGGAAGATGGGCATCCTAGAGGCTCCTTACGGAGTTTGATAGCCATTTGGGCAAGAAACTGTTCTTGCCTGGACTATTGTATAAACTGGACACAGAAAACCCACAGAGAGAGGACTACTGAACTTGCCTAAAGGTGAGATGATTTTTCAGGGTTCCTGATTCATGAAGGAATCTGCAAGACATTCTGCAGGAAACAACAGATAGTGACTGAACTGACTTTGAATTTTCCTGCTTCATGGAAATGTCTGCTGGATACCATGGGCCTGAAGGCTGAAGATGGATGCCCCAATGGTACAGAGGAACTTTGGATGACTGTCCAGGCAGCGAGATGTCTCTGTCATTTCTAGAGTTTGAAAGTTGCTTATTTCTTGTTTGCTTAGGTAATATTGTATCTTTCTGGAGTCTTCAATGGAGTTGAAGAATAGTTAGTTATAGTTATAGTTTTCCTTAGTTAAGATAAAGATAAAATAGATGTAAATATTGTAATTTTTACTTGATAACCGTTTTGTTATATGTAATTTTGCTATGTTAAAGTTAAAGCCTTCCTTTTTTTTGTTTAAACAGAAAAAGGGGAAATGATGGAGGAAGGTCATTGGTTAAAAAATAAAGAAACTGCTTGGCTGGCCCTCATAGGTTAAAACATAGGTGGGAGGAGTAAGCAGAACAGAATGCTGGGAGGAAGAGGAAGTAAGCTCATAGGCCATGTTCCCCTCTCCTGGACAGACGCCATGCAGCAAGCTGCCAGGTCAGACATGCTGAATCTTTTCTGGTAAGACTGATTCTACACAGATTATTAGAGATAAGTTGATTGGGATATGAGAATTAGCCTGTAAGGGCTAGAGTTAATGGGCCAAGCAATGTTTAAAAGAATACAGTTTGTGTGTTGTTATTTTCGGGTAAAGCTAGCCGGTGGCGGGATGCAGCCCCACAGCTCCCATAACATGAGTTAGGTAAGCCCTTTTTTTCTTAATTTTCTTTTGCCCAGATAACTTATGACGATCATAAGAAACAAAACTAAGACATCATTTAAGTCTTCTAGCAGAGGACCAAACATATGACCTATCTAGGTTAGCAAGAAGTTTCCTCCTCTCCTCGATGTCAACCTCTGATACCTAGAAACATTGTCTGCCTTGGACTCCCAGTGGCCACAGAGAGCTGGGACCCAGGGAGACAATTTTCACTGTCCTTCCTGTCCTCCAGTGTGATCTCTCCTGTCTTGCCCCCAGCCCTGTAGCAACCTGCTTGCCGGTGCTTTTCCTCCCACCCTATCTTCTTTCTTTGGGGAATCTGCCATCCCTTTGTTCTTTGGTTCAAATTCAGCTTTACTCATTCCTGGAGACACTGTCAGCTCCCTTCTAGCCCATTCCTAATTGTGCCAGTCTCTAATACCTAGACACATCATCTACCTGAGATTCCTAGTGGCCACACCAGGCGGGGACTCAGGTGATTGTCACTCTCTTTCCTCTTCTCCATTATGATCTCTCCTGTCCCACCAAGTCCTGTAGCATCATGTTGAAAGGTTCCACTCCTGCCACTTCAGTTCCGTGCACTAGAGACTCCAACTCTTAGTGTAGATCCTGGGCTCCATTAGCACTTTCATCCTTGTATCTCCAAGCATAGTCTTTGTCTCACCAAAACCTATTCGTAGGTGTGCCTCTTCCCAGCACACCTCACACTTCCTAGGGACAAATAATTTTCCACATAGAAGTAATAAGTTCATTTAATCCTTTCCCAAGCTCCCCATGCTCCCAATTTACTCAGGAGATCTTGTCTTTTTCTACTTCCCATGTAGATTATTAGATCCATGTATGTCTCTCCTAGGGTCCTCATTGTTGTCTAGGTTCTCTGGAATTGACTTGTGGGTGGTTTTCTTTGCTTTATGTTTAAAAACCACTTATGAGTGAGTACATGTGATAATTGTCTTTCTGAGTCTGAGTTACCTCACTCAAAATGATGTTTTCTAGCTCCATCCACTTGCCTGCAAAATTCAAGATGTCGTTATTTTTTTTTGAGGGGAACAGAGAACAAGGTAGAGCTCAATAAAAAAAGAAATGAGAAAAAATATTTAAAAATGCTTTACATTTCATCAGAAAATAAGACTCACTTTGGAATATGATCAAAGTACAATGTACATAATTCTCAGAGATTTAATAAAAATAATTTTAA
Organism: Microtus pennsylvanicus; assembly: GCF_037038515.1. Lineage (NCBI taxonomy): Eukaryota > Metazoa > Chordata > Mammalia > Rodentia > Cricetidae > Microtus > Microtus pennsylvanicus. Next base: position 33,104,727 of record NC_134591.1, on the reverse strand, counting down.
GATTAAAACAGAATCCATTTAATGACCACATTATTTTAATAAAAACACTGTCTTACTCATGTGGAAATTATATAATAGTTAAGGAGCAAGGTGCTATAGAATTACCTATAAACACACATGCTCCTGATGGTTTCTCTGAGGAAAATAAATCATGGAAGGGAAATAAGAAAGGGTGAAAAGACAACAGTAGCTTCAAGACCATCAGTATGAGAGTTCAAAGGAGGTGGCACTTAAGAGACACTTTGTGAAAGCAGGAGCAGGAGTCATATGAATTTCAGAGGAGAGCTTTCTGGCACAATGTGTTGTAAGCACAGAGGACACTGAATCATAGAGAATAACACTGGCAGAAAGAGGAAATGGGTACTCAAGGACCAGCTCAGCCTAAGCTACAGTGAAGAGCCACGGGACTTGGTGTGAGTATAAGGGAAATTCCATGGAGGATTGAGTCCAGGGCTTACTAAGTCATGTGTTTAAACTGTCAGATAATGTCTCTGGAAGCCCTGTAGATTCCAGACTGAACATGGACTTAAGACTAGAAAAACTACTGCATGCAATGTCAGCTTCCTGGTATGAGAGCTGGTGGCATGAACCAGGGAGCAATCAGATGGAAGAACAAGAAGAGATTTGAGACTCAGTATATTTTCCACAGTAGAATTAAAATGTTCACTGGAGAGCTGAGAGAAAAATAAAAACCCTCCATTTCTTCACTGTAAGAAAGCAAGAGGGAAAGACAAGACTGTCTTAATTAAAGCATGTCATAGTGTATCCATGGTTGTCTCATGTTCCCAATCAGCTCTACAATGAATTGTGGAGCTTTCCTGTGAATAAGAAATATCTTCTTGAACCACATCAAAACATTTTTAGATACTGGTAAGACTCAAAATTGTTTGTTTCTCATATTGTCAACAAACACCAGGCAGATTGGAATCCTGATGAGCTGAGAGAATTCATTGATGCTTTCCTAAAGGAAATGGGAAAGGTGAAGAAGATGCTGCCTGTATCATCTTCTTATGGAAAAATTAAAGGTTTAATAGTTTGATGCTAAAACAGGCTACCGCAAACTTGGTGGTTTAAAATAGCAGGTTTTTTTAAAGTTACAGTTCTACAAAACGAAAATACACAATAAGATTTCCTTATTTTCAGTGTACTAACTGTACACTGTGTATCTATGCTATCTAAATTAGAAGGCTCTCTGGGGTATCAATTTTGAGGGCTCCACAGCTTCTAGAAGATGTCGAAATGCCTATATGTGCAGGGTTTGGTACAGTTATTATTCTCTTCATGATTTATGTATCCTTTATAAGTACGCTCTGGAACTCAGGAAGCATTGACTGAGTTTCTGAATTGGATTGGTAAGAAGAAATATGTGTTGAACATGGCTATAAATTTGAAAGGGGAGGCAGCATATCTAAATCTGCTTGATGTAAATAAATAGTTCAAACTTCTAGAGTCTGACCCCAGGTCATTTATTTTAGCCATATTAAAACACAGCACACTTTTTAAAAAATAGTTTTCTGATAGCAATTGGCTGAGTCCTATGAACATAACAAATCTTCAGGCATGATTATAATGAAATTCCTTACAAAGTACACCTGGCTTCTTTCACAAAGATGGGCACTGTTGACTCAGAGAGTGCTCAAGGTTTAGGATCTAGGGAGGACTGTGGTAAGCATAATTACTGTAGAAATCAGGTTTGGCTTGGTCCAAGATAACATAGGAGGCAGATGAACTTAAAAGCAATGCTTATGATTTAGGGGAAAATGGTTCGAGATAAACAAAACATTAATTTGAAAGGATTTGGGTGAAGCCTAGCCCTACAGATGGTAAAGAATCAACCACTTTGCAAACTGCATCCATTACCAGCATTCTTGGAGGAAGACAAATAAGCATCTCCTTGCTTGGAGGAGACAAGTATACGATTTTAATTTTCCTGGCTTCTCCAGTGCTTATCTGTGCACAAGGACCTTTTGCTCACTGCAGCTAAACTTGTAGGTGCTTCCTCAAACTCCATGCTAGGACTGATTTCTCTTTTCAACTTTCCATCTCTCTTACTCTGATCCTAGGACCCTTCTTCTACATTCTTTTGATGACATTGGGGCTACTTGGTTAAATTAGATCTTCTAATTTCAAAATCTTTTTATTAATCACATCTACAAAACATCTCTTTTGACAAATTAGGTAATGTGCACGTGTTCTAGGGATATGTACATAAGTGTTTAAATTTTATTTATTTAGTCTTATTTCATCTACCTGAGATGGATAAACATAGTGCCAGTATTTTATTTTTGTTGAGTGGCAACAACTCAAGAAATAGGCATGGGTTCATGGGTTGAATGGTATTTGGCTTACATCCCTGAAAATGTCAAAATATTTCCTTTACATTCTGCATCTCCTTTCCCTTATCCATATCTGAAGAACTGTGAAAAGGGCAAAAGTAGCAATTAACCTGGAGAACTGCATTTTATTTCAAATCATACCCACTTCAGAACACAAGAAACATTGAACTGCATGCTAGAATTTTACCCTTCCTGTCTAGATGAGAATTTATCCTCCATCTTTTTTCCTTATCACCACCGTCCATCCTTCTAGACAGGACTCAGTAACATTGCCAAATTGGATGTAGTTTTGCATTCAGAGGGCTAAAGATACCATTGCACCAACATTGTCATCTGTGACTCATGAAGTTTGGACACCTCTTCTTGCAGTGGGCAGAGAGTGAACATCTTGTACCTTATATTTTACTTTACTGGAATAGTAAACATTAAGCACATTGTCTTCCCATGGGAGATGGTGCTGGTAGTATTGTGTTCAGGTATAGGCTATTAACATGAGAAATAATATTGACAAATTGAAGTTTCCAGAGGCGGGGTAAAGATAATGGGATCTGATAAGAAATAAATTTTGGAAAAAGAGGTTTCAACTGTAAAAGTTATAAAAGTTAGTTATCAATGGCTTTGTCTCACACTGTGGAATTACATTATTATTTTGGGCATTCAGAAAATAGTTTGATTGTTAACTATTCACTATGTGGTTTTTAAACTTCGCAAAATTAAAAAAAATGTCCTCTCAAGGAATGTGTCTTATTTCAACTTTATAAAACATGCAATGGAATAAAGGAAATCTAAAGTGACTTAGGTCACACAGCTAATATGTGATACCATTGATATTTGTCTTAGTTGGGGATTTTACTTTTGTGAAGAGACACCATGACAATAACAACTCTTATAAAGAAAAAACATCTAATTGTGAGTGGTTTGCTTATGACTTCAGAGGTTCAGTTTCAGTCTAAAATCATCATGATGGAGTGCACTGTGACCTGCAGGCAGACATGGTGCAGAGTAGCTGAGAGTCCTATATCTTGAAAGCAACAGGAAGTTGACTGACACACTGGGTGATATCCTGGCCATATGAAACCCTAAAGCCCATCCCCATGGTGTCACACTTCCTCCAACAAAGCCACACCTCCTAATAGTACCACTCCTGATGAGATTATGAGGGCCAATTATATTCAAATACCACAATATTGAATGTTAAGTCTGTTAAAGGCACATTCTCTTTACAGTCTAATGGCTTCTCAGAATTTGCAAGCATGAGAGTGTGGTTCCATTAACCTGAGTGAAAGACGTTTTCTGTTAGCACTTGGGAAAGGGCATTTGTGATACCTCGGCTTACTTGTCAAGTCTTAGAGAGGACCATTTTCCTGTGGTTGTTTCCCTACAGTTCACTTCCTAGGGTAATGACTTTGTGTTTAGAGGCAAAAAAAAACCCCTCTAGATAAATGAATATGTATTTTCCAGCAGCCAGTGAAGACTACAAGTTTCATTGAAGAAAACCTCATCTGCAGAACTCTGGACCTCTTCTTTGCTGGAACAGAGACAACATCCACGACACTGCACTGGATTCTGCTGTACATGAATCTCTACCCAAAAGTCCAAGGTGAGCATGTGGTTTGCACGTGGACAAGGTAGAATGGTGTTTCTAGAATTTGTGTCTCAGAAAGGGCCAGAAGATGGCAATGGTGGAGTGGGAAAAGTTGGAAGAGCTATGATGCAGTGTGAACTTAGGGATAGACATGTCCTGAAGATGTTTGGTCAGCATCTTGATTGCCAGGGTACAGATATTAGAGACTGTTTCCCTAAGTAAAATCAGAGGTCAAGTGGCACAGCCAGGTGGTCTCAGGTAAGAGTGGCATTACCGCATGAGCATCCACTGATGTGATCCTTTATAACTATACACTGGCATTTTTCCATGGATACTGTAGAAACTCCAAAGTGTGCTATCTGACATCCTGTGCTGTCACTTCTCTGACTTCAAGCATCACCACCCTTTCATGAGCTCTTGTTCTGTTACATTTCTTCTCTTTTCACTGAACTTACTCTTGCCTCAAACTTAAAACATTTGTCTTCTCTCTACCAAGAATGCACTGTCTTAAGTTCTCCCCCATCTAGAAGAATCATCTCAGATAATACCTCCTTATGATGCTTCAGATTCCTCCAGGGATTTTCTGACTGGGACATTACTGTCATTCTCTTACTCCAGAGATGATGTGGAGGAAGCATATTTATCCTTCTGCTCACAGATAAAAAGCACCAGTAGTGCCAGTAATGTTAAACACAGTGTTGTCTCTACAAAAAGAGAGATATGCAACCTGTTTTCCACTCAAAATTTTGAAAGCAGACATAGTTTATATCCTAGTGACATTTGCCCTATCTGGGTGGCCAGGCTACACCCAATGCTTCCTTAGACATTTATCTTATACAGATTTTCTTAGAATCTGTCTTCATGGAAGATGTCACTTTACAAAGAGTTTTGAAGCAGTCGTGTCTTAAAGTTTTTATTATACACATACAGTTGAGTTTAATATCTCCAACAAACTTTTTCCAAATTGCACTCTACTTGAACATCCCTAAAAGAAACTAATCTAGGTCCATGTCTGGATGTTTGAACAAACACTAGCTGAATCATATTGAACCAAACTACTTTTTTTTTAATCTCCCACAAATCTGTACTCAGCTGGCCATGGTGTTTGCAGAGATCCGCCCCTCCCCAATGGCTGCCACTGCCAGTGCCTCGGTGTGCCTCTACTGTTAGCTTTGTACATTGATTTTTGTCTCTCTATTGATTGAGGGAGAGTGGTTCAGTCCATTTTTCCCCTCTTAGGTGTAGAAGATTTTAGTAGAAAAGGATAGTGTTAGAGCCCGTGGGCCCCAACTTAGATAACTATTTTCCCTAACTGGACTGGTACAAAGGTGCAAGGAATAACTAGACACAGCTTACATGGTCATCATGGAAGGGCATCTCAGAGTTCTCTTTTCCTCCCCGCATTTATTCTCCAAACAGCTTTTATACCAACACATAAATTGAGTGGGGAAAATACACCAGACCTGTCTCCTAGGTAACCAGGTGAATGGCGTTTTGTCATGTCTGCATCTACCTGTCTGCTGTATATGCTAGCTGTCACGTAGGCTTGAATCAGCATCTCTATAAGGCATCCTACAAATTACAAAGAAAGGAGCAACAACATCCTGACCATTTGTTAGGCAGAGACAGCCTGTCTGCAGGGCTACATGACCACCTCAGGTGGGGTGTATGACTTTAGAGCCTGGCTGCCAAACCATATAGAAATATGGGCCTACAAGATAGGAATACTTCCATTTCATGAAACATCTTATGTTCTAAATTGTAATGAAGTATTCATTAATGTCCCATAATACCTATTTAGTAATTTTAGAAAAAAACACTGGATGAAACGACAAGATGAAATACAGAATTTAATAGATGCTCCTATTTTCTCCAAGAAAAAGTACAGACAAAGATTGATGGAGTGATTGGCTATGAGAGGCAGGCAAGCTTGGCTGACCAAGAGTTCATGCCCTACTTTAATCCATGAGGTACAGAGAATGGGCAACATCATACCCTTAATGTTCCCAGGGAAGTGAAAGTGGACACCAAGTTGACTGAATTCCATCGGCTGAAGGTAACTCCCAACCTCAGGTACATAAGTCCATGTTGGATATCAACTACCATACCAAACCTTTAAAGGTGGTAGGTATTCATGTCCTAAGAAGTTATTTTAATGGAGAAGTGGACATGTGGTAAAGCACTCCATGTATCTAAATAGATATTCACACATATTGTTGACTGTGGTGTTGGGGTTTGGATCAAACATGTTTAGGCAAAATCTAGCTGCATTTCCCTTGGATAATCTCATCTTCCTGTGTTACTGTGAGCATGTAGGTGGCATACATAACTTTCCATCAGACTTTATCTACTTGGGCAGATCTCAGGACTAGGAACCTGCATGCTGAGTTTAGGAAATTCTTTACAATCCTCAAAAGATCACATATTAAGATATAAAACACATTTGAGGCACATGGATCAACACCAAGGGTAACATCTCTAACAGTGTCCCCATGGACATATTTCCAGCTTTTGCTTACAACCCCAAAGTATCTCAAAGAAAGACATCCCATAGTGAAATATCAGTTTAAAGAATGGGAGGGACGCGAACAATATTTATGAGGCAATCGTGACGTTCTGCAAACATTTATCTCTTCCAAAATATCATCCTAATTTTTTAGAGTAATCGTCTTCCATTTGCTAGATTGGAAAGTTAAGTCTCAGGGAAACTGAATTTACACAAAGCACTTTCTTCTACAAAGTGACAAGAGATAGGCTCCAGAACGAAGCCTGCCCTGAGGATTCATACTGGCCCAGGCTCCATCCACATGAGTTGCTGCATTTAAGATCTCATTTGCTTTTTACTCCATGAATCCCTGTCCAACTCCCTGTCTTCATAGACCTTATGCTGATCACATTACTACCCATCTCTGATGGCCACCAGCGTTCCCTCTCTATAATACACAACTGAAACTCCCTCCCACGCTGTCTGATGACCTGTCTCTGAGGATCTAGGTCAGTTATCTCAGACCCTTGAATATATTGTTCTTGGAGATGCTCTACAGCATCATATCCAGAAAAGCTCATCCACCCATCTCTACACAGCCATCTTATATTTAGAATCAGAGGGGCAGCCACTGTATTTACCATTCCCTTCGTCAGTGAAAATCTCGTGGCTGGAAATTGATTTCTCAATTACCCAGGTGTGTTTGCATTTTTTTCTTATTCATTTACTTAACCCTAGGCATCCAGTGAAATGCTTCCCACAGACTTTGAACATCAACTCTGACACCTGTCCTGGGTATTGAGAAATCTAAATAACTATGTGTAGTGAAGGTTATAAGCCATGGCCTTGCTAGCAGAAAGACCTGGTTCCAGTAACGACTCCACTTCCTGCAACTATGTGATCATATTATGTAGCCATAAAGAGTTTCAGTTTTTTGACTCAAACCTTTTCATAAGATCCAAGTAGAAATAAAATGAGATTAGGTGTGCAGGGTATTATACTCAGAATTAAAGATAATTTTTAGCTCAAGCCAATATTTATTAAATACCACCAAACCTTGACTTGGGGTTGGAGGGGACTAAGACCATGGAGTCGCTACTTGAAAGCCATGGGGACTGCCCAGAAGAAAGCCCTCTGCCTCTCTGTGGATGAAGGGAAGGTAGAGTGAGGAGCAGGACAACCGTGGTGTGCCATTGTATGAGTCTAGGAAAACAGATTAAATGTCACATTAAGTGAAAAATTGAAAAGGAGGTAAGAGAATCCAGAGAGATTTAAAGAATTTCCCAGAAGTCCTGGTGAAAGAACAGCATGGGGGAAAGGCTCATGACAGGGATCATACACATACCTGTCAAAGCAAGAGTTCTTTCTTATGCATCTGCACATCTTTGACTAACTGTGGTGTGACTCTGTGTTATGCCTCATTAACATTCTGTGGAAGAGAACAGAGAAGTAGAGGATTTACTAGCATGGACCTGACCTTTGTGAACGGCAAGGTTTCATATCTTCCTTTGCTTACAGGACCTTTCTGTAGACACATATCTTAACCTCTTCCAGTTAAGCAAATATATTCGTAACAAAGAGAAGTATTGACATGCTGATAAAATTTCCTATAAAGTAATTACAGTCCATGACGAAAAGCTGTATGTATAAAAGGGAAAGAATGGGTGCATAGTTCAAATGATAGTAGAGAAGTAGATTGGTGAGGGTGGAAAGTTCAGGACGTCAAGAGTCTCAGGCATAGGAGCTTGAGAACCACTTCCTTATCTATCTACCTGGGTATGCAGGCTGTATTTCAAGCTATGACACTTTGTTACCTTCTGTAGGGCACAGTGACCCTACACAATTTGACTACACTACACAGGGACCCCAAAGAGTGGCCCAATCCAGATGTTTTGAATCCAGAGCACTTTTTGTATCATGGGCAGTTTAAGAAGAGAGAATCTTTTCTGCTGTTCTCAATTAGTTGTGATTGGCAAGAGAGGGTTCAGAGCTCCTCCTTGGTCCTCCTCACTTTTCTCCCTGCAGTCCTCTGCTTCAGGTGTATAGTGTGCATGTGGCCCTGCCCGTGGCTCCATCCCACTGCCACTGTGAACAGGGACTGCTGCAGATCACCCTTATTTCTCTCTGGCTCTATTTTATACAACATGGGGGAAGAGACCCAAATATTGCCTTGTCTTCACAAAGAAATCTTGATACCTGCCATATTGCTAGAGTAATGAAGTGTTCATAACTATTTTAACAGGATGATCTACCTTTTACTCAGAAATAGAGCTGTATATTAATAAGGACATTGGATGAGGCTAGGGAGAATGGCTCCTTACTTAACACAATGAGAACACAATACAGCAATTTTAAACGGCACCTGCTGAACTGGATCAGGTTCTGCTCGACACACATTCCTTTAAAGGTCAACACTTATTATGAGTCTTATCTATACTTTTCAAATAGAATTAAGACATATTCATGGTAAAAACAGGAAAGGTCTCTTGTGGCATAAAACTTCGGATAAAATAGATACTATAAAGTCTAGGCATTCCTTCTGGACTTCCTTGTGCAAATAGTCTCAGATTTTGTATTATAGCACAGCGTTGTAACCACACAGTTCAGCTGAAACTCTTTCTGCTTGCTGCTTATGACATGAATTTCTGAGAAGCTTCCCCTGATGTTTGCTGCAATGGTGGTGAAAGGAATCTCAGATGCTCATGTCCCTAAATTTTTATTTACCTTCTAGATGGAGTAGTTTGCACATAAGTGCCTGCATATACCACAGCAATTGGTTGAGGTCAAATTACAACACACAAGATTAAATCATTTCTTTCCATCTTGTGGTTGCCACATATTGAACTTATGTTGCCACTCTCGGTGGCAATGCCTTTACCCACGGAACAATCTTGCTAGCTCCACTAGATGCCTTTAAGGTGAGAAAGAAGACTTTAGGACAAGAGAATATTAGACTACTTGTCTTCGGATCTTAAAAATTCCTTTTGTGTAGGTGCTTCTTTTTATCCTCATGTAAAAAGTTTTTTTTTTTGTCCATTTTCATTACTTTAAGAAAACAACCCAGTGATTCACTGGTGTCTTATTATTTGTCATATTATTCAGAATTTTGTTACGTCTTTTAATTACATATTTCATTAACAAGTGCATTGCCTCAGGTTGTTTTCTATTGCTCTGATAGAAACCATAACCTCAAGCAAATAGGGAATAAAGGGTCTCTTTCATTTTACATTACATACTCCTTCACACAGCAAGTCAGGGCAAGAACTCAAGGTAGGAACCTGGAGGCAGACACCATGTTCTTTACTGGCGTGTTCCCCATGGTTTTCTCAGCCAGCTTTCTTAAACATCCTGGTACTGCCTGCATAGAAGTTGGACTACTGTATTAATCTTTAATCAGAAAAAGATGCCTTATAGCCTTCCCTATAGGCAATCTTATGGAGACATTTCCTCAGTTGCCGTTCCCTATTTCCAGATGACTCAATTTTATATCAAGTTGAAAAAAAAAAACCACCAACAACAAAACACCACCAAACCAAAACTCATATGATTTTATGTAATCAAACTCATTCATTAATTGTTATAGAGAAAATGGAATGGTATCTTTTTTCATACTATAGGCAAACTCAAAATATTCTAAGAATATGTATTTTCATAACAGTGCTTAAAGCTAAGTTTTACACTTCTACTCTGGTTTTCTATTATAATCAGATTGCAATTCACCTCACCATTTAGGGTCATTTTCACTGAGTTTATATGTATGAGTTAGTGTCTTGCTGTATAACAAGCAGTCTGAAATATTATTATTCATAATTACTGTTTGCAGCATATAGGTTAACTCAGAGGTTCTTAAGTGTGTAGTGAGTGATCTAGGTGACTGACGGCCTATGAAAACTTCAAGCGAACAACAGTTTTCTCCTGACATTATCTCTCCCATCCATCAAACCAGCTGACTATACATATGGTAATGATAAAGTCCAAGAGAGAAAATATAATCACATATGTCTAGCCTGAAGTGCAGGCTAGACACTGTCACACAGAAAGTTCTATTGCATACTGATAGCCTAGCCACACAGCAGGTAAGCCCTAACTTAAGGGAAAGTAAATTACTAGTCTTTGATAGGAATGGCATCTCCCACTTTCTCTAGACTTGCAACAGGAAATCTCGCTGGAAGAATGAAGTACAGCTATCAGAATCTTTGCTCTTGACAAATATAAATAGATATGGATTTATTATCTCTTCTTTTTCAGGACAAACTGCAAAGTAATTCTTGAAAATTGCAGTCTTTATTTATAGCCCATAACAAAGGACAGATTATGGCAAATGAGACCTTCCTTCCACGTTAACAGATAAAATCATGGGCTTATAGAAGCTAGGCCTTGGAAGGTTAACAATAACCTGAGCTATTTCTTTCGTGTTAGTAGAAGAGCAATTTTGTGTTGTAAAGATGATTCAAGTATCGATTTAATCAGATCTTTCTATCATGCAGAAAAATACCTGCCATAAGGAGTTATAAGAACCAAAGAATTTTGGTTTCTATTATCTGAATAATTCATTAATTTATACAAAAATATTAACATGGAGTATGTCTTGACTCACCAATCACTCATTAGGTATATGCAACAGGCCTTGTCAAAAGGCCAGTTTGGTAGGAGTATCTTCTCAATTCAGATTCCCTCTTCCTAAATGACTCTAGCTGTACAAAACTGACATAAAACTAGACAGCATAGACTTGTAACAAAAAAAAAAACAATAGAAGTAGAGTTATGTTAACCATTCATGGAACACACAAATCATGGCAGCAACAGTATTATGACACATAGTTGTTGAAGAACTTTACCTCTAACAATGAATTTTATTTCTTCATCAATCTGTAGAAGATTGAGACCAAAATAGGAACATGAATTCATGGTTATTTTTATAATATTATTTAATATCACACTTAAAAAAACACAGGTGGAAAGCAGCTTTAGAGCTGACATAGCATAGTGCCTGCCATGATATTTAGGGCAAAGCACACAAGAACACTGAGTTCACACTGAAAGAAAATCACATACAAAATAAAGGGGGACTCAAGAAACTAAAGTCTGTCCTTCCTGGAGGACTGTGATTTTAACAACCTTCTGTGGAGTCTTCTTCCCCCAATTTATGATTGGTCAGTTGAGATGAATAAATTGAAGTTGACTTGCCCACAACTTTGGGTAGACATGTCTTGACCATCGAGGACTAATAAGAATGAAGAAGCATGGGTGCTACTGGTGGGACAAAGAGCCATTCAGGCCTTTATATAAAGCTTCTAGGCCTTTGTCTCAAGTCAGAAAGGTTCAGAAGAAGCCAAAAATGTGGCATCTTTATTATCCATTGTTTGTCCCTTTGTCTGTCTATCTGCCCAACTGCCTTTCTGACTGTCCGGCTGTCTGTTGGTTAGCCCATCTGTTTGTCTGACTGCCTGCCTTTTAGTCATGGATCTGTCTAACTTTTAGTCATTAATCCTCCCATCTCTGAGGTCACCATAGCTGCTCTTAGGGGTTTGTGCGCACAGACCACTCTAACCCTTTGACCTGACAAAAGTAGAAATGGAGAAAAGAGCTTTTGCAATTGGAGTAGCCTAGGAAGTCAGGATAAAATGTAAATGATGATGAAGATCCAGAGCATAACTCAATCATTTGATACTGGAGTATGCTATGTGGGTGAGGCAGCAACTGTGGAAGACAAAAATCAGGACAGTTAGTGCTATTATAACTCCTACTGTGAGTCTCATTAAGAAAGAGTTGGGGCAGTGTTGTCCTTATCAGAAGAACAGAATATGCAAGAATCCATCAGAAGAACCGTTAGCAAGCACAGTCATACACGTCGTCCAGATTGATTTCCATGGCATTATTGTCTGCTGCAAGTGCACAACATGGAGGAGGCCACTGCCCTGGATGAAAAATTTAAGAGGATTCTTCTCAGCCAACTTAAGAAGTTGTCATGTAGGTTTCTTCTATCATAACTTCACATAGAACATCCAGAGACAGGGGTAAGGATGAAACTCACTTAAAATTGTGATTAGAACCCAAAATCTTGCTGAGAAAGGTGAAATGTCATGGTTCACTGACTGGATCATCCACCAGATCCCAGAAGAAGACTAAGGTCAGAGAATGATCTTCTCTATATTTGCACTGACATGAATTTTGCTTGAGAGATAAGCGTGTAACTGGTGCAAAAGTATTATAATTAGAATTTTGCATTTGGGCTGTCTTAGCAGTCAAAAATGAGCCCATTATTTTCTCAGCTAGAAGTAGGTTGTTGATCTGATCCAAGGTCAATGATACCTGAGTGTCATTTCTTTTTATGAAGGAGAGGATCTTAGTGAGAAATAGTTGTCTAAATAGCATCCCATTTGGTTGAATATAATGTCCAAGGAGTCTGTGTGAGGATGAGTCAAAGACCTTACTCGACTGCTATTTAGTTTGAAGTCATGAAGGAAAAGTCTGTGCTGGCTCTGTTTTTAAACTGGACACTGGTTAGTGGAATCGCCATGGCCTCCCTGAACCAAAGGAAAAGCAAAACCCAACAGACAACAACAGCAACCAAATTAACAAAGCAGGCGACTCCTCACAAGTCAGGACATTTTGTTTCGTTCTTCCTTTAGAGTGCTGTAACAGACAGAACACTTGATTTTCAAGGGTCATCCTCCAATTTCTTTAAACTTTATGAGGTTTTGGGTGTATGGCAATCTGCATTATGATCAAGTAGGATCCTGTTGACAGGGACAGTTGCCTTTACCAGTGTCTAACTTCCTACAATAGATTTGTGACAGCCGCCTGCTGGAAAACCTGGGTCTGAAAATGATGGCCAACAACCAGAAATGTTAATAAGCATTTTCCCTCCTATAGTGAGATCAAGTTATAGGGGAGATTTACTTTGTCCCTGGCAAATGGCCATTAGCTCAGAGGAATTAAGAGGTTTGGTCCTCGATGTTTATAAGTCCTCTTCTTTTTCCCCAAGGAATATTGAAGTCTTTGCCTCCTGGTAGAAAGACATTTGTACTCTGTATTCTGCCTCTCTGCAGATCAAATATTCCCCAGTGTGTGTGGAGGCAACTGAGTGGTGATTTCAGAGAAATTGTAGAGCCAATTTGTCACATCTCTAATAGGGCATAAAAGGAATGGCATAGAATTCTTGGGGTAGAGTTGTTCCCAATCCCACCTGCATTCTCTAGCCTGTCTGGAGGACTATATGTCAGTGGGGACTAACTAGTGTGGTCTCTTCTGGACCACAGAAAGGCCAGGCAGATAATGACACTTCTATACTCACCCATGGCTCAGTCCCTGAAATGTCCTGATTTCTTCTTTTTAGTTCCAATTATAGGACCACTCTGAAGAAAGGGTGACCATCAATGTCACCATCATAAGTAAAAAGGAAGAGGGCAGTGGGCGTAGAAGAAAAATAACCTTTACTTTAGGCACACTTCACTGATACACTTACTTGTTTGTATTTCATTATGGGCTGAAAAGCATTGGTAATTTTGCTGCGGAAATATGGTCTAATGTTTCAGTGATGTTGTTAACTGGGTTTTGAAAGCTTTTAGACTGAGTCATCGCTGGACTTCCATTTCTACCTTCCCACACACTGCTCTTACCAAGAACTACCTGCCCATGAAGGCAATTTGCAATTTATGACCTCCAGATTCTGTGCTCTGAGGAATCAAAGCAGATGGCAGACATAAATGAGCAGCTAAATGTAAATGTAAAGCGTCAACTCAGGACTTGAAGGAGGTACTTGAGATATTAGTCCTTGGAGCTGCTAATAACAGCTGAGACAATAACAGGTCTTCTGTTTTGGTCTCACAGGAAAGCAAGCCAGGTCTGAGCTGTTCATTTTCTTCACTGCTCTTTTGCAAAATTTTACCTTCAAGCCCCCAGTCAATGAGAAGCTGAGCTTGAAGTTCAGAATGGGCCTCACCCTTTCCCCAATCAGTCACCATCTCTGTGCTGTCCCCAGACTGTGATGTCTGAGATGGAAAGAGAAAGAAGAAGAACTGAATGTACTCTCAAGGTGCTGGGACCTGCTCACGTGGGAGAGGACAGGATGAAGGTAATAGAGGGAAAGATGTAGACAAATAATATCAGATACAATTCTTAGACAACCCTTATCTCCATGCTGTCTCTGGGAAAATCACTTAAGTTCTCAGTGACACATCTTTTTAGGTAAAAGGTCCAGAGAATGATGACCTTACTTCATAAGCAAAGTATTTATATAGGTCAGAGTCAGAGGAAATGGTGGAATAAAAATTATCTAAATTATAAATAGCATCATAGAAGTTATATTTCCAATTTCCATCATTCACTCATCCTATCATACATGTGTACTTGTTTCTGGAATATTCAAGTAGTTCATTTGGACAAGGAAAAAGAGTGAAAAAGAGTTAGAACTAACTCCTGGGAGGACCACAAAGACTTTCCCAATTGGCCGTTCTGTGACTTCCCCATCTTGCTCTGCCTGAATGGTCCTCCTGGAAGTCAGCATGGCAGAGAGATTCCCTAGTCACAAGCAAGCTAAATAAGTCATGCTAAAGTACCTTCTGTGGCTTACTTATGGTAGAAGGACCTTGACTATTTACAGACACCAGCTTGGGTGTGATCACAGATATCCAAACTAGGGAAGCATGTTTGGGAGCAAATGTAAACCTTTTTCTGTCTCCCTAGTACCTTTTAGCCTTGAGTTTTCCATCAGACATTTATGCCCTACCTTTTCACACAGGACTAGGGTGTGTAGGGTGTGAACATCTTTTACAACAATCCTGTTCTTATACTAAAGTGGCTCACATCAGAAGTCACAGGATGCTGGCAGAATACGATATAACAGAGCATCAGAAATGGCATAGTAATGCTGAACCCTGATAGACATGGTCACTAAAAGAGAAAAGGCAGTTTCAAAAGCCAAACATAAATGAGTCATTTTAAGTAGTTATATTGATGGTGGGACTAAATCATCTAGGCCACTTGATAATCTCTAGATGTCTATCTTTGATCACACATCAGATGGTAAAACGACAAGTTATTGAGGGCTGTCACAATCACAGTTCAAGTTATTTGCACATTACTGTTACCCAGATGAGAGAATTATATCCTTTCCTGGTTCTAGGTCTGGTTATTGGGGTATGCCCTTATAATCTCAGTCATGCTGATCAGTTTATAAGAGTGCTTCCTATGCCTAAGAATAAGGCATTTATCAGTCTGTGCTGTGGGTGGTGCTAGACAGATGGTACCATTATTATGTCCACCCAGATGTTCAGTCATCTTTTATTCTCAAAGTGGAGACAATCTGCTTGTTAAATGGAGTATTTCTGGGTAAGACACATTCTAAGAAGCCTCTGTTTTTCACAATACAGAATAATATGCTTCATTCATCCTGAACTTATCACAGTAAATACATAATTGATGAGGCCTTGATGTAATAAGACTTAGTACCATGTTATCATAAGGAACCTGAAACTTAGGGAAGTCTTTGACTATGAGTCCTAATAAACATTTCCACCTATAAACTGCATCACCATGGCTTTTTAAGTTGGTGAGAGTGGTGTCTCCTTCCCATAAAGATCTTGTGAGTGCTATTTCCCACCACCATTCCTCCCTGATTTTGCATGCTCTAGTATCCCTTTTCTACCCCCAGTGATGAGATCTCCTCTGAGGGTTTATCATTGCTTCTATGTCCCTTCCTTGAGCCCTGACTATCTTGGAATAAAAGTTTCAGAGCAACCCAGTAAAAGATTCAAAAGCAGTAATTGCCTGAAGTTACCTGGTTTGCTGAACATCGAATTCTACTTCACTTCTTCCACACCAGTCACTTGTAAGGCACAACAACCCTTCTCTTTGAATTTCTGCTTGATGCTTGGTGTTTAAGCCATTGGACAGAAATTGAGAATATTTTACCAAAAGCAGGGTGTTAATCATCTCTCTGTTATTGTCTTATAAACATATAAGATGGCATACTGCAGTCAAAATTAAAAATTAGGAAGAAGCTTGAAAAGAGAAAAAGAAGCTTAGGAAAGAGAAGAAAAAGAGTGCCTATGGTATTGACAAAGTTTGTCCACCTTGATATAATTGAAATCCATGACTGTGGGCAACTCTGGGATATGACAGACCCAAGACAAGATCTAGCCTGATAACTAAGGACCAAAGATGTCTTCCTCTGACTGAATGCAACTTAGTCATAACAGGAGAGTCCAAAGTTCTGCTGACAGAATGTAAAGTTTTTAGTCTCAGGAGAGCTGCTAACTTATTATAGACTGTTAGGGAATACAAGTTAGTTAGTCATCCTTAAAGTACTGATATAATTAATGCCTGGGATAAGCCTTATTTAAGTCCCTGTATAGGTTTTCAAAGTCAGACTTAAAACAAGTAACTAGAAACAAAGTGTGTTCAATCAGATATGACTAGGCAGCCCTAATACTTCAGAGTTCTGCAGAATATGGCATTTAAAAAAATTATTAAAAAGCTTATTATATTAGACAGAGACTCCGAGATCCTAGCAGTGACCTACAGTCTCCAAAGAAGATTATGGGATACTATGATGTCTCCATCTGGATTATGATGATGCTTATCACTGGGCAAGATGCCCCAGTGCAACACTTGCTGCCAGGACCCGGTCCAGACTGTGGATAAACAGCAGGACCTTGGAGAATTGACTGTGTCACTTTTACCTAGACAAAATAAGGTCAGTCTTTTCCATGTCTCTCTTCCACAGAAAAAAAAATCACCTTATGATCCTGGCTAATACTGTAAGGTTGCTGTTCTGGATCCTTCTGTGTTTAATGCTATGGAGTCCTGGGTATGGCTAACTGTGTATGGACTCATTTTTAATAGATTTGGAAACTGCTTTGTCTATATTCTGGTATAATTTATTTATCCTCCTGGTATCTCTGATAGCATTGATGGCTAGGACAGTTATAATGTTGTCAGTTTAACAGCAACAGGTATCCAGACCCTTCCACAAAGCTATAGCCAACTTGTTAGCTCATTTTATAGATAAAACAGTTTTAAAATATATAAAAGTCTGAGTATATAAAAGCTCATAATCTTTGAGGGCCTAAAAAGCGATGTTAAAAGTAAATACAGGTTAAGATATGGAAAATGTTTCTGATTTCTTTCCCCTTCTATGGTATAATTCTGATGAGCTGATAGAGCAATGACTGCTTACTGTGTCAGTCACAAGCTCAAGATTTTAGATTTATTCTGGTTGCCCTTTAAATATGAATTTGAATGTATTTCTCAACAGGTCAAAGACATCTCTGTCCAATTCATAGCTGGCTCTCTGGAGAGCAGAAAAATATTCATGCTTCTAACCAAAATTTGTAGTTTTTGCAAGGACTCAAAGGTATGAGTCTATGCCTGCCATTACAGATACCCGTTATCTGCTTTTATCTATGATATGGATTTCACTATCGGCCTGAAAGTTTCAAATATATTATTTTTAAGAACATACATTTTAATTTTTGTTCCTAGTTTAAACTTATCTCAGTAGGGTTCCACTTGGCTGGCAGAGCATCAGTTGCTGACTACAACCTGCTCTGAATGACTGCAAACAGGGAGGAAGAAAGTAAACAAACTGATGAAGCAATGGAAAGGTTGTCTAACATGCTCAAGGGCTGACTTCAATCCCCAATACTACATGGAAACAAAACAAGCAAACAAAATAGAATCGAGACCAGGGTGCTCCTTCAATGTTCACTAAGAATCTGTGGATTCTTTTATTCTCTGTGCATAGCACTGTCAAAGTGAGGCCAGCGCTACTTTCTCTCACTTCCCAGGGAGGTTGCAATCCCTGGTCAAAGTTTGTTTATAAAACAGTTCAGATGCCCATGATAATCTCTGGAATTCATGCAAATCATAAACCGAGAACCAGGTGGAGGAGCTTTCTGAATGAGCTAGGCTCTTTGCCAGGCCAGACATTACCAAGTGCCTCCTTCCTGGAATTCACCCTAGTTTCTCCAGAGGAACAGGCTGGAAAGTCTAAACACCTGACCAGGAATTTGGGGAAAGCGCATGACCAAGAGCGTCAAGGTGGGTGCAGGGGGGCGGGGAGATTGGGTCCTTGAGAAAAGTGGGAAATGCTAAGGGGCAGAAGGCACAAAGCTCTGCTCTGGCTTAGAGAGTTGAGAAGAAACAAGTTTTAGAAGAGCTTGCCGCCAGGCCTAAGGGCTGGCAGCAAGCACAGCTGGGCTGGGCGGAGGAGTCCGCAGAGGGAGAGAGGGTGGGGTCCTGTGGGAGGGGGCGGGACTAGCCTAGAGGCTGGCCTATTCTGGGAACCAGAGGCTGTGACCCTGAAGACTTCTTAGCTCGGGTCCTCATTCTCCCGGAGATCCTGCCTGAGTACCAGCCATGCTCGCTGCAACAGGCTCCCTGGTGGCCGCCATCTGGGCAGAGCTCCATCTGAAGACCCTGCTGCTCGCTGCTGTTGCCTTCCTCTTCCTGGCTGACTACCTCAAAAAGCGGCGCCCCAAGAACTACCCGCCAGGGCCCAGGCCCCTGCCCTTCGTGGGCTGCTTGTTTTATTTGGACCCAAAGCAACCCCACCTAGCCCTCCAGAAGGTAAGTAGAGGCCAGGGTGCCTCTGGCTGTGACCTGGGACGGGATCCTGGCACCTGCCTGGAACCCCAGGACCTGATTGTAAGCTGATGCTGGCAGCTTGCTAACCCAGAGATAAGTTAGTTGCCAAAGAGTTGTCTATCTGTCGATGTAAGATTTCTATTGTGATTTGATGGCCAGAGAACATATTGGGTATTATTTTAATTTTTAAAAGTAGTTTAACGTGAATTGGATGACATAAAATTTATCTTCATAAATACACCACGCTGGTTTAAGAAATGGGGTTCCACAGATGTCGATTAGAGCTCTGGTCCAGATAAAAAAAAATATATATGGTCTCCTCTTGACCTGTATAAATATCGGTTTTCTTGTTTTTCTTATTGATTTTTAATTTGGTCCTTCACTCCTTACTGGTTTTATCAACTCCAGAGAAAGATGCACTGGAAAATCCAGCTCCGCTGAGAGTCTCCGTCTTTCCACTCAGTTCTGGAAGCTCTCCCCCTTCTATTGGAAAGACTGTCATGCGCACTATGAACACGTGTACGACTGGCGGGTCTTTCTGGTGAATGACCACCTTCCATGTAATGTTCCTCTTTATCTATAGCAATTTTCCTTGCTTAGATAGGGAATCCTCCAGCCATGTTTAATTATCGCTGTCACTTCCCATTACATGTGAAGACTGAGTGTATTGTTTTATTTATTTCTATTTAACAGTTTAAGCTCATAAGTTTTCTTTTGTTTCCCATCTTTTTTCTTCCATTATCCCTTCCCTGTGTGTTTCTTGGACACTCCCCGAGTAGATGCCTTTTTATTCGTCTTCTCTCTTTTTCCATCTCTTTTATCGTCCTGCCAGCATCTGCTCTGCATTATTCAATATGCAAATGAGAGTCCTGAGAGTTTGCTAACAGCATTTTCCATGTGTAGTGCAGCGACTACAAACATGGGGGAGCCCTCTCCCTTGTATGATGCACTGCCCCAGGTGCTGTCCCCACTCACTGAGACCCACATCCCACACTGCCTGCTCTGCAGTGTCAGTGCAGCTGGGACTCAAAGGCACAGCAGTCTGTTGTCTTTGCCCCTTACTCATCCTCCCATAGCTGTCTTTTCTCTGACCTTCCAAGTTTGTCCTTTCCATTCTGCTCTGAAGCACTTTCTTTCTCCATTCCTTCAGGAGAGGCTGCACAAATGTGGTAAAGGAGGAACTGAGATCTCTGTTTCATACCTCTGTTGAAGCTAGATGTGACTCAGGAGGACAAAATGCAGAAATGGAGCCTTCCAAAAGTTAACTCTTGATCATACGGGAAAGAAAGTTTGATATTCCTCATGCATCGGCATTCAACTCTATTTGCACAAGCTTTCACATTTCACATCTTCATGGACCTTCTCTTCCCTTCTCTCCATTTCTCTCTTCTTCACCCGAACTCCCCACCCCTCCCACTCAGGCCTGCCTCCCACTCTGTAGCTCTCACTGAACTCCAAGTTCATTTGGATATCTCAAAGTCATCTTGTTTTCCTCAGATATTACATAACGTCTAGTCATTTCCTCAGCCCAAGCAACAGCTTTGTCTTCTTGGCTACCCTACTTCACATACAACTTGGTTGTCTTTTTGGGAAGATAGGAAATGCTCACTGTGGTGAGGAGTTTTAAAGTGGATAAAATAAAGCATGAGAAATGCTATTCCTTTACTCCGTGAGTACTATCTATGACCAGAGACGCAACCTGCTCCTTCATCCTCATCGTCGTGATTTTGCACCTCACGTGTTTTGCATATAAAGAGCCGACTAATTTCTCAGAGATGCTGAGTGCCTAGAACGTGAAAACAAAGTGGCTTTCATGTTTCTACCTTTATTCTTCCTTAAAGAACCCAGTGTGGATGGGATAACTTTTTAATGTTCATACTAAGTTTCAAAAAATAGTACTGCTTCCTCAAGAGTACACAGACAGTTAAGCATAGAAGCTTCAGGTTTGCATCACTGCAGAACGACAGGGAAGTCTCCACTGCCAGCCTCCACCCTTCATTACACTCTCCATATCTAAGAAGATGTGGGAAGGGCACACTCTACTCTGGCTACAGATATCTACAGATATTTTAGTTTATTAATAATTCCATGCTTGCTACAGTAGAATTTAAAGGCACAATTTCAGCCTTTGGCAAGTTAGAAAAATAGGACTCTGCCTCCAGTGGTCTCCAGATGCTTCAGTTTAGAAACATTGATTTCTTTAAAACTTTGTTGGCCTCATAACCTAGTCTAGGGACACATTGATGTTCATTCAATTCATATTGACGAACACATGAATGAAAATCTTTTTGAGGAAATTCTTAAAGTAAATAGGAGAAAAAAGAAAACTCAGAAACGTTCTCATCATACCAAATACCTCCTCCACACACAAATACACAGACTACATTCAGTGGTAGTGCATTGCTTACACAGGAATCTTCTGTATATAGTAGATGTTGAAGGAATTATTTCAATCTATTTAAACAAGAGTGTTTGTAAAGATACACCAAACACGTACAACCTTCCTTGGTCTTTTTCCTCTGTTCTCTGCCTTCATTAAATTCAGGAGGCTTCAGGTTAGAGACTTTGCTTATTGGTTGCTACACATACCCTCATGTCTTCCTCTAGGGAAGTAGAGTAGCTGCATACCTCATTCATATTTGCTGAATTCTTTAGGAATTTTATAAAGGGAAATTTCTATTCTTAGTGTATATTGTAATTGAACCCAATTTATAAGAGAAAAATTTCAAAACATTTACATAGAGGAAGATGCTTGCCTTTGCAGACATCTCAACATGAGTCCCATTGGCTACATGCGTGCCTGTCATCTCTGTACCGACAGACGTGGACTCACTGAGCTGTAATTACTGAAATATCTTTCAGTTTGTGAAGAAATACGGGAACGTTTTAAGCTTGGATTTTGCTAATATACCCTCAGTGGTTATAACTGGCATGCCCTTAATCAAAGAAGTCTTTACTCAATTGGAGCCAAATTTTCTGAATCGCCCTGTCACTCTTCTCCGAAAACATCTCTTTAAGAAAAATGGTAAGTTCCTTGAGCAATATATGGTATGGAGTGTAATTCTGTGGCATGCTAAAGGTGCCTGTCTATAACTGGCCAATTCTCGCATAAGCTAACCCCTTATAAATTGCCATCTAACAAGGAAGCAGGGGGCCGTATTCTCTGAATAGAAGTGCCTCTCAGAGGACTTACCATGTCTCTCTTCTAGATTTAAGAAAAGCCACATGTCCTGTACATTAACTCTTGATGCTCTGATGGAATGTCCAGCCATGCACACTGTGCCCTCACTTTCATTTTCCCATCCCAACCCTCTGCCGCAGGAAAATAGATGGGAGTCAGCCAGCCTCTTCTTGCTGCTGCTCTTGATTATGACTCTGTATCCTCCAATGGTCTTTCGCCTTCTGGCCAGTAATATAACTGGGAGGTTTGAATATCTATTACTATCATTTAAAAAGTAGCAATCAGGAGGCTAAGACGTGTATGTAAAGGATCCAAGGATATCTCTTAAAGTTACCAAATTGACAGAAGCATTCATTGTATATGCCACGATAGTAGATGGATGCTGTGTACACCAGCATGTCCCTTCTCCTTGGCTCTAGGGTCTCTGTGTCTTGAGTCATTCATTCATTTTTTACTGTGTGTCTCGGCTGGAACCTCTTCTATAAAATTTCCTTACCTCGCCAAAAGTACATGTCTTATCTTATTCATGAGTGCATCCCTGTTATTCAGCTTAGCATGAGTTGTGTGATTTGTGTGACCAAAGGGCCATGGAACTAGAGAGACTGAAACTTGGATACAGCAGCTGCAATCTACTAACTAGATTTCTTTATAAAGCAAGCTTTATCCCAATGTCTCGGCTTTTGTATCAGGTGCAATGGGTCTGGAGTTAATTGTCAATAAGCGTATGAAATTTCTGAAAGTGTTAAATCACATAAAACACAAGAAACACCAAAGTATTTGGTGTTGTAAGTAGTCAGTAAATCTTATTTCCCTTGTGTCTTCAGATAGCTGCCAAGAGCCTTATGGGCCCATCTCCTTTCTATAGCACAGGTGCCCGTGCCACTTGTCGGGTAATTTTAGATCAGAATCTCAGTGCCATAATGCTGAATCTCTCCTTTCCAGGATTGATCTTCTCCAGTGGCCAGACATGGAAGGAGCAAAGAAGGTTTGCCCTGATGACTCTGAGGAACTTTGGGTTGGGAAAGAAGAGCTTAGAGCAGCGCATACAGGAGGAGGCCAGCTATCTTGTGGAGGCCATAAAAGAGGAGGGAGGTGGGCATCTCAGAGGGCAGGGGCTGAGAATAAATGGTGAACAGATTCTTACTAAGCATCTGTTTGTCTAGGCCTGCTCTGGACTGGGTACTGAAGACTGAACTATGAGCCTATCCTAGAGCGCTATAACATAGCAAACAAAAATGTGTTATTAAACACTTCGTTGAATTTAATCCTGGTAGTCTATCTGATTTACATCCATTGACAGAAACCTTGGATCATGTAAGCCCCATATGTATGCTGTGGCCAGAGCCCATTATTTTATTCTCTGCATTCTCCAATATTTGTGTAGGGGGAGGGGAAGCACAAGGATTGTTTTATTATTTGGAGTTAATTGCTTATAGACAATATAAATATAAATATCTTTAAACAACCCGGCTCCCTTTCTACTCCAGGACAGCCATTTGACCCTCACTTCAATATCAATAATGCAGTTTCCAATATCATTTGCTCTATCACCTTCGGAGAGCGCTTTGAGTACCAGGATAGTCAGTTTCAGGAGATGCTGAGGCTACTGGATGAGGTCATGTGTTTGGAGTCATCACTGATGTGCCACGTAAGCATGCCATTCTCTCATGTCTTGAGAAGAGTATTAACGAGGGACTAATTCAAACAGATTCCTCTTTTTTGTATTTTAGGGCTTTTGAAGTAAAAACATAGTATCTTAAAGTTGAGTTTAACACAAATGTATTCAGATCTATCTGTTGGTTTCAGAGTTCTTGATAATATACAAAACTCTTGCATGAGAATAGCCACATTTCTAACATTTAAACAAAGTACCAACATTTGCAGGATGCCCATGTATCTGTGAATGCTGGTGCTGGTTACTTACCAGCTCAATATGCTGCTTCGTGTGCTGTGCTTTGTTCACTGGGAATAGGGTGGGCAAAATGTGTGACTGTTAATGATTATTTTCCCATGTTTTGGAATTTTGAGTTGTTCCCCGACTTGTGATGTTAGTAACGTTGCAGTATATGTTCTGGAACAAGTGTTCATGTGAACCCATTCACGCATTTGTGTAGACTTTGCATCTGCGCATAAAAAATAACTACAAGTTCAAATAGATGCCTGTTTTTACATTGTAGTAAACACTTGGTGTTCAAACTTTACCCCTGGCTTAGGAAATCTATGTTCAAATTTTTGTCCCTTCAATCCTTAGGGTCTTCTAAATATTTTCTACACCTTACTGGTCTCTCAGGCTTATTCCTAAATAGGAAAGACAGCTTTAAAGGAAAGTTAATTCCTAAGGTCACCTATGCTTCCTGGAAGTCATGCTGTTGCCTTGGTATAAAACTATGTGAGGTAGTATACACATTTGTACTTATTTAAGTGTTCTTGATGCATTCATTTGTCCTTGCATCAGTTACATGTCATTGTGAAAATGTTAAATTGTTTCAGTTAAGTAAAGGGCACTTTAATTTTGCAAACTGCAAGATTATGTAATGGTTAAAAAAAACATAATTATATTCTACTATGAAATGCCTGTGGAGGGTGCAGGTATGGAGTAAGAGTGAAGCAGGAGTCAAGGTGGCCTCAATAGCCACTGTAAGAAATAAAGGGAAGGACAAGAGTGTTTTGACATGTGGCACCATGACTGTCTTATTTTTCCCAATCAGCTCTACAATATCTTTCCAAGGATAATTCATTATCTTCCTGGATCACACCGAACACTTTTCAGAAACTGGGGAAAGCTGAAATTGTTTGTCTCTGATATAGTTGAAAATCACCGGAGAGACTGGAACCCTGATGAGCCGAGAGACTTCATTGACGCTTTCCTCACGGAAATGACAAAGGTGGGGAGATGCTGGCTGTGTCTTCTTCTTCTTGCAGAGGAAGCAGCAATTTAGTAGTTTCCAGTTGGTTCTGCAGCCTGTGTTCTTGATCTTATTGGTTTGACATAACACAAATGTGTTCCCTCATAGTGCTGTGTGCGCTCTGTATGCCTATTGGCCAGGCAAGCTTCACATGGAAATAGTGAGAACTCATTACTTTGCCTCTTCCAGATTCTACTGGGTACAGATACCTTTTGCCTTGTCTCCTTCCTTCATCTTCAATGCCAAGACTGTAATGTCTATTTCTCCCTGATCACTGCTTCAATCTTTATATCTCATCTCTTTGCTTCTGAACCTTGATCTCCATCTTATAATAACAACTCTGTGCAACCTTCCTTTTGAAAATTAATCACATACACAAGGTTGATTATGGGGTATTAAGCACAATGTAGAGCTGAACAGATGGATGTCTCCCTAGATCATTTGTTTGATACCCTACAGGAAAATTATATGAAAAGAGTATAATACTTATCAGGAATAGTATAGCATTAATTCAGGATTGTTAGAGTCATTAGAAATAGAGTTCCTAGTCATGGCAGGAAGCCATGATAATGCCAGATATTATCTTTCCGTGTTTCTCTCTTGGCTTTTAGCCACATGTGAATGAGCTGTATCATAAATGAAAATAGCAATTAAACTTCAGAGTCTAATTTTGTTACAAGTTGGTTTAGGGCCAGTAATTGATTGTATCTCATTCACCAATGCAAGATATAAGCAATGCACAGCTGAATGCAAGAACCTGGCTTTAACATATAGATGAGGCCTCCTGAATCCACATAAAAGCCCCGTCCAATAATACACAAGAGGCCAGGCAGCAACCAGCTGTGTGTGTGTGTTACTTGTGTATCATTGTGATAGTCCCTGACCAAATCAACACAGAAGAGATTGGTTCTGCTCACCATTTTAGAGTTGGGTCCGTCACCATGGCGAAGGAATGGTGACAAAAGCCTATGGTGAAGTCTGTTCACATAATGCTGCTTTAGGATCAGAGTCCAAGGCAAGATCCAGCGTCCAAATATAACCGCAAAAATGCTGCTCCTAGCAGTCACTTCCTCCAGTTAGGTCCTTCCCCCTTTTCCAATAGTATAGAATCTTCAAAAATACTTCAGACAATTAGGAGCCAAGCATCCAAAAAGTGAGCTTGTAGTAATTCGGAATTTTCATTTCAGATTCACACCATATTACAAAATATACAGCCTGGATCTCACTAGGACTCTTACTGGTACACATCACTGGATCAGTGCTCCTCCTCTGAACAAGGGCAGAATAGTAAATTTTTTTTATCCTCTCTCTGATTTCATTTTCCTTAAATAATATTGATAAAAGCCATGTTTTTTTTTCTCTTCAGAGAAAGAGGTGAATATTTCCTTGTCATATTCAGGTGTTAGGCCATCAATATTATAATCAATCTTAACAGATTTATTCTTCCAGAGGAAGCTGGTAAAAATGATGCCATGCCATAAAAAAATTATGGGATCATAAAGTCTTGACTAAGAAAGATGGGTGGTGAGATCAGAGAATCAGAAATCACCGAGAGTTACTTGATTCTTTCTGGTATAAGCAGAAGCATCTGTCAAGTGTTGGCTGTGTGCCTGTGGTGTCTCAAATGATTGATAATGCCATGTTAAGGTGTGTTCCTTATTCTCATTTTATCAAACGGAAGAAAAGAAATGTTAGGTGCGTGTCCTAGGCCAAGTCGTGACTTAGAGATGTGGCTGATACTAGAAACAAAAGATGATTTTTATCTCTTTTTCGGATCATTGGACAAAAAATTTCGAAAAATATGATCAGAAGAAAATAGTTGAGATTTTCATCCACCCAAGTGCCATAAGGTTTTGGTCGTCACCTTGTAGCACTTAGGGCAGAAATGCTTCCTGATGTGGTCAAAGGGATTCTTACTTTATACGAATCATTCCAAATTCATACGCTAAGGTCTTGACTGAGACCCTTGGAATACATAAGTACACACTGTCTTTTCCAGTATCCAGACAATACTACAAGTTTCAATGAAGAAAACCTCATCACCACCACTCTGGACCTCTTCTTTGCTGGAACAGAGACAACATCCACGACCCTGCGCTGGGCTCTGCTCTGCATGGCCCTCTACCCAGAAGTCCAAGGTGAGGATGGGTGAATGCACCAGGAAAAGGTGGAGTGGGACATCTCGAATCTGTGGCTCTGGTGGGACCAGAAGACATGGTGAGATGGGAAAAGACAGAATGGCTGTGAGGTGAAGTGTACTTGGGATGGAATACATCCTCCACATGTTCTGTCAGATTAGGATGGGTACAGCAGGGCCAATATTATAGCATTTGTGTGCTCAAGAAGCAGAAAGTTTAAAACAAAACAGAGAAATCAAGGAACATTGTGATCACTTCCAGCAAAGGATGGTATTACCTTAGGAGCATCTACACATGTTCTCCTTTCTATTTAGCAATGCATTCCTATTTCCTTGGATACTGTGCTGTAGTGGTATTTCGTTTGTTAATAACTAAAGCTTGCCAGAGGTCAGAGAGTAAAACAGCTGCCCTGATCAGCTTTACAGATCAGGCAGTGGTGACACACACCTTTAATCCCAGTAGCCATACTAGTTTGCTATAGAAACAGGGCAGTAGTCCCAGCCCTAGGAAGGAATATAAGATGGGAGGAGACAGCTCTCATTCAGTCTCATTTTGAGTTGCCTGGAGACAGGACCACCATTTCAGAAAGAGGTAGAGGTAAGAGCCAGTGGCTGGCTGTTTCACTTTTCTGAACTTTAGGTTGAACCACAATTTATGTCTCAGAGTTTTTATTAATCGTTTTATACTGTGCAAATTCCTTAGTGTGGTTTCTGAAGTCATGTGATGTGCACCTCTCTGCCCATCCTCAACCTCCTCCTACCCTGCATGGTAGCTTTCCTGTGTTACATGTCCTCTCTGGTCACTGTCTGCATTCTTGTCTCTAAGTCATGACATCAAGTCTTCTCTCCACCAAGAATATACTGTTCCAATTTCCTCCATATCTAGAAGAATATTCTAAGGTACCACATCTCTAAGGTGTTTCAGATTTTTTTAGGAATTACTGACTAAGCAATTGCTGTCATTTTCTTTCTCTAGAGATGAACAATTTTCCCCCATCAATGACTGGACCTTGTACATTGTTTTTATATCTCTCCACTGCTCGTTGTCCATACCAAAGAATTGTCTGTCTCATAATTTCTCTTCCTCCACAGTCTAGAAGAGTTTAGCAGGTAGTGGTTGGGAACATTTTTCATATACTGCAACAGTTTTTCAAAGTATGACTAACAATTTATTCATGAGTTTTAAAGTCAATTTAGTACTATTTGCCCTAGGATGAAAACCAAAAAGAGGAAGTTAGAGCTCTACCAATGTGGTAAAGTCAGATTTGACCATTACCTTATTTTCACCTTTGTGTGAGTGACCCTATGTGAATGTATGTATGTGTAAATGTGTACATGCATGCTTAGGCCTCAGAACAACTTCAGACCTCCGTCCTCAAGCACAGTTCACTGTTTTGTTTTTGTTTTTTTGTTTTTGTTTTGCTTTTGAGATAAATTTTCTCATTGGCCTAGAATTCAACAAGTAACCACTGAGCTCCAGGGGTCCCCTTTTCTCTCTGTCTCCAGTACAACTAGCTTTTGCCATCACACCTGACATTTTACATGCACTCTAGGGATCAAACTTAGGTCCACATGTTTAAGTAAGATTTTTCTCAATGGAGCTATCTCCCAAGAGTAAACTTTCTTTATTAATGTGAAATGGATATTTAATATGTATCTATCTTTCCCTATACACTTATTGAGTCACCATTTAAAATGCATTTCTTCCTGAAGATTACATTTAAAGTTTTTGTTATGTTTTAGGGGGTGTGGTGGAGTGCCATGGCACAAGTGTGGAGGTCATAGAACAACTTGCAGGACTCAGTTATCTCCCTCACCATGTGGAACCTGCAGGTTTAGCTCAGCTCAGCAGGCACCTCTACCCTGTCAGGCATATTACTGTCCCAAGACTACATTTTTTTTAATTAAAATCATTTCACTTAGTATACAGACTTAACTCCTAAAAATGAGACTCCAAAATATCAGTAGATTTAAATAATGTAATGACAACTATGTTCATTTCACAACATGCATAATAGTCAAAGAATGGTAAAAACCAGAGTATCTATAAGACATGAATAAATAAAGTACAGAATATATCTGAGATCTAAAGGAAATTGAATCAGACGTAAGACATTGGTTTTAATTTTTTAAAGATTAATTTTACGTGTATGAGTGCTTTGTCTATATGTGTGGCTTTACCTGTAAGTGTATTACTGCTTGCTTGTCTCGTACCTGCATAGGTCAGAGGAAAGCATCAGATTCCCTGGTCTGGGATTATAGATGGTGATGAGCCACCATGTGTGTGCTAGGAACCAACCTCAGGTCCTCTGCAAGAGCTATGAGGGATCTTAACCACTGAGTCATCCTCCAGCCCCAGAAAAGGAATTATGATGCTGCACCAGTTCAGGCACTGTGCTAAGTTAAAGAAGATGATCACAAAATCGCAAATACTGTACTGTCTAACTAAAACAATAGTCAGATTGTGCACACCGAAGGGAGAATGCAGGGAGGGGAAATCAGTTTTTATAACATGGATATCAACTTTTTTGTACCACGAAGTTCCAGCAATAAACATGTACAACAGTGTGAACATACTAAAGGCTAGTGAATTATTCACACAAAAATATTTAAAGAGCTGTGATTGGTGGCCCATACCATTAATCTCAATCATTGACTGGTTTAAGATAGTTTTATTGAAAATTTAAGATAATCCTGGCCACACAAATCTTTCCTCAAAAATCACCATAGAAATAATGATAAATTTTATATTATATAAAATTTATGTGAAATTTTTACATGTAGGGTAATAGTAAGGGGCTTGGTGTTCCAAATTCATTTTAAATGAAATGTGTAGCTAACCAATCAGATAAAATTAGCTCAACCTCTATTACTCTTGAAAAAGAGAAACCACCATACTGGCAGACAGGTTGCAGAATCAATCAGTTATTATTATAATAGTTCATATAAATCTCAAAACATCCTTAGGATAAGGCAGACTTATTCTCACTAATCACATGGTAAAATGAAGCTCAAAGAATGTAAGCATCTTCACCATGAATGTTGTTCAGCAACACACTGCTGTCTACAGCCCATGCCGTTATAGCTACTTAAGACAGTAGGAATTGCAGATGTTCTGTACCTTTGTGTCCTATTTCCCACGCTCATGTTCAGCTCTACCTCATGCAGGAGGTGAATGGCTCTTGTGCAGAGAGCTAGTCCCTACCAAAAAGATTCATTGCTCTTTACAGCATGAGTCTCAGTAGAGGTTTGGCACTTAAGAGACAGCAAATTATCTATCAGGCAAGAAAACTGCTAATGCCTTGGTCTCAGAAGTTCCAGGCTCTCGAACTATGAGGAATACATTTGTGTGGTTTGTCACCCACTCTGCATGGTGCCTATTTGTAGAAGCCCTGACTAGATACTGCTATTATTTTACCTGTGTTCATCTGAGACATTCAGCTCAGAACACATGGAAATTTATGATTATGTTGTAAACTCAAAGAAAGTTGTTGAATTGACAGTTTTCTAAAACAGGTATTTGAAAGGTTGAGAAAACTTTTATTTCTTTAATAACCAGAGTGCTAAGGTGAAATAAAAGCAGGTAAGGGTCTCGGAGACAACTTCCATATCTTTAGAAGAAAGCACTAAAGTTTTAAAGGTAATAGAATCTCCTGTGTTCTTTCAGAAAAAGTGCAGGCTGAGATTGACAGAGTGATTGGTCAAGGAAGACAGCCAAGCCTGGCTGACCGAGACTCCATGCCCTACACCAATGCTGTCATCCACGAGGTGCAGAGGATGGGCAACATCATTCCCTTTAATGTTCCCAGGGAAGGGGCCGTTGCCACCAAGTTGGCTGGATTTGACCTGCCAAAGGTAACACTCTCTCATCTTCAGATCCTCTGGTCCATCGTTGGTGTCATCTTGGGAGCCTAAATTTAAAAAGTGGCATGTAGTCCTGACCAGAGAAATGGTTTCAATAGGAAAAGAAGTATATTTCTGCCAAAACCCTCTATGTGCATTAGTGGATTTTCAAATCTATTATGAAGAGTTGAGAAGCGGAGCTTCCTTGATCATGTGTAAATAGGCCAAACCTGGCCTTGTTTCCTATGGGCCTCCTCAGCATATTGCTGGTCTAATCCTAGCAGAGGACCTTTGCTGAAGAGGCAGAGAACAATCATTGTGTTTACTGTTCTTATCGATGAACAACAGTTCATGACTTGAAGTTGAGGTCTGAATTTTTCCAATGCTGTTTGCATTTTTTCTGTCCATTAATTCATTTTCAGACAGCCATACCAACTCTTTCCACAGACTATACCATCAGTTCCCTGGGTACTGATAAATCTAAATGGCTGTGTTCAACAGATGTGGGAAATCATGGCCTTAACAGCAGATAAACCTGTTTCCAATGCTCAATTCACTTACTCCTACTGGACAAGCACATCTCCTAACCAATCACAGCTTCAGCTTCTACAAAAATGCATTCAACCATATTCATAGACTCCATATGGAAATATAATAAGATTACATATATGGAACCTTATACTCAGAATAGAAATTATTCCTTATTAATCAAGAGAATGTTCATTAAATACCCACAAGGTTTGGGTCTGGAGTTGGGAAACCTGAGTCATGGGAGTCCCTGTTATAAACCATAAGGGCTGTAGGAAGGAAACCATTCTGTTTCTCTGTGATACTGACAAGATGGGGAGAGGAGTAGCAACTGCAGGAATCAGTGAGTGTTTCTGGGGAAGGAGGCATTGGAACTGATGATTGAAGGAGGGTGAAGAATTAGCTGTGTGTCAATATGCAAAGGAATACTCCATCTAAAGCAATCAGCATTGCAACATGGATCATAAAGGAAGACTGCTCTAGTTGGAGCCCAGTCAGACGGCAACAATAAACAGCGACTCTGAGAGTACACAGGATGAATCTTTGATATAAGAATATGAGAAACCTGCTTTCCAAGTTTGAGTGAGTGAGTGGACTATGCAATTACATCATATGCAGAGCCCACTCAGCCTTCAAACTCTGGAACACAGTCATAGCTATTAGGTAGTTGCAAGAGGAGGATATGGAGCCTGCCCTAAGGTTTCAGGGGGAAACAGGAATGGAGGTGATGGATTGGAGAGTGGACCAGCTTTGCTGATGATTGAGCAAGGAGAGGGAAAGGCTTACTCTGGTGATTCTGGGTATTGTGTGATGTATCTGCCATAACAGGAACACTTTCTGATACATCCCTGCATCTTTGACTGTAGTGAGTTAGACTGTTGTCTCTTTAATAATATACAGAAAAAAATGGAGAAGAATAGATGAAGGGGACTCATCATCTCCCCATGGATGCTCTCAGGTCCTCTTCTCAAACCTATATTAGCCACTTTTGGTAAAGTAGACAGATTCGTTAATAAAGCATGGTCCATCTACCTTTGCAAATGGCTGGAATATTTCAAGCGACAGTGAAATCAGTTGCAGAGAGTAGGAAAGTTCAGGATGTCAAGTGCCCCAGGCCAGGTATGGGAGTTTGAGCATCATCACCTGTTTATATGGGAGTTTTTATTAAGTCTTTACTTTCTTCTGCCTTTTCTAGGGAATCATGGTCCTGACCAACCTAACTGCATTGCACAGGGACCCCAAAGAGTGGGCTACTCCAGATGTCTTCAACCCAGAGCACTTTCTGGAGAATGGAGAGTTTAAGAAGAGAGAGGCTTTTCTGCCATTTTCAATGGGTGAGTTGTGATGAGCAGGAGAGAGTTCAGAGCTCCTCCCTAGCCTTTCCCTTCTCTCTACCATATAATTCTATTCTTCAGTTGTGTTGTTTCTATGTTATCTATTTCCCTTGGGCAAGCCAGATGTCTTTTTATAAGGTAGTGATAATATCCCAGGAGGGATTACAAAAATACACAGCCTGGAAATTGTCACACCATGACTTCACTGCATTCTGATGACCTAGTCAAGCCTCAAGACCAAGCCCAACTCAAGGGGAGGGAAATGATTGCAGTCTTTGGTTGGAATAGCGTTGACGTGCTAGTACACATGATATGGACCCCATGGATGAGAGCAATGAGATCTGTATTGCTTTCATCATTTCTTTCTGATGAAGCAGAATAAAATTCAATTTCCTGAGGATGCTCACACAAGTGGTGCCATAATAAAGACCAGTTACATTGAGCAGAATGTAGAAACCTAAAATGCCTGTTGGGTTAACATTGTGCCAACAGCTGTGAGTGTTTTCTGCTTACTGCTACCTGTGCCACACAGTTACTTCCTTCCTCCTGTCTCTACTCTTTCTGTATGCAGCCTCCCTGGAAGAAGGAAATTCAGACATCAGCTTCTTTTTTCTTGGCAAAAATAAGCAGGGCTATGGCCTGTGCATTAGCAAGACAGATGGCACAGTCATTCTTGAACCAAGCCCTACTTGTTTATACAGCAGAGCACTGGCAGTTTCATGCTAGCATGGTCTTTGTTTTTTAATAAATCAAATCACTGGCTTACAAAAGCTAGGCATGGAAAACTTTGCCAAAAGCCTAGGTCATTTCTGTTATTTTAGTAGTGAGGCAATTCATGTGTTTTTCCATGTGAAGATGAACTAAGCACAGTCGCAACCAGGAAGTGGTAGTCAGCTGTCTATCACTGTCATGGCTGTCTGTCAGTCACAGCTGTCTATCACTGTCATGGCTGTCTGTCACTGTCACAGCTGTCTGTCATTGTCACAGCTGTCTGTCACTGTCACAGCTGTCTATCACTGTCACACAGCACCTGATGTAAAGAGCTTCAAAGGAGGACAGGTTTGTTCTGACTCCTGATCTTGGACTTGTTCTTTAATTAAATCCAAAGCTTTCATATTGAGTGTCCCTTGTTTTCATCCTTTTCAAGTATGTAAGTTCCTGCTGGATAATTTTGATGACTGTCCAGCCATGGAACCTGTGTAAGAAACAAGACTCTGTGTGTTTGTCAAGTGAGAAAGATTTAGCTCTGTGAAAAATGGGTAGGTTAGTTGTAGTCACACAGTGGTCCTTGATTGAACAAAGGCTGAATCAGGAATATGGGTTCCTGACTTTACAGATCAAGTTTTGTCCTGACAGAAGAATTCTAGAAGAATATTGGGAATTTACAACAGAGCTGATTCAGTTCCATTTTATTAAGTTACCAGTCATATTTCTAGTCATGCTTAACAGAATGAAGATGAAGGGAGCAGAGATGATGAGTTAAACATATTGATGGAACACACATACACACACTATGACACCAGCACTGTAGCAACACACAGTTACTGAAAAGTTTTGCCTGTAGTATCTGCATTTGTTCCTTCAGCAATCTGTGGAAGGTAGAGAGCACACCAGAAGCATGAACTAGTCATCAGTTTTGGAATATCAATTAGTTTAGTATCTGCATTTGTTCCTTCAGGAATCTGTGGAAGGTAGAGAACACACCGTAAGCATGAACTGGTGATCAGTTTGGGAATATCAGTTTCCCGAGTAAAACAAAGTAGCAAAAGCACCTTAAAGAGTTGAGTAAGATAGTGGTTATAACAATGTTCAGCACAATCCCAATGACAGCACTGGCAGGCATACCATCGTGCCCATGGTTCTGTCTGGACTGTGGAGTTGTAAATAGCTTCTATTTTCTTGTTCATATGTTTCCTATTGTGCAGATTTTATAAAATCTGTGTGCATGCACAGTACTTACGTGTTTGTTTTGTCCTATTCTAGCTTGTTTTTATTTTATCTTAACAGTGATAGGTGAATAAATTCCTTTGTTTTTGTCTTGCAGGAAAACGAGCTTGTCTTGGAGAGCAATTGGCCAGGTCTGAGCTGTTCATTTTTATCACTTCCCTTATCCAAAAATTTACCTTCAAGCCCCCAGTCAATGAGAAGCTGAGCCTGCAGTTCAGAATGTCTGTTACCCTTTCACCCGTCAGTCACCGCATCTGTGCAATTCCTAGGCTGTGATGTTGAAAAAGGAAAGTATGAAGAAATGGCATCTGTTTGGAAGACCCTGGTGCCTCCTCACATTTGAGGGGACAGAATGAAGGTGACCAGGGAAGTAGTTATAATGAGACTAAAGAGATTGAATCCAATTATGGATTCATAAGTAGAAAATCATTTATGAGATCAATTACACTTCTCACCTAAGACTTTGAGAGAAAGATTATTCCTCCAGTAAAGAAAATGCTTGCAGAGATCATGAGAAATGGTGGATTAAATTGATATCGAAATCACAAAAATGATCATAAAAGTTATGCCTTTACTTTGCCGCTCTTTTTCTCCTTTCATTAATAATGTGTGTTTGCTTTTTGTAGCCTGTGCAGAAGGGAGGGTGTCCATGTAGGCTCTCCCACTGGCTAGCTCGGTGGCTGCATTGCAGTGCTCTGCCTCTGAGTGGGTTTCTCGGAAGTCAGCAGGGCAGGATAACTCCCAGAAAGCAGGCGAGGCAATTGCTGGGGAAGCAGTTTCTATGATTTACATATAGCAGTTGTATGTATCCTAGGACCCACGAGATGGTGGGGTATAACCACAGGAAAGCAAATCCTGGAAGCAGATTTGAAGAGAAATTGGAATCATTTTCTGTTTCTACAGTAACTTCTTGCCTCAAGTCCTCCATTAGACATTTATTCCTACATACATTTTCACATAGGACCTGGCTGTGTCGGGTGTGAATGTCATTTCCAACTGGGGCTTAACCTTAGGTGGTTCCTATTATCAGCCAGAATTCACTGGGCTCCAGCAGTGAATTTTTCAACAGGGCATGATAAATGGCAAAATTCTTCCTGGGTATGATCAGTGAGGTCAGTTACTGATTATAAAGTAGGTCTAATAACATTGATAGGAAGGTTTTAATCTACTTACAATTAAAGCAAGAAAAAATGCTAATAAAGTGGCTATCACCCCCACATTTTTGGTTCTCAAGATTCCAGAGATTCTGGAGTAACAAAATAAATTATTATATCAAGGAAGCATTTGACTGCAATAGCCTGAGATTCCCAAGGACAGAAGCAAGGCAGCTATAGTCGCTCTGCACACTTACTTATCTCTCCCCGTTCCACACCCAGGCATCTGTAGCTTACAACATAAGCCAAATATTAACTTAGA
The DNA here is from genome assembly GCF_037038515.1 of Microtus pennsylvanicus. NCBI lineage: Eukaryota > Metazoa > Chordata > Mammalia > Rodentia > Cricetidae > Microtus > Microtus pennsylvanicus. Next base: position 33,068,438 of record NC_134591.1, on the reverse strand, counting down.
GATTATTTCTCTTTAGCTCTTGAACAATTCACACGAGCAAGGGATTTCCTTAAGTCTTATGGGCTACTGTTGCTCTCAAGATCCAAACCTCAGACCCTGTCTTTTTATGCACAGTGTTGTCAAAAGATCCTTACTGGAGACCTGTCTTTAAGCTTCTCTGTGGAACTTTTACCAAGAAAAAAATCTCCAAGTTTTATCTCACATTGCTTTGCTTTCTAGGTGTGATTTTAATATACATATGTGCCTTTTTAGTCTAAAATCACCCTATTAAATTTATAGGGTGCATATCATCGTGCCTATGGAAGAATAACGACACCATAATAAATTCATACATAATTTTCTATTCTTGGGACTGAGTTGTCATTTTGTGCTGCATGGACAGTGCACCACTGGTGAATCTGCTCCTGTGTTAATCCACGTACACTGTCTCTTCCCTCCTCAATGTGGAGTCAGATATCTTCAAGCAAGGCATGGCCTGGTAGACTACTGTTTCTAGAGTATGGAGTCATTTAGAGCATGGTCCAGTCTGATCTTGCCACAATGATTATAATAACAATAAAAGTATGGGGGCCTCTCTTATCCCCATGGTTGCAATGGGTCCCAGCAAGTATCCTGGAACCACAATGAACCAGGTACTTTGTAAAGTAATTCACCATGACTCCTGGTGGAAATTTCTATGCATGAGCCTTGTCTCCTTTTTTTTCTTCTGATTTCACAGAAGTGGTATAAAGTGTGAGTCTCCGTCCCATCCAAGAATTATATAACAAAAAATTGTGAATGAAACTTCCAATAACCATTTGTCTTTTGCAGCCCTTTCCCTTCCTTTCTTCATTTCTGATAGACATCTAGCATGCAAGTCTTTTGAGAGGAAATAAAGAATGAGGAACATAAGGAAACAAGCCATTACAAGGTGTGTTATAGATGTGCCTTCTGGGGATGAGTACCCCAAAGTCAGCTGTTCTCTGCATTATGATCAGCTGTGGATTTCTATAATGGTCTCTGTGTGCTGCCCAAAGAAGCTTCCTTGATACAAAGAATCATGTGTTTAAAGTCTCTCTATCATAACTCCAGCATCATAGTTTCAACAGGGCTCCCTTAGCTAAATTCTGTCAGGTGATGTAAATATGAATTTAATATTGATTTTAATAAAAGAAATTACATACTCCATATGTTATAAGGCTGCCTTATCTTTTCTATAAGGTTTACCTGAAAACTTACAAGGTCTAGTGGTTTAACAATACATTTACAGGTAATATTGGTTCAATGCATTACTCATGTATGTAGTAAGGTGATGTTGCACAATATCTTCTAAACAGAGCAATAGCCATCTTCAGAACTTCAACTATCCCTGCTTAAAATAATTACTGCTAAACTTGTTACATGTTTGTTTTCCTTTAAATAAGGAGGAATAGACAAGGCCATCAGTGAACCTTTCTCAAATATCCGTTCACTCCCCTCAGCTAATTGCATGTGATTAGGCCCAAGTTATATGAGACCTCAAGGTTCTCTGGGTGTCTGGGCTAAGATCTAAAAATCAGAACAGATCTACCGATATAAACAGAAATTTTTATATATACTAACTAAAGGATCTAAATACTGCCTAATCCTAATGAGTTCGTTTATTACTGTTATGTCTCATGGTATTTAATTTTTTTTGATCAAGAGAAATGTGTGTATAAAAGTTAAAGTGACCCATAAATGTAATTATGGGTGCCTAACTCTCTGAAATCTCCCTTCTACCTTTTTGGTTCTTGTTAACTTAAAAACCTACAACAAAAAAGTTGATTGTTAGAATTCATGTACAGGTTATCTTAACTTACTACAGTGTGTCATGTTCTTTTGCATGCTGACCTCATTACAGAGTAAGGATGGACGTGGAAATAAGACCCCCCCATACCCAGAATTCTGCTACTCCTGTCTCTGGCTGTGTAGGCCTGACCAGCTCGGACTATATAAGCCAAACCAGAAATAAAAACAAAAATCAATAAAGCAAAATAAACAACTCTTCCTTATCAATAGGAACGATGAATTACTCTTCATGTCTTAACATATGGATGATCTTAGAGCCTATACCCACACTCTAAATGTCTAAACAACAGAGAGGCAACAAGTAATTCTTTTGCCCTCCCTGTGTCCCAAACTGACATATGAGGATGGTGGGACCATGGGCAACTTGGACCTAAGCCTACCACCTGACTGATAATGGGTCCTGCATACTAGGTCAGTTGGTCAGTCCCTTTCCCTTGGCTTTAGTTCTTCTTCTTAACAAAAGTTAACTCCACACTCCATATCCTAGCCACCCATGTTCTGTGCTTAGAGCAGGCTGCCAGATACTCTGTCATTAAACTTAGGGTTTGGAGTATTTATTCAAAAAATCCAAGTGTAGCCTTTAAAAATTTTCCTAGACAATTCTTTAAAAATGTCTCAATGAGATTCTATTTCTCTTTTAAACTGCCAATTAGATGCTGAGTTTAACCGACTTCTCGTGCAAGGTTTCCAGACACTTATTCCTTATGCAGGAGCCTTATGCTACAAATGGCTCATTACAGTTAGGATGTCCTTCTACAGAACCCTGGTACATGGCCTACTCTAACCAGTGGTACAATTGTGTTTAACCTTACTACACGAATTTTCTCTCATAATATTTCTGATTGGGTTGTACAGTTACTACCTACTGGCCCTCTGATGATTGACGGACCCTCTTCTGAGGCTCCTAACTGCTGCCCTTTCTACATCGTCTCTTTTGTCAGCTCCGAGAGAAATCTGCGCCCTAAACTTATAAAGCAGTTTGGGTGGCCTCTGAAGAAGGATCTCACCCCATGCTACTCATTTCTCTTTGTGCCACTCTGGATATTTTTTTCAGGACTCAGAACTAAAGCAGCTGGACTTCGGGTCAGCTTCACATCCTTTAGGACCAACTTGATTCTTTAGCTGCCAAAGTAGTCCACTTCTAGATCTTACTATTACCAAGGATGGGATCCATGCTCTCCTCCTAGAACAATGCTGCTTCTGCACCAACAAATCCTAACTGGTTTGAGATGGGACCCAAAGACATAGGGACCAGAAAAAAAAATCCAATCCCAAGCCTCTTCCTATGTATGGGCTTCAGTTTCCTCCCACTTTGGCTCCTCTGATGATCACCCCTTTCCTTCTTATTCTCACGCTCACATTTTTTACCCTGTCTTATCCTCTGAACTTCCTTCTGTACCCAAACAAAGACTCCATGTAAGCCCTGCCAGTGGCCATAATCCTGCAACAGCTGTGGGGTGCCAACAGGTACATCTCAGCCAACTCACCAATCAGACCAAGAAAGGTCTGGCCTGCAAAACAAAGCATAACCCTCGCAAATCAAAAAGGTTTTGTGTCCACAGTGCTTCTCCAAAATTAAAGAGGACTCCATGACTGCTGAACAAAGGGGACAGCTGTGCCTTCCTAGGAGAAGAATGCTATTTGTATGCCAACTGATCCATCCCGGCACAGAAAACACTAAACTACTGTTAGAACTCAAAAAAAAGAGGAACAGACCATACTTTCTGGAAGGGTATCCGAACTGCTTGGAAGAATGCCATGGACTTCCCCCTTGGCAGGTCCAATCACAACAGTTGTACTAACTTTCCTCCGTGACCCCTGCCCTTTCACCTGTGTCACCACCCACAAGGTTACTGATTTCTTCATAGCTTAAAGCTGCCAGCTCCTGTCCTCCCTGGAGGAGACCTCTATCCCTAAAGAATGGCTTAGCCCCACCCTGACCATTTCCCTTTACCTGTAAATACTTGGTATCAAAAACAACCCACCCTGCTTTGAGTCACCACCCCCGACAACTTCTTGGTAGCTCTCTCTGTGTGTGTTTGTGTGTGTGCACATGCGCTCGTGAATGCATGCGCCCATGTCCATACAAAGGTTGGGGTCCCTTGATAGTCAAATAAAGCACTGAGCCTGTTGAGATGAAGTGTGCCTGCTTCTCTGCCTTATCTTTCTTACCTGCAGTGCCCTCAGAGACTGGAAGAATATGTCAGATTCTCTGGAGACGGTAGTTATAGGCAGTCTATAGACTATAGTATATAACTATAGACATATAGTTATATGTCAGATTCTCTGGAGATGGTAGTTATAGGCAGTTGTGAGCTGTCACATGGATTCTGTAACCAAATCCAAGTCCTCTGACAGAACAACCAGTGCTTTAAATTGCTGAACTCTCTCTCCAGCTCCAGAGTCCTAGCTCTTAATGGGACCATTTGTGTTAGAGGAAGCAGGCTAGAAAGAGAGAGAGACCGAGACACAGAAAAATCTATAGACCAGCAACTGGGCCCTGATGGGAGAGGTTTCAGGGGTGGAAGTGAGTTTGTGATCTAGTTTTTCCTGCTTAGTCCAGCTGAACAGGCGGTTATCATCATCCATGACAGGCTGAAAATGGGCATCAGCACAGCTTGTGGAGGCCGAAAAATCCAAGCCCATTTTCACCTTGTCTGACTGTCAGAGTCTGGGGACAAACAGGCTTAAAGGCACCTTCTAACTCAGGAGGTGATTGCCTGACCCCCCCCCCTTTTAAAGTTAAAAAGCAAGTTCTTTTTAAAGTTAAAAAGCAAGTTTTTCTCAAGGTATAAAGAATTACTAAATGGTTTTGAGAATAGGCAAGAAAAATGTAAGTCACATGTAATTTTTGAAATACATATGTTTTGTTTCGAAAAGGCCTTTTATCTTCCTGTATTTGGGTTACAGTAGGGTTAGAAGGTAGCAGCTCTGTGCTGTATGACTATCCTTGCTTATCTATCTACATCTATCTATCTATCTATCTATCTATCTATCTATCTATCTATCTATCTATCTATCTATCTATTCTTTAGCAAGAATATGTAAGGACCTTTCTAGTTCTTGAAGAAGTGAGGAGTTTCAACTAAATGTTTACACTTAGGTTGCATACACAAAGCATATATCTATATGGAGAAATATTTACAAAACTCAAAATTATTTTAAAAGATTAGCAATACTTTAAAAATAACTACTGATGATGTAATACACTACAGTAGGCCTGGGGACACAAAGTTAAGGGGAATGAGTCATTGTCTCTCTCTTCCATGGAGATAGTCACATAACTCTGACCAGGTCCAATGGTTTTCATCAACCTCTAGCCTCATAGTTCCAACTGTGTACAATTACACAACGGAAATTTCCATCTGACTAATACCCTTCTGAAGTTAAGATAGCTCGGTGCCCTCCGGACAGCTGGTGGTCAGGATATGCAAATATACTTCTGCTCCTCCCATTGTAACTATGAGGTCACCTGGGGAAGGGCAGTGATTAGTGTACAGGGCTCAGTGTATGTGACTTGGGGCACCTTGTCACCTAGGCAACAGAATTCTGCTGACTGGATCTCTCAAAGGTGACCCTGTGAGTTAATCTTTTGTGTCATGTTAATGAAGTTTTTTGTTACTTTCGCCTCCAGTTACAGTGGGTATAAAAGCTGTGGAAAATAAACGCAGGTGATTTCAGGGACTGAGTGATATCTGAAATACCCTCCCAATACTGTCTTTTGTTTCCTGTCCTATCGTTTTTATGCATCTTCATATAATTTTCCTATTCCCACGCTTCTACCCTGGTAAGAAGTATTTTGGTGGAGGCCGGTCCTCGACAGTGGATGTTTTGGTGTCCCTCATTCTCCTTTAGGTAACCCCTCATTCCTGCCCTTTGCTTAACACCAGGAAACTTTATGGTTGGCCAAGTTGGACTTTGGTAGAATCAAATATGCTCACAAATATACTTTGGTCTCTATCTATCTAGGGTGAACATACTTTTGTCCATAGCTTGCTAAGAAAGGTTAGCACAGCAGTTGTGATAAATGGTGGTGCAATAAGCATGGGCATGCCGACATTTCAATTGCATTTTGACTGATTCCTTTTGATGAACACTCAGGAGCAGTATAGCTGTATTATACGAAAGTTCTATGTTCATTTGAGTATCTTCTGTACTGATATCCATTGCTGATTAACTAATTTACATTAGTGCCCTCAAAAAGCACCAAAAAGTTCTAGAAAGGTGATGGCAGAAATTAAAATATTATGAGTGGGCACATGCTACCATCCCTAACCCCACCACTTTCCTCCTCTTGGCTATCAAAGTATCAAAACAGTGGTCCATAAAGGAATTAGAATTTCCATTGGAAACTCATGCTGAGGGAAGTCTAAATACTTATGCCAGGGAAAGCAGGAACTTTGTTTTAAAATTAAGTTTATTCTTTTATTTTATATCCTGATCAAAGTTTCTCCTCCCTCCTCGTCTCCTCTTCCCTCTCCCACTTTCTTTACACCCCCTACATCCACACCTTCTCTGTTTTTGTTCAGAAAGGAGAAGGTCTCCCATGGATGTTAACAAAGCATAGTATATAAAGCTGAGGTAGGACTAAGCTCCTCCCCTTGTGTTTAAGTCTGAGCAAGGCAACCCAGTATATGCCAAAGTGTTAGGAGCAGCTCCTGTTCCCACTGCTAGGAGTCGCACAAATAGCCTAAGTTACACAACTGACACATCAACGTAGAGTCCTAGTTTGGTCTCATGCAGGCTCCTTAGCTGTCAGTCCAGACTCTGTGAGATTCTATGAGTCCAGGTTAGTTGTTTCTATGGATTCCCTTGTGATGACCTTGATAATCCTGGCTCTTTCAATCCTTCCTTCCTTTCTTCCAACAGGATTCCCAAGCTCGGCCCAGTGCTTCACTGTTGGTCTCTGAATCTGTTTCCATCAGAAAACTGAATGAAGGCTCTCTGAAGATAAACAGGGTATTTACCAATCTCATTACAGAAGATGATCATTTCAGGCTACCTATCCACTATTGCTTTGATTCTAAACTGGTGTCATCTTTGTAGATTCATGGGAGTTTCCCTGGCACCAGGTTTCTACCTGACCCCAAAGGCCCCCCATATCAAGATACATCTTTCAGTACTCTCCCTCTCCATCCACCCCCAACGTCATCCCTTCCATCCCCACCCATCCCCAGGCTACCCAAGACATCTCTTCTATTTCCCTTTCCCAGGGAAATCCATACCTTGGGCCCTTCTTGTTACCTAGTGTCTCTGCGTCCTTGGATTATAGCATGGTTATTCTTTACAGCTAATAATCACTTAAGAGTGAGTACATACCATGTTGGTCTTCCTGTGACTGGATTACCTCACTCAGGATGTTTTTTTTTTCCTAGTTCTATCTATTTGCCTTCAAATTTCCTTATGTCATTGTTTTTAACAGAAAAGTAATTCTCCATTAATATCACATTTTTTTATCTATTCTTTGGTTGATAGGCATCTACGTTATTTCTAGTTTCTGACTATCATGAATAATGCTATTAAAATGAACATAGTTAAGCAAGTGTCTTTGTGGCATATGCCCAAGAGTGTTATAGCTGGGTCTTGAGATAGACCTACTCCCAATTTTCTGAGAAACTGCCATATTGATTTTCAAAGTAACTATACAAACGTGCATTTCTCTAGTGTCTAAATATATCAAACTTTTTCACATATTAGGTAACTATCTATACTTTTTTAAAGATATAACTATTCAATTCATTTGCTCATTCATCAGTTGGATGACATGTTTGTTTGAGTCTTGCTCATTTGGCTGTTTGTTCATTTGGTTGGTTGGCTTTGAGTGAATAACTGCCAAAGATTTTTTCCTACTCTGGGCAGTTGCTTCACTCCACTATCTCTTTTGCTGTTCAGAAGTTTCTTAGTTCCTTGAAATCCCATTTCTCTGTTTGGTGATTACATCCTGAGGTATAAGAGCTCATAAAATCATTGTTCCTACAACGTAAAGTGTTTCACCACTGACTTCCTATAAGAATTTCAAATACTTAAGACTTACATTAAAATCTTTCATGTATTTTGTTCTGATTCAGGTACAGAGTAAGGAATAGGTATCTGGTTTTCAACTTCTACATGAAGATAACTAGTTTTACAAGCACCTGATATTGGATTCCCTTTGTATGCTTTAAATACCATTGGTGAGTAAAGAAACTGCCTTGGCCTGTTGATAGAGCAGAACTTATATGGATGGAGAAAACTAAATGGAATGCTGGGAGAAAGAAAGCAAAGTGGGGATAAGCCATGAAGCCTCTGCCAGAGACAAACACACTGAAAATTTTCTGGTAGGCCATGACCTTGTGGTGATGCAGAGATTAATGGAGACGAGTTAAATTAAGATATAAGAGTTAGACAAGAAGAAGCTTGAGCTAATGGACCAAGCAGTAATTTAATTAATACAGTGTCTGTGTGCTTATTTTGGGGCCGAGCAGCAGGAAATGAACAAGTGGCTTCCTCACAACAAATTGGCACCCATGTGGCCAACTAAAATCCACTTAAAATCTGAGAGAATTTGGGAAGGAATCCTAAACACACACACACACACACACAGAGAGAGAGAGAGAGAGAGAGAGAGAGAGAGAGAGAGAGAGAGAGAGAGAGAGAGAGAGAGAGAGAGAGAGAGAAACAACAGAATTAAGCATGGTTTGGTAGTGGCATTTTCTTGGTTGGGTTCGGTTTGCTAAAAGCAAGCAGAGGCTTGGCTCCTTTAAGAGATGTTTTCCTGATTCAGCAGTAGTAGACTAAAGGCCACAATGTTTGATGCCTGCTCTCTGGGCCATGTGGCCAGCACAACCTCTGGCTTTTTCAGGATACTGAGCATTTGAATGGGGTTTGTGACCAATGTGCAATGGCTTGCTCGGTAGCAAAATGGACCAGCTGTGTGCCTAGAGATAGAGCATTATGCATGGTTCTTGGAGGTGGCGAGCAGCTCAACCATGCTGGGATGGTCAGGACAAGCAGGCAGTGTGGTATTTCCCCTAGCAATGACATAACTTAAGTTTGTAAGAAGCGCTTAGTGTTTTAAGTAGCACTTCTGATCAGTAAAGAATTACAGATGCATAATAAGACAGATGCAGACATAAAATACCTCTAAATGAAAGACAGTGTTTAAAAAATTTATGTAGGCTTGAGAGAGAGAAGATAAAGAGTATAGAGTTTTAGATTTAGAAAAAAAATAAAACAAAGTCTTTAAAGAGACAGAGTATAGACAGTCATAAATTAAAAGGAATAAAGAAAAATAAGCTATGTAAAGATGAAAAATTCACAGAGAGTCTGGATTATGTATGTTATTGTATTTTCTTTGAATTTTTTTTACTGTGAAGGAGCTAAGTACAGAGACACATTTCATTATATGTACTGCTAAGTTAAACAAAGATAAAGGTATCTTTACTTCAGAATTTGAGCCTACAGATATGTTGCTTTGGAAAAAAAGGTTCTTTTTTTTGTTTCCACAAAGGATGAGAACCTGTGGAATCCTAGACTAATGTGGTTTGATTGACCAAGACTTCCTGAAAGGTTGCCGTGAACAATTCCAAAAAATTACTTCGCTCAACAAAAAGCAGGAAGCAGTTTGGAGAAAAACTACAGCCATATTTCCAAATATTGTTTATAAATGTTTGTTTACATTTAAAAGGGGATATGCTATATATATTTGCATTGGTATGCATCTTGGTTTATTGATACAGATTTAAAGTCAATTTTGTCATATGTTTATTTCTTCTCTGGATTAAGGTATTGTGTTTGTACAGATCATTTAAAGGTGTAATATATAATTCAGAAATATAGGTTAATAGAGAGTCATCTATAATAGTCAAGCTTGTAGTCATGTTAGTTAGATTTTCCAGATGTACAGAGATGTATTTCAGATGAATAGGCATTCTTCAAACTTTCCTTTCAAAGATTTTAGAATATGGCATTTAGAATGTTTTAAGAACTTAGGACTTATCATGACAATGAAACACATCCTGGTAGCACCAATTACTTCAAGAGGAAGATGGACATCAAAGAGGCTTCTTATGGAGTTTGCTAGCCATTAAGGCAAAAAACTACTCTTGCCTGAACTGCTTGATGAACTGGACATGCAGGACCCAGAGAGAAATGACTGCTGGACTTGCCTAAAGGTGAAATGATTCTGCAGGGTCTTGCTTCATAAAAAAGTCTGCCAGACATTCTGCAGGACACACACACACACACACACACAGACACACAAAACATTACTGACAAACTGCCAATATAGGTGGAACTGTCTTTGAGATTTCCTGCTTCATGAAAAAGTCTGCCAGATACTTTAGGCCTTTAGCTGAAGATAGATGCCCCAATGGTAGAGAAGAACTCTGGGAGACTGTCCAGGCAGCAAGATGTCTCTGTCAATTCTAGAGTTTTAGAAGTTGCTTACAATGAACTTATTGTTTACTTAGGTAATATTATATCCTTCTGGAGTCTTTGATGGAATTGAAGAATTTATAGTTATAGTTTTCCTTAGTCATGATAAAAGATAATATAGATATAAATATTGTAACTATAATTTTTGCTTGATACCTGTTTTCTTATATGTAATTTCACTATGTGAAATTTAAAACCTTTTTTATTTAAACAGAAAAGGGGAGGAGATATGGGATTCCCTTCAGTATGCTGTGAACACCATTGGTAAATAAGGAAACTGCCTTGGCCTGTTGATAGAGCAGACCTTAGGTAGGCGGGGAAAACTAAACTGAATGCTGGAAGAAAGGAGGCAGAGTCAGAGAGAAGCTATGTAGCCCTGCCAGAAATGGACGCCGGAACTTTAGCCAGTAAGCTAGAGTCACATGGCGATACACATATTAATAGAAATGGGTTAAATTAATATATAAGAGTTAACCAATAAGAAGCTAGAGCTAATGGGCATAGAGTGTTTTAAGTAATAGAGTTTCTGTGTGATAATTTCAGGGCTAAGCAGCCAGAAACTAACAAGTGTCTTCCTCCAACAATCACCATTTAAAAAAATATGCTACCATATTCTAGAGTATGTTGGTATCTTAGAATCAGATGCATGCAGCTGTGTGAGCTTTCTTCTGGGTCCTCTATTTCATTCCATTGTTCTATATGTATGTTTTGTGTCAATATCATGGTGATTTTGTTACTAAGGTTATATAGTACAATTTGAAAGTACATATTGTAATTATCTATCTTCTCATGAGTATTGTTGGCATTTTCATGGGGATTATATTTTCACTATATTAATCTACCACATCATGACAATGGGGGCCTTTCCATTTCCTGGAGTTTTCTTTGATATCTTTCTTCTCTGCAGTGCAGCATTTTTTTCTAGACATCTATCACTATCTTGATTAAGCTTATTTCTAAAAATTTCATTGTTTTTGAAGTTCTTTTGACTAAAATTGTTTTTCTGATTTGTTTCTAAGTTGATACATAGTTGATCTATAAAAAAGCTATTATTTTTTTTATTTTATATTAGCTTGGTATAGGCTGTTTTGCTGAGTTTGCCTTTAGGCAAATGTCTTCAAGTAGAGATCATATTGTCTTTGGGATAATTAGTCTACCTCATTCTCTATTTATATTCCTTTTATTCTGTTCTCTTGCTGCTCTGCCTTGAATTCATTCGTAAGTGCAATACAGAATATGTGTGCTGAACGTGGATTAGCTCTGGGTTTGCTGAACACGCAGCCTTTTTTTTATATTGAGGTGTGACCCTTGATCCTGTTTGTGCACAATATTGAACTTACCTGTTTGTACAGGCTGAATCATCATAGTATCCATGGAATGAAACCAACTTGATCATGGTGCATGATTTCTTTTAATGTGAAGTTGTTAGATATCAGGGACTCTACCTTATACTCCTCTTTTCTTTGTTGAAAAATACTTGTTGTTCTAAAGCTCAGTATTTGTTATTGATCTGTTTATATTTTATGTTTTTAATTCAATTGTATATAAATTTATAGAATATTATTTCTTCTATATTTTCAATTTATTGAAGGACAAGTCTTCAAAAATAAATTCTAACAATTCTCTCAAAAGTGTCTGTTTGTTTTCACCACTAATTAGTTGGATCTTTCCAGGGTTTCTTTTCCTTTTTTAAGATGTCAGTCTCTTTAATCTTTTCAAAGAATCCACTCCTTGTTTCACTCCTTCTCTTTGTTATTCTTTTATGTATGATTGCATCCATGTCAGCCATCATCTTTATGAGTCCCTTTGGGTTCTGGTTGGTGCTTGGTTTTCAAAAACATTGTGCTGTATCCTCAAATTATTTGTCTGATACTGTCTGATTTTTTTAATACAAATACTTGGAAGAAATATAGGCTTGTATTAGATATACCTTACCTCTTCTTTAGTAATAGAATGTGTTTATTTTGCCTTAGTTTCTGAAGAAAATTATTTGCAGATGTAGATCTCTGCATTGGTAGAGTCCCCTCCTTGGTGGCTGCTTGGAATTTGCCACTCCTTTATTTTGTGTTTTCATGTTTGTTAGCCTGTTTCTGATGAAAGGTTGACGGGCATTCATCTTATTCCCATATATGTCAATGGTGTTCTATCCTGTGTTTCTAGGATTTTTTTCATTACTATTAGCAATTTGAGTTAGTGTGGATACAGTTTGGTTCTTGGGTGTCATAAGGTAAAAGGAGAAAGGAATCCCACAAGTAATCCACTGACCTCCATAGGCACTCCAAGTCACAAGTGTAAGCACACAAATAATAAATAAGTAGCTTTGCCATAGGTCCCTGAATTCAGTCCCCAGAACCACAACAATAACAATATTATCCATAATAGTAATCAGGACCAGGATGCTCCTCCAACAAATGTTAACTAGGTATCCATGGATGCACTTTTTTTTTGGCAAGCATAGCTCTGCTAAAGGGAAGTGATTTCATGAAGAGGTAAGAGCACTGCTTCTGAGTGCTGAGGTTAAAGACATTCGTCACCACACTCCATCTAATTTCTTTTTAATTTTAATTTAAACATAATCACATCATTTCTTCCCTTCCCTTTCCTCTCTTCAGTCCTGCCCATGTCTCCCCACTCAGACTAATGACCTTCTTAAAAATCGATTAATATAATTGTTATCTATGTAAACACATGGATATATAAATACAACCTCCTGGGTCCATTTTGTTTCTGGTCTGTTCATGTTTTCAGGGCTGGCCACTCCACTTAGTATAGAATATCCAGTTAGAGAACCCCTCTCTGGAAAAGACCAAATCTCCACATCAGCAGCTCTTAGTTGCCTGTAGTTCTTTCTCAAGGCTTGGGCCCCCTTGAGATTTCCTGGTTCCACTCAGCCTATCCATTGGTGCCCTTTAAAACCATGTTTCCTGTGTGTTCCCCTGGGAATCTAGTACCAGGCACCTGGCTGGGCATAGCACTAGTCACTATAGAATTACTCCTGGACACCTGCAGGGCAAAACACAGCCAGGAAGTGCAGGTCAGGGAAGGTTGGGGAGGAAAGGGTAAAAACTCTGAGAGGAGGGGCGGGGCGGGGCGGGGCTGGGCAAAGAGCTCTGTGCCTGATTAGAGCTGCTCCCTCAAGCTGATTGGAAGCTACTCCAGGAAACATTGGTGGGGCAAAAGAGCCCAGCTTCAGGGAGAAAACAGGAGGGACACAGGAAGGGATAGGAAGGGACTAATGAAGGGATTGGTTCTGTGGGGAGCCCTTGGTGGTTAACACCTGGGACTTGTTCCAGTTCAGACTCTCATTACTCAAAGAACCGGTTTCAGTTCCAGCCATGCTAGCTGCTGCGGGCTCCCTGGTGGCTGCTGTCTGGGCTGCACTCCATCTCAGGACTCTGCTGCTGGCTGCTGTCACCTTCCTGTTCCTGGCTGACTACCTCAAAAATCGGCGCCCCAAGAACTACCCACCGGGTCCCAGGGGTCTGCCCTTCGTGGGCAGCATTTTCCAGTTGGACTTTGAGAAGCCCCACCTCTCAATACAGCCGGTAGGATGGGCAAAGGGTACCTAGCTCTGTCCTGATGTAATCATGAGCTACAGAACAGGGGACATCTTGGTGCTAGGACAGAGGACCAGGTTCAAAGGGTGGTGGTGACAACCTGCTATTCCAAACGAAAACTGTGTGTTCTCCTTTAAGAAATATGCTGTTCAGTTTTCAAAAAGTTGGAGATAATTCTTACCCTTGTACTTTTGGGTTTTAATTTTTGTCGTAATTCTTTTATTGTTAGAGAACGCACTGTATATGATTTTAATTCCTTTAACCTTTATTATTTAAGTCCAGGTGCATTGAAGGAGGCATGGTGATATATCTTGACAAAGAAGACTGGCCAACTTCAGAAATGTGTTGGAAAGTGGTACCTCCACTTACTTGGTTAAAGTTCTTGTTGAGAAAAATGAAGTATATTTTTCTCTTGACTGGAGTTTTCTGCAAATATTAGTTCTCTCTTATTAATCCTTGTTTGGTCCTTCTACATCCTTGCTGACTGTTCCTCTACTGATTTTATCAACTCCAGAGAAAGATGCACTGGAATCTCCAGCTCTGCTGGGAGTCTGACTGTCTTTCCACTCAGTTCTGGAAGCTCTCCCCTATATTGGAAAGACTGTCATGCTCACTATGAACACATGTACGACTGTGGTTCTTCTTTCTGGTGAATGACCATCTTCCATGTAATGTTCCTCTTTATCCACAGTAATTTTCCTTGCTTAGATAGTGAATCCTCCAGCCATGTTTAATTATCGCTGTCACTTCCCATTGCATGTGAAGAGTGAACATGTCTTATTATTTATTTCTATTTAATGGTTTAAGCACACAATTTATTCCCACCTCTGTTTTTTTTTCCATTATCCCTTCACTGTGTATTTCTTGGACCCTCTCCGAGTAGATGCCTTTCTAATCATCTTCTCTCTCTTTACATCTCTACTATTGTCCTCCCAGCATCTGTTCTGTTACTCAATACACACAAGCAGCTCATGAGAGTTTGCTAACAGCATTTTCCATGTGTAGTGCAGCGACTACAAACATGGGGGAGCCCTCTCCCCTATATGATGCACTGCCCCAGGTGCTGTCCCCACTCACTGAGACCCACATCCCACACTGCCTGCTCTGCAGTGTCAGTGCAGCTGGGACTCAAAGGCACAGGAGTCTGTTGTCTTTGCCCCTTATCATCCTCCCATAGCAGTCTTTTCTCAGACCGTTCAAGTTCATCATTTCCTTTCTGACCTCAAGCACTTTCTTTCTTCATTCCCTCAGAGGAGGCTGTCACAGAAAGAAGCTTCTTAGCCTTGCCCTCCACATAATGTCTTTCCCTCCTTCCTACACTGTCTTTACCCCGATTGTAGAACACTAGGTTGATTATCTGCTGCACTTAACATTTTTAGATGTCCTCCCACTTCCTCCGGCCCTTTTGGTTTCCCTATGAGTAGCAAGACATTCTCTCTGCTCTCAAGAGATTTCTGTGTTTTGAATTTTGAGGCTGATATTGACAGTTTTGCTTGCACTTGTCGTTTTATGCCGTTGAGTTCTTGATGGTAGATTTGTATTTTGCCAGACTAGGAAGTTCCAACCATACTTCAAGAATTTTCTCTTTCCTGTTTTTTTGGGGACATCTATTTAATGAGGCACAGTTGTGATGCCTCTGGTGCTGGGTCTTCCATTTTGCTGCCTGTTTCTCTGTGCAGTACAGGGTGGACCTGCTTCTCACATTACTAGGCCCCTCTTCTAAAGCACAACCCCAATTTATAAATTGTTGGGATTATTTTATTATTGGCTGTGTTGACATATTTTTTATGACAATGAACCTAAGGCTTGTAGATTTGAAAATAGATACAGAAAATATCACCCGTTTTCTCCCAAATCACACATATGGAAGAATAAGAACCCGGAGTCAAGCAGGTTATATACCTTCCAATTTAATGTCTTGAGCCCAGATGAGTCATCTCTCTTAAAAAAGAAAATACATTAAACTCTTCAAACGTCTTGATTGAAATCAAGAGAGTCCAGTTAATGCTTTTGTTGGTGAAACTTATGAGCCTAAAACGTACTTGCTTCAAAGGTAAGGCCTAAAAGCAGCCTTGTTTCCTATCTAATTTTTCTTGGAGCACTTTCTAGCTTTCCCTCATTGAAAATCTGACTGACCCTGGCAACAATAAAACCTGTTCTGACTTGCATGCTGCCTAGAATTGTGAACTTCTTGCAGTTGAGGACTTCTGAATTCCCTATCACTTGCCGTGACCTTTGGCTATGTGTCCTCTAATAAGACTTTTCTCCTGGAGGAAGTAACCTTTATGTTCTTGCATGTACTCATTCTTCAGTCTTTGTATCTGTATTGCCATACATATCACAGTATGAGTATTTTAACCTTCACACTATATATATGTTTTGCTGACAACCTCACTATTTATGAATTGGTTCCAGTACTTTATCTTCATCTCAGTTTCTAGCAGGACTATAGCAGATGTCGTCTTAGGCCGTGCATTGCACATTTTCTGCACTCTAAGGCTCTCTCAGAAGATGGTCAATGAGCGTGTTACTCTGAAGAGGAGTTAATGTGCCAAGGAGTGTACATAGCTGTGCTTAAATGAGTGCATGTGCACAGAATTATAGTGAAGAGCAGATACACACTCTGAAATTTCAAGGAATACTTTAGTCTTCTATAAAGTCTTAAAAGTACTTCTACCAAGCTTTGTTATGTCCGTAGATTTATTTTCTGTTTCCTTATTGAATAGAAAGTGATTTTTTCAGCTTAAAAGGAATATATACAGTTTTGGTTAGGTTTAATCCACTTAACAAAACCTAGACATTACCTGAGGAAGAGGGAACCTCAATTAAAGAGTTGTCTCCATCACCTTAGTGTGTGGGACATTTGATTTTGGTTGTTAATTAATATAGCAGAGTCCAGTCCACAGAGATGACATCACTCCTGCACTTGATGATGAAATACAACTTGTAAAAGTAAACCCTTTCTTCCCAAGTTGCTTTTCGTCAGTGATTTATCACAACAGAAAGCACACGAGGACATGTACATTCTGAAAAAGAAAAACAACATAAGAACACAATTAAGCAGAAGAGACAAAGAACTACTTCTCTACAAACAAGACCACTAACACATTCTCTTATGTACCACCATGTACATACACTTACCCACTCAGAAATAATTTCATATAACTTGTTCATCTAGGTTTTGAGATTTTATCATAATAAAAATAAAGTTACAGTGCCACTGTTTATGGCAGTTCTCTGTTTCAGAACTTCTCTTTATTGAAGAACTTTCTGTAATAAACTCCGGAACAGGAAGAAGACAGCCAAAGCTCTAAAGCTCACTGGCCAGCCTGCCATGCCTTTTCAGAGCTAAGGAAATACACTGACTCAAACAAGCTAACAAGGCTGGCAGCTGCTGAAAATCATACCTGAGGTTGACCTCTAGCATAAACACACACAAACACGCGAGTGCGCACGCGCGCAAACACTCTCTCTCACACACACACACACACAAACACACACACACACACACACCTAAAAGAAAAATAGTAAACTTTCAAGTAACAAAGAATATGCAGTTTTTGTTCTTGAACCAATTAGGAAAACACACACATGCACTGACACACACACAGAGTTCACACCTCAGTACACAGAGCTGTAAGGATTCTCATATACTGCTAATGGTGGTGGGAATTTTCCTTCTGAATGCCCCATTTCTATTGCTTCTAAGGGGCTAATAGAACCGGTATGCCATTTGCCTTCATGGATCATTTATCTCATTAATCCATAGCTTCTACTTTCTCTTTATCCAAGACGTTCATCCCGCCCTACATTGTTCTACAACAATACACTTGGAGATGTACTTCTACTATTAACTTTTCTGTCTCGTATTTCTTTTGTCACATTTATATCTCTTATTTCAATCTATTGTTATTTTCAATTTTAACTCTTTTACCCCTCTGAGTCACCTTTAAGAAAATATACTTTAGGGGCTGGCAGGATGACTCAGCACTTAAGAGCAATGCCTGCTCTTCCAGAGGACCTGGGTTCAATTCCAAGCAATTACATGGTGGCTCACAACCATCCGTGAAGAGGTCTGGTGCCCTCTTCTGACCTTCATGCATACACACAGACAGAACATTGTATACATAATAAATAAATATTTCAAAAAAAGAAAA
Organism: Microtus pennsylvanicus; assembly: GCF_037038515.1. Taxonomy (NCBI): domain Eukaryota; kingdom Metazoa; phylum Chordata; class Mammalia; order Rodentia; family Cricetidae; genus Microtus; species Microtus pennsylvanicus. The sequence goes on along the minus strand of NC_134591.1, from coordinate 33,050,500 downwards.
TACACTTTGCTTTAATTTTTCAAATGGCTTACTTAATGTATAGTGAAACTGTGCCCTACCTGCCTTAAGACATATACCCAAGGGCCTTCTTGGTTATTTAATACATTATTACATTAATTGGCTGACAGACCTGGCATGGTTGAGAATTGTAAAGATCAGAATCTGCTCATCTTCATTCATTCCACAACAAGATAAAAGTTTTGAATCCCTTGTGTTGAACTAGAAACATACTTGGGCACAAAGCTGGAAAAGATGGAAAGAACATTGACCCTAGTGCCGAGTCTCAGATGCTGGATGCTGCTCCAGTACAAGGAGGGAATCTACGTGGTACACATTCCTAATTACGATGGACTTAAGCCTTATTTTATAAGTTGATCCCTAAACTTCATGATTGATATTGAAAGTTAGTCAATGAATTTAGTAAATAAATTTAGTCAATAAATTCTCATACACCCTAAATCTCACCCACACACTGATCAAGATGAATTTAGTTTTTTCCTCGTTTGTACACATCTATTACTGGCGTCTCTTAAAAGAAAAGGCATACACTTGTTCGCTCTGCCTTATGGACAAGACAAGTCAGATAATGCTAAAACCCAATGAAGCTAGCAAGGACTCTGGATAAAGAACTAAGGAAGTACAGAGTCTAATAAGGATCTATCTATAATATGGGTGTGCGATCCTGGAATCCTATCAAATCATTATGTTTGTTTGACATGACTCACAAAGATTCAAGGTTTTGTGACTGATAGGATAGGGCACAAGTAAATGAAGGTAAGAGTAGGGAAGGAGACCACAGATACCTGGAGGATTGTACCCTCCTGTTTGGTACTACTGACAAGACTCAGGATGACAAAAGGAAACGTGGGTCAACTCAGGACTGATTTGAGAACACACAGGAAGAAGAATCTTTGGAAATGATCACATACTCTCATCAAACTTTGCAAAACCTTATGTCGTCTGCATCTTCATGGGTGTTCTCATTCTCTCCAACTCCCTCTTCTTGCTCCCCTATACTCTGTCACTCATACCTTCATGCCTGGTCCCCATCCCAACTGCCTCTAAAACCCCAAGTCTCATAGAGATTCAAAGGTATTAATTTTCTACAGATGTATATAACATCTGGCAGCGCCCCTCCACCAGGCAAGAGACTTTTTTTAGGCTACATTACTTCATTTGCAATTTATTTCCTCTTTAGAAAGATGATGAAAATTCTAACTATGGTAGAACAGTTACAAAGAATAAAGTAAAGCATAAAGCATACTGAGTACCCACTCAGTGAGGGCAGCTATCTGGACCTGATGGGTTATTTTCTTGGCTCTCACCATATGTTTGTATCCCCGGGCATTTGAACAGAGAGCTCATTCATTTCTCAGAGATGTAGTCGATGGTTGGGTGCCTGGAACTAAACAAAGTGCTTCTCACAGTACCATTCTCATCCTTCCCCACAGAACTCTGCAGGGTGTGGGGAAGTAATTTTTACCGTTTCATAGCTGGTAGCCTGAGACTTGGAAGAGAACACCTGCCCTAAGAGCCCAGTTATTAATTCATAGACCCTACATGTTAGCATTATTCCAGATCTTCACAGATGTCTCCACTTCTATCCTCAGCTCTTTATTGTACAGTTATATCCAGCAAGGTTAGGGGAAGGCAGGGTCTCCTTTGCCTAAATAGATGCTAGATATTGTGATTTACCAGGATTTCATGGTTGCTATATCTGCCTAGTACACATGCATTTCAATCTTTCTCTGGACTGATGTCATTTTTTCTCTGCCTCACTGAGTGTCAAAATGTTTAACGTCCAAACTTTAATATCTTTGAAAGACTTGCATCTTCATGAATTAATCTAGGAACAAGTTGATGATCATTTGGTTCTTGTTGGATAGATATATGAATGAAAGTCTTAAGAGATAATTTCTAATCCTGAAATTGTTTGAAGTTTGGTGAAAAAGAAAATCAGGAACATTTCCATCACAACAAGGTACCTCTTCCATATACAAATAACAGAGTTCCCTTAGTGTCTGTCCAAGTCGTCATACATGTACATCCCATGTTAAGCATGTTGATGAGTGCGGAGCATTATTTTCTGATTAAACCATTTCTTCTATGAGGATGTCCACAATACTGCACCAACATCAAGTGTATACACACCCTCCTTGACCTTTGTCAGGTCAAATGTGTCACATGCTCTCCTTTCATTAGATTTCAGGGTGCTGCTGATCAATGATTTTGCTTCTTCATTGAAACTTATATCCTCATGTTTTTCTCTAGGTGTGACATTGTAGGTGCATAGTCAGCTCATGAGACTTACATTAATGAACTTTTATATAATATAATAAAACTTTTTCCTAATTTGAATTTGAGTTTAGTGCATTTAAGGAAACCACAACTTCAGAAATATTTCCACAAACAATGGCACATCTCCCCACTCACAGAAACTTCTCAACATGAATCCCATTAGCTACACACATGCCTGCCATCCTTGGAAACACAGACACAGGCACACTTAACTATAACTCTTGGTATATTTTTCAGTTTGTGAAGAAATATGGGAATATTATTAGCCTAAATCTTGGTGATGTAAATTCAATAATGGTAACTGGACTCCCCTTAATCAAAGAAGTCTTTACTCACATGGAGGAAAACATTTTGAAACGCCCTATCACTCGTACCCGAGAACGTATCTCTAATAACAATGGTAAGTTTATTGAGCAACATGGTGTGTGCATTATAGTGCTTCTGATATGTTAAACATACCTGTATCTAACTTTCCAACATGCCCATAAACAGTTCCATAATAATTTGCCATATGTAAAGGAAGCAGAACGTCACATTTCTTGAATGAAATCACCCATTAGAGTAGTAAACAGTGTTATCCCATTTTAAGAGATTAGAAATAACCACATCTTGAATTAGCTAATTATAAATGTGTTGGTGAGAAGGAACCATTGAATCCAGCCACAGCCAGACACACTGTGTTCTTACTTCCCTTTTCCCTTGCCAATCGTCTGTCCTAAGAAAACTGGTGTAATTCAGCCCTATCCTACTGCTGCTCTGCTTATTTCTGGCTTCTTATACTCCATTATTAAAGCCATGCAACACAGAACTCTCCAGCCTTCTAGACAGGGTTAGACTAGAATAGCACGAATACACAATATTGCCATTATATCAGGTTGTATGCTCCAAAATTGAAAGAAGAACTTCAAGTGTATTAGCCTGCCAAAGTGTCAGTTTTAGACATTTCCTAATTTGTACTTCAGACAATCAATCATTAATTGTACATAATAAACTATGTTATCTCTTATAGGAAACACAGGGCTAGGCACAAGTTATTCATAGTGCACAGAATAGATATAATCTCCATCTTTACATAACATATACTCCATCAAATGAAATATGCTGAGCCAATTAGCTAATTAAAATCACACAGAACTACAAGGTTAAGGGTAAAAGATATTTATCAGAAGTATCAAACTTCTGTAATTCAGGAAGAAACTTATGTAAGAGAAGATTCCCACATCACCTCCCCTTTTCTGTTTAAATAAAAAAGATTTTAACTCTAACATAGTAAAATTACATATAACAAAACAGTTATCAAGTAAGAATTACAGTTACAATATTTCTATTTACTTTATCTTTTATCATAACAAGGAAAACTATTTTTCTACTCCACCAAAGACTCCATAAGGTTATACTATTACCTAAATAAACAGGAAGTACATTGTAAGCAACTTCCAAAACTCTAGAAATGAAAGAGACATCTCACTGCCTGGGTAGTCACCCGACGTTTTTCTGTACCATTGGGGAATCCATCTTCAGCCTACAGGTTTACAGTATCCAGCAGAATTTTCCATGAAGCAGGAAAATTCAAAGACAGGTCTGCCTATATGGGCAATTTTCCAGTCACTTTCTTCTGTATCCTGCAGAATATCTTGCAGAATCTTTCATGTAGCAGGAACTCTAAAGGATCGTCTCACCTTTAGGCAAGTTCATCAGTTATTTCTCTGTGGATCCTTCATGTCCAGTTCATCTAACAACTCCATAAGGAGCCTCTTCAATGCCCATCTTCTTCTTGAAGTAGATTGATGCTGCCAGAAGCATATGTGTCTCACTGTCACGAAAAGTCCTAAATTTTTAAAACACTTAGATGTCATATTCTGAAGATCTTTGAAAGATTTGAAGAATACCTAACTAAATGAAATATATCCCTATATATCAAAACCTAACTAACATATCTACAAGCTTGACTATTTTAGATGAGTACCTATTAACTTATTTCTTAATTATAGATTACATTTTAAATGAACTACACAAACACAATACCTTACTCAAGTACAGATATATATATATATATATATATATATATATATATATATATATATATAACGAAATTAACCTTAAATTTGTATCAATAAATCAAAATCCATACCAATACAAATTATTCACATCTATATCATATACCCCTTTAAATAAACAAACATTTATAGACAATATTTAGGAATATGGGCATAGTTTTCTTCATATTGCTTCCTACTGGTTGGGGGAGCTGTTAATCAGGTCTTTCATGGTGTATCCTATGGGCTAGGTTCATTTCAGTCAGCAGTGGGATGAAGTATTTTCTTTGTGGGAGTGTTCACAACAACCTATCAGGGGATCGTGTTCCATGAAACCATATTGGTCTGGAAGCAATCCACAAGTTCTTATCTTCTTTGGAAACAAGAGAATTTTACCAAAGCCAATTTGAAAGTCATGATACCTTTATATGCTCTTTTAACTTAACAGCCCATACAATGTAATGTCTCTCTGTACTTAACTCCTTCACAGACAAAAAATTCAAAGAAAATACGATAATATACATAATCCAAACTCTCTGTGTATAATCCACCTTTACGTGGTTTATCTTTTTTACTACTTTTAATCTATTACTCCCTGTATTCTATCTCTTTGAAGATTTTGTTTTAATTTTAAAAAAACATTTACTTTTATAACTCTTTGTACTCTTTTGCTTTTGTCTACCAAGCCTATGTACATTTATCCAACACTGTTACTCATTTATAGGTGTTTATTTTATCTGAATTTGTCTTTATTGCATATCTATAACTATTTTCTGACCAGAAGCACTTCTTAAAATGCTAAACACTTATGAATATAAGCTGCAACCTTGCTAGGTCCCTGCTTGCCCTGCCTAGTCCAGCATGGCAAAGCCAATTGAGCCTCTGAGAGCCAAGCACACCACCCCAATTTCAGACACACAGCCAGTCTATATCACCATTAACTAAGCTGCAGAAGTCTGCTCACAAACCCCATCCAAATGCTTTGTATCCTGCAAGAGCCAGAGGTCACACTGAAAGCATAGCCCAGAAAGCTGGCATTTTAAAATGGCCACTCCCTTTTTACTGATATGGCTGAATCAGGAAAATCTCTCTTAAAGGATCCATGCTTCTGCTTGCTTCTAGCAAACAGAGCCCATCCAAAAAAATGCTGATAGCAAACCATGTTTAACTCTGTTCTTTTGTGTCTAGAATTAATTTTTAAGCCTTTTCTGGCTTTTATGTGGATGTAGTTACCCAAATTTGCACACCAATTGTGGGAGGATGGGGTGCTTGTTTGTCCTGGCCACCCATAATTTAAATAATCACACAGAAACTGTATTAATTAAATCACTGGTTGGCCCATTAGCTCTAGCTTCTTATTGGCTAACCCTTATATCTTAATTTAACCCATTTCTATTAATCTGTACATCACCATGAGGTTGTGGCCTACCAGCAAAGTTTCAGCACATCTACCTCTGGCCACAGATCCATGGTGTCCCCTGCCTCCACCCTTCTTTCTCCCAGCATTCAGTCCAGTTCTCCCTGCCTACCTAAGTTCCACTGTATCAATAGGCCAAAGAAGTTTCTTTATTCATTAATTATGATCACAGCACACAGAGAGGATTCTCATGTCATAGCTGATTTTTTTGAACGTTAAGAAATTGACTTGCACATTGCATTGGCAATGCACGTGCCATGAATTAGGTTGTAGATGCTGAACAGACTGGAATGTTTCTCTTCTGTTCTTTCTCTGTGGAATACTGATGCTTCTTATCTTATTGATTAATCTTTTATATTTTAAAGCTTGTATTGGATAGGAATTCTTTTATAGAGCCTTTTATACCTCTTTAATTTATATGCCTTGTGTTTTCCTTTAGTTCATTTTTGTTATTCCACTTAACACAACTAAGTAGACTTCTTTTGTTTGCATTGGAACCAAGATAATATGAATTTTAACCCCTGGGTGTTAAGCTACTGTGTTTGCTTGGAAAGTTTTATTATGTAGTCTTCCATTCTTTGCTGCGGTGGGAATGGACCTATTGCTGGTTGGTAATAAACATGCAGAGACCTTAAAGAGTAGATTCCACTATATATAAGAAATATCAGTGTGTGATTTTGCAGATCACCAGGACGTTAGACGTCATGCTTCTTGCTTTTGGGTAGTCTCTCTAGACAGTTACCAAATCCCTTATTAGCCCTTCTTTTTTCCATTGCACATATGTCATAGAGTTCATGAGATAATTTTAGACCAGAATTTCAGTGTCATAATGCTGAATGTCTTCTTTTCAGGATTGGTCTTCTCCAGTGGGCAGACATGGAAGGAGCAAAGAAGGTTTGCCCTGATGACCCTGAGGAACTTTGGGTTGGGAAAGAAGAGCTTAGAGCAGCGCATGCAGGAGGAAGCCCAATACCTTGTGGAGGCCATAAAAGAGGAGAAAGGTGGGCATTCCACAGGGCAGGTGTGGGAGGTTATAAGAGACTATGGCCCTCTCATTCACTGAACACATTCTTCCTAAATGTCTTAATTGCTTGCTCTGGTCACTGCACTGTGCTTTGAACTGACAATTAGACAATGACCATCTAGCCATGACCATGAGCTGGGAGATCTGCAGGTAGGCACACAGATGGTCATTGGACACACTGCTGCACCTAAGGCCTGGTCATCAGTTGAACCTCCCAGTATTAGCAGAGTCCCTGAAGCATGCCAGTCTTTATGTAGTATGCTCTGACCAGAGCCTCTTCCATAGTTTTCTGCAGTGTGTATTCCTCTATCATATCAAATTAATTCAGTATAGGAAATAGAAACAAATGAATAACTTTGAAGGACTCATCCCTCCCTCTCCCCACCCCTAGGACAGCCTTTCAACCCTCACTTCAGTATCAACAATGCAGTTTCCAATATCATTTGCTCTGTCACCTTTGGGGAGCGTTTTGAGTACCATGACAGTCAGTTTCAGGAGATGCTGAGGCTACTGGATGAGGCCACATGTTTGGAGGCATCACTGATGTGCCAGGTAAGCACTCTTCTTTGCATGTCTGTGAAGAGTATTACAAGTGTCACTTTGTAACTAATATGATAACATTTGAAATATTGAATTTGATCCAAATATCTTTCAAGTCTGATTTTGATGTTTTTGTTGATTATAAGAATCTTAATATATACAAAATATTTCTATCATTTATTTGAACTATTTTGATATTTATATTGGTCTATAGACATGCCTATGGGAATGCTGATATCATTTAGAGAGTGGAAATAATATTATTTACTTGGACTTTCTTTTCTCCCCTGCTACTCTCTTCCTACATTAGTCACCTTCAAAAGGAACTTTCTAGCATATTTACTTGTATTGAAATTCTTTTTTGTACCCTGTTCCTTGTTATCTGTAGACCAGAAGTTCACTGAATGTGTTGTTGTTTTTATCTACAGTCAGGTAAATGAGTTGTTCTATTTTTAAGAGTTATGAATAATAGTTTTATATCAGTGTCCATTTGGCACACCCATTTGTCTTATATTTGCATCTGAACATATAATATAACTAAATATTTAGAAGTGCACTGTCCCCATACCCATTGACATGATGCAATCAGTCTAAAACAAGAAAATATACACATTTGAGGTTCAAATGACACCTCCAGCAGTGGCCAATTTTCCATGTCTACTCCTTATAGCCACTTGAATACTTCACATATATCAGGCATGCCATGACTCTTTAAGGTAGTTGTATGTTGACATTACCCACAAGGGCTTGATGTTATCTAAAGGGTTTTCCTTCTGCTAGGCCTGCTGCAGTAGGCCATCACTACCTTCGTGTATATACATTGGAGAATGCGTGTGTGCGGGTGTTTTTGTATTTTTCCACATTTTCAAGACATCGTACTTAGTTTATGTCGTTTATGTGCATGTATACATTTGTTACGTGTGTGGGTGCACACAAGTCAGAGAACAACTTTCAGGAATACATTCTCTGCTTCCATTATATGTGTATCACAAATGTAAAAGTGTGTCTGTGTGTGTATACCTTTTTGTTTGCAGTTGTCATGATTTATTAGCTGTTGCCCGCGTGCAATGTCTTTACTGTTTCTGACTTTTTGGTTTTAAAGTGTTTTAACTCAGATATGAGAATTGCCATGTCATCGTGTTCAACTTCTATTTGTTTTAGAAATTGTTTTCTTCTCTTTGATTCTTAATTTGTGGCGATCTTACCTGTAAGGTGTGTTTCATACAAACAACACAAACTTCGATCTAGGTTTTAAATTTGGTCAGCTAGTCTGTGTCTCTTTTTAGCTTGTTGGAGCCACTTACATTCAACATATTATTGTATCATATAAGCTAACTACTGTGGTTTTATTGTTTTTCTTCTTGATTAAATCATTTTTACTTTACTTTCTTCCCTATTACTACAAAGGATTACTTGATGTCTGTGTTAGATATGATGGAAGTTTCCCTAGTTCTCATTTTCTCAATCATTCATCTTCTGAAATTTATGTTTTCCTGTGTTCTCATAATTGACCTTCTTTTTACTCTGTGTATAATACTCCTTCAAACACCTTCAGTATTGTTGGATTAGTGCTCCTGAATTGCTCTGATTTTCACTTTTCCTAAAGTATTCATGTTTTTTTCCATTAATTTTAAATGATAACAATTCTGGATATGGGGTCCATGTTTGACAATTACTTTCAGAGAACCTGTGTCCTCTCATGTTTTCTAGGCTTGGAGATTGATGATAAAAACTTTAATACTCTAATTTTTATGACTTTGCACATGAGTTAATGTTTTTCCTTACAGCTTTTGTATTTTTTTCTTTTCTTTTTATTGAGAAAAAAACAATTTCTGCCTCCTCCCAGCCTCCCTCTCCTCCCCCCCCCACTCCTCTCCCCGTCCCCCCCCCCCACTCCTCTCCCTCTCTCCCCACTTCTCTCCCCCTCCCTCTCAAGTCTGAAAGCAGTCAGGGTTCCCTGCCCTGTGGAAAGTCCAAAGTCCTCCCCCCTACATCCTGGTCTAGGAAGGTGAACATCCAAGCTGGCTAGATTCCCACGAAGCCAGAACATGAAGTAGGATCAAAAAAAAAAAAAAACCCAGTGCCATTGTCCTTTGCTTCTCAGCAGCCCTCATTGTCCGCCATATTCAGAGAGTCCGGTTTTATCCCCTGCTTTTTCAGTCACAGTCCAGCTGGCCTTGGTCAGCTCCCAATAGATCAGCCCCACTGTCTCAGTGGGTGGGTGCACCCCTCGTGGTCCTGACTTCCTTGCTCATCCTCTCCGTCCTTCTGCTCCTCATTGAGACCTTGGGAGCTCAGTCCAGTGCTCCAGTGTGGGTCTCTGTCTCTATCTCCATCCATCACCAGATGAAGGTTCTATGGTGATATGCAAAATATTTATCAGTATGGTTATAGGATAGGATAATTTCAGGTTCTCTATCTTCAGCTGCCCCAGGAAATAACTGGGGACCTCGCCTTGTGCACCTGGAAGCCCCTTTAGGTCCAAGTTTCTTCCCAACCCTAAGATGGCTCCCTTAATTAAGATATGTACTTCCCTGCTCCCCTATCCAACCTTCCTTTATCCCAATCATCCCGTTGCGCCAAGTTGTCCCCATCCTACCCTTCTCACTTTTCTCTCCCCATCTCCCCTTACCCCCCTCCCACCCCACCTTTAAGATCCCGATTTTTTGCCTGGCAATCTTGTCTACTTCCCCTACCCAGTAGGATAGCTATATGTTTTTCTTTGGGTTCACCTTCTTATTTAGCTTCCTTAGGATATACAATTATAGACTCACTGACCTTTATTTAAGGCTAGAAACCTATTATGAGTGAGTACATCCCATGTTCATCTTTTTGGGTCTGGGTTACCTCACTCAGGATAGTATTTTCTATTTCCATCCATTTACATGCTAAATTTGAGAAGGCATTGTTTTTTACCGCTGAGTAGTACTCTAATGTGTATATATTCCACACTTTCTTCATCCATTCTTCCATTGAAGGGCATCTAGGTTGTTTCCAGGTTCTGGCTATTACAAATAATACTGCTATGAACATAGTTGAACAAATGCCCTTGTCATGATTTGGCATCTCTTGGGTATATTCCCAGGAGTGGTATTGCTGGTTCCAGGGGTAGGTTGATCCCGAATTTCCTGAGAAACAGAAACACTGCTTTCCAAAGTGGTTGTACAAGATTGCATTCCCACCAGCAATGGATGAGGGAACCCCTTCCTTCACAACCTCTCCAGCAGAGGCTATCATTGGTGTTTTTGATTTTAGCCATTCTGACAGGTGTAAGATGATATCTCAAAGTTGTTTTGATTTGCATTTCCCTGATCGCTAAGGAGGTTGAGCATGACCTTAAGTGTCTTTTGGCCATTTGAAATTCTTCTGTTGAGAATACTCTGTTCAGATCAGTGCCCCATTTTTTAATTGGGTTAATTAGCATTTTAAAGTCTAGTTTCTTGAGTTCTTTATATATTTTGGAGATCAGACCTTTGTCTGTTGCGGGGTTGGTGAAGATCTTTTCCCAGTTAGTGGGTTGCCTTTCTGTCTTAGCGACAGTGTCCTTTGCTTTACAGAAGCTTCTCAGTTTCAGTAGGTTCCATTTATTCAATGTTGACCTTAATGTCTGTGCTGCTGGGGTTATACCTAGGAAGCGATCGCCTGTGCCCATCTGTTGTAGGGTACCTCCCAATTTCTCTTCTATCAGGTTCAGTGTGCTTGGACTGATATTGAGGTCTTTGATCCATTTGGACTTGAGTTTTGTGCATGGAGATAGATATGGGTCAATTTTCATTTTTCTACAGGTTGACATCCAGTTGTGCCAGCACCATTTGTAGAAGATGCTCTCTTTCTTCCATTGTATACTTTTAGCTCCTTTATCAAAAATGAGGTGTTCATAGGTTTGTGGGTTAAAATCTGGGTCTTCTATACGATTCCATTGGTCGACTTCTCTGTTTTTATGCCAATACCAAGCTGTTTTCAATACTGTAGCTGTGTAGTAGAGTTTGAAGTCAGGGATGCTAATGCCTCCAGAAGTTCCTTTATTATATAAGACTGTTTTGGCTATCCTGGGTTTTTTGTTTTTCCATATAAAGTTGATTATTGTCCTCTCAAGATCTGTGAAGAATTTTGATGGGACCTTGATTGAGATTGCATTGAATCTATAAATTGCCTTTGGTAGAATTGCCATTTTTACTATTTTGATCATCCCAATCCAAGAGCAAGGGAGATCTTTCCACTTTCTGGTATCCCCTTCAATTTCTTTCTTCAATTCCTTAAAGTTCTTGTCAAATAGATCTTTCACTTCCTTGGTTAGAGTTACCCCAAGATATTTTATGCTATTTATGGCTATCATGAAAGGTGATGCTTCTCTGATTTCCCTCTCTGCTTCCATATCCGTTGTGTATAAGAGGGCGACTGATTTTTTGGAGTTGATCTTGTATCCTGCCACATTACTAAAGCTGTTTATCAGCTTTAGGAGTTCTTTTGTGGTGTTTTTGGGGTCGCTTATGTACACTATCATATCATCTGCAAATAATGAAAGTTTAACCTCTTCCTTCCCAATTCAAATCCCCTTGATCCCCTTATGTTGTCTTATTGTTATTGCTAAAACTTCAAGCACTATATTGAAGAGGTATGGAGAGAGTGGACAGCCATGCCGTGTTCCTGATTTTAGTGGGATGGCTTTGAGTTTCTCTCCTTTTAGTTTGATGTTAGCTGTCGGTTTGCTGTAAATAGCTTTTATTATATTTAGGTATGACCCTTGTATCCCTAATCTCTCCAAGAGTTTTATCATAAAGGAATCTTGAATTTTGTCAAAAGCTTTTTCAGCATCTAATGAAATGATCATATGATTTTTTCTTTCAGTTTATTTATATGATGGATTACATTGATAGATTTTCATATGTTGAACCAGCCCTGCATCTCTGGGATGAAGCCTACTTGATCATAATGGCTAATTTTTCTAATGTGTTCTTGGATACCGTTTGCCAGTATTTTGTTGAGGATTTTTGCGTCGATGTTCATAAGTGAGATTGGCCTGTAATTCTCTTTCTTGGTTGAGTCTTTGTTTGGTTTTGGTATCAGAGTGACTGTAGCTTCATAAAAGGAATTTGGCAATGACTCTTCTGTTTCTATATTGTGAAATACATTAAGGAGTATAGGTATAAGCTCTTCTTGGAAGTTCTGGTAGAATTCTGCATTGAAACCATCTGGTCCTGGGCTTTTTTTGGTAGGGAGGTTTTTGATGACAGCTTCTAATTCTTCGCGACTAACAGATCTATTTAGATTGTTCACCTGGTCCTGGTTTAGCTTTGTTATATGGTATTTATCTAAAAACGTGTCCATTTCTTTTACATTTTCCAGTTTTGTGTTATACAGGCTTTTGTAGTAAGATCTAATGATTCTCTGAATTTCCTCTGTGTCTGTGGTTATGTCCCCCTTTTCATTTTTGATCTTATTAATTTGCATATTCTCTCTCTGCCGTTTGATTAGTTTGGATAGGGGTTTATCAATTTTGTTGATTTTCTCTAGGAACCAGCTTTTTGTTTCATTGATTCTTTGGATTGTTTTCTGTGTTTCTATTTTGTTGATTTAAGCCCTCAGTTTGATTATTTCAAGTCTTCTACTCCTCCTATGTGAGTCTGCTTCTTTTTTTTCTAGAGCTTTCAGGTGGGCTGTTAAGTCTCCAATGTGTGCTTTCTCTGTTTTCTTTAAGTGGGCACTTAGTGCTATGAACTTTCCTCTCAGGACTGCTTTCATAGTGTCCCATAAGTTTGAATAGGTTGTTTCTTTATTTTCATTAATTTTCAGGAAGACTTTGATTTCTTTCTTTATTTCTTCCTTGATCCAGGTGTGGTTCAGAAGTTGACTGTTCAGTTTCCATGAGTTTGTAGGCTTTCTGGGGGTAGCATTGTTGTTGAATTCGAACTTTAATCCATGGTGGTCTGATAAGACGCAGGAGGTTACGAATATTTGTTTTTGTAACTGTGGAAGTTTGCTTTGTTACCGAGTATGTGGTCAGTTTTCGAGAAGGTTCCATGAGCTGCCGAGAAGAAGGTATATTCTTTCCTATTTCGGTGGAATGTTCTATAGATGTCTGTTAAGTCCATTTGATTCATTACCTCCATTAATTCTCTTATTTCTCTATTAGGTTTCTGTCTGATTGACCTGTCCATTGGTGAGAGAGGAGTGTTGACGTCTCCTACTATTAGTGTGTGCCGTTTGATGGCAGCCTTGAGTTTTAGGAATGTTTCTTTTACGTACGTGGGTGCTTTTATATTAGGGGCATAGATATTCAGAATTGAGACTTCATCCTGATGAAGACAATAACTCAAACATCTAGAGACCCTTCACCAGCACAACTCAAAGAAGGGAAACATACAAACTCTACTACTAAAAAAGTGACCAGAGTTAACAACCACTGGTCATTAATATCACTTAATGTCAATGGACTCAACTCACCTATAAAAAGGCACAGGCTAAAAGATTGGATACGAAAACAGGATCCAACATTCTGCTGTTTACAAGAAACACACCTCAACCACAAAGACAGGCACCTACTCAAAGTAAAGGGCTGGGAAAAGGCTTATCAAGCAAATGGACCCAAGAAACAAGCAGGTGTGGCCACACTAATTGATAACAAAGTTGACTTCAAACTTAAATCAATCAGAAAAGCTTTTGTATTTTTTGACATATTTAACAAATCACAGAAGTGCTTTCCTCTGGAGTGTTTATTTTAAAGGTCTAAATACCACTTGTCTTTGAAAATCTATTTCTGTCTCTATATTTGGGGAAAATGTCTGTTATAAATTCATTAAAATTATTCTCTATGCACCTATTTTTTTTATCCCATAACTTTGTTTTCTTATCTGTGACCCTGCAATCCTGTGGCTGCTGAGGTCCAGTTTCTGATTGTCTCTCTGAGTTCTTAGACAATATGCTCATGCCCATTATTCCCTAATGGAATGAATGAAGCGTATCCTCAACATTGGGCTCCATTCCTGATAGATAGTCTTCTGCATAGTTTAGTCTGTTGGTGATAGATTTTACTGTGTTATTGACTCATTGAGCTATTTATTTTCACCATTTCCATTTTTTAAAGCAAAACCTCAGTTTCTTGCTGAAGTGTTCAGTATCTTCCTATTTGTTGATCTTTTCAATCAATTTATTGATTTTCTCATTCATTTTGCTGTTTTTTCTTTCTAGTGTTGACTTTCTTCCCCGGGTCCTTTATTGTATTCATCTGCTTTCTTATAGCCTCCAAGACACTGATCATATTTTGTAGAAAACTTTTCAGCTTTTATGTAGCATTGTACTTGTTTCAGTACCTGTGAATGCATTAATTCAGGAGTTCATGATTTTTAATAGCCTTCAAACCTGCTTGTATTTACATATTTCTTGTATTTCTGTGTCACACTCTGTGTTTTCTTGGACACTCTCCTGGAGTGTGTGCAGATAGCAGTTGTGGATGTTTTGACTTTATTATATTTTGGGTTCATAATGCTTACAGAGAGAATGAATCTGAAGCACAGAATCTGGTCCTTCAAAAGCTCATTTTTTCTCTTGAAGAATTTCTGTTCCTATGCATGGATTCTCCATAATGTACCCCAAAGTGGATTTATTTTTACTCATCTCCATATCTGTTTCCTCCTCAAATTCAGGGCTGCCATCACTAATAACTAAGCTGTAATGGAATTAATAGTATAATCAATAAAAGTGTTGAATGCACTTCTAATATCCAGATAGAGATGGTGTTATGTAGCAGATAACAGGCAGCGAGGCTAGAAAGAAGTGTTCTGAAGCCGAATACACTTTGCACATCAGAGTAGAAATAAATGAGATGGAAAAGAGAAGCTGGCCCCACAATTTCACAGTAAGAAAAAAAGGGAAACACAAGACTATAGCTTTAAACCTTGTAAAGTGACATCTTGGTATCCCATTGACTGCGTTGTTTTTCCCAATCAGCTCTACAATATTTTCCCATGGATAATGAAATATCTTCCTGGATCACACCAAACAGTTTTCAGAAACTGGGAAAAACTGAAATCGTTTGTTTCTTCTATAATTGACAATCACCGGAGGGACTGGAATCCTGATGAGCCAAGAGACTTCATTGATGCTTTCCTCACGGAAATGACAAAGGTCGGGAAGATGTTCCTGTGTCTTCTTCTTAAAGACAATGTAATGGTTTAATAGTTGTCAAGTGATCAGGCAGCAGGCTACCGCAAAGTTAGTGCTTTAACATGACACAGCTTTATTCTCTTACAGTTCTCATGATATGTTCTTCCTTTCGGCCACATAACGTTTTTTAAAAGACTATTGGAACTATATGACTCTGTATTTCCATGCTCCTAAAGCTTACAATATTTTTGTGTGTTTGCTTGCTTGCTTACATTTTCCTTTGTTTTTCAAGACAAGTTTGCCTTATGTAGCACTGGCTGACCTGCAACTCACCCTGTAGACCAGGCTGGTCTTAAACACACAGAAACCCTCCTGCCTCTTCCTCTTTAGTTCTGGGATTAAAGATGAGCACCACCACAACTGACTATGAGGGCACTGATGTCTTTTGCTTTGGTTCTTTTTCTGTCTTCAATTCCAAAATTGTAGCATCTCTTTTCCTGTTATCTATTTGATTGTGTTCCTCAAGCACCTTCTCTTAAAGATAGTTTCAAAATAATTGTACCCTCTCAAATTATCTACACAGCCTATTTTAGATTTTCAGGAAGTATGCAAATGTTCCAAAAATGAAGATATAAACATCTTTGGACATCATTGCTTCACATACCCTACCCCCTGTGAGTGAAAATAGTATTAATATTAACTTATGCTGTCATTAGAAATAAATGGCTTCCTACCTGTAAATGGTAGATACTTCCCTTTCATTGCTCCCATTGACTTTTACTTTTCATTTGCCTTTTATTCATGTAGGAATTACATACAAAGTGAAAGTAGCTATTTAACATCAGAGTTCTGTTTTTGATGATTTCTTCTAAGGCCAATCATTCACCCCCACTCAGCCCCAACTGTAAGACACAAGCAAAGTTCAACTGAATGCTAGAGTCTGGGTGGGTCATCTGCCTTCCCATAATCTCCCATCCTATCATACCCAAGCAGACAGAAAGCAGTTGAATGGATTTATTTGATACATTTGCATCTTGTGACAAGATATGCAGAAGCATTTTAAGAGGCTCATGGTTTATTTTGTCTCATATTTTCAAGGGGTGTTGGTCCATCATGAAAGAGAAAACATGAGAAAAAGATGTGGTTGTGCCTGTTTCTGTCATGGTAGATCAGGAAGCAGAAATTAGGCAGGACCCAGGGCTTTGATACAACCACAGGCTTTCTAGTGACTTCTTTCCTCCAGCTGAGCCCCACCTGCCAACGTTCCAGTACATCCTAAAAGAGTCCCAGCAACTAGGAACGAAGTAATCAAAACTTGAGCATATGGTGATCAGTTTAAAACCAAACTATACCACTATTTTTAATGTTCTGATCTCAGTAGACTCCTAGAAAATACACATCACTAAATCCTTCCTATGAAATTTGACTCATTAGAAGATGGATTCCTTCTCTGCCCAGGGGAACCCATTAGTAAAATTTTCCCATGTTCTAGCACAGTTCATCCTCCTGGTATAGTATCAATAGTAGCAATATTATAGCTCAAGGAAAAGGGGCAAATAATTCACTATATGGAGTGCAGGTGTGAGACCATCAACATAATGAGTATTATAAAGAATGATGATTATATAGAAAGTTACTGAAGATGAAATTTTATCCCAAAGAATAATTGATGGAATAAACAAGGTTTTGCCTATGAAAGATTAATGGGGCTATCAAAGAATAAATAAACACAGATCATTCCTTCTTAGATCAACGAAAATCATTTGTAGAGTATTTGATATGTCTGCTGTATCTCCTACAGTTTGACATGGCATGTTAAAATATGAGCATTATTCTCTTCTTATAAACTGAAGCAGATAAAGGTAATGTGAACCTCTTAGGTCACAGAGTGACTTAGTGATGTGGCTGATACTGGAAGTTAAATATGTGTGTGTGTGTGTCTTTATCCTGTTCTGTTATCATCCTACTAAAGCTTTTGCAAAGATAAAGTCACAAGAAAATAGTTGTCTTGCTATTCATCCACCTGAGTACCAGAAACTTTTGATTAGCCTCCAGCACTTGGAACAGGAAATGTTTTCTAAGGAGATCACAGTAATATCAGTTGAAATGTGTCCTATTGAACTCATACGTCAGGGTGACGAAGTCCTGATCTGCTGGTGTCTGTATTGTTGCCTCGGAAACAATAGATAGCTCATGAAATAGCTACTGGCTGAGAAGGTCAAGGGGAATATCATTTTAAATGCCTTCTTCAAATATGATCACTAGCATCAGAAAGCATGTATTGAGAAATCACAAATCTTCTGACTAAACAAGGACACGCTGTCTTTTCCAGTACCCAGAGAAGACTACAAGTTTCAATGAAGAAAACCTCATCACGAGCACTCTAGACCTCTTCTTTGCTGGAACTGAGACAACATCCACGACCCTGCGCTGGGCTCTGCTCTACATGGCAGTCTATCCAGATGTCCAAGGTGAACATGTGGTGACCTCACTGGACAAAGCAGAATTCTGGAAGCCATGTCTTAAATGGCACCAGAAGAGAACATGTTGAAGTGAGAAGAAGGGCCATAGCTGTGAGGCAATGTGCCCTGGGTAACAGGCATTTCCTCTCCATGTTCTCTCAGGACTGAGACATTTACAAAGTGCATCCATTCAGGTTCCTCTTCCATTGTCAGTAGGCCTTCCCATTGCCCCTGAATTCTGTTCAAACTCTGTTCTGGTGTTCAATGCACTGTGATGTCACCTTTCTGCCTTTTCACTTCAACCCCACCCTACCTGGGTGGTGCCCTTCTTACACTCTATGTCCTCTCGTGGCCCTGTCCTTATTCTTCTAATTCTTGCCTCGGAGCCATGATATCAAGAGTGTTCTATCACAGTCTTTACCCATTCTAGAAGAATCTTCTCAGGTACTACCTCCTGAAGTCATTTCAGATCTCTTCATGGTTTGATAACTGGAGAATTACTGTTGTTTTCCTCCAGACATGACCAGATACTCTTCCATGTCTATGCTGTATGCATTGTTCCTTTCTCCAGTGACTGGCATTCATCAGGGAGAGTGGTCCATGCTATTATGTGTATGCCTTCAGATTGTAGAAAAGTTTATTGATCTGAGGGTAGGAACATTTTTCTTGTTTGTTCTGTTTTTCAAATATTGAGTAACAGTTTATCTATGAGGTATAAAATCAAGTTAGTTTATACAGGCCAATGGTTTTTACAGTAAGATTAAATTTGGATATAGAAAATCAGAGTGCTTCCCATGTGGTAAAGAAAAATTTGTTCAAAGAACTACCCCTTCGTGTGTGTGTTTGCATGTGTGTATGCATGTGTGTGAGTGTGTGTGTGTGTGTGTGTGTTTGTACATGTGGAAGCCATAGCACAGCTTCAAATTATCATTCCTCAGGGACTATCCAATTTGGAGACAGGGTCTCTCATGCACCAGGAGCTTCTCAAATAACCTACACTGCTTGACCACTAATCCATGGGGATCTGTCTGCCATCAACTCTGTAGCGCCCAGGGATTAGAAGTGAGTGCCACCATATCCAACTTTTTTACTAGAATTGTAAGAATCAGACTCAGGTCTGCAAGCTTGCTTTACTGACTGAACTATCCTCCATGCCCAAGTATTTTTCTTTTTTTATTCAAAATGCAGATGTGTACCTCTATTTATTTATATGCATACTGAATTTCACTTAAAATATGTATGTGGCTGGAGAATAATCTTTTTAAGTATTAATTCTACTGAGTTAGAATACATACTTGACTTCTAGATTAACAGCTTCAAAATATCACAAAATACCAATAGGAATCCAGGAGATTGACTTTTTAGCTGGATAACTGATTAAGCTCCATGAGCATATTGGAAGAAAGATAACAACCATTATCATTCCTTATTATAATTCTATCTGTTCATATAGATTTCAAGACATCCTTAAGATAAGGCTCAGTTATTTTCATTAATCAGATGTGGAAACTGAAATCTAAAGGATTTCTTCAGCAATGTTGTGCAGCGACTTCTTGCTATCCACTGTCCAAGCTACTGTATCTCCTTGAGAAATGAGAGTCTACATATGTGCTGTGGTCTGAATATTCGTGTGTTCTCTATGAATCCACTTGTTGCAATTTAATTACCAGTGGTATGGTGTTAGAAGATGATTGGTCCTATGAAGGGAATAATCGCCTGTAAAAGAGGTAGCAGAGAAGCCAGAGAGACAGCACAAGAGGTAGAGGATCTTGCTACTTCACCATTGTCATGAGTGCAGTTCCCAAAACTCACATGGTACAAGATGAGAAACATGCATCTCCCCCAGCTGTCCTCTGACCTCCACTCTTGTGCCATGAGACACCCTCCCCTGACAGAAATATACTATTATAAAAAGTATAAACTTTTTATAAAAGAAGAATCGGAGACTTATTTCTCCCTGTGACATGAGGATTCAGTGAAGCTTTCACATCAATGAGACAGAAACTCGTTCATACCAGATAAGAAACATCTTGGGGCCCTGCACTAAGCATCCTCAGGCTCTAGGACTATGAAGCGTGAATGTGAATTGTTTGCAATACATTTTGGGAAAGGAACTTACTCATACCAGACTAGGTACTTCTCTGAGGTTAGCCATGTTAACACCGCTATTCCATTTAGGAAAGTTAGGATTATGTTGTAGGCTCAGAGAAATATCACTGAATTGTGGATTTGTCCTTTAAATCAATCTTTTAAAGGGTTAAGGAAACATCTATACAGCTAGGTTACTAGAATAAAATCAGAGCAAGACTGCTTCATTTTTTTTTGCTTTTTTTGCCTTTTTTAAATTGATTTTTATTGAGCTCTATATTTTTCTCTGCTCCCCTCCCTGCCTCACCCCTCCCATCTTCAACCCTCCCCCAAAGTCCCCATGCTCCCAATTTACTCAGGAGATCTTGTCTTTTTCTACTTCCCATGTAGATTATTAGATCTCTTAAGAAGAAAGAACCAAATTTGAAAATTAATAGGATCTCCTGTTTTCTTTCAGAAAAAGTACAGGCTGAGATTGATAGAGTGATTGGCCAGAAGAGACAGGCAAGCCTGGCCGACCGAGAGTCCATGCCCTACACCAATGCTGTCGTCCATGAGGTGCAGAGAATGGGTAACATCATCCCTGTGAATGTTCCCAGGGAAGTCTCAAAGGACACCAGTTTGAATGGATTCCACTTGCCAAAGGTAACTATGCTCTCCCAGGCTTGGATACCTCTGACAATTGTTTACCTCATCCTAAAAGTAAACTAAATGTGACATACATTCCTTGCTCAAGAGATCATTTAAACTGGGCAGAAAGATAATATACCTGCTAAAATACTAGTTTTCCTCCAAGCATCTAAACAGATATCTACATATACAGTGGGGAAAGAAGAGTCCTTGCCCAAGTTTAGGCAAAGCCTGGTTTTGTTGGCTAAAGGCATCCTAGCATCTTCCCGTGCTAATGTGGGCTAACACAGCCAGCAGTTCTCTGCTAGATGATACCTGAGAGAGCAGCTCTCAAGACGAAGGACTGCAGGCTTGGGCAAAAAAAAATGCTGCTACACAGGCCTTGAAACACTGAGTTAGAAATGAGAGCGAAACTTGAGGCACTTGTGCTACCATGACAGTGAGACTCTTGTTTCTAAATCAGCGAACCACAGGCTTATAATTTACATATAAATGATTGCTGTCAAATGAGGAGAGAATGCATTATTAGAAAGGGACAGAGGGTCAACAGTTTCTAAGTGATATTTGTGTGATGTTGACTCTCAACTACTTTACATGGTCTTATTCGCTATTCCGAATAACTATCCATTTCATGTTTGAGATTAGAAAGTGAGGCTTAAGTAAATTAGATTTACATCAAATCTCTCTACTATTAAACATAGTGGGGAATCTGGGACCAAATCTGTTCTGATTTTTCTGATCAGCCTATGCTTCCTCCATAGGGCTTGCAGTATTTTGACATTTAAAAGATGTCCTCTGATGTTTCTCTATGAATCTATGTTAAAACCCCTCTCTTTATAGACTGCCTCCCCATCACATCTCCCAGGAGTCTCAAGATCTCTGCATAGAGTTTCCTGAAACATACCCTCCACACGACAAAAGACGGTTCTATCCCCAGTCAGGGAAATTCTGCTGCCATTCGTTGATTAACTCTGGATATGTGTTTACAGATACTAGCATAAGATGATGAAAGCATACTATAGAGTGTGTAATATAAGAGGTGAGAGACATCATGTTCATGGCACATTTCACTGTTAGCTGTGCAGCAGATGTGGGTCTAAAATGCACTGAGGTTGTTCTTGGATTCAGGAATGGACATGACAAAGTCAAGAGAGTTCGAAAGAATGGGTAAAGTCACTGCTAGGTTGGGTGATTCAGTGTGATAAAAGGCACACTCTGGAGAGCCCAAGCACCATGCCAGGAAGCCTGATGGAATAAGCTTGCAAACACTGCTTTCTTGATTCGCTCCTAACCCAGAGAACTGAGATCAGACTCCCACGCACTGAGGGTTGAGAATGGAAAAACAGAGAAGGAAGGCTCATAATTTCCTTGCCCAGGTCCTCACAGTAAGAGGTGCCTCATTATTCTTTGGACGCTAACATGTCTTTCCCTAGACATGTACAAACTTCTTCCCAGAAACTTGTATTCAGCATTAAAGAGCAACCTAATGGACTAGAATATCCCCAGAAGGCACTCACAGTCAATGCAAAGTTATCTCGACAAAGGAGAAGGTACTAAGTGGGGAGAGGCATGCATGAGAGCTCAGGAAGTATCTACATTTACTTCCATTAAGGTCTGCTCCATATATCGAAGCATGACTCTTTACCGTCATTTTTAGGGTACCATGCTTCTAACAAACCTGACTGCACTACACAGTGACCCCCAAAAGTGGGCCACTCCAGAAACCTTCAATCCAGAGCACTTTTTGGAGAATGGACAGTTTAAGAAGAGAGAATCCTTCCTGCCTTTCTCAATGGGTGAGTTTTGATGAGCAGGAGAGGGTTCAGAGCTCCACCCAGCCATTTCCTCCTCTCATCCCATAATCTTCTGTTTCAATGAAAACATCTCCAGATTGACCACTGTGACTCCATTTTGTGTTTGGTTGAAGTCCTGCATTGCCTGGCCTTGTCCCCAATTCAGAACCCCATTTCCCTATCTTGGTGTTTCAACTTTCCTCATTTTTTCTTCAAAAAGTAAGAATAGACATGTATAATGTGCTCCCTCTCTTCTAAGGTGTTATGGAACTCCTTCATAAGATTTTTTAGTGTCCCAAGTTATTTTCAAAGGATGCAATCTCACAGTCAAATGTAATTGATTTAAAATGTGATGCTGAGGAGAAATGCATCCAGGGAAAATTAGAGAGATCCTGTCTTAAATGCTTAAAAGAGATAAAGTGGTGTAGCTCAGTGAAGGCATACTTTCTAGAATATGCAAGACCCAAGATTCAGCAACTACTAGGGAGAGAGAAGAGAGAGAGAAAGAGAGAGAGAGAGAGAGAGAGAGAGAGAGAGAGAGAGAGAGAGAGAGAGAGAGAACAAGTGAGGAAGAGGAAAAAGAGAAAAGGATAGGAAAGGAAAAGAGGAAATAAGGAATTTTTCTTCTCTAGTGTCAATTCTGACACCAGCATCCATACTGGTTGGTATTGTCAAGGGATAGACTTTGTACACTTCATGTGCTACTAGTATTAGTGTGATTCGCAATAACTCATAGTGCCAAATGACCTTTGACAAGTTGGAGAGTGGGAAAAATGGAAATCAATGCCACTCAAAAAAGCTTTTGCCCAGAACCAGTCTGTACGTCTCAGTAAACTGCTTCCTAGTCAGAACAGCTATTCTGAGGCTTTTGACTTTCCTTCCGATTTTACATTATTACTCTTGCTCTTTTCTTTCTCTCACTCAACATGTATGATTTAGGAATAAAGGAATCTAGTAACAAGTTACTCAAGGTACCTGACATAGTAACTCAGCTGGTAAATTGCTTGTCTTATGAGCATAATATCCTGATTGGATCCCCAGAAGCCCCAGAGAAACCTGCGTATGTCAGCATATGCTTGTTCTCATTCTGCTCGATGGCCAGAGACAAGAGGACCCTGGCACTCACTTACTCACTGGCCTGGTTGCCCGGGACACTGCCTCCAAAATAAATACATACATAAATATATTGGATGGCACTTGAGCATAAGCTCACATTGCTGGCCACTAAAGTCTATACATATGTGCACACCTGTGTACACACAATGGGCACACATACACACAAACACATCTACACAGATGTGGGCTTAAAGATAGATTAGATACTATGTGGAAATCTGCAATGCTGTTGGGATACATGGTGAGGATGCTCACTGAGGGAAAAAACAGTGGTGTCCTAGGGTTGTCCTGGACCGTCAGGGATTACCTGTGTAAACATACCTATTCACTAGAGAGACTGCCCTGTAAATACATATCTATAGACACATGTAGATAAATATACCGTGTGCATGTGTGTATGGTGTGACATGACCTAGAGCAAAGGTTTCCAGAGTTATGTGAATGCTTCCTGCCAAGGTGTTACCATCACATTAATCAATGCAAGGGAACAGGATACGTGGAAAAATGGCAAGGTGAAAATACACGTCTGGGACATATTGTTGGGCCAAGGTCCAGAAATGCCACCTTGAATGAGGCTCTAATGGCCAAATCAGGAAGGTGGTAGACATAATCAGATGGACACAAAGCTCACGGTCAGCTCATTATTTGCAGTTAAAAGCAGTGGACATCAGTCTCTCCATGCACCAAAATCAGCTAAGAAAGTGACTCATTTTCTGTTTTGGTCCCACAGGAAAGAGAGCCTGCCTGGGAGAACAATTGGCCAGGTCTGAGCTATTCATATTCTTCACTGCTCTTTTGCAAAACTTTACCTTCAAGCCCCCAGTCAATGAGAAGCTGAGCCTGAAGTTCAGAATGGGCCTCACCCTTTCCCCAGTCAGTCACCATCTCTGTGCTGTCCCCAGACTGTGATGCTGGAGAAGGAAGGAGAAAAAGAGAACAGGAAGAAATGGTGGATGTCCTCAAGCTTGCGGGCCTCGCTCATATGAGTAGAGAGTGATGTCAGAGAATGAAGGCAACACAAGAAATAGTGAAGGAATTGGACTTAGAAAACTGATTCAAATTTCGAAACTATTGACCCCTAATTTGGTGGTGGGAAAAGCATTTATGAGCTCAGAGGCATATCATTTTATCTAAAAATTGCAGGGGGAATGATGATTCCTCCTATAAAGAAAATGCGCTGAAAACAAATTGCTGAATTAAAAATGCTAAGTGCATCATGAGTCACGTCTCAAGCGTTGTGCCTTCGATTTGTTTCCACCCTCCTTTCATAGACATGTACTTGTTTCTGGCACATTGAAATGTTAGTCTAAAGTGGTACAGAAGGACAAGAAGAATCAGAATTTACTTTCTGGTTGCATCCATAGGAAGAGGCCATGAAGACTCTCCCAAATGACATATGTGTCTCTAATTATGTAACTCTACCTTCAACTAGGCCTGGAAGTCAGCTCTTTGAGTTTCCTCTGTTGAGACTTTTGTTTAGATCTGTACCCCAGGTTTAAATTAGGTTTTGGACATCGACTCTCTAGAGTTCTTTATATATTTTGGATATGAGATGATGAGTTGGTAAGTATTTTTTTTTCCCATTCTGTAGGCTTCATGTGGTGCTTTCTCATTTGGTAAAATTCTAATTCTATCCTAATACCCACATATATTCATGGTGTCTCTCTAAATGTGGAAGCCAAATGATAGGAATCACTTCCTCCACTTGGTAAGAATAAATGCAGCTGGACGTAGAAATCAAAGATTATGGTGATATGTTAAATTTTTATTAATTTTATCAATATTATATTATACATCATCTATGGTGGTTAATATGTGGAGTTTCTGGCTTTACCCTTTCAGAGTGGAAAAACTATTCCTGATGGAATTGGGAAAAAGGGAGAACAAACTCACAAATATATTAATACTAGTGTTCTCAGGTTAAGAATGAATTCCCAGGCCGGGCGGTGGTGGCACTTGCCTTTAATCCCAGCACTCAGGAAGCAGGGGCAGGCGAATCTTTCTGAGTTCGAGACCTGTCTAGTCTACAAGAGCTAGTTCCAGGACAGACTCCAAAGCCATTGTTGTCTTGAAAAACAACAATAAAAAAAGAATGAATGCCCAAAATAAAAATTTGAAAACATGTACAGTTCTAAACACCTCTCCTCACCTCCATATCTGCACAGCACATGAATGCTGTGGGGATGGAATTATTTCTGAAACTTCCCAGCAGTGATTTCTGTGTGTTATGTGACAGGTGCTTCAGCCTTACACATCCTGCCCCTTGTGTTGTTAAGTTTCAAACTCAGGACAAATGGCTGAAGAGCCTATTTACATATCAAAGCAGACCTGGCCTCAAAGTACTTACTCTCAGATCATCCCTCAGCCCCTACCTGTTACCCTGATTCATACCCTCAGCTCTCCAGCCCTGAGTTGCCCTTCTCTCAGAGACCCCTCCTAAATAATCAAGACCTTTTGTTTACCCACCCCTTTTTGTATCTTTGGCCCTTGTTTACAAACATGCCACTTGCCTACCCGCTTTCTCTTTTTCTTTCTCCCTACCCATCCCCCTCTCCACACATGGCCCAGTTCAGTCTGGTCATGTCCAATCTGAACCCTCACAGATATTTGACAATCCTCTCTGACATCTGTAATAAATATTCTCTTCCACAATATCTAGGAGGAGTCCTGTCCTTTTTTCTTCATT
Source organism: Microtus pennsylvanicus (assembly GCF_037038515.1). Classification (NCBI taxonomy): domain Eukaryota; kingdom Metazoa; phylum Chordata; class Mammalia; order Rodentia; family Cricetidae; genus Microtus; species Microtus pennsylvanicus. The sequence goes on along the minus strand of NC_134591.1, from coordinate 33,024,307 downwards.
CGCCCTCCCACCTATACACCACTCACAAACTCTCTACTCTGATAAAATGCTGCTTAATGATGAGAGCTACAGCCTACTGTGTGGTGCACAGCTTTAATTCCAACTCTGTGGAGGCAAATGCAGGTGGATCTGTGAGTATATGAACACGTTGCCTGCATGTATGTCTGTGGATTCCATGCAGGCCTGATGCGCACAGAGGCCACAAGTGGGCATTCGATTTCCTAGAAAGGGAGTTACAGAAAGTTGTGAGCAGGTATGTGGGGGCTGGAAATAGAACCCAGAAGATCTGGGAAAGCTGCCTTATCACTCAAGCATCACTCCAGCTGTGGTCAATTTTTCTTTTGTCCTCTTTTTAAATTATTTTTCTTATTGACTTAATGATGCAAAGAGTAAAACATGCTCTGCCAAATCGCATCTTCTCAGACGTCATCTGGGTCATCTCATCCACATGCAACAATGGCTGACAGAACTGACTGATACTGTTTAGAATCAGGACAGATTTCAGAAGTAATTTGACCTGCTCATTTTAATACGGTTGGTAACAACATAAAACTTAGTGATATAATTCCGCAGAACTAGAAGGCTATATAGGCAAAGGGCTGATATAAATGGAAAAAATCATTCACCTCAGTACTTGGCTTCTGGATTCTTCTCAAGTTGAAGCGCTTCTGGGTGGTAAACATGGCCACTGAGGAGTCAGTAGTTTCAACCAAGTTTTCTGTTGCTCCCAGAGCTTCTTCATTGGACATTTTTTAGAAAAGGAAATTAGAAATTTACTTGATTTTTATGTATAAATCACTGTTCTCTTAAAATAAAAATACATTTGCTTACTGGCTCTGTGCTTATGACCAAGACAGGAGAGACTGGCTGATGTTAAATGCATTTATTAAGGGCGATGGGCAAAGAAAAAAGGGGAGACTGAGACTAAGGTCTTTCTTTAATGTGGGTACCTGGTTCTCAGATGAGACCAAATCTGGACATCTGGTTTGACACTGTACCTATAGGTTTAGGTCTCAAAGTGGTAGGCTGTCAGGATATGAAATAGGGTACAGGCAGTGTGAACCAAAGTTGTCTAAAGAAATTGAACACTTCTGTTTGATACCTCTGTTGCTAGATACTAATCAAGATATGACTTGTTGGAGAAGAACCATCTAGAGAAAAGACAAAACTTGAGCTATGTAGTTCTGACTCTGGAGCACACATGAGGAAGGAACATTGATACTTATCACCTTTGTCATTCAAATCAAATCATGTTTTGTACAGTGTGTTTTCTGCACACTCTCTTTCTCCCCCAAACTAACTCTTTATCCTTATGACCACTCCCCACACTCTACCTTCTATTGACTTATGTTGTCCTAGGTATATCTCAACATTGATGTGTTTGTCTTCAAACCTTACATGTCTGGATGCTTTGCTCTTCCAGGAAAAAGCTTTATTGGACCTTATTATTTCACATACTATTGCCTTTCCAGAATGATGAAGAAAATCCTAATTACAGTAAAACAGTTATAAAGAATGAAGAAAGTCAAAAGCATGCTATGGTGATTTGAATATAAATGGAACCCATAGCTCCATAGGGAGTGGCTCTATTAGGAAGTATGGACTTGCTGTAATAGATGTGGCTTTGCTGGAGGATGTGTGTTATCGGGCGTGGACTTAGAGGTCTAACCAGTTCAACTAGGGCCATTGTGACTCATGTCACTTCCTACTGCCTGTGGATCCAGATGTAGAACTACCACCTACCTCTCTAGCTCAGTGTTTGCCTACATGTCACCATGTTTCCTTCTGTGATGTTAATGGACTAAACCTTTGGAGAGTAAGCAGGCCCTAATTAAATGTTTTCCTTTAAAAGTGTTGTCTTGGTTATGGTGTCTCTTCACAGCAATAAAAGCATAACTAAGAGACATACTAAGCGTTCACTCAGTTAGTGCAGTTATCTGGGACTGGTGAGTTATTGTCCTGGCTCTCACCATGCATTTTTGTCCCTGAGCCTTTGAACACATAGCTCATTCATTTGTCAGAGATGCAGTTGGTGGCTTGGTGCTGGAACCAAACACAGTGCTTCTTACCATCTTGTTCTCATACTTCTCCCAAGGAATTCCTTGAAGGAAGAATAATTCAAAACTGAGGATCTGAGGTTTAAAAGTGAGCGCCTTCCCCAAGAGCCCACAGTTAGTGAACTGTAGAATCTGCATGTTTATACCACTCCAGGTCTTCAGAGATATAACCACTCAGAGCCTTTACCTTCTATTGCGTTCTCCATATCTGTTAATACAGTGGATCTCAAACTTTGGGTTGCAACCCCTTTTGAGTCACTGATCAGATATCTTACTTTCGTTGAAACACTTACATCTTCAGGATTTAGTCTATTGAAACTTTGGTGCTCACTCTTGTAGAAGGAGCTTCAGCCCGTTTTCTGTCACAAGGTTCCAAGCCACTGCCTAGCTTTACACCCTAAATAACAACACAAAAATTGTATTCTTCTAAACACTGCCTGGCCCATTATATCTGGCCTCTTTTTGGCTAATTCTCACATCATGCTTTAACCCATAGTTAGTAATCTGTGTAGCACCACGAGCTGGTGGTTTACCAGGAAAGATTCAGCATGTCTGACCTGGTGGCTGGCTCCATTGCATCTGACCTCACTAACCTTCTTCCCAGCATCCTGTTCCATTTATTCCACCAACTAATTTTCTGTCCTATCAAAGGGCCAAGGCAGTTTTTTTATTAACCAATGAAATCAACAAAACAGAAGACCCTCCCACATCACATTCAGTTCTTACTGGTAAAGGTATGAAAGGAGTCTAAGAAGAAATATCAAATTCTAAAGGGAATTGGAATATGGTAAAGTGGAGATGAAGAAAAAATATTGAAACATTCCTATTACAACACAGTACCGCTCCCACACACAGGTGCATGGATGCCCCTCAGTGCTATTCTCATTATTTGCACATGTATTTCCTATGTCTAGCACATGCAGAGTAAACAACATTATCCTCTGGGTAAAATGATATTTGATTTTCTAAAAAGTCCAAGCTAGCTGTAAAAACATTCACAGTCCTTCCTCAGCACTTGTAAGGTCACATGTGTGTCTCATTCTTTGCCTTCGGTGGACTTAGGATGCTTCAGGTAGAGACCTTGTTAATTTTCTGTCACTTACATCCTTTTATGTTCCTTTAGGGTTACACAATAGATGCCTACTTAATTCATAATGACCTATATTAATGATGTTTATACAGTAAATGCATTTTTATTGAACTTGAATTTCATTCAGAGGTGAGGAACCATTTCCTGATATGATTTCAACATGCCCGTGTATTCCTATAGTACCAATTCACCTCCAATAAATTAAAAGGGTGGCATTCTTTCTACAAACAGTAAATCAATCATCAGTCTGTGCTGTTAGGATAGTGACAGACACATGATCTTTTTCATGTGCCCCCCCCAATCCACAGTCATCTGTCACCTTCATTATATAGTCAAAAGCTCTATAAAATAAAGAAAAAAAACCTGCTAACAAGGCTAAAATAGCATGATATGAATTATAATTGCTCTCTGGACTTGAAATTTTCTAATCTGATATAGGGATATTCATTGACAACTTTATCAGATGAACAGCCTTGCAGACAGTTCAATATAAGGTATGGTTTACCTATGCCCTGTGACTAAACCCAGTCAACACATTGATTTGACAAGTGTGACGTTAGTAGAGCAGTCAGTACTTTGTTCTCTCATTGCTGTCCTTAATGTACTATTTTTAGTATATCGTGCTTCAATAAAAATGGATATGCATTTATCTTTATTGCATGTGACTTTTATTCTTCTGGGTAGATACCTAGGAGTTGAACAGCTAGATCACACAGAAGTTCTATTTTTGACTTTTTAAGGATCTTCTATACCTATGACCATATAGGGTGTGTTAATTATTTACATTCATTATCACCAGCAATGATTAAAGTTTCTAGAACTGCAGTGACAGGAAAATCATCTAAGGGGCAAAAGTGTACCCACAACTAGATTGGATATGAATCTATTGAGATAATTGTCCCCAAGGGATTGGCATTTCCCGCAGAAAAGTCATGCAGGGAAAAGCAGAAGGATGAAGAGGAACTTATACGACTTCTGACTATTTCACAGGAGACACTGGTCCAGACATCTATACCTAATAATAGTTGGTGTTAAAGCAAGGCCTGCTTAGTTGTGAGAACTTCTTGTCTTCCACTTAAACCTCAACCTGATGTTAGGAACAAAGATGTATTTAGACGATCACTGGATCTCTTTACTCTTCTTCCCACCATGGCTCCAATGAATGAATCTCCTTTCTCTGCATCTCTGCTTAATTGTCAGAGGCCAGGTGACCAAGGGTAGAGTCTTAAGGTTGACAGAACTCCAGTGCTAACAAATCCACTGACAGCTCATCACCAGCATAGGCCGCTGTTGTTTTAGAGATGGCAGACTTTCTGACTTGGGCACGATGGTGTCTCAGTGGAGCTGTCATTTGTATTTCCTAGGGATAAAAATGCTGAAAACTTTTCCATATACTTATTAAGCACTTGTATCTCTTCTGAGACACATTAGTTGGCTTGTTAATACTTTATATAGTCTGGTCATAACCCTCCTGTTAAATGAATAGCGGAGAAGGTTTTTTTTTCTTACATTGTCCCTTTACTAATTACTTATCTTTTTTGTTGCATATTCTACCAATATTTCTGCCAGTGAAAAATATATTCAAAAGAGAAACCCATGCTTTTCTCTTTAAATATCAGATTACTGAAATGATGAACCCCAGAACGTTAGAAATAACCCAGGAAACTCCTACAAGGTAAGACAAATCTCTGGGAACTGGCCAGGGGAAAAACTTATCTTCCAGAAAAGGATCCTGTCTCCTGGAGAAGGATTCACAACTTGTCAGTTTAACTTACTGAGAGATATCGATCTCAGACAAAGATGGTGGAACTACATCATGGCTAATGCTTAGTTACACACACCTCTTGCTTCATATTTAAACATTAGTTTCATTTCAGGACCTCAATAATGAGTGTGGAGTAGGAGTTGCCTCGATCACTCTGTTTCTTTTCATTGTTACCAAATTAAATAAATCTGGTATTTTCCACATTTTACTCTCCCCACTTATTGCTATTATTTATGTTTGCCTGCTTTTTGTTTTATGGACATGGTTTCTCTGTGTGCTAGCTTTGACTGTTCTGGAACTCACTTTTTGATCAGGAAGGCCTTGAATTCACAAAGATCCACCTACCTTTGATTCTCAAGTGCTGGATAAAGGCATGTGACACCACATAGCTTGTTTTTTTATTATAAATTGGTTTGTTTAACTGGCTTATCCAGGACATGTAGTCAACTGTAGCATGTTGGGGCACATGCCGTTCTTTACCTGTGGATTTATTTTTGTGTATTCTCTTCTGTTCTCTTCTATTATATTGTCCCAAGTAATGCTTATTTTGCTACTATGGCTAGGTAGTATAATTGTACTATGATACCTTCATGAAGTGCTCTTCTATTCAGGATTGGTTTGACATACTGGAGCCAAATATGCTTCCATAGGATTTTATGATTTTTCCCTATATCCATATGGGTATTATTGGAATTTATTAGAAGATCACTTAGATTGATTTTGGTAATATAACAAGTTTCAAAATACTTATTATTCTAGTTCATGATCTTTTCACTGTCTAGTATGTTTTTTAATTTTTTTCTTCCTGGCTTTGCAGCTTCTTCCCTATCATTCCATGACTGTTTTTTTCCTAGGGGTTTGTCTGATTGCTACTGGTGTTAGTGTGGTTGGAATGATCTTCCAGCACCAGCCTTTCTATATTAAACAATTGCTTTTTGGAGACAAGCAGCCCCTTAGTCTTTCTCCTTATTCAGGTTGACCTGGTAGGCTATTGCTCTTTAACAGACTTCCTGTGGTTATGCACAGAGCAACAAGCCTCCCTTTAAGAGTGCTAACTATTAAAACTATATAGTTATATCATAATTATTATAGCCTCTCATTTAGCACATGCTTTGACCCTAAAATTCAGCTTCCTTATATTCTTTTGCTCTTTAAACTACATTTTATATTTATTTCTGGGCTATTTCATCCAACACAAAATGAGCTCAATGGTGTTTTTATATAATGTTTTCTTCTCATAATGCTTTTTGAGGCATTTTTTGTGTTACTTGTGTTTTGCTTCTCTATTGGGTTCTGATTTTTTTTATGGACTGTGTGTGTTTGCATATTTGTGTGTCTGCAGTAGTAGTAGTAGTAGTAATGGTAGTGGTGGTGGTGGTGGTGGTGAGAGGATGCATTCCTGCAATACTCCTACAATTGTCTTAAACTAATCACTTAGTTCTCCACAGACTTTGACTGACTCAAAGTTATTCTTTTAGGCAAATTAACAACTTGCATTTTGCCGAATATACATCACTACTGGCTGAAAGTCTCAATGAGCTGCAGGCCGTGGTAAATAGTGTGGTGGAAGTCAGTGAAAATCTCAGTATGAAAGTAAACATCGAGAAGACGGGGATACAACACATGCGAAGGGTAGACAAGGATTTTAACATTGTAATAAAGAATCAGAACCTCAAGCAAACAGTCAACTTTGTTTACTTGAGAGAAACCTAGCTCAAAGGAGGGAGCTATTTCAGACATCAAGAGGTAGGTAGGGATAATGAGGGCTGCATTCTAGGCACTAGGAAAGGTTTGGTCAGGAAGAGACATAACAACCACAAAATTACAAGTATATGAAACACCTGTCTTGATCTGCCTTCTTTACAGCCCCGAAACCAAGACAATAAAACACGCCTCAGAACAGCGGCTGAATGTATTTGAGATGGCATGACTCAGGAGTTATCTAAATGTCACACGAAGAGACAGGCTATGAAATGATGATGTTAAGAAACATCTCCATCTACAAAAGGAAGTAAATTACAGGATACAGCAAGGGTACTTTGACCTTGTTATGAGAATTACTGATGGCAAATACCCAAAGACAGCAGTGCTTGGAGGAGTACATGGGGTAAAGTCAGAGAAAGGAAAGCAATTTATACAGGAAACAGTGAAACAATCTGACACGGCTATTCTGATTTCAGGTAAAACAGATATTAAATCCAATAGTCAGAAGTGATAATGTCATTGCATGGGGGCAACAGTTAATAAATCACAACAAGTGTAAGAAATGTTATACACAAGCACACTCTTTTACCTTTCTGATACACACATAATGGAAGGAGAGAACCTATCCCTGAAAGTTATTCTCTGACTAGTGTGCATGCACACACACTACATACAAATATGTGACAATGTTTTAAACACACACAAGCATTCTCCAATATGTAAACACACATTCTCCAATATGTACACACCACAGTAGTATGGGACTACTGTATCAGGCTTAGCAGAAAAAAAAAACCTTAGGAAAAAAACTGCTGAATAGACAGCTTAAAGGATGCTTGTGGAAACTGTATGTCAATAACACATGCATCCAGGACTGCACAGGATAGAAACAATAGTAGAACTGCCATAAATAAGCTGCCCATGAACGCTTAAGTATTGCCGGGACACAAATGATGCTGATGTTGAGTGTATTTCTTGAGATTTAAAAAAAATTAAAAATTTTTTTTGTTTTCTTTTTATATTTTCCTGTTTGTTTCCTAAAGATAAAAAAAGACATTGAGTCAGATAGGTGGGAGGTGAGGAGGTTCTGGAAGGAGACAGAGAAGGGAAACTAACAATATAAATTTTCAAAATTAAAAGTGTAAATGCATTTAAAAATACTGAACTATATTGTTGAAGTGCTTAAGTTGATTTACTTCATGCTTTACATATTTCATTAGGCAACTAAAAAAGTGGTCATTTACAATATTTTAACACAAGCTAATACTTAAATAAGCCTTGATTTTGCCCAATGTCTGATAAAATTAGAGGTACACAGAGTATGAAATACATTTTACTTTTGATTTGTTGAATGGTATGTGTGTATCTCTGTTTCTTTGTTTATCTCTCTTTCTCACTCTGTGTGTGTGTGTGTGTGTGTGTGTGTGTGTGTGTGTGTGTCTCCATGTATGTGAATAATTTCTAACACTTAGGACGCAGAGATCCAGTTCAAGTTGTTAAACCTGGAAGCAAGTGCCTTTACCACTGAGCCAACTTCCTAGCCTCTAAATTTCTTTTAAAGATAGTTTTTTCTTTACCTATTTAACTAAAGATAACAAATATTTCACGTCTAATTGCTTTAAATATAAAGCAGCGAATATTCCTTATAAATAGCAATTTTGGTGTGGTCAACCTATTTACATATAATTCTATTCTTTTAAGATTTATTTTTCTGTAAGCCTTATCAATTACTTTTTGTGTAACAGACATATAAAGAATGGCATTTATAGGTATAGCCAATATGTATTTGGTAGAATATCTGAACACATAAGGTAAAAGGCTTACTACATTTTGTCCTGCTACATCTGTCACCATAACACAGATTATTCTGTATGTTATTTTATATGTATAACATGTACATATAAAATACTAGAGATTTTACAAGAAAATTTTCAGTTGCAAACACAATATTCTTTTTAATGATGCAATGAAACAGAACCTAACACTGCATTTTTGTGATACTAGTTTTATCTTGGCAATATTACAAGTTGTACACCAAGTTAGATGTTAAAAAATCGACTCATAACTTTACTTACAATGAAAACAACATTCCCAATTAATAATTGTCTCATGTAATACAGACAAAATATATATTAATACAGACAGGATATATGTCCAGCTCATCTAGACAAGAACCCAGAAATCATATGAAAGTAGCTCTACACACAGGCTGATTCTAAAATTTCTCTTTAAAATTTACATATTAAGTTTATCAAGCAGTAAACATTTTAGAAATGATATTCCTTCCATTTCTTTTGCTGAGACAGAATACTCTGACCCTCTAAAACATTGATTTAGAAAAGGATTTGTTTTGCCTTATGCTTCCAGGGATAGAGTTTGTTCTAAGAAGGCATTGCACTGGGAGTGTGAGACTCAACCCCTATGCGACAGGGAGGCAGCCAGACCATATTTCATCTTCACACAAGAAGCTGAGAGAAAAAACAGGAAGTGAGGTCAAGCTAAATTAACTCAAAACCACCTAGAGTGACTTACTTATTCTAGCAAGGGTTTACCTCTTAAATGACTCCAGAAGTACTCCAAAGCATTCACACACACACACAAACACATACACACACAATTTTAGTTTCAGTCAGGTATGCCCAAAATAGCATTTTTTTTTTAAATTTTTAATTGAGAAAAAGAAAAAGAAAAAGCTATGCCTCCTCCCAGTCTCCCATTTCCCTCTCCTTCTTCCCACCTTTCTCCCCCTCCCCCCACTCTTCTCCCCCTCCCTCTCCAGTCCAAAGAGCAGTCAGGGTTCCCTGCCCTGTGGAAAGTCTAAGGCGCCCCCCCCCCTCTGACCATGTCTAGGAAGGTGAGCATCCAAACTTGCTAGGCTCCCACAAAGCCAGAACATGAAGTAGGATCAAAACCCAGTGCCATTGTCCTTGGCTTCTCATCAGCCCTCATTGTTTGCCATGTTCAGAGAGTCTGGTTTTATCCCATGCTTTTTCAGTCACAGTCCAGCTGGCCTTGGTGAGCTCCCAATAGATCAGCTCCACTGTCTCAGTGGGTGGGTGTATCCTTCGTGGTCCTGACTTCCTTGCTCATGTTCTCCCTCCTTCTGCTCCTCATTGGGACCTTGGGAGCTCAGTCCGGTGCTCCAGTGTGGGTCTCTGTCTCTATCTCCATCCATTGCCAGATAAAGGTTCTCACTCAGAATAGTGTTTTCTATTTCCATCCATTTGCATGCAAAATTCGAAAAGTCATTATTATTTACCGCAGCGTAGTACTCTAATGTGTATCTATTCCACACTTTCTTCCTCTATTCTTCCATTGAAGGACATCTCAGTTGTTTCCAGGTTCTGGCTATTACAAATAATACCGCTATGAACATAGTTGAACAAATGCTTTTGTCATATGATAGGGCATCTCTTGGGTATATTCCCAAGAGTGTTATTGCTGGATCCAGGGGTAGGTTGATCCCGAATTTCCTGAGAAGCCACCACACTGATTTCCAAAGTGGTTTCACAAGTTTGCATTCCCACCAGCAATTTATTAGTGTACCCTTTACTCCACAACCGATCCAGCAAAGGCTATCATTGGTGTTTTTTATTTTAGCCATTCTGACAGGTGTAAGATGATATCTCAAAGATGTTTTGATTTGCATTTCCCTGATCACTAAGGAGGGTGATCATGACCTTAAGTGTCTTTTGACCATTTGAACTTCTTCTGTTGAGAATTCTCTGTTCAGTTCAGTGCCCCATTTTTTTAAATTTTTTAAATCTTTTTTTCATTGAGAAAATGAGAAAGAAAAAACAAGTTTCCACCTCCTCTCAGCCTCCCATTTCCCTCACCCCCTCCCACCCTTCTCCCCCTTCTCCCACCCTTCTCCCCCTCCCCCCACTCCTTTCCCCCTCCCTCTCCAGTCCAAAGAGCAGTCAGGGTTCCCTGCCCTGTGGTAAGTCCTAGGTCCTCACCCCTCCGTCCATATCTAGGAAGGTGAACATCCAAACTGGCTAGGCTCCCACAATTCCAGCACATTAAGTAGGATCAAAACCCCTTGCAGCAATTTTAACAATATTTTGAAAAATCAATGCAGCAATGAGTTGCTAGAGTGTTGTTTGTTGTTGCAGGAACTCTAGGGGAGGATTCTTTTCACCAAAACTATCTTAGGAATCATCCCGAATTTACAAAATAGAATCTGCTATAATTCATGGGTACCAAGACAAAGTAAAAAACAATATTTTCTATGATTGCACAAATATCAGGAGAGAGTTCCACAATGTACTGGTGAATGGGTGTTCCTGTAACGAACTTTCCTCTCTGCCTCTTCTGCAAGGCTGATTAACTGATTAGAACTGCAAAAAATCATGGAGAGGTTAAAGTGCTGCAATCCCGGGCCAGATACAAATGAACTTTAGTGCCCTCCATGGTCACTAATAACCTACCTTTATAAATGACCTAAAGTGCAAACTTTGGGATATATTAATTGAACAGACTAGTGACTTAATCCAACCTGAAGGCTAAGATTATCATCACATAGCAACAACCTCTGGACCTCTACCAGGTATTTCTGTGGTTGAACATCAACATATTTGAAGAATCCCATGATTTATGACTTTCTTTATTCTTTTACAATAATACTTCGTGCAATTGTTAGAACATTGGAACATGGAGTTTATGGTTAGTTAAATTTGTGTTCCTGGGCCATCGTAACTCATACTTGTGTCCGGAATAAATTGGATCTTACTCTTAGAGGTAAAATTTTTGTTTTCTATCAAGAGTTACAGTGGCCTAATACGTCATTTTATACTGGATGAGAAAGATACTAATATGGGTCCACTCTATCCAAACTGCCAGTATCATCCCCATAGGTGGATTTTGGTGAATGCTTTGTGTGGCTCCAGCCTCTCTTGATTTGGTCAACAATCAAAGACATGTAACTATTTTCAGACTCATGCCTTGTCTATAGTCCTCTGACAGTGACTCATCATTCTTTATCTCCAAGAGGAGCAAAGTCACTGTTCCAAAGAGGAATTGTTCATGCCCTAATTTAAGATAAAACAAAATAGAGATCACCCCATGCTATTCTTAAAAATCATGAATGCCACGACCTCCTGGGAAGCTCTCTCTCTCACCTCCATTTGAATATCTTGGACCTCCCTTCAGGAGCTCTCTTTCTCTTACCCCTCATGCTTACTTTTGTGAAAAGATTTTTTAAACTATACTGGAAGTCAAAAATCTTTACTTGGCATAAATTAGGTCCTGGAAAGTCTAGGGGAACTCACCAGGCTGCTGTAGATGACAATGAACAGCTGTGTCTCTGTCCCAACTAAGGTTTGTAGATGCTCATAACAGACTGCATCTTGAAGCATTGTTAGTGAGTTTGCCTAACTACCACTCAGCTTTTCTTTCTTGCTAATCATGGCTTGAAAGTTACCTTAGGTTCCCACTTAGGATTGAAAGGTACCACTGGCAGCAGGATAGAAGTCTAGACTCATCTAAGCCCCATTCTTGAATAGATGAAATAATATGTGACTTATCTAGGGGACATCTTCAGAAAGGTTATGCTCTCAAATGTCCTAAGCCAGTATCTGCCCTACAAGAGAGCATCCAGAGACACAATTGCGAAGGCAGTACATTCTGAATTCAAATCACGTGAGGATGGCTATGTGTCCCCTAAATTATTCAACGGCCATTTTGCTCCATCTCTTCCCTTCATGTTTTCTCTGTGTGTAGAAAGTTAATTATTAGACAAGGGAGACTCTGTCTGCTTCCAAACCCCATGACTTCTGAGAAGGGGCTGACTCAGAATGTTTAAGGCTAACATAGGAGAAATCAGACTCAAGTCATTTTGATTTCTTAAGAGGCTGAAACTTCAGCTTTCTTTAGACTTTGTGCTAGATGGGCATTAGGATCTTATCATGGTGGGGAACTTAGCATATGTTCCCCAGATTATCAATAGATGGAATCTTTTCTGATCTATGGGGACACTCAGGATATCTCGAGGAAATAGTACCCACCTAAGCATTTGTAATGATTAAATGCCAGTTAAATGTGGGACAGATTATCTTTAAGTAGACCAAGATAAAATACAGGTGAGAGTCGTAGTAAGCAGGGAGCCAATCCATGATGCTGTGCTTAGAGTTAGTTTTCCTTCTTTCATGAAGATATGGAGGCAGGCATGGGAAATGGACTTCAGCACTAATACAATCAAATAGCGATTATTTTTAACCTAAAGTAACATTGAGGGTGATAGTTTTATCTGTAATGAGGTTTCATCCTCAGAGAGTGTGTTCTAAAAATAGAAACGGATGTTGCCTTAAGTCCACATAATAAACTTAACCTTTTGTTCATTTTACTCAACCTTCCCCATGCCATAAAGAGATAAGGATATCTGAGCTTTCTACTTGGTTATTATATTGTGCACACTTGCAGTGCATGTAATTGTGTCTAGTCTGTCTATGGCATTTATTTCCACATGTTGTTTTGTGTCGCCCACAAAAACTATGTGACAAATGCAGTTACCACTTCAATTTTTATTTGCATTGAGTACTGATATGTCTGTGCTCTCTGGCTCCTAGTGTCTTTTAGGGAAATGAAGGGGTGTGATAGGACGTGAAGAGGAATAGATTATCTGAGAGCCCTATAAGATTAGCAGCCCTGATCCTCAGCTCAGACTCTCATTCCTCTGAAGAGTCTACTAGGGTACCAACCATGCTCTCAGCCATGGGCTCCCTTGTGGCCAGCCTCTGGGCAGGGCTCCATCTCTGGACTCTGCTGTTGGCTGCTGTCACCTTCCTGTTCCTGGCTGACTACCAAAAAACCCACATTAGCATCTTCCCTTGCTAATGTGGGCTAACACAGTGAGCAGTTCTCTGCTAGATGATAGCTGAGAGAGCAGCTCTCAAGACGAAGGGACTGCCGGCTTGGGCTAGAAAATGCTGCTACACAGGCCTTGAAAGACTGAGTTAGAAATGAGAGCGAAACTTGAGGCACTTGTGCTACCATGACAGTGAGACTCTTGTTTCTAAATCAGAGAACCACAGGCTTATAATTTTAATACAAATGATTTCTTTTTTTTAAAAACTTTCTTTTTGTTTTATTGAGAAAAAAACAATTTTGGCCTCCTCCCAGCCTCCCACTCCACCCCCCCTACTCCTCTCCCCGTCCCCCCACTTCTCTCCTTTTCCCCCCACTCCTCTCCCCCTCCCTAACAAGTCAGAAGAGCAGTCAGTGTTCCTTGCTCTGTGGAAAGTCCAATCTGCCCCCTCCTTCCAGGTCTAGGAAGGAGAACATCCAAACTGGCTAGGCTCCCACAAAGCCAGCACATTGCTTAGGATCAAAACTCAGTGCCATTGTCCTTGGCTTCTCATCAGCCCTCATTGTCCTCCATATTCAGAGAGTCCGGTTTTATCCCCGGCTTTTTCAGTCTCAGTCCTGCTGGCCTTGGTGAGCTCCCAAGAGATCAGCCCCACTGTCTCCGTGGGTGGGTGCACCCCTCATGGTCAGAAACAGAAGGAGGGAGAAGATGAGCAAGGAAGTCATACAAATGATTTCTGTCAAATGAGGGGAAAATGCAATATGAGAAAGGGACAGAGGGTCAACAGTTTCTAAGTGATATTTGTGTGGTGTTGACTCTTAACTCCTTTATAACGTCTTATTCGCTATTCCGAATAACTATCCATTTCATGTTTGAGATTAGAAAGTGAGGCTTAAGTAAATTTGATTTACATCAAATCTCTCTACTATTGAACATAGTGGGGAATCTGGGACCAAACCTGTTCTGATTTTTCTGATCAGCCTATGCTTCCTCCATAGGGCTTGCAGTATTTTGACATTTAAAAGATGTCCTCTGATGCTTCTCTATGAATTTTGTTAAAACCCCTTTATAGACTCGATCCCCATCACATCTCCCAGGAGTCTCAAGATCTCTGCATAGAGTTTCCTGAAAATTATACCCTCCACACCAAAAAAGACAGTTCTATCCCCAGTCAGGGAAATTCTGATGCCATTCGTTGATTAACTCTGGAAATGTGTTTACAGATACTAGCATAAGATGATGAAAGCATACTATAGATTCTGTAATATAAGAGGTGACAGAGTCATTACGTTCATGGCACACACTTCACTGTTAGCTGTGCAGCAGATGTGGGTCTAAAATGCACTGAGGTTGTTCTTGGAATCAGGAATGGACATGACAAAGACAAGAGCGATCGAAAGAATGGGTAAAGACACTGCTAGGGTGGGTGATTCAGTGTGATAAAAGGCACACTCTGGAGAGCCCAAGCACCATGCCAGAAAGGCTGATGGAATAAGCTTGCAAACACTGCTTTCTTGATTCGCTCCTAACCCAGACAACTGGGATCAGACTCCCACACACTGAGGGTTGAGAATGGAAAAATAGAGAAGGAAGGCTCATCATTTCCTTGCCCAGGTCCTCACAATAACAGGTGCCTCATTGGTACACTCATCCATTGCTGGTGGGAATGCAAACTTGTGCAACCACTTTGGAAAGCAGTGTGGCGCTTTCTCAGGATTCTGGATCAACTTACCCCTGGACCCAGCAATACCACTCTTGGGAATATACCCAAGAGAGGCCTTATCATACAACAAAAGTATATGCTCTACGATGATCATAGCAGCATTGTGTGTGATAGCCAGAACCGAAAACAACCTAGATGCCCTTCAATGGAAGAATGGATGAAGAAAGTATGGAATATATACATATTAGAGTACTATTAAGCAGTAAAAAACAAGGACTTCTTGAATTTTGCATACAAATGGATGGAAATAGAAAACACTATCCTGAGTGAGGTAAGCCAGACCCAAAAAGAGGAACATGGGATGTACTCACTCATATTTGGTTTCTAGCCATAAACCAAGGTCATTGGGCCTATAATTAGTGATCCTAGAGGAGCTAAATAAGGAGAACCCAAAGAAAAACATATAGGCATCCTCCTGAATATTAACCTTCAGCAGGCGATGTAAAGAGACAGAGACAGAGACCCACATTGCAGCACTGGACAGAGATCTCAAGGTCCAAATCAGGAGCAGAAGGAGAGAGAGCACGAGCAAGGAACTCAGGACCTCAAGGGGTGCACCCACACACTGAGACAATGGGAATGTTTTACTGGGAACTCACCAAGGCCAGCTGGCCTGGGTCTGGAAAAGCCTGGGATAAAACCGGAGTCTCTGAACATAGCGGGCAATGAGGACTACTGAGAACTCAAGAACAATGGCAATGGGTTTCTGATCCTACTGCATGCACTGGCTTTGTGGGAGCCTAGGCAGTTTGGATGCTAACCTCACTAGACCTGGATAGAGGTGGGGGTTCCTTGGACTTCCCACAGGGCAGGGAACCCTAAATGCTTTTCGGGCTGAGGAGGGGGGAGGACTTATTATGGGGTGGGGGATGGAAATGGGAGGCAGTGTC
Source organism: Microtus pennsylvanicus (assembly GCF_037038515.1). Taxonomy (NCBI): domain Eukaryota; kingdom Metazoa; phylum Chordata; class Mammalia; order Rodentia; family Cricetidae; genus Microtus; species Microtus pennsylvanicus. Next base: position 33,008,273 of record NC_134591.1, on the reverse strand, counting down.
AGGGAAGAGACAGAAATCTTTAATAAACAAATAAATTAAAAAAAGAAGTGCCTCATTATTCTTCTTTGGATGCTAACATGTCTTACCCTAGACCTGTACAAACTTCTTCCCCTAGACTTGTACTCAGCATTAAAGAGCAACCTAATGGACTAGAATATCCCCAGAAGACACTCACAGTCAATACGAAGTTATCTTGACAAAGGAGAAGGTACTAAGTGGGGAGAGTCATGCATGAGAGCTCAGGAAGTATCTACATTTACCTCCATTAAGGTCTGTTCCATATATTGAAGCATGACTCTTTACCATCATTTTTAGGGTACCATGCTTCTAAGAAAACTGACTGTACTACACAGTGACTACAAAGAATGGACCACTCCAGAAACCTTCAATCCAGAGCACTTTTTGGAGAATGGACAGTTTAAGAAGAGAGACTCCTTCCTGCCTTTCTCAATGGGTGAGTTTTGATGAGCAGGAGGGGCTTCAGAGCTCCACCATCCATTTCCTCCTCTCATCCCATAATGTTCTGTTTTAATGAAAACATCTCCAGATTGACCAGTGTGACTCCATTTTGTGTTTGGTTGAAGTCCTGCATTCCCTGGCCTTGTCCCTAATTCAGAGCCCCCATTTCCCTAGCTGTGTTGTAATATGAGCTGCGGGCTCTGTCCTGCCACCCTGCTGGCCACCCGGCTAGCTTTACACCCGAAATAATTACACAGAAACCGTATTCATTTAAACACTGCTTGGCCCATTATATCTAGCCTTTCTTGGCTAACTCTCGCACCTGGACTAGCCCATTTCTTATAATCTGTGTAGCCCACGAGGTGGCTTACCAGGGACATTCTAGCCTACGTCATCCATCCTGGGTCGGAGCTTCATGGCATGCCTCTCAGGGAGCAGAGCTATTGCATCTCTGCCTGGGAGAGAGGAGCATGGTGTCTCTGCTCCAGAGAGCAGAGCTGTGGAGTCTGAGCTCACTTCCTCTTCCTCCCAGCATTCTGTTCTGTTTACTCCTCCCATCTATGTTTTAAGCTATGAGGCCAAGCAGTTTCTTTATTACTTAACCAATGACCTTCTTCTATCATAGCTGGGTGTTTCAACTTTTCTCATTTTTTTCCCCAAACATTAAGAATAGACATGTATCATGTGCTCCATCTTTACTAAGGTGTGTATGGAACTCCTTCATAAGATTTCCTCTGTTGAGACTTTTATTTAGTTCTGTACCCCATTTTTAAATTAGGTTTTTGGACATTGACTCTCTAGAGATCTTTATATATTTTGGATATGAAATGATGAGTTGTTAAGTATTTTTTTCCTATTCTGTAGGTTTCATGTCGTGCTTTATCATTTGGTAAAATTCTATTGCTTTCCTAATACCCACATATATTCATGGTGTCTCTCTAAATGTGGAAGCCAAATGATAGGAATCACTTCCTCCACTTGGTAAGAATAAATACCGCTGGACTCAGAAATCAAGGATCATGGTGATATGTTCAATTTTTATTAATTTTATCAATATTATATTATACATCATATATCAGTGGTTAATATGAGGAGTTTCAGGCCTTACCCTTTCAGAGTAAATAAGCTATTCCTGATGGAATTGAGAAAAAGGGAGAACAAACTCACAAATATATTGATACCTGTGTTATCAGCTTAAGAATGAATGCTCAGGCCGGGCGGTGGTGGCACACGCCTTTAATCCTAGCACTCGGGAGGCAGAGGCAGGCGGATCTCTGTGAGTTTGAGACCAGCCTGGTCTATAAGAGCTGCTAGTTCCAAGACAGGCTCCAAAGCTACAGAGAAACCCTGTCTTGAAAAACCAAAAAAAAAATGAATGCCCATAATAAAAATTTGAAAACATGTACAGCTCTAAACACCTCTCCTCACCTCCATATCTCACAGCACATGAATGATTAGGATGCTTCAGGTAGAGACCTTGTTTATTTTTGGTCACTTACATACTTTTATGTTCCTTTAGGGTTACACAATAGATGCCTACTTAATTCATAATGACCTATATTAATGATTTTTATACAGTAAATTGCATTTTTATTGAACTTGAATTTCATTCAGAGGAGGAGGAAAACTTTTCCTGATATGATTTCAACATGCCCGTGTATTCCTATAGTACCAATTCCCCTTAAATAAATTAAAAGGGTGGCATTCTTTCTACAAACAGTAAATCAATCATCAGTCTGTGCTGTTAGGATACTGACAGACACATGGTGTTTTTCATGTGCCCCCCCCAATCCACAGTCACCTTTCACCTTCATTATAGAGTCAAAAGCTGAATAAAATAACGAAGAAAAACCTACTAACATGGCTAAAGAAAGCATGATATGAATCATAATTGATCTCTGGACTTTAAATTTTCTAATCTAATATAGGGATATTCATTGACAACTTTATCAGATGATCAGCCTTGCAGACAGTTCAATATAAGGTATGGTTTACCTATGCCCTGTGACTAAACCCAGTCAACACATTGATTTGACAAGTGTGACGTTAGTAGAGCAGTACTTTTTCTCTCATTGCTGTCCTTAATGTACTATTTTTAGTATATCATGCTTCAATAAAAATGGATATGCATTTATCTTTATTGAATGTGACTTTTATACTTCTTGGTGGATACCCAGGTGTTGAACAGCTAGATCACACAGAAGTTCTATTTTTGGCTTTTTAAGGATCTTCTATACCTTTGACCATATAGGGTGTGTTAATTATTAACATTCATTATCACCAACAATGATTAAAGTTTCTAGAACTTCAGCGACAGGAAATTCATCTAAAGGGCAAAAGTGCACCCACAACTAGATTGTTTATGAAACTATTGAGATAATTCCCCAAGGGATTGGCATTTCCTCCAGAAAAGTCATGCAGGGAAAAGCAGAAGGATGAAGAGGAACTTATACGACTTCTGACTATTTCACAGGAGACACTGGTCCAGACATCTATATTTAATCATAGGTGGTGTTAAAGCAAGGCCTGCTTAGTTGTGAGAACTTCTTGTCTTCCACTTAAACCTCAACCTGATGTTAGGAACAAAGATGTATATGGATGATCACTGGACCTCTTTACTCTTCTTCCCACCATGGCTCCAATGAATGAATCTCCTTTCTATGCATGTCTGCTTAATTGTCAGAGGCCAGGTGACCAAGGGTAGAGTCTTAAGGTTGACAGAACTCCAGTGCTAGGAAATCCACTGACAGCTCATCACCAGCATAGGCTGCTGTTATTTTAGAGATGGCAGACTTTCTGACTTGGGCACGATGGTGTCTCAGTGGAGCTGTCATTTGTATTTCCTAGGGATAAAAATTTTGACAACTTTTCCATATATTTATTAAGCACTTGTATCTCTTCTGAGACACATTAGTTGGTTTGTTAATACTTTATATAGTCTGGTCATTAACCTCCTGTTAAATGAATAGCGGAGAAAGGTTTTTTGTCTTACATTGTCCTTTTACTAATTAATTTTCTTTTTTGTTGCTATTCTAACAATATTTCTGCCTGTGAAAAATATATTCAAAAGAGAAACCCATGCGTTTCTCTTTAAATATCAGATTACTGAAATGATGGACCTCAGGACATTAGAAATAACCCAGGAAACTCCTACAAGGTAAGACAAATCTCTGGGAACTGGCCAGGGGAAAAACTTATCTTCCAGAAAAGGATCATATCTCCTGGAGAAGGATTCACAACTTGTCAGTTTAACTTACTGAGAGATATCGATCTCAGACAAAGATGGTGGAACTACATCATCGCTAATGCTTAGTTACACACACCTCTTGCTTCATATTTAAACATTAGTTTCATTTCAGGACCTCAATAATGAGTGTGGAGTAGGAGTTGCCTCGATCACTCTGTTTCTTTTCATTGTTACCAAATTAAATAAATCTGGTATTTTCCACATTTTACTCTCCCCACTTATTGCTATTATTTATGTTTGCCTGCTTTTTGTTTTATGGACATGGTTTCTCTGTGTGCTAGCTTTGACTGTTCTGGAACTCACTTTTTGATCAGGAAGGCCTTGAATTCACAAAGATCCACCTACCTTTGATTCTCAAGTGCTGGATAAAGGCATGTGACACCACATAGCTTGTTTTTTTATTATAAATTGGTTTGTTTAACTGGCTTATCCAGGACATGTAGTCAACTGTAGCATGTTGGGGCACATGCCGTTCTTTACCTGTGGATTTATTTTTGTGTATTCTCTTCTGTTCTCTTCTATTATATTGTCCCAAGTAATGCTTATTTTGCTACTATGGCTAGGTAGTATAATTGTACTATGATACCTTCATGAAGTGCTCTTCTATTCAGGATTGGTTTGACTTACTGGAGCCAAATACGCTTCCATAGGATTTTATGATTTTTCCCTATATCCATATGGGTATTATTGGAATTTATTAGAAGATCACTTAGATTGATTTTGGTAATATAACAAGTTTCAAAATACTTATTATTCTAGCTCATGATCTTTTCACTGTCTAGTATGTTTTTTAATTTCTTTCTTCCTGGCTTTGCAGCTTCTTCCCTATCATTCCATGACTGTTTTTTTCCTAGGGGCTTGTCTGATTGCTTCTGTTGTTAGTGTGGTTGAAATGATCTTCCAGCACCAGTCTTTCTATGTTAAACAGTTGCCTTTTGGAGACAAGCAGCCCTTAGTCTTTCTTTTTATTCAGGTTGACTAGGTAGGCTATTGCTCTTCAACAGACTTCCTGTTGTTATGCACAGAGCAACAAGCCTCCCTTTAAGAGTGCTAACTATTATAACTATATAGTTATATCATAACTATTATAGCCTGTCTTTTAGCACATGCCTTGACCCTAAAATTCAGCTTCCTAATATTCTTTTGCTCTTTAAACTACATTTTATATTTATTTCTGGGCTATTTCATCCAACACAAAATGAGCTCAATGGTGTTTTTATATAATGTTTTTTCTCATAATGCTTTTTGAGGCATTTTTTGTGTTACTTGTGTTTTGCTTCTCTATTGGGTTCTGATTTTTTTTATGGACTGTGTGTGTTTGCATATTTGTGTGTCTGCAGTAGTAGTAGTAGTAGTAGTAATTGTAGTGGTGGTGGTGGTGGTGGTGGTGAGGGGATGCATTCCTGCAATACTCCTACAATTGTCTTAAACTAATCACTTAGTTCTCCACAGACTTTGACTGATTCAAAGTTATTCTTACAGGCAAATCAATAACTTGCATTTTGCCGATTATACATCACTACTGGCTGAAAGTCTCAATGAGCTGCAGGCCGTGGTAAATAGTGTGGTGGAAGTCAGTGAAAATCTCAGTATGAAAGTAAACATCGAGAAGACGGGGATACAACACATGCGAAGGGTAGACAAGGATTTTAACATTGTAATAAAGAATCAGAACCTCAAGCAAACAGTCAACTTTGTTTACTTGAGAGAAAAACCTAAGCTCAAAGGAGGAAGCTATTTCAGACATCAAGAGGTAGATAGGGATAGTGAGGGCTGCATTCTAAACACTAGGAAAGGTTCGGTCAGGAAGAGACATAACAACCACAAAATTACAGGTATATGAAACACCTGTCTTTAGCTGCCTTCTTTACAACCCCGAAACCAAGACAATAAAACATGCCTCAGAACAGCGGCTGAATGTGTTTCTGATGGCATGACTCAGGAGGATTCTAAGCGTCACACGAAGAGACAGGCTGTGAAATGATGACGTTAAGAAACATCTCCATCTACAAAAGGAAGTAAACTACAGGATACAGCAAGGGTACTTTGACCTTGTTATGAGAATTACTGATGGCAACAACCCAAAGACAGCAGTGCTTAAAGGAGAACATGGGGTAAAGTCAGAGAAAGGAAAGCAATTTATAAAGCAAACAAAAGTGAAACAATCTGATACGGCTATTCTGATTTCAGATAAAACAGATATTAAATCCAATAGTCAGAAGTGATAATGTCATTGCATAAGGGCAACAGTTAATAAATCACAACAAGTGTAAAAAATGTTATACACAAGCACCACACTCTTTTACCTTTCTGATACACACATAATGGAAGGAGAGAACCTATTCCTGAAAGTTGTTCTCTGACTTGTGTGCATGCACACACACTACATACAATGATGTGACAATGTTTTAAATACACAAAAGCATTCTCCAATATGTAAACACACATTCTCCAATATGTACACACCACAGTAGTATGGGACTACTGTATCAGGCTTAGCAGAAAAAAAAACCTTAGGAAAAAAAAACTGCTGAATAGACAGCTTAAAGGATGCCTGTGGAAACTTGTATGTCAATAACACAAGCATCCAGGACTGATCAGGATAGGAACTATAGTAGAACTGCCATAAATATCTGCCCATGAATGCTTAAGTATTGCCGTGACACAAATGATGCTGATGTTGAGTATATTTCTTGAGATTTAAAAAAAAATTAAAAAATTTTGTTTTGTTTTCTTTTTATATTTGCCTGTTTGTTTCCTAAAGATAAAAAAGGCATTGAGTCAGATGGGTGGGAGGTGAGTAGGTTTTGGAAGGAGACAGAAAATGGAAACTAACAATATAAATTTTCAAAATTAAAAGTGTAAATGCATTTAAAAATACTGAACTATATTGTTGAAGTGCTTAAGTTGATTTACTTTATGCTTTATATATTTCATTAGGCAAGTAAAAAAGTGGTCATTTACAATATTTTAACACAAGCTAATACTTAAATAAGCCTTGATTTTGCCCAATGTCTGATAAAATTAGAGGTACTCATTACTATGAAATACATTTTACTTTTGATTTGTTGAATGGTATGTGTGTATCTCTGTTTCTTTGTTTATCTCTCTCTCTCACTCTGTTTGTGTGTGTGTGTGTGTGTGTGTGTGTGTGTGTGTGTGTGTGTCTCCATGTATGTGAATAATTTCTAACACTTAGGACTCAGAGATCCAGTTCAAGTTGTCAAACTTGGAAGCAAGTGCCTTTACCACTGAGCCAACTTCCTAGCCTCTAAATTCTCTTTTAAAAATAGATTTTTTTTACCTATTTAATTAAAGAAAACAAATATTACACGTCTAATTGTTTAAATATAAAGCAGAGAATATTCCTTATAAATAGCAATTTTGGTGTGGTCAACCTATTTACATATAATTCTATTCTTTTAAGAGTTATTTTTCTGTAAGCCTTATCAATTACTTTTTGTGTAACAGACATATAAAGAATGGCATTTATAGGTATAGCCAATATGTATTTGGTAGAATATCTGAACACATAAGGTAAAAGGCTTACTACATTTTGTCCTGCTACATCTGTCACCATAACACAGATTATTCTGTATGTTATTTTATATGTATAACATGTACATATAAAATACTAGAGATTTTACAAGAAAATTTTCAGTTGCAAACACAATATTCTTTTTAATGATGCAATGAAACAGAACCTAACACTGCATTTTTGTGATACTAGTTTTATCTTGGCAATATTACAAGTTGTACACCAAGTTAGATGTTAAAAAATCGACTCATAACTTTACTTACAATGAAAACAACATTCCCAATTAATAATTGTCTCATGTAATACAGACAAAATATATATTAATACAGACAAGATGTATGTCCAGCTCATCTAGACAAGAGCCCAGAAATCATATGAAAGTAGCTCTACACACAGGCTGATTCTAAAATTTCTCTTTAAAATTTACATATTAAGTTTATCAAGCAGTAAACATTTTAGAAATGATATTCCTTCCATTTCTTTTGCTGAGACAGAATACTCTGACCCTCTAAAACATTGATTTAGAAAAGGATTTGTTTTGCCTTATGCTTCCAGGGATAGAGTTTGTTATAAGAAGGCATTGCACTGGGAGTGTGAGACTCAGCCCCTATGCAACAGGGAGGCAGCCAGACCATATTTCATCTTCACACAAGAAGCTGAGAGAAAAAACAGGAAGTGAGGTCAAGCTAAATTAACTCAAAACCACCTAGAGTGACTTACTTATTCTAGCAAGGGTTTACCTCTTAAATGACTCCAGAAGTACTCCAAAGCATTCACACACACACACACAAACACATACACACACAATTTTAGTTTCAGTAAGGTATGCCCAAAATAGCAATTTTAACAATATTTTTAAAAATCAATGCAGCAATGAGTTGCTAGAGTGTTGTTTGTTGTTGCAGGAACTCTAGGGGAGGATTCTTTTCACCTAAACTATCTTAGGAATCATCCCGAATTTACAAAATAGAATCTGCTATAATTCATTGGTACCAAGACAAAGAAAAAAGCAATATTTTCTATAATTGCACAAATGTCAGGAGAGAGTTCCACAATGTACTGGTGAGTGGGTGTTCCTGTAACGAACTTTCCGGTCTACCTCTTCTGCAAGGCTGATTAACTCATTAGAACTGCAAAAAATCATGGAGAGGTTAAATTGATGCAAGCCCAGGCCAGATACAGATGAACTTTAGTGCCCTCCATGGTCACTAATAACCTACCTTTATAAATGACCTGAAGTGCAAACTTTGGGATATATTAATTGAACAGACTAGTGACTTAAACCAACCTGAAGGCTAAGATTATCATCACATAGCAACAACCTCTGGACCTCTACCAGGTATTTCTGTGGTTGAACATCAACATATTTGAAGAATCCCATGATTTATGACTTCCTTTATTCTTTTACAATAACACTTCGTGCAATTGTTAGAATATTGGAACATGGAGTTTATGGTCAGTTAAATCTGTGTTCCTTGGCCATGGTAACTCATACTTATGTCCGGAATAAATTGGATCTTACTCTTAGAGGTAAAATTTTTGTTTTGTATCAAGAGTTACAGTGGCCTAATAAGCCATTTTACACTGGATGAGAAAGATACTAATATGGGTCCCCTCTGTCCAAACTGCCAGTATCATCCCCATAGGTGGATTTTGGTGAATGCTTTGTGTGGCTCCAGCCTCTCTTGATTTGGTCAACAATCAAAGACATGTAACTATTTTCAGACTCATGCCTTGTCTATCATCCTCTGAGAGTGCCTCATCATTCTTTATCTCCAGAGGAGCAAAGTCACTGTTCAGAAGAGGAGTTGTTCATGCCCTAATTTAAGATAAAACAAAATAGAGATCACCCCATGCTATTCTTAAAAATCATGAATGCCACAGCCTCCTAGGAAGCTCTCTCTCTCACCTCCATTTGGATATCTTGGACCTCCCTTCAGGAGCTCTCTTTCTCTTAACCCTCATGCTGACTTTTGTGAAAAGATTTTTTAAACTATACTGCAAGTCAAAGATCTTTACTTGGCATAAATTGGGTCCTGGAAAGTCTAGGGGAACTCACCAGGCTGCTGTAGATGACAATGAACAGCTGTGTCTCTATCCCAACTAAGGTTTGTAGATGCTCATGACAGACTGCATCTTGAAGCATTGTTAGTGAGTTTGCCTAACTACCACTCAGCTTTTCTTTCTTGCTAATCATGGCTTGAAAGTTACCTTAGGTTCCCACTTAGGATTGAAAGGTACCACTGGTAGCAAGGATAGAAGTCTAGACTCATCTAAACCCCATTCTTGAGTAGATGAAATAATATGTGAGTTATCTAGGGGACATCTTCAGAAAGGTTATGCTCTCAAATGTCCTAAGCCAGTATCTGCCCTACAAGAGAGCATCCAGAGACACAATGGCGAAAGCAGTACATTCTGAATTCTAATCACGTGAGGATGGTTATGTGTCCCCTAAATTATTCAACGGCCTTTTTGTTCCATCTCTTCCCTTCATGTCTTCTCTGTTTGTAGAAAGTTAATTATCAGACAAGGGAGACTCTGTCTGCTTCCAAACCCCATGACTTCTGAGGAGGGGCTGACTCAGAATGTTTAAGGCTAACATAGGAGAAAACAGACTCAAGTCATTTTGATTTCTTAAGAGGCTGAAACTTCAGCTGTCTTTAGAATTTGTACCAGATTGGCATTAGGATCTTATCATGGTAGGGAACTCAGCATATGTTCACCAGATTATCAATAGATGGAATCTTTTCTGATCTATGGGGACACTCAGGATATCTCGAGGAAATAATAACCACCTAAGCATTTGTAATAATTAAATGCCAGTTAAATGTGGGACAGATTATCTTTAAGTTGACCAAGATAAAATACAGGTGAGAGTCGTAGTAAGCAGGGAGCCAATCCATGATGCTGTGCTTAGAGTTAGTTTTCCTTCTTTCATGAAGATATGGAGGCAGCCATGGGAAATGGACTTCAGCCCTAATACAAATCAAATAGAGATTATTTTTAACCTAAAGTAACATTGAGGGTGATAGTTTTATCTTTAATGAGGTTTCATCCTCAGAGAGTGTGTTCTAAAAATAGAAACGGATGTTGCCTTAAGTCCACATAATAAACTTAACCTTTTGTTCATTTTACTCAGCCTTCCCCATGCCATAAAGAGATAAGGATATCTGAGCTTTCTGCTTGGTTATTATATTGTGCACACTTGCAGTGCATGTAATTGTGTCTAGTCTGTCTATGGCATTTATTTCCACATGTTGTTTTGTGTCGCCCACAAAAACTATGTGACAAATGCAGTTACCACTTCAATTTTTATTTGCATTGAGTACTGATATGTCTGTGCTCTCTGGCTCCTAGTGTCTTTTAGGGAAATGATGGGGTGTGATAGGACGTGAAGAGGAATAGATTATCTGAGAGCCCTATAAGATTAGCAGCCCTGATCCTCCGCTCAGACTCTCATTCCTCTGAAGAGTCTACTAGGGTACCAACCATGCTCTCAGCCATGGGCTCCCTTGTGGCCAGCCTCTGGGCAGGGCTCCATCTCTGGACTCTGCTGTTGGCTGCTGTCACCTTCTTGTTCCTGGCTGACTACCTAAAAACCGACATTAGCATCTTCCCTTGCTAATGTGGGCTAACACAGTGAGCAGTTCTCTGCTAGATGATACCTGAGAGAGCAGCTCTCAAGACGAAGGGACTGCCGGCTTGGGCTAGAAAATGCTGCTACACAGGCCTTGAAACACTGAGTTAGAAATGAGAGCGAAACTTGAGGCACTTGTGCTACCATCACAGTGAGACTCTTGTTTCTAAATCAGAGAACCACAGGCTTATAATTTAAATACAAATGATTTCTTTTTTTTTAACTTTCTTTTTGTTTTAATGAGAAAAATCAATTTTGGCCTCCTCCCAGCCTCCCACTCCTCCCCCCCCCACTCTTCTCCCCATCCCCCCACTTCTCTCCCTCTCCCCCCACTCCTCTCCCCCTCCCTAACAAGTCTGAAGAGCAGTCAGTGTTCCTTGCCCTGTGGAAAGTCCAAAGTCTGCCCCCTCCATCCAGGTCTAGGAAGGAGAACATCCAAACTGGCTAGGCTCCCAAAAAGCCAGCACATTGCTTAGGATCAAAACCCAGTGCCATTGTCCTTGGCTTCTCATCAGCCCTCATTGTCCGCTATATTCAGAGAGTCCGGTTTTATCCCCTGCTTTTTCAGTCTCAATCCAGCTGGCCTTGGTGAGCTCCCAATAGATCAGCCCCACTGTCTCCGTGGGTGGGTGCACCCCTCATGGTCAGAAACAGAAGGAGGGAGAAGATGAGCAAGGAAGTCATACAAATGATTTCTGTCAAATGAGGGGAAAATGCAATATTAGAAAGGGACAGAGGGTCAACAGTTTCTAAGTGATATTTGTGTGATGTTGACTCTTAACTCCTTTACAAGGTCTTATTCGCTATTCCGAATAACTATCCATTTCATGTTTGAGATTAGAAAGTGATGCTTAAGTAAATTAGATTTACATCAAATCTCTCTACTATTGAACATAGTGGGGAATCTGGGACCAAACCTGTTCTGATTTTTCTGATAAGCCTATGCTTCCTCCATAGGGCTTGCAGTATTTTGACATTTAAAAGATGTCCTCTGATGCTTCTTTATGAATCTTTGTTAAAACCCCTCTCTTTATAGACTCGATCCCCATCACATCTCCCATGAGTCTCAAGATCTCTGCATAGGGTTTCCTGAAACATATACCCTCCACACCACAAAAGACGGTTCTATCCCCAGTCAGGGAAATTCTGCTGCCATTTGTTGATTAACTCTGGAAATGTGTTTACAGATACTAGCATAAGATGATGAAAGCATAGTATAGATTGTGTAATATAAGAGGTGACAGAGTCATCACATTCATGGCACACTTCACTGTTAGCTGTGCAGCAGATGTGGGTCTAAAATGCACTGAGGTTGTTCTTGGAATCAGGAATGGACATGACAATTCAAGAGTGATTGAAAGATTGGGTAAAGTCACTGCAATGTTGGGTGATTCAGTGTGATAAAAGGCACACTCTGGAGAGCCCAAGCACCATGCCAGAAAGCCTGATGGAATAAGCTTGCAAACACTGCTTTCTTGATTCGCTCCTAACCCAGAGAACTGGGATCAGACTCCCACACACTGAGGGTTGAGAATGGAAAAACAGAAGGAAGGCTCATCATTTCCTTGCCCAGGTCCTCACAATAAGAGGTGCCTCATTGGTACACTCATCCATTACTGGTGGGAACGCAAACTTGTGCAACCACTTTGGAAAGCAGTGTGGCAGTTTCTCAGGGTTCTCGATCAACTTACCCCTGGACCCAGCAATACCACTCTTCAGAATATACCCAAGAGAGGCCTTATTATACAACAAAAGTATATGCTCTACGATGATCATAGCAGTATTGTGTGTGATAGCCAGAACCTGAAAACAACCTAGATGCCCTTCAATGGAAGAATGGATGAAGAAAGAAAGGAATATATACATATTAGAGTACTACTCAGCAGTAAAAAACAAGGACTTCTTGAATATTGCATACAAATAGATGGAAATAGAAAACTCTATCCTGAGTGAGGTAAGCCAGACCCAAAAAGAGGAACATGGGATGTACTCACTCATATTTGGTTTCTAGCCGTAAACCAAGGTCATTGGGCCTATAATTAGTGATCCTAGAGAAGCTAAATAAGGAGAACCCAAAGAAAAACATATAGGCATCCTCCTGAATATTAACCTTCAGCAGGCGATGAAAAGAGACAGAGACAGAGACCCACATTGAAGCACTGGACAGAGATCTAGGTCCAAATCAGGAGCAGAAGGAGAGAGAGCACGAGCAAGGAACTCAGGACCGCAAGGGGTGTACCCACACACTGAGACAATGGGGATGTTCTATTGGGAACTCACCAAGGCCAGCTGGCCTGGGTCTGGAAAAGCCTGGGATAAAACCGGACTCTCTGAACATAGCGGACAATGAGGACTACTGAGAACTCAAGAACAATGCAGTGGGTTTCTGATCCTACTGCACACACTGGCTTTGTGGGAGCCTAGGCAGTTTGGATGCTCACCTCACTAGACCTGGATGGAGGTGGGGGTTCCTTGGACTTCCCACAGGACAGGGAACCCTAATTGCTTTTTGGGCTGAGAGGGGGATAGACTTAATAAGGGGTGGGGAAGGGAAATGGGAGGCAGTGGCAGGGAAGAGACAGAAATCTTTAATAAATAATTAAATTAAAAAAAGAAGTGCCTCATTATTATTCTTTGGATGCTAACATGTCTTTCCATAGAACTGTACAAACTTCTTCCCCTCGACTTGTACTCAGCATTAAAGAGCAACCTAATGGACTAGAATATCCCCAGAAGGCACTCACAGTCAATGCAAAGTTATCTCTACAAAGGAGAAGATACTAAGTGGGGAGAGTCATGCATGAGAGCTCAGGAAGTATCTACATTTACCTCCATTAAGGTCTGTTCCATATATCGAAGCATGACTCTTTACCATCATTTTTAGGGTACCATGCTTCTAACAAACCTGACTGCACTACACAGTGACCCCAAAGAATGGGCAACTCCAGAAACCTTCAATCCAGAGCACTTTTTGGAGAATGGACAGTTTAAGAAGAGAGAATCTTTCCTGCCTTTCTCAATGGGTGAGTTTTGATGAGCAGGAGGGGCTTCAGAGCTCCACCAGCCATTTCCTCCTCTCATACCATAATATTCTATTTTAATGAAAATATCTCCAGACTGACCAGTGTGACTCCATTTTGTGTTTGGTTGAAGTCCTGCATTCCCTGGCCTTGTCCCTAATTCAGTGCCCACATTTCCCTAGCTGTGTTGTAATAGGAGCAGTAGGCTCTGTCCTGCCACCCTGCTAGCCACCCGGCTAGCTTTACACCCGAATTAATTACACAGAAACTCTATTCATTTAAAAACTGCTTGGCCCATTATATCTAGCCTTTCTCGTCTAACTCTCGCACCTGGACTAGCCCATTTCTTATAATCTGTGTAGCCCACGAGGTGGCTTACCAGGGACATACTAGCCTAAGTCCATCTTGGGTCGGAGCTTCATCGCATGCCTCTCAGATAGCAGAGCTATTGCATCTCTGCCCGAGAGAGAGGAGCATGGTGTCTCTGCTCCAGAGAGCAGAGCTGTTGAGTCTGAGCTCACTTCCTCTTCCTCCCAGCATTCTGTTCTGTTTACTCCTTTCATCTATGTTTTAAGCTATGAGGCCAAGCAGTTTCTTTATTACTTAACCAATGACCTTCTTCTATCATAGCTGGGTTGTAGTAATATGGAGTGGCGGCGGGGCTGCGTCCCCAACACCCCAAGCCGCCTGCCTGGCTAGCATTACCTGAAATAATTACACAGACACTGTATTCATTTAATCACTGCTTGGCCCTTAGCTCTAGCCCTTACTGGCTAATTCTGATATCCCAATCAACCCATCTCTAATAATCTGTGGCACCGGTCTTACCGGGAGAATTCTAGTTCAGAGCTTCATAGCGTGTGTCTGCCCAGGAGTTGGGCATGGCGTCTCTCTGAAGGCGTCTGCTCCAGAGAGGAGAGCTGCGGAGTCTGACCTCACTTCCTCTTCCTCCCGGCATTCTGTTCTCTTTACTCCTCCCACCTATCTCCTAACCAATGAGAGCCAAGCAGCTTCTTTTATTTTAACCAATGACCTTCCTCCATCATTTCCCCTTTTTCGGTTTAAACAAAAAAAGGCTTTAACTTTAACATAGCAAAATTACATATAACAAAACAGTTATCAAGTAAAAGTTACATCAGAAACATTTATACATATAATAAGAAGAGCCAAGCAGCGTCTTTTATTTTAACCAATGACCTTCCTCCATCACTGGGTGTATCAACTTTTCTCATTTTCTCCCCAAACATTAAGAATAGACATTTATAATGTGCTCCATCTTTACTAAGGTGTGTATGGAACTCCTTCATAAGATTTCCTCTATTGAGACTTTTATTTAGATCTGTACCCCATTTTTAAATTAGGTTTTTGGACATTGACTCTCTAGAGATCTTTATATATTTTGGATATGAAATGATGAGTTGGTAAGTATTTTTTTCCAATTCTGTAGGTTTCATGTCGTGCTTTATCATTTGGTAAAATTCTATTGCTTTCCTAATACCCACATATATTCATGGTGTCTCTCTAAATGTGGAAGCCAAATGATAGGAATCTTTCCTCCACTTGGTAAGAATAAATGCCGCTGGACTCAGAAATCATGGATCATGGTGATATGTTCAATTTTTATTAATTTTATCAATATTATATTATACATCATATATCAGTGTTTAATATGAGGAGTTTCAGGGCTTACCCTTTCAGAGTAGATAACCCATTCCTGATGGAATTGGGAAAAAGGGAGAACAAACTCACAAATATATTGATATCTGTGTTATCAGCTTAAGAATGAATGCCCAGGCCGGGCGGTGGTGGCACACGCCTTTAATCCTAGCACTCGGGAGGCAGAGGCAGGCGGATATTTCTGAGTTCCAGACCAGCCTGGTCTACAAGAGCTAGTTCCAAGACAGGCTCCAAAGCCACAGAGATACCATGTCTTGAAAAACCACAAAAAAAAAGAATGAATGCCCATAATAAAAATTTGAAAACATGTACAGCTGTAAACACCTCTCCTCACCTCCATATCAGCACAGCACATGAATGACTTAGGATGACTCAGGTAGAGACCTTGTTTATTTTTGGTCACGTACATCCTTTTATGTTCCTTTAGGGTTACACAATAGATGCCTACTTAATTCATAATGACCTATATTAATGATGTTTATACAGTAAATGCATTTTTATTGAACTTGAATTTCATTCAGAGGAGGAGGAAACCTTTTTCTGATATGATTTCAACATGCCCGTGTATTCCTATAGTACCAATTCACCTCCAATAAATTAAAAGGGTGGCATTCTTTCTACAAACAGTAAATCAATCATCAGTCTGTGCTGTTAGGATAGTAACAGACACAAGGTGTTTTTCTTGTGTCCCCCCCCCCAAATTTACAGTCATCTTGGACCTTCATTATAGAGTCAAAAGCTGTATAAAATAAACAAGAAAAACCTACTAACATGGCTAAAGAAAGCATGATATGAATTATAATTGATCTCTGGACTTGAAATTCTCTAATCTAATATAGGGATATTCATTGACAACTTTATCAGATGATCAGCCTTGCAGACAGTTCAATATAAGGTATGGTTTACCTATGCCCTGTGACTAAACCCAGTCAACACATTGATTTGACAAGTGTGACGTTAGTAGAGCAGTACTTTGTTCTCTCATTGCTGTCCTTAATGTACTATTTTTAGTATATCGTGCTTCAATAAAAATGGATATGCATTTATCTTTATTGCATATGACTTTTATACTTCTTGGTGGATACCTAGGTGTTGAACAGCTAGATCACACAGAAGTTCTATTTTTGGCTTTTTAAGGATCTTCTATACCTATGACCATATAGGGTGTGTTAATTATTTACATTCATTATCACCAACAATGATTAAAGTTTCTAGAACTTCAGCGACAGGAAAATCATCTAAAGGGCAAAAGTGCACCCACAACTAGATTGGTTATGAAACTATTGAGATAATTGTCCCCAAGGGATTGGCATTTCCCGCAGAAAAGTCACGCAGGGAAAAGCAGAAGGATGAAGAGGAACTTATACCACTTCTGACTATTTCACAGGAGACGCTGGTCCAGTCATCTATACTTAATCATAGGTGGTGTTAAAGCAAGGCCTGCTTAGTTGTGAGAACTTCCTGTCTTCCACTTAAACCTCATCCTGATGTTAGGAACAAAGATGTATTTGGATGATCACTGGACCTCTTTACTCTTCTTCCCACCATGGCTCCAATGAATGAATCTCCTTTCTCTGCATCTCTGCTTAATTGTCAGAGGCCAGGTGACCAAGGGTAGAGTCTTAAGGTTGACAGAACTCCAGTGCTAGCAAATCCACTGACAGCTCATCACCAGCATAGGCCGCTGTTGTTTTAAAGATGGCAGACGTTCTGACTTGGGCACGATGGTGTCTCAGTGGAACTGTCATTTGTATTTCCTAGCATAAAAATATTGACAACTTTTCCATATATTTATTAAGCACTTGTATCTCTTTTGAGACAAATAGTTGGTTTGTTAATACTTTACATAGTCTGGTCATTAACCTCCTGTTAAATGAATAGCAGAGAAAGATTTTTTTCTTACATTGTCCCTTTACTAATTACTTATCTATTTTGTTGCATATTTTACCAATATTTCTACCAGTGAAAAATATATTCAAAAGGAAAACCCATGATTTTCTCTTTAAATATCAGATTACTGAAATGATGGACCTCAGGACACTAGAAATAATCCAGGAAACTCCTACAAGTTAAGACAAATCTCTGGGAACTGGTAAGGGAAAAACTTATCTTCCAGAAAAGGATCTTATCTCCTGGAGAAGGATTCACAACTTGTCATTTTAACTTACTGAGAAACATCGATCTCAGAAAAGATGGTGGAACTACATCATGGCTAATGCTTAGTTACACACACCTCTTGCTTCATATTTGAACATTAGTTTCATTTCAGGACCTGATGAGATTATGAGGGCCAATTATATTTCAATACCACAATATTGAATGCTAAGTCTGTCAAAGGCACATTCTCTTTACAGTCTAATGGCTTCTCAGAATTTGCAAGCATGAGAGTGTGGTTCCATTAACCTGAGTGAAAGAAGTTTTCTGTTAGCACTTGGGAAAGGGCATTTGTGATACCTCTGCTTACTTGTCAAGTCTTAGAGAGGATCATTTTCCTGTGGTTCTTTCCCTCCAGTCCCTCCCTAGGGTAATGAATTTGTATTTAGGGGCAAAAAATTTGCTACTCCTTTATTTTGTGTTTTCATGTTTGTTAGCCTGTTTCTGATGAAAGGTTGACGGGCATTCATCTTATTCCCATATACGTCAATGGTGTTCTATCCTGTGTTTCTAGGATTTTTTTCATTACTATTAGCAATTTGAGTTAGTGTGGATACAGTTTGGTTCTTGGGTGTCATAAGGTGAAAGGAGAAACGAATCCCACAAGTAATCCACAGACCTCCATAGGCACTCCAAGTCACAAGTGTAAGCACACAAATAATAAATAAGTAGCTTTGCCATAGGTCCTTGAATTCAGTCCTCAGAACCACAACAATAACAATATTATTCATAATAGTAATCAGGACCAAGATGCTCCTCCAACAAATGTTAACTAGGTACCCATGGATGCACATTTTTGGCAAGCATTGCTCTGCTAAAGGGAAGTGATTTCATGAAGAGGTAAGAGCACTGCTTCTGAGTGCTGAGGTTAAAGACATTTGTCACCACACTCCATCTAATTTCTTTTTAATTTTAATTTAAACATAATCACATCATTTCTTCCCTTCCCTTTCCTCTCTTCAGTCCTGCCCATGTCTCCCCACTCAGACTAATGACCTTCTTAAAAATCGATTATTATAGTTGTTATCTATGTAAACACATGGATATATAAACACAACCTCCTGGGTCCATTTTGTTTCTGGTCTGTTCATGTTTTCAGGGCTGGCCACTCCACTTAGTATAGAATATCCAGTTAGAGAACCCCTCTCTGGAAAAGACCAAATCTCCCCATCAGCAGCTCTTAGTTGCCTGTACTTCTTTCTGGAGGCTTGGGCCCCCTTGAGATTTGTTGGTTCCACTCAGCCTATCCATTGGTGCCCTTTAAAACCACGTTTCCTGTGTGTTCCTCTGGGAACTTAGTGCCAGGCACCTGGCTGGGCATAGCACTAGTCACTATAGAATTACTCTTGGACACCTGCAGGGCAAAACACAGACAGGAAGTGCAGGTCAGGGAAGGTTGGGGAGGAAAGGGTAAAAACTCTGAAGGGAGGGGCAGGGCGGGGCTGGGCAGGGCAAAGAGCTCTGTACCATTGATTAGAGCTGCTCCCTCAAGCTGATTGGAAGCTACTCCATGAAACATAGGTGGGGCAAAAGAGCCCAGCTTCAGGGAGGAAACAGGAGGGACTAATAAAGGGATTGGTTCTGTGGGGAGCCCTTGGTGGTTAACACCTGGGACTTGTCCCAGTTCAGACTCACATTCCTCAAAGAACTGGTTTCAGTTCCAGCCATGATAGCTGCTGCGGGCTCCCTGGTGGCTGCTGTCTGGGCAGGGCTCCATCTCAGGACTCTGCTGCTGGCTGCTGTCACCTTCCTGTTCCTGGCTGACTACCTCAAAAATCGGCGCCCCAAGAACTACCCACCGGGTCCCAGGGGTCTGCCCTTCGTGGGCAGCATTTTCCAGTTGGACTTTGAGAAGACCCATCTCTCAATACAGCCGGTAGGATGGGCAAAGGGTGCCTAGCTCTGTCCTGATGTAATCATGAGCTACAGGAACAGGGGACATCTTGTTGCTAGCACAGAGGACCAGGTTCAAAGGGTGGTGGTGACAACCTGCTATTCCAAACGAAAACTGTGTGTTCTCCTTTAAGAAATATGCTGTTCAGTTTTCAAAAAGTTGGAGATAATTCTTACCCTTGTACTTTTGGGTTTTAAATTTTGTCGTAATTCTTTGATTGTCAGAGAACGCACTGTATATGATTTTAATTCCTTTAACCTTTATTATTGAAGTCCAGGTGTATTGAAGGAGGCATGGTGATATATCTTGACAAAGAACCCCTTCCAACTTCAGAAATGTGTTTGAAGGTGGTACCTCTACTTCCTTGGTAAAAGTTCTTGTTGAGAAAAATGAAGTATATTTTTCTCTTGACTGGAGTTTTCTACAAATATTAGTTCTCTCTTATTAATCCTTGTTTGGTCCTTCTACATCCTTGCTGACTGTTCCTCTACTGATTTTATCAACTCCAGAGAAAGATGCACTGGAATCTCCAGCTCTGCTGGGAGTCTGACTGTCTTTCCACTCAGTTCTGGAAGCTCTCCCCTATATTGGAAAGACTGTCATGCTCACTGTGAACACATGTACGACTGTGGTTCTTCTTTCTGGTGAATGACCATCTTCCATGTAATGTTCCTCTTTATCCACAGTAATTTTCCTTGCTTAGATAGTGAATCCTCCAGCCATGTTCAATTATCGCTGTCACTTCCCATTGCATGTGAAGAGTGAGCATGTCTTATTATTTATTTCTATTTAATGGTTTAAGCACATAATTTATTCCCACTTCTGTTTTTTTTTCCATTATCCCTTCACTGTGTGTTTCTTGGACACTCTCCGAGTAGATGCCTTTCTAATCATCTTCTCTCTCTTCACATCTCTATTGTCCTCCCAGCATCTGTTCTGTGTTACTCAATACACACACACAGCTATGAGAGTTTGCTAATACCATTTTCCATGTGAATTGTAGCAACTACAAACATGGGGGAGCCTTCTCCCCTGTATGATGCACTGCCCCAGGTGCTGTCCCCACTCACTGAGACCCACATCCCACACTGCACAGCTCTGCAGTGTCAGTGCAACTGGGACTCAAAGACAGAGCAGTCTGTTGTCTTTGCCCCTTACTCATCCTCCCATAGCTGTCTTTTCTCTGACCATTCAAGTTCATCACTTCCTTTCTGACCTCAAGCACTTTCTTTCTACATTCCCTCAGAGGAGGCTGTCACAGAAAGAAGCTTCTTACCTGTGCCCTCCACATAATGTCTTTTCCTCCTTCCTACACTGTCTTTATCCTGATTGTAGACCACTAGGTTGATTATCTGCTGCACTTAACATTTTTAGAAGTACTTCTACCAAGCTTTGTTGTGTCCATAGATTTATTTTATGTTTCCTTATTGAATAGAAAGTGATTTTTTCAGCTTAAAAGGAATATATACATTTTTGGTTAGGTTTAATCCACTTAACAAAACCTAGACATTACCTGAGGAAGAGGGAACCTCAACTAAAGAGTTGTCTCCATCACCTTAGTGTGTGGGACATTTGATTTTGGTTGTTAATTAATATAGCAGAGTCCAGTCCACTGAGATGACATCACTCCTGCACTTGATGATGGAATACAACTTGTAAAAGTAAACCCTTTCTTCCCAAGATGCTTTTCGTCAGTGATTTATCACAACAAAAATCACACGAGGACATGCACATACTGAAAAAAAAAAACAACATAAGACCACAATTAAGCAGAAGAGACAAAGAACTACTTCTCTACAAACAAGACCACTAACACATTCTCTTATGTACCACCATGTACATACACTTACCCACTCAGAAATAATTTCATATAACTTGTTCATCTAGGTTTTGAGATTTTATCATAATAAAAATAAAGTTACAGTGCCACTGTTTATGGCGGTTCTCTGTTTCAGAACTTCTCTTTATTGAAGAACTTTCTGTAATGAACTCTGGAACAGGAAGAAGACAGCCAAAGCTCTAAAGCTCACTGGCCAGCCTGCCATGCCTTTTCAGAGCTAAGGAAATACACTGACTCAAACAAGCGAACAAGGTGGGCAGCTGCTGAAAATGACACCTGAGGTTGACCTCTAGTATACACACACACAAACACGCGAGTGCGCTCGCGCGCGCACACACACACACACAAACACACACACACACACACACACATACACACAAGCATCCAAAATTAAAATGCTAAACTTTAAAGTCACAAAGAATATGCACTTTTTGTTCTTGTACCAATTAAAAAACACACACATGCACTGACACACACACACACACACACACACACACAGAGCTCACACCTCACTACACAGATCTGTAAGGATTCAGATGATCAGACCTTCTCATATAATGCTAATGGTGGTGGTAATTTTCCTCCTGAATGCCCCTTTTCTATTGCTTCAAAGGGGCTAATAGAACCGGTACGCCATTTGCCTTCATGGATCATTTATCTCATTAATGAATAGCTTCTACTTTCTCTTTATCCAAGATGTGCATCCCATCCTACATTGTTCTACAACAATTCACTTGGAGATGTACTTCTACTATTAACTTTTCTGTCTCGTATTTCTTTTGTCACATTTATATCTTTTATTTCAATCTATTGTTATTTTCAATTTTAACTCTTTTATCCCTCTGAGTCACCTTTAAGAAAATATACTTTTGGGGCTGGAGGGATGGCTCAGCGGTTAAGAAGTCCTGAGTTCAATTCCCAGCAACCACATGGTGGCTCACAACCATCTGTAATGAGGTCTGGTGCCCTCTTCTGAACTTCAGGCATACACACAGACAGAACATTGTATACATAATAAATAAATATTTCAAAAAATGAAAATACACTTTGCTTTAATTTTCACATGGCTTACTTAATGTATAGTGAAACTGTGCCCTACCTGCCTTAAGACATATACCCAAGGGCCTTCTTGGTTATTTAATACATTATTACATTAATTTGCTGACAGACCTGGCATGGTTGAGAATTGTAAAGATCAGAATCTGCTCATCTTCATTCATTCCACAACAAGATAAAAGTTTTGAATCCCTTGTGTTGAACTAGAAACATACTTGGGCACAGAGCTGGAAAAGATGGAAAGAACATTGACCCTAGTGCCGAGTCTCAGATGCTGGATGCCGCTCCAGTACAAGGAGGGAATCTACGTGGTACACATTCCTAATTACGATGCACTTAAGCCTTATTTTATAAGTTGATCCCTAAACTTCATGATTGATATTGAAAGTTAGTCAATGAATTTAGTAAATAAATTTAGTCAATAAATTCTCATACACCCTAAATCTCACCCACACACTGATCAAGATGAATTTAGTTTTTTCCTCGTTTGTACACATCGATTACTGGCGTCTCTTAAAAGAAAAGGCATACACTTGTTCGCTCTGCCTTATGGACAAGACAAGTCAGATAATGCTAAAACCCAATGAAGCTAGCAAGGACTCTGGATAAAGAACTAAGGAAGTACAGATTCTAAGTAAGGATCTATCTATAATATGGGTGCACGATCCTGGAATCAGATCAAATCATTATGTTTGTTTGACATGATTCACAAAGATTCAAGGTTTTGTGACTGATAGGATAGGGCACAAGTAAATGAATGTAAGAGTAGGGAAGGAGACCACAGATACCTGGAGGATTGTACCCTCCTGTTTGGTACTACTGACAAGACTCAGGATGACAAAAGGAGAGGTGGGTCAACTCAGGACTGATTTGAGAACACACAGGAAGAAGAATCTTTGGAAATGATCACATACTCTCATCAAACTTTGCAAAACCTTATGTCTTCTGCATCTTCATGGGTGTTCTCATTCTCTCCAACTCCCTCTTCTTACTCCCCTATACTCTGTCACTCATACCTTCATGCCTGGTCCCCATCCCAACTGCCTCTAACACCCCAAGTCTCATAGAGATTCAAAGGTATTAATTTTCTACAGACGTATATAACATCTGGCAGCTCCCCTCCACCAGGCAAGAGAATTTTTTTTGGCTACATTACTTCATTTGCAATTTATTTCCTTTTTAGAAGGATGATGAAAATTCTAACTATGATAGAACAGTTACAAAGAATAAAGTAAAGCATAAAGCATACTGAGTACCCACTCAGTGAGGGCAGCTATCTGGACCTGATGGGTTATTTTCTTGGCTCTCACCATACGTTTGTATCCCCAGGCATTTGAAGACAGAGCTCACTCATTTCTCAGAGATGTAGTTGATGGTTGGGTGCCTGGAACTAAACAAAGTGCTTCTCACAGTACCATTCTCATCCTCCCCCACAGAACTCTGCAGGGGGTGGGGAAGTAATTTTTACCGTTTCATAGCTGGTAGCCTGAGACTTGGAAGAGAACACCTGCCCTAAAAGCCCAGTTATTAATCCATAGACCCTACATGCTTGCATTATTCCAGATCTTTACAGATGTCTCCACTTCTATCCTCAGCTCTTTATTGTACAGTTCATATCCAGCAAGGTTAGGGGAAGGCAGGGTCTCCTTTGCCTAAATAGATGGTAGATATTGTGATTAACTAGGATTTCATAGTTGCTATATCTACCTAGTACACATGCATTTCAATCTTTCTCTGGACTCGTGTCCTTTTTTATCTGCCTCATTAAGTGTCAAAATGTTTAACGTCCAACCTTTAATATCTTTGAAAGACTTGCATCTTCATGAGTTAGTCTATGAACAAGTTGATGATCATTTGGTTCATGTTGGATAGATATATGAATGAAAGACTTAAGAGAAAATTTCTAATCCTGAAATTGTTTGAAGTTTGGTGAAAAAGAAAGAAATCAGGAAGATTTCTATCACACCAATAACAGTTCCTTTAGTGTCTGTCCAAGTCGTCACACATTTACATCCCATGTTAAGCATGGTGATGAGTGTGGGGCATTATTTTCTGATTAAACCATTTCTTCTATGAGGATGTCCACAAAACTGCACCAACATCAAGCCTATACGCACCCTCCTTGACCTTTGTCAGGTTAAATGTGTCACATGCTCTCCTTTCATTAGATTTCAGGGTGCTGCTGATCAATGATTTTGCTTCTTCATTGAAATTTATATCCTCATGTATTTCTCTAGGTAGACATTGTAGGTGCATAGTCAGCTCATAAGACTTACATTAATGAACTTTTATATAATATAATAAAACTTTTTCCTAATTTGAATTTGAGTTAAGTGCAGTTAAGGAAACCACAACTTCAGAAATATTTCCACAAACAATGGCACATCTCCCCACTCACAGAAACCTCTCAACATGAATCCCATTAGCTACACACATGCCTGTCATCCTTGGAAACACAGACACAGGCACACTTAACTATAACTCTTGGTATATTTTTCAGTTTGTGAAGAAATATGGGAACATTATTAGCCTGAATTTTGGTTGGGTAAATTTAATAATGGTAACTGGACTCCCCTTAATCAAAGAAGTCTTTACTCACATGGAAGAAAACATTTTGAAACGCCCTATCACTCGTATCCGAGAACGTATCAACAATAACAATGGTAAGTTTATTGAGCGACATGGTGTGTGCATTATAGTTCTTCTGATATGTTAAACGTACCTGTATCTAACTTTCCAACATGGCCATAAACAGTTCCATCATAATTTATTATATTTAAAGGAAGCAGAATGTCACATTTCCTGAATGAAAGCACCCATCAGAGTACTAAACCGTGTCATCTCATTTCAAGAGATTAGAAATAACCACATCTTGAATTAGCTAATTATAAATGTGTTGGTGAGAAGGAACCATTGAATCCAGCCACAGCCAGACACACTGTGTTCTTACTTCCCTTTTCCCTTGCCAATCGTCTGTCCTAAGAAAACTGGTGTAATTCAGCCCTATCCTACTGCTGCTCTGCTTATTTCTGGCTTCTTATACTCCATTATTAAAGCCATGCAACACAGAAATCTCCAGCCTTCTAGACAGGGTTAGACTAGAATAGCATGAATACTCAATATTGCCATTATATCAATATGTATTTTCTGACTGGACGCACTTCTTAAAATGCTAAACACTTATGAATATAAGCTCCAATTTTGCTAGGTCAAATACAGTACTCCATGCTTGCCCTGCCCATTTCAGCATGGTGGAGCCACTTGTGCCTCTGAGAGCCAAGCACACCACCCCAATTTCAGACACACAGCCAGTCTATGTCACCATTAATTAAGCTGCAGAAGTCTGCTCACAAACCCCATCCAAATGCTTTGTATCCTGCAAGAGCCAGAGGTCACATTGAAAGCATAGCCCAGAAAGCTGGCATTTTAAAATGGCCACAGCTTTTTTCTGCAATGGCTGAGTTAGGAAAATCTCTCTTAAAGGATCCACGCCTCTGCTTGCTTCTAGCAAACCGAGCCAATCCAAAAAAAATATTGATAGCAAACCATGTTTAACTCTGTTCTTTTGTGTCTAGAATTAATTTTTAAGCTTTCTCCGGTTTTTATGTGGGTGTAGTTGCCAACGTTGGCACAGCAATTATGGAAGGACGGGGTGCTTGTTTGTCCCGGCGACCCATAATTTAAATAATCACACAGAAACTGTATTAATTAAATCACTGGTCGGCCCATTAGCTCTAGCTTCTTATTGGCTAATTTTTACATCTTAATATAACCCATTTCCATTAATCTGTATATCACTATGAGGTTGTGGCCTACCAGCAAAGTTTCAGCACATCTACCTCTGGCTACAGATCCATGATGTCTCCTGACTCTGCCCTTTTTCTCCCAGCATTCAGTCCAGTTCTGCCTTCCTACCTAAGTTCAGCTGTATCAACAGGCCAAAGCAGTTTCTTTATTCATTAATAATAATCACAGCATACAGAGGGTATTCTCATGTCAGAGCCAATGATTTCTTTGAATGTTAAGAAATTGACTTGCACATGGCATTGCATGTGTCATGAATTAGGTTGTAGATGCTGAACAGATTGGAATGTTTGTCTCATGTTCTTTCTCTGTGGAATACTGATGCGTCTTAACTTATTGATTAATTAATTTTTCATATTTTAAAGCTTGTATTGAATAGGAATTCTCTTATAGAGCCTTTTATACCTCTATGTCTTGTGTTATCCTTTAGTTTATTCCTGTTATTCAACCTAACAGAACTAAGTAGATATTTGTGTCAGCTTGGAACCAAGGTGATACGAATTTGAACCCCTGGGTATTAAACAACTGTGTTTGCTTGGAAAGTTTTCTTGTGTAGTCTTCCATTCTTTGCTGCGGTGGGAATGGACCTATTGCTGGTTGGTAATAAACATGCAGAGACCTAAAAGAGTAGATTACACAATATATAAAAAAAATACCAGTGTGTGATTTTGCAGATCACCAGGATGTTAGACGTCATGTTTCTTGCTTTGGGGGTATTCTCTCTAGATAGCTACCAAATCCCTTATTGGCCCTTCTTTTTTCCATTGCACATATATCATAGAGTTCATGAGGTAATGTTAGACCAGAATTTCAGTGTCATAATGCTGAATGTCTTCTCTTCAGGAGTGCTCTTCTCCAGTGGCCAGACATGGAAGGAGCAAAGAAGGTTTGCTCTGATGACTCTGAAGAACTTTGGGTTGGGAAAGAAGAGCTTAGAGCAGCGCATACAGGAGGAAGCCCAATACCTTGTGGAAGTCATAAAAGAGGAGAAAGGTGGGCATTCCACAAGGCAGGTGTGGGAGGTTATGGGAGACTATGGCCTTCTCATTCATTGAACATATTCGTCCTAAATGTTTATGTGCTTGCTCTGGTCACTGTGCTGTGCTTTGAAATGAGGACTAGGCAGTAAACTTGTAGCCATGACCATGAGCTGGGAGTTCTGCAGGTAGGCACACAGATGGTCATTAGACACACTGCTGCACCTACGGCCTCGTCATCAGTTGAGCCTCCCAGTATTAGCAGAGTCCTTGAAGCATGTCAGTCTTTATGTAGTATAATCTGACCAGAGCCTCTTCCATGGTTTTCTGCAATGTGTATTCCTCTATCATATCAAATTAATTCAGTATAGAAAATAGAAACAAATGAATAACTTTGAAGGACTCATCTCTCTCTCTCCCCACACCCAGGACAGCCTTTTAACCCTCACTTCAGTATCAACAATGCAGTTTCCAATATCATTTGCTCTGTCACCTTTGGGGAGCGTTTTGAGTACCATGACAGTCAGTTTCAGGAGATGCTGAGGCTACTGGATGAGGCCACATGTTTGGAGGCATCAATGATGTGCCTGGTAAGCACTCTTCTTTGAATCTCTGTCAAGGGTATTACAAATGTCATTTTGTAGCTAATATGATAACATTTGAAATATTGAATTTGATACAAATATCTTTCTTTTTTTAAATCTTTTCTTTTATTGAGAAAATAAGGAAAAAAAAAGTTTCCTCCTCCCAGCCTAGGCAGTTTGTATGTTCACCTTCCTAGATATGGACGGAGGGGGGAGGACCTAGGACTTACCACAGGGCAGAAAACCCTGACTGCTCTTTGGACTGGAGAGGGAGGGGGAAATGTGTGGGAGGAGTGGGGAAAAGGGTGGGAGGATGGGAGAAGGGTGGGAGGAGGGGGAGGGAAATCGGAGGCTGGGAGGAGGTGGAAAGTTGTTTTTTTTTCTCCTTTTCTCAAAAAAAAAAAAAAAAAAACCCGTGCCATTGTCCTTGGCTTCTCATCAGCCCTCATTGTTCGCCATGTTCAGAGAGTCCAGTTTTAACCCATGCTTTTTCAGTCACAGTCCAGCTGGCCTTGGTGAGCTCCCAGTAGATCAGCTCCACTGTCTCAGTGGGTGGGTGCACCCCTCGTGGTCCCGACTTCTTTGCTCATGTTCTCCCTCCTTAATTTGTGGCGATCTTACCTGTAAGGTGTATTTCATACAAACAACACAAACTTTGATCTACGTTTTAAATTTGGTCAGCTAGTCTGTTTCTCTTTTTAGCTTGTTGGAGCCATTTACATTCAACATATTATTGAATCATATAAGCTAACTACTGTGGTTTTATTGTTTTTCTTCTTGGTTAAATCATTTTTACTTTACTTTCTTCCCTATTACTACCAAGGATTACTTGATGTCTGTGTTAGATATGATGGATGTTTCCCTAGTTCTCATTTTCTCAACCATTCATCTTATGAATTTATGTTTCCTGTGTTCTCATAATTGACATTCTGTTTACTCTGTGTATAATGCTCCTTCAAACACCTTCAGTATTGTTGGATTAGTGCTCCTGAATTACTCTGATTTTCACTTTTCCTAAAATATTCATGTTTTTCCATTAATTTTAGATGATAACAATTCTGGATATGGGGTCCATGTTTGACAATTACTTTCAGAGACCCTGTGTCCTCTCATGATTTCTTGGCTTGGAGATTGATGATAAAAAGTTTAATACTCTAATTTTTATGACTTTGCACATGAGTTAATGTTTTTCCTTACAGCTTTTGTATTTTTTGACATTTTTAACAAATCACAGAAGTGCTTTCCTCTGAAGTGTTTATTTTAAAGGACTAAATACCACTTGTCTTTGAAATCTATTTCTGTCTCTATATTTGGGGAAAATGTCTGCTATAAATTCATTGAAATTATTCTCTATGCACTTATTTTTTATCCCAGATCTTTGTTTTCTTATCTGTGACCCTGCAATCCTGTGTCTGCTGAGGTCCAGTTTCTGATTGTCTCTCTGAGTTCTTAGACATTATACTCATGCTCATTATTCCCTAATGGAATGAATGAAGCGTGTCCTCAACATTGGGCTCCATTCCTGATAGATAGTCTTCTGCATAGTTTAGTCTGTTGGTGATGGATTTTACTGTGTTATTGACTCATTGAGCTATTTATTTTCGCCATTTCCATTTTTTAAAGCAAAACTTCAGTTTCTTGCTGAAGTGTTCAGTGTCTTCCTATTTGTTGATCTGTTCAATCGATTTGTTGATTTTCTCATTCATTTTGCTGTTTTTTCTTTCTAGTGTTGACTTTCTTCTTCGGGTCCTTTATTGTATTCATCTGCTTTCTTATAGCCTCCAAGTCACTGATCATATTTTGTAGAAAACTTTTCAGCTTTTATGTAGCATTGCACTTGTTTCAGACCTGTGAATGCATTAATTCAGGAGTGCATGATTTTTAGTGGCATTCAACCCGCTTGTATTTTCATATTTCTTGTGTTTCTGTGCCACACTCTGTGTTCCCTTGGACACTCTTCTGGAGTGTGTGCAGATAGCAGTTGTGGATTTTTTGGCTTTATTATATTTTGGGTTCATAATGCTTCCAGAGAGAATGAATCTGAAGCACAGAATCTGGTCCTTCAAAAGCTCATTTTTTTCTCTTGAAGACTTTCTGTTCCTATGCATGGATTCTCCATAATGTACCCCAAAGTGGATTTATTTTTACTCATCTCCATATCTGTTTCCTCCTCAAATTCAGGGCTGCCATCACTAATAACTGAGAAATTAGTTGGCATGAATTACCTGTATGAAAATAGGCATAAAGAATGAGATCAGTTGCATTTATTTCCTACACTATTTTGTATTCTGTGTTTTAGCTCTTGGTCATTGTAGTCCAAACCTAGCAGCTCCATTATTTTGCTTCCAGTACACAGAGTCAGGGAAGTCAGGGGAGTCCAGTAAGTACCAGGCTCACTTCTAGGTGTGTGTATCAAAGTGAAAAAAATATTAGAAGGGAGTTAAAGGTGGAAGAGAGTGATAATAAACATTCTTGGAATGACTGATTATATCAGACACTTTAATGGACAGCTGCAAATGTTTACCAAATTTTCACCATGATCTTTCACATAGAAAATGCTGCAATATGGTGTCTGCAAGTAGACACAGATGTGTCAAAGAAAAGATAGACAGTAGTCCACCACACATCTGTGGAATGCTTTGAGTATCTCTTGCCTTTCAGTGTTTGAATACAGGGAGACCCCATTAGCACATGTGCGTTTTCCATACTATTAACATTGTTGTTCTCATTATTATATCTGCTACAATTCATTATAACCAGAAGGAAAGAGGTATAAGTCACACCCATGTCTGTCTCATTTTAAATGTTGTTGATTTTACATTTTGTTATGCACTACAAATTTTATAGAAACATCCATCACAATTAGCTATAATTCATTAAAAATTGCAGTCTTACCATAAGGGGTTTAAACCACGGTGGAGTAATCAGGATGTGCAGTTCCTTGTACAATATATATTACTGGTAATTTCCCAGAGAGAAAATAAGTCAGAACAGAGAAATGGAAAGATGAAAAAAGTGCCTGTTATTTTAATCAGGTAAGGGATCTGTAAGGAGACTTGAGCAATGATTTCATGAAGTGAGGGACAGGGCTATAACTCTTTCAGCAACATTTTTTTTAAGACACGATGAATTAGGGCCTAAGACAGAAATGCCCTCAGTTTGGTCTCAGAGGTTGCTCTGGTGGGAGTGCCTAGAGAAACTGGGTCAATCATGAAGATCTGGGGGTTCCAACTTACAGGTCTTACAGGTAAATAGTTATATCTCTGACTTTGAGTCTAGAGACCATCCGTGAATATAGAAAGTCACAGGGTCAAGCATGTGGTTACATTGATAAATATTTTTTCTGGAAATTATATGCAAACTAAGCTGTAATAGCATTAATAGTATAATCAATAAAAGCGTTGAATGTGCTCCTAATATCCAGAGAGAGATGGTGTTATGTAGCAGATAACAGGCAGTGAGGCTAGAAAGAAGTGTTCTGAAGCCGAATACTGATGGGGGAGTGTCATATATCAATCTGTTGATTTCATTGGTTAAGCAATAAAGAAACTGCTAGGCCCATTGGATAGGCCCACCCTTAGGTGGGTGGAGTAAACAGAACAGAATGCCGGGAGGAAGAGGAAGTGAGGTCAGACTCCGCAGCTCTGCTCTCTGGAGCAGACGTAGGAGAGACGCCATGCTACCTGCTCCAGGGAAGATGCACGCTACGAAGCTCCAACCCAGGATGGACTTAGGCTAGAATCTTCCCGGTAAGCACACCTAGGGGCGCTACACAGATGATTAGAAATGGGCTAAATTAATATGTGAGAATTAGCCTAGAAGAGGCTATATAGAAATGGGCCAAAGCAGTGTTTAAATGAATACAGTTTGTGTGTAATTATATCGGGTAAAGCTAGCCGGGCAGGCGGCTTGGGGTGTTGAGGACGCAGCCCCGCCGCCGCTCCCTTATTACTACAGAATACACTTTGCACATCAGAGTAGAACTATTTTGGAGGTAAATGAGATGGAAGAGAGAAGCTGGCCCCACAATTTCACAGTAAGAAAAAAAGGGAAACACAAGACTATAGCTTTAAGCCTTGTAAAGTAACATCTTGGTGTCCCATTGACTGCGTTGTTTTTCCCAATCAGCTCTACAATATTTTCCCATGGATAATGAAATATCTTCCTGGATCACACCAAACAGTGTTCAGACACTGGGAAAAACTGAAATCGTTTGTTTCTTCTATAATTGACAATCACCGGAGAGACTGGAATCCTGATGAGCCAAGAGACTTCATTGATGCTTTCCTCACGGAAATGACAAAGGTCGGGAAGATGCTCCTGTGTCTTCTTCTTAAAGACAATGTAATGGTTTAATAGTTGTCAAGTGATCAGGCAGCAGGCTACCACAAAGTTAGTGCTTTAACATGACACAGCTTTATTCTCTTACAGTTCTCATGATATGTTCTTCCTTTCGGCACATAACATTCTTTAAAAGACTGTGGGAACTATATGACCCTGTATTTCCAAGCTCCTAAAGCTGACAACAATTTTGGGTGTTTGCTTGCTTGCTTACATTTTTCTTTGTTTTTTTAAGACAAGTTTTCTTTATGTAGCACTGGCTGTCTGTCCTGCAACTCACTCTGTAGACCAGGCTGGTCTTGAACACACAGAAACCCTCCTGCCTCTTCCTCTTGAGTTCTGGGATTAAAGATGAGCACCACCATACCTGACTATGAGGGCACTGATGTCTTTTGCTTTGGTTCTTTTTCTGTCTTCAATTCCAAAATTGTAGCATCTCTTTTCCTCTTATCTACTTGATTGTGTTCCTCAAGCACCTTCTCTTAAAGATAGTTTCAAAATAATTGTACCCTCTCAAATTACCTACACAGCATATTTTAGATTTTCAAGAAGCATGTAAATGTTCCAAAAATGAAGATATAGACATCTTTGTACATCATTGCTTCACATACCCTACCCCCTGTGAGTGAAAATAGTATTAATATTAACTCAGTGCTGTCATTAGAAATAAATGGTTTCCTGCCTGTAAATGGTAGATACTTACCTTTCATGCCTCTCATTGACTTTTACTCTTTATTTGCCTTTTATTCATGTAGGAATTACATACAACGTGAAAGTAGCAATTTAACATCAGAATTCTGTTTTTGATGATTTCTTCTAAGGCCAACATTCACCCCCACTCAGCCCCAACTGTAAGACACAGGCAAAGTTCAACTAAATGCTAGAGTCTGGGTGGGTCATCTGCCTTCCCATAATCTCCCATCCTATCATATCCAAGCAGACAGAAAGCAGTTGAATGGATTTATTTGATACATTTGCAACTTGTGACAATAATATGCAGAAGCATTTTAAGAGGCTCATGGTTTATTTTGTCTCATATTTTCAAGGGGTGTTGGTCGATCAAGAAAGAGAAAACATGAGAAAAAGATGTGGTTGTGCCTGTTTGTGTCATGATAGATCAGGAAGCAGAAATTAGGCAGGACCCAGGGCTTTGATACAACCACAGGCTTTCTAGTGACTTATTTCCTCCAGCTGAGCCCCACCTGCCAACGTTCCAGCAACTAGGAACCTAAAAGATTACCAGCAACTAGGAACCAAGTAATCAAAACTTGAGCATATGGTGATCAGTTTAGAACCAAACTATACCACTATTTTTAATGTTCTGATCTCAGTAGACTCCTAGAAAATACACATCACTAAATCCTTCTTAAGAACTTTGACTCATTAGATGATGGATTCCTTCTCTGCCCAGGGGGAACCCATTAGTAAAATTTTTCCCGTGTTCTAGCACAGTTCATCTCCTGGTATAGTATCAATAGTAGCAATATTATATCTCAAGGAAAAGGGGCAAATAATTCACTATATGGAGTGCAGGTGTGAGACCATCAACATAATGAGTATTATAGAGAATGATGATTATATAGAAAGTTAGTGAAGATGGAATTTTATCCCAAAGAATAATTGATGGAATAATCAAGGTTTTGCCTATGAAAAATTAATGGGGCTACCAAAGAATAAATAAACACAGATCATTCCTTCTTAGATCAACAAAAAGCATTTGTAGAGTATTTGATATGTCTGCTGTATCTCCTACAGTTTGACATGGCATGTTAAAATATGAGCATTATTCTGTTCTTATAAACTGAAGCAGATAAAGGTAATGTGAACCTCTTAGGTCAGAGAGTGACTTAGTGATGTGGCTGATACTGGAAGTTAAATATGTGTGTGTCTTTATCCTGTTCTGTTATCATCCTCCTAAAGCTTTGGAAAGATAAAGTCACAAGAAAATAGTTGTCTTGCTATTCATCCACCTGAGTACCAGAAACTTTTGATTAGCCTCCAGTACTTGGAACAGGAAATGTTTTCTAAGGAGATCACAATAATATCATTTGAAATGTGTCCTAATGAACTCATACGTCAGGGTGATGAATACCTGATCTGCTGGTGTCTGTATTGTTGCACTGGAAACAATAGATAGCTCATGAAATAGCTACTGGCTGAGAAGGTCAATGGCAATATTATTTTAAATGCCTTCTTCAAATATGATCACTAGCATCAGAAAGCATGTATTGAGAAATCATAAATCTTCTGACTAAACAAGGACACGCTGTCTTTTCCAGTACCCAGAGAAGACTACAAGTTTCAATGAAGAAAACCTCATCACGAGCACTCTAGACCTCTTCTTTGCTGGAACTGAGACAACATCCACGACCCTGCGCTGGGCTCTGCTCTACATGGCGATCTATCCAGATGTTCAAGGTGAACATGTGGTGACCTCATTGGACAAAGCAGAATTCTGGAAGCCATGTCTTAAATGGCACCAGAAGAGAACATGTTGAAGTGAGAAGAAGGGCCATAGCTGTGAGGCAATGTGCCCTGGGTAATGGGCATATGCTCTCCATGTTCTCTCAGGACTGAGACATTTACAAAGTGCATCCATTTAGGTTCCTCTTCCATTGTCAGTAGGCCTTTCCATTGCCCCTGAATTCTGTTCAAACTCTGTTCTGGTGTTCAATGCACTGTGATGTCACCTTTCTGCCTTTTCACTTCAACCCCACCCACCCTGGGTGGTGCCCTTCTTACACTTTATGTCCTCTCTTGGACATGTCCTTATTCTTCTAATTCTTGCCTCGAAGCCATGATATCAAGAGTGTTCTATCACAGTCTTTATTCATTCTAGAAGAATCTTCTCATGTACTACCTCCTGAAGTCATTTCAGATCTCTTTATGGTTTGATAACTGGAGAATTACTGTTGATTTCCTCCATACATGACCAGATACTCTTCCATGTCTATGTTGTATGCATTGTTCCTTTCTCCAGTGACTGGCATTCATCAGGGAGAGTGGTCCATGCTATTATGTGTATGCCTTCAGATTCTAGAAAAGTTTAATGATCTGAGAATAGGAACATTTTTCTTGTTTGTTCTGTTTTTCAACTATTGAGTAACAGTTTATCTATGAGGTATAAAATCAAGATAGTTAATACAGGCCAATGGTTTTTACAGTAAGATGAAATTTGGATAGAGAAAATAAGAGTGCTTCCCATGTGGTAAAGAAAAATTTGTTCAAAGAACTACCCCTTCGTGTGTATGTGTGTGCATGAATGTATGCATGTGTGTGTGTGTGTGTGTGTGTGTGTGTGTGTGTGTGTGTGTTTGTACATGTGGAAGCCATAGCACAGCTTCAAATTATCATTCCTCAGGGACTATCCAATTTTGAGACAAGGTCTCTCATGCACCATCAGCTTCTCAAATAACCTACAGTGCTTGATCACTAACCCATAGGGATCTGTCTGCCATCAACTGTGTAGTGCCCTGGGATTAGAAGTGAGTGCCACCATATCCAACTTTTTTACAAGAATTTTAAGAATCAGACTCAGGTCTGCAAGCTTGCTTACTGACTGAACTATCCTCCATGCCCAAGTATTTTCTTTTTTTATTCAAAATGCACATGCGTACCTCTATTTATTTATAAGCATACTGAATTTCACTTAAAATATGTATGTGGCTGGAGAATAATCTTTTTAAGTATTAATACTACTGAGTTAGAATACATACTTGACTTCTAGAATAACAGCTTCAAAATATCACAAAATATCAATAGGAATCCAGGAGATTGACATTTTAGCTGGATAACTGATTAAGCTCCATGAGCATATTGGAAGAAAGATAACAACCATTATCATTCCTTATTATGATTCTATCTGTTCATATAGATTTCAAGACATCCTTAAGATAAGGCTCAGTTATTCTCATTAATCAGATGAGGAAACTGAAATCTAGAGGATTTAATTAGCAATGTTGTGCAGCGACTTCTTGCTATCCACTGCCCATGCTGATGTATCTCCTGGAGAAATGAGAGCCTACATATGTGCTGTGGTCTGAATGTTCGTGTGTTCTCTATGAATCCACTTGTTGCAACTTAATTACCAGTGGTATGTTGTTAGGAGGTGATTGTTCCTATGAAGGGAATAATCGCCTTTAAAAGAGGTAGCAGAGAAGCCAGAGAGACAGCACAAGATGTAGAGGATCTTGCTACTTCACCATTGCCATGAGTGCAGTTCCCAAAACTCACATGGTACAAGATGAGAAACATGCATCTCCCCCAGCTGTCCTCTGACCTCCACTCTTGTGCCATGAGACACCCTCCCCTGACAGAAATATACTATTATAAAAAGTATAAACTTTTTATAAAAGAAGAATCGGAGACTTATTTCTCCCTATTACATGAGGATTCAGTGAAGCTTTCACATCAATGAGACAGAAACTCGTTCATACCAGATAAGAAACATCTTGGGGCCCTGCACTAAGCATCCTCAGGCTCTAGGACTATGAAGCGTGAATGTGAATTGTTTGCAATACATTTTGGGAAAGGAACTTACTCATACCAGACTAGGTACTTCTCTGAGGTTAGCCATGTTAACACCGCTATTCCATTTAGGAAAGTTAGGATTATGTTGTAGGCTCAGAGAAATATCACTGAATTGTGGATTTGTCCTTTAAATCAATCTTTTAAAGGGTTAAGGAAACATCTATACAGCTAGGTTACTAGAATAAAATCAGAGCAAGACTGCTTCATTTTTTTTGCTTTTTTTGCCTTTTTTAAATTGATTTTTATTGAGCTCTATATTTTTCTCTGCTCCCCTCCCTGCCTCACCCCTCCCATCTTCAACCCTCCCCCAAAGTCCCCATGCTCCCAATTTACTCAGGAGATCTTGTCTTTTTCTACTTCCCATGTAGATTATTAGATCTCTTAAGAAGAAAGAACCAAATTTGAAAATTAATAGGATCTCCTGTTTTCTTTCAGAAAAAGTTCAGGCTGAGATTGACAGAGTGATTGGCCAGAAGAGACAGGCAAGCCTGGCCGACCGAGAGTCCATGCCCTACACCAATGCTGTCGTCCATGAGGTGCAGAGAATGGGTAACATCATCCCTATGAATGTTCCCAGGGAAGTGTCAAAGGACACCAGTTTGAATGGATTCCACTTTCCAAAGGTAACTATGCTCTCCCAGCCTTGGATACCTCTGACAATTGTTTACCTCATCCTAAAAACCTAAACTAAAGGTGACATACATTCCTTGCTCAAAAGATCGTTTAAATTGGGCAGAAAGATAGTATAACTGCTAAAATACTAGTTGTTCTCCAAGCATCTAAACAGATATCTACATATACAGTGGGGAGAGAAGCGTCCTTGCCCAAATTTAGGCAAAGCCTGGCTTTGTTGGCTAAAGGCATCCTAGCTTCTTCCCGTGCTAATGTGGGCTAACACAGTGAGCAGTTCTCTGCTAGATGATACCTGAGAGAGCAGCTCTCAAGATGAAGGACTGCAGGCTTGGGCTAGAAAATGCTGCTACACAGGCCTTGAAACACTGAGCTAGAAATGAGAACGAAACTTGAGGCACTTGTGCTACCATGACAGTGAGACTGTTGCTTATAAATCAGTGAACCACAGGCTTATAATTTACATACAAATGATTTCTGTCAAATGAGGGGAAAATGCAATATTAGAAAGGGACAGAGAGTCAACAGTTTCTAAGTGACATTTGTGTGCTGTTGACTCTTAACTCCTTTACAAGGTCTTATTCGCTTTTCTGAATAACTATTCATTTCATGTTTGAGATTAGAAAGTGAGGCTTAAGTAAATTAGATTTACATCAAATCTCTCTACTATTGAACATAGTGGGAAATCTGGGACCAAACCTGTCCTGATTTTTCTGATCAGCCTATGCTTCCTCCAAAGGGCTTGTAGTATTTTGACATTTAAAAGATGTCCTCTGATGTTTCTCTATGAATCTATGTTAAAACCCCTCTCTTTATAGACTGGATCCACATCACATCTCCCAGGAGTCTCAAGATCTCTGCATAGGGATCCTGAAAGATATACCCTCCACACCACAAAAGACGGTTCTATCCCCAGTCAGGGAAATTCTGCTGCCATTTGTTGATTAACTCTGGAAATGTGTTTACAGATACTAGCATAAGATGATGAAAGCATACTATAGAGTGTGTAATATAAGAGGTGACAGAGTCATCACATTCATGGCACACTTCACTGTTAGCTGTGCAGCAGACGTGGGTCTAAAATGCACTAACGTGGTTCTTGGAATCAGGAATGGACATGACAAAGTCAAGAGAGATCGATGAATGGGTAAAGTCACTGCTAGGGTGGGTGATTCAGTGTGATAAAAGGAACACTATGGAGAGCCCAAGCACCATGCCAGGAATCCTAATGGAATAAGCTTGAAAACTCTCGTTTCTTGATGTGGACCTGACCCAGAGAACTGGGATCAGACTCCCACACACTGAGGGTT
Organism: Microtus pennsylvanicus; assembly: GCF_037038515.1. Classification (NCBI taxonomy): domain Eukaryota; kingdom Metazoa; phylum Chordata; class Mammalia; order Rodentia; family Cricetidae; genus Microtus; species Microtus pennsylvanicus. The sequence goes on along the minus strand of NC_134591.1, from coordinate 32,969,575 downwards.
GAGAATGGAAAAACAGAGTAGGAAGGCTCATCAATACCTTGCCCACGTCCTGACAGTAAGAGGTGCCTCATTATTCTTCTTTGGATGCTAACATGTCTTTCCCTAGACCTGTACAAACCTCTTCCCATAGACTTGTATTCAGCATTAAAAAGCAATCTAATGGACTAGAATATCCCCTGAAGGCACTCACAGTCAATGCAAAGTTATCTCAACAAAGGAGAATGTACTAATTGGGGAGAGTCATGCATGAGAGCTCAAGAAGTATCTACAATTACCTCTATTAAGGTCTGTTCCATATATCGAAGCATGACTCTTTACCATCATTTTTAGGGTACCATGCTTATAACAAACCTGACTGCACTACACAGTGACCCCGAAAAGTGGGCCACTCCAGAAACCTTCAATCCAGAGCACTTTTTGGAGAATGGACAGTTTAAGAAGAGAGACTCCTTCCTCCCTTTCTCAATGGGTGAGTTTTGATGAGCAGGAGAGGGTTCAAGCTCCACCCAGCCATTTCCTCCTTTCATCCCATAATCTTCTGTTTTAATGAAAACATCTCCAGATTGACCAGTGTGACTCCATTTTGTGTTTGGTTGAAGTCCTGCATTCCCTGTCCTTGTCCCTAATTCAGAGCCCCCATTTCCCTAGCTGTGTTGTAATAAGAGCAGTGGGCTCTGTCCCGCCACCCTGCTGGCCACCCGGCTAGCTTTACACCCAAAATAATTACACAGAAACTGTATTCATTTAAACACTGCTTGGCCCATTATATCTAGCCTTTCTCGGCTAACTATCGAACCTGGACTAGCCCATTTCTTATAATCTGTGTAGCCCACGAGGTGGCTTACCAGGGACATTCTAGCCTATGTCCATCCTGGGTCATAGCTTCATTGCATGCGTCTCAGAGAGCAGAGCTATTGCATCTCTGCCTGGGAGAGAGGAGCATGGCGTCTCTGCTCCAGAGAGCAGAGCTGTCGAGTCTGATCTCACTTCCTCTTCCTCCCAGCATTCTGTTCTGTTTACTCCTCTCACCAATGATTTAACCTATGAGGCCCAGCAGTTTCTTTATTACTTAACCAATGACTTTCTTCTATCATAGCTGGGTGTTTCAGCATTTCTCATTTTTCCCCCAAACATTAAGAATAGACATTTATAATGTGCTCCATCTTTACTAAGGTATGTATGGAACTCCTTCATAAGATTTTTTAGTGTCCCAAGTTATTTTCAAAGTATGCACTCTAACAGTCAAATGGAATTGATTTAAAATGTGATGCTGAGGAGAAATTAATCCTGGTAAATTAGGGAGATCCTGTCGTAATGTTTAATAGAGATAAAGTGGTGTAGCTCAGTGAAGGCATACTTTCTAGAATATGCAAGACCCAAGATTCAGCAACTACTAGGGAGAGAGAAGAGAGAGAGAAAGAGAGAAAACAAGTGAAAAAGAGGAAAAAGAGAAAAGGATAGGAAAGGAAAAAAGGAAATAAAAAAAAGAATTTTTTCTTCTCTAGTGTCAATTCTGACACCAGCATCCATACTGGTTGGTATTGTCAAGGGACAGACTTTGTCCACTTTATGTGTATTAGTGTGTTTCACAATCACTCATAGTGCCAAATGACCTTTGACAAGTTGGAGAGTGGGAAAAATGGAAATCATTGCCACTCAAAAAAAGCTTTTGCCCAGAACCAGTCTGTAACTTGGCTTCCTATTTTACACTATTACTCTTGCTCTTTTCTTTCTCTCACTCAACATGTATGATTTAGGAATAAAGGAATCTAGTAACAAGTTACTCAAGGTACCTGACATAGTAACTCAGCTGGTAAATTGCTTGTCTTATGAACATAATATCCTGATTTGATCCCCAGAAGCCCCAGAGAAACCTGAGTATGTCAGCATATGCTTGTTCTCATTCTGCTCGATGGCCAGAGACAAGAGGACCCTGGCACTCACTTACTCACTGGCCTGGTTGCCCGGGACACTGCCTCCAAAATGAATACATACATAAATATATTGGATGGCACTTGAGCATAAGCACACATTGCTGGCCACTAAAGTCTATACATATGTGCACACCTGTGTACACACAATGGGCGCACATACACACAAACACATCTACACAGATGTGGGCTTAAAGATAGATTAGATACTATGTGGAAATCTGCAATGCTGTTGGGGTACATGGTGAGGATGCTCACTGAGGGAAAAAACAGTGGTGTGCTAGGGTTGTCCTGGACCATCAGGGATTACCTGTGTAAACATACCTATTCACTAGAGAGACTGCCCTGTAAATACATATCCATAGACACATGTAGATAAATACACCGTGTGCAGGTGTGTATGGTGTGACATGACCTAGAGCAAAGGTTTCCAGAGTTATGTGAATGCTTCCTGCCGAGGTATTACCATCACATTAGTCAATGCAAGGGAACAGGATACCTGGAATAATGGCAATGTGAAAATGCAAGTCTGGGACATATTGTTGGGCCAAGGTCAAGAAATGCCATCTTGAATGTGGCTCTAATGGGCAAATCAGGAAGGTGGTAGACATAATCAGATGGACACAAAGCTCACGGTCAGCTCATTATTTGCAGTTAAAAGCAGTGGACATCAGTCCCTCCATGCACTAAAATCAGCTAAGAAAGTGACTCATTTTCTGTTTTGGTCCCACAGGAAAGAGAGCCTGCCTAGGAGAACAATTGGCCAGGTCTGAGCTATTCATTTTCTTCACTGCTCTTTTGCAAAACTTTACCTTCAAGCCCCCAGTCAATGAGAAGCTGAGCCTGAAGTTCAGAATGGGCCTCACGCATTCCCCAGTCAGTCACCGCCTCTGTGCTGTCCCCAGACTGTGATGCTGGAGAAGGAAGGAGAAAAAGAGTACAGGAAGAAATGGTGGATGTCCTCAAGCTTGCGGGCCTCGCTCATATGAGAAGAGAGTGGTGTCAGAGAATGAAGGCAACTCAAGAAGTAGTGAAGGAATTGGACTTAGAAAACTGATTCAAATTTCGAAACTATTGACCCTTAATTTGGTGGTGGGAAAATCATTGATGAGCTCAGAGGCATATCATTTTATCTAAAATTGCAGGGGGAATGATCATTCCTCCTATAAAGAAAATGCGCTGAAAACAAATTGCTGAATTAAAAATGCTAAGTGCATCATGAGTCACGTCTCAAGCGTTGTGCCTTCGATTTCTTTCCACCCTCCTTTCATAGACACTCACTTGTTTATGGCACATCGAGATATTAGTCTAAAGTGGTACAAAAGGAGAAGAAGAATCAGAATTTACTTTCTGGTTGCATCCATAGGAAGAGGCCATGAAGACTCTCCCAAATGACAGATGTGTCTCTAATTATGTAGCTCTACCTCCAACTAGGAAACTTGAGTTTCCTCTCTTGAGACTTTTGTTTAGATCTGTACCCCATTTTTAAATTAGGTTTTGGACATCGACTTTCTAGAGTTCTTTATATATTTTGGATATGAGATGATGAGTTGGTAAGTATTTTTTTCCCATATGTAGGCTTCATGTGGTGCTTTCTCATTTGGTAAAATTCTATTGCTTTCCTAATACCCACATATATTCATGGTGACTCTCTAAATGTGGAAGCCAAATGATAGGAATCACTTCCTCCACTTGGTAAGAATAAATGCAGCTGTACTTAGAAATCAAGGATTATGGTGATATGTTCAATTTTTATTAATTTTATCAATATTATATTATACATCATCTATCGGTGCTTAATATGAGGATTTTCTGGCTTTACCCTTTCAGTGTAGATAACCTATTCCTGATGGAATTGGGAAAAAGGGAGAACAAACTCACAAATATATTGATACTAGTGTTCTCAGCTTAAGAATGAATGCACAGGCCGGGAGGTGGTGGCACATGCTTTAATCCCAGCTCTCAGGAGGCAGAGGCAGATGGATCTTTTTGAGATACAGACCAGCCTGGTCTACAAGAGCTAGTTCAAGGACAGACTCCAAAGCCACAGAGAAACCCTATCTTGAAAAACAAAAAAACAAAACAAAAAAATAAAACAAAAACAAAAAGAATGAATGCCCAAAATAAAAATTTGAAAACATGTACAGCTCTAAACACCTCTCCTCACCTCCATATCTGCACAGCACATGAATGCTGTGGGGATGGAATTATTTCTGAAACTTCCCAGCAGTGATTTTTGTGTGTTATGTGACAGGTGCTTCAGCCTTACCCATCCTGCCCCTTGTGTTGTTAAGTTTCAAACTCAGGACAAATGGCTGAAGAGCCTATTTACATATCAAAGCAGACCTGGCCTCAAAGTACTTACTCTCAGAACATCCCTCAGCCCCTACCTGTTACCCTGTCTCATACCCTCAGCTCTCCAGCCCTGGGTTGCCCTTCCCTCAGAGACCCCTCCTAAATAATCAAGACCTTTTGTTTACTGACCCCTTTTTTTATCATTGGCCCTTGTTTACAAACATGCCACTTGCCTACCTGCTTTCCCTTTTTCTTTCTCCCTACCCATCCCCCTCTCCACACATGGCCCAGTTCAGTCTGGTCAGGTCCAATCTGAACCCTCACAGACAATCCTCTCCGACATCTGTAATAAATATTCTCTAACACAATATCTAGGAGGAGTCCTGTCCTTTATTCTTCATTCACACCTCCCCCCCCCACATACACACCACATACAAACTCTCTCCTCTGATAAAATGCTGCTTAATGATGAGACTTACAGCCTACTGTGTGGTGCACACCTTTAATTCCAACTATGTGGAGGCAAAAGCAGGTGGATTTGTGAGTATATGTGAGTATATGAACACGTTGCCTGCATGTATGTCTGTGGATTCCATGCAGGCCTGATGCGCACAGAGGCCACAAGTGGGCATTCGATTTCCTAGAAAGGGAGTTACAGAAAGTTGTGTGCAGGAATGTGGGAGCTGGAAATAGAACCCAGAAGATCTGGGAAGGCTGCGTTATCACTCAAGCATCACTCCAGTTGTGGTCGATTTTCCTTTTGTCCTTTTTTTAAATTATTTTTCTTATTGACTTAATGATGCAAAGAGAAAAACATGCTCTGCCAAATCACATCTTCTCAGGCATCATCTTTGTCATCTCATCCACATGCAACAATGGCTGACAGAACTGACTGATACTGTTTACAATCAGAAGGACAGATTTCAGAAGTAATTTGACCTGCTCATTTTAATACGGTTGGTAACAACATAAAACTTAGTGATATAATTCCGCAGAACTAGAAGGCTATATAGGCAAAGGGCTGATATAAATGGAAAAAATCATTCACCTCAGTACTTGGCTTCTGGATTCTTCTCAAGTTGAAGCACAGCTGGGTGGTAAACATGGCCACTGAGGAGTCAGTAGTTTCAACCAAGTTTTCTGTTGCTCCCAGAGCTTCTTCATTGGATATTTTTAAAAAAAGGAAATTAGAAATTTACTTGATTTTTATGCATAAATCACTGTTCTCTTAAAAGAAAAATACATTTGCTTACTGGCTCTGTGCTTATGACCAAGACAGGAGAGCCTGGCTGCTATTAAATGTATTTATTAAGGGCGATGGGTAAAGAAAAAAGGGGAGACTGAGACTAAGGTCTTTCTTTAATATGGGTACCAGGTTCTCAGATGAGACCAAATCTGGACATCTGGTTTGACACTGTACCTATAGGTTCAGGTCTCAAAGTGGTAGGCTGTCAGGATATGAAATAGGGTACAGGCAGTGTGAACCAAAGATGTCTAAAGAAATTGAACACTTCTGTTTGATATCTCTGTTGCTAAATACTAATCAAGATATGACTTGTTGGAGAAGACCCATCTAGAGAAAAGACAAAACTTGAGCTATGTAGTTCTGACTCTGGAGCATACATGAGGAAGGAACATTGATACTTATCACCGTTGTCATTCAAATCAAATCATGTTTTGTACAGTGTGTTTTCTGCACACTCTCTTTCTCCCCCAAACTAACTCTTTATCCTTATGACCACTCCCCACACTCTACCTTCTACTAACTTATGATGTCCTAGGTATATCTCAACATTGATGTGTTTGTCTTCAAACCTTACATGTCGGGAAGCTTTGCTCCTCCAGGAAAAAGCTTTATTGGACCTTATTATTTCACATACTATTTCCTTTCCAGAATGATGAAGAATAACCTAATTACAGTAAAACAGTTATAAAGAATGAAGAAAGTCAAAAGCATGCAATGGTGATTTGAATATAAATGGAATCCATAGCTCCATAGGGAGTGGCTCTATTAGGAAGTATGGACTTGCTGTAACAGACATGGCTTTGCTGGAGGATGTGTGTTATCGGGGGTGAACTTAGAGGTCTCACAAGTTCAACTAGGCCCACTGTGACTCATGTCACTTCCTACTGCCTGCGGATCCAGATGTAGAACTACCACCTACCTCTCTAGCTCAGTGTTTGCCTACATGTCACCATGTTTCCTTCTGTGATGTTAATGGACTAAACCTTTGGAAAGTAAGCAGGCCCTATTTAAATGTTTTCCTTTAAAAGTGTTGTCTTGGTTATGGTGTCTCTTCACAGCAATAAAAAGCATAACTAAGAGACATACTAAGCGTTCACGCAGTTAGTGCCGTTATCTAGGACTGGTGAGTTATTGTCCTGGCTCTCACCATGCATTTTTGTCCCTGAGCCTTTGAACACAGAGCTCATTCATTTGTCAGAGATGCAGTTGGTGGCTGGGTGCTGGAACCGAACACAGTGCTTCTTACCATCTTGTTCTCATACTTCTCCCAAGGAATTCTTTGAAGGAAGAATAATTCAAAACTGGGGATCTGAGGTTTAAAAGGGAGCACCTTCCCCAAGAGCCCACAGTTAGTGAATTGTAGAATCTGCATGTTTGTACCACTCCAGGTCTTCAGAGATATAACCACTCAGAGCCTTTACCTTCTATAGCGTTCTCCATATCTGCTAATACAGTGGCTCTCAAACTTTGGGTTGCAACCCCTTTTGAGTCACAGATCAGATATCTTACTTTCGTTGAAACACATCTTTGTTACGGTAGGTCCTCCCACTCCTCCAGCCTATCGCCGCTGAGTTACCAGCCCCTTGGGGCGTGGTCTCTCTCCCTTTAAAAAAGTGGCCACTTCCCTCTCCTCTCTCTCTTCACTTCCTGCTCCGCCGGTGACTTGACTTCCTTCCTGGTTACGCAGAGGGCTGACAGTGATCTGTAAGTTTTTTCCCCTTTAAATAAATACCACCCTATTAATCATAATTCCAAACTGGTGTGGCATTGTTTGTGACTTACGCCTTCATTTGGCGTCCAACGTTTGGTTTTAGAACCTCTCCCGGCTCGCAGCCGCGAGTTTGGCTTGGCGGCCGGAAGTTCGGCTTGGCGGCCGCAAGTTCGGCTTGGCGGGCGCTTGTTCAGCTTGGCGGGAGCCCTTGCTTCCTCAGCCGCTGCCTGTGGATTTAAACTCCACAGGCCCGCGTAGTCTCTGCCCGCCTGGTTTGCTCTTTTCTGAGTCGTTTTTAAATCTCCCTTGCAAGCACAGCTCTTAAGTGGTGCGAACCAGAGCACGCGGTTGCTGAAAGCTGCAACCCCTCAGGGTGACTCTGTCACGTGGAGGCATAAGCGGCTTCCAGGTTGCTCTTCTCTACCCCTGGATTCTGGTTTCTGGTTCCATCTCTGGAATTGATTTAATTACATTTACTTTGTTGAGCAACTTACATTTTCCAGTTTTTAACAAATACTAGGCGGACTCTGAAACAGGACCGTGTTTTCGTCGAGACTTGGCAACAGCGCCACCTGCTGGATAATAGGTAATATGGCAGTTCCCGTTTCTAACGCGAATTTTACTGTTCTGGTTACCAATACAATGGGTTATATCATGCAAGGTTTATATGACTATGGGGATAACTTAATTTACTGGTTACTAGGTTTTAGTATTCTTTTGCATATTCTATCATTTAGGAAGATCATGGCACTCCTAAGAACCATACAATCTTTACTAGAAACTCATGCAGGTCAGGAGATTAAGGATTCAAAAGAGACAATAATAAAAAGACTTGAAATGATTGAAGAAATGATTGGAGCTGGTGAACAGAGTAATAAGGCACAAGGACAGGATACAATGCCAACACCAGCTATTAGAACTGGCTTACCAAAGGTTTTAGCAGCATACCCTATACTTAATTCTGACAAAGCGTCAACTTCTAAAGGCTCAAAGGGAGTCAGAGAAGCTAGATGGACGCCAATAGCAATGAATGATCTAAAAGAAATTAAGCAAGCTATTGTTAATTTTGGCTTGCACTCTGCATACGTAAAGGAAATGATAAGGACTTGGGCTTCTAATGCTAGAGCTACCCCCCATGATTTCCATCAGTTAGTGTCTGCAGTTTTAGATAATGGACCTTCCTTGATGTTTGGAATTTATTTCAGAGAAGAATCCAAACATATGGAACAGCAAGGAAGAGCAAAAGGTATTGAGGTTTCCCAAGACCAAATTCTTGGTGCAGGAGAATATGCTGATCCACAGGTCCAAGCTCTTTATGATGATGAAGTACTGTGTCTATGTCACCAAGCAGCTTTAAATGCTTGGAATAGGATACAAGATCCAGCAAAAAGGGTTGAATCATATACCAGAATTAGGCAGGGACAGAGAGAACCCTTTATTGACTTTTTGCAAAGATTAATTAAGGCTCTGGACATAGGGGTAACAGACCCAGAAGCTAGACGAATACTTCTTGAATCTCTAGCTTTTGAGAATGCAAACATAGAATGCAAAAAGATAATTGGGCCTTTAAAGTCTAGATCAGCACCTATGGATGAATGGATTCAGCATACGATGAATGTTGAGACGTTTAGCTATAACGATGAATCTTGGGTAGGAGAAGCGATTTCCACAGCAATGAGGAGACATCAAACTGCCAGGTGTTTTAATTGTGGTAAATTAGGACATCTGAAAAGGGATTGCAGGCACAGAATTTCTAGGAATATTATCTCCTCTGGGAATGACAAAGATAGGAGACCTAGGCCTTCAGGTATATGTAGGAGATGCGGTAAAGGCCGACATTGGTCCAATGAATGCAGGTCAACAACAGACAAACAAGGCAACCCGATACCGTCGGGAAACTCCTTGAGGGGCCTCTCGCAGGCCCCCAAGCCAACAGTGGCCCAGTCATTCCCAGTCACAGTGGAGAACGTGCCTCACCAAGAAAATTAAAAGCTCCAATTTCTGCTGTAAAAAGTAATACTGGTCTAAATGATGAAATCCATGTGGAGGATGAGTCAAAAAACCCAGTTGGACAGAGTAAACGTATATTTTGGCAGACTTCTATTAATGATCAAAGACCAAAGCTAAGAGTCTGTATAAATGGCACTTTTATTGAAGGCTTATTAGACACAGGTGCGGATGTAAGTATCATTACCCCAGAATCTTGGCATCCGAATTGGCCTCTTAAAGAGGTAGATGTTCAGTTCCTGGGAATTGGAACCCTATCTCGTGTAAAACAAAGCACAAGATGGGTTGAATGCATAGGGCCCGAAGGGCAAATAGGAAGACTAAGGCCATATATAGCCAATATTGCCATAAATTTATGGGGCCGTGACCTGCTACAGCAATGGAATACCCAGATTAACATTCCTGTAGTTCCAGGAACTCATAATTCTGGGAAGTATATGATGAGGTATTATGGAAAAAGGTCACTAGCCATTCAGGCTGTACAAGAACATACAGCAAATACCAAACCTTTAGAGGTACCAACAGCCCTACCTTTAAAATGGCTAACTGAGAAGCCAATATGGATCAAACAGTGGCCTCTAGCTGAAGATAAACTACAGGCATTGGAACAGCTGGTGCAGGAGCAACTAGATGCTCACCACATTGAAGAATCAACCAGCCCTTGGAATTCTCCTGTGTTTGTTGTAAAAAAGAAATCTGGTAAATGGAGAATGGTGACAGATCTAAGAGCTGTCAACAAAGTAATTCAACCTATGGGCTCACTACAATCTGGAATTCCTTTGCCTTCTCTGTTACCAAAAGGATGGCCTCTTATAGTTATTGATTTGAAAGATTGTTTTTTCACTATACCGTTACAAGAAAAGGATAGAGAAAAATTTGCCTTCACAGTGCCTACTTATAATAATTCTCAGCCCAATAGGAGATATCAATGGACTGTCCTCCCACAGGGTATGCTCAATAGTCCTACACTGTGCCAATATTTTGTAAGTAAGCCATTGGAAATAATTCGTAAACAATTCCCCAAGTCCATTATTTATCATTACATGGATGACATCTTGTTATCTGATTCAAATAAAGATACTTTAGAAAGGATGTTTGAAGAAGTAAAGAAAGTCTTGCCTAGGTGGGGATTACAAATTGCCCCTGAAAAGATTCAAAGAGGAAATTCTATTAATTACCTAGGTTACAGAATAGGGTTAGAGAAAATTAAAACGCAAAAGGCACAAATTAGGAGAGACCGGTTAAAGACTCTTAATGACTTCCAAAGATTGTTAGGAGACATTTCCAGTCTACGACCAGCTGTTGGGATAACACCTGATCTAATAGTTCATTTAAACAAAACCTTAGATGGTGATAAAGATTTGAATAGTCCAAGAGAACTGACAGCTGAAGCAGAAAAGGAACTGACAATGATTGAGGAAAAATTACAGGAGGCACATGTGGATAGGGTGAACCCAAATCTTAGCTGCATCCTAGTCATATTGCCTTCCAGAATTTCTCCTACAGGGATTCTAATGCAGAGGGAAGATATTATTTTAGAGTGGATATTTATACCTAATAAACCAAGTAAAAAATTAAAAACTTATGTGGAAAAAGTCTCTGAATTAATTATAAAAGGTAAGCTGAGACTTCGTCAACTAGCAGGTATAGACCCAGCAGAAATTATAGTGCCTTTTACTACTGAAGAAATAAAAAAGTTATGGGAAGACAATGAACCGTGGCAAAGAGCTTGTGCTAATTTTTTGGGAGAAATTAATAGCAACTATCCCAAAAGTGGTAGACTTAACCTCATAAAAAGAACTTCTTGGATTCTTCCTAGAATTGTACGTGATGCTCCAATAACTGGAGCCCGTACGTTCTATACTGATGCAAATAAATCAGGGAAAGCAGGTTACAAGTCAGATGAATTGAGTAAGGTGGAACAAAGCCCTTATAATTCTGTCCAGAAGGCAGAGTTATATGCCATTCTTATGGTGCTAAGGGATTTTAAAGAACCTCTTAATATAGTTACAGATTCACAATATGCAGAAAGAGTTATCTTGCATATTGAAACCGCTGAATTTATACCAGATGACACAGAGTTGACTTCATTGTTTATCCAGGTACAAGACATAATCAGGAACAGGCTTTGTCCGATGTACATAACACACATCCGTTCCCATACAGGTCTGCCTGGTCCTCTAGCCCAAGGCAACACTGAGATTGATCAATTATTGATTGGAAGTGTGTTGCAGGCCTCAGAATTTCATAAGAAGCATCATGTCAATAGTAAAGGCCTAAAGAAAGAATTTTCCATTACTTGGCAACAAGCTAAGGACATTATAAAGAGATGTCCTACTTGTTCTTTCTATAATCAAACACCGTTGCCTGCAGGGAGTAACCCAAAGGGCACTAAGAGAAATGAAATCTGGCAGATGGATGTGTTCCACTTTATGGAATTTGGTAAATTAAAATATGTACACCACACCATAGACACGTATTCAGGTTTTCAATGGGCTACTGCCCTGAGCTCAGAAAAGGCTGATTCAGTAATCACACATTTATTGGAAGTTATGGCCATCATGGGTATACCTGCACAAATAAAGACAGACAATGGTCCAGCATATGTATCTAAGAAAATGAAACGCTTTTTTGATTATTATAATATAAAACACATTACAGGTATACCAAATAATCCTACAGGTCAGGCAGTTATAGAAAGATCAAATCGTACTATAAAGGATATGCTGAACAAACAGAAAGGGACCGAAAATACCCCCAGAAATAGATTACATAATGCTTTATTAACCTTGAATTTTCTTAACGCTAATGAGAAAGGAACGACAGCAGCAGAAAGACATTGGATAATGGAAAAGTCTGCTGAACTAAATCAACCGATTTATTTCAAAGATGTGCTGACCTCTCAGTGGAAGCCAGGAGATGTGCTACGTTGGGGAAGGGGTTTTGCTCTTGTTTCCACAGGAGAAGAAAAATTGTGGATACCATCAAAATTAATAAAGTTTCGATTTGAAGAGGAGAAACCTCTTGGAAAGGAGAAATGACAACTTATCCACAATGATGATATTCATACAGGTGGTAAGAAAAACATATAGAATGGGGGCAGGGTTCTGTTCTTATCTCCACAGGAAAACACTCATCTTTGAGAAATTCAAGGGACCCTGGATGTTTGGATACTGACAGATGGAAAAATACCTGCCCGATAGGAAATATCAAGAAAACTGAATGGGTTGTGTAAGTAATATTAAACCATATTTCTAAATTTATAAAGCTGGTTTTGAAGTTGGACTCTGGCTCAGTCCCTCTCCAATTCCAAGCCTGTTAGTAAGAGAAAAACCCAGAGTTTCTGGAGTTTCTGTCTCATGTCAAGAGCCATGATGTGGGACAGAAAGAAATATGAGTTTAGAAAACATCTTTGCTTTTCTTCATATCTATCATACTTTTCATTGAATATATCTATCATGTCTTTCATTGAATATATATATATATGTCTATATGATTAATGCTTAAGTTTTTCATAATGAACAATGAGTTTTTCCTGAAGTGACATTTGAAGTTTCCAGGAAGAAGATGGGGCCCCATAACAACAACTCCACCTGGTTGATATGACGTCAGATACTGATAGCGCTACAACAAGACCTGCTTTGGGTACCAGCTGCACAAGACAGTTCCAACTTGGTTAGCTGAAATGGTGCACATCTTGTACAACATTCTGGCCAGACCTCCACAAAATACTCAGAGACTATTTGCAATTTTAAAAGACATTGATCTTGAAATTTAACCATCATTTTACTTTCACAGGATCCCCCAGAAAGAACGTCGCCCCTATGACAGCTGGAAGTAATTTTAGAGGACGACGTCCCCTCTCCCAGTAAAGTTTGCCCTTGGGTTTAGGGACATCATTTAGGGGTTGATTATAATTAGTATACGATTGAGGGTTGGGGGAGGAATTTTATAAGCTCAGGGATCATTTTGAAAAAAAAAAAAAAGAGGGATGATGGGATAATAGATTTGTAATTGTGAGTTACTGTTGTTAGACAAATATATTGATATAGATTCTTGTATATTGATACAAAGTTAAATTGTATTGACTATTGTATGCATTCATGTTTCTACCTCTGTTTAAAACATTTTTTATGTATTGACATATATATATTGTATATATTTACCATATTGCAGTGTACATTTCTACCTCTGATTAAGATACTTATATAATGTTCGTGTATTGGTATATATTTACCCACTGCAATGTATATTTGTACATTGTTTATATTTGGAGGTCATTGTCCTCATTTGTTTCACAGTCGTTTATTGTCTTAGTCTTTAAGTTAGATAGATATTGAGAATTATATAGACTAATAGTCATCTAAGTTTGTCATTTATAATTAGACTAATCAGGTTCTTTAGATATATAGAGATTATACTCAGTATAGATAGATAATCTTCAACTTCTTCAAAGAGCTGTAGAAAATGGCCTTTAATCTAACTCAAGAGTTTTGTGGTAGTGAGACACAATTGCTCCTGGCAACACCACTCTATTCCCGAGAGAATGTTGAGCACCAAAGACACTCCACCTGGAGCATTTCTTTTTGGCAGAACTGGCCTTGGGGCAAAGAAATGCCCATACCTCAACCACTGACAAAGATACAGAGCATGCATCAATGGATAAAACAGGGCTGTCTTATCCTGCCAAGACAGGGTAAGATAGTTTTGAAAGTTGCTTGCCTTTGAAAATGGTGTGTCAGTTATGTTAGGCCTTAGCCAAAGTTGGTTGCTTCAACGCTGCTAATGTGACTTTGGGTGATTGCCTAGGTAGCTAGTTGTCTCTGTGATTTGTTGCATGTTTTGGAAGTTGTTTTACTGAACTTCCTAATTACCCAGGTAACATTATTTCCCTTCTCAGATCTTTGATGGGGTTGAAGACTATATAAATGTAGTTACTTTCTCTCATGACTTGGCCAAGTTATTTATTATACAAGACCTAAGCTAGTTAGAATAGGATATTTGTACTTATTGTATATAATTTCATAGTAGGTTTAGAACTCTCTTATTTAAACAAAAGGGGGAGGTGTTACGGGAGGTCCTCCCACTCCTCCAGCCTATCGCCGCTGAGTTACCAGCCCCTTGGGGCGTGGTCTCTCTCCCTTTAAAAAAGCGGCCACTTCCCTCTCCTCTCTCTCTTCACTTCCTGCTCCGCCGGTGACTTGACTTCCTTCCTGGTTACGCAGAGGGCTGACAGTGATCTGTAAGTTTTTTCCCCTTTAAATAAATACCACCCTATTAATCATAATTCCAAACTGGTGTGGCATTGTTTGTGACTTACGCCTTCACATCTTCATGATTTAGTCTAGGGAATCTTTGGTGCTCACTCTTGTAGAAGGAGCTGCGGGCCGCTTCGCATCACCTGGTTCCCGGCCACTGGCTAGCTTTACAGCCGAAATAACAACACAAAAATTGTATTCTTTTAAACACTGCCTGGCCCATTATATCTGGCCTCTTCTTGGCTAATTCTCACATCGTGCTTTAACCCATAGTTAGTAATCTATGTAGCACCAGGAGCTGGTGGTTTACCACGAAAGATTCAGCATGTCTGACCTGGTGGCTGGCTCCACTGCATCTGACCTCACTAACCTTCTTCCCAGCAGCCTCTTCCATTTATTGCACCAACTAATTTTCTGTCCTATCAGAGGGCCAAGGCAGTTTCTTTATTAACCAATGAAATCAACACAAAACAGAAGACCCTCCCACATCACATTCAGTTCTTACTGGTAAATGTATGAATGAGAGTCTAAGAAGAAATATCAAATTCTAAAGGGAATTGGAATATGGTGAAGAAAAAATATTGAACATTCCTATTACAACACAGTACTATTCCCACACACAGGTGCATGGATTCCCCTCAGTGCTATTCTCATTATTTGCACATGTATTTCCTATGTCTAGCACATGCAGAGTAAACAACATTATCCTCTGGGTAAAATGATATTTGATTTTCTAAAAAGTCCAAGCAAGCTCTAAAAACATTCACAGTCCTTCCTCAGCACTTGTAAGGTCACATGTGTGTGTCTCATTTTCTGCCTGCGGTGGACTTAGGATGCTTCAGGTAGAGACCTTATTTATTTTTTGTCACCTACATCCTTTTATGTTCCTTTAGGGTTATACAATAGATGCCTACTTAATTCATAATGACCTATATTAATTATTTTTATACAGTAAATTGCATTTTTATTGAACTTGAATTTCATTCAGAGGAGGAGGAAAACTTTTCCTGATATGATTTCAACATGCCCGTGTATTCCTATAGTACCAATTCACCTCCAATAAATTAAAAGGGTGGCATTCTTTCTACAAACAGTAAATCAATCATCAGTCTGTGCTGTTAGGGTAGTGACAGACACATGGTGTTTTTCATGTGCCCCCCCCCCCCCCAATCCACAGTCACCTTTCACCTTCATTATAGAGTCAAAAGCTGTATAAAGTAAAGAAGAAAAACCTACTAACATGGCTAAAGAAAGCATGATATGAATTATAATTGATCTCTGGACTTGAAATTTTCTAATCCAATATAGGGATATTCATTGACAACTTTATCAGATGATCAGCCTTGCAGACAGTTCAATATAAGGTATGGTTTACCTATGCCCTGTGACTAAACCCAGTCAACACATTGATTTGACAAGTGTGACGTTAGTAGAGCAGTACTTTGTTTTCTCATTGCTGTCCTTAATATACTATTTTTAGTATATCGTGCTTCAATAAAAATGGATATGCATTTATCTTTATTGCATATGACTTTTATTCTTCTGGGTGTATACCCAGGAGTTGAACAGCTAGATCACACAGAAGTTCTATTTTTGGCTTTTTAAGGATCTTCTATACCTGTGACCATATAGGGTGTGTTAATTATTTACATTCATTATCACCAACAATGATTAAAGTTTCTAGAACTTCAGCGACAGGAAAATCATCTAAGAGGCAAAAGTGCACCCACAACTAGATTGGTTATGAAACTATTGAGATAATTGTCCCCAAGGGATTGGCATTTTCCACAGAAAACTCATGCAGGAAAAAGCAGAAGGATGAAGAGGAACTTATACCACTTCTGACTATTTCACAGGAGACACTGGTCCAGACATCTCTACTTAATCATAGGTGGTGTTAAAGCAAGGCCTGCTTAGTTGTGAGAAATTCTTGTCTTCCACTTAAACCTCAACTTCATGTTAGGAAGAAAGATGTCTTTGGATGATCACTGGACCTCTTTACTCTTCTTCCCACCATGGCTCCAATGAATGAATCTCCTTTCTATGCACGTCTGCTTAATTGTCAGAGGCCAGGTGACCAAGGGTAGAGTCTTAAGGTTGACAGAACTCCGGTGCTAACAAATCCACTGACCGCTCATCACCAGCATAGGCCGCTGTTGTTTTAGAGATGGCAGACTTTCTGACTTGGGCATGATGGTGTCTCAGTGGAGCTGTCATTTGTATTTCCTAGGGATAAAAATGCTGAAAACTTTTCCATATACTTATTAAGCACTTGTATCTCTTCTGAGACACATTAGTTGGTTTGTTAATATTTTACATAGTCTGTTCATTAACCTCCTGTTAAATGAATAGCGGAGAAAGGTTTTTTTCTTACAATGTCCTTTTACTAAGTACTTATCTTTTTGTTGCATATTCTACCAATATTTCTGCCAGTGAAAAATATATTCAAAAGAGAAACCCATGCTTTTCTCTTTAAATATCAGATTACTGAAATGATGGACTTTAGGACATTAGAAATAACCCAAAAAACTTCTACAAGGTAAGACAAATCTCTGGGAACTGGCCAGGGGAAAAACTTATCTTCAAGAAAAGGATCTTATCTCCTGGAGAAGAATTCACAACTTGTCAGTTTACCCTACTGAGATCTCAGAAAAAGATGATGGAACTACATCGTGGCTAATGCTTAGTTACACACACCTCTTGCTTCATATTTAAACATTAGTTTCATTTCAGGACCTCAATAATGAGTGTGGAGTAGGAGTTGACTCGATCACTCTGTTTCTTTTCATTGTTACCAAATTAAATAAATCAGGTATTTTCCACATTTTACTCTCCCCAGTTATTGCTATTATTTATGTTTGCCTGCTTTTTGTTTAATGGACATGGTTTCTCTGTGTGCTAGCTTTGACTGTTCTGGAACTCCCTTTTTGATCAGGAAGGCCTTGAATTCACAAAGATCCACCTACCTTTGATTCTCAAGTGCTGGATAAAGGCATGTGACACCACATATCTATTTTTTTTATATAAATTGGTTTGTTTAACTGGCTTATCCAGGACATGTAGTCAACTGTAGCATGTTGGGGCACATGCCGTTCTTTACCTGTGGATTTATTTTTGTGTATTCTGTTCTGTTCTCTTCTATTATATTGTCCCAAGTAATGCTTATTTTGCTACTATGGCTAGGTAGTATAATTGTACTATGATACCTTCATGAAGTGCTCTTCTATTCAGGATTGGTTTGACTTACTGGAGCCATTTGTGCTTCCATAGGATTTTATGATTTTTCCCTATATCCATATGGGTATTATTGGAATTTATTAGAAGATCACATAGATTGATTTTGGTAATATAACAAGTTTCAAAATACTTATTATTCTAGCTCATGATCTTTTCACTGTCTAGTATGTTTTTTAATTTCTTTCTTCCTGGCTTTGCAGCTTCTTCCCTCCATTCCATGACTGTTTTATTCCTGGGGATTGTCTGATTGCTTCTGGTGTTAGTGTGGTTGGAATGATCTTCCAGCACCAGCCTTTCTATATTAAACAATTGCCTTTTGGAGACAAGCAGCCCCTTAGTCTTTCTTTTTATTCAGGTTGAGTAGGTAGGCTATTGCTCTTCAACAGACTTCCTGTGGTTATGCACAGAACACAAAGCCTCCGTTTAAGAGTGCTAACTATTATAACTATATAGTTATATCATAACTATTATAGTCTGTCTTGTAGCACATGCCTTGACCCTAAAATTCAGCTTCCTAATATTCTTTTGCTCTTTAAACTACATTTTATATTTATTTCTGGGCTATTTCATCCAACACAAAATGAGCTCAATGGTGTTTTTATATAATTTTTTTTCTCATAATGCTTTTTGAGGCATTTTTTGTGTTACTTGTGTTTTGCTTCTATATTGGGTTCTGATTTTTTTTATGGACTGTGTGTGTTTGCATATTTGTGTGTCTGTAGTAGTAGTAGTAGTAGTAATGGTAGTGGTGGTGGTGGTGGTGGTGGTGAGAGGATGCATTCCTGCAATACTCCTACAACTGTCTTAAACTAATCACTTAGTTCTCCACAGACTTTGACTGACTCAAAGTTATTCTTATAGGCAAATTAACAACTTGCATTTTGCCGATTATACATCACTACTGGCTGAAAGTCTCAATGAGCTGCAGGCCTTGGTAAATAGTGTGCTGGAAGTCAGTGAAAATCTAATTATGAAAGTAAACATCGAGAAGACTGAGATACAACACATGGGAAGGGTAGACAAGGATTTTCACATTGTAATAAAGAATCATAACCTCAAGCAGTCAACTTTGTTTACTTGAGAGAAAACCTAAGCTCAAAGGAGGGAACTATTTCAGACATCAAGAGGTAGGTAGGGATAATGAGTGCTGCATTCTAAACACTAGGAAAGGTTTGGTCAGGAAGAGACATAACAACCACAAAATTACAAGTATATGAAACACCTGTCTTGAGCTGCCTTCTTTACAACCCCGAAACCCAGACAATAAAACATGCTTCAGAACAGCGGCTGAATGTGTTTCAGATTCCATGACTCAGGAGGATTCTAAGCGTCACACGAAGAGACAGGCTGTGAAATGATGACGTTAAGATACATCTCCATCTACAAAAGGAAGTAAATTACAGGATACAGCAAGGGTATTTTGACCTTGTTATGAGAATGACTGATGGCAACAACCCAAAGACAGCAGTGCTTGGAAGAGTACATGGGGTAAAGTCAGAGAAAGGAAAGCAATTTATAAAGGAAACAGAGTGAAACAATCTGACACGGCTATTCTGATTTGAGGTAAAACAGATATTAAATCCAATAGTCAGAAGTGATAATGTCATTGCATGGGTGCAACAGTTAATAAATCACAACAAGTGTAAAAAACGTTATACACAAGCACACTCTTTTACATTTCTGATACACACATAATGGAAGGAGAGGACCTATTCCTGAAAGTTGTTCTCTGACTTGTGTGCATGCACACACACTACATACAATGCCGTGACAATGTTTTAAACACACACAAGCATTCTCCAATATGTAAACACACATTCTCCAATATGTACACACCACAGTAATATGGGACTACTATATCAGGCTTAGCAGAAAAAAAAAACCTTAGGAAAAAAAACCTGCTGAATAGACAGCTTAAAGGATGCCTGTGGAAACTTGTATGTCAATAACACAAGCATCCAGGACTGCACAGGATAGGAACAATAGTAGAACTGCCATAAATATCTGCCCATGAACGCTTAAGTATTGCCGGGACACAAATGATGCTGATGTTGAGTGTATTTCTTGAGATTTAAAAAAAATTAAAATATTTGGTTTTGTTTTCTTTTTACATTTGCTTGTTTGTTTCCTAAAGATAAAAAAAGGCATTGAGTCAGATGTGTGGGAGGTGAGGAGGTTCTGGAAGGACACAGAGAAGGGAAATTAACAATATAAATTTTCAAAATTAAAAGTGTAAATGCATTTAAAAATACTGAACTATATTGTCTGAAGTGCTTAAGTTGGTTTACTTTATGCTTCACATATTTCATTAGGCAACTAAAAAAAGTGGTCAATTACAATATTTTAACACAAGCTAATATTTAAATAAGCCTTGACTTTGTCCAATGTCTGATAAAATTAGAGGTACACAGAGTATGAAATACATTTTACTTTTAATTTGTTGAATGGTATATGTGTATCTCTGTTTCTTTGTTTTTCTCTCTCTTTCTCACTCTGTTTGTGTGTGTGTATGTGTGTGTGTGTGTGTCCATATATGTGAATAATTTCTAACCCTTAGGTCTCAGAGATCCAGTTCAAGTTGTCAAACCTGGAAGCAAGTGCCTTTACCAATGAGCCAACTTCCTAGCCTCTAAATTTCTTTTAAAGATAGTTTTTTTTACCAATTTAATTAAAGAAAACAAATATTTCAAGTCTAATTGCTTTAAATATAAAGCAGAGAATATTCCTTATGAATAGCAATTTTGGTGTGGTCAACCTATTTACATATAATTCCATTCTTTTAAGATTTATTTTTCTGAAAGCCTTATCAATTACTTTTTGTGTAACAGACAGATAGTGAATGGCATTTATAGGTATAGCCAATATGTATTTGGTAGAATATCTGAACACATAAGGTAAAAGGCTTACTACATTTTGTCCTGCTACATCTGTCACCATAACACAGATTATTCTGTATGTTATTTTATATGTATAACATGTACATATAAAATACTAGAGATTTCACAAGAAAATTTTCAGTTGCAAACACAATATTCTTTTTAATGATGCAATGAAACAGAACCTAACACTGCATTTTTGTGATACTAGTTTTATCTTGGTAATATTACAAGTTGTACACCAATTTAGATGTTAAAATATCGACTCATAACTCTATTTACAATGATAACAACATTCCCAATTAATAATTGTCTCATGTAATACAGACAAAATATATATTAATACAGAGAAGATATATGTCCAGCTCATCTAGACAAGAGCCCAGAAATCATATGAAAGTAGCTCTACACACAGGCTGATTCTAAAATTTCTCTTTAAAATTTACATATTAAGTTTATCAAGCAGTAAACATTTTAGAAATGATATTCCTTCCATTTCTTTTGCTGAGACAGAATACTCTGACCCTCTAAAACATTGATTTAGAAAAGGATTTGTTTTGCCTTATGCTTCCAGGGATAGAGTTTGTTATAAGAAGGCATTGCACTGGGAGTGTGAGACTCAGCCCCTATGCAACAGGGAGGCAGCCAGACCATATTTCATCTTCACACAAGAAGCTGAGAGAAAAAACAGGAAGTGAGGTCAAGCTAAATTAACTCAAAACCACCTAGAGTGACTTACATATTCTAGCAAGGGTTTACCTCTTAAATGACTCTAGAAGTACTCCAAAGCATTCACACACACACACACAAACACATACACACACAATTTTAGTTTCAGTAAGGTATGCCCAAAATAGCAATTTTAACAATATTTTTAAAAATCAATGCAGCAATGAGTTGCTAGAGTGTTGTTTGTTGTTGCAGGAACTCTAGGGGAGGATTCTTTTCACCTAAACTATCTTAGGAATCATCCCGAATTTACAAAATAGAATCTGCTATAATTCATGGGTACCAAGACAAAGAAAAAAACAATATTTTCTATGATTGCACAAATGTCAGGAGAGAGTTCCACAATGTACTGGTGAATGGGTGTTCCTGTAACGAACTTTCCTCTCTGCCTCTTCTGCAAGGCTGATTAACTCATTAGAACTGCAAAAAATCATTGAGAGGTTAAAGTGCTGCAAGCCCGGCCAGATACAGATGAACTTTAGTGCCCTCCGTGGTCACTAATAATCTACCTTTATAAATGACCTAAAGTGCAAACTTTGGGATATATTAATTGAACAGACTAGTGACTTAAACCAACCTGAAGGCTAAGATTATCATCACATAGCAAGAACCTCTGGACCTCTATCAGGTATTTCTGTGGTTGAACATCAACATATTTGAAGAATCCCATGATTTATGACTTCCTTTATTCTTTTAAAATAACACTTCGTGCAATTGTTAGAACATTGAAACATGGAGTTTATGGTTAGTTAAATCTGTGTTCCTTGGCCATGGTAAATCATACTTATGTCCAGAATAAATTGGATCTTACGCTTAGAGGTAAAATTTTTGTTTTGTATCAAGAGTTACAGTGGACTAATAAGCCATTTTACACTGGATGAGAAAGATACTAATATGGGTCCACTCTATCCAAACTGCCAGTATCATCCCCATAGGTGGATTTTGGTGAATGCTTTGTGTGGCTCCAGCCTCTCTTGATTTGGTCAACAATCAAAGACATGTAACTATTTTCAGACTCATGCCTTGTTTATAGCCCTCTGACAGTGCCTCATCATTCTTTATCTCCAAGAGGAGCAAAGTCACTGTTCCAAAGAGGAATTGTTCATGCCCTAATTTAAGATAAAACAAAATAGAGATCACCCCATGCTATTCTTAAAAATCATGAATGCCATGGCCTCCTGGGAAGCTCTCTCTCTCACCTCCATTTGAATATCTTGGACCTCCCTTCAGGAGCTCTCTTTCTCTTAACCCTCATGCTTACTTTTGTGAAAAGATTTTTTAAACTATACTGCAAGTCAAAAATCTTTACTTGGCATAAATTGGGTCCTGGAAAATCTAGGGGAACTCACCAGGCTGCTGTAGATGACAATGAACAGCTGTGTCTCTGTCCCAACTAAGGTTTGTAGATGCTCATAACAGACTGCATCTTAAAACATTGTTAGTGAGTTTGCCTAACTACCACTCAGCTTTTCTTTCTTGCTAATCATGGCTTGAAAGTTACCTTAGGTTCCCACTTAGGATTGAAAGGTACCACTGGCAGCAGGATAGAAGTCTAGCCTCATCTAAACCCCATTCTTGAGAAGATGAAATAATATGTGACTTATCTAGGGGACATCTTCAGAAAGGTTATGCTCTCAAATGTCCTAAGCCAGTATCTGCCCTACAAGAGAGCATCCAGAGACACAATTGCGAAAGCAGTACATTCTGAATTCAAATCACGTGAGGATGGCTACGTGTCCCCTAAATTATTCAACGTCCGTTTTGCTCCATCTCTTCCCTTCATGTTTTCTCTGTGTGTAGAAAGTTAATTATTAGACAAGGGAGACTCTGTCTGCTTCCAAACGCAATGACTTCTGAGAAGGGGCTGACTCAGAATGTTTAAGGCTAACATAGGAGAAATCAGACTCAAGTCATTTTGATTTCTTAAGAGGCTGAAACTTCAGCTGTCTTTAGACTTTGTGCTAGATGGGCATTAGGATCTTATCATGGTGGGGAACTTAGCATATGTTCCCCAGATTATCAATAGATGGAATCTTTTCTGATCTATGGGGACACTCAGGATATCTCGAGGAAATAGTACCCACCTAAGCATTTGTAATGATTAAATGCCAGTTAAATGTGGGACAGATTATCTTTAAGTAGACCAAGATAAAATACAGGTGAGAGTCGTAGTAAGCAGGGAGCCAATCCATGATGCTGTGCTTAGAGTTAGTTTTCCTTCTTTCATGAAGATATGGAGGCAGGCATGGGAAATGGACTTCAGCCCTAATACAAATTAAATAGCGATTATTTTTAACCTAAAGTAACATTGAGGGTGATAGTTTTATCTGTAATGAGGTTTCATCCTCAGAGAGTGTGTTCTAAAAATAGAAACGGATGTTGCCTTAAGTCCACATAATAAACTTAACCTTTTGTTCATTTTACTCAGCCTTCCCCATGCCATAAAGAGATAAGGATATCTGAGCTTTCTGCTTGGTTATTATATTGTGCACACTTGCAGTGCATGTAATTGTGTCTAGTCTGTCTATGGCATTTATTTCCACATGTTGTTTTGCGTCCCCCACAAAAACTAAGTGACAAATGCAGTGACCACTTCAATTTTTATTTGCATTGAGTACTGATATGTCTGTGCTCTCTGGCTCCTAGAGTCTTTTAGGGAAATGAAGGGGTGTGATAGGACGTGAAGAGGAATAGATTATCTGAGAGCCCTATAAGATTAGCAGCCCTGATCCTCAGCTCAGACTCTCATTCCTCTGAAGAGTCTACTAGGGTACCAACCATGCTCTCAGCCATGGGCTCCCTTGTGGCCAGCCTCTGGGCAGGGCTCCATCTCTGGACTCTGCTGTTGGCTGCTGTCACCTTCTTGTTCCTGGCTGACTACCAAAAAACCGACATTAGCATCTTCCCTTGCTAATGTGGGCTAACACAGTGAGCAGTTTTCTGCTAGATGATAGCTGAGAGAGCAGCTCTCAAGACGAAGGGACTGCAGGCTTGGGCTAGAAAATGCTGCTACACAGGCCTTGAAAGACTGAGTTAGAACAGAGAGCGAAACTTGAGGCACTTGTGCTACCATGACAGTGAGACTCTTGTTTCTAAATCAGAGAACCACAGGCTTATAATTTAAATACAAATGATTTCTTTTTTTTTAAAACTTTCTTTTTGTTTTATTGAGAAAAAAACAATTTTGGCTTCCTCCCAGCCTCCCACTCCACCCCCCCTACTCCTCTCCCCGTCCCCCCACTTCTCTCCCTCTCCCCCACTCCTCTCCCCCTCCCTAACCAGTCTGAAGAGCAGTCAGTGTTCCTTGCCCTGTGGAAAGTCCAATCTGCCCCCTCCTTCCAGGTCTAGGAAGGAGAACATCCAAACTGGCTAGGCTCCCACAAAGCCAGCACATTGCTTAGGATCAAAACCCAGTGCCATTGTCCTTGGCTTCTCATCAGCCCTCATTGTCCTCCATATTCAGAGAGTCCGGTTTTATCCCCTGCTTTTTCAGTCTCAGTCCTGCTGGCCTTGGTGAGCTCCCGATAGATCAGCCCCACTGTCTCCGTGGGTGGGTGCACCCCTCATGGTCAGAAACAGAAGGAGGGAGAAGATGAGCAAGGAAGTCATACAAATGATTTCTGTCAAATGAGGGGAAAATGCAATATGAGAAAGGGACAGAGGGTCAACAGTTTCTAAGTGATATTTGTGTGGTGTTGACTCTCAACTCCTTTAAAGGTCTTATTCGCTATTCCGAATAACTATCCATTTCATGTTTGAGATTAGAAAGTGAGGCTTAAGTAAATTTGATTTACATCAAATCTCTCTACTATTGAACATAGTGGTGAATCTGGGACCAAACCTGGTCTGATTTTTCTGATCAGCCTATGCTTCCTCCATAGGGCTTGCAGTATTTTGACATTTAAAAGATGTCCTCTGATGTTTCTCTATGAATCTTTGTTAAAAACCCCTCTCTTTATAGACTCGATCCCCATCACATCTCCCAGGAGTCTCAAGATCTCTGCATAGAGTTTCCTGAAAATTATACCCTCCACACCAAAAAAGACAGTTCTATCCCCAGTCAGGGAAATTCTGATGCCATTCGTTGATTAACTCTGGAAATGTGTTTACAGATATTAGCATAAGATGATGAAAGCATACTATAGATTGTGTAATATAAGAGGTGACAGAGTCATCACGTTCATGGCACACACTTCACTGTTAGCTGTGCAGCAGATGTGGGTCTAAAATGCACTGAGGTTGTTCTTGGAATCAGGAATGGACATGACAAAGTCAAGAGCGATTGAAAGAATGGGTAAACTCACTGCTAGGGTGGGTGATTCAGTGTGATAAAAGGCACACTCTGGAGAGCCCAAGCACCATGCCAGGAAAGCTGATGGAATAAGCTTGCAAACACTGCTTTCTTGATTCGCTCCTAACCCAGAGAACTGGGATCAGACTCCCACACACTGAGGGTTGAGAATGGAAAAATAGAGAAGGAAGGCTCATCATTTCCTTGCCCAGGTCCTCACAATAAGAGGTGCCTCATTGGTACACTCATCCATTGCTGGTGGGAATGCAAACTTGTGCAACCACTTTGGAAAGCAGTGTGGCGCTTTCTCAGGATTCTGGATCAACTTACCCCTGGACCCAGCAATACCACTCTTGGGAATATACCCAAGAGAGGCCTTATCATACAACAAAAGTATATGCTCTACGATGATCATAGCAGCATTGTGTGTGATAGCCAGAACCTGAAAACAACCTAGATGCCCTTCAATGGAAGAATGGATGAAGAAAGTATGGAATATATACATATTAGAGTACTATTCAGCAGTAAAAAACAAGGACTTCTTGAATTTTGCATACAAATGGATGGAAATAGAAAACACTATCCTGAGTGAGGTAAGCCAGACCCAAAAAGAGGAACATGGGATGTACTCACTCATATTTGGTTTCTAGCCATAAACCAAGGTCATTGGGCCTATAATTAGTGATCCTAGAGAAGCTAAATAAGGAGAACCCAAAGAAAAACATATAGGCATCCTCCTGAATATTAACCTTCAGCAGGCGATGTAAAGAGACAGAGACAGAGACCCACATTGCAGCACTGGACAGAGATCTCAAGGTCCAAATCAGGAGCAGAAGGAGAGAGAGCACGAGCAAGGAACTGAGGACCTCAAGGGGTGCACCCACACACTGAGACAATGGGAATGTTTTACTGGGAACTCACCAAGGCCAGCTGGCCTGGGTCTGGAAAAGCCTGGGATAAAACCGGAGTCTCTGAACATAGCGGGCAATGAGGACTACTGAGAACTCAAGAACAATGGCAATGGGTTTCTGATCCTACTGCATGCACTGGCTTTGTGGGAGCCTAGGCAGGTGGATGCTAACCTCACTAGACCTGGATAGAGGTGGGGGTTCCTTGGACTTCCCACAGGGCAGGGAACCCTAAATGCTTTTCGGGCTGAGGAGGGGGGAGGACTTATTATGGGGTGGGGGATGGAAATGGGAGGCAGTGGCAGGGAAGAGACAGAAATCTTTAATAAATAAATAAATTAAAAAAAGAAGTGCCTCATTATTCTTCTTTGGATGCTAACATGTCTTACCCTAGACCTGTACAAACTTCTTCCCCTAGACTTGTAATCAGCATTAAAGAGCAACCTAATGGACTAGAATATCCCCAGAAGGCACTCACAGTCAATACGAAGTTATCTTGACAAAGGAGAAGGTACTAAGTGGGGAGAGTCATGCATGAGAGCTCAGGAAGTATCTACATTTACCTCCATTAAGGTCTGTTCCATATATTGAAGCATGACTCTTTACCATCATTTTTAGGGTACCATGCTTCTAAGAAAACTGACTGCACTACACAGTGACCCCAAAGAATGGGCCACTCCAGAAACCTTCAATCCAGAGCACTTTTTGGAGAATGGACAGTTTAAGAAGAGAGACTCCTTCCTGCCTTTCTCAATGGATGAGTTTTGATGAGCAGGAGGGGCTTCAGAGCTCCACCAGCCATTTCCTCCTCTCATCCCATAATGTTCTGTTTTAATGAAAACATCTCCAGATTGACCAGTGTGACTCCATTTTGTGTTTGGTTGAAGTCCTGTATTCCCTGGCCTTGTCCCTAATTCAGAGCCCCCATTTCCGTAGCTGTGTTGTAATATGAGCTGCGGGCTCTGTCCTGCCACCCTGCTGGCCACCCGGCTAGCTTTACACCCGAAATAATTACACAGAAACCGTATTCATTTAAACACTGCTTGGCCCATTATATCTAGCCTTTCTTGGCTAACTCTCGCACCTGGACTAGCCCATTTCTTATAATCTGTGTAGCCCACGAGGTGGCTTACCAGGGACATTCTAGCCTACGTCATCCATCCTGGGTCGGAGCTTCATGGCATGCCTCTCAGAGAGCAGAGCTATTGCATCTCTGCCTGGGAGAGAGGAGCATGGTGTCTCTGCTCCAGAGAGCAGAGCTGTGGAGTCTGAGCTCACTTCCTCTTCCTCCCAGCATTCTGTTCTGTTTACTCCTCCCACCTATGTTTTAAGCTATGAGGCCAAGCAGTTTCTTTATTACTTAACCAATGACCTTGTGCTATCATAGCTGGGTGTATCAACTTTTCTCATTTTTTTCCCCAAACATTAAGAATAGACATTTATAATGTGCTCCATCTTTACTAAGGTGTGTATGGAACTCCTTCATAAGATTTCCTCTATTGAGACTTTTATTTAGAAATGTACCCCATTTTTAAATTAGGTTTTTGCACATTGACCCTCTAGAGATCTTTATATATTTTGGATATGAAATGATGAGTTGTTAAGTATTTTTTTCCCATTCTGTAGGTTTCATGTTGTGCTTTATCATTTGGTAAAATTCTATTGCTTTCCTAATACCCACATATATTCATGGTGTCTCTCTAAATGTGGAAGCCAAATGATAGGAATCACTTCCTCCACTTGGTAAGAATAAATACCGCTGGACTCAGAAATCAAGGATCATGGTGATATGTTCAATTTTTATTAATTTTATCAATATTATATTATACATCATATATCAGTGGTTAATATGAGGAGTTTCAGGCCTTACCCTTTCAGAGTAAATAAGCTATTCGTGATGGAATTGGGAAAAAGGGAGAACAAACTCACAAAAATATTGATATCTGTGTTATCAGCTTAAGAATGAATGCCCAGGCCAGGCGGTGGTGGCACATGCCTTTAATCCTAGCACTGGGGAGGCAGAGGCAGGCGGATCTCTGTGTGTTTGAGACCAGCCTGGTCTACAAGAGCTAGTTCCAAGACAGGCTCCAAAGCCACACAGAAACCCTGTCTTGAAAAACCAAAAAAAAAAAAAAAAGAATGAATGCCCATAATAAAAATTTGAAAACATGTACAGCTGTAAACACCTCTCCTCACCTCCATATCTGCACAGCACATGTTTGACTTAGGATGACTCAGGTAGAGACCTTGTTTATTTTTGGTCACTTACATCCTTTTATGTTCCTTTAGGGTTACACAATAGATGCCTACTTAATTCATAATGACCTATATTAATGATGTTTATACAGTAAATGCATTTTTATTGAACTTGAATTTCATTCAGAGGAGGAGGAAAACTTTTTCTGATATGATTTCAACATGCCCGTGTATTCCTATAGTACCAATTCACCTCCAATAAATTAAAAGGGTGGCATTCTCTATACAAACAGTAAATCAATCATCAGTCTGTGCTGTTAGGATAGTAACAGACACAAGGTGTTTTTCTTGTGTTCCCACCCCCAAATTTACAGTCATCTTGTACCTTCATTATAGAGTCAAAAGCTGTATAAAATAAAGAAGAAAAACCTACTAACATGGCTAAAGAAAGCATGATATGAATTATAATTGATCTCTGGACTTGAAATTCTCTAATCTAATATAGGGATATTCATTGACAACTTTATCAGATGATCAGCCTTGCAGACAGTTCAATATAAGGTATGGTTTACCTATGCCCTGTGACTAAATCCAGTCAACACATTGATTTGACAAGTGTGACGTTAGTAGAGCAGTACTTTGTTTTCTCATTGCTGTCCTTAATGTACTATTTTTAGTATATCGTGCTTCAATAAAAATGGATATGCATTTATCTTTATTGCATATGACTTTTATACTTCTTGGTGGATACCCAGGTGTTGAACAGCTAGATCACACAGAAGTTCTATTTTTGGCTTTTTAAGGATCTTCTATACCTTTGACCATATAGGGTGTGTTAATTATTTACATTCATTATCACCAACAATGATTAAAGTTTCTAGAACTTCAGCGACAGGAAAATCATCTAAAGGGCAAAAGTGCACCCACAACTAGATTGGTTATGAAACTATTGAGATAATTGTCCCCAAGATATTTGCATTTCCCGCAGAAAAGTCACGCAGGGAAAAGCAGAAGGATGAAGAGGAACTTATACCACTTCTGACTATTTCACAGGAGACACTGGTCCAGTCATCTATACTTAATCATAGGTGGTGTTAAAACAAGGCCTGCTTAGTTGTGAGAACTTTCTGTCTTCCACTTAAACCTCAACCTGATGTTAGGAACAAAGATGTATTTGGATGATCACTGGACCTCTTTACTCTTCTTCCCACCATGGCTCCAATGAATGAATCTCCTTTCTCTGCATCTCTGCTTAATTGTCAGAGGCCCGTTGACCAAGGGTAGAGTCTTAAGGTTGACAGAACTCCAGTGCTAGCAAATCCACTGACAGCTCATCACCAGCATAGGCTGCTGTTTTTTTAGAGATGGCAGACTTTCTGACTTGGGCACAATGGTGTCTCAGTGGAACTGTCATTTGTATTTCCTAGGAATAAAAATATTGACAACTTTTCCATATATTTATTAAGCACTTGTATCTCTTTTGAGACAAATAGTTGGTTTGTTAATACTTTATATAGTCTGGTCATTAACCTCCTGTTAAATGAATAGCGGAGAAAGATTTTTTTCTTACATTGTCCCTTTACTAATTACTTATCTTTTTGTTGCATATTTTACCAATATTTCTACCAGTGAAAAATATATTCAAAAGAAAAACCCATGCTTTTCTCTTTAAATATCAGATTACTGAAATGATGGACCTCAGGACACTAGAAATAATCCAGGAAACTCCTACAAGTTAAGACAAATCTCTGGGAACTGGCCAGGGGAAAAACTTATCTTCCAGAAAAGGATCTTATCTCCTGGAGAAGGATTCACAACTTGTCATTTTAACTTACTGAGAAACATCGATCTCAGAAAAGATGGTGGAACTACATCATGGCTAATGCTTAGTTACACACACCTCTTGCTTCATATTTGAACATTAGTTTCATTTCAGGACCTGATGAGATTATGAGGGCCAATTATATTTCAATACCACAATATTGAATGCTAAGTCTGTCAAAGGCACATTCTCTTTACAGTCTAATGGCTTCTCAGAATTTGCAAGCATGAGAGTGTGGTTCCATTAACCTGAGTGAAAGAAGTTTTCTGTTAGCACTTGGGAAAGGGCATTTGTGATACCTCTGCTTACTTGTCAAGTCTTAGAGAGGATCATTTTCCTGTGGTTCTTTCCCTCCAGTTCCCTCCCTAGGGTAATGAATTTGTATTTAGGGGCAAAAATTTGCTACTCCTTTATTTTGTGTTTTCTTGTTTGTTAGCCTGTTTCTGATGAAAGGTTGACGGGCATTCATCTTATTCCCATATACGTCAATGGTGTTCTATCCTGTGTTTCTAGGATTTTTTTCATTACTATTAGCAATTTGAGTTAGTGTGGATACAGTTTGGTTCTTGGGTGTCATAAGGTGAAAGGAGAAAGGAATCCCACAAGTAATCCACTGACCTCCATAGGCACTCCAAGTCACAAGTGTAAGCACACAAATAATAAATAAGTAGCTTTGCCATAGGTCCTTGAATTCAGTCCTCAGAACCACAACAATAACAATATTATTCATAATAGTAATCAGGACCAAGATGCTCCTCCAACAAATGTTAACTAGGTACCCATGGATGCACATTTTTGGCAAGCATTGCTCTGCTAAAGGGAAGTGATTTCATGAAGAGGTAAGAGCACTGCTTCTGAGTGCTGAGGTTAAAGACATTCGTCACCACACTCCATCTAATTTCTTTTTAATTTTAATTTAAACATAATCACATCATTTCTTCCCTTCCCTTTCCTCTCTTCAGTCCTGCCCATGTCTCCCCACTCAGACTAATGACCTTCTTAAAAATCGATTATTATAGTTGTTATCTATGTAAACACATGGATATATAAACACAACCTCCTGGGTCCATTTTGTTTCTGGTCTGTTCATGTTTTCAGGGCTGGCCACTCCACTTAGTATAGAATATCCAGTTAGAGAACCCCTCTCTGGAAAAGACCAAATCTCCCCATCAGCAGCTCTTAGTTGCCTGTACTTCTTTCTGGAGGCTTGGGCCCCCTTGAGATTTGTTGGTTCCACTCAGCCTATCCATTGGTGCCCTTTAAAACCACGTTTCCTGTGTGTTCCTCTGGGAACTTAGTGCCAGGCACCTGGCTGGGCATAGCACTAGTCACTATAGAATTACTCTTGGACACCTGCAGGGCAAAACACAGACAGGAAGTGCAGGTCAGGGAAGGTTGGGGAGGAAAGGGTAAAAACTCTGAAGGGAGGGGCGGGGCGGGGCTGGGCAGGGCAAAGAGCTCTGTGCCATTGATTAGAGCTGCTCCCTCAAGCTGATTGGAAGCTACTCCATGAAACATAGGTGGGGCAAAAGAGCCCAGCTTCTGGGAGGAAACAGGAGGGACTAATAAAGGGATTGGTTCTGTGGGGAGCCCTTGGTGGTTAACACCTGGGACTTGTTCCAGTTCAGACTCTCATTCCTCAAAGAACCGGTTTCAGTTCCAGCCATGCTAGCTGCTGCGGGCTCCCTGGTGGCTGCTGTCTGGGCAGGGCTCCATCTCAGGACTCTGCTGCTGGCTGCTGTCACCTTCCTGTTCCTGGCTGACTACCTCAAAAATCGGCGCCCCAAGAACTACCCACCGGGTCCCAGGGGTCTGCCCTTCGTGGGCAGCATTTTCCAGGTGGACTTTGAGAAGACCCATCTCTCAATACAGCCGGTAGGATGAGCAAAGGGTGCCTAGCTCTGTCCTGATGTAATCATGAGCTACAGGAACAGGGGACATCTTGTTGCTAGCACAGAGGACCAGGTTCAAAGGGTGGTGGTGACAACCTGCTATTCCAAACGAAAACTGTGTGTTCTCCTTTAAGAAATATGCTGTTCAGTTTTCAAAAAGTTGGAGATAATTCTTACCCTTGTACTTTTGGGTTTCAAATTTTGTCGTAATTCTTTGATTGTCAGAGAACGCACTGTATATGATTTTAATTCCTTTAACCTTTATTATTGAAGTCCAGGTGTATTGAAGGTGGCATGGTGATATATCTTGACAAAGAACCCCTTCCAACTTCAGAAATGTGTTGGAAAGTGGTACCTCCACTTACTTGGTTAAAGTTCTTGTTGAGAAAAATGAAGTATATTTTTCTCTTGACTGGAGTTTTCTACAAATATTAGTTCTCTCTTATTAATCCTTGTTTGGTCCTTCTACATCCTTGCTGACTGTTCCTCTACTGATTTTATCAACTCCAGAG
This sequence comes from Microtus pennsylvanicus, assembly GCF_037038515.1. Classification (NCBI taxonomy): domain Eukaryota; kingdom Metazoa; phylum Chordata; class Mammalia; order Rodentia; family Cricetidae; genus Microtus; species Microtus pennsylvanicus. Next base: position 32,936,664 of record NC_134591.1, on the reverse strand, counting down.
AAAGATGCACTGGAATCTCCAGCTCTGCTGGGAGTCTGACTGTCTTTCCACTCAGTTCTGGAAGCTCTCCCCTATATTGGAAAGACTGTCATGCTCACTATGAACACATGTACGACTGTGGTTCTTCTTTCTGGTGAATGACCATCTTCCATGTAACGTTCCTCTTTATCCACAGTAATTTTCCTTGCTTAGATAGTGAATCCTCCAGCCATGTTTAATTATCGCTGTCACTTCCCATTGCATGTGAAGAGTGAGCATGTCTTATTATTTATTTCTATTTAATGGTTTAAGCACATAATTTATTCCCACTTCTGTTTTTTTTTCCATTATCCCTTCACTGTGTGTTTCTTGGACCCTCTCCGAGTAGATGCCTTTCTAATCATCTTCTCTCTCTTCACATCTCTACTATTGTCCTCCCAGCATCTGTTCTGTGTTACTCAATACACACACACAGCTATGAGAGTTTGCTAACACCATTTTCCATGTGAATTGTAGCAACTACAAACATGGGGGAGCCCTCTCCACTGTATGATGCACTGCCCCAGGTGCTGTCCCCACTCACTGAGACCCACATCCCACACTGCCCAGCTCTGCAGTGTCAGTGCAGCTGGGACTCAAAGGCACAGGAGTCTGTTGTCTTTGCCCCTTACTCATCCTCCCATAGCTGTCTTTTCTCTGACCGTTCAAGTTCATCATTTCCTTTCTGACCTCAAGCATTTTCTTTCTACATTCCCTCAGAGGAGGCTGTCACAGAAAGAAGCTTCTTACCTGTGCCCTCCACATAATGTCTTTTCCTCCTTCCTACACTGTCTTTACCCTGATTGTAGACCACTAGGTTGATTATCTGCTGCACTTAACATTTTTAGAAGTACTTCTACCAAGCTTTGTTATGTCCATAGATTTATTTTATGTTTCCTTATTGAATAGAAAGTGATTTTTTCAGCTTAAAAGGAATATATACAGTTTTGGTTAGGTTTAATCCCCCTAATAAATCCTAGACATTACCTGAGGAAGAGGGAACCTCAACTAAAGAGTTGTCTCCATCACCTTAGTGTGTGGGACATTTGATCTTGGTTGTTAATTAATATAGCAGAGTGCAGTCCACTGAGATGAAATCACTCCTGCACTTGATGATGGAATACAATTGTAAAAGTAAACCCTTTCTTCCCAAGTTGCTTTTCGTCAGTGATTTATCACAAAAGAAAGCACACGAGGACATGTACATTCTGAAAAAGAAAAACAACATAGGACCACAATTACGCAGAAGAGACAAAGAACTACTTCTCTACAAACAAGACCACTAACACATTCTCTTATGTACCACCATGTACATACACTTACCCACTCAGAAATAATTTCATATAACTTGTTCATCTAGGTTTTGAGATTTTATCATAATAAAAATAAAGTTATAGTGGCACTGTTTATGGCAGTTCTCTGTTTCAGAACTTCTCTTTATTGAAGAACTTTCTGTAATAAACTCCGGAACAGGAAGAAGACAGCCAAAGCTCTAAAGCTCACTGGCCAGCCTGCCATGCCTTTTCAGAGCTAAGGAAATACACTGACTCAAACAAGCTAACAAGATTGGCAGCTGCTGAAAATGACACCTGAGGTTGACCTCTAGCATACACACACACAAACACGCGAGTGCGCACGCACACGCGCACACACACACACAAACACACACCCACACCCACCCACCCACACACACACACACATAAGCACCCAAAATTAAAATGCTAAACTTTAAAGTAACAAAGAATATGCAGTTTTTGTTCTTGTACCAATTAGGAAAACACACACATGCACTGACACACACACTCACACAGAGCTCACACCTCACTACACCGATCTGTAAGGATTCAGATGATCAGACCTTCTCATATAATGCTAATGGTGGTGGCAATTTTCCTCCTGAATGCCCCCTTTCTATTGCTTCTAAGGGGCTAATAGAACCGGTATGCCATTTGCCTTCATGGAACATTTATCTCATTAATCCGTAGCTTCTACTTTCTCTTTATCCAAGATGTGCATCCCATCCTACAAGTTCTACAACAACCACTTGGAGATGTACTTCTACTATTAACTTTTCTGTCTCGTATTTCTTTTGTCACATTTATATCTCTTATTTCAATCTATTGTTATTTTCAATTTTAACTCTTTTATCCCTCTGAGTCACCTTTAAGAAAATATACTTTTGGGGCTGGAGGGATGGCTCAGCGGTTAAGAAGTCCTGAGTTCAATTCCCAGCAACCACATGGTGGCTCACAACCATCTGTAATGAGGTCTGGTGCCCTCTTCTGAACTTCAGGCATACACACAGACAGAACATTGTATACATAATAAATAAATATTTCAAAAAATGAAAATACACTTTGCTTTAATTTTCACATGGCTTACTTAATGTATAGTGAAACTGTGCCCTACCTGCCTTAAGACATATACCCAAGGGCCTTCTTGGTTATTTAATACATTATTACATTAATTTGCTGACAGACCTGGCATGGTTGAGAATTGTAAAGATCAGAATCTGCTCATCTTCATTCATTCCACAACAAGATAAAAGTTTTGAATCCCTTGTGTTGAACTAGAAACATACTTGGGCACAGAGCTGGAAAAGATGGAAAGAACATTGACCCTAGTGCCGAGTCTCAGATGCTGGATGCCGCTCCAGTACAAGGAGGGAATCTACGTGGTACACATTCCTAATTACGATGCACTTAAGCCTTATTTTATAAGTTGATCCCTAAACTTCATGATTGATATTGAAAGTTAGTCAATGAATTTAGTAAATAAATTTAGTCAATAAATTCTCATACACCCTAAATCTCACCCACACACTGATCAAGATGAATTTAGTTTTTTCCTCGTTTGTACACATCGATTACTGGCGTCTCTTAAAAGAAAAGGCATACACTTGTTCGCTCTGCCTTATGGACAAGACAAGTCAGATAATGCTAAAACCCAATGAAGCTAGCAAGGACTCTGGATAAAGAACTAAGGAAGTACAGATTCTAAGTAAGGATCTATCTATAATATGGGTGCACGATCCTGGAATCAGATCAAATCATTATGTTTGTTTGACATGATTCACAAAGATTCAAGGTTTTGTGACTGATAGGATAGGGCACAAGTAAATGAATGTAAGAGTAGGGAAGGAGACCACAGATACCTGGAGGATTGTACCCTCCTGTTTGGTACTACTGACAAGACTCAGGATGACAAAAGGAGAGGTGGGTCAACTCAGGACTGATTTGAGAACACACAGGAAGAAGAATCTTTGGAAATGATCACATACTCTCATCAAACTTTGCAAAACCTTATGTCTTCTGCATCTTCATGGGTGTTCTCATTCTCTCCAACTCCCTCTTCTTACTCCCCTATACTCTGTCACTCATACCTTCATGCCTGGTCCCCATCCCAACTGCCTCTAAAACCCCAAGTCTCATAGAGATTCAAAGGTATTAATTTTCTACAGACGTATATAACATCTGGCAGCTCCCCTCCACCAGGCAAGAGAATTTTTTTTGGCTACATTACTTCATTTGCAATTTATTTCCTTTTTAGAAGGATGATGAAAATTCTAACTATGATAGAACAGTTACAAAGAATAAAGTAAAGCATAAAGCATACTGAGTACCCACTCAGTGAGGGCAGCTATCTGGACCTGATGGGTTATTTTCTTGGCTCTCACCATACGTTTGTATCCCCAGGCATTTGAAGACAGAGCTCACTCATTTCTCAGAGATGTAGTTGATGGTTGGGTGCCTGGAACTAAACAAAGTGCTTCTCACAGTACCATTCTCATCCTCCCCCACAGAACTCTGCAGGGGGTGGGGAAGTAATTTTTACCGTTTCATAGCTGGTAGCCTGAGACTTGGAAGAGAACACCTGCCCTAAAAGCCCAGTTATTAATCCATAGACCCTACATGCTTGCATTATTCCAGATCTTTACAGATGTCTCCACTTCTATCCTCAGCTCTTTATTGTACAGTTCATATCCAGCAAGGTTAGGGGAAGGCAGGGTCTCCTTTGCCTAAATAGATGGTAGATATTGTGATTAACTAGGATTTCATAGTTGCTATATCTACCTAGTACACATGCATTTCAATCTTTCTCTGGACTCGTGTCCTTTTTTATCTGCCTCATTAAGTGTCAAAATGTTTAACGTCCAACCTTTAATATCTTTGAAAGACTTGCATCTTCATGAGTTAGTCTATGAACAAGTTGATGATCATTTGGTTCATGTTGGATAGATATATGAATGAAAGACTTAAGAGAAAATTTCTAATCCTGAAATTGTTTGAAGTTTGGTGTAAAAGAAAGAAATCAGGAACATTTATATCACACCAATAACAGTTCCCTTAGTGTCTGTCCAAGTCGTCACACATTTACATCCCATGTTAAGCATGGTGATGAGTGCGGGGCATTATTTTCTGATTAAACCATTTCTTCTATGAGGATGTCCACAAAACTGGAGCAACATCAAGCCTATACTCACCCTCCTTGGCCTTTGTCAGGTTAAATGTGTCACATGCTCTCCTTTCATTAGATTTCAGGGTGCTGCTGATCAATGATTTTGCTTCTTCATTGAAACTTATATCCTCATGTATTTCTCTAGGTAGACATTGTAGGTGCATAGTCAGCTCATGAGACTTACATTAATGAACTTTTATATAATATAATAAAACTTTTTTCCTAATTTGAATTTGAGTTTAGTGCAGGTAAGTAAACCATAACTTCAGAAATATTTCCACAGACAATGGCACATCTCCCCACTCACAGAAACCTCTCAAAATGAATCCCATTAGCTACACATATGCCTGCCATCCTTGGAAACACAGACACAGGCACACTTAACTATAACTCTTGGTATATTTTTCAGTTTGTGAAGAAATATGGGAACATTATTAGCCTGAATTTTGGTGGTGTACATTCAATAATGGTAACTGGACTCCCCTTAATCAAAGAAGTATTTACTCACATGGATGAAAACATTTTGAAACGCCCTATCTCTCGTATCCGAGAACGTATCACTAATAACAATGGTAAGTTTATTGAGCGACATGGTGTGTGCATTATAGTTCTTCTGATATGTTAAACGTACCTGTATCTAACTTTCCAACATGGCCATAAACAGTTCCATCATAATTTATATTTAAAGGAAGCAGAATGTCACATTTCCTGAATGAAAGCACCCATCAGAGTACTAAACCGTGTCATCTCATTTCAAGAGATTAGAAATAACCACATCTTGAATTAGCTAATTTTAAATGTGTTGGTGAGAAGGAACCATTGAATCCAGCCACAGCCAGACACACTGTGTTCTTACTTCCCTTTTCCCTTGCCAACCGTCTGTCCTAAGAAGACTGGTGTAATTCAGTCCCATCCTACTGCTGCTCTGCTTATTTCTGGCTTCTTATACTCCATTATTAAAGCCATGCAACACAGAACTCTCCAGCCTTCTAGACAGGGTTAGACTAGAATAGCACGAATACTCAATATTGCCATTATATCAATATGTATTTTCCAAAATTGAAAGCGGAACTTCAAGTGTATTGACCTGCCAAATTGTCAGTTTTAGACATTGCCTAATTTCTCCTTCAGGGAATCAATCATTAATTGTACATAATAAACTATGTTATCTCTATAGGAAACACAGAGCTAGGCACAAGTTATTCATAGTGCGCATAATAGATAAAATCTCCATCTTTATTTAACATATATTCCATCAAATGAAATATTCTGAGACATTAGCTAATTAAATCACACAGAACTACAAGGTTAAGGGTAAAAGATATTTATCAGAAGTATCAAACATCTTCTATAATTCAGGAAAAACCTTGTGTAAGAGGAGATTCCCACATCACCTCCCCTTTTCTGTTTAAATAAAAAAGGTTATAACTTTAACATAGTAAAATTACATATAACAAAACAGTTATCAAGTAAGAATTACAGTTACAATATTTCTATTTACTTTATCTTTTATCATAACAAGGAAAACTATTTTTCTACTCCATCAAAGACTCCATAAGGATATACTATTACCTATGTAAACAGAAAGTGCATAGTAAGAAACTTCCAAAACTCTAGAAATGAAAGAGACATCTCACTGTCTGTGTAATCACCCAAAGTTCCTCTGTACCATTGGGGAATCCATCTTCAGCCTACAGGCCTATAGTATCCAGCAGAATCTTCCATGAAGCAGGAAAATTCAAAGACAAGTCTGCCTATATTGGCAATTTTCAGGTCATTTTCTTCTGTATCCCGCAGAATATCTTACAGAAACTTTCATGTAGCAGGAACTCCGAAGGATTGTCTCACCTTTAGGCAAGTTCATCCGTTATTTCTCTGTGGATCCTTCATGTCCAGTTCACCTAACAACTCCATAAGAAGCCTCTTCAATGCCCATCTTCTTATTGAAGTAGATTGATGCTGCCAGGAGCATATGTGTCTCACTGTCATGAAAAGTCCTAAATTTTTAAAACACTTAGATGCCATATTCTGAAGATCTTTGAAAGATTTGAAGAATACCTAACTAAATGAAATATATCCCTATATATCAAAACCTAACTAACATGACTACAAGCTTGACTATTATAGATGAGTACCTATTAACTTATATTTCTTAATTTTAGATTACATTTTAAATGAACTACACAAACACAATACCTTAATCAAGTAATCAAGAGCAGAAATATATATACCAAAATTAACCTTAAATTTGTATCAATAAACCAAAATCCATACCAATATAAATTATTCATATCTATATCATGCCCCCTTTAAATATAAACAAACATTTATAGACAATATTTAGGAATATGGGCATAGTTTTCTTCATATTACTTCCTACTGTTTGGGGGAGCTGTTAATCAGGTCTTTCATGTTGTATCCTATGGGCTATGTTCCTTTCAGTCAGCAGTGGGATGAAGTATTTTCTTTGTGGGAGTGTTCACAACAACCTATCAGGGGATCTTGTTCCATGAAATCATATTGGTCTGGAAGCAATCCACAAGTTCTTATCTTCTTTGGAAACAAGAGAATTTTACCAAAGCCAATTTGAAAGTCATGATACCTTTATATGCCGTTTTAGCTTAACAGCCCATATAATGAAATGTCTCTCTGTACTTAACTCCTTCACAGTCAAAAAATTCAAAGAAAATACGATAATATACATAATCCAAACTCTCTGTGTATAATTCATCTTTACGTGACTTATCTTTTTTTTACTCCCTTTAATCTATTACTGCCTGTATTCTATGTCTTTGAAGACTTTGTTTTAATTTTTTAATAAAAAACATTTACTTTTTTATAACTCTCTGTACTCTTTTGCTTTTGTCTCCCAAGCCTATGTACATTTATCCAACACTGTGACTCATTTATAGGTGTTTATTTTATCTGAATTTGTCTTTATTGCATATCTGTAACTATTTTCTGACTGGAAGCACTTCTTAAAATGCTAAACACTTATGAATATAAGTTCCACCTTTGCTAGGTCAAATACAGTACTCCCTGCTTGCCCTGCCCAGTTCAGCATGGTGGAGCCACTTGTGCCTCTGAGAGCCAAGCACACCACCCCAATTTCAGACACACAGCCAGTCTATGTCACCATTAATTAAGCTGCAGAAGTCTGCTCACAAACCCCATCCAAATGCTTTGTATCCTGCAAGAGCCAGAGGTCACATTGAAAGCATAGCCCAGAAAGCTGGCATTTTAAAATGGCCACCGCTTTTTTCTGCAATGGCTGAGTTAGGAAAATCTCTCTTAAAGGATCCACGTCTCTGCTTGCTTCTAGCAAACAGACCCCATCCAAAAAAATATTGATAGCAAACCATGTTTAACTCTGTTCTTTTGTGTCTAGAATTAATTTTTAAGCTTTCTCCGGTTTTTATGTGGGTGTAGTTGCCAACGTTGGCACACCAATTATGGGAGGACAGGGTGCTTGTTTGTCCCAGTGACCCATAATTTAAATAATCACACAGAAACTGTATTAATTAAATCACTGGTTGGCCCATTAGCTCTAGCTTCTTATTGGCTAATTTTTACATCTTAATATAACCCATTTCCATTAATCTGTATATCACTATGAGGTTGTGGCCTTCCAGCAAAGTTTCAGCACATCTACCTCTGGCTACAGATCCATGATGTCTCCTGACTCTGCCCTTTTTCTCCCAGCATTCAGTCCAGTTCTGCCTTCCTACCAAAGTTCAGCTGTATCAACAGGCCAAAGCAGTTTCTTTATTCATTAATAATAATCACAGCATACAGAGGGTATTCTCATGTCAGAGCCAATGATTTCTTTGAATGTTAAGAAATTGACTTGCACATGGCATTGCATGTGTCATGAATTAGGTTGTAGATGCTGAACAGATTGGAATGTTTTTCTCTGTGGAATACTGATGCTTCTTAACTTACTGATTAATTAATTTTTCATATTTTAAAGCTTGTATTGAATAGGAATTCTCTTATAGAGCCTTTTATACCTCTATGTCTTGTGTTATCCTTTAGTTTATTCCTGTTATTCAACCTAACAGAACTAAGTAGATATTTGTGTCAGCTTGGAACCAAGGTGATATGAATTTGAACCCCTGGGTATTAAACAACTGTGTTTGCTTGGAAAGTTTTCTTGTGTAGTCTTCCATTCTTTGCTGCAGTGGGAATGGACCTATTGCTGGTTGGTAATAAACATGCAGAGACCTAAAAGAGTAGATTACACAATATATAAAAAAATACCAGTGTGTGATTTTGCAGATCACCAGGACGTTAGACGTCACGCTTCTCGCTTTGGGGGTATTCTCTCTAGATAGTTACCAAATCCCTTATTGGCCCTTCTTTTTTCCATTGCACATATATCATAGAGTTCATGAGATAATTTTAGACCAGAATTTCAGTGTCATAATGCTGAATGTCTTCTCTTCAGGAGTGCTCTTCTCCAGTGGCCAGACATGGAAGGAGCAAAGAAGGTTTGCTCTGATGACTCTGAAGAACTTTGGGTTGGGAAAGAAGAGCTTAGAGCAGCGCATACAGGAGGAAGCCCAATACCTTGTGGAGGCCATAAAAGAGGAGAAAGGTGGGCATTCCACAGGGCAGGTGTGGGAGGTTATGGGAGACTATGGCCTTCTCATTCATTGAACATATTCTTCCTAAATGTTTATGTGCTTGCTCTGGTCACTGTGCTGTGCTTTGAAATGAGGACTAGGCAGTAAACTTGTAGCCATGACCATGAGCTGGGAGTTCTGCAGGTGGGCACACAGATGGTCATTAGACACACTGCTGCACTTACGGCCTCGTCATCAGTTGAGCCTCCCAGTATTAGCAGAGTCCTTGAAGCATGTCAGTCTTTATGTAGTATAATCTGACCAGAGCCTCTTCCATGGTTTTCTGCAATGTGTATTCCTCTATCATATCAAATTAATTCAGTATAGAAAATAGAAACAAATGAATAACTTTGAAGGACTCATCTCTCTCTCTCCCCACACCCAGGACAGCCTTTTAACCCTCACTTCAGTATCAACAATGCAGTTTCCAATATCATTTGCTCTGTCACCTTTGGGGAGCGTTTTGAGTACCATGACAGTCAGTTTCAGGAGATGCTGAGGCTACTGGATGAGGCCACATGTTTGGAGGCATCAATGATGTGCCTGGTAAGCACTCTTCTTTGAATCTCTGTCAAGGGTATTACAAATGTCATTTTGTAGCTAATATGATAACATTTGAAATATTGAATTTGATACAAATATCTTTCTTTTTTTAAATCTTTTCTTTTATTGAGAAAATGAGAAAAAAAAAACAAGTTTCCACCTCCTCCCAGCCTAGGCAGTTTCTATGTTCACCTTCCTAGATATGGACGGAGGGGGGAGGACCTAGGACTTACCACAGGGCAGAAAACCCTGACTGCTCTTTGGACTGGAGAGGGAGGGGGAAATGAGTGGGAGGAGTGGGGAAAAGGGTGGGAGGATGGGAGAAGGGTGGGAGGAGGGGGAGGGAAATCGGAGGCTGGGAGGAGGTGGAAAGTTGTTTTTTTTTCTCCTTTTCTCAAAAAAAAAAAAAAAAAAAACCCGTGCCATTGTCCTTGGCTTCTCATCAGCCCTCATTGTTCGCCATGTTCAGAGAGTCCAGTTTTAACCCATGCTTTTTCAGTCACAGTTCAGCTGGCCTTGGTGAGCTCCCAGTAGATCAGCTCCACTGTCTCAGTGGGTGGGTGCACCCCTCGTGGTCCCGACTTCTTTGCTCATGTTCTCCCTCCTTAATTTGTGGCGATCTTACCTGTAAGGTGTGTTTCATACAAACAACACAAACTTTGATCTACGTTTTAAATTTGGTCAGCTAGTCTGTGTCTCTTTTTAGCTTGTTGGAGCCATTTACATTCAACATATTATTGAATCATATAAGCTAACTACTGTGGTTTTATTGTTTTTCTTCTTGGTTAAATCATTTTTACTTTACTTTCTTCCCTATTACTACCAAGGATTACTTGATGTCTGTGTTAGATATGATGGATGTTTCCCTAGTTCTCATTTTCTCAACCATTCATCTTATGAAATTTATGTTTCCTGTGTTCTCATAATTGACATTCTGTTTACTCTGTGTATAATGCTCCTTCAAACACCTTCAGTATTGTTGGATTAGTGCTCCTGAATTACTCTGATTTTCACTTTTCCTAAAATATTCATGTTTTTCCATTAATTTTAGATGATAACAATTCTGGATATGGGGTCCATGTTTGACAATTACTTTCAGAGACCCTGTGTCCTCTCATGATTTCTTGGCTTGGAGATTGATGATAAAAAGTTTAATACTCTAATTTTTATGACTTTGCACATGAGTTAATGTTTTTCCTTACAGCTTTTGTATTTTTTGACATTTTTAACAAATCACAGAAGTGCTTTCCTCTGAAGTGTTTATTTTAAAGGACTAAATACCACTTGTCTTTGAAATCTATTTCTGTCTCTATATTTGGGGAAAATGTCTGCTATAAATTCATTGAAATTATTCTCTATGCACTTATTTTTTATCCCAGATCTTTGTTTTCTTATCTGTGACCCTGCAATCCTGTGTCTGCTGAGGTCCAGTTTCTGATTGTCTCTCTGAGTTCTTAGACATTATACTCATGCTCATTATTCCCTAATGGAATGAATGAAGCGTGTCCTCAACATTGGGCTCCATTCCTGATAGATAGTCTTCTGCATAGTTTAGTCTGTTGGTGATGGATTTTACTGTGTTATTGACTCATTGAGCTATTTATTTTCACCATTTCCATTTTTTAAAGCAAAACTTCAGTTTCTTGCTGAAGTGTTCAGTGTCTTCCTATTTGTTGATCTGTTCAATCGATTTGTTGATTTTCTCATTCATTTTGCTGTTTTTTCTTTCTAGTGTTGACTTTCTTCCCCGGGTCCTTTATTGTATTCATCTGCTTTCTTATAGCCTCCAAGTCACTGATCATATTTTGTAGAAAACTTTTCAGCTTTTATGTAGCATTGCACTTGTTTCAGACCTGTGAATGCATTAATTCAGGAGTGCATGATTTTTAGTGGCATTCAACCCTCTTGTATTTTCATATTTCTTGTGTTTCTGTGCCACACTCTGTGTTCCCTTGGACACTCTTCTGGAGTGTGTGCAGATAGCAGTTGTGGATGTTTTGACTTTATTATATTTTGGGTTCATAATGCTTCCAGAGAGAATGAATCTGAAGCACAGAAACTGGTCCTTCAAAAGCTCATTTTTTTCTCTTGAAGACTTTCTGTTCCTATGCATGGATTCTCCATAATGTACCCCAAAGTGGATTTATTTTTACTCATCTCCATATCTGTTTCCTCCTCAAATTCAGGGCTGCCATCACTAATAACTGAGAAATTAGTTGGCATGAATTACCTGTATGAAAATAGGCATAAAGAATGAGATCAGTTGCATTTATTTCCTACACTATTTTGTATTCTGTGTTTTAGCTCTTGGTCATTGTAGTCCAAACCTAGCAGCTCCATTATTTTGCTTCCAGTACACAGAGTCAGGGAAGTCAGGGGAGTCCAGTAAGTACCAGGCTCACTTCTAGGTGTGTGTATCAAAGTGAAAAAAATATTAGAAGGGAGTTAAAGGTGGAAGAGAGTGATAATAAACATTCTTGGAATGACTGATTATATCAGACACTTTAATGGACAGCTGCAAATGTTTACCAAATTTTCACCATGATCTTTCACATAGAAAATGCTGCAATATGGTGTCTGCAAGTAGACACAGATGTGTCAAAGAAAAGATAGACAGTAGTCCACCACACATCTGTGGAATGCTTTGAGTATCTCTTGCCTTTCAGTGTTTGAATACAGGGAGACCCCATTAGCACATGTGCGTTTTCCATACTATTAACATTGTTGTTCTCATTATTATATCTGCTACAATTCATTATAACCAGAAGGAAAGAGGTATAAGTCACACCCATGTCTGTCTCATTTTAAATGTTGTTGATTTTACATTTTGTTATGCACTACAAATTTTATAGAAACATCCATCACAATTAGCTATAATTCATTAAAAATTGCAGTCTTACCATAAGGGGTTTAAACCACGGTTGGGTAATCAGGATGTGCAGTTATTTGTACAATATATATTACTGGTAATTCCCCAGAGAGAAAATAAGTCAGAACAGAGAAATGGAAAGATGAAAAAAAGTGCCTGTTATTTTAATCAGGTAAGGGATCTGTAAGGAGACTTGAGCAATGATTTCATGAAGTGAGGGACAGGGCTATAACTCTTTCAGCAACATTTTCTTTTAGACACGATGAATAAGGGCCTAAGACAGAAATGCCCTCAGTTTGGTCTCAGGAGTTGCTCTGGTGGGAGTGCCTAGAGAAACTGGGACAATCATGAAGATCTGGGGGTTCCGACTCACAGGGCTTACAGGTATATAGTTATATCTCTGACTCTGAGTCTAGAGACCACCCGTGAATATAGAAAGTCACAGGGTCAAGCATGTGGTTACATTGATAAATATTTTTTCTGGAAATTATATGCAAACTAAGCTGTAATAGCATTAATAGTATAATCAATAAAAGTGTTGAATGCGCTCCTAATATCCAGAGAGAGATGGTGTTATGTAGCAGATAACAGGCAGCGAGGCTAGAAAGAAGTGTTCTGAAGCTGAATACACTTTGCACATCAGAGTAGAACTATTTTGGAGGTAAATGAGATGGAAAAGAGAAGCTGGCCCCACAATTTCACAGTAAGAAAAAAAGGGAAACACAAGACTATAGCTTTAAACCTTGTAAAGTAACATCTTGGTGTCCCATTGACTGCGTTGTTTTTCCCAATCAGCTCTACAATATTTTCCCATGGATAATGAAATATCTTCCTGGATCACACCAAACAGTGTTCAGACACTGGGAAAAACTGAAATCGTTTGTTTCTTCTATAATTGACAATCACCGGAGAGACTGGAATCCTGATGAGCCAAGAGACTTCATTGATGCTTTCCTCACGGAAATGACAAAGGTCGGGAAGATGCTCCTGTGTCTTCTTCTTAAAGACAATGTAATGGTTTAATAGTTGTCAAGTGATCAGGCAGCAGGCTACCACAAAGTTAGTGCTTTAACATGACACAGCTTTATTCTCTTACAGTTCTCATGATATGTTCTTCCTTTCGGCACATAACATTCTTTAAAAGACTGTGGGAACTATAAGACCCTGTATTTCCAAGCTCCTAAAGCTGACAACAATTTTGGGTGTTTGCTTGCTTGCTTACATTTTTCTTTGTTTTTTTAAGACAAGTTTTCTTTATGTAGCACTGGCTGTCCTGCAACTCACTCTGTAGACCAGGCTGGTCTTGAGCACACAGAAACCCTCCAGCCTCTTCCTCTTGAGTTCTGGGATTAAAGATGAGCACCACCATACCTGACTATGAGGGCACTGATATCTTTTGCTTTGGTTCTTTTTCTGTCTTCAATTCCAAAATTGTAGCATCTCTTTTCCTCTTATCTACTTGATTGTGTTCCTCAAGCACCTTCTCTTAAAGATAGTTTCAAAATAATTGTACCCTCTCAAATTACCTACACAGCCTATTTTAGATTTTCAAGAAGCATGTAAATGTTCCAAAAATGAAGATATAGACATCTTTGTACATCATTGCTTCACATACCCTACCCCCTGTGAGTGAAAATAGTATTAATATTAACTCAGTGCTGTCATTAGAAATAAATGGTTTCCTGCCTGTAAATGGTAGATACTTACCTTTCATGCCTCTCATTGACTTTTACTCTTCTTTTGACTTTTATTCATGTAGGAATTACATACAAAGTGAAAGTAGCAATGTTAATCAGAGTTCTGTTTTTGATGATTTCTTCTAAGGCCAATCATTCACTCCCACTCAGCCCCAACTGTAAGACACAGGCAAAGTTCAACTGAATGCTAGAGTCTGGGTGGGTCATCTGCCTTTCCATAATCTCCCATCCTATCATACCCAAGCACACAGAAAGCAGTTGAATGGATTTATTTGATACATTTGCATCTTGTGACAATAATAGGCAGAAGCATTTTAAGAGGCTCATGGTTTATTTTGTCTCATATTTTCAAGGGGTGTTGTTCCATCATGAAAGAGAAAACATGAGAAAAAGATGTGGTTGTGCCTGTTTGTGTCATGGTAGATCAGGAAGCAGAAATTAGGCAGGACCCAGGGCTTTGATACAACCACAGGCTTTCTAGTGACTTATTTCCTCCAGCTGAGCCCCACCTGCCAACGTTCCAGCAACTAGGAACCTAAAAGATTACCAGCAACTAGGAACCAAGTAATCAAAACTTGAGCATATGGTGATCAGTTTAGAACCAAACTATACCACTATTTTTAATGTTCTGATCTCAGTAGACTCCTAGAAAATACACACCACTAAATCCTTCCTATGAACTTTGACTCATTAGATGATGGATTCCTTCTCTGCCCAGGGGAAATCCATTAGTAAAATTTTTCCCATGTTCTAACACAGTTCATTCTCCTGGTATAGTATCAATAGTAGCAATATTATATCTCAAGGAAAAGGGGCAAATAATTCACTACATGGAGTGCAGGTGTGAGACCATCAACATAATGAGTATTATAGAGAATGATGATTATATAGAAAGTTAGTGAAGATGGAATTTTATCCCAAAGAATAATTGATGGAATAAACAATGTTTTGCCT
The DNA here is from genome assembly GCF_037038515.1 of Microtus pennsylvanicus. Taxonomy (NCBI): domain Eukaryota; kingdom Metazoa; phylum Chordata; class Mammalia; order Rodentia; family Cricetidae; genus Microtus; species Microtus pennsylvanicus. Next base: position 32,921,500 of record NC_134591.1, on the reverse strand, counting down.
ATGAAAGATTAGTGGGGCTATCAAATACTAAATAAACACAGATAATTTTTTCTTAGATCAACAAAAAGCATTTGTAGAGTATTTGATATGTCTGCTGTATCTCCTACAGTTTGACATGGCATGTTAAAATATGAGTATTATTCTCTTCTTATAAACTGAAGCAGATAAAGGTAATGTGAACCTCTTAGGTCACAGAGTGACTTAGTGATGTGGCTGATACTGGAAGTTAAATATGTGTGTTTCTTTATCCTGTTCTGTTATCATCCTCCTAAAGCTTTTGCATAGAAAAAGTCACAAGAAAATAGTTGTCTTGCTATTCATCCACCTGAGTACCAGAAACTTTTGCTTAGCCTCCAGCACTTGGAACAGGAAATGCTTTCTAAGGAGATCACAATAATATCATTTGAAATGTGTCCTATTGAACTCATACGTCAGGGTGACGAAGACCTGATCTGCTGGTGTCTGTATTGTTGCACTGGAAACAATAGATAGCTCGTGAAATAGCTACTGGCTGAGAAGGTCAAGGGGAATATCATTTTAAATGCCTTCTTCAAATATGATCACTAGCATCAGAAAGCATGTATTGAGAAATCACAAATCTTCTGACTAAACAAGGACACGCTGTCTTTTCCAGTACCCAGAGAAGACTACAAGTTTCAATGAAGAAAACCTCATCACGAGCACTCTAGACCTCTTCTTTGCTGGAACTGAGACAACATCCACGACCCTGCGCTGGGCTCTGCTCTACATGGCGATCTATCCAGATGTCCAAGGTGAACATGTAGTGACCTCATTGGACAAAGCAGAATTCTGGAAGCCATGTCTTAAATGGCACCAGAAGAGAACATGTTGAAGTGAGAAGAAGGGCCATAGCTGTGAGGCAATGTGCCCTGGGTAACGGGCATGTGCTCTCCATGTTCTCTCAGGACTGAGACATTTACAAAGTGCATCCATTCAGGTTCCTCTTCCAATGTCAGTAGGCCTTCCCATTTCCCCTGAATTCTGTTCAAACTCTGTTCTGGTGTTCAGTGCACTGTGATGTCACCTTTCTGCCTTTTCACTTCAACCCCACCCACCCTGGGTGGTGCCCTTCTTACACTCTATGTCCTCTCTTGGCCCTGTCCTTATTCTTCTAATTCTTGCCTCGGAGCCATGATATCAAGAGTGTTCTATCACAGTCTTTATTCATTCTAGAAGAATCTTCTCAGGTACTACCTCCTGAAGTCATTTCAGATCTCTTCATGCTTTGATAACTGGAGAATTACTGTTGTTTTCCTACAGACATGACCAGATACTCTTCCATGTCTATGCTGTATGCATTGTTCCTTTCTCCAGTGACTGGCATTCATCAGGGAGAATGTTCCATGCTATTATGTGTATGCATTCAGATTCTAGAAAAGTTTAATGATCTGAGGGTAGGAACAGTTTTCTTGTTTGTTCTGTTTTTTTCAACTATTGAGTAACAGTTTATCTATGAGGTATAAAATCAAGTTAGTTAATACAGGCCAATGGTTTTTACAGTAAGATGAAATTTGGAAAGAGAAAATCAGAGTGGTTCCCATGTGGTAAAGAAAAATTTGTTCAAAGAACTTCCCCTTCGTGTGTGTGTTTGCATGTGTGTATGCATGTGTAGGTGTGTGTGTGTGTGTGTGTGCATGTATGTATGCATGTGTGTGTGTGTGTGTGTGTGTTTGTACATGTGGAAGCCATAGCACAGCTTCAAATTATCATTCCTCAGGGACTATCCAATTTGGAGACAGGGTCTCTCATGCACCAGGAGCTTCTCAAATAACCTACACTGCTTGATCACTAATCCATGGGGATCTGTCCGCCATCAACTCTGTAGTGCCCTGGGATTAGAAGTGAGTGCCACCATATCCAACTTTTTTACAAGAATTTTAAGAATCAGACTCAGGTCTGCAAGCTTGCTTTACTGACTGAACTATCCTCCATGCCCAAGTATTTTTCTTTTTTTATTCAAAATGTATATGTGTACCTCTATTTATTTATATGCATACTGAATTTCACTTAAAATATGTATATGGCTGGAGAATAATCTTTTTAAGTATTAATACTACTGAGTTAGAATACATACTTGACTTCTAGAATAACAGCTTCAAAATATCCAAAATACCATTAGGAATCTAGGAGATTGACTTCTTAGCTGGATAACTGATTAAGCTCCATGAGCATATTGGAAGAAAGATAACAACCATTATCAATCCTTATTATGATTCTATCTGTTCATATAAATTCCAAGACATCCTTAAGATAAGGCTCAGTTATTCTCATTAATCAGATGAGGAAACTGAAATCTAAAGGATTTCATTAGCAATGTTGTGCAGCGACTTCTTGCTATCCACTGCCCATGCTGATGTTTCTCCTTGAGAAATGAGAGCCTACATATGTGCTGTGGTCTGAATGTTCGTGTGTTCTCTATGAATCCACTTGTTGCAACTTAATTACCAGTGGTATGTTGTTAGGAGGTGATTGTTCCTATGAAGGGAATAATCGCCTTTAAAAGAGGTAGCAGAGAAGCCAGAGAGACAGCACAAGAGGTAGAGGATCTTGCTACTTCACCATTGTCATGAGTGCAGTTCTCAAAACTCACATGGTACAAGATGAGAAACATACATCTCCCCCTCCACTCTTGTGCCGTGAGACACGCTCCCCTGACAGAAATATACTATTATAGAAGTATTAACTTTTTATAAAAGAAGAATCAGAGACTTATTTCTCCCTATGACATGAGGATTCAGTGAAGCTTTCTCATCAATGAGACAGAAACTTGTTCATACCAGATAAGAAACATCTTGGGGCCCTGCACTAAGCATCCTCAGGCTCTAGGACTATAAAGCATGAATGTGAATTGTTTGCAATACATTTTGGGAAAGGAACTTACTCATACCAGACTAGGTACTTCCCTGAGGTTAGCCATGTTAACACAGCTATTCCATTTAGGAAAGTTAGGATTATGTTGTAGGCTCAGAGAAATATCACTGAATTGTGGATTTGTCCTTTAAATCAATGTTTTAAAGGGTTAAGGAAACATCTATACAGCTAGGTTACTAAAATAAAATCAAAGCAAGACTGCTTCATTTTTTTTGCTTTTTTTTTTGCCTTTTTTAAATTGATTTTTATTGAGCTCTACATTTTTCTCTGCTCCCCTCCCTGCCTCACCCCTCCCATCTTCAACCCTCCCCCAAAGTCCCCATGCTCCCAATTTACTCAGGAGATATTGTCTTTTTCTACTTCCCATGTAAATTAGATCTATTAGGAAGAAATAGCCAAATTTGAAAATTAATAGGATCTCCTGTTTTCTTTCAGAAAAAGTTCAGGCTGAGATTGACAGAGTGATTGGCCAGAAGAGACAGGCAAGCCTGGCCGACCGAGAGTCCATGCCCTACACCAATGCTGTCGTCCATGAGGTGCAGAGAATGGGTAACATCATCCCTATGAATGTTCCCAGGGAAGTCTCAAAGGACACCAGTTTGAATGGATTCCACTTTCCAAAGGTAACTATGCTCTCCCAGCCTTGGATACCTCTGACAATTGTTTACCTCATCCTAAAAACCTAAACTAAATGTGACATACATTCTTTGATCAAGAGATTATTTAAATTGCCAGAAAGATAATAAACCTGCTAAAATACTAGTTTTCCTCCAAGCATCTAAACAGATATCTACATATACAGTGGGGAAAGAAGAGTACTTGCCCAAGTTTAGGCAAAGCCTGGCTTTGTTGGCTCAAGGCATCCTAGCATCTCCCCATGCTAATGTGATTGGCAGTGCTCTGCTAGATGATATCTGAGAAGCAGCTCTCAAGACGAAAGGCTTGGGCTAGAACATGCTGCTACACAGGCCTTGAAAGACTGAGTTAGAAATGAGAACGAAACTTGAGGCACTTGTGCTACCATGACAGTGAGACTGTTGCTTATAAATCAGTGAACCACAGGCTTATAATTTACATACAAATGATTTCTGTCAAATGAGGGGAAAATGCAATATTAGAAAGTGACAGAGTGTCAACAGTATCTAAGTGACATTTGTGTGCTGTTGACTCTTAAATCTTTTACAAGGTCTTATTCGCTGTTCTGAATAACTATTCATTTCATGTTTGAGATTAGAAAGTGAGGCTTAAGTAAATTAGATTTACATCAAATCTCTCTACTATTAAACATAGTGGGGAATCTGGGACCAAACCTGGTCTGATTTTTCTGATCAGCCTATGCTTCCTCCATAGGTCTTGCAGTATTTTGACATTTAAAAGATGTCCTCTAATGTTTCTCTATGAATCTTTGTTAAAACCCCTCTCTTTATAGACTGGATCCCCATCACATCTCCCAGGAGTCTCAAGATCTCTGCATAGGGTTTCCTGAAACATATACCCTCCACACCACAAAAGACGGTTCTATCCCCATTTAAGGAAATTCTGCTGCCATTTTTTGATTAACTCTGGATATGTGTTTACAGATACTAGCATAAGATGATGAAAGCATACTATAGAGTGTGTAATATAAGAGGTGACAGAGTCATCACGTTCATGGCACACTTCACTGTTAGCTGTGTAGCAGACATGGGTCTAAAATGCACTAACGTGGTTCTTGGAATCAGGAATGGACATGACAAAGTCAAGAGAGATCGATGAATGGGTAAAGTCACTGCTAGGGTGGGTGATTCAGTGTGATAAAAGGCACACTCTGGAGAGCCCAAGCACCATGCCAGGAAGCCTGATGGAATAAGCTTGCAAACACTGCTTTCTTGAGGCCCTCCTGACCCAGAGAACTGGGATCAGACTCCCACACACTGAGGGTTGAGAATGGAAAAACAGAGAAGGAAGGCTCATAATTTCCTTGCCCAGGTCCTGACAGTAAGAGGTGCCTCATTATTCTTTGGACGCTAACATGTCTTTCCCTAGACCTGTACAAACTTCTTCCCATACACTTGTATTCAGCATTAAAGAGCAACCTAATGGACTAGAATATCCCCAGAAGGCACTCACAGTCAATGCAAAGTTATCTCAACAAAGGAGAAGGTACTAAGTGGGGAGAGTCATGCATGAGAGCTCAAGAAGTATCTGCATTTACCTCCATTAAGGTCTGTTCCATATATCGAAGCATGACTCTTTACCATCATTTTTAGGGTACCATGCTTCTAACAAACCTGACTGCACTACACAGTGACCCCCAAAAGTGGGCCACTCCAGAAACTTTCAATCCAGAGCACTTTTTGGAGAATGGACAGTTTAAGAAGAGAGACTCCTTCCTGCCTTTCTCAATGGGTGAGTTTTGATGAGCAGGAGAGGGTTCAGAGCTCCACCCAGCCATTTCCTCCTCTCATCCCATAATGTTCTGTTTTAATGAAAACATCTCCAGATTGACCAGTGTGACTCCATTTTGTGTTTGGTTGAAGTCCTGCATTGCCTGGCCTTGTCCCCAATTCAGAACCCCATTTCCCTTAGCTGGGTGTTTCAACTTTCCTCATTTTTTCCCCAAACACTAAGAACAGACATGAATAATGTGCTCCCTCTTTTTTAATGTGTGTATGGAACTCCTTCATAAGATTTTTCAGTATCCCAACTTATTTTCAAAGGATGCACGACCACAGTCAAATGGAATTGATTTAAAATGTGATGCTGAGGAGAAATGCATCCTGGGAAAATTAGAGAGATCCTGTCTTAAATGCTTAAAAGAGATAAAGTGGTGTAGCTCAGTGAAGGCATACTTTCTAGAATATGCAAGACCCTAGATTCAGCAACTATCAGGGAGCAAGAGGAGAGAGAAAGAAAGAGAAAGAAAGAGAGAGAGAACAAGTAAGGAAGAGGAAAAAGAGAAAAGGGTAAGAAAGGAAAAGAGGAAATAAAAAAAGAATTTTTTCTTCTCTAGTGTCAATTCTGACACCAGCATCCATACTGGTTGGTATTGTCAAGGGACAGACTTTGTACACTTCATGTGCTACTAGTATTAGTGTGATTCACAATTACTCATAGTGCCAAGATGACCTTTAACAAGTTGGAGAGTAGGAAAAATGGAAATCAATGCCACTCAAAAAAGCTTTTGCCCAGAACCAGTCTGTGCGTCTCAGTAAACTTCTTCTTAGTCAGAACAGCTATTCTGAGGCTTTTAACTTGGCTTCCGATTTTACACTATTACTCTTGCTCTTTTCTTTCTCTCACTCAACATGTATGATTTAGGAATAAAGGATTCTAGTAACAAGTTACTCAAGGTACCTAACATAGTAACTCAGCTGGTAAATTGCTTGACTTATGAGTATAATGTCCTGATTTGATCCCCAGAAGCCCCACAGAAACCTGAGTATGTCAGCATATGCTTGTTCTCATTCTGCTCGATGGCCAGAGACAAGAGGACCCTGGCATTCACTTACTCACTGGCCTGGTTGCCCGGGACACTGCCTCCAAAATAAATACATACATAAATATATTGGATGGCACTTGAGCATAAGCTCACATTGCTGGCCACTAAAGTCTATACATATGTGCACACCTGTGTACACACAATGGGCACACATACACACAAACACATCTACACAGATGTGGGCTTAAAGATAGATTAGATACTATGTGGAAATCTGCAATGCTGTTGGGGTACATGGTGAGGATGCTCACTGAGGGAAAAAACAGTGGTGTCCTAGGGTTGTCCTGGACCGTCAGGGATTACCTGTGTAAACATACCTATTCACTAGAGAGACTGCCCTGTAAATACACATCTATAGACACATGTAGATAAATACGCCGTGTGCAGGTGTGTATGGTGTGACATGACCTAGAGCAAAGGTTTCCAGAGTTATGTGAATGCTTCCTGCCGAGGTGTTACCATCACATTAATCAATGCAAGGGAACAGGATACCTGGGAAAATGGCAATGTGAAAATACAAGTCTGGGACATATTGTTGGGCCAAGGTCCAGAAATGCCACCTTGAATGAGGCTCTAATGGCCAAATCAGGAAGGTGGTAGACATAATCAGATGGACACAAAGCTCACATTCAGCTCATTATTTGCAGTTAAAAGCTGTGGACATCAGTCCCTCCATGCACTAAAATCAGCTAAGAAAGTGACTCATTTTCTGTTTTGGTCCCACAGGAAAGAGAGCCTGCCTGGGAGAACAATTGGCCAGGTCTGAGCTATTCATTTTCTTCACTGCTCTTTTGCAAAACTTTACCTTCAAGCCCCCAGTCAATGAGAAGCTGAGCCTGAAGTTCAGAATGGGCCTCACGCATTCCCCAGTCAGTCACCATCTCTGTGCTGTCCCCAGACTGTGATGCTGGAGAAGGAAGGAGAAAAAGAGAACAGGAAGAAATGGTGGATGTCCTCAAGCTTGCGGGCCTCGCTCATATGAGAAGATAGTGGTGTCAGAGAATGAAGTGAAGAAATAGTGAAGGAATTGGACTTAGAAAACTGATTCAAATTTCGAAACAATTGACCCTTAATTTGGTGGTGGGAAAATCATTGATGAGCTCAGAGGCATATCATTTTATCTAAAAATTGCAGGGGAATGATGATTCCTCCTATAAAGAAAATGCGCTGAAAACAAATTGCTAATTAAAAATGCTAAGTGCATCATGAGTCACGTCTCAAGGGTTGTGCCTTCGATTTGTTTCCACCCTCCTTTCATAGACATGCACTTGTTTCTGGCACATTGAAATGTTAGTCTAAAGTGGTACAAAAGGACAAGAAGAATCAGAATTTACTTTCTGGTTGCATCCATAGGAAGAGGCCATGAAGACTCTCCCAAATGACAGATGTGTCTCTAATTATGTAGCTCTACCTCCAACTAGGCCTGAAAGTCAACTCTTTGAGTTTCCTCTCTTGTGACTTTTGTTTAGATCTGTACCCCATGTTTAAATTAGGTTTTTGGACATCGACTCTCTGAGTTCTTTATATATTTTGGATATGAGATCATGAGTTGGTAAGTATTTTTTTCCCATTCTGAAGGCTTCACGTGGTGCTTTCTCATTTGGTAAAATTCTATTGCTTTCCTAATACCCACATATATTCATGGTGACTCTCTAAATGTGGAAGCCAAATGATTGGAATCACTTCCTCCACTTGGTAAGAATAAATGCAGCTGGACTTAGAAATCAAGGATTATGGTGACATGTTCAATTTTTATTAATTTTATCAATATTTTACATCATATATCAGTGGTTAATATAAGGAGTTTCTGGCCTTACCCTTTCAGAGTAGATAACCTATTCCTGATGGAATTGGGAAAAAGGGAGAACAAACTCACAAATATATTGATACTAGTGTTCTCAGCTTAAGAATGAATTCCCAGACCGGGCGGTGGTGGCACATGCCTTTAATCCCAGCACTCAGGAGGCAGAGGCAGGCGAATCTTTCTGAGTTCGAAACCTGGCTGGTCTACAAGAGCTAGTACCAGGACAGACTCCAAAGCCACAGAGAAACCCTGTCTTGAAAAACAAAAAACAAAACAAAAAAATAAAACAAATACAAAAAGAATGAATGCCCAAAATAAACATTTGAAAACATGTACAGTTCTAAACACCTCTCCTCACCTCCATATCTGCACAGCACATGAATGCTGTGGGGATGGAATTATTTCTGAAACTTCCCAGCAGTGATTTCTGTGTGTTATGTGACAGGTGCTTCAGCCTTACACATCCTGCCCCTTGTGTTGTTAAGTTTCAAACTCAGGACAAATGGCTGAAGAGCCTATTTACATATCAAAGCAGACCTGGCCTCAAAGTACTTACTCTCAGATCATCCCTCAGCCCCTACATGTTACCCTGTCTCATACCCTCAGCTCTCCAGCCCTGGGTGCCCTTCCCTCAGAGACCCCTCCTAAATAATCAAGACCTTTTGTTTACCCACCCCTTTTTGTATCTTTGGCCCTTGTTTACAAACATGCCACTTGCCTACCTGCTTTCCCTTTTTCTTTCTCCCTTCCCATCCCCCTCTCCACACATGATCCAGTTCAGTCTGGTCAGGTCCAATCTGAACCCTCACAGACAATCCTCTCCGACATCTGTAATAAATATTCTCTTCCACAATATCTAGGAGGAGTCCTGTCCTTTATTCTTCATTCACCCCACCCCCATACATGCCACACACAAACTCTCTCCTCTGATAAAATTCTGCTTAATGATGAGAGCTACAGCCTACTGTGTAGTTCACAGCTTTAATTCCAACTCTGTGGAGGCAAAAGCAGGTGGATCTGTGAGTATATGAACACGTTGCCTGCATGTATGTCTGTGGATTCCAAGCAGGCCTGGTGCTCACAGAGGCCACAAGTGGGCATTCGATTTCCTAGAAAGGGAGTTACAGAAAGTTGTGAGCAGGTATGTGGGGGCTGGAAATAGAACCCAGAAGATCTGGGAAGGCTGCCTTATCACTCAAGCATCACTCCAGCTGTGGTCAATTTTCCTTTTGTCCTCTTTTTAAATTATTTTTCTTATTGACTTAATGATGCAAAGAGAAAAACATGCTCTGCCAAATCACATCTTCTGAGACATCTTTTGGGTCATCTCATCCACATGCAACAATGGCTGACAGAACTGATTGATATAGTTCAGAATCAGAAGGACAGATTTTAGAAGTAATTTGACCTGCTCATTTTAATATGGTTGGTAACAACATAAAACTTAGTGATATAGTTCCGCAGAACTAGAAGGCTATATAGGCAAAGGGTTGATATAAATGGAAAAAATCATTCACCTAAGTACTTGGCTTCTGGATTCTTCTCAAGTTGAAGCACAGCTGGGTGGTAAACATGGCCACTGAGGAGGCATTAGTTTCAACCAAGATTTCTGTTGCTCCTAGAGCTTCTTCACTGGGCATTTTTAAAAAAGGAAATTAGAAATTTACTTGATTTTTATGAATAAATCACTGTTCTCTTAAAATAAAAATACATTTGCTTAATGGCTCTGTGCTTATGACCAAGACAGGAGAGACTGGCTGATGTTAAATGCAGTTATTAAGGGCGATGGGTAAAGAATAAAGGGGAGACTGAGACTAAGGTCTTTCTTTAATGTGGGTACCAGGTTCTCAGATGAGACCAAATCTGGACATCTGGTTTGACACTGTACCTATAGGTTCAGGTCTCAAAGTGGTAGGCTGTCAGGATATGAAATAGGGTACAGGCAGTGTGAACCAAAGATGTCTAAAGTAATTGAACACTTCTATTTGATACCTCTGTTGCTAGATACTAATCAAGATATGACTTGTTGGAGAAGAACCATCTAGAGAAAAGACAAAACTTGAGCTATGTAGTTCTGACTCTGGAGCACACATGAGGAAGGAACATTGATACTTATCACCGTTGTCATTCAAATCAAATCATGTTTTGTACAGTGTGTTTTCTGCACACTCTCTTTCTCCCCCAAACTAACTCTTTATCCTTATGACCACTTCCCACACTCTACCTTCTACTAACTTATGATGTCCTAGGTATATCTCAACATTGATGTGTTTGTCTTCAAACCTTACATGTCGGGAAGCTTTGCTCCTCCAGGAAAAAGCTTTATTGGACCTTATTATTTCACATACTATTGCCTTTCCAGAATGGTGAAGAATATCCTAATTACAGTAAAACAGTTATAAAGAATGAAGAAAGTCAAAAGCATGCTATGGTTATTTGAATATAAATGGAACCCATAGCTCCATAGGGAGTGGCTCTATTAGGAAGTATGGACTTGCTGTAACAGACGTGGCTTTGGTGGAGGATGTGTGTTATCGGGGGTGGACTTAGAGGTCTCACAAGTTCAACTAGGCCCACTGTGACTCATGTCACTTCCTACTGCCTGCGGATCCAGATGTAGAACTACCACCTACCTCTCTAGCTCAGTGTTTGCCTACATGTCACCATGTTTCCTTCTGTGATGTTAATGGACTAAACCTTTGGAGAGTAAGCAGGCCCTAATTAAATGTTTTCCTTTAAAAATGTTATGGTGTCTCTTCACAGCAATAAAAGCATAACTAAGACACATAGTAAGAATTCAATCAGTGAGTGCAGTTATCTGGGACTGGTGAGTTATTGTCCTGGCTCTCACCATGCATTTTTGTTCATGAGCCTTTGAACACAGAGCTCATTCATTTATCAGAGATGCAGTGGGTGGCTGGGTGCTGGAACCAAACACAGTGCTTCTCACCATCTTGTTCTCATTCTACCCCCAAGGAATTCCTTGAAGGAAGAATAATTTAAAACTGGGGATCTAAGGTTTAAAAGTGAGCGCCTTCCCCAAGAGCCCACAGTTAGTGAACTGTAGAATCTGCATGTTTATACCACTCCAGGTCTTCAGATATATAACGACTCAGAGCCTATTGCGTCTCCATATCTGCTAATGCAGTGGCTCTCAAACTTTCAGTTGCAACCCCTTTTGAGTCACAGATCAGATATCTTACTTTCGTTGAAACACTTACATCTTTATGATTTAGTCTAGGGAAACTTTGGTGCTCACTCTTGTAGAAGGAGCTGCGGGCCGTTTCCTGTCACTTGTTTCCCAGCCACTGGCTAGCTTTACAGCCGAAATAACAACACGAAAATTGTATTCTTTTAAACACTGCCTGGCCCATTATATCTGGCCTCTTCTTGGCTAATTCTCACATCATGCTTTAACCCATAGTTAGTAATCTGTGTAGCACCACGAGCTGGTGGTTTACCATGAAAGATTCAGCATGTCTGACCTGGTGGCTGGCTCCATTGCATCTGACCTCACTACCCTACTCCCCAACATCCTGTTCCATTTATTCCACCAACTAATGTTCTGTCATATCATAGGGCCAAGGCAGTTTCTTTATTAACCAATGAAATCAACACAAAACAGAAGACCCTCCCACATCACATTCAGTTCTTAAATAATTCAGTTGGTAAAGGTATGAATGAGAGTCTATGAAGAAATATCAAATTCTAAAGGGAATTGCAATATGGTGAAGAAAAAATATTGAAACATTCCTATTACAACACTGTACCATTCCCACACACAGGTGCATGGATTCCCCTCAGTGCTATTCTCATTATTTGCACATGTACATCCCATGTCTAGCACATGCAGAGTAAACAACATTATCCTCTGGATAAAATGATATTTGATTTTTTAAAAAGTCCAAACATGCTGTAAAAAAATTCACAGTCCTTCCTCAGCACTTGTAAGGTCACATTTGTGTGTCTCATTCTCTGCCTTCGGTGGACTTAGGATGCTTCAGGTAGAGACCTTGTTTATTATTTGTCACTTACATCCTTTTTTGTGCCTTTAGGGTTACACACTAGATGCCTACTTAATTCATAATGACCTATATTAATGATTTTTATACAGTAAATTGCATTTTTAATGAATTTGAATTTCATTCAGAGGAGGAGAAAACCTTTTTCTGATATGATTTCAACATGCCCGTGTATTCGTATAGTACCAATTCACCTCCAATAAATTAAAAGGGTGGCATTCTCTCTACAAACAGTAAATCAATCATCAGTCTGTGCTGTTAGGATGGTGACAGACACATGGTGTTTTTCATGTGTCCCCCCCCCAAATCCACAGTCATCTGTCACCTTCATTATAGAGTCAAAAGCTTTATAAAATAAAGAAGAACATCATACTAACATGGCTAAAAAAGCATGATATGAATTATAATTGATCTCTGGACTTGAAATTTTCTAATCTAATAGAGGGATATTCATTGACAACTTTATCAGATGATCAGCCTTGTAGACAGTTCAATATAAGGTATGGTTTACCTATGCCCTGTGACTAAACCCAGTCAACACATTGATTTGACAAGTGTGACGTTAGTAGAGCAGTACTTTGTTCTCTCATTGCTGTCCTTAATATGCTATTTTTAGTATATCGTGCTTCAATAAATATGGATATGCATTTATCTTTATTGCATATGACTCTTTTACTTCTTGGTGGATACCCAGGTGTTGACAAGCTAGATCACACAGAAGTTCTATTTTTGGCTTTTTAAGGATCTCCTATACCTGTGACCATATAGGGTGTGTTAATTATTTACATTCATTATCACAAACAATGATTAAAGTTTCTAGAACTTCAGATACAGGAAAATCATCTAAGGGGCAAAAGTGCACCCACAACTAGATTGGTTATGAAACTATTGAGATAATTGTCCCCAAGGGATTGGCATTTCCTGCAGAAAAGTCATGCAGGGAAAAGCAGAAGGATGAAGAGGAACTTATACCACTTCTGACTATTTCACAGGAGACACTGGTCCAGACATCTATACTTAATCATAGGTGGTGTTAAAGCACGGCCTGCTTAGTTGTGAGAACTTCTTGTCTTCCAGTTAAACCTCAACCTGATGTTAGGAACAAAGATGTATTTGGATGATCACTGGACCTCTTTACTCTTCTTCCCACCATGGCTCCAATGAATGAATCTCCTTTCTCTGCGTCTCTGCTTAATTGTCAGAGGCCAGGTGACCAAGGGTAGAGTCTTAAGGTTGACAGAACTCCAGTGCTAACAAATCCACTGACAGCTCATCACCAGCATAGGCTGCTGTTGTTTTAGAGATGGCAGACTTTCTGACTTGGGCACGATGGTGTCTCAGTGTAGCTGTCATTTGTATTTCCTAGGGATAAAAATGTTGACAACTTTTCCATATATTTATTAAGCACTTGTATCTCTTCTGAGACACATTAGTTGGTTTGTTAATACTTTATATAGTCTGGTCATTAACCTCCTGTTAAATAAATAGCGGAAAAAGTTTTTTTTCTTACATTGTCCCTTTACTAATTACTTATTTTTTTGTTGCATATTCTACCAATATTTCTGCCAGTGAAAAATATATTCAAAAGAGAAACCCATGCTTTTCTCTTTAAATATCAGATTACTGTAATGATGGACCTCAGAACATTAGAAATAACCCAGGAAACTCCTACAAGGTAAGACAAATCTCTGGGAACTGGCCAGGGGAAAAACTTATCTTCCAGAAAAGGATCCTGTCTCCTGGAGAAGGATTCACAACTTGTCAGTTTAACTTCCTGAGAGATATCGATCTCAGACAAAGATGGTGAAACTACATCATGGCTAATGCTTAGTTACACACACCTCTTGCTTCATATTTAAACATTAGTTTCATTTCAGGACCTCAATAATGAGTGTGGAGTAGGAGTTGCCTCGATCACTCTGTTTCTTTTCATTGTTACCAAATTAAATAAATCTGGTATTTTCCACATTTTACTCTCCCCACTTATTGCTATTATTTATGTTTGCCTGCTTTTTGTTTTATGGACATGGTTTCTCTGTGTGCTAGCTTTGACTGTTCTGGAACTCACTTTTTGATCAGGCAGGCCTTGAATTCACAAAGATCCACCTACCTTTGATTCTCAAGTGCTGGATAAAGGCATGTGACACCACATACCTTGTTTTTTATTATAAATTGGTTTGTTTAACTGGCTTATTCAGGACATGTAGTCAACTGTAGCATGTTGGGGCACATGCCGTTCTTTACCTGTGGATTTATTTTTGTGTATTCTGTTCTGTTCTCTTCTATTATATTGTCCCAAATAATGCTTGTTTTGCTACTATGGCTAGGTAGTATAATTGCACTATGATACCTTCATTAAGTGCTCTTCTATTCAGGATTGGTTTGACTTACTGGAGCCAATTGTGCTTTCATAGGATTTTATGATTTTTCCCTATATCCATATGGGTATTATTGGAATTTATTAGAAGATCACATAGATTGATTTTGGTAATATAACAAGTTTCAAAATACTTATTATTCTAGCTCATGATCTTTTCACTGTCTAGTATTTTTTTTTAATTTCTTTCTTCCTGTCTTTGCAGCTTCTTCCCTATCATTCCATGACTGTTTTTTTTCCTAGGGGTTTGTCTGATTGCTACTGGTGTTAGTGTGGTTGGAATGATCTTCCAGCACCAGCCTTTCTATATTAAACAATTGCCTTTTGGAGACAAGCAGCCCCTTAGTCTTTCTCCTTATTCAGGTTGACCTGGTAGGCTATTGCTCTTTAACAGACTTCCTGTGGTTATGCAAAGAGCAACAAGCCTCCCTTTAAAGTGCTAACTATTAAAACTATATAGTTATATCATAACTATTATCGCCTCTCATTTAGCACATGCCTTGACCCTAAAATTCAGCTTCCTAATATTCTTTTGCTCTTTAAACTACATTTTATATTTATTTCTGGGCTATTTCATCCAACACAAAATGAGCTCAATAGTGTTTTTATATAATGTTTTTTTCTCATACTGCTTTTTGAGGCATTTTTTGTGTTACTTGTGTTTTGCTTCTATATTGGGTTCTGATTTTTTTTTATGGACTGTGTGTGTTTGCATATTTGTGTGTCTGTAGTAGTAGTAGTAGTAGTAATGGTAGTGGTGGTGGTGGTGGTGGTGAGAGGATGCATTCCTGCAATACTCCTACAATTGTCTTAAACTAATCACTTAGTTCTCCACAGACTTTGACTGACTCAAAGTTATTTTTATTGGCAAATTAACAACTTGCATTTTACCGATTATACATCACTACTGGCTGAAAGTCTCAATGAGCTGCAGGCCGTGGTAAATAGTGTGGTGGAAGTCAGTGAAAATCTCAGCATGAAAGTAAACATCGAGAAGACGGGGATACAACACATGGGAAGGGTAGACAAGGATTTTAACATTGTAATAAAGAATCAGAACCTCAAGCAAACAGTCAACTTTGTTTACTTGAGAGAAAACCTAAGCTCAAAGGAGGGAGCTATTTCAGACATCAAGAGGTAGATAGGGATAGTGAGGGCTGCATTCTAAACACTAGGAAAGGCTTGGTCAGGAAGATACATAACAACCACAAAATTACAAGTATATGAAACACCTGTCTTGAGCTGCCTTCTTTACAACCCCGAAACCCAGACAATAAAACACGCTTCAGAACAGCGGCTGAATGTGTTTCAGATGGCATGACTCAGGAGGATTCTAAGCGTCACACGAAGAGACAGGCTGTGAAATGATGACATTAAGAAAAATCTCCATCTACAAAAGGAAGTAAATTACAGGATACAGCAAGGGTACTTTGACCTTGTTATGAGAATGACTGATGGCAAATACCTAAAGACAGCAGTGTTTGGAGGAGTACATGGGGTAAAGTCAGAGAAAGGAAAGCAATTTATAAAGCAATCAAAAATGAAATAATCTGACACGGCTATTCTGATTTCAGATAAAACAGATATTAAATCCAATAGTCAGAAGTGATAATGTCATTGCATGAGGGCAACAGTTAATAAATCACAACAAGTGTAAGAAATGTTATACACAAGCACACTCTTTTACATTTCTGATACACACATAATGGAAGGAGAGGACCTATTCCTGAAAGTTGTTCTCTGACTTGTGTGCATGCACACACACTACATACAATGCCGTGACAATGTTTTAAACACACACAAGCATTCTCCAATATGTAAACACACATTCTCCAATATGTACACACCACAGTAGTATGGACCTTGTGTATCAGGCTTAGCAGAAGGAAACACCTGTTTTTAAATTTATTTATTTATTAAAGATTTCTGTCTTTCCCCGCCACCGCCTCCCATTTCCCTCCCCCTCCCCCTATCAATTCCCCCTCCCTCTTCAGCCCAAAGAGCAATCAGGGTTCCCTGCCCTGTTGAAAGTCTATAAATAATGTGCCCATGAATGCTTAAATATTGACGGGACACAAATGATGCTGATGTTGAGTGTGTTTCTTGAGATTTAAAAAAAGTTTAAAAATTTTGTTATGTTTTCTTTTTATTTTTGCCTGTTTGTTTCCTAAAGATAAAAAAAAGGCATTGAGTTAGATGGGTGGGAGGTGAGGAGGTTCTGGAAGGAGACAGAGAAGGGAAACTAACAATATAAATTTTCAAAATTAAAGGTGTAAATGCATTTAAAAATACTGAACTATATTGTCTGAAGTGCTTAAGTTGGTTTACTTTATGCTTCATATATTTCATTAGGCAACTAAAACAGTGGACATTTACAATATTTTAACACAAGCTAATACTTAAATAAGCCTTGACTTTGCCCAATGTCTGATAAAATTAGAGGTACAAAGAGTATGAAATACATTTTACTTTTGATTTGTTGAATGGTATGTATCTCTGTTTCTTTGTTTATCTCTCTCTTTCTCTCTCACTCTGTTTGTGTGTGTGTGTGTGTGTGTCCATGTATGTGAATAATTTCTAACACTTAGGTCTCAGAGATCCAGTTCAAGTTGTCAAGCCTGGAAGCAAGTGCCTTTACCACTGAGCCAACTTCCTAGCTTCTAAATTCTCTTTTAAAAATAGATTTTTTACTTATTTAATTAAAGAATACAAATATTTCAAGTCTACTTGCTGTACATATAAAGCAGAGAATATTCCTTATAAATAGCAATTTTGGTGTGGCCAACCTATTTACATATAATTCCATTCTTTTAAGATTTATTTTTCTGTAAGCCTTATCAATTTCTTTTTGTGTAAGAGACAGATAGTGAATGGCATTTATAGGTATAGCCAATATGTATTTGGTAGAATATCTGAAAACATAGGTAAAAGGCTTACTACATTTTGTCCTGCTACATCTGTCACCATAACACAGATTATTCTGTATGTTATTTTATATTTATAACATGTACATATAAAATATTAGAGATTTCACAAGAAAATTTTCAGTTGCAAACACAATATTCTTTTTAATGATGCAATGAAACAGAGAACCTAACACTGCATTTTTGTGATACTAGTTTTATCTTGGTAATATTACAAGTTGTACACTAAGTTAGATGTTAAAATATCGACTCATAACTTTATTTACAGTGAAAACAACATTCCCAATTAATAATTGTCTCATGTATTACAGACAAAATATATATTAATACAGACAAGATATATGTCCAGCTCATCTAGACAAGAGCCCAGAAATCATATGAAAGTAGCTCTACACACAGGCTGATTCTAAAATTTCTCTTTAAAATTTACACATTAAGTTTATCAAGCAGTAAACATTTTAGAAATGATATTCCTTCCATTTCTTTTGCTGAGACAGAATACTCTGACCCTCTAAAACATTGATTTAGAAAAGGATTTGTTTTGCCTTATGCTTCCAGGGATAGAGTTTGTTCTAAGAAGGCATTGCACTGGGAGTGTGAGACTCAGCCCCTATGCAACAGGGAGGCAGCCAGGCCATATTTCATCTTCACACAAGAAGCTGAGAGAAAAAACAGGAAGTGAGGTCAAGCTAAATTAACTCAAAACCACCTAGAGTTACTTACTTATTCTAGCAAGGGTTTACCTCTTAAATGACTCCAGAAGTACTCCAAAGCATTCACACACACACACAATTTTAGTTTCAGTCAGGTATGCCCAAAATAGCAATTTAAACAATATTTTCAAAAATCAATGCAGCGATGAGTTGCTAGAGTGTTGTTTGTTGTTGCAGGAACTCTAGGGGAGGATTCTTTTCACATAAAATATTTTAGGAATCATCCCAAATTTACAAAATCGAATCTGCTATAATTCATGGGTACCAAGACAAAGAAAAAAGCAATATTTTCTATGATTGCACAAATGTCAGGAGAGAGTTCCTCAATGTACTGGTGAATGGGTGTTCCTCTAACAAACTTTCCTGTCTGCCTCTTCTGCAAGGCTGATTAACTGATTAGAACTGCAAAAATCATGGAGAGGTTAAAGTGCTGCAAGCCCGGGCCAGATACAGATGAAATTTAGTGCCCTCCATGGTCACTAATAACCTACCTTTATAAATGACCTAAAGTGAAAACTTTGGGGTATATTAATTGAACAGTCTAGTGACTTAAACCAACCTGAAGGTTAAGATTATCATCACATAGCAAGAACCTCTGGACCTCTATCAGGTATTTCTATGGTTGAACATCAACATAGTTGAAGAGTCCCATGATTTATGACTTCCTTTATTCTTTTACAATAACACTTCGTGCAATTGTTAGAACATTGGAACATGGAGTTTATGGTCAGTTAAATCTGTTTTCCTGGGCCATGCTAACTCATACTTATGTCCAGAATAAATTGGATCTTACTCTTAGAGGTAAAATTTTTGTTTTGTATCAAGAGTTACAGTGGCCTAATAAGCCATTTTACACTGGATGAGAAAGATACTAATATGGGTCCCCTCTATCCAAACTGCCAGTATCATCCCTATAGGTGGATTTTGGTGAATGCTTTGTGTCGCTCCAGCCTCTCTTGATTTGGTCAACAATCAAAGACATGTAACTATTTTCAGACTCATGCCTCGTCTATAGTCCTCTAACAGTGCCTCATCATTCTTTATCTCCAAGAGGAGCAAAGTCACTGTTCCAAAGAGGAATTGTTCATGCCCTAATTTAAGATAAAACAAAATAGAGATCACCCCATGGTATTCTTAAAAATCATGAATGCCACGGCCTCCTGGGAAGCTCTCTATCTCACCTCCATTTGAATATCTTGGACCTCCCTTCAGGAGCTCTCTTTCTCTTAACCCTCATGCTTACTTCCGTTAAAAGATTTTTTAAACTATACTGCAAGTCAAAAATCTTTACTTGGCATAAATTGGGTCCTGGAAAGTCTAGGGGAACTCACCAGGCTGCTGTAGATGACAATGAACAGCTGTGTCTCTGTCCCAACTAAGGTTTGTAGATGCTCATGACAGACTGCATCTTGAAGCATTGTTAGTGAGTTTGCCTAACTACCACTCAGCTTTTCTTCCTTGCTAATCATGGCTTGAAAGTTACCTTAGGTTACCACTTAGGATTGAAAGGTACCACTGGCAGCAAGGATAGAAGTCTAGACTCATCTAAACCCCCATTCTTGAGTAGATGAAATAATATGTGACTTATCTAGGGGACATCTTCAGAAAGGTTATGCTCTCAAATGTCCTAAGCCAGTATCTGCCCTACAAGAGAGCATCCAGAGACACAATTGCGAAAGCAGTACATTCTGAATTCAAATTACGTGAGGATGGTTATGTCTCCCCTAAATTATTCAACGGCCTTTTTGCTCCATCTCTTCCCTTCATGTCTTCTCTGTTTGTAGATAGTTAATTATTAGACAAGGGAGACTCTGTCTGCTTCCACACCCCATGACTTCTGAGAAGGGGCTGACTCAGATTGTTTAAGGCTAACATAGGAGAAATCAGACTCAAGTCATTTTGATTTCTTAAGAGGCTGAAACTTCAGCTGTCTTTAGACTTTGTACTAGATGGGCATTAGGATCTTATCATGGTGGGGAACTTAGCATATGTTCCCCAGATTATCAATAGATGGAATCTTTTCTGATCTATGGGGACACTCAGGATATCTCGAGGAAAAAGTAACCACCTAAGCATTTGTAATGATTAAATGCCAGTTAAATGTGGGACAGATCATCTTTAAGTACAACAAGATAAAATACAGGTGAGAGTCGTAGTAAGCAGGGAGCCAATCCATGATGCTGTGCTTAGAGTTAGTTTTCCTTCTTTCATGTAGATATGGAGGCAGGCATGGGAAATGGACTTCAGCCCTACTACAAATCAAATAGAGATTTTTTTTTACCTAAAGTAACATTGAGGGTGATAGTTTTATCTGTAATGACGTTTTATCCTCAGAGAGTTTGTTCTAAACATAGAAACGGATGTTGCCTTAAGTCCACATAATAAACTTAACCTTTTGTTCATTTTACTCAGCCTTCCCCATGCCATAAAGAGATAAGGATATCTGAGCTTTCTGCTTGGATATTATATTGTGCACACTTGCAGTGCATGTAATTGTGTCTAGTCTGTCTATGGCATTTATTTCCACATGTTGTTTTGTGTCCCCCACAAAAACTAAGTGACAAATGCAGTGACCACTTCAATTTTTATTTGCATTGAGTACTGATATGTCTGTGCTCTCTGGCTCCTAGAGTCTCTTAGGGAAATGAAGGGGTGTGATAGGAGGTGAAGAGGAATAGATTATCTGAGGGCCCTATAAGATTAGCAGCCCTGAGCCTCAGCTCAGACTCTCATTCCTCTGAAGAGTCTACTAGGATACCAACCATGCTCTCAGCCATGGGCTCCCTGGTGGCTGCTGTCTGGGCTGCACTCCATCTCAGGACTCTGCTGCTGGCTGCGGTCACCTTCTTGTTCCTTGCTGACTACCTCAAAAACTGATGCCCCAAGAACTTTCCACCAGGGCCACGATGTCTGCCCTTTGTGGGCAACATATTCCAGTTGGACATGGGGCAACCACACATAGCAATCCAGCAGGTAGGAATGGAGAATGGTACCTGATTTTGCCCTCACGTAATCCTGAGATTCTAAATCTGGGACTTCTGAGAATAGGCCACGGGGTCAGGGATGGCTCCAAGGCTCCTGCTCACAATTGCTAATCCCAGGCCAAAGAGTTAACTTCTAAACTTGTGCTTTTAAGAAATATGAAGCTCAGTAGGGCAATAGTGGTAGATCTCTGTGAGTTTGATGCCAGCTAGTCTACAGTTCCAGGGCAGCCATGGCTATACAGAAAAATCCTGTTTGTTAGAAAGAAGAGGGGGAGAGGGAAAGAGATGGAAGGAGGGAGGGAGGGAGAGACAGAGGTAGGGACTGAGGGAGAAAGAGAGGAAGGAAGAGAGAGAAGGAGGGATGAAGAGAGGGAGAGGGGGAAGGAGGAAGGGAAAATAGAAGAGAAAGATACAAAAATTGGAGAATTTCTTATCTTTCTATGATATACTTTCAGGGTGATTCTGTTGTGGTTAGAAAACACACTGTATGATTTGGATTCTCTAAATATGTCCAGGTCTGTTTGTTGACCTAATAGTAAATTATGATAGAGACAGATATGTCCTGCTGCTTTAAGAAGTGTGTGTAAATCCCTGGCCTCAGCTTACTTCGTTAACATGCTTCTCCAAGAAAAATTAAAAAGTGGTGTGTGTGGGGGGGGTGTTGTACTTCTCTAGATTGGGATTTTTAATAGGTGTTATCTCTCTCATACTGAGCTGTAACAGGAGGAGCTATCTTACACCTGAAATAATTACACAGAAACTGTATTCATTAATACACTGTTTTGTAGCGGTTTAAATAAATGCAGACAGATTGTAAAGAAATATATATAGTTTTAATGAAGAAACAAACTCACAGAACCGAGGTTCCCGCGCAGCACAGGAAGCAGGAAAAAGGGGGCACGCAGGCTCCGCGTGCCCGATTTATCTGTCAACATTCGCCCGAGGCAAACCCGCCCCTAAGAGGCTGGCTTAACCCTACACTGTTTGAGCCATGTTTTAAAATATCTCTTATTGGCTAATTCTCACATCTTGATTTAACACATTTCTAATTATCTGTATATAACCATGAGGTCATGGCTTACCGGGAAAGATTTAGCATGTTTGACCTGGTGGTTCTGCTTTCTTCCTCCCAGAATTTAGTTCTGTCTTCTCTGCCTACTTAAGTTCTGCCCTATCAGGCCAAGGTAGTTTCTTTATTGACTAACTAATGAAACAATGCATAATCAGAAGGAACTTCTACACCACTGAGTCTTAGTTTGTCTACATCCTTGCTGACTGCTCACCTACTGATGTTATCAGTTACTAAGAAAGACTCCTAATTTATAAATTGTTATAATTACTTTGTTATTTGTTTTGTTGACATGTTTATTCATGACAATGAACCTAAGGTTCAAAGATTTGGAAATAGATACAGAAAATATCACCAATTTTCTCCCAAATAACACGTATGGTAAGAATCAGAATTCAGATTAAAGCAGGTCAGATACCTCCCAATCCAATGTCTTGAGCCCCAATGAGTCATCTTTCTTAGAAAAACTCTTTCAAATTTCTTGACTGAAATCAAGGGAGTTCACTTTATACACACTATACATGTTGTACTGATAACCTAGTTAGGATATATTTAAGCTATACTTTTTTAGTTATTCCAAAAAATTGAAAGTTATTTATATAAATTTAGTCAATAAATTCTCATACAGCTTTAAAACTCACCCTACACTAATCAAAATGAATTTAGCTTTTTTTTCATTTGTACACATCTATTACCAACAACTGTTAAAGGAAAAGGCATACACTTGTTGCCTTTTCTGGTTTTCTGTCTTACAAACAAGAAAAGACAGATTGTGCTACAACCAAATGAAGTTAGCAAGGACTCTTGATAAAGAACTAAAGAAGCACAGAGTTTATGGCTCAATCTGTAATGCGGGTACAAGATACTGGAATTAGATCAAATCAAACCGTTTGTTTGGACAGGCTCCACAAAGGTCCAAGGTTTTGTGATTGATAAGATACGGCACAGGTCAGTGAAGGTAAGAGTAGGGAAGGAGTCCACAGATACCTGGGGGAATTTTACCCTCTTTTTTGGTACTACTGGCAAGACTCGGGATAACAAAAGCAGAGCTGGGTCAACACGGGACAGATTTGTGAACACACAGATGGAAGGATATTTGAAAATGATCACATACTCTCATCCACCTTTACAACACCTTGTGTTTTATGCATTTCTCTCATTTTTTCCAAGTCCCTCTTCTTGACCTCCTAAACTCTGTCACTCACTCGCTCATGCATATTCCCCACTATACCGGCCACTAAACTCCAAGTATCATAGAGATCTAAAGGTCATATTTCTCTGCAGATGTACATAACATCTGGAAGAGTCCCTCCACAAGGCAAGAGACATTTGCTAGGCTACATTCCTTCATTAGAAATTGATTTCCTCTTTACAAAGATCATGAAAATTCTACTTATAGTAGAACAGTTATAAGAAAGGAAGTAAATCATAAAGCATACTGAGTACCCATTCAGTGAGTGCAGCTATCTGGGACTGGTGAGTTATTTTCCTGGCTCTCACCATGCATTTGTATCCCCATGCTTTGAACAAAGAGTTCATTCATTTATCAGAGACGCAGTCGATGGCTTGGTACTGGAACTGAACAGAATGTTTCTCACAGTACCACTTTCATCCTTCCCCACAGAACTCATTGAGGGGGAATAATTTTCACTCTGTCATAGCTGGGAGTCTGAGATTTGGAAGACAGCACCTCTGTCAAGAGCCCAGGTAGTGAACCATAGACCCCACATGATTACATCACTCCAGATATACAGAGATGTATCCATTGCTATCCTCAAACCTTTATTGTACAGTTCATATCCAGCAAGGTTTTGTGAAGACTGGATATTGTGATTACCTAAGGATTCCATGGTTGCTATAGCAGCCTCATACACATACATCTTAATCTTTTTCTGTACTGATGTCTTATATTTTCTGTCTCACTGGATATCAAAATGTTTCAGAAGATCACACTAAGGAACCTCTTCCGTATACAGATTCACAGAGTTCCCTTAGTGTTTGTCCAATTCATCACACATGTACATCCCATGTCTAACATGTGTTGAGTATGGCCATTTTTTTCTGATAAATCACTTTGATCTCCTAGGAAGCCCATACAATCTGCACCAACATCAAACCTATACTCACACTCCTTGATCTTTGTCAGGTCAAATGTGTCACATGTTCTCCTTTTATTAGATTTCGGGATGCTTCAAATCAGCGATTTTGTTTCTTTGATGAACCTTATATACTCATACCTTCCTTTGGTTGACATGTAGTAGATGCATAGTCAATTCAAACAAACATATTAATTAACTTTTATACAGTAATTTTTTTTTCTCATGTGGAATTTAGTTTAGTGCTGTAGAGGAAACCACAACTTCGAAATATTTCCACAGACAATGGTACATCTCCTCACTCACAGAAACCTCTCAACGTGGTCCCATTAGCTACACACATGCCTGCCAACCCAGGATACAGAGAAATAGCCACACTAAACAATAATTCTTGCTATATTTTTCAGTTTGTGAAGAAATATGGGAACGTTCTTAGCCTGAATTTTGGTAACATAACTTCTGTGGTCGTAACTGGACTCCCCTTAATCAAAAAAGTCTTTACCCACATGGAACAAGACATTTTGAAATGCCCCATCACTCCTATCCAAGAATGTATCTCTAAGAACAATGGTAAGTTTAATGAACAACATGGAGTGTGTATTATAGTATTTATGTATCGTTAAATATACCTGTATCTAACTTTCTAACACTCCCATAATCAGTCCCATCACTAATTGCCATGTTTAAAGGAAGAGGGATGCCATATTTTCTAAATGAAAGCACCCATCATAGGACTTAATGGTGTCATCCCTAATAGACATTTAAAAAAAAACACATGTCTTGAAAAAAATAATCCTAAATGTGTGGTGAGAAGAAACTACAGCATCCAGCCACAACTAGAAACACTGTGTTCTTCCTTCCCTTTTTACATGGCCATGCTCTGTCCTAGGAAAACAGGTGTAAGTCAGCTTTTTCCTGCTGCTGTTCTGCTTGTTTATTGCTTCTTATACTCCATTACTAATGTCATGCACCACAGGCACCTCCGGCCTCCTAGACAGGGTTAGACTAGAATAACATGAATACTCGGTATTGCCATTATATCAGGTTGCCTGTTTCAAAGTTGAAAGCAGAACTTCAAGTGTATTGTCATATCAAAGTGTCAGTTTAGACATTTCCTAATTATTCCTTGAGGCAACCAATCATTAATTGTACATAATGAGCTATGTTGTTCACTATAGGGAGCACATTGCTAGGCATAAGTGACTCATGGTGCATATAATAGACAAAATATCCATGTTTACATAACATATACTCCATTAAATGAAAAATGCTACGTCAATTTGCTAATTAAAATCACACAGGACTACAATGTTAAGGGGACAAGGAATTTTTTCAGTAGTAGCAATGTTCTACTGTTATTCACGGGAAAATTCTGTAAGTAAGGACACTAATTTATTAACATTGAAATACAGTCAACAGGAACAGAATACCCATGAAATAAGAAAGAAAACCAAGACCTCATGAAACAGAAAGATGTCCAGTGTGGCAAGCACAGTAAGGAAAGGATAACTAAGTAGGTACAAACTGATCACCTTGCCTAGGAAGAGCCGAGGTCTTGATTTGCATCCTAACAGCAAGAGTGATTCTGAGTAGAGATGATCACACACTGCACATTCTGAGGCTCATCTATGCTCAGGGATGGAAAACAGCTTGAAAATATCTTTGTGGGTTAAAGAAGGTGGGGCTTGGAAAATGCAGTCAAAAAAACGACAGCTGATTAGACCGTGAGAGTGACATTGAAGACACAGACTGAAGTCATTCAAGAGCAAAACCATATGACATAGCCTAGAGGGCAGGCCAGAGAATGAGTCTCACATGGGACTTCCATAGGAATGGGCGATGCAAAGAGGACAATGACAGCTGACAAGGCGACAAGGCATTTTAATGGTGCTAGCTTCTTTTGGGAGTTTCAGAAATACCAATAATATTAACTGTCCCAGGTATGCTGAGTTTCAATGCTGGTAACTTGCAAAGGCAAGTAGTCATATACATGGTTCTGGGGTGTACACCTGTAACATCAGGAGATATTCAAATTGTAGAAATGATAAGATTTCCTAAATATGCAGCAGGCAGAGAGGTAGACTAGATTTGAATAATTCCAGTTTCAAAAGTTGGCAGAAACAAGCTGGCAAAAGTTGTGGGAAATTTCTGACAAACAATTAGGTTGAAACACTGAAATGACAGGATCCCAGGGGCTACTGGCAAAATGTTTCAGGAAGGAAGTATCTCAGTTGCTGAACCAGCAGGCTGATGATGTGGAAAGGGCCACCTGATGATGTGTGGGAACTAGAGAGACGAGGGCTTATGTGTAAAGAGCTGACGATTTCTCTGAAAGTTAAGAAATTGACTTGCACACAACATTACATGTGCCATGAAAGGTGGTAGATGCTGAACAGACTGGAATGTTTGTCTCTTGTTCTTTCTCTGTGGAACACTGATGCTTCTTACCATATTGATTATTTTTTTTCACCTTTTAAAGCTTGTGTTGACAAGGAATTCTCTTAAGAGCCTTTCATACCTCTTTAACTTCTGTGCCTTGTGTTACCCTTTAGTCCATTCCTGTTATTCAACTTAACACATCTAAGTAGACTTTTGGGTCAACCTTGGAAACAAGGTCATTTGAATTTGAACACCAAAGGGTCAAAAAACTGTGCTCCCTTAAAAAGTTTGTTTTTTTTATATATTCCCCCCCTTTTTTTTTGCAGCAGTGGGAATGGACCTGTTGCTGCTTGTTAATAAACATGCAGTGTTCCTTAAAGAGTAAATTACAAACGCGGTGGTGGCACAAGACTTTAATCCCAGCACTCGGGAGGCAGAGGCAAGCGGATCTCTGTGAGTTCGAGGCCAGCATGATCTACAAGAGCTAGTTCCAGGACAGGCACCAAAGCTACAGAGAAACCCTGTCTCAAAAAACCAAAAAAAAAAAAAAAAAAGAAAAGAAATATTAGTGTGTGATGCTGCAGATCACCAGGACCTTAGCCATCTTGATTCTTGCTTTGGTGTATTCTCTCTAGACAGTTACAAAAAGCCCTTATTGTCCCATCTTTTCCATTGCACATGTCATCGAGTTCATGAAGACTTTTAGACCAGAATTTCAGTGTCATAATGTTGAATGTCTTCTTTCCAGGAGTGATCTTCTCCAGTGGCCAGACATGGAAGGAGCAAAGAAGGTTCACTCTGAGGACCCTGAGGAATTTTGGGTTGGGAAAGAAGAGCTTAGAGCAGCGCATACAGGAGGAGGCCAGCTATCTTGTGGAAGTCATAAAAGAGGAAGAAGGTGGGTATTTCACAGGGCAGGGGTGGGAGGCTGTGTCCCTCTCATTCATTGAGCACATTTTTCCTAAATATCTAAGTGCTTGCCCTTAGCAAATTGAGGATGAGGCAGTGAACATGTAGCCATGACCATGAGCTGGGAGTTCTGCGGGTAAGCACACAGATGGTCATTAGATGCACTGCTGCACCTAAGGCCTCGTCATCAGTTGGGTTTCCTGTGTATTAGCAGAATCCCTGGAACATGTCAGTCTTTATGTAGTATGCTCTGACCAGAGCCTCTTCCATGGATCTCTGCAATGTGAGTTCCTCTGTCATATCAAGTTAATTTAGTGTAGGAAATAGAAACAAATGAATAACTTTGAAGGACTCATCCCTCCCTCTCTCCACTCCCAGGACAGCCTTCAGTATCAACAATGCAGTTTCCAATATCATTTGCTCTATCACCTTTGGGGAGCGCTTTGAGTAACAGGATAGTCGGTTTCAGGAGATGCTGAGGCTACTGGGTGAGGCCTTGTGTTTGCAGGCATCACTGATGTGCCAGGTAAACATTCTTCTTTGCATGTCTGTGAAGGGTATTGCAAGTAGCATTTTGTAGCTAATATGATAACATTTGAAATATTGAGTTTGATCCAAGTACCTTTTAAGTCCTCCTCTTGACTTTAATGGTTTTTGTTAATACAAGAAACTTACTATACACAAAACACTTCTATTATTTATTTGAACTATTTTGATATTTATATTGGTCTATAGACATGCCTATGGGAATGCTGGTATCTTTTAGAGAATGGAAATTTATTGTTTACTTGGACTCTTGTTCCCATGCCACTCTCTTCCTTCCTCAGAGTCACCTTCAGAAGGAACTTTCTAGCACATCTTCTTATATTGAGATTCTTTTTTTTTTCAGTTCTGTCTTTAACATTTTTCATTTTCAAATCTATCATTAAGAAAAAAGTAAACAAAAGTTAGGTCTGTTGCAAATTTTATGATTTTTCTTCTTGTTTGTATACTGTTACTTCTTATCCTCACACTAGCAGTGCACTATCTGAATTGTTGTTGGTTTATCTATAGTTAGATAAATGAATTATACCTAGGTTTAGGGTGTTATGAATAAAAATTCCATATCAGTGTCCATGTGAAACTATCATTTGTCCTATTTTTGCCTCTGGATGTTTGAGATAACTAAAAATTCACTGTGTCCATTCCCATTAACGTGAAGCATCAGTCTAATGGTAGAAAATATAAACTTCTAGGGTTCAAATGTCACCCCCAACTTTATCCCATTTTCTATGTCTATTCCTTATAGTTACGTTCATGAATATGGAAAACAGTTGTTTGGTGAAGTTACCCACAAGGGCTGGATTTTTTTCCTAAAGGTGTTTCCTTCTACTAAGCCTGATACAGTAGTCCCACACTACTGCGGTTTGTACATATTGGATAATGTGTGTTTACATATTGGAGAATGCTGTGTGTGTTTAAAACATTTTCACTGCATTGTATGTAGTGTGTGTGCATGCACATGTGTAAGTTTGTTACATGTGTGCATGCACACAAGTCAGAGATCAACTTTCAGGAATAGGTTCTCTCCTTCCATTATGTGTGTATCAGGAATGTAAAAGAGTGTGCTTGTATATAACTTTTTTTTTACAATTGTTATGATTTATTAACTGTTGCCCTCATGCAATGACATTATCACTACTGACTATTGGATTTAATATCTGTTTTATCTAAAATCAGAATAGCCATGTCAGCTTGTTTCACTTCTCTTTGCTCTATAAATTGCTTTCCTTTCTCTGATTCTTAATTTTGTCGTTATCTTTTTTTAATTTTTTTATTGATAAAAGGAGAATAAAGAAAAGAAAAAAAACAAATTTCCACCTCCTCCCACCAGCCTCCCATTTCCCTCCCCCTCCTCCAACTCTTCTCCCCCTCCTCCCACTCTTCTCCCCCTCCTCCCACTCTTCTCCCCCTCCTCCCACCCCTCTCCCCTTCCCCCCATTCCTCTCCCCCTCCCTTTCCAGTCCAAAGAGCTGTCAGGGTTCCCTGCCCTGTGGTAAGTCCTAGGTCCTCCCCCCTCCATCCATATCTAGGAAGGTGAGCATCCAGACTGGCTAGGCTCCCACCAAGCCAGCACATTGCGTAGGATCAAAACCGCATGCCATTGTCCTTGGCGTCTCATCAGCCCTCATTGTTCTCCATGTTCCGAGAGTCCAGTTTTATCCCATGCTTTTTTTGGTAACAGTCCAGCTGGCCTTGGTGAGCTCCCAGTAGATCAGCTCCACTGTCTCAGTGGGTGGGTGCACTCCTCGTGGTCCCGACATCTTTGCTCATGTTCTCACTCCTTCTGCTCCTCATTGGGGCCTTGGGAGCTCAGTCCAGTGCTCCAGTGTGGGTCTCTGTCTCTATCTCCATCCATCGCCAGATGCAAGTTCTAGGATGATATGCAATATATTCGTCAGTATTGCTCTAGGGTAGGGTCATTTCAGGTTCCCTATCCTCAGCTGCCCAGGGAACTAACTGGGGACCTCAGCTTGGGCACCTGGGAGCCCCTCTAGGGTCAAGTCTCCTGCCCACCCTAAAGTGGGTCCCTTAACTAAGAATTGTGGTTCCGTGCTCCCCTATCCAACCTTCCTTTATCCCGATCCTCCTGTTATCTTTACCAGTAAGATTTGTTTCACAGAGACAGCACACACTTTGCTCTAGGATTTTAATTGGTCAGCTAGTCCGTGTCTCTCTTTGATAGAGCCAATTATATTTAACATGATTATTGAACTATACAAACTAACTACTGTGATTATGTTATTTTTCTTCTTGGCTAGTTTATTTATACTTTACTTTCTTTTCTATTACTACTGAAGATTGCTTGTTTTTTGTGTTAGACATGATGGATGTTTCCCTAGCACTCATCCGCTCAACCATACTTTTCATGAAATTTATTTTTTCCTATGTTCTCATCACTAGGATTCTTTTTATTCTGTGTATAATAATCCTTTAAACATCTTTAGTCTTCTTGGATTAATGCTCCTGAAATGCTTTGATTTGCACTTTTCCTGAAATATCTTTGTTTCTCTGTCAATTTTAAAAGATACCAATTTTGGGAATAGAGTTCAGAGTTGATATTTATTTACTTTCAGAGCACAAACTGTGCCATATCATTTCTTGGCTTGGGGATTGATGATGAACGATTTGATACCCTAATTTCTATGACTTTGCATGTGAGTTGATGTTATAGGATTTTTGTCTGTTTGTTTGTTTTACATCTTTAATATATCAATAAGGCTCTTTCCTCTGGTCTGTTTATTTTAAGGTCTAAAATCCTCTTGGATTTGAAAATCTATTTGTTTCTCTACGTTTGGAAAAATGTCTGCTATATATTCATTCAATTGATTCTCTATGAATGTTTATCCCAGATATTTGATTTTTATCTGTGACCCTGCGATTCTGTGATCACATAGATCTAGTTTCTGATTGTATCCCTGAGTTCTTAGACTTTGTAGTCATGCTAATTATTCCCTAGTGGGTGTTGAAATGAAGTGTGTCCTCAACATTGGGCTCCATTCCTGATAGTCTTCTCTATAACTTAGTCTGTTGCTAATGGTTTTTACTGTGTCTTTTTGAATACTGTAACTATTCATTTTCAACATTTCCACTTTTTATCAGAACTTCACTTTCCTTCTGCACATGTCTTCCATTTTGCTGATCTTTTCAACCACATTGCTGATTTAGTCATCCATTTAACTGACTTTTCCCTTTCTATTGTTGACTTTCCTCTCCAGATCCTTTATTGAATCCATCTGCTTGCATATATACTCCAAGACACTGATGAATTTTACTAGAATACTTTGGCAGGTTTGATGTAGTATTGTACTTGTTTCAGTACCTATCAATTCCTTGATTCAGGAGTTCATGATTTTTACTGGAATTCACCTGGCTCGTATTTCTATATTTCTGTGTTTATGTGTCACACTGTGTGCTCTCTTGGACACTCTTCTGGAATGTGTGCAGATAGCAGTTGTGGATGTTTTGACTTTACCATACTGTGAGTACATAATGCTTCCACAGAGAATGAATCTGAAGCATAGATAATGGTGCCCTCTTCTGGCCTGCATGCATACACACAGACAGACTATTGTATACATAATAAATAAATAAATAAATAAATAAATAAATAAATAAATAAATAAATAAATAAATTAGTAGTAATATTAAATCTGGATCATTATTAGAAATAAAGGGTTCCCTGCCTGTAAATGAGAGATACTTCCCTTTCATGCCCCTCCTTGTCTTTTATCCTTTATTTTCTCTTTATTTATGAAGAAATTGAATATAAAGAGAAAATGGCAATTAAACATTAGAGCTGTTTTTAATGTGTTTGTCTAAGGCCAATTATTCACTCCCTCTCAGCCCCAACTACAAGACACAGGCAAAGTTCAACTGAAAGTTGGAGATAACTTATAAGGTCTGGGTGTGGCGTCAGCCTTCACGTGATGTCTTATAAACACTGTCCAGCCATACTCAAGCAGACAGAAAGCAGCTGGATGAATGTATTTAATACTTCTTTATTTTGTTTCAATAACAAGCAGAAACAATTTAAGAGGCTGGAGGTTTATTTTGTCACATATTTTCAATGGGTGTTGGTCCGTCATGGAAGAGTAAAAGTGAGAAAAAGAGATGGTGGAGCCTGTTTGTGTAATGGAAGAGCAAAGAGCAGAAAATAGCCCAGACCCAGGGCTTTGATATCACCACAGGAATCCCACTTCCTACGACTGACTTCCTCCAGCTGAGTAGCACCTGCAATGTTCCATAACATCTTAAAATTGCCCTAGCAGCTAGGAAACAAATATTTAAA
The DNA here is from genome assembly GCF_037038515.1 of Microtus pennsylvanicus. Classification (NCBI taxonomy): domain Eukaryota; kingdom Metazoa; phylum Chordata; class Mammalia; order Rodentia; family Cricetidae; genus Microtus; species Microtus pennsylvanicus. The sequence continues at coordinate 32,889,019 of NC_134591.1, read as the reverse complement.
ACTTGAGCCTGTTTAAAATCAGTTTAAAATCAAACTATAACACTATTTTTAATGCTCTCACCTCAATAGACTCCTGGTAAATACACATCGCTGGATCCTTCTTATAAGATTTGACTCATTAGATTATGGATTCCTTCTCTCTTCAGGGGCCCAATAGTAAAATTTTTCACTTGTTATAGCACATTTCATCCTCCTGGTATAGTATCAATAAAATCAACATTTTATTCCCAGAATAAAAGGCAAATTATTGACTTTATATTGCAGGTGGGAGACTATAACATTATGAGCAGCATAAAGAATGACGATTCTACAGGAAGTTAGTAAAAATAGAATTATATCCCAAAGAATAATTAATGGAATCAGCAAGATTTTTCCTATTAAAGATTAAAGGGAAGATCAAAGAATCAACAAACACAGAGAATTCACTTGATTCCTTCTGAGATCAGCAAAAACATTTGCACAGTATTTGATATGTGCCTGTGGTATCTCCTACTGATGATATGGCTTGTTAACATATGTAGATTGTTCTTTTTTTTATAAGCAGATAAATGTGATGTGAACCTCTTAGGTCAGAGAGTGACTTAGAGATGTGGCTGATGCTGAAAGCCAAATGTGTGTGTGTGTGTGTGTGTATGTGCGCACGCGCGCGTGTGTGTTTATCCTGTTCTGTGACCGTCCTACTAAATCTTTCCCAAAAACATAGTCAGAAGAAAATAGTTGTCTTGCTATTCATCCACCTGAGTACTAGAAGCTTTTGATCAGCCTCCAGCACTTAGAACAGGAAATGTTTTCTGAGGAGATCACAGTAATATCTTTTCTAATGAGTCCTATTGAACTCATACCCCAGGGTGACGAAGACCTTGTGTGCCAGTGTGAGTCCCTAGAGACACAATATTGCTCTTGATAAAGCTGTTTGCTCAGGAAGTAAAGAGGAAATCACTTTAAATGCCTGCTTCAAATGTGTTCCCTAGCATCAGAAAGCAAGCATTAGGATACTCACAAATCTTCTGTTTAAACAAATGCACAACATCCACGACCCTGCGCTGGGCTCTGCTCTACATGGCTCTCTACCCAGAAGTCCAAGATGAACGTGTAGTGGCCTCACTGGAGAGAGCAGAATTCTGGAAGCCATAGCTTAAATGGCACCAGAAGAGAACATGTTGAAGTGAGAAGAAGGGCCATAGCTGTGAGGCAATGTGCCCTGGGTAACGGGCATGTGCTCTCCATGTTCTCTCAGGACTGAGACATTTACAAAGTGCATCCATTCAGGTTCCTCTTCCATTGTCAGTAGGCCTTCCCATTTCCCCTGAATTCTGTTCAAACTCTGTTCTGGTGTTCAATGCACTGTGATGTCACCTTTCTGCCTTTTCACTTCAACCCCACCCACCCTGGGTGGTGCCCTTCTTACACTCTATGTCCTCTCTTGGCCCTGTCCTTATTCTTCTAATTCTTGCCTCGAAGCCATGATATCAAGAGTGTTCTATCACAGTCTTTATTCATTCTAGAAGAATCTCCTCAGGTACTACCTCCTGAAGTCATTTCAGATCTCTTCATGGTTTGATAACTGGAGAATTACTGTTGTTTTCCTCCAGACATGACCAGATACTCTTCCATGTCTATGCTGTATGCATTGTTCCTTTCTCCAGTGAATGGCATTCATCAGGGAGAGTGGTCCATGCTATTATGTGTATTCTTTCAGATTCTAGAAAAGTTTAATTATTATGGGATAGGTACATTTTTCCTGTCATAGAACAAAGATTTTTCATGTTTGTTTTGTTTTTCAAATTGTGGGAAACAGTTTATTCATGAGGTATAAAATCAATTTAGTAGATATGGGCCAACTATTTTGCCTTAAAAAGAAATGGAGATGGAGATAATCAGAGTGCTTCCCATAAGGTAAATAAATATTTGTTTAAAGAACTACCCGTGTTTGTGTGAGTGTGTGTGTGTGTGTGTGTGTGTGCGTGCATGCACACACATGTGGAAGCCATAGCATAGCTGCAAACATCTGCTACCATTACTCATCAGAAACCATCCACTTTTTGGACAGAATCTCTCGTGCACCTGGAACTGTTCAAACAGTCTACACTGCCTGGACACTAACTCACAGGGCTGTGTCTGCCACCACCTCCCTAGTTGTGTCCTGGTATTAGATGCCCATGTCACCATACCTAGTTTTTTTTTTACATCAATTATAAGTCTTAGGTCCTTTTGCTTACATGGCAATCACTTTACTACTTGAAATATCCTCCATCCCCAAATATTTTTCTATTTAATTCAAAATGCATATGTGTATCTCTATTTATGTATATGCTTGTGCCATGAGACACCCTCCCCTGACAGAAATATACTGTCCTAAAAATGTATTATCTCTTTATAAAGAAGTATTAGAGAGCCTTATTTCTGCCTTTGAGATGAGAACCCAGTGAAGCTTTTTAATCTATGAGACAGAAAATTGTTCCTACCAGATAAGAAACATCTTGGTGCCATGCACTTAGTATCCCCAGGCTCTAGGACTATGAAACATGAATGTGAATTGTTTATAATGCTCTTTGGGAAAGGAACTCACTCATACCAGTCTAGGTACTGCGCTAAAGTTAGCAATGCTGATCACAGCTGTTCCGTTCGGGAAAGTTATGATTATGTTGTAGGCTCAGAGAAAAAAATCACTAAATTGTTGATTTGTCCTTTAAATCAATCTTTTAAAAGGTTAATAAAATGTCCTTACAGCTAGAACACCAGACTGAAATGAAAGCAAGACAACTTATGAGGAATAACTAAATTTGAAAATTAATAAGATCTCCTGTTTTCTTTCAGAAAAAGTACAGGCTGAGATTGACAGAGTGATTGGCCAGAAGAGACAGGCTAGCCTGGCCAACCGAGAGTCCACGCCTTACACCAATGCTGTTGTCCATGAGGTGCAGAGAATGGGAAACATTGTCCTTTTGAATGTTCCCAGGGAAGTCTCAAAGGACACCAGTTTGAATGGATTTCACTTGCCAAAGGTAACTATACATTCCCAGCCTCAGATATCTATTTTTTTGGGGGGGGGGAATTTTCGAGACAGGGTTTCTCCTTAGCTTTTGGTTCCTGTCCTAGAATCAGATATCTATTTTTGACCTCATCTTAAGAACCTAACATATAGAGCCATATATTCCTTCATCAAGAGATCATTTAAATTGGGCAGAAAGATAGTATGTCTGCTAAAATACTAGTTTTCCTCCATGCATCTAAACAGATATATACATATACAGTGGGGAAAGTGGCGAAGCCTGGCTTTGTTTGATAAATGCATCCTAGCATCTTCCCTTGCTAATGTGGGCTAACACAGTCAGCAGTTCTCTGCTAGATGATAGCTGAGAGAGCAGCTCTCAAGACGAAGGACTGCAGGCTTGGGCTAGAACATGCTGCTACACAGGCCTTGAAACTATGAGTTAGAAATGTGGATGAAACTTGAGGCCCCTGTGCCACCATTATGGTGAGACTGTTGTTTCTAAAGCAGTGAACCACAGGCTTATAACTTTCATACAAATGATTACTGTCTCATGAGGGTAACCTTTCCAAAAATTCAGTATTTGAAAGGGACAGAGTGCCAATAGTTACTAAGTGATATTTGTGTACTGTTGACTCTAATCTTCAAAATGTCTAATCAACTTTTCAGAATAACTCTCCATCTCATTTTTGAGATTAGAAAGTTGTGGCCTATGGAAATTAGGTTTGTATAATATCTCTCTAATATTAAAGAAAGAGGGAAGTCCAGGAGCAAACATGTTCTGATAATTCTGATCAACATATGCTTCCTCCACAGGACTGTAGTATTTTGATATTAAAAGGATCTCCTCTGATGTCTCTCCATGAGTTCCTGTTAAATACCCTCTCTTTAAAGAGGGAATCCCCATCGCGTCTCCCAGTGCTCTCAAGATCTCTGCACAGAGTTTCCTGAATCTTTACACTCTACATGCCCCCAAGCAGTTATAGTTTCTTCTCTTCTTCTTTTGACCATGTATTATCAGATCTCAAAAGTTTCTTGGCTGTGACGAAATACACAAGGTTCAGCATGACAAGAAGGGGCAAACGGGCCAATCAGATCACATCGTGGGGGCTAGGAACTAGAGAGAAAACCTGTGAGAGGTTCTTCATCCCCATTTCCACCATTTTTATTCCATCCAGGTTGTCAGCTTGTGGGAGAGAGCTACCCACAGTCAGGGAAATTCTGCTACCATTTCTTGTTTAACTCTCGAAATGTGTTCATTATAGCATAAGCTGATGAAAGCATACTACAGAGTGTGTAATAAAATCATGGGAAGAAACACAGTATTCAGTCAGGTTCATGGCACACTTCACTGCTAGCTGTGCAGCAGATGTGGGACTCAGATAGCAAGGGGCGACCTGTCCTAAGGTGGTTCTCAGAATCAGGGATGGACATGACAAAGTCTAGAGAGATAGGAAGGATGGGTAAAGTCCCTGATAGGATATACGATTCAGTGTGAAGTAAAGGCACACTCTTGAGAGTGTGCATGGTTCCAAGGAGCTCAGTGAACTGGGATTGCCTACTCTGCTTTCTTGATGTGCTCCTAACCCTGAGGAATGGGATCAGAGTCCTCCACAGTGAGGCTTAAAAATGGAAAAGCACAGATGGAAGTCTTATCATTTCCCTTCATAGATCTGCCCATGTCCTTAAAGTAGGAGGAGGCTGATTTGGTCTTTACTCTTGCCTGCATCTTTATTCTCCTTTGGATACTAACATGTTTCTCCATAGACCAGTACAGACTTCTTTCTATAGACTTGTGTCCAGTATTAAAGAGCAACATAATGGACTAGAATATCTCCAGTATGTAATCACAGTCAATGCAAAGTTATGTCGACAAAGGAGACGGTACCAAGTGGGGAGAGTCATGCATGAGAGCTCAAGAAGTATCTACTGTTATTTCCTTGCAGGTCTGTTCTATATATCAAGCCTTGACTTTTTGCTGCCATTTCTAGGGCACCATGCTTCTAACCAACATGACTGCACTACACAGTGACCCCAAAGAGTGGACCACTTCAGAACTCTTCAATCCAGAGCACTTTTGGAGAATGGACAGTTTAAGAGAGAATCCTTTCTCCCTTTCTCAATGAGTTAGTTGTGATGAGAGGACAGAGTTCAGAGCTCCACCCAGCCATTCCCTCCTCTCATCCCATAATACTATGCTTTAATTAAAACTTCTCCAGATGGCCCAAGGTGATTCCACTTTATGTTTTGATGCAGTCCATCCCTGGACTTGGCACTGCTTAAGATCCCTCTATTTTTCAGTCTTCCATGACTTACCCGGGTATTTCAGCTTGCTTCAATTTTTTTTCTTAAAACCCTAAGAATGGAGACCTATATACAGACTCTTCACTAAGGCGGACATCTGAAAACTTCATAAGATTTTTCAGATTCTCAAGATATGATGAGGGATAGACTCTTAGAGGTAAATGGACTTGATTTGAAGTGCAATGGTGAGGAGAAATGCATCCTGGGAAAACTAGGTAGATCCTGTCTCAAATGAAATAGTTAACAGCTATATAAACAGGGATGATGCTCAGAAAAAGTATGCTTTCCAGAATATGCAAGACCCTAGACTCAGCAGTTCTAGAAAGATAAAGAGAAAGACTCAACAAGTGAGGAGGGGAAGGCACAAAAGAGAAAAGGATAGGAAATGTTGGCTTAAAGATGGATTAGAGACCTTGTAGAAATCTGCAATGCTGTTGAGATACATGGTGAGAATGTTCACTGAGGGAGAGAACAGTGGCATGCTAGGGATGTCCTGGCCATCAAAGAAGAATGGTGTGAACCCAGAAATTTGCTACAGAGACTGACGTGTAAATACATGTGTCTATTTACACAATTTGATAAATACACCAAGTTCATTGTGTATGGTGTCAGGTGACCCAGAGAATGGCTTCCAGAGTTGTGAGAATGCCTCTTGTTTAAGTCTTTCCTTAACATTAGTCAATGCAAGGAACCAAGACACCAGGGAAAATGGCAAGATTAAAATACAAGTCTGGGACAAATGTTAAGTCAAGATCAGAAAATGCCAGCTTGAATGGGGTTCTAATGGCCAAATCAGAAAGACATTAGACATAATTAGATCGACACAAAGCTCATGGTCAGCTAAGTAGTTACAGTAGGAAGTTGGGAGCATTAGTCCCTCCATGTACTAAAATCAGCTGAGAAAGTGACTCATTTTCTATTCTTGTCTCACAGGAAAGTGAGCCTGCCTGGGAGAACAATTGGCCAGGTCTGAGCTATTCATTTTCTTCACTGCTTTTTTGCAAAACTTTACCTTCAAGCCCCCAGTCAATGAGAAACTGAGCCTGAAGTTCAGAAATGGTCTCACACTCACTCCAGTCAGTCACCACCTCTGTGCTGTCCCCAGACTGTGATGCCAGAGAAGGAAAGAGAAAAAGGAAGAAATGGTAGATGTCCTGAAGCTTGTGGGCCTTGCTCAGAAGAGAAGGGTGATGTTAGAGAATGAAAGTGACTCAAAAAATAGTGAAGGAATTGAGCTAAAAACATTGAGTCAAATTTCTGAACCGTTGAAACCTAATTTGGTAGTAGGAAAATCATTTATGAGCTCAATGGTGTACCTTTTCATCTAAAAGTTGCAAGGGGAATGATGATTCCTCCTATAAGTAAAATGCACTTAAAACAAATTGCTGAATTAAAAATGCTAAGTACATCATGAGTCACGTCTCAAGAGTTGTGCCTTCAATTTGTCTCCTTCCTCCTTTCATAGACATGCATTTGTTTCTGGCACATTGAGATGTTGGTCTAAAGTGGTACAAGGAGACAATAAGTATTAGAACTGAGTATCTGGTTGCACCCACAGGAGGCCATGAAGATTCTCCCAAATAACAGATGTGTCTCTAACTATGTAACTTTACTTCCAACTAGTCCTGGAAACCAACTGTTTTAATTTCCTGTATTGAGACTTCTTTGTTTAGATCTGTACCCCTTTTGTTAATTAGGTTTTTAAATTTTTTTGACATTGAGTTTCTAGAGTTCTTTATACATCTTGGATATTGGTCTTCTATTAAATGTGGAGTTTGTAAAATCTTTTCCCATTCTGTATGCTGCAGCTTGTTGTTTCTTACTTGTTAATACTTACAATACTCATGGTGCCTATGTAAATGTGGAAGTCAAATGATAGGAATCAATTCCTCTACTTGGTAAGAACAGATGCAACTGGATTTTAAAATTAAGGATCATGATAATATACTCAATATTTATTACTGTTTATCAGTAGAATATTATTCATCATATATCAGTGGTGAATATGAGAAGCTGCAGGCCTTACCATTTAAGAGGAGATATTCTATTCTTGATAAAATTGGGAAAAAGGAATTAGAAACCCACAAATAAATCAGCATAAGTATGCATTTACTGTATAAAAAGCAGATATTAAATTCATGGGTAACTCAGAAGAGAATCACCCCAAAGATTGGAAAAATTTGGTAGCAGCAATATTAGAAGTTGATTCTCAGTTACAATGTCAAACGTGGTAGAAAGAGGAAGTTAATGCCACAGTACAATAAAATACGTATACAGGTATTTATATTTCCCAAGATCAGTTCCTAGATGAAGGTTTATTGATTTACAAAGGCTGCTTGAAATTGATGAACATGACATGATGCTATGTCATTTAGAAGCTTTAAATACTTGGGATAAGGTTGAAGAATCAGAAAAGAGATTTGAGTCATTTACTAAAATTACACAAGGTCCAAAAGAAGTCCTCGCTGATTGTTTTTTCTTTTGCAAAGATTGACTATAATTGTAAACAGAATAGTATCAGAACCAGAAGTTAGGTAACTACTAATCAAATCTTTGACTTTTGAAAATGCTAATTCACAATACAAAAGGATTATTGGCCTTTAAAGGCAAGATCAGCATCAATAAATGAATGGATTAGAAATACAGCTAATTTTGGATCTCACATTTATGATGCTACTCTGATAGGAAAAGTAATATCTAAAAGTTTTAGGTAAATTTAAGTGTCAGATGTTTTAATTGTAGTAATCGAGGTCATTTTAAAAAGGGTTGTAGGCAAGGCATTCCTAGAAACCGTATTTTTTCCAAGAGAAATTAAATACTGGAGTATACAACCTTCTGGCGTATGCAGAAGGCGTGGCAAATGTTGGTATTGCACTAATGAAATGCAAATCAACAGGGACAGGTAAAGAAACCCTTTCCCATAAGGAAACACCCTAGGGGGCCTCCTTAAGGCTCTGATATCAAATTTGATTCAGTTATTCCCTGTCAGTATTAGAGAGAGTCATTCACAGAGCAATTAAAAGATTAATTGCCTGTTTTTAAAAACCATACTGCTCTGGATGAGAGAACAATTTCAGTAGATTGAAAAACACTTAGGAGCAACCAGAAAGCATCTGAAAATAATGAAATGGTGGGCAAATTAACATCATGTTTAATTAAGACTAGAATATTAAAAATTTCCAGGGAACAAACTCAGAATAAATCAAAAACAGTGATAGATAACACGTTTGAAAAGCTTTAAAGTTTATACATAACACTAAAAATTAAGGAGAATTGGAGACCCAAACAAAACCAGGACAACTCTATGGGAATAGCTATTATAGGGAATCTCCATAGCTACGTGATGGTTCACAACTTTAAACTCAGCACTTGGGAGACACACACCTTTAATGGCAACACTGAGGAGGCAGAGGCAAGCACATAAGAATTACAGTAATTTAAATTCATAAAACATTTGCAAAAGGCAGGCTAACAATTGAAGTGCATGTCCTTTGTGATCTCAAAATAAAAACACTTAAACCTTAAATTTATATATAAAGAGAAAGGGGAATATAAGTATATTTATCCACACATGCTAAAGTATATTTCATTTCAAAATCTTTTTTGTTGAGGTATACATTTTTCTCCGTTCCTCTCCCTCCCTGCCTCTCCCCTCCCCTTTAACCCTCTACCATGGTCCCCATGCTCCCAATTTACTCCGGAGATTTGTCTTTTTTTACTTTCCATGTAGAATTGACTCATGTATGTCTCTCTTAGGGTCCTCAATGTTATCTAGGTTCTCTGGGATTGTGATTTGTAGGCTGGTTTTCTTTGCTTTATGTTTAAAAACCACTTATGAGTGAGTACATATATTTGTCTTTATGGGTCTGTGTTACCTCATTCAATATGATGTTTTCTAGATCCATTCATTTGCCTGTAAATTTCAAGATGTCATAATTTTTTATGCTGTGTAGTACTCCATTGTATAAATGTACCACATTTTTCTTATCCATTCTTCGGTTGAGGGGCATTTAGGTTGTTTTCAGGTTCTGGCTATGACAAACAATGCTGCTATGAGCATGGTTGAACACATGTTCTTGTGGCACGATTGAACATCCTTTGTCTATATACCCAAAAATGGTATTGCTGAGTCTTGAGAAAGAGTTCTTATCTCCAAAATATACAAAGAACTCAAGAAATTGGTCATCAAAAGAACAAATATTCCAATAAAAAAAATGGAGTACAGACCTAAAGAGAGAACTCTCAACAGAGGAATCTAAAATGACTGAAAGACACTTAAAAAATGCTCAACATCTTTAGACATCAGAGAAAGCAAAAACCAAAACAACTCTGAGATTCAATCTTACACCTGTCAGAATGGCCAAGATCAAAAACACTGATAATAACTTATGTTGGAGAGGTTGTGGGGTAAAGGGAAGACTCCTCTATTGCTAGTGGGAGTACAAATTGGTACAGCCCCTTTGGATATCTGTATGACAATTTATCAGAAAATTAAAAAACAACCTTCCTCATTTCAAAATTTAAAGAAAAACAATTAATTGAAAGAGACTACCTTTTCTGTTGTCAAAAGAAAATTGCCCCAGGAAAGATATAACCTGCCAAAAAGGAAACCCCCCGCTATATGTCCCCAGAGTTAGGATCATGACAAGGTTTTGATTTTATCTTTCCAGAGGAATAAAGGCATTCAACTAAGGAATACAAAAAACATTTGATAAGTGAAACATCTGAAAAAATGAAGTATGAACCATCAAGAGAAACTGTTCCAAAAAAAAGAGCAAATTGGCCAATGGTATTGCCTGTCTCCAGCTGACCTGCCTGAAATCCCCACTCGGATCCCCAGACTAGAACATTCTTCCTACTTCTGCCACCAGGTTCTGTGTAAAACGTGGACACCTTTGCGTTGACTGCTGTCCTCTACCTAGCCATGATTGCAATTAAGTTGACAATACCACCCGAAGATCAGCTTCAGAGTACAAACCACTCAGGATATCCAAATTGCTGAGTTCATATGAGACTGATACAAATATTTTACAGAAATTTGAACTCATAAATACTTATTCATAACACTACCAAGTACAACAAAGTTGGACATTGTGGAAAGGTTGACAGAAATACCTTCATTATTGTAAAAAGTTTTACTGCATTGGAGTTAAAACTTTCCCTTTTTTATGTAAACAGGGGGAAATTTTGCAGGATATTTAATCACACTGTGAAAGCAAAAATTATGTTATTACTGGAAATGCCCGTTTCTAGTTATGTTGTGATTCACCCCTGGCATGACACTTTAACCCAAGAGTTTTCTGCTTATTGTAAACAGGATTAAATAAAAACAGCATTCCATAGGTCAATAGGTGGAGCAAGCGACCAGCTGATAGGAAGTAACTATGGAGAGTAAGAGGGTGTCAGAAAGATGGATAGAGAGATGTAGAGGAAAGAGCAGAGAGGGACCATCAGTTTGGTGGTCTTTTTGGTTTGAGACAGCATAGGAGAGTGTGCTTTTTCTCAGGTATCAACTGAGAAGGAAGCAGCTGGATGCATTCTCTGCCTCTCTGAGATACCAGGTTTTTACCCCAGAATTTGACTCTCTAGTCTTTATTGATAAAATAAATAGAGACTTAGTTTTTAAAAAAAACCACACACACACACACACAAGACTGAACGTTTTATACAATTTTGGGGCCCTTGTCCTGAATATTGCTTTATACACTGTGATAGAATATTTTAAACTATACGACATTGGCAGCTATAATAAGCAAGGAGTCAAAATCTGCTTGTAAAATGCAGTCTCTCAAGTAAAAGTGTATTCTAAAATAGCATGGTTTACATGGCACAGAGTAACTTAGAAGGGTTCCACTTGACCTGAACACACAAAATACAGTAATATTTAATGAAACACAGAAATGTTAGTATCTCAATCTGAGCCCTGAATGCACGCGGTTCTCAGGACCAAGTTCTATGTTACCATAATGAACTAGAAACTTTGGGAGTGACTGTGATATCTACTGGAAATTTTTATCTATAAAGCGTGTTCCTTATTTCTCAAAGTTTGCTGAAAATGCAGAAAGAAAGAAAGAAAGAAAGAAAGAGAGAGAGAGAGAGAGAGAGAGAGAGAGAGAAGAAATAAAGGAAGGAAGGAAGGAAGGAAGGAAGGAAGGAAGGAAGGAAGGAAGAAAGAAAGAAAGAAAGAAAGAAAGAAAGAAAGAAAGAAAGAAAGAAAGAAAGAAAGAAAGAAAGAAAGAAAGAAAGAGCAGGCTCATTCCCTTTCAAGAATGATACCAGAGACTCATTAAAGAACTTTTTAAGGATAATTTCTCTCTTGCTTTTGCAGTTCCAATACCCTTCACCTCCTCATTTCTTCCCGGCATCTATTCTACAAGGCCTGTGATAATAAAGCTGGGTGTTTTCCAAATGGGATCTCCAGCTGTTGATCCTCTTCCTTTTTCCTCCAAAGAAACATAGACACAGGCATGCTGCAACAAAAAATTAAAATAAATAAGGAGCTATGACATCTCCAGAGACAGAGAAAGGCATTGCAACGCCCTGAGTTTGAAAAAAGTATGTCTGGATTACATAGCTGGACTACATGAACCATGGGGAGGTCCCGGATATGACAGACCTGAGATGAGGTCTAGCCTGGTAAAGACTGCTTCCTCTGAAAAGAGGCATCTCAGTCACAACAGAAAACTCCAGAGCTCTACTCCTACGGTCCTTCCTTTGTCCTCTTGTGTTCACTTAAGCTGAATGATCCAAATTTTGTGTGAAGAACAAAAGAAGAAACATGAGGAACATTTGTGTGAAGCACCGCGTGGGTTATGTGAATTCAAGAAGATGTTTAAATTTGCAAGCTTCTGTTTCTCTCCTCTAAAGTGTGGTGTGCGAGCAGAAATTTCACAATCTAATGGAATGAAGAAGATTCGGATGTATGAAATGTTGCCCCTGTAATACATTTGAGGACACAGGACTCAATAAGGAGTGAAACAAAGGTTGATGCATTCCTACTATGCCTGTCTCCTGAAGTTTATGAGGAGCCATAAGAAACTATGTCTATTCAGCTCAGACTTGGAGGGTACCAATAGGTCACAGAAAATGGATACAGGTTGATGAACCAATAAATTTCTTGGTGGTACTTACAAGACCATGTATGTTCCAAGGACAGCTTATCAGCAACAAATTTCCTACTGATTCTCAGGCAGCTGAACAAATGAACAGTCTCCTTCCCTTCCCACCACCTAGTAATTGTCTACCATCCATGTAACCTTTGCAAGGGGCCTTATCAACATCATGAACCTTTCTTATCTCTCCATGAGGCAATGTCAGTAGGTTCCATGCTTCAAAGATATCAAGCAGGTGATCACAACTGCTCTGTCTTGTCACTGAAATGGTTTTGTCATTTTGGAAGAAAATGCTACACAGCATCACCACCTCACTCCAAATAATGTAGTTACTCTCTACATTATTTAGATTCCTTGAGATAAAATGTTTAACAAAACTTTTGTTCTCAATATTGTTTGTTATATTTATTATTTGTTATTCTTGTATATAATTGTATTTGGTTTAGTTCTGTCTTATTTAGACAAAAGGGGGAGATGTAGGGATAAGCCCAGCCCATTAGGAGGCATGTTCGCCTCGGGCTAATGTTTGCATATAAATCTGGTGAGCATAAGCCCCACCGGTCTCTTTTTTTGTATTTCCTGCTCTTCGCTGGATCGCTGGTGTTGTAAGATATCCCTTCATTAAAATTTACTGTTTCATGTTAAACTAGCCTGGTTATTACGCCGCCTAAGCTTGGTATTCTGAAGTCTGAATAGTACATGGAACCATTTTACCCAATGAAGGAGATTCACATCCCTGTTCTAAAGAGATGGGAGGGGCACCTGTAGAAATGGCTGTACTTGGAGAGATGGCTCAGCATTTAAGAGCACCTGTTCTTGACAACCTGGGTTCAATTCCCAGCACCCATACAGCAGCTCACAAATGTTCTTAACTCCAATTTGAGCAGACCTCTTCTGAACTCAGAGGGCATCAGAAACACATATGGTACACAGACATGTGTGCCAGAAAGACACTCATATACATAAAAAATCTAATAGAATTTTAAAAGAGAGGGAGAGATGTAAATGAGCTGTCATTTGTTGTATTGATCTTAACTATCCTGAAAGGTATAAGAAGGAATCTCAAAGTAGTTCTGATTTGCATTTCACTGATGGCTAAAGTTGCTGAACAATTCTTTAGGCCTTTCTTAGCCATTTAAGTGCCCTGCATTGAGACTTCTGTTTAGATATGCACCTCATTTTTTAATTGAATTATTTGGTTTGGGGGAATTTTTTAAATTATTTTTTTCATTTTGCATACCAACCCTAGTTTCCTCTTCCTCTCCCCTTCTCTTCTCATCCCACCGCCCCCATCCACTCCTCAGATGGTATAAGGTCTCCCTTGGGGAATCAACAAAGTCTAGCATACCAAGATGAGGCAGGACCAAGCCCCTCTCTCTGCATCAAGTCTCAGCAAAGTATCTATCAGATTTCTTGAGTTATTTATGTATTTTGGATATCAGCCCTCTTTCAGATGGGAGTTGGTAAAAATGTCTTCCCCTCCTGTGAACTGAAATTCATAGTAGTTTCTTATTTGGTAAAATTATATTGCTTTCCTAACACCCATATATACTCACACAGAAGCCAAATAATAAGAATCATTTCCTCTATTTGGTAAGGGTAGATGGAACTGGACCTTGAAATCAACAATCATGACATTATATTCAATTTTTGTTATTATTTATCAATAATTTATTATATATAGATACAGTGGTGAATATGAGAAGTTGCAGGGTCTTTCCTTTCAGAATATATATTCGAGTCTTCATGGTATTGGGCAAAAGGACTACAAACACACAAATAAATTAACATTAATGCTTCCAACTTGAGAACGATTATGAAAACAAGATTTTAAAAACCCATACAGCTCTAAATAAACACCTTTCCTCACCTTCATAACTGTACAGTACAGTTCATGGGGAGGGAATTGCTTGAGAATCTTCCCAGTAGTGACCTCTCTCTGCTATGTGACAGCTGCTGCAGTTTTAGAAATCTGGCCATCCCTTCCCCCCCACACACACACACACAATCTCTCTCCTCTGATAAGATGCTGCTTACAGGTGAGACCAGCAGCCTGACGTGTGGTGCCCACCTTTAATTCCAGCACTGGGAAGGCAAAAGGCAGGTGGATCTCTGTGAGTGTGAGGGGAACCTGGCCAACATCGTAGTTTCAGGGCAATCATCACCAGTTAGTGAAGCCCTGTCTCAAAATAATAAGTAAGTAAGTAAGTAAATAGAAATGTTGGATCCCTTGCTGAAACAGCCTTTCTCTCCTCATAGCTCTCACGAATGACCAAATTGCTCTTCTTTCTCTGTGTAAGTGGCCAGAGGTATGGAACATCCACCACTTTTTAATTATTTTGCCTCCTGGCGTAGAACCTCCAAGTTTATCAGAACCTTTAAGAATGGACTGCTCTTTGTTGGAGGGTACTGACTGCTCTCTTAAGACCCAGGCCCAGAAAGACTATTATCACATGTACTCACTCATAATTGGCTTTAGACATAAAGCAAAGAAAAGTCAGTCTAAATTCACAATCCCAGAGAACCTAGACAACAATGAGGACCCTAAGGGAGACAGACATACATGGATCTGATCTACATGGGAAAAAGACAAGATCTCCTAAGTAAACTGGGAGCATGGGGACCATGGGAGAGGGTTGAAGGGAAGGGGCGAGGAAGGGAGGAAAGCAGAAAAAAATGTAGAGCTCAATAAAATTAATAATCATCATCATAATAAAAAGAATGGACTCTCTTTGCTGGTGGGTACTGACTGCTCTCTTCAGAACCTTGCCATGTTGTCAGTGACACAGATAATTCTACAAAACTCTCACCTGCTGAACAGTTAGTGTCAGGGACTCTCCCAAAGCTGCCACCTTTCCTCTAGGTGCCTAACACACACACACACACACACACACACACACACACACACACACACCATTTTGTTTTAAAATTTATGTTTTGTTTTAAAGAGAAAGCCCATGAAGTTCAGGTGGGGAGGTAGGTGAAATCAGGAAGGAGTTGAGGGAGGAAAAAGCATATGATCGAAATATATTGTCTGGAATTCTCAAATAAGCTAAAATAGTTTAAATGTGTGAAAAGTATGTATAAAAAGGACCGAAGGAAGAAAAGAGGGGGCTGAGAGCTCAGTGAGAGAGGCCCCGGGCAAATTGTCAGGGGTGCTGTCTATAGGAGTCTTCCTCTCAGGAAGGTTGCCAGCTTTGGGGAAAGCTCCTTTATAAACCAGGAGTCTGCTGGGACGTAAATCACTATTCCCAGAGCCACACAAAGGCTTCAGAAAAACAAATTTCTGAAATAGCAACCACTCTTAGGCAGCCCTTTTAAATCCCATTGGGGACCAGTGCTGAGAATACAGTGCCTGGCACCTAGGGGTGGAGGTTGAGTACCTGCAGGTAAGCAGGACTTGGGAGATGGGGCAAAGGAAAGAGAGCCAAGGCAAGGATTAGGAGGGAGTGGACTGGGTAAAAGCGCAGAGTGTCAGAGGCCTCTGTGGAAGCCTGCAGCATTAACCAGTACTGATGAACAGGGTACTGGCTCCCAGGCAGAACACAGAGATGGGGCGGGGCCAGTGGAGAGGGCAGGAACGACGCACAGGGCAGGGCTCTGGTAGGACTGAGAGGGCGTGGTTTGCAAGAAGCAGGGTGGAACTTAGCGGAGGGACTGTCTCTGCCGTCAGCACCAGGCAGAGACTCAGGGAACCGGCCCCAGCTTTTGCCATGTTTGTCACTGAGGGCTCCCTGGTGGCCGCCATCTGGGCAGCGCTCCATCCTAGGACTCTGCTGCTGGCTGCTGTCACTTTCCTGCTCCTGACCAACTTCCTAATAAACAGGCGCCCCAAGAACTGCCCTCCAGGGCCCTGGCGCCTGCCCTTTGTGGGAAACTTGCTCCAGTTGGATTTGGAACAGTCGCATCTGGCAGTTCAGCAGGTGAGAAAGAGTGAGGGTGTCTGGCTGTGCCAAGACCCAATCCGGAGCTGCAGGAACAGGGATCCGGGCACTGGGGGCGGGAGGATCTGGCTGTAGGCTGATGTTGGTTGCAGACTAACCCAGCCAGTAGAACTAGTTTCTAATCTGTGCCCTAACTTATGGCACATGATGCTTTGTTGCCAAAAAGTTGCTTTTAATATCTTTCTATAAAAGATCTCCATTGTTACCCCATTATGATCTGACAAACACACTATGTATGATTTCATTTCTCTTAAGTATGTTAAGTAGATGGATGACAGAATAGCTCATTGATAAAGAAACAGAATATGGGTTTCTTGTGCCCATTAGGAAAACACACACACACACACACACACACACACACACACACACACACAATCTCACTGCCCAATCTTTTAAGAATTCAGGCTAATAACCTTTTTATTTACTCCTTATGGGAATGTTAATTCATTTTCTCTCTGAGTGACACTGTTTTGTTCTTTCTTAAGTCTAAGAACTTTGATATAGTGGAATCTTTCTCAGGCTGCTCTTCATTGCTAGGTGTCTAGTCCCACTAACCCTTGGAATGAAATTTCTTTTTCTTCTAAACATTCCCTCTGCTGATCCTTCTTTCTTTACATTTACAGATCTCATTCCTACTATTGATGTCCTGTCCTACTGCTTTCCTTAAATATTTTATCTCATATTTTAATCCATTGTTCTAATTTTTTCTATTATTAGTCCCAGTTTTAATCCTGTTTTAGCCTTTGGGACTAGCTTATATTTAAAAATTATGTATATGAATATTTTACTCTCATGTATGTCTGTACATTGCATATGTGCCTGGTGCCCACGGAGGCCAGAAGAGGTATTTGATCCCCTGGAATAGGAGCCACAGGCCATTGTAAGCAGTCATGTGGGTGCTGGGACTAGAACCCAGATCATCTGGAAGAGCAACTTTCCTCCCCACTGATCCATCACTCCAGCCATGCCCTATCTTTCTATACTCTTTTAAAATTATTTTTTTATTGACTTAATGTTTCATATTGAAAAACATGCCCTGTCTTATGACTTATCCTAAAACATCACTTCAGTCATTTAATCCACATGAAACAATTGAAGACAGAACTGACACATTTGAGAATCATAAGGCTAAAAATTCAGAGGCCGATTGACTTGCTGATCTTCACTTAGTTGATACCAATATAAAGCTTATTACTATAATTCTACTAGAATTATACATAATCAAAGAGCTGATAAAAATGGGAAAAGGCACCAGGCAGTGGTGGCACACACCTTTAAACCCAGCACTCAGAAGGCAGATCTCTGTGAGTTTGAGGCCGGTCTAATCTACAGAACCAGAACTAGTTCCAGGATAACTAGAGCTGTTACACAGAGAAACCCTGTCTCAAAAATCCACAAAAGAAAGAAAGAGAAAAAAAGAAAGGAAAAGAAAAATGGAAAAAGTTATTTACTTCAGAACTTAGCCTCTGGATCCTTCTCAAGTTCAAGTTCAGCTACAAAATTTAGGCGGTACACACTGCCAGAGAGAAGTAATTTAGCTTAAACCAAATTTTCAGTTGTTTCCAGAACTCCTCTATTGGGAATTCAAAATGAAATTAGAAATTTACTGGATAGCCATGCATCCAATACTGATAGCTCTTAAAGTAAAATACATTCACTTATTGGTTCTGCGCTTATGACCAAGATAGGGCAGACTAATTGAGGCTGAATGAAATCATTAAGGCTTATGGATAAATAACAAAGAGATGACAGAATCTAGGCTGTCTTCAATGTGGGTGCAAGATTCTCAGATGAGCCGAAATCATGACATATGTTTTGACACTGTTTCCACGGGTTCAGCTCTTGCTCTCAAAGTTAAGGTTAGGGTGACAGTGCATAGACAGAGCAGAAGACCACAGATAACCTGAAGGAATTGAACCCTTCTGTTTGACACTACTGTTGCAGCTAGACAAGAGTTAGAGCTTGGCTCTACATAATTGAGAACACAGGTGGAAGGAGCTTTGATATTGATCTCATAGCGTCATCCAAACCAATGTTTTCTACATTAGGCCTGTGATAGGAACTCTCCTTCTCTCCTAAACAACCTCCTTGTTTTCATGGCTGCTCCTTAAGCTACCTTCCACTAAACTCTAAGGCCCTATGGACATCTCTACCTTAACGTGTTTGCCTACAATCCGATATATGAGATTACTCCACCTACAATTTATTTGCCTTTTCAGAGTGGTGAAGAAAATCCTAGCTACAGTGGAACAGTTATCCATAACTAAGTAAAGCACAAAGCATACTGAATCCCCGCTCAGTTTGTGTGGCTGTCTGGGATCAGTAGGCTCTTGTCCTGACTCTCACCATGCATTTGTATCTGCAAACCTTAGAACACGGAGCTCATTCATTTGTCGGAGATGCAGTGGGTGGCTGGGTGCCTGGAACTAAACAATGCTTCTCATAGTACAACTCTCATCTTACCCCACAGAACTCTTTGAGTAGGGAATTTTTTACTCTTTCATAACTGGGAGGTTTGAGAGTTGGAAGAGAGCACTTGTCCCAGGAACCCAGTCAGTTAACCATAAAGCCTACATGCTTCCATCACTCCAGATTTGCAGAGATGCCTCCACTCCTTTATTGCATTTTTCATATCTACTAATGATTAAACCGAGAATATTCCCTTTCCTACACTGATACTGTAATTTTCATTCAGACTTCCATGCTTCCTACAACAGACTTTTACATAGACAACTTGAACTCTCTGAGGAGCAATGACTTGAATTTCCTGCCTTCACTAGATTCCAGGTTAGAGCCCTTGCTTTTTAAAAACACTTCCAGAGAAACAATGATGCTCACTCAGTGCATATTGGTGAATGCATGAATGAAAGTGTAAGAAGACATTTCAGACTCTGAAGTGAAGTGGAGTTTGGTGAAGTGAAGATAAAGAAAAAAGTGCTAAACATTCCTTTTATATCAAGGTACCTTTTCCACACACAGGTGCATGGGCTGCCCTCAGTGTTAGTCTCATTGTTTTACACACGTACATCTCGTGTCTAGTAACTGTGTGAAGATGGCATTATCCTCTAATTAAAAGACATTTGGTTTTCTAAAAAGTCCAAGCAAGCTGTAAAAAAAACATGGGCAGACCTTCCTCAGGCCTTGTCAGGTCACAAGAGTCTTTTACTTTTTTAAAAATAAATTCTATGTTTTTATTTTTTAAAAAAAGAAAACAAACTATCTTTTTCCATTATACATACAAATTTAGGTTCCCAATCCCTCCCTCCTCCCATTCCCTCCACTAGCCTCCCAATCCACCGCCCACTCCTCAGAGACGGTAGCGCACATTGCTTTGGGGAAGATCCAAGATCCTTCCTACTATATCAAGGCTGAGCAAGGTATCCATCCCAAAGAGAATAGGTTCCCAAACAGTCAGTACAAGTAGTAGGAATAAATCCTGGTGCCACTGCCAGTGGCCCCTCAGTCTGCCCCAGTCATGCAACTGTCAATCACATTTAGAGGGACTAATTTAGTCCTATGATTGTGCCATCCCTGTCCAGCTGGTGTTCCTGGTAGCTACCTGGTTAGCTCAGGTAGACTGTTTCAGTGGGTGTATCCACTATGATCTTGGTGCTGTGCTGGTTCCTCCCTGTCCAGCTGGAGTTGGTAATATTCCATTGTCTCGGGTAAACTGTTTCAGTGGGTGTCTACATCATGGACTTGACTTCTTTACTCATATTCTTTCTTTTTCCACTCTTCAACTGGACATTTGAAGCTCAGCCCAGTGCTCTGCTGTGGGTCTCTGCCTCTGCTTCCATCAGTTGCTGGATGAAGGTTCTATGGTGACATTTAAGATATTCATCGATTTGACTACAGGAACTCTCTCCTTCATTGCTGAGGATCTTAGCTGTGGTCATTTCTGGGAATTTCTCTTGCTAGTCAGGTTTCTTGCTAGTCAATCAAAAATATCTCTTTCCTTGTTCTCATCTCTGTCCTTCCTTCATCTCAACTATCCCATTCTCTCTAGTTCTCTTCCCCCCTTTCCCTTTCCCCTTCTTTCCCCTTTCTGCCCTCCCTTTCCCCCTACCCCCATGCTCCCAATTTTGTGAGGTGACTTTGTCTATTTCAAATTTCCAGGGGGCTCTATATATGTTTTTCTTGGGGTTCATCTTGTTACTTAGCTTTTCTAGGGTAGTGGACTATAGGCTCATTATCCTTTGCTTTATAGATAGTATCCACTTATGAGTGAGTACATACCATGCTCATCTTTCTGGGTCTGGCTTACCTCACTGGAATTTTTTCTAGTTCCATTTACATACAAATTTCAAGATGTCATTGTTTTATTACCTCTGAATAGTACTCCATTTTGTAAATATACCATAATTTTTTTATCCATTCTTCAGTTGAGGGGCATGTAGGTTGTTCCTAGGTTCTAACTATTCCAGATAATGCTGCTATGAACATGGTTAAATTTTCTTTGGTATGACTGAGCATGCCACATTACCAAAAGTATTTATCAGCTTTAGGAGATCCCTGGTAGAGTTTTGGGGTTCACTTATGTATACTATCATATCATCGGCAAATAATGAAAATTTGACTTGTTCCTTTCCAATTTGAACCCCCTCATCTCCTTTTGTTGTGTTATTGCTCTACCCAGAATGTCAAGAACTAGGTTGAATAGATATGGAGAGAGTAAACAGCCTTATCTTGTTTCTGATTTTAGTGGAATCGTTTTGCATTTTTTCCATTTAATTTGGTGTTGGCTGTTGGCTTGCTGTATGTTGTTTTTATTATTTTTAGATATATTCCTTGTATCACTGAAGTCTCAAATTCCTTTATCATAAATGGGTGCTGTATTGTGTCAAATGCTTGTTCAGCATCTAATGAGATGATTATGTGCTTTTTCCTTTCAGTTTATTTATATGGTGGGTTACAATGATACATTTTCATATGGTGAACCATCCCTGCATCTCTGGGATGAAGCCAAATCGATCATGGTTGATGATTTATTTTTGCATCTATGTTTATGAGTTGGATTGTTCTGTAGTTCTCTTTCTTGGTTGAGTCTTTGTGTGGTTTTGATATCAGGGTAACTGCAGCCTCATGAAAAGAGTTTGACAATGTCCCTTCTCTTTATATTATAAGGGCCTCTTTGAGGAGTATAGATATTAGGTCTCCTTTGATGTTCTAGTAGAATTATGCACTGAAACCATTTTGGTCCTGGGCTTTTTTTTATGAGGCTTTTGATGACAACTTCGATTTCCTTGCAATTTATAGGTCTACTTAAATTATTCACCTGACCTTGATTTAAATTTGGTATGTAATACCTCTCCATAAAATTGTCCATTTCTTTTACATTTTCTAATTTTGTGAAGTACAGGTATTTGGATAACAGATGTTCAGGATTGAGACTTCATCTTGATGGATTATTTCTGTTATGAGAGTAAAGTGTGCTTCTCCATCTCTTCTGATTGATTTTAGTTTGAAGTCTATTTTGTTAGATATTAGGATAGCTACACCTTCTTGTTTTTTAGGTCCATTAGATTGGAAAAATCATTTCCCAACCATTTATTCTGAGGTAATGTCTGTCTTTGTGGTTGAGGTGTGCTTCCTGTGCACAGCAGAAGAACGAATCATGCTTTTATATCCATTCTCTTAGCTTGTATTTTGTATAGGTGAATTGAGTCCATTGATATTAAGAGATATTAATTACCAGTGATTGTTAATTCCTGTTGTTTTTTGATGGTAGTGTTTGTGCATTTCCCTTTTGGGGTTTGCTGGTATGATGTTATGTGTTGCCTGTGTTTTTTGTGTGCAGTTAGCTTCCTTGAGTTGGAGTTTTCCTTCTATTACTTTCTGTAAGGCTGGATTTGTGAGTAAGTATTGTTTAAATCTGGTTTTGTCATGGAATATCTTGTTTTCTCTGTCAATGTTAAGTGAAAGCTTTGCTGGGTATAGTAATCTGTGCTGGCATCCATGGTCTCTTAGTGTCTGCAGCACATCTGTCCAGGACCTTCTTTCTGACTTTCATGGTTTCCTTTGAGAAGTCAGGTGTAATTCTGATAGGCCTGACTTTATATGTTATTTAAGATTTTTCCTTTGCAGCTCTTAATATTCTTTCTTTATTCTGTATGTTTTTCATTTTGATTATTATATGGTGAAGGGACTGCGGGTTTTTTTTGTCCAGTCTATTTGGTGTTCTGTAAGCATCTTGTACCTTCATAGGGATATCCTTCTTTAGGTTAGGAATGATTTTTTCTATGATTTTGTTGAATATATTTTGTTGAAGTTATTCTCCTTCTTCTATCCCCATTATTCTAAGGGTTGTTTTTTTTCATGGTGTCCAAGATTTCCTGGATGTTTTGTATTAAGAAGTTGTTGGATTTAATGTTTTCTTTGACTAATGAATCTATTTCCGCTAGAGTATCTTCAACACCCACTATCTCTTGTATTCTGTTTATTATACTTGCCTCTATAGTTACTGTTTGTTTACCCAGCTTTTCCATATTTAAAATTCCCTCAGTTTGTGTTGTCTTTACTGCCTCTATATCAGTCTTCAAGTGTTGAACTGTTTGCCTCATCTTTGAGATATTTTTTTGCCTTTTCCTTCATTTCTTTAAGGGAATATTTCATTTCCTCTTTAAAGGTCTCCTTCATCCTCATAAAGTGATTTTTAAAATCTTTTTTTCTGCTGCTTTTGG
Organism: Microtus pennsylvanicus; assembly: GCF_037038515.1. Taxonomy (NCBI): domain Eukaryota; kingdom Metazoa; phylum Chordata; class Mammalia; order Rodentia; family Cricetidae; genus Microtus; species Microtus pennsylvanicus. The sequence continues at coordinate 32,865,987 of NC_134591.1, read as the reverse complement.
GTTAGGATCATCAAGTCTTCCTGTCCTATGACCACTGGGTACCATGTTGCTTTTGGGGTTGTTGAATGAACTCTAGCATTAGTGCCTACTCATCTCTTCCTCCAATTGGTGCAGGCAGTGTCTTTGCCTCTTGATCCAATCCTTGTAGTGGCTGTCTGTGTCTTTAGGAACTGTTATTGATCTGCCCTTCACTGTTGTTCCTTGTGTCTCAGGGAACCACTGAGGTCTCTCTTGGCCTACTCTCTTGACCTGCTCTCTTTGTCTGCTATCTTGGTTTACTCTCTTGGTCCTCTATGATAGTTGCAGCTTGTGTTTCTGAGTTCCACTGAGGTCGCATGGGATAGGGAGGTTTGGGGGTGGAGTAGAACTTGTAGCTTACAGGGTCCCATCAATGAGATGGGGATGTTGGAGCAACGTACCTGAAGGAAGCTTGCCTACTGGCTGGCTAGAGAAGCTGAAGCAAGTGGTGAAGGGCTCTGGAGTTTTGCCATCGTATAGAGGACCTAGAAAGTGAGGTGTCCCACCAGGTGGGTGGTCTCTTACCTTTTGGCCCTTTCTGTGAATTTGCAGCCTATGTTTCAGAGTTCCATTGAGGTTACAGGGGGAGGGGGAATAGGAGGGTTTGGAGACAGAGTCAAGACCTTGCATATTATTTGACACGTCCATACTTTTATATTCCTTTTAGTAGTACATTATAAATGCTCATTCAGTTCATAATGTCCTTTATCAATGATTTTAATAGAGTAAATCTCAGTTATAATTGGATTTGAATTTACTTCAGAGGAGGAGAAAACCTTTTCAGAAACCAAAGAACAGTGAGTCCTTCAATTCATAGTCACATAGAGACCTCTCTTTTTTATTTTATTTTTTTTGAGACAGGGTTTCTCTGTAGCTTTTTTGGTTCCTGTCCTGGAACTAGCTCTTCTAGACCAGGCTGGCCTCAAACTCCCAGAGATACATAGAGACCTCTCAACATGAGTCCCATTAGACAAACACGTCTGCCATCCCTGACACAGACACACTTGACCATGACTATTGAAATGTTTTTCAGTTTGTGAAGAAGTACGGAGACCTAACTAGCCTGGATTTTGGTAACATCCCTTCAGTGGTCATAACTGGACTACCCTTAATCAAAGAAGCTTTCACTCACATGGAACAAAACTTTTTGAAACGCCCCATTACACCTCTCAGAAAACGTGTCTTTAATGACAATGGTAAGTTTAACTGGCAACACTATTAACTGTAGATGGTATTTTTTTTAAAAAAACACATGAATTTTGATAGAGGATGGGACACATATTAAGAGAGATTCCTGAAAGAGTTTTAGAAAGAGTGGAAAAGGAATATGATCAACCGGTATTGCACATGTATAAATTTTTTTTTAAAAGTGCATATAACATTGTTTCTAGTGCAGTGTAAGGTGTTTTATGATGTGATGAAGGTGCCTTTATATCTGTAATTTTACAACATTCCTATAAACCAAACCCTTCATGAAATGTTATCTTCAAAGTCAACTAGATGTAGTATATCCTAGATGAAAGCAACCATCAGAGGACTTGCACTGTATCCTGTAAGACAGACTTGGAGAAACCATGTGTCCTGCAGACTAACTCTAGATGCATGAATAGGTAAGGACAGCTCCTTCCACAGCCAGACAGGCTGAGCCCTCACTTCCATTTTTCCACTCCAGTCCTCTGCCCTAGGAAAATGGGTATGAGTGAGCTTCCTCCTGCTACTGCTCTTTTTGCTTAAGACTCCTTAAACTACGTCACTGAAGCCATGCCACACAGGAATCTCTAGTGTTCCAGACAGTGTGAGAATAGACTAGCATGAGTATGCAAAGTGATCATTAAATCAAGTTGTGTGTTTGAAAGTTGAAAACAGACTTCCTCTCTATTAACCTGTAAAAGTTCTGTTTTAGCCATTTCAAATTGCTCCTGGAAAAGATCAACCACTAATGGCATGACTTTGACTACATTGTCTGCTAGGAGAAGCAGAGTCATTGGCCTAATTGATTAATACTGATCTGAATAGATAAAATCATTCTTCTATAACACATAATTCATCTAACAAGAAAGTCTGAATCACTTAACTATACTGATTAAAATATTATCATGATACAATAATAAAGCATTTATCAAAGACATCCAAGTTGTCCTAAGATTCAGGAAAAGCTTTTGAAATAATGGTATTCATTGAATAGTATAAAAAAAGTACTCAATGAGATGGAATATCCTTGAAGGCACAATACAACAGGGATCTTGAAAAACTGCAAGGATCCAGTGTGGCAAGTATAGTATTTGAAGGGTATATTTAAGTGGACATAAAACTATTGAGTTTGATAAGAAAGAGCCCAGCTCTTGGTTTTCATCATAACAGCAGGAGAAGCTCTTAAATGGTTTTGGTTAGGAGGAAAAGATCTAATACTGCAGCATGTTCCTCCTCTCCCACACCCGTGTGTGTGTGTGTGTGTGTGTGTGTATGTGTGTGTGTGTGTGTGTGTGTGTGTGTGTGTGTGTGAGAGAGAGAGAGAGAGAGAGAGAGAGAGAGAGAGGAATACTCATCCTTAACTTCTTGAGTCATTTTGTCATCTTTCAAGTCTGTCTTTGCTAGAACCTCTCCTATAGTGCCTTTATTGTTCTATAAGTAATGTGTGACTTGTCTTATCCATGAGTGCATTCCTGGTATGCATTGTGACATAAATGGACATATTTCTACTAATCAATTTGGGGCTTTAGAACCAGGGAAACTTGAATGCCTGGATGTCCATCTACTTGTTCTTGATCAAAGATTACTTTAGAATTTATTATCATACCTCAGTTTTCACCAATTGAAACAGACCTTTGCTAGTTGGTAATAAACCTGCCGAGTTTCTATCAATACACAATTATATATGACAGAAGAAGTACTTACTAAATTATGTGCTGTTGCAAATCACCAGAACATGTTAGTCACTTGCACTGAGATTGCCTCTAGACAGCTATCAGTTCCCATATTGGGCTTTCTTTTCCTCTGTATACATGCCTAATACAGTTTTTCTGGTACTTTTAAGTTCAAATAGCAATGTCATAATGCTGATTGTATTTTTTCCAGGATTGATCATGTCCAATGGTCAGACATGGAAGGAGCAAAGGAGGTTTGCACTAATGACACTCAAGAACTTTGGATTGGGAAAGAAGAGCTTAGAGCAGCGCATACAGGAGGAGGCCCTCCATCTTGTGGAAGCCATAGGAGAAGAGGAAGGTGGGTCTGTCACAGGGAAGTGCAGTTGGCTGTGGCCCTTTCATTCATTGAATAGATTCTTATTGCATAAATTTTAGTCTTTTCTCTGCAGTGTGCTAGGCACTGAGAACTGATCAATGAACATTTAGTAATTCCCTTGCCCAAGGAGTTCTACAGCTAAGCACACAAATGGGTCATTAAGCAAATTGTAGCACTTAAAGTCTGGTTTTCTATGTGACTTCACAGATATTGACAAAGTCCTTAAATTGTTCTAGGCTTCTTGTAGAGCGCTAGAGCTGGAGCTTTTCCTATCCTGCTCTACTGTGCATATTTTATGTCATATAGTGTGGAATCTTTGTAAAGAAAAATAAAGAAAGAAGGAAAAGAAAGAACAAAGGGAGGGAGGGAAGGAAGGAAGAAAGGAAGGAAGGAAGGAAGGAAGGAAGGAAGGAAGGAAGGAAGGAAGGAAGACAGAGGGGGTAGGAGGAACAGAAATTACCCAATATTACCCAATATCTTTTAAAGACATATGCCCTCTCCCACCTTCAGGACAGTCTTTTGACCCTCACTTCAATATCAACAATGCAGTTTCCAATATCATTTGCTCCATCACCTTCGGGGAGCGCTTTGAGTACCATGACAGTCAGTTTCAGGAGATGCTGAAGCTACTGGATGAAGTCACGTGTTTGGAGGCATCAATGATGTGCCTGGTAAGTTTTTTGACTTCACATATTTTGGAAATAATATTGGATTGTGACTGATTCAAAAACAGATAATTTTTTTTATTTTAGTTTTAGAGATTTTTTGGAAACTAATATATTGAATTTGATACAAACCTATTTGTAATATAAGAGCTTAACATATAAAAACATTTCTAACATTTACATTGGCACATATACAAGTATTTGGAAATTTTCTTTTTTAAAAACATAGCAGTCTTATCATTGACTATGATTGTCTCCTTCGGTGCCTCTCTTCCTACCTCAGAGTCACTTTCGAGCCCACCAGGTTGTTTTAAGATTCCTCTTTGTAGGCAGTGTAGTGTCTGAATGTGTTGGCATTTTTTCTGTGGTTAGGTATTTGATCTGTTCCTAGGTTTGGGATATTAGGAATAATATATTCATGAATATTATGGTGCCAGTGTTCAAGTGAACACATCCACTCATTTGGATCATTTTTAGTGTGAATCTTTAAAAAGTTATTTATTATATTTTTAAGATTACAACATAATTATATGATTTTTTCCTTCCCTTTCTCCAAATACTTTATTTTTTCTCCAGATACTTTAAAGTAACCCTCTTTGCCCACTTTCACATTCACAGCCTCAATTTTTCATGAATTATTGATTCATATGCATATGTTCTAACATATATATCTGTAAATACATAATACAACAGGCTTAGTCTTTATAAACTTGCTTATATGTATGTTTTTAAGAATGGTCATCTGGTGTTGGATAGCCAATTGTTGGCATCTTCTCTGGGAAGATGTTTTCTCTTATTCTCAGTAGCCCTTAGTTGCCTATAGTTCCTTGTGTTGGGTTGGTATCTCTTCAGTATGTCTATTGCTATTGTCTTTTTTCAGCTCAGATATAGCTTTTCTTTCTTTTGTATCTGGTAAGAGTTCATTTGTGGTATAGAATGTATTCCATTTTAGAAAAGGTTCTATATGTATGCTTCTGTTGGAAGAATTACCCTCTAGCTATTTCTCAAGGCAGTTTTATCTACACTGTAATTTGATTTTTTCTTTACTTTTAATTTTCACTGTGGAGGAGCTATCTAGAGATGACAGAAGGTTACTTAAATCACTCTGTATTACCTCAGGACTCCTTTGACATTTTATTTTTATTATTGTTGATTGCATGAACTTAGAAGGCCTGAATTTGGTCTGAGTCATATTTAGATACAATTGTCCTGACTGAATGGTTGTTCTCTTTATTAATTTATAGTGGCGTTTTATAAGTCACTTTCAGCTATTTTGGAATTGAAATCTATTTCTCAGATACCAGGATAGCAAGAACTGTATGTTTTAAGTTTTCTTTTGCTTGATAGTTGCTTATTTTCTCTCTTATTACTCTCAGTCTGTGGGTGCTCTTGCCTGTACAGTATATCTCTTAGAAACAACTCTTCAGTTTTTGTTTATTCCTCTAGTCTATGTCCTTCCCCCCCCCCCTCTCTCGTGTGTGTGTGTATGTGTAAGTTTGTATGTTGGCCATTGACATTAAAAATTGGTATTAAACAATCCACACCAATTCCTGTAATTTTGAGGTGGTTTTCTGGTTGGTTAAATTCATATTTAGTCTTTGTGTTCTTCTCTATTACTGTTACAGGTTGACTTGTTAATTCTCTTAATCAAAACAGATTCCTGCATAGGTCTCACTAGTTCAGCCACTCTATGTACTTCTGTCTGTCCTTTGTCTGCATGATTTACATTGCTTTTGATCCTCTTCTGTGTATAATACTGCTGCAGTGACCTTCTCCTTGCTGGTTTAGTGTACTTGGGTACACAAGGGTTCCAGAGAGAATGGATCTGAAGCACAATTACTACTCCTTCAAAAGTTCCCTTTCCCTTTGCAACCTTTTGCTTCTATACATCCACATCTCTGTAATATATTTATTCTCACTTATCCTCTTCCCACGGCACTTTCTCTTCAAGTTCAGTGATGCTCTCATTAAAATTTGATGAATTGATTAGCATATCTTATAGACAAATGAAGCACAAAGAAATTGATCTGTTGTACTTAATTGTATTCTATGTTCCTTGTTTTAACTCTTAATTGTGGTAGTTACAAGTTCAGCAGCTCCTTTGCTTTCCATCTAGTAAGCAGAACCTAGGAAATCAATAAAGTTCAGCGAGTGCCCAGTCAACTTAATATAGATTATGTATCAGGGAGGGGAAATATTAGAAAGAACAGAGAGATAGGAAAGAGTGATAATAAACATTCTTGACATAAAACATTAAATGAAACACTTTGATAGATACTACAAAAGCACATGTCCATTAATTCTCACAATGGCTCTCTACATATAAAATAATGAAACATATGTCTGAAACCTGGTACAAAAGTATTCAAGCAAATGTAGACAGTAATTCACCACACCTCTGTGTAATGCTTTTTGTGTCATACCATTTGGTATGCAGAGAGAGTGACATTTCACTGCTAAAGAGTACAAAGTTAATATTACTTAATAATATTAAACACTGATATAATTTAACAATATAAATGATATTAAATATGTACATGCTTTAGTGTTATCAATAATATTGCTGGTATCAATAAATATTAGAATACTTTAATATTATTAAGAATATTAAAATTATTCATATTATTAAAACTATTATCAAACCTAAAGGTAGCAGAAGTAACAACTAGACATTTGCCTCATTTTAAGTATTGTTGATTTTACACTGTGCTATGCTATCTGTTTCCCACTAAATATTATTGAAACTTTATTCATCATCCACTTTACTTCAGTCAAGATTTCTATCTCACCATATGGAAGTTACATTAGAGACACCTGCCTACACAGCAACCCACACAGTACACATTAGCGGTAATTTTCCTGAGAAAAATAAATCCTGAAAAAGGATTAGAAAAAAGCCTATGTCTATAATCAAGTATCAGAGCTCCAAGGATGTGACTTTTGAGTATTACTTTCATGAAATGAAGGACAGGGGTCATGTTCGATTCAGAGATATTTTCTAGTCAGCGTGAATACTAACTGCTTAGACCTGAAAAAGAAATGTCATCAGTATGATCATAGCTGTGGACATGACTGGAGGGTGGAGAGAAACATGGATAATGATGAAGGCTTGAAGGCTTCCATATCTGTAGGGCTTACAGGTGCAACACACCATACCCAATTATGAGTACAGTGGATGGTTTCACAAGTCATGTGATGAAATTGGTAAATGTTCTCTCTGGGATCTATTTGCAAACTGATCTGAGAAAGCATGAATAGTAGAATAAAAAACAATTGAATAGCATGCAAAAATTCAGATAGGAGAGATGATAGTGTAGACCAGGGAGCAAGGAGCTGGGCTGGTGAAAAGTAGCCTGGTTCTTCATATATTTTATATGTCACAGGTAAACACCTGTATATGCAGTGGTGTCAAGGAAGCCAGAAACTAAAATGACCCCAAAGTTTCACTAAATGAAACAGAGGGAAGGACAAGATTCTTCAGAAATATAGAAAAATGACTCTACTCTGTCTCTAAGATATTCTTATTTTTCTTTATAAGCTCTACAATGTCTTTCCATCCATAATGAAATATCTTCCTGGATCACACCAAACAGTTTTCAGAAACTGGGAAAAACTGAAACTGTTTGTGTCTCACATGATGCACAGTCACCAGAAAGATTGGAATCCTGCTGAACCGAGAGACTTCATTGATGCTTTCCTCACAGAAATGTCAAAGGTGAGGAAGATGCTGCCTGGGTCTTCTTAAAAACAATATGGTGGTTTAGTAGTTTCTATTTGATCTTGTATCAGGTTGCCATGTGTTTAAGGGTGTAGTATTGCACTGATTCAGTACTAGATGAATCCCTATTCCTACTGGCCAGGTGAGCTTCTTCTGAGGTTTATAGAGACTCCAACACCATAGAGACTCCAGGATCAAGGTCTCAAAGGGCACTGATATCCTTTGCATGGCTCACTCTTTCCTCCACCTTCAGTATCAATCTTGTAGCATCTTTCCTCTCTCATTATCTGCTTCTATCTTTACATCTTCTCTCTCTGGTTCTTATGCTCAACCCTCCTCTCATAAGGATAATTCAGTCTAATATTCCTCTCTCAAATTAATCACATCTGCAAAGCCTATCTTAGCTGATCAAGTACCATACACACATTATAAAATGAAGATCTGGGCATCTTTGTAGGTAAATAATTAACACGCCATGTAAATATAAATTATGAATAGTATTTTAGAAATGCATGAGAGCATTATGCCAGGAATATTATTAGAAGTAAAGACTTCAAAGTCCAGAGTGTTAACCATTACAGCAGGGAAGTAGCATAGTTTTGCAAATCCTACTTGGAATCTCATACAGATGTTAAACACCTACAGTGAAGTGGATGGATACAAAATAACCCAAAAGAATCAGTAGCCCTCTGATATACAAATTAAAAGTAGTCTGAGAAGGAAGTCATGGGAAAAATATCCTTCACAATAGCTACAAATAATAAAAGATATTTGGGATAACTCTAACAAAGTAAGTGTAAAAAAAAAACTGTATGACAAGAACTTCAAGTCTCTGAGATGGAAATTAAAGAAGATATCAGAGGATGGAAAGCTCTTCCATGTTCACGGATTGGTAGGATTAACATAGTAAAAATTACTGTCCTACTAGCAATCTACAGATTCAATGCAATCCCCATCAAAATCCCAACACAATTCTTTACAGACTTTTAAAGAACCATACTCAGCTTTATATGGAAAAACAAAAAATTCAGGAGAGCTAAAACAATTGTGCAGAATCAAAGAACATCTGGAGGTATCACTATTTCTGATTTCAAGCTCTCCTATAGAGCTATCGTAATAAAAATTACATGATATTGATATAAAAAGACAGGTTAATCAATGAAGTCAAATTAAAGACCCAGGCATAAACCCACACACCCATGGACATGTAAATTTTTACAAAGAAGCCAGAATAATAAAATGGAAAGAAAGAAAGCATGATCCATAAATGGTGCTGGTCTAAGCGAATATCAGCATGTAGAAGAATGCAAATAGATCCATATCTATCACCCTGCATAAAATCCAAGTTCACATGGGTCAAAGACCTCAATATAAAACCACTGGACCTAATAGAAGAAAAAGTAGGGACTAAGCTTGAACCCACTGACAACTGTTCTGAACCAAAAGTGCAAACACTAATATCAACAATTATTAAATGGGAGATCATGAAACTGAAAAGTTTATGTAAAGCAAATGACACCATAAAAAGGACAAAATGACAGCCTACAGAATGGGAAAAGATTTTCATCAATTCTTCATATGACATAGGGTTAGTTTCCAAAAATATATAAAGAAGCTAAAAAAAACTAAATGTCAACAAATCCAATAGTCCAAATTTTAAAATGGGGTGCAAATCAAAATAGAAATTCCTCAACAGAATAATCTCAAATGGCCAAGAAGCACTTAAAGGACTGTTCAACATCCTTAGTCATCAGAGAAATGTTTATCAAAATGACTCTAAGATTTCATCTTATACCTGACAGAATGTCTAGGATCAAAAGCACAAGTGACAGTTCATGCAGGAGAGGACGTCGAAAAAGAGAAATAATCCTCCCTTACTGGTCGGGGTACAAACTTGAACAGTCCCTTTGGAAATCAATATGGTAGTTTCTCAGAAATATAGGAATCACCTTGCCTCGAGAACCAACTATTCTACTCTCTGGTATATACCAAAAGGATGTTTAATCCTATCACAAGGACACTTGTTCAACTATGTTAGTAGCATAGCAGTTTTATTTGTAAAAGCCAGAAACTAGAAACAAGATACCACTCAACCAAAGAATGGAGAAAGAAAAGACTTCATTTACACAATGAATTATTACTCAGCTGTTAAAATAACATCATGAAATCTGAAGATAGATGGAACTAGAAAAAATCAACCCAAGTGAGTAAACCCAGACCCAGAAAGACAAACATTGTATGTATTCATTCATAAGTTGATATTAACTATAAAGTAACGAATTTTGCAATCCACAGTCCCTGAGAGGGTAAGCAACAAGGAGGGCTCAAGGGGAAGTATGAATCTTCCTGGGGAGGGGAAATAGAATACATGTTACAGGTAGACTGGGGGAAGGTAGGGATCGGAAAAAGTGGTGGGGTGGGGAGGATGGAGAGAGAAAGTACTGGGAGAGACAACTGAAACTGGGAGGCATCTCAGGGATGAGACAGAAACCTACTGCAATGAAAACTCCCAGGAATATTTGAGGGTAACCATACCTAAGATTCCTAGCAATGGGAGATAAGTAACCAGGCAAGACTGCCAGTGGGTGCAATGAGACACCAACCCTCAACACAATAATATCCTAAACCTACCTGCAATATGAGCTGAATAAAAGTGGTACAGAAATTGTGGGCATGGCTAACCAGTGAGTGGTCTAGCTTAAGACCAATGCCCAGAGAAGGAGCCCACCCCTGGCCCTACATTGAGGGCTAGGGACAAGAGGCTGGATAAATCAGAGACATAGAATATAATCAAAAACAACCAGATAACAGTCAATGAAATGATTCCTAATGCTCTTCTGTTGTACTCGTAAATAAGGGCCTAACAAAATCATAATCAGAGAGACTTTATCAAGCAATTGATGGAAATAGATACAGGACCCACAGGTGAAGATTAGGCAGAACCCAGTGAATCCTGTTGGAGAGGTAGAGGAAGCTTCCGAAGGACGTATAATGACACCATAAGAAAACCAACATAATCAACTAGTGGACTTATAAGACCTCAGAGAGACCAAATTACAGGGATCCTGTAGGGGTGTGACCTAGGCCCTCTGCATAAAGTAGCTCAGTCTTCTCGTGGGGCACCTAACAGTGGGAGTAGGAACTTGTTGAACTCTTTCCTCTTACTGGATTGCCTTGTGCAATCTCAATATGAAGAGAGGTGCCTAGCCTTATAACAACTTGACATGTCATGTTTGGCTGATATCCCTTTGAGGCCTGCCCTTTCCTTTAGAAAAGGAAAAGGAGTGGATAGGGTAGGATGTGTCTAGAAAGGAAACGGAGTAGAAACTTCAGTTGGGGTATAATATATGAAAAAAATAACAAATAAAATTTTAATAAAAATCAAATAAGGGATCCACTGCTGTTTGGCATGAAGCCCTGAAAATGGAAGATATTGGCCCTTTTTGCAACTCCTGGGCCTTTACCCTTAGGTAAGAAATAATAAAAGTTTCAATTAAACTTCTTAGCTCTAATTTTTAATGAGCTAGTCTACAAGCCAGTCATCCACTCCATCTCAATCCCCACTGCAGAACACAGGCAAAGTTTAATTGAATGCCAGAGTTTAACTTCAAAGTCTGAATGGGGCCTCTGTCTCCCTCTGACCTCATTTCAAGACTCCAATTACTCAGAAATCTAGAAAGCAGCTGCTTGCATGTAGGAGTTGCTTCTTCTGCATCATTGTGAAAATACTCTCAGAAACAACTTAAGAGAGTGAAGACGTATTTTGTTTCACAATTTCAAAGAACTTAGACCCATTATTACAGGAAAAGAATGGCAGAGATGCTTAGCTCATGGTGGCAAAGGAGTGTGGTGGAGTCTGCCCATCATTATCTACCAGGAAGGAGAACCAAGGGCAGAGTGCAGGGCCTTGTTATAACCTTGGTTCTGTCCCCAGTAATGGGCCCTACCTCCTAATTCTCTTGAAGCTCTAAATTAGTCACAGAAACTAGGAGCCAAGCATTCAAAACCTGAGCCTTTAGGGGCTGATTTGCATTCAGACCATAGCATTAACTGTACTTCTGAAATCTCGGTAAGCCTCTGGCTAGTACACATCATTGCATCTGTCATAGAATCTTTGACTCACAGGATTCCAGGTTCCTCCCCTGACCAAGTGTACAATGGTAAATGGCTTCCCACCGTCTCTTTTAATTCATCTTCCTGGTGTAATATCAGTAGAAGCAACATTATATCCCTGGAGAAGGAGGCAAATTTTTTACCATATGGAGTTCAGGTTTGAGACCATCAACATTAAGAACAATATTAACAAACTTCTAGAGGAAGTTAGTAAAGACAATATGGTATTCTAAAGGACAACTGTTAGGACCTGAGAGATTTTGGCATGATTTTGAAATGAAAGATTAAATGAGAAAAAGGACAACCAGCAAACATGGAGATTTCACTTTATTATTTATGTAGGGAATAAAAATATTTGTTCAGTGTTTGCTATATTCCCATTTCATTTCTTACAATTTATCATGATAAGAGGCATTTTGTATTATTCAGGATTTTCTAGAGTAAAAGCTGATGGCTGTTTTCTCTTAGACAGACATTGTTGAATTCGGTGAACCACAGCCTGTAAGATATTCTAATGTGTATGTGAGCTTGCATGCATGCACACACACATACACATACACACACATACATATCTGTGTATATAGATATGTTTATGTGTGTATATGTATATGTGGGGGATTTATTAGAGTGTGTGGTTCTGCAAGTTCAACAATGGCTGTCGACCAACAGAAAGTATGAGAATCCAGTAGTTCTGTTCAAAAGGCTGGATTCTCAGGTGATCTTCAGGATATGCCAGAATCCTAAAGAAGTAGGCTCTAAATCCAGTGAAAGCATTGACTTCCAGTGATTTTAAGGACAACCAGGTGAAGGGAAAACGCTTCCTTTATAGTCTGCCACCAGAAGGTGTGGCTGATATAAGGCGGACCTTCCCACCTCAAAATATCTGGTTAAATGGGGGCCTTTTCACCTTAAAAGATTGAATTATATATTCCTCACAGGGGCACCCAGTCACGTGGGTTTTAGATAATTTCAGATATATCAGGCTGACCCCAAGAATAACCATCACAAGTGTTATTCTTTTTTTGTTTGTTTGTTTTTTTGATTTTTTGAGACTGGGTTTCTCCATAGTTTTTTGGTTCCTGACCTGGAACTAGCTCTTGTAGATCAGGCTGGCCTCAAACTCACAGAGATCTGCCTGCCTCTGCCTCCCGAGTGCTGGGATTAAAGGCGTGTGCCACCACCGCCCAGCTACAAGTGTTATTCTTTTGTCATGAAACTGAAGCAGAGAAAAGTAACGTAAGGTAAAGAACACTCTAGGCCATGTCATGACTTAGTCATATAAGTGATACATGAATCCAAGTACTCCTTTGTTTCCAAAAATCTTACATTTTACTAAAAGCTTTTTCAAAAGAGTAATCACAAAAAGCTATTGTCTCGGTTTTTATCCACTTAAATGTTTTTGATCAACCTCTCTCACTTGAATGACAACAATACAAACCAATGAGGTCAAATGGAATATCATTCTGAAAGATTCTTTCCAAATTTGTTTCCTAGTTTCATGACTCTGTTCTTCAGATAGTCACAAATCCTCTAACTAAAAAAATATATACACACTGACTTTTCTAGCACCCAGACAAGACTACAAGTTTCAGTGAAGAAAACCTCATCTGCAGCACTCTGGACCTCTTCTTTGCTGGAACAGAGACAACATCCACGACCCTGCGGTGGGCTCTGCTCTACATGGCTATAGACTCAGTAGTGCAAGGTGAGCGTACACTCAGTACACACAAACACACATACACATTGGGCAAAGCACAATGGTGCTTCTGGAAGCTGTTGCTTAGCTAGGCCAGAGGCTAGAATAGTGAAATGGAACCCACGGAGCAGCTATGAGGAGAGGTGTTCTTGGGAAAGGGTGTTTGTACAACTTTCAGGATTATGATAATTTATAGGTGTAGGCTTGCCTTGAAATCTATGCCTTGAAGAATCTTTAGGTCTAGGGGGAAATAGAGAAGCCAGCTTTCAATGAGGTAGGTTTCAGTAAAAAGTGACACTGTCTGATTAAAGCCCATGCAGTCCCTCCTTCCTTTTCAGCAACGCCTTCCTATTTCATCCTGAATACCATCTGGATGCCTCAGTAAGATACCTGACATCCTGTTGATGTTATCTCTGTCTGTCCAGACTGAACCACACACACTCTGCATGGTGTCTCCCTGCATTACATTTTCTCCATTGGCATTGTTCTTATTCTTGCCTATAAGCAGGGTGTTGGACTTCCTTCCTAAAAAAAGAGAGCTATCTCAGTTTTTGAGCTTTTAGAAGAATGTGCTCAGACACTACCTCTTAAAATTGTTTAAATTTTACCAAGAATTGACTGCCTGGTAAGGATCAGGTATCTTTCTCCTTTGGCAGTTACATGGCATTTCCCTGACTCTGCCTTCCTTCTCCCTGCATTCAGTTTAGTTTTAGCACCTAGCTCTATTCTGCCCTTCCGTAGGACAAAGCAGCTTCTTTGTTAACCAATGGTAATAAAACTATCCACAGCATTTGGAGGAGAATCCCACATCATCTCCTCTTTTCTGTCTAAATTAAAGGAAGGTTTTAACTTTAACATAGTAAGATTACATATAACAAAACCAGTATCAAGCAATAATTATTGTTACAATATTTAATCTATTTGTATCTGGCAAAATTTAAAAAATATTCTATCATCTAATTTATCTTTGTGAGTCTAAAATTTCATATCTAATTTATCTTTTATCACAACTAAAGAAAACTATAACTGTAACTATCTGTCTTCAAATCCATCAAAGACCCCCAAAACACATAATATTACCCAAGTAAACAAGAAGTGCACTGTAAGCAACTTCCAAAGTTCTAGAAATGACAGAGACATCTTGATACCTAGACAGTCACTCAAAGTTCTTTTGTAACTCTGCACCATCCATATTCAGCCTATAGGCTTATAGTATCTGGCAGACTTTTCCATGAAGCAGGATTTAAAAGACTGTTTTACCTATTTTGGCAGTTTGTCAGACACTTTCTTCTGTGTCCTGAAGAATGTCTGGCAGTTTCCTCTGTGAAGCAAGAACCCTAAGAACCACCCCATCTTTTGGAAAGCTCAGCAGTCACTTTTCTATGGGTCCTGCATATCCAGTTCATATAGCATAATATTAGGCAGTCCAAGCAAGAGCATTTTCTTGCCCAAATGGCTAGCTTTGTCGCCTTGAAGGCAAATTCCATAATGAGTTTCTTCAATGTCCATCAACCTCTCTGAAGTAATTGGTGGTACCGGAAGCAGACATGTCTTACTGTCATAAAAAAGTCTAAGTTCTTAAAACATTGTAAATGCCATATTCTGTAGGTCTTAGAAAGATTTGGAGAATACCTATCCATCTGAAATATATCTCTATAAATCTGAGAAATCTAACATGAATACAGTTTAATTATTAATTTTTGATTATACATTACATTTTCAAATGAGCTACATAGACACAATACCTTAAATAAGAAGATATATATATTATATATATATATATATATATATATATATATATATATATATGTGTGTGTGTGTGTGTGTGTGTGTGTGTGTGTGTGTGTATACACACACACACATATGTGTGTGTGTGTGTGTATATATATATATATACAGTGTAACAATATCAACCTTAATGTTGTAAGAATAGACCAAGATCCATACCAATGCAAGTATTCACCTTTATATTATATACCCCTATAAATTAAAACAAACATTTATAAACAATCATTTTGGGAATTTGGGCATTGTTTTCTCCAAACTGTTTTTTGCTCTTGGTTGAGCAAACTATTTATAAGGTTCATGGAGACCTTTTGCATGATCTTCGTCTATCAAACCACATTAGCCTAGAAGGATCCACAGTTTCTCATCTTCTGTGAAAACAGAAGCAGAATCTCTTTTTCAAATTAACATATCTTTAGACTCAATTTTTGAAGTCAAGATACCTTTAAAATATACATGTGGGTTTAGCTTAGCAGCCCATGCCGTGATATGTCTCTCTGTACTTAGCTCATTCCAGTCAAAAAACTAAAAGAAATCCAGGAAATTAAGATTTTAGCTGGATAGCAGTGCAATCACTATTACTACAGAAAATTGGAAGCTATATGGGGACAGCTAGAAGGTTCAATTATTTCTTATGTTAATACAATTTCAAGTAATTATTAAAACATTCTCAAACTAAGGTCTACTTATTTTTAGTGGACAGATAAGGAAAGCGAAACTGGAAGAATGTGTGCAGCTTCAGCAGCAACAAAGATCACAATAGCTTAAAATGTACCTTCCACTCTGGCACATTTCCTTAAGAAAACACAGTCTACAGTATTCAGTGAGTGAAAGCTTGTATCACTTATAAAGTTTTTCTTGAAACCTAATTACTAGTGGAGTGGGTTTAGTGGGTGTTTATCGTTGTGAACTGCATTAGTGCCTTTAAAAGAGATACCAGACTGGCCAGAGAGATGGTTCATCTGCTAAAGGTACTTTCCGCAAGCCTGACTATCTGAGTTTAATCCCCAGCAGGCAGAGAGCACAGAAGAGAACCGAGTCCTACAAGCTGTGCTATGGACTTCACTCTTGCACTTGGAAACATGTGCAAGCACACACAAATAAAAGCCATGGAATATTTTCTAATTTTACTTTTAAAAATGGGAATCAAAGAGATTCCTTTTTTCTTATGACACTAGAATACAGCAAAGCTTTGCTGTCCACGAGACAGAAAACTTCATCCTTTTTAGACAGGAAATGTCCTGATGCCTTAACTGTAGGTTTTCCAGACCATCAAACTCTGAAAATTAAGCTTTTATTTTTTACAAACCACTAGGTAAAAGAAAACAATTTGCAAAAACTTGCCCACATGGATATCGCTGTGAGCTTAGCCAAGTTGATGACAGCTATTCAGGTCAAGGTCAGTGGAAAGCTATGGCTATGTTGTAAGAACAAGAAAAGTTACAGAATTGACAGTTTTCCAACACTGGTTTCTGAGGAGTTGAGGAACATGGTGTCTCTTTGTAGACAAAACAGTAGGTGAAATGTCAGGAGATAACAGCTTAGAGACAACTTCTCTGGCTTCAGAAGAAAGCACTAAACTTTGAAACCAGCTGAGTTCCCCCCACTACCCTGTTTTTTGCAGAAAAAGTACACACTGAGATTGACAGAGTGATTGGCCATGGGAGGCAGCCAAGCACAGCTGACCGAGAGTCCATGCCCTACACCAATGCTGTCATTCATGAGGTGCAGAGGATGAGCAACATCATCCCCTTGAATGTTCCCAGGGAAGTGACAGCTGATAGCACACTGGCTGGATTCCATCTGCGTAAGGTAACTTTGCACTCCTGGCTTCCAATGCTCCTCCAGTCCATCCTTGTTATTATCTGAGTAATCTAAATCTAAAACATAGCATGCATTTCTGCCTCCAAAAAACAATTAAACAGAGACAGATATTATTCCTTTAAAAAAAACAAAAGAGCTTTCCTCCAATGTGTCTAAATGCTGTTTATGTGCATAAAGAGTAGAGAAAAGGTTTCTTGGTGGAATCTACTTTGATTTTAGCAAATAATGTAAATTTGGCTTTAGCAGCTGAAGGCTATCCTAACATATTCCAATGCTAATGTGACCTTACAGGAGTTAGTTGTTCTTGCCACGTCTGTGCTCACAGGTGTTTTCCAGCTTTGCATACTCTCCCATTGTTGAGAACTACGTATCTCACCAAGAAACCAGTCAAAAAAGAAGCAGTAAGTATAAGAAAAAAAGAGATAAGAACAGATGTTTGCCAAACATACATGTGCTGAGGGTGCTTATTATCCCCTTTTCATAGTGATTTGGTCCATACTCTAAACACTAGACAGTTGAGACTCTGAAAATTAGGATTACCCAGATCTCTATACTACAATGTCAAGCCTCAGAAGAGTTTAGATCCAGAACTACTTAGCTTATTTGTACTACCCAGGACTTGCTACCTTAGACATTGAAAGATCTCTCTTATACTTTTCTGCATGGAACCCTCTTGCGTTCCCTCTGTTCACAGACCAAGTGCACAGCCCACCTTAGAATCTCAAGATTTCTGCAGAGCACGCTCCTCACCACATCACACTCCTTCTGTTCAAGGCACAATTTTTTCTGTTCTTTCTGTTTGCTTTATACTGAAAAAAGGTCAGACACTTCTTGGCAGTGACATGTAGTAATAAGAGCGGCGGGGCTGCGTCCCCAACACCCCAGCTGCCTGCTCGGCTAGCTTTTGCCCCGAAATAACAACACACAAACTGTATTCATTTAAACACTGCTTGGCCCTTTAGCTTTTGCTCTTACTGGCTAATTCTGATATACCGATCAACCCATCTCTAATAATCTGTGAGCACTGGTCTTACCGGGAAGATTCTAGGTCGGAGCTTCATCGCGTGTGTCTGCCCGGGAGCGGGGCATGGCGTCTCTGCTGAGGCGTCTGCTCCCGAAAGGAGAGCTGTCGGGTCTGAGCTCACTTCCTCTTCCTCCCAGCGTTCTGTTCTGTTTACTCCTCCCACCTATCTTCTAACCAATGAGGACCAAGCAGTTATTTAACCAATGACCTTCCTCCATCAGTGACAAAATAAATGCCCAAGGTTTCAGTTCAACATGACAACAAGGAAGTGACTCAGAAGATCAGTCCTCATGATGGTAGTCAGGAAAAGAAAAAAAAGCCTGCAGGAGGCTAACCCCCACCCCATTTATACCACGCAATACTTGAGCATGGGGAATGGTGACACATAGTCAGGGAAAGTCACCCTGCCATTACTTAACGATCTTTAAAAATGTCCTCATGGCTAATCTCAGTGGTGATTTTTGTAATCACCTAGACAATTATCAATTGCCAGGATCCAGAATCAAGATGTCTGCCAGAGGAGGCCTCTATGGATCTGTAACACTTTGTCTTAGTGCCTTAGAATGTATTGCTCCCCTGGAGAGTTTAAGTCTACTCTGTAAACACAGATACAATTCATTCATTTAACCCCAGAGACAGGTTACCTCTTCACATGTCCTTGGAGGAAGGAGCTAGGTTCATAATTGTTAGCCCATGTCCAGTTATATTCCCATGGATGGTACATGTTGTCTCCCTAGACACATACTGGCCTGTTCTCACAGCCCTGTATTCTGTACTAAAGAGCAGACTGATAGGCCTGGAACAGCCTAAGGACACACAATCCATCATGGATCTGGACTAAGAACAGGATTTTTCATGGAACTGTCGGTGTGAAAAGTAATGGGAGCTTGGGAACCCCATCCCTTGTCTGGGTCTCTTCCAAGTATCCAGCTTTGACTGTTTGTTGTCTTCCTCAGGGGACCATGGTCCTCACCAATTTGACTGCACTGCACAGGGATCCCAAAGAATGGGCCACCCCAGACACCTTCAATCCAGAGCATTTTCTGGAGAATGGACAGTTTAAGAAGAGAGAATCCTTTCTGCCTTTCTCAATGGGTGAGTGGTAATGGGGAGGAAACAGGTCAAAATCCTGCCTCACCCCTTCCCTCCTCTTCTCCCTAGAGAACTCTACTCCCATTTGAATATCTCCATACAGCCACACTCAGTGCAGCTGTAAGGAGCTGTTGCTTGCAGGCCAGTGTTCTCAGACAGAACACAGCTGCAGGCCACTCCTGTCACTCAAACTCACCCTTGCCTCTGACTGAAATTTTCGCTTCCCTTGTTTGGTTTTCACAGCACTAGAGATCCAAACCCTGCCTTCTCTTCAAAAAGAAAACTGAATACATGATGTCTTTTCAAAGTGTAATGTCCATATTACTTTTAAGTGATAGGCTCTCAAAGGTTAATATATCAGACTCGTAATGAGATGGGGAGGAGGCATGGAGGGTGGCTACCTACTCACTACAATGAAAATAGAAACAATAATTTTAACTGTCATTTACATAACTGGATTAGGTTCTACTCAAAAGAAGAACACCTTAAACAAGTAAATCTTTAGTCTTTTAAGATATTAAGCATTCTTAAAAATTCTAGTTTGATGTATTTCTGTTGTTCCACATGATCAGGGAAACGATGTAGTGATGATCCTCTCCTGTGTTTTACCCAGCCAATTGTGAATGAATATTGTAGCCTTACAGTTGTTGAATCCATAACAAAATGCCCTAGTATATTACAGTTATTGGTTTCTATGCATTGTACATGCGCTTTCAAATAATTCTGCAGTTCCTTAGTTCGATAAATATGTACCAAGCAGGAATCAGCGAGCCCTGCAGAGAAAAGGACACAGATGTAGACAAATGTGCTGCAGCTAGAGCTCGGTGTCCACCGGGTTTCCTCACTCTGAAGCTTGTGTTTCCTACCGTGTCTGCAGGAGGTGACAAAAGCCACACAGAAGTCGCACTACGGAAATGTGGACTTCACGGATGGTGTCCAGCTCGTTCTCTTTCCCTTTACCCATGCTTCGGGGTCAGCTTTGCTGATCCTTCACATTTTACTGTAGTAGGAAAGCTGACAAAACTGCGGACCGACAAAACAGCAGACATCTCTCCCGTCTTCCTGATCACCAAACATTGCAAAGCTCTGATTTATGACTCAGAATCTCAACTATGTGTTTATATACAGCAATTATTCTTAGTTATTAAATCAGATCCTGAAAGCCTGGAAGAGACTCTTTATACAGTCCACATAAGTGCGTTATGTGCCGATTCCTAGAGCTGCGGTGAAAAGCCTGTTGGTCGATCTCCACGGCTTTCATAGGGAGATGATGCTTTAGGCAAAATGAAGGCTGCATATAGGCATTCTCTTCATATTGCAAAATCTTTCCCCATAGGTGATTTATGTCTCATTCAGTTTAAAATGTTGGTGGCACATGCCTTTAATCCCAGCACTTGGGAGGCAGAGGCAGGAAGATCTCTGTGAGGTGGAGGCCATCCTGGTCTAAAAGAGCTAGTTCTAAAACAGGCTACAAAGCTACAGAGAAACCTTGTCTCCAAAAACAAAAACCGAAACAACAACAAAAAATGTTCTCCTATCCACACTAGTTCTGAAATGAAAAGAGAAACACACAGAGACTCATTGGTACTCTGGTACTAAGAATTGTATTACTTAATTAGAGGGTTCATTAGCACATAAATTATCTCAGAAAATCACCAAAGTAGCATAGTTGTTAGTAATCCAATAGGAAAAGGCCTTTCCACTTTAGGATTCCCTGAGTTCATCGCCTATCCTATGTATTAGTGAGAATCTTGCTGTAAAACATCCAAAACTATATTATTTACAAGAAACATATTATCCTCACAAGTTTCCAGGTCAGATCACTGGCTTAGCAAATCTGGTTTGTTCTGCCATACACCTTAACCTGGGCTTTCATAAGGTGTTGCTTAAGATCCCAAGAAACAGAATTGAAGCACATGAAACTGGTAAAACGTGCTGGGACTGTCACCTCAGGACTCTAGTGAACTCTAAAGCCACCAGGCAAGTCCCAGTCACAGTAGTGGTAAAAGACCTGCAGTCTTTGGAATAGCTGTGGAGTCCCAGTAAAAATAGCAAGGATCCAAAGGAAGAGGAAACCCAAATGTTTTGCTTTCAATGTTTCTGATAGAAGTGAATGAAATTCAGTTACCTGGAGATGCCATGAGGACCGAAAGAGGCAGATCTGAAACACCCTCAAAGTTGACAAAACAACACTCTGGATTGTCTACCACAATCCTATCTTTGGCATGTAACTGCTTTCCTTCAGCATCTCTAGAAATCAAAGACAACACCCCTGTAGATATTAGCTTTTCTTCTTTTGGAAAACATAACCAACTGTATAATTATTTTTGTTATCACAGAAGATAGAAAATTAATTCATACATTCCCATGGTCTCCTGATTTATGCTCTCCTCTTTTAAAGTCAACAAATTAATAATCTTCTAATCATTAATATAATTAATTTCAATTTATATAATTATATTGATATAAGTAATATTAATGTAGTATTTACAAGTTTATAATATTAAAATAGTAATTTCCAAGGGGTGTCATAGAACATAAGGCAGGGTAAATGACGTCCACTTTTGATACTCTAGGTCAACCCTCTTATTTCACTTCATAGGTCATATTTCTGTTTGGCTTTTTCTTTTTTATTTGGTGAAATAGAAAGTGTATCAGTAGCCTTTAGCACAGACTGTCCATTTTCCCTCCCTGAAGCAGTATCTGAGATGAACAACTTCTTAAGAGGAAGCTTTGTTTGACTCACAGTTTCAGAGGTCTCAGTCAGTGGTCAATTGACCTGCACCCAAGGTATGACTGAGCATCTTTTGGAAGTACATGTATAAAGAAATTGACTGCCTCATGGTGGCCAAGAAGCAGGGAAAGGAAGCAACCAAATTTCAAATATCCAATCAGGGCATGGCTCAGATAGCCAACCTTAGGCAGACACCTACTTAACTATCCATCATTTCCCAATAGTGTCATGGGTGGCAACCAAGCTTGCTGATGAAGTCCTTGCCAACAAATGAACAATAGCTAAATTCCATACATTCAAGTTACACGGCCTAGGTGAACGCTGTCATACCATTCACATTTTTCACCTGGGTGACTGTCATCTCCAGGTTAAGAGCAGATCTGAGCACAGACAGTGCATCTTTGAAGACATGTTCCCTTTGCTGACACTATGAGAGAAGTGGTAGTGATGGCTTCAGCTTATGCACCCCCTCCCAGGTGGGGGGTGATGACTGTAAAGGAGTAGGTTTTTCCCTACAGATTATTCCAAAATTCCAATATTCCTCAGTCATTGAAATCCCCTGTCTTAGTTTGTTGTCTATTGCAGCAATGAAAATCATAACCAAAAGTAACTTGTGGAGAAAAGGGATTATTTCACTTGGGTTCCTTATCACAGTACACCGCTGAAGGAAAGCAAAATAGGCACTCAAGGCAGAAACCTAGAGGCAGAAACTGAAGCAAGGCCATGTAGGGGTTATGTTTATTGGTGTGCTCCCATGGCTTCCTCAGTGTGCTTTATTATAACACCCATGATGATGTACTCAGGGGTAGAACTTCCCATAGTTAACAGGCCCTTAGTAGAGATAAATAAGAATTGAGAGAGAGCAGTAAAGGGAAAAATGGAAAAAGAATGTTTTTCTTCGGTATCATGAGCTCTGATATCAACATGGAACAACTCTGCCAACAGTGTATTAATATTACTAGTTTTATTTACAAAGTCACAGGTACACGATGACAACATGCCCTTGGCAACTTGGAGAGGAAGAAAAATAGGTAACTAGTGGCTTCCAAGTCCAAAAAACCTAAAAGTCTAGCAATAAAAAAGGACTTAGGAAGCATCCTGTGCCTGAATATCTGAAAGTCTCCTGCAGGGATGGAGAGAGCTGGACTGTGAAGGTCATGAGCAGACACAACAACACAGTCACAGGGGCTCAGGAAGAGTCAGGCTTACCAAGAGCCAAAGGCCGACCAACTGGATGCTATCATCCCTGCTCAGGACAGATCTTTCTTCTCACTTCAATGACCCTCATGACAGGCATCTCTGAAATGACCTCACAACAAACTTGGATTTTCTAGGCATCTCTCAATCAAGATGGTCACTGGCTTTACTACTGTACTGTTGTTGTGAAGGCACACCATGATCAAGGCAACACTTATTTACTTATTTATTATTCATTTTACATTCCAACCACAGTTCTCCCTCCCACCCCCGTTCCCACTTCCCTACCCCCATCAACACTCCCCCAACTGCCCACTCCTCATCCACTCCTCCTTAAGGGCAAGGCTCCCATGGACAGACAATAAAGCCTGGCACATTAAGTTAAGGCAGGACCAAACTCCTTCCCACTACATCAAGGCGGAGCAAGACATCCCACCATAGCAAATGGGCTACAAGGGGCTGACTTCTGTACCAGGAATAGAACCTGCTCTGCCTGCCAGGATCCCCTCAAATAGACCAAGCTACAAAACTGTGTGCCACATGCAGAGGAACTTGTTTGGTCCCATGGATGCTCCACAGCTATTGGTGTAGAGTTCATGATTTTCCATGAGCTAATCTACAGAACAAGGCAGTTCTTACAAAAGAAAGCAGTAGATTACAGAATCAGTCCATGTTCAGCATGGCAAAAAGCACACAGAAATGGCCTTGCTGGAGTGCCTGAATGCTTTACATCCTGATCCACAGGGAGACAGAGAAAGAGAGAGAGACAGAGACAGAGAGGTTGGACTGATAAAGTTTTTGAAACTTCTAGGCCCATCCCAGTGACACACCTCCTCCATCAAGACCACACCTCCTAATTCTTCCCAAAAGACTTTCATTCCCTGGTGACTAAGCATTCAAATGCATGGGTCTATCGAGGACATTATCAATCCAGCCATCACAGTAATCAAGATTATCCATCACATAAGCCAAGCTTTAAATCACATGCTCAATGCTGAACAACTAATTCACAACTGCCAAGCCTTACAGATGGAAGAAAGAGACTGTTTCACAAAGCTGCCACATGAGGAAGGCTTAGCTTCTTGACAAAGAGTGCTTTAGTCACGGTCACATAGGAGAGCGCAGACAGGTTAGGTTAGTAAACCAGAGTCCAAAGTTTGCATGTCACGATATGTGGATTCTTACAGGAGAGTCTTGAGGATTTATGAGCTGTTATCCATAATATTCATGGTAGGCAACAGGAGGAGCATGTGGAGGACATAGATAATTGAAACATGTTGGCCAAAAAAAAAAAACAGATGTTGCATAAGATACAGACATCATCATAACACATTTATGCTTTCTAGGCAACTTTTGAGGTCTGCTTTTGTTTGATTTTTTCAACACCCGGTATTAAGCAAGTAACAAAGTAGAAACAGATGACCATCAGAAATTAATCAATTATTAATATCAGTAAAAGCAATGCAGTTTCTTATACATTATCCTGCAGAGAGTGTCATATGTTATCATTCCTGTGACGATGTCCTTGTTGGAAACCCCATGAGGTCAGGACAATGGAAAATGTGTCCAAATAATAATAATAGTTTTGTCTGAATGCTAGTCTAAGAATTTTTTTTGGTATGAGTGGTTTGTCCTGGATCATCAGAGATCATCCACAGAGATTACACATGTGAAGATATTCAAGAGAGATACAGATTGTAGATAAGTAGACAAAAATGTATGTATCTGTACACACACTGCGATATATATATATATATATATATATATATATATATATATATATATATATATATATATATATATATATCATGTGACATATGTGTGATGTGAGGTGACCTAAAGCAATGGTTACAGAATTATTAGAATGCCGCCTACTCAGGACTTACCATCTACAAATTATTCAATGCAAGGGACCAGGACACCCGAGAAAATAACAATATCCTGGGCTGGGGAAAGTGTGGGGCATTGTTGGGCCAAGGTCAGGAAATGCCACTTTGAATGGGGCTCTAGTGGGCAAATCAGGAAGATGTTCGACATAATCAGATGGACACAAAACTCATGGTCAGCTCAGTATTTGCAGTAGGAGGCTGGGGACACCAGTCCCTAGGTGCACCAAAGTCATATGACTTCTTCTGTTTTTGTCTCACAGGAAAGAGAGCCTGCCTGGGAGAACAATTGGCCAGGTCTGAGCTCTTTTGCAAAACTTTACCTTCAAGTCCCCAGTCAATGAGAAGCTGAGCCTAAAGTTCAGAATGGGCCTCACCCTTTCCCCAGTCAGCCACCGCCTCTGTGCTGTCCCCCGACTGTGATGCTAGGGAAGGAAAATGTAAAGAAAAGAAGAAGGGGTGAAATGCACCTCAATCTTACTCCACACACAGGAGGAGAAATGCTGAAGGCAACTGAGAAAAGATGGGAGGAGTTGGAGTAAGGAAACTAAATCAATTTCCTAGACTGCTTGACCCACAAATTGATGTTGGTCATGGAACTTATGAGTTCAGAAAGGTTTCTGAAGGAATAATGACTATTTCTATTATATGTAAAATGAAATAATTTATTACATGCTATTTAAATCATAATTCACATCATACGGGAGTGCCTTCAAGATTTTTCCTTCTTCCTGTTGTAGACATGTATGTGCTTCTGGACTGTTGAAATGGGTCATTTGAAATTAGTAACAAGAGAGCATAAGAGTTAGAACTGGGCTTCTGGGGGAGCCACAGAAATAGGACTTGAAGACTATCCTGTTTAGAAGGTCTATAGCCACCTTATCTTTCTCTGCCTCTAAGTGCTCCTGGAAATCGGGTGGAAAAGGATGGCTCAATAGACACACAAACAAGGTAAGCAAGGTAGAGGCAATTTCTATGACATATATTATTGATGAATCTTGACATCTGACCCAACACCAGGTAATACATAGTTACCAAAAAGCAAACCCTAGAAGCAAGTTTGGATGGAAAATTGTAAATATTTTTTATCTTCAGATAGATAAGGAAATCTGAGACCCTTGGGATTGTTGGGAGTTATTTGTCTGTTCCTTGATGCTGTTGATCTAGGTGAAGAAAGTATCACTTTCATCATAAAGGGAATAAGAATTAGTTTATTCTGGATCCATTTTGAGTGATCATGGCCCAGGAACACAGGTTATCACAAATTCTATGTTCCAACACAGAAGTAGTTTCATTAACTTTTACAGTTTTATAAAACAAAAATGTCAAAAGAGGTCTAAAATATTATGTAGTACATCACAGAAGTGATTACAGCAAGATGGGGAGGTTTCTCTGATTACCATCAATGCTAACTGATGACATTCTTCACTTTTAAGTTGGTTGGAAGCCAGTGGGTCTGGAAAGTCCATAAATAATAAACATTATCCATTCATTTCAGGAAGTGAACAATACGCAGAGCTTAGCAAGGAATGGCTGGATGTTGTTGGAGCTTAAAGCTTGTTCAAGATAAAGTAATTAGTCTTGGACCTGTAACATTCCAACATCTCTCAAAATACTGAACTTGGAATCGATCAGTCTCTGCAGACACAGCTTATTGTAGGAGGTTTTGTTCACAGTGTAAATACTATGAAGTTAAATGACAGGCCAGTGGGGTTCTCACCATCATATTGGTGGAGTCTGTCTTGATATGGTGTCCAGATGAGGAAGTTATAACTCTCCCTTGGTCTCATTTGTCCAGTAGATTTGGGGCTTGCTTTTCTGATATGATTTCACCATGCCCACGTACCCCGACACTACTAATTCAGCCCAATAAGTTAACAGGGTGACATCCTTTCTACAAGCAGTAAATTACTCATCATTCTGTCCTGTGAGGGTAGTGACAGACACATGGTGCTGTTCATGTGTCCACCCAAGTCCACAGCCATCCTCCATCCTCAAAATAGAATGAAAACTTGCTTGTGAAATGAAGTCTTTCTAGGCAACAAAACCATTGTTTTTTTACAAGGTATGAAGTATGAGATCAGAACACAACCTAATCAAAACACACTAAATATGATAAATATAAAAATATTGGGGCCTCTGCCTGACTCCAGAAAGCAGTGAAACTCAAGATGAAGTATCATGTCATGGAATTAATCAGAACCTTTGGGAAGGCATTCACTGTGACTCATGATGAAAATTTCCACCCATAAAATATTACTCCTTTTTTCTAAATCCATTGGCTGTTATAAAGAATAAATCTCTTTCCCATTCAACAATTACACAAACATTTTGTGAACACAATATATAACCATCATTCTTCATTTATTTTTGGACAATGGTGGACCTCTCTGCTCTTCTCTTCCACCTGATCTCTAGTGTACAAAGTTGTCTCAAAAGTAAATCTTCTCACCACCACCCTCCTACAAGGTGCCATAGACCAACCATGCTACAGTGAACATTTAAATAAGGCAAGGCCTTGAAAGTCTTAAAATACAGAAGTCAGTATATGTGCCTAAACATGGATGGATGGGTTGCTTGTACTAGGCAGAGGTCTAGTATATCACAGGTTTGAGGCAAAGCTGAATTGGTAACTCTGTAACAAAGAAGCTGAAAGGTCTTTTTCTGGGAGCCAACCTTTGTCTCCTTGAGTTCATTCATGCCTGAAGGGTCAACCTATGAACTGTGCACCAAAATAGAAATTCTCATGATGTTGAATTCCCCTCTGTCTGCTGTGATTACCACTGATTATCCAACAACAATCTTATCATGGTATGCTCAAAGAATCTCACACCTTTTGTCAAACAATCAAAACCAGTGCAGTACCTTCTGGAAACAGTATTGTAGCCACTACTCCCAGACTTTCACAGGCTTCTTCCACCATGCAGCTTTAATTCTCTATGTGCTCCTAATCTTGGCATCCAGGAGATGTGGCAAAGCACATGTACAGCTATCACCTGGTGGAGAAGCTCCATGCACCTACTCTATACCTACCCTACTCTACACATGATTTGGAAGATTTAAATTTCCCTTCTGACATTTATAGGGATTATTTAAAACATAACCCACAAGGGATACAGGATCTTCCCAGCCTCATGTCATCATTAGAAGCTGACTGACTTCCATATTACAAGAAGGTCAATATTTACTCCAGAGGTGTTTTTTTTTTTTTTTTTGATGGTTGGTCTTGAACAGATAGGCTAAAATTATTCACACAAAATTTAGAAAGGTTTGTCTGGTTAGAGGATATTAACGTCTTTGTCACTACTGAGGGAGGTCAAGAAATAAGAAAGAATTCAGGGAATAAGAGGGATTAGACCAAAAGCCTTCTTTCCATTTTTCATGAGGGTAGGATGGATGATGAAAAATCTTCAAAGGTTGCTCTGGAGTGGAAGACATTGTGTTATTAAGCTTGTGGATGACCACTTATGCTCCAAGTCAGGTTTGCCCACCCTACCTATAAAAACCAATAAAGAGTATTAAATGAAATGCACAAAAGATAAAAAGGGTATATATTCTTTTTTTTTTAATTTATTTATTTATTAAGGATTTCTGCCTCCTCCCCGCAACCGCCTCCCATTTCCCTCCCCCTCCCCCGATCAAGTCACCCTCCCTCATCTGCTCTAAGAGCAATCAGGGTTCCCTGACCTGTGGGAAGCCCAAGGACCGCCCACCTCTATCCAGGTCTCCTAAGGTGAGCATCCAAACTGCCTAGGCTCCCCCAAAGCCAGTACGTGCAGTAGGATCAAAAACCCACTGCGATTGTTCTTGAGTTCTCAGTATTCCTCATTGTCCTCTATGTTCAGCTAGTCCGGATTTATCCCATGCTTTTTCAGACCCAGGCCAGCTGGCTTTGGTGAGTTCCCGATAGAACATCCCCATTGTGTCAGTGTGTGGGTGCACCCCTCGCGGTCCTGAGTTCCTTGCTCGTGCTCCGTCTCCTTCTGCTCCTGATTTGGACTTTGAGATTTCTGTCCCGTGCACCTCTGTCTCTGTCTCCTTTCATCGCCTATCATACAACAAAAGTATATGCTCAACTATGTTCATGGCAGCATTGTTTGTAATAGCCAGAACCTGGAAACAACCTAGATGCCCTTCAACTGAAGAATGGATGAAGAAAGTATGGAATATATACATATTAGAGTATTACTCAGCAGTAAAAAACAAGGACTTCTTGAATTTTGCATACAAATGGATGGAAATAGAAAACACTGTCCTGAGTGAGGTAAGCCAGACCCAAAAAGAGGAACATGGATGTACTCACTCATATTTGGTTTCTAGCCATGAATAAAGGACATTGGGCTTATAATGCATGTTCCTAGAGAAGCTAAGTAAGAAGGTGAACCCAAAGACAAACACATAGGCATCCTCATGAATATTAACCTTCATCAGGCGATGAAAAAAGGGTATATATTCAATGTGACCATATTGGAAAGAGGGACAAAGAGATCCAGAAAAATCCCTGAGTCATCCTCAGAGACCGGTAGAGAGATTAATGTTTAGCTAGAGAGCCAAGTATGTGCAAATGCAAGCAATCCAAATCAAAGGGTGGTGAAACCCTCTATCTTCATTTTTGCCAGGTCTATTATAGAAGGAGATTTGGAAAATGTTCCAATATATTTTCCTTTAGTCACAAAGTCAGGAAGGAAAACACCCCTAGACTCTTTCATCTTGACCCAAACCTTAAAATAGAAATGCATGCTGTTTTTCTGCACTGAAATCTAGTCTAATCTCAGACTTGGGGATAAAAAGTGTCCTGTAATAAAAAATACCAGGGAAGACATTCACTCATTAAGGTTTCAGATTGTGTGCCTCCACTTGCAGATAGTCTGACTGTGGGTTTAGACTTTCAAAAGTCGGTCCTCAGACCCACACTAGTCAGAGATGATCTTGGGTTAGATCTGGATAAAAGCAACTACTTCTATCATTTTGTTCCTCCTTGATTGTGAGTGTCAACTGTTACATACTCTTGACCTTACAATGTTTAAAGCCCAATAATCACACAGATTTGACAAGTTGGACATCATTAGAGCAGTACTTTGTTCATCCTTTGCTGTCCTACATCTTCTCAGGAAAAAAAATGTAATGTCTTTGTCTTCATTTTCTTCACAAAATATAGTATAATATCTTTATTAAACCTTGGCCAAGCCTGTTTAGTAGTGAGCACTTCTTGTCTTCTACTTAAAACTTAATCTGATGTTAGGAACAAAGATGATCATTTGATCTCTTCACCATTCTTCCCAGCATACCCACATTGAATGAATCTCCTTTTTCTGCATGTCTGCTTAATTGTCCTATTTAAGACAGGTGACCAAAGCTAGAGTCTTAACGTCACCAGAGCCTGGGCCTCCAATGCTCACAAATCCAGTAACAGCTCATCACCAGCAAAGGTTGCTTTT
Source organism: Microtus pennsylvanicus (assembly GCF_037038515.1). Taxonomy (NCBI): domain Eukaryota; kingdom Metazoa; phylum Chordata; class Mammalia; order Rodentia; family Cricetidae; genus Microtus; species Microtus pennsylvanicus. The sequence continues at coordinate 32,835,554 of NC_134591.1, read as the reverse complement.
GTTTTAGAGATGGCAGACTTTCTGACTTGGGCAAGATGGAGTCTCAGTGCCGCTGTCATTTGTATTTCCTATGGTTAAACATGTTGAAACTTTTTCAATATATTTATTAATCATTTGTATTTCTTTTTTAGAGACACATCTGCTCAGTTTATTGGGTTATTTTTTGGTTTATTAATACTTTATATAGTCTGTTAATTAACCCACTGTTAAATGAATAGCAGACAAAGGTTTTTTCCTGCACTGTCCCTTCATAGGTTACTTATCTCTTTGTTGCACATTCCACGAATATGTCTTCCAGGAATAAATATATTCAAAAGAGACACTTATGCCTCTGCCATTGAATATCGAAGTATTGAAACCATGAACCCCAAGACATTAGAATTAGCCAAAGAATGGCCTACTAGAAAAGACAAATCTGAAAACTTAAGAGTCTGTCCAGGGGAGAAATTTAGCTTCCAGAAAATGATCTCATCTCCTGGAGAAAGATTTACTACTTGTCAGTTGAACTTACTGAGGAACTTCAACCTGAGACAATGATGGGTGAAGCCATATCTTGGCTAGACACTTAGCTAGCCACATCTCTTGCCTTGTATTTAAACATTAGCTTCTGTTTAGTACCTCAATAATGGATGAAGAGTGGGAGTTACAAAGATCTCTCTGTCTCTCTTTCATTTGTGACCAAATTAAATAAATCTATTTTCTGCTTTTTACTGTTTTCTGATTGCTTTTTTACTCTTTATTTGCTTTTGATTTTAATTTTTACAGACATAATTTCTCTGGTTGACAGCCCTGACTGTCCTAGAACTCGCTTTTAAGACCAAGTTGGCCTCGAACACACAGAGATCCACCTACCTCTGCCTCCCACGTGCTAGGACTAAAAGCATGAGCCACCACTCCCACCTTGCTTTCTACTGTCAATTGCTTTGTTTAACTGACTTATCCAGGACATGAAGCCAGCCCTAGCATGTTGGTGCCTATGTCATCATTTGTCTGTAGCAGTGTGGATTTAGTTCTGTGTCCTCTATTCTGTTCTATGTTCTACATGAAGATTTTGGGGCAATACCATGTTTATTTTGCTGCTATGACTCAGTAGTATAATTGTACTATGATACCTTTATCAAGTGCTCTTATATTCAACATTGGTTTGATTTACTGGAGCTTTTTTGCTTCCACAGAATTTTGTAATTTTTCCCCATATATCCATATGGGTATTGGAATTTTCAAGGAGATCACACAGATAATTTTGATAATATACCCAATTTCAAAACACTTATTTTTCTAGATCATGAACTGTCTTTCCACTGCGTAGTAACCTCTTTAATTTCTTTCTTCTTGGCTTTGCAACTTTTTCCCTCCTTTCCGTGACTGTGTTATTCTGAGGGGCACGTCTGATTGCTTCTGGTGTTAATGTGGTGGGAATTATCTTCCTAAATTAGCTCCACCTTTCCTTGTTAAGAAATTGCCTTTGGGAGACAACCAACCTCTTAGGCTTTCTACTTACATAGGTTGACCAATTACTAGATGGTCTATTGTTCTCCAACACCCTTCCCATTATTTAAGTGTAGAGCAACAAGCCTCTCTGTTAGAGTACTAACCTTATCTATTACAGCCTCTCTCTCTCTCTCTCTCTCTCTCTCTCTCTCTCTCTCTTTCTCTTTCTCTCTCTCAGCAAATGTCTTGAATCTATCATTAAGCATCCTAATGTTCTTTTATTCTCGAAAATATTTTTTTTACTTATATCTGGGCTAGTTAATCCTTTTCATGATATATAAATGTAAGAGTTGTCAGTAATACAGTAATATCCACAGACTCAAAATTGTGCTGTTGGGAAATCTTTTCTTTCAGAAAAATAAATCCATTGATTTTAAATTTAGGTTCATACAAGTTCTTATGACAAGGGCAGATGGCAGCCAAATTCTGACAAAATATACAAATGGCCTATAACTCAGCAGTAGTTACATACTCTGGTTCCCTTTGGAACTCCTGAGCTAAACCACCACTGTATATTATACTCAGGACTACAGTCCTCTAGGCTCGTACAAGAATGGTTTCTTGCCGGGCGTTGGTGGTGCACACCTTTAATCCCAGCACTTGGGAGGCAGAGGCAGGAGGATCTCTGTGAGTTTGAGACCAGCCTGGCCGACAAAAGTAGTTCCAGGACAGGCAAGCTGTAAAGCTACAGATAAACCCTGTCTCGACAAACCAAAAAAAAAATGGTTTCTTGAGCTCTAATTATAGTAATAAATCATTTTCCTTTTTACAAGGTCCAATATTTTCCACAAATCTCCAAAAAGAAATGAATGTACTTCTTATCAAAAGTCCAAATCCAGTATCAATATTAGTTACTTTCCCATGTTGTAACAGAACTCTGTGGCCAAAGACAAATTACTCATTAAATAGTCTATTTTGGCTATATTTCTAGAGGGAGTCTCCAATATTATAGGGAAGACATAGCAGCTGGAACCAGGGCAAGAAATGGAGAAATCATAGTTTCATCAACATGAAGGAAACAAAGAGAACAAAGTGGGGTGGACCAAGGCTATAAACTTATTCAAAGTCCATCCCTAGAGACATTCTTCACTCAGCAAGTCTCCACCTCCTAAAGGTTTTATTACTTTCCCAATCACCACCACCAACCAGTATTCAAATATGTAAGCCTAAGAGAGCTAGTTCTCATCTAAAGCACCACAGATACCAGTAGTGCCCAAGTATTCTCAGCCTGCCATCCTCTGATAATATTTCTGCCCTGCATGTTTCTTCAGATATTAGATGACACAGAGTATCCTAGGGGACTCCTGATCTGCATGTAGTCCAAGAATTGACCTGCATTTGGATATCTTGGTCTCCCTTTGAGGCAGTGGCGGGGAGGAGGCAGAAATCTTTAATAAATAAATAAATAAGCTACAAAAATCAGATTTTACGACAAAGAATCCACCTTCAGTGACAGCTTTGTGCATCTATGGACTCTCTAGAAGCTACTTGGATTTTTAAACCCTGTACATAGTACCAAAGTAGTTTATTAATAAGTACAAATTGTAATTACCAAATGAAACCCAAATTCTTCTCAGCGCCTAGTGTAACTGTTATTTGAAGGGAAAAGCCACAACTCCAAAGGTCTATCTAGTTAAGCTTGCAACAGAGCAGGGCAAAGAGCTCTGACCATTAGGAGTAGGACCTGATCCAACTGGAGGGAGTGGCTAAGCCCTCTAATTACAGAGGGAGCCTTGGCCTATAAAGGCGGGGTGTCTGTGCTCTCTGTGTCTTAGGGCCTCCAAGGGATATGATGGAGTGTCATTGGAAGAGGACTGGAGTAGATTATTTGAAAGCGCTATAAGATTAGGAGCCCTGAGCCTCAGCTCAGACCCTCATTTCTCTGAAGAGTCCACTTGGATACCAACCATGCTTGCTGCCGTGGGCTCCCTGGTGACCACCATCTGGGCAGGGCTCCATCTCCGGACTCTCTTGCTGGCTATTGTCACCTTTCTGTTCCTGGCTGACTACCTCAAAAGACAGCACCCCAAGAACTACCCGCCTGGTCCGCAACGCCTGCCCTTCATAGGCAACTTACTGCAGTTGGACATGGAGCAGCCGCACATGGGGATCCAGCAGGTAGGAAGGTACAAGATTGTTTGGCTCTGAGCTTACCTAATCCTGAGCTGGTGGATCTGCAATGTCTGGGAACTGGGGGCTGTGGGCGGGCAGGCAGGGCTCCAAGGCTCATGTTTCTGGTCCCTAAGCCCAGGACAAATACCTTCTAAACATGCACTTGTAAGAAATATGCAGCTCAGCTGGGCAGTTGTGGTGGCTCTCTGTGAGTGTGAGGCCAGCCTAGTCTACAGCACGATTCCAGGACAGCCTGGCTACACAGAAAAACCCTGTCTTACAGAGAGGGGGTATGAGGGAGGGAGAGTTAAAGGGAGGGAAGGAGGGAGGGAGGGAGGGAGGGAGGGAGGGAGGGAGGGAGGGAGGGAGGGAGGGAGAGAAATAATTGGAGAATTTCTTCTCTTTCAATGACATACTTCCTAGATGATGATTCTGTTTAGATTAGAGAACACATTGTGTGATTTGAATTCTTTAAATATATCGACGTCTGTGTGATGATTTAACAGTAAATGATGATAGAGACAGATAGGCCCTGCTGCTTTAAGAAGTGTGGGAAAGTCTAGGTCTCATCTTAGTTGATTAAAATGTTTCTCAGGAAAAAAAAAAAATGGAGTGGGGGGAGGGGCGTGTTCTACTCCTCTTTACTGAAGTTTGGTTTAGGTGTTGCTCTCTCTTACTGAGCCTTAGTTTTTATACATCCTTGTGACTGCTCACTTACTGATGTTATCACTAAGAAAGCCACAAGCAAGTGTCGAATTCCCCTGGAAGAGTGACCATTTCTCCACTCAGTTCTGGAAGCTCTCCCTGATTAAATTGGGTAGTTTGTTCTGTGTAAACAGTGACATTTGAGATTGGCAGGCATTATTTGATGACTTAACCGTGGCTTTGTAATTTTCCTCCTTATCCAGAGTAAAATTGTTTTTCCTGAAATTTCTATGATCTTTTACACCCTGCAACCTCCCCTTTGGTCAGTATGTGAAAGGCTTTTTCTTCTCAGTTCTTTTATTTTTAAAGACATGTAATACTACAATTGCATTCATCTGGACTGCATATATTTGAGCAATTATTTTATTATTCAAGTATCATCTATTGGGAGAGATAGAACATGTCTGTTTACAATTTACATGTAAGCATTTAAACTCAATGTTTTATTGTTTTGTGGTTTGTCTGTTTGCTCTGCCTTCATTCTTTCATTTTTGGTTTCCTATCCTGCCACACGGGTTTCTTGGACACTCTCCGAGTAGATGCCTTTTTATTCATCTTCTCTCTCTTTACATCTCTACTATTGTCCTCCCAGCATCTGTTCTGTGTTACTCAATACACACACACAGCTATGAGAGTTTGCTAACACCATTTTCCGTGTGAAGTGCAGCGACTACAGACATGGGGGAGCCCTCTCCCCTGTATGATGCACTGCCCCAGGTGCTGTCCCCACTCACTGAGACACACATCCCACACTGCCTGCTCTGCAGTGTCAGTGCAGCTGGGACTCAAAGGCACAGGAGTCTGTTGTCTTTGCCCCTTATCATCCTCCCATAGCTGTCTTTTCTCTGACCTTTCAAGTTCATCATTTCCTTTCTGACCTCAAGCACATTCTTCTTCCAACCTTCAGAGGAGACAGTAGCAGAAGGAAACCTCTTAGCTGTGCCCCTCCTCAGAATGCCTTTCCCTTCCTCCCACGCTGTCTTTCCCCTATTGTAGACAACTAGGTTGATGATCAGAGGCACTCACAATTTCAGATGTTCTCCTACTACTTGCTGGCCTTTGTGGTTTCCCTATAAGTGTTAAACATTTTTTGTTTTGTTTTGTTTGTTGTTTGTTTGTTGTTGTTGTTTTGTCTCTCTACTTTCAAGAGATTCAGTTTCCATATTGATTGTGGTGGCTTTGTATTATTTTGGGCTTTATGCTTTTGGAATCTACATGACCTGCATTTTGCCAGACTAGGAAGTTTCCATCATTTTCCAACTGTTGTCTCATCTACATATTCCTGTTTTCAGGACATTGGTGCACAGCCATGACATCTATGGTGCTGGGTCTTGCTGTTTGCCATCGGCTTTCTCTGTGCTGTGCATGGGAGAGCTGCCTCTCCCCTCTGCACTGCTTCTCTGAAAAGCTCTGCTGTGCAGATCTCCACAGAGGCCATGGCAGCTTCTGTCCTCAAATTGATGCCTTTTCATCTTATCTTTCTTTTCTCTGTTAATATTTCCCAATATTTGGAATAATTTTATAATAGCCATTTTGAAATATTTATTTCTTCCCCTCTTTCCAACATCTGTGCCATCTCAAAGAAATTGAGTTTCTCTTGGGTCTTAGTGAATGAACTAAGCAATGTCAGACTGGACATTGTGTGTCATGTGCTGTAAACTGATGTACACACTAGGACCATGCTCTACTTGTCCAGCTAGCTTTAAGGCTCCAGGGCCTCACTTATGTGAGTAGAAACTCAAATGGAAATTTCAGAGTTTTCATTGTGAATCAGAATAACCCCAGTGTGTGCTTGGCACATTTGCCTCCTTAATCTTAGCACCATGAGCAAGAAGGAAGATGGCTGTAAACTGAAGGGCCTCATCAGTATAGTGCAGCTGCAACTCACTACAGGAGGGTAAATGCCAGCGCTCTTCCAGTAATTGTCCCATAGGGAAGGAAAGTCCTTATTGCTGCAAAAGAAGGGTGGGAAGCAGAATTCTCTCCCAGGCTTCTTTGGAGAGTCTCTTCACAGCAGTTCTCACACAGACTCAGCCCAGGAGAGACACATAGCAAGTGACAAGATGACATCCATGAATCTCACCACTGTAACAACTTGATTGCCCCCATTTGATTGTGTTCGACAATGGGACTTAGAAGCAAAAAGTTAAAACAATCTCTGGCCTTTTGAGAATTACTTTTCTTGTATTTGGCCAAAACAAAGTAAATTTTGGTGTAGGTTTACTTCTGGCAAATTCTATCATAAGTTACAAAAATAAAAAGACATGCTTTTATTTAATCTTGTCAGGGTAAAAATATTAGATCTATGTCTTGCTACACAGTCATGTGAGGTTGGGTGATATGTCTTATGTCAAAGAATTAGGTCATGGTGATCCTAAGGCTGGAAACATCATGCCAATTCAATAATTTTTCATTTATTTATTTTGTATTACCTATGGGTTTACCATTTGATATCTGTGTATAATCAAATGAGGTTAAATGATGCAACTTAGGCATAATTAAATTTTAATTCTTGCCATGAGGAAAAAACCCCACAAACTGATGCATGGCTTTCCCTTTTGTGTTTATGCTCCCTTCATTCAGCCACAATGACACGCAAACACGAATTCACATTAGCAATCATCTCTTAACATTCCATTTTCCACTGTTGAAGAAAGTGGTAATCTGATTTCTCCAGGTTGTTCAGTGGGGTAATGGCAAAATAAGTTCTTGAACCATACATGATTTGACTCAATGCAAAAACTCAGTATATATAGAGAGAATAAAATGACCTTTAATAACTAGATATATTTCTTCACCGACTCATTCACTCAAGAGACACTAAACAAATGCTTAGCATGACATGCACAACACAGGACAATCTATGGTCCAATAAGTCTTATGTTCTGTCAATCATGTGATATCATATGAAATCTAGACGGATGGGCAGCTCTGGGCCTAGCCTTTGATAGAATGATGCCACCAGTTGTGCTGTGCCTAGAAGGAATGTTTAACAAGCATCTAGTGAAGATGGGATATTTTATATCCATTAAAGTGACATCATTTAAAACAGGATGAGGAAAGTGAAGAAGGTGGCTCCTTGTTGAGCATGTGGGGACTCTACTTCCCTCCATCTCATAGACTCTTAGCTTTCTCTGTAGTAGTTCACAGAACTATTACAAGAATATTACAGAAGTAAGAGAAAGTCTTGGCAGGCTGAAGTGGGCTGTGTTATACAACATGGATATTAGCATGTGATTCAAGTTAGCTGTAACAATGGGACCCCAACATACAATTGTCCTGAATATGCCTCTTATGATCGTTGTATGTATAAAATTACTCAATAAATTCCAAATCACTGTTAAGACGTCTTCTATGAGTTGAAGCTCATTCCATTTTCTTTCTTTTCCTTTTTTTTTCATCTTTTATATATTATCAGAGCAGACTCCTGAGAACCCAGGTCAATTTTTGCACATTAGCCAGGATTCTGTGACATGAATGCTGCATGAGCCCATCAGCACTGTCTCTGGGTTCTGCCCCTCCATCTTTTTGTTGCTTCTATTGTCAGAGCCCTCTTCTAAATCACATTCTAATATTTAAATAAACAGTTATTTTGCTATTGCTTCTGTTATCATAGTATTTATACAAAAAAGCCATCAACAGATATTTTCATTTACTGTGAATTCCATGCTTGCCGGCCATCGAGGTAATCTGAATTTGATCACCTCACCCACATGGTGAGAGGCGAGAACAGACTCCCCAAAGATGTCCACTGACATACTCTTGTGCAACACCACCCTTCACATACAAAATACACAAACACACAGACACACAAACACAGACACACACACAATGAATGCAAAAATATTTTTTCCTTATTTTGTCTTACCTCCAGCAAACCCACACAGACACACTTTGGTCTTTACCCAGTGGCATACACATGTTCTGCCTGTCCTAGACTGCAGAATGAGGAGTTAGAAAATTTGCTTATTTGCTAAAATCTTTGTACTAAATTCTTCATACAGAGATACACACTATAATATCATCCACTCATTGATCCCTGTTAATGAATTTGTATTGGTGAATCTTATTCTTGAAGTTGATTAGCGTTTAGCACATTTCAAAGAAAATAATATCAAATTCATTTCAACATACAAATATGTACCATTCACAAGGAAATAAAGACTTATCAATATGATTACCATTTGCTACACATCCAGGGATGACAGACATATGTCTGAGCACACTCGCCACTAACTGTTGAAATATGTTTCAGCTTGTGAAGAAGTATGGGAATGTTATCAGCCTGGATTTTGGATTCATGTCCTCAGTGATTGTAACCAGTCTGCCTTTAATCAAAGAAGCCTTTACTCACCTGGAAGAAAATTTTATGAGTCGCCCTCAATTTCCACTGCAAAGTCTTGTCTTTACTGAAAATGGTAAGACTTTTATGTGTTGTCAGATATGCATTGTAATTTTTAAGATACATAAAAGGCTCCCATGTGCCTTATGTATCCATAAGCCAATACCTTCATGAAATGCCATCATTAATTGGTGCTGGGTACCACATTGCTTGAATGAAAGCACCCATAAGATGGTTTATAGTGTGTCCTAGTAGAGACCAGGTAAATCACATATTTGGAAAAACTAATTCTATATACTTTAATAGGAAGTAACCACAGCACACAAACACAGCCAGAAACTGTGCTCACTTTCATTTTCCCATGTCACCCATAGGAAAATGGATGTGAGTCAGCTTTTTCTTTCTACCTCATCTTGCTTATAGCTGCTTATGCTGTATCATTAAAGTAATGCAGATGTCTAGGCTCCTAGCCAACATTATAATTTGTTAGTATGACTATGCTATATTATTGTGAAATAAGTCATCAGTTGAACACAGAATTTGAAATCTATTAATCCAACAAAACAGCATCTTAGGCCCTTTCTAATTACTCTTCAGGATAAGTCTAGGTCAATTCACTGTGCTGTCTGTTGTAAGAACCAGAATGCTAAACATCTGTCTTAGGGTTACTTTACTGTGATGAAATACCATGATCAAAGACACTTGGGGAGGAGAAGGTTTATTCGGCTATGCTCTCATATACACTGTTCATCCAAAATGAAGTCAGGACAGAAACTCGGGGCAAAGACCTGGAGGCAGCAGCTGGCACAGAGGCTGTGGAGGAGTACTGCTTTCTGTCTTGCTCCTCGTGCTTTATTCAGCCTGCTTTCTTATAGAAACCAGGAGCACCACCCAGGGTTAACAGCAACCACGTGGGATGGACCCTCCCACACCAAACATTCATTAAGAAAACGCCCTACAGCCTTGCCTACAGCCCTATCTTCTTATGTAGGCATTTTCTCAATTGAGGCTCCCCCTTGTAGAACAATTTTAACTCATGTGCCATTGATACAAAACCAGTCAGCACAGTAAAAGTTAATGCCAGGGATTAAATAGTAAAGCAGTATCAATGCAGAAGGTGTTTAGTCAAAGATGTCTAACATTGTATGAGGATTCTGTAAAGTCTTCTCTGAGTAAATGATACTCATTTAATGACCTGAAAGAATAATTAGTCAAGGGGATATTATATCCTTGAATGGACGAAAAGGAGAGATGTCTTGAGGAATGGAAAGACATCCAGTGTTGCAACCATGGTATTCAAAGGACATAATTAAGCGCTCTTGGTACTTCTGACCTCCATCAGAAAGAGCACAATACTGATTTTTATTCTAACAGCAAGGAAGACTTCTCAGTGGTTTAAAACAGAGGAGATCTTAGGATATCAGATTGAGAGTGGAGCAAAGACATTAAGAAACATGTTTTAGATATGAAGGGTGGAAGATTACACACTCCAGTTGCTAAACTAGATTATGAATTAGACCAGGGTGATGGCATTAAAGCCTTACAAACACAAGTCCAGGCATGCCAAAAGGATATCAAAATGACCCCATGATCTAGATACCAGAAGATAAGGATGCTGAGAAAACTTCACTAGCAGTTTGATGGGTAAACTTGGTTGTCAACTTACCTGCATTTGAAATCAACCAAAATCATCCAAATTGGGCAAACAAATGAGGAGTCTTGCTTCTTTGGAATTCTAAAGTGAGAAGAAATACCCTAAATCTGCATCACTGGAGATCAGAACACCCATTCTAAATTTGGGCCACACCTTCTGCTGGTAGCCCACATAAAAGGACATGGAAAAAGGAAGCTTTTGCCATTTGCTTTTCTTGGGCTCCCTTTCACTGGCAAGTTCAGCTATCCTGCTGATGAAGAATTCCTTCACTGGTATGAGAATATACTTTTTTAGGATTCCAGTGTATGCAGAAGACTAGCTGAGATATCCAGACTCATAGATTGAACAATCATAGCATTATTGGCCTTTCCATTGACTACCTTATACACCAGTCTAATAAATACTGCTTTAATGTCTCTAGATCCATTCTGTCACTTCTAGTCCTTAAGAGAAGTGGTTTTCAACCTTGGGGCACCACGCCCTTGGCCATTGAACAACCCATTCAGATGCTCACTAGGTTGTTGCTATACCAAATATTTACAATATGACTCAAAACAGTAACCAAACTACAGTTGTAAACTAGCAACAAAAATAATTGTATGGTTGGGGGTCAGGACAACATGAGGAACTGTATTAAAGGGTTGCAGCATCAGAAAGTTGAGATTCACTGCTTTAGAGAACCACAACTTGTACAGATTGTGATAACAGGACTGGTTCCTGGCATTTTGCTTGATATAGATAATAAGACACACCAACACAGAAACATATGTGTGTGTATGTATGTATGGGTGTGTATACATCACACCCATACATATTAAACCCAAAGTGTAGATGCTTTGGTTCTGAGGAGAATTGGATTTCATCACCTCATTAATACCTAGTTACCTTGGTCCGTAAAATTTTTACTTTGCCCATGCATCTCTTTTTTCTGCATATTGTAAGAGATCTGGAATATTCTGGCAATAACTTTTGTGTTTTTCTAAATTATTAAAATTGAAGAATATATTAAAAATACTGACAAAACAGTGATGCTGTAAGCCACCAGGAGATGCTAGCCACTATGCTCCTTGCTTTCTGCTATTGTTTCTCTCTAGACAGCTGTCAAGTCCATTATTGGCCCTTCTTCTTTACATCATACATGTGACCAACCCGTTTGTCAGATAGTTTTAAATCAGAATCACAATGCCATAACGCTGTATTGCTTCTTTCTAGGACTGATCTTCTCCAGTGGTCAGACATGGAAGGAGCAAAGAAGATTCGCTCTGATGACTCTGAGGAACTTTGGGTTGGGAAAGAAGAGCTTAGAGCAGCGCATGCAGGAGGAAGCTCAACACCTTGTAGGGGTCATAAAAGAAGAGGAAGGTGGGCATTCCACAGGGCAGGGGTGGGAGGCTCTGGCCCTCTCATTCATTAAACAGAATCCACCTAAGTATCTAAGTGCTTGTCCTGGACTGTGCACTGTGCTGAGCACTGAGCATTGAACAGTGAACATGTAGCCATGACCTTGCCCCAGAGTTTGTAGCTAATCACACAGATGGTCATTAGATTCGCTGCTGCCTTAAGGCCTGGTCACCTGTCTGGCTTCCCAGATATGAACAGATTCTTTAGTGCATGTTAAACCTCATATCAAGCTAATCCAGAGCCTCTTACATAGCTCTCTAGTATGTATGTTTCTCTGTCATGTGGAATTAACGAACCAATATCTTCAAAAGATGCATCTTTTTCTTGATCTACCTCTAGGACAGCCTTTCAACCCTCACTTCAAGATCAACAATGCTGTTTCCAATATCATTTGCTCCATCACCTTTGGGGAGCGTTTTGAGTACCATGACAGTCAGTTTCAGAAGCTGCTGAGGTTACTGGATGAGGCCATGTATTTGAGTTCCTCAAAGATGGTCCGGGTAGGCATTCTAGTTTCTTTTATATTTGGAGAAAATTGGACTGGGGCTAATTCAAGTACAAATAGGTTTTATCTTTTTCTTTTTAGAAGTGGAAACAAACTTTTCTGGCAAAAATATTAAATTATACATACACACACACACACACACACACATATATATATAATATAATTAAAATCATTGTTAGTTCACTAGTACATCTCTGTTGAAATGCAAATGTGAAGGCTACTATGTAATTTGCTATGATGACAAAATTATTTAAGATAAGCCAGAAACAGTAAATAAGTGAGATAAAAGGAGGAGAGCAAGAAACGGAGAAAAAGATGAGAAGCAAGGTTCAAAAATGAGGAAGTGGAAAGAAATGTTATGAAGGAGAAGAGAAAAATATAAGCAGCTTAAGGGAGGCATCAAATATATTGCTCAGTAGTGAAAAAGTTGAGAAATAAAATTAAATAAATATAAGAAAAGACTCACAACTTTTGCAAATCTATAACTCCTGCCTTCAGAAATTCAGGGCTTCCTGAGTAACAATCCCTATGCTGCAGGAATATCCTACTGCATGTCACATACATACCTGGAAAATCAGAGTTTCTAAGTTCTACAGCAATGAAACACCGAAGGTTAGCGCCATGATCCATCTCATAATCTTAGACTCAGAAATATCAAATTCTGGGGTTAATTTCAGTTGATAAGCTCAATTTGTAGCCACTGCAGGTGGGAGTATCTCTTCTTATCTATGATTCCCAGCTTGTTCTCAGTTCCTGCCGCCTTCATCTTTTGACCCTTCAGTGTCTTTGATGACATTAGAATCAGAATTAGGACAGCTACTGAATGTTATATCAGTGTATGTCTTAGAGTGAAAAGAATTTGACCAGTGAGAAGTGGTCAGAGACTACCTTATGTCCACCAATGGGTCTGAAGAAAAACAACAGTCCAGATATTCCCACAGTTCCAGTAGAAGATCAAGAGGAAAAGTCTACACTATCTTGAAACAGAAAGTGACTTTATATTGTCTCCATGATCATGTTCTTCTCCCTAATTAGTTGTATAACATTTTCCCATGGATGATGAAACATCTTCCTGGAACACACCAAACAACATTAGCTTCCTGGAGACAACTGAAATCATATATATCTGATATAGTTGAAAATCACCGCAGAGACTGGAACCCTGATGAGCCAAGAGACTTCATTGATGCTTTCCTCACGGAAATGACAAAGGTGGGGAAGACAATGCCTGTATCTTCTTACAGAAATGGTGGTGTTGAATAGCTTCCAATTGATTGAGAAGCAGGCTAGCCCAAAGGTAGGGATTTAGCATAGCAGAGATTTATTCTCTCATAGTTCTAGATCGGTCCTGTAATCCTGCCAACCAGGCAGCCAACTTTGGGAACAATAGAAACATCATTGCCTTGTGTCTCCCATCTCCTAGGGGACACTGATGTTTGTTGCTGTGGTTCTCTGCTCCATCTTCAGTGCCGAGATTATATCACCATTTTTTTCTGATCTTTTTACATCTCATTTCTCCTGTTCTAACCCTGGAGGCCCCTCTCCTAAGAATAACTCAGGATAACCTTTCCTCCTGAAATGGATCATATTTTGAAGATCTATTTTTGTGCATTGAGTAGCATTCCATGGTGGCAAAGATGACAAGATGAACATCTCTGTAGATCCTTCCTTAATCTAGCTTTTTAAGGAAAACACAGGAGTGTAGTGATGAGGCAAGCAGGCCTGCTTTTAGTCCCACCCAGCTCCCACATGACTAGCTTAGCCCCAGAATAATTACACAGAAACTATATTCTTTTAAACATTGCCTGGCCCATTAGTTCCAGCCTCCTATTGGCTAATTCTCACATCAGGCTTTAACTCATATTTAGTAATCTGTGTAGCACCACGAGGTGGTGGCTTACTGGGAAAGATCCTAACCTGCGTCCATCTCGGGTCAGAAAATCATGGTATCTGCCTCATTGCCTTCTTCCCAGCATTCTGTTCTGTCTACTCGGCCCACTGAATTTTCTGCCCTATTTCTTCCCCTATTAAAGAAAGGCCAAGGCAGTTTCTTTATTAACCAATGAAAGTAACACATAGAAAAAACACTCCTACATCACAGGAGTAACGTTTTATAAATGTATGGTAATATAACTTTGGTTTGTTGGAAGTTTTTAGAAATTAAGGGTTCGCCACCCTTAATTTGGCTAGAGATTCTGGAAATGCCCAGATTCTTCCTTATAAATTGCTTCCTTGGTCCTTCTCCCATATCTGAAAAAAGATAGATGTGAAATATAAGTAGCAGTTAAATTTCAGAGCTTTATTTCATTATACATTGGTCCAGGACTGGTTACCCTCCCCAACTCAAACCACATTGCAACATACAAACTTCAGCTAAGTAAGTGGTAGAGTTTATAATTCATATAGACACACTGGACTCCATATGAACACTATTCAATAATAGACCAAGGCAAGAAGAAACTGTGAAAACATATTAGTGAATTTTGGATCCGTGTGACAACATTATATGGCAGCACAAAGAGAATAAAGCAAAAATGTTGTCCAGCCAAGTTTCAAAACATTTCAATTCATCAAAGTAAGTGGCAAAGCAGCTCAGCTTATGGGGCAGAAAGCTATGGTGGAGACTTACACATCACAGTTCATTAGGAAACTGCAAGCAAGGAAGGAACCATGGGTAGGGTGTAAATCTAGGAGCTACAATCCTTCCCATCAGCTGGATGCTGTCTTACTATTTCTAAGAACTTCCCCAAATACTACCAGTGCAAGGGACCAGTATTTAAAACATGAGCCTGTGGGGGAACATCTTGAATTCAAATCACATTGTAAAATGTAGAATCCTATTAGTCCGAGTAGGCCTCTGGCAAATACATATCACTGAATCTGTCATAGAAGCATCAATTCACTGGGTTATGGGCTCCTTTTCTGCCTCGGTCACAGTGTGTGTGTGTGTGTGTGTGTGTGTGTGTGTGTGTGTGTGTGTGTGTGTGTGTGTTTATTATCTTTTCTCTTATTTCATCTTCCTGGTATAATATTGATTTAAACAAATTTATGCCTGGAGGAGGAGGTAAATCCTTTACCATATGAATGAAGTACAGGTACTAGAACAACATTATTAAGAGCAATATTAGCAAACTGATGTTTCTAGAGGAAGTGAGAAAGGTGATGTTTGTAATAAAGAACTAGTGATGGAATCAGTGCAGTTTTGACTTTGCAAGATGATGCAGATTGGAGAATCATGAACACAGAAAATTGATATTCATCTTTCTGATATCAGCAAAGTCAGCTGTTGAATATCAAAGACAGCCTCATTCTGAATGACTTATTGTAATTCATTCTCAGTGGATCAGTGTTACAACACAGTCAAAAATCTTATTATTGAACAAATACACACTGTCTTTTCTAGCACCCCAACAAAACAACTACAAGTTTCAATGAAGAAAACCTCATCTGCAGCACTCTAGACCTCTTCCTTGCTGGAACAGAGACAACATCCACGACCCTGCGCTGGGCTCTGCTCTACATGGCGGTCTACCCAGAAATCCAAGGTGAGATGTGGTGACAGCATCTAACCAAGGCAGAATGGGTTCAGAAGACAGGATGGGGGAGTGGGAGGAGGAGGAGCGTATGTGAGGGGATGTGCACTCGGGAACCAGCACATCCTGCACATGTTCTGTGAGGACTATGATTGTTTCAAGAGTGTAGATATTGCAGTCTGTACCTTCAACAAGCTTGGAGTCCAGGAGAAAGGAGAGATGTCAATTTACATTGTAGTATGTATTAGCAAAGAGTGGATTACCATACAACATTGATTCACACCCTTCTTCCATTTTTTTCTTTTTTTCTTGATTTTTATTGAACTCTACATTTTTCTGCTCCCCTCCCTGCCTCTCCCCTCCCTCTCCATTGCTCCCCCAAGTTTCCCATGCTCCCAATTTACTCAGGAGATTCTACTTCCCATGTAGATTAGATCTACATAAGTCTCTTTCAATGTCTTCATTGTTGTCTAAGTTCTCTGGGATTGTGGTTTTCTTTGTTTATGCACCTTGACCAAATGGATAAGGAAAATGTGGTACATTTACACAATGGACAGCAAAAAAATAACAACATCTTGAATTTTGCAAAAATGGATGGAGCTAGAAAGCATTATTTTGAGTAAGGTAACCCATACACAGAAAGACAATTGTCACATGTACTCACTCATAGGAGGTTTTTAAACATAAAGCAAAGAAAACCATCCTTCCTTTTTTATTATCTAAAATGCCTTTTGAATGAAAGGTGCATTTTAAAGAAATCTTACAGCCTACTGTGTCACTGTTCAGGCTCATCTCTAAAACCAATATTCCAGAATATCAGTATAGTTTTTAAAAGCTTTTTGAATTATATTTTTAATTTGGTCTGTGTATGTGTACACTTGCATGCTCTCTTCTCCTGTGTATATGATGAGATCAAAAAGCAATTTACAGAAGTTGGCCGTTCCCATAATATGGGTTCCTAAGGACAATCACATTATCATCAGATTTCGTCATAAGTGCTAAATCATCTCATCATCAAATATATTAATTAATAGTCATTTAATTCATGTTCATTTTGTAGCATTAACAGCATTGAAGAGTTGGAAGCATCAAGGATACCAATGGGCCATGAGTAAAGTTTAGTACAGAAGTTCAGCCCTCAAGGAAAACATCTTGATGTATGAATATGGAAGCCAAAGGTTCTACAGACTTACCCATACAAATTCTCTAGAGTAGTTCAATTTGTAGACATAGAAGATAGAATGCAAGAGGAATAAACAAAGAATTATGAAGACGTAATTTTTTTTTGCAAGATCCATTGGTCCTGCCATTACTTACACAACAATAGATAAATGTGTTGTTTCAACTTCGGCACAGTAGCTGCTCCTCAATCTACTGCCTTTACAGCCAGCAGATGCAATTCAGTTACCTTCCTGCTTCTGTGTCAGTAGCCCAGCCACTCAGGGCACAGCCTGCAGGAATTCTGTTCCCACAGGCACTGGCTCTGCCACTGCTGCTAAAGGTAGCTTTAACTACATCTCTATCATTCTGTTTAGAAGTAAAACTCGAGCATATTGATATGCATAATATAGATACAGATTACATATATAATATGTATTAATATAATTGTGATATTCTGCTAGCTCAGAGAGGTTGAGTAGTAACTAGCTTACCTTCCCTCATAGCTAGTGTCTCCCAAAAGCTCATGCTTCTACTTCACCAAAATAAAAAAGCCAAACCACACAAAACTCCTCCCAAAAACTTCTGGTGCATCTCTCTATCTCTTTGAGATGCCCGCTGATGATCTACTATTACATTCCTGTCAACTAGTTGTTAACTCAGCCTCCTGACCTCAGGTTTATTTTATTTAATTAACACTAATGCAAACTTGGGATTCACAGTATCTCAAATATCCCTCAACATATGTTTAGAATTTTATCAATGCACAATTAAATATTGGCTGATGAGCTATGATTATCAGTCCACATCAAATGCTTAAGAGAGTGTTGAAAATTCAAGATGATCAAGGACTCAAATTTACCCTAACTCAAAATCATCGTAGTTTTTGAGATCTGATTTACATTATATGAAATTTATTTCCATTTAATTCTTTTATATATACAGTAGTGCCAATGTTAGACATTTATTTCTCTCTGGAGAAAGAACCATGCTGGACCTAGTAAAGGACCTAGAGTTCCAAATTCATTTCACCTTGTGGCAGTGGTTAGCTCAGATGAGGCTTGCAGACTCTGCAGTGGCTCCCATGAGAACCTCCTTTGCACCCCAGGGAGGGACCTGGAGAAGGAAGGGGACATTGTCTCTACAAGCTTTGTCCCAAAGATGAAACACCATGTCTGCTTATGTTTTAGTTCAGTCACATTTGCTCTTTAAGGATCTGGGAAATGACTTCTTTAGCTAAGAAGCCAGTAAACAGCTGAGTCTCTTCTGCTCTAAGATAGTGATGATATTGATAGGAAGCATTTACCAATTATTTTAATTATTATAGCGATGTAAACCTCAAAATGCCCTTTTGATAAGGTTTATTTCCTCTCAATTATTAGATGAAGAAACCAACGCTCATAAAATATTGCTAGTTTGACCATCAAAGCTGCCCAGAAACACATTGCAATTCACTGCCCATGACAGCAAATATCCTTGAGAAATTAGTCTGCAGATACACAGGGGTCTCAGTGCTTGTGTCCTCCCTATGGACTCATTGAAACTTAATGACCAGTGTGATGGTGTGAGGAGGTGATTACTTGTTAGGAAGGGAATTTGTGCTTAAGAACGAAGAGCAAGATGGCTTCTCTTCACATTATGGCATGATGATACAACAAAGATTCCCCAACTATGACAGAGGAAATTGATTCTTATAAGACAAGAAATCTGTTGATGACCTTATCTTAGTATTTCTAGACTCTTCATGTAGATAAAACCAAAGTGTATTGGTGAGAATCTATTCAGTAAAAAGTATTTAATTATAGAAGTCTGAATAGACACTGATAGGAGTTTAGCCATAGACATGCTGTTTAGTCACTTCAGGATATACAGAAATTCATACTTATGCTGTAGGTTTGAAGAAAGTTATAGAGTTTACATTTTCTAAATCAGGTTTTCTAAAGGGTAGAGAACTTTTATTTCCACACAATCAGGACACTACATGAAATAAAAGCATATTTGTTTTGAAAAACATCTTTAGAAGAAAACAAAAATGTTTAAAGCTTAATGGTGCCTCCTGTTTCCTTGAAGCAAAAGTCCAGGCTGAAATTGACAGAGTGATTGGCCAGGAGAAGCAGCCCAGCCTGACTGACCGAGACTCCATGCCCTACACCAATGCTGTTGTCCATGAGGTGCAGAGAATGGCAAATATCGTCCCTCTAAATGTTCCCAGGAAAGTGACAGTGGACACTAAGCTGGCGGGATTCCATCTGCCCAAGGTAAGTAGGCTAAGGAATGGAAGTTTGTTAACCTCCATCCCTCTGTGTGTCTAGTCCATACGTTATTTGAGTCTTTCCCTAGGGCTCCGTACTACACACCAATTTGACTGCACTGCACAAGGACCCCAACGAATGGGCCACCCCAGATGTCTTCAATCCAGAGCACTTTTTGGAGAATGGAGAGTTTAAGAAGAGAGAATCCTTTCTGCCTTTCTCAATGGGTGAGTTGTGATGAGCAGGAGGGGGTTCAGAGCTCCACCTTATCCCTTCTCTTCTTTCTGGAATCCATACAGTTGGGCCTCCCCATATATCTCCATTTTGCAGCTGGTTTCAGTCAGTACCCACATACACACACAGGTACAGTGTCAATCCCTCCTTGCTTCTGATGGAATTTCAACTTCCTTTGTTTTGTTTTCTACCTCACTGACAACAGAGACCTAAGGCCTGCCTCTTGCTGAAAGCAACCAAGCCGAATTCCTGCCATTGTGTACACACTTTGTGTGCCACAAGACCTTTTTAAGGGATGGCTCCTGACAATGAAGAGGGATGAATTTTGGGGTTTTTAATTGTTAGATAGCTTTAACTGGCATTTGCTTAGGTGAATAGGCTTCTATCCCATGAAAAATCCCTGAATATGTCTTATCTTTCTAAATTCAACCCCCTTTGTTAAATGTACTTAGTACGTGCATCTGCTACACCACCTAACACGCAGGATAAATGCAGTGATGACTTTTTCCCTTGTGCGTGCTGCCAGGCAAGTTATTAAAGACTTCAGTGGCAGTGGTGTGGAATCAATAACCAAACGTTCTGGTACATTCTAGACATTGGTTTATATATGTAATTTGGCACTTCTTTAATTTCATAACTGTGTTTTAAGCTTTAACCTAAAAAAAAAAGAACCTGAGAGTAGGAAGTGTGGGACAGGAGATGAAGCAGAGCTGCCCCTTGGAGCATGCGTCCAACTGCAGCCTTCCAAGCTGCAATCAATGAGCAGTGCAGAGAAAAGGACACAGACCTAGACAAATGTGCTTCTCCCAGAGCTCAGTGTCCACCAGGTTTCCTCACACAGAAGCTTATGTTTCCTAACCCTGTCTGCAGACGGTGCCTAAATGCTGCAATAAGGCACACTGAAATGCTTGATATGATCATTAAGTTTTGCCTGATTATCTAATGCAGTGTCACATCTCATGATGTGGAGGCTCGGACCAGGAGGAGACTGCATTTGCCTGCACAGCTAGTGTTGATCCAGAGCTGGTGTTTCTTGGGGCTGGGCTGCCCTGGGTTTGTTCTGACCTCTTTGTCTTCCCATCTGGCACTGTCTGTCCCTTCTCTCACTGTTCACAACTCACTTTAATAAGAAAGCTGATGAGATACAGAGACTCTGTCCATTCTTCCTGTTTATAAAAATTGTAATAGAATATATAATATAAAATTATAAAAACCAAACCTCAGACACACATTTCACTTATTCTACTTCTCTAACTCAATGAGTCAGGTCAATGAAATACTGAAAGACTAGGAATTTTTTTCCTTTTTGTATTGAAAATAAATGCCTTGTGTGATAATTCTTAGGACTATGGTGAGAAGAATGAGAATAGACAACACACCTCCCCCAGGAAGATGTTCCTCCAGGCCTAATGCTTCCCATGAACATGCCCTCCCCTCACTATAGTGCAAAACCCACTTCCCATAGAGGCCTCTTACCTCACTCAGTTTAAAGAATTCTCCCATCTATACAAGTTGTAAAATAAAGTAGCAACACAGAGAAACCCACAGGTGCTGTTATTAAGAAGGTTATTACTTACTCTAAATTACACACTTCATTTAGCTGTCCAATTGTGTCAGATAATCACCACATTATTACAGTTATTAATACTCAGGAAAAAAGGAATAAATGTTTACTTTCACCCCATAAAGAGATTCCATAAAGGAGAGAAGAGTGTCCTTTCTTTTTCAAGATCACATTTCCCAAGAACTGACGGAACAGGGTCTTATGTTCTTATTTGTAGTTTAGAGTTCTTTGTGATACATCCAGACCGTGACTTGTCCCCAGAGTTATGGGCCCATCCATTCGAAGATTTCCCTGTTCGTGTCCTTTTTATGAGTTAGCATCACAAACTGCATCATTTAATAAGAACCTGTTACTGCTCACGGGTTCCCACATGAGGTCAGTGGCTTAGAGAATCTTTGCTCCCCTGCTTTCCATCTCATGCTGTGCTCTGATTGGTGGTGATCAAGATCTCTAGAGACAGAATAGAGGACAGAGCAGTGATTAATTCAAGCTGGGAACTCCATAAGTGACACTGTAAGCATCATGACCGGGTGTTTCATATTGCATTATACATTATTATTTGATAAAAAAGAACCAAGACGTATGGAAAATGACAAAATTTAGTCTTGGAGAAGGAAAACCTATATGTTTGGAATATACTGCCTTCAAAAAGCAGGAAACATCAGCTTGAGTGATCAAGTCTGAAATGTTTGGGGTTTTTAAAACAAGTGCTGGTTAGCAATGGGCTGTAACACTTACTGGTAAACCTGAGTGATTAATATAGAGGGGGTGAGTAGCACTGGAATGTCAACATGGGACATGGGATAAGAGCACTGGTTGCTCTTCCAGAGGACCAAGGTTTAATTCCCAGTACCCACATGGCAGCTCACAACCATCTCAGGGATCTGTCCCCTTCTTCTGGGTACAATGGGCGCTACACACATGTGGTGCAGAGACATACATGCAGACAAAACATTCACATAATATAATAAAAATAAAGGTTAGTTTATTAAGAACTGAAATGTATATACATGAGAGATGTGATAGATTTTCTAATGTCAAAATCAGGAGCCAGGTGCAAAATTTGGAAGAGAAATACAAATAGGAACAAGTAGATGAAGATTAATTTATTAACAGTCTCAAAATAAGTTTGCATACAAAAATTAAAGCACTAATTATGGAAGAATGTGTTAAACTCTACCATCATATGTTCCCCAACAATAAATCTCAAAATCAATCAGCAACAGAGGCTAGAAGAGAACCCCATGCAACATAAGTGACATCTGACCAAAGAGCAGATAATCATGGCCCCAGTCTTCCCATTAGGTAAACAAGGAGCTACTTAGAAAATCATATTCTACACAGAAAGAGCAGGTGTCTCTTTCACAGTACAAGATGCCACCTTCCATAACTGAAGTAAGGTTGGAGAAAGGATGCCTTTTTAATTTTTTATTACTTTATCAATAATACCAATAAAAATTCCTACTTCCTCCCCTCCTCCCACTTCACTCCCACTCCCCCCACCCCTTTGATCCTGGAGTTCCAATTACAGTGGAATATTCCACATTCAAACACATATGAGACGTAAATAAAAAGCTGGAAACAAAGTCCCAGGACAGTTCAAGATTGATGAAGCAAAATGGAAATGCCAGTCCCTGAAGGTACTAATGCCAACTAAGAAAGTATCTCGTCTTCTGTTTCATTTCTTGCAGGAAAGCGAGCTTGCCTTGGTGAACAATTGGCCAGGTCTGAGCTTTTTATTTTCTTCACTGCTCTTGTGCAAAAATTTACTTTCAAGCCTCCAGTCAATGAGAAGCTGAGCCTGAAGTCCAGATTTGGCATCCCCGTTTCCCCAGCCAACCACCATCTCTGCGCTGTCCCTAGATTGTGAAGTCAGACAGAAAGAGAAAGGAGAACAGGAACTACCTAGCAATCCTCTGAGCCACTGGGACTGCTTGGATGTGAAGGGAGAGAAGGAAGGCTACAAGGGAAGGATGCAAAGATTAGGTTAGGGTTATTGGATCCATGTTAGATTGCTGTGTGCTCTAAATTGGTGGTGGATACGTTACTTGTAAATCTTTTCATCTAGGAGTTGCAAAGATAATGATAGTTCCTCCTTAAAAAAAGTGTTGTAATTTTGAAAGATGGGTTAGAAACAGCATGGAAATCAATAAAGTCATATCATAAAATTGTACCTTCAGTTCACTTCTTGCCTCCTTCATAAATGTGCACTTCCGATGTTCATGCAAAACATCAATACATATTTTTAATAAAAAAATATAATGGGGTATAAGAGAAGAAATCTTGCCATCTGGTAGAAAAGATAAAATGCAGAACTGAGAAATCTTACAGAGTAAAGCACTTTCTGTTGTAGGACTCCATAAGGAAACAAGACAAGGTTGCTCTATCCCCAATCTACCTGTCACATGGTATTCCTTAATACATCTATGTCTATTCATCCCAGTTAGACAGAGCACCAATCGACCACAGAAAGTCCAACTTTGTGAGTCAGTAATTGGCGGGCAGAGTGGGTAATGAAAGGAGAATGGGTGATTCAAAGGCATTTGAACCAAAGAGAGCCCTGCTTAACTGACAGGCAGCTTTACAGCTGAGGAGTCCCTTCCCTGTTTCCTGACCCAGCAACAGCTTCCTGTCTGTATAACCTGGGGAGACTAGCTGATGAGCCTTCCCAATTCCCTGAGTGATGTTAGCACCCCATCTCCCAAGGGTTATCCCAGTAGAGGGGTTTCAAAAGCTCACACCAAGACCAGTCTCTCTCTCTCTCTCTCTCTCTCTCTCTCTCTCTCTCTCTCTCTCTCTCTCTCTCCCTCCCTCCCTCCCTCCCTCCCTCCCTCCCTCCCTCTCTCTCTCTCTCTCTCTCTCTTTCGTCTCTCTCTCTCTCTCTCTCTTTCGTCTCTCTTTCTCTCTCTCTCTCTCTCTCTCTCTCTCTCTCTCTCTCTCTCTCTCTCTCTCTCGTCTCTCTTTCTCTCTTCCGGTAGATAATCATGCAAACTTCTCAGATACTTCTCAAGCACCATGTCTTTCTGCCTGCCACCATACTCCCCACCATGATAATAAAGAATTATCCCTTAGAATGTGGAAGAAAGCCCCCACTTAAGGGCTTCCCATTATAAGATTTGTGTTGGTCATGGTATCTCTTCATAGCAATAATAGCAATAGGACATTAAGGAAAAAGGGTTTATTTGCCATACAAGTCTACTGAGGTGAAACTGGGCAGAAATATAGATCCAGGAAATGATACAAAGGTTATGGAGGATTCCTGTTTAGTGGCTTGTTCATTCCTTGCTCTGCCACCATTCCTGTAGAACCCAGCATAGGGGTGACACCACCCAAAATGTACTGGGGCCTCCCACATCAATTACCAATTAAGAAAATGCCCTTTAGGCTTGCTTACAGCCTGATCATATGGAGTCCATTTCTCAATTGTCGTTCTTTCCTCCCATATGACTCTAGCTTCTGTCAAGTGTATATAAAAACTAGCCAGCACAATTAACCCTTTGACAACCTGACACACAAACACATCACTTTTAAGCTATAACCTTTCCTTTTCCATTTATCCTGAATATAACACATTAATATCAATATCACAACATAAAGTATTTTGAAATTTTTAGTATTACAAATTAAAAAACTTTAAAATTCAGTCTTTTTAAAATGCCAGTGTCTTTTAAAACTTAAGAACGTTTTAAAATTTCAAAATCCCTTAACTGTAGGTTCCTGTGAAATTAAAAATAAATTAAACACTTTCCTACTTCAAGAGGGAAGAACAAGGACAATGTCTCAATCTGAACAAAGCAAAATCAATATTCATCTGTGTAAGTAATTTAGTGTCCAATGTCTGGAATCCACTCATGATCTTCTGTGGTTTAATAGGCTTGCACACCTATTCAAAACACAGTAAACTTCTCTTCTCAACTCAGGATGACTCGAGTCCACGGCTGGTACTGTCACTAGTGGTCATCCCATGATATTGGCATCTCCAAAATCTTGAGGTCTCCTTCTGTAACTGAGCTTCAATTTAACCAGTACCTCTCCTGGAATTTCCTCATGGTGTCAAGTTTTAACTTCTCCTTATGACCCCATTAATCCTGGGCATACAACTGCTACAGATAGGGGCTATTGAGCATTTCTTGTTGGAAGACAGCCCATTGATATTGCCTAGCAGAATTATTATAAGTAGGCACTGTGATGGCAAATTTTTCTCTATCCTTTTCTTGTAAAGGTATAGTGAAGAAACAATCTTTCAAATCAATAACTATAAGAGACCATCCTTTTGGTAATAGAGAAGGCAGAGAAATTCCAGATCGTAGAAGTCCCACAGATTGAATTACCTTGTTGACAACTCTTAGATCTGTCACCATTCTCCATTTATCAGATTTCTTTTTAACAATTACAGGAGCATTGCAAGGGCTGGTTGATTCTTCAATATGGTGAGCATCTGGTTGCTCTTGTACCAGCTGTTCTAAAGCCCGCAGCTTTTTCCTGTTAATGGCCATTGCTTAACCTATATTGGTTTCTCAGTTAACCATTTTAAATGTAGGGCTGTTGGTACCTCTAAAGGTTTGCTAGTTGTTTTATGTTCTTGTACAGACTGAATGGCTGGTGACCTTTGCATATAGAACCTTATAATAACCTTCCCAGAATTATGAATTCCTGGGACAGCAGGAATGTTAATCTGGGTATTCCATTGCTGTAGCAGGTCAGGACTTCATAAATGTACTACAATATTAGCCACATATGGCTTCAGCTTCCCTCTCTGACCTTCTGGCCCAATGTAGTCAACCCATCTCATGCTTTCTTTAAATTGAGATAAGGTTCCAATGTGAATGCCAAGATTTTGGAGTAATGAATATTCAGATTGGCTTTTGTGTCTATCAAACCAACAATTACAATGCCATTTATACACACTCTTCTCTTGGGTCTTTGATCATATATAGAAGTCTGCCAGAATATACATTTCTTATTTCCTATTGGATTTTTGATTTATCCTCTATGTTTAGCCATCATCTAGAACAGTATGGTCTTTTACAGAATGCTCTGGATTTTTAATTTTCCTGGTGAGATATGTCCTCCACAGTGACTGGGAATGCATTTGCCAGCTTTGGCTTGAGGGCCTTCGAGAGGCCTCTCAAGAAGTTTCCCAATGATATCAGGTTGGTTTGTCTGTCTTTTGTTGATCTGCATTCATTGGTCCTTTGTCAAACTTTGCCCTATATTCTACATAATTGAGTCCTCCTATTCTTGTCATTCCTAGAGGAGATATTATTCCCAGGAATTCTTTGTCTACAATCCCTTCTCAGATGTTCTATTCTACCACAATTAAAGCATTTGGCATTTTGTTGTCTCCTCATTCCTTTGGAAAGTGTACAGATTGCCATCCTGGAGAGATACTCCATCTGATAACCTACCATAACTTTTTAGCAAATTTTGATTGTCACATTCAAAAGTATGAATTCTTTCAGGTAATTTCTCAGTGCCCTTAGATATGGATTAAATTTTGTCTGTCAAATTAATATTACCCTTTTTAATAGTTTTATTTTTTTCAGGTAACTTTTGATTTTTGATGGTATTAATCTTGTTAACTAGCTGTTCATTATTAGTATCTAAAGACTGTATCATTCCTAAAAGTGCCATATTCTTTCTTAATGATATAATATGAAGAAAAAAACTGAGTCCCAATACCCAATTAATTGAAGTATCTTCATAACCATATAAGCCATGCAGAATACAATCACAGTGTTAGCGTAATTGTACTAAATTTCAATTTTAATGTAGTCTGTCATATTGATTTATTAATAACCTGTTATGAGTTCCAGTGAATTGTTTTAGGTGTAATAATCTTTATTGTCCAGCTGATGTCATTGTTGCAGAGTTGTGACTGGCATCAATGCAACTGGTGTCGACAGGAACAGTCCTGAGCTGCTTTAGTCTCCAGCCTTGGTACTAGTTAAATACTGAGAAATATGCTTTTCTTAACAAATTAAAAGCAATTAAATCAATTCCATACATGGAGCAAGAAACCCATAACTCACAGGCAGGGAGCACAAACCAGAAACTAGACAGCCCAGCAGGATGGGTTCAGAGACTTTCTGGGATGTGGACCAGCTGGGCCTTTAAGGTGTCCACCCAGTAAGTGTGTAGTCCAAATCTACGTGGGCACCAGCTGAAGAAGAATGCTTAATGGAAATCTTACAGTAGCTCAAAATTGAGAATAATAGATGGTTATTTATTTTTGGGTAGGCTCACAAATCAATATTTTCTACTGGAATGGAGAACAGCAACCAAATCCAACAACCAGCAAAGAGGCTGGATGCAAGCTTTACATTGGCATAAATAGTATAAGGGGCCACACCCAAGTGGGCAGTTACTTAAAAGCTACTGGCTGTAAGATTTCCTACAGCAAGGGAAGCCAAGGAGAAGAACCAGACAGGAATATGGAGGCAGTGGCTCACGCAAAAGTCATGAATAATTGTGCTTAGTAGCTGGTTGAGCCTGACCAGAATGGGACACAAATTTTACATTAAAGAAAAAGTGCTGCAGGTGAAAAAGGAAAGTCAAGGGTGAGTTGGTAGGTCAGAGAAGCTAGAATCGGTAGGTTGTCATAAATCAGTGAGTATTTGGTGGGCATAGAATGCTGGCCAACCCACCAGGAAACTTACCTTTCTAAAAACTATACTGAGAGAGAGGAACTATCTAATGGAATCATGCAATTGTGCAGAGAATGAAGTATAAATTATAATGTCTGAGTTATAAGTTATAAGGAATATTAAGAAGATGATCAGGTTTTACACTAAAGCAGTCAGAGAACTGGGAGATCATACATAAAATTTCTTTTAGAAATAAGAAAGACAGCCCTGAGGACCTAGAGGGCTGGGTATTGGTGTGACATGACCATTACAATGTTGAATCACAGTAGCAGTACAATTACCTGAAATTCCCAGCGGAAGGTGTCATGTCTAATTTTTCTGTCAACTTGACACAAGTTAGAGTCAAATAAAATGACGGAAACTCAATTGAGACAATGCCTTCATAAAATTGGGCTGTAGGCAACACTGTAGGGTATTTTCTTAATTAGAGACTGATGGGGGATGGCCCAAGCTGGTATGTGGTACCAGCCATGGAATGGTGGTCCTGGGTACTAACAGAGAACACACTCAGCTCCCTGCAGAATGCATTAGTCCTCCAAGCAGTCACTTATTGATACCTTATATGACTTTGTTCCAACTGAGAATACAAGTATGCACTAAGTCTCACATCTTGCAATAAAGGGCTGAGAACTGTCTGCTGGAGAGTGACCACATAGCATGCATGTGTGTGTATATGGTGTGTGTCGACAATACTCTGTCTAACAGGCATGAGGCCTTTTTCAGAACGCTGCCATGCTGTCCTGGCCTTAATAGCTCCATTAATAAAGCACTCACCTGTGAGTCCGTTTCTCTAAATGATTCTTTCTTGAACTTACCACCTCTCCTCTCAATATCTAAAACCTATTACATTCCAAATCACTTCTCTGAAAACTCCAATACTACATTGTGTCTTGAATTCTGGTTCATCATCATCATAAACAGCCTCCCATTAAAAATCTTATCATGAGCATATATGTGTTGTGCAAATTATTGGATTGTATTATGTTTTAATACCTTTCTCACATCCTTCACCAGTTCTAGTTTGCTTTCTGCTACTGTGATAAACACCATGACCAGAAACAGCATAGAGGAAGAAAGGGGTGGTTTCAGCTCCCACTTGCAGATGAAAGACTCTCATTGAGGAAGTCAGGAACTCCAGCAGGAACTGGAACAGAAGCCAGTACAGAAAGCTGCTTCCTAGCTGGCTATTGTTCTCTCTGCCACTGTGCTAGCGTTGTTCTATTACTCAGACCTGTCAGTTGATCTAAAGTACTCTCTGTCTCTCACTCTGTGTCTCTCTGTGTGTGTTTTCTTTCTTAAGTATGTCTATCTTTGCTTCTGTCATTTTCTGTGTCTCAGACTCTCTCTCTCTCTCTCTCTCTCTCTCTCTCTCTCTCTCTCTCTCTCTCTCTCTCTCTCTCTCTCTCTCTCTCCTCTCCTCTCCTCTCTGGCCTGAAGCTGGTGCGTTTTGAATGGGAGGGTTGAAATGCCTACAAGTGCTGTAAAGAAAAACAGGAATCCACATGTTCCCACAATTGTACTGCAGGAGATGATGAGGGAAAGTCAAGAATGTCTTGAAACAAGAAGTGAATTTGTGTTATCATGTTATCTTCACGATCATCTTCTCCCAAATTAGCCCTACAGCATCTTTCCATAGATAAGGAATCGTGGTCTTGGACAACACAAGCATTGGAGCTACCCATGGAAAAGTGAAATCATTTGCTTCTGATATAATTTGCAAAGACCAATGAAAATGGAACCCTAATGAGACAAGAGACTGAGAGACTTCATTCATTCTTTCCTCAAAAAAATGTCCCTTTCTGACTTTTTAGTCTTTTTCCAAACTGCCCTGCACAGTGTGATCTGTTTGTATTGATTCTATGTCCTCCCCTGGCTGAAGGCGTAAGTCATAAACAATGCCACACCAGTTTGGAATTATGATTAATAGGGTGGTATTTATTTAAAGGGGAAAAAACTTACAGATCACCGTCAGCCCTCTGCGCAACCAGGAAGGGAGTCTAGTCACCTGCGGAGCAGGAAGTGAAGAGAGAGAGGAGAGGGAAGTGGCCGCTCTTTTAAAGGGAGAGAGACCACGCCCCAATGGGCTGGTATCTAAGCGGCTAGGCTGGAGGAGTGGGAGGACCTCCCGTAACACCTGGCTGTGTACTTATTCTTGCCTCTCACTCATTATACCAAATCTTCCTTTTACCAATAATGTTCTGTCTCCCAAATTCCCTTTTCTAGAACAATCTGATCAAGTACTACTTCTGTAAGACACTTTTTTTTACTACTTCATGAATATTTCTGATGAATTATTGTCACGCTCTTCTTCCATTACAGCATGACTTTGTTACTGTTCTATTGCTGTAAAGAGACCCCACAATATTGGCAACTCTTACAAAAGAAAGTATTTAATTGGGACCTTGCTTACAGTTTAGAGGGTTAGCCCATGACTACCATATGTGGCATGAGGAGAGGGCACCCAGGCTGCTTGAATGATATGTATTGGTTCACACTGATACTGCAAGACTGTTAATAAAGATTAATTTTGATAAGCAAGCATAGTTAGTGATTAGCTGATCAGAATTAGCCATATAAGTTTTGGAGTACCCAGGATACATACAGAGAGACACAGGAAGTTGAAGGGAAGGGCTTAGAAAGTTTTCCAAGACCATTTGGATCAGGAAAAGAGAGAAGAGGTCACTGCTTGCTTCCCCACGGCTTCTCTGATCATCAGGTTTTTACCCAGATATTTGACTCCTGAGTTATTATTACTAATAACATATTTAGATAAACTCTTCATCTGGCATCCAACACAAGACAAGAGATTATGAGACAGCCTCTTGCTACTGGCTTTGCGGTCACTGGAGTCACCGGCTCATGGCTTGCTCCATCATTCAGGTGGTCTTGGCACCCTCTCCTCATGCCATAAAATTTTCTCCTGCCCCTTACTGTCCTATGTCTGCTTTTCAGGAGGCTGACTCTCTCTCCCGATGGGTTACAGACTTTCCCTGGATGCCCTTGCTGGGTCAGCTCAACACCCAGTTGCACACATTCATGCTTCTACTGCTGCTGTGCTGTATACCCTCAGCCACCTTCTACACCAAGAAGCTTCAGGTGCCCTCAGCCCAGCCTGTGCAGTGCAGCAGCAGCCCGCTGAGACCCTCCAGCCTACCTTACTTAGTCTGACTGCTTTGACACCCCCTACCCCAATCAAAAAGAACTCCTAAAGCTGGCTACCCCCCAACCACCCTGACCAACCATAGCCATAGTAGTTGCTGTGGAAAAATGGAAAAGCCATTAGATATAGTGAGACACTTGGGAAATATTAAGGAAGAAACTTGGTTTTATATATACAATATTTATATAATATATATTTATTTGTGTGTTTATTAACATATTTATATATAATATCTGTATGCATGATATATTATGTTATATATCATATACATATGTTATATATGCTATATTGTTTATTTACTATATTACATGAATTTTATATAATTGTAATATGAATGTTAAATAAAATATATTTTTCTCACATTAAGAATGGGGACTATTATAATGCAGGGAGTTAGGACTCTGTATGGTTCCATAATAAGTAGTTGGAAATGGAAAAATTAAATGAAGAGATAACCAAATTAACTGGGTTAGACATAATGCAGATAAAATTATTATCAATTTGGCAATTTATATTTTATCCTTAAAAAGTGATTTGATATTTGTAAAAAAAATATGAGAAATTGACTGATAAGATACAAGCCTTAGAAAGACATACCAATGAAACTAAAAAAGTATCCACACATAGAGGAATTTCTATCAAAACTTACCTCAGTATCGCATGATGAAACTCAAGAGGAGCAGCCCAAGGTTTTGAGAAAACCAGCTTTAATTTATTCAGTTACCTTGTCATAATGATCACCAGATGGTAGGTTACCCTACATCTATGTAGAAGTTAACCAGAATCCTGTAGAAATATTATATTTGAGAAGATTCAAGGAGGCAGTCATTCCATATGGTATGCAATCACCTCATGTAGAGCAGATGGTAAATTCATAGTCAATTTGAGACACAATTTTTCCAAGACTGGAAAGATTTAGCTATAGCAATATTGGATGTTAGTCCTCAGTTATCATGGAAAACATGTTGGAAAGAGAGAGGTTGGGTCATAGAAAAATGAAATAGGACTAGAGGAATTGATATTTCCAAAGATCACCTTCTCAGATTTGCAAAGACAGTTTTGATTTGATGATCACACCTCATCTCTGTGTTCTATAGCAGCTTTTAATGCTTGTGACAGGGTTGAAGAATCAAGAATAAGGACTGAATTATTTACTTAAATTATTCAAGGCCCAAAAGAAGCCCTCACTGATTTTTAGCAAGGGATGACTTCAACTGTAAATAGAATAATATCAAATTCAAAAGCTAGACAAATATTAATGGAATCTTTGACTTTTAAAATGCTAATTCAAAATGCTGCTATGAACATAGTTGAGCACATGTCCTTGTGGTATGATTGAGCATCCTTTGTGCATATACACAAATTAGTATTGCTGAGTCTTGTGGTACGTTTTTTCCTAATTTTCTGAGAAATCATTATACTGATATCCAAAGGGGCTGTACCAGCTTGAACTCACACCAGCAATAGAGGAGTGTTCCCTTTATCTTACATCCTCTCCAGCATAAGTTGTCATCAGTGTTTTAGTTTGTTTGTTTTTTTTATTTTATTATTATTTTTTTAAATTTATTTATTTATTAAGGATTTCTGCCTCCTCCCCGCAACCGCCTCCCATTTCCCTCCCCCTCCCCCGATCAAGTCACCCTCCCTCATCTGCTCGAAGAGCAATCAGGGTTCCCTGACCTGTGGGAAGCCCAAGGACCGCCCACCTCTATCCAGGTCTCCTAAGGTGAGCATCCAAACTGCCTAGACTCCCCCAAAGCCAGTACGTGCAGTAGGATCAAAAACCCACTGAGATTGTTCTTGAGTTCTCAGTATTCCTCATTGTCCTCTATGTTCAGCTAGTCCGGATTTATCCCATGCTTTTTCAGACCCAGGCCAGCAGGCCTTGGTGAGTTCCCGATAGAACATCCCCATTGTCTCAGTGTGTGGGTGCGCAAGGAAGTCATCAGTGTTTTTCATCTTAACCATTCTGACAGGTGTAAGATGGAATCTCAGAGTTGTTATGATTTCATTTATCTGTTGGATAATTATGTTGAAAGCATTTCTTTTTTTTTTTTTTTAGTTTTTGAGACAGGGTTTCTGTGTAGCTTTGGAGCCTGTCCTGGCACTAGCTCTCCTAGACCAGGCTGGCCTCGAACTCACAGAGATCCGCCTGCCTCTGCCTCCCGAGTGCTGGGATTAAAAGCGTACCGCCCGGCTTTGAAAGCATTTCTTTAGGTGTGTTTCAGTCATTTTAGATTCATCAGTTGAGAGTTCTCTGTTTAGGTCTATACTCTATTTTTTATTGATTTGTTCTTTTGACAACCAATTTCTTATGTTCTTTGTATATTTTGGAGATCAGTCCTCTGTCTGATGTGGGATTGGTGAAGATCTTTTCCCAGTGTGTAGGCTGCTGTTCTTTCTTGTTGACCATATCCTTTACAGAAGCTTCTCAGTTACAGAGGTCCCACTGATTAATTATTTCACTCGTGTTTATGCTACTGGGGTAATATTTAGGATGTGGTTTCCTGTGCCAATGTGTTCAAGTGTATAGTAGTGTTGTTTTTTTTGTTTTGTTTTGTTTTGTTTTTACATATGAAGGTGCCCTTGTATTTGGGGCATGGATATTCAGTATTGAGATTTCATCTTGATGGATTTTTCCTGTGAGTAATATGAAATTCCATTTTTCATCTCTTTTGATTAATTTTAGTTTTAAATCTATTTTGTTAGATATTAGAATAGCTACACCAGTTTCTTTCTAAGGCCCAATTCATTGGAAACTTTTTCTTGATGCTTCACCCTGAGGGAACGTCTGTCTTTGAGGTTAAGGTGTGTTTCTTGTATGCAGCAGAAGGATGGATTCTGTTTTCCTATCCAATCTGTTAGCCTGTATCTTTTTATATGTGAGTTGAGACCACTTATATTAAGGGATATTAATGACCAGTTATTGCTGGTTCCTGTTATTTTAGTTTTCATCATGGTGATGTTATTGTGTATGTTTTTCTCTTCTTTGTGATTTGTTACTGTGAGATCATCTATTGTCTGTGTTTTTGTGGATGAGGCTAAATTTCTACTGTTGTAGTTTTCCTTCAAGCACTTTGTGAAAGGCTGGGTTTGTGGCTAGGTACTGGCTGAATATAGTTCTGTTGTGGAATATCTTGTTTTGTCCATCTATAGTGATTGAAAGTTTTGCTGGGTTTAGTAGTCTGGGCTGGCATCCGTGGTCTCATAGTGTCTGCATAATGCTTGACCAGAGCCTTTTGGCTTTCATTATTTCAGTCAAGATCTAAGGTGTAATTGTGATTGCCTGCCTTTATATATACTTGGCCTTTTCCTTTGTAGCTCTCAATATTCTTTCTTTATTCTCTACGTTTAGTGTCTTGATTATTCTGTGGTAAGGAGATATTTTTTTATCCATTCTATTTGGTGTTCTGTAAGCTTCTTCTTTGTTCATATGCATATCATTCTTTAGGTCAGTAAAGTTTTCTTCTATGATTTGGTTGTATATATTTACTATGCCTTTGAGTTGGACTGATGTGGGATTCGCCTTTGTATGCTGTGAATACCATTGGTTAATAAAGAAATTGGCAAAATTCCACAGGAATGGGACTGCACCAGCTACTTAGACGAAACTGGGCCTGAGAAAGCAAGCCCCAAAGGAGCAGCAGCTGATTTAGTCCAAGAATATTTGCAAACCAAGTCTGAGCCAGCAATCTGGTCCAGAACAGATCTGAGACAGTGAACTCCACAAGAACAGGTACAGGGGAGCAACCACAGAGCAAATGAGCCAGACACAGAGACCTCTAGGGTCCGGACATGAATCGGAGTACTTCAAAGGAAGAGACTTAAGCCAGGACCTCTGTGTGTCTCGGCATGAATCTGCCATCTCCAACGGAGTAGGCAGGAACCAGAGATCTCTGTGGGTTCAGGTGTCAGTCTGTGACCTCAGAGGAAGTAGGCCTGAGCCAGGACCTTTGTGAGTCCAGGCATTGGCCTGGAACATCAAAGGGAATAGGAAGGAACCAGAAATCTCTGTGGGTCCAAGCATGACTCTGGGACCTCTGAGGGAGTAAGCCAGAGCCAGGTCCTCTGCGGGTCTGGGCACAGCCGAGCCTGAGAACTCTGGGGGACTAGACTGGAGCCAGAATCCTTTACAGGATCAACCCCAAGCCAGAGACCTCTGCAGGAACGGATCCAGACCATGGACATTTTAAAAACTATGTCTTAGCTGACAACCTAGGCTAGAACAGGCCTGAGACAGCAAACTCCAAAGGAGTAGAACAAAGTCCAGGAGCACTGAGTATCCTTCAGGAATATAAGTGACCTCCAGGACAACTAGAACTGTGGCACTGATGTATCATGAGGAACAACCGTCTGAGCCTTGGATTCATTGACACCCAGATCATTAATCAACAGAATCACAGACAGCCCCAACTATACCTATTAGAAGCAAAGAAATGAGTAGAAAATGTAAGAACACATGCAACATCACAAAGAGCAACACAACACCAATAAAACCTAAAGACCCTACAACAGCAAGACATGAACAACCAAATATAAATGAAGCAGAAAAAAATGGTTTCATGAGACTGTTTGAAACTCTTAAAGAGGAAATGTGAAATTCTTTCAAAGAAATAGAGAAAAAGACAAACAAAAATTGGAAGACATCAGCAACCTAAATGCCCCTCAACCAAAGAATGGATAAGAAAACTGTGGTACATTTACACAATGGAGTACTGCACAACAGAAGAAAATAACGACATCTTGAATTTTTAAGACAAATGAATGGAGCTAGAAAACATCATTTTGAGTGAGGTAACCCAGACCTAAAAAGACAATTATCACATGTACTTACTCATAAGTGGTTTTTAAACATAAAGCAAAGAAAGCCAGCCTACAAATCACAATCTCAGAGAACCTAGAAAACAATGAGAACCCTAAGAGACATACATAGATCTAATCTGCATGGGTAGTATAAAAAGACAAGATCTCCTGAGTAAATTGGGAGCATGGGACCTTAGAGAGGACTGTAGAAGAGAGGAGAGGCAGGGCGGTGAGCAGAGAAAAATGTAGGGCTTAATAAAAATCTATAAAAATAAAAATAGAAGTAGACAAGGGAAAAAAGAATATTTTTTATTGCAAACACAAATATTCTTTTTAATGATACAATGAAACAGAGACCCTAAAACCTAGCACTGTACTTTAGTGATTCTACTTTTATCTTGTAATATTACAATAGGTACATCAAGCTAGATGTTAAAATATCAAATCATAACTTCATTTACAATAAAAATATTTTATTAATCATCTCATGTAATACATACAAAATACATGTCAATACAAATAACATATCCGACTTTATATAGACAAAAGCCCAGAAATCATATAAAGTGAGCTCTACTCACAGGCTGATTCTAAAATTAATCTTTCAAATTTACCTCTTAAGTTTGTCAAGCAAAAAGCATTTTAGTAATTACATTCCTTCCATTTATTTTCCTGAGATAGAATATTTTGGTCCTCTGAAATACTGACTTAGAGAAGAAAAGAATTTGTTTTGCCTGATACTTCCATAGGATAAAGTTTGTTATGCTAGTGAAGGCATTGCACCTGGAGAATGAGATTCATCCACGGGGCAATGGAAAGGCAGTCAGACCATACATCATCTTTACACAGGAAGCTGAGAGAGAAAACGGCAAGTGGGATCACATTGAATTGATACAAATCCACCTACAGTAAATTACTTGTTCTAGCAAGGGGCTGTCTCTTAAAGGACTCCTAAAGGACTCAAAGCATTCATACAGACACAGACACAGACACACTCACACACACAGAGAGAGAAATGGTTCAATCATGTATGCCAAGAATAGCAATTTTAACAATATTTTCAAAAATAATTGCAGGAATGAAGTGACTAGAGTGTTGCTGTAACTCAGGAGTGCCACGACAGGAGAAAAACAATACTTTCTATGGCTGCACAAATGTCAGTAGAGATTTCTTCAATGTGCTAGTGAGTGGGTGTTCTTATAAAGAACGTTCCTCTCTGCCACTTCTGCAAGGCTGATTAACTGATTAGAACTGCAATAGTTGTGGAGAGGTTAAAGTGTTCTAGGACCAGGGCAAGATACAGATGAACTTTAATGCCCTTCATAGTCACCAATAACCTACCTCACTCAAAATGATATTTTCTAGTTTTTTCCATTGGCCTGAAAAATTCAAGATGTTATTATCTTTTCTTCTGTGTAGTACTCCATTGTGTAAATGTACCACATTTTCCTTATTCATTTTTCCTTATCCATTTTCAGCATTTATGAGGAACTTAGAGAAACATACATAGATGTAATCTACATGGGAAGAAAAAAAAATACAAGATCTCCTGAGTAAATTAAGAACATGGGGATCTTGGGAGAGGGTTGAAGGGGAGGGGAGTGGCAGGGAGGGGAGCAGAGAAAAATGTAGAGCTCAATAAAAATCAACAACAACAATAAACCTCTAACATCAGCAGGACATTAGTCCATGGATAGATTTCATTGGAGGGTAGGTTCAAGTTGACAGAGGTAGGTCACTAAAGTGTCTTTGAAGAATATACTTGTCCCCAGTGTCTCTCCCGATCTGGGTCCTGGCGATACTCAGTGTTGCTCTCCCTGTGTAATGTTCTCCCTTGTCATAGACCAGACACAAGTGCCTATATCCTGAAACTTCTGAACTCATGTGCTGAAATAAATAAATGTCTCATGTCATGAAACATTTTTACAAATGTGATAAGAGTTTATGAGTGAAAAATGCAGTCACTGTAGCACATTCAAGACAATTATTTTTGGCCAAAGGTGAAGGGTAGTGATAACATTGCTTCCACTTAGTAAAGAAAATTCATGCTCCATACACTTTTTTAGATGGGATCTTTCTCTGTTCTTGAACTCATCAAGTATACAAGACTGTCTGTCCAGTGAGACACAGGAATCATTCTGTCTCTGCCTCCCCTGTACTCTAGGATCAGAAGTGCATATCACTATATCCAAATAGTTTTCCTGAATCCTGAGAATCAAACTCAGACCCTTATGTTAGTACGGATATCAATTCACTGACTGAAATTTCTTCATAACCAAACTTTTTCTTTAGGGATGCAAAATGTATATTATTTTTCTTATTTACTTATATATATGTTACCTACATTTTTATTCATATATTAATAAAAATTAGAGTTTATTTTGACCACCAATAGAGTCTATGACTATGTAGGAAGTATGGCAACAGGAAGCCTGAGCAGGAACTGAGATATCACATCTCAACTGCAAACAAAAGAAAAAGGAAAACCAGAAGCAGAGCAAGGAGAAAAACCCTGTGACATTCTTCCTCCAGCGAGGCTCTGTCTCAGAAAAGTTCAATGGCTTCCCAAATTACACCAACATCTAGGACTAAGTGTTTAAAACCTAGAGCCTGTGCAGCACGTTTAATCCTCCTCATTTGTGCCTTTAGCTCCTTTAGGCACATGGCTATGCTATGATGCAAAATGCATTTGGTATAACTTTGATAGTCCCTAGAGTCTTCAGCCATGTTAATACTGTTCAAAGATCCAGTGTCTTCTGCAGTTCCAGGCAATCTCTTAACTCTGATCTGCTATAACACCCTCAAATTTATATAGTTCTAGCATACAGTGGCAGATAATATATATTCCCATTCATTCCAGCAGTGAAGAATGGAGGTAGAGTAAGGAAATAAAAGCAAAGAAAGAAAGACCTAACAGGTCAAATACCAAATCCTGTAATTCCATGGCTTATGACTAGAAATTTAGTTTCATGTTTATAAATCCCTCTCTAGGGCTGGTTACACTCTCTGTCTGCAGCCTCCTTTGCAGGTGTCTCGTGGATCTACCTTCTCCAACATCTTGGGATTCTAGTGCAACCCAACCTTCACTTTCAAAACTTCCTGTATGTTCACCTTCCTAGATATGGACGGAGGGGGGAGGACCTAGGACTTACCAAAGGGCAGATAACCCTGACTTCTCTTTGGACTGGAGAGGGAGGGGGAAAGGAGTGGGGGAAGGGGGAGAAGGGTGGGAGGAGGGGGAGAAGGGTGGGAGGAGGGGGAGGGAAATGGGAGGCTGGGAGGAGGTGGAAACTTGTTTTTTTTCTCCTTTTCTCAATAAAAAAAAAAGAAAAAAGTAACCTTCCTGTAATGGCTTTTCATAGACTTCTAATGAGAACTCCACTGGTAGATGTTACCTTGCCTCAATAGCTCTTTGAATCTCCAAAGAAAGAATCATCATGCCCTCCTTCACTGTTGCATCTCCCATATCCCCAAAACATGAGGATGGCACTGGAAAGTTCAGGTGCCATTTTGTGACGATGTTTTGGCCCTTTCAATCACATTTGCAGTGATTTTGTTTTTCAGAGTCAGGAGACTTGCCCATCCGGACCTTCTCTTTCCACAAACTGGAAGCTTATCTGGGTGGCGTCTTTATGTTAGGGGATTCTTTCTATTTTTCAGAGAAGAGCAGTAGGCCTATCCTTAATTGCAGTAAACTCTTTAACCATGACTGGCTTTTGTCCACTATGGGCTTAGGGGAAAACAGTAAGCTTTTTATTTCTCTTTTTCTTACCAAAGTATATATTTTTAATTTTATTCTACACATTTGCTACTTTTAATTTTAGAATTAAGAGTAAGGAGTAATCGCCATGCCACAGCCTCCATGGTATGCCTTTTTAAAATTTTCTCTGCCAAAGATATTAGTCCATTACTTTTCAATTCAGCCTCACAAAAATTCTTAGAGAAAGGGCAGAAGGACACCAGATTCTTCATCAAAATGTCACATTAGTGGCATACAACTCAGTTGCTGGTGAAGTTCTTACATTCTTCTGAATCTCCATGATCTATGTCTACACTACTGTGCCTCAGGCTGCTAATAGAATGACCTCTTATGCTCTGCTGACAGAAGTGAACCACTCTAATCCAGTGTTGCAATATCGATCATTCAAAAACAAATAAAATAAATCCTAACATGCTCAGATTCATCTCAGCAGCAGCCCCATTTTTGTACCAATTTCTGTCTTGGTTATTCTTCTGTGACTAGATCAAATTCTGTTACCAAAAACAACTTATAGAAGGAAGTTTCTTTGGTTTATGGTTCCAAGAAAAGACTCCATAAATGTCACAGAGGCATGGCAACATATATACACAGTAAAGAACTAAAAAACAAAAAAAATTACTATCAAGTACATACAGAAAGCAGAGATAAAACTGGAAATGGGACAAGGCTATTAACATTGAAAACTGTACTCAGTGACATTTTCTTCCAACAATGCTGCATCTTCTAAAGATTTCATAGCTGCACAAACAGTGCCAGGACTTGCAAGTATTCAGGCACCTGAGTCTATGGGAAATATTTTTATTCAGTCCTCTAGTATATGCATCTTGGGTTACAATTTAAAATGCATGTCTACCTGTATATTTAAGTTTTAAAAAATTCGAATACTACTGAGGATCAGATTGGACTATAAGTGGAGACTGTTCTTTTTTTTTTTTTTCTGGTCACCCAAATCTGAATCACACAGAAACTAAATTA
Organism: Microtus pennsylvanicus; assembly: GCF_037038515.1. Lineage (NCBI taxonomy): Eukaryota > Metazoa > Chordata > Mammalia > Rodentia > Cricetidae > Microtus > Microtus pennsylvanicus. The sequence continues at coordinate 32,795,258 of NC_134591.1, read as the reverse complement.
ATTACAACAATGTGTTTCTGACGACTCAGGCATATTTCTAGCTAGCTTTTACATCTTGAATTAACCCATTCCTATTAATCTATGTAGTACCACAAGGCTGTGACCTAGTGGTAAGGATCAGGTATCTTTCTCCTTTGGCAGTTACATGGCATTTCCCTGACTCTGCCTTCCTTCTTCCTACACTCAGTTTAGTTTTCACAACTAGCTCTATTCTGCCTTTCCATAGGCCAAAGCAGCTTCTTTATTAACCAATGATAATACCCACGTGGGTATTGCTGTGAGTTTAGCCGTGTTGATAACAGCTATTCAGTTCAAGGTCACTGGAAAGCTATGGTTATGTTGTAAGAACAAGTAAAGTTACAGAGTAGACAGTTTTCCAACTCTGTATTTGAGGGGTTGATGAACATGGTGTCTCTTTGTAGACAAAACAGTAGGTGAAATGTCAGGAGATAACAGCTTGGAGACAACTTTTCTGCTTTCAGAAGGAAGCACTAAACTTTGAAACCAGCTGAGCCCCATCCCACCCCACTGACATCCTGTTTTTTGCAGAAAAAGTACACACTGAGATTGACAGTGATTGGCCATGGGAGGCAGCCAAGCACAGCTGACCGAGAGTCCATGCCCTACACCAAAGCTGTCATCCATGAGGTGCAGAGGATGAGCAACATCATCCCCTTGAATGTTCAAAGGGAAGAGGAAGCTGATAGCACAGTAGCTGGATTCCATCTGCGTAAGGTAACTTTGCACTCCTGGTTTCATTGTTCCTGTCCATCCTTCACATTATCTAAAACATAACATGTATTTCTGCCCCCCAAAAATAATTAAACAGAGACAGATATTGTTCTGAGAGAGAGAGAGAGACAGAGAGAGAGAGAGAGAGAGAGAGAGAGAGAGAGAGAGAGCTTTCCCCCAATCTGTCTAAGTGCTGTTTATGTGCATAGAGAGTAGAGAAAGGAAGGTTGTTTGGTGGAATCTACTTAGATTTTAGCAAATAACATAAACAATGCAATGTGACCTCACAAGAGTCTGTAATTCTTTGCCACGTCTGTGCTCACAGGTGTTTTCCAGCTTTGCATACTCTCCCATTGTTGAGAACTACGTATCTCACCAAGAAACCAGTCAGAAAAGAAGCATTAATTATAAGAAAAAAGAGATAAGAACAGATGTTTGCCAAACATACATGTGCTGAGGGTGCTTATTATCCCCTTTTCATAGTGATTTGGTCCATACTCTAAACACTAGACAGTTGAGACTCTGAAAATTAGGATTACCCAGATCTCTATACTACAATGTCAAGCCTCAGAAGAGTTTAGATCCAGAACTACTTAGCTTATTTGTACTACCCAGGACTTGCTACCTTAGACATTGAAAGATCTCTCTTATACTTTTCTCCATGGAACCCTCTTGCGTTCCCTCTGTTCACAGACCAAGTGCACAGCCCAGCTTAGAATCTCAGGATTTCTGCAGAGCGTGCTCCTGACCACATCACACTCCTTCTGTTCAAAGCACAATCCTTTCTGTTCTTTCTGCACACTGTTTAATGAACAAAGGTCAGACTCTTCTTGGCAGTGACAAAATAAATGCCCAAGGTTTCAGTTCAGCATGAAAACAAGGAATGACTCAGAAGATCAGTCCTCATGATGGTAGTCAGGAAAAGAAAAAAGAAAAAAACCTGCAGGAGGCTAACCCCCACCCCATTTATTCCACGCAATACCTGAGCATGGGGGATGGTGACACATAGTCAGGGAAAGTCCACCTGCTATGAGTTAATGATCTTTAGAAATGTCCTCATGGCTAGTCTCAGTGGTGTTCTTATGTAATCGTCTAGATAATTATCAATTGCCAGGATCCAAAATCAAGAGTGTCTGCCAGAGGAGGCCTCTGTGGATCTGTAACACTTTGTCTTAGTGCCTTAGAATGCATTGCTCCCCTGGAGAGTTTAAGTCTACTCTGTAAACACAGATACAATTCATTCATTTAACCCCAGAGACAGGTTACCTCTTCACATGTCCCTGGAGGAAGGAGCTAGGTTCATGATTGTTAGCCCATGTCCAGTTATATTCCCATGGATGGTATATGTTGTCTCTCTAGGCACATGCTGACCTGTTCCCACGGTTCTGTATTCTATACTAAAGAGCAGACTGATAGGCCTGGAACAACGTAAGGACACACAATCCATCATGAATCTGAACTAAGGACAGGATTTCTCGTGGAGCTGATGGTGTGAAAAGTAATGGGAGCTTGGGAACCCCATCCCTTGTCTGGGTCTCTTCCACGTATCCAGCCTTGACTCTTTGTTGTCTTCTTTATGGGACCATGTTCCTGACCAATTTGACTGCTCTGCACATGGACCCCAAAAGTGGACCACCCCAGACACTTTCAATCCAGAGCATTTTCTGGAGAATGGACAGTTTAAGAAGAGAGAATCCTTTCTGCCTTTCTCAATGGGTGAGTGGTAATGGGGAGGAAATAAGTCATAATCCTGTCACAATTATAATAAATAAGTCATAATTCCTTCCTTTTTCTTCTCCCTAGAGACCTCCACTGTCATTTGAATATCTCCATAAGGCCACACTCAGTGCAGCTGTAAGGTGCTGTTGCTTGCAGGCCAGTGTTCTCAGACAGAACACAGCTGCAAGCCACTCCTGTCACTCAAAGTCACCCTTGCTTCTGACTGAAATTTTGGCTTCCCTTGGTTGGTTTTCCTGATCTGAAAGAGCTAGTTCTAGGACAGGCTCCAAAGCTACATAGAAACCCTGACTCAAAAAACGAAAACCAAAACAACAACAAAAAATGTTCTATTCAAACTAGCTCTGAAATAAAAACAGAAACACACAGAGACTCATTGGTACTCTGGTACTAAGAATTGTATGACTTAATTAGAGGGTTCATTAGCAGACAAATTATCTTAGACAATTTCCAAGGTAGCATAGCTGTTAGTAATCCAATAGGAAAAGGACATTAGCGTCTATTTAATCAGATAAGCAAACTCCAATGAAGAAGAGTTCTTATTTAACCTGTGCACAAGGAACTGGCAGAAGAGGTCAGATTTAAGTTTCCACTCCTATTTTAGTTCTTTCCCTATCACATATCCATGGTAACTGACCTCCCAGTTATAGGCCCTTCTACATTAAGATTCCCTGGGTTCATGGCCTATGAATCTTGCTGTAAAACAAACATCCAATACTATATTATTTATAAGAAACATATTATCCTCAGAAGTTTCCAGGTCAGATCACTGGCTTAGCAAATCTGGTTTGTTCTGCCATACACCTTAACCTGGACTTTTATATGGTGTTGCTTAAGATCCCAAGAAACAGAATTGAAGCACATGAAACTGGTAAAATGTGCTGGGACTGTCACCTCAGGACTCTAGTGAATCTAAAGCCACCAGGCAAGTCCCAGTCACAGTAGTGGTAAAAGACCTGCAGTCTTTGGAATAGCTGTGGAGTCCCAGTAAAAATAGCAAGGATCCAAAGGAAGAGGAAGCCCAAATGTTTTGCTTTCAATGTTTCTGATAGAAGTGAATGAAATTCAGTTACCTGGAGATGCCATGAGGACCGAAAGAGGCAGATCTGAAACACCCTCGAAGTTGACAAAACAACACTCTGGATTGTCTACCACAATCCTATCTTTGGCATGTAACTGCTTTCCTTCAGCATCTCTAGAAATCAAAGACAACTCCCCTGTAGATATTAGCTTTTCTTTTTTTGGAAAACATAACCAACTGTATAATTATTTTTGTTATCACAGAAGATAGAAAATTAATTCATACATTCCCATGTTCTCCTTATTTATGCTCTCCTCTGTTAAGTTAATAAATTAATAGATATCTTCTAATCATTAATATAATTAATTCCAATTAATATAATTATATTGATATAAGTAATATTAATATAATATTTACAAGTTTATAATATTAAAATAGTAATTTACAAGGGGTGTCATAGAACATAAAGGCAGAGTTACTTAAGTTCACTTGTGATAGTCTTGGTTAACCCTCTTATTTCACTTAATAGGTCATAGTTCTGGACGGAGGGGGGTTGGTGAAAAAGAAAGTATATAAGTAGCCTTTAGCACAGACTGTCCATTACCTCCCTGAAGCAGTATCTGAGATGAACAACTTCTTAGGAGGAAGCTTTGTTTGACTCATCGTTTTAGAAATTTCTGTCGGTGGTAATTGAACAGCACTCAAGGTGTGACTGAGCATCTTTTGGAAGTGTGTGTATGAAGAAAGTGACTGCCTCATGGTGGCCAGGAAGCAGGGAAAGGAAGCAACCGAATTTCAAATATCCCATCATGGCATAGCTCAGATAGCCAACCTTAGGGAGACACCTACTTAATTATCTGTCATTTCCCAATAGTGTCACGGGTGACAACCAAGCTTGCTGATGAAGTCCTTGCCAACAAATGAACAAAAGCTAAACTCCATACTTTCAAGTTACACGGCCTAGGTGAACGCTGTCATACCACTCATGTTTTACAGCTGAGTAACTGTCATCTCCAGGTTAAGAGCAGATCTGAGCACAGACAGTGCATCTTTGAAGGGATGCTCTCTTCGCTGACACTATGAGAGACGTGGTAGTGATGGCTTCAGCTTATGCAGTCCCCCAGGGTGAGGATGGTGGCTGTAAAGGAGTAGGTTTTTCCCTACAGATTATTCCAAAATTCCAATCTTCCTCAGTCATCAAAATCCCCTGTCTTTGTTTGTTGTCTATTGCAGCGATAAAAATCATAACCGAAAGTAACTTGTGGAGGAAAGGGATTATTTCACTTGGGTTCCTTATGACAGTCCAGCACTGAAGGAAAACAAGGTAGGGATTCAAGGCAGAAACCTAGAGGCCAGAAACTGAAGCACAGGCCATGTGAGGGTTAGGCTTATTGGTGTGCTCCCATGCCTTATTCAGCGTGCTTTATTATAACACCCATGATGATGTACTCAAGGGTAGAACTTCCCATAGTTAACAGACCCTTAGTAGAGATAAATAAGTATTGAGAGAGAGCAGGAAAAGAAAAAATAGAAAAAGAATTTTTTTTCCTTCGGTATCATGAGCTCTGATATCAACATGGAACCACTCTGCCAACATTGTAATAATATTACTAGTTTATTTACACGGTCACAGTTACACAGTGACAACATGGCCCTTGGCAACTTGGAGAGGAAGAGAAGTACATTAACTTGTGGCTCCCAATTTTAAAAAACCTGAAAGTCTAAAGATGAGAAGGATTTGCCTGAAATTCTCCTGCCGATCTGGAGAGAGCTGGAGTGTGAAGGTCATGAGCAGACACAACAACACAGTCACAGGGGCTCAGGAAGAGTCAGGCTTACCAAGAGTCAAAGGCCGACCAACTGGATGCTATCATCCCTGCTCAGGACAGATCTTTCTTCTCACTTCAATGACCCTCATGACAGGCATCTCTGAAATGACCTCACAACAAACTTGGATTTTCTAGGCATCTCTCAATCAAGATGGTCACTGACTTTACTACTGTACTGTTGTTGTGAAGACACACCAGGATCAAGGCAGCACTTATTTACTTATTTATTATTCATTTTACATTCCAACCACAGTTCTCCCTCCCACCCCCTTCCCACTTCCCTACTCCCATCAACACCCCCCCCAACTTCCCACTCCTCATCCACTCCTACCCAAGGGCAAGGCTCCCATGGACAGACAATAAAGCCTGGCACATTAAGTTAAGGCAGGACCAAGCTCCTTCCCACTACATCAAGGCGGAGCAAGACATCCCACCATAGCAAATGGGCTACAAGGGGCTGACTTCTGTACCAGGAATAGAACCTGCTCTGCCTGCCAGGATCCCCTCAAATAGACCAAGCTACAAAACTGTGTGCCACATGCAGAGGAACTTGTTTGGTCCCATGGATGCTCCACAGCTATTGGTGTAGAGTTCATGATTTTCCATGAGCTAATCTACAGAACAAGGCAGTTCTTACAAAAGAAAGCACTTAATTAAAGAATCAGTCCATGTTCAGCATGGAAAAAAGCACACAAGCATGTCCCTAGAAGAGTGCCTGAGAGCTTTACATCCTGGTCTACAGGGAGAGAGACAGACAGAGAGAGAGAGAGACAGAGACAGAGACAGAGAGAGAGGTTGGACTGATAAAGTTTTTGAAACCTCTAGGCCCATCCCAGTGACACACCTCCTCCATCAAGCCCACACCTTCTAATTCTTCCAAAAAGACTTTCATTCCCTGGTGACTAAGCATTCAAATGCATGGGTCTATGGAGTACATTATCAATCCAGCCATCACAGTAATCAAGATTATCCATCACATAAGCCAAGCTTTAAATCACATGATCCATGCTGAACAATTAATTCACACCTGCCAAGCCATTTACAGATGGATGAAAGAGACAGTTTCACAAAACTGCCACATGAGGAAGGCATAGCTTCTTGACAAGGAGTGGATTAGTCACGGTCACGTAGGAGATCGCAGACAGGCCAGTGAGTAACCCCGAGTCCAAAGTTTGCATGTCATGGTATGTGGATTCTTACAGGAGGGTCTTGAGGATTTATGTGCTGTTGGCAATTGATGGTAGGGACCAGGAGGAGCATGTGGAGAACATAGATAAATGAAACATGTGGGCAAAAAACACAGATGTTGCATAAGATACAGACATCATCATAACACATTTATGTTTGCTATGCAACTTTTGAGGTCTGCTTTAGTTTGATTTCCTCAATACCCTGTATTAGGCAGGTAACAAAATGGAGACAGATCACCATCAGAAATTTATCAATTATTAATGTCAGTAAAACCAATGCAGTTTCTTACACATTATCCTGCAGAGAGTGTAATATATTATCATTCCTGTGATGATGTCGTTGTTGGAAACCCCATGAGGACAGTGGAAAACATGTCTAAATAATAATAGTAGTTTTGTCAGAATGCTGATCTAAGAATTTTTTTGGTATGCGAGGGTTGTCCTGAATCATCAGAAATCATCCACAGAGATTACACGTGTGATGCCAGATATTCAAGAGAGATACAGATTGTAGATAAGTAGACAAAAATATATTTATTTGTACACACACGTAGATAAATATACCATGTGATGTGTGTGATGTGAGGTGACCTAAAGCAATGGCGTACAGCGGTGTGAGAATGCCGCCTACTCAGGACTTACCATCTACAAATTATTCAATGCAAGGGACCTGGATACATGAGAAAATAACAAAAATCCTGGGCTGAGGAAAGTGTGGGACATTGTTGGGCCAAGGTCAGGAAATGCCACCTTGAATGGGGCTCTAGTGGGCAAATCATGAAGATGTTAGAGAGAATGAGCTGGACACAAGGTCCAAGGTCAGCTCAGTGTTTACAGTAGGAGGCTGGGGACACCAGTCCCTCCATTGCACCAGAATCTGCTTAATTCTGTTTTTCACTCACAGGAAAGAGAGCCTGCCTGGGAGAATAATTGGCCAGGTCTGAGCTGTTCATTTTCTTCACTGCTCCTTTGCAAAACTTTACCTTCAAGCCCCGTGTCAATGAGAAGCTGAGCCTGAAGTTCAGAATGGGCCTCCCTTTCCCCAGTCAGTCACTGCCTGTGTGCTGTCCCCAGACTGTGATGCTGGGGAAGGAACGTGTAAAGAAAAGAAGAAGGGGTGAAACTTCAAACTTACTCCACACACAAGAGGAGATAGGCTGAAGGCAACTGAGAAAAGAGGGGAAGAGTTGGAGTAAGGAAACTAAATCCAATTCCTAGACTGCTTGACCCACAAATTGATGTTGGTCATGGAACTTATGAGTTCAGAAAGGTTTCTGAAGCAATAATGACTATGTCCATTTTTAATTATATATAAAATGAAATAATTTATTAGAATGCTGTTGAAGTCCTAATTCACATCATATGAATGTGCCTTCAAGTTTCTTTCTTCCTCCTGGATGTGCTTCTGGACTGTTGAAATGGGTCAATTGGAATTTGTAACAAGAGAGCATAAGAGTTAGAACTGGGCTTCTGGGGCAGCCACAGAAATAGGACTTGAAGATTCTCCTGTTGAAAAGGTCTATAGCTACCTTATCTTGCTCTGCCTCTCCGTGGTCCTCCTGGAAGTCAGGTTAAAAGGGATGGTTCACTAGACACACAAACAAGATAAGCAGTATAGAGGCAATTTCTATGACTTATATATTATAGCTGGACCTTGACCTCTGACCCAGCACCAGGTAATACATAGGTACCAAGAAGCAAACCCCAGAAGCAAGTTTGGATGGAAAATTTAAATATTTTCTATCTTCAGATACATAAGGAAATCTGAGACCCTTGGGATTGTTGGGAGTTATTTGTCTGTTCCTTGATGCTGTTGATCTAGGTGAAGAAAGTATCACTTTCATCATAAAGGTGATAAGAATTAGTTTATTCTGGATCCATTTTGAGTGATCATGGCCCAGGAACACAGGTTATCACAAATTCTATGTTCCAACACAGAAGTAGTTTCATTAACTTTCACAGTTTTATAAAACAAAAATGTAAAAGAGGTCTAAAATATTTAAGTAGTACATCAGAGAAGTGATTACAGAAAGATGGGGGAGGTTTCTCTGATGACCATCAATGCTAACTGATGACATTCTTCCCTTTTAAGTTGGTGGAACCCAGTGGGTCTGCAAGTGCATAAATTATAAACATTATCTATTCATTTCAGGATGTAAGCAATACGCAGAGGTTAGCGAGGAATAGCTGGATGTTGCTGGAGCTTAAAGCTAGTCCAAGATAAAGTAATTAGTCTTGGACCTGTAACATTCCAACATCTCTCAAAAATATTGAACTTGTAATCAGTCAATCAGTCTCTGCAGATACAGCTTATTGTAGGAGGTTTTGTTCACAGTGCAAATACTATGAAGTTAAATGACAGGCCAGTGGGGTTCTCACCATCATATTGGTGGAGTCTGTCTTGATATGGTGAACAGGTAAAGAAGTTATAATTCTCCTTTGGTCTCATTTGTCCAATAAATTTAGGGCTTGCTTTTCCTGATCTGATTCAACATGCCCACGTACCCCGACACTACTAATTCAGCCCAATAAGTTAACAGGGTGACATCCTTTCTACAAGCAGTAAATTACTCATCAGTCTGTGCTGTGAGGGTAGTGACAGACACATGGTGCTGTTCATGTGTCCACCCAAGTCCACAGTCATCCTCCATCTTCAAAATAGTCTCACACCTTGCTTGTGAAATGAAGTCTTTCTAGTCAACAAACAACTACAGCAAAACCATTGTTTTACAAGGTATGAAGTATCAGATCAGAACACAGCCTAATTACAACACACTAAATATGATTCTTTTTTCTAAGTCCATTGGCTGTTATAAAGAATAAGTCTCTTCCCAATTCAAAAATTACACAAACATTTTGTGAACACAATATATCACCATCATTTTTCATTTATTTGTGGACAATGGTGGACCTCTCTGCTCTTCTCTTCCACCTGATCTCTAGTATACAAAGTTGTCTCAAAAGTGAATCTTCTCACCACCACCCTCCTACAAGGTGCCATAGACCAACCATGCTACAGTGAACATTTAAATAAAGTGAGACCTTAAAGTCTTAAAATAAAGAAGGCAATATGTCTGCCTGAACATGGATGGATGGGTTGCTTGTACAAGGCAGAGGTCTAGGATATCACAGGTTTGAGGCAAAGCTGAATTGGTAACTCTGTAACAAAGAAGCTGAAAGGTCTTTTTCTGGGGGGCAAACTTTGTCTCCTTGAGTTCATTCATGCCTGAAGGGTCAACCTATGAACTGTGCACCAAAACAGAAATTCTCATGATGCTGAATTCCCCTCTGTATGCTGTGATTACCACTGATTATCCAACAACAATCTTATCATGGTATGCTCAAAGAATCTCACACCTTTTGTCAAACAATCAAAACCAGTGCAGTACCTTCTAGAAACAGTATTGTAGCCACTACTCCCAGACTTTCACAGGCTTCTTCCACCATGCAGCTTTAATTCTCTATGTGCTCCTAATCTTGGCATCCAGGAGATGTGGCAAAGCACATGTACAGCTGTCACCTGGTGGAGAAGCTCCATGCACCTACTCTATACCTACCCTACTCTACTCATGATTTGGGAGATTTAAAATTCCCTTCTGACATTCATAGGAATTTTTTAAAACATAACCCACAAGGGATCCAGGATCCTCCCAGCCTCATGTCATCATTAGAAGCTGACTGACTTCCATAATACAAGAAGGTCAATATTTACTCCAGAGGTGGTTTTTTTTGTTGTTTTCTTTTGATGGTTGGTCTTGAACCGATAGGCTAAAATTATCCACACAAAATTAAGAAAGGTTTGTCTGGTTACAGGATATTAAAGTATTTGTCACTACTGAGGGAGGTCAAGAAACAAGAAGGAATTCAGTTCTCCATCAATAAGAGGGATTAGACCAAAAGCCTTCTTTCCATTATTCATGAGGGGAGAATGGATGATAAAAAATCTTCAAAGGTTGCTCTGGAGTGGAAGACATTCTGTTATGGAACTTGTGGGTCACCACCCTGACTGCTCCTTGGATTGGAAAGGGAGGGCGAGCGAGAGTGGGGGGAGCGGAGGAAAGTGGGAGGAGGGAAAGAGGTAGAAATTTTCAATAAAAAATAAATAAATTAAAAAAGAAATATAAGTGATAAGTACAGTGTGATTTCCAACTCCAGCAAAGATAGCAAAGGAGAAAGATACTCAATGTCATAGTTAACAAATATATGGTAAAATATGATTTCTTGATGCTACATTTGTGTCTACAATAAACAATAAAAATCCAAAAACTTAAAAAAAAGGTCCAAATCTAGTATCAACATTAGTTACTTTCCCATGTTGTAACAGAACTCTGTGGCCAAAGACAAATTACTCATTAAATAGTCTATTTTTATGGCTATATTTTTAGAGGGATTCTCCAGTATTTCAGGGAAGACATGGCAGCAGGGACCAGGGCAAGAAATGGAGAAATCATAGTTTCATCAACATGAAGGAAGCAAAGAGGGCAAACTGGGGTGGACCAAGGCTATAAACTTACTCAAGTTCCATCCCCAGAGACATTCTTCACTCAGCAAGTCTCTACCTCCTAAAGGTTTCATTACTTTCCCAATCACCACCACCAACCAGTATTCAAATATGTAAGCCTAAGAGAGCTAGTTCTCATCTAAAGCACCACAGATACCAGTAGTGCCCAAGTATTCTCAGCCTGCCATCCTCTGATAATATTTCTGCCCTGCAGATATTAGATGACACAGAGTATCCTAGGGGACTCCTGATCTGTGTGTAGTTTAAGAATTGAGTAGTAAGGGAGCCAAGAAAGCTGGAGAGTGGGCTCTGCCTTGCCCAACCATCCAGGTGTCTATACCATCTTACTACCTTCAATTAAGGTTGTCTCACTGTTTCTGGTCAGGTTATTGACACTGATCTCTGCTAGACAAATTTAGAATTCAGATTCCAGGTCCATCTATGGAACTTAACATTCCATGATCCTTCTGAATTGAAGCTCATATTGGTTCCAGAATTGTGGGAGTCAGAGGATGAACCCCAGCAGCTCCTAACAAGACCTTGGCCACCCTCTTCCTCAGCCAGCTATATAAACAAGACTCTATGAAAAGAAAGAAAAGGACTATTCAGTGTAGACACTTTGAGAAGAGGATCAAAAAGGTACAGTGTTCCCAGATCCATATCTTTGCTTAGGGTCCTAGCATTAGGTTCAAATTAAATATTGGTCCAGAGATGTGAGTAGGTAGATAATGATGGGATCCTACTCCTAGTCTTTGCCTTAACTTCAGTCTCTATCTAAGGTAGCTTGAAAAGTTGTCCATACAAGTGAAATCCCTTTCTGTTTTGCATTTAGCATCTACTCTTTTCCTTCCTGGAGAAGATTCAATTCCTTAGAATGCATCATGTCAGTGGTTTAATAATGAATGGAGAGTCACAAATGTCTCTTGAATTTCTTCATTCCTGCCAGGATAGTTCCATTACCCTACTCTTGGTTTTCACAGCTCAGCCTTGTGAAATATACCTCATCAACAGATAACAGTTAGAGCATATTCAGCTAGTGTTTGATTTTTATATATTAAACTTACATGCCTTTAATTCTGGTAATTTTCACATCTTACATATAGCCTAGATACACAGCTCTACATATTTCCATAGAGATTTGAAGATACATAGATAATAAAATGTACTGAATCAATTTTTAAAACATTTCTTTTTAATCATGTTATGTATCTCTGTATGGGCATGTCCATACGATTTCAGGGAACTGCAGAGGCCAAGGCATCAATATCTCTTGCAGCTGGAGGTACAGGTTATTGAGCCACCTGATATGGGTGATCAGAATCAAAGTTTGACCCTGTTTAAAAATTATCAGTGCTCTTAACCACTGAGTCACCCTCCATCCCGCAAATCACTTAAAAATACTTGCTTATTAATCATCATTTCAACCACTTGCAAAGGGAATGTTAGTTTTCTTCAATGGAGTCTCACTGGGTATATAAATCACTCTTAAGGCCAGGCTCCATAACCAGTAGTAGAAGGCTAACACAAAAATGGGCTCAGTGGTTTTCTTATGGAGTTCTTTGTCTCATAATGTTTTTTGAGGTATTTTTGTATTACTTGTGTTTTGCTTGTATATTGGTTTCTGATTCTGCTTGGCCTATTAGCTCTAACTTCTGATTGGCCAGTTCTTACATATTAATATAGCCCATTTCTATTAATTTGTGTATTGCCACAAGGCTGTGGCTTATGGGGTAAATTTCAGACGTCTGTCTGCAGCAGGGCTCCATGGTTTTTCTCTGACTCTGCTTTCTTTCTCCCAACATTCAGTTTAATTTTCCACACCTAGCTCTATTCTACTCTATTATGGGCTCAAGACAGTTTCTTTATTAACTAATGGTATTCATAGCATACAGAGGGGAATACCACATCAATTGCCTTTACCATGGAACAAACTTCTTAGCCTATAAATTCTGTTTTAAAGATAACTTTTTCCCATCTAATTAAAAGGAAACCAATGCTCTAAGTTTAATTGCTTTAAATATAAAGCAGAGAAAATTCCTTATGAACAGTACTTTTGCTTGGCAATCTAATTATATATAATTCTCTTCTTTTAAGAATTACTGTTTGTAAGCCTTTTCAATTCTTTCTATATTCCAAACAACTAGTCAATGCCATTTATAGATATAGCCATTGTGCATTCAGTAGAAGCTCATCTGAAAACTGAAAAGTAAACGAACTTCGTACATTTTGTTATGCTACATCTGTCATTTTGCACAGATTATTTTATATGTTTATATACATATACAATTCTACAGTTATTATGAGAACATTTTCTATTGCAAAAACAAATATTCCTTTTAATGATACAATGAAACACTAAAACCTAACAGTGTATTTTTGTGATACTAGTTTTAGCTTGGTAATATTATAATGGGTACACCAAGCTAGATGTTAAAATATTGACTCATAACTTTATTTACAATAAAAATATATTATTAATTTAACAATTACCTCATGTGATACAGATGAAATACATGTCAATACAGACAAGACATATGCCTATATAGAGACAAAAGCCCAGAAATCATATAAAGTGAGCTCTACTCACAGACTGATTCTAAAATCAGTCTTTCAAATTCATCTCTTGTTTGCCAAACAGAAAGCATTTTAGTAATCACATTCCTTCCATTTATTTTCCTGAGATAGAATATTTTGGTCCTCTGAAACACTGAAGTAGAGAAGAAAAGGTTTGTTTTGCCTGATACTTTCAGGGGATAGAGTTTGTTATAATGGTGAAGGCATTGCGCCAGGAGAATGAAACTCACCCACTGGGAATGGAAAGGCAGCCAGACCATAAATCATCTTCACATAGGAAGCTGAGAGAGAAAACGGAAAGTGAAGTCAAGTTAAATTAACTCAAGTGCACCTAAAGTAACCTACTTGTTCTAGGAAGGGTCCACTGCTTAAAGGACTCCTGAAGCATATACTGACACAGACACACTCATAGATACACACACACAGTCACACAGAGAGAGAGACAGAGAGACAGAGAGAGACAGGGAGAGACAGGGAGAGACAGAGAGAGAGAGACTTTCAATCAGGTATGCCAAGAATAGCAATTTTAATAATATTTTCAAAAATAAATGCAGAAATGAGGTGGTTAGAGTGCTGTTTGGTTTTTTAGGAACTCTGGGGGAAGATATTTTTCTCCAAAACAATTTTAGGAGTCATCCTGAGTTTACAAGATCTTATCTGCTGTAACTCAGGAATGCCAAGACAGGGGAAAACATACTTTCTATGATTGCACAATTGTCAACAGAGATTTCCTCAATGTGCTGGTGAATGGGTGTTCCCGTAAAGAACATTCCTCTCTGTGTCTTCTGCAAGGCTGATTAACTGATTAAAACTGCAATGATTGTGGAGAGGTTAAAATGCTGCAATCCCAGGGCCAGGTACAGATAAACTTTAATTCCCTTCATAGTCACTAATAACCTGCCTTTGAATATGACCAAGAGTGAAAACTTTGGGATATATTAATTGAACAGACTAGTGACTCACACCAACCAAAACACTAAGATTATCATCACATGACAAGAGCCTCTGAATCTCTACCAGATATTTCTGATGTTGATATTTCTATCAATGTATTTGAAGAGTCCCATGGTTTATGACGTCCTTTGTTACGATAACACTTCATGAAATTGTTACAACATGGGAACATGAAATTTATTGTTAACTGAATTTGTGTTTCTGGGCCATCGTTACTCATATTTAGAATAAACTGTATCCTACCCTTTGTGGTGAAATTTCTGTTTTGTGCCAACAGTTATGGTACCTAGATGTGGAAGCCTCCAAAATAATCTACTTTTCACTGGATGAGACAGGAACCAATATGGATCCCCTCTATCCAAACTGCCAGTATTATTTCCTTATGTGGATTTTGGTGAAAGCTTTCCTTTGCTCTAAATCCCCTTGATTTGTTCAACAGTAAAATAAATGTGGCTATTTTCAGATTCATATTTTGCCTATCGTCTTCTGATCTGGCCTCTTCATTCTTTATCTCCAAGAGGAGAAAAATCACTTTTCCAATAAAAGGTGACATTTATGGCCTAGTTTAAGACAAAAACAAAATAGAAGACATCCCAAGCTATGCTTAAAATTCACTTCTCACTGGGAAGCTCTATCACCTCCCTTTGGAGTCTTACTCTCCCTTTGAGGAGTTCTCTTTCTCTTAACCCTTATGATTAAGTTTTCATTAAATGACTTTTAAACTATACCACAAGCCAAAAATCCTAATTTGGCATGAGCTGTGTTGTGGAAAGTCTAGGGGAGCTCTCCAGGCTGCTGTAGATGACAATGTACAGCCATGTCTCTGTCCCAACTAAAGTCTGTAAAGGCTCATGCCAGACTCCAACTTGAAGGATAGCTGATGAGTTCGCCTGACCATCACTCAGTTTATCTGCCTTGCTAAGCATGGCTTATAAGTTACCTGAGGTTTCCAAATGGTGTTGAGAAAATACCACTGGAACTAAAAATAAAAATTAGACTTATCTAAACCCTATTCTTAGTAGATGAAATAAAAAGTGACTTTTCTAGTGGAGATCTGTAGAAAGGTTATGCTCCCAAATGTCCCAAGCAACTCTCTTCCCTACAAGAGAGCATCCTGAGACACAAAGGAGGCTGCTTGAGAAAGCAGTACATTATGAATTTAAGTCACACTAGGATGGTTATCTCTTCCCTAAATTATTCCAGGGACTTTCTGCTCCTTCTCTTCCCTTCATGTCTTCTCTGTTTTGAGGAAATTTAATTGCTTAGAAAAGGGAGATGCCTGCTTCCCCACCCCCATGATTTTCTGAGAAGGGGCTGACTCAGAACATTTAAAGTCAAGATAGGAGAAATCAGACTCAATGCATTTTGATTTCTTAAGAGGTTCAAACTTTAGCTGTCTATTGACTTTGTACTAGATGAACATTAGTATCCTTTCATGGTGGGGAACTTAGCATATGTTCCTCAGAATATCAGTGGATGGAATCATTTCTGATCTACGGGGACACTCAGGATGTCTAGACAGAAAAGTAGCCACCTAAGCATTGGTGATGACCCAATACCAGGTAAATATGGGACAGATCATCGTTATGTAGAACAGTACAAAATACAGGTGAGATTGGTACTAAGCATGTAGCTGATAGCTGGTTCATGATGCTATTCTTCTGTTTAGTTCCTCTTCTTTCACAGATATGCAAGAAGGCATGGGAAATGCAGTTCAGCCGACTACAAATTAAAAGAGAAAATGTTCTGTTTGCTTTATTTATTTATTAAAGATTTCTGTCTCTTCCCCATCACCGCCTCCCATTATCCTCCCCCTCCCCCAACCAAGTCCCCCTCCCTCGTCAGCCCAAAGAGCAATCAGGGTTCCCTGCCATGTGGGAAGTCCAAGGACCACCCACCTCCATCCAGGTCTAGTAAGGTGAGCATCCAAACTGCCTAGGCTTCCACAAAGCCAGTCCGTGCAGTATGATCAAAAACCCTTTGCCATTGTTCTTGAGTTCTCAGTAGTCCTCATTGTCCGCTATGTTCAGCGAGTCCAGTTTTATCCCAGGCTTTTTCAGACCCAGGCCAGCTGGCCTTGGTGAGTTCCCCATAGAACATCCCCATTGTCTCAGTGTATGGGTGCACCCCGCGCCATCCTGAGTTCCTTGCTCGTGCTCTCTCTCCTTCTGCTCCTTATTTGAACCACGGGGTTTCAGTCCGGTGCTCCAATGTGGGACTCTGTCTCTTTCTCCTTTCATTGCCTGATGAAGACTAATATCCAGGAGGGTGGCTATATGTTTTGCTTTGGGTTCACCTTCTTATTTAGCTTCTCTAGGATAGCGAATTATAGGCTCAATGTCCTTTATTTATGGCTAGAAACCAAATATGAGTGAGTACATACCATGTTCCTCTTTTTGGGTCTGGCTTCTGTTTGCTTTTTTAACCTAAAGTAGAGAGTGGTAGTTTATTCTGTAATGACACTTCATCCTCAGATGACTAGCTCTAAAATAGAAAAGAATGTTGCCTTAAGTACATATGATAAACTTGAACTTTTGATCATTTTACTCAGTCTTCTTCATATCATAAAAAGATAGGGATATTACAAACAATGCTGCTATGAACATAGTTGAGCATATACTTTTGTTGTATGATAGGGCATCTCTTGGGTATATTCCCAAGAGTGATATTGCTGGGTCCAGGAGTAGGTTGATCCCGAATTTCCTGAGAAACCACCACACTGCTTTCCAAAGTGGTTGCACATGATTGCATTCCCACCAGCAATGGATGAGTGTACCTCTTACTCCACAACCTCTCCAGCAAAGGCTATGATTGGTGGTTTTTATTTTAGCCATTCTGACAGGTGTAGGATGATATCTTAAAGTTGTCTTGATTTGCATTTCCCTGATCGCTAAGGAAGTTGAGCATGACCTTAAGTGTCTTTTGGCCATTCGAATGGAAGAATGGATAAAGAAAGTATGGAATATATACATATTAGAGTACTACTCAGCAGTAAAAAAAACAATGACTTCTTGAATTTTGCATGCAGATGGATGGAAATAGAAAACACTATCCTGAGTGAGGTAAGCCAGACCCAAAAAGTGGAATTTCGAGACAGGGTATTTATAGTCACTTTTCTTTTTAAGAGATGGTTCCTGCCAATGACGAGAGCAGAGTTTCAGTATTTTTAGTTGTTAGATAGTTTTAACTGGCATTTTGATGTGAATAGGCTTCTATACTATGAACAATCCCTGAATAGGGTTTTTCTTTCTAAAATGAACCTACTTTGTTAAATGTAGTTAGTACATGCATCTGCTGCACCACCTGACATGCAGAAAAGGAAATACAGTGATGACTTTCTCCCCTGTGCTTTCTGCCAGGCAAGTTATTGAAGACTGCATTGGTAGTGGTGTGGAATCAATAACCAAATATTCTAGATATTCACTTATATATGTAATTTGCCAATTCTTTAATTTCATAATTGTCTTCTAAGCTTTAACCTAAAAAACAAACAACCTGAGAGCAGGAAAGTGTGGGACAGAAGATGAAGCAGAGCTGCCCCCTTCCAAGCTGCAGTTATTGAGCACTACAGAGATAAGGACACAGCCCTAGACAAGTGTGCTTCTCCCAGAGCTCAGTGTCCACCAGGTTTTCTTACACAGAAGCTTGTGTTTCCTAACACTGTCTGTAGACGGTGACTAAATGCTACACAGAAGGCACACTGAAATGCTTCATATGATCATTAAATTTGCCTGATTATCTAAGGCAGTGTTGTTTCTCATGATGTGGAGGCTCGGACCAGGAGGAGACTGCATTTGCCTGCACAGCTAGTGTTGATCCAGAGCTAGTGTTTCTTGGGGCTGGGCTGCCCTGGGTTTGTTCTGACCTCTTTGTCTTTCCATCTGGCACTGTCTGTCCCTTTGCTCACTGGTCATAACTCACTTTAATAGGAGAGCTGATAAGACACAGAGACTCTGTCCATTCTTCCTGTTTATAAAAATTATAATAGAATATATAATATAAAATTATAAAAACAAAACCTCAGACACATATTTCACTTATTCTACTTCTCTAAGTCAATGAATCAGATCAATGAAATACTGAAAGGCTAGGAATTTTTTCCTTTTTGTATTTCAAATAAATGCCTTGTGTGATAATTCTTAGGACTTTGGTGAGAAGAATGAGAATAGACCCCAACATGCTTTCCCCAGGAAGATGTTCCTCCAGGCCTATTGCTTCCCCCATTATAGTGCAAAACCCACTTCCCATAGAGGCCTCTTGCCTCACTCAGTTTAAAGAATTCTCTCATCTATACCAGTTGTAAAATAAAGTAGCAACACAGAGAGACCCACAGCTGCTTTTATTAAGAATGTTATTACTTACTCTAAATTACATACTTCATTTAGCAGGCCAATTGTCTCAGATAATCACCACAGCAATACGGTTATTAATACTCAGCAAGAAATGAATAAATGTTTACTTTTGCCCCATAAGAAGATTCCATAAAGGAGAGAAAAGAGTTCTTTCCTATTCAAGATCACAGAACTGACAGATCAGGGTCTTATGCTCTTATTTGCAGTATAGTTCTCTATGCGATACATCCAGACCTTTACTTGTCCCCAAAGTTATGGCAGTTACACCCATTTACACACAGTTATATTATCCACACAGCTCCAACCTTCGCAATTCTTCGTCTTCACACTCTCCGCACGGCCAATACTTCTTCCTTCACATACATCTCTCCTGCACACACATCTCTCTTTTATACAGAGACATCTTTTCACCTCTCTCTCTCTCTCTCTCTCTCTCTCTCTCTCTCTCTCTCTCTCTCTCTCCAATACTTGTGCATACAACATACTTCTCTCACATTTCTTCTATTTCTTCCACACTTCTCTCCCTCCACATTTAGCTATATCTCTTCATACTTTTTTCTCTCTCATCCTCTCACTCTGCTCATATGCACACACACACACACACACACACACACACTTCTCTCACATCCTTCCTATTCCTCTCACACTTCTCTCTCACGCATTTAGACACATCTAACATATTTCTCTCCCACTCATGTTACAGCAAAGCCTCTGGACAAACAAGAGTCACAATTTCAGGGTTACACAGCACTTCCTGAGTAAACAACAACAACAACAAAAAAGACAGAACCATACTGATCACGCAGTTTCTTTCAAACTACGGAGGTCGTGCTGACTGTTCATGATGAGTAAAGTAAGCTCTGAGTGGTCAGGGATCCCAGAAAGATAGAGACATTGAAATTCAGGACTTAAGAAGAGCAGTCCGATTCCCTGCCCTGTGGGAAGTCCAAAGTTCTCCCCCCTCCATCCAGGTCTACGAAGGTGAGCATCCAAACAGGCTAGGCTCCCACAAAGCCAGTTCATGCAGTAGGATCAAAACCTAGTGCCATTGTCCTTGGCTTCTCATCAGCCCTCATTGTCCTCCATGTTCAGAGAGTCCAGTTTTATCCCATGCTTATTCAGTCCCAGTCCAGCTGGCCTTGGTGAACTCCCAATAGATCAGCCCCACTGTCACAGCGGATGGGTGTACCCCTCGCAGTCCTGACTTTCTTGCTCTTGTTCTCCCTCCTTCTGCTTCTCATTTGGACCTGAGGAGCTCAGTCCGGGAGGGAGGGGGAATGGAGTGGGGGGGAGGGGAGAGGAGTTGGGGGAGGGGAAGAGGAGTGAGAGGAGGGGGAGCTAAATGGGAGGCAGGGAGAAGGCAGAAATTTTTTCAACAAAAAAATAAATAAATAAAAAGAAATTCAGTACTTAGACAATAAACAGTTAGTTGCCTTAACCTTGAGGTTGCAAATCCATAGAGAAGTCCTTTGCTGAGAAAGTTCTCTCTACTAAGGTTGTTTCATGCCTTGTCCTGAAACAGCAATAAACACCTGGGAAACTGTCTTTTCCTATTCATCTCTAGGGGCTACCAGATATTGATATCCAGAAACAACCAGATTGTTTTCAATATGTCCTGAAGTTTAAAATTAGCTGTTGTTGAGACTGAGGACACTATTACTTTCCTATGTCAATCTGAGTAATGAGAAGTATCCTATATGCCCAGTAGATGGAATATTTTCATGAGATAAACATACAATCAGTGGGGAAAATACCCATAGCTGACATATGAGAAAAACTACAGACAAAATCAACCAGTCATCTACAGCCAGTGACCTCATAGTCTTTTCCAAGTGGGGCTTCCCATCAGAGAGTTATTAGGTCAATCTGTTAAATACGAGCTGTTATCATCTGCGATATGTATATCATCGCCTGTGACACCTCTCATTGCTATTGTCCCACTGAAGACCTTTGATCCTGGAGTTCTAATTTCAGTGGAACATTCCACATTCAGACACATATGAGACATAAACAGCTAGACACAAAGCCTGGTGACAGGTTAAGATTTACAGAAGGAAAATGGAAATGCCAGTCCCTGAAGGTACTAATGCCAACTAAGAAAGTATCTCGTCTTCTGTTTCATTTCCTGCAGGAAAGCGAGCTTGCCTTGGAGAACAGTTGGCCAGGTCTGAGCTCTTTATTTTTTTCACTGCTCTTGTGCAAAAATTTACTTTCAAGCCTCCAATCAATGAGAAGCTGAGCCTCAAGTCTAGATTTGGCATGACCATTTCCCCAGTCAGTCACCATCTCTGCGCTGTCCCTAGACTGTGAAGTCAGAGGCAAAAGGAGAAAAAAGAAGAACAACTGAGCAATCCTCTGAGCCACTGGGGCTGCTCTTATGTGAAGGGAGAGAAGGAAGGTGACCAGGGAAGGATGGGAAGTTTAGGCTACAGTGATGAGACTCACCCACTGGGCAATGGGAAGGCAGTCAGACCATATATCATCCTCACACAGGAAGCTGAGACAGAGAATGGGAAGTGGGGTCAAGTTCAATTTCTACAAATCCACCTACAGTAACTTATTTCTTCTGGCAAGTGTCTGTCTCTTAATGGACTCCTGAAGGACTCAAAGCATTCATATAGACACAGACACACTTACACACTCACCCACATACATACAGAGAAGAGAGAGAGAGAGAGAGAGAGAGAGAGAGAGAGAGAGAGAGAGAGAGAGAGAGAGATTCAATCAGGTATGCCAAGAATAGCAATTTTAACAATATTTTCAAAAATAAATGCAGAAACAAAGTCACTAGAGTGTTGCTATAACTCAGGAGTGCCAAGACAGGGGAAAAAAATACGTTCTATGGTTACACAAGTGTCAATAGAGATTTCGTTGATGTGTTGGTGAATGGGTGTTCCTGTAAAGAACTTTCCCCTCTGCCTCTTCTGCAAGACTAATTAACTGATTAGAACTGCAATATTTGTGGAGAGGTTAAAGTGCTCCAGGCCCAGGGCCAGATACAGATGAACTTTAGTGCCCTTCATGGTCACCAATAACCTACCTTTATATATGACCGAGAGTGAAAACTTCAGGATATATTAATTAAAAAGACTAGTGACTTACACCAATCAAAAGGGTGAGATTATCATCACATAGCAACAACCTCTGGAACTCTACCAGGTATTACTGAGGTGGGTCCAACAATGTATTTGAAGAGTCCCATGGATTATGACTTCCTTTGTTACTATAATACATAGTGAAATTGTTATGGCATTGGAACATGGAATTTAGTGTTAATTGACTCTGTGTTCCTGGGCCATTGTCACTCATACTTAAGTCCAGAATAAATTGTATCCTACCCTTTGTGGTGAAATTTCTCTTTTGTGCCAACAGTTATGGTGCCCAGATGTGGAAGCCTCTGAAATAGGCCACTTTTCACTGGATGAGACAGGCACCAATATGGATCCCCTCTATCCAAACTGCCAGTATTATCTCCTCATGTGGATTTTGGTGAATGCTTTCTGTGGCTCTAAATTCCCTTGATATGATCAACAGTAAAAGAAATGTGGCTATTTTCAAATTCATATTTTTTCCTATCATCCTCTGACCGTGCCTCTTTATTCTTTATCTCCAAGAGGAGCAAAATCACTGAGTAAAAGAGGAGATGTTTATGGCCTAGTTTAAGATAAAAACAAAATAGAGGACATCCATGCTATGATTTAACATCATCAAGGCTTCTTCCCACTGGGAAGCTCTCTCGCCTCCATTTGGACATCTTAGTCTCGCTTTGAGGAGCCCTCTTTCTCTTAACCCTTATGCTTAAATTTTCATTAAAAGACTTTTTATTATTCCACAAGCCAAAAAAAACCTAATTTGGCATTAGTTGGCTCCTGGAAAGTCTAGGGGAGCTCTCCAGGCTGCTGTAGATGACAATGTACAGCCATGTTTCTGTCCCAACTAAAGTCTGTAAAGGCTCATGCCAGACTCCATCTTGAAGGATTGTTGATTAGTTTGCCTGACCATAACTCAGTTTATCTTCCTTGCTAGGCATGGCTTACAAGTTACCTGAGGTTTCCACATAGTGTTGAAAATATACCACTGGAACCAAAGATAGAAATCTAGACTCACACATACCCTATTTCTGAGTTGATAAAATAATATGTGGCTTTTCTAGGGGAGATCTGCAGAAAGGTTATGCTCAAAAATGTCCCAAGCAACTCTCTTCCCTACAAGAGAGCATCCTGAAACACAACAGAGGCTGCTTGAGAAATTCAGCACATTCTGAATTTAAATCACACTAGGATGGTTATGCCTTCCCTAAATTATTCCAGGGCCTTTCTGTTCCTTTGCTTCCTTTAATTTTTTTTCTATGTTTTGTTGGAAGTTAATTGCTGAGTCAAAGGAGACTCTTCCTGCTTCCCCACCCCCATGATTTTCTGAGAAGGGGCTGACTCAAAAAGTTTAAGGTCAACATAGGAGAAATCAGACTCAATGCATTTTGATTTCTGAAGAATTAAAACTTCGACTGCCGTTAGACTTTGTACTAGATGAACATTAGGATCTTATCATTGTGGTAAACTTAGCATATGTCCCTCAGAATAAAAGTGGATGGAATCATTTCTGATCTATGGGAACACTCAGATGTCTGAACAAAATAGTAGCCACCTAAGCATTGGTGATGACCCAATACCAGGTGAATATAGGATAGATCATCTCTATGTAGACCAGGACAAAATATAGGTGAGATTGGTACTAAGCATGTAGCTGATAGCTGGTTCATGATGTTATTCTTCTATTGAGTTTCTCTTCTTTCATAGTTATGTAAGCAGGCATGGGAAATGGAGTTCAGCCGACTACAAATTAAAAGAGTAAATGTTCTTTGTTTGTTTCTTCGTTCGTTTTACCTAAAGTAACGTTGAGGGTGGTAGTTGTTTTCTGTAATGACACTTTACCCTCAGATGATTAGCTCTAAAAATAGAAAAGGATATTGCCTTAAGTCCACATGATAAACTTGAACTTTTGATAATTTCACTCAGCCTTCCGCGTATTATAAAGAGATAGGGATATATGAGCTTTCTACATGATTAATATACTGGTCACATCTGCATTGCATGTAATTGTGTCTAGTCTAAGATACATATTTCCACATGTTGTTTTTGTCCCACATAAAAACTGTCAAATCCTATGATCATTTCAATTTTTATTTATTTGCATTGAGTACTGATATAGACATATATATACTTATATACATGCATATATGGATATACATAGGATGCTCAATTAAACTGCACAAGTGCATATTGATAAATGTGAGTGTTTGAATTATTTTTAAAAAAACATGATGAATGTGTGCTGCCTTATATGGGTAGGCTAAAGATCTTCAAACTTATTAAAATGGTATTTGGAGTCTATTAAGTGTTTTTTAAAAACCTTAATATGTTATTTGTTTATATAAAACACCATTTATTGGAATTGTAAGACTAATGTTTCACAAAACTAAAATTCAATATTTATACACATAGATTTTGATAAGGATTTTCTTCCAGAACACGATATAATGAAAAAAATGATTAGAATTTATTTCAATTAAGTAATGGTCATGGGAAAAATAAGAATTACATGGCATACAATACTATATGTTAATCAAAATTCCTCTTAGCAATATATCTTAAAAATACTTGTTAAAATAAATTGTCTCCAAAAATTTTCTTGACATATAAATAAAAATTCCCTAATAAATGCTCTTACTGAGCTTTAATACACGTAAAACGGACAGATTTCTTTTCAAAGATCTTATTTTTAAATTTTTCTTTTGTGATTAAGATTCTGGGAGGGAGATAGATTCCCAAAAAACAGTCACATTTTAAACCAAAATATTTCAAAGTTTTTATCTCTTCCATTTCAAACTGAAGAAAAAAACCTTATTTTCAAACCAGGGGGTCATGACTTCTCATCCTGCCTAAAGCCTCAACACTGCTCAGGCAAAGTTCTGTGTCTTGAAAAGTCCAGTTTTCTGCTTGACTCATACCTTTAAGAGGATAAATATGCAATTAGGAGTTGCTTAAAGCTACAAAAATACAACCAAATGACGTAACTTTAGATGTAGCAAGTTATAGATCTAAATTAAAGCTACAAAAATCATATTTTACAACAAAGAATCCACCTTCAGTTACAGTTATGTGCATCTATGGGCTGTCTACAGCTATTTGGATTTTTAAATCCTGGATATAGTACCAAAGTAGTTCTTAAGGAAGTGCAAATTATAATTATCAAATGAAACCCAAATTCTTTTCAGCGCCTAGTGTAATTGTCATTTGAAGGGAAAAAGCCACAATTCCAAAGGTCTATCTAGTTAAACTTGCAACAGGACAGGGCTGAGAGCTCTGATCATTAGGGGTAGGTCCTGCTCCAACTGGAAGGAGTGGCTAAGCCCTCTGTTTACAGAGGAGGGTTGGGCCTATAAGGGCGGGGTATCTGTGCTCTCTGGCTTTAGGGCCTCCAAGGAATGTGGAGGGGAGTGATCGGAAGTGGACTGGAGTAGTTTATTTGAGAGTGCTGTAATATTAGGAGCCCTGAGCCTCAGCTCAGACCCTGATTCCTCTGAATTCCACTTGGATACCAACCATGATTGCTGCCGCGGGCTCCCTGGTGGCCGCCATCTGGGCAGCGCTCCATCTCCAGACTCTCTTGCTGGCTGTTGTCACCTTTCTGTTCCTGGCTGACTATTTCAAAAGCCGGCGCCCCAAGAACTACCCGCCTGGTCCGCAACGCCTGCCCTTCATAGGCAACATACTGCATTTTAATAAGAAGCAGCCACACCTGGTGGTCCAGCAGGTAGGAAGTTACAAGATTGGCTGTGAGCTGACCTAATCCTGAGCTGGTGGATCTGTGACTTCCAGGGCTGGCAGGCAGGGCTCCAAGGCTGATGTTCCTGGTGGCTAAAACCAGGACACAGAGTTAGATTCTAAATATGCACTTTTAAGAAATATGCAGCTAAGCAGGGCAGTTGTGGCTGATCTCTGTGAGTTTGAGGCCAGCAGGTCTACAGAGCGAGTTCCAGGACAGCCATGGCTACAGGAAGAAGCCTGGTCTTAGAGAAAGAAAGAGAAGGAGAGAGGGAGGGAGGGAGGGAGGGAGGGAGGGAGGGAGGGAGGGAGGGAGGGAGGGAGGGAAGGAGGGAGGGAAGGAGGGAGGGGGAGGGGGGAGGGGGGAAGGAGGGAGGGAGGGAGGGAGGGAGGGGGAGGGGGGAGGGGGGAAGGAGGGAGGGAGGGAGGGAGGGAAGGAGAGAAATAATTGGAGAATTTCTTATCCTTCTATGACATACTTCCTAGGTGATGGTGATGGTTCCATTTAGGTTAGAGAACACACTGTGTGATTTGAATTCTTTAAATCCGTCCAGGTATTTGTGATGATTTCATAGTAAATGATGATAGAGACAGATATGTCCTGCTGCTTTAAGAAGTGAGCATAAAGTCCAGGTTTCAGCTTAGTTGATTAAAGTGCTTCTCAGGAAAATAAATAAATTAATAATACTGAAGTAGGGGTGTGTGTATGTGTGTGTTTGTGTGTGTGTGTGTTCTACTCCTCTTGACTGAAGATTGGTTTAGGTGTTGCTCTCTCTTACTGAGCCTTAGTTTTTATACATCCTTGCTGACTGCTCCCTTACTGATGTTATCAGTTACTAAGAAAGCCACAAGCAAGTGTCCAGGTCCCTGGGAGAGTTCTCTACTCTCCACTCAGCTCTGGAAGCCCTCCCCTATTAAATTGGGAAGTCTTTTCTGTGTACACAGTGCACATTTAAGATTGGCAGGTCATTTGAAGACTTAACCATGTGACTTTGTAATGTCCCTCCTTATCCAGAGTAAATTTTGTTTTGCTTGAATTTTCTGTGATCTCTTATACCCTGCAGGTTTCTTTTTGGTGAGTGTGAAAGGCTTTTGCTTCTCAGTTCTTTTATTTTTACCTGCATATAATACTAGAATTGCATTCATCTGGACTGCATATATTTGAGCATTTTTTTATTATTCAAGTATCATCTATTGGGAGAGATAGAACATATCTCTTTACAATTTACATGTAAGCGGTTAAACTCAATGTTTTATTGTTTTGCGGTTTGTCTATTTGCTCTGTTTTCATTCTTTCATTTTGGTTTCCTATCCTGCCACATGGGTTTCTTGGACCCTCTCCGAGTAGATGCCTTTTTATTCATCTTCTCTCTCTTCACATCTCTACTATTGTCCTCCCAGCATCTGTTCTGTTACTCAATACACACAGGCAGCTATGAGAGTTTGCTAACAGCATTTTCCATGTGTAGTGCAGCGACTACAAACATGGGGGAGCCCTCTCCCCTGTATGATGCACTGCCCCAGGTGCTGTCCCCACTCACTGAGACCCACATCCCACACTGCCCAGCTCTGCAGTGTCAGTGCAGCTGGGACTCAAAGGCAGAGAAGTCTGTTGTTTTTGCCCCTTACTCATCCTCCCATAGCTGTCTTTTCTCTGACCTTTCAAGTTCATCAATTCCTTTCTGACCTCAAACACATTCTTCTTTCAACCTTCAGAGGAGACTGTAGCAGAAGGAAACCTCTTAGCTGTGCCCCTCCTCAGAATGCCTTTCCCTTCCTCCCACACTGTCTTTCCCCTGGGTGTACACAACTAGCTTGATGATCAGAGGGACTCACGTTTTTAGATGTTCTCCTACTGCTTGTTGGACTTTGTAGTTTCCCTGTAAGTGTTAAAGTATTTTGTTTTGTTTTTTGTTTGTTTGTTTGTTTGTTTTTGATGTTGTTTTGTCTCTCTGCTTTCAAGAGATTCAGTTCCCATATTGATTGCGCTGGTTTTGAATTATTTGGGGCTTGATGCTGTTGGAATCTGCATGGCAGGCTTGCATTTTGCTAGACTAGAAAGTTTCCACCATTTTTCAGGTGTTTTCTCATCTACACATTCCTGTTTTCAGGACATTGGTGCACAGCCATGACATCTATGGCGCTGGGTCTTGCTGTTTGCCATCGGCTTTCTCTGTGCTGTGCATGGGAGAGCTGCCTCTCCCCTCTGCACTGCTTCTCTGCCAAGCTCTGCTGTGCAGATCTCCACAGAGGCCATGGCAGCTTCTGTCCTCAAATCGATGCCTTTTCTTCTTATCTTTCTTTTCTCTGTTAAGATTTCCCACTATTTGGAATAATTTTATAATAGCCATTTTGAAATATTCATTTTCCCCCTCTGTCCAACATCTGTGCCATATAAACAAAGTTGAGATTCTCTTCGGTCTTAGTGAATGAACTAAGCAATGTCAGACTGGACATTGTTTGTCCTGTGCTGTAAACTGATACACACACTAGGGCCCTGCTCTACTTGTCCAGGTAACTTTAGAGGCTCCAGGGCCTAACTTTTGTGAGTGATGACTCAAATGGAAATTTCAGAGTTTGCATTGTGAATCTGAATAAACTTCCTGTGTGCTTTCTTCTTCTGGCTCCTTAATCTCAGCAGCATGGGCTGGCACAAAGGAAGATGGCTGCAACTTCAGGGCCACATCAGTACAGTGCAGCTGCAGCTCACTACAGGAGGGTGAACAGCAGTGATCTTCCAGTAATTGTCCCATAGGGAATGGATGTCCTTTGCTGCAAAGGAAGGGAGGGAAGCAGAATTCTCTCCCAGGCTTCCTTGGAGATTCTCTCCATAGCAGTTCAGCTGTAGAAGTCACAGTTCACAGGCTCAGCCCTGGAGAGACACATAGCAAGTGATAATATGACATCCATGGATCTCACCACTGTAACCCCTTGAGAGTCTCATTTGATGGTGTTCGACTCCAGGACATAGAATCAAAGAGTTAAAGCAATCTCGGACCTGTTGAGACTCACTTTTCTTGTTCTTTGGCAAAACAGCGTAAACTTTGGTGGGAGGCTTGCTTCTGGCAAATGCTATCATAAGTTACAAAAATAAAAAGGCATGCTTTTATTTAATCTTCCCAGGGTTAAAATATTTGCTCTATGTCTTGCTACACAATCATATGAGTTCTGGTGTCACAGAAAGAGGTCATGGTGACACTGAGGCTGGAAACATTATGCCAGTTAAATAGTTTTTCATTCCTTTATTTTGTATTTCCTATGGGTTTACCATTTGATATCTGTGTATAATCAAATGAGGTTAAATGATGCAACTTAGGCATAATTAAATTTCAATTCTTGCTATGAGGAAAAAATAAACACAAACTGATGCCTGGCTTTCCCTTTGGGGTTTGTGCCCCCTTTATTCACCCTTCATGATAAGCACACATGGAGTCACATTAGCAATCATCTGTTAGCATTCCATTTTCCACTGTCAAGGAAAGGAGAATCTGAATTCCCCAGGTTGCTCAGTGGAATAATGGCAAAACCAGTACTTGAATCCTACATAATTTTACTCAATAAAAACTAAATAAATATAAATATATATATATGTGTGTGTGTGTATGTGAGTGTGTGGACATATATATCTATATGTACACATATATTATAAAATAAAATGGCCTTTACTAACTAGATATATATCTTCACAGAATCATTCACTCAAAGGACACTAGACAAATGCTTAGCATGACAGGCACAACACAGGACAGTCTATGGTCCAATGAGTCCTATATTCTGTCAATCAATTCTGATATCATATGAAATCTAGACAGATGGGCAGCTCTGGGCCTAGCCTTTGATAGAATGATGTCACCAGTTGTGCTGTGCCTAGAAGGAATGTTTAACAAGCGTCTAGTGAAGTAAAGGGATGGACATTTTATATCCATTAAAGTGACATCATTGAAAATAGGTTGAGGACAGTGAAGAACGTGGCTCCTTGTTGAGCATGTGGGACTCTACTTCCCTCCATCTCGTAGTCTCTTAGCTTTCTCTGTAGTAGTTCACAGAACTATTACAGGAATATTATATAAATAAGAGAGAGTCTTGTCAGGCTGAAGTGGGCTGTGATACACAACTTAGATATTTGCATGTACTTCAATCTAGCTGTAACAATGGGACCCCAACATACAAAGTTCCTAATATGCCTCATATGATCTTTGTATATACAAAATTACTCAGTAAATTCCAAGACACTGTTAGGATGTCTTCTATGATTTGAAGTGCATTCCATTTTCTTTCTTTTCCTTTTATTCATCTTTTAAATATTATCAGAGCAGAACCCTGAGAACCCAGGTCTGTTTTTTCACATTAGCCAGGATTCTGTGACATGAATGCTGCATGAGCCCATCAGCACTGTCTCTGGGTTCTGCCCCTCCATCTTTTTGTTGCTTCTATTACTAGAGCCCTCTTCTAAATCACATTATAATATTTAAATAGCCACAGTTAATTTGCTATTTCTGCTGTTATCATAGCTATTTATACAAGAACGCCATCAACAGATTGTTGCCTGAGGTTTCTGTCCTGCCCTGTTACCCAACCGTTTAGTCCCAGAGAAAAATCACACAGAGAGTCTGCATTAGGTTAATAACTGATTGGCCCGTTAGCTCAATCTTTGTATTAGTGCACTATTCTTATCTATGTTAGCCACATGGTTTGGTACTTTTTTCAGTTGGGCAGGTCACATCTTGCTTCTTTGGTGTCTGCACAGGACTGCAGGAGGGAGCTTCCTTCTTCCCAGAATTCTCCTGTTCTCATTGCCCCACCTCTACTTCCTGTCTGGTTGTCTCACCTATGCTTCCTGCCTGGCTATTGGCCAATCAGCATTTATTTGTAACATAATTGACAGAATACAGAATTGTCCCACAACACTTCCTCCTCTTTTTTTAACAAAGGAATATGTCCATAGTCCATATTTTGGGAATGTGGGTGGAGTATTCCAGGCTAATTCCTGCTGTTTGGGGATGATGATAATCTTATGGAGATCTAAAGAAAATTTGGAATTATGATCAAGTCCTGACTGGAGTTTCCTGTGAGTATTGATCATCTCAGGCAGCAGTCTTGAATCTGTTCTGGATGTAGAACTCAGACATCCATGCCATCGGTTCATACCAGAGATTTCTCAGTGTTTATTTATAACATAATTAACAGAATACAGAATTGTCCCACACCAAGAGATATTTTCATTTGCTGTGAATTCCATGCTTGCAGGCCATAGAGATTGTTCAGTGGGTAAGGGCACTTGCTGAAAAACATGGTAATCTAAAAGTGATCACCTTCACTCACATGGTAAAAGGAGAGAACAGACTCCCCGAAGATATGAACTGACCTACTCATATTCAACACCACCCTTTGTACTATAGCATATGCACACACAAACAATGAATAAAATGATATAAAATATGTTTTTATTATTCTGTGCTACCTACAGCAGACTCACACAGACACACCTTGGCGTTTACCAGGTGGCATACACTGTGTTCTGCCTGTCCTAGAGTGCAAAATAAGGAGTTAGAGAATTTACTCATTTACTGAAATCTACGTACTAAAATCTTCATATAGGGATACACACTATACGTCATCCACTCATTGATTCATGTTAATGAATTTGTATTGGTAAATCTCTTTCTTGAAGTGGATTTGAGGTTAGGACATTTCAAAGAAAAGAAAAGAAAAGAAAAGCTATTTCCACATACCAAGGTGTATCACTCAAGGGAAATAAAGACATCAATATGATTACACATATGCCTGCCATCCCTGGACAGAGAGCTATGAGCACACGGATCTCTAACTATTGAAATATGTTTCAGCTTGTGAAGAAGTATGGGAATGTTATCAGTCTCGATTTTGGAGTCAAATTTTCAGTGATTGTAAGCACTCTGCCTTTAATCAAAGAAGCCTTTACTCAACTGGAAGAAAACTTTATGAGTCGCCCTATATTGCCATTTCAAAATTTTGTCTTCAATGAAAATGGTAAGACTTTCATGTGTTGTTAGATATACACTGTAATTTTTAAGATACATAAAAGGCACCTATATGCCTTATGTAGCCATCACTCTCATAAGCCAATACCTTCATGAAATGCCATCATCAATGGGCACTGGATACCACATTGCTTGAAAGAAAGCATTCATAAGATGGTTTCTAGTGTGTCCTAGTAGAGACTGGGGGAACCACTTGTTTGGAGAAACTAATTCTAGATGCTTTGAGAGGAAGTAACCACAGCACCCAAACACAGCCAGACACTGTGCTTTCATTTTCCCACATCAACCCTAGGAAAATGGATGAAAGTCAGCTTTCCCTTTCTACTGCATCTTGCTTATAGCCGCTGAAAATGTATCGTTAAAGTCATGAGGATCTCTAGGCTCCTAGCCAACATTTAAATTATTATATGAATACTTTATATTATTGTCAAATAAAGTCATAAGTTGAACACAGAATTTGAAATCTATTAATCCAACAAAACAGCATCTTAGCCCTTCCTAATTACTCTTTGGAATAATTCTAAGTCAATTCACTGTGTTGTAAGAAGCAGAGTGCTAGACATCTGTCTTAGTGTTACTTTACTGTAAGGAAATACCGTGAGCAAAGACACTTGGGGAGAAGAGGGTTTAATCAGCTATGCTTTCATATACACTATTCATCCCAAATGAAATCAGGACAAAAACTAAGGGCAAGGACCTGGAGGCAGGAGCTGGCACAGTGGCCGAGGATGAATACCGCTTTCTGTCTTGCTCCTCGTGCTTTATTCAGCCTGCTTTCTTATAGAAATCGGTACCACCACCCAGGGTTAGCAGCAACTACGTGGGATGGACCCTCCTTACCAAACATTCATTAAGAAAATACCCTACAGCTTTGCCTACAGCCCTATCTTCTTCTATTTTCTCAATTGAAGCTTCCCGCTGTAGAATAAATAGCTTGTGTCATATTGACATAAAACCAGTCAGCACAGTAAAAGTTAATGCCAGGCAATAAATAGTAAAGCAGTATCAATGCAGAAGATATTTAATCAGAGATGTATAACACTGTATGACGATTCTGGAAAATCTTCTCTGAGTAAATAATATTCATTTAATGACCTGAAAAAATAATTAGTCAAGGGGATATAATATCCTTGAAAGAACGAAAAGGAGAGATGTCTTGAGGAATGGAAAGACATTCAGTGCTCCAAGCATGGTATTTAAAGGACATAATTAAGCACTTTTGATACTTCTGAGCTACATCAGAAAGAGCACAATGCTGATTTTTGTAACAGTCAGGAAGACTTCTCAGTGGTTTCAAGCAGAGGAGATCTTAGGATATCAGGTAGAGAGTGGAGGAAAGACATTAGGAAACCTGTTTTAGATATGAAGGGTGGAAGCTTACACATTTCAGTTGCTAAACTAGACTGTGAATTAGACCAGGATGATGGCATTGAAGCCTTATAAACACAAGTCCAGGCATGCCAAAAGAATGCCAGAATGACTCCATGATCTAGACACCAGGCAAGCAGGATGCTGAGAGAACTCCACCAGAAGTTTGATGGCTGACCTTGGTTGTCAACTTACCTGCATTTGGAACCAACTAAAATCCTCAAAACAGGGAAAATAAATGAGAAGTCTTGCTTCTTTGGAATTTTTGAAGTGAGAAGATCTACCCTAAATCTGCATCACTTGAGATCAGAGGACCCATTCTAAATTTGGGCCACACCTTCTGCTGGCAGCCCACATAAAAGGACGTGGGAAAAGGAAGCTTTTGCCATTTGTTTTTTGCCCTTGCTCTCACTGGAAAGTTCAGCTATCCTGCTGATGAAGAATTATTTTACTGACATGAGAATCTATTTTTCTAGGATTTCAGTGTATGTAGAAGACTAGTTGAGACATCCAGCCTCATAGATTGAACAATCATAGCATTATTGGCCTTTCCATTAAGAGACAGCCATTTTAAGACTAGCTTGTAAGCCACTCTAATAAATACTGCTTTAATATCTCTAGATCCATTCTATCTCTCTAGTCCTTAAGAGCAGTGATTCTCAACCTTGGACAACAACCCCTTGGCAGCTGAACAACCCATTAAAAGGGGTCACTAAAACTGTTGGATATATCAGATATTTACAGTATGATTCATAATATTAAACAAACTACAGTTGTGAACTAGCAACAAAAATAATTATATGGTTGGGGTCATGACAATATGAGGAATTGTATTAAATTGTTGTAACATCAGGAAGGTTGAAAACCACTGCTTTAGGGAATGACAACTTGTACAGATTCTGGTACTGGGAGTGGTTCCTGGCCTTTAGCTTGATATAGATCACACACACACACACATACACACTCACACACACACACACACACACACACACACACACACACACATATATACATATATATATATATATATATATACATATATATATATATATATTAAACACAAAGTGTAAATTGTTTGGTTTGGGGGAGAATTTGATTTGATCACCTCATTTACTACCTAGTTACCATGTTCCTTAAAAATTTTACTTTGCCCTTGCATCTCTTTTTTCTATCCATTGTAATAGTTCTGGAATATTCTGGAAATAACATTTGGGTTTTTCTAAGAGTATTAAAATTAAACATATATTAAAAATACTTACTAAACAGTGACTTTGTAAGCCACCAGATGCTAGCAGTTATGCTCCTTGCTATGTGCTATTGTCTCTCTCTAGACAGCTGTCAAGTCCATTATTGGCCCTTCTTTTTTCCATCATACATGTGACTATTCCATTTGTCAGATAGTTTTAAATCAGAATCACAGTTCTATAACGCTGTATTGCTTCTTTCCAGGACTGATCTTCTCCAGTGGCCAAACATGGAAGGAGCAAAGAAGGTTCGCTCTGATGACTCTGAGGAACTTTGGGTTGGGAAAGAAGAGCTTAGAGCAGCGCATACAGGAGGAAGCCCAACACCTTGTGGAGGTTATAAAAGAGGAGAAAGGTGGGCATTCCACAGGGCAGGGGTGGGAGGCTGTGGCCCTCTCATTCATTAAACAGAATCCACCTAAGTATCTAAGTTCTTGTCCTGGACTGTGCACTGTGCTGAGCACTGAGCATTGAACAGTGAACATGTAGCCATGACCTTGCCCCAGAGTTTGCAGCTAATCACACAAATGGTCATTAGACTCGCTGCTGCCTTAAGGCCTGGTCACTGTCTGGCTTCCCAGATATGAACAGATTTTTATGTGTATGTTAAACCTCATATCAAACTAATCCAGAGCCTCTTACATAGCTCTCTGTTATGTATGTTTCTCTATCATGTGGAATTAACAAACCAATGTCTTTGAAAGATGTATCTTTTTCTTGATCTACTTCCAGGACAGCCTTTCAACCCTCACTTCAAGATCAACAATGCTGTTTCCAATATCATTTGCTCCATCACCTTCGGTGAGCGTTTTGAGTACCATGACAGTCAATTTCAGGA
Organism: Microtus pennsylvanicus; assembly: GCF_037038515.1. Taxonomy (NCBI): domain Eukaryota; kingdom Metazoa; phylum Chordata; class Mammalia; order Rodentia; family Cricetidae; genus Microtus; species Microtus pennsylvanicus. Next base: position 32,760,074 of record NC_134591.1, on the reverse strand, counting down.
GCTGCTGAGGTTACTGGATAAGGCTGTGATTTTGAGTTCCTCAAAGATGGTCCGGGTAAGCATTCTAGTTTCTTTTATATTCAGAGAAAATTGGACTAGGGCTAATTCAAGCACTAACAGATTTTTTCTTTTCATTTCCAAGACTTTGAAGCTAAACTATAATGTCTTTGAGTTGAGTTTGTTACTAATTTGTCTGTCGATTTGGAAGTTTCCAATATGAAAACTTACTGTGTACAAAAAAATGTTTCTAATATTTGAATGAAGTACCAACATTTATGTGGTATCCCTGCATGTCCAAATGCTGCTCTTTTTAAAGGAATGGAGATATTTATTGTTGATTTTGCCTTTATCTCTCCCATGTGTCTTCATACCTCACATGCAAACCACAGGCATACTTTCTAGCTATCCTCCTCTGTACGTGTTTCTCTTTGTTAACTTGTTGTCATTGTTCATTAACTGTTTCTCAGTGGTTAGACATCCAGTTGTTTCTAAGTTAGAGTTTGTATTAATAACACTGTTGTGAATATTTTAATTGTCCATGCTGCCACATCCATTCATTTTTCTTGTGTTTTCATTTAGAAATAAATCTTTACCCCCATGTTGTTGGGTTGTCTGTCCCTGTGCTCATTCCTATACAAATATTACTCTTAGAATTGCCTTAGATGTTTCGGAATGGTCTACCAGGTTGAGCTTCATCTTTATTTGGTTCTAGGAGTTTGATTTTTTTTATCCATTGTTTTTAATGAGCCACTGCTCATTCTAGAATTTATTTTTTATTCTCTTTGTACTTCTATAGTTTCTGTAGTGTTTCTTGCTATTGATTTTTAGTTTCTTTACACTGTGGTCTATTTAGATATGGAAGATTATTTCATTCTTTTGTATTTGCTAAGTAAGACTTGGTTCTTTTTTTGCTGTATAAATAATACAATTCAAAATTTCCACCTCCTCCCCTCCTCCCATTTCCCTCCTTCTCTCCAACTCACCCCCTCTCCAGTGTACCCCTTTCCTAATAGAAGGCAGTGTACCCTACCCTGTGAGAAGTCCAAGGCCCCCCTCCAATCAGGCCTAGGAAGGTGTGCATCCAAACAGACTAGGATCCCAAAAAGCCAGTACAGGCAGTAGGATCAAATCTTAGTGCCATTGTCACTGGCTTCTCAGTCAGGCCCCATTATCAGCCACATTCAGAGAGTCCGGTTTGATCACATGCTCGTTCAGTCCCAATCCATCTGGCCTTGGTGAGCTGCCATTAGAACAGTCACATTGTCTCAGTAGGTGGACCAACCCCTCATAGTCCTGACTTCTTTGTTCATCTTCTCCCTCCTGCTGCTCTTCAACTGAACCTTGGGAGCTCAGTCCACTGCTACAATGTGTGTCTCTGTCTTATCTCCATCCATCACTGGGCGAAGGTTCTATGGTGATATTCGAGATAGTAATTAGTGTGGCTATGGGACAAGGCCAGTTCAGGCACCCTCTCCTCTACTGCCCAAGGACCTAGCTGAAGACATCCTTGTGGACACCTAGGAACCCCTCTAGAGCCAAGTCTCTTGCCAGCTCTAAAATGGCTCCCTTAATTATGATATCTTCTTCCCTGCTGCCATATCTGCCCTTCCTTCATCTCAACCATCCCACTCCCCCAAGCTCCCCAATCCGCCCCTTCTCCCTTCTCTATCCTCCTCTCCCCTTTTCTCCACCCCACCTCCACCCCCATGCTCCCAACTTTTGCGTGGAGATCTTGACTGCTTCCATTTCCAGAGGATCTATATATGTTTTTTATGGGGGGGGGAGGTTCACCTTAATATTTAGCTTCTCTAGGATCATGAACTATAGGCTCAATGTCCTTTGTTTATGGCTAGAATCCACTAAATGAGTGAGTACATACCATATTCACATTTTTGGATCTGGGTTATCTCACTCAGGATGGTGTTTTTTATTTCTCTCCATTTCCATGCAAAATTCAAGATGTCATTGTTTTTTACCTCTGAGTAGTACTCCAAAGTATATATGTGCCACACTTTCTTTATCCATTCTTCCACTGAGGGGCATCTAGGTTGTTTCCAGGTTCTGGCTGTTGCAAATAATGCTGCTATGAACATAGTTGAACAAATGCTTTTGTAGTATGATTGGGCATTTCTTGGGTATATTCCCAAGAGTGGTATTGCTGGATCTTGAGGTAGGCTGACTCCCAATTTTCTGAGAAACTGCCACACTGATTTCCAAAGTGGTTGTACAAGTTTGCATTCCCACCAGCAATGGATGAGTATTCCCCTTACTCCACATCCTCTCCAGCGTAGGTTATCATTGATGTTTTTGATTTTAGCTATTCTGATAGGGGTAAGATGGTATCTCAAAGTTGTTTTGATTTGCATTTCACTGATGGCTAAGGAAGTTTAATATGATTTTAAGTATCTTTTGGCCATTTTAACTTCTTTTGTTGAGAACTCTTTGTTCAGTACCCCATTTTATAATTGGGTTATTTAGAATTTAATGTCTAGTCTCTTGAGTTCTTTATATATTTTGGAGATCAGACCTTTGTCTGATATGGGGTTTGTGAAGATCTTCTCCCATTCAGTAGGTTGCCTTTTTGTCTTAATGACTGTGTCCTTTGCTTTACAGAAGCTTCTCAGTTTCAGGAGGTCCCATTTATTCATTGTTGTTCTTATTGTCTGTGCTACTGAGGTTATACATAGGAAGTGGTCTCCTGTGCCCATGTATTGCAGGCTATTTCCCACTTTCTCTTCTATTAAGTTCAGTGTGGTCAGATTTATATTGAGGTCTTTAATCCATTTGGACTTGAGTTTTGTGCATGGTGATAGATATGGATCTATTTTCATTCTTCTACAGGTTGGCATCCAGTTATGACAGCACCATTTGTTAAAGATGCTTTCTTTCTTCCATTGTATAATTTTAGCTCCTTTGTCAAAAATCAGGTGTTCATAGGTTTCTGGATTAATATCTGGGTCTTTGATTCATTTCTATTGGTCAACATCTCTGTTTTTATGCCAATACCAACCTGTTTTCAATACTATAACTCTGTAATAGAGTTTGAAGTCAGGGATGGTAATGCCTCCAGAAGATCCTTTACTGTATATGATTGTTTTGGCTATCCTGGGTTTTTTGTTTTTCTATATAAAGTTGATTATTGTTCTCTCAAAGTCTGTGAAGAATTTTATTGGGACTTTGATGGGGATTGCATTGAATCTATAGGTTGCCTTTGGTAGAACTGTCATTTTTACTATGTTGATCCTACCAATCCAAGAGCATGGGAGATCCTCCATTTTCTGGTATCCTCTTCAATTTCTTTCTTCAGAGCCTTAAAGTTTTTGTCAAAGAGATCTTTCACTTTCCTGGTTAGAGTTACCCCAAGATACTTTATGCTATTTGTGGCTATCATGAAGAGTGATATTTCTCTAATTTCACTCTCAGCTTCTTTATCCTTTGTCTATAGGAGGGCTACTGATTTTTTTGAGTTGATCTTGTCTCCTACCACATTACTGAAGGTATTTATCAGCTGTAGGAGTTCTTTGCTAGAGTTTTTTGGGTCACTTATGTACACTATCATATCTTCTGCAAATAGCAAAAGTTTAACTTCTTCCTTTCCAATTTGAATCCCCTTGATCTCCTTGTGTTGTCTTATTGCTATTGCTAGAACTTCATGCACTATATTGAAGAGGTATGGAGAGAGTTCACAGCCTTGTCTTGTTCCTGAATTTAGTGGAATGGCTTTGAGTTTCTCTCCATTTAATTTGATGTTAAATGTCGGCTTGCTGTATATTGCTTTCATTATATTTAGGTATGATCCTTGTATCACTAATCTCGCCAAGACCTTTATCATTAAGGGGTGTTGAATTTTGTCAAATGTTTTTTCATCATCTAATTAAATGATCATATGGGTTTTTTTTCTTTCAGTTTATTTATATGATGGATTACATTGATAAATTTGCATATGTTGAACCAGCCCTGCATCTGTGGGATGAAGCCTACTTGATCATAATGGATAATTTTTCTAATGTGTTCTTGGGTTCGGTTTGCCAGTATTTTATTGAGAATTTTTGCATCGATGTTTATGAGTGAGACTTGTCTGTAATTCTCTTTCTTGGTTGAGTCTTTGTGTAGTTTTGGTATCAGGATAACTGTCGCTTCATATAAAGAGTTTGGCAATGACTCTTCTGTTTCTATTATGTGAAACACATTAAGGAATATAGGTACCAGCTCTTCTTGGAAGTTCTGGTAGAATTCTGCATTAAAGCCATCTGGTCCTGGGCTTTTTTTTTGGGGGGGGGGGGGTTATGTCAGCTTCTATTTCCTCATGACTTATAGGTCTATTTAAATTGTTCACCTGGTCTTGATTTAATTTTGGTATATGGTACTTATCTAAAAAAAATGTCCATTTCTTTTACATTTTCCAATTTTGTTGCATATAGGCTTTTGTAGTAAGACCTAATGATTCTCTGAATTTCCTCCGTGTCTGTTATGTCCCCGTTTTCATTTCTGATCTTGTTAATTTGCATGTTCTCTCTCTGCTTTTTGATTAGTTTCGATAGAGGTTTGCCAATCATGTTGATTTTCTCAAGGAACCAGATCTTTGTTTCACTGATTTTTTTGGATTGTTTTCTCTGTTTCTATTTTGTTGATTTCAGCCATTGGTTTGATTATTTCCAGTCTTCTACTCCTCCTGGGTGAATCTGCTTCTTTTTTTTCCCTAGAGCTTTCAGGTGTGTTGTTAAGTATCCAATGTGAGCTTTCTCCATTTTCTTTATGTGGGCACTTAGTGTTATGAACTTCACTCTTAGCACTGCTTTCATAGTGTCCCATAGGTCTGGGTATGTTGTATCTTTATTTTCGTTGATTTCAAAGAAGACTTTAATTTCTTTCTTTATTTCTTTCTTGACCCAGGGGTGGTTCCATAGTTCACTCTTAAGTTTCCATGAGTTTGTAGGCTTTCTGTGGATAGACTTTAGAATTGATGTTAAATTCTAACTTTATTCCATGGTGATCTGATAAGACAGAGGTGGTTACTATAATTTTTTTTATCTGTTTATGCTTGCTTTGTTACCGAGTATGTGATCAATTTTCGAGAAGGTTTCATGAGAAGCTGAGAAGAAGGTATATTCTATCCTGTTTGGGTGAAATGTTCTATAGATGTCTGTTAAGTCTATTTGATTTATTACATCTGTTAGTTCTCTTATTTCTCTGTTAAGTTTCTGTCTGGTTGACCTGTCCATTGGTGAGAGAGGAGTGTTGAAATCTCCTACTATTAGTGTGTGGGGTTTAATATGTGATTTGAGTTCTATTAATGTTTCTTTTACGTATGTTGGTGCTTTTATATTAGGGGCATAGATATTCAGGACTAAGAGTTCATCCTGATGAATTGTTCCTGTTATGAGTATAAAGTGTCCTTCTCCATCTCTTCTGATTGATTTTAGTTTGAAATCAATTTTGTTAGATATTAGTATAGCCACACCCGCTTGTTTCTTAGGTTTATTTGATTGGAAAACCTTTTCCCAACCCTTTACTCTGAGGTAGTGTCTATCTTTGAGGTTGAGGTGTGTTTCTTGTAAATATCAGAATGTTGGATCCTGTTTTCATATCCATTCTCTTAACATGTGCCTTTTTATAGGTGAATTGAGTCCATTGATATTAAGGGATATTAATGACCAGTGGTTGATAACTTCGGTAATTTTTTTGGTGGTAGTGTTTGTGTGTTTCTCTTCTTTGAGTTGTGCTGGTGGAGGGTTGTCAGATGTCTGTGTTATTTTGGGTGTTGTTGGCTTCTTGGATTGTGGTTTTCCCTCTAGTACTTTCTGTAAGGCTGGGTTTGTGGCTACATATTGTTTAAATCTGCTTTTGACCTGGAATATCTTTAAACTATCCAACACTTTTATTTGTTGTTTGTTTTCATAAAATCTCAGTTTCCTTCTGTCTTTTGTCTTGTTCTGCCCTGTTTTCACCTTTGTGCTGCCTCTCTCCTCCCTTCCACCATTTCCTCTACTCAGCTGACTTTCACCTCTAGAGCCCTCCCTGGACTTCTCTGACTCTTTGTATTTTCTTTCAAACTCTGATCATCTTGATCAGAAAATGCTTGCACACCCAACATTTAACTTATTTCAGGGTCTTTGAGTTGAGTTATGATTTTTATAGACATCATCTTGCCCTTTTTGATAATTGCATTTATCTTAATGTACACATCTATTGATCAGGATATCTCTCCTGGATTCTTTTAATTATCTTCATATTGAGCAGCCTCTTTTCAAAGACTAGTATCATTTTAGAAGTGGAATTAAACTGTTCTAGCAACAATATTAAATTATATATATATATATATATATATATATATATATATCAATTAAAACCATTGATAGTTTACTAATACGTCTCTGTTGAAATGATATTATGAAGGCTACTGTGCAATATGCTATGATGACAAAATTATTTAAGGTAAGCTCGAAACAGTAAATAAGTGAGATAAAAGAAGGAGAGAAGGTAATGGAAAAAAGAAGAGAAGCAAGAGTGTGGAGAGAAATGTTATGAGGGAGAAGAGAAAAATACAAGCGGCTTAAGTGAGGCATCAAATGTATTGCTCAGTAGTGAAAAAGTTGAGAAATAAAATTAAATAAATGTAAGAAAAGAAGCAAAATATAAAGATACTATATTTAAAAGTCAAAATACTACTAAATGCAAGTGAATATCATGGATAATAAAAATAATTTATGGAAGAGAAATGTTATTTTCTCCAAATTAAAAAAAATTATAAATACTCTTAGATGAATTCATGAAGGGGAATAAAAACTAAAAATGTAATAATGTAACAATGTCCACTTAAAAATCTTGAAGAAGTAAAGGGAAAAAGGAGCAAAAAAGAGAAGGCAGCTGACCCAATTGCATTTTGGGTCATCAGAATTTGGAGGCTGCTGGTTACATACATGGAGGAGATGAGCTGAGCCTGTGGGCTCCTGTCTTGCCTTTGACTCATTCTCTTGCTGTGTCTGTGTTGGAGCAAGCATCTCTTGTCTCAGAACTGTCTTCACAGATCTCTTTGCCTTCTATAGGTAATGCTTTACATTTTGTCATCAGGGCACATCTTCTCACATCTCAAGACTTCCTGGATTAAAACCCCTGATGAGACTCTCAGGTGGGGATGCATCCCAAGTGTGGGTGAAGCAGGAGGACCTGCTATTAGTACTCAGGCATCTTACTGGCCTAAACTTGGAGTATAAGTCCTCAACTGTAACTACTAAGAGCAATCCTGTGCACATTCACTGTGTTCCCTTTTAAAAGGACCCAACCCACCTACCATCTCTCTCTCAATCTCTCCTCTCTTCTTTCTTCATTTCTGCCACTCCTTCCCAAAAGACATATCTCCCCCCTCCCCTCCCCTCCCACTTTTTCCCATTAACTTTCCTAAATAAAAACTTCTCCACCTGAGCTCTGTCACGTGGTGGTTTTTTTTCTCACTCACAACGTTTGCTAAATTACAGCAACTGCCTTCACATATTCAGGACCCTCTGGGTACCAATCACCATGCTGCAGGAATACACGGCTAGAAAATCAGGGTTTCTGGGTTCTACAGAAATGAATCACAGAACGTTAACTACATAATCCATCCCATAATCTTAGTCTCAGAAATATCAAATTTTATGGTTAATTTCAGTTGAAAAGCTCAATTTGTAGCAACTGCAGGTGGGGATATCTCTTCTTATCTATGATTTCCAGCTTGATCTTGCTTGTGGACACCTTCATCCTTTGACCCTTCAGTGTCTTTGATGACATTAAATCAGAATTAGGACAACTACGGAATGTTCTATCAGTGTATGTCCTAGAGTGAAAAGAATTTGACCAGTAAGAATTGATCAGAAGCTGGTATATTTTACATGGGAGTACTGAAATGCCCACCAGTGGGTCTAAAAAACAGCAGTCCAGATGTTCCCACAGTTGCAATGTAGAAGATAAAGAGGTAAAGTCTATACTTTCGTGACTTTATGTTGTCTCCATGATCATGTTCTTCTCCCTAATTAGTTCTATAACATCTTCCCGTGGATAATGAAACATCTTCCTGGATCACACCAAACAGCATTAGCTACCTGGAGACAACTGAAATCATATATTTCTGATGTAGTTGAAAATCACCGCAGAGACTGGAACCCTGATGAGCCGAGAGACTTCATTGATGCTTTCCTCACGGAAATTACAAAGGTGGGCAAGACAGTGCCTGTGCCTTCTTACCAAAAGGGTGGTGTAGAATAGCTGCCAATTGATTGAGCAGCAGGCTAGCACGAAAGTAAGATTTTAGCATAGCAGAGATTTATTCTCTCATATTTCTAGATCGGTCCTGTAATCCTGCCAGCCAGGCAACCAACTTTGGGAAATAATAGAAACGTCATTGCCTTGTGTCTCCCATCTCTTAGGGGACACTGATGTTTGTTACTGTGGTTCTCTGCTCCATCTTCAGTGCACAGATTATATCACATTTTCCTTTCTGATCCTTTTACATCTCATTTCTCTTGTTCTGACCATGGAGGCCCCTCTCATAAAGATAACTCAGGATAACCTTTCCTCCTGAAATGGATCATATCCTGAAGATCTATTTTTGTGCATTGAGAAACATGCCATGGTGGCAAAGATGACAAGATGAACATCTCTGTAGTTCATTCTTTAACCCAGATTTTGAAGTAAAACACAGGAGTAATATTTATAAATGCTTGATAACGTAACCTTGTTTGTTGGCGAGGGGGGGTTAGAAATTAAGGGTTGGCTACCATTTGGCTAGAGGTCCTGGAAATGCCCAGATTCTTCCTTATTATTTCCTTCCTTGGTCCTTCTCCCATATTTGAAAGAGACAGATGCAAAATATAAGAGCAATTAAACTTCATAGCTTTATTTTGTTATAAATTGGTCCAGGTCTGGTTACCCTCCCCCAAATCAAACCCCACTGCAACAGACAAATTTCAGCTAAGTAAGTGGTAGAGTTTATAATTCATAAAGAGCTGAGGGAAATACTTTTCCCTGGACTCCATATGAACACTATTCAATAATAGACCAAGGCAAGAAGACACTGAGAAAACATACTAGTGAACTTTGCATCAGTGTAACATTATATGGGAGCAACAAGAGAATAAAGCAAAAATGTCATCTGGCCAAGTTTCAGAACATATCAGTTCATCAAAGTGAATGGCAAAGCAGTTCATCTCATGGGGCAGAAGGGTATGGTGGAGGCTTTCACATCACAGTGCATTAGGAAACAGCAAACAAGAAAGGAACCATGGGTTGGGTGTAACTCTAGGAGCTCCCATCCCTCCCATCAGCTTGGATGCTATATTCCTATGTCTAAGAACTTCCCAGAATACTATCAGTGCAAGGAACCATTATTTAAAACATGATCTGTGGGAGAACATCTTGAATTCAAATCACACTGTAAAATGTAAGATCCTATTAATCCAAGTAGGCCACTGGCAAATTCATATCACTGAATCTGTCATAGAAGCTTCAACTCACTGGATTATGGGCTTCTCCTCTGCCTGGGTCACAATGGTAAATGTGTGTGTAATCCGTGTGTGTGTGTGTGTGTGTGTGTGTGTGTGTGTGTGTGTGTTTGTATGTGTGTTTATTATCTTTTCTCTTATTTCATCTTCCTGATATAATATTGATTTAAAAATATTTAAGCCCAGAGGAGGAGGCAAATCCTTTACCATATGAAGTACAGGCTTGAGAACAACATTATTTAGAGCTTCTAAATAATGCTTCTAAAGGAAGTGAGAAAGATGATGTTTGTCATAAAGAACTATTGATGGAATCAGTGCGGTTTTGACTTTGCAAGATGATGCAGATTGAAGAATCAGTGAACACAGAAAATGAATATTCATCTTTCTGGTATCATCAAAGTCAGCTGTTGAATATCAAAGGCAGCAGCACTCTGAATGACTTAATGCAATTTATTCTCAGTGGATCAGTGTTATGATTGAACAAATACACACTGTCTTTCTAGCACTCTGACAAAACTACTACAAGTTTTAATGAAGAGAACCTCATCTGCAGCACTCTGGATCTCTTCTTTGCTGGAACAGAGACAACATCCACAACCATGCGCTGGGCTCTGCTCTACATGGCGGTCTACCCAGAAATCCAAGGTGAGATGTGGTGACAGCATCTAACCAAGGCAGAACAGGTTCAAAAGACAGGATGGGGGAGTGGGAGGAGGAGGAGCGTATGTGAGGTGATGTGCACTCCGGAATCAGCACATCCTGCACATGTTTTGTGAGGAATATGATTGTTTCAAGAGTGCAGATATTACAGTCTGTACCTTCAACAAGCTTGGAGTTCAGGAGAAAAGAGAGATGTCAATTTACATTGTGGTATGTTTTAGCAAAGAGTGGATTGACCATACAACATTGATTCACATCCTCCTTCCTTTACTTTTCTTGATTTTTATTGAATTCTACATTTTCTCTGCTCCCCTCCCTGCCTCTCCCCTCCCCCTTCAAAGCTTTCCCAAGTTCCCCATGTTCCCAATTTACTCAGGAGATTCTGCTTCCCATGTAGATTAGATCTATTTAAGTCTCTTTTAGTGTCCTCATTGCTGTCTAAGTATTCTGGGATTGTGGTTTTCTTTGTTTTATGCCTCTTGACTTGACCAAATGGATAAGGAAAATGTGGTACATTTACACAATGGAGTACCACACAGCAAAAATAAAAATCAAGGCATCTTGAATTTTGCAGGAAAATGGATGGAGCTAGAAAACATTATTTTGGGTGAGGTAACGCAGAGACAGAAAGACAAATATCACATGTACTCACTCATAGGTGGTTTTTTAAACATGGAGCAAAGAAAACCATCCTTCCTTTTTATATTATCTAAAATGCCTTTTTGAATGAAAGGTTCATTTTTAAGAAATCTTAGAGCCTACTGAGTCACTGTTCAGGCTCGTCTTTAACACCAATATTCCAGATTATCAGTATAGTTTCTAAAAAGCTTTTTGAATTATATTTTTGATTTGGTCTATGTGTGTATACACTTGCATGCTCTCTTCTCCTGTGTACATGGTGAGATCAAAAAGCAATTTACAGAAGCTGGTCTTTCCCATAATGTGGGCTTTTAAGGTCAATCACATATCATCAAATTTGGTCATTAGCACTAAATCATCTCATCGTCAAATATATTAATGAATAGAAGTTTAATTCATGTTCATTTTATAGTGTTAACAGTACTCAACAGTTGGAAGCATTCAGGATACCAATAGGCCATGAGTAAAGTTCAGTACAGAAGTTCAGCCCTCAAGGAAAACATCTTGATGGCATGAATATGGAAGAAAAAGGTTCTACAGACATAACGATAGAAATTCTCTAGAGTAGTTAAATTTGTAGAAATGGAAGGCAGAATACAAGAGGAATAAGAGGAATAAACGAAGAATAATGAAGACGTAATTTTTTGCAAGATCCACTGGTCCTGCCATTACTTACACAACAATAAATAAATGTGTTGTTTCAACTTTGGCACAGTAGCTGCTCCTCAATCTACTGCCTTTACAGCCAGCAGCTGCAATTCAGTTACCTTCCTGCTTCTGTGTCAGCAGCCCAGCCACTCAGGGCACAGCCTGCAGGAATTCTGTTCCCACAGGCACTGGCTCTGCCACTGCTGCTAAAGGTAGCATTAACTACATCTCTATCATTCTGTTTAGAAGTAAAACTCGAGCATATTGATATGCATAATATAGATACAGATAATTAATATATATGTGTGTGTGTGTGTTTATATAATTGTGTATGAGGTGATGTCCTGCTAGCTATTGAGGTTGAGTAGCAATAGTTAACCTTCCCTTATAGCTGGTGTCTCCCAAAACACATCCTTCCACTTCACCAAAAGTAGAAACGCCAAACCACACAAAACCCCTCCCAAATACTTCTGATGCATTTCTGTATCTCTTTGAGATACCCGCTGATGATCTACTATTACATTCTGTCAACTAGTTGTTAACTCAGCCTCCTGACCTCAGGTTGATTTTATTTAATTAACACAAATGCAAACTCTGGATTCACAGTAGGTTGAAAATCCCTCAACATATGTTTAGAATTATATCAATGCACAAATAAAAAACTTAAATAAAAGCTATGATTATCAGTTCATATTATTGATCAAAATGTTTAAAAGACTGAGGCAATGCTGTTGCAAATTCAAGATGATCATGGACTCAAATTTGCCTTAACTCAAAATCATCATAGTTTTTGAGATCAGATATACATTATATGAAATTTATTTCTATTTAATTCTTTTATATATACAGTAGTGCCAATGTTAGACTTTATATCTCTCTCAGAAGAAAGAACCATGCTGGACCTAGTAAAGGACCTAGAGTTCCAAATTCATTTCACCTTGTGGCAGTGGTTACCTCAGAGGAGGCTCGCAGACTCTGCAGTGGCTCCCATAAGAACCTTCTTTGCACCCCAGGGACGGGAGAAGGAAGGGGACATTGTCTCTACAAGCTTTGTCCCAAAGATGAAACACCATGTCTGCTTATGTTTTAGTTCTGTCACATTTGCTCTGTAAGGAATCTGGGAAATGACTTCTTTAGCTAGAGAAGCAGGTAAGCACCTGAGTCTCTTCTGCTCTAAGATAGTGATGATATTGAGAGGAACCATCTACCAATTGTTTTAATTATTATACCGATGTAAATCTCAAAATGCCCTTTTGATAAGGTTTATTTAATCTCCGTAATTAGATGAAGAAACCAACGCTCAAAAATATTCCTAGTTTGACCATCAAGGCTGCCCAGAAATGCATTGCAATTCACTGCCCATGATAGCACATATCCTTGAGAAATTAGTCTGCAGATACGCAGTGGTCTCATGCTTGTGTCCTCCCTATTGAAACTTAATTACCAGTGTAATAGTGTAAGAAGGTGATTACTTGTTATGAAGGGAATTCGTGCTTAAGAAAGAAGAGCAAGGGGGCTTCTTTTCACATTATGGCATGATGATACAACAAAGATTTCCCAGTTATGACAAAGGAAATTGATCCTTATCAGACAAGAAATCTGTTGATGTCCTGATCTTAGAATGAATAGACTATGCATATAGATAAAGCCAAAGTGTACTGGTGACAATCTATTCATTAAAAAGTACTTATTTATAGAAGTCTGAAAAAATACTGATATGAGATTAGCCATAGCCATCCTGAGTAGTCACTTGAGGATATATAGAAATTCATACCTATGCTATAGGTTTTAAGAAGGTTATAGAATTTACAATTTTTTATTTCTTTTTTATTTATTTTTTCCATTCAAAAATTTACAATTCCTCCCCTCCTCCCATTCCCCTCCTGTTCCCCTACTTACCCTCCTCCCTCGCACTTCACCCTTAAGAGAGGGCAGGGATACCTGCCCTGTGTCCTCCTTAAGAGAGGGCAGGGATACCTGCCCTGTGGGAAGTCCAAGGCCCTCCCCTCTACATTCAGGCCTAGGAAGCTTTGCATCCAAATAGACTTAGGGTCCTAAAAAGCCAGTACATGCAGTAGAAACAAGTCCCAGTGCCTTTATCAATGGCTTCTCAGTCAGCCCCCTTTGTCAGCCACATTCAGGGAGTAGGTTTGATCACATGCTCATTCAGTCCTGGTCCAGCTGGATTTGGTGAGCTCCCATTAGAAGAGTCACACTGTCTCAGTGGGTGGACCAATCCCTCCCAGTCCTGACTTCCTTTCTCATTTTCTCCCTCCTACTGCTCTTCAACTGGACATTGGGAGCTCAGTACAGTGCTCCAATGTGGGTCTCTTTCTTTTTCTCCATCCGTCGCCGGACGAAGATTCTATGGTGATATTCGAGATAATCATCAGTTTTCAAAATCAGCTTTTCTTAGGGGTAGAGAACTTTTATATCCTCACAATCAGGACACTAGATGAAATAGAAGAATAGATGTTTTGAAAGACAACTTTCTCTATCTTTAGAAGTAAACAAAAATGTTTAAAGCTTAATGGAGCCTCCCATTTCCTTGAAGAAAAAGTCCAGGCTGAAATTGACAGAGTGATTGGCCAGGAGAAGCAGCCCAGCCTGACTGACCGAGACTCCATGCCCTACACCAATGCTGTTGTCCATGAAGTGCAGAGGATGGCAAATGTCGTTCCTCTAAATGTTCCCAGGGAAGTGACAGTGGACACTACACTGGCGGGATTCCACCTGCCGAAGGTAAGTAGGCTAGGAATGGAAGTTTGTTAACCACCAACCCTCTGTGTGTCTAATCCATATGTTATTTGAGCCTTTGCTGCCTTCCCAAGGGCTCCATACTCCAGACCAATTTGACTGCACTGCACATGGACCCCAACGAATGGGCCACCCCAGATGTCTTCAATCCAGAGCACTTTTTGGAGAATGGAGAGTTTAAGAAGAGAGAATCCTTTCTGCCTTTCTCAATGGGTGAGTTGTGATCAGCAGGAGGGGGTTCAGAGCTGTACATTATTCCTTCCTGTTTTCCTGCAATTTCTTTTCTGGAATCCTTACAGATAAGCCTTTCCATATATCTCCATTTTGCAGCTGGTTTCAGTCAGTACCCACATACACACACAGGTACATTAGCTAATGCTTCTGATGGAGATTTGAACTTCCTTTGTTCTGTTTTCTACCTCACTGACAACACAGTCCTAACCTGGGCCTCTTGCTGAGAGCAATAATGCTGAATTCCTGCCATTGTGTAGACATTTTGAGTGCCACAAGTTCTTTTTAAGGGATGGCTCCTGACAATGATGAGAGCTGAGTTTCAGGGTTTTTAGTTGTTAGATAGTTTTAACTGGCGTTTGCTTACGTGAATAGGCTTCTATCCCGTGAACACTTCCTGACTAGGTCTTATCTTTGTTAAATATAGTTACTACAGGCATCTACTAAATCGCCTGACATGCAGAAAAGGGTATGAAGTGATGACGTCTTTCTCCCTTGTGCTTTTTGTCAAGCAAGTTATTAAAGACTTCAGTGGCAGTGGTGTGGAATCAATAACCAAATGTTCTGGTATATTCTAGATATTGGTGTGTATATGTAATTTGACAATTCTTTAATTTCATAACTGTGTTTTAAGCTTTAACCTAAAAATAAATAAAAAGAACCTGGAGCAGGAAAGCATGGGACAGGAGATGAAGCAGAGCTGCCCCTTGGAGAATGCATCCAACTGCTGCCTTCCAAGCGGCAGTCAGTGAGCACTGCAGAGATGAGGACACAGACCTAGACAAATGTGCTTCTCCCAGAGCTCAGTGTCCACCAGGTTTTTTCACACAGAAGCTTGTATTTCCTAACCCTGTCTGCAGACGGTGCCTAAATGCTGCAATAAGGCACACTGAAATGCTTGATATGATCATTAAGTTTGGTGATTATGTAAGACAGTGTTGATTCTCATGATGTGGAGGCTCAGAACAGGAGAAGACTGCATTTGCCTGCACAGCTAGTGTTGATCCAGAGCTGGTATTTCTTGGGTCTGGGCTGCCCTGGGTTTGTTCTGACCTCTTTGTCCCTCCATCTGGGACTGTCTCACTATTCACACTCACTTTAATAGGAGAGCTAATAAGATACAGAGACTCTGTCCAGTCTTCCTGTTTATAAAAATTACAGTATATAATATAAAAGTATAAAAACAAAACCTCAGACACATATTTCACTTATTCAACTACTCTAGGTTAATGAATCAGAACAATGAAATACTGAAAGCCTAGGAATATTATCACTTTTATATTCCAAATAAAAGGCTTCTGTGATAATTCTTAGGACTATGGTGAGAAGAATGAGAATAGAACCCAAAATGCCTTCCCCAGGAAGAATATCCTCTAGGCCCATTGCTTCCCATGACCATGCCTTCTCCTCACTATATTGCAAAATCCTCTTCCCATAGAGGCCTCTTGCCTCAATCAGTTTAAAGAATTCTCCCATCTATACAAGTTGTAAAATAAAGTAATAACACAGAGAGACCCACAGGGGCTGTTATGAAGAATGTTATCACTTACTCTAAACTACACACTTCATTTCGCAGGCCAATTGTGTCAGATAATCACCACAGTAATACAGTTATTAATACTCAGGAAAAAAAAGAATAAATGTTTACTTTCACCCCATAAACAGATTCCATAAAGGAGAGAAGAGTGTCCTTTCTTTTTCAAGATCACATTTCCCAAGAACTGACGGAACAGGGTCTTCTGCTCTTATTTGTAGTTTAGAGTTCTTTGTGATACATCCAGACCATGGCTTGTCCCCAGAGTTATGGGCCCATCCGTTTGAAGATTCCCCAAGTCCATGTCCTTTCTATCAGTTAGCATCACAAACTGCATCATTTCATAAGACCATGTTACTGCTCACGGGTTCCCATATGAGGTCAGTGGCTTAGAGAATCTTTGCTGCCCTGCTTTCCACCTCATCCTGTGCTCTGATTGGTGGTGATCAAGATCTCTAGAGATAGAATAGAGGACAGAGCAGTGATTAGTCCAAGCTGGGAACTGTCGCTCCATAAGTGACACTGTAAGCCTCATGAGCAGGTGTTTCGTATTGCATTCTACATTATTATTTGATGAAAAGAACCAGGACTTATGAAAAATGACAAAATTTAGTCTTGTAGAAGGAAAACCTATATGTTTGGAATACACTGCCTTCAAAAAGCAGGAAACATCTGCTTGAGTGGTCAAGTCAGAAATGGTTTGTGGTTTTAAAACAAGTGCTGGTTAGCGATGGGTTGTAACACTTACTGGTAAACCTTAGTGATTAAATATAGAGGGGGCGAGTAGCATTGGAATGTCAACACAGGACCATGGGATAAGAGCACTGATTGCTCTTCCAGAGGACCCGGATTTCATTCCCAGTACCCAAAGGGCAGCTCACAACCTTTTCAGAAATCTGTCCCCTTCTTCTGAGTACAATGGGCTCTACACACATGTGGTGCAGAGACATATCATGCAGACAAAACATTCGCATACATAAAATAAAAATAAAGGTTAGTTTTTTAAGAACTGAAATATATATACATGAGAGATGTGATAGATTTTCTAATGTCTAAATTGGGAGCCAGATGCAAAATTTCGAAAAAATACCAATAGTAACAAGCAGATGAAGATTAATTTATTAACAGTCTCAAAATAAGTTTGCATATAAAAATTAAAGCACTGATTAATGAAGAATGTGGTACACTCTACCATCATCAAATGTTCCCCAAGAATAAAATCTCAAAAGCAATCGCCAGCAGAGGTTAGAAGAGAACCCCATGCAACATAAGTGACATCTGAACAACATGGCAGATGCTCATGGCCCCAGTCTTCCCATTAGGTAAGCAAGGAGCTACTTAGAAAACCATTCTCTAAACTCTTTTACAAAAACACTTGAAAGGTATTAAAAGTTGGGGAATCAGGCCCAGGTGAAGAGGACAAAAGAGACAGCACACCTAGGCCTAGCCTGTGACATCAATATTTCCTATGATGCTGCAGGAAAGTGGAGGGACAGACAGCTGCCTGACACAACTTCCGTTGTGTGGACATGAGTCCTGAGCTTATGTGAGAAAGGCGGGAAGAAGCATGTGCACTCTGGGCCACCACAGTTTGTCACACTGAATCTTGCTGGTCATTATCTCAGTTCTGGTCACACAGGACATTAGCATCCAGAAAACGACCACCTCTAGGGGTGAGCGATTTGCACTTGGTGCTGAGCAAATCTCCACTGCTCTTGGAGACATTTTCATTGCTGGATGTGGACCTCTCAGAGCAGAGATTCTAGAATGGAAGCTAAGCTGTTGTCGTCTATGAGACCAAAGGTCCTGCACCTGTCATTCAATGGAGCATGCCAGGTTCTGCTGTTCTTGGATGCTCTAAAAGAATGACTGAAGACTTCTGGGTGCAACTTCAGGGCTTTGCAGGAGAATTGCGAGCTGTTCTCAATTTGACAGCTGTGCCTTATATCCTCCTGTCTCAGCATCTTCATCCTTGAAAGGGATGATGGTGGCGATGGATAGATGTGTACTCAGTAAATGATGAACATGCGTGTCTGTAGGGTTCAGCAGGAATCTGATTCAATATTTGAGATAGGAGACATGTAGAAAATGAATGCAGATATGTCCTCTAGTTGTCCATCATGGACGAGCAGACCCAATTAACACCTAGACCCTTTGCAAGGGAAGCCTGTATGTCTTTGACCTTCATGTTGGCAACTCAGCTCTAACACCTTTATATATTTTGAAATCTTTTTTATTCTCTACATTTTATTTTATTTACATATGTGTAAATGTGTTCTGTGTGTACATAACATGTACGTGTGTGATGGAGCCTGTGGAGGCCTGAAAGGGGCATTGAATCTTGAGTTGCAGGTGTTTGTGTACCTCCTGATGTGGATGCAGAGATTTGAACTCCAGTACTCTGATAGAGTAGTAAATCATTAAGCTATCTCTTCCTCAAAAGTGTTATATAGCAGTTCATGATTTCGCTGCTAAGCCATTGTGTGGTATATCATATATTTTTATTAAACAAATTTGAAAGACTTGAAACTAGTCGTACATTCTCACATCAAGCTCAGGTATCTCGTTCACAGTACAGGATGCCAGCTTCCAGAACGGCACTAGGGTTGCAGAAAGAATGCATTTTTATTTTTTTATTTACTTTATCAATAATACCAATAAAAATTCCCACTTCCTCACCTCTTCCCACTTCTCTCCTGCCACCCCAAACCTTTTTGATCCAGGAATTCCAACTTCAGTGGAACATTCCACATTCAGACACATATGAGACATAAACACCTGGACACAAAGCCCAATCACAGTTCAAAATTTATAAAGGAAAATGGAAATGCCAGTCTCTGTAGTCACTGGCGCCAACTAAAAAAGTATCTCGTCTTCTGTTTCATTTCTTGCAGGAAAGCGAGCTTGCCTCGGAGAACAATTGGCCAGGTCTGAGCTCTTTATTTTCTTCACCTCTCTTGTGCAAAAATTTACTTTCAAGCCACCAGTCAATGAGAAGCTGAGCCTAAACTCTAGGATTGGCGTTCCCATTTCTCCAGTCAGCCACCATCTCTGTGCTGTCCCTAGACTGTGAAGTCAGAGACAGAAAGAGAAAGAAGAAGAACAACTGAGCCGGGCGGTGGTGGCGCACAGCTTTGATCTCAGCACTCGGGAGGCAGAGGCAGGCGGATCTCTGTGAGTTCGAGGCCAGCCTGGTCTACAAGAGCTAGTTTCAGGACAGGAACCAAAAGCTACGGAGAAACCCTGTTTTGAAAAAATCCAAAAAAAAAAAAAAGAAGAACAACAACAACAACAACTGAGCAATCCTCTGAGCCAGTGGGGCCAATCATATGTGAAGAGAGAGAAGGAAGGTGACCAGGGAAGGATGGGAAGATTAAGCTACAGTTATTGGATCCATGTCCTGAACTGCTGTGTTCTCTGAATTGGTGGTGGATACGTCACTGATAAAATTTTTAACTAAGAGTTGCAAAGAGAATGATAGTTCCTCCTGTAAAGAAAGTATTGTGAATATGAAATGTGGGATAGAAATAGCATGGAAATCATTAAAGTCATATCATAAAATTGTACCTTATTCACTTCCTGCCTCCTTCATCAATGTGCACTTGCTTCTAGATGTTAAATTGTTTCTTGTGAAACTGGTACAGAGATCTTTTCTCCGTCTCATAGCCTGTGGAGGCTTGCTGAGAACAGAACTAATAGACACCTAGTTGTGGAAGGATGTGGTAAGATCATTTTCTTAGCTGTCAGTGGACTCTCCAAAACTAAAGAGAGCACAGGGCTGCCCTAAAACTTTAAGATGTTCGTGCCCAAGATGAGACCAAATTTTACTTGTGCAAAAGACCTGCTTCTGTGCACAAAGTGAAAACATTTCCCAAAATGATACTTATATACTCAAGTTCCCCCACATTATCAGTTTATGCCAATAAATTTATGGGGTGGCTTTGGTCTATAACCTGGAATAAGTAACTTATCAGAGATTGCTCTGTAGAGTGATGAGAGACACATGGTCTTGTTCATATATTCACCCAGGCACACAGTTAATTTTTTTAATCAAAATAGAACTGAAACTTACTTGTAAAATGAAGGGTTTCAAGGAAAGGCACACATTGACAAACCTCTGTTCTGCAGTCGATGGAGGAACTTGGAGCAGGCCACAGCACAGGATGGTCTCAATGCAGAAGGTATTTTATTGACAGGACCAAGTATCATGTTACCACATGAGCCACAAATGTTGGAAGTAGTTGACCATGACTCCTCATGGAAATGTCTACCCATACATAAGTAACTTTTTTAATATTCATAGAAAATTATACCTATTTAGCATCCCTCCCATTTAAGAATTATACAAAGAGAGTTAAAAGAAGGCAGACTGTGCAGGCGGACGCTGGGGACAGGCGTGGCGGCGGACAACGCGCTGGGGCAGCAGGCGGCGGGGAATGGCGCACAACACTGAGAGCAGATCACCGCACTACAATTAAATCAAAGAGGTAGGCCTTTGGTTGGCAAGGTCCCTAGCAAAAAAGGAGCCGGGTCCTGTTCCTGAAGACCCTTCTGAGGGGTGTGAGGGATCATGGCCCCCGGCAGGAGCTAGGAAACAGAGTGAGGGCATTTTGTAAGAAGAGCCCCTGGCCAGCAGGGAAACCTGAACCAGGATTAAAAGACCCATTAGATTGCATCGATAGGAGGAGATGGGCAGGTGCCAAGGCAAAAATTCACCCAATAATCTCAAAAACAACATGAAAACACCAGAACCCAATGATCTTACAACAGAAGGACTTGAACACCCTAACACAAAAGAAGTGGGAAAAAATTGACTTTATGAAAGCAATAGAGTCCCTTAAACACCATGTGAAAAACACCCTTATAGAAATGGATGAGAAGTATAACAAAAAGTTTGAAGAAATGAGTAAATACGTACATGATACCCTAGGAAACCAAGAAAAAATGATCAAACAGGTAATGGAAACAGTTCAAGAATTGAAAACTGAACGGAAGCAAGGAAAAAAACACAAAAGGAGGACCAGTTGGATAGGGAAAATCTAGGTCAACGAGCAGAGCCTACAGAAACAAGCATAATCAATAGAATACAAGAGATAGAAGAAAGAATCTCAGATTCTGAGGACACCATAGAGAAAAAAAACGCACTGATCAAAGAAAACAGCAAAGCCAACAAATTCTCATCACAAAACATTCAGGAAATATAGGACACAATAAAAAGACCAAACCTAAGAATAATAGGAATAGAAGAAGGAGAAGAGTCACAGCTCAAAGTCCCAGAAAATATTTTTAACAAAATTATGGAAGAAAACTTTCCCAACATAAAGAAAGATACTCCTTTGAATATTCAAGAACCATACAGAACACCAAAGAGACTGAATCAAAGAAAAACATCCCCTCTCCATATAATAATCAAAACACTAAATACACAGGTTAAAAAAAGAATATTAAGAGCTGCAAAGGAAAAAGGCCAAGTAACTTATAAAGGTAAACCAATCAGAATTACACCTGACTTCTCTATGGAAACCATGAAAGCCAGAAGGTCCTGGATAGAGGTACTTCAGAAGCTAAGAGACCATGGTGCAAACCCAAACTACTATACCCAGCCAAGCTACTGTTCACTATCAATGGAGAAATCAAGACATTCCAGGATAAGAACAAATTTAAACAATACGTAGGCACAAATCCAGCCCTACAGAAAGTAATAGAAGGAAAATCGCAACCCAAGGAACCCAACATTGCCAGCACTGCCTACAGTAACTCAGGCATCTAGCGATCCTTCACCAGCACAACTCAAAGAAGGGAGACACACAAACTCTACTACCAAAAACAATAGGAATAACTGGAGTAAACAACCACTGGTCATTAATATCACTTAATATTAATGGGCTCAATTCACCTATAAAAAGGCACAGACTAAGAGATTGGATACGAAAACAGGATGCAACATTCTGCTGTTTACAAGAAACACATCTCAACCACAAAGACAGGCATCTACTCAGAGTAAAGGGTTGGGAAAAGGTGTTTCAATCAAATGGTCCTAAAAAAAAAAAGCAGGTGTGGCCATACTAATTTCTAACAAAACTGACTTCAAACTAAAATCAATCAGAAGAGATCGAGATGGACACTTTATATTCATAACAGGAACAATTCATCAGAATGAAATCTCAATCCTGAATATCTATGCCCCTAATTTAAAAGCACCCACTTATGTAAAGGAAATATTACTAGAACTCAAGGCAGACATCAAACCACACACACTAGTAGTAAGAGACTTCAATACACCTCTCTCTCCAATGGACAAGTCAATCAGACAGAAACCTAATAGAGAATTAAGAGAGTTATTGGAGGTAATGAAGCAAATGAATTTAACAGACATATATAGAACACTCCACCCGAATAGGAAAAAATATACCTTCTTCTCTGCAGCTCATGGAACCTTCTCGAAAATTGACCACATACATGGAAACAAAGGAAACCTCCACAGATACAAAACAATATCAGTGTCCACCTGTGTCTTATCAGATCACCATGGATTAAAGTTAGAAGGCAACAACAATGCTACCCCCAGAAAACCGACAAACTCAAGGAAACTGAACAGTCAACTACTGAACCACACCTGGGTCAAGGAAGAAATTGAGAAAGAAATTAAAATCTTCCTTGAATTTAATCAAAATAAAGAGACAACATACTCAAACCTATGGGACACGATGAAAGCAGTGCTAAGAGTGAAGTTCATAGCACTAAGTGCCCACTTAAAGAAAACAGAGAAAGCATACATCGAGGACTTAACAGCACACCTGAAAGCTTTAGAAAAAAAGAAGCAGAGGCACCCAGGAGGAGCAGAAGACTGGAAATAATCAAACTGAGGGCGGAAATCAACAAAATAGAAACACAGAAAACAGTCCAAAGAATCAATGAAACAAAAAGTTGGTTCTTGGAGAAAATCAACAAGATCGACAAACCCCTATCCAAACTAATTAAACAACAGAGAGAGAACACGCAAATAAATAAGATCAGTAATGAAAAGGGGGACATAACCACAGACACAGAGGAAATTCAGAGAATCATTAGATCTTACTACAAAAGCCTGTATGCCACAAAACTGGAAAATACGAAAGAAATGAACTTTTTTTAGATAAGTACCATATACCAAAGCTAAACCAAGACCAGGTGAACGATCTAAATAGACCTGTTAGTCGCAAAGAACTACAAACTGTTATCAAAAATCTCCCTTCCAAAAAAAAGCCCAGGACCAGATGGTTTCATTGCAGAATTCTACCAGAACTTCCAAGAAGACCTAATACCTATACTCCTTAATGTATTTCACAATATAGAAACAGAAGAGTCATTGCCAAATTCCTTTTATGAAGCTACAGTTACCCTGATACCAAAACCACACAAAGACCCAACCAAGAAAGAGAATTACAGGCCTATCTCACTCATGAATATCGATGCAAAAATTCTCAACAAAATACTGGCAAACTGAATCCAAGAACACATAATAAAAATTATCTATTATGATCAAATAGGATTCATCCCAGAGATGCAGGGCTGGTTCAACATACAAAAATCTATCAATGTAATCCACCATATAAATAAACTGAAAGAAAAAAACCTTATGATCATTTCATTAGATGCTGAAAAAGCATTCGACAAAATTCAACACCCCTTTATGATAAAGGTCTTAGAGAGACTAGGGATACAAGGGTCATACCTAAATATAATAAAAGCTATTTACAGAAAGCCGACAGCTAACATTAAATTAAACAGAGAAAAACTCAAAGCCATCCAACTAAAATCAGGAACACGACAAGGATGTCCACTCTCGCCATACCTCTTCAATATAGTGCTTGAAGTTCTAGCAATAGCAATAAGACGACATAAGGGGATCAAGAAGATTTGTATTGGAAAGGAAGAAGTTAAGCTTTCATTATTTGCAGATGATATGATAGTATACATAAGCAACCCCAAAAACTCTACCAAAGAACTCATACAGCTGATAAACACCTTTAGTAATGTGGCAGGATACAAGATCAACTCCAAAAAATCAGTGGCTTTCCTATACACTAAGGATAAGGAAACAGAGGGAAATCAGAGAAGCATCACCTTTCACGATAGCCACAAATAACATATAATATCTTGGGATAACTCTGACCAAGGAAGTGAAAGATCTCTATGACAAGAAGTTTAAGTCTTTGAAGAAAGAAATTGAAGAGGACACCAGAAAATGGAAGGATCTCCCCGGCTCTTGGATTGGGAGGATCAACATAGTAAAAATGGCAATTCTACCAAAAGCAATCTATAGATTCAATGCAATCCCCATCAAGATCCCATCAAAATTCTTCACAGATCTTCAGAGGACAATAATCAACTTTATATGGAAAAACAAAAAACCCAGGATAGCCAAAACAATCTTATACAATAAAGGATCGTCTGGAGGCATTACCATCCCTGACTTCAAACTCTATTACAGAGCTACAGTATTAAAAACAGCTTGGTATTGGCATAAAAACAGAGAAGTCGACCAATGGAATAGAATAGAAGACACTGACATTAACCCCCAAACATATGAACACCTGATTTTCGATAAAGGAGCTAAAAGTATACAATGGAAAAAAGAGAGCATCTTCAACAAATTGTGCTGGCAAAACTGGATGTCAACCTCTAGAAGAATGAAAATAGACCCGTATCTATGACCATGCACAAAACTCAAGTCCAAATGGATTAAAGACCTCAATATAAGTCCGAACACACTGAATCTGATAGAAGAGAAAGTGGGAAGTACTCTACAACACATGAGCACAGGAGACCACTTCCTACGTATAACCCCAGCAGCACAGACATTAAGTGCCTCATTGAATAAATGGGACTTCCTGAGACTGAGAAGCTTCTGTAAAGCAAAGGACACTGTCACTAAGACAAAAAGGCAACCCACTGAGTGGGAGAAGATCTTCACCAACCCCGCAACTGACAAAGGTCTGATCTACAAAATATATAAAGAACTCAAGACACTAGACCGTAAAAATCTAATCAACCCAATTATAAAATGGGGCACTGAGCTGAACAGAGAATTCTCAACAGAAGAAGTTCAAATGGCCAAAAGACACTTAAGGTCATGCTCAACTTCCTTAGCTATCAGGGAAATGCAAATCAAGACAACTTTAAGATACCATCTTAGACCTGTCAGAATGGCTAAAATAAAAAACACCAATGATAGCCTTTGCTGGAGAGGTTGTGGAGAAAGGGGTACACTCATCCATTGTTGGTGAAAATGCAAATTTGTGCAACCACTTTTGAAAGCAGTGTTGTGGTTTCTCAGGAAATTCGGGATCAACCTACCCCTGGACCCAGCAATACCACTCTTGGGCATATACCCAAGAGTGGCCTTATCATACAACAAAAGTATATTCTCTACTATGTTCATAGCAGCATTGTTTGTAATAGCCAGAACCTGGAAACAACCTAGATGCCCTTCAATGGAAGAATGGATGAATAAAGTATGGAATGTATACATATTAGAGCACTCAGCAGTAAAAAACAAGGACTTCTTGAATTTTGCATACAAATGGATGGAAATAGAAAATACTATCCTGAGTGAGGTAAGCCAGACCCAAAAAGAAAAACATGGGATGTACTAACTCATATTTGGTTTCTAGCCATAAACAAAGGACATTGAGCCTATAATTAGTGGTCATAGAGAAGCTAAATAAGGAGAACCCAAAGAAAAACATATAGGCATCCTCCTAAATATTAACCTTCATCAGGCGATGAAAGGAGACCGAGACAGAGACCCAATTTGGAGCACCGGACAGAAATCTCAAGGTCCAAATCAGGAGCAGAAGGAGAGAGAGTACGAGCATGGAACTCAGAACCGTGAGGGGTGCACCCACACACTGAGACAATGGGGATGTTCTATTGGGAACTCACCAAGGCCAGCTGGCCTGGGTCTGAAAAAACCTGGGATAGAACCGGACTCGCTGAACATAGCCGACAATGAGGACTACTGAGAACTCAAGAACAATGGCAGTGGGTTTTTGATCCTACTGCACGTACTGGCTTTGTGTGAGCCTAGGCAGTTTGGATGCTCACCTTACTAGACCTGGATGGAGCTGGGTGGTCCTTGGACTTCCCACTGGGCAGGGAACCCTGATAGCTCTATGGGCTGACAAGGAAGGGGAACCTGATTGGGGGAGGGGGAGGGAAATGGGAGGAGGTGGTGGAGAAGAGACAGAAATCTTTAATAAATAATAAACGGGAAAAAAAAGAATTATACAAAGAGCTTGTGGTTTCCCCTTACAACTGCCATTCCTCCCTGATTCCGGATACTCCAGTTCTCCTTCCCTTTTCATGATGCTCTAACATGACAAGAACATTAAATCTTTTTTTTTAACTTTCTCTTGTATTTATTGTTGTGAGCCTAGCCTTTAATGACTGAGCCATCCCTCCAGCCCCCACGAACACTTTCTCTTGTATTTATTTATTTTTTTTGTTTATTTTTAAAATTAATTTATTTATTAAGGATTTCTGCCTCCTCCCCGCAACCGCCTCCCATTTCCTTCCCCCTCCCCCGATCAAGTCACCCTCCCTCATCTGCTCGAAGAGCACTTAGGGTTCTCTGACCTGTGGGAAGCCCAAGGACCGCTCACCTCTATCCAGGTCTCCTAAGGTGAGCATCCAAACTGCCCAGGCTCCCCCAAAGCCAGCACGTGCAGTAGGATCATAGGCATCCTCATGAATATTAACCTTCGTCAGGCGATGAAAGGAGACAGAGACAGAGGAGCACGGGACAGAAATCTCAAGGTCCAAATCAGGAGCAGAAGGAGACGGAGCACGAGCAAGGAACTCAGGACCGCGAGGGGTGCACCCACACACTGAGACAATGGGGATGTTCTATCGGGAATTCACCAAGGCCATCTGGCCTGGGTCTGAAAAAGCATGGGATAAATCTGGACTAGCTGAACATAGAGGACAATGAGGAATACTGAGAACTCAAGAACATTAAATCTTTGAAGAAAGAAATTGAAGAAGATACCCGAAAGTGGAAAGATCTCCCCTGCTCTTGGGTAGGTAGAATTAACATAGCAAAAATTGTAGCAATCTACAATGCAATGCTCATCAAAATCCCAGCAAAATACTTCACAGACCTTGAAAGAATGGTACTCAACTTCATATGGAAAATGCAAAAATCCCAGGATACCCAAAACAATCCTACACAATAAAGGAACCTCTGGAGGCATCACAATCTCTGACTTGAAACTCTACTACAGCGCTACAGTACTGACAACAGCCAGGTATTGGCATAAAGACAGTTATGGGGACCAATGGAACTGAATCGAATTATTAATCCACACACCTTCAAATTTACCTATTTT
Source organism: Microtus pennsylvanicus (assembly GCF_037038515.1). NCBI lineage: Eukaryota > Metazoa > Chordata > Mammalia > Rodentia > Cricetidae > Microtus > Microtus pennsylvanicus. The sequence goes on along the minus strand of NC_134591.1, from coordinate 32,732,757 downwards.
TGACAAAGAAGCAAAAATTATCAAATGGAAAAAAAGCGTATTTAACAAATGGTGCTGGCATAACTAGATATTAACACAGAGAAAAATGAAAATACATCCATATCTATCACCATATACAAAACTCAAGTCCAGTGGATCAAAGACCTCAACATAAAGCCAGCCACACTGAACTTTATAGAAGAGAAAGTGGGAAGTACACTTGAACACATTGGCACAGGAGAGCAGCTCCTAAATATAACCCCAGTAGCACAGACACTAAGAGAAACAATTAATAAATTGAACTTCTGGAAACAGTAAAGCTTCAGAAAATCAAAGGACACAGTCAGCAAGAGAAAATGACAGCCTACAGAATGGGGAAAGATCTTCAATACCCCCACATCAGATAGAGGTCTGATCTCCAAAATATACAAAGGACTCAAGAAATTGGTCATCAAAAGAAGACACAATCCATTTTTTTTTTAAAAAAAGTGGAATACAAACCTAAACAGAGAACTCTCAACAGAGGAATCTAAAATAGCTGAAAGACCCTTAAGGAAATGTTCAACATCCTTAGTGATCAGAGAAATACAAATCAAAACAACTCTGAGAATGCATCTTACACCTGTAAGAAAGGCCAAGATCAAAAACACTGATGACAACTTATGCTGGAGAGGTTGTGAGGTAAAGGGAACACTTCTGCATTGCTGGTGGAAATGTGAGCTGGTACAACCCCTTTTGATGTCAGTGTGGTGATTTCTCAGAAAATTAGGAAACAACTTCCTCAAGACCCAGTAATAGCACTTTTAGGCCTATAGTCAAAGGATGCTCAATCTTGCAACAAGGACATGTGCCGAAATATGTTCATAGCAGCATTGTTTGTCATAGCCAAAACCAGGAAACAACCTAAATGCCCCTAGACCAAAGGATGTAGAAGAAAAATGTGGTACATTTACACAACGGAGTACTATACAGAAGAAGAAAACAACAACATCTTGAATTTTTACAGACAAATGGATGGAGCTAGAAAACATCATTTTGAGTAAGGTAACCTAGACCCAGAAAGACAATTATCACATGTACTTACTTATGAATTGTTTTTAAGCGTAAAGCAAAGAAAACCAGCCCACAAAAGACAATCACAGAGAATCTAGACAACAATGAGGACCCTAAGAGAGACATACATAGACCTAATCTACACGGATAGTAGAAAAAGACAAGATCTCCTGAGTAAATTGGAAGCATGGGACCTTGGGGAAAGTTGAAGAGGAGGGGAGAGGCAGGGAGGGCAGCAGAGAAAAATGTAGATCTCAATAAAAATCAATAAAAAATAAAAATTAATAAAAATAGAAGTAGACAAAAAAGAACATTTTCTATTGCAAACAAAAATAATCTTTTAATGATACAATGAAACAGAAACCTTAAAACCTAACACTGTACTTTAGTGATACTAGTTTTAGGTTGGTAATATTATGATAGGTACATCAGGCTAGATGTTAAAATATCGACTCATAACTTTATTTACAATAAAAATATTTTATTAATTTTAAAAATTACCTCATGTAATACAGACAAAATACATATCAATACAGACAACATATATGACTTTTTACAGACAAAAGCCCAGAAATCATAGAAAGTAAGCTCTACCCACAGGCTGATTCTAAAATTAATCTTTGAAATTCACCTCTTAAGTTTGCCAAGCAGAAAGCATTGAATAATTACATTCCTTCCATTTATTTTCCTGAGATAGAATATTTTGGTCCTCTGAAACACTGACTTAGAAAAGAAAACGATTTGTTTTGCCTGATACTTCCAGGGGATAGAGTTTGTTATAATGGTGAAGGCATTGCACCAGGAGAATGAGACTCATCTAGGGGGTGATGGGAAGGCAGTCAGACCAAACATCATCTTCACACAGGAAGCTGAGAGAGAAAATGGGAAGTGGGGTCACGTTGGATTTATACAAATCCACCTACAGTAACTTACTTGTTCTAGCAAGGGGCTGTCTCTTTAAAGTACTCCAGAAGGAGTCAAAGCATTCATACAGACACACTCACCCACACACACACACACACACACACACACACACACACACACACACACGGGGGGGGGGTGATCATGTATGCCAAGAATAGCAATTTTAACAATATTTTCAAAAATAAATGCATAAACGAAGTAACTAGAGTGTTGCTGTAACTCAGGAGTGCCAAGACAGGGAAAACAATACTTTCTATGGTTACACAAATGTCAGTGGAGATTTCGAAGGTCAACATAGGAGAAATCAAACTCAATGCATTTTGATTACTTAGAGGCTAAAACTTTGGCTGTCTTTAGACTTTGTACTATGTGAAGATTAGGATCTTATCATGGTGGGGAACTTAGCATATGTTCCTCAGAATATCAGTGGATGGGATCATTTCTGATCTACGGGGACACTCAGATGTCTTGACAGAAAAGCAGTCACCTAAGCATTGGTGATGACCCAAAACCAGGTAAATATGGGACAGATCATCTTTATATAGACCAGGACAAATTACAGATGAGCTTAGTACTAAACATGTCGCTGATAGCTGGTCTATGATGAATTCTTCTGTTTAGTTCCACTTCTTTCATAGTTGTGTTAGCAGGCATGGGAAATGGAGTTCAGCCGACGACAAATTAAAAGAGTAAATGTTCTTTGTAACATTGAGGGTGGTAGTTTTTCTGTAATGACACTTCATTCTTAGATGGCTAGCTCTAAAAATAGAAAAGGATATTGCCTTAAGTCCACATGATAAACTTGAACTTTCGATCATTTTGATCAGCCTTCCACATATTATAAAGAGATAGGGATATATGAGCTTTCTACTTGGTTAATATAGTAGGCACACCTGCATTTCATGTAATTGTGTCTATTCTAAGATACATACTTCCACATGTTGTTTTTGTCCCACATAAAAACTGATAAATCCTGTGATCATTTCAATTTTATTTATTTGCATTGAGTACTGATATAGACATATATACTTATATACTGGTATATATGGATATACATAGGATGCTCAATTAAACTGCACAAATGCATATTTATAAATGTGAAGGTTTGAACTATTTTTAAAAGACTTGATGAATGTGTGCTGCCTTATATGGGTAGGCTAAATATCTTCAAACTTATTAAAATGGTATTTGGGGCCTATTAAGTGTTTTTAAATTTTTTAATATGTTATTTGTGTATATAAAAAAACATTCATTGAAATTGAAGGACTAATGTTTCACAAAACTAAAATTTAATATTAATACACATAGATTTTGATAAAGATTTTCTTCCAGAACACGATAGAATGAAAAAAATTGATTAGAATTTATTTCCATTAAATAATGGTCATGGGAAAAATAAAAATTACATGGCATACAATACTTTATGTTAATCAAAATTCACCTCGGCAATATATCTTAAAAATACTTATTAAAGTAAATTATCTCCAAAAGTATTCTTAACATATACATAAAATTCTAATAAATGCTCTTACTGAGCTGTAATACACATAAAAGAGACAGATTTTATTTCAAAGATCTTACTTTTAAATTTTTCTTTTCGTGATTAGGATTTTGGGAGGATGATAGAATCACAACAGTCAGTCACATTCTAAACCTAAATATTTCAAAGTTCTTATCTATTCCAATTTAAACTGTAGGAAAAACATTATTTTAAAACCAGTCTGTCAATGACTTCTCACCTTACCTAAAGTCTCATCACTGCTCAGGCAAAGTTCTGAGTCTTTAAAAATAAAGATTTCTGCTTAATATTGGCTCGTACTTTTAAGAGGATAAATTTGCAATTAGCAGTTGCTTAGAGCTACGAAAATAAAACCAAATGGTGTAACTATAGAACTAGCAGGTTACAGATCTAAATCAAAGCTACAAAAATCATATTTTACAACGAAGAATCCACCTTCAGTTACAGCTATGTGCATCTATGGACTGTTTACAGCTACTTGGGATTTTATATCCTGTACATAGTAGCAAAGTAGTTTACAAGAAAGTGCAAATTATCATTACCAAATGAAACCCAAATTCTTTTCTGCGCTTAGTGTAACTTTCATTTGAAGGGAAAAAGCCACAACTCCAAAGGACTATTTAGTTAAGCTTGCAACAGGGCAGGGCTGAGAGCTCTGACCATTAGGGGTAGGTCCTGCTCCAACTGGAAGGAGTGGCTAAACCCTCTGATTACAGAGAGAGGGTTGGACCTTTAAGGGCGGGGTGTCTGTGCTCTCTGGCTTTAGGGCCTCCAAGGAATGTGGAGGGGAGTGATCGGAAGTGGACTGAGTAGATTACTTGAGAGCGCTGTAAGATTAGGAGCCCTGAGCCTCAGCTCAGACCGATTCCTCTGAATTTCACTTAGATACCAACCATGTTCGCTGCCGCGGGCTCCCTGGTGGCCGCCATCTGGGCAGCGCTCCATCTCCGGACTCTCTTGCTGGCTGTTGTCACCTTTCTGTTCCTGGCTGACTACTTCAAAAGCCGGCGCCCCAAGAACTACCCGCCTGGTCCGCAACGCCTGCCCTTCATAGGCAACATACTGCAGTTGGACACGGAAAAGCCGCACCTGGGGATCCAGCAGGTAGGAAGGTACAAGATTGTGTGGCTGTGAGCTGACCTAATCCTGAGCTAGTGGATCTGGCACTTCCTGGAACTAGGAGAGCAGGGCCAGGCAGGCAGGGTTCCAAGGTTCCTGTTCCTTGTGGCTAAGCTCAGGACACATAGTTAGATTCTAAACATGCACTTTTAAGAGATATGCAGCTAAGCAGCGCAGTTGTGGCAGATCTCTGTGAGTTTGAGGCCAGCCTGGTATACAGCGCAGAGTTCCAGCACAGCCATGGCTACACAGAGAAGCCCTGTCTTAGGGTGAGGTATGGAGGGAAGGACTGAGGGACAAAGGGACAGATGGACAGAAGGGGGGGGAGACAGACAGGACAGAGAGAGAGAGAGAGAGAGAGAGAGAGAGAGAGAGAGAGAGAGAGAGAGAGAGAGAGAGAGAGAGAGAGAGAGAGAGAATGAATATTTGGAGAATTTATTATCCTTCTATGACATACTTCCTAGGTTATGGTTCCATTTAGGTTAGAGAAAACAAAGCAGTGTGTGATTTTAATTCATTAAATAGTCTGTATTTAATAGTAAATGATAATAGAGACAGATATGTCCTGCTGCTTTAAGAATTGATTGTAAAGTCCTGGTCTCAGCTTAGTTGATTAAAGTGCTTCTCAAGAAGAAAAAAAAGATGAAGTGGAGGGACATCTTCTACTCCTCTTGACTGAAGTTTGGTTTAGCTGTTAGCTCTCTCTTACTGAGCCTTAGTTTTTATACATTCTTACTGACTGCTCACCTACTGATGTTATCAGTTACTAAGAAAGCCACAAGCAAGTGTCCAGGTCCCCTGGGAGAGTTTCTCCACTGTCCATGCAGTTCTGGAAGCTCTCCCCCATTAAACTGGGAAGTTTGTTTTGTGTAAACAGTAACATTTAAGATTGGCAGGTGCCATTTGATGACTTAACCATGTGGTTTTGTAATGTCCCTCCTTATCCAGAGTAAATTTGTTTTTCCTGAATTTTCTCTAATCTCTTACATGCTGCAACCTCCCCTTTGGTAAGTATGTGAAGGGCGTTTGCTTTTTAGTTCTTTTATTTTTATCTACACATAATACTAAAATTGCATCCATCTGGACTGCCTATATGTGGGAAATTTATTATTCAAGTCTCATCATTAATTGGGAGAGATAGAACATGTCTGTTTACAATTTACATGTAATCATTGAAACTCAGTGTTTTATTGTTTTGTGGTTTGTCTATTTGCTCTGCCTTCATTCTTTCATTTTGGTTTCCTATCCTGCCACACGGGTTTCTTGGATACTCTCCAAGGAGATGCCTTTTTATTCATCTTCTCTCTCTTCACATCTCTACTATTGTCCTCCCAGCATCTGCTCTGTTACTCAATACACACACGCAGCTCATGAGAGTTTGCTAACACCATTTTCCGTGTGAAGTGCAGCGACTACAGACATGGGGGAGCCCTCTCCCCTGTATGATGCACTGCCCCAGGTGCTGTCCCCACTCACTGAGACCCACATCCCACACTGCCTGCTCTGCAGTGTCAGTGCAGCTGGGACTCAAAGGCACAGCAGTCTGTTGTTTTTGCCCCTTACTCATCCTCCCATAGCTGTCTTTTCTCTGACCTTTCAAGTTCATCATTTCCTTTCTGACCTCAAGCACATTCTTCTTCCAACCTTCAGAGGAGACTGTAGCAGAAGGAAACCTCTTAGCTGTGCCCCTCCTCAGAATGCCTTTCCCCTGCTTCCCACACTCTCTTTCCCCTGGGTGTACACAACTAGCTTGATGATCAGAGGGACTCACATTTTTAGATTAGTACAGACTCCTTGCTGGACTTTGTGGTTTCCCTATAACTATTAAAGTTTTGTTATGATTTTGTTTGTTTGTTTGTTTGCTTGCTTTGTTGATCTGTCTCTCTGCTTTCAAGAGATTCAGTTTCCATATTGATTGTGGTGGTTTTGGATTATTTGGAGCTTGATGCTTTTGGAATCTACATGACCTGCATTTTGCCAGACTAGAAAGTTTCCACCATTTTTCAGGTGTTTTCTCATCTACACATTCCTGTTTTCAGGACATTGGTGCACAGCCATGACATCTATGGCGCTGGGTCTTGCTGTTTGCCATCGGCTTTCTCTGTGCTGTGCATGGGAGAGCTGCCTCTCCCCTCGGCACTGCTTCTCTGCCAAGCTCTGCTGTGCAGATCTCCACAGAGGCCATGGCAGCTTCTGTCCTCAAATCATGCCTTTTCTTCTTATCTTTCTTTTCTCTGTTAAGATTTCCCACTATTTGGAATAATTTTATAATAGCCATTTTGAAATATTTATTTCTTCCTCTCTTTCCAACATCTGTGCCATCTCAACAAAGCTCAGGTTCTCTTGGGTCTTAGTGAATGAACTAAGCAATGTCAGAGTGGACATTGTGTGTCGTGTGCTGTAAACTGACGCACACACTAACTCCATGCTCTACTTGTCCAGGTAGCATTAAGGCTCCAGGGCCTCACTTTTGTGAGTGATGACTCAAATGGAAATTTCAGCGTTTGCATTGTGAATCAGAATAACCCTAGTGTGTGCTTGACACCTCTGACTCCTAAACTCAGCAGCATGGGCTGGCAAGAAGGAAGATGTCTGCAACTTCAGGGCCACATCAGTACAGTGCAGCTGCAACTCACTACAGGAGGGTGAACACCAGTGATCGTCCAGTAATTGTCCCATAGGGAAGGAATGTCCTTTGCTGCAAAGGAAGGGAGGGAAGCAGAATTCTCTCCCAGGCTTCTTTGGAGATTCCCTTCACAGTAGTTCATCTGTAGAAGTCACAGTTCCCCTCACAGGCTCAGCTCAAAAGACAGATAGCAAGTGACAAGATGGCATACATGAACCCCACCACTGTAACAACTTGATGGCCCATTTGATGTTGTTCGACTCTGGGACATAGATGCAAAAAGTTTAAAAAAAAAATCTTGGGCCTGATGAGACTCACTTTTCTTGTTCTTTGGAAAAACAAAGTAAACTTTGGTGGGATGTTTGCTTTTGGCAAATGCTATCATAAGTTACAAAAATAAAAAGACGTGCTTTTATTTTATCTTCTCAGGGTTAAAATATTTGCTCTGTCTTGCTACACAGTCATATCAGGTTGGGTGATAAGTCTGGTGTCACAGAAATAGGTCTTGGTGACACTGAGGCTGGAAACATCATGCCAGTTCAATAATTTTTCATTCCTTTAGTTTGTATTTCCTATGGATTTACATTTTGATCTGTGTATAATCAAATGACTTTAAATAAATATTAAATAAAAATAAATTTATACAACTTAGATATAATTATTTTAATTGTTGCTATGAGTAAATAATTCCTACAAGCTGATGCATGGCTTTCCCTTTGGGGTTTGTGCCCCCTTCATTCACCTTCCATGATAAGCACACATGAAGTCACGTTAGCAATCATCTGTTAGCATTCCATTTTCCACTGTCGAGGAAAGGGGAATCTGATTTCCCCAGGTTGCTCAGTGGGATAATGGCAAACAAGTTCTTTTTTTTTTTTATTTATTTTTTACTGGAAAAAAAAATTTCTGCCTCCTCCCAGCCTCCCATTTCCCTCCCCCTCTTCCCACTCTTCCCCCCTCTCTCTCCAATCCAAAGAGCAGTCAGGTTCCGTGCCCTGTGGAAAGTCCAAAGGACTCTCCCCTCCATCCAGGTCTAGGAAGGTGAGCATCCAAACTGGCTAGGCTCCCACAAAGCCAGAATATGAAGTAGGATCAAAACCCAGTGCCATTGTCCTTGGCTTCTCAGCAGCCCTCATTGTCTGCCATGTTCAAAGAGTCCGGTTTTATCCCATGCTTTTTCAGTCACGGTCCAGCTGGCCTTGGTGAGCTCCCAATAGATCAGCTTCACCGTCTCAGTGGGTGGGTGCACCCCTCACGGTCCTGACTTCCTTGCTCATGTTCTCCCACCCTCTGCTCCTCATTTGGACCTTGGGAGCTCAGGCCGGTGCTCCAGTGTGGGTTTCTGTCTCTATCTCCATCCATCGCCAAATGAAGGTTCTATGGTGATATGCAAGATATTCATCAGTATGGCTATAGGATAGGGTCATTTCAGGTTCCCTCTCCTCAGCTGCCCAAGGAACTAACTGGGGACATCGCCCTGGGCCCCTGGGAGCAAACAAGTTCTTGAACATACATGATTTGACTCAATACAAAAACTCAATACATATATCCTATAGAATAAAATGACCTTTAATTACTAGATGTGTTTCCTCACAGACTCATTCACTCAAGAGACACTAAACAAATGCTTGCCATGACAGGCACAACACAGGACAATCTATGGTCCAATGAGTCCTACAGATTCTGCTAATCAATTGTGATATCATATGAAATCTAGATGGATGGGCAGCTCTGGGCCTAGCCTTTGATAGAATGATGTCACCAGTTGTGCTGTGCTTACAAGGAATGTTTAACAGTCGTCTAGTGAAGTAAAGGGATGGACATTTTAGATCAGTTTAGGTGACATCAAAACAGGATGATGACAGTGAAGAAGGTGGCTCCTTGTTGAGCATGTGGGGACTCTACTTCCTTCCACCTCATAGTCTCTTAGCTTTCTCTGTAGTAGTTCACAGAACTATTACAGGAATATTATATAAATAAGAGAAAGTCTTGTCAGCCTGAAGTGGGCTGTGGTATACAACTTAGATATTAGCACTTACTTCAAGCTAGCTGTGACAATGGGACCCCAACATACAATGGTCCTGAATATGCCTCTTATGATCACTGTATGTATAAAATTACTCAATATATTCCAAGTCACTGTTAAGATGTCTTCTATGAGTTGAAGCTCATTCCATTTTCTTTCTTTTCCTTTTATTCATTTTTAAATATTATCAGAGCAGACTCCTGAGAACCCAGGTCAATTTTTGCACATTAGCCAGGATTCTGTGACATGAATGCTGCATGAGCCCATCATCACTGTCTCTTGGTTCTGCCCCTCCATCTTTTTGTTGCTTTCATTACCAGAGCACTCTTCTAAATTACATTCTAATATTTAAATATCCACAGTTATTTTGCTATTGCTTCTGTTATTATAGCTATTTATACAAAAAAGCCAGCAACAGATATTTTCAATTACTGTGAATCCCATGCATGCAGGCCATCGAGGTTGTTCAGTGGGTTAGGGCACTTGCTGAAATACTTGGCAATCTGAATTTGATCTCCTGGACAAATATGGTAAGAGGAGAGAACAGACTCCCCAAAGATGTCCACTGACACACACACACAAAACCAATGAATAAAATGATGTAAAAATATTTTTTCCTTATTCTGTGCTACCTACTCTGTGCATGCTACAAAGTATGCTCACACAGTGAGTCACAAAGTGGCATACATTGTTTCTGCCTGTTCTGACTGCAGAATACCAGAGTTAGAGAATTTGCTTATTTACTGAAATCTATGTACTAATATATTCATACAGAGATACACACTATAACATCATCCACTCATTGATTCATATTAATGAATCTGTATGGTGAATCTCATTCTTGAAGTTGATTTCAGTTTAGGACAGTTCAAAGAAAAGAAAATCAAGACCATTTATACAAACCAAGGTGTATCATTTACAGGGAAATAAAGACCTATCATCATGATTACCATTTGCTACACATATGTCTGCCATCCCTGGACACAGAGTTATGAGTACATTTGCCTCTAACTATTGAAATATGTTACAGCTTGTGAAGAAGTATGGGGATGTTATGAGTCTGGATTTTGGGATCATGTCTTCAGTGATTGTAAGCAGCCTGCCTTTAATCAAAGAAGCCTTTACTCAACTGGAAGAAAACTTTATGAGTCGCCCTAAATTTCCTATGCAAAACCATGTCTTTAACGAAAATGGTAAGATTTTCATTTGTTATTAGATATGCACTGTAATTTTTTTCCTTCAAAAATTTACACTTCCTCCCCTCCTCCCATTCACATCCTGTTCCCCCACTCACCCTCCTCACTCCCCCTCCCTCCTTAAGAGAGGGCAGGGAATCCTGCCCTGTGGGAAGTCCAAGGCCCTCTGCCCTCCATCCAGGCCTTTGCATCTCAAGATTAGGATTCCTAAATGCCAGTACATGCAGTACAAATAAGTCCCAGTGCCTTTATCAATGGCTTCTCAGTCAGCCCCCATTGTCAGGCACATTCAGAGCATTCTGTTTCATCGCATGTTCATTCAGTCGTGGTCCAACTGGATTTGGTGGGATCCCATTAAAACAGGCACACTGTCTCAGTGGGTGGACCAACCCCGCGCGGTCCAGACTTCCTTGCTCATCTTCTTCCTCCATCTGCTCTTCAACTGAACCTTGGGAGCTCAGTTCGTTGCTCTGATGAGGGTCTCTAACTCTTTCTCCATACATAGCCAGATGAGGATTCTATGGTGATATTTGAGATAAACATTAGTGTGATAGTGGGGCAAGGCCAGTTCAGGCACCCTCTGCTCTGCCGCCAAAGGACATACCTGGGGACATCCCCACAGTGTTTCCTTTCTACTTCATCTTGCTTATATCTGCTTATACTGTATCATTAAAGTCATGAGGATCTCTAGGCTCCTAGCCAACATTACAATTTGTTAGTATGAATACCTTATATTATTGTCAAATAAAGTCATAAATTGAACACAGAATTTAAAATCTTTTAATCGAACAAAACAGCATCTTAGGCCCTTTCTAATTACTGTTTGGAATAATTATAGATCAATTCACTGTGTTGTCTGTTGTAAGAAGCAGAGTGCTAGACATCTGTCTTAGAATTGCTTTACTGTGATGAAATACCATGATCAGAGACACTTGGGGAGGAGAGGGTTTTTCGGCTTATGCGTTCATATACACTATTCATTCCAAATGAAATCAGGACAGAAACATGGGGCAAGGACCCGAAAGCAGGAGCTGGCACAGAGGCCATGGAGGAGTACTGCTTTCTTTCTTGCTCCTCATGCTTTATTCAGCCTGCTTTCTTAAAGAAAACAGGACCACCAGCCCAGGGTTAGCAGCATCCACGTGGGATGGACCCTCGCACACCAAATATTTATTAAGAAAATGCCCTAAAGCCTTGCCCACAGCCCTATCTTATGTAGGCATTTTCTCAATAGAGGCTCCCCCCTGTAGAACAATTTTAGCTTATGTCACATTAATATAAAGGCAGTCAGCACAGTAAAACTTAATACCAGGGATTAAATAGTAAAGCAGTATCAATGCAGAAGGTGTTTAATCAAAGATTTCTAACATTGTGTGAGGATTCTGGAAAATCTTCTATGAGTAAATGATATCCATTTAATGACCTGAAAGAATAATTAGTCAAGAGGATATAATATCCTTGAAAGAACAAAAAGGAGAGATGTCTTGAGAAATGGAAAGACATCCAGTGTTGCAAGCATGGTATTTAAAGGACATAATTAAGCTCTCTTGATACTTCTGAGCTACATCAGAAAGAGCACAAGCAGTGTTTGCTAAATGCTGATTTTTATTCTAGCAGCCAGGAAGACTTCTTAGTGGTTTCAAGCAGAGTAGTTCTTAGGATATCAGGTAGAGAGAGAAGGAAAGACATTAAGAAACTTGTTTTAGATATGAAGGGTGGAAGCTTACACTCTCCAGTTGCTAAACTAAACTGTGAATTAGACCAGGGTGATGGCATTGAAGCCTTATAAACACAAGTCCAGGCATGCCAAGAGGATGCCAAAATGACTCCATGATCTAGATGCCAGGAAATCAGGATACTGAGATACTCCACCAGAAGTTTGATGGCTAACCTTGGTTGTCAACTTATCTTCATTTGTAACCAACTAAAATCCTCAAAACTGGGTAAACAAATGAGGAGTCTTATGCCTTTGGAATTTTTGAGGTGAGAAGACCTATCCTAAATATGCATCATTGGAGATCAGAAGACCCACCCTAGATTTGGGCCACACCTTCTGGTTGCAGCCCATATAAAAGGATATGGAAAAAGGAAGCTTTTGCCTTTTGTTTTCTTGCCCATCTTCTCACTGGCAAGTTCAGCTATCCTGCTGATGAAAAATTCCTTCACTGGTATGAGAATCTACTTTTCTAGGATTCCAGTGTATCCAGAAAGCTATCTGAGACATCCAGCCTCATAGATTAAACAATCATAGCATTATTGGCCTTTCCATTTAGGGTCAGCCATTTTTAGACTAGCTTATTCGGCACTCTGATAAATACTGCTTTAATATCTCTAGATCCATTCTATCACTTCTAGTCCTTAGAGCAGTGGGACAACACCCTCTTGGGGATTGAACAACCCATTCACAGGGGTCACTAAGACTGTTGGGAATATCAGATACTTACAGTATGATTCATAACAGTATACAAACTATTGTTGTGAACTAGCAAAAAAAAAAACAAAAGTACATGACAACACAAGGAACTGTATTAATGGTTACAGCATCAGGAAGGTTGAGAACCACTGCTTTAGAGAACCAAAACTAGTACAGATTGTTGTACCGGTAATGGTTTCGGGCATTTTGCTTGACATAAATGAAAAGACATATATATGCATATTAAACACAAAGTGTAGATGGTTTGGTTCTGGGGATAATTAGATTTGATCACCTCATTAATACCTAGTTATCATGTTCCTTATAATTTTACTTTACCTTTGCATCTCATTTTTCTATCCATTGTAATAAATCTGAAGTCTTCTGGTAATTACTTTTGGGTTTTTCTAAGAATATTAAAATTAAAGAATATATTAAAATTACTTACTAAACAGCAACATTGTAAGCCACCAGATGCTAGCCACTATGCTCCTTGCATTGTGCTATTGTCTCTAGACAGCTGTCAAGTCTGTTATTGGCCCTTCTTCTTTACATCATACATGTGACCATCCCGTTTGTCAGATAGTTTTAAATCAGAATCACAGTGCTATAACGCTGCATTGCTTCTTTCCAGGACTGATCTTCTCCAGTGGTCAGACATGGAAGGAGCAAAGAAGGTTCGCTCTGATGACTCTGAGGAACTTTGGGTTGGGAAAGAAGAGCTTAGAGCAGCGCATACAGGAGGAGGCCCATCACCTTGTGGAGGTTATAAAAGAGGAGAAAGGTGGGCATTCCACAGGGTGGGGGTGGGAGGCTGTGGCCCTCTCATTCATTAAACAGAATCCACCTAAGTACTAAGTGCTTGTCCTGGACTGTGCACTGTGCTGAGCACGGAGCATTGAACATGTAGCCATGACTTTGCCCCAAAATTCGCAGCTAATCACACAAATGGTCACTAGACTCGCTGCTGCCTTAAGGCCTGGTTGTTAGTCTTGTTTTCCAGATATAATCAGATTCTTTAGTGTATGTTAAACCTCATATCAAGCTAATCCAGAGCCTCTTACATAGCTCTCTGTTATGTATGTTTCTCTGTCATGTGGAATTAGAAAACCAATATCTTTAAAAGATGCATCTTTTTTCTTGATCTACCTCCAGGACAGCCTTTCGACCCTCACTTCAAGATCAACAATGCTGTTTCCAATATCATTTGCTCCATCACCTTTGGGGAGCGTTTTGAGTACCATGACAGTCAGTTTCAGGAGCTGCTGAGGTTACTGGATAAGGCTGCGATTTTGACTTCTTCAAAGATGGTCCGGGTAAGCATTCTAGGTTCTTTTTGAGGGGGAGAAAATTGGACTAGGGCTAATTCGAGTACAAATAGGTTCTTTCTTTTGATTTCCAGGAATATTTGAACCTAAAATGTCTTTGAGTTGAGTTTGTTACTAATTTAACTCTTGATTTGGATGCTTTCAATAAGAAAACTTACTGTGTACAAAAAATGTTTCTAATATTTGAATGAAGTACCAACATTTATGTGGGATCTATGCTTGCCCAAATGCTGCTCTTTTTAAAGGAATGGAGATATTTATTGTTGATTTTGCCTTTTTCTCTCCCATGTGTCTTCATACCTCACATGCAAACCACAGGCATACTTTCTAGCTATCCTCCTCTGTACGTGTTTCTCCTTGTTAACTTGTTGTCATTGTTCATTAACTGTTTCTCAGTGGTAGACATCCAGTTGTGTCTAAGTTAGAGTTTGTATTAATAACACTGTTGTGAATATTTTAATTGTCCATGCTGCCACATCCATTCATTTTTCTTGTGTTTTCACTAAGACATAAACCTTTACCCCCATATTGTTAGGTTGTCTGTCCCTGTGCTCATTCCTATATAAATGTTCCTTTTAGACTTCTCTTAGATGTCTCAGAAATGATCTGGTAGGTTGAGCTTTCATCTTTATTTGGTTCTAGAGTGTTGACAATTTTCTCAATGTTTTTTCAATGAGCCGCTGTTCATTCAAAAATTTATTTTTTAGTCTCCTTGCTATTTTTTGTTTTATTACACTGTGGTATGTTTAGATATGGAAGATTATTTCATTCTTGTGTATTTGCTAAGACTTGGTTATTTATTTTAGAGAAAATTCCAGGTGCAGCTAAGAAGAAAATATTTTTGGTTTTATTTAGATGAAATGCTCTTAAGATGTCTGTTAAGTCCATTTAATTTATGGTACAGTTGAGCTCTGAAGCTTCTCTGTTGGTTTTTGCTTGGGATTGCCTATGCTGGAATGATAGTGGAATACTCACATTTCCATGATTATTTCATGAGACTCTGTCTAAACTTTATATTCATTGTTAATTGTTTTATGGAATTTGGAGTCCCAAATTATGATGCATGCTTATTTACAATTGTTCTAACTAATGAATTGTTCCTTTTATGAATGTGTTATGGCCTTCTTTATCTCCTCTAGCTAATTTTGAATAACTTGTTTCTAGTTTCTGTTTGCTTGCTGGATTTACTAAGGTATTATGGAGAGAGGTTAAGTAGTCATGGTAATTATGTCAGTGGTTTGTTTGTTTTGTTTTGTTTTTTCTGGTTGCTTGGATTCCTTGGTTTTTACTTTACTTCGATTACTAATAAGGATTTGCTTGTTTACTGTGCTAGACATGATGGATTCCTTCCTGGCCCTTCTTTATCCAGCTGTTCTCAGACCATTTATTCTTCCCTGTGTTCTCATGATTGAGTCTCATCTTTCTTCCTTCTCTGTGTTCAGCCCTCACTTAAGTATCTTCTTCATGGCTGTCTTGATGATCTATTCAGTCACTGCATGTCAGTGGGAATATTTCCATTAGAAATTAATTATTTAAATTTAATTACTGTCCATATTGCAATGTGTACATGTTGGTGTGGATGTTGGGCTTGTACAAGCAGCACCTTTACTAACTGAACCATCTCCTGGGATAAACCACTTACAACATTAAATATTGCTTCTTTGATTTATGATTTTGATTTACTATGTTGTTTCTATTTAGTCATGTTTAATTGAGGATCTAAATAACTCTTGCATTTGAATGTCTTTTTGCTTTTCTAACTTTGGAAACTTTCTGTTATAAATTCATTTAATTTGTTTTCCCTCCCTTTACTCTTAGTTCAGCTTCTGAAATAAAATCCTGCACATATCTAGGTCTCTTGATTATATCACAGTTCTTCATTCTGCCTGTGGTCATTATTTCCATTTTTTGTTGCTTATCTTGGAGTGCAGCTTCTCATCAGCAATTCTCCCTTCTGGATCTTCTCTGTGGTGGAGACTGTTGGTGTTTTCTGCTTTGGTTTTTTATTTGTCTTCTTTTGATTTGTCTTGTTTTGCTCTTGGTTCAGCTTTAAAATGTCCAACACTTTTATTTCTTGTTTGTTTTGATAAAATCTCAGTTTCCTTGCTGTATTTTTTTCTGTTCTGCCCAATTTTTATCTTTATGCTGATTCTCTCCTATTTCCCCTGTTTCCTCCACTCGGCTGACTTTCACCTCTAGAACCCACACTGGACTCCTTTGCTTCATTGTAGCTCCTTTCAATCTCTCATCATCTTGATCAGAAAATGCTTGAACACCCAACATTTGACATATTCCAGGATCTTGGGAGGCATAAAAATATACACTATCTTGAAACAGAAAGTGACATTATATTGTCTCCATGATCTTCTCCCTAATTAGCTCTATAACATCTTCCCGTGGATAATGAAACATCTTCCTGGATCACACCAAACAACACTGGCTACCTGGAGACAACTGAAATCATATATTTCTGATATAGTTGAAAATCACCGCAGAGACTGGAACCCTGATGAGCCAAGAGACTTCATTGATGCTTTCCTCACGGAAATGACAAAGGTGGGGAAGACAGTCTCTGTGTCTTCTTACAGAAAGGGTGGGGTAAAATAGCTTCCAATTGATTGAGCAGCAGGCTAGCACAAAGGTAGGGATTTGGCATAGCAGAGATTTATTCTCTCATAGTTCTAGATTGGTCCTGTAATCCTGCCAGACAGACAGTCAACTTTGGGAAACAATAGAAATGTCATTGTCTTGTTTCTCCCATCTCCTAGTGGACATTGCTATTTGTTTCTGTGGTTCCAAGCTTCATCTTCGGTGCCAAGATTATATCACTTTTTCCTTTCTGATCCTTTTACAGCTCATTTCTCCTGTTCTAACCATGGAGGCCCTTCTCATAAAGATAACTCAGGATAACCTTTCCTCCTGAAATGGATCATATCCTGAAGATCTATTTTTGTGCATTGAGAAACATGCCATGGTGGCAAAGATGACAAGATGAACATATCTGTAGAGATTTTGAAGTATAACACAGGAGTAATATTTTATAAATACATGATAACATAATTTCGTTTGTTGGGGTCTTTAGAAATAAAGGGTTGGCTACCATTTGGCTAGTGGTTCTGGAAATGCCCAGATTCTTCCTTATTTTTTCCTTCTTTGGTCCTTCTCCCATATCTGAAGGAGATAGATGCAAAAATATAAGTAGCAGTTAAACTTCAGAGCTTTCTTTTGTTATGAGTTGGTCCAGTGCTGGTTACCCTTCCCAACTCAAACCCCACTGCAACAGACAAACTTCAGCTATGTAAGTGGTAGAGTTTATAATTCATATAGAGCTGAGGCTTTCCCTGGACTCCATATGAACACTATTCAATAATAGACTAAGGCAAGAAGACACTGAGCAAACATATTAGTGAGCTGTGGATTAGTGTGACAACATTATATGGGAGCAACAACTGAATAAAGAAACATGTCATCTGGCCAAGCTTCAGAACATTTCAGTTCATCAAGGTGAATGGCAAAGCAGCTAAGCTCTTGGTGCAAAGGGCTATGGTGGAGGTTTTCACATCACAGTGCTTTAGGAAACAGAAAACAAGAAAGGAACCATGGGTTTGGTGTAACGCTAGGTGTTACCCACTCCTCCCTTCAGCTAGATGATATTTTTCTACTTTTAAGAATTTCCCCAAATACTACCAGTGCAAGGAACCAGTATTTAAAACATGAACCTCTGGGGAAGCATGTTGGATTCAAACCATACTGAAAAATGTAAGGTCTTGATCCTCTTGGTCCGAACAGGCCTCTGGCAAATACTTATCACTAAATCTGTCATAGAAGCTTCAACTTACTTGATCATGGGTTCCTCTTCTGCCTGGGTCACAATGGTAAATGTGTATGTGTGTGTTTATTATCTTTTCTCTTATTTCAACTTCCTGATATAATTGATTTAAAAATTTTAAGCCCAGAGGAGGAGGCAAATCCTTTACCATATGAAGTACAGGCTTGAGAACGACATTATTTAGAGCAGTATTAACAAACTGATGCTTCTAGAGGAAGTGAGAAAGATGATGTTTGTCATAAAGAACTATTGATGGAATCAGTGCGGTTTTGACCTTGCAAGATGATGCAGATTGGAGAATCAGTGAACACAGAAAACGGATATTCATCTTTCTGGTACCAGCGAAGCCAACTGTTGAATATCAAGACAGCATCACTCTGAATGATTTAATGCAATTCATTCTCAGTGGATCGGTGTTATGAGACAATCAAAAGTTCTCTGACTGAACACATACACACTGTCTTTTCTAGCACCCTGACAAAACTACTACAAGTTTCAATGAAGAAAGCCTCGTCTGCAGCACTCTGGATCTCTTCCTTGCTGGAACAGAGACAACATCCACGACCCTGCGCTGGGCTCTGCTCTACATGGCTCTCTACCCAGACGTCCAAAGTGAGATGTGGTGACAGCATCTAACCAAGGCAGAATGGGTTCAGAAGACAGGATGGGGGAGTGGAAAGTCGCATGTGTGAGGCGATGTGAGACTCTGAAGGTAGACAAAAACCAAAGTGTACTGGTAATAAACTATCCAGTAAAAAAGTATTTATTTATAAAAGTCTGAATAGACACTGA
The DNA here is from genome assembly GCF_037038515.1 of Microtus pennsylvanicus. Taxonomy (NCBI): domain Eukaryota; kingdom Metazoa; phylum Chordata; class Mammalia; order Rodentia; family Cricetidae; genus Microtus; species Microtus pennsylvanicus. Next base: position 32,713,953 of record NC_134591.1, on the reverse strand, counting down.
TATGAGCTTAGCATAGACATACTGATTACCTCTTCAGGATATGGAAACTCATACCTATGCTGTAGACTTGAATAAAGTTATAGAGTTTACAGTTTTCTAAATCAGATTTTCTAGGGGGTAGAGAACTTTATTTCCTCAAAATCATGAGATTAGATGAGATAAAAGCATATACATTTTGAAAGACAGCTTTCTCTGTCTTTAGAAGAAAACATTAAACTTTAAAACTTAATGGAGCCTCCCGTTTCCTTGAAGAAAAAGTCCAGGCTGAAATTGACAGAGTGATTGGCCAGGAGAAGCAGCCCAGCTTGACTGACCGAGACTCCATGCCCTACACCAATGCTGTTGTCCATGAGGTGCAGAGGATGGGAAATATCATCCCTCTAAATGTTCCCAGGGAAGTGACAGTGGACACCACGCTGGCTGGATTCCATCTTCCGAAGGTAAGTAGGCTAAGAAATGGAAGTTTGCTAATCACCAACCCTCTGTGCGTCTAGTCCATATGTTACTTGAGTTTTTGCTGCCTTCCCTAGGGCACCATACTTCATACCAATTTGAGTGCACTGCACCTGGACCCCAATGAATGGGCCACCCCAGATATCTTCAATCCAGAGCACTTTTTGGAGAATGGAGAGTTTAAGAAGAGAGAATCCTTTCTGCCTTTCTCAATGGGTGAGTTGTGATGAGCAGGAGGGGGTTCAGAGCTCCACCTTATCCCTCTCTTCTTTCTGGAATCCTTACAGATGAGCCTTTCCATGTACCTCCATTTTGCAGATGGTTTCAGTCAGTACCCAAATACACACACATACAGTGTCAATCCGTCCTTGTTTCTGATGGACATTTGAACTTCCTTTGTTCTGTTCTCTACCTCAATGACAACACAGTCCTACTCCATGCCTTTTTGAGACCAACAAAGCTGAATTCCCGCCATTGTGTAGACATTTTGAGTTCTTTTTAAGGGATGGCTTCTTACAATGAAGAGAGTTGAGTTTGGGTGTTTTTAGTTGTTAGATAGTTTTAACTGGCATTTGCTTAATGTGAATAGGCTTCTAGCCCATGAACAATCCCTGAATAGGTCTTATCTTTCTAAATTGGATCCAAGTTGTTAAATGTCCTTAGTACATGTTTCTGCTGCACCTGACACGCAGGAAAGGAAGTGCAGTGATGACTCTTTCTCCCTTGTGCTTTCTGCCAGGCAAGTGATTAAAGACTTCAGTGGCAGTGGTGTGGAATCAATAACCAAACGTTCTGGCATATTATAGATATTGACTTCTATATGTAATTTGGCCACTCTTTAATTTCATATCTGTGTTCTAACCTTTAACCAACAAAAACAAACAACCTGAAAGCAGGAAAGTGTGGGACAGAAGATGAAGCAGAGCTGCCCCTTGAAGCATGCGTCCCATTGCAGCCTTCCAAGCTGGAATCAATGAGCACTGCAGAGAAAAGGACACAGACCTAGACAAATGTGCTTCTCCCAGAGCTCAGTGTCCACCAGGTTTCCTCACACAGAAGCTTGTGTTTCCTAACACTGTCTGTAGAAGGTGACTAAATGCTGCAATAAGGCACACTGAAATGCTTGATATGATCATTAAGTTTGCCTGATTATCTAAGGCAGTGTCACATCTCATGATGCGGAGGCTTGGACCAGTAGGAGACTGCATTTGCCTGCACAGCTAGTGTTGATCCAGAGCTGGTGTTTCTTGGGGCTGGGCTGCCCTTGGTTTGTTCTGACCTCTTTGTCTTTCCATCTGGCACTGTCTGACCCTTTGCTCACTGTTCATAACTCATTTTAATAGGAAATCTGATAAGACTCTGTCCAGTCTTCCTGTTTATAAAACATGATAAATAATTGAATCCTTCACTTATTCTACTCTTCTAAGTTAACCCTCTCACACCTTCAGATATGTCTCTCACATTTCTCTCCTGCTCCCCTTACAGCAAACCCTCTGGACAAACATGAGTCACATTTTCAGGGTTACACAGCACTTCCTGAGTAAGCAATAAAAAACAGAGCCATACTGATCACGCAGTTTCTCTCAGGCTATGAAGGTCGTTCTGGCTGTGCATGGTGAGTAAAGTAAGCTCTGAGTAGTCAGGGTTCCCAGACAGAAAAGGACATTGAAATTCAGGCTTTAAACAAAAAACAGTTGCTTTAACCTTGAGGTGGAAAATCCATAGAGAAGTCCCTTGCTGAGAATGTTCTCTCTCTACAGTTGTTTCATGCCTGATTTTGAACCAGCAATAAACACCTGGGAAATTGTCCTTGCATATTCGTCTCTAGGGGCTACCAGATATTGATATCCAGAAACAACCAGATTGTTTTCAATATGTCCTGAAGTTTAAAATTAGCTGTTGTTAAGACTGAGGACACTTTTACACTCCTATGTCAGTCTGAGTAATGAGAAGTATCCTATATGCTTAGTAGGTGGAATATATTCATGAGATAAACATACAATCAGTGGGGAAAATACCGATAGCTGACACATGAGAAAAACTAAAGACAAATACAACCAGTCATCTACAGCCAGTGACCTCATAGTCTTTTCCAAGTGGGGCTTCCCATCAGAGAGTTATTAGGTCAATCTGTTAAATACGAGCTGTATCATCTGCGATATGTATTACTTCGCCTGTGACACCTCTCATTGCTATTGTCCCACTGAAGACCTTTTATCCTGGAGTTCCAATTTCAGTGGAACATTCCACATTCAGACACATATGAGACATAAACTGCTGGACACAAAACCCTGTGACAGTTCAAGATTTACAGAAGGAAAATGGAAATGCCAGTCCCTGAAGGTACTAATGCCAAATAAGAAAGTATCTCGTCTTCTGTTTCATTTCCTGCAGGAAAGCGAGCTTGCCTCGGAGAACAATTGGCCAGGTCTGAGCTCTTTATTTTCTTCACTGCTCTTGTGCAAAACTTTACTTTCAAGCCACCAGTCAATGAGAAGCTGAGCCTGAAGTCTAGATTTGGCATCACCGTTTCCCCAGTCAGTCACCATCTCTGCGCTGTCCCTAGACTGTGAAGTCAGAGACAGAAAGAGAAAGGAGAACAGGAACTACCTAGCAATCCTCTGAGCCACTGGGGATGTTCATATGTGAAGGGAGAGAAGGAAGGTAAACAGGAAAGGATGGGAAGATTAGGCTACAGTTATTGGATCAATATCCTAAACCGCTGTGTCCTGTAAATTGGTGGTGGATATGTCACTTATAAATCTTTTCATGTAAGAGTTGCAAAGAGAATGATAGTTCCTCCTGTAAAGAAAGTGTTGTAAATATGAAAGGTGGGTTAGAGACTGCATGGAAATCATTAAAGTCATATCATAAATTGTACCTTCAGTTTGCTTCCTGCCTCCTTCATAAATGTACACTGGCTTCTAGATGTTAAATTGTTTCTTATGAAACTGGTACAGAGATCTTTTCTCCATCTCATAGCCTGTGGAGGCTTGCTGAGAACAGAACTTATGTACACTTCTTTCTGGAATGGTGTGCTTTGAGGTCATTTTCTTAGCTGTCAGTGGACTCTCCAAAACTAAAGAGAGTACAGGGTTCTCCTAAAAATTTAAGGTACCTAAGATGAGACCAAATTTTACTTAGGAAATAGACCTGCTTCTGTGCACAAAGTGGATACATATTTCCCAAAATGATTCTTATTATACTCAAGTGCCAGTTTATGCCATTCAATTTATAGGCTGGCTTCGGTCTACAATCTGGAATATGTAATTTACCAGATATTGCTCCATGGAGTGGTGAGAGACATATGTTCTTGTTCATATGTTCACCTAGGCACACAGTTAATTTTTTTACTCAAAATAGAATTGAAAATTACTTGTGAAATGAAGGGTATCAGGCAAAGGCACACTGAAAAACCTCTGTTCTGCACTGTGGATGGATTCTTAAAAGAAATCCCATACTAGCTCAGAACTGTGAAATAGATGGTTATTTATTTAGGGGTAGACTCACAAATCAGAATCCTCTGTTGAACAGGGATCAGAAAACTAATCCCGTAACCAGAACAAAAAGGCTGAAAAGGGGTCCGGATGCGTGCTCTACATTGGCATAGATAGTATACGAGGCCATGCCCCAGTGGGCCTGTAACCACTAGCTGTAAGACTTCCTATAGCACCTCCCCATTTTGTTTAAATAATAGAGTTCTAAGTTTAATATAAAATTATAGTGGGAGGAGGGGGAGAAGAATGGGAGGAGGGGGAGGGAAATGGGAGGCTGGGAGGAGGTGGAAATTTGTTTTTTTTTCTTTCTTTTCTTTATTCTTTTTTTATCAATAAAAAAAACTAAAAAAATAAAAAATAAAATTATATACAATAAGAACAAATATATTCAATAATTATCCTATCCTAACTAGTTTAAATCTTGTATAATAAATAAATTGGTCACGTCATGAGAGGAAAGAAACTACAGCTATCTAGTCTTCAATCCCATCAAAGATCTGAGAAGGGAAATGATATTACTTGAGTAAGCAGGAAGCATGATCAAGTAACTTCCAAAAATGTGCAACAAATGACAGAGACCACCCATAGTCTCATTTGCAACATTGACGCAACCAACTTTGGCTAAGGCCTAGAATCACTGGCATACCATTTTCAGAGGAAAGAAATTTTTCAAAACTGTATTATCCTGTCTTGGCAAGATTTGACAATCCTGCTTATCCATTTCCGGATAGCATGTATCTTGTCAGTGATTTAGGTATGGGCATTTCTTTGCCCAAAGGCCAGTTTTGCCAAGAAGAAAACAAACTCCAAGTGGATTGTCATTGGTGCTCAACATTCTCTCAGGAGTATATAGGTGCTGCCAGGAGCAATTGTGTCTCACGTCAACAGAACCCTAAGTTTGTTAAAGGTCATATTCTACAGCTCTTTGAAGTAGTTGAAGATTACCTATCTATGCAGAATATAATCTCTATAAGAACCTGATTAGTCTAACTATAAGTATGGCAAACATAGATGACTATTGATCTATAATCCTTAATACCTATATAACTTAAAGACTAAGACTTCATATTAGAATATTATAAACAATTGTGTAACAAATGAGAACAAGGACCTCAAAATGTAAACAATGCATAAGTATCTTGATCAGAGGTAGAAATGTACATTGCAATATGATAAATATATATGAATCTAAAAATGTTTTAAGCAGAGGTAGAAGCATGCATGCATACAATATTCAATGTAATTTAACTTTGTATCAATATATAAGAATCTATACCAATATAATTGCCTTAAATAATTACAAGTATTCACTTTATTACTCATTATTATTAGTAGTAGTAGTAGTAGTAGTAGTAGTATGAGTAAGCTCATGCTAATCTATTATGCCACGCAATTCCCCCCTGTGTTTCAAAGAGAACTCTGAGCCTATGAAACTCCCCCCAACCCCAACCCTATACCAATTATAATCAACCCCTAACTGATGTTCCTAACTTTGTTGAAAGAGGGGATGTGGTCTTCTAGAATTACTTCCAGCTGCCATGGGGGTAATGTTCTTTTTATGAGATCCTGAGAAATTAAAATGATGGTTAAGTTCCAAGATTACTGACTTCTATTATTGCAAATAGTCTCTGAGTATTTGGTACTGGTTTTCTGAGCTTCCTATTTGGAGGTCTGGCCAGAACGTGGGGGGGGGTGCACCATTTCAGCTAACCAAGTTGGAACTATCTTGAGCAGCTGGGACCCAAAACAGGTCTTGTAGTAGTGCTATCTGCATCATGATGTCATATCAACCAGGTGGAGTCGGTTTTGTGAGGCCCATCTTCTTCCTGGAAGCTTCAAAGATCACTGCAGGATAATTCATTGTTCATTGTGAAAAAATAAAACATTATTTTATAGATAAATACAGACATATATATTCAATGAAAGGTACAATAGAAACAAAAATATATATGAAGAAAAGTAAAATTTTCTATCAATTCTTTTTATGTCTGTCTCATACCAAATGGCTCTTGACATGATTCAGAAACTCTTAATTTTTATTTTAACAACATGGTTGGATTTAGAGAGAGACAGAGCCAGTGTTCAACTCAAAAGCCACTCTATATATTCATTAATATATATATACATACATATAAATGTATATGATTTAACATTTATACTTATGAATCATATTTGATTTTCTTGATGATCCTTATTGGGTAATTATTTTTCCATCTGTTATCATCCTTACCATCTGTGTGGTTGTCACCATTGTGGATGAGCTGTCATTTCTCTTTTTCAAGGGGTTTCTCCTTTTCAAAGTGAATCTTTATTAATTTTGATGGTATCCATACTTTTTCTTCTCATGTGGAAACAAGAGCAAAACCCCTTCCCCAATGTAGCACATCTCCTGGCTTCCATTTGAGGTCAACACATCCTTCAAATAAACCAGTTGATTTGAATCAGAAGACTTTTCTATTATCCAATGTCTCTCTGCTGCTGTTGTCCCCTTCTTATTAGCTTTAAGAAAATTCAAGGTCAATAAAGCATTATGTAATCTATTTTGGGGGGGTATTTTCCACTCCTTTCTGTTGGTTTAATATCCTTTATAGTTTGATTTGATCTTTCTATAACTGCTTGACCTGTAGGATTGTGTGGTAAACCTGTAATATGCCTAATATTATAATAAGCAAAAATATGTTTCATTTTTCTAGAGACGTATGCTGGATCATTATCTGTCTTTATTTGGGCAATTTTCTTACTGTTCTATTGCTGTAAGGAGACCTCACAACAGAAGCAACTCTTACAAAATAATGTATTGAGTTGGGACCTGGCTTACACTTTACAGGGTTAGCCCGTGACCTGCATATGTGGCTTGAGGAGAAGGTACTGGGGCCGCTTGAATGACAGGTATTTGTTCACACTGATACTCTGAGATTGCTAATAAAGATAAATTTGAATAAGGGAGCAGAGTTAGTGATTAGCTGACCAGAATTAGCCATAAAATTTTGGAGTACCCAGAATACATATAGAGAGACACAAGAAGTAATAGCGAAGGGCTTAGAATTGATTGATCACCTCCCCAGTGCTGGAACAGCAAGTGCTTGCTGCAACATCTGACATTTTTACATAGGTATTACAAATGCAACTCAAGCCCTAATACTTGTAAAGAAATCAATGGATTTGAATAAGTCATCCCTCAAACATGGCTTAGTTATTTATTTATAGAAAACACACAGACATGCAGGAGATAAATGCATATGTATATATATATATATATATATATATATATATATGCACACTATACATATAGTATGTATATATACATGTTATACATTACATATGCATATACAGGTCCTAATTTAAAACACATTTCCAAAGCCGGGCGGTGGTGGCCCACGACTTTAATCCCAGCACTCGGGAGGCAGAGGCAGGCGGATCTCTGTGAGTTTGAGGCCAGCCTGGTCTAGAAGAGCTGGTTCCAGGACAGGAACCAAAAGCTACGGAGAAACCCTGTCTCAAAAATAAAAAAAAAACACACATTTACATAGAAAGGTCATTTTTTCAGGAAAGTTTAAAACCAATTGAGTTAAAGATTAGGATTGACTTCTAGAGCCAGCTCCAAAATAGCAACAGATTCAAAGAATATGTTTAAAAAATTTTTGTGTTTGTGTTTTTCAAATAACTTTGTGGTTCCTTATTTCCATAAATAAGTTCTGAGTCTATGTTATGTGTCTCATATTGAACTTTAGAGCAGGAAAGCATGGGACAGGAGATGAAGCAGAGCTGCCCCTATGAGCATGCGTCCAACTGCAGACTTTCCAAGCTGCAGTCAGCGAGCACTGCAGAGAAAAGGACACAGACCTAGACAAATGTGCTTCTCCCAGAGCTCAGTGTCCACCAGGTTTCCTCACACTGAATCTGTTGTTTTCCTCACACTGTCTACACGAAGTGACTAACAGTTGCACAGAAGCCACGCTGGAATGCTTGACATGATCATCAATTTCCCTTGGTTATCTGAGACGATGTCACTTCCATGACACTGAGGCTCAGGAAGGGAGGAGCCTGAATTTGCCCTCATATGAGTGGTGATCCATAGTCAGTGCTTCTCGGGACTGGGCTGCTCTGGGTACATCTGACAGGGACCAGTTCTGACCTCTTTGTCTTTCCACCAGGGCTTGTGTGTCAAATTTATTCACTGTTCACAACTCACTTTAATAGGAAGATGTTAAGAAAGAGAGAGAGACTGTCCTGTCTTCTTGTTTATAAAAGACCTTGAAATTTTTTTTTAATTATAGCAAAAATTCTCAGCTAGGTATGTTCTTTACTCTAATGATTCTTGGTTGCTGAATCCGGTCCTGAAAGCCTAGAAAGATGACCCTTGCTATGTTCCACATAAGGGCTCATGAGCTGTGTTGTTAGAGTGTGGAGAGAGGAACATGGGCAGATCCCCACGGCTTCCACAGGATGACGTTCCTCCACACCCACTTCTGCCCATGTACATGCCTTCTCGTCAGAGGGAAAAATCATCTTCCCATAGCGGCTTCATGGCTCATCCAGTTTAAACTATTCTCCCATCTGTACTAGCTGTAAAACAAAGGTGGCAACACACAGTCTCCCTGGCACTAAGATATTAGGAATGTTTCTGCTTACTCTTAATTACAGACTTCATTGGCAGGCAAATTTTCTCAGATAATCATCACAGAACTTCAATTGTTAGTAATTAAGGAAAAAACAAATTAGTGTCTGCTTTCACCCCATAAGAAAATTCCAGCTAAGGAAAGAGTTCTTTGTTATTCAAGATCACATGCCCAGAGATTTGGCAAAACAGGGCTCAAGGCTTAATTTTGTACTTAAACCCCCAGTTATAGGAACTTCTTAAAGACTTACTAAATTAATATCCTTTAAATCAGTTAGAATCTTGCTGTATAACGATCACAACAGACCGTATTACTTAGCAAGAATCCATTATTGCTCAAAGGTTTCCAGGTCAGGTCGTTGGCACTTCTTGGCTAACTTGCCTTAGATGAAAAGAAAGTCAGTTTATCAACTGCTGATGCAGGATGTCCTTTGTGATTTTTTTGTCCTCCAGAAAAGCAGCTGAAATTTTTAATTCTGGTGAAAATGCCCCAAGAAGAACAGAAACACACAGGCCTGGTGAGGTCCACATGAGGAACCATTATACTGTGAATTCCTGTGCACTCTGGTGGCCTTTACAAGTCCCAAGGCAAGATCCAGGGAAGGGGAATTACTACAGACTTTAGAATGACATTGAAGTCACAGTAGAATCCAAGGAAAGGGAATAGTAGACTAGCTTTATTCTCACTGTTGCTTTCTGTTAAAAGACAACAATAAAATCCAATTGCCGAGGTAGCCTAACAAGACCAGTAAAACTGAGAACCTTGTAATTTATTTAAGAAAATGTGAAAAAAAGGGGGGGGCTGAAGAGATGGCTCAGTGGTTAAGACTGTTCTTTCAGAGGTCCTAAGTTCAATTCCCAGCAAGCACATGGTGGCTCCCTACCATCTATAATGAGATCTGGTGCCCTCTTCTGGGGTGTAGGGACACATGCAGGCAGAACACTGTACATAATAAAGAAATAAATCTAAAGAAAAAGAAAAAGGAAAATGTGCAAAGGAAACACATTCCTACACGAAAATATAAAAACATTATTCAAAATTACCTTAAATTACATAAGAAAGATGAAAGCATGGGCTGCGAGGTGTGCTATAGTGCACTTTGGGTTGACATGGCATAGTCACTTGGGGAATAGGACAGTGGAATTAATCATCAGGATTGGCATCAGTGATGATCAATGTGAGCCCAGATATTAAGTAGAAAGAGTTACAAGTGTTATGTATAGAGATGAATTATAGATGCAAATGTTCATGCAAATGTGGGTATACATTTGTATAAGCACACTGTATAAATTTATTTATATATTCCCAAACTTGCCCACTGAGGAGACTTAGATTTCCAGCACCCAGAGAGCTACCAGTGTACCTCATCCCAGGCCTTATCTTCTATATCATTAATCCCTAAAGGAAGGAGGACTTCTAGAAAAGTGACAAATCCCAGGAAGTTCAGGCAGCCTCTGCTGAATGCCTCTACTGTCCTGATCAGGACTGTCTGTGGCACTAAACTAGCAGTGATAAACAGCAGACTATGATATTGTAATCAGAAACAGGAATTCAAAAGTTCATATCAATATCCTTTGTAACGAATCTTTCTCTGTCCCAACAGCCAGCTCTGAAATAACATGGAGACCTGTTAATTATGAAAGCTTGGCCTTAGCTTAGACTTGTCACACTGGATCTTATAACTTAAATTATCCCATGTAAATTGCTTTATGTTTTGACTTGTGAATTTTTACCTTTCTTTTTTTCTGTATGACTGACTCCCTCCATGTCTTGTTGGTGTCTGATATACACCTAGATTCATCTCCTACTTCCTTTCTCTCTGCCCAAAAGTTCCTCCTGTAACTCCTACCTCGCTATTGACCATTCTTCTCATTATTAAACCAACCATAGTAATATACCTTCACACAGTGTAAAATATTCCACAATAATACATGTAAATAAATATGAGGGGGAGCAAGCATTTGAATGTTAACCTATGTGGGAGGTTCATAAAATTTTAAAAACCACAAATTAGCAAGCAGATACAGTAAAAAAATTGTAATAGAAAACCTAATAAAAATTGTTAAATAAGCTTAATGAAGGTTTGTTTGTTAATGATCTCAAAATTAACACTGTCTCTTGGGACACCAGCCCCTCAGACCCCTTTAAGGTTTAGCTAAGGCACTGTCACTTATGAGGGAAAAGTAATTAAGGGAATCTGAGAAGAAAAGATCAAGTCACAAATGATTTTTCCTCAACATGTCTCTTTGTTGTTCTCTCGTTCTTGTCCTCTATATTCTAATTCTTCTGTTCTGTCTATAATTTTTAGTTCTAATTATGTATTTCTATTCTAATTCCAAATCTCTGCTACATTCTTTCTTCTTCTTCCCTTCTTCTTCTTCTTCTTCTTCTTCTTCTTCTTCTTCTTCTTCTTCTTCTTCTTCTTCTTCTTCTTCTTCTTCTTCTTCTTCTTCTTCTTCCTCTTCTTCTTCTTCTTCCTCTTCTTCTTCTTCTTCTTCTTCTTCTTCATTTTTCTATTTCTGCTAATTTCTGGGACACTTCTGCTCCAACTTCTACTTCAGCCTCAGCTAACTCTCTTTGTCCTTACCCAGCTATGTAAAGCCACAAAATCTTGCAGGCATTCATCTGAAGGTCACATACCATTACTTAAGCAAATCATAAAAAACAAAGTCATTCCAGCAACTCACGGTGCAATAAATCCAGATAGTAAGGAAAGAGAACTTTCTTTCAGTTAATTCCCTGACTAGTGGGAGGCAAATTGCAGCTATAAAAGGAAAGGTCTCTTTGGTTGTCTTATCTATAGAGGTAGCATTATAGAACTAAACTACTAAGAGAAATAAGGAGATCATGTGTCACATACTATACTTTCGAGTGTACAAAACATTTAAACATTTTGTGATTATTGGTCATAAAGGCCAGGCATATGCAGACTGAGACTTGTTTGTTTACAAATGTGTCCTCAGAGAGAGTGCAGTAGCATGAGCTGTAGATGCAAGGGGCAGATGGGTCCAAACAGCACTTGCCAAGTCACTGTGACATTAAAAACATCTTCGAACTTAAGTTATTTATTCTGTCCAGCATGTAACACTAAAATAGAAAGAGAAGCATGTAAATCTATTCTGAGGATATAAAGTTAATTTAGTTTATATTTTGTAGCTAGTCCCGGTCAGTCAGAAAATTTTATCCCGCCTGAGCAAAGACCATAAAACTGAAGTTAACAGTCTATGTAGAGTTAATTATTGCCCTTGGTACTGCAATTAGGTTACTTTGCACTATTTAGTATGGCTCAACAAATCATACAGCTGGCTACATGTCCTAATAAATAAAATTGCGTCCTTTTGGTAATGGTGTCAGGGACCAGCCTCAATAAAAACACCTCTTGCCAGGGTAGGAGTGTGAGGATTTAGAAATATAAGTAGAGAATACAAAGACACAAGGAAAATAATAATATAGAAAACATAAAATAGTACTGGAAGAGAGTTTCAGTGAATACTGAAATCCCTGTATTTAATTTTCCATACATTTTTATAACTAAATAGCACAGGGGGGAAGAAGACAAAAGAAACACAAAGGGCAACTAGAACAGTTACTTGCTTCAACACCTTGAAATATCAAGTCATTAGCATTCTGTTATTTAGGCAAGGAACCCACCCTAGACCTAGACAGAGTATCCTGAAGGCCGCCACTCCCAAGGTCAAACCTCCAATTTCAAAAGAAGGAGCATTTCCTGACCAGCGGTCAGAGTGGAGTGGATCTACCTGTATGGACCATCTTAATGTCAAAAGAACCAAGTAACCACAACCTGATTCAGGACGTGTAGCCCTGATTGTTGTTAACAACAGAGCAACTTTAAACACTGACCTTCACACAAGGTGGAAATAGGCTCACATTTCTGGGCCTCCATGTAACAGCTTACCTTAAAATCCAATCAACAAGGCATCTGGTTGTGGGAAACAGGTTTTTAAACTACGTAGCTGTTTTCAGACATAGCTAGGGGATGTTTTCAAAACATCCCAAATGTTTAGGGGAAATTGAGCCAAATAAATGTTTAAATAGTGCTAGACTGTGGGAAACATATCCCAAATTTGTAACAGATGGGAGTAAACTATAAGAGAAATTTACAGCAAGAAACAAGCCAGTTCATTCATATGGCATTGACTCCAATACACCTTGTAGTTTGTTTATTCATTCACCAGAATCCTTGATCCTGATGGGTTGATCTCATGAAAAGATAAATGAGTAATTACTGCATAATTCCACGGCTCTCAGCACAAAATAATTGTACTAACAAGAAATATATAGGAAGAACTTGGTAGACATCAGCCTCACCAAATGTTGCACATATGAAAACCTAAAGACCAAGTGCCATTAAACAAGTGTGATGAGACCATGGTATATCATTGGCATGCTCACAAAAATGAAGAAGCTCATAGTCCTAATCTGTCCATGGGGAAGATAGACACATACAAACAGACCTTTTATAATGTATAAAAACCATAAGCTTTGAACATTATGTAGAGGTTGATAAATTACACCCAGTGTGAAAGGAATTAAAGAAACAGCACACACACACACACACACACACAAGCCCTTACCAAACGACACATCACACATACACACAAACCATACCACACACACACACACACACACACACATACACACACACAAACCCACAACACATACAAACCCACATATAACACAAATACACACAAGTTCTGAGAGCATCTCCTAAACTGAATGGAATCTGGAACTTCTGGAAGGTGGCAAATCTATCACTGCTCATTCTTTTTGATGGTTATGTTAGTGAATTCTATGTTTGGAAAAACCACATTTGTTATGATCTGTCTTGTCCGTTTAAAAGACAAGCCCCTCCCATACCCCACCCTGCTGTTCCCAAGGCAAGTGGATCTAGCTTCTGCTTCCAGCTGAGCTCCTTCCTTTCTTTCCATTTCTCTCTTGAAGAGGTAGTTGCTGCTGTGGCTCCTCTCCTCTCCACCCCCCTATTCTCTCTCTCTCTCTCTCTCTCTCTCTCTCTCTCTCTCTCTCTCTCTCTCTTCTCCATCTCTCTGCTCACCCTCTTCTTCCCTTCCCTCTTCCCTTCCTCTCCATAACCCACTAAATAAATATCCAACCTCACTCTGCATGGGTTGCCTATCCATCTCTGTCTCTCACCCACCTTGGCTCCTCATGGGACCATCTGACCTGCCAAGGTCTCTCACCCACCATGGGGCTCCCTGCCTTTGACCTGCTGCCCCTCATGGCCCACAGGCCACTCAGGGAACCACAGAATTTTATCTTTATCATAACATTTGGTGCTATGACTTGAGGAATGGAGCTGTTTTATTTAAACCATAACATTTCCATAACAACATTACATTTTCATGAGGAGCACTTACTTTCTAAATAGTAAAGGAGCTTCAAAGTCAATATAATGCCTTTTCAGATATTCTGTAGATTTTTATGTCATTTAAAAATGAAAAGAACAGCCGGGCGGTGGTGGCGCACGCCTTTAATCCCAGCACTTGGGAGGCAGAGGCAGGCGGATCTCTGTGAGTTCGAGACCAGCCTGGTCTACAAGAGCTAGTTCCAGGACAGGCTCCAAAACCACAGAGAAACCCTGTCTTGAAAAATCAAAAAAAAAAAAAAAATGAAAAGAACATTTTCTCAAAGTATCATAACAAAGAATTAAAATATACAGAAAGCTATTTAACAAAGATACCAATTTTTTTAAAAAATTCTCTTAAATTTCCTTTTTTTATAATGAAGCATATCACCTGAACATGTTGTACTATACAAATAAGGTGCTTTTTAAATTTGCTACACAAAAAAGACAATTTTTTCCTTATTCAACATTTTTCTGTAGCTCAATCTGTATGTAAAGAGTTTTTATATATTAAAAGAGTATACATTTCCATTAATATTTAGAATGACTCTATAACTTAGTCAGCCATGTGGGTGGAAAGTTAAATAAGTTTGTTGCAAGATATTTGATCACACTGTGAACCTCCAGATTAAGTATTTACTAGAAAAACCTGTTCTAGTTGTGGTGTGGCTCAGACCTAGCACACTAAGGACTTCCATGTGGAGTCAACAAAGCCTAGCATATTAAGTTGAGGCAGGTTCAAGCCCCTTCCCCACTGCATCACCAGTCCCTAGGTGCAACAAAAGTCAGCTGACAAAGTGACTTCTGTTTTTGTCCTTCAGTAAAGAGAGCTTGCCTGGGAGAAAAATTGGCCAGGTCTGAGATGCTCATATTCTTCACTTTTCTTATGCAAAAATTTACCTTCAAGTCCCCAGTCAATGAGAAGCTGAGCCTGATGTTCAGAATGGGCCTCACTCTTACACCAGTCAGTCACCACATCTGTACTGTACCCAGACAATGATTATGGAGAAAGAAACAGTAAAGAGAAGAAGGAGGAGTGACATCACCTCAAATTCACTGATGCCTATGTGCACAATAGGATGAAGGCAACTGAGGAAAGATGGATGGAATTGGAGTAAGGAAATTGAATCAAATTCCTAGTCTGCTGAACCTCCAAGTTGACACTGGTTATGGGACTGATGAGCTCATAAAGGTTACTAAAGTAATAATGACTGTTAGGATTCAGGCATTATGCTGGCCTGCCCTGTCTTCTGGCAGGATGTACTCAGGCAGTGCCCTGGCCAGACAAAGATCTTAGTTTGTATGCAGTTCTAGAGGTCCCTTTAAGAGACAAGCTCTAGGGAGCTGGAGAGATAGCTCAGAGGTTAAGAGCATGGCTGCTTTTCCAGAGGTCCTGAGTTCAATTCCCAGCACCCACATGGTGGCTCACAGCCATTGGTAATGAGATATGGTACTTTCTTCTGGTGTGCAGACATACATGCAAACAGACCACTGTATACATAATAAGTAAACTTTTAAAACAGCTCTGAAGCCAGATACCTTGGGGGCTCACGGAGACACAAATAGTTACAGTACAGAACAGACCAAGAACAGATCCCAAAGACATAGATAGCAACTGCAAGGATTGTAACAAGAGGCAAAGGCGCTGCCACCACCAACTGGAGGAAGAGATGGCTAGGCATCAATACAAGAATTCATTCAACAACCTAAAAAGCAACAAGGTAAAAAACACCAAAACCCAGTGGTCATTCAACAGGAAGGCTAGACCATCCTATCCCAGAAGAAGCAGATGAAAAAAATAATTTTAAACATAATTTTATGAGGATGATGGAGACCTTTAATGAGAAAATAAAAATTTCCTTAAATAAATGGAGGAAAAGGCAAACAAAAAATTGAAAGAAATCAATAAATATTTTAAAGAAACTTCCCCAAAAGGAAAAACAATCAAAAGCTGAAGAAAACAGTTTAAACATTTTAAGACTTGAAGACTGAAGTAGAGGCAATAAAGAAAACACACACCAAGAAAATTCTGGAAATGGAAAATCTGGGTAAATGAATGGGAACAACAGAGGCACGCATAACCAATACAATACAAAGGATGGAAAAGAGAATTACAAGTGTTGAAGATACTATAGAGGACATAGATTCATTGGTCAAAAAACCTGTTAAATCCAACAAATTCTTAACACAAAATATCCAGAAAATCTGGGAAACCATGAGGGACCAAACCTAAGAATCATAGGGATAGGAGAAGGAGGAAAAACTACAGCTCAAAGGCATAGAAAATATATTCAACAAAATCATAGAAGAAAACTTTCCTAATCTAAAGAAGGATATACCTATGAAAGTATAAGAAGCTTACAGAACACCAAATAGACTGGACCCAAAAAAAAGCCCCTTTGCAATATAATAAAGAAAACACAAAACATACAGACTAAAGAAAGAATACTAGAGCACCAAAGGAAAAATGTCAAGTTACATATAAAGGCAAACCTATTAGAATTATGCCTGACTTCTCAGTGGAAACAATGAAAGCCAGAAGGTCCTGGACAGATGAGCTGCAGACGCTTAGAGACCACAGATGCAAGCCCAGACTATTATAACCCAGCAAGGCTTTCAATCATCATCGATGGAGAAAGCAAGATATTTCATTAAAAAACCAGATTTAACCACTACCTATCCACAAATCGAGCCATACAGAAAATACTAGAAGGAAAACTCCAACCCAAGAAAACTAACTGTACCCACAAAAACACAGGCAACAGATAACGTCACACCAGCAAACCCCAAAGACAGAAACACACAAACACTATGAACAAAATAATAATAATAATAATAACAAGAATTAACGATCACTGATCATTAATATCTCTTAATTTCACTGGACTAAATTCACCTATAAAAAGACACTGGCCAAGAGAATGGATATGAAAGCAGGATTCATCCTTCTGCTGTATACAAGAAACACACCTCAACCTCAAAAATAGACATCACCTGAGAGTAAAGGGTAGTGAAAAGATTCTCCAATCAAATGGACCTAAGAAACAAGCAGATGTAGCTGTTCTAATATCTAATAAAACAGACTTGAAACTAAAATAAATCAGAAGATATGGAGAAGGACACTTTATACTTATCACAGGAACAAATTGTCAAGCTGAAGTATCAATCCTGAACATCTATGCCAAAAATACAAGAACACCCACATATGTAAAAGAAACATTACTAAAAACTTAAATCACACATCAAACCCACACATTAATAATAGGAGACTTCAACACTCCACTCTCCTCAATGGACAGGTCAACCAGAAAGAAACTTAACAGAGATATAAGAGAACTAACAGATGTCATGACTCAAATGGACTTAACAGACATCTACAGAACATTTCACCCAAACACAAAAGAATATACCTTTTTTGCAGTGCCTCATGGAACTTTCTCTAAAATTAACCACATACTCAGTAACAAAGCAAACCTTAACAGATACAAAAGCATTGAAACAACCCCCTGTATCTTATTGAATCACCATGGTTTAAAGTTAGAATTTAACAACAACACTAATTGTAGAAAGGCTACGAATTCATGGAAATTGAACAGTGCTCAATTGAAACACCACTGGGTCATTGAAGAAATAAAGAAATAAATTAAAACTTCCTAGAATTCAACAAAAATTAAAGGCACAATGTACCCAAACCTATGGGGCACTATGAAAGCAGTGCTAAGAGGAAAGTTCATAGCACTAAGTTGCCACATAAAGGAAGTGGAAAAATCTCATACTAGCAACTTAACAGCACACCTGAAAGCTCTAGAACAAAAAGAAGCAAAGTCACCCAGGAGGACTAGATGACAGGAAATAATCAAATTGAGGACTGTAATCAATAAAATAGAAGCAAAACAATAAAAAGAATCAATTAAACAAAGACCTGGTTCTTAGAGAAACTCAACAAGATAGACAAGTCCATATCCAAACTAATCAAAAGGCAGAGAGAAAACATCCAAATTAACAAAATAAGAAATGAAAATGGAGACATAACAACAGACACTGAGGAAAACCAGAGAATCATTAGATAATTCTGTATTTCACAAAATCAGGAAATGGACAATTTTCTGGATAGTTACCACATACCAAAATTAAATCAAGGCCAGGTGAACAATTTAAATAGACCTATAACCTGCAAGGAAATTGAAGCAGCCATGAAAATCCTTCCAACCAAGATAACTTCAGGGCCAAATGGTTTTAATGCAGAATTCTACCAGAACTTCAAGAAGGGCTAAAACCTATACTCCTCAAAATGTTCCACATAGTAGAAACAGAAGGAACATTGTCAAACCCTGTGTATGAGGCTACAGTTACCCTGATAATGAAACCACACAAAGACTTAACCAAGAAAGATAATTATAAATCAATCTCTCTCATAAACATTGATGCAAAAATACTAAATAAAATACTGGCAAACTGAATTCAAGAACACATCCAAAAAATTATTCACCATGATCAAGTCAGCTTCATCCCAGAGATGCAGGGATGGTTCAGCGTAGAGAAATTTTTAAATGTAAACCATCATATAAACAAATTGAAAAAAATACATGATCATCCTTCTCAATAGATGTTGAAAAAGTCTTCAACAAAATAAAAAATCCATGATATAGATCTTGGATAGAGCAGGGTTATAAGGAACATACCTAAACATAATAAAGGCAATACACAACAAGCCAACAGACAGAATTTAACTAAATGAAGAAAAACTCAAAGTGATCCCACTGAAATCAGGAACAAGACAAGGTTGTCCACTCTCTCCATATCTATTCAATATAGTACTTGAGGGCCTAGCTAGAGAATAAAACGACCTAAAGAAGGATATACCTATACAAGACACATACAGAACACCAAACAGACTGTATTTTTAAAAAAAAGTCTCCTTGCCACATAATAATCAAAACACTAAACATACAGAATAAAAAAGAATATTAAGAACTGCAAAGGAAAAAGGCCAAGTAACATATAAAGGCAGACCTACCAGCATTAAACCTGATTTCTCATTGGAGACAATGAAAGCCAGAAGGTTATGGCCTAGCATTATGCAGACATTAAGAGACCACTGATGCCAGCCCAGACTACTATACCCAGCAAAACTTTCAATCACCATAGACAAAGAAAACAAGCTATTTCATGACAGAATCAGATTTAGCCAATACCTTAAGTCCCAGCAGTTCCACTTTTTAGGTATATACCCAAAGGATGTTCAATCGTACAGCAAGGACATGTCCTCAACTATGTTCATAGCAGCATTATTTGTCATAGCCAGTACCTCGAAGCAATTTAAATGCCTCTCAACAAAAGAATTGATAAGGAAGATGTGGTACATTTACACAGTGGAGTACTACATAGTAGAAAAGATGGCATCTTGAAATTTGCAGGCAAATGGATGGATCTAGAAAACATCATATTGAGTGAGGTAATCCAGACCCAGAAAGACAAATATTGTTGTATTAGGAGCGGCGGGGCTGCGTCCCCGGCACCTGGCCGCCCCCACGGCTAGCTTTACCCGAAATAATTACACGGAAACTGTATTCTTTTAAACACCGCTTGGCCCATTTCTATCTTGCCTCTTATAGGCTAGCTCTCGCACCTGGACTAGCCCATTTCTAATAATCTGCTGTAGCTCATGAGCTGGCTTACCAGTAATGATCTTAACCTGCATCTGCCTGGAGTAGGAGAACCATGGCGACTCTCTGACTCAGCTTCTTTCTCCCAGCCTTCCATTCTGTTTACTCCGCCTACCTAAGGGTTGGCCTATCAAATGGGTCTAGGCAGTTTCTTTATTAATAAGAAATCACTCCCACATCAAAATATAATATGTAAACACACATAAGTGGCTTTTAGACAAGAAGCAAAGAAAAACTAGCCTATAATTAACAATTTCAAAGAATCTAGACAGCAAAAGGGACCCTAAGAGAGACATACATGGATCTAATCTACATGGGAAGTAGAAAAAGATAAGATCTCCTGAGTAAATAGGAAGCATAGGGAACATGGAAGAGGAAATAAGGGGATGGACGTAGGGGAAGAGGGAGAGAGAAGAAAAATATATAGCTCAATAAAAACAATTAAAAAGGAACATATCAAAACATAATAAAAAGCAAAAAACAGCAAGCTGACAACCAACATCAAATTAAATGGAGAGAAACTCAAAGTGATTCCACTAAAATCAGGAACAAGACAAGGCTGTCCACCAATTCAGTATCTGTTTGACATAGTTCTTGAAGGTTTGACTAAAACAATAAGACAACAAAAGGAGATCAAGGGGATACTAATTGGAAAGGAAGAAGTTAAACTTTTGCTTTTTGCAGATGATATGATAGTGTACAAATGTAATCCCAAAAACTCTACCAGGGAACTCCTACAGCTGATGAATACCTTCAGTAATATGGCGCAGTACAAGATAAACTCAAAACAATCAGTAGTCCTCCTATATACAAATGATAAAGAAGCTGAGAAAGAAATCAGTGAAACATCACCCTTCACAAATAACATAAAATATCTTGGAGTAACCCTCACCAAAGAGTAAAAGACCAGTTTTACCAGAACTTTCAGTCTTTGAAGAAAGAAATTGAAGAAGATACCAGAAAATGAAAAGATCTTCCAAGCTCTTGGATAGGTAGGATCAACATAGTAAAAATGGCAATGCTAACAAAAGCAATCTATTGATTCCCCATCAAAATCTCAACACAATTCTTCACAGACCTTGAACAAAAAATACTCAACTTCATATGGAAAAATAAAAACCCAAGATAGCCAAAACATTCCTGTCTGTTGTCTTTGCTATGGGCGACCACATTACCAACTGCCCCTGAGCAACTCAGCCCCAGGTGGCAACTGGGACTTGGATGGGGAGGCGCTGTGGACTCATGTGGTTCCACTCCTAATCAAGTGCCACAGCAGTCTACCCCCCCCCCCCACAGGGATCCTGCTCGCCTCTAACAGCTTCCTCACACCTACAACAAATCTTTTCCTTTCATTCAGTGCTGGCAGCTGGGTCTGCAACATGGAAATCAGAAATGGAAAAGCCAAGCGCCCTCACTCTTACTATTCATATGGGTTTTCAGCAAACTTTATCACGGGATGTGTGTGGATGCATTTGAAACTTAAATTCAGCTGCTGTATGTGCACATTCAGCTAGAGTTTAGAAAAATGCTTTAAATAGTCACAGTGGTTTCTTAATGCTAAAGAACTCTGTTCAATGTGTCTCCTTCTACTAAGGAAACAATAAGTCTCAAATATTTTAAATTGGTATAAACTTTTAAATAATGTTAAATATATAGTTAGATCTGTCCCAATATACACTCTGTGTGATTCAAACAACCTTTAAAATATATTCTACATAATAAACAAAAAGTTAAGGTTATAAAGACCTATTTCAGATTAACAAAAGCTAACCTAGAAATTTCCTATAAGCTCTTCTTCATTATTGTCAGTTTTACTGTTAAGTTCCTATTAAAAACAATATTCTTTTTCTTTGTCCTTGGCAAATATAAATCTCACCTGTTAAGTTAAATCCAGTTACAGTCAAGCTGGAACACTCTGGGCAAAATGTTCCTCCACAATCTCTCAACTTGTATCTCCAGGGAGATCCTATACTGTAGTCGGAACACATATACACCCAATAGAGTCCTCAAATGCTAAGAGATCTTAGAAATATGGCATTTAAATGTTTAATTAAAAAGGATTTTTGTAACAGAGAGACATGTTGGCTCCTGGCAACAACCTCTCCTTCCTCCAAAGAAGATGAGAGGGCAAAGAACTTCTATCTGTAACTCACTTCATCAAAAGAAAGCACTAGGCACTGAGATAAACCGCCTTTCACCTCAACTCCTGCAAACCTCTTCAGACTGAGGGCAGCAGAACTCTGAAAAATTAACTGACTCATTGCCAGGGCTGATCTCCCTACAAACTCCTAATCCATAGGATCTCCCGAAGCCTGTCAGGCCCCGCGCTTCCAGCCAGAAGATGAATATTGTCCTAAGAATTCCCTTCAATGACCATGGAGGTCCCCCTGGTGGCTGCTTAGGCATCCAGTCAAGTAAGTTCTCTGTTATTTTTTTAATTTATTTATTTATTAAAGATTTCTGTCTCTTCCCCGCCACCACCTTCCATTTCTCTCCCCCTCCCCCTGTTATTTTTATACTTCTCAAAAACTATGGTTCAGTTTGAAGGCTGAGAAGTTTGCCAGTTTTAAAAAAGACAACCTCACAAAACAGATTTTAGCCTAACTTCGTATCATGTTTAAATAAAAGGTGTTTTCACATACAAAGATCAAGATGTGAGGATCTAAGAATTTTTAGAGTCTGATAAGGTGGGTTTTAAGGCATGGAAGGCATATTAAGGTGTGTACATGCAAGTTACAAAGGTCTGCGGATAAGAATGTTTCAGAGTACAAGGAAGTGACTTAAGGTGCATACAGGCAAGTTAAAAAAAAAAGACTAAGGCGAAAGATTTATACGATCTGAAGAGAAACCAGAGCCTCTGTGTAACTTTGGGACTGAATGGCTGCCAGACTGAGTGGGACAGATACCTCTGTCAACAGCCCTGGACTTACTGGTGGTTATGACACTGTCCTGCCAATATTAGCTGCTCCTTTGAGTGGCACTTGGATAGGAGGGTGGGCCTAATTCTGGTTGTAAATTGGGGTTGTCTCCATTGTAATAGGAAAGGAGCTTAATTAGAGGTCAGTCATGATGAACAAGTATTAGCCTCCTAGCATCCTAAATACTGCTGGTCTCTAAGGTGCCTGGTTAGCATACTACTTATCTTTGGGAGTATTTTAGAGACAGTGCTCCTTTAGCTAAATTGAATTATGTGTTATTTAGTACGTTATCTAAGCAAATCTATTAGTAAATCTATTTGAGCATCAATTCTACTACATCAGGTCTCTTCTACACCAATATAAGTTTCTTAATTTAGACATTTGTCATATTCTCAGTAAATGTGGCAAACTAACAAATTTTATTATTACAGCCAAAAATTATGAGTATAAGTTTACAGAAAATGGAGAGTAAGAATAACACAGTGATCTCAATGTAAGTATTTATTTTTTTCAGAAAATGAAACATCTCATTGTAAATAGTGATTATAGATTGTGAACAATATGAACACCATGATTTAAAGGTACTAACAATTTTTACATATAGTTTTCCTATGGTAATACGTTGTCACAGTTCTGACTTCATCCTCTGATACTAGTGACATCCGGGAATCACAAGAGTTGGCTTTTATTTCTAAATAAAATGATGAGTCTTCTCAGGATACACCAATCCCTGTGGTCAGTGTGCCATTGGTGTGGTCCATGAGGACCTGTGTTTGTGATCCTTGTGTGATAATTAAATAAAATTCAAAATGCTCAAAAAAAAAAGACTAAGAAGCTTAAGTAACGACAAATGCGATTTTAGGTGTCTGAAAGAATAAAAAATGTTCTGCATTTCTCTTTCATTATGCTACTGCTATATTAGGACTTCAAGTGTTAACATTAATCAATAAAATTTGCTATTAATCTAGCCCTGGATACTATAACTATCGTAACTGTTAGATTCAAGATTTTAAATTATCTTTGGTCGTTTTCTAACTATAGACCTAAAGGATACTTTCCATAGTACAGAAAACATTTTCACCATTATTTCTGCCATGTATATACTGCCATTTCTACAAAACAAATTTCAGTACAAATTATAAACAGTGGAAATGCTAATAGGTTTAAAGCTTACGTTTTCACAAACTCAAAGAATTCTTGTAAGTTTCAGGGAGTCGACCTGGTGGACTCACTTTGAATAAGTCAGAACCCTCCCTCAATTACAAGGCTCTATGAATCCAAGTCTCCCCACTTCACTGTCGTCCTGACATGGTCCCCAATCACCAGAACCTAAAGAAAAAAAGATTTGTTCTACACTTAACCTTGTCCTCTACTCTGCCAGAACCCTCCCAGGTTCAAGAGACACTGAACAGTCCCATATAGCCTGGATAGCAGTTGAGGCAGCCAGATACTCCAGGACATGGTCAGCAACCCAGCTTTCTCAGGCCCAGATTTCAATGCCCACAAATTAGCAAGAAACAGTTTTGAGAGCCTGACTCCCTTATCCCTGTTCCACCTGCAATCCCCTTTAATTTTCCTACCTTCTATCATAAAGAAAAGATTGGAATGTTAGGACTCAGGCATTATTCTACCCTGCCCTTGTCATCTGGCAAGTCCAGTGCCCTGGTTTGTACACAGTTGCAAACATCCCTTTAAGAGAGACAAGCTCTGCTTACTTCTGTTCTCTCTTTCCCACTGTTCTTCTGAAGGGGCAAACAGACCTTTTCCTGCTTCTTCTGTTTTCTCTCTCTCTCTCTCTCTCTCTCTCTCTCTCTCTCTCTCTCTCTCTCTCTCTCTCTCTTTCTCTTCCCATCCCATTTCCTTTATCTCAGTAAACTCCACACTCAAACTCTGTCTGCATGGCATATTTGTCTCCCTCAGTCTTTACTCTCCATGGTACCCGCCAAGGTCTCTCTAGTGCCTTTTTACAACAATGATTATTTCTATTATTTAATTATATGTAAAATGAAATAATTATTAAAGTGCTATTTAAGTCATAACCAAGACCAAGAGTGTACCTTCAAGTTTTTTCCTTCCTGCTGTTGTAGACACAGATTTTCTTCTGGACTGTTGAAATGGTTCATTTGTAAATGGTCCCTAGAATGCATAAGAATTAGAACTGGACTTCTGGGGGCAGCCACAGAAACATGACTTGAAGACTCTTCTGTTTGCTTTCTTTTGCTCTGCCTCTGAGTATTCCTCTTGGAAGTCAGGTAGAAAAGGATGATTTACTGGTCTCACACAAAACAAGGCAAACAGCAGTGAAGTACTCTATAGGATTTATATACTATAGCTGGATCATAACCTCTGACCTAGCACCAGGAAATACCAAAAAGCAAATCCAGGAAACAAGTTTTGGTGGAAAATGTTGGACATTTTCTGTCTTCAGATACATGAGCCAACCTGAGGTCCTTGGGATTGTTGGGAGTTCTCTGTCTGTTGGTGCTTGATGCTGTTGAACTGGGTATAAAAATCATGGCTCTCATCTTAAAGGTGATAAGAAATGGTTTATTCTGGATCCATTTTGAGTGATCGTGGCCCAGGAACACAGATTTAGATTACCACAGATTCCATGATCAAATTCAGAAGCAGTTGTATCAAGTTTTAAGATTTTACAAAACAAAAATGTCACATGTCAGTGCAAGTTTAAAATATTTTGGTGGCACATCAGAGAAGTGATTATAGCAAGATGGAGGAGGATTCTCTATAGGCCTTAGATGCTTTTTGATGACATCTTAGCTTTTAAGTTGGTGGAAACCAGTGGCTCTGAAAAATTTATAAATTCCAAACATTTTCTCTATTCATCAGGATGTGTTGGTTTGACTTGCTGGATCTTTTATGATTTTTCCCTATAACAATGTGGGTATTATTGGAATTTTCAAGGAGATTACACAGATTGATTCTGGTAATATAACCAATTTCAAAGTACTGATTATTCTAGTTCATCAACATGAAGGATCTTTCTATTGTCTAGTTTCTTCTTTAATTTCTTCCTTCTTGACTTTGAAGCATCTTTACTCCATTCCATAACTGACTTATTCCTAGGGACAGGTCTGTTGTTTCTGGTGTTATAGTGGTTGGAATTATTTCCCTAAAATTAGTATCAGCCTTCCTTGTTAAGCAATTGCCTTTTGGGGACAAACAACCTCTTGGACTTTCTCCTTACACAGGTTGGTTGCTTACTAGGTGGGCTATTGTTCTTCAACACCCTTCCTGTTGTTACAGTAGAGAGCAATGGCTCTCTTTAAGAGTGCAAACCATCTTAACTATTACAGCCTCTCTTTCAGCACATGCCTTAACCTAACATTCAGCCTCCTAATGTTCTTTTGCTCTCCAAATTATTTTTTGTACTTATTTCTGGACTACTTCATCCTTTTCATGGTAGACCTATATAAGAGTTATCAGTAATATCCACAGACTTATTATCATGCTGCTTTGAAATAGTTTCTGTCAGAGAAATGAATGAATGCATTGCTTTTAAATTTAGCATCACACAAGTTCTTATGACAAGGACATATGGCAGTCAGACTCTTTCAAAAAATATCACACAATAGCCTCTACCCCAGTAGTTACAGACACTGCTTCTCTTTGAAACCTCATGGGCTGCAGCCTCACTGTATATTATACTTAGTGCTACAGTCCTCTAGGCTACCGCTAGAATGGGCATATGCATGTGAGTTCATGGAACTGCAGAGGCCAAGGCATCAATATCTCTTGCAGCTGGAGGTACAGGTGGTTGAGCCACCTGATATTGGCAATCAGAACTAAAGTTTAGCCCTCTGTAAAAATAATCAATGCTCTTGACCACTTAGTAGCCCTCCATCCCCCAAATTACTTTGAAATACTTGCTTATTTATCATCATTTCAACCACTTGCAAAGGGAAACTCAGTTTTCTTCAATGGAGTCTCACTGGGTATATAAATCACTCTTAAGGCCAGGCTCCACACCCAGTAGTAGATGGCCAACACAAAAATGGGCTCAATGTATTTTTATAGGACTTTTAGTCTCATAATGCTTTACTGAGGCTTTTGTCGTTGTTGTTGTTGTTGTTGTTGTTGTTACTAATGTTTTGCTTGTATATTGGTGTCTGATTGTGTTTTTATGGAGTGTGTGTATTTCTTGAGCTTTGATGAAATTTAAAAATTCTGACTTGTTTTCTTTTTATATTTCCACTTGTTTCATAAAGATTTTTAAAAAGGCATGGGTTCAGATGGGTTGGAGGTTGGGAGGACCTAGGAGGAGACAGACGGGGGAAACTACCACCAGGGTGTGTTTTATGAATTTTCAATATAAAACATGTGAATGTGTTTAAAATTACTGAACGGTATCTTCTGAAGTGCTTAAGATGGTTTACTTCATGATTCATATATACATCATAAAGCACCTAAAAATGATCATTTATAATACTTTAATATAAGTTAATACTTAAATAAGCCTTGACTCTGTCCAATATCTGATAAAATTAGCATTACACATAGAGTATTAAATAGATTTTGTTATTTTTAATTTGTTGAATGGTATGTATATAGGTGTGTGTGTGTGTGTGTGTGTGTGTGTGTGTGTGTGTGCGTGCATGTGCTCGTGTATGTAAATAACTTCTACCACTGAGATCTCAGTAATCCAGTTCAGGTTGTCAAACTTGGAAGCAAGTGCCTTTACCATAGAGCCAACATCCTAACCTCTAAATTCTCTTTTAAAGATAACCCTTCTCAGCCAGGTGGGGGTGAAACATGCCTTTAACCCCAGCCCTCAGGGAGGCAGAGATGAGTGAATCTCTTTGAGGTCAAGGCCAGCATGATCTACAGTGTGAGTTCCAGGACAGCCAGAGATACACAGAGAAATCTTGTCTTGAAAGAAAAAAAGATAACTCTTTTCCTATCTAATTAAAAGAAAACCAATATTCTAAGTCTAATTGCTTTAAATATAAAGCATAAAAAATCTTTATAAAAAGCACTTTTATTATGGTCAACCTAATTACATATAATCCTTTTAAGATTTAGTTTTCTGCAATCTGAAATGAGAAACACATACTTATAAGATTGCATAAAACGATCAAGTGGTTATTCTCTTGGAGACATAGTTTAAGTCAAACATCTAAAAGTAAATCAGTATCATCTATTATACAAATAAAGAAAAAAGTTCAGCCAGGGGGAAAAAAGATTTTGTTTTCTATAGTTTCTATTTTTCAGACAAATAGTGAATAGCATTTATAGATATAGCTATTGTACATTCAGTAGAAGTTTATCTGAAAACTGAAAAATGAGCAATCTTTCTATATTTTGTCATGTTATATCTGTCACCATTACGGAGATTATTTTGTATGTTATTATATGTGTGTGTGTGTTTGTGTGTGTGTATGTATGTATGTATGTATATACACATACATATACAATTCTATGGGTATTACAAGAACATTTTCTGTTGCAAACACAAATATTCTTTTTAGAGATACAAGGAAACGAGACCCTAAAACCTAACACTGTACTTTTGTGATCCTAGTTTTATTTCTGTAATCTTACAATTTTTATACCAAGATAAATGTTAAAATATTGACTCATAAATTTATTTACAACAAAATATATTATCAATTAAACAATTATCTCATATAATACAGATAAAACACATATCAATACAGACAAGATGTATGTTCACCTCATATAGCCAAAAGCCCAGAAATCACATAAAGGTAGTGTAGAAGTTAGCTCAATTTGGGAAATAACCAGGCTAGCTAAATGTGGGCCCATATTTCGATATGGCACAAAAGCCATTAGCCCAGTCCGAGCTGACCACGTAGCTCTGCAGACAAGCTGTCTCTGCCCCTAACAAAGGCCAGGATGCCTGCTCCTAGCTTCTTTTGTTAAGATGTGGATTACCTGAGAAGAGATGTTTGACTGAAGCTGATGACTTAAGAGCTCAGATATTTGGTGCTTCTTTCCTTTGTAATTTGGAAGGATGTCTTATAGAGATGCTAATTCAGGGCCTACCTGACTGCTAGATGCGGATGTGATTTGGGCCCGAGGCACTTGGCTGCCTAAGGAATGGTGTAATGTGTTTTCCCCCTTCCCCGCTCAATTTGGTGTGGGTATATAAAAGGTTTGGACAATAAACGGCAAAGCTGGCCATTTTCCATGATGACGGTGTAAGCTGTGTCGATTCTTTTCCTCGCGACTCCGTTCCAGCCGGTTTGAGGAATTAGGGAATTTATGTTGGACCCTCACGGGCCACGACAGCTAAAAGATAAAACAATTATATTTTTAATTATTATAAGGGGAAAACTCATAAAACAGGAATGAGAAGTCCAAGCTCAGCTGCCCCGCAAGGGAATCACACAGAGAGAGGGCAGCTGGGCTGTGTGCCTTTTTTCTCCAGGTCCCAGAAAGCCACACCCTAACTTGGACCCACCTCTTAAAGATAATTGGTTGGCAAAGATTCCCCATCACTTCCCCCTTTTGTCTAAACAAGAGCAATCCAAACCTAATACAAAACTATACATAATAGGAACAGATATCAAGTATAAAATTACAACCAACATAAACAATATTAAGTGAGGAACACATGATAAATGTTTTAATAGACATTCTATTTCAAAGAATCTAAGTCTTAACATCAGAAATAGGCTTGGCTAAACCATAAGAGGATGATAATTCTGACTATCTAATCTTCAACCCCACTGAAGGCATGAGAATGGAGGTGATATTACTTGAGTAGGCAGGAAGTACAATCAAGTAGCTTCCAAAGTGAACAGTATATGGCAGAGACAATTGGCTACCTGAGCAATCACCTAAAGTCTCATTTGCAATGTTGTAGCAACCAACTTTGGCTAAGGCCTAGAGTAACTGGAAGACCATTTTCAGAGGCAGAAAAGATTTTAAGTACATCTTACCCTGTCTTGGCAAGGTTTGGCGGTCTTTTTCCTTGTGTCCTCTTTGTCCAGTCTGGATACCATGTACTTCATCAGTGATTGAGGCATGGACAGTTTCTTTCCCAAAGACCAATTGTGCCAAGAAGGAAACAAACTCCAAGTAGAATGTCTTTGGCTCTCAACATTCTCTCTGGAATAGATTGGTGCTGTTAGGAGCAATCATGTCTCACTTGAACAGAACCCTAAGTTATTTAAATGCCATGTTCTATAGATCCCTGAAGTGACTGAAGATTACCTATATAGGCAGAATACAATCTCTATGTATCTAAAGAACCTAATTAATCTGACTATATGTATAACAAACATGAACAATTATTGACCTAAAATATTTAATACTTGTATAACTTAAAGACTAAGACTTCATATCAGAATTTTAAATAATCTGTAAACAAATGTGCAGGAAATGAGGACAGTGACCTCAAAATGTAAACAATGTATAAGTATCTTAATCAAAGATAGGAATGATATATATAATGCAATGCAAAAAATATAATTTAGACATAATTTTTATAGCATGCATATTACCTTCCTGGAGAGACATTCTATCAGTCAGTCTATCATAACCATTCAACAGAGTCTGATTAATACATTCAACAGTATGATTCTCTCAGGCAATGTCTTAGTATCCTCTGTCATTGACTGGGTTTTGTTTGTCAAATTGGTTGTATCCTTATCCAGAGTGTTGAATTTTCTTTTTAGTTGGTCATTATTGGACTGTATCATTTCTAAAAGTGGCTCATTCTTGGTCGTATTATCAAATCATGTTTTTAAGGAGAAAATATGAAGGACAAAGCTAATCCCCAGAATCAAATAGAGGGATGTAGGAGAAAAATTATATAAACCTTGCATAACATCATACATGGTATAGGTAAAAAAAAAGCAATTGAATTCTAGGATTGTTAAATTGTCTATCATCTTGGCCTTTTAAATTATAAATTTATAATTTATATTTTAAGTTATAAATCTTACCTGTGGTTGAGTCTGAGCTGGAGTAAGTGCAATAACCGTTACCTGCCAGTAGGTGTTGCAGCACACTTGTAGCCATGTGGCCGGCTTGAATATGATTTTAGCATTAAATACTGAAAGAAATGCTCAAATTAAAAACATTTAGTGTAAATCACAGACCATACACTCCATGGAAGGCCCTGACTGGTCAGCAGCCTCAAGAGCACAAAGAGAACAAGAAAACAATGCTGAACAGATACAACCAAAGAAGCCTGTGTCCTGTCTGAGCTTCCTTGAGTGCCAGAAAAACTGGACCCAAACCAACCACGCAGTTGAGGGTGGCAAAGATGCTTGAGGACTTGAAGAAGCACTGAGGTAAATAATGAGAAAATATGAAGGACTGCAGCTAGCGGCTACTCAGGGCTGCTGTGCAGGAATTCTATACCCGAATGAATGGCATGGAGCATAATGGTGACTGACTAGAGCTGCTGGAGACCCAAGCCCCACGTTGGGCACCAACTATAGAAGTTAGCTCAATTTGGTAAAAAAACAGGCTAGCTAAAAGATAAAACAATTATATTTCTATTTATTATTAGGAGAAAACTCACGAAACAAGAAGTCCAAGCATAGCTGTGCTACAAGAGAATCACACAGAGAGAGCACACTTGGGCCATGCGCCATTTTTCTCCAGGTCCCAGAAAGCCACACCCTAACTTGGACCCACCTTTTAAAGATAATTGGTTGGCAAAGATTCTCCATCAAGGTAGCTCTACATACAGGCTGATTCGAAAATTAATCTTTCAAATTTATATATTAGTTTGTCAAGCAGAAAATATTTTAGTAATTATATTACTTCCATTTCTTTTGCTGAGATAGACTATTTGACCCTTGTTGAGGACTGGCCTCAACAAAAAACACTTCCTGCCGGGTTAGAGGCATGGGAAAAGCACAAACCACAAGACAGTATTGGAAGGGAGTTTCAGGGATAATTCAAATCCTGAAATCACAGCCTTTATTTTTCCACAGCTTTTATATGAATGTAAACTGGGGTAGTAGATAACAAAAGACTTCATAACATTCTGTTGCCTAGGCAACGGGATGACTTATCATGTTTATTTGGTCAAAGCTTGGCCACTAGGAAGAAAACACCTCCTGTAGCGCCTGCACTATGCGGATGGTACATGCTCAGAGAACTAGGCTGGAGATTTAAAAACACATGCATGTACAGACAGACAGAGACACCGGGACACAGGTCATTCTTGATACAAGAATGCCAACTTTATTGTGCTCAGTAGCAGCTTATATAGGGCTCTGGTAACTCCCCAGCTCTTGGGATCTTTCAGCCATGGCCCACTAGAAATCACTCCCCTGTCATCAGGATATCAAGCTCAGAGCAGCTGCAGGCTGCTCAGAACACAGGAAAACAAGTTGTTTATAAGAAATTCAGGGTCTGGTGGTTCACAGCCCCTAACAACCTCCTTCCCAGGTGAACTCATAGTTACAATGAAGGAACCAAATCACATTAGCATATCCTGACCACCTGTCGGGATGGCACCAAGTTTACTTAACTTCAAAAGAGCCAGGAGACCACCTCATGTGTTGGAAGGTATAAATTGTGCTGGTTAGTCTCTCAAATTCTCTGACCAACAGACAATAGTGAGAAATGGGCCTACATTTCTCAGCTCCTCCAATTTTTCCCTTTCTATTAATTTTAATAAATCCTGTGTTTCTGCAACATGTCTGCCTTAGGTGAAGACTTCCTCAATTTCCCAGACTTACCCATCCTCAGAACAGGAATTCTAATCATGCAAGTCCCTATCTTAGGTGCCTGAGAGGAAGAAAATTCAAACCTGTATCTGACTGCTGATGTCTGTGAACAAAAGAGATTAAGGGATAAAAATCCCTCTGGGCTCTGTTTCTCAGAGCCAAAGTTTTTTGTCAAGAGAGTTCATCTGCAATTAGATAATGTTTTAAGAATTTCATGCTCCTAATAGCTATAGTCTCCTAATTAAAGGAAAGGAGGATCACCTAGATTGGGAAAGTAAAACAGTCAAATATTCAGGCTGTATTTCTTATCTGGCTCCAAGGGAAACAGGATTCAGACTGCAGCAAATTGTAGTCAGAATTTCAACAGCAGCAGCAGGGCCTCAATGGCAATTGGGTACCCAGTGTCCAGAAGCAGCCCAGTGTGCTGCAACACAGAAGGGCGGCAGCAGACAGAGGTTGGCCATGTGCATCTTAAGCTTGGTCTTGTGGATCAGGCACTCCTCTCCATGGCGGCAGAGAAGGCAGGACCATGAGCTCTCTCATTCAGACTCCTCTGTGGAGGCATTTGCAGCTACGATGTCATCAGCTCTGCCATTCCTTTACTGTATATGCAGTCATCTCATCCAGCTTTATTTTCTTTCTGTGGAAAAAAAAAACCACATCCTCGACCCAAAATTAATATAAGGTTGGGTTTTTTTATAATCCAGTGCAACTGGTTTGTCACCTTGCCTTAGCAAAGATCACCTTGGTGCCATCATGCCAAAATCTGTCTGCAGCAGACTGTTCATGTACATCCATAAAAGGTGTATAACTTAAGGCATTATGTGGTGATTTTTAATTCTCTTGTTTTTATCTTTTTAAGTTGTTTTAAGGAGCTATGGACATGGTCCACAATTACTTTTCACCATTAACCATATGTGCAGTTCCTCTATTGAAACAGCCATCCGTAAAATTCAGCATAACATCCTTTAAGGAATCTTTTGCTATAACATTATGAAAAATAAATGAACAGAGTTGTGTGAATTTCAGTAATGATTAGCTGGTAAAAGATTATTAATCTGGCCTTTAAATTGAGCAAATGCAATTGCCCAAGAATCACTATTTTAAAATTATCAATTAATCTGTTACTTAGTTTAAGAAATGTTGACCATAACTGATTCCTTGCCAAAATATCTCCTAGATGCCACACTGTTCTTCTACACTAAGTAAGCTAGTGCTTCAAAATAGGAGTTTAATATCCTAACTGGCAAAAAAGGAAGGTGCAGCCATAAAAAGCAGACTGTTTTGCCCATAAGCTGCTGTAGGATAAGTTTTATAAGTAATATACATGCTTACCAAGGCTGAATCATAATTAAGATAAGGTACTTGCTGTTTTGAATACCATACTTTACCTGCTTGAGTACCTGTCTGGCAGCCTACTGGAATCTGGATCACTGCTTCCTTTAAGAATTCTTACTTAGTGGCTCAAAGCCTCTCATAGGAAATTTTAAATAAGGTTTTTAGCAAGATATCTTTCTAATCCAAGTTGCAAGTCTGCCTAGCTGACAGGAAAATAGAAAAAAGGAAAGAATATTCAAGAAATGGTGCTGGCCTACCTGGATATCAACATGTAGAAGAATGAAAATAGATCCATAGCTATTGCCATGCATAAAACTCAAATCCAAATGGATCAAAGACCTCAATAGAAAACCAAGCACACTGAACCTCATAGAAAATAGGAACTACACTTGAATGCATTGGCCAGGGGCCACTTCCTAAATATGAACAAGTGGCACAGACACTGAGAGAAACAAATAATAGATGGGACTTCCTGAAACTGAAAAGCTTCTATAAAGGAAAGGACACAGTCAACAAAACTAAATGTCAGCCTATAGAATGGGAAAAGATCTTCACCTATTCTGTACTGAACAGAGGGCTGATCTCCAAAATATGGTCATCAAAAAAAACAAATAATTGAAAAAAAAGTATAGGGTATAGACCTAAACAGAGACCCCTGAACAGATGATTCTAAAATGACGAAAAGACTCTTAAGAAATGCTCACCATCCTTAGCTATTAGAGAAATGCAAATCAAAACAACTCTTCATCTTACACCTGTAAGAATGGCCAAGATCAAAAACACTGATGACAACTTATGCTGCAGAGGATGTGGGGTAAAGTGAACACTCCAACACCGGTGGGAGTATAAACTGGTACAGCCACCCTGGATACCAGTATGGCGATTTCTCAGAAAATTAGGCAGCAATCTACCTCAAGACTCAGCAATATCACCTTTGCGTATATATGCAAAAGATGCTCAACCATACCACAAGGACTTGTGCTCAACCATGCCCACAGACAATGACGGGCCTGAAGCTGCAATTTTCTGCCTCTACCTATTTTGTAACTCTTAGCTGAAGCCGGTGGGGGGCAAGCCATGCTCCCTCCACTGCTTGGCAGGCCTGCCTGGGACAAGCTGGTCAGCCCCTCAATCAATCAGGCTGCCGATTCGATTATTATCCTTGCTTTATTTTTTTATCTTGTAATCATAATTTTAAGAGCATCTTTGAATTCTCTCCTCTGTTAAAAGCTCTAAAATTATCCATATAGGTTCCTTGGCTCACCAGCCAATTAGCTTCTATGCATTTTCAACTGATGGGCTCTGGTCACTGACGGTGGGAGGTAAAGATAGTTCTTTAAACGTCTTTGTCTCCTGCTTCCCCATCTCAGCGGTAACCTAGGAGATCTCTAGACAAAATGCTGCTCAAAGGCTTCACTCTTCCTATCCATTCTGCAGCGTTAGAAACTGCAGCTCCGTGACCATAGCATTGCCACATTCTGGGGAAGATGGATCTCACCTTGGCTTCCCGAATTCTGAATTCCGGTGCAATCCGAAGGCAGCCGCAGCACCGCCATTGCAGCCGGCCATATTGCGGTGGCATCGCGGTGGCATCGCGGCAGAATCGCGGCGGCGGGAATATGTTATATAAAAACTCGAAATTTCTCTGCCTTGTTTCTGCGCCATTTTAGCTTCTCTAGCGATCAAAATACATTCAAGCAACAGTGCTGATAAATGAACATTATTTCTTTGTCCCATAGTTACAATTATGTACAGTTTTACTTCCAATTTTTTTCTTTCCCACTTCTTTTTCTTTTATTTTATTGATATTTATTGAGCTCTACATTTTTCTCTGCCCCCCTCCCAGCCTCTTCCCTCCTCCCTTCAATCCTCCCCCAAGATCCCCATGTTCCCATTTACTCAGGAAATCTTGTTTTTTTCTACTTTCTACTTTCCATGTAGATTAGATCTATGTAAGTCTCTCTTAGTGTCCGCATTGTTGTCTAAGTTCTCTGGGATTGTGGTTTGTAGGCTGGTTTTCTTTGCTTTATGTTTAAAAACCACCTATGAGTGAGTACATGTGATAATTGTCTTTCTGGGTCTGGGTTACCTCACTCAAAACGATGTTTTCTAGCTCCATCCATTTTCCTGCAAAATTTTAGCTGTAGTTATTTTTTTCTGCTGTGTGGTACTCCATTGTGTAAATGTACCACATTTTCCATATCCATTCTTTGGTTGAAGGGCATTTAGGTTTTTTCCAGGTTCTGGCTATGACAAATAATGCTGCTATGAACATAGTTGAGCACATGTCCTTGTGGCACAATTGAGCATCCTTTGGATAGATACCCAAAAGTGGTATTACTGGGACTTGAGGAAGGTTGTTTCCTAATTTTCTGAGAAATCACCATACAAATATCCAAAGGGACTGTACCAACTTACACTCCCACCAGCAATGTAGGAGTGTTCCCTTTACCCCACAACCTCTCCAGCATAAGTTGTCATCAGTGTTTTTTATCTTGGCCATTCTTACAGGTAAAAGATGGAATCTCAGAGTTGTTTTGGTTTGCATTTCTCTGATGACTAAGGATATTGAGAGTTTCCTTAAGTATCTTTCAGCCATTTAAGATTCCTCTGTTGAGAGTTCTCTGTTTAGGTCTATACTCTATTTTTTTATATTGGATTATCCATTCTTTTGATGACCAATTTCTTGAGTTCTCTGTATATTTTGGAGATCATACCTCTGTCTGATGTGGGGTTGGTGAAGATCTTTTTCCATTTTGTTTTGTTGGCCATGTTCTTTGCTTTACAGAAGCTTTTCAGTTTCAGGAGGTCCCATTTATTGTGTTTCTCTCAGTGTCTGTGCTGCTGGGGTTCTATTTAGGAACTGCTCTCCTGTCCAATGCGTTCAAGTATACTTCCCAATTTCTCTTCTATGAGGTTCAGTGTGGCTGGCTTTATGTTGAGGTCTTTTGGTTTTATTTATTTATTTATTTATTTATTTATTTATTTATTTATTAAGGATTTCTTCCTCCTCCCCGCCACCACCTCCCATTTCCCTCCCCCTCCCCCGATCAAGTCCCCCTCCCTCATCTGCTCGAAGAGCAATCAGGGTTCCCTGACCTGTGGGAAGCCCAAGAACCACCCACCTCTATCCAGGTCTAGTAAGGTGAGCATCCAATCTGCCTAGGCTCCCCCAAAGCCAGTACATGCAGTAGGATCAAAAATGAGGAATATTATGTTGAGGTCTTTAAACCATTTGGACTTGAGTTTGTGCATGGTGATAGATATGGATCTATTTATTCTTCTACATGTTGATGATATTCAGTTATACCGGCACCACTTGTTAAATATGCTTTTTTTGCTTTGATTTTTTTGCTTCTTTGTCAAAGATCAGGTGTTCAAAGATGTGTGGATTGATATCTGGGTTTTCTTTTCGGTTCCATTGGTCCTCCTGTCTGTTCTTATGCCAATACCAGGCTGTTTTCAGTACCGTAGCTATGTAGTAGAGTTTGAAATCAGGGATTGTGATGTTTCCCGAACTTCTTTTATTGTACAGGATTGCTTTGGCTATCCTGGGTTTTTTGCTTTTCCATATAAAGTTGAGCACCGTTTTAAAATTTTACTACTTATTTCTGAGCATTCATTACTCACCTCTCCTCCTAATGTGCAATTTTCTCACAGGTTCCTTTTTATGCCTGGTCACTTCTGTGCATTTTGGGGTTTACCAGTCAGCCCCATGTTAGGGAAATAAAACGTGAGGAATTATGGGATCTGAAAAATGCAGGCCCATTTCCCACCTTATCTGACAGTCAGAGAGTCTGGGGAATAAAAAGGCTTAATCACACTTCCTGCATAGGAGATGGCAGACTGCCCCATTTTTTTGAAGTTTAGTAAACACGGTGCCATCCTGACAGGTGTTCAGAATATGCTAATGTGATTCTGCTCCTTTCATGGTAACTATGAAGTCACCTGGGGAGGAGGTGTTTTCAGCCTATGTGACCAAGTGTTGGCCTAGTAAACATGACTTGAGTCAACCTGCTACCTAGGCAACAGAAAGTTAATGAAGCCTTTTGTTACCTGCTCCCCCAGTTTACCTTTCATATAAAAGCTGTGGGGGAAAAAAATGCAGGTGATTGTCGGGATTTGAATGATCCCTGAAAATCCTGTTATTGTCTTCTGGCTGGTGTTTTTCTCACCTACCCTGGCAAGAAGTGGCTTTTGTTGAGGCTGGTCCTCAACAGAACCTCCAAAACCTTTACTTAGAAAAGGGTTTAACGCTGATCGGGGGAGGGGGAGGGAAATGGGAGGTGGTGGCAGGGAAGAGACAGAAATCTTTAATAAATAAATAAACGGAAAAAAAAGAAAAGGGTTTAACGAATGTTTCCAATGGAGAGAGTTTGTTATAATGGTGAAGGAATTGTACCAGAAGTATAAGGCTCACCCACTAGGCAATGGGAAGGCAGCCAGACCATACTTCATCTTCACAAAAGAAGCAGACAGAGAAAACATGAGGTGGGGTCAAGCTAAATTAACTCAAATCCACCTAGAGTAACTTACTTCTCTTAGCAAGGGTCCACCTCTTAAAGGAGTTGAATAACTCCAACCATTCATTCATACACACACACACACACACACACGCAAACTCACACATACACTTTAAATCAGGTGTGCCAAGAATAGCACTTTTGGAACATAGTGGTTTTTTGGAATTTAGTGTTAACTGAATCCATGTTCCTGGGCCATGGTCACTCATACTTAAGTCCAGAATAAACTGCATCCTACCCTTTGTGGTGAAATTTCTGCTTTGTGCCAACAGTTATGGTGCCCAGATGTGGAAGCCTCGGAAACAATTTTTCACTGGATGAAACAGGTACCAATATGGATCCCGTTTATCCAAACTGCCAGTATTATCTCCTCATGTGGATTTTAGTGAATGCTTTCTGGGCTCTAATTTTTTTTTATTTGGTCGACAGTAAAAGAAATGCGGCTATTTTCAGATTCATATTTACCTATCATCCTTTGACCATGCCTCTTCATTCTTTATCTCCAAGAGGAGCAAAATCATTGTTCCAAAGAGATGTTTA
Source organism: Microtus pennsylvanicus (assembly GCF_037038515.1). NCBI lineage: Eukaryota > Metazoa > Chordata > Mammalia > Rodentia > Cricetidae > Microtus > Microtus pennsylvanicus. The sequence continues at coordinate 32,675,342 of NC_134591.1, read as the reverse complement.
TGGCCTAGTTTAAGATAACAGCAAAGTAGAGAACATCCCTCGCTAAGCTTAAAAATTGTCAAGGCTGCTTCCAATGGGAAGCTCTCTCACCTCCATTGGGACATCTTAGTCTCCCTTTGAGGAGCTCTCTTTCTCTTAAACATCTTGCTTAAGTTTTTATTTGAAGATCTTTTTTACTATACCACAAGACAAAAGTCCTGATTTGGCATGAGTTGGGTACTAGAAAGTCTAGAGAAGCTCTCCAGGTGGCTATAGATAATGACAATGTACAACCATGTCTCTGTCACAACTAAGGTTTGTAGCTGTTCATGCCAGAATCTGTCCTGAAGCTCTGTTGGGGAGTTTGCCTGACCACCACTCAGCTTTTCTTTCTTGCTAAGCATGGCTTGAAAGTTACCTTAGGTTCCCACTTATTGTTGTAAAGTACCACCGGCATCAAAGACAGATGTCTAGACTCATCCAAATCCTATTCCTGAGTAGATGTAATAAAACATGCCTTTTCTAGGGGACATCTTCATAAAGTTTATTGTCCCAAATATACCAAGCCACTCTTGGCCTACAAGAGAACGACCCGAGACACAACGGAGGCTGCTTGAGAAAGCAGCACATTCCGAATTCAAATCACATTAGGATGGTTGTGTTTCCCCTAAATTACTCAAGGGACTTTCTGCACCTTGACTTCCCTTCATGTTCTCTCTGTTTTTGTGGAAAGTTAATTGCTTAGATAAGGGAGACTCTACCTGCTTTCCCATTCCCATGACTTTCTGAGAAGGGGCTCACTCAAACGTTTAAGGCCAACATAGGAGAAATCAGACTCAATGCATTTTGATTTCTTAAGAGACTGAAACTTCGACTGTCTATAGACTTTGGACTGGATGAACATTAGGATCTTTTCATGGTAGGAAACTTAGCATATGTTCCTTAGAATATCAGTGGATGGAATCATTTCTGGTCTATGGGGATACTAAGGATGTCTAGACAGAAAAATAGCCACCTAAATATTGGTGATGCCAGGTAAATGTGGGACAGATCCTCTTTATGTAGACCAGGACAAAATACAGGTGAGATTGGTACTAAGCAGGGAGCTGATAGCTGGTCCATGATGCTATACTTCCAATTAGTTCCTCTTCTTTCATGTAGATACACAAGCAGGTATGGGAAATGTAGTTCAGCCCCACTACAAATTAGAAGAGTAAATGTTCTTTTTATTTTTTTTAATATAAAGTAGCATTCGGGTGGTAGCTTGCTTTATTAATGGTGACATTTCGTCACCATCACATCAGTTCTAAAATTAGAAAAGAATGTTGACTTAAGTACAAATGATAAACTTGACCTTTTGATCATTTTACTCAGCCATCCTCATATCTTAAAGTGATAGGAATATATGAGCTTTATACTTGGTAATTATACTGAACATATCTGCATTGCATGTAATTGTGTCTAGTCTACGATAAATATGTTCACATGTTGTTTTCGTTCCACATAAAGACTAACAAATCCTGGCCATTTCAATTTTTTATTTATTTGCATTGAGTGCTGCTATAGGCGCATATATATATATATATGTATATATACTGATATACATGTATATATGCATATATGTAGGATGCTCAATTAAACTGCACAAGTGCGTAATTATAAATGTGAGTGTGTGAGTTATTTTTAAAAGACTTGATGAATGTGCACTGCCTTATACAGGTAGGCTAAATATCTTCAAACTTATTAAAATGGTATTTGTGGTCTATTAAGTGTTTTATAAAAACCTTAATATGATATTTGCTTATATAAAACACCATTCATTGGAATTGTAGGACTAATGTTTCCTTAAGTTATAAAATTTAATGTTACACACATAGATTTGAATAGGATTTTCTTCCAAAACAGGCTATAATGAAAAAATCATTTAAATTTTTATTTCAATTAACTAATGATCATGAGAAAAATAAGAACTATATGGTATAAAATGCTTTATGTTAATCAGAATGCCTCTTAGGAATATATCTTAGAAATTCTTATTAAAATGTCTTCAAAAAATCCTTAACACACACACACACACATATGGTAAGGGAGGCTCTTACTGAACTGTAATACATGTAAAAAGGACAAATTTCTTTACAAAGATCTATTTTAAAATTTTCTTTTTCATGATTAGGATTTCGGGAGGAAGATGGAATCCCCAAAAAACCAGTCACATTCAAAACCTAAGTATTTCAAAGTGCTTATCTCTTCCAATTTAAACTGGAGGAAAAACATTATTTTAAAACCAGGCTGTCAATGACTTCTCACCTTGCCTAAAGCCTTATCACTGCTCAGGCAAAGTTCTGTGTCTTTAAAAATAAAGGTTTCTGCTTAATATTGGCTCATACTTTTAAGAGGATAAATTTGCAATTAGTAATTGCTTAGAGCTAAGAAAATAAAACCAGATGGTGTGACCTTAAATAGAAGCTACAAAATAGATCTAAATAGAAGCTACAAAAACCCGATTTTAGAACTAGTAATCCACCTTCAGTTACAGCTATGTGTATCTATGTATTTTCTACAGGTACTTGCTTTTTATATCATGTACATAATACCAACACAGTTCATAAGTAAGTGCAAGTTATAAAGACCAAATTAAACCCAAATTCTTTTTTAGCTCGTAGTGTGACTGTCATTTGAAGGGAAAAGCCACAACTCCAAATGTCTGTCTTGTCTGGTTAAGCTTGTAAGGGGGCAGGGCTGAGAGCTCTGAGCAGAAGGGATAGGGCCATGTGCTAATTGGAAGGCGTGGCTAAGACCTCTGCTCAGTGAGGGAAGCCGGGGCTGTGAGTGCGGGGGCGTCTGTGCTCTCTGGGTCCTACAGCCTCCAAGTTGAACTGAGGGGTGTGATTGGTAGGAGGCAGGAACAGATTTAGCTGAGATCTCTATAAAACGAGGAGCCCTGAGCCTCAGCTCAGACCCTCATTCCTCTGAAGAGTCTCCTGGGATAACAACCATGCTTGCAGCCGTGGTCTCCCTTGTGGCCGCCATCTGGGCAGCGCTCCATCTCAGGACCCTGCTGCTGGCTGCTGTCACCTTCTTGTTCCTGGCTGACTACCTCAAAAGCAGGCGCCCAAAAAACTATCCACCGGGGCCACGACGTCTGCCCTTTGTGGGCAACATGTTGCAATTGGACTTGGAGCAACCACATCTGGCAGTGCAGCAGGTAGGAAGGGACAATGTTGCCTGGGGGTGCAGTGACATAATCCTAATGCTAGACTGGCCACATCCGGGAACATGGGTGGGGGTGGGGTGGGCCTAGCTTAAAGGCTTATGCTCACGGTCGCGAATTTTAAGGCAAATAATTAACTTCTAAACATGCTCTTTTAAGAAATATGCAGATCAACAGGGCAGTGGTGGCGAATCTCTATAAATTTGATGCCTGACTAGACTACAGACCGAGTTTCAAGGCAGCCATGGCTACACAGAGAAACAGAGAGAGAGAGAGAGAGAGAGAGAGAGAGAGAGAGAGAGAGGGAGGGAGGGAGGGAGGGAGGGAGGGAGGGAGGGAGGGAGAGAGAGAGAGAGACAGAGAGAGAGACAGAGACAGAGAGACAGAGACAGAGAGACAGAGAGAGAGATAGAGAGAGGGAGAAAGAGAGATTGACTGAAGACTGAAGCTATTTAGGTGTTAGCTCTCTTTTCCTAAGCCTTAGGCTTTTTTACACCCTCGCTTACTACTGATGCTGTCAGTTACTAAGAAAGCCACAATCAAGTCTCTATCTAGCTCCGCCAGGAGAGTGCCCATTTCTTCACTCAGTTCTTCAAGCTCTCCCATTAAGTTGGGAAATCTGTTCTGTATACACAGTGCATATTTACGATTGCCAGGCCGTTTGAATCCTTAGCCATGTGACCATGTAATATCCCTCTTTATCCAGAGTAAATTTGTTTTGCCTGAATTTTCTCTGATGTCTTAAACACTGCAAGCCCCCTTTTGGTCAGTATGTGAAAGGCATATGCCTTTCAGTTCTTTTATTTTTACCTACGCATGATACTAGAATTGCATTCGTCTGGATTGCGTATACTTGGGCATGTTTTTATTATTCAAGTTTCATCATTAATTGGGACACATCTGTTTACAACTTATATATAAGCATTATACATAATGTTTAATTTTTGTGGTTGTCTATTTGCTGTTTCCATTCTTTTATTTTTGGTTTTGATCTTCCAAGACTAGGAAGTTTCCACCATTTTTCAGGTGTTTTCTCATCTACACATTCCTGTTTTCAGGACATTGGTGCACAGCCATGACATCTATGGTGCTGGGTCTTGCTGTTTGCCATCGGCTTCCTCTGTGCTGTGCATGGGAGAGCTGCCTCTCCCCTCGGCACTGCTTTTCTGCCAAGCTCTGCTGTGCAGATCTCCACAGAGGCCATGGCAGCTTTCTCTCCTCAAATCATGCCTTTTCTTCTTATCTTTCTTTTCTCTGTTAAGATTTGGAATAATTTTGTAATAGCCTGTTGGAAATATTTTTTTCCATCTTACCAACATCTGTGCCATCTCAACAAAACTGAGGTTCTCTTGGGTCTTAGTGAATGAACGAAGCAATGTCAGACTGGGCATTTTGTGTAGTGTGCTGTAAGACTGATGCACACATTAGGTCCATATTTTACTTGTAAAGGTAGCTTTAGAGGCTCAGAGTACTCACTTTTGTGAATGGCATTTCAAATGGAAATTTCAGAATAAATTTTATGAATCAGAAGAACCACAGTTTGTGCTTGCCACGTCAGCCTCCTCGATCTCAGCAGCATGAACTGGCAAGAAGGAAGATGGCTGCAAATTTCAGGGCCCCATCAGTATAGTGCAGCTGCAACTCACTACAGGAGAATGAACACCAGTGATCTTCCCATAATTGTCTCATAGGGAAGGGATGTATTTATTGCTGCAAAAGAAGGGTGGGAAGCAGAATTCTCTCCATAGCAATTCAGCTGGAGAAGTCACAGTTCACCTCACAGGCTCAGCCCAAGAGACACATAGCAAGTGACAAGATGTCATAGATGAATTCCACCACTGTAACCCTCTGTAGGGTCCTATCGTAATGGTGCTTGACTTTATAAGCAAAAATGTTAAAAAGATTTCTAACCTGTTGAGCCTCATTTTTCTCATATTTTGGCAAAAGAGAGTAAACTTTGGTTGGAGTTTTGCTTCTGGCAAATGATAGCATATGTTGCAATAGTAAAAAGAAATGTTTGTATTTTATCTTGTCAGGGTTAAAATATTTGCTCTATGTCATGCTACACAGTCATATGAGGTTGGGTGATATGTCTGGTGTCACAGCAATAGAGCATGGTGACACTGAAGCTGGAAACATTATGCCAGTTCAATAATTTTTTATTTCTTTATTTTGTATTTCCTATAGGTTTACATCTTGATATCTTGTTATAAACAAGTGAAGTTAAATGATATAATTTAGGAATGCTTAAATTTTAATCTTGCTTTTTAAAATAATTCACAAACTGATGCAAGCCTTTCCCTTTGGGGTTTGTGCCCCCTTCATTCAGACTCCATGATAAGCACACATGGAGCAATTAGCAATCACCTCTTAGCATTCCATTTTCAGCTGTCAGGGAAAGGGGGAATCTGATTTCCCCAGGTTGCTCATTGGGATAATGACAAAATAAGGGCTTGAACATATATGATTTAACTCAATACAATAACTTAAAACATATATTCTAATAGAATATACTGGCCTTTAATAACTAGATATATTTATTCACAGACTCATTCACTCAAGAAACACTAAACACATGCTTAGCATGACAGGCACAAGACAGGACAGTCTATGGTCCAATGAGTCCTACAGATTCTGCTAATCAATTCTGATATCATATGAAATCTAGATGGATGGGCAGCTTTGGGCCTAGCCTTTGGTAGAATGATGTCACCAGTTGTGCTGTGCCTAGAAAGAATGTTTAACAAGCGTCTAGTGAAGTAAAGGGATGGACATTTTAGATCAGTTTAAGTGACATCATTGCAAACAGGATAAGGACAGTGAAGAAGCTGGGCTCCTTGTAGAGCACGTAGGAGCTGTACTTCCTGCCACATCATAGTCTCTTAGCTTTCTCTGTAGGAGTTCACAGAATTCTTATAAGAACATTACATAAATAAGAGAAAGTCTTGTCAGACTGAAGTAGGCTGTGATACACAACTTAGATATTAGCATATACTTCAAGCCAGCTGTAACAATGGGACCCCAACATACAATGGCCCTCAGCATTCCTCATATGATCATTGTATGTATAAAATTACTCAATATATTCCAAGTCACTGTTCAGATATCTCCTATGAGTTGAAGCTCATTCTGTTTTCTTTCTTTTCCTTTTATTCATCTTTTACATATTATCAGAGCAGACCCCTGAGAACCCAGGTAGATTTTTTTCACATCAGCCAGGATTCTGTGACATGAATGCTGCATGAGCCCATCAGCACTGTCTCTGGGTTCTGCTCCTCCATCTTTTTGTTGCTTCCATTACCAGAGCCCTCTTCTAAATCACATTCTAATATTTAAAGAGCCACAGTTAATTTGCTATTGCTTCTGTTACCATAGCTATTTAAACAAAAAGCCAGCAACAGATATTTTCAATTACTGTGAATTTCATGCATGCAGGTCATAGAGGTTGTTCAGTGGGTAAGGGCACTGGCTGAAATATTTGGTAACCTGAATTTGATCACCTGGACAAACATGGTAAGAGGAGAGAACAGACTCCCCAATGATGTCCATTGACATACTCATGTACAACACTACCCTTCACATACAACATATGCACACACACACACACACACACGCACACACACACAAAAATAACAATGAATAAAATGATGTAAAAAATTTTTTTCTTATTCTGTGATACCTACAGCAGACTCACACAGACACACCTGGGTCTTTACCAGGTGGCATACAGTTTCTGCCTGTCCTAGACTGCAAAATGCCAGAGTTAGAGAATTTGCTTATTTATTGAAATCTATGTACCAAAAATCTTCATATAGGGATACACTCCATAACATCATCCGCTCATTTATTCCTGTTAATGAATTTGTATTGGTAAATCTCATTCTTAAAGTTGATTTGAGTTTAGGACATTTCAAAGAAAAGAAAATCAAAACCATTTCCACATACCAAGGTGTATCATTCACAGGGAAAAAAAGACTTATCAATATGATTACAATTTGCTACACATATGCCTTCCATCCCTGGACAGAGAGATATGAACACACCCACCTCTAACTATTGAAATATGTTTCAGCTTGTGAAGAAGTATGGGAATGTTATGAGTCTGGATTTTGGGATCATGTCTTCAGTGATTATAACCAGCCTGCCTTTAATCAAAGAAGCCTTTACTCAACTGGAAGAAAACTTTATGAGTCGCCCTAAATTTCCTATTCACAAACATATTTTTAAGGAAAATGGTAAGTCTTCTATGTGTTGTCAGATATGCATTGTAATATTTATGATATATTAAAGGCATCTCTATGCCTTACTTATACAACACTCCCATAAGCCAATACCTTTATGAAATGCCACCATTAATGGGAGCTGGATACCACATTTCCTAAATGAAAGCACCCTTAAGATGGTTTATAGTGTGTCCTAGTAGAGACCGGGTAAAATCACGTTTGGAAAAACTAACTCTAGATGCTTTGATTGGAAGTAACCACAGCCCCCAAACACAGCCAAGCACTGTGCTCCCTTTCATTTTCCCACATCAACCCTAGGAAAATGGATGTAAGTCAGATTTTCTTTTCTATTGCATCTTGCTTGTAGCTTCTAAGCTCCAGACCAAGATTATAATTTATTAGTATAAATACTTTATATTGTCATCAAATAAAGTCATAAGTTGAACACAGAATTTGAAATCTATTAATCCAACAAAACAGCGTTTTATGTGCTAATTACTCTTTGAAATAATTATCAGTACCCTGTGATATTTGCTTTGAGAAGCATAGTACTAGACATCTGTCTTAGAGTTACTTTACAGTGATGAAATACCATGATTAAAGAGACTTTGGGATGAAAAGGTTTATTTGGCTTATGCTCCTATATATGGCTGTTCATCATCAAAGCAAGTCAGGACAGAAACTCGAGGCAAGAACCTGGAAGCAGAAGCTGATGCAGAGGCCATGGAGGAATACTGCTTTCTGTCTTGGTCCTCGTGGATTATTCAGCCTGCTTTCTTATAGAAACCAGGACCACCAGCCCAGGATTTGCACTAACCACATGAGATGGACCCTCACACGCCAAACATTAGTTTAAAAAAGTCCTACAGGCTTGCCTACAGCCCTATCTTATGTAGGCATTTTCTCAATTGAGACTCCCCCTTCTACAATGAATTTAGCTTGAGTCACATTGACATAAAACCAGCCAACACAATGTAAGTTAATGCCAGGGATTAAAATAGTAAAGCAGTATTAATGCAGAAGGCTTTTAATCAGAGATATCTAAGATTGTATGAGGATTCTGGGAAATCTTCTCTAAGTAAATGACATTTATTTAATGAAGTGAAAAATACTTAGTCAAGGGGATATAATATCCTTGAAAAGACAAAAAGGAGAGATGTCTTGAGGAATGGAAAGACATCCAATGTAGCAAGCATGGTATTTAAAGGACATAATTAACCGCTCTTGATACTTCTGAGTTCCATCAGAAAGAGCACAGGCAGTGTTTGCTAAATGTTGATTTTTATTCTAACAGCCAGGAAAACTTCTGAGTGGTTTTGAGCAGAGGAGATCTTACAATATCAGGTAGAGAATGGAGGAAAGACATTAACAAGTGTAGTTTGGACACTTTTATAAAACATAATACAAATATCTGATATTTCCAATGGTCTTAGGTGACCCCTTTGAAATGTTTGTTCCCCCCCCAAGAGGGTGGTGACCCACAAGTTAAGAACCATTTCTCTAAAGGACCAGAAGTACTAGAATGGATCTAGAGATATTAAAGAGAAACTTGTTTTAGATATGAAGAGTGGGAGCTTACACACTTCAGATGCAAAACCACACTGTGAGTTAGCCCAGGGCAATGGCATTGAAGCCTTATAAACAGGCATGCTAGAGAAAAACCAACATGACTCCATGATCTAGCTGCCAGGAGAGCAGGATGCTGAGAAAACTCCACCAGCAGTTTGGTGGCTAACCTTGGTTGTAACTTAGCTGCATTTGGAATCAATTAAAATCCTAGAAACTGGGCAAACAAATGAGGAGTTTTGATTCATTGGAATTTTTGAGGGAAGAAGACCTACCCTAAACCATCATGTAGACTTGGGAGACAGAAGAGAAAAAGAGTATAGACATATAAAAAGAAAAATCATTTTAAAAATAAAGCAAAGTCTTTAAAGAGACAGTGTCATAGATTAAAGAAGTAAAGAAAATTAAGCCACAAAAAGATGGAATATACACAGAGATATAGAGAGACACTTAAAAGAAATCCCACACTAGCTAAGAATTGAGGAAATAGATGGTTGTTTATTTAGGAGTAGACTCACAAATCAGAATTTTCTGCTTGAACAGAGATCAGAAACCAAAATCGGCAACCAGAACAGAGAGGCCAGAAAAGAGAGCCAACATATGACTTATATAATAGAAGAGGCCACACCCCAATGGGCGAGTAACCACTGACTGTAAGACTTCCTACGGCACCTCCCCCTTTTGTTTACATAAGAGAGTTCTAAGCCTAAAACAAAATTATTTACAATAAGAACAAATATATTCAATAATTATCTTATCCTAACTTGTATAATAAATAACTTGGTCAAGTCATGAGAAGAAAGTAACTACAACTATCTAGTCTTCAACCCCGTTGAAGTCGGAGAAAGAAAATAATATTACTTGAGTAAACAGGAAGTGCATTCAAGTAACTTCCAAAATGTGCAACAAATGACAGAGACAACTGGTTACCTGGCAATCCCCCAAAGTCTCATTTGCAACATTGAAGCAATCAACTTTGTCTAAGGCCTAGAATAACTGATGTACCATTTTCAGAGGTAGGAAATTTTTCAAAACCTTATCCTGTCTTGGCAGGATTTGACAGTCCTGCTTATCCATTTCTGGATATCATGTATCTTGTCAGTGGTTGAGGCATAGGTGTTTCTTTGCCCAAAGGCAAGTTTTGCCAAGAAGAAAACAAGCTCCAAGTGGAGTGTCTTCAGTGCTCAACATCCTCTCAGGAATAGATCGGTGCTGCCAGGAGCAATTGTGTCTCACTTCAACAGAACCCTAAATTAGTTAAATTCCAAGGGATGGTTGATTCTTCAATATGGTGAGCATCTAGTTGCTCTTATACCAGCTGTTCTAAAGTCTGCAACTTATCTTCAGCTAGAGGCCATTGCTTAACCCATATTGGTTTCTCAGTTAACCATTTTAAAGGTAGGTCTGTTGGTTCATCTAAAGGTTTGCTAGTTGCTTAATTTTCTTGTACAGCCTGAATGGCTGGTGACCTTTGTGTATAGTACCTTCTAATATTCTTCCCAGAATTAAGTTCCTGGGAAGCAGGAATGTTAATCTGGGTATTCCATTGTTGCACTAGGTCACAACCCCATAAATGTACTGCAATATTAGCCACATATGGCCTCAGCTTCCCTTTCTGACTTTCTAGCCCAATACAGTCAACCCATCTCATGCTTGAGATATGGTTCCAATTCCTAGAAATTGATTATCTGTCTCTTGAAGAGGCCAATTTGGACACCAAGATTCCGGAGTAATCATACTCACATCCACACCTGTGTCTATCAAACCAACAATTATAATGCCATTTATATACACTCTTAGCTTTGGTCTTTGATCATTTACTGAAGCCTGCCAGAATATACATTTCCTATTTCTTTTGGAATTTTTGACTTATCTTCCATGTTTATGGCATCATCTAGAACAGTATGGTTTTTTACAGAAGGCTCTGGATTTTTTAATTTTTTTGGCGAGACATGCCCTCCACAGTTACTGAGAATGCCTGGGCCACTTTTGGCTTCAGGGCGTACAAGAGGCCCTTCAAGGAGTTTCCTGATGGTATTGGGTTGCCTTGTCTGTCCATCATTGATCTGCATTCTTTGATCCAATGTCGGTATTTGCCATACCGCCTACAAATATCTGAAGGCTAAGTCCTCCTATTCTTGCCATTCCCAGAGGAGAAGAGGAGATATTATTGATAGGAATTGCTTGTCTACAATCCCTTCTCGGAAGTCCTATTCTACCACAATTAAAACATTTGACATTTTGATGTCTCCTCATTTCTTTGGAAATTGCTTCTCCTACCCAAGATTCAGTATTATAGTCAAATGTCTCAATGTTCATTGTATGCAGGATCTATTCATCTATAGGTGCTTATATAACCTTTAGGCCCAAGTATCTTCTTGCATTCTAAGTTGGCATTTTCAAAAATCAGATATTCAATAAGTACTCATCTAGCACCTGGAGCTGTTACTCCTATTTGTACAGCCTTAGTTAATCTTTGTAAGAAGTCAGTAAAGAGTTCTCTCTGGCCCTGTTTAACCCTGGTATATGATTCAATTCATTTTCCTAGTTCTTGTATTCTGTCCAAAGCATTTAAGGCTGCTTGGTGGCATAGGGACAAGATTTGTTCATCGTAAAGAGCTTGAACCCGTGGGTAAGCATAAAGGCCTTCACCAAGAATTTGATCTTGTGAAGTCTTAAGGCCTTTTGCTTTTCCCTGTTGTTCCAAAATTTTTGCTTCTTCTCTGAAATAAATTTTAAACATTAATTGAGGTCCATCATCCAGGACTGCTGAAACTAATTGTCATGTGGGGTGGCTTTAATGCTAGAAGATCATGACTTTAGCATCTCCTTAACAAATGATGAATGCCAGCCACAAGTTACAACAGCTTGCTAAATTTCTTTTAGATCATTCATTTCTACAGGTATTCATCCACCTTTTTGGGATCCTTTTGAGCCTTTCGAAGTTGATGCTTTTTCAGAGTAAAATACGGGGTATGAAGCTAAGACCCTGGGTAAATACTCTCTGACAGCTACTGGTGATGTTGAATCCTGCTCTTGTGCCTCCTTTCTCTGTTCATCAGCTCCAATAAATTCCTCAATTATTTCAAATCTTTTTATTATTATTCTTTGTAAAGCCTGAATTTCCTGGCCTGTGTATATTTCTAGTGATTTCATTGAGGCACCTAGCCTCTGGTCTTCATTCTGCACATGTGATTCCAAGGTCTAAAGTTTCTCCTTTAAAGATAACATCTCATTCTTGGACATTACTTGAATAGTATGCAGATTGCCATCCTGGAGAGACAGCCTATCTGCTGAACTTAACATAATTTATTAATAAATTATGATTATCAAATTCAATAGTATGAATTCTTTCAGATAACTTCTTAGTACCCTTAGTATGTATTCAATTTTGTCTATAAAATTAATGTTATCCTTTTTAATAGTATTAATTTTTTTGAGGCAACTTTTGATCTTTGATGGTATTAATCCTGTCAACAAGCTGTTCATTATTAGTCTCTAAAGATTGTATCATTCCTAAAAGTGCCATATTCTTTCTTAATGATAGAATATGAAGAAGAAAACTGAATCCCAATATTCGATAAATTGAAGTATCACCATAGCCATATAAACCTCACAGAATACAATCCATAGTATTTGCAAAAAAAAAAAAATACTAAAAGTTTCAATATTAACGCAATCTGTCACATTGATTTATTAATTACCTGTTGTGAGATCTGGCAAATTGTTTTAGGTGTAATAATCTTTATTGTCTAGTAGATATCGTGGTTGCAGATTTACGGTGGCAACAGGAACAGTCTTGAGCTGCTATAGTTTCTGAGCTGCTTTAGTTTCTAGCCTTGGTACTGGTTAAATACTGAGAAATATGCTTTGCTTGACAAATTAAAAGCAATTAAACCAATTCCATACGCGGAGCAAGAAACCCAGAACTCATGGGCAGGGAGCAGAAACGGGAAGCTGCACAACTCGTCACCCCGCCAGGAACCACGCCAGGGAAGGCGGCAGTCGTGCACGTGCTTGGGAAAATTCTCAAGTTGCCACACACAATAAACTCTGCTGCAGTGGGGATTCTACAAAAACTGCTTATGTAAAAGCAAGCCAAGCAGGCAGATTTGGGAGACTGTCTGGGCTGTGGACCAGCTAGGCCATCAGTGCATCCACCCAGGAGGCGTGGAGTCCAATTGCACATGGGTGCCAAATTTGAAAGGATGCTTAAAAGAAATCCCACACTAGCTCAGAATTGAGAAAATAGATGGTTATTTATTTAGGAGTAGACTCACAGATCAGAATCCTCTGCTTGAACAGAGATCAGAAACCAAAATTCACAACAGGAACAGAGAGGTTGGAAGAGTATGGACACATACTCTACATCAGCTTACATAGTATAAGAGGCCACGCCCCAATGGGCGGGTAACCATTGGCTGTAAGACTTTCTACAGCACAGAGAGTCTGGATTATGTATATTATTGTGTTTTCTTTGAATTTTTTAACTGCAAAGAGACATTTGATACTAGAGCCTAATAAGTTAAGCCAACATAAAGGTACCTTGATTTTACACTTTGGTTCTAGGGATATGTTGTTTTGGAAAAGAGGTTCTGCTTTTGTTTCCATAGAAGATGAGAACCTGTGGGTTCCTTTCAGTCTAATGTGGTTTGTGAAACAAGACCCCCTGAAAGTCTCCATGAACCCTAAAAATACTTTGTCCAACAAACAGAAGGAAGCAGTTTGGAGAAAACAATGTCCAAATTCCCAAAATGATTGTTTATAAATATTTGTTTTTATTTAGAGGGGGATATGATATAGAGATGAATACTTTGCATTGGTATTCATTTAAGGTCGATTTTGTTACACTGTGTATATGTATTTCTGCTCTTGTTTAAGGTATTACATTTTTGTTCAGCTCATTTAAAAATGAAATATATAATTAAGAAATACAGATTAATATGTAGTCATCTACAATAATCAAACTTTTAGTCAGGTTAGCTTTTCTAGATATACAGAGATATAGTTCAGTTAGATATATAACTTTCAACACTTCAAGACCTATAGAATACGGCATTTAAAAGGTTTTAAGAACTTAAACTTTTCTCAACAGTGAGACATGTCTGCTTCTGGCAGTATCAATTGCTTCAGAGAGATTAATGGGCATTGAAGAAATGTATTATTTAATTTGCCTTTAGTGTGACAAAGCTAGCCATTTGGGTAAGAAACTGTTCTTTCCTGGACTACTTGATGGTATGCTGTATGAACTGAACATTCAGGACCCACAGAAAAGTGACTGCTGAGCTTTCCAAAAGATGGAATGATCCTTTAGGGTTCCTGCTTCACAAAAGAAACTGCAAGACATTCTGCAAGACACAGAAAAAAAGCAACTGATGAAAATTGTCATTAGAAGGCAGAACAGATCTTCAAATTCCCTGCTTCACTGAAAAGTCTGCCAGATATTATGGGCCTGTAGGCTAAAGATGATAACCCAACATTACAGAAGCACTTTGGCAGACTGTCCATTCAGAGAGATGTCTCTGTCAATTCTAGAGTTTTGGAAGTTGCTTTCAATGCCCCTCTCATTTACTTAGGTAATATTATATTCTTCTGGGGTCTATGAAGAGTTGAATACACATAGTTATTATCTTCCTTAGTTATGATAAAAGATAAATTAGATATAAAACTTTAAATTCAACTGGGTGGTTGAGGCACATGCCTTTAATCCCAGCACTCAGGAGGCAAAGACAGGTGGATCTCTGTGAGTTCAAGGCAAACCTGGTCTATAAGAGCTAGTTCCAGAACTGGCTCCAAAACTACAAAAAAAAACCTGTCTCGAAAAAGCAATAATAATAATAAGAAGAATAAGAATAATAATAATAAGAAGAAGAAGAAGAAGAAGATAGAATAGACAATAGAGTATTTTCTTTAATTAGTCAAATGTAGATGAACTAAATATTATAACTATAGTTCTTGCTTGACAACTGTTTTGTATATATAATTATGCTGTGTACCTAGTTCCCTTAAAAAATGTACTTTATCCTTGCATCTCATTTTTCTACCCATTGTAATAGATCTGGAATGTTCTGATAATAAGTCTTTCGATTTCCTAAGAGTATTAAAGTAAAGAATATATTAGAAATATTGACTAAACTGTGGTGTTGCAAGTCACCAGGAGATGCTAGCCACTACGCTCCTTGTTTTGTGATATTCTCTCTCCTTAGACAGCAGTCAAGTCCATTATTGGCTCTTCTCCTTTCCATCTGTTGGCCATTCTGTTTGTTAATTTTAAACTAGAATCACAATGTCGTAAGGCTGAATTGCTTGTTTCCAGGATTGGTCTTCGCCAGTGGCCAAACATGGAAGGAGCAGAGAAGGTTTGCCCTGATGACCCTGAAGAATTTTGGAGTGGGAAAGAAGAGCATAGAGCATCGCATACAGGAAGAAGCTCGACACCTTGTAGGGGCCATGAAAGAGGAGAAAGGTGGGCATTCCACAGGGCAGGTGTGGGTGGCTGTGGCCCTTTCATGCATTGGGCAGATTCTTCCTGAATGTCTAAGTGCTTGGGTTGGCCTCTGCACTATGCTGAGTATTGAGGATAGAGCAGTGAACACGTAGCCATGACCTTACCCCTGGAGTTCTGAAACTAAGTACACAAACACTCATGAGACACACTGCTGCACCTAAGGCCTGGTCATCAGTCTGACTTCACAGATACTGACAGATTTTTTGGTATATGTTAATCTCATAGCAAACTAACCCAGAGCCTCTTACATGGCTCTCTGTTATGAATCTTTCTCTGTCATATGAAATTAACAAACCAGTATCTTTGAAAGATGCCTTTTTTTCTTTATTCATCTTCAGGGCAGCCTTTTGACCCTCACTTGAAGATCCACAATGCTGTTTCCAATGTCATTTGTGCCATCACCTTTGGTGAGCGTTTTGATTACCATGACGAGCAGTTTCACGACCTGCTGAGGTTACTGGAAGAGGCCATGTATTTGGGTTCCTCAATAATGGTCCATGTAAGTATTCTGGTTTCCTTTATTTTGGGAGAAAATTAGACTGGGGCTAATTCAAGTACAAGTAGGTTCTTTCTTTTGGTTCCCGGCACTTTTTGAAGCTAAAACATAATGTCTTTTAATTGAGTTTAGTACAAATTAATCTGCTGATTTAGAAGTATTTAATAAGAAAACTTACTGTGTACAAAATGCTTCTGATATTTTAATGAAGTCCCAACATTTATTTGGTAGCCATGCATGTCCAAATGCTTCTCTTTTTTAAGTATGAAGATCTTATTGCTGACTTTGACTTTATTTCTCTCTTGCCACTTCACACCTCACATGCAAACTACAAGCATACTTTCTAACTATAATCCTGTGTACGCGTTTCTCTTTATTAACCCGTTGTCATTGTTTATTAATCTTTTCTCAGTGGTTAGACATCCAGTTGTTTCTAAGCTAAAGTTTGTATTAATAACACTGTCGTGAATATTTTAATTGTTCATGCTGCCACATCCACTTGTTTTTCTTGTGTTTTTATTTAGACATAAATCTTTACCCCCCATGTTGTTGGGTTGTCTGTCCCTGTGCTCATTCCTATACAAATGTTCCTCTTAGAATTGCCTTGCCTCTCTCAGAAATGATCTGGTAGGTTGAACTTTCATCTTTATTTGGTTCTAGGAGCTTGACAGTTTTTTCCATATTTTTTCAATGAGGTATGGCCATTCAACAATTTATTAATCTATGTGTTTATATAGTTTCTGTAGTGTTTCTTGCTATTGATTTTTAAATTTTTTATTACACTATCGTCTATTTGGATATAACAAATTATTTCATTCTTTTGTATTTGCTAAGATTTGGGTCTTACTGTAGAGGAAAATTCCAGGTACAGCTAAGAAACAAATATTCTTGGTTTCATTAGGATGGTATACTCTTTAGATGTCTGTTAAGTGTATTTGATTCATGCAGTTTAGCTCTGAGGTTTCTCTGTTGGATTTTGGTTGGGATAACCTAGGCAGGAATGGGAGTGGAGTACTGACATTACCATAATTATTTCATGAGAATCTGTCTGAACTTCAGGTTCATTGTTATTTGTCTTATGAAATTAGGAGTCACAAATTACGATGCATGCTTATTTACAATTGTTCTAACTGATGAATTGTTCCTCTTATGAACAGGTAGTGGCTTTCTTTATCTCCTCTAGCTAATTTTGTTTTAACATCAGAATAGCTTGTTTCCAGTTTCTGTTTGCTTCCTATATTATTTCAGGTTATTATGGAGAGAGGTTGATTAGTCATGGTAACTCCATCAGTTTTATTATTTTTTTTCTGGCTGCTTAGATTATTTGGTTTTCTACTTTCCATCAACTACTACTAAGCATTTGCTTCTTTACTGTGCTAGACATGATGGATTCCTTCCTGGCCCTTCTTTATCCAGCTGTTCTCAGACCATTTATTCTTCCCTGTGCTCTCGTGATTGAGACTCATCTTTCTTCCTTCTCTGTGTTCAGCTCTCACTTAAGTGTCTTCTTCAGGGCTGTCATGATGGTCATTTCAGTCACTGCATGTCAGTGAGAATATTTCCATTAGAACTTAATTTTTGAAATTTAATTACATCTCTGTTGGGAGTGAGCATGTGGGTGTCAGGCTTGTGCAGCCAACACTTTTACTAACGGAGCCATCTCCTTTAAAATGTAAATATTGCTGCTTTCCTTTACAGTTTTGATGGAGATGTTCTGATTTACTCATGTTTATTTGAAAATCTAAATGACTCTTGTGTTTGAACGTCTTTTCATTTCTCTGTCTTGGGAAACTTTCTCCTGTAATTCATTGAATTCCTTTTCCATCCCTTTACTTTTTTGCTCAGCTTCTGAAATAAAGTCCTGCGCATTCCTAGGTCTCTTGATCATATGACAGTTCTTCATTCTGCCTGTGGTTATTATTTCTGTTCTTTGTTGCTGCTCTTGGAGTGCAGCTTCTCATCAGCAATTCTCCCTTCCAGATCTTCTCTTGGGTGGAGACTGTTGTTGGTGTTTTCCACTGTGGTTTTTTGTTTGTTTTATCTCATTTTGTCTTGTTTTTGTTTTTGATTCAACTTTAAAATTGCCTTCTATTTGTTTGTTGTTTGTTTTTAAAAATCTCAGTTTTCTTGCTGTATTTTTTTCTGTTCTGCCCAGTTTTCATCTCTATGCTGCCTCTCTCCTCCCTTCCCCTGTTTCCTCCACTCGCTGACTTTCACCTCTAGAGCCCACACTGGATTCCTCTGCCTCTTTGTATTTCCTTTCAATCTCTGATCATCTTGATCAGAAAATGCTTGGACACCCAACATTTGACATATTTCAGGGTCTTCGAAATACGTGTTATTTGAGTTATAATTTTTGAGGCATCATCTTTCCCTTTTTGTTTCATGCATTTGTTTTAATGTTCACATCTATTGATAGGGATATCTCTTCTGGATTCTTTGAAAGGATCTTCATATTGAGCAGCCTGTTCTCAAAGGCAAGTATCATTTTGCAAGTAGAAGCAAACTCCTCCAGCAGCAATATTAAACTATACAGATCTAAAAACACACTTAAAATTGTTGATAGTTCATTATCATGTCTCTGATGAAATGATAATCGGAAGGCTCCTTGTAATTTTCTAGGAAGACAAAATTATTGAAGCTAAGTGTGGAAAGAGTAAATAAGTGGGATAAAGGGAGGAGATCAGGAAATGGAGAAAAAGAAGACAGGCAAGGTTCAGTAATAAGGAGTGGAAAGAAATGTTATGAGGGAGAAGAGAAAAAAACAAGCAACTTAAGGGGGTATCAAAAAATATTACTCAGTAATGAAAAAAGTTGAGAAGTAAAATAAGATAAATATAAAAAATAAGTAAAATATAAAGGTATTACTTTAAAAACTCACTAAATTCAAAATACTGCTAAATGCAAGGAAATATCATAGGTTATAGAAATGATTTGTGGATGATAAATGTTATAGATAAATGGTGTTAGATGAATTCATGAAAAAGAATAAAAACTAAAAATGTAATAATAACAGTTAAGGAAAAACAGTGTCCACTTAAAAAATTTGCAAATGTAAAAGAAAAAATGTCAAAAGAGAAACCATAAAGAAGAGACAACTGACCCAACTGCATTCTGGGTCATAAAATTTGGAGGCCGCTGGTTACACGCATGGAGAAGATGAGCTGAACCTGTGGGCTCCTGTTTTGCCTTTAGCTTATTACATGCACGGAGGAGGTGAGATGAGCCCATGGGCTCTTGTTTTGCCTTGGAGCATATTGTTGCTGAGTCTGGTCTGAAGCAAGCATCTCCTATATTCAGAATTGTCTTCACAGATGCTCTTGTTCTGTAGGTAACAATTCTGCAGGCCAGAATTACCTTAACATTGTACGATTAGGGCACATATTCTCACACCATCAAGACTTCCTAGATTAAAACCCCTGCTAAGACTCTCAGGTGGGAATGTATCCCACATGTCTGGGAAGCAAGAGGACCTGCTATTAGTACTCAGGCGTCTGTACTGGACTGACATTGGGGTATATGTCCTCAGCTGTAACCACTAAGAGCACCTCCTGTGCACATTCACCTTGTTCCCACCTCCCATCTCTCTCTGTGTATGTCTCTCCCTCTCCCTCCCGCTTTACTTTTTTCTGCCACTCCTGTCCTCAGAAGTCAGTCTCCGCTCTCCCCTTCCCCCTTTCCCCATTTATTTTGCCCCAATTAAAAAATAAATAAATAAAACCTCTCCACCTGGGCTCTTTCACATGGTGCCTTTCTCTTGCATGCCACTTTTTCTAAATTAGAACACCGTCTTTCACTCCTTCAGGGATCCCTGAGCATCAATCACTATGCTGCAGCGGGAATACCCCTTTACATGTCACATCCACCCCTGTAATGTCAGAATTTCTCCATTCTACAGCAATGAACCACAGAAGGTCAGACTCAGAAATATCAAATTTCAGGTGAATTTCAGTTGGTAAGTTCAAATTGTAGCCACTGCAGGTGGGGCTATCTCCCCGACCTTACATGCTTCCCAGTCTGATCTCAGATTCCAACGTCTTCATCCTTTGACCCTTCATTGTCTTTGATGACATTAGAATCAAAATTGGGACAGCTACTGAATGCTATGCCAATGTGTGTCCTAGATAGGAAAGAATTGGACCAGTGAGAAGCGGTCTGAACCTGGTATACTTTGCTTGGGAGTACTGAAATGCCCACAAGTGGGTATGAAGAAAAACAGTAGTCCAGATGTTCCAGTGTAGGAGATTAAGAGGTAAAAGACTGTCTTGAAATGCAAAGTGATTTTATGTTGTCTCCATGATCATTTTCTTCTCCCTAATTAGCTCTATAACATCTTCCCATGGTTAATGAGATACATTCCCGGATCACACCAAACAACACTGGCTACCTGGAGAGAACTGAAGTCATATGTTTCTAATATAATTGACAAACACCGCCGAAACTGGAACCCTGATGAGCCAAAAGACTTCATTGATGCTTTCCTCAAGGAAATGACAAAGGTGGGGAAGACGGTTCCTGGGTCTTCTTATAGAAAGGGTGGCGTAGAATAGCTTCCAATTGATTGAGCAGCAGGCTAGCACAAAAGTAGTATTTTAGTATAGCAGAGATTTATTCTCTCATAGTTCTAGATCGTTCCTGTAATCCTGCCAGCCAGGCAACCAACTTTGAGAAACAAGAGAAACGTCATTGCCTTATGTCTCCCATCTCCTAGGGGACATTGATGTTTGTTGCTGTGGTTCCCTGCTCCATCTTCAATGCCGAGATTATATCATCTCTTTCCTTTCTGATCCTTTTACAACTCATTTCTCCTGTTCTAACCCTGGAGGCCCCTCTCATAAGAATAACTCAGGATAACCTTTCCTCCTGAAATGAATCATATCCTCAAGATCTATTTTTGTGCATCAGGTAACATGTCATGGTTGCAAAGATGACAAGATAAACATCTTTGTAGATCATTACTTAACACACCCTTAGAAGTAAAACATAGGAATCACATTTTATAAATGCATGGTAATGTAATGTTGGGTTGTTTGGGTCTTTAGAATAAAGGATTTGCTACAATTTGTCTTGCAGTCCTAGAAATACCTAGATTTTTTCATATTATTTATGTCCTTGGTCCTTCTCCCATATCCGAAGGAGTTAGATGAAAAATAAATATAGCAATTAAATGTTAGAGCTTTATTTTATTGTGAGTTGGTCCAGGCCTGGTTACCCTCCCTAACTGGGACACCACTGAAACAGACTAACTTCAGCTAAGTAAATCATAGAATTTAACTTTCTTATATGGGTGAGACACATACCTTTCTCTGGACTCCATATGAGTACTATTCAATAATAGAACAAGGCAAGAAGACACTGAGGGAACATATTAGCTAGTTTTGCATCATTGTAGCAACAATATGTGGAAGCAACTACTGAATAAAGCAAAAATGTCATCTGGCCAAGTTTCAGAACATTTCAGTTCATCAAAGTGAGTGGCAAAGCAGCTCAGTTCATGAGGCAGAAGGGTATGGTGGAGGCTTTCACATCACTGTTCATTAGGAAACAGCAAGCAAGAAAGGAGCTATGGGTTGGGTGTAACTCTAGGAGCTATCATCACTCCCGTAAGCTAGATGCTATCTTCCTATTTCTAAGAACTTCCCCAAATACTATCAGTGCAAGGAACCAGTATTTAAAACATGAGTGTGTGGGGGAGCATGTTGGATTTAAACCATACTGTAAAATGTAAGTTTTTATCCTATTGATCCTAGCAGGCCTCTGGCAAATACATATCACTGAATTTGTCATGGAAGCTTCAACTCTCTGGATTATGGGCTCCTTCTCTTGCTGGGGCACAATGGTAAATGTGTGTGTGTATGTGTGTGTGTGTTTATTATCTTTTCTCTTATTTCATCTTCCTAGCATAATATTGATAGAAGCGATATTTAAGCCCAGAGGAGAAGGCAAATCCTTTACCATATGAAGTACAGGTACGAGAACAACATTATTAAGAGCAGTATTAACAAACTGATGCTTCTAGAGGAAGTGAGAAAGGTGATGTTTTGTCATAAAGAAGTAGTGATAGATTCAGTGCAATTTGATTTTGCAACATGATGCAGATTGGAGAATCAGTGAACATAGAAAATTCATGTTTCTGGTATCAGCAAAGTCACCTGTAGAATCAGAATCACTCTGAATGACTTAATGCAATTGATTCCTCAGGGTGAGGACCAGTGTTATGAGACAAACAAAAATCTTATGATTGAAAAAATACACACTGTCTTTTCTAGCACACCGACAAAACTACTACAAGTTTCAATGAAGAAAACCTCATCTGCAGCACTCTGGATCTCTTCCTTGCTGGAACTGAGACAACATCCACAACCATGCGCTGGGCTCTGCTCTACATGGCGGTCTACCCAGAAATCCAAGGTGAGATGTGGTGACAGCATCTAACCAAGGCAGAATGGGTTCAGAAGACAGGATGGGGAAGTGGGAGAAGGAGGAGCGTATGTGAGGGGATGTGCACTCGGGAAACAGCACATCCTGCACATGTTCTGTGAGGACTATACTGATCCCAGGAGTGCAGATATTCCAGTCTGTACCTTCAACAATCTTGAAGCTCAGAAGAAAGAGAGAAGTCAGTTCACATTGTGGTATGCTCCACAGAGTGTGAATTTACCATACAACATTTATTCACACCCTTTCACACCCTCCTTCCTTTGTAACAATTCTTTCCAGTTTGAGTACTGTCCTAATTATTTATCCTGGTATCTAATGTCTTGTCATGTGTGCCCCTCTGCCAGTCCAGGGATATTCCTGTCTCTGCCTCACAAGTGTTAGGACAACAAACAATACAGACTACCATACCTGGCTTTCTTAACTCTGTTCTGTAATTCCAACTTGTTCTCATGCTTGTATGGTAACCAATATACTCTAACTTATATATATATATATACACACACACACACAAATTATATTAATACATATTAAATATATCATCTGTATCTATGTTATGCATATCTGGGTTACTATCTAAAATGCCTTTCTTCATGAAAGTTCCATTTTTAAGATTCTTAAAGCTTATTGATTTATGTTTCAGGCTAGCCTTCTGAAACAAAGATTCTAGAATATATTACTATATTTCTAAAAGCTCTTCATATACATATATATATATATATATAGTCTGCATATTTGCACACTTGTATGCTGTCTTTTCCTGTGTATATATGAAGACTAAAGAATAATTTATGGAAGTTGATCTTTCCCAAGCTCAATCGCACATCATCCGGTTTGGCCATAAGTGCTAAGCCATCTCCCAAATCCAGTATATTAATTGATAGAAGTTTAATTTGTGTTCATTTTAAAGTATTAACAGTAGTCAATAGTTGAAGCATCCAGGACACTCATGGGCCATGAGTAAAGTTCAGTCCTTGAGGAAAAACATCTTGATGCATGCATGAATATGGAAGACAAAAGTCCTGTACATTAAACTATACAAATTCTCTAGAACAGTTCAATTTGTAGACATGGAAGGTGGAATATAAGAGGGATAAAGCAAGGATTGTGAAGAGATAGCTTGCTCTGCAAGATCAACATTTCCTGCCATTACTTGTACAACAATAGATAAATGTGTTGTTTCAACTTCGGCACAGTGGCTGCCCCTCAATCTACTGCCTTTACAGCCAGCAGCTGCAATTCAGTTACCTTCCTGCTTCTATGTCAGTAGCCCAGCCACTCAGGGCACAGCCTGCAGGAATTCTGTTCCCACAGGCACTGGCTCTGCCACTGCTGCTAAATGTAGCATTAACTACATCTCTATCATTCTATTTAGAAGTAAAATTCCAGAGTCAAAGACTGAGGTGAAAACCTGCAAGCACAGAGAGTATCAGCTAGCTAACCTTCTCTCATAGCTGGTGTCTCCCAAAAGCACATCCCTCTATCCACCAAAACAAACTCTCAAAACCCCTCTGAACTACTTCCGGTGCATCTGTCTATCTCTTTAAGATGCACTCTGATCATCTATTATTACTTTCTGTGAACTAGTTGCTAACTCAGCTCCCAACCTAAGGTTAATTTTATTTAATTAATGCAAATGCAAACTTGGGATTCACAGTATGATCGAATATCCCTCAACATATATTTAATCTTATATCAATAGAAATTAAAAACTGCAAAAAGAGCTATGATTAGCAGCCCACATCACTAATCAAAATGCTT
Source organism: Microtus pennsylvanicus (assembly GCF_037038515.1). Taxonomy (NCBI): domain Eukaryota; kingdom Metazoa; phylum Chordata; class Mammalia; order Rodentia; family Cricetidae; genus Microtus; species Microtus pennsylvanicus. The sequence continues at coordinate 32,651,160 of NC_134591.1, read as the reverse complement.
AAGAGACGGAGGCAGGAAGGTTGAAAATTAAAGGTGATCATGAACATGAATTTGCCATAACTCAAAATCATCAGAGTTTTTGAAATCTGATTTATATAAATTTTATTCCCATTTAATTCTTTTATATGTACAGTACTGCCAACATTAGACATTTATATTTCTCTCTTGAGAGAAAGAGCCATGACGGACCTTGTAAAAGACCTGAATCCCAAATTCTTTTACATTGTGGCAGTAGTGGTGAGCTCAGATGAGGCTCGCAGACTCTGCAGTGGCTCCCATGAGAACCTCCTTTGCACCCAGGGAGGGAACTGAAGAAGGAAGGGGACATTGTCTCTACAAGCTTTGTCCCAAAGATGAAACACCATGTCTGCTTATGTTTTAGTTCTGTCACATTTGCTCTGTAAGGAATCTGGGAAATGACTTCTTTAGCTGGAGAAGCAGGTAAGCAGCTGAGTCTCTACTGCTCTAAGATAGTGAAGATACTGAGAGGAAGCATCTACCATATGCTATCATCATTATACCCATTTACATAAATTTTAAAATCTCCTTGTGATAAAACTGATTTTTTTTTCTCAATAATCAGTTGAAGAAACCAACACTCATAAACTATTTCTAGTTCGATCATCAACACTGCCCAGAAACGCATTGCAATTCACTGCCCATGACAGCAAATATCCTTGAGAAATTAGTCTGTAGATACGCTGTGGTCTCAATGTTTGTGTCCTCCCTATGGACTCATTGAAACTTAATTACCAGTGTGATGGTGTGAGGAGGTGATTTCCTGTAATGAAGGGAATTCGTGCTTTAGAAAGAGGAGCTAGACCTGTTCTTTCTACCTTGTGGCATGATGATACAACAAAGATTTCCCAACTCTGATAAAGAAAATTGGTCCTTACCAGACAAGAACTCTGTTGATGTCCTTATTTTAGGATTCACAGTCTCTGCAAGGAGAAAAAAAGTGTACTGGTGATAATCTATTCAGTAAAAAGTATTTATTTTTAGAAGTCTGAATAGATACTGATATGAGCTTAGCCATGGCCACCCTGATTATTACTTCAGGATATATGGAAATATATATATTATATAAATATAAATAGTTATGCTGTAGGCTTGAAGAAAGTTATAGAGTTTACAGTTTCCTAAATCAGACTTCCTAAGGGATAGGGAATTTTTAATTCATCACAATCAGGACACTAGATGAAATAAAAGCAAATAAGTTGGGGAGATGGCTTTTTCTATCTTTGGAAGAAAGCATTAAAGTTTAAAACTTAATGGAGCCTCCTGTTTCCTTGAAGAAAAAGTCCAGGCTGAAATTGACAAAGTGATTGGCCCGAAGAAGCAGCCCAGCCTGAATGACCGAGACTCCATGCCCTACACCAATGCTGTTGTCCATGAAGTGCAGAGGATGGGAAATATCATCCCTCTGAATCTTCCCAGGGAAGTGACAGTTGACACCATGCTGGCTGGATTCCATCTTCCGAAGGTAAGTAGACTGAGGCTTGGAAGTCTGTTAACCACCAACCCTCTGTGTGCCTAGTCCATATGTTATTTGAGCCTTTGCTGCCTTCCCTAGGGCTCCATACTCCAGACCAATTTGACTGCACTGCACATGGACCCCAACGAATGGGCCACCCCAGATGTCTTCAATCCAGAGCACTTTTTGGAGAATGGAGAGTTTAAGAAGAGAGAATCTTTTCTGCCTTTCTCAATGGGTGAGTTGTGATGAGCAGGAGGGGGTTCAGAGCTCCACCTTATCCCTTCTCTTCTTTCTGGAATCCTTACAGATGGGCCTTCCCATATATCTCCATTTTGCAGCTGGTTTCAGTCAGTACCCACATACACACACACACACACACACACACACACACACACACACACAGTGTCAATCCCTCCTTGCTTCTGATGGAGAGTTCAACTTTCTGTTTCCTACCTCACTGACAACAAAGACCTAATCTGTGCCTCTTGCTGAGAACAAGAAAGCTGAATTCCTGCCATTATGTAGACATTTTGAGTGTAGCAGTTCTTTTTAAGGGATGCCTCCTTACATAGAAGAGAGTTGGATTTTAATGTTCTTAGTTGTTAGATAGTTTTAACTGGCATTTGCTTCAGTAAATAGGCTTCTATCCCATGAACCCTCCCTGAGTAGGTCTTTTTTTTTAAATTGGAATGCCTTTGTTAAATGTTGTTAGTGCATGCATCTGCTGCACTACCTGACATGCAGGAAAGGGTATGCAGTGATGACTCTTTCTAAAGACTGTTGTGGTAGTTGTGTGGAATCCATTATCAAATGTTCTGGTATATTCTAGATATTGACATATATATATATATATATATATATATATATATATATATATATTGCATATGTTTTGTCAAGTAATTAGCAATTCTTTAATTTCATAACTGTGTTCTAAGCATTAACCTATAAAAACAAGCAACCTGAGAGCAGGAAAGTGTGGGACAAGAGATGAAGCAGAGCTGCCCCTTGGAGCATGCATCCCACTGCTACCTTCCAAGCTGCAGTCAGTGAGCACTGCAGAGGAAAGGACACAGACCTAGACAAATGTGCTTCTCCCAGAGCTCAGTGTCCACCAGGTTTCCTCACACAGAAGCTGTTGTTTCCTAACACTGTCTGTAGAAGGTGACTAAATGCTGCAATAAGGCACACTGAAATGCTTGATATGATCATTAAGTTTGCAGATTATCTAAGACAGTGTTGCTTCTCGTGATGCAGAGGTTCAGACCAGGAGGATACTGCATTTGCCTGCACAGCAAGTGTTGATCCAGAGCCGGTGTTTCTTGGGGCTGGGCTGCCTTGGGTTTGTTCTGACCTCTTTGTCTTTCCATCTGGGACTGTCTGTCCCTTTGCTCATTGTTCACAACTCACATTAATAGGAGAGCTGATAAAATATAGAGACTCTGTCCCTTCTTCCTATTTATAAAAATTATAATATATAATATAATTAAAATTGTAAAGACAAAACCTCAGATACATATTTCACTCATTCATCTTTTCTGTGTTAATGAATCAGATCCATAAAATATGGTCCTTTTTACATTTCAATTTAATGCCCTGTGTGATAATTCCTAAGACTATGGTGAGAAGAATGAGAGTAGATCATCATCATGGCTTCTACGGGAAGATGGTTTTTTTTTTCATATTGACAGAGATTTCTGTCCCTGCCTGGTCCCCCAGACCTTCAGTCCCAAAGAAATACATAGAGCCTCCATTAATTATAAACTGTTGGCCTATTAGCTCAGGCTTTTTATTAACTAACTCTTACATCCTAAGTTAACCTGTAATTCTTGTCTGTGTTAGCCATGTGATTTGGTACCTTTTGTCAGTGAGGCATTCTCACCTTGCTTCCTCTGCATTTGGAGATGACTGTAGACTGAGCCTTTCCTCTTCCCAGAATTCTACTATTCTCTTCACCCCACTTATACTTCCTGCCTGGCTACTGGCCATTCAGCATTTTATTAAACCAATGCAAGTGACAAATCTTTACAGGGTACAAGACCATTGTTCTACAGTACTTCCAGGCCCATTGCTGCACATAAACAAGCCTTCTCCTCACTATAATGCAAAATTCTCTTCCCATAGAGGCCTCTTGCCTTACCCAGTTTAAAGAATTCTTCCATCTATACCAGTTGTAAAATAAAAGTAACAACCAACAGAGACCACATCTACAGTTATTTAAAATGTTGACATTTAGTCTAAACTACACATGTCATTTAACAGGCCAATTGTGTCAGATAATCACCACAAATACAGTTATTAATACTCGGGAAGAAAAGGAATAAATGAGCCGGGCGGTGGTGGCGCACGCCTTTAATCCCAGCACTCGGGAGGCAGAGGCAGGCGGATCTCTGTGAGTTCGAGACCAGCCTGGTCTACAAAGCTAGTTCCAGGACAGGCTCCAAAGCCACAGAGAAACCCTGTCTCGAAAATCCAAAAAAAAGAAGAGAAGAAAAAAAAAAAGAAAAGGAATAAATGTTTCCTTTCACCCCATAAGCAGATTCCAAAGAAGAGAGATACACAGGGAGTGAGTTCTTTCTTATTCAGGATCACAGGTCCCAAGAACTAATAGAGCAGGGTCTTATTTTTTTATTTGTAGTTTAGTTCTTTTTGTAGTACATCCAGAGTGTAACTTTCCACCAAAGTTATGGGCCCATCCATTTGAAGATTTCCCAAGTCCATGTTCTTTCTATCAGTTAGCATCACAAACTGCATCATTTAATAAGAACCTGTTACTGCTCACGGGTTCCCACATGAGGTCAGTGGCTTAGAGAATCTTTACTCTCCTGCTTTACATCTCATCTTGTGCTCTGATTGGTGGTGATCAAGATCAAGACAGAATAGAGGACAGAGCAGTGATTAGTCCTAGCTAGGAACTGTCACTCCATAAGTGACACTGTAAGCCTCATGATCAGGTGTTTCATATTGCATTCTACATATTATTATTTGGTGAAAAGAACCAGGACTTATGGAAAATGACAAAATTTAGTCTTGGAGAAGGAAAATCTATATGTTTGGAATACACTGTTATTCAGAAATCAGGAAACATCAGCTTGAATGGTCAAGTCTGGAATGTTTGCTGGTTAGCAATGGGTTGTAACACTTACTGATAAACATGTGTGATTAAATATAGAGGGGCAAGTAATATTAGAATGTCAAAAGAGGGCCTAGAGAGGTGACTGGGTTAAAAGCACTAAACACTCTTCCAGAAGACCCAGTCTGCCCATAGGGTAAATAAAAAATGCTTAGAAAAACATCTTCCATGATCATTAAGAAAAAAATATTGAAAGTTATAAAAAAAAAGTTGAGTAATCAGGTCCATGTGAAGAGGACAAAAGAGACACCACAGTTAAGCCTAGCATGTGGGTGTCATGGGCACAGCTGGCAAGCCTAATGGGATCTGTTCACCATCCGTATCATAAGGTCTCTAAGTAGAAGGACAATGTAACCAGAATCCTAAGATAGGAAATGATTTGGAGCATGAGTCCCACAAATGTTTTCTCTGGAAATTAAGCAAAATATAATGAATTAAGACAAATGACTAATTTTATGTTTCCTATGATGATTCAGGGGAGTGGAGGAACAGACAGCTGCCTGACACATCTTCATATTTCTGCACTCAGGCCAACACTTTGTCACACTGAGTCTTGCTGATCATTATCTCAGTTCTGGTCACACAGGACATTAGTGTCCAGAAAATGACCACTTCTAGGGGTGGAGCAATTTACACTTGGTGCTGAGCAAATCTCCATTGCTGCTGGAGACATTTTCTTTGCAGGATGTGGACCTCTCAGAGCAGAGATTCTAAAAGGCAAGCTAAGCGATTGTCCTCTATGAGATGACAGGCCCTGCTTAGGGACCATGCAAGGCTCTGCTAGTTTTGGATGCTTTAAGAGAATGACTGAAGACTTCTGGGTACTACTGTAGGGCTTTGTATGAGGATCACTGGCCACTCTCAATTTGATACCTTAGATCCTCACGTCTCAGTATCTTCATCCTTGAAAGGGATGATGGCCAGGTTTGGATGTGTACTTACTAAATGATGGACATGCCTGTCTGTAGAGTTGAGCAGGAATCTGACTCAATGTTTGAGACAAGAGACAAGTACAAAATTAAGGCAGAGATGTCAAGCCTTTATCTGTTTCTAGTTGCCTATCTATCATGGATGAGCAAACCCAATTAACAAGCTAGAACATTGGAAGGGATAGGTTGCATTGTTGTTCAGTCACTTCATAATGGGGAAGGGTTGAAACATTTGCTGTCCAGTCTCTGTGTAATGGGAAAATGTCTCAAGCCCTGGATAGAGTAGCCTGTTAGCCTGAATCATCTCATCTAGGCACCTCAAAATTGTCTTGAGCTGTTTGTAGTCCAAAGCCGATCTTTAAGTGGTGCTATCAGCTGAATGGCATCATATGAAATGGGGGTGGTCTTTAGTAGGGCCACATCTTCCTGGAGCCTTCAGTAATTACTATAGGAAAATTTATTGTTCACTCTGGAAAAGTTAAACATCATTCATATCAAAAGAGAAAGGATTGAATTTTGATAAATGTATATTCAAAGAAAGGTATCAGAGACAAAAATAGGTATGGGGAGAAGTAGAAATTTTGAAAGCAGAGTTTTGATAACTTTAGTCCCTAGATTTTTATTTTCCCTCTGTCCCATACCAGCTGGCTCTCCGCATATGAGACCAAAACTCTGAATTTTTCTTCTAAAAACATGCTTAGGTTTAGAGCCACAGTCTAAAAGCAAATGTAGTTTTGATTTTTAAGTGAGTCAGGGCTACCTTTATATTGAGACGTAAGGAGATATGTATGTTTAGGTAGTGAGATTTTACCCTGCAGAGAATATTGGTATCATAAGTCTTTTGGATCTCGAGTTGCAGATGTTTGTGCACCTCCTGATATGGATGTTAAAATCTGATCTCCAGTACTTTGAAAGTAACCTTAAACATTAAGCTCTTCCTCAAAAGGGTTACAAAGCAGTTCATGGTTTTGCGGCTCAGCCATTGTGTGGTATATCATATATGTTTATTAAACGAATTTGAAAAACCTTGAGACTAGTCATGCATTCTCTCATCGAGTTAAGGCATCTCTTTCACAGTCCAGGAACCCAGCTCTCAGAACATCACTAGGGTTGCAGAAAGGATGCTTTTAAAGTAGCGAGGGTTATGTCTTTTGGAAAAGGCTTACACATTCTGAAGGTAACTCTCTTTATTACTGCAACTTGAAAATTTCTGAGTGCTAAACTTTTTCTATCTGAGGGTAACAGGGAAACACACACTTTCTAATGGTAACCTCAGAAAAAAGGAACAAACACACACTTCCTGATAGTAGCCTTCTCTTTTACTTCATCGTGAACAATCTCTCTTTCTTGGCATTTTCTCTGCATAGCTGAATCTTTCTTTTTACATATATATCTCTCTCTGCACATCCATACATCCCTGAATAAAGTTACATCTCTTCACACAGTTACATCTCGCTCCCCAGTTACATCTACCTTCTACACAGACACACATCTCTATGCAGTTACACCTAGTTTCACACAGTTGTATTCTCCCTTTAGATACAACCTTCACACTTCGTAAGTACACAGTTACATCTCTTTCCACACAGTTGCATTCTCCACAGAGCCATATACCTCTTCCTTCACATACACCTCTCCTTTATACAGCTACATCTTCCATATCCATCCATTCACTCAGCTACATCTCTTCACCTCTCTCTCACTGAGTATTCAACTACATCTCCCTTTCATCATACACACACACATACACACACACACACACACACACACACACACACACACGCACTTCTCTTACATCCCTATTTCTCCCACACTTCTCTCTCACACATTTATATACATCTCTCATATGTCTCTCCTACTCCCCTTACAGCAAATGCTCTGGACAAATATGAGTCACATTTTCAGGGTTACATAGCACTTTTTGAGTAAACAATAAAAAACAGAGCCAGATGATCACACATTTTCTCTCTGGCTAGGGAGGTAGCACTGACTGGGCCTGGTTAGTAAAGTAAGCACATAGCTCTGGGTGATCAAACAGAAAGGGACATTAAAATTCAGGACTTAAAGAATAAAGAGTCAGTTGGCTAAACCTTAAGGTTGCAAATAAATAGAGAAGTCCTTTGCTGAAAAAGTTATGTCTACTAAAATTCCTTTATGCCTGACCTGGAATCAGCAGTAAAGACTTGGGAAATTGTCCTTTTATGTTCATCTAGAGGCAACTAGATATTCATCTGGGGACAACCAGTTTGCTTTAAATGTGTTATGAAGTCTAAAATTAGCTGTTATTGTGAGAAGACACTATTACTTTCCTATGCCAGTCTGAGTAATGAAAAGTATCCTAGTAATAGTTCTATTTATCATGATGATACAGATTCAGATTAAGCCTAAATCATTTTCCTGACCATCCACAGCTACATGTATGCCTGGTAGATAGAATATTTTTCATGAGATAAACACACAAGCAGTGGGGAAAATACCCATAGCTGGCACATGAGAAAAACTACAGCCAGAAACAACCAGTCATCTACAGCCAGTGATTCCATGGTTTTTTCCAAGTGGGGGTCCCCATCAGAGAGTTATTCTTGTGGTAGTTCAATCTCTTAAATACTAGCTGTCATCATCTGCGATAGGAATATTATATCACCTGTGACACCTCTAATTGCTATTGTATCACATGAAAACCTGTGATCCTGACACATGTGAAACCAAAATAAACAGCCAGACACAAAGCCCAGTGACTGTTCAGAATATCCAGGATGAAAATGACAAAACCAGTCCCTGAAGGCACCAATGGCAGCTGATAAAGTACCTCATCTTCTGTTTTATTTCTGCAGGAAAGCGAGCCTGCCTTGGAGAACAACTGGCAAGATCTGAGCTCTTTATTTTATTCACTGCTCTTGTGCAGAAATTTACCTTCAAGCCCCCAGTCAATGAGAAGCTGAGCCTGAACTTCAGAATGGGTGTCACCGTTTCCCCAGTCAGCTACCAGCTCCGCGCTGTCCCTAGATTCTAATTTCAGAGGCAGAAAGAGAAAGGAGAAAGGAATAACTGTGCTATTCTCTGAGCCACTGGGGCCACTCCTATGTGAAGGGAAAGAAGGAAGGTGACCAGGGAAGGATGGGAAGATTAGGCTACAGTTATTGGATCCATGTCCTGGACTGCTGTGCCCTCTGAATTGGTCATATATACATCACTTATAAATCTTTTCATCTAGGAGTTACAAAGAGAATGATGGCTCCTCCTGTAAAGAAAGTGTTGTAAATATGAAAGGTGGGTTAGAGACAGCATGGAAATCATTAAAGTCATATCATAAAATTGTACCTTCAGTTCGCTTCCCGCCTCCTTCATAAATGTGCAATTGTTTCTAGATGTTAAATTGTTTCTTGTGAAACTGGTACAGAGATCTTTCCTCCATCTCGTAGCCTGTGAACTCTTGCTGTGAATAAAACTGATAAGCAACTATGTCTGTAAGACTGTGCTATGATGTCATTTCCCTGACTCTAAGTGGAGTCTCCCAAACTAAAGAGAGCACAAGCCTCTTCTGAACATTCAAGGTGTTCAAGCCCAAGATGAGAGCAAATTTTACTTGGGCAAACGTTGTGCTTCTGAGCACAAGGTGAACACATATTTCCCAATATGATTCCTAGATATCCATGTGCCCCACAGTACCAGCTTATACCAATAAATGGATAGGGTGGCTTTCTTTCTGTGCTCTGGCATCAGTCCCTCAACAGTCATTGCTCTATGAGTGGTGGAAGAGAGATGGTCTCATTCATATGTTCACCCAGCTACACAGTTAATTCTCTATTCAAAATGAAGCTGAGGAGCTGGAGAGATGGCTCGGAGGTTAAGAGCACTGCCTGCTCTTCCAAAGCTCCTGAGTTCAATTCCCAGCAAGCACATGGTGGCTCATAACCATCTGTGATGGGGACTGGTGCCCTCTTCTGGGCTGCAGGCATACACACAGACAGAATATTGTATACATAATAAATAAATATTTTTAAAAAATGAAGCTGAAACTTACTTGTAAAATGAAGGGTATCAGGGAAATGTGCATGTTGAAAAACCTCTGTTCTGCGCTGCACCGAGTAACTGAGAGCACGGCAGAACTCAGCAAGACCTCAACACACCACATAAGTTATTGACAAAGCCAAGTATCATGTTTCCACAATAAGCCAGCAATGTTCAGAGAAGTTGACTATGGCTCCTCATAGAAATGTCTACCAATGAATCATGTATCCTAGTTCTAATTGTTGATAGAAAATTAAATGAATTCATTCTCCCACCAAGATTTTGATGTTGAACCTTACAACCACGATTCCTCCCTGATTCCGGATGCTCCAGTGTTCCTTCTTCTTTTCATGATTCTCTAATATTCTCTCCCATCTTTACTTCTACCTGACACCTCATGTACAAACCCTATGGCAGGAAAGGAGGTTATTTTATTAAACACATCTTAAGAAAATGACTCTTCTCTTAATATGTCCTACAAAGAGACATAGAAGTAGATGTGCTGGGCTGGAGAGATGGCTCAGTGGTTGCCTGCTCTTCCAAAGGTCCTGAGTTCAATTCCCAGCAACCGCATGGTGTCTCACAACCATCTGTAATGAGGTCTGGTGCCCTCTTCTGGTCTTCAGAAATACATGCAGGCAGAATATTATATAAATAATAAATAATTTTTTTTTTTGGTTTTTCGAAACAGGTTTCTCTGTAGCTTTGGAGCCTGAGCCGGAACTAGCTCTTGTAGACCATGCTGGCCTGGAACTCCCAGAGATACGCCTGCCTCTGCCTCCCGAGTGCAATATTTTTAAAAATAAAAGAAGTAGATGCGCTACCGTGAACATTTAAAATAAGACAGGACTTTGTGAGAGAGGAAGCAACATAGTCAGAACAGAAAAGACCAGAATGTTCAGTCTTTATCTCTTTTCCAGTCCCAAGCTTCCTGGCCCTGCTATTGTGCTAAGCATTAAAGGGGAAAGTAAAAAAAAAAAATAGGATACTGGGCTTGAGGACAGCAACATGGGTCATGTGACTTCATGAAGACATTGAAACCTGTAATCTTGAGTTTTCTCCCTTTAAAATAGGGTCCAAGGGACTGGAAGGATGGTTCAGGGATAAAAGATATTTGCTGCTCTTCCAGGAGACTCAGTTCTGATACCCAGTACTCAACTGCAACCATTTGTAAACACAGCTTCCAGGGAATCTGATTCCCTCTTCTGGTCTCCACAGGTACCATTCATATACATGGTACACAGATGTTCAGGCAAAACACCAATACACACTTTTTAATAAAAATAAAATAAAATGGAGTATAAGAGAAGAAATATTGCCATCTGGTGGAAATAATAAAATGCAGAACTGAGAAATCTTACAGAGTAAAGCACTTTCTGTTGTAGGACTCCATAAGGAAACAAGACAAGGTTGCTCTATCCCCAATCTGCCTGTCACATCGCATTCCTTGAAACATCTACATCTATTCATCCCAGTTAGACAGAGCACCAATCGACCACAGAAAGTCCAGATTGGTGCTGTTGTTCTTAAAATGTGGGGGGGGGGGGGGGCGGGCTCATGGAGCAGCAGGTCCGCGGTGGGCTAATGGTCATGGAGCAGCAGGTCCGCGGTGGGCTAATGGAGCAGCTGCCAGCCGAGGCCCAGGCCAAGCCCGTGGTGGGTCCGGGAAGCAAGCAGCTGCAGTTTTCCATCAGCAGGGGGCCACACGACCACGACAGATTCCGGACAGCAGCGGGCGCGTGTAAGTAGACCCATAGACACAGAAAATAGCCATAAAACATTTATGGCGGGGGGAGAGAAAGAGAGAGAGAGAGAGAGAGAGAGAGAGAGAGAGAGAGAGAGAGAGAGAGAGAGAGAGAGAGAGAGAGAGAGAGAGAGAGAGAGAGAGAGAGAGAGAGAGAGAGAGAGACTGCTCTTGTTCTCTTGTTTTTGGCTTTTGAAACACCAAATCCCACTCAGGTGACACATTTCCTCTGAAGTTTAATAGGCTTGTACGCCTATTAAAAGCACAGGAAACTTTTCTTCTAGGCTTAGACTGGCTCAGGTCCACAGCTGCTCCTGTCCCTGGAAGTTTTCCCATGGTACTGGCATATCCAAAATATTGAGGCCTCCTGTAAGTGAGCTGCAATTTGATCAATACCTCTCCTGAACTTTCTTCATGGTGCCAAGCTTCAACTCTTCTGTATGACCGCATTAACTCTGGGCTCTCAGCTGCCACTGAGGCTGCACTTTAACCAGTAGCCTCTCCTGACACCTTACTGATCCAAGACTCGGCTGCTCTCCATGAGCAATGTGTAAGAATGGACATGCTTCAGGCCAAGCATGTTATCCTATACCATTAGTCCTTGCATTCAGAAGAGGCAGGCAGATCTCTGTGCAGTTGGACAAGTCTGTTATATAGAGAGAGCTCCAAGTTAATCAGAGATAAATTGTGGCACCCTATGTCAAATATATGTGTGTATGTATGCATATGTGTGTGCTTGTGTGCATGCATTCATGTGTGTGTGGGTGTGTGCCTGTGGGCATGCAAACGTGCATGTATGCATGTATGCTTGTGTATGTGAGTACATGCAAGTGTGCTTGCATGCGTGATCACATGCATGTGAGTATGTGTGTGTGTGTGTGTGTATGTGGGGGGAACACAATACTTTGTATAACAGACCAGAGGCTCTTCTCAGGATGCAACCATGTGATCCTGACATTAATAACTCCTTTAATAAAGCCCTCACCTATGAGTCAGTTTGTCTAAATGATTCTTTCTTGAATTTGCCTCCTCTTTTCTCAATCTCTAAAATCTATTACATTCTAAATCACTTTTCTGAAAACTCCATTACATTGTGTCTTGAATTCTGTTTCATCATCATCATCAATAGCCCCATAAAAAATCTTATTATGAGCATATATATATATATATATATATATATTGAAAAATATTAGATCGTATTATGTTTTCAAACACAAACCACATAACTTTCTCACATCCTTCACCAGTTCTAGTTTGCTTTCTGCTACTGTGACAAACACCATGACCAGAAGCAGCATAGGGGAAGAAAGGGGTGGTTTCAGCTCCCACTTGCAGATGACAGGCTCTCATTGAGGAAGTCAGGAACTCCAGCAGGAACTGGAACAGAAGCCAGTACAGAAAGCTGCTTCCTAGCTGGCTATTGTTCTCTCTGCCACTGTGCTAGCGTTGTTCTATTACTCAGGCCTGTCAGTTGATCTAAAGTACTCTCTGTCTCTCACTCTGTGTCTCTCTCTCTCTCTCTCTCTGTGTGTGTGTGTGTGTGTGTGTGTGTGTGTTTCTTTTCTCTGGTCTGAAGCTGGTGCATTTTGACTAGGAGTGTTGAAATGCCTACAAGTGTGTAGGTATAAAGAAAAACAGGAGAATCCACATGTTCCCACAATTCTACTTCAGGAGATGAAGACGCAAAGTCAAGACTGTCTTGAAACAGGAAGTGATTTTATGTTGTCTCCATGATCATCTTCTTCCTAATTAGTCCTACAACATCTCTCCATGGATTAGGAAACGTTGTCCCAGACAACACCAAAAAATGATAGTTACCCGTGGAAAAAGTGAATTCATATGTTTCTGATATAATTGACAATCACCACAGAGACTGGAACCCGGATGAGACAAGAGACTGAGAGACTTCATTGATGCTTTCCTCAAGGAAACAACGAAGGCGTGGAAGATGCTGCTGTGTCTTCTTACAGAAAAAAAACGTGATGTAGAATAATGTCCAGTTGACCATGCAGAATGAGATTAGTGATTAATCACAGCTAAATACCATAATAAATAAATAAATAATGAATACTATAAACAATAAATAAATATAAAAATAATGAATACCATAAATAATAAATAAATACCATAGGATTTATTCTCTCACAGTTTTTAGTGATGCTATATTACTATTAGCCAGGCAAGCTTCTTTGGGGGACTATAGAAACTCCATTCCCATACCTCTCCCATTTTCTAGAAGAAACTGATAATCTTTGTTCATAATTCCATCTTCAATGTCAAGGCTGAAGCATCTCTCTCTGCTATTTGCTTCTATTGCTACATTTCATTTCTCTGCTTCTTATCTTTTATGGCTGTCATGAAAGAATAATTCAGGGTAGTATTCCCTCTTGAATTCATCACAACTGCACAGTCTCTTCTTGTTTATCATGTAACATGTACAGACTCCAGGGTTAAGGATATGGGCATCTTTGTAGATCATTACTTAACACATGCCAGGGTAGAAACATGCCCCTTTCTGACTATTTAGTCTTTTTCCCAACTGCCCTGCATAGTGTGACCTGTTTGTATTGACTCTATGTCCTCTCCTGGCTCTGTCCTTATTCTTGCCTCTCAGTCATGATACCAATTCTTCCTTTTACCAATAATGTTCTGTCTCCCAAATCTCCCTCTCCTAGAACAATCTGATCAAGTACTACTTCTGTAAGACATTATTTTTTCACTACTCCATGAATATTGACTGTTGAATCATTGTCACAGTCTTCTTCCATTACAGCGTGACTTTGTTACTGTTCTATTGCTGTAAAGAGACTCCACATCATGGGCAACTCTTACAAAATAAAGTATTTAGTTGGGACCTTGCTTACAGTTTAGAGGTTTAGCCCATGACTGTGGCAGGTATTTGTTCACACTGACACTCTGAGATTGTTAATAAAGATGAACCTTGAATAAGGGAGCCGTGTTAGTGACTAGTTGAATAGAATTAGCCATAAAGGTTTTGGAGTACCCAGGAAGTAGTAGGGAGGGGCTGAGAAAGATGGATCATGTATCAGAAAAGGAGAGAGGAGGTCCACTGGTTTCTTCACCACTCCGCTGACCAGTCAGATTTTACCCTGATATTTGACTTTTTTGAGTTATTATTAATAATAATAAATTTAGATAGATTCTTCATCTGGCATCCAAGGCAAGGCAAGAGGTCATGCCTGGCTTCTCAGTCACTGGAGTCACCTACTTACAGCTTGCTCTGTCATTCAGGCGGCCCCAGTACCCTCTCCTCATGCCACATACGTTTCTCCCGCCAGTCTGCTCTTCAGGTGTCCTTCTCCCTCCGGCCATGGATCGCCTTCTTTCCCTGGATGCCCTTACTGAGCCAACTCAACACCCCCTGTACCCACTCATACTTCTGCTGCTGCTGTGCTGTACACCCTGAGCCACCTCCTGCACGAAGCAGCTTCAGGTGCCCTCAGCCCAGTCTGTACAGTGCAGCAGCAATGCAATGGGATCCTAGGGCCTGCCTTGCTTAGTCTGGCTGCCTTGACTCTTCCCCCGCTCTAGTCAAGCACTGCTCCTGCAGCTGGCTACACCCAATCCCCCTGTATGTCCATAGCCGTAGTTGCTGCTGTGGAGAAGGTGAAAAGTCGTCAGATCTAGTGGGACACCTGGGAAATATTAAGGAAGGAACTCAGTTTTATAGATATACAATATTTATATATTATATATATCATGTCAATATTTATTAATGCATTATATATCAATATAATTGTATTATTATAAATAAATATACGTTTATTAATACATTTATATGTAATATTTGCATATAAACATTATATATAATATATGTATTTCTCACATTAAGAATGGGAAATATTAGAATTCAGAAAGTTAGGATTCTGTATGGTTTCACAATAGATGTATGGAAATGGAAAAATTAAATGAAGGGATAACCAAATTAGCTGGGATTGACATACTACAGATATAATTGTTTTCAGTCTGGTAATTCATATTTTATCCTTTAAAAAGTGGTTTGATATTTGTGAAAATATAAAACAGTGACTGACAAGATAAAAGTCTCAGAAAGATATACCAATGAAACTAAGAAAAGTATCCACACACAGAGAAATTTAGATCAGAAACTACCTCAGTATCCCATGATGAAACTCAAGAAGAATAACCCAAAATTATGAGAAAACCAAGCTTACTTTATTTATTTTCCATACGAGAATGATCACTTGATGATAGTACCCCCATAGCTATGCAGAAGTTAGCTGGAATCCTGTAGAAATGTTAGATTTGGGAGATTAAAGGAGACAGTCTTTCCATATGGTATGCAATCACCCCATTAAAAACAGATGGTAAATTCATAGTCAGCAAAAAACACGACTGTCCTTCGAGGCTGGAAAGATTTGTATCTAGCGATATTGGATTTTAGTCCTCAGTTATAATAGAAAACGTGGTGGGAAGAGAAAGCTAGGGTCATTAAAAAAAGATATAGGGTTAAAAGTATTGATATTTCCCAAAATCAGTCTCTCAGTGAAGGTCAGTATACTGATTTGAAAAGACAGTTGATAATCAGACCTTCACACCTCATTCCTGTGTTCTATAGCAGCTTTTTTTTTTCTGAGACAGGGTTTCTCTGTATTTTTGAAGCCTGTCTTGGAACTAGCTCTTGTAGACCAGACCTGGAACTCACAGAGATCTGCCTGCCTCTGCCTCCCAAGTACTAGGATTAAAGGCGTGCGCCACCACTTAGCTCTATGGCAGCTTTTAACGCTTGGGACAGAGTTGAAGAATCAGGAAAGAGGACTGAGTCATTTACTAAAATTATTCGAGGCTCAAAATAATCCTTCACTGATTTTTTGCAAGGATTGACTTTAGTTGTAAATAGAATAATATCAGATCCAAAAGTTAGACAAAGGTATTAATGGAATCTTTGACTTTGGAAAATGCTAATTCAGAATGCAAATGTACAATTAGGGCTCTAAAGGCAAGATCACACGTGACGATGGATGGATCTGAAGAACAGCTGCTATTGGATCTCAGTTTGTGATACTACATGGATAGGAGAAATGATTTCTAAAAAAATTTTAAGAAAAATCAAATATCAGATGTTTTAATTGTGGCAAGCAAAGTCATCTGAAAAGGGATTGTAGGCAAGGAATTCCTAGAAACAATGTTTTTCTAAAACATTGAGCTTAACCATCTGGAATATGGAGGAGTTTTGCTAAAGGCCAGCATTGGATTAATGAATGCAGATCAACAAGGGACAGGCAAGGTAACCCTTTGCCACCAGGAAACACCATATAGGATATCTCACAGGCCCTGGTATCAAATTTGTTTCAATCATTCCCTGTCAGCATTGGGGAAACTCATTCACAGAGGAAATACAGAGAATCATTAGATTCTACAAAAACCTGTACACCACAAAATTGGAAAATATAAAAGAAATGGACAATTTTCTGGATAAGTACCACATGTTGAAAAAAGATTTTTCTATTCCTTGGCAACAAGCCAAGAAAATTATAAGGAAATGTTCTACTTGTTCTTTTTTTTTCAAGGAAAACAATTTTTATTGAGCTCTACATTTTTCTCTGCTCCCCTCCCTGCCTCTCCCTTTCCCTTCAACCCTCTCCCAAGGTCCCCATGCTCCCAATTTACTCAGTAGATCTTGTCTTTGTTCTTTTTATAACCAGCCTCTACTAACTGCAGGAAGTAACCCAAAGCATACTCAAAGAAGTAAAACTTGGCAAATGGGTGTGTTTTATTTTGCAGAGTTTGGAAAATTAAAATATGTTCATCATAACATAGATACATATTCAGGATTTCAATAGGCAACTTCTTTAAGTTCTGAAAAATCCGATTATATAATTAAGCATTTCTAAAAGTGATGACTATTATGGGAATACCTGTACAAACTAAGACTGACAATGCTCCAGCATATGCCTCTACAAAAATGAAACAGTTTTTGCATACTACAACATAAAGCATATTACAGGTTGAAAGACATAAAAACTTAAGTTGTTTATCTAAGTAAATGCTTTAAGGCCTAAAGGATTATTTCTAGGTTGTTAATAGAAGTTATGAAAGAAAATGAATTGGTTACAAAACAGTAGACTCACCAAGATAGCCTAGACAGCAGAGTACTTTCTTTGAATTTGCCAAATATAAATTGACTGGACACTGTGAGCCCTAATTCTTATTATTTGGTTTTACTATGTTAGAGTTAAAAAGTTTCCTTTTTAATTTAGACAAGGGGAAATGTTGCAGGGTATTTGTTTGCACTGACAGTATGTGGCTGTTAATAAAGTTTAACCTTGAATCATAGGGCAGAGTTATCGACCAGTTGATCAGAATTGGCCATAAAGATTGTGGAGGACCATGGATACATAGAAAAATAAACAGGAAGTAGTAAGATGAGCCTTAGAAAGACTCACAGACTATTTTGTTTGGGGAACAAGAAAGAGGTAGCCACTGGTTGCTTCTCTACCACTTCTCTAATCAACCAGGATTTTACCCTGATGTTTGACTCCCGAGTTTTTATTAATAATAACAAACTTAGATAAACACTACACATGATCCTCATGGCAGGAAGCAGATAGGCATGGGAATGGAGCAGTGGTTGGGAGTTTTACTCCATGATCTGCAGGCAAGTCTGAGAGGGAGAGGGAGAAGGAGAGGGAGATAAAGAGAGAGACAGAGAGAGAAAGAGAGAGAGAGAGAGAGAGAGAGAGAGAGAGAGAGAGAGAGAGAGAGAGAAACCTCAAAACCCACTTCCAATGACACATCTCCTCCAACAAGGCAACCCTCCCTAATCCTTTCCAAACAGTTCCACTAGATGAGGATCAAGCATTTAAACAAATGAGCCTGTGAGACCATTGTTATTCAAACCACCATACAGTGTCAGCACATCATTTATGTTTCTCTGTCAAACTGTCGCCCTTCCAATGACTGTTTCAGTTACTATTGCTCTGCTAGATTCATGAAGAGCTTATCAGGTGGGGAATAAAAACATCTTGTGCCATGAAATATATTTTAGGTAACAGTTTATGAGTACGTCAGAGAACCAATTTATTAGATTTGACTAGAATATTTTTGCCCTAAGATGAAAACAAAATTGAGACAATGGGAATGTTTCTCATGTGATAATGAGAATGCTTCCCATGTTTACTGAGTGGATAAATGTGCTCAAAAACATTCTTAACACTTTCCTGTGCTTTTATAGTCATGAGTGTGAGTGCAAGCACACTTATACAGAGAGCAGAGGATAACCTCCTTTCTGTGTTGATCCTTAGGTGCCATTCACCTCTTCTTAGTTCACGATCTTTCTATGGCTTGGAATTCACAAAGTAGAGAAGGAGTAGCAAGTGTTTGCTGCAACACCTAACATTTCTACATAGGTTTTGCCAATGCAACTCAGGCCCTAAAGCTTGCAAAGTAATCAATAGAATGACTGAATCATTCCCCACATACAAAATCAAGTTTTTTATTATATATATATATATATATATATATATATATATATATATATATACACACATATATATATATATATATATATTCACACACTATACTATAGTGTGTGTACATATACACTATATATATGCATATACAGGTCCTTATTTAAAACACATTTCCACAAGAAGGTTCTATTTTTAAGAACATTTAAAACCTATCAAGTTATAGATTGATTGACTTCCTAAACAAGCTCAAAAACAGCAATAGGTTAAAAGAATATGCTTACAAAGTTATTGTTAGTGTTTTTAAAACAACTTTGAAGTTGCTTATTTCCAGAAATCAGTTCTGAGTAAATGTTATGTGTCTAATATTTAATCCGAGAGCAGGAAAGTGTGGGACAGGAGATGAAGCAGAGCTGCCCCTTGGCGCATGCGTCCCTGCAACCTTCCATGCCGCAGTCAGTGAGCATTGCAGAGAAAAGGACACAGACCTAGACAAGTGTGCTTCTCCCGGAGCTCAGTGTCCACCAGGTTTCCTCACACAGAAGCCTGTGTTTCCTAACACTGTCTGCAGAAGGTGATTAAATGCTGCACAGAACCAACACGGGAATGCTTGACATAACCAAGTTTTCTTGGTTATCTGAGACGATGTCACTTCCATGACACTGAGGCTCAGGAAGGGAGGAGCCTGAATTTGCCCTCATATGAATGGTGATCTAGAGTCAGTGTTTCATGGACTGGGCTGCCCTGGGTATGTTTGACAGGAACCAGCTCTGACCTCTTTGTCCTCTTTGTCTTTCCACCTGGGCTTGTGTATCAACTGTTCACAACTCACTTTAATAGGAAGATGTTAAGAGACAGAGACTCTATCCAGTCTTCCTGTTTATGAAAAATATTGAAGAGTTTTGAATATATATATATTCTAGAAGTTCTCCTTCCTTTAGAGATTAATGATATAGAATATAGGGCCTGGGATGAGGTACACTCGTAGCTCTCTGGGTGCTGGAAATTGGTCTCCTCAGTGGGCAGAGTTTGGGAATATATATATATATATAGCACAAAATGTCATCTACATATTTTCTTTGTTCTAATGATTCTTGAATCTTGAATCAGGTCCTGAGAGCCTAGAAAGATGACTACGTTCCACGTAAGTGCTCATGTGCTGTATTCTCAGGGTGTGGAGAGAGGAACATGAGCAGATTCCCATGGCTTCCACAGGATGACATTCTTCTAGGCTCACTTCTGCCCATGTACATGCCTTCTCCTCAGAGGGAAAAATCATCTTCCCATAGCGACTTCATGTCTCACCCAGTTTAAACTATTCTCATCTGTATCAGCTGTAAAACAAAAGGGACAATACACAGAGTCTCCCTGGTGCTAGGTTCTTAGGAATGTTATTACTTGCTCTTAATTACAGACTTCATTAGCAGGCAAATTGTCTCAGATAATCACCACAGAGTTGTAATTATTAGAGTTGTTGTAATTAAGGAGAAAATAAATTAGTGTCTGCTTTTATCCCATACTACTCCAGCTAAGAAAGGAGTTCTTTTTTATTCAAGATAACATGCGCATAAATTGGTCAGAACAGGGCCCAAGGCTTAAATTTGTACTTACATCCTCAGTTATAGGTAGTTCCACTTTAAGATTCACTGAGTTAATATCGTTTGTATCAGCTATAATCTTGCTGTATAAGAAGCATAACAGACCGCATTACTTAGCAAGAACCCATTACTACTCAAAGATTTCCAGGTCAGGACATTGGCACTTCTTGACTAACTTACTTAGATGAGCAGGAAGTCACCTTATCTATTCTTGATGTAAGATGTCCTTGGTGGAACCAGGATGTTCTTC
Source organism: Microtus pennsylvanicus (assembly GCF_037038515.1). Taxonomy (NCBI): domain Eukaryota; kingdom Metazoa; phylum Chordata; class Mammalia; order Rodentia; family Cricetidae; genus Microtus; species Microtus pennsylvanicus. Next base: position 32,630,570 of record NC_134591.1, on the reverse strand, counting down.
TCGGGTTAATTCTCATCCTCCGGCAAAGCAACTGGAAATTCTAATTGCAGTGAAAATGTCCAAAAAAGAATAGAAACACACAGGCCGAGTGAGGTCCATGCTAGCAACCATTACACCATGACTCCCTCTGCACTCTGTCGGCTTTTACTGGTCCCAAGGCAAGATCCAGTTTGAGGGGAGAGAAATTACTCCAGTCTTTGGAATAACATTGAAGACACAGTGCACACAATGTGGAATCCAGCGAAAGGGAATAGTAGATTGATCTGTTCTCACTCTTGCTTTCTCTCAAAGGGCAAGAATAAACTGCAATTGCCAGAGGAGGCCTAATAAAACCAGCTAAACTGAGAAACCTGTGGCTTATTTAAGAAAATGGACAAAGATCACACATTCGTACAAAAAAAAGAAAAACAGTGCTCAAAATTACTGTAAATTACATAAGAAAGATGAAAGCATGGGCTGTGAAGTGTGCTATAGTGCACTTTGGGTTGACATGGCATAGTCACTTGGGGAGTAGAACAGTGGAATTAATCATCAGGATTGGCATCAGTGATGATCAATGTGAGCCCAGATACTAACTAGAAAGAGTTACAAGTGTTATGTATAGAGATGAATTATAAATGCAAATGTTCATGCAAATGTGGGTATACATTTTTATAAGCACACTGTATAAATTTATTTATATATTCCCAAACTCTGTCCACTGAGGAGACCAATTTCCAGTTACCCAGAGAGCTACCAGTGTACCTCATCCCAGGTCCTATCTTCTATATCATTAAATCTCTAAAGGAAGGAGAACTTCTAGAAAAGTGACAAATTCCAGGAAGTTAGGCAGCCTCTGCTGGATGCCTCTACTGTCCTGACCTGCCACAGACTGACTCTCTTGGAGATCGAAGACCGAGGGAGAATAGGGGTGAAGGCTTAGGAGAACCCAGGATTCGGCAAATGACAGACAGACACAACTCTAATGAGATTTGAATCTGCTGCAATTTTACTAAAATTCAAGCATCACTTTTAAGAGATTACAGAAGGAAGTTGGCAGACATAAAAGCTTATATAGAAAAACGATTACAGACAATTGATTATTCTCAGCAAGTCTTGCATTCATGGCCAGGTGGGCAGAGCTTTTCTTTGAAATTCATCTCACACCACTAACCAACTGCGTTTTCTCATGGCCCTAAATCATATCTGCCCTTAAGGTAACCAAGGTAACCCAAACACCATTCTTCAGGATTGCATCCCCAATGTTTGCTCCAATACTGAATGGCTGGCTTCATGTTATCAAGAATAGCCTGCCTTTTTTTCCTATCTAAAATGCACCAGGGGTTTCTCATTCTGGCTAGCCTCTCCATAAATGGTAACTCTTGCCATTCCATACATTTCCTTCATAATTCATCCATCTTCTACCAAATCTCCTATTATGAGCCCTTTCTGTTCTAGGGTATCCATAAATTCCCCCAGAGAGCGAGCCAGAGTTTTAATCATAACATTAATGGCTTGAATCAAGGGAGGGAACTGACGCATCAGTTCCTCCATATTCAAGGAGCCGTTGAGAATGTTTCCTGGTTTCTTGAACAGATTAAGTTTTTGTCAAGAGAAAAGTAGAACAGAAGAAAAAGATAGCAGAGCCAATGCAAGAAACCATCACCAGGAACAAAGTGAACGAGGTCGTTGAGGCTAATCAGGAACCTCAACTCGAGCAGACTGCCAGGGAGCCGCGGGGGCCAAGCTCCAGGAAGCACAAGCCCCTCATTTTGAGACGGCCACCACCTGAGAGGCATTTTGTCACACAGGCGAGACAGCTGTGGATATGACACTGACCAGGACTGTCTGTGGCACTAAACAAGCAATGATTGATAGTAGGCCATGACACAGAAACAGGAATTCAAACGTTCAGACCAATATCTGACATAATGAGTCATTCTCTGTCCCAATAGCCAGCTCCAAAATAGCAACATGGATACCTGTTAATTATGAAAGCTTGGCCTTATCTCATAACTTAAATCATTCCATTTATATTAACCTACATTTTGCCTCGTGGCTTTTTAGCTTTCTTTCATTCTGTCTCCATGTCTCACTGGCCTCTGACGTACACTTGATTCATCTCCTACTTCCTTTCTCTCTACTCAGAAGTCATGCCTGTAACTCCTACCTAGCTACTGGCCATTCATCTCTTTATTAAACCAATCACAGTAATATTTCTTCACACCGTGTAAAATATCCCACTGCAATCCATGTAAATAAACACAAGGGGGAGCAAGCATTTGAATGTTAACCTACGTGGGAGGTTCATAAAATTTCAAAAACTCACAAATTCGCAGCCAGATACAGTAAATAAATTTGTAATAGAAAACCAAATAAAAACTTGGTAAGTAATCTTAGTGAAGATTAGTTTGTTAATGGTCTCAAAATGAATGGGGTCTTTTGGGGTACCAGCCCCCAGACCCCTTCAAGGTCCCGCTAAGGCACTACAGCTGGTGAGGGAAAAGTAATTAAGAGAATCTGAGAGGAAACGAATCAATTCACACAATTTTTTCCTCACCACGTCTCCTTATTGTTCTCCTGTTCTTGTTCTCTGTTCTAATTTTTCTATCCTAACTGTCTAGGGGCCGGGGTTGGGGGATGGGGGTGGGGAGTGGGGTAGGGGGTGTGCTATGGGGAGGCACTAAATATATCACCAAAGCAGCTCTGACTGAACAGTGTGATGGGATTCGGATTGAAGACAGGACAGACACAGAATAGGAATGAGGAATGAAGGTCTGAGGTCAAGTGATCCTTCACACTGCCAAAGTAACGCTCCACATACATTTGTAAATAGAAGATGCCCGGTGTTTCATTACAATTAGGTGCGGGTATGTGGCAGAATCCCAGAACACAGCTACTCCAAGAGCCTTGTCTTATTTTGTAAGACTGACTTTCTCTTCTGCTTCATAAAGGTGGATGGAGCGGTACCTCGAAAGCAGCTTCAAATTATATTTTCAAATCAATTCAATAAATATTTACTGCCATAGACTGTGAGTCAGATACTGTAATCAACAAAGGGAGGCAAAGGGGCCATAACACCTCAGAGCCCTCAGTCTGTAGCACGATCAATAAAAACCCAGAGACAGATATTGGGGTTCCACCTGAAGGTCAGAAAAGTAAAACAGCCAGCCACTGGCTCTTACCTCTCTCCTCAGTCTGAAATGGCAATCTTGCCTCCAAGAATCTCAGAATGAGACTGTGTCTGAAAGCTGTCTCCTCCCGTTTTATATTTCTCTCTAGTGCTTAAATCTCATGTGATTAAACCCATGCACCACTACCACCTGACTTCTATAGCAAACCGGAGTGCCTACTGGGATTAAAGGTGTATAACCTCTGCCTGTTCTGTAAGTCTGTCCAATGGGGCTGTCTTGCTCTCTGATCTTCAGGCAAGCCTTAGTTATTAAAATACAAATAAGGATCTAGGCATCGGGAGAGACATCATTGGGGTGAGTGAGTGCCGCGCTAGCCAGGAACAGGGAACTCAGACGTTCCTCATCCCTCCTACACTTGTAAAAGAAATGGACACTTTTTTTGATAAATACCATATACAAAAGTTAAACCAGGACCAGGTGAACAATCTAAACAGACCTGTTCGTCACGAAGAATTAGAAGCTGTTATCAAAAACCTCCCTATCAAAAAAAGCCCAGGACCAGATGGTTTCAATGCGGAATTCTACCAGAACTTCCAAGAAGATCTAATACCTATACTCCTTAATGTATTCCACAATATAGAAACAGAAGGGTCATTACCAAATTCCTTTTATGAAGCTACAGTTACTCTGATACCAAAACCACACAAAGACTCAACCAGGAAAGAGAATTACAGGCCAATCTCACTCATGAACACTGACGCAAAAATCCTCAACAAAATACTGGCAAACTGAATTACACATTAGAAAAATTATCCATTATGATCAAGTAGGCTTCATTCCAGAGATGCAGGGCTGGTTCAACATATGAAAATCTATCAATGTAATCCAGCATATAAATAAACTGAAAGAAAAAAACCATATGATCATTTCATTAGATGCTGAAAAAGCATTTGACAAAATTCAACATCCATTTATGATAAAAGTATTGGAGAGATTAGGGATACAAATGTCATACCTAAATATAATAAAAGCTATATACAGCAAGCCGACAGCTAACATCAAATTAAACGGAGAGAAACTCAAAGCCATCCTGCTAAAATCAGGAACACGACAAGGCTGTCCACTCTCGCCTTACCTCTTCAATATAGTGCTGGAAGTTCTAGCAATAGCAATAAGACAACATAATGGGATCAAGGGGATTCGAATTGGAAAGGAAGAAGTTAAACTTTCGTTATTTGAAGATGAAATGATAGTGTACATAAGCGACCCCCAAAACTCCACCAAAGAACTTTACAGCTGATAAACACCTTTAGTAATGCGACAGGATACAAGATCAACTCCAAAAAATCAGTCGCCCTCTTATACACAAAGGATATGGAAGCAGAGAGGGAAATCAGAGAAGCTTCACCATTCACGATAGCCACAAACAGCATAAAATATCTTGGGGTAAATCTAACCAAGAAAGTGAAAGATCTATTTGACAAGAACTTTAAGGCATTGAAGAAAAAAATTGAAGAGGATACCAGAAAATGGATGGACCTCCCTTGCTCTTGGATTGGGAGGATCAACATAGTAAAAATGGCAATTCTACCAAAGGCAATTTATAAATTCAATGCAATCCCCATCAAGATCCCATCAAAATTCTTCACAGATCTGGAGAGGACAATAATCAACTTTATATGGAAAAACAAAAAACCCAGGATAGCCAAAACAGTCCTATACAATAAAGAATCTTCTGGAGGCATTACCATCCCTGACTTCAAACTCTATTACAGAGCTACAGTAATGAAAAGTGTGGTACTGGCATAAAAACAGAGAAGTCGACCAATGGAATCGTATAGAAGACCCAGATTTTAACCCACAAACCTATGAACACCTCATTTTCAATAAAGGAGCCAAAAGTATACAATGTAAGAAAGAAAGCATCTTCAACAAATGGTGCTGGCACAACTGGATGTCAACCTGTAGAAGAATGAAAATATATACCAACATATATCACCATGCACAAAACTCAAGTGCAAATGGATTAAAGACCTCAATATCAGCCAGAACACACTGAACCTGATAGAAGAGAAAATGGGAAGTACCCTACAACAGATGGGCACAGGAGATCGCTTCCTAGGTATAACCCCAGCAGCACAGACATTAAGGGCAACATTGAATAAATGGGACCTACTAAAACTGAGAAGCTTCTGTAAAGCAAAGGGCACTGTCACTAAGACAAAAAGGCAACCTACTGACTGGGAGAAGATCTTCACCAACCCCGCAACAGACAAAGGTCTGATCTCCAAAATATATAGAGAACTCAAGAAACTAGACTTTAAAATGCTAATTAACCCAAATAAAAAATGGGGCACTGAACTGAACAGAGAATTCTCAACAGAAGAAGTTCAAATGGCCAAAAGACACTTAAAGTCATGCTCAACTTCCTTAGCAATCAGGGAAATGCAAATCAAGACAACTTTGAGATATCATCTTACACCTGTCAGAATGGCTAAAGTCAAAAACACCAAGGATAGCCTTTGCTGGAGAGGCTGTGGAGGAAGGGGTACCCTCATCCATTGCTGGTGGGAATGCAGTCTTGTGCAACCACTTTGGAAATCAGTGTTTCGGTTTCTCAGGAAATTCGGGATCAACCTACCCCTGGACCCAGCAATACCACTCTTGGGAATATACCCAAGAGATGCCCTATCATATGACAAAAGCATTTGTTCAACTATGTTCATAGCAGTATTATTTGTAATAGCCAGAACCTGGAAACAACCTAGATGCCCTTCAATGGAAGAATGGATGAAGAAAGTATGGAATATATACACATTAGAGTACTACGCTGCGGTAAAAAACAAGGACTTCTCGAATTTTGCATGCAAATGGATGGAAATAGAAAATACTATCCTGAGTGAGGTATCCCAGACCCAAAAAGATGAGCATGGGATGTTCTCACTCATAATTGGTTTCTAGCCATAAATAAGGGTCACGGAGACTACAATTGGTGAACCTAAAGAAACTAAATAAGAAGGTGAACCCAAGGAAAAACATATAGTTATCCTCTTGGCTATGGGAAGTAGACAAAATTGCCGGGGAGAAAATTGGGATCTTGGGGGTGGGGTGGGATGGGGGTAAGTGGAGATGGGGAGAGAAAAGTTAGAAGGGAAGGAGGGGGGGAACTTGGGGAAACAGGAGGATTGGGATAAAGGAAGGTTGGACAGGGGAGCACGGAACCACAATTCTTAGTTAAGGGAGCCACGTTAGGGTTGGCAAGAGACTTGACCCTAGAGTGGCTCCCAGGAGCCCATGGTGATGTCCCCAGTTAGTCCCTTGGGCAGCTGAGGATAGGCAATCTGAAATGACCCTATCCTATAGCAATACTGACGAATATCTTGCATACCACCATAAAATCTTCATCTGGTGATGGATGGAGATAGAGACAGAGACCTACACTGGAGCACTGGTCTGAGCTCCCAAGGTCCCAATGAGGAGTGGAAGGAGGGAGAAGATGAGGAAGGAAGTCAGGACCACGAGGGGTGCACCCACCCACTAAGACAAGGGGACTGATCTATTGGGAGCTCACCAAGGCCAGCTGGACTGTGACTGAAAAAGCATGGGATAAAACCGGACTCTCTGAACATGGCAAACAATGAGGGCTGATGAGAAGCCAAGGACAATGGCACAGGGTTTTGACCCTACTTCATGTTCTGTCTTTGTGGGAGCCTAGCCAGTTTGGTTGTTCACCTTCCTAGACATGGACAGAGGGGGGCGGACCTTGGACTTTCCACAGGGCAGGGAACCCTGACTGCTCTATGGACTGGAGAGGGAGGGGGAGATGAGTTTGGGGGTGGGGGAGAAGGGTGGGAGGAGGGGGAGGGAAATGGAAGGCTGGGAGGAGGCGGATACTTTTTTTTCCTTTTCTCAATTAAAAAAAAGAAAAAAAAGAATTTAAAAAATACAAATAAAATATGACTACATCAGTGTAGTGAAGAGTGGGGATTACATACATGTAAATAAATTGACACCCAAAAGAAAATTCACTGTATGCATAAATACACACGTGTGCATAAAATCATAGCTATTAGGAACTTTGGGAGTGGGGAAGTTCTGACAACATCCCCAGTATGATTCTTCTGGGCCTCACCTCTCTTATTTGCAAAGCAATGCTGCAAACTCTTCCCCAGTTTCTCTACAATTTCTTCTCCTCCTCCCTTTTCTGTGGCAGGATGTGAGCTTTTGCTTTTTTTAAAAAAAAAAATTGACCAGGTATCATTTAAAAAAAAAGATTTATTATGTAAACAGTGTTCTGCCTGCATGTATGCCTGCAAGCCAGAAGAGGGGACAGATCTCATTACAGATGGTTGTGAGCCACCATATGGTTGCTGGGAACTGAGTTCAGAACCTCTAAAGAACAGTCAGTACTTGCTCTTAACTTCTAGGTCAACTCTCCAGCCCCTGGGTATAATTTTATAGGGACAACTTTTCCCCTTGGCTCTCTAGAAGCATTATGTGTTCTTTCCAGTTTCTTCCTTGTGCGCACCGTCTTTCATGCAGGGACGCCCTGGCTCTCCTATCTTCACTCTCTGCAGTATGGCATTCTTCTTGTTTGTATTTGCTGTTTTTCTGATTAACTGAAATCCTCTTACCTGTAAGCTTACATTTTAAGACAATCCGCACACATTTGGGCCATTATTTCTTCAAGTATTTTTTTTTTCTGAACCTACACTCAGCTGCCATATTTCTTTGATTGTAGTCACAGGTTAAAGCCATAGATAAATTGACTGACCAGTCATTGAGATTGTTAACAATTTTTTCAGCCATTTTTTTTTCTCCTCGGGCTAATTTCGTTACCATCTTCTAGGAACAGTGGAGGAACATGGCTTTGTGAACATCTCAGCTTCTGACCTAGTTCCCAGCTGGCTCCCTGCTTCAGATTTACCCTCCACATTCCTCATGCTTGTCTCAAAACCTGGCAGCTGCCCCAGTGAATACTGATGCTTTCTGGGTCACACTGTGTTCTTGTGCATGCACCATGAATTGTGTGTTCTGCTCTGGCAAACATAGGGCTTTTCTTCTTAATAGTTACATTAAACTGTGCAAGAAAAAAGGAACAGCTGCAAAGGGTGCCTTCAGGAGCTGGTGTGAGTCACTAGTAATGCCTACTGTAGCTACTAATCCAGGACAGAGGCTTCTCTTTGTCCAAAAGCATCAAGGACCAAAACAATCACAGCACCCTCATGCACATCAAACTACATTAAAAGACTCAGGGATCTCCTGAGGAGCCAGATGAACTAGGCTGTGACTCTAGGTAGCTGGCCAATCCCAGGTTGGTCAGTTACCTCCTGCTTGTGAAGTAAACAGTTTCTCTTACTTTCCTGCCCACTTGAAAAACAATCATTCAGCCCACATGCTATGCTTGGCAAATCAAGTCACTATCCTCCTGAAGGTGGTTTTTCTTTGTATGTCCTTCCTCTGTGTGTTTTTACAGAAGGCACCAATAAAGTTAGGGATGGCTCCATGATTGGTTTGGTCAAGATGAGTAAAGTTAGGGGTTTTACAAACTCTGAGTGCCTGACCTCTTTTCAGCGTACTTTCTTCTCTGCCATGTCTTAGATTACAGCCTCTCTCCAGATGGCATTCTCCAGAATGACAAAGGCATGAAACAATGTCATAGCTTATTAAAGATGGGCATACAATGTCCTAAATAAATGGTTTGTTGTTAGGCACAGGGATTTCAGGACTGTTAGTGCTGTATAACTTCCCACCTGCTTTGCCAAGGCTGTAAGGACCAGAAAGAGATAGAAAAAAATCAACAACAAAAACAAAAACAAAAACAAAAACCCACAGCACTTAGTCAAAATATAGTAGTCTTATCCCTGTGATTGTACATGTTTGTGCCATTGAGAAACTTACAGGCATTTTTCTTCCAGGCTATTTGATGGTTTCCTTACAAAACTCATAGAACAATATGTGCTCCCCATTGTCTAGAGGGGTAAGTTCTAGTCAGACAGAGTTTGGCAAACTCTTTTAAAAGGCTATCATGCTGTAGTTGCTGTAACCTAAAAATGTCAGAGGCTACAACAATGAAAGACGCATCTACATGGCTGCCTAAATAACACCTGAACAATCATGGGGGGATGGAAAGAACACGGAATGGAGAAATCTCACGAGGGCTCAACCTTAGGCAAAAACTGAAGGCATCTGGGGAACATGAAGAGAAGGAAAGACGACCTTCCCCAGGGAACAGTTCTTTTCCCTAGTTGGTTATCCAATACCTAGTGATAGCCTTGAGATCATTTACATCCATGTGTTACATCATCTGAGCTACGTAGGTAGCACTGATGTACTTAGGAGTATGTATGTATATATGTAACAACTAAAGAAAAAGGTCATGAACTTAGGAGTGGGAGGGTATGGGGGAGGAGTTGAAAGAAATAATATAATTATAATTTCAAAAAATAAAAATATTAAAGAGACCTTAGGTTTTTTTAATATAAATCCACACATTTTAACATATTTATACAAATATCCCTCCCAGTCTGAGGTTCTTTTCTTTGCATATGAATCTTTATGACAATAATTTTAGAACATTTTTCTTTAAATATGTCCTTTAAATGTCACTTAATAATAGCTTGCCTAATCCAAGGCAATATTTTTCTTTTTCTGAAAGGTTTATATGTGATGCTGACTTTGATGTGAAGAAAAAACTAAAGTTATCTTTTCATAGCCAAAATTCAATTATTTTATGACTAGTTACTGGAAAGATTAATATTTCTCCTTTTGAATTACCTTGGCTTCTTTTTAAATAAATCATTTGACAGTTAGTTCTTTTCTAGAAAGAAATGTATTGTGTAAATCCCCAAAGTCCACTCCCTCAAAAAGCAGTAAAAACAGGCACCGACAACATCTCCAGGTTCTGGAAAATTACCACAGTCTTATAATTCGAGCATTTTTTTTTTAAATATAAAGAGCAGTCAAGGCTAGAAGAGCAAGAATGCTTTTTTAATGGAAAATCACAGCAAGGAGACCACTTCCAAAGGAGATAACCTAGAAAATCTCAGAGGAAATAACAGGCTTAAAAATCCCTAGGAGGATTTAGCAGTATTTATCAGCAGGCAGGAGGAACCAGTAAATTTGAAAATGTTAATGAGATTATCAGCTCCTTGGGCCAGAAGTGGGTGGAGAGAAAAGAGCAAAGCTTCACGGGTTTGTGTGAGACGGAAAGCAGCTCTCTAAGAAGGCAGCGGGACAGTTTCTTTGCCGTCAAGGCTCAGGAGCACTTTACTGTGAAAACCACCGCATGTACGTTTAGTTCAGCGCAGTCATACATAACCAAAAATACTGTTGAAGCATCAGGAGCTGGCAGCAGAAAGTTGGGGGGAAACGTGTTTGCCATCTCAGGACATTCTCAGTTTTGGGTTGGTGGAAGTTACTGGTTTGCAAATACCCATTAAGTTTCACACTTGATAATAGCTACAAAGATAACTAAGCATAGATAAAATAATTTCAGCTCTGGGTCTGTGACTTTCCAAGCCTCCTAATTGCAGGAGTTCTAACCAGTTAACTTGATCTACAAAGTAATGATGTGACTGAAATTTACCCTTAAGCACTTAAAACTACACATGAACAATGTAGTTAGTGACACCATATTTGCCAAAGACATCAGAAAACAAAAGGATTTTCCTTTAGTTAGACCACCACAATATTCTACAGTTGTGAAGGTTAAGTCCTATAATAGAGCTTGTGAGCTTTCCTAGGTATCACCTAAAGTGGAGCAGGTTTTTCACTTTGTCCCCTGTCCTTCCCTATTCTTTTATATCCAGAACATTTAAATAGTCATGTAATCGTTACTGTTATTGACCATTCAGCAACAGCGACAAAGTTAAACTTTTCCAAGGCAAGTTTAGAGAACATGGGAACCTGTGTTTTTCTATAACTCCACTTACAACTTGAGATGGCAAACATAGGTTAGGTGTGGCTAGCTAGGGTGATGAATACAGCATAAAATATGAAATAACTTTACACAAGAGACTCCTGTGTTAGCGGCTCACAGTTGATGGCTTCAGATGTGATTTGTGGGACCCATGTTCCTTTTAAACTTTCAGCTGTACCAAAGGGACACATGAGGCTGAGAGGCACAGAGCATGCCTGATGTGGGATGTCTTTCTGGATATATGTGGCTTTTATTGGTTGATGAATAAAGCTTTTTAGGCCAATGGCTTAGTAGAATCAAGTCAGGCAGGGTTTCAGAACAGAGATAAAGAGAATAGGTGGAGTCAGAAAGACACCACGTAGCTGCCAAAGGAGGACGCTGGAATCTTACCGGTAGGCCACAGCCTCATGATGATACACAGATTAATAGAAATGAATTAATTTAAGATATAAGAGCTAGCTAGGAATGTACTTAAGTTATTGGCCAACAAGCAGTGACACAATTAATATAGTTTCTGTGTGATTATTGGGTCTGGGAGGCTGGGAAACAAACACAGTCTCTGACAGTCTGGATTATGTAATTGTTTTTTCTTTAAATTTCTTGAATGCAGAGACATTTGACTCTGCGGCTGCTAAGCTAAACCAACTTCAAGAACCCCCAAAAGGTCTTTATAAACCCTAGAAATACTTCACCCAACAAACAGCAGGAAGCAGTTTTGAGGAAATTATGCCCTAATTCCCAAAATGATTGCTTTTAAATGTTTGCTTTCATTTAAAGGGGGTTGGGTATAAATCATTAATGGTCATAGTTAATTCTTTTTTAAAAAGGACGATATATAATATAGAGGCGAATATGTTGCATTGGTATGGATCTTGAACTACTGATACAAATTTAAGGTCAATTTTGTTATATGTATTTATGTTCTTATTTAAGGTATTGTGTTTGTGCAGCTCATTAAAAAATGTAATACATAGTTAAAATTATGGATTAAAAGTCTTTTATAATAGTCAAACTTGTAGTCATGTTAGGTTTTCTAGATATGTATTTCAGCTAGATAATCTTCAACACTTCAAAGACCTACAAAATATGGCACTTAAAATGTTTGAAGAATTTAGACTTAACAGTGAGCCATGTCTGCTTTTGGCAACACCAATTATTTGAGAGAGGTTGATGGGCATTAAAAAAAAAACATCATTTTGAAATTTGCCTTCAATGTGACAAGGCTAGCCATTTGGGTAAAAAACTACTCTTGCTTGGACTGGATGATGGTATGCTGTATAAACTGGACGTGCAGGACCCACAAAATTGTCTGCTAAACTTTCCAAAACACAGGATGGTCCTTCAGGGTTCCTGCTTCACATACAAAAAAAACCTGGCACACAAAAAAGCAGCTAATAAACTTTGCCATTATAAGGCAAAACAGATCTTCAAATTCCCTGCTTCGTAAAAAAGTCTGCTGGATACTATGGGCCTATAGGATGAAGATGGCCCCAGCATTACAGAAGAACTTTGTGTGACTCTCCAGGCAACAAGATGTCTTTGTCAATTCTAAAACTTTGAAGTTGCTTATAATGTACTTCCTGTCTACTTAGGTAATATTATATCCTTCTGGGGTCTTTAAAGAATTAAAGACAAAATAGTTATCAGTTTTCCTTAGTTATGATAAAAAATAAAGTATAAAACTTTAGACTCACGAAGACAGGATAGATAATAAAAATATTTTCCTTAATTTGCCAAACGTAAAAGGACTAAATATTATAACTATAATTCTGGCTTGATAACTGTTTGGTATATGTGATTTTACTATATTAAAGTTGAAACCTTCCCTTTTAATTAGACAGAAGATGGGAGATGATGTGGGATGTCCTTATGTATATGAGTTGCTTTTACTGGTTGATGAATAAAGCTGTTTGGGCCAATGGCTTAGCAGAGTAAAGCCAAGTGGGAAATCAGAAGAGAGAAAGTGAAGTCAGAGATACAGCATATAGCTGCTGAAGGACAAGGGTGCCAGAACCTTACCAGTAGGCCATAGTTTCATAACGATACACAGATTAATAGAAATGGATTAATTTAAGTAAGATGTAAGAGTTAGTTAGGAATATGCCTAAGCTATTGGCCAAACAGTGTTGTAATTGATAGTTTCTGTGATTATTTGGTTCTGGGCAGCTGGGAAACATGCATAGCATCTGACTACACATGCCTGTATTCTCTATCTGCAAGTCAGTGCTATTCACATCCAATTAGCCAGCACTAACAGGGTCCTGTCACCTAGCCACATAAGGACCAACCCCCAAGGTAATATAATTACTAATGAATTATATTAAGGAAACTATTAATAAAAGGAAATCTAAGAATGAGTTTTGAGATTAGTACTCAATAAACCTAAAATTATATGCCTTGAAATGGTCTGAAGTCCACCTTAACGAAAGGTATCTACATTCTGGTGGTAAAACTGGAAACAGAGGACACACAAAAATCACTTTTATACACCTGTTAACACATAAAAAAATTAATTCATGCAGTTAGTTTTGCTTACTAATCTAAGTGGGTTTAGCCCTTTATTAAAAGAGGAAATAAATATATATATATTTGTAGCCACCAAAAACACCACAACCAACTGATGCAGAAGCAGAAGTTTATTTACTTAAAACATTTCACAATTATATTGACATTTATTTAAAATAATATTCTAAATACTTACAAAAATAAATCAAGTATTGCTTCTATTTTTCAAGTGTGACAGTATTTGCCATAGAAAATAGAAAGGACCTTTTTATAAACTAAACACTGCACTGAAACTTCCTCAAGTTTAATAACTACACACTATTTCCTCTGATGATTTGTGCTTTAGAATGTCCAAACTATTTCTGTGCAACAAACAGGATCACAGTAAGACTGTATGTATAACAAGCCATATACATTCATTTCTACAAAAAATGATCCTCCTCTGACCTAAACTACCATCACGCCCAAAAGGCCAGATGTACCATTACACAGAAGTAGGAGTGTTTGTGAAGAGTTTAACATCCAGTCATCAATGGCTGACCAGATCTTACTAAGGGATATTCAGCTAAAGGATGCCAGGCAAGACGTTTTTAATTTACACTAAACCATAGAATCAACTTCAAATATTTATCAATATATTAAGTTAATCCCAAGATAAACAATTTGTCATAATTATATCCGAAAAGAGAAAGGAGTATCAATTCAAGGACAACTGCTTGAAATTCAAGATTGTTTATAACTTTATAATCACCGGAACATAAGTTTTTGTCAATTCCATGTTTATTGTCATTCAATCCTTCCTGAACACATTGTAGAAATGATGGTTCCAGATGAAACACATCTGCTTTATACCTGGCAGGGCACCAGTATCACTGCAGCAGCCACACACGGAAAGAATCTCACCTCGATTACTGCCTGCCTGAATTTTTGTGATTAGTCTCAATTATATAGAACTTTACATAGTTTTGTATAAACACGTATCAAACATTTGAAAGTCTACTTAAAACTAGAAAAATCAGAAAATTTGCCTTTTCTTTATTAAGAAAAAAAGAACCTATCCTTATGTCCTTATTTGTGCTACATTATTTAGAAATTTATGAGCAATTGCACTAGAAACAGTAATTTATTGAAGTTGATCTTTTACAATAAGTTCCATTAAAAGGGGATTTGTAAAATCTCAATTATAAGCAATTACAAACACATCAATGTATCTTCAATAACAAAAATATACCCAAATGCCACAATTTTTAGAAAATTTTAAATAGCATGCTGAAGTATTTTCAAAGTCTTATTTCACTAAAAGACACGGGCAAGCAGACAGCATAAGAACATACAAAACTGCAAACCAACAGTTTAAATGCACAAAGCATCAAATCTAAGAGGTAGTCAACAGAAGGAACCCTGATAAAACAAATTATCCCGGCAGATGCTGCTAAAGACCCCAAATCACTGTGAATTTTTTTTTTCAAGTCATTAAGAAATTACTGGGCAAGAATTTAAAGGCAGTTATCTACACGAGTTAACACTTCAAATAGAGCAATACTCATATTTATGAAGGACTAAGAATAAAACGGAGACCACAGCTCTATAGCTCATCAGCTCAATCTGACTTACACTCATTTGGTTTACATCTCCTCTTTGGTGGTACGAGGGGAGGGAGATGTGAGGAGCCGATCCAACAAGGAGGGAGCAGCCCACAAGCACAACCCCTCACAGAATGCCTGCTGGCGTTCAAGGTACACGGTGCTGTGACACTACTGTTTGCTGCACTCCTGCACCACCTGCTTTCTCTCTCTAGATATGAAACGGTGCAACACTTCTTACTTTTGTAGTCTAAGGATCAAAGAATTTTTCCAAGTTACCAAAAAAAAAAAAAACAAGATTTACTGTGACACAATGCATACCAGAACTCTCAACAATGATGGAAGCGGCCTACGAAGTGCTGGAAATGTGTCTGACACAAGCACGGACCACTTGTGGCTACATCAGGCAATACTGATTTAACAACTAATATTCCAAAGTGTGACTTTAAAAAGTGACCCTAAACTAGCGAGAAACCTCTCTGAAAAGACCAATGCTGGGCAGAAATGACCTGAACACCACAAATCCAGCTCCAGACCCTTCCCAGAGGTAAGCAGGAACTGAACCTGTCCTAAGCTGTTACATCATTGTTTCTTTTCAATGAGGCAACATTATACATGATCTGCCCCTTCTTAGAAAGCAAAGGCCGCAACAACTTCATGCTCAAAAGCACGTGGAAATTCAACATGTATTCTAGTTTGCTTTCCAACAGAAAGTTCCCTTTTACAACACAGCTTTCTTCCCACTTTAAAGTCCCCGTCAAGCCCTGCAGCCTTCATCCACAGCAGTGCATGTGCAAACTGAGATACATCTCGGAGAAACTGCGAATGTCTAGTCAGTCACTCCGACAGGACAAAGTCACTCCAACGGTACAATCTTCCAAGCGTTAGAGCTTCCTTCCACAGCTTGACAGTCTCCTCTTGAGGGCAGAATTGGCAAGTAGAGGAAGGCTCTGTCCACACAAAGAATCTGCCTTGCACAGGTCTGCTCTACATGCCTTACTGCTTCCCACAAGGCAAATCTAGATGTACTACTAAATTACAAATTAACTGACTTGCTGTTACAACTAGAAGCG
This sequence comes from Microtus pennsylvanicus, assembly GCF_037038515.1. Taxonomy (NCBI): domain Eukaryota; kingdom Metazoa; phylum Chordata; class Mammalia; order Rodentia; family Cricetidae; genus Microtus; species Microtus pennsylvanicus. The sequence continues at coordinate 32,614,375 of NC_134591.1, read as the reverse complement.
TAAAGCTGAAATATGTAGCTGCTTTCCCATGATGCCATCTCAAGACAAATATTTGCTTTATCAGACTTCCACGTACTCAAAAGTACTGCCCAGAGACAGCTGATTCTGTATTTTGTAGTTAAACTTAAATATTAATTTGATATATATTGACTTAAAAATAGTTGATACCAATACTGGGAATGTAGATCAGCTGGTAGGTCACCTGACTTACAGGGCAGGTTTTGATCCCCAGCACTATAGAAACCAGCATGCAGGAAGTGACGGAAGGACTGATCAATGTTCCAGGTCATCCCTGAATATGTTGTAAATTCAATGCCAGTTTGTGGTATAGGAGACCCTATCTCAAAACAAAATCCAAACAAAACTAGCTGATACCAAGCATTTTAACCTTTGTTTTTCGTCTGGTAGCTTCTTGGGGTACAAAACATTTTGAGGCACTTCCGTTCGTGTTTGTTTGTAGACTAGTCAGATGCTGCGGCTGGGACTTTAACAGACAGGTTCCTCCGGGTGCTGGTGATGTGTCGCTGCTGTGCTAAGAAGGACCGAGGAGGAGGGCCCACACCGGTGTCTTTGCAAGCACCAGCGCCACTCACAAGCCGAGATTCCATGCCCAGTTTCTGAAACGCCAGGCTCTGGGTAAAGAAACAGATAAATAACATGCAAAAAGTAATGTCATATTTACACCAGCCCTAGCAGGCCTTTCCAGCAAGAAAAAAATTAAGAATACAAAAGTCGACACTGCTGGGATGAAGACACTAAAAATCACTGTTTTTATTTTAATCTTCTTAATTTTTAATTTTAAATCATTAAAAACAGCAGCCTAAAACAGCCATGCCAGAGTTAAGCTTAATTATAACAAGAAAAGGATACATCACCTCATGAACAAAGTACTCCAGTTTGGGCTACTGGTTTTCTTGTGACAGAAGGTATTTCTCTATCACTAGAACCCATAACACAACTGTACTGTGTTGATATAAAATACATTTCCCTCTATTCTTCTATTCTGGTCAAGGAGGTGATCAACAGGGCTCAACCCCATGCAGCACTGAAGTGCACCATACCTTGTTATACCAGGCAGAAACAATGAGTTTTTCCTCATAGTCACGGAATTTGGCTACTTTACATTCACTCTGAAAAAAAAATGATTAAGACAATTAAAATATCAGAAATTGCCACAAAGTATGGAAGACAAAGTAATTTATTTACTATCTCATAGGAAAAATGAACTTGTGAGGTACATTAATTAGTCGAAATAAAGGAGTGAATTATACAGAAGAGAATCAAAACATCTTTAGGGAGGCCAGAAAACACAGGCCTGCTTTACCTCTATGAATACATTCCAAAAACAGCACCAACTCTTACCACTGTGTGAAAATAGTGCTCCTGTGAAACATTTTATCAAAAAAAACTACAAAGTAATTACAGACTCTAACATAAAACTGTACAATGCCATGCCCACCTGACTTCATAAAAATGAAGTAAATAGTAGAACAAAAGGCCTTTAATAGCTAAGAACTCAGGGTTCTTAGCTCAGCAGGTCACACCACGTTGAGTAAAGGTTTATGAAGACTGATCATGAGTTAACGATGTTGGGCACCATTCTGTAACATGAGGAGGGCCTGCTTGTTGGGGTTTCTGTCCCACCAGACACCTGACAGCAGGCAAGCCCCAAAGAAACACACAGAGATCCCATAAGTTATAAATGGCCCATTAGCTCAGTCTTCTTATTAGCTCTTTAGCTTATATTAACCCATTATTTTTATCTTGCTTCTTGGTGGTCTGGGCTAGAATAGGAGGAATGGACTTCCTCCTTTCTAGCATTCTCCTGTTCTCATTGCCCTGCCTCTACTTCCTGTCTGGTTGACCGGCCTATATTTTCTGCCTAGCCAATCAGCATTTTATTAAAATACATGATTGGCAGAATACAGATAATTCTCCCACACTAGCAAATACGACAGAGGTTAATTCCCACGATTCCAGGGCAGGGGGAGGTGAGTGGCAGCGGAGGCTTTACCTCTAGAATCTCAATTCTTCTTTCCTTCTCCGCCAGCTGCTTTCTAAGTAGCATTATTTCTGCTGATGCTGGATTTAATTTGGGATCTAAAGTTTTTATAACCTGTATAAAGAGAAAAGTTATGTCCATTTTGTCTTTAAAAGTATCAAAAATATAAGAACATGTTTTATAAAAATTGTAACATAGGCTCTCTACAAAGTCACTAGGCACTAGGCACTTACTAACAATTTAAAGAACAAAAGAGTGGAAAAACAACACCAAACTAAATGTCTCTTGTCTATGTGTTCAAGGGCAGCTACTAAGCCTTTTTTGTTATTTAAACTTTGAGCCCTGAAGTTAGTTTAGCTTTTTGAAGTTAATTTCTCGTTTTTATTTTGGGAGGTGACCTGGCCATGACCCCATACTCTGTTCAGAAGCCTTGTGCTTTCCACCTCATTCCACATAAAAGGCAGCCCTGAATGAAGAGCTTTCACTGCTTCCTGGCTCATCTCTGGGCATCTGTCTACGTGTTTATATGTACACCATGTGTTTGCTCTGGACTTACAAACGCCAGGAAAGATCATCCAGTTTCCTGGAACTGGAGTTACAGATGGTTGTGGGCCATCAAGTAGGTGCTAGAAATCAAATATATTTGCTTGTTATTTCTGATACATAACTATGTTACATCCTATCTCTTTTTACATGTGCACTGCGGCCATACGTGTGAGCTCTCCCACTGAGCTGCTGTCTCCAGGCCTAGCCTACAGAACGTCACCTCTAGGGTCTACACTGTCTCTTCTCATCCACTAGCAGACAGTGGTAACCTGGGGCTGTGCTGAGACCTCAATGACTGCATTGAGAGCCACTCTCACTCATGACTAGATACACTAAAATTAGGACGGAAAAGGTCAGCATGTGAAGCCTTGAGATTTGAGGTTCAACTTTTGCTATGGCTTGTACTGACATTTTAACTGGTAAATATATACAATCCAAATATTAAGACAAGTAAATATACTATTATTTTAGAGTTGTACCACCACGAAATTCCCTAATTACCAAATAGAAAAGAACGTATTAACATTCTGAGTTTTTATGTGGTATTCATGAAAATAAGACTAGGAAAACAATATTTCACAGCTATTTGAACTAAACTACACAATAAGAAAAGAAATGAACATCAGGATACTGTTTAAGTCTCTAAAATGTAAAATAAAACCAACTGAGTACTGAGACTGTCTCCAAAAAAAAGGTAAATAATTTCATTCATTTTGCTAACACTCTGGTAAATTTTATTTTCAGCCAACATGCTGAGACACTAGCACATAAGTAAAAGAGTTTATACCACTGCAGTCACTTTCTTTAGTTAGATCACTACTGCCATTGTTGATGACGTCCCTAAGGTCACATTTATCTGACACTAAGTCAGCCTGTATGTGCAGGACTCACAGAGAAGATGGCAGAAACCTGACAGGTGGAGGAGAACAGGGACTAGGCTCAGACACAGACCTGTGTCTGAACTAGGGATGACCAGAACATGGGCACAAGGAATCTGCTCGGCAGGGGGGTCACTCACATTTCTGGCTTTCTCTAAGTACATCTTGTATCTCTCCTCCATTGCTTTCATGTCTTCATCTTTCTTCTGGAGAGCAGCTTCAAGTTCACTGATCTTTTGGGCTATTTGTGAAAATAAAATTAAGCCAATAATCACATATTCAAAATACTTTTTCTTTACGTAAAAATTGTACTTATCAAACTTATTTTCTAATGACTGATAAGAGAGTTTCCAAGAAAAAGCCTTTAATATCAAGTAATATATCCTCAACCCCTGTCGATAATTTAACTGTTTCTACTTTTCTAGCAAATATGAAGAATGTGAAGTCTATTGTTAACAACAACCACAAGGACAGAAAATAAGACAGTATTTTTTTTACTCAGATTCTATATTAACTTGACTAGAATTTACAATGTTTGATACTCCTTTATATCAATCAGTTCATCTTACTAAAATTGCTTTGCTTTAAAATTATATTGTATGCAAATGATCTTAGCTTTAAAAATTACCATGGTTCTTATGCAATGTGCACACAACACACTGTGTAAAGGCAAATCTATTTTCTTATCTGCTTCACAAGAAGGGTCAATCCTGAGAAGTATATCCAGATTTTACTTACTATTCTGACTTATATCTGGCTGAAGGTCTTCAATGAGCTCCTGTTTCTTCTGTAATTCTTCATGGACTTCTGTTAGCTTTTCCCTAAGTAGTGGAGAGAGCATGTAGCTTGGTGTCAAACAGATGTTAGAATGAAAACTGGTCTTTGCCACATAAGGTCTGGACTTTGGACAAGAATCTGTCTGCTCTTTAGTTTCCCACAGGTGAAGTGGGAACCTGTTTTCCTAACTCCAGGGTCTGCTGTGTAGATGCACATGGTGACACATGGTGCACTCCAGCCTTTGCCTTTCCCTCTGCACCTCCACTTTCTACACAGCTGAAAGGAAAGGCTGTACAGCTTTAGCAGCACAGCATCCACTGTGCATCCATTTGGCTGGTCCATAAATGTCTGCTTGGTTAAATTTGTCAGATGATGTTAGCTGTTTAAAAATGCAGGAGTTGGCGGCTGCCAGGCATGAGCAATTGATCACGTCTTTTCTTGCCCTTGGTAGCAGTAGTGAGTAGTCTGGGTCTGTGTTTTCATTCACCAAGTCAGAAAAGACATTTTCCAGAAGCTTCTACAACCCTTCCCCTTTGAAATGGAACATGAGTTTACTTACATATGAGCTTCCAACTTCCGCTTTAGTTTGCTGGACTATAAAATTAAAAATAGTTGCTGTTAAGATGACTCACTTGAGAAGGGTAAATTTCCCAAACATTTTAAAGGTACGTTATGTAAAAATATCTTCAAAACATGTACTTGTAATAGCACAGTTTCTAAAACCTAAAATTTTAGGTATATTTTATACATCAAAAGAAAAAGGAAATAAAAATGGGAAATAAAGTAAAAAAGAGTAACAAGGAAAAATTCTGCTTATTTTTGAACATAATAAAAATTAAATGTGAACTGGAAGAAAAGTAGGAAATCCAAGCTGAATGTGACATATTGGGGAGTATCAAACATTTCAATAACTAATTAACAACTATTGAAAAAAATACAGATTTTAATATTTTTCTTATAAAACCTTATCATTATAAATGAAAGCACATGAACATCAACACTAAATGAGGCAACTGGATTTTTGTCAAAAACAAATATAAAGAATCAAGTTTCCTCCTTTAAAAGAAGTGCTTAGAACCACAGCAGCAGTTCTGTATCAACAGGGCACCTGCAAAATTCTGGTAACGTGGAAATCAGTACAGTAAAATCAAAATGTAAAGGAGCTGACAATCTTCAAAACACTGCGACCCAAAACATAGTACCCCAAATAGGCGCCATTTTAAAAGTATTCCCTAACGTAGCTTAGCAATACCTGTATTAGAGAGATACAATACCATATATATGCACATATGAGATGTCGCCATGCATGAGATGACTTCTATGTTCCAAGCCCCCCAGAAGAAAGAAAGCCATGTAAAGTATGAAAAGACAGAGGGAAACTCAGCCCTTTCAATATCAATCTGTCTTTCCACCTCTCCTTACTTCACAGCTTCTACCAATCTACCTTTTTTTTTCTTTTGAGACAGGGTTTCTCTGTAGCTTTGGTGCCTGTCCTGGAACTAGCCCTTGTAGACCAGGCTGGCCTCTAACTCACAGAGATCCTCCTGCCTCTGCCTCCCCAGTGCTGGGATTAAAGGTGTGTGCTGCCACCACCTGGGCAGATCTACCTTTTCTTTTCACCAACTGCGTCTCTCTCAGTTCTTTTCTTTCCCACATATAGAAAAACTGCTAGATATGTCAAAATTCAGATTAAATCTCTTTTCAACTTCTTATCTCAGTCCACACTGTCTGATATGCTTTGAAATGGTGTGAAAGAGAAGCAATAGAGACGATGTCTTCAAAACTGTGTTCCTGTCCTTCACACCTGTTCCAATTTCTGGAATGAGCTGTCAATTGGGATCACTTGTTTCCTATTAGGAAGCTTTTCCACTTCTGAATGATGATTATTCTCATCTCTTTTACTTCAGAACAAGCTGGTTAAGATCCCTGTAGACCTGTTGGGTCTCAGTCTACCACTATGAGTCAAGATGTAGAGAACTTAAGTACAGATTCCAAGCAGTACAGACAGAAATCACCTTATGATGCATATAAGCAATCTGTAAGACTTCAAGTTGGCAAAATCACTGCATCTACATATGGTATCTGAAGGTACCATTAATGAGAAGGGTACATTTTCAAATGCAGATAAATGGGTAGTGGAAACTATTCGAGAAAACACATATAAGGTAAGACTTTCTTACTCACACTTTCGCCTTCGGTCTTGGAGCCCTGTTCTTGTAACGACTTCTGGAGGTCCTCAATTTGCTGCTGCAATTCTCCAATGCGCTCTTTGCTCAATCTATTGTGACATGAATTGGTATTTATCTACTCATATTTGAAGTTAAAGATCTGGGGTCTATAAAAGTACATCCACGCAATTTAATAGAAATGCTAGCATAAATAAGGGCAAGGCTCTTATCTGTGACACGCACGACAGGTAGAACAGGATGTCACTTCTGCGGAAATAATTTAGAAAGAACTTTTCCCTTCTTAAAGCATATACATGCACATACTGAATGAGTCACATCTATCATTCTTTATCACCAAAAGCTGAAACCTAGTACTTCCAGGGTTAGCGATACAGTAATAGTCAAGTCTCTTCAGAACGGTCAAATGTACCCTATTTTACTCACAGGAAACAAGGTTCAAGTGTCTGAACCCCAGCGGTCTCTTGACGACCTGGTAAAAGCTGGATAAACAAATCCAGCTGCACCTACCTCTATAGTGAGTATCTCCTTGTACTCACTATACAGTATAGGAAAGTTAGAAGACTCTCAGCAGTCAGGCTGGCAGATGCCTTCAATGTGGAAGCCAGGAGCTTATTCAGCTGTCTAAATTCAGTGAGCTTCTGACTCTCTCCATCTCTACCTCCTTATCCATAGAAAAGGTGATCATAGTCCCTAATTGCCAGTGAGGATTTATGAACTGGCCGACAAAAGTGCTTGTATGTAACTATTTATGAGGGTGGAAACAGAGTTCAGCATGGAGCACTCGCTTGCCTGTCATGTAGGCACCCCTGGCAAGTTTGAAGCACAGAAGGAAAGACATTATGGAAGACTCTGACAGGAAATTCATAGAAGTCACATTTAAGTTTAAGGACAAGGAAAGCATACTACATTAGGCAGATTCCTCCTGTGTCTACAGCTGAATAGTCTGAACTTGAGTAACTTGCTGAGAAACAGCAACTGAGTTAAGCAGAAGTGGAATTCTAATTGACCACACACAAAAGCCTAAGTTTAAATACCACATCATTTCCATCCTTATGGAAGTATTATTCTACCACTAAAATATAAATTTCCATGTCCAAGAATGACCAGTAATTTTTAAATACATATGAATTTTTATGAGAAATTTTACCTCACCAATATAAATCTCAGTAAACATTTTCTATTTAAAAATATAACTTTTGATCTGTGTTAAGTATTATTTTATATATTATTATTACTAAATTTTTTTATGAAAAACTAAAAATTTAACAATCTTGACTATACAATCTGTGTCCTATCTATACACCCAACTGTAGGAGCCACTAAATCATTATTTACTTATTTGTTTTCTTTCAGTTGTGAGGCTGTCTAGTGAAAATCAAAAATAAGTATCCTGGCTAGCCAAGTCTATTAAGATGAACATTCTTCCTATGTTTTATGCTGATATCCCTGAACTAATCCTTTGAATTCTTCATAGGTAAGGAACACCTGCTTGGCAATGCTGTGTATTCAGACCCCAGTGCTGGTTCCTGCACATGACACCTAATGGCAGCAGTCACCTTTGCTCAGTTTCCAGCTCGTTCATCTTGCGGTGCTTCTGCTCCAGCTGCTCCTGCAGCTGCTCGATGCGTTCATTCTCCGTCCCTTCCTGCTGCAGGCGAAGCATTTTGTTCTCATGCTGCAGTCGAATGAACACCTCTCTAATGTTGAAAAGCAATTTTTTTCAAGTTTTAAAATAAAGTTCACAATATATTTTCAAATTGTTGCTACATTTATATACTTATTTTGTGTATATAGGTATGTATATGTGTTTGTGCATACATGTTCCAGGGTACCCATGTAAATTAAAGGTCAGAGGGCAACTTGTGGAGTCAGTTCACTTCTTTACCACGTGGATCCAGGGATAGAATTCAGGTAGCTAGGGCTGGCAGCAAGTACCTTAACCCACTGAGCCAGCTCACTGGAACCACCATATTAGCTTAAGGGAGCGCCTATCTAATTTAAATATATGATCAAAACTCTTAAAAGGTTTAACTAAATACTGTATGTCCTGAAAGGTCACACCTCAAAAGTTAATTATGTAAGTTCTTAGATAATCTTCACTTTTAAAATTTAATAACCTCAGGAAAAGTAGTATATTTTCAGAATGTATATGATAAAAAACAATTGCAAGAAAACATTTTACCTAAAAATCTTAAATACATTTTTATGATCACTAATCTCTACCTTTTTTTTTGAAGGGAGGGTTTGAGACAGAGTTTCTCTGTATAACACCCCTAGCTCTCTGTAGACCAGGCTGGCCTCAAACTCACAGGAATCCACCTGTCACTGCCTCCCTAGTGCTAGGATTAAAGGTATGTGCCACCACCACCCGGTTTTATATTTTTTTCTTTAAGAAAATCTTTTGTGTATATGTACATTTTCATTATTCATTCATCAGCTGAAGGAAATTTTGTTATTTTCATTTCATAGTTATTTTGATATTTAGCCTTTTTGGGCATATGCCAAGGGGTGATTTATTTTTAACTTTATGAGATTATTTGGCTGTAAAGAAAAATGAAATCATATTTTCAGCAGGAAATAGTAGAAAGAAAAAATATAAATGCTCCATTTCTCTTATTTGTACTTCCAGTTCTGAATCTGCAGGAGTTGAGTTCACAATATATCAATCTGGCATAACCAGAGACACCTGGAAAGACTCCATGCATGGGAATAGCAGACCATAGGTGCTATGAAGTAGTAAATGAGAAAAATAGGGAGAAAAATAAGCTGAAAGGGTCCCAGAGAGAGGGTGGTAAACAGAAAGGATGTTTTCAGTTGGGAGAATCCTCTTATGATCACCTAAAGCTATGTATAACTATGGGGGGTATGTATTTTCTTAAATGAAGTTATGCCACTTAGTGTTATTGTGCTTATCCTTTCCCAAGAACCAAAAAGAAAAAAAACAGTGTAGGTATAAGAAACCTCCTTTCTATTTGTTGGTTAGAGGCATCTAAGAGAGTCCTACCACAATCTATGCTGTTGCCTCTCAGAGGTTGAAGGTAAGTCCCTGTTGTGGAAGACAATAGGCACTTAGGACTTAAGAGGAACCCAGCAGAATTTGACCTGGAAGTCTCCTCCATAAGAACTAGATCTTACAGTACTTGAAGCTGCTAAGAAAAGTCATCAGTAGTCCTCCTCAGCTCTGGTGCTTATAGACAACGACCATCAAGGCAAGACACCCCAAAAGATAGCGTATTGGCACTTACATCTTGGTAACTGGACTAAAGGTCCACTCAACAGAATCTACTACTGACACTTCCTAAAATCAGTATAATCTTTAACTGTGTTCTTTTTCATTTTTTATTTTAGACAGGATCGCACTATAGAGTGCTGATTGGCCTAGAATTCAAGAGATCTTCTGCCTCTGCCTCCAAAGCACTGAGATTGAAAGCATTTGTCACTATGCTCAGCTTTAAAATGAATTCTTAATACTTATCCTTATACCAAAACCTAAGTGTACCTCTTGCCCCTCAGCCAGCAAACTTCTGCAAATGCTGCAGGAGACCATTACAGGGAGGCACAACAACTGAGCGCTGACTCATGCACCCACAACACAATCCTACCATTCTAAGCCCCTGGAAGACGGCAGAAAATGTGGAGATTCCAAGAGACAGAGGACCAAGCTGAGAAATCTTTTGTATGAGGACATGGAAGCTGCATGCATGGGATCTCAACTACAAGGCTGGCCAAACAAGACCTAAACAATGACAGCATCAGTTGGATGGGGGAAATCTCACAAGATGTGGATGATACAGCCAATTATAGACTGTTGGGAGAGAATCAGTCTTCGCCAGGAATGAACCTTTACTTGGTTAGTTATCCATTCCTAAATGGTCAAGCCCCAAAACACATACATATCAGCAACAGCAAATGGATGCAGCAGGTAAGGTTATTTATTTGTTTAATATATACACACATATCAAGAGGTAACGGGTGAGTAGGGTACACAAAGGGGTGAGAGATGGGAATGGTGTAAAGACAGTAAACATGATATTTTTAAATATTTAAAAGTTTATTAATTGTTTATATAAAGGCCTTAAAGTACTTTTCATATTTATATTCAATGTAATTTTCATTCTGGTATTAAATAGGAAACTTATACTTTCTCCCTTTTCCAAATCTCATACTCCTAAAATAACTACTTTCAACAAATCTAAATTTTGTTTTCAATTACAAAAGCATCACTCTAAAAATTAAGCTCTACAGCCTTTGAAAAACTGATTTCAGAATAACGATTGACTCAACAAAGAAAAGGATTCTCGATTTACGTAACTACTCTGAGGTTTGTTAGTGATACTGCTTTTTGTCTTCTTTATACTTTTATAACTTGAAATGAGTTACTTAACTTCTAAAGCAAAGCAGCTTTTGTTATATGAATTTTAGGCAGTAAGTTTCTTTTTTAACAACAAAGTACATGAAAGCTTAGCAAGAAAAAGTCAGGTTATAAATTTAGAATGCTAGTTTGTGGGATGTTGCTTCTGATGTATTTTTAAACTGTTGTGTTAGTAAGTATAGTCTTATCTATAAAGTTTAAATGTGTCAGAGGGAATTTCAGGATTATTTGTCTGTATTATTCTAAGAAAATGATCTGAATTCCAAAAGGACACCAACTGTTGGATTCTATGTACGTCAGTAATAAAAGGCAGCTGGTGCTGGTCACCTGGGGTGAGATCTCGGGGCAGGGAGGATGGGAAAAAACTGCTACGGGGTGTTGGACAGGCCATGTGGGTGCAGTGACAGAGGCTCTAACATCGGATAGTATGGGGACGGTCAGCGACAGGGACAACTCTGAGTACAGTAAGAGATGAGTTACAGCTTAAACTACACAAACAATAATCTGAGTTAATAAATAAAACCTGACTTGGGCCAAAGCCTAGAAATAGTATTTTACAACTAGATAGGTAAAATGCCTACAAGTAAATCACCATCAACAACCAGGATAAGAGACAGACTGAGGGGGAATGCCTACATTTGTATTTTGTTTAATTTGCCTACTACTACTGACAATGTTTCTATTTTATTTCACTCACAGGGATTTGATTGTCATATATTCATTATATTAAGAGTTTTCCAGAGTTAAAAAAATAAAAAAAAAATTTTAATAAATACAGGCCTTGTAATAAACACTAGACTGTTACTCTGACAATTTTTAAAATTTTACTTATGATATTTTTTTAAATTGCTGAAGTAAAGATAACTAGAGAAAGCTGTTTTCAGCTCTATTATAATAATAAACTTTTTCATTAAAGTTTTAATAGACAAGTAAATTTTTTATAAATTTTATAAAGACAGACTAAAACCAACTGGCACTTGTACTATTAGGTGTGGTTTTCAGTCCATATACATTACCTGTACTCCACTGGCATGATCTCAGCAGCGAGGGTCTCATAACTTTTTGTAGCAGACACATCTAAGCAACAGAAATCAGTCAGTGTGTCATCAGTACTTCAAGCATTAGAAAAACAATGTAAATCTGCCCAACTCACCAGCTTGGTTTAGGTGGTCTTGCTGTGCTTGTGAGCACCGTAGCTCCTCATTCGTCTCTTTCAGAGTGTCACGCTGTTCTATCAGTCTCTGAAAAAGAATTGTTCTATTAGCAGTTACAACCCTAACAAAAACCAGGAGCCAGCAGCTCTGTGTGTGTGTGTGTGCGCGCGCGCGCATGTGTGTGTGTGTGTGTGTGTGTGTGTGTGTGTGTGTGTGTGCGTGTGTGCACATGCTTTCCACACGTGGGGCCCAAGGACCAAACTCAGGTTGTCAACTTTGACGCCAGGAACTTTTACCTACCGAGAGCACTGTTATTAATGTATTCCAGTGTGTGTGAGAGCACTGTTATGAATGCATTCCAGTGTGTGTGAGAGCACTGTTATGAATGCATTCCAGTGTGCAGGCTTTGCTCTTCCTGTCACACAGCCTATGACATGTATGTACCACAACAGGGTCAGGTACACTGACTCATAACAAGTGACAAGACAGCTTCAATAAAGAAAAAAGTCTTTGAATCAAATGCTGCTAGGACAGTAGACAGCAGCCTACAAGTGAGTAATTTGAACACTACCTCACATCATGTACAAAATGGAGCACAGACTACATATAAGAGCCTGACTCTACACCTGTGAAAGAGCACAAAGAAGTAAAATAAAAAACAAGAAAAGCGGACAGCTGTAACTGAATGTATATGGGAAACTTTTGCTGCAAGCAGGACTATTGTGAACTTGAGAAGACAACACACAGAATCAGAGACAACATTCAAAAAGTAGTTATCTAAGAAAGGACTTACATCCAGAGTATATTTTAAAATATGCTTACAAAATAAAAGCAAATAATTAAAGTGAATCATGGGAAGGATCATAAGAACCATAAAGTACATATACTTGCACAAGGTCCTTAGCCATTACAAATATGCAAGTAAAAATTCAGGTTCACTAGGATAGCTAAAATAAATTGACAGAAAAGTGTTGGCAGGCACACAGAAAAAGAGATTAAATATACTCATTGTAAGGCACTATGCCACCTTCCTTAGTATGTGCTCCAGAGGAATGAAAAACACCACATAAAAACGTGTGAATAAACCAGAAGCAATATTCATAACAGCCCAAAGTGGGATGAGTCCCAATGTCTACACACTGATGACTAGACAAACGAAACATGCTGTATCAACACAGTGGGCAATAGTTAAGAATAGACAGTACACCATATGAAGCCTGAGCTAAAATAATCTCAAAACTATGAAAAACTATAAAACTATAAAAAAATGTCACTGCATGGTTCAGACACGCCAGGAAAATGCAGAGACAGCAAGAACAAAAACAGTTGCTGAGACTGATGGGAAAAGACCAGACTGTATGCTACCTGCTATGTAAAGAATTTCTTTTTGGAATAAGAGTATTCTAAAACTTGATTACAGTAATGGTGGCTCAATTCTATAGATATATACTAAAAGCCTTGTGTGATGGTTTCAATTTTCAACTCCACTGAACCGAAAAATGCCTAGAATATCAGCAAAAACACAGCTATGAGGTTGGCGGGGGTGGCACTTCAGAGATGATTGATCATGAGGGCTCTGAACTGATGAGTGGATTAATCCCTGGTGGATTCACATGATGATGGGATTAGATGGTGAACCTTAGTTGGAGGAAACAGATGGCTTGGGTCATGTCCTTGGGGACTTAGCTCTTGTCCTGGTCACTTCCTACACTCCTTTCTCTGCCTACCATCCACCATGACCTAAGAGTCTCTTCTTCCAAAAGCTCACTGCTTCTGTGGTGTTTCACCCTACCACAGGCTTGCCAACAAAACAAGCCATTATGAATAAAGCTTCAGTAACTGATAAACTAAAATCTAATTTCCTGTCATATATAAATTGGCATTTATTGGCATCGTGTCACAGCAATATGAGTGCTAAATGGCATCCGTGGAACAGTATACTTTAAAGTAGAAGACATAGTATGTTCCTATATGATAATAAAGCTGTTGATGATCCTTGCTTTAAGGTAGTTGGCTGAAAACCTAGAATAAAAACACTCACAAACTGAGGAATGTGGCTGTGACTTCACTGTCTCTCCTGGCAAAGCTAACAGGACTGAATAAAGCATGTGTAAACACGGAGACTGCATTCTGTTATGTGTTGTCTTCATTTCTATCATCAGTGTTTCTCACTTTTCCCGCAGAGGTCTTAAACTTTCTTGGTTAAATTTAGTACTAAGAATTTCATTTATTTTGTATCTATTGTCACTGTGATTTTTTCCACAGTTTCTTTGCAGCAATATCATTAATAATGCATTAAACGGCTACTAATTTTGTGGGCTGATTTTGTCCTACAACTTTACTAAATTTATCAATTGTAATTCTTCTCTAGTACTCTATATAAGAATTACCATCTAGTACTCTATATAAGAATGTCTACACCACCCCAACTTATAAAGATTTGGTGCAGTCTCCATGGAAGGATTGATAAAAACATTTTTACAAAAGAATGTCTGGGAAAAAGCTATAATTCCTATGAAAGCACAAGACATCCCAAATAGCAATCCTGAACCAAGCAAACAATGGAAGCATCACAGCACTCGATATCAAACTGTACTGCAGGGAGCAGCAACCAGAACCAGAAATGGCAAATACTCAAACCGACTGAAATGGGACACGAATACCAAAAATAAATCCAGGCCTTTACAGTTAAATGATCCTCCATCAAAAGAACAAAAACTTATACACTGGAGAAAAGAATGCCTCTCCAATTACTGTTGCCCCCCTCTAAAAAAAAAAATCATGCAGTATCTCTCACTGTGTACTGAGATAGCAACTAAAAAGGGATCAAAGACTTAAACATAAGGCATTAAACTAGAAAATCACTTGAAAGAAAATATGCTTAGGATTCAGGTTAGTGGTTCAGAATTAGGGAAATCCAAAGCAACAACAACAACAAAAGGACATATTTCTTATTGAACATTTATGATCACCTCTTTTTCCTTGAGTAAAGCTTCATGTTTTTCTTCAAGCCGCTTCATCTCAAACGCTAGTGTATCTGCCCTTTTAGACTCTAAGGACAACTTAGTGTGAAGGTCCTGAACCTTTGGGAAGGAAAAAAAGTAAAGAAAAATAGTTCATGAGACTCCTCAGCTTTCAGGGCTGAATTGGAAACAGACTTTTTAATTCTAAGTATTTCAAAAAACACAACATCAAAAAAATGACATAAAATTCAAGAAACAGATTAAAATAAGTCAAAATATTTAAAAGTATTTTAATAATTTTCTAGGTTGTTTGATAAATAGCAAAACAGAGTATTTAAAGAGAATCACTGTCTAGGTATTTGTCCAATACCCAAAACACTGACAAACAACAGAAGCTCAACATGAAAAACTGAAGCTATCAGAAGGTAGAAAAAGGTGAAGGATAAGTCAGATTCTTTTTGTTTTTTTGTTTTTTTGCGACAGTGTTTCTCTGTGTAGCTTTGGTGCCTGTCCTGGAACTAGCTCTTGCAGACCAGGCTGAACTCAAACTCAGAGATCTGCCTGCCTCTGCCTCCCGAGTGCTGGGATTAAAGGCGTGCGCCACCACCGCCCGGCTGCACGTTGGATTCTTTATCTGTTACCTAAACTACAATTGTAGAAAGAAGAAATTCATCAGGAGCATACAACTTACTACACTCAACACATCTGTATCACTGAAAAAAAAAAAAAAAAAGAAACCGTAACACTGAACTTTTAACTTCATCAATGAGATATACAGACGTCTCTCACCTGGCGTTTATAGGTCTCTAGCTGTGCGCGTGCTGCATTGGCCTTCTTGAGCTCCTCTTCCAAGCTCACAGTGTTGTGCATGTACATCATATTTGTCTCCTGTAAAGATTTCACCTGCTTGCGGAGGTCATTTAGATCTTGTAGCTTCTGACGATACACCTCTACTGTTGACTCCAGTTTATTTGCTTTGTCTGAGGTAGCCCTGAATTAATAAAACGTGTATGCACACATATTTTGTTCTAGCTGTGAAATGAATATTCAAACAATAACAAAAACATAAGCCTAAAACCATTTCAAGTCAATATTTTTGTTGTAAAGTCATCAACTATTAAAATACTTCAAATTTAGACTTTTAGCACAATCTATCAAAATGTATGATTTGATACACATGACTAAATTTTGAGCTATCTGCAGTTCCCAGGCAAATTACATATATCATTTCGCAAACAGTTCTAAGTGTTTGATATGCTTACAAAGTTGAATCAATGGAAAAATTTGTCTTGCAAAGCATTTTCTTTAGAACTGTATTTATCTGATTAACTAGGCTAAAACAAAAATAAACTGAAAAAAATCAAAGTCCAAATTAATATCTAAAATGATTTCTTTTCAAATGAGTATTTAAAACAGAGGAAAAAAAGTCACATAAAAATACTAACAGAGGCCTAGCAAAACAGTCCAGTGGCTGAAGGTGTTCCCCAACAAGCCTGACGCCTGAGTTCAGTCACCAGAACCCACGTGCAGGAGGAGAGCCAACTCCCATAAGGTGCCCTCAGGCCTCCACAACATGCATGCACACTCCCAAATACAACATAGCAGGCAGCTAAGCATACATTTTATATCCCACAGACAATCCTGCCTGAAAGAAATGCTAGAATTCTTAGCTAGGCTTACTTTAACAAAACACAATAATGCATACAAAATCAGTTAACATGTATTATTTCAAAAATGTAAGAACACATTATCATTTTGGGTTTACGGGTTCTGATATGAAACCGTCCTGACAAGAACTGAATGTTATCAAAGAAATACAAATCAAAACAACTCTGAGATTCCTGTAAGAATGGCCAAGATCAAAAACACTGATGACAACTTATGCTGGAGAGGTTGTGGGTTAAAGAGAACACTCTTGATTGCTGGTAGGAGTGCAAGCTGGTACAACTCCTTTGGATATGCCGCTTTCTCAGAAAATTAGGAAACAACCTTCCTCAAGACCCAATAATACCCCTTTTGGATATAAACCCAAAGAATGCTCAATCGTCGCAAGGACATGTGCTCAACTATGTTCATAGCAGCTTTGTTTGTCATAGCCAGAACCTCGAAACAACCTAAATACCCCTTGACTGAAGAATGGATAAGGAAAATGTGGTACATTTACACAATGGAGTACTTCACAGGAGAAAATAAATAATGACATCTTGAAATCTGCAGGTAAATGGATGGAGCTAGAAAACATCATATTTAGTGAGGTAACCCAGACACAGAAAGACAAATATTATATATACTCACTCATAAGTGGTTTTTAAACATAAAGCAAAGAAAACCAGCCTACAGATCACAATCCCAGAGAACCTAGACAACATGAGGACCCTAAGAGAGACATACGTGGATCTAATCTACATGGGAAATAGAAAAAGACAAGATCTCCTGAGTAAATTGGGGGCATGGGGACCTTGGGAGAGGGTTGAAGGGGAGGGGAGAGGCAGGGAGGGGAGCAGAGAAAAATGCATCGCTCAACAAAATCAATAAAAAAAAAGAACTGAACATTATTATATCTTTAAATACAGTTCTAATTAATGAACACAGAAAAGGACCAGAAGTCTAAACAAAAAGTGATCAACATATAGGGATAGTAAGAGTTCTGGTAAGACTAGAAACCACTCAAGTTATTTGACCAGTAGCTTAGAAGCATCACGAGTGCCCGGACAGGCCGTACCTAAGAACGTCTATCTCATCTTTCAGAGCTCTGGTTTCCTCAGCAAGGCTTGTCAGCTCATCATTCCTGTGCTGAAATTCAATCAGCTGCTTTTCAAGTTCCTCACAGTGAACACGGTAATCATCTTTTGCAGCTTCAAGCCTTAAAAGAAATAATTTTTAATATAGTTCATCCTTTGTCTTCTCATTGAGATTTGAAGTTAGTACGACATACTTAAATTCCACCTTCAGAAGAGGAAAAATTCAAGTAACTTTTAGCCATTAACATTGAAACACAAATGAAAGGTACAGAATGCTCTTAGTTTTCACTTTACCTTTTATGCATATCTGGTTCTAACTGAAATTTTAATTGGCAAAGAAAAATAAGGATATATAAATACAGTAATTTTTTTAAAAAATACATGATATGTAAGGAAGTAAAATATTAATTCTAAATAGATTACAACAGATTAAGGACAACCAGTTTAGGGCATATTGCTGTGTCACGAAGAAAGTACTCAAAAGAAAGATTACATTTAAAGGATAAATGATTGACTTGGTCAAATCTAGGAGAGCAGCACATCAAAACAAAGGATGAAAGTGGCAGGCTTAGCAGCCACTGAGCAAGAACCAGTTAATGAAACCCTGGATTCCATTTTCAATAGGAAAAGTTATAAAGAAAATGAAACAACTGATTGTATCTGAGAATGCTCGGTAGTTTAGACAGGAACATCCTGTCAGTGACCATTCTCCTAATCATCACCACTACGCTGTGGTTTGCTGAAACACACGCTAAAGCTTAGAGGGGGCTAAAGAATCTGCATCTCTCTAAACATCCGAGTGACTACATGAATACTGACTGTGATAAGCAGAGAAAGCTGTATAATAATAATACAACTATGAAACAGCTGTAAAAGACATGTAGGAAGGAGTTCCTTATATCCTGATAACTTTATTTTGCAAATTTGAAAGGATATGAAAATATATGTAATGAACAATCAAAATGCCTGTCCTAAGGTCTTGGCACAAGGTTCAGTAGCCTGCCTGTCAGAAACAGCCAACCTTTACTAAAGGTAAGAGCTTGGGCTGTTTATTTTAAAGAGCAGAAAAGGTTAGCATGAAAAGCACCTTCTAAGCTTAAGATCTACGTCCTTTCATTACTGTTACCTCACTTCTGTGGACATGCTCTCTCCAAGCCTCTGTGACCCCTCTCCCAACTCTTACTGTCTCCAGCCAATATCTGGCTTATATCTTTGAAGTCCTTGTTTTAATGTGCATATCCTACCTGGTTAGTCTGACTGAACCCTGTAAGGAAGGCACTGCTGACACCGTTTGGTACTTTTGTTAGGTGCACTTTAATCAATGTTCTAAGCGTATATAATTCTCAATTATTGACTATTGATAATTATGACTCTTTAGATATCAGTTTAATTAAAACTCAGTAATTTCTACTAAAAATACTACCTGTAGTTTTCTTCTTGTAATTGTTCTAGTTGTAACTGTGCATGAAAATACTTTCTCGCAACCATTGTATTTGGATCATCAAAAGAGCCATCCAACTGGTCAAGCTTTTCATTCATCATCTCGTTCTCAGAGACCAGTGAATTCTTCTCATCCTGAAGTGCAGTCACCTGAGAAACAAACATCAATAGAAAACCACCACTGACGAGCTGGGAGTTCTCTACTCTAATTCTAACTGAGGGATGAAACAGTCTGACCAATAGGTAAGTTTTAAGGATTCTTCCACACTAGAATTCTGAGTACAGGAATTTTAGAATAAGAGAAATCAAATCAGTGTTTCTAAATCTAAATTTGAAGTTAAACAGTTTGAGGTCTAAGCTAATTTTCAGGATGCAGTCATTCTCTCAGCCTAAATTATCATTTTAGGTTCAGAGTAGAAAATAACCATAGTCATATATCCTGGAGACAAGCATACTTGGTTAAAGAATCAGCTAAGAAAAAAAGCCAGCTATAATGTTTTCATGTGCACAAGGAACTTGCTTATCTTGTAAAATGGGTGAGAGAAATGTAAATGTAACTGGGTACTGGTAAGATAGCTCAGGGGGCCTGAGTTCAGTCTCATGGTGAAAGGAGAAAACCAAGTCCTGGAAGTTGTTCTCTAACTAAACACAGACACACACACACACACACACACACACACACACACACACACACACACACACACACACACCTATGCTAACCTTTCCTGGTTTTATTGACAATTCTTAAGGTTGTTTTTTAGCCATACAATGAGATGAAACATACTTTCTCACTTGGTGAATGAGATCCTTCAACGTCACTACTTTGTTCCTATCATCACAGAATCACTAAATACATCAAGTTACATCCTCAGAGTACTTGGATACAAGTGTGCCACACCTGAACAACTATGTCTTTACTTAGTGGGTTCCAAAATACTTGTTCATGCCACATTTATTTAATATAGGAAATACATAAGACATATTCATATACATGGCAAGGCAAACATAGGAGGCTACATACATACATACATGAACATATAGATGAACCAGAGTTACACTTTATTAAAAGGGTCATGCATCACTGAACAGAACATTAAATTACTTCACTTAATATTCAAAAACGACCATGCCAATGGAGATAATACAGTAAGTCATTTCTTTTTTTTTAAACTTTTTTTTTTTTGTTGTTTTTGTTTTTCGAGACACAGTTTCTCTGCTTAGCCCTGGCTGTAGACCAGGCTGGCCTTGAACTCACAGAGATTTAAATGCCTCTGCCTCCTGGGTGCTGGGATTAAAGGTGTGCACACCACACCCTGCTTAAATCTTCCATTTTTATAAAATTCAAACTGAATCCTAATATATTAATTAGCTGAAATTTTCCAGTTGGCATGCTTTTCTCCAAGACTAATCAAGTCATCAATTTTCAAAGCAGAGAAAAATACTTATACAACTCATGTTTAAATGTAAAAGAATCATTTTAATATCTCTTCCCTGAAATGCAAACCAACCTTCAGAACAGGTTACTAGTTTCAATTATTTAAATTAAAAAGAGCCCTCTCTGCTCAGGTTCCCGTGTCCATACCTGCATATCCAGTTCCTGGCACCTTTGCTTTAGCTCTTCCTTTTCTGCTATGGCTTCCTGAAGCTCTTCTAGGGCCCTTTTAAGCTGAAACAGAAAGCACCATTCTCAGTAAATCAGGCTGAGTGAACCAGAATGTAAATTCGTCTATCAACATGTGCATAGTGGTATCAGAAATCATGATTAAAAAATCATCTGTTAACTAATGAGCCTTCATGTGTTGCCTTGGTATGACATTTGCATAATATAACTAATAATTTTAAAGATAAGGTTCCATAGAAATAAAACTTTATGAAAATTCTTGGGATATATTTTAAAGGTTACTAGAGATTTTATTTTTTAATTTCATTGCAGAAAATGTTTTAAAAGTATGTTTATATTTAAACAAAATTTCCATAAAAAATCAATTTGAAATACTCTTTAAGATATCTAATATTACCCCAGGTTGTGGAGCGGGGAGCCAGAGGTTTACAAAAGAAATACCTAAAAATGCATTTGACCTCTCTTCACCCTTTTGCAGGACCACCCTGATTAACTATAAGAAAGGGAGAGGGGGAACTTTATCCTACGTAAAAAGTGCCGTCAACAAGATCCTGAGATTTGAGCTATTTCTTTAATCTCAGAAAAAGGACAGAAGTGTGTGTGTGTGTGTGTGTGTGTGTGTGTGTGTGTGTATGTATGTATCAGTAATGAAACCATAATAAAAATTTTAGAGATTTTTAAAAAATTATCTACTGTTTAATAGTGTAACCATGTAGAAAGGGCCACACAGCTAGTAACAGGCTGGCTGGAATATTTAGTGCCACTGACTCTTGGAACAGGATCACAGAAAACACTAAAGCTGTCACTACTTATATTCACTACAAAACACATATTAGTATCCAAGTGGGATATTACTGCAAAGCATATTCAGTTCCACAAGAGGGATCATGCACGTGATTTTAAGTCATGTAAAAATAGCTGGTAGGGGAACCATGTCACCATCGCTAACTGTCTCCTCCCACAATGAAAGTCTTACCTGTTGCTCTAATTCTCCAATGGTGTCACTTGCAGGAGAGTTCACTATTTCTTTACTCATCAACTAGGAAATTAAAACAGCAAAGTTAAGTGCAATGGTGCAATGTTTATGAAAGTCTCTTTACTTGAAGTATCATAAATTGACTTATATTTAGCTTTCTCTTGCTTTAATTTAAGGAACCTTAAAACGATCACAAAAAAAAACTTCATTAGAGATAGAATCAACTAAGAATGTTCAAGCATATTAGTGATAAGATTAAGAATAAATTACAATGCAAGTTTTAAGAGACATTTTACTGACTATAAATACAAATATATTTTTTAAATAGGGGATTCTTAAATTTCTTTTATTTTGTACTTTTTCTAGTCAATGTTCTCATGAGGTAGACTAACCTGATATCAAGTTTGTGTGCTCCATCAAAGCAAGGATTACAGGATATATTATCATGCCCCTCTTAAAAATGACTCATAGATCATAAATTAATGCTTTTTACCCAAGACTTATAACTGGAATTAAGAGCCGATACCCTTCTAGTATGTCTGATATAATCTTAAATTCGAGTTATTTGACTCTGAAATCTAAGCCTATAATTCTAAATGCACAATATAGATACACTAGGTTTTCAACCTTCCTAATGCTGGGCCCTTTTTAATACAGTTCTTCAGGCTGTAGTGACCTCCAACCATAAATTTTCATTGCTACTTCATAGCTGTAATTTTCTACTATTATAAATTGTATTGTAAATATTTGTGTTTTCCAAGGGTCTTAGACAACCCACAAGTCGAGAACCACTTCACTAGTGTCGGGAACACTGTCCTAGCTGGCAGGAAGAAGAGAGGAAATAGAACGTTCTACATGCAGCAAAGCTGATTATTTTGCTTTATTAGTAGAAGGTACTGAAAAGAATTTTTAGAGGCTGGGATTTAGATCCATGGAACAGCATCTGCCTAGCAATCATTAGAGCCTAGGTTTGGTGCTGAGCTCTAAATTTAAATAAAATTACTTTAAAATGCCAACTATCAGATGACTTTTAGAATTGGGGTTCTAAAACTGGGCTTGAAGACTTTTGACATTTTCTAAATGTTAAAAAATTTACACATAGTTTTGCATAACTTTGTTCAGTACTTTCATACTCGTGTGAATGTGGTATCACTTACCTCCTGAATTGCAGTCATGACCACATGCTGAACAGATTCTTCCAGGGTCATTATATTTTTAATATGCTCTACAAATAAAAAATTAAACTTGAATTTAATTTAAATAAATTTGTTACATATAATTTCTTAACTACCTAATAACCAAAGTGTGAAAATTAATTAACCATAAATGATCTTTCATGCAAATACACTAATTCACTAGTATGACCATTAAAGGCAAGATAAAAATTTTTACCCTTAGTAATTTAAATTTTTAACCAAAGAAGAAACCCTTTATCTTAGTAAAATAAAAAATACAAGTAAATATTAAAACAATTTATATTAACTATCCAATTTCAGATCCAGGAACTGCGATTGTACCATCTGTATCCCAGAGGTATATATGCAGCCTTCCACAACACCTGCTTAGCATCCACTACTTCTCACAAGATGCTTAAAACTTTCCACAAACACATACTGATTCTGAGGTGAGAGGGTGGAGCCAGATTCTCTATACCCATGCCATCAGAATCAGTTTTCCCTCATCTGTGGTGTTTCCCTCATCTCAGGTATGTGGCTCCAATGGCCTGGACTGACCAGCTCAGCTACCACCCAGGCCTACATCTGGGTCTTAGGTTGGCCCACCCTAACAACTACTCCACCTGATGGAGCTCATGAAGAGACTGGTCCTATGGAACTACACTGGCAGGATCTCCAGGACTCAGAGGAGACATGGGATGTTCCAGAGTTTTGGTGAGGATCCAGTGATGATGGTGTACCAGAAACCAGAGGCCTTGAACCAGACCAGTGACTCATTTCAGTGAACATTTGCTAGTAAAGCAGATTGGACAAAAGGATACATAAACTATGTGACACATGGCTCCCAATGCCACCAGGACAAATGAAGAGATGTTAGAGAAGCAGGAAAGATGGAGAATCAACGAGATTTGTTTCGTTCTTGTTTTTGATTGTTTGCTTATTTTAACTTTCCTTTGAAGAGGTGCTGCAAAAGTGAGGGCGATATGGGGAGCCTAAGAGGTGAGTGGGATTAGGGTGCATGAGGTAAGATTTTTTAAAAATCAATCAAGAGGGGCTGGAAAGACAGCTTAGCGGTTAAGAGCTCTGATTGCTCTTCCAGAGGACCAGGGTTCAATTCCCAGCACCCACATGGCAGCTCACAATTGTCTGTGACTCCAATTCCATGGGCTCCAACACCCTCACACAGACATATATGAAGGCAAAAACACCAATGCACATGAAATAAATAAATTTAAAAAAATCAATCAAGAAATTATGTTTAAAATAATCTTTCTGTTTGAGAAAGTTATTATTAGCAATTAAGCCAATTGTCACTTCAAACCACAAAAGTGCAGAAGTTGCTTGATATCATCAAATTTAGGGGGTTCATTTCTTGTATTTTTTGCTTTTCCTATTTTCATTCCTTCTACAGCTCTGATGGAATCCAGGGTTCTGCATGACAGATGAGAGCTCTACTAATTGGCCATATCCTCAGCCAGCTAGCACGTTTTATTTAACTATTCAAACCTAATTGTTAAGCAAGACACATATTTTGAAAGAAAGACTGTTTCTTCATATGGACTGCTTAGTAAACTTTCACTTGTATCTTCAGGAACTGAATTTCCTTTCAAAACTATGAAGACAAGAATATCTAGTGATGCTTAGGTCTAAATTATGACTAAGACAGTAGATAAAGTTTGCAGGATGCAACAAAATCATCAAATACCAGAGAAAACTTACACTGCCAATCATGGCTTATAACAGAAGATGAATTTACAAGAAAATGGAAGAATGCAATACTAGAAAAAATAAATAATACTTAAATGAAATAGAATCAAAGCCAAATGTAACTTTTCTGAAAATGAATTATGTCTGAAATTTTGGAAACATAATTTAGGCAAAAAATATGCTACAAATAGCCAGAAACTAAAATAGAAGAAAAGTATTAATCAAGGAATAAAAAGAGCCAAACTGTAACAAAAAGTACTATATTTAAACCTGAATTATTCCTTGTCAAACTGTGAATAGCCAGAGACATTTTAACCTATATGAGTAAAGATTTAGTTTTCACAAAACAAACAAAACACAACATATAGATCTTTAATGCCCCCAGCACTAACAACAGAAAAAGTAGTTACTTGCCCTCTGAAAGGCATGTGAGTGTATATATATTTTATAAACTATAACTGATTTTATTTTATATTTCTTGAGCTTGGACTTACTGAATTTATCTGTCCTTTACCCTTTCTTGAAGATAAAAAAGTCTTTATGAAGGCCATGTACTAAGACCAGGCTCTAGCAAAGCTCTTCCCACCCAAGATGTATAAGAGACACAGATGGACAAGGTACACAGATGGACAAGAGACACAAGATGGACAAGGTACACAAGATGGACAAGAGACACAAGATGGACAAGGTACACAGATGGACAAGGTACACAAGATCGACAAGAGACACAGATGGACAAGGTACACAGATGGACAAGAGACACAGATGGACAAGGTACACAAGATGGACAAGAGACACAAGATGGACAAGGTACACAAGATGGACAAGGTACACAAGATGGACAAGAGACACAAGATGGACAAGGTACACAGATGGACAAGCTACACAGATGGACAAGGTACACAAGATGGACAAGAGACACAGATGGACAAGGTACACAGATGGACAAGAGACACAGATGGACAAGGTACACAGATGGACAAGGTACACAAGATGGAGAAGGTACACAGATGGACAAGGTACACAGATGGACAAGGTACACAAGATGGACAAGAGACACAGATGGACAAGAGACACAAGATGGACAAGGTACACAAGATGGACAAGAGACACAGATGGACAAGAGACACAAGATGGACAAGGTACACAAGATGGACAAGGTACACAAGATGGACAAGGTACACAGATGGACAAGGTACACAAGATGGACAAGAGACACAAGATGGACAAGGTACACAAGATGGACAAGGTACACAAGATGGACAAGAGACACAAGATGGACAAGGTACACAGATGGACAAGAGACACAGATGGACAAGGTACACAAGATGGACAAGAGACACAAGATGGACAAGGTACACAAGATGGACAAGAGACACAAGATGGACAAGGTACACAGATGGACAAGAGACACAGATGGACAAGGTACACAAGATGGACAAGAGACACAAGATGGACAAGGTACACAAGATGGACAAGAGACACAAGATGGACAAGGTACACAGATGGACAAGAGACACAGATGGACAAGGTACACAAGATGGACAAGAGACACAGATGGACAAGGTACACAAGATGGACAAGAGACACAGATGGACAAGGTACACAGATGGACAAGAGACACAGATGGACAAGGTACACAGATGGACAAGGTACACAAGATGGAGAAGGTACACAGATGGACAAGGTACACAGATGGACAAGGTACACAAGATGGACAAGAGACACAGATGGACAAGGTACACAGATGGACAAGAGACACAGATGGACACAGATGGACAAGGTACACAGATGGACAAGGTACACAAGATGGACAAGGTACACAGATGGACAAGAGACACAGATGGACAAGAGACACAAGATGGACAAGAGACACAGATGGACAAGGTACACAGATGGACAAGAGACACAGATGGACAAGGTACACAAGATGGACAAGGTACACAGATGGACAAGGTACACAGATGGACAAGGTACACAGATGGACAAGGTACACAGATGGACAAGGTACACAGATGGACAAGGTACACAGATGGACAAGGTACACAGATGGACAAGGTACACAGATGGACAAGAGACACAAGATGGACAAGAGACACAGATGGACAAGGTACACAGATGGACAAGGTACACAAGATGGACAAGGTACACAGATGGACAAGCTACACAGATGGACAAGGTACACAGATGGACAAGAGACACAAGATGGACAAGAGACACAGATGGACAAGGTACACAGATGGACAAGGTACACAGATGGACAAGGTACACAGATGGACAAGGTACACAGATGGACAAGGTACACAGATGGACAAGGTACACAGATGGACAAGGTACACAGATGGACAAGGTACACAGATGGACAAGAGACACAAGATGGACAAGAGACACAGATGGACAAGGTACACAGATGGACAAGAGACACAGATGGACAAGGTACACAGATGGACAAGAGACACAGATGGACAAGGTACACAGATGGACAAGGTACACAGATGGACAAGGTACACAAGATGGACAAGAGACACAGATGGACAAGGTACACAAGATGGACAAGAGACACAGATGGACAAGGTACACAGATGGACAAGGTACACAGATGGACAAGAGACACACGATGGACAAGAGACACAAGATGGACAAGGTACACAGATGGACAAGAGACACAGATGGACAAGGTACACAGATGGACAAGGTACACAGATGGACAAGGTACACAGATGGACAAGGTACACAGATGGACAAGAGACACAGATGGACAAGAGACACAAGATGGACAAGAGACACAGATGGACAAGGTACACAGATGGACAAGGTACACAGATGGACAAGGTACACAGATGGACAAGAGACACAGATGGACAAGAGACACAAGATGGACAAGGTACACAGATGGACAAGGTACACAAGATGGACAAGGTACACAGATGGACAAGGTACACAGATGGACAAGGTACACAGATGGACAAGGTACACAAGATGGATGAGACACGCAAGACTGACGAGCCCCCACAGGGAAGGAGACTCACTGTACTCAGCTTTGTGACATCTCATGCTCAGCAGCACACAAACTGCTATGTGTACATACACTAGTGTAATGCATGGGTTACATTAATATGTGAACTATTCCACTTCTCAAAAGAAAACAGTAGACAAGTTTCTTTTAAATACAGCAGGTATTATTTGAGGAAGTCTGAGTTATAAATTTATTAGCTTAATATTTTATTATGAAAAATTAAATGAACCTAAAATTCTATCTGGTGTCCTAAATACCAGGTATCGATGAACTAAATAAACTTAATTTGGCCACTGACCACCAGAACACAGGACACTTAAGAGCTGCAACATGACAGATGACAGGGAGGTCTAGAATTTAGAGCGAGTTAGTGCAAGGTGATTTCAGGCACTCAGCAGCAGGAAGACAACCCCTTCCTGTGAATGTCAGCACTAAGAACTAGCAAAGCAGAATGTTTCTAGAAAGTGGGAACCTCAAATGTCTAAAACTTGCTTACCTTGCTTCCTTTCACAGTTGACTGCACAGCCTAGAATAAGCTGAAGCAACCTCCCAAGCTCGACAGGGTCTGAACACTCAGTTATTTGGTTTAAATCGGGAATAAGTTCTTCAGAAATCTGCTGCCCCAAAAACTGAAGAATCAAATGATATATTAGATCACTGAGTTAAGTAGGCTACAGAGAATTTACATTACTATTTAAAGAAAAATTAAAATAAGCTCATAAAATAACTTAAATAAATTAAAAAACCACAACTCAGTGTTATTGACTAAAACCAAGATAGCAATATTCTGGCACCTTCTCAATATTCAGAGCCAATTGTGTTTGTTTTTGCTTGCTTTTACTATCAGAAAAACAAGGATTTGTTAAGAAGAACCTAGGCTATCTTTCTCTAACAAAAATGCTTTCCCAGTAAGCAGTAAACAGGATTATGCTAGCTCAAAACAGAAAGGTATTATTATTAAGAAAGGCAGTTATTCACACAATGAAGAAAAGACAGACTGAAGAATATCTGCAGTAGTATGTATCACAACATCAACTACCACACTTTTACAAATGAAAAACAAATCCAATGGATTTGATTTTTTTCTTCCCCTTCTTTATTTTCTTGAAGCCTATTAAAAAGTTATAGGGATTCTGGATGTGTAGAGCACACAGAAAATTCTCATAGTAGTATTAAAACTTTTACAACAAACTTTCAAGTTTATTTCTGTGCCATTAAAAAATAAAAAAAATTAACTAAGAAAATCAGTTCAAAAGCCACCAATTAATAGACAATAAACTATATTTGTAAAAATAATTTAGGGTAATAAAATAAAATTTTATTTCTCTTTTGGAAATCCAATGCATTTAAGCTTTAAACATCACCATTTTCACAAAAATTCTGAGTGTATTAAAAATGGCAATATAATTATTATAATTATGAATTTCATTCCAATACAAGCTATAAACAAGAAGTCAAGCAACTGGAATTTTTGTTTAAAATCAGGTATTTCTTGTACCTCGTGATAATAACTTGTAATTCCATGGAGGACCTTCTTTAAGTTACTAGCCTAAAATAGAACAAAAAGAAGAAATAAATGTTTTTTTCATGTTAATAATGAGGGACATACACAAAGGTGAGAGACAATCACTTTCCCAATAAAAATAAATTATCAAATTCCTCACCAAGGCAGAAAAATGTGTAAGAAACCTAGCAAGAAAATTAAAAATACTCATATGAAATGAAACTGATAAGACCTGAATTTATTATTATCAGAACTGAAAAGAAAAATAATTATCATCAACAGAGACTTAAGGGTGCCTCCCCATGTTATGGAGAAATTAAACACAAAATACACACTGCACTATCAACAAATGTGGAACTAAACATGTCTGGAATAAATGAGGATGTATATTGCTTTCAGGTGCCCTGGGAGCACTCACTAAGACATAAGACAGATTAGAAAGCAAGGCTGATATTTGCCCCAAGAACCCACACAAAGGTGGGAAGGGAAATCAAAGTTCACAAACTTGTTCTTTGACCTCCACACACATGATGGAGCATGTGCACACTCCATACACACAACATATGCACAATGATATTAAAATATTCATAATGCATTGAATGTAAGGCAGTGTTTAATATTAGGACAAAAATGGGTCTAACATTTATTATTTAAACCTCTTCAAAAATAAAGAAGCAGGATAAAAAAGAAGATGTGTAAACAGCAAAAGGAGAAGTAAATGAGGAAATCAATGCAATAAATAACTTTAAAATGTAAAACTGAAAAATAAGATAGATGTTACTAAGGACCCAGATTCAGTTCCCAGCATCCACATGACTGATTACAACTGGTTATAACTCCAGTTCCAAGGGGCGTGATGCTCTCTTATCACCTCTGCATACACAAAGCATGCACATGGTACCCATACCTATACATGCAGAATAATAAATAATTTTTAAATATATATAATTATTCATTAGCATAGTATTACAATACTAGTATTGTTAAAAACTTTATGACACAAATTAGACATCCTTTATGAAACAAACACAGGCCCCCAAGTCCTAAGAAATCCAAGAGAAGTAAAAGGGATTTAAAATATATTTTAAAATATAAAATCATTTGCAGATAAAGTTAAACAGACACACACACACACACACACACACCAGCAATTCCACCAAGAAATTTACCCCCCAATGAAATTAAGTCTAAGTAAAGATTCACTGCTATAACCTAAAACAGAAATAGTTCAACTATCCCACACGGTGAATAGCTAAATAAAAATGGCATATCAATGTAGTATACACAGATGAATCTCAAAATCATTATACTGAGTGAATGAAGTCTACAGACACACACACAGTGCACAGTTTGGTGCATTTATACAGAATTGAAGAAACGAGAACTCAAGGGACTCAAAGCATACAGCCAGCCATCAGAAGCCAGTCACTGAGGGTTAACTGAAAAGAGACCATTGTTCTTGGATGGAAGAAAAGCTCTGTAACTATAAAACGGTATTCATCTATGAGTAAACTCAGATGTCCTAGTTTCTTTCTTATTGTAAAATGGCCAAAAGCAAGCTAGGGATAAAAGGATTTATTGAGTTTACAAATCCTGACCACAACCAATCACTGAAAGAAATCAGGGCAGGAACTCAAGCAGCAGGAGAGGCAGAAACCTTGGAGGACAGCTGCTTAACAACTAGCTTTCAGGTTCACATACATTCAGTCTGCCTTCTTAAACTTCCCACGACCATCTATCCAGGGGTGGCACTGCCCACAGTGGGCTGGTCCTCCCACATCAATCAACAATCAAGAAAACGACAACCAGACAGGCATACAGGCTAATCTGATGGAGGCATTTCCTTTTCAATTGAGGCTCTGTCTTTCAAGGTAACTAACTCTACTTTGGGTCAAGTTGATAAAAACAGACCAGTACAATATATGGTAACTCAAACTGAAAAATGCACTCATGAATTAATTTTTAAAAAAATCAATTGAGATCAGAACTGCTGTTAAGAGCTTTGCTTGTTTGCTTGCACCATGTATGACCCACTCATCTATGTCTGCGTACCTTTATTCTCCAGTTGTCACCAACATCATCTTTAATTCGGCTTAACCAAGATTCGTCGAACCAGGCTACGTCACTAAAACAAAAATATAAAAGCTCAACTTTAAAATGTTTTTGTAACATGAAAAACAAAACTGAACCACAGTATGAAGTATTCATAGTTTAAAATCTATCCTTAGTGAGATTAGCAGTAATTCAAATGAAGCCACTAAATTTTTCTTTCTCCATAACAACCTAACTAGCTCTAGCCTTCTTACAAGGAAATTCACTCTTTGGTAACCATTAACATTAAGCTAATAATCTTCCCAATAGTTAAACCTGATGTTCAACCTCAGACATTTTATACTTTTTTGCTCTGACACATAATATATATGATTTGATAGTTTTTGTTTTCTTTTATACACTTATCAGAACTTGATCTTGATACTAAAGAAACACCAAAAAGAGGAAATGAGCTAATGAAAAAAAAAAAACAATCCAATTATTTTCTAATGAAAACTAAGCAAAAATCATTCCAATATGTTTAATTCCATCCAGGATGCATCTTCAAGAATTTTAGCAGCTAACTTAAGGGAATAATTATATTTCTACTGGCTAATAAAAACTGTATTGTCTTCTAATGATGCCCCAAGACTATTGTTGAATAAGATTCTATCAGAAAGACTTGAGGTACTGGATTTCTACTGTTACTGCTGAATAAAAACACTGGCCTTGAAGTCAGACTAATCTAATACAAATCCCAGCTTTACAATTTATTGTTTCACTTCTGAAAGTAGCTCTCTACACCCTTGGTTTTCATGGATAAACTGGATATAAAAATAGTAAATACACAGCTTATAAATAAAAAGGTTGAATGAGGGCTAGGAAGACAGCTCAGTGCATAAATGCATGTGCTTGAGTCAGATCTGCAGCACCATGGGAAAGCTGCATGCAGCAGCACATGTCTACAACCCCAGCGCTGGCTATGAAGTGGGGCTCACTGCCAACCAGGATGGCCAAAACGGTGAGTTCCCGATCAGAGACTATCCTGTTTCAAAAATAAGGTTGAGAATGACAAAGGAAAATACTCAACATCGACCTGTGAGTTCCATAAGCACACAACAGATAACTAACTGCACAAGCACAGACAGACATACACACAAATAACCCATATAATGGGACCTATAATGATATACTTGGTAAATGCTCAGATATTGGCTATCATGGTTTATCATTTAACTGCACAATGAAAAATGATTAAAGCCTGAATATTTTAATTCTATACCACATTCCTCTTTGCAAAAGTCATCCAGTAAAAGACAATAAAAACACATATATTACATGGCTGGTCAACTGACAAAGTGGGGGAATGGATTCATTTTTGGTAGCACATTTTCCAAAAAGATGTATTTCAGTTTTAACTTTGTACCTATAAATATGACCTTATGTGGAAATAAAGTCTTCATAGTATCAATCAAAGTAGGAAGAGATCTTATTAACTTAGAAGGGGTCCATAAGACTAGTGCCCTTAAAATGGAACGGATAGAATAGGTTCCCTAAAAGCCAGTACAAGTAGTATGGATAAGTCCTGGTGCGACAGCCAGTGAACCCGCAGTCTGCCCCAGCCCTACAACTGTCACCCACATTCAGAGGGACTATAGTTTGCACCTATGTTAGTTCCTTCCTTGTTTGGCTGGAGTTGGTGAGCTCCCATTAGCTCAGGTAAACTGTTTCAATGGGTGTCCCCATCATGGTCTTGACCTCTTTGCTCATATTTTCACTCCTCCCACTCTTCAACAGGACTTAGGGAGCTCAGCCCAGTGCTCCACTGCTGGTCTCTGTCTCTGTTTCCATCAGTTGCTAGATGAAAGTTCTATGGTGACATTTAAGATACTCATCAGTCTGACTACAGGGCAAGTCAAAATCAGGCCCCCCTCTCCTCTATTGTTTAGGGTCTTAGCTAGGGTTGATGTCTTCACATAGCACTGTTAATTGAATGAATAAATATCTTTTATTCTGATCAGCCAAAAATTATTACAATGAAAGCAGCGAGACACACATTCCTTCATCAAGCAATGATGGCATCCTCAAATCAAGAAGTACCATGTTGGCTCTGGTCAAGTAGAAAGTTTTAAAACAAAATAAAATGAAAGAAGTATTTTAATGTAGGAGGTCCTTCTGTGTAGGGCGGGTCTACCCTTGTTCCTAGGGTGCATCTTGAGGACAGTTTCTGGTCAGCTAACTAAAGCATTCTATTTGTTCCTGTGCTTCCCCTGCCCCGCCTGGTGATTAGCTGTAGGGCATTGTTGACTCCATCTTTGGCATGGTAATTTCCCACCTGCCTGGGCGGAAATCCTTGTGCAGCAGCTCGGTAAATAAGGATTTCCCCAAAGTTGAATAAACAGCATTTGGCTTATCTCCTTTGGAATGACCCAGGTCTCTTTGTGTGTTCTTTCAATCTCTAGGCCCTCACACGCGAACTGTACCGAGGGTGTAACACCGAATTGGGTGTTACACTTCTGTCTATAAAATCTGGATATTCAAATGAGATAATACCAAATTATTAAGATTTTAAAATAATTGTAAGCTGTTTTTCTAGGAATGGCATAAACATCTTTGTGGCTCCAACTATAGAGCTTTTCAAGTCAGTTTCATCTTGTAGATGGTGGGAAGAAGTCAATATAATAATCTCTGACTAGATAACAATAAAGTCAAAACAGGAGTCTGGTCTCTTTTTAAATAGTTATATTAAACATTCTTAAATCTATTATTTCTTAATATTTCCCAACCATAGTCCAGGGATTAGGATTATAGTCAACAATATAAACTGTATCCTCAATAGTGCAAATGGCCAATTCTGAACTCACAATTTTTAAATACTGTTTAGTGTACATTAATATACCCAAGGCCAGAATCTTAACTATTCAAGCCTTGTCCATACTTTGTAACTTCAAAGTCCATAAAATTAACAGGATTATTGGTGGACTCATAATTACTATTATTTCAGTATTAGATTTTTATTATAGTTCATTTTCCAAATTCAAAATCTCAAATAAAGAATGTCCATGTAAAGAGTCCTCAAAAGAACAACCTACATTTGTAGAAAATGAATGCAAGTATATCAATCATTTAGCCTTTTCCCCTTGAGCGATATGATATGGGATGAATGTCCTTCTGTAGATATGCTGCTTTATTGGTTGATGAATAAAGCTGCTTTGGCCTAAGGTAGGGCAGAATAAATAAAGCCAGGCAGGAAATCCAAACAACAGAGATATAGAGAGAGAATAGGCAGAGTCGTGGAGACGCCATGTAGCTGCTGAAGGAGACAGATGCCCCAGAATCTTATCAGTAGGCCACAGCCTTGTGGTAATACACAGATTAGTAGAAATGGGTTAATTTAAGATGAAAGAGATACTTAATAAGAAGCCTCAGCTAATAGGCCAAGCAATGTTTCTGTGTGATTATGTGGCATACAACGATATATGAATATTTATTGATCATTTGGTTAAAATAAATCTTAATAAACAAGCAAGAAATCATGAGGTGGTAAAATGGTCTTGTTCCCTAGTTGTGAGAATGTCCTGGTGCCATATATCTGACTATGTCTACTGGGTAGGATGAACTCTCAGTCACCTTTATAGAAGTGTTCTAGCTGCTGCTGGACGTCCATTCCTATGAGGTCTTAGGTCACTACTCACATTTGATGAAGAACTTGTGCCATGGTCACTCCATTAGTCAGCTGTTTGACATCCTGACAGGGTGAGGCAGTCTTGAATGTCTGCAGCTAAAATGACACAAAACAAATCACCATACTGTTGGGCTATCCCTACAATACAAAATAAAGAAATAGCAACTATACAGATGGAAGACTGTGTTTCTATAGATGTGTAAAATTTTTATAACAAACACATTTGTACATAAAATCAAGCCTAATAGATCGTGGTGCTATGTATGAAATTATTCAGCACTTCTGAATAATACAAACTCTCAGATGAATCTACTATAAGGAGAACATTAAGATAACTGAACAAGTACTAGTTACAATGTCATTGAAGTTACTTGATAGGAAAATAAAAGCTAAAACTATTAGCTCTAAAACTACTTAATACCATATAAATGAGCTCTGAAAGAAACCAGACTGTCCAACAATTAGCCACAGAGACAGGCAGCTGAGCTGTTCCAATCTAGAATGCTTCAGCTGTTACTAACATTTAATCTTGATTTTGAAAATGTTTATGAGGCTGACAAGATGCACTCTCCAGAACTCATGTGGTAGAGAACCAGCTCCTGCAAGCTGTTCTCTCACCTCCACACTCCAGCCGTACAAACAATTACACAAACACAATAAAGAAATAAGTAAGTTAATGTAATTTTTAACGTTTCATGTGTAGTTTAAGAATACTGGCATCCTTTTCAAAGCAACAAATACAAAATAGGAAAAATTTTATAAAGCATTGTAACAGTTAAAATGGATCATATAAATGTATAGAAATTGAATCTCTACCCATACTTAAAGGTATTATGATTTCCTTTCCTGTACATTACTCATTCCCTTCACTATTCACTTACTAGCCTCAGGATCACCAATTAACTATCAAAGCCCACAGAATTCCATTCCAGCATAACTCACTACGGGTTTGTGCATTTTGAGATTCAACAAAACTGTCCCTGTTTTTCTGGTACAAAGGAGAGATGGAATGGGAAGGCTAAAGCCAGCTATGACTGCTCTGAAACCACGTGGAGATGCCTTCTTGAGCTCCTACTTGATGTGGTGCCCTGTGGTACAAAATGAGATTACAAAGGAAAATCACTGTATTCTCCTCAAAACAGCTATCACTAAGAATTATAAGAAAGTGAAAGGCACATGTCATGTTGAGACATGATTAGCTCATAATTACAGTATACATGAATTATTTTTGAAAGGAGAAAAAAGAGATAATTCATTTAAAAATTGTAATTTAGAAACACCTTGTAAAAAGATCCTGGATGAGAGGGCTTGAGGATGGAAGCTTCAGAAAATGAGTATTTTTATCATACAAATACAAGTGAAAACTGCCATTTCTTAAGGAGCATGCATTCTAGTATCATTTAAGGAGGATGGGCAAAGAGTGTCAACCAAGGGCACTGAAGAGACAGGCAGGAGTCAGGATGACATTTTATCCTTAGAACAACCATCTATGTAATGGGAAACAACTGGAAAGTTTCCACTACAGAAAACGGCTGAGAAAACTGAGTGAAGGAGGGGACATAATTACATCAGCGTCTGCACAAGGTTCTGTGCTCAATGGTTACAAACACAATCTGGACAAGTTAAGTTTTCCTGAACAGGGATAATACATGTTCAAACCTCCAGAGACATGAAGTCAGAAAGTCCACAGCAGTTCTTCTACGTGTTGGCTTTAGAGAAATAAGGAATCACACAAAGAAGTGGTAAGACAGAGATGCAATAGAGATACAGAATATCTATGTGCTTGTGAGCAGGAGATGAGTTCATAAAATGGGCAGCATCAAGACACATATAATGTGAATTCAGAATACAGGAGGAATGGATTGTATGACACGTGCAACAAGAAGTTTGCAACTGAGTGGATATGCAGGGAAGAGAATCGCAATATCTTTAAAAGGAAAACATTGGCCAACACTTTGTATTTACATGCTAACTTTTCATATTAACTTAAAGATATATCATCAATATTTTACAAAATGGATATGGTGAGTGGCTTTAAAAGATCAATTTTAGAATATCAGGCAGAACAATCCTGATAGGAGTCAGTGAGATGGCTCAGCAGTAAAAAATCACTTGCTACCAACCTTGACATGAGTTCAATTCCTGGAACTCACATGGAGAAGAAGCTCCCTCAAGTTGCCCTATCTTGTGCAATAACTGAACATAATTTTAGACGTTTGAAAAAGCAATGTGGACATACATATAAGCTGTATCTAGGTCATGGAATTGCCTCTTTGCACTATGTTTAAGTCAATATCAACTTCTCCCAACTGCAAATGAAAGTGAGTAACAACGTGATTTCTCTTGGGTAAACTGAAAGGCTTTATAGTCTAGAACAACAAATTTGTTTTAAATGAGACTGGCAAGATGACAGGAGCAGGAGCCTTGGCCGCTCTTCTATAAGAATAGGATTCAATTCCCATCACCCAAATGTCAGCTCACAACCATCTTTTTAACTCATCTGAGAGGATACAATGCCCATTTCTGCCCCCCTGGGCACTAGGCAAGCATGTAGTGTACACACATATACACACATGTGTGCACATAGACACAGAAATACTCATACACATAAAATAAAAATAAAAAACTTCAAAATATAATTTGATCAGTAATTTTCTAAGATTGCACATATATTTGCTTTTACTTTCTTTTACCTCTTAAAATTATAGCAAAATTTTAAAAAAGGAATTCTTAAAATAATCTGGCCCAATAATACTCTTAGATACTCGTGAAAGTTGAATTAAAAAGTAATAAAAGGTAAAAACAACATCACAACACTACAAACCAGAATGAAACCTGAAAACATTTCTTCAAACTTTACATTCATTCCCTGTTATGTGAATTATTCTATTTTTCCCTTTGACTTTGTATTTTCTAAGTAGCAGTACATTTTGAGAACTACTTAAAAGAAACATTCAAATCATAAAACCTACACTTAAAGAGTTACCAAAAGAGACAACCCTCACCTAGCCAGCTTCTCTTGATGATTCTTCTGCTTCAGGTAGGGCCTAGTCCTGCTGTAAAATGCCACGCTCCTTCCAGCCAGCTGCTCACCTGCACGCCTTGGCCCCACTGCAACCTGCTTTTCCTTCAATCTTATCAACTGTGTTAGTTCTTCTCAAACACAAAATTACTTGCATATCTGGGAACACCTTCCTGGCTAAAGACAATCTGACAAATGTGTGTTTTCTACTACTTACTTCCCCTCAGGCTACAGACAAAAGAGTTCATGTGTATTAGTTACAACTAATGACTCTTCTCTGATTTGGGGGCTCATTCCCTATGATTTCTTCTTCTTTAAACCACGATGCAACTAAAAATCCAGGACAAGAAATCTATACCAGTTAATAGTGGAATACCATTCCTAAAGGGCAGAGCCAAGACAACTCTATTTTAATTCAATATACTGAGAGCTTAGTGAGTATCATTTCTTT
The DNA here is from genome assembly GCF_037038515.1 of Microtus pennsylvanicus. Taxonomy (NCBI): domain Eukaryota; kingdom Metazoa; phylum Chordata; class Mammalia; order Rodentia; family Cricetidae; genus Microtus; species Microtus pennsylvanicus. The sequence continues at coordinate 32,576,125 of NC_134591.1, read as the reverse complement.
TAGCGTCACAGCCAAAGCAGATCAGGCAAGAGTTCTGTTGCCCAGCAGTCAACAACTAGACAACTTCAGAAAGACTTGTCAGCCATAATGAGTTCAAGGCTAACCTGGGCATCTTAAGTAAAAAGGAGGTTGAGGATTCGGCTACGTTGGTAGAGCACTTGCAGAGACCCCTCATTCAACTGGGGGATGGGCAGCAGAAGCAGCAAGGAAAATAAATGATAAAACAAGATCTAGAAGAGTTAGAAGGGAATAGGTTGTAAAGTTAGATCCAAAGATAAGGAGAGGTAATCTTCCGGCTAAAAGCCAAGATTCAGTTCAAAGTAGAGTCAAGTAGTATCTGCACGGAGCTTCCTAAGAAGAAGTAGCACTACCCGGTTGTTGTTACAGTGTTGAGAAGAAGTGTACATCTAGCCATAATAGTGTGACCACAAGACAGTGACAATTTGTCAATCATTCTATTTCCCTCAGTACACAGCAGCCTGGGAGAGCACTGCCCAAGCCAATTGGCGACTGGCAACCAAGCGCCCTGTCTGTGATTCCTTATTTGGCTCATAGTTTTTCAGATCTTGGGGAATTTTGCCTTCTGGTTCCAAAGAGACTAGCACAAAGTACGAAGTTAATAAATACTGCTTTAAGAATGGATATGGTCGTAACATTTTAAAATATCGCAGTAGAGTTTTAAGAAAATCTTGTATTTCACTGCAGGACAGGGAAGTCAGTGACATCATAAAGAACCACTTCAGCCACGACCAGAGCACAACATTGGAGACCTTGACACACCCTATGATTAGCCATTTGTTTTTAAACAAAGCAGATCATTAAAGTAATACCGCCTTCTTCCCCCGCAATCTTAAACAGATTATCTAAACCTAAATACTAATTTAAATGACTAGGCAGATTGACAAGATCTAAGTGCTTTAAATCCTGAAATCCCAGCTACTGGTGTTCTACGTAAAACTTGTCATTGAAGTCCAAAGTGCAAAAGTTACTTTATATTTCACACGCTCAGAGCTCTTCCCCTTTTGTCCCTTGGATTTGCACAAGTTAGGAGACAACCAGCCAATCTTCTAGAGAATGTAATCCTCCTGATCCAGTCTACTTACATTCCAATCAGACAGAATGTCCTCCACAAGTCTACACAACTGGGGTGAGCTTTAAGTTATCAACAGTAGTTTGTGGGACGTCAAGGATTATCCTAACACAACAAAGGGCTAGGAATCACACCTGGAAGCCAGTTCTGTCATATCTAGGCAATTCCAACAGGTTAGAAACCATTGTGCTCACTGGAATCCGAGGACAGAGCCAGTGGTCCATCGAGTCTGCACCAATGAATCCTGCACATGCATCAAGCGCAAACAACAAAAAAAAAAAGCCAAATCTTTTTTACTTTAAAAAAGAAAAGGTATTAAGAAGGAAAGGGGAGGCACAGAAAAAAAGAAAAAGAGCTCCCGCATCTCTCTGCAGCCGTGTCTACACCGTTCGTGCTGTGTGGGCCCAAAGGGACAGCAAGCTGGGAACCGAGGTGGCCAGCGTCTCCTAGCCACCTGTGCGCCATGGGGCGCTGTGGCTGGGTGGAGAGCCCGGACTCGGACAGGCTGCCGAACAGGTGGACGTGGCGGTCGCAGGTTCCCTCGCTCAGCCCGCCCCGCGGGGGGCCTCGCCGGCGAGCACGGATCACACTCACCCAGATGATGAGGCTGTCACACAGCGGCAGCTCCGGCTGTGGCAGCGGCTGCGGGTCCTCCATGGTCCGAGAACCTCGACGCCGCGCTCCCAGCGACGGACGCGCCTCCCAGCCGGGGCCCGCGTCAACGACCTGCGCGCCCGCCACCGGAGCTCGGCCGTCAGGCCCGGCGCCCGCGCCGCTCACGCGCGCGAAGCCTCACGCCGCCGACGTCGCGGCGCGACCGCCCCCTTGCCCACCGCGGCCGTCCCGTGCCACGGCACCTGAGCCGGCCCCGCCCGCCGATCGCTCACCGCGCGCTGAGTGACCTCCGCGAGCACCAGTCACAAAGAAGCTGGGCGCCCGCGAGGCCGGCGGGGCGGGAGGAGCGGGAAGAGGTCGCTCAGGAGGGCTGCCGATTGGACGCGCTCCAGCGGACTCTTGGCCAATCAAGGAGGGGCAAGCCCGGGCGGCAGAGAGGAGCAGGAGTGGGCGGGCGGAGGTTTGTGACCTGGCAGGTGCGGTGAGGGCGGGGCTGGGGGGGGGGGGGGAGAAGGAGAGCGCGCCTGCGCGGGCTGGGGTGGCCAAAGGGTGATAGGAGTGGGTGGCTCAAGGTGCCTCCCTCCCTCTCTCCTGGTGAGCACCTGTGCAGGTGCCTGCTCAGCTTCTCCAGCGTCCTCACCGATCCCACGATAGTACCGGTGGATTGAGACCCCCAGACGAAGGAGGAACCGCTGCCAAGCCTCCTGGGCATTCAATGGAAACAAATATGTTTTTAATTTGAAGACATGACCAAGAAATGTGTTTCCTAAGGAACATGGACCTTCCATACTGCCAAAGTCAAAGAAGCGCTCACGGAATCACAGGTTGTGACTGATTTCATTTTAAATGGGGCTAAGCCATTTTTAGAGAGCAAAACGAAATAGCGTTCCAAAGGGTCTGTGTACCCTAACCCCTCTTTTTGGTGTGAAAACTCTTGTTTTCACTGAGAAGGTTGATGGCATGCCATCAAGATAACCTGTGTCGTTATTGGATGGAACCAGAATATTCTTGTGCTTGGTTCCCACCTCTTCACTCATTCATTAATCCACCAACCCTTACACTAGCAAGCAGTTGGTTCATTTAAATCGCTGTGATTTTTAAATTTACACATCGAGCAAGACTCTGGGATCATAAACCCACTAATATAAACCAGTCTCCCTTTTAAAAATAGAATTAGGGTATTTTCTGACTCCTTTGACGCTATCTCGGAACTTTCGTTCAGTGTCTTGAGTTGCTTGGTATTCTGGGCACTGTAAACAGCAATGTAACTACATGAAAACTATAGACTAAGAATTTAAAAGGCCTTATGGTGAGACTCCCTCCAACTCCCGCACCCAATCTTACTCTCAGATTTATTTTATGGTAGAGACAGCAGACTCCATGCCCCTAACGATCACTCTAGTTAAAACATAAGCATACATTGTGAAGATAATGTACATTGCAAACTATGAACTGTGCAATATAATTTACTATAATGACACATCAAAACGTATGAGGACACGTTGCTGAGAACCAAGAGTGAGCGAGCTATTAAAATACTGAGAGTCACCAGGGAGGGGGCTAGGCATCTGTACTCTAGATCAATAGAAAAGAAGTTCTCAGGGAAGAATGACCACTTAAATTCACTGTGAGGGATGACTGGTGAATTAAGGAAAAAATGTTTCAAACTTGAAAAGTTAGAAAAACACAATACTGAAATACCAACAATAAAAGGCTAATTTTGACAAGTGTGAAATGAGTATACATGTAAAAATTTAGGGAAATTTTGATATATGTATTATTAAAAAAGATTAAAGATGTATTTGTATTTTTATTCCTGTGTATCTGCCGCATGTGTGGAGGTTCCCTTGAAGGCCAGAAGAGGGCATCAAATTTCCTGGAGCTGGAATTACAGGCAGTTTTGAGTGGTCTACTGTAGGTGCTAGGAACAGAACTCTGGTCCTCTGCAAGAACAGCAAGTACCCTTAACTCTGAGTCATCTCTCCAACCCCAGGGAACTTTAAAAATACCTATATCTTCTAAACCCATCATTTCACGATTCCATTTGTGATATCACAAATTCAATTACAGACTTAACAGACATGTATTGTAAATCAATTACAAGTATTGACTAAGCAATTATTAGTCAATTATAATATAACACAATATAAACAAGTACAACATTGGTTAATGACAAATACTAACTACTAGTCCAATAAACAAGAATATTATAGAAGAGTCATATCTAGTAAAAATAAGACTGGAAAATACTTTATAATAGAGAAAAGTTTTTATAATGAATAATTTATTATAATCAATTTACATTAAATATGGTTTTATTTATAAAATAGTCAATCATAAGACATATGTATTTTAATATTTACATAGCAAACTGTTATGTTTATATATGAAATAATTATATTCTATGTGTTTTTATCTTTTTTATAGTTAGTTTATACTGATTTCTAATGGTAGAATGATAGAAGAGATACCTAATACAGCAAGAACTATTTGAGTTATCAATTTAGCATTAATTTTTCTTTAGTGTCCAAGTTTGTACAGTTGAATAAAACTAATTTTAAAACACTGGAAAAGGTTTTAAAAGTATAAAATGGTACAACCTTTTGAAAAAGAGTTAAAATTCAAAAGATTATAAAATTGTCAAAGCTATACCTTCAATTTCAGAATCTCCTCTTACTAATCAGGTGTCAGTGGTGTTTATCAACATCCTACCTAGAAGGGCAAGGAAAAGACCTAAAAGGGAAATCACAAGAGGCGTGGTTAACATCATATATCTTTCTATTAAAGGATGGAGAGATGGAATCATGAGGGATCTAGTTGGTTGAGTTGGGAGCGGCTTTTGTAGCTACGTTTGAGATTTTTATGTCACCTACACAGCTGCCTTTTAAGCATTTTAACTTAGTGCTTACCATTGATACTGGTCTCCAGTTCCTTGGACTGGCCAAAGAGAGTTCTAAGATTTCCATGCAAATTTCAAAGCAACTGCGAATTCAAAGCTCTACTATTGGGGGATGAATACGAGATCTAAAACTAACATATATGGAAAAGATTAACTCCCAGGACATTTGTTATAGCTTCCTTTCTTAAGCAATATTTTCTGGAAAATAGACTCTGAGATTAGGCGGGCATATCTATTAAAAATTTTTGACTAACAGTCCTGAGAAAGGAATCCCGGAGAATTGGGCAGAGGATGAAACAGGCTGCGGTACAGTCGCAGTGAAGGCTACTTCTGTCTGATCCAGCTTTTGCTGGAATTGCCCTTCTAAGTTGTCCTGAGTTCAAATGAAGATGGAGCAGTTGGTGGGTGGGCAGTCCTGGAAAGGTGGCCTCCCAGGCTAGATGACTGGAAAGAATGCTGCCGCTGTTAGCTCGCTCCTGGTTAGCACTTCCAGGTGAGGAGCTAGCCAGGACTTCCCAGTGTTCTCAGCACCTCCGCAGCCATTGTGGGTGAGGATAGGAGTGCCCCTCACTCGGAAGGGTTTCAGGGAAGCGAGGGGCACGTGACCATAAGTGTGCCTGTAAGTTATCACAAATACAAAGTTAAAGTAGTCACAGAAGAAGAGCACTGACATTTTCAGTTCTTAGATGGAGGTGATTGCAAAGCTGGCAGTGACGTAGCCATGGTTACGGTTGCACATAGAGGCTTTACGTAAACTATGTACATAAATGCTCTCTTGGAGAATTTAAGACTGAACTACTTATGCAATAAAATTAACAAAAAGGTAAATTAGCAAACATAGTAATCTTTCCTACCATGTTTTAAATTTACAGGAGGAAAGACTGATACTTATTGAAATTAAATTATATTAAAGCAAATATAACCATTTCATCTACTAAAATCTTTAATTATAGTATAAGTGAATAACAAATAGAACTTGTCTCATTTTTTCAAGTGAGAAAAAATACATGTATGGAAATTTTCAAATATTTGAAAATAGCAGGTAAAAATAAGCATTTGGTAAAATGTACTAAAAATGTAACCCAGCTAGAATTTCTTTTAACTATTCAAATGTTGTATTTCATGTCTATATTTACCTGATTTATAAAATGTGTCACCATTTTATACTTGATTGGGAGAAATGGTTCATGCTTCTTATTGGTGACCTATTTTTATGCACAAAATTCCTTTTTTTAATCCTGGTAAGCAGGTTTTCAAAATAACTACCAAACAGTGGCACATAGTGGATAATCATTTAATCCACAGATGCTTGTCTATAAAAAGCAAGAATAATCTAGCTTTATAAGTAGTACGACTAATCAAGCTGCTGCCTATTGTTTCCAAGGCTGCCAAAGTTAATACTTAAAAATATATAATTTAAAATAAATGCAACATGGATAAAGACATGTTCACAAGGCATTTTAGACAGGCTTAATAAAACCAAATTTTAAAAATAACTGCCTTTGTAATGTTAGACATATTGGCTATATTTTATTATATAAGAGAAAATTATGTTTGGCATGATTGTGACTAAAATTTGATATACTGAATTCACCAGGTATATGAATTGAAAATACATTAAAATAAACCTACCTACAGAGAGATAACTTGTTCATTCTCCATTATATATAATAAAATGTGTCTTAAAATACCAAAATGCTAGAAAGAAGGAGTTCAGGAATCCATTAAGGACACCGAGGAAGCTTATTTCTTTGTACACAGTAATGACTTGGGCTGTAAGAACAAAGGGGACAGAACTGCCCATGAAGATATGAGCAGTGCTCTTCTGTATACTTCGCAGAACATACCCTGTTATGTCTAATGAAAATCTGATAGCATTTAACTGAATTAAAAAAAAAAAAAAAGTCTCTTAATGTGAAATGGAAATACTTTCCAGCTCTTCTAAAACAAAACAAAAAAAGAAAGACAGGAAAATGGAGAAAACTCAGAACAAGACTAAGTCCATACAGAAAAGAAAGAAACTGAGTTTTATTACGTGACATAAATTTGCATGGTCCTGAGTTATATATAACAATACGAAAATGTATAGAGAATGAAGTGATGTGCCCTACTCTAAGTGCTTCACAAATGGAATACACTAGTCTGATATCATCCATCATATCTATCTAACCACCTGATACGATATTTCCCACTTTCAAATACAAACAAGCACACTGATGCGTAGAGAGGTTCCCATGTTCATACATTGCATGTTTCCAACAAATCTCTCTTACATTATGTAAAGAGAATCCTAAGAGAGTGGGAGCAGATTTTTATAGAGTATTTGGTAACCTAAACAGCCTGTGTGATCCTTCTTTGACCAGCTCTGTATTTTCTATTGTTGCTGCCGTGTTTCTTCAGATAGTCAGCATTCTTTCTCTTCAATACTGTTTTGCAAGCAAAGCCACCTTGTCCAAATGAATGAAATTAGTCGCAACACACTAAAGAATCTGCCGAATGAAGATCAATAGCTACAATTGATGAGTCAGGGACCTTGGCTCTATTATGCTTTTGATACTGATTTGTTCAGTTGGTTGGTTTTTTAAGAAGGATTTTCTTTTCAGGTAGCTCTGGCTGGCCTAGAATTCAATATGTATACCAAACTGGCCTTAAACTCAGAGATAAGCCTGATCTACATCCCAAGAACTGAGATTAAAGCCTACCTCACCTCGTGAACTATTATTTTTGCCTAATTTTTCTTACAAATACGACATGATTTTTCTAAAAAAAAAACCAAAATTTGACAATTTAATCAAAGAACTGGCTTATTCATGAGACTTTAATATGTATATGTAAAATATTTTTTTTAGTTTTAGTTGCTACTTTCTCAATGGATGCATAGACAGACATATACATGCACACATACATACTAATACTCACACACACAATTCAAGAACAACAGTTAACACTGTTCACCCAACAGTCAGGCTCTTCCAACGTCCGTGCATGTTTTCACACTTAGGAAATCTAAAATTCATGTAATACTCTCATTTAGTATGTGATCTTTAAGTGGATTCAGTCATTCTCAATTATTCACTTATTTCCTCCAAGAATGTAAACTCAAGGGATCAAAGCCCATGCTTTATTTTATAAGCCTGTGGCTTTAGTTTGCTCTAATGCAGGTCTGTTACTCCATGTGTGATCCGCCAAAACGGCAGCATTCTTGAAAGGGACTGGTAGGTTAGTCAGACTGTTTCTTTATTTTCAGGTTTGGCTCAACAGTTTGGGGAAAGGATTCCATTCTAGGAATACCTGTAGAAACAAGGTACTGGCTTCTCTGATCACTAAGGATGTGAAATTTTATAATTTAGTTTGTATGGTGTCGTCTGGATTTCTCCGTGGTCACGTTGCTTTTCACAGCAATACCCAAGGAACGTAAGACTGTAAGTACATTGTTCTCCAAACCTTCCCTCCGAGGGCTCAGCATCCATTGAAAACTTTTGCTGGAAGCAAATATCACTTTTGTGGGTGTGAAAGAGTGTTCTTCTGTCTCTGTGATTCCATGTGCATTTGCTAGAATAAGGAACCGCGGACATAGTTCTCTTTAAAAGAGCCTTCCCTTTTGAGTTACCTTTTTAGAAATGCGAATGTGAAGCCTTTCGTCTACCTTTACCAGCTCTACTACATCGTAATAGTGTGCCCAGTTCTACTCATAGGAACCCTCACCCCCTGCATGCCATGCACATCTCTGTGGTGGTGTTTTTGTGCTTCCTGACATGAATTACAGAAGGAACTTTTCCTGGCCCTGCCTCAAATCAGCCATTTTTCCCCAAGGAGTCTGGGTTCCACGCTGTTGAGATTGGTGCTAGTAAGGCTGGATTTCTCAACATCTACTTCATTACTACACACCAGTTCCTTAGAATATGATTTTAAGACCATCATTAAAATAGAGTAATTCTTGTAAAAAGCAAAGTATTGGACCTCATAACTCATTCATTGGAGTGAAATACTTCTCTGCCTGCCAACTTTGTAGACTAGGAAGCTCAGAGAGAGATGATGCCGGATACCTGGCAACAGAGAAGCAAGAGTTTCCCAAAGAAGAAGAAATTAAGCTAATAGCAATTTCTTTTGGCAAGTATTACCACCACAGAATTAAAATTATTAAAACAGCCTTATTTTGCACATGGGAAAATCCTCATATATGCCTCCGTTTCTGTTACATCACAGTAAGCTTTATTTAAATACTATATATCTATGTATATGTTAGCGAGAGGAGTGACTAGCGTGCTGTGGTGTTTGGGTGACAACAAAAAGCAACTCAAGGGTGTTGCTATTCCACTATGTGGGTCCCAGGGACTGAACTGAAGATTCCAGGTTTGGCACCAAGCTCCTTATCCACTGAGGCATCTCAGCAGCGCCCCGACAAACACACACACACATACACACACACACACACACACACACACACACACGCAGAGGATGATGAGGTCAGCTTACTGAGTTTTGAGATCAGCTACCTCTGCTAATTCTCCTATCTGCTGCATTTGAAGCTTTCGTTAAGACTCCCTTGTGCAGCTGCCTTCACAAGCATGAGCTTTTGATTGCATCTGAGGTTCCGATGTGCTCTGTACTGCTCTGGAATTTATAGGAGACAAGTTCTTCTATTTTACTTATGTGCAGTAGTGATATTTTTAAAGCAGAAGAGTATCTCATTATGAACAGTGTCTCATTTGGCTTATTCATTACGAGTAACTGTCTGCTGCCAGAAGTCTATGCTAACCATGGGAAAGCTTGCTGCAGAGTTGACAGAAATAATGGCAGCAAGCTACTTGAGGAGTGCTGGATAGAAAGCCCGGTTCTCCCTTCTCTGTTGTTAGGATCCAGGTCAAGTTCCTGAACTATTTCTCTCCTCAATTGTCTTACTGTAAATGAAGAGATTAGTTTACCTGTGTGAGGAAACCAGAAGATATTAAATATCTTCTCTTGGTGAACTGTTTGGTTTAAGATAAGAAACAGGTCAAAAAATAAAGGTAAGTACCTGTCCCTTCTTTGATAACAGTATAACCCGAGTTTGTAGAACTTTGATATACAAGGCATTTTTTTTTATTTTAAAGGTTTATTTTATGTGAACGAGTGTTATGCTTACATGCATGTGTGTGCCCTCCTGGGACTAGAGTTACAGATGGTTGTGAGCCATGTGGGTACTGGGAATTGAATCCAGGTCCTCTGTAAAAGCAACAAGTGCCCTTAACTACTGAGACAACTCTCAAGCCTCTTAAAAAAAAAGCACATAAATATCACAGATACTTGCTTAAAACACAACATGTAAGTATCAAAGACATGGTCTCAATCACCAATAACATTATAGGCTTCTCCATGTAAAATAGTGAAACATAACTGTATCTTATTTTCTATCAATGTTTTAATAAGTAAAACAAAAAGCAATAAAGGAATGAAGAAAAATAATGAATAGTAAATGACAAAAGGTGGAAAAATATAAGGTCCACAACAGTGATAATGCCCTAATAATTGCATATAAAAATCAAAATCTTCGTGTTTCTGTTTTGCGTCTATTTCTCCATTTTATGCTGCCTTCAGTTGCTAGTATGACAAGCCAATAGACACCATGGTAATTAAATTAAATTAGTACTGTAATTGAACTTTTAGTTTGCTCTAATTTCACCTCCTCTGTGAATCTTTCCCGGCTCTCCTAGGACTAAGCAGATGCCTACATTGAATGAAGTGCTTCCTTTGCCTTTCTCCGCCTTTATCATAGTTTGCGGTGGTTGATTTTTGCGATTTATTTCTCCTACCTTGTGACTATTTTATTATCTTTCTTTTAAACTAATTCAAGAACTACTCAAACTTTAGTACTTGCTCTTCTTTTTTGCTGAGCTGAAATATCACGGGTTTTACTGGCCGGCCTGGTTTCACTGGCCAGCTGGATTTGCGTATTTGGTTCCCATAGGCATGCCACATAAATAACTCCTGAATAGCCATGCCTGCTTGGCTTGCTGGTGGCATGCTCAGTATTCATACCCAGAATGAAAGTAGGTCACATCTGGGACATATGAACCATTTCAAGAAGTTTCCTCTGAAATACAAAACCCTTGAGTAAACATAAAAAGTAATCAAGATGATCACGTCAAAAATTGTGAGCAATTAAAACCTCATTATTAAATTTTGGTCTTTGTTCCTTTATTTCACTGGTTCAGTTTGTCATACCAGAACAATCTTCACTTTAAAAATCCAAGCAGGATGAAGTGGAAGATGGCAGGGGATGAAGCATGGTACATTTTAAGTCTTTTACTTCGTACATTCTCCACTACGCTGTGGTTATTTTGTTTGATTATGGGAACAACTTGTGCACAAAAGATCTCAGTGCGCATCTAGTGTCCTAGAAAAACACTTGCAACAAAGGGGAGAAAAGGCTTTATTGATAAAAGGGTTTGGGAACGAGGACCTCTCCTGACCCTCATGGCAGCTAGAAAATTGTCACAGGGGAAGCTGGACAAATTATCTAAACACAGTAATTTCAGGACCAATATAGGACTCTGTTGACTGCCCATTTTGATAGCTTTCCTTTTAGAAACAGATGGAGGACTTGATCAGCTCATAAAGAAAACGGTTTGCTTTGTTTTAGTCTAGTGGATTCCAGTCTGTGATTAGCTAGGTGTGTTGTTCAGGGACCTGTAGTGATCCGGCAATGCATGGTAGAACCCAGCCTCTTAAACTCCAAGCAGGGTTGGAGGAGGTGGAACAGACCAGAATAATCATTTTCAAGAACACATCCCCAGTGCCTAAATCCTCCCATTCAGTTCCACCTCTTAAATTTTCCACTCCCTGCCAATAAAACCAAGATGGACACATGTCTTTGAGGGACATTCCCAAGCCAAAAGACAGCACCCGGGGAACATGAGTCATCCTTTGGTGGTGCTAGGATTGAACCCGTGGCTTCAGAAATGTGCTCTACCACTGAGCTGAGAGAAAGTTTCACTAAATTGTCCAGAGTAATTTTGGATTCACTCCATATGGCTCAGGGAGGACTTACACTTGTTATGCTCCTACCATAGCCTCTCAAGCAACTGGAATTTGGGGCCTGTGGCACTAAATCCAGCTGCTTAGTCATTATTATACTTGAATGTGTGTGTGTGTGTGTGTGTGTGTGAGAGAGAGAGAGAGAGAGAGAGAGAGAGAGAGAGAGAGCGAGAGAGAGCATAGAAGAGTTAGCATTCCTTTTTCGTTGAATATTTGAAAGTTATTAATCACTCCAGAAATGGTTAGGTGTGTATATGTTACTTTTTCAGTTACTGTAACAAATACCTTACAAAAGCCACTTAAGGACCAAAAAGTTCTGTTGGCTCACAGTTTTAGAGAAACAGTGGATCATAACAAGAAGAACAGAGTGGGTGTGGCCACATGAGTATGAAGCAACTGGCCGCCCTGAATCTCCAGCTGGGAGGCCAAGAGAGAGAGAGAGAGAGAGAGAGAGAGAGAGAGAGAGAGAGAGAGAGAGAGAGAGAGAGAGAGAGAGGAGAGAGAGAGAGAGACTAGTGCTTTCTCCTTTTTATTCGGCCCAGGGCCTCAGTTAATCCTCTCTGGAAACCCCTTCACTGACCAGCCCTGATGTGTGTTTCCTACGTGTTTGTACACCCAGTCAAGTTGACAATGAAATTAATCATTACAGTGTGTGTGTGAACTATGCTCTGCCATGCTTACTTTAACCCCATACCACAGTATAGGAAATGGAATGAAACAAAAACTGCATACTTGCTCCTTGCCGTGTGATCGTTAGGTTTCAGACAGACCTGAGTAGTGTTTTAGGCTGCTCACAAATGCCGGCAGAGTTGTGTTCTGTCATGCTAATGAGAACAGTGTACTCTGGTCATCTCTCTCCTGTTTGCATGCTAAATTGGAAAATTGAGAAAGTGTAATTGAAAGCAGCTGAGTCCCATGTCTCAGGTTTTTTTTTTTCCCATTTCATATCCCTTTCTCTAGATGTTTTGGCATTTATGAAAACTCTCCCACCAAAGTTCTTGACTCTACGCTTATCCTATAAGAGAGACTCAAATGGTACTAATCCCTTTCTTCTGAAATAAATGTTCATTATGTCAGGAAGGACCTCCCAGGACTTGGAGCAGGGCCAAGAAGTGAAGGATTGCCACATCACTGAATTTTAGAAAGACTTGTGACACATGTCAGTTCCCTTCCTATCACTGTATCAAACACATGATAAAATAACTTATTTGTTTTGGGTTCACAGTTTCAGAGGGTTTTTTTTTTCAACATTTGTTTGGCTGTCTTGCTTTCAGTAAGGAAGCATATCATTGTTGGAGTGCATGGTGGAACATATATGTTCTCTTCATGGGAAACGAAGGAGAAAGGAAGCTAAGACCCGACAGTCTCCTTCAGGGTACTCCTTTTAGCACATTCTCCTCATGAACCATAGACATATTAGCAGGTTCAATGTCATTCTAGAAACCAAACCTTGTCCACAGTGACCTTTGTGGGCATATAATGTAAAAGCTATATATCACAACACTTTTTGCCAAGTTTGCCAAATTAAAGAATTTAAATGAACTGCATGAAGTCAACAGGACACTCAGTAGTGAGTGGGCCCAGGATTAACACCTGTGACTTCTAGTTTTTATGTCAAAATGTTGTGTCCTATCTTACTCATATGACCTGCTTATATTTTACACACTCTGGATCTTGTAGATAATTGCAGCTTCAGCTTTTCATTGAGGTAACATGAGATTCAGATCAAATGTGTGGGACTTCATGACTTGCATGTAGTAGTGCTCTTATCATTTGACCTTACGGAATGTTGTCATGCTCTGTTTATCTTTCTTCTTACTTACGCTTCATTTCTTTTTGGAATAAGAAGATAAAAAGATGTACAATCTTGGGTCTGTGTATATTCCCCGTTTCCCAAATCCAAAGCCAACTGGTTACTGTTGAGCATTTGCTAACCCCTCGGCTCCTCCCTAAACATCACCATCCATGATCTCTGCAGGAAAGTAATTTTGTCTTCACAGCTGTCCTGTTGAATGCTAATTGTAAACTTGTCAAGACCTAGAATTATCTAGGACACAGATAACTTGGCATATTTGTGGAGGAATTTCTGAATGGGGTTGACTAAGGTCAGAAGACCCAAACTAGTGGCCCTGGTACCATTTTGTTGGGAGCCAGACTTTCTCAGAGGTCTTGATGAAGACAAAGGAAACCTAGTTCTTTGTTTACAAGGGTGTAGCCTTGACAAGATCCAATTTGGGCCTCGGACCTAGGCCTCTAAGGAGTTGAGGTTTTTGATTCCTGTGAACTCAGCTTTCTTCCCGGAAGGGCTATGGTTATCAGTCCTAAGGCAGCTATGTCTAAGGTATACTGTGATCTTTTTGCCAAAATTGCTTGATTTAACTTTCTGCTAACCATAGCCCTATATCCGTCTGAAAAACATATATCAGATGCTATACTTCGTAATAAACTTGTTTGTTATAAGGCAGATTTTCTATCTTCTTTATCTTCTCATCTCCTGGCCACCTCCCACTTAGGACCCTGTCACTGAAGAATGGCCTGCTATTCCGAGTCACCGCCCCATGTTCTGAGGCTCTGCACTGAATACAAAGGAGAAAGCAAACGTTCATCTTTTTACTTCTTGACTATGCATGCAATGTGACAGCCTCACCTTCCCACCCACAATGGACTCTAGCCTCTCAAATTATATGACACAGCAGCCACAATTCCCTTAGGTTGCTTTCTCGGGTATCTTATCACAGCCACAAGAAAAGTAAATTATACCATGGTCTTTTTCAACTAAGTGCTCCCAGAAACCACTATTAATCGATTGGTATTGACAGGGGAGTTGAAACCCACTTATTAATTTTAGTGCAATATAACCTGTAACTTAATCTCAGGATCTTTGATATAAAATACCCTGTGGGGAGTGGCTTCCATCTTAATAAAGGATATCCTAAAAGCCTTCTGTGCAAGTTCTTTCATGTGACAAGCATCATTATCATCTGACTGGCTCTCATATTTCATGTCCATAACTAAAAGACCAATAGCTATATATTAATGTATACAAACTTCCAATGCAAATAATGAACCTTCCTTTTCAAGACTCAAATTACACCACTATTCCAAGGATACCACAATTTTTTGTGCTATTTTTCTTTTTTTTTTTTATCAGCTAAGATACAGGGCTCTTTGGCCTTAGTATCACTAACCCTATAAAAACTGTAGGGTCATAAATCCATGGTCTCATATCCTCCTGAGACAATATTTCACAGCATGCAGAAGAGAGTGAAATTTATTTAGGAAAGCCAGTACCTGAGCTTCTTTCAAAACTAATGAAATACTTAAGAGACTGTCTCAAAAGAAGTTTATTATATTATAGTGGGCCAAGCATGGTGACACATACCTATAATTGTAGCACTTTGAAAGCAGAGAACTAAATTGAAGGCCAACTTGGGCTACACAGAGAGAGAGAAAAAGTTGTGATAATAATCAAAATATCAGTAATGAGAGAAAATTCTTAGTTTTGTGAATATTTGTAGATTTTTTTCTTGGTTTTATGCCTATTACCTTATAACCCACAAGTAAAGCTTTAAAAATTTTAACAATACATGTATATATACATACATATGCATGTGTATATATAGGTGTACGTGTATATATATACATATATATAATATAGATATGCATACATATATATTCACAAAACTAAGACACTTCCATCCATTTTGGATGTTAGCCACACATGATTGCTGTTATTAAGATATTCTTTAACAAAATCTGCTCCCACCTCCTCTTGTGTGGAACTGGGTGCATGAAATTCATGAGCTTCAGTCAGGGTCATGATGGTTTCCTTGGTTAAGCTGAGAGCCTGGACACTTCCCTTCCTCACAGCTGCTTCTAGGACACTGTGACAGTGTATGCTTCAGATACTTTCTGTGCTATGATAGTAAAAGTTGAAATTCACAGAATGTCAGGTTCTGGCCCTTCCCAGTATAGAATCGTCATAAACGGAGAAGGCCAAATTATTCCTTGTATCCCTAATTTCTGAGGGTTATTTTCTGCTTCTGTTGGGATAATAACATGGATTCTTTCCTTTATTCTTTTGAGATGATGTATTATGTGCATCGGTTTCCTGTGTTGAACCATCTGTACATCCTTTGGATAAACCCCCAATGTGTTTTGTGTGTTCCTGGATTTGTTAGCATTTTGTTAAGAATTTTACACATCAGTCTTTTAGAATCATTTGAGAAGAACTAGGGTTAGTTCTAAGTTTCTGGCGGTTTAGAGTTTGTCATCCCAGGAAAAACCTTTCAGTTAGTGGTATGTCCTAAAGTATTGGTTAGATATGCTACAACATTGGCTTTGATTCCAGCTGAGCTCGCTCTCTCTCTCTCTCTCTCTCTCTCTCTCTCTCTCTCTCTCTCTCTCTCTGTCTCTCTCTCTCTGTCTCTCTCTCTCTCTCGTTAATAATAAGGTTTTGCTACATAGTCCAGGCTGACCTCAAACTTGTCTTTTTACTTCAGTCTCCTGAACACTAGGATTACAGATGTGCTCATCGTACCTGGCTTTTTAGGTAGACTCTTGGATGGCCATCAAACTTCAGTGTTGGTGATGTCTATGATGATTCAATGGCCTAGTCTACAGCAGTTCAGGGATTGCACCAGACAGGTTGCAGCCCATCTGTGGAGCAAACTCATTGAAATCCCAGGGTTCCTTGCACCTGGCACTGAACCTGAGCCCTCTTTATAGATCTGGTCTTGGTGAAATCCAAAAACTGGGATTTAAAAAAGTGCTAGTATGGGCCAGAATGATGCGGGATGCTGCGATAAATCCTGTGGATTCATATCAGGTGATGATGCGGGATGCTGCGATAATTCCTGTGGATTCCTATCAGGTGATGCGGGATGCTGCGATAAATCCTGTGGATTCCTATCAGGTGATGCGGGATGCTGCGTAATTCCTGTGGATTCCCATCAGGTGATGCGGGATGCTGCAATAATTCCCGTGGATTCCTATCAGGTGATGCGGGATGCTGCAATAATTCCTGTGGATTCATATCAGGTGATGCGGGATGCTGCAATAATTCCTGTGGATTCATATCAGGTGATGATGCGGGATGCTGCAATAATTCCTGTGGATTCATATCAGGTGATGCGGGATGCTGCAATAATTCCTGTGGATTCATATCAGGTGATGATGCGGGATGCTGCAATAATTCCTGTGGATTCATATCAGGTGATGCAGGATGCTGCAATAATTCCTGTGGATTCGTATCAGGTGATGATGCGGGATGCTGCAATAATTCCTGTGGATTCATATCAGGTGAGAAAAGTTTGTAGGTGGAAGGAGTGAGGAATACTGGGGAGGCAGGAGAACCCCATTTAATATTGGCCCTCATTTATGTGAAGAATAACAGTCTCTTCTACAAGACTAAGATCTCTTTCGTGGCATCCTCTGCATCCACAGAAATCTGGACTTTGTTCCATGCTTCCAAACATACTCTTGTGCTTTTTTTTTTTGTTGTTTTGGTTTTTTGAGACAGGGTTTCTCTGTAGTTTCGGAGCCTGTCCTGGAACTAGCTCTTGTAGACCAGGCTGGCCTCAAACTCACAAAGATCCACCTGTCTCTGCCTCTGCCTCCCGAGTGCTGGGATTAAAGGCATGCGCCACCATCGCCCGGCCTGTGCTTGTTTCTTTGAAGTCATTTTTTGCCTCTCCTTATGGTGCTTCTTGAGTGATATTCCTTCCATGTGAAATGGTCTCTCTGTGCCCTTTCACGTGGATGATTCCTAATGCTTAGTAGGACATATCATTAGTATTTCTTCTGTAGCAAAGACTACTTCGAAGTAGTTGCTGTATTTGTCTATATTATATATTAATTTAAGACTTAAAGGAAAACTCTTCATGCATCCATTAGGTGTTGTGTACACACATATGCTAGTACATTAACTCACATGTATTTACTATTTGATTTCTGGAGAGGACCTAAAAGCACTCTTCATCTAGATCTTGATTTCAAATGCCGTTTATCAATGAGAAAACCAGGGCTCTTTGCAGAAATGACTGGCTCTAGGGCTGTTGCAAGCAAACAGATGAGCCTGTAGTATATTGTAATAAGAAAAAGCATAGGACTCTAAAAATAGGGAGCCATGGTGGTTTACATTTATAATTCCATGTTGGGGAGGATGATTCAAAGTTGAAGGTCAACCTGGGTGGTGTAGAGCTCAACTGAGTTCTCAACATTTCTCAAACAAACAACAATACAAAAAGAATACCCATGAACAAGCACAACAACCAACCCACAAAAGTTCCCAGTGGATAAAGTTGAAATAGTTCAAAGGTTATAATCCACATACATAATGACAATATAATATTACAAGCTAAATAATACATACCGTGATTTCATTGAAATCGCAATAATTTTTCATAGAATTCAGTGTTATCATTCCCTCTTCCTGGGACTCCTGCTTAATTATCATCCTGTGTGGTCTAGACTTAGTAGTTCTAATTACTAAAATATAAAAATGGTACAAAGAGTAACAATGTACAGAGCAGTCTACCAGATACCACCTTGGCTATATGGGCACATTTAGCATTAGCAGTGATGCCTCTTAGGAACAGCATTTGTCCCTGAAGAGATGTGATGAGAAGAGAATTTATCTCTGCTGCTGGTCTAAAAGCCATTACACCAATGTAGTTAAGGAACCATATCAGATAAAGCTAAACTGAATACTTTCTATAAAATACTTGGTTAATAATTCTCAAGAGTGCCAAGGTCATAGAAAACATAGGAAGTCTAAGAAGCTGTCCCAGATCAGAGGGCACTAAGGAGTAGTTCAGTACTGAATGTCTAGATTGGATGCTAGAACACCAAACATCAGAAAACTCTTTGCACGTTTAATTTGATTGACAATATTTTGCCAATGTTACTTTTTTGGGGACTGATAGATGTATGATTGTGAGAAATGTCAACTCTGGGAGAACCAATCTGAGGGGCTATGGGGACCATTTGTACTGTTTGAAGGTCTTCTACAAAAAAGTAAAATCATGGTGAAATGAAAGGTCACAGTGTCAGAAAGAAAAAGTGTGCTTAAAATATGAGAAACATTTTTATAGAATACTGAGCAAAATTCCTATATAAATGCAAAAAATTACAGGGACAATGAGCTGGGAAGAGAGGGATTTATTCCAGAGTCGCAGCCATGAAAGCTTTTCAACCACTTCCTCACCAATTCAATCACCCTTGTGACAAGGTCAACGCTGTATGCAGTTATTTCCTGTAGACTTTATAACAGAGTTTCCTGGTAAATCTCTCTACTAAAAGGGCAGGTGATACCAAGGCTAGATACATGTTCCTGGCACAAGCACCAGGAAGTCTGTGAGATGCCTGCTGTAATGGCTCTGAAGCAGGCCCTCAAATTCCTGTGGCCCAGTATGTTCTCCACAGAGCATCTGTGAGGACAGCTGAGCCTATGCTTAGGCTGTTCTACCTTGAGAACTACCTTGTGAGAGGCCTGGTGGGGAAGAGCTGGCACAGACTCTCATGGTGCTGAGGGCTCAAAAAGGAATCACTGGGAAAGAGTGGGAGAGGCTGATTCAGGTGAGAACCAGGAGATTTCAGCTCGGCTGGCTGACTTGCCACAGTCAAGATAGAACCAGCTGTTCTGCTTGTGGTAAGGTTAGCCCTGATTTGGATCAGGATATCTTCAGTCATCTGAGGTATGCCACTTATAAAGTGGCGCTGAGGTAAGAGACAAACTTTAAAACCCTCAGTGGTCTCAGAAACAGAGGCTGTCTCATTCAGGCTCCATGTTCATTTTTGGACTGAGGGGATCTGGGTTCAGAGTCGCCCTCATTCTGGCATGTCACCTGAGGGAGAATCCTCATCTGGTTTATCACTAGCATGTAGCGTAGAGGAAGAGAGCTCTGGAGAGCCTTGAACTGGCAATCAAAGACTTGGTCCAGATTCTGTAGTCATCACTCTCATGGGCTCTTAAACACCTCAGTCACACTGAGGGCCAAGAATATACCAGAGGGACAGGAGGTCCAGTGCACATTTTCTGTTGCTATCACATCACGGGGCCTGCACAGCAGTTTAGATCTCTAGTCAGAAATCATGCTTGCTGGCCCTTGCATTCTCTTTGAGAAGTCTGCTTAGGGTAATGCAAGGCCCAAGTTAGTGGCTAGACAGTAATGGAATTGGGATGACCTTAGGGGGAGAGAGTTTCTTGTGAGGTAGATAAAGAATCTGAGTTCCATCTAAGTAGCCTTCCCTAAAGCGTGATCCTAAAAGGGAAACTGAAATGTAAATCAGATACTTCCGGGTCAAATATTGAGTTGAGGAAGATAGGCCTTTCACACAGCTTTACTTGTGACAGGTCGGGAAGGTGAGGTAACTTATAAGTCAGACTAGCAGAAAGGAGAATTTAACCTATGGTTGAAGAAGTCAAGTCCTACCCAAGGAGAAGGCTCAAATCTGAAGGGAGTGGTGGGGCTGGTGGGGAAAGAACAGGTCACGGAGGCCTGAACTCAGGGGACCTACTGGAGGGTGAGAGGTGGATTTGTTAGCATGCAGTGAGTCCCGGTGGAAGAGCAGTGTGGCAATTTCAACAAAGCAAGGCAGGTTAGCGAAGCATGTTAGTATATTAGCGGAGAAGGTGCGATCTGCCAAGGCCCCAAGTGCTCAGGGAACAGTAAGAGAGAAACTGATGCTTCCAATCTGGTGTTTGGTGCTTGCCTTGGCTTGAGTGACGTCTGCAATAGGGAAGAACTGCTGGTGTAGGAAAGGACTTCTTGTTTGCAGTTTTACAGAGCTGAACAGGGCAGGGCTGTTTCTGCGTGAGCTGTTTCTAATAAACATGACTTTCTGCTGACTGGGTTGCTTGCAGAGCCCATCGACTGGACTTCATTGCTCAGTGGGCACTGTTCTGTGGCCCCTGGTTTGGTTTTCAAAAGTACCCACCCTCTCCTGAAATTGCTGGTCTCATGATTCCCTGGTGGGAACCATTCCAGAACTCTAGATATATATGAACTCAATCAAGATTGATTGTTTTGAAGTAATGCGAGACATTGCACTTGAAGAAGCCAATGGAAAGGAAAGGTGTACAACACAATTGGAATACACTTCTAAGAGGAACACTGCTGTTTGTCATCCCCAATGGTAAGCTTTAACCAGGCTCCCGGCACACTGTCCCCCTATCCACTGAACCTCCACATGAACTGTGGCAAATTTCCCTCCTCCCACTTCATAAATACAACACAGAGATTGGAGGTAGGACTCGTGACTCCCTGGCTCAGGGCTTTCTTGATTTATTTCTGTATGCAAATAGAAATAACACAGTCCTCCGGTCAACCAATGAACATTTGAAGGGAAGTCTTGAGTATTTACACAGGTCCACAAGAGGCATGCAGAAGAGGGAGCCATTAACAAACTGATGAATCATCCTCCATCATGTGGAAAAGTTCATGGGATTTGTGTAGGGAGAAGCAACCAGTGACCCTGCATCTGTGCAGTCGTTGGCCATCTCTAAAATGCTGAGTGATGCTTTTCTGTATAGAGAGTGGGATCCTGATCTGTAAGACCCACATCTCTTGTAAGACCCACTCACTATGAGGCATGCAAGAGGACTGTAAACGCAATGAATTGGAACTGGTAAAGAAATCCACGAAGAAAAATCATGATTGTGCCAGGCAGTAGGCATTAATAATTAAGACATTTTGTATTTCAACAATGAATAATGATTATTCAGTAGGGATACACTTGACTTTACTAGGCGAAAAGTTTCAAATCTAGGCTTACTGCAAGACTTGAACAAGTACAAATCAGATCTTTAGAAACATTTGTGCTCATAGGATAAGTGATTTTAATTGGTTTTTTGGCACAGTGAAATACTTTTTTTGGTCACAAAATTAATGGGTAACTTAGCAATAAATCAAGATTACTAAATTAGTTAGCAGAAGTCTTTGTTTTTATTTAAATGACTTTAGGGTTACACATTTATTACAGTTTTCAAATATTCAGAAGTCTGGTAAAAGTATGATTTTTGAAAAATGTACTCTTAAGATCTCCCTGTAGAGATCACAGAAGGAAAAGAAGTCTTTGTGTATGAGGGCTCCTTGCTCCTGCTGTCAGTAACAGCTAAGACTGTTTAGGAGTCACTGGACAGCACAAAGCCTCTTCTGTAATCCAGCAGAGATCCCATCTTAAGTGATTACATTACGCAGCTCGCCCGGTCATTAGTTTCTTGTTTAGTGATAATGTCCTTCATTTTAAATCCTTTGATGGTATGACTTGCAAGTATGTCCTGAATTCTGAGATTATGTGTATTTCAGGCCTCGATATTTCTGGACCAGTATACAATTGGTATTGCTGTAATACTGTGCAGGGAGGGATTAGTCTGTAGGAACTGAGCACTGGTGAAGTTTCCATGTTTGAGTCAGAAAGCAAAATGAAGTAACATCATCATTCATGTTTTTGTGTTGTTGTGCATATATTTACAATAAAAAGATAAAGAAAGTCACTAGGTACAAGGTAAATTTTTTATAAAACGCAGTGACCAAGATACTTAAATTTTTTTGACAATAGCTTAAATTAGCATATTTTAAGGCATACCATTGTTTGACTCAAATGTCAGAGGTCCTAGTGGTGTTTGTTCTGCTAGCTTTTGTTCTATGGAAGGAAGTCTTGGTTTGTGTTGGTAAATGTATTGAGTATCCATTAAATGCCAAGGCTTGTGAAGGTGCAGAAAACTCAGACCTTATAGAGAGCTTTTCCCTCCAAGGACTCACCATCCATAAACCAGTGAAGGGCGAGGCAAAGCAGAAGAACCTGGGGATGCTGGGCTAGAGAGAATACATCTCAGTTTACCATTCAGCCCCCACGGCCCACTTGCCACCTCCTCTAGCTGGGAGTTCTCAGGGACATCTAAATGACATTTTTACTATTCCCCTGAGATTTCAATTTCTCCTTTCTGCTGCTCACAACATCACTGTGTTCTGAGCATAAAGGCCCACACACGGCCTGGTCTGGATCTTTCTGAGAGCAGGTGTCCCTTCTAGATGCCTCATGTGCACCCCAGCTGATCAACACCTAGGCAGCAAATGACACTACTCTGCCATCGTCACCTCTGCTTCCCACCCTCCTCCAGCCTGAGTTCTCTTCGGCTCTTTTAAATATCACATTTATATCCTTCGCATATGGTGAGTATTTATGGTCCAAGCTAAAGACCTGTGATGTGTTCCCTGAAAAAAAAATGATTTGCTAAGCAACGCTGGTTTTGACTTGGAAGAAAAACGTTCAGAAGGCAACAAAACAGAAATCCCAGGAAACACTTTGGCTACAGTATAATTCTTATTTATAAAAGCTAAACATACGTATTCAGTAAATTAAGCTTTCTATCAGCTCAGGAATAATTACATTTTTGCTATTTATCTATACATAGTTATATAAAGATTTATGGACATTTATATGTTTCCAATATATTGTCTCACAATAGGAAGCAGAGTAATTTTTTGGGGGATTGGCCTAGCTAGTACACACAAAATAATCACGTAGAAACACTATTAGCATAATGCCTTTGCAAGGAATTACCTGAGGGACTTGAAACATAGTGGAGCAGGCAACCTGATGAATCCTCACCCACATGAAGAGGTGCATAGTAGAAAGATCCACCAATAAGGGGCACCCCCTACAGACTAACCAACCCATGGCTAAGGGCCCACCCTCTTCTGCTAAGCTGCTCCTTGATTTTGAGATGCTGATGGTGTCCAGGCAAGTTGTATTCCTTGTCTAATTGTATTTTCCTTTCCCTTCAAAGCAGTGAGAACCCACATCTGAGCATCTAGGGTGTTCATGACAGTAAAGGCATTGTGGCCACAGGGCAAGCTGTGGGGAAGAGTTCTTTTCCAGATGATACAATGGGTGCCCCCCAAGGTTTTGCGCCTGGACAGACAAGGATCCTGTCTCCACACCACCTCAGCGCCTTCAGCAACTGTTTTCTATCTGACCATCATTTCCTTGGCTGAATTATGAGATTAATGTTGCAAGCCTTAAGACGTAGTGGTAAGGATTGAGGAGAATAAACAGGCAAGACTGCATTCTTCTGTTCCTGCCTTTCCTAACCACAGGCAGTCATTGCCCTCAACAGTGCTCTGTGTGGGCTGGCGTAGGCATGCCCATTGCCTTAGTCAGAACTCACCAGCTTTACCAGCTAGAGCATGTTTAACTAGGCTCATAACATCATGTGCTTAGATGCCGCTCTACCCTATTCCTCGTCTGGGGTGTTCGCCAGTCCCTTATTCCAAGTTTTGGCTGGTTGGGGTTTACTATGAACAGGCTTCCTGTGTAGCTAGCAATACACTCAACCCCGCCTTTATCCTGGGTTAACAAGAGAGACATGATCCAGGCAATCAAGCTACATGCAGTATGTACCCATCTCATTCAACCCTCGAACTCCTGACTTAGTTTGTTTTCTATTGCTGTGATAGAAACACAATGGCCACAAAGCAGCTTGGAGAGACAAGTGTTTATTTGGTGTACACATTCTGATTACAGCTCATTATAAAGGGAAGACATGGTAGGACCTTCAGGTAGGGACTGAAGCAGAAACCATGGGGGAGCACTGCTTAGCCAAGCCTCGGTCTCCCTCTGTGACTGGCTTCCACTCCATGACCAAGGTTTCTGCTGCAAATGAAGTTATACTTTTACCAATGGCCTCTCCTGGCCTCCTGTAGCTCCAAGCCTCGCCTGCATCCATCCCATGACCCTTTTGTGCCTTCAAGACTTGAACCACATGGGAGACTCTTACAGGTGACACCGCTGGGCTGCCAGCATGGGTCCGGGACAGCTTTGGCCGCCTCTGGACCACAGCTCCTGTGTGCTGATTCTGAGAAAAGACACGCAGAAGACTGCATTTCAATGATGCTGATGGATTTTTACAGTGAATTTCTCAGCTCCAGCCAAGTAGCATCTGTTGCCCCAGTAAAGCCAAGGGTTCACTTAATTTGATTCTTAATTCAAAAAGTCACACAAATGGCCCTGAGTGTCTCTGCTTCTCTCTGAAACCCATAAGCCAGGCCTTCATTGCCTTCATTGCTCTCAGTATTCTTATCTTCCGCAGGACAGAACAGTAAGTTCTAAGCACGCAGTGGCCTTTCCAGCCCAAAGTTCCAAACAATTGCACTATTTTCCCTTATACCCCACCCATTTCTGGTACCAGTATCTGCTACAGTTTTTTTTTCCCCTATTTTTCTATTGTTGCAATATACACTACAACCATAAGCAACTTTGGGAGGAAAGAATTTATTTGTCTAACAAATTCTGTTTAAGCAAAATCCCAAAGGGAAGTCAGGGAAGGAACTCAAGCCAGGAACCTGTGAGTAGAAAATGAAGCAGAGACCATGGAGGAACACTGCTTACTGGTTTGCTCCTCATGGCTTGTCCCTACGATCGAGGGTCACCTGCCCAGGAGCAGGACAGTCTATAGTAGCTGTATCCTCCTACACCAGCCATTAATACCCCAAAGATTTACCACAGGCTCATCTGACAGTGGCATTTCCCCAGCTAAAAGTCCCTCTTCCCAGATATGTGTAGATCTATTTCAGGTCATCAGAGACCAATCAGCACTACGCCATTACAGGAATGAGGTAAAAACTTACAAAGGTTAAGAAATATTTCCAAGTCACATAGTTTCAAAGAAAAAGAAATCCAGGACAAGGATCCCAAAGAATTCCTGCAATTTTATGCTTTTTGTGCCAGTTGTACCCTCTTCTGCTTCCTCATTGTCTGACTGAGGTATTGCAGTACTTACTGTGATGTGCGCGTTCATTTTCCTGTCCACATCTCCATAGACAGGGAATTCTCGGAGGGTAAAGACCATGTTCTAGTTAGACTGTACTCCCATTGTTAACGCAACCCCTGAGACCTAGAAACTACTGCCCAGAATGATTCTAGACAGCTCTCCTACGCTGCTGCTATCAGTATGTCCTCCACCCAAGCCCACCTGGGCCACAGCAACTCTAGAAATGGCATTAGAAAATTATGGGTTTGGAATCACAAGTCATTTCTGTGGTTGAAGTTTTGGTGTCAAATATCCCTATATTTGTAAACACTCCATCCCCCTGTTTTGTGAGGTGGGATCTGGCTAGAAACTTGTCTTGGCCTTTGTCTTCATGTAAGACAGTTTTGAATACTACAGCCTGTGGAAATGGAATGTGTCTCCGCTGAGGTTTGCTGAGGTTTCCTAACCATTCTGTTTGGACTATGAATTCCCGGCAAGGGCGATGCTGTTTCTTCGTCAGAGTGTCGCATCCAGAAGCACATGGTGCACATTTGGTCATCTGAAGTCAGCAAAGATGCTGTGTGGTGCCCTGTTTCTTTGTGTATTTGACATTCTTTTTTTCCCCCTTCTTGCAATCAATCATTGGTGAAGTAGCATTTTAGAGAGTATTTATACATCCTGTTACTTATGAAATTTTCCTCCGGGATCTATGGATGACTCCTGACCATCCCAATCTTTAATATGATAGCTGCAAAATGACAATTCTGCAGTTAAAAGCGGTGCCTGACCCTAACGTGTAGAAGGAGCTAGCCTATTGTAGTATACACAATGAGCCTCAGGTTCTTCCACGTAAAGCAAAGTGAATCAGGTTTAAAAGCCGACATGGGAAGAATGAACAAGTCTCCACAGGATGAATGATGCTCCAAGGTCTGTCTTAGATCCCATGATCCTTTACGAAGCTTCTGCTACCAGGGAAGCACCTTAAAAACGGCCAGGTAAATAAATTCCGCATCTGGACACAGAGATGAGCAACTCCACTTATGCTTGTGCATGTCCAGGTTTTTATTAAAAGGTAAGACAGGCATGCCAAAATGGTACCTACAGGGCACCGGCCATAAGATGAAAACACAGGGATGCCTAACAAATGGCCCAGAGTCTTCGCTCACAAATGCTGTTCAGTTTCCATTCATGATTGCTGAATATTCCTTCTGGTGCTCAACCATCTTGAGAAATACTTGATATTTCTTGTCATAATATCTGTGGGGGTGCAAAAAGAAACATATTAAGCATTCTCAAAATGAAACTGTCATACGGTTTTCCCTCTTCTTTAGAAGGATGGGAATGCTTTCATGGTCAGGCTGAGACCTCCCAAGTTTTAAGTGTGGGCAGTACCCTGAGCAGTGGGTTAGTTTGCCTCACATCTATCATGCTTAAAGGACATGAAGTTCCACGAGCTACATGTCTGAGACGTAGACAGTTTATTGGCAACCATATCTGTGGTGCTGTAGCTTAAAAAGCAGCAGAGTCGGGATGCACACTTAGATGGGACTGACGTCTGAGAATCTACTACACATACCGAAAGCTTAGCCGAGCTCCCTCTGATCCCAAGCTTAAATCAATATTTCTGATGTGACTAGCCACAGGTGAAAACCGCAGCCTGGCCAGATACAAGAATGAGCATTTTAATCCCTCTCGTGATTTTCACAAGTCAATGTCTTTGACAGACAGCCTTCTACAGGAGTAAACTTCCTGGAAGAGTGACCAATGTCTTCCCATGCCTGGCCCTACCCTCAGGTGTCTGGTGGTGGCCTTGCTAACCCGCTGTCTTCATCTGACTCTCCGGGTAAGACCTTTTACGACTATTGTTGGCTATGAATCAGACCTGAGCTGCTTAGGCATCACCATCCTGAAAGGATAGCAAAGGTATGGACACATCACACCTGAGGTCTCAGACTCTGTCCTTCCTCTCTTGGTTAGGGGAGCTGACACGGGGTGGGCGAATCCACTTCAACATGGTCTGGTAGACTCTGGGGTGCTCCGAAGAAGACCCTTTATAAGCATGTTTATGACTATAAATGGGGTGGGGCTGTAAGAGAAACTTTGGGTGCACGCAGAAATTTGTACTTGTTCTACACTTCTACCGTAAGCATTCTGATAATATAGAGACTGTGCTGGGGCCAAACCCATAGCTAAGAAGGATCTGAGACAGGACAGTGCAGGCCTGCCTATGTAACCTTGGACATGGTCCATTTGTGCATAAATTCCCCCATCTTCACATAGAGATATTTACAGTATATACTGCAGAATATTTTTGAGGATTTAGCAATATATAAAAAGCATAAGAACAACATCTGACTCATAAATAATATAAGTACTTGTTACTGCTTTGCAATAATTCATATTCTAATATTTTTTTTACCCAATCTAGGGTTGTGAGATACTGCCATACCCCACTCTAGAGCATTCAACTGTTATAGGATGCTTTTTAGAAACAATTTTCTGCTTCTAACGATATTTTATGACAAGATAAGGTTGGGCCATTCTTCTGAGGGATGAGAGAGATTTCTAACTTTGGAATCTCAAAACTCTTAGGGGTGAGCTTTGGTCAGCAGCCCTTCCCACAGACTTGAAGGTTTTTAAGGGTATTAACTTTACTGAAACTCCTTTCACTAACTTTTTTTATTCTTTGCCATTTGCCTTCTTGAAATTATCTTTGTCACGTAACTAAACCCTAAGATTCATCCTTTTAAGGCTGAATAATTTGAAGTCATCCTAAAAACTTGCTTATTGAACTTTAGTTACTTAATTAGACATTAAGTTCACACACAGCCTGCCAGCTGAGATAGCTTCTAATTTCCCCTCCTTTCGACCAATTGCTTTTGCGTGGCTCAGGACCAAGAAAGCATCCAATAAAGTTAATGAGATTTGAAGTCAAGAGACAGGAAGAGGAAATGGGCTCCGGCTTTTTGGTTGCAATATTTATGCTGCCTGCAGATGGCGGTACAGCACCGCGCGACGGCTGCACCTAAACCCTGCCAGCTGCCATCAAGACGCCAGTCTTTTCCATTGAAACGCATGGATTTTACCAAAAGAACTTAAAAGCACTTCCCTGAAAAGGCTTGAGAGGGTCACGAAAGAGATGGACAGGAACAATATGTTTTTCATTTCAAACACACAAGGGCTATTCGAAGCGCCCTCAGGTGGACACTCCCCAACTTCCCAGTCCCTGGAAAGGGAGTCTCTCTGGCTTCCAAGGTTGAGTTCCCCACACCAAGCCTGCTCTTTTCAGCTAGGCAGAGAGGAGTTTACCTTACAGGGTCATTAGCAGCTTTGAGACAGAGGAAAATGAAACTGGATTGTTCTTTTGGTGGGCATTTCAAACTCTCAAATATGGATCTTTGTTCTGCCGTTCAGTTACCTGTTAAAATTCCCTTTATGTTTTTTTTTTGTTTGTTTGTTTTTGTTTGTTTTGTTTTTCGAGACAGGGTTTCTCTGTGGTTTTGGAGCCTGTCCTGGAACTAGCTCTTGTAGACCAGGCTGGTCTCGAACTCACAGAGATCCGCCTGCCTCTGCCTCCCGAGTGCTAGGATTAAAGGCGTGCACCACCACGGCCCGGCTCCCTTTATGTTTTAGCCACAGTGCTTTCCTTAATTTCCTGCCCCTTCTCTACCTTCAGACTCATTACAAGTGACTTCATAGTGATCCTGATTGCTAACGTAGGCTGCTCCAAAAGCCTTCGACATAACCCCGACTTATTTCTCCATGACCAACCCTGTATGAGTGTGCTTTCCAAAATTGCCACTTGGGCAAGTCTCTTCACTGCTTCAAATTTCAAAGGTCTTCGACATGGCCTCCTCCTGCCTCACTTCCTCATCTCGTCTTTGTGTTTTGAAATTATGAGTTGTTGATAGCGACCTCAGTATAAGAGTTGGTCCTTTGCATATGTTATTTCTTCTACCAAGGATATTCTTCTCTGCCTAGACCTGTCTGAAAATTTCTTTTAAAGATTTAATGTCATCTGAAAGTCAATCTTCTCTCAAAAGCTCCCCTTTATCCCTGTAGAGTTCCTGTTGCTTCTTCTTCCTTGGGTTATATTGTCACCTGCTGGTTTTTCTTTGGAAGGATTTATTTGTGTGATTTGAAATCAGCCCTGTGAACCAATCAGGTAGTGTCTCATTGTTCTCTGCAGCCTCCCCGGAGCTCAGCAAATGCTTTGAATATAGCAGAGACTAAATAAATAAACACATGAATATTCCGTTGATTTGTATTCAAACAAGGAACATTTCTAGCCTTCAACGCCAAGCAATACCACCTGGTCTTTTGATGGGAATATAAAAGATTCCCACATTTTAGAACAGAGGAAAACAGATTTCTTCCTGTGATTTGTGGTGAAAACATTGGTCTGAGAGTATGGAAGCTTGTGTGTGAGCCCAGCTCTGGCCAGTCTAGCTCTGGATTCTGGTAAACCAGCGTTCTCTCGTTTGGGAGGAATATATTTCAACCTCTAAGTAAAAGAGTGCAGGGGTTGATCCAAGGTCCCTCCCAGACCCAAGGTCATCTCACAACAGTTACACTTCCTCACATGCTTGCTCTCTAGTAATTTTAGACAGAAATACAAACTTACTTTTTATCCTCATGTCTCGGGAACACAACTTTTCCCACTTTGCTCATTCTTGCCATTGCCTCCTGGTAAATGGAAAAAAAGAATGTTGAGGAGAGATGAACTTTGCAGGCAAATGGATGGAAATAAAAAAGATCATGTTGAGTGGGGTAACTAAGAGCCAGAAAGACAAATGTCCCAAGTTCTCTCTCACTGGAGGCTTCTAGCTTTGAATCTTCCAATGTGCGTACGCAGCCTGTAATAACTCCAGAAACCAGGAAAGTAAAACAGAAACAGGGTTGCCAGGATATTGCCAGGATAAGGGAGTTAAGAGCAACAGAGAGGGGAATAACAGGATATAAGTAATCTGATCAGAGAAATGGGAAAGGGGGGCTCTTAAGAGAGCTAATACAGAAGAAGGGGAGGGGGAGGGGAATAGCAGGATACAAGTGATCTGAGGAGGAAATGGGAAGTTGCTTATTGGGGGAGGGAGGTAAATACAGAAGGAGAGGGAAATGAGTAGAACCACAAGGAAGGTGTCTGAAAGGACCACAAGGAATCATGCCTTAAATATTTACCTAAAAAGAAGATACTGTAGCTCACGTATAAATACACATATGTAGTTTTAATGAACTTTAATTGTCTGGACTGATGGTGCTCCCTCCAAGACCCGAAGACCACCTAACAACAAACAAACAAAAAAACCAAAAAAACCCCAATACCAGACATAGAAACTCTCATTTGAGTTCTTGGTCAGGTCTGCCCAAGGAACTCCCAACCCAGCTCATTGTTGTTGCCCTTGGTTACCACCCAGAGGCAGAAGGTAAGTCCTCACTGCTGAACATGCCACACCCTTTCGATACAAGGCCCAGGGACATGCGAGCTGGAACAGACTAGAGGACACCGGGTAAGCTTCAAAGGACAATCCTACCCAGCTAGGAAGTTTATGAATCGCATCAACAGCCAGCATGACATGATAGCCATAAAGGTAGGGCAGTAGCACACATATTTTGGAGGTAACCAACAGCTCTCTGAATGGACTTAAGGCCTTCTCAACCAGAGGGAAACCGTGACTGGTACAAGAAATCTAGTTAACTCCTCGGGGCTATTGAAGTCGTGGTTGTTGGAGGAGACTCTACAACCAATTTTTTAAACCGGCATAACCCTAACAACAAGCTATAAACATGCATCCTTAGTCCCACAAGGAAGCATGGTCCTCATCCCTCATTAAGGACCTAATCTTTGCAACAGACAGAGATCACTACCGAAAACTATAACCAATCAAAATGCAGGGTCGTAGAGCCCAGTCCCAGTGGATACAACTACAAAACATTCCTCCACCTAAAGCTCAGGGAGCACATGGAGAGAGGCGGGGAAGGGAGATGTCCGGGGGTGTTTCTTGTACGGTTGTGTCTCCTAGGAACACCAGAAATATACCCTTAAAGTCTCACCACTGTGAGTGCCCAGATGAGAACTGAGAGAGGATGACTCCAATGAACATGCCAAACTGGACCCGGAAAAGATCATGAGGTCTCGACTCTATGCAAAAACTACAGGCAGCTGAGGGTGGAGACATGGGATCTTCCACAGTGCCAAACTGTCAGCCCTGGAAATATACATACACCTAACCTTATATAGACTCAACAGGTTATACTCAGTAATATGTATGTACGTACATATATGCATGCAATAGCAACTCATGAAAAAGATGGCAATGAATCTGAAGGAGAATGGGGAAGGGTTGATGGGAGGGTTTGAGGAAGGAAAAGAAAGGGGGAAATGTTGTAATTCTAGTATAATCTCAAAAAACAACCAAACCAAACCAAAAGACTCAAGGCAGGCTTGTGATAGGCAGGAATGCTAGAATTCACTACCCCCAAGGTACTCAGTTAAACATGCTTTCTCGCAGAGACTTGCTATTCTCTGGCACTAAGAATAAAAACCAATGGATAGTTAAGGTCGCATCTAGTAACCACCAATCCTGGGCCTCATATATAACTGTGCGTTGAGGTCTCTAGGACATACAACCCAGAAAGCAAAGCTTTTTGTGTCTGCACAGAAAAGAAGGGCTAGATTTCCTTGGGCAGTTTTCTAAGGCTTCTAACCCACAATAAAGTCTGAGGGCACAGAGCCACTCTAACCTTGGCATCCAACAGACCCAACCGTGGGACAGCATGAAAAAGCTCCACAGGAAAGGTCTGCCTTAAGAACAGCTCTCACACTCTTATGAAGTCTGTAAGTAGAGACACAACTTCTTATGTTACCGATTTATGAATGACTTTGTATTAGACACTGCCACAGAAAATAGGTTAGATGAGGCATGCTCTTTGTCTGGGTGAAATTCATACTAGGCACAGGGGTGGTGGACTGCCAAGTCTTCCTGCCGTACAGTATACGTGAGCCTCTGTGTACCCAAGTGCATATCCAAATGTCCCCATCCATCTTTGCCAACTTACTGATTCATTCAGTGGGACACTGTTAATGACTTTCTGGCGTGCTCTAACCAAAAGGTAAGCTATACCACAGCCTGGGCTTTGCCTGTAGCCTGCTGAATCCTAGCACCTAAAATATTCATAAAGCGCAGAGAGCCACTTTGACATGCCAAGGGCAACACTCAACACAGGAGGACAACAGAGAAACAGGTGAAGGACCCTTTTCTCAAGGAGTTTGAGACAGCGGAAAAGGCGTTTGCTGGGCTCAAAAGACAGTCTGGTAAGTGCTGTGCTATGCTCATTACAATGACCATTTAAAGCTCAGGTAACTAACTACTCAGGATTTCCATGCCAGCTAAGTTGCTCTTAGGATTCTTCCTCGAGGACAGGATGGCTGTTCTGACCAGTGCTCTGATCTTACAGCCCTGGATGAGCAGGCCCGTTGGTGAGCTAAGATGTGCTATACTAGAAAGTATCCTGGCGGCAGAAAGAACAGAGGGAAAGATCTGAAAAATGGATGAAAAACTATTGACCAGGAATCTAGGAAGAAGAAAAAAAAAAACCCAAGGGTGGCGGTTTGCAGTCATTCCGTGAAGGGCAGGCAAGCAAACACATCTTCCAGATACGCTGCTGTGTTGCCCCGGGATGTGTCGAGAGCCCTGGATATCTCTGATTGTGTCAGGACATTTTTCTTCATAGATTTTCGAGATGGTTTTAGCAATCCCATCACCCACTTTGCTATTCATTCTGGTTTTGTTTTGCCGTTCCCTCTGCTGTGTCCCCCGAGAAGCCGCTGCCTTTGTTACCTCCCGCAAGCTGGGAAATGCTCCCAGGGTGTGCCCTCCTGCCTTTGTTGGCTGTGCTTCTTCAGGGGCCTGAGACAACATTCCAGGGTTGCCTTCATGGGTGGGATCCAGGAAGCTTATCGAAGGGACTTATGTTCTTTTCTTTCCCACAGCAACAGATGTGCAGCAAATGGCACACGCTAGGGAATTCTCTCTTCTTTTCTTCCCATTACTTCTGCTTGTTTTCAAAATAAGTTCCTGAGAAGCCAGTATTCACAGTAGAGATTTGAAGGGTTTTAAAAGGGGCTATTTTGTTTTTTAAGAAAGGGCCTGCTTAAAACGTAGGTTAGGTACCCAGCCCACTGAGAATTTTGCAGACTCATCCCTGCTGCCTGCATGGCCCCTGGACTGAGTTATCTGCTACAGGGCAACTCGTACTTGAGACACGGTGCCAGGCTTTTTTTTTTTTTTCAAACATATCAGTCTCCCAATTAGTCCGTGAGTTCCTTCAGGAAGGAACTGTTAAAGTGGTTCTCACTGCCAAACTCAGCATCTGGGATATCACATGCATGCAGGAACGCCGGCAGAGTGAAGTTAGGGATAATTATGTGGGACAAACTGTTAAAACAGAAGCTTCTGCTGAGGCCTAAGATGACAGAAATGATACCAGAGTGAGCTGGAAATAGCCCACCTTGGAGAGTTCATGTAAAGAGGGGCTAAGAACCCATGAAGAGTCTCTATGCCTTTCACCCCCACAGGTCAAACAGATGGGCTTCTCAGAGAAGGCTAGTTTACTGCAATCAGGGTTCCTTCCAGATAAAGATATGAAGGAGGCCTCCCCTGCCCAAGTCAGGCCCACCAGCACTTATGGGTCTTAGAAACATCCACAGCAGCACCTATGGGTCGCCAGACATACCCACAGCAGCACCTATGGGTCTCCAGACATACCCACAACAGAGCCTTGTGGGTCTTTAGAAACATCTACAGCAGCACCTTATGGGTCGCCAGAAACAGCCACAATAGAGTCATATGACATCAAGAACTAGGCACCTACACTTCAGGAGCCTGATTCTTATTTAGGACAGTGCTCTCTGTGCCCTCCGTCGCCTCACAAGAGGAGGAGAAACAATGGAAAAGAAACGATTGAAGAATAGCAAACCCTGTTACGTGTGCCACGCCCCAGCTGCAGAAACTGAGGAGTGGTTCACATTTCCTGATAACCTATTCCTTGATCCGAGTTGCTGAATTTTGGCTGGATACCCCAACCTCAAGGTTCACAAGACTAGCATCACCATTGTCACTTTGTACTTAGGTAACGATCATAATTCTTAGGCAGGGCAGGAAAATGAGCTCCCTCCACAATGGGAAGGGGCAGTAAGAGTGAAGACTAAAGCTGGTTTTCTCTGTCTCGAGAATTTTGTGAATTGAAGGGTTGCCATGGAATGCCCACTGCTTGGGGAGGTGGGGGCTGGGGTAAGGGGGTGTAAGGAGTACAGATTGCTCATGTCCAGGAATTTGAAGCCAACCCAACATGGGAGAGAACTTGTCTTAGAGGAAGGAAGAAAGAAGGAAGAAAAGAAGGAAGGAAAAGAAAGAATTGTGTGAAGTCTTCTACACAAGTTTTTGTTTCACATAACTTGCTAAATACAAATTACATATGCGAACTTGATAGATGAAAATACATTAAATTATTAACGAGTTCAGGAGAATGGATTCTAATCAGAATTTTTCCACTGTGGCCTCTATTGGTCTTACCGTTGTAGGGAAAGCACAACGTTCTGCATTACACGCTGTAAGTTATGGTTGCACACAGGTAGTCAACATGGCTCAGGCTCACCTTCATCTCCTGGAAGGCCGGCTGCATTATGGGGACCAGACACAGTCTGGAGACGGCCAGAGCAGCCGGGCTGTCATCACAAACAGCG
Source organism: Microtus pennsylvanicus (assembly GCF_037038515.1). Classification (NCBI taxonomy): domain Eukaryota; kingdom Metazoa; phylum Chordata; class Mammalia; order Rodentia; family Cricetidae; genus Microtus; species Microtus pennsylvanicus. The sequence continues at coordinate 32,541,006 of NC_134591.1, read as the reverse complement.
CTGCTGAGAGTCCCAATTTCTCCAGATAATTACCACAAAAGTGAAACCGCATGAATCTTCTGCCTGCGGTAAATATGGGAATCACTACAGTACGACAATATGAATTCATTATGGAAATGCTGACACATGCTAAATATAGTCACCCCCACAATATATTTCTGTTCCAAAGGACTTAGTTGAAGTTGGGCTCTAAATTCATACTTTCTGTCAGCATGCAGGGGCCGGACAATCTCGACTTGCAGCACGCTATCCTCTTTGTTTGGGAGTCTAGACAGCACAATGGATAGAGTGGCTTTTCTTTTTCCTTTTTGCCCACACAATGAAGGCTTTTTAAAAACAAAATATTTTATAAAATAGCATTTTAATCACTTCTTTTCTCTATCTCGCTAAGGCAGAGCTATAAATAAACCATGAAAGTTCACATTTGATTGTCACTTCTGAAAGCAAGTGCAGGGCTTCTGTAGGAAAAAAATGGGGTCCCTGTAGCCAGCCATGAAAGGCCTCATTCATGGACTTGACCCTTCCCTGGTGTGTCAAGGCTGAGATACCAGTCAGCACTCTGCTCCCGCTTCTCTGGAGGCAGGACTGGCAGTGGCCAGGCCTCTGGGTGGGCAGAGGAAACACTTGGCTGTCATGTGCTCTGGGTTAGCTGTAGAGCACCGTTGGGTGGGCTGTCGGAAGTGAGGCCCCAGGAAGGAGTTACTCAACACAGCACATACTGAGGCTCACAACTAGGGGACTAGGAGAGTTCTCCATCCTCTACTTTTGAGAACCATGGCCTTACAACTTGGGGAAGACTGCCAGATAAGGCAAGATTTCGATCATGGAGCAGCAGACAGAGCCTCGACCTGTCTAGAATTACATTATATAAAACAGAATAAATCATGACCTGGTTTTGATGAAAACTAGCCTCCATGAAGCAGGGCTATGGCTGAACACAATCCCAGCACCCATCACTGGTTGGTTATTGCTGTGAATGAAAAGTTGATGCTTATCACAATAGACATTGTAAGGTCATCAAAGCCAGTGTTTGCTGAGAGGCACACCCACACTCAGAAAGTACCAGGTGGTCCAAAAGGATTTTGGAGAAAAGTACCGCAAGGGCCATCTGTTGATTTTCACTCTAAACAAATTCAGGTTTTCCTGTACTGAATATATAGACTGCATTAGAAGCAACAACTCAGCGACAGGTCGAAGAGCCATATAGGCTGCAAGCAGGCTTCCTCCAGCACCAAGAGCCAGCTGCATGGTGCTTGCCTGGATGAGAAGCAAAGTTTGGATTCATCAATTATCTATGTATCTGCCAGGTGAATGTGGCAGCCCATGGGAAACAGTCATAGGGATCCCTGGGGCAAGTGGGTACTCTCTGGCTCAATTGAGAGACCCTGCCTCAATGAACATGATGAAGAGGGGTCAAGAAAGACTCCTGATGTCAACCTTAGGTTTCCATACATGCACATACATGTGCAAGCCCACAATCCAAACATGAAAACATATGCATGCATGCCACATACACATATACACATTTTAAAAATTCATAAAAAAATGTATCTGTGTATGGTGGAGCATGTTTGTTATTCCAGCAGTCAGGAATTTGAGGCAGGAGAATCAAAATGTTAAGTCCAGCCTAGGCTGTATGGGGAGCTTTAGTTCCAACAAGCAAAAAATTCATTAAAAATGCTTAAACATTATTTAAAAATACATTAGCCATAGAAAGCAGACCTTTAGACATTGCATAGGCACACATATTTCAAAACATCTTTGTTTCAACTATATTTTGTTTCATAAAACAATCCAAAAGCACAATACTACACTTTCACACAGATGTTCACACACTGAGATACATGTGCATATTTCTCATGATTGATTCAAAAATCTGGTATGCACAGCCTCAGCTGCCAACTCCAAGGCCCCCTTTCCCGGGTGCTTACTATGGGTTGGGGACCACACCACCCACTTCACACACATAACCTTGTACTTCGTGAAATGTTCTTCTATAGATATTTTCACCTGCTCCCATTCTTTTGAATGACAGAACTGAATGGAGTGGGGGGGAGCAAAGGAAAATGAATAATATGCACAATGACACACAGCCAGTTTGTAGTAAAGCCCAGGAAGCAAGCTCAGTTCCAACTCCAGGTTATTGCTGGGCTCCATCCTCTTTCCACAGAGCTACCATCCTCTCTGTAAAGAACAACACGTGATTTTTGAGTTCTCTAGTCTTGAGTTCAAATCCCACTTCTACTTATGTTAATTGTGTGATCCATTTTAGTGTGCATGTGTTATGTGTGTGTATGTGTGTGTGACAAACTTTAATACAGGGATTGTACTTTTCTTTACAGATGCTGGCACATAGTTCTGAAATTGATGAATCTGCCTTCTTGAGAAACTCTGACTCATTTTATGGGAACCACAAGCTCATGTGCTAATGTGTGGGCTGGGGCACATGACCCCTTTATAGAAAAACAGAAAATTTAGCAACATGATTTTCCTCTACCAAGTATTAAGAAATGGCTAATTGTTCTTTTATTTATGTTACTGTTGTTTACTTTTGGCATGGGACACTCTTGACTTGCAGCTGGCACTCTCTTACCCAAGGCATTGACAACGAAAATGTCAGCTGAGAAGCAGGAAGAGAGGAGACAGTGGGAAATGTCTTCACCAATCTCCATGATGCGAAGACCGGCATGCTGCTCACCATTCTGAACACACATCTGTCACACACACACACACACTTATGCTGTTTAATTACACGGGGGTTCACAGCTTTTAAAAACACACAAACTGCATGTTTAGCATGTATATGTCAGTTACAACGTCTTAATTTTCAAATTGTAAAAACAAAAAGACTATATATTAAATTTGTCATATATTTACATCTTCTTTTTCAATTTTAAAAGTGCCAATAAATTGAAACAAAACCTTGACAAGCCTAAGTAAAATACACCTCTGTCACACTTTTCTTTTGGACCTAAAAGAGTGAAGTCATGGGACATGTCTAATTCTATAGGAAATACACAGTAGAATAATGCTGCATTATTAGGAGCAAATGACCTTAGGTCAGAACCTGATTTTGCTGTTTACTAGATATGTGAATACAAACTCATTTTCCCATCTACAGAACAGAAGTCATAACAGCTACTCGCAGCTTGTTGAATATTGGCTACTCAACCCCAACTCTGACCAAGGGATTTGGACCCAGACACACTTCACATACACACAAACAATAAAAATAAGTGAAATTTTAAAGTAAAGAATAACAGAATACAGTTAAGAAGTTGCTGATGTGGTTTGTCTCTCAACAATGAGGCTGAAGTGAAAAATGAGAAAAGTCACAGATACGCAGACAAATTTGGAAATTGAAGAAAACATACCAAGACAAGCATTTTGTATTTAACTTTTTAAATACTGTACATGCATAGGAAATGCTGTTCCATTTTGGAGATAATCATTCTTAGTTTAGGGAAGAAATAGCTTTGAAAAACAGATTGAGAAACTGCCCCAGAGATGCCATTTGAACTCCAACAGAAGAACGCACTGTTTTCAGGTTGGGGTGATGAAGGCGCATCCCCAAGGAGCTGAGAAGTTTGGAACCAGTGAGTGCTTGTGGAGAGTCCTGGAGATGAGCATGCTCACAGGCAATTCTCCAAAAGGGAAAGGTGTGTCAGAGGGAAGGGGCAGCTGTGTGTCTGAAAGTGCACACGGGGTGAAGGGAAACCTAGCCTTCTGAGACTCCTTAATGCTCATATTCATGCATACCGAAGCTCTGATAAGCTTTCACTTGAGAAGCATGTCAATTGATAAAATGTAATTGTTTTCTTTACAGTATGGGTTGACACCATATAAACTTGCCTTATTTTAAGAGCAACACCAAATGACTGTTTTTTTATTATTTTTTTAATTGAAAAAAAAATTTCTGCCTCCTCCCAGCCTCCCACTTCCCTCCCCCTCCTCCGACTCCTCTCCTCCTCCCCCCACTCCTCTTCCCCTCCCTCTCCAGTCTGAAGAGCAGTCAGGGTTCCCTGCCCTGGGGAAAGTCCAAAGTCCTCCCCCCTCCATCCTGTTCTAGGAAGGTGAACATCCAAACTGGCTAGGCTCCCACAAAGTCAGAACATGAAGTAGGATCAAAACCCAGTGCCATTGTCCTTGGCTTCTCAGCAGCCCTCATTGTCCGCCATATTCAGAGAGTCCGGTTTTATCCCATGCTTTTTCAGTCACAGTCCAGCTGGCCTTGGTGAGCTCCCAATAGATCAGCCCCACTGTCTCCGTGGGTGGGTGCACCCCTCGTGGTCCTGACTTCTTTGCTCATGTTCTCCCTCCTTCTGCTCCTCATTGGGACATTGGGAGTTCAGTCTGGTGCTCCAGTGTGGGTCTCTGTCACTATCTCCATCCATCACCAGATGAAGGTTCTATGGTGATATGCAAGATATTCATCAGTTCGGCTTTAGGATAGGGTCATTTCAGGTTCCCTATCCTCAGCTGCCCCAGTAACTAACTGGGGACATCACCCTGGGCTCCTGGGAGCCCCTCTAGGACCAAGTCTCTTGCCAACCCTAAGATGGCTCCCTTAATTAAGATATGTGCTTCCCCGCTCCCCTATCCAACCTTCCTTTATCCCAATCATCCCGTTTCCCCAAATTCCCCCCATCCTCCCATTTTCACTTTTCTCTCCCCATCTCCCCTTACCCTCCTCCCATCCCACCCCTAAGATCCCAATTTTTTTGCCCGGCAATCTTGTCTACTTCCCATAACCAGGAGGATAGCTATATGTTTTTCTTTGGGTTCACCTTCTTATTTAGCTTCTTTAGGATATCAAATTATAGACTCAATGTCCTTTATTTATGGCTAGAAACCAATTATGAGTGAGTATATCCCATGTTCATCTTTTTGGGTCTGGGTTACCTCACTCAGGATAGTGTTTTCTATTTCCATCCATTTGCATGCAAAATTCGAGAAGTCATTGTTTTTTTTTTTTTTACCGCTGAGTACTCTAATGTGTATATATTCCACACTTTCTTCATCCATTCTTCCATTGAAGGACATCTAGGTTGTTTCCAGGTTCTGGCTATTACAAATAATGCTGCTATGAACATAGTTGAACAAATGCCCTTGTCATATGATCGGGCACCTCTTGGGTATATTCCCAAGAGTGGCATTGCTGGGTCCAGGGGTAGGTTGATCCCGAATTTCCTGAGAAACCACCACACTGATTTCCAAAATGGTTGCACAAGTTTGCATTCCCACCAGCAATGGATGAGGGTACCCATTCCTCCACAACCTCTCCAGCAAAGGCTGTCATTGGTGTTTTTGATTTTAGCCATTCTGACAGGTGTAAGATGATATCTCAAAGTTGTTTTGATTTGCATTTCCCTGATTGCTAAGGAGGTTGAGTATGACCTTAAGTGTCTTTTGGCCATTTGAACTTCTTCTGTTGAGAATTCTCTGTTCAGATCAGTGCCCCATTTTATAATTGGGCTAATTAGCATTTTAAAGTCTAGTTTCTTGAGTTCTTTATATATTTTGGAGATCAGACCTTTGTCAGTTGCGGGGTTGGTGAAGATCTTCTCCCAGTCAGTGGGTTGCCTTTTTGTCTTAGTGACAGTGTCCTTTGCTTTACAGAAGCTTCTCAGTTTCTGTAGGTCCCATTTATTCAATGTTGCCCTTAATGTCTGTGCTGCTGGGGTTATACCTAGGAAGCGATTTCCTGTGCCCATCTGTTGTAGGGTACTTCCCACTTTCTCTTCTATCAGGTTCAGTGTGTTCAGATTGATATTGAAGTCTTTGATCCATTTGGACTTGAGTTTTGTGCATGGTGATAGATATGGGTCTATTTTCATTCTTCTACAGTTTGATATCCAGTTGTGCCAGCACCATTTGTTAAAGATGCTTTCTTTCTTCCATTATATACTTTTAGCTCCTTTATCGAAAATGAGGTGTTCATAGGTTTGTGGGTTAAAATCCGGGTCCAGAAAGGTGCAAATGCACATTTGGCAGTTGAGATAAATTGGTACAGTTTCTTTTCTTTTCTTTTTTATAGCTGACCACCATTCTTAATTGGTCTATTGGTTTCACATCCGACTCTGTACAGTGGGCGTGGTCAGTTGGAAAGAGGAAAAACTTGCCATGGGGATCACTGTAATGGCCTTCCATAGTCACAAAGAGACTTTTCTATGAACTCGCTCTGCGATGGTGATCAGGAAAACACCACGCTTTCTTCATGAGTGTTTTCTCATCTGCAAAGGTTGCTAACCACACACCTCTCATAGCATTGCCGGTAGTGGTGTGAGCGATATGAGGCACATCACACTCTTACATATGTTGTTATTCTGCCAGGGTGAACAACTTACAGTCCAGATCTGGTGTTTGATTCGTTTACTGCACTAAAACCTGTGCTTGGCTGGAATCTACAATCCCTCAACATGTGCTGACTGAATACAATGAGGTAAATTAGATTCTGTCTCTGGGTTGTTTTTACCCATGACACTTCTGACACTAAACGTGTAGATCCACTCTGCCCTCTTACTAATTAATTTTCTAATTCTGTGGACATTAGCACATGTTACACAATTAAATTCTGGCATTAACTACCCAGAGTCAGGCTCATACTTGACTCTGTAAAGGCTCAGACACACAAGGATACCCTAACTTTAGTTGTAAGCTCCAAGTTTCTCTATACTTCTGACTAACTTTAAATTGGGGGCCCCCAACTTGCTAGAATGGGATACACAAAACTCAGGAAAAAGTTTACTTACTATTACTAATTTTTTATAAAGGCCACAAATCCTATGCAGAAGGAAAAGCAGAAAGAAAGGGGTACAGTGAGGGTCCATGCTCCTTCTGGACACCAGTCATAACTTGCATGTGGTCATTAATCCAGGACCTATGTGAATCCCATTATCTGGTACTTTGTTAGATGGGAACATTAGTGAGACCCTTATTCTTCATCTTGGGAAATCAGTGGAAAGGCTGAAAGTTCTGGCCTTTTAATCATGCCAAAAGGTTTCGGTATGCATTAGGAACCAAAGACAATGAGTATATATGGTGTAGGCGGTCCTTCTGTTTATGTGTTGCTTTCATTGGTTAATCAATAAAGAAACTGCTTGGCCTGATAGGGCAGAACTTGGGTAGGCGGAGAAGACAGAACTGAATTCTGGGAGGAAGAAAGCAGAGAGAGAGAGAGAGAGAGAGAGAGAGAGAGAGAGAGAGAGAGAGAGAGAGAGAGAGAGAGAGAGAGAGAGAGAGCAGCCATGGAGATGCCAGGTCGGACATGCTATATCTTTCCCGATAAGCCACGACCTCGTGGTGAACACAGATTAATAGAAATGGGTTAAATCAAGATGTGAGAGTTAGCCAATAGGAGGCTAGAGCTAATGGCCAAGCAGTGTTTTAATTAATACAGTTTCTGTGTGGTTATTTCAGGTGTAAGCTAGCCAGGCGGCCAGAACAAAGGACCACCCTCCTCCACCAACACATATATAACATATCACAATCTCTTCGCCTCTTAAAACCTGCAACGAACACTCAGGGATTCCAGGTGAGATAAAAGATTAGATTCCATAAAAGCGTCTGGTCCGTGTCTGAAACCTCGGTGTCACAGTCATTGCCCTCCTTGTGAACCAGTTTAGATTTACTAGCTTTCTTGCTGATGATTGACCATGCCAACAGTCTTCCTTCCCAGGAATTTGTTCCTCTCCCCGGAATCTTTGTCTGACCCTATCTTCAAATATACTGTCTCCAAGACTGTCTTTGGCCACCCTTAGCTCAGTCAGTCAACTTCTGGATAGCAGGGGTCATAGCATCACACTTTCGGATCCTCACCACCCTCCTCTGTACACAGTGTAATCTGACATTGTATTCTTACTTTCTTGACTTATTATTGACTTCCTCCCATGGAGCCCCCCACGTCTCCTCTTTCCAGAACCAGAAGTACAGAGTTCTTAGCATTTTTCTTCATTAATGAAACACTAACTTTTAGTTGACCATTAAATATCAGCTGAGAGAATAAACTGATCAAATGCATATCTAATGCAAGGAGCTGTGTATTTGTATTTTGCTTCGTGTGACCATCAAGTTCTGTGTCTGGGGTGAGGATCTTTTATCTAAATTTAAATGAGGAAGCACAGGTTAAGAGAGGTCAAGTGGTTTTTCTAAACTAGTCCATTACAAGACTGCTTCAAATCTTGAGTTAACACTGAGCCCACTTCCTGAGGAGCTCATTCCCAGCGGGCAGATGTCCAGACTGCGCCCATCATAGCTACCTTCTGTGTGATGGTTTGGAGATCCTGTAAAATTCTCAAAGCTTTCCTTTCCCCCACCAAAGACACATTTTACCATGACCACTACACTGTACTTACATAAAGAGGAAGACAGGTTTGTCGATGTACAGTTAAATTGCTTGCATTACTTCTCAAAACAAACAAAACAAAATCACTACCAGCTGTATGACCTTGAGCAAGACCTTTCCCCTTCCTTAGCATCACCTTATCAGCAGAATGAAGGCAATGGCTTAGATTATTTCTAAATATTGCAATCTGTGTGTGTGTGTTTTGACTCCCAATTTCTGAGGCTTCCCTAACCCCACTCTAACAGGGCACACATCCACTGGTCTTCCTGGAAACATGAAATTTATTTCTTGATTAGCCATGGGTCAACATGGCACAGGGGAGTGTCATGAGGCGTAGAAGTAATACAAAGTCTGGCTGCAAAGGACTGGATCTAAATATGAAAATTGAGCAAGCATTCGTCCTATTTATATGAACTTGACTCATTTCTGACATGATTTCTAAGGCGTCTTACTAAAAGTTTCAGAAAGATCATCGACTCTAGAAATGCAAGCAGGAGCTCAATTAGTCACTATTGTTTACTAGCAATGAAATGATCTCGACGGCATTGCTGAGGAGGCATAAAGTACTGCAGTGACCTATAATAGAAAGTATGGTTACGTCAATAATAACAGCAGCAGTAGTGGTGGCAGTTAGTATTCTACTAAATACTCATTATAGCTAGTGCTCAATAAACACTTATTTATTTTATTCTTTCAGCTGAAAGATGAGGTTCTGAAGTCTATTCTTAACTACTCGTTATTGGATATGGACTATGGACCTTAGACAGGCCACAGTACTTTGAACATTTTTAGTCTCATGTAATCCTTCTAATAATGATAGAATTTTTTAGCTCTTTTTTTAAAAAAAATTACTTAATTTTTAAGAACTTCATCCAATATATTTTGATAACGTTTTTCCCTTCCCCAAATCCTCCCAGACTCTGCCACTTCCATACCCAATCAATTTTATGTCCTTTCTCTCTCTTAAAACAAAACAAAACAAAACATGACTGAAAATGTGACTCAGCCATTAAAAACAATGGTTACTTTTTCTGAGGACCCACGTTCAGTTCCTAGCACCTACATGTCAGCTCACAAGCATCTGTAACTTCAATTCCACAGATTCCGTGCCTATTCTGACCTCCTTGGTCATTGGGAACATACATCTCTTGTGGGAGCTGCGGGCTGTGTTCCTGCCACCCAGCTCCCAGCCACCGGCTAGCTTTACCCGAAATAACAACACACAAACTGTATTCATATAAACGCTACTGGGCCCATTTCTATTAATGTGTGTAGCACCCCAAGGTGCGCTTACCGGGAAGATTCTAGCCTACGTCCATCCTGGGTCGGAGCTTCATCGCGTCTGCCCAGGAGAGGGGAGCATGGCGTCTGAGCTCACTTCCTCTTCCTCCCAGCATTCTGTTCTGTTTACTCCACCCACCTATGTTCTAACCTATCAGGGCCAAGAAGTTTCTTTATTAACTGACCAATGACCTTCCTCCATCATACATCCATACATATAGGCAATACCACATACACATAAAGTCAAAATAAATAAATCTTAAAAGCAAAACCAAAGCAAAGCACAAAGATGTATAGAGGCTGTGTTTTGTTGGCTCCTCCTGAGCAGGAGGCCCTGGAGCATGATTGACAGTGGCTGGCATACTCAGCATCATGCTGCTAAAGAACACTTATTCCCCTCCCCCAGGAGCTACCAATTGCAAATAGCTTCTTAGATTCTGGGCCAGCGGTAGAACTTTGTGTCCACTTCCTCCTTTTCCATGCTGGGATTTTGTCTGGCTCAAGACTGTGCAGGCCTTGCACACGCTATCACAGTCTCTGTGAGTTCACACTGCACCAGGCCTGCTGTGTCTGCAAGCGCTGTTCCCTTAGACTCACCCACTACCTCTGCCTCTGCTTCTTCGTCGATCCCTGAGCCTTGAGGGGAGGGTATGATAAAGACACGTTATTTAGGTCTGAGTACTCCAAAGTCTTTTGCTCTCTGTACATTGTCTAGCTGTGGATTTCATGTTAATTATCATCTAGTGCAAGAAGCAGCTTCTGAGATGAGGGTTAAGTGATGCACAATCTATGGGTACAGCAATATTTTATTAGGAGTCACTTTATTGCTATGTTCATATACCATAGGGTTTCCCTCTTAGGCCTATGAACTATCTGGTAACGTATTCTTAGTCTCATTATGTCAGGCAAGGGTTGTGTCTCATGGAATGGCCCTTAAGTCCAATAAAAGTGGTTGGTCATTCCCATATCATTTGTGCAACTATTATACTTGTGGAAAAATAACTAGGCAAATGCACTAGGTCGCTATTATAGCTCACAAGGTTCATAGCTTGGTGAACACTGATGACTGCTTTTCTCCTCTGGCAGCATGTACACTGGTTTCCAGCAGTATGAATGCTAGTCAACATTCAGTGCCCAATTTCCAGCTGAGCACCGACTTAATTTCTCTATCTTCTATGTTCAGCAATAGGATTTTACCTCTAGGTTGTGAAGGGTAACCAATAGCATTGGTAATCACCTGCCATGTTTGGTTGGGGTGGGGCTGTCTATGGGACTCCTTTGACCAAAGACTCAAATAGTTGTAACACATTACTAGTTCTGGGGGTTTATTTGGTAGCACGTGATGTCCTGTTGGGATACTGTTCTCTCCCATTATATGGTTACTCCATTAAACTCCTTTTACATACGAACATACATTAGGAATATTCTACAGTAGTAGGTTTCTATATGGCTTTTCAAAAAGTCTTTAATGTTAGGTAAGGAATGGAGAAGGGCAGCGTCTATGAATGGAGAAATAGAATATAATGTTATAGAAAGATACTGGGGAATTATAATAGCACTATCGGGAAGGGTAAGTAACAATAACAGAAATTGTAATATTTATCTCATGGGTCAAACATTTAAAAATTTCACTAGCAGTCATAATAGTATTTGTTCATCAACTGAAATGAACTTTATTCTATAAAGTGGATTTAAAGGCTTGAATTGTCGCTTTTCTGTTTCAGGTCAGCTGAGCTGACTAGTCTTGGGTGGGTGCAGCCTGGCCATATTCTATGATTTCCTCATCATTTGCAGGGTAGTGAGAAAGCTTTAGCATCTGAGGCTTATTTCACCTGAAGCAGACACAACAATACACCTCCTCTGCATTGCATTACGATCGCCAGCCTTTATCTAACAGGTTCCTGGCCCATCCCCTTCCCATGCATCATTGTGGTTAAGGTTTTGAAAGAGTTGCAACTGCAGAACTCCCAGAGCTATTAGGCCTGCAATCCTTCCATATATTCCAACAGCCCAACAGCCCAGTCCTTTCATCTGTATTAACATCCCTACTTCATTCCTGGGAAAATCCTAGAATCATGAGCCCTCTGATGTGAGAGCTGGGAACCGAACTATTGTTCTCCTCAAAAATAGCAAGTTTTCCTGACCATATTGAGATGTGCCGCTTGCCTCTTCTTTTTGAGATCAGAAGCTCATGTAACTCAGTCTGGCATTGAACTTGGTAGGTAGATAGACAAGGATGGCTTTAAACTCCTGATTTTGCTTCCTCTACTTTCCAAGTGCTAGAAATTCAGGCATATGCCATCACCTCTGGCTGAATGGTTTTTCTTCAGTGAAACCAGTCAGGGACTTTCCCACTTTTTGATTTGGGATGTCAATCCTCTCATTCAGTTCACTATAGATGGATGTGTATTTAAAAGGACGAAACATACCTCCAAATTAGAATAGGCTTTTTAAATTCAAAATCTATCTACAGATTGGTGATATAGAGCAGCTGGAGAGTACTAAGCATGCGCAAGGTCCTGAGTTCAAGTCCATAATATGGTTACATATATTAGGCCAGCTCATATTATGCCAAATATACTGGCCGAGAACAATCACCATTAACATTCTCATAATCACCAAATTCAATAGGTTGATGACATTTGTAGAACTATTTCCCAGAAGAGGCTCTGTTTAAGGCTTCCTGCATGAAAGTTTTCTTAGGATAGATCACGCCAACGGGAAAATAAAATATCTTGAAAGCTCTCAGAAAATTTATACTGCCTACTTTGCAGTTAATACTTTTAAAGAAAAAAGCCATGTTTATCAGCAAAGAATTGAACACATAAACCCCTAATGCATAGGTGGACACTTCTTGCCTGGCAGTTTGGTTTTGTAATTTATAAGGTTCACAACTGGGTAAGACCAGTGTCATTTTCTCCTAGTAGCCTGCATTGTGCCTTCTGGCACTTTGAAAGTTATCCAGTGGGGAAGAAGTTTCCAGGCCAGTTGCAGATTGCTTTCTCTGTTCTTTACAACTGAGAAATATGGTATCTTCTTATCCTCCAACTCCAGGGGCAACAAAAGGGACTGAGAAGAACCTGTATTGTTTTGTGTTCTCTGGTTATACTGAGGCCTGCTCCACAGGAGTGAACTTGTATCTAGTGCTGTAAGCTCAGTCAACAATCCATGCCTGAGGCGGTCATAGACCCGAGGGGACTCACCACTGCTGTTTAACCAGATTGGCCAAACTGCCTTCTAAACATCTTTATTTATACCCACAGACAAAACAACTGTCACACTTCATCAGAGATACTTCTCTTCATACTGAACAGCAGCCAGTGCGGAGACCTGAGGCTGTTCAACATGTTAGGAATTAGAGATAATTGGGGAACAGCCCTAAATAAGACATCCATATTTTCTCTTCTGAAGTTCAGGGAACATTTCAGATGAGCAGTGGAGAATAACATAAGAGCTAAAAGATAGGGAGAAGGGTCACAACATGTCAACCTCTAGGCAGAACACAACCACTGCAATCACGACCTCACAGCTACCTATACTGGGTCTGCACAAGAGATGTCAATGATCATTCATGGATATGGGAAGGGCTCATTGGATCATCTCCTTATTTCCAAACTACTTATTATTAGTACAGTCTAGAAGAGGGAGTGTCATTGTCCTCTAGTGCTGGGTCCTCAGGCCAATGGATGAGTAGATCTACATCCACGATCCCAGAGATGGCCCTGGTCAAACTCAGTGGCACATAAAATAACAACAAAAGCAGGAATGTGGGAAAGAGATTCGTAGGGAATAAAGAGGGTATGTAAGGATGGGAATGAGATTAGAAAGAGTGGGAGGTAACAGGAATCACTATGTATTATATACATTTATGAAATAGCTAAGGATTAAATAATAAACAAAAGTTTAAATATGCAATGGTATGAACGTAGTGAGCACTGACTGAGCTGCTCAGGATTCTGTGTCAGTAGGTCTGTGGCTCTTTTTGGCATAGATAAACAACCATATTAGCAAGGACACCCTTTATCTACTCATACGTCTCTCATGTTCTACAAAGTTCCTAGTTTTAGGACCATCAGCTCTTCTGAGGCAGAGTTATATTGCTGGCAGTGGCACTTGGACATCTGGCCTAGCCTCAGAATCCTTCTGGCGAAGCCTTAATTCCTTCCAAAGCAACCTTAGGAACAAAAAGATAAGCAACGAAGTTTAAAGTGAACCCAGAAGTTGAGAAGGCCATGGAAGAAAAGGATTGGAAAGACAGTGGGAAGCTAGAAGGAGAGAGAGAAAACAGGGGTCAGGCAGAGTGAGGAAATGGAAAAGGACAGCATGACCAGGAAAAAAATCACTGTCTGTCCTTTCAAGTAGGTTCATGATATCTTTTGTGTTATCCCAGCACCCCTGTAGCACTCAATAGAATAGATGTCTTCTTAGTATGTATTTCCTTCACTGGGCTATGAGAGTTAGGGGGGCATTTGTGTTATCTATATACTCAACAATTAATATAAAATGCAATGGTGCATTTTGAAATAATAAACATGATTAAATGGATTTGAAAATTAACAAAAAACTCAGGGATGGCACCTGGCATATTTATGAAGGTCGGCTCTCAGCTGTATATTTTAGCATTTCCCAAGTGTAAAATCATTCTTCACAGTCAGTTATAAGATAATTGAGACTCTGGGTTCTAGACTGCCAACTGTATCTTTACTGACCAACTGAACGGGTTGGGTAGTTTATTGACTGCTTTGTACCACAACTGACTCATCTTCAAAGTAGAGATAATATAAATGCCCATAGAACTGTTAAGGTAAAATGGAAAATGTATGAAAATGATTAATAACAGCATCTTGCATTGGGTACTAGCTAAAATGTTAGCTATTTTGATGACAGTTATTGTATCCACCTTTTCCCAGTTCTGCACAGGATGTTGTCGTGTTCTCTGAGTGTCACTACTCAAAGGCAGTGCTTCCTGATCTGCTCTGTGACAGGTCACAGAGCAGGGCTGTGACAAAAAATAAATGAGACGTAGGAATCATTCCACACAGAATACCAGCTGACTCCTCTAATTGAGGGCAAGGGAGATGAACAACAAACAGAAAAATTATTGCAGACAACAAAAGCAGTAAGAGCTTCTAGGATCGGAAAAACGGAATTCAGTTTTGGGTTGGACTTTCAGGCACTTTATACAAAACAAACAAAGAAAACAGTATCAGCTGTGTTTATGAATATGAGCTTGTTTTGGCTTTCGCAAGACAGGGGATCCAATCTGCTTCCCTCCAATTACAATACTACAGACACGTGCCTGATGCACCAGAAAACAACTGATGTAGAAAGCACCAGGCTCCAGGCCTGTACTCATCTTAGTTTGGCCTTGGTTATTGGATTAAGTTGCCTTATTTCTACAGATCTCAGTTTCTTCTTCAAAATGGAACATCTGAACCGGAATGTTGGTGGTTTTATTGCCCAACCAATAGACGTTGTAAATGTTTATGCCTAGGATGCTCTGCCCTCATTATACCTTCATTTAATGCTGAACTAAGGTACTATAGGAGAGAATAAGAGGGAGTCAAATCTAGAATAAGATCTTATGGGAACACAGCAAAGCTGAAAAAAAAATTGAATAGGCAAATAAAGCTGTTGAAGTGGGTTCCAGGTTTGAAAATGGGTGTGTGGGGGATGCAGAATGAGTTGTGTATGTCAGTGCTCCAAGTCAAGACTATATAGTCATTCAGAGGACATATGGAAGCCTACTATAGTTTGAGAAGGTGAAATGAAGATAAAGAGTGGTAAGAAAACAAACGTGGGAGTCACATTTTGGGTGGCCTCGTAATTAATGTCCCAGGCTTTTGACAGATTGTCAAAGTCAAGCAGAAGAGACAGTAGGCATAGTCATTGCTTCTACGGATAGTCTTACTTAAACACACATATCTAAAATTTCAAAACTAGCATCCATGTATGTGAGAAACACGTGATGCTTCTCTTTTGGGTCTCAAGTACCTCATTCAGAACAATTATTTCCTGCTTCATCTATTTACCTGTAGATTTCAGTTTTTTAAATGGCTAGATAATATTCTATTATGTAGACATACCACTGTTTCATTGTCCATTCATCAGCTGATGAAGATTTATGCTGCCTCCATTTCCAAACTCTTGTGAATACAGCAGACACGCAGAGTCCTGGCTATATACACAAGCAGGATGGGTATAGGTGGAAACTATGGTGCCATCAATGGGTAAGGGTTCCCCCTTTGCCACATCCATGCAAGTATTTTTGTTGTTGGATCACAGTCATTCTGACTGGAGTAAGATGAAATCTCAATGCAGTTCTAATTTATACTTCCCTGGTGGTTAAGGATGTTGAACACTTAAAAAATATTCCTCAGTCTTATATATTTCTTCTCTTGAGGACTCTGTTTAATAAAATACCATATTTTTAAATTGGATTTTTGTTTCCTTGGTGTTTTGATTTTGAAGTTTTTGTATATTATCGACTACACCCCTCCGTCAGATGTATAGATGGTAAGAGTTGTTGCTTCTTTATACAAATGATGATTCCCTTTGCTATACAGAATATTTAGTTTCTTAAGGTCCCACTTGTCAGTTGGTCTTAATGCCAAGGCTACCAGTGTCCAATCCAGAAAGTTCTCTCCTATAAGTCAAAATACATTTCCTCCTTTCTTTTTTATCAGGTTGGGTGTATAAGGGCATATGCAGTGACCCTTGATTATTTTGGAGTTGAGTTTTGATTGGGGTGCGAGATAAAGATGGAGTTTTATTCTTCTACGTGTAGCTATCCAGTTTGACCAACATCATTTGTCAAAGATACTATCTTTTCTCCAATTTATATTTCTGCCTATACGCTAAAGTAAGATAGATGTGGAAGTGTAGGCTTATATGTGACTCTAGATTCTATTGTACTGAGAAATATGTCTGTTTTTATGCAGGGGCCATGATGATGTTATTTTATAGCTGTGGAGAATTACTTGAAATCAGGAAGACAATACCTCCCGCAGTTCTTTTATTGTTCAGGATTGTTTTGGCTAGACTGGATTGTTTTGCATTTAAGATTTTATTTGTATTTAAAATTTAAGATTATTTTTCAGTTTCTATAAAGAATCACATTGGAATTTTGATGGGGATTGCATTAAATCTGTAAGTTGCTTTTGGTAGGATGGTCATTTTCACTATATTGATCCTATTAATCTGTGAGCCCGGGGCTCTTCCCATCTTCCGGTATCTTCTTCAGTTTCTTTCTTCCATGCCTTAAATTTTCACTGTGCAAATATTTTACACTCTTGGTTAGATTTAAAATGGTATTTCTTTCAAATTCATACATAAGTGCACTTTATTTATAGTTTCCATCCCTACACTCTCCCCACCAACTGCTTCCTAGATTCACAACCCCTTTTTCTATAATTATATATGTCTCTCTCTCTCTCTCTCTCTCTCTCTCTCTCTCTCACACACACACACACACACACACACACACACACACACACAGAGTCTACTGAGTTTATTTAGTTGTTGGTTAAACACATGTGTTTAGGGCTGACTAAATAGGATTAGATAATTTATCATGGGCTCATCACTGGAGAAAACGGACTCTCCTCCTCTCAGTAACCATTGGTTGATTGATTACCTGTAGTACTTTGTCTGGAGTTGGGCCTTGTGAAATTTTCCTTATCCAAACTGGCAAGTCACCTAGTGCTTCATTATATAGGTCTTGTTTAGGGAAACATATTGTTGAAATCTCACAGGTTCAACTTCCCTGTCATATCTACGAGACACCAGTGATGGACATCCTTGTCCTCTGGCCTTTTACACGCTCTTATGTGATGCCCATCATCCCCACTAGTCCAGGGTATAAGGATTGTGATATATCCTTAAAGATGCCTCTACTGGGGCACCCAAATTTTTGCATCTTACCGGTATGAATCTCTGTGTTCTCCCTCAGGTGCTAAAAAGAGCTGTTTTGATGGACACTTACCTCTGTGTATAATCTTCCCTAGTCATATCGCTCTAGCGAAGATTTCAAGTAGGAGTGGGGAAACTGAAAACCCTTGTCTTGTTCCTGATTTTGATGGAAATGCTTTGAGCCTGTGGATTTACTGTTTATTACCTTTATTATGTTGAGATATGTTCTCCCATATCCCTAGTTTCTCTGGAACTTTTATCATGAAGGGATGTTGGATTCTGTCAAAGGCCTTTTCTGCAACTAATGTAGCTTCTTTCCTTGAGTCTATTTATGTGGTGGATTACATTTATAATTTATGCATGTGGAATTAACCCTGCATTTCTGGGATGAAGCCAACTTGATTATGGTGGATAATCTTTTTCATGTGTTCCTGAGTTCAGTTTGCAAATATTTTATTGAGATTTTTTTTTCCTACCTATGCTCAGAGAGATCAGATTGTAGTTTTCTTTTTCACTGGTGTTGGGTCTTTGTTTGGTTTGGTGTAACAGTAGCTTCATAAAAAGAATGAGAAAGTGCTCCTTCCTTCCCTATTATATAGACTGATTTGAGGTGTGTTGGTGTTAGTGATTTCTTGGATGGTCTAGTAGAACTCTGTGCTGAATCCAAATGGACTTTGGATTTTTTTGGTTGAGAGGTTTTTAATTAGTGCTTGTATCTCATTGGTTGTTATGGATCTGGTGAAATTATTTACTTCATCTTGATTTAACTTTTGTGGGTCACGTCCATCTAGAAAGTTATCCATTTCTTCTCAGGTTAGTGGAATAAAGATTTAAAACAATATGTCTTCATGAGTCTTTGAATTTCCCAGTTCTGTTGTAGTATCTCCCCTTTCATCTCTAATTTTATTAATTTGGGTCTTCTCTCTTTTTCCTTTGGTTAAACTGGCTAAAAATTTGTCAATCTTATTAATCTTTTCAAAGAACCAGCTTTTATTTCTGCTGCAACTGGACTACATCTTCAT
The DNA here is from genome assembly GCF_037038515.1 of Microtus pennsylvanicus. Classification (NCBI taxonomy): domain Eukaryota; kingdom Metazoa; phylum Chordata; class Mammalia; order Rodentia; family Cricetidae; genus Microtus; species Microtus pennsylvanicus. The sequence continues at coordinate 32,522,448 of NC_134591.1, read as the reverse complement.
TTCTCCTGGGCTCTCCTCAGGGACTCTGACCCTGTCACATGATGCCAAGCCTCACATTCTCCCATGACTCCCTCAATCTTTGACCTTTGACTTCAACTGCACATTCACCGATGGCTTTTCCTGGTGCCAAGACCCAGATGCCCTCTATTCCCCTTCACGCCTTCTTACATGTTACCAAGTTCAGCTGCTAGTAAAGTGTCCTGCCTTTGCAGCTTCTGAACCACAGCCTCCATGTGACCCCAAGGAAACACCTCCCAGAAGATTCTGCCGCAGTGATTCTGGTCTCTTTCTTCTTAATCACCATTAATTTCTCAGGTCCAGCGAGCCAGTATTAATTGTCCCAGGAAAGAAAAAGCTTCATTCTGATGGATGTTTACTTAGGGGTGGCTGGTGGTTACGAATAAATAAATCACTGATGAGAGGAAAGATGTGGATGGAATCTAAATGTTTTAATGGAAACATTGTGGGAAATAGGAAATTGAGCTGGTAGAGTACGTTGGCCAGATTCTTGCCAGGAAGCTGATGTGATGAAGTAAACTTAAGAAAGTATCCATTTAAAAAGTGGACATTGAAACTGGTAAGATGGTTCAGCATGGAGAGACAGTTGCCACCAAGTCTGACAACTTGAGTATGTATAATCCCTGGGATTCACATGGTGGCAGGAGAGAAGTGATCTTGAAAGTGATCTGACCTCCACATGAGTGCTGTGGTACATGCATGTCCACACACACACACACACACACACACACACACACACACACCCAAATCAACTAAGTCGAAATATAAAAATAAATGAAATGGAAAAAATGAAGAGATTATAAAAAGAAATAAGCACCTGTGGACCAGTAACAATAGGTAGCCACTTGCTACCTCTTGGTCTGAAAGAGAGAAGGAATAGGAAACAGGCTCCCACCACACAGAGATATTTGTCTGCATGGTGCCACCTCTGTAATAAGTCAGTGGGCAGTAAATGGATGCAGTCAATTTGTAGTAAGCCTGCAGAGGAAGCTGGGAAAATTAAAAATCTCTAGAATTTTTCTGGTGCCTCTTAGCGGCCAAACCCAACTAGACAACAGGAGTAAGGAAGCCTTGTGCTGGTGATTCTGAAACGGTGACAGAAGTCTGTTTTATACACTTCTGCCATCCCGGACTGAGATTACATAAAAGCGATGGGGAGACAGACAGACAGACATTCAGAAAGAATGCGCACATGAAAGAGGACAGATGGGTAGGAGAAAGTGAAAAAAAGTGAATATCTATCAAGGTATACACTCTTCAGCCCCCTTTCAAGACAAGAACACCAAGCCCCAAACATGGCCCGGCTTTCCTGAGGCAGCAGACTTAGTGGTAAAGTCGGGACCCAGAGCTGAATAGCTGTAAGCATTTTCCACCCTACATCTCTACATGTAATAGTTAGTTGAATTGCACTTTATTGTTCATTTAAGCTTGGAGGTGAAGTTGAAGCATACCAGAACTTTTTTCTTTCACTATGTTAAATTCACGCACAACTGAGAAGCCAGGACTCAAAAAGTGCGACTGGGCATTTGCAGTATTGATGCTCACTGGACTGAACAGGCTGTGAGGAAGGCAAAAGCCACTGTTTGTGAAAACAGTCATATTCTGCTCTGTTCCCACAGTGTGGTTGATCTGATCTCAAGGCAGTACCTGGCTAGCTAACGCTGTCCCCCAGTCCTACTGGTTCAGGTAGAAAGAGCAGAGGTGGGTATGGCAGGGCCTTGCAGTTTAAATACCCTGTGGGTATTGCCACAGGCGTGGCCCATGCTGAATGCTCAGAGACTAGGCACTGAACAGAATCCTCAGGGACCTCTTTCCTTTGTCAAATGGTATGCATTCCAACAACACAGACCACAAAGTTGAGGATGTGGAGGGGGCAGAGGGATGGTCTAAGCCTAGCTAGGCTGGCATCCCTGCGTGGGATCTAGGGACGCAACACCTCTTGATTCCTATGAAACACCCTTACAGAATTGCCCAGTACTTAATATATAGTTCAGAGAATTAAATGAGACCATGCATCAAAGCTGTCGGTCCACGGAAACGCAGAGCAAAGGCCGATTCTGCTTCTTTCCTGCCCCTGTGGTCCTGCTCCTTTGATTGAAACGTTGCTTTCATGTCTCAAACTTACAACTTCTGACATCGGATTCTAATCACATAAATTGGTAGTGGCTTCCCTACAGCAAATCACGATTGTTATAAATTCTGTTGATGTTGTTTTGGTCACATTGGGCCTTATGTGACCTGCAGTTGCCCTTCTGAGAACACCACAGCATTCTGGATTATGACTTTCCCCATCTTTGAATAAACACTGAAAGCTTTCTTTACCTCTTGGTCCAGTACTTGTTTGCCATCTGGTGCCTGGTTTGACTACATCTGCATTTACTTAAGGACTTTAAGCGAAGGCTGGGTTTACATATGGGAAGAAGGAGAGAGCATTGCTGATTTCTTCCATATGTTCATTTTTTTCATATATTATGATTTCTGTAATCTCACCAATGTCGATCCCTTCAGACAAACCCTACACTGTTCCTTGGGGACCAGCTTCTTTGTGTGTTCAGCTGGGAGTTTCCCTGAAAACACTTTTTTAAAAACGCCATTACCTTTAGTGTAACCCAGCATGGCTTCTAGATGAGAACAAAATTAATGTTTTTAAAGAGGTAGGTTTTTGGTTGTTTCCTTCCCCCTTTCCCTTACAGGGGGCATTCTCTGCTTTGAATGAATCTGAGTAAAGAAGCAGGAAACCCAAGAGCTGGCTCCTCTCCTCGTTTTGAATTAGGTATGTTTCGCGACCCTCCCCATGCCTGCTGTCTTCATCTCTTTGTTCTGGGTCCCACAGATCACTGCTCTAAGTCCTGGGATAGGCTTGCCCTGTCCAGCTCCTGCGCATGTGCAGGAGGCATCCTAGGGAAATCCCATCTCATGCATCCTGAGATACAGGATCAATGCAGGATGAGCTGCACTTCTTGTCTTTACAAAGCCATTTCCAGTTCCTTCTCTACAGTACACTTAGGTCTGAGCTGAGTGTATGGCATGAGCTCTGAGGAAACCTGGTCGGACCGTATTTTACTGACCTGGGCAGGTCTCTTAATTTTTCTAAGCCTTGCCTTTTCTAAAACATGAGCTAGGGACTTCAGTTTGGGGTTGTAGAGCTTTCTCAGAAGCTGAGGAGGGCTGGACAGGATTCAGTGGGGACCAGATGTCAGTCACAGAAGAAGTGTGAGGGCTGATAAGTAGAAGTGAAATTCTCTGGAATCTAGGATATTTATGTAGAAGGATAGTGGCTGGTGTGTGTGTATAAACATCACTCGATCACTTTGAAAGTTTCTTGCCACTATCTTGTACACTAGATTTTAAAACTCAAAGCAACAAAACCTTTCTCAAAGAATGTTTTGGGATAGGCCAACAGATTGGTTAGGCTATTTGCAGCCTGGGCAGGAACATTTGGCTTAGCTTATTTACAAAAGACAGACTAATGTCACCAAGAAGTCTGTAAGAGGTGGGGCAGGATAAGAATTGCTCAGTCTATCCATGTCCACTCCACCTGGATGTATACGGAAAAACAGCACAGCAGAAGCGATCCTGCCACTGTTTCCTGAGACCCTTCATGTCCTTATAGGAAGCAATCAGGTGGAGTAATGAGAATCCCCTGCCCCCGAGGGGCTGTTTGGGGACCTTCAGAGTCTGGGGGAGAACCCTGGCACTCCTGGGCTTCAGATGTCTCCTATTGTATGGCTCTGTATGTCTATGGTCCTCATGTATGTCATTACTTAACTGAGATTCCAAGGATGCACAGGCATTAACAGATGACGGTGGAGAGGATGTATCTATCCAAGGAGGGAAAGGGCTGGGGTCGCAGGGTGTGGGCTGGAAGCAACACTAGAGGATGAAAAGGGCAAAGCTTAGGGTAGCCAGAGTGAGAGCAAGTGTCGGGTTGGAGGGGGGCAGTGTCCTGAGGTAGACAGGGCTGCACTGTGGGGACCTGACATCTCACAGAGAGCTCCACGAAGCTACAGCCGCTGCCCTCTGGTACCCTGGCATGTTCAGCCTGGGGGTGGGGGATGACAACTATGCATAGAGGTGCAGGGTAATGCGCTATTTTGCCCTGCCATGAGAGGTATGCTGAGAGCTAACTACAAGCTCTGGTGATAGATCAAAGGCAAATATTAGAAAGAGAAAAAAGCGACCAGAGATGGACCCCCCCCCTGGGGTTTCTGGGTTTGGGCTCATAACCCACTTATGAAGAACACTGAAGATCCCATTAGGAGGCTGTTTGTACAAAACTCCCTTCTTCATCTTACAGGAACACACACAGGGGTGGCCAGGAGTGACAGCCTCAGGTTCTCCTCACCCTGGTCAGAGGACAATGGTGAGAGAAATATCAAGAGAAGACATGCTGCAATATTTCTCATGGAGCTGCAAAGCTGATGTCAGCTAGTCATGTGAGTCCAACTCCATTATTCAGGAAGAGGGGAATCTGTCCTTGCTGGTGCTATAGAACCTGGCACTTACACTTGGGATGTGATGTTTTGTTTCTCCCTCTTTCTTTTTAAAGCAGCAGGCAGCCAGTGAGTTTAAATGCCACCTCTGGAGACCCAACACGGAATCTTAGCTTCACACCTTTCCAAAGTGGCATCTTTCAGATTCTTGAGGTGGGAACGGGAACATGCAAACATATGTTACAGAGGAAAGACACTAGGCCACGGAAAAATACTAAGCCCTTATACACAGAGACTAAGGCTTGTGGGGACCACAAAAGCCCTCTTCTGGGAGTGGTGGAGTGCATGCAGACCTTGCCCAGGGCATTCAGAAAGGACACAGCAGGTTTACAAGGCTGGCGTGGGAGATATGAAGGCTTGCAGGGTGTTGTTAGATGGTGGAGAAGCCCAGAATAAACTCAAGTAACCTAGGATCCCAGAGAGAAAGCCAGGCGAAGTGAAGGGAATAGACAAAGGTAGTGGGGCCACGCTGGAGTGATTGACAGGTGGAAGGGCAAGCTACATCTGAGCATCTTGGACAAAATGAGGAATTTCATACTTCCCCTAAACTCCATGGTAAAAACTGACTGAGGATGTTTCAGGAGACATGCCTTCCACCATCCCATGGCTTCTCCACCCTAGCAGGGCGAATACTGTCATCAAGGCAGGGGTGACAGTACTTTGCCTGTGACCTAGCTACACTTAGTACCTTCTTCTCCTATGTGTCCTCTTTCCCCTTAGCTATTTCACTTCTCGTTTGGCAGAAGGCAGAGGACACAATGATGCAGGCTGCACCCTGCTCAGATGGCTCTACTATGGACATTTTTTTTGGTATCCTTCTTCAAGGAACCCTCCCTGTTCTCCCTCCTGGGCACCAGACTCTACTCTGTGGCCTGCCTGCTGAGAAGCAACAGCTGTTGGCATGGGGAGCAACTCCCAGCTGTTCCCCCAAATTCTTCCAAGCCTTGCTGAGTGCCAATGCTATTTAATTAGTTCAAATTGGATGGGGGCTGACGAGCAGAGGAGCAAAGAGAGGCCTAATTTTAGCTGTAGACAAGAGGACTTTCCCCTAAATACACCGATCCCAAAATACTTAGCTAAGCGTATATGCACACCCAGGATAGGGTTTAAAGAGCCACAGAAGTAAAACTGAAAGGCCAAATGGGACCAGCCCTGCCTTCCTGAACAACTGGACTGGAAAGAAGTGACAACAGTCTGCACCCTCACTCTGAACCAGGCGCTGTGCCAGATGTTTTGAGTGCAGCAATTCAGCAATCCCTTTCTTCTCTCGGGAGGATGGTTCGGGGCTCATCATTGCCCTCTACAGATGGGGAAACTGGACCTCCAGACATCTAAACCCAGATCCCTCTCACTTCTCCTGTCTAATAAAAGGAAAATGGGGTGCCAAGCTTTGGCTATGTGGAGCAGTGATGTTTGAGGCAGGGGACCAGAAGATTCTGAGTTTTATACCCTTAGAGGAATCATTGTAGGAACGGTCTCTACTTGCCCATGGTTGGCCTTCTTCCAAGCTAAAAACCCCCTCCCACGCACTCCAAGATATGCTGAAGGAATGAAGAGACTGTCAGAAGCAATTTGCAGGTAGATAAGGGCTTGGGAAAATGCCTTTCTGTCCCCCTCCAGCAAAGACCACTGCTGTCTGGAACCAAAAAGGAGCCAAGCACTGTTTGGTTCAGGTATCTAAACTGAGTAACTTCCCTTGATCTCTCCTTCATGGCAGAATCTAGGCTCCCCCAGATGGCAGTCCACCTGGTAGGACTCATCACATCAACTTCCTTCATCTCAGCTCGGGCCTAAAAATCTCTTGACTGGGAAGCGCCCCAGTGAGGCTTTCCACGCACATCTGGAAGCTTTCCACAATGGGCCTTTGAAGCAGCCTGCAGCATTCCGGGAAAACCTGGCTCACTGGGCTGAGGTTTCCAGAGCAGAAGCCCACATTTATTTTTCTTTCCCGCCTTCTTTGAGGAAACTCACCCCTCCCCCCCCCCCAGTGGCTTTGTGGGCCTCTGCAAAGCAGCTCTGATTTTCATCTTACCCCTGACAAGGCTAAAGTCTTCGTGAGTGGTGAAAAATGGCAGCACACTCAAAGGGGGTGGGGGTTTGGAAGAACGGAGGAGGTTCACTGTGTGCTCAGCTCCTTAGAACCCTTGAGTCCTGCCTGACTCATCTTCGTAGTAGAGAAAATGACTTGGCCCATTGCTCAGCACCAGTGACATTTTGCCCACTCAAAGTGTCTAACTAAGGCTGGGTTTTCTGATGTGAAATGAATTAACAGTGATTTGCCTTGTATGGAAGAACGTTACAGGAGGTAGCTGAAGTCAGCCACTTCCTGCATTGTCCAGCACGTAGTTCAGCAGGTCTGTGGGGCCCCCTCTCTGGGTCATTCCCTTTCACATAAGCCAAAAGCTGCTCATTCTATACAACTTAAGTCACATAAGCTCCCTTTCTGAGATGTTGAATCCTTCTGCCAGTTGTGTTAGTTTTCATGTCCTCAACTTCTCAGTGCCTCCCTACTTTTATTTATAGAATGCCATTTCTGTTTTGAAGATTATGTCTAGCTTACAATCCCCTGTAGTAGCTGGAGACATGTTTCTGTTCTGATTGAATCTCCACACCAAGTACAGCGCCTAGTTTGACAGTGTGTTCAGTGAATGCCTGTGCATTAATTAGTCCACATACCCAACATTACTTAGCACCTACTCTGGGTCATACAACCATGGCTATAATAGACCACAGGGTCTACTTTCAGAATTTTACATTATAGCAGGGAAAAACTAGAAACTCATTAGGAAATGCATACATTCAAATATGGTGTATTCAGGACAACAGTAAAGAAATATAGTAGAGAGAGACTCCTAGTTGTAGATCCAGACGAGAGAAGAAGCCCACAATCACAGACTTTCCTTGAGTTAGGTAGAAAACGGAGATTAAATGGAAAACTCTCATCCTGAAATCTTGAGACAGAAAAATCCAGTTGCAGATAAATCTAAGAAGCTGCTGGAACCATGGACCAGCAGAGACATTTCAGTGACAGCCTGAAGTGCTGGGGGCTGACTATGGATGAGTGTGAGAGCTAGAAACTTCTGATGGCCATGACTTTAAGTGGGGAAAGGCCATATTATCATAGGTTTTGCCCCATGAGCCTATCAGTTCTCACTGTGAAAGACAAAAACAGCCTGCTATGGCTTTGACAGAGGGAAAGAGGAAGCATCAGGAAACAAACCATCGAGTTCCCTGGGATAAGACTTCTCTGCAAGAGCAGGATTTTCCAAAGCTTCATCTGCCTACAAAGAAAAATTCTGCTCTAGTTGTAACCCCCTTTACTTATCACAGGAGAAGTGTGTGTGTGTGTGTGTGTGTGTGTGTGTGTGTGTGTGTGTAGGGATATAAGCCCATAGGAATGCTGAGATTTGTGTGTGTGTTTTCACATAGAGATCAATGGTTAACCTTGGATGTTGTTCCTTGAGAGATGTCCACCTTGTTTTTGAGACACAGTCAGAAGTGGCCTAGGACTTTCCAATATCCACCTATCTCTGCCTCCCCAGCCCTGGTGTTAGAAGCATGCACCATGCCTGGATGTTTTTTTCAATGTGATTTCTGAGTTTTGAATGATGGTTCTCCTGCTTTCAAGGCACATATATGGACTGAGCTGTGTTTCTATTCCCCATACAAAGATTAAATCAAAATATTATAGAATGACTACTCTTCTTCTCCTTATTTTCCTATAAACCAACAGGATTCCAGTTTAATGTTGTATCACACAGCTTACAGTACAAAAAGACACGGACTATGTAGGAATTCTCAGGAAGTCAAAGATTAGAAGCGAGATGAAAACAAGGAGAATGAGCAAACTTGTAGTCTCTGGTATCTACAAGGTCAGCAGACATTAAGCAAAAAAAATTATATATATATAGCTGCTTGAATAAAAATGGCCTTCATAAGTGGCACTATTAGGAGGTGTGGTCTTTTTGGAGTAGGTGTGGCTTTGTTGGATGAAGGTCATCACTAGGGGGTGGGTGTTGAGTATTCAGAAGCTTAAGCCATGTCTGGTGGGTCACAGTTCATTTCCTCCTGCCTGCAGATCCAGATGTAGAATTCTCAGCTACCTGTCCAGGACCATGTCTGCCTGCATGCTGCATTTCTTCCCATCATGATGATAATGGGCTAAGCCTCTGAACTGTAAGTCCACCCCCGTGAAATGTTTTCCTTTATAAGAGTTGCCATGGTCATGATGTATCTTCACAGCAGTAAAACTCTAAGACAATATATGAAATCAAACCAATTACATTATATGCAAAATTAAAAAAATTAAAAATAAAAAATAAAGTGTTGCGGTAATCTTTCTGGAAATAGCACTGTGACACCAATGAGTATGTAGAGAGACGTCACCAATAGACTGAAGCCAGGATAGTTCCTGAAAGGCTTCAATGCTGAGTTTAGTTTATACCCTCATTTTATATTCTAAAACAACTAGGTTAAGCGGGCAAGCAAGCAGGATTTCACAGAAGTGTATGTGGCAGTCAGCAGGTGGTTAAGGGCAGGGACCCATTGTTTCAGCCGCGTCTGTCATTCTGTCCCAAGGAGCAAATGAAGTCATGTTTGGCAAATAGGCAGTATAAGCAGTGCTTGAGTAAATCACTAAATAAATCAATAACTAATAATTGGCCTTTTCTACTTTATTCGTCTTCAAAGGTAATGCTGGTGCTATGTAGTAGAAGCATATAGGACATGAATAAAGGAAACAAGTGGCAGCAGCTTCAGGGCAGGAGGATGGACCCGATAGCTCTCCCTTAGCCAGACCACTGGCCTACAGTCCATGTGAGTGATAGTTATGTGATGTTAGGTGTGGATACGGCATAGACAGTGCAAATTTTACGACAGTTCTTAGGAACATTTTTGTAACGTATGGTGAAGAGGGGAGATAAGATGAAACCAAATGAAATATCCAATGAAAACTAGACGCAGCAGAAGGGAGATGAGGAGAAATGGAGAATGGTACAGTGTGGTCAGGAAGGGATGTATCTGTAATCCTGGCTGCTGTAAGAGGTTGAGCAAAAAGACTGCTTGAGTCAAGAAATAAGACTGAGACCTACTAGGCAATATAACCTCACTATCCCCCCAAAACAAACAAAGAAACAAACTAATAAATAGATGATTGAGTTAATTAAGAGCAAAAATTCTAGGTTTGGTGACATACACCTGCAATCCCCATACTACAGGTTAGGTAAGAAGATTGTAAATTTGAGGCCAGTTTAGGGGACACAGGTCTTGTGGTTGGATAATGAAGACAGAAAATATATAAGGGTCACTATATGGTACATATTCATCCATCTGTATCAGTAATCTTTTAAAATGTTAATGGCATCAATATATTAGCTAAGATACTCCCACATCAATTAAGGAATAAGCAAAGCCTATAGAAAAGCTGTTGAAAATATAAAAATTTATGTGGATTTGTAAGTGGAGGCTGCTCGTTCATTTCCCGGCCACCCAAACCCGAATAATCATACAGAAACTATATTAAGTACAAAACTACTTGGCCAGTAGTTTAGGCATCTTTCTAGCTAGTTTATATATTTTAAGTTAACCCATTTCTATTTTTGTGTGTAATGCCACGAGGCTGTGGCTTACCAGGTAAGGTTCCAGTATCTGTCTCTTTAGGCAGCTATATGGCGTCTCTCCTCTGACTCCACCCTCTCTCTCTCTCTCTCTCTCTCTCTCTCTCTTTCTCTCTCTCTCTCTCTCTCTCTCTCTCTCTCTCTCTCCCTCTCCATATAGATATAGATATAGATATAGAAATAAAATCTTCCAGCCTGGCTATATTCTGCCCTGCTATAGGCCAAAGCAGTTTCCTTATTAACCAATTGTAATAAAATATATTCACAGCATACAGAGAGGAGTGCTACAACAGGGATTAAAAGTGAAAGGATGGAGAAAGGCATGGCATGCCACTGGAAGCCAAGCTGAGGTAGTGTGGGAGCCTGGGTAAGAAAGCTGAGAACTGTGGATGAGGCCGAGTGTAGGATGTTCTTCCCATAAGGTGGCCTTCTAGAGAGAATTGCATAAACTGTGGTAACTGAATGAACTTGAAAACAAGGACATGAAGGGAACGCCCTGGCATGCCCACAAGAGCTCTGTGGAAAAGGCAAAGGCCTGGGCTCTTTTCACATGACCAAAGGTGATAAGACAAAAAAATCAGGTGTACTCTCCTGCTGGAATTACATTTGCTTAAACTATCTACAGACATCAGTTCATGTTTTGTTTGCTTTAATAGTGAGAATGAGAAGGGTTTTGTTTGCACTACTCCTCAGCTCCACCTGTTCCTTATGCCAGTCTTCGGAGCACCCTTTTATCCTCAGAGATTTAGCTTTGCTTGCACGGAGAGGGTTGACATATTAGTTCTACAAATTAAGAAGACGCTGGGGACAAAGAAAGATTTATGCATGGTAATTATGCAATGGAAAGTGGCAATTGGTGACGGTGAGTTCTCCAAGAGATGAAACAATACTTAGTGTGTATGTATTCACAGAATGTCAGGACACATAACACAAAACTTGACAACTTCAAGGAGGAAGAGACCAATGAAGCATGACAAATGAAACTTCAATTGATTGTCTAAGAGACAGAGACTAAGTAAATCCTAAGTACAACTGTCAGTCAATTTGATCCATTGACAGAGACATAGACTAAAGCACACCCAAATTCTTCCCAAGATTTCCTCTGAGTGATACAAGAAAAACAGTTTAAAAGAATAGAAATACTAAGTGTGCCTTCAAATTTAAAGCAGATTTAAAGCAGAAATAACATATGAGTGAGAAAACCTCAATATTTGGACATTAAGCAACATACTTCTAAATAGCACATGGGCCAACAAAGAAACCTCAATAGAAGTTAAAATTTTTTTCACCAAGTTTTATGGGATGTAACAAAAGCACATTTTAGAAAAAAATTTATAGCATTTGCCTTATTTATCGAAAGCAAAATCATCTAAACTAAGGAAGCATCTTCTTAGGAATTCAGTTAGGAAGCAGAGTAATGTAAGTCCACAGCAAGCTGTAGAGGCCACAGGGACCAAAACAGAAATCAAAGACTGAGGCACACACAAAGGCAATCAGGAAACCAAATCCTGAATACATTAGTTAAATTGACAAATTTGGCCAAACTAATACAGACAGAAGATCAGGTGAGGTAGCTCATACATTTAATCCCCCAGCAACTGGGAGACAGAGGCAAGTGCCTCAAAAAAAAAAAAAACCCAAACAGAAAACATAGACAAATAAATAATATCAGAAATTCAAAATGTCACAGTACCACTGATACAATAAATAAAATCTCTCAATGTAAAACAAGGTTCTCATTTATTCAAAAGAGAATAAGCAATAGTTCATCCTGAAGCCAAATGTGAGTGACCATGGTCCAGAAACATGAATTCAGGTCCATTGTAGAAGTAGTTACCTGAAAGTATGCTGTTCTAGAACAAAGAAAGCCACCAGCAAGGTACAAGTTCATTGGAGGGAACCACAGGAGAGTTACGTATAGAAAAGTAGGGAAATCTCTGCTCTCAGTTTTAGGCTGCCCAGTGGCATTCTTAGCTGTGTGACTGGTGGAAGCTGGTGGAGTGGCAGGAGCATATTTGAAAGGCTGAGAGAGCAAGCATAGCGATGTCAGGTCGGACACAGGTGTGGGCAGTGAACAGCTCTCAGCAGGACAACAAATAACCCAGCTTGACTCTGGACCTGCAACAATCTAACTCGACATAATCAAAAAATTAAAATGGGTCAGTCTTATAGAATCTTCAACACAGGGTTGATTTTTTTTTCTTCTTGAGATTTTAATCTATAAATTCTTGCCACCGAGTTTTCTCATTTAGATGAAATGGATTGTTTTCTTGAAAGAGCAAACAGAGTACTAAAACTCACACGGGGAGAAATCTAAATAGAGTCATATCTATCAGAGACATTGAATCAATAATCACTAAGATATATAAAACAGAACACTGGGCCCAGAGAGTTTTACTAGTGAATATAATAAAGTATTTATGCAAAAGGTACAGCTACTTCTCTATCACCTACAAGAATCCAGATGAAGGAGGAAAATTTCCCAACCTCTCCTGCGGCCAACACGACTCCAGCACCATCATGAGACAAAGACACTGCGAAAATGAAGAACATGAATCAAAGCCTTAAGGCCTTGGGCTCCAAACTCTTCTGCACAGCTCTGACGAATAAAGGACGTGCATAGGAATACACACCAAAGCCAGGCAGAAGGCTGAATTAACATAAAAAGTTATCAGTATAATACACCACTTGAAAATGTTCATAGATGTAGAGAATCATTTGAAAAAAACTAATTGCCATTCATGATTTAACATTCTTGGGAAACTAGGGATACAGGGAACTTTTTCAATTTGATAAAGTCAGCTACTAAATATTGTGGAAGTAACAGCATATTTGGAGGCAAAACTGGATATCTGCCCTCCACAGATTGGGACTGAGTAAAGATGTTACTCCTAATCACTCCTACCAAGACTGTACTTGAGTCCCAGCCAGTACAGTAGGATGAGAAAATGAAATAAAAGCCTCACAGATTCAAAAGGAATAAATATATCTCTTTGTTTTTAGATAACTTGAAAAAAAAGTCCCCCAAGGAATCAACATTACAAGAAAGCCATAAGCATCCAGGCATCTATAACTTTTCCAGCACCTGCCACTGACAATCTGTAATGTGAATTTAAAACATACTCTTTCCAATAGCATGCTGTAAAAAGAATGGTGGGCAAAATCCTAACCAAAACAGCACATGTTCTACATAGGGAATCCTTCAGAGCTGCGACGGGAAAAAGATAGATGATCCAAGGATATGAAGAAGGATCCGTCTGCACTTACAGGTTAGATATTCAATGTTAAAATGACCAATGCCCCCACTGGATCAACAAGCTCCACAAAACACCACTGAATTCTCAACAGCTACTCTATAAACATCAATAATATGATTCTGAAGGTCAGGTGTGGTGGTATCTACCTACAGTTCCAGCATTTAGGAGGCTGAGGCAGGAGGATTGGGAGTTCAAGGCCAGTAAGGGCCATATACAGAATTCCAGGTCACAACACTCTCTATTTGACTTTGTCAAACAAATGACATGGGAAGACAAACAAAAGCTAGATTAGCCAACCTCATATTAATGGCATTCACTATTAAGTCACAATAGCCAGGAAAGCATGAAATTGGTGAAGAATAGTTAGATGCATTGCTGGAAAAAAAACAGTGGGCCCCAAACAGATCCACACAAAGAGGCCATTGCTTTTTGACCCAGGAGTAAAGGGAATTTTTTCAATAGCTTCTACACCAATGTTCAACCACAGTGGATCCAGACACTGACAGACACTGTTAACAAAAGTAACTCAAGTGGCTGACAAACTCATCCCTATGAGACAACACTGCAAAACACAGAGCACGTCAGCTACATTTCTGTTGCTGTGAGAAAACACCATACCAAAAGCAACTCCAGAAGGAAGGGCTCATTTTAGCCTATAGTCCCAAAGGGGCAGAGTCCACAGTGGCGGGGAAGGCGGGGCACAGCAACAGGAGCAGGAAGCTGGCAGGTCGTTCTCATTTGCAAACAGGAAAAAGTCAGAGCATGAAGTGGGGTGAGGCTATCAGCCCCCAACGTCTTCTCCCAGAAATGCTCTTCCTTCAGCAAGGCTGCTCCTCCTACAGGTTCCATAACCTTTACAGACAGTGTCACCAACTGGGGATCAAATACATGAGCATGTGTGTGACATTTCTCACTGAAACCACTGCGGCAACGTAAGGGGGGGCCTAGTTTTGGCAATAAAGTTATAGATGCAGTGCTAAAATCATTATCCATGAGAGAAAAACATGGTAAAACTGGATCTCTACAGTTTATAAACAGATCTGGGAAGTATTACCTTAGAAGAAGGAACCAGACAGGATGGGCCACAGAACTGAAGAAAACACATAACCTCACAAAGAACTTCCACTCCAAATGCAAAAAGAACACGCAAAACTCTAGGATGAGAAAGGCAACCCAGGAGGAAAATGTGCAAAAGATATGAAGATGTTCAGACACCCAATACTATTTCTCATTAGGGAATGAGAAATTCAGAAAACATTGATGCATGGCTGCATGCTTCCTAGGACAGGGAAGTACAAACGCATGCATAATAATGCCAAACAAGGAAAGGAAAGGGTGTGGAACAGCACCGCTTCTCCTTTGCCGGGAGGAAGCAAAACAGTTCAGTCACTTTGCCCGAGCATTTGGAATATTTACCACGAAGCCTAAGTACAGGGTTTGCCCAAAACACAGCAACTATACTCCTAGCTGTTCAGTCAACTGCTTTTGAAAATATTTATGAACACATTAACAAACTTTCACGTGAAATTTCAAAGTATTTTATTTCTAAACACTCAAATGGGAGGTAACGAAGATGTCCTTCAGGAGTCCAATGTACCGCTTTTCAATGAAGCAATATTTAGCAATAAAACATTTAGCAATAAAAGAACGCCGATTAAGCCACTAGAAGACATGGGTTAGCTATAAAATTATACTATTAAGTGAAGGAGCACATGGGTAAAGGTCGCATTCTGCACACAATGTTCTGGAAAAGGCAGAACTATAAAAAGATGGGTGTTGTTGCCAGGCGCTCAGAGGAGGGGAGGGAGGATTAGCAGGTGATGCTCAGAAGTTGTCTGCTTTGCCGAGTGGTAAATGTCTTCTATACTGTACTGGAACTGCATCAACATGGCATTTGTCAAAACCCCTGGATGGTGTAGGACAAATAGTGAAGTTTAACACTGACGAATAAAAGCAAACAACAAATTAGGAGGTAGGGGTCCTGGGACAGAATACATATAGCATGTGAGAAGCTAAGTACATCACCACTATGCGAGACAATCCCACTGACAGCGGTGAGAGCAAGGTGCGGCCCTAAGGAACTTGAGAAAATGATAGTCCTAACCAAAGCAAAAGGAAGGAAGAGAAGAAGGAGAAGGAGGATAAGAAATACGAGGGAGGGAAAGAGAAAGGGAAGAAACAGGTGGAAGAAGACGAAGAGGAAAATGAAGACAGGAAGAAAAAATCAAAAGAAAATATGCAAATATTAAATTAAATGTCACAGGAATGTGTGTTAAACATTCTAATGCTTGTCAATTGGACCTGGCAGGTTAAGTGAATCTATGGCGGGCAGTGGAGAGATGTGTCTCACTCTTTACAGATTAAATAGAAAGGGGGCTACAGTGATCTATATTGCAACAGACAGAGTCAGAAACATGACCATGAGCTCCTGCTTAGCTTAGCTGAGAAACAGGCTTACGCTAGTCTATTCACACATACGCTCCTTCGCTGTCACCTGAGGGTGCCAAGGACCAACAGGAGTGATGTGCTCCTCGGTGTCCAGGCTTTGGTGTCTAATGTTCTTCTCATTTATGAGAGCCAGGTTCCTTAGAGAAAGGACTGATTGATTCTAGGACTGGGGTAGACACAGGCAAGATGAGCCTGCATTCGTGCCAGAAAGCTAAGTCACAGACATGAAATATATCAAGGGGCAAAGAGGCAAAGTAAGGAACTGCCAATGGTCCAAATGGGAGCAACTGAACAGCAAAAATGAAGTCCATAAGTGTACCTCCAAGTTATTACGTGAACAGGTGGATACCTAAGCAGAGGGAAGAGGCATGTCTTTCTTGTAGAAGAAAGTCAAATGTATGTGTGTTAGGGCAACTGTCTTCCTTCCAAAGAAATGTCGCAGTGGAGAACCTGGCAACTCGGATGACTCGCATGGTGAGACACAATGTGGGAAAAACAGTCTTTTATGTTGTTGTTGTTGGGGTTCTTACCCGCAAACTGAAAATCCAGTACAATATCCAATGAATTCCCAGTGGAAATACATTCTACAAAATGTCTGATCAGGAAGAAGCAAGCAGAGGAACAAGGCTTTCTAAATGCAACATTACAGTACAGTATTGCATGTGATGCTGGAGCGTTGAAAAGCACAAGAGGCAAAACTGCATAATATGCACTTTAGTTACTCACAATGTATCAATCTTAAATAATTAATTGTAACTCATATAACAACCCGAGTAAGATGTTAACAATAAGGGAAATTGGGTGTCTAGTTTACAGGAAGTCTCTACATTGTCTTCACCCATTTTTGTAAACATAAATCTACAAAAATAAAGATTTCTAGATTAATACATATATACATGGTATGCTAGAAGAGGTGTCTGTGGCATGTGTATATGCATGCATGTTATAGGCATATATGGTAAGTAGCGGGGGAGAAAAGTTGGATGGAGCAAAGTGAGAGTGAAGGGCGGGAGAGGTCGGGCATTGGTGCAGGAGACAAAGAAGTGCATCTCAAACAAAAGGACACATGTCTAGAGATGTAATGCAGTAGGCATGGACCATGAGTCATCGGGGGAAGAGGATTCCTGATAGAGGTCTCTGGGTGTGAGGGTGTTCAGTCTCTCTCAGGAGAGCAGACCTGACCATTCACTGCTTATCCTTGGGCAAGGGGAGAGGACCTGTAGGTGGAGCCAGAGGGGAGTATATGTCCCGCGGGCTGCGAGGCATGGTGGGGATGAGGGTCAGGCTGTGGAAAAGGAGAAGGAATGAACAGAAATCTCCTTTTTGAATAGGATTGTCATAACTCCAGGAGCATTTTTGGCTTTGGTAGTCATCCTTTGTGACATACCTGCTTATCCAGGCAGGCATACACTCTAAGACAAGAGGTCCCAGAATGACATATACAACCATGGCACAGGCCTTGGGCAGGCTGTCTCCCCTCTGAAGAAAAAAAATGATTTTTTTTCCTAGATAGACAAAAATGAAAGCCTATGACTGGATTTTCAGACAATTCAGTGTATTAAAATAAAAATTAAAACACCTCCATATTCCCAAAATCTTTAGATAATGGAAAGAAAGGTAGATTTTCGTCATTTTTTCTTTTTGTTGTTAAGCTAATTGGCTTAAATGTTCATTTCGTATATAGGAACAACCCACAGTCTGTAATTAGTTTCAAACCACCAACGTGGAAAGAGGGCAAGCCCTCAGCTCACAGAAGGACACAGCACACTTGGCTTTCAATAGCTAGAGGTGTTAAAAAGCCTAAGTTGGAAAGGTGAGCTCACAGCCGAGACTTGTTTAAGAAACAACAAAATGACTTGCAAGGCATGCTCTCGAACAATCAAATATGATCCCTTACTGGTCACCTTCTCATCCCCCTTCCAGTCCCAAATAAGGTTAGAGAGTGCTTGGAATGACCAGGTCATCTCTCACCAACAGAGGATGCTCCTCTATGTTCATCACCAGCATTTCTGTAAGATCTGTCACCTCTCAGAGAACTGTGACGATGAAGATAAACTCCCTGGACCATAAAGGACACTGTCAGCTCATGGGTCTCTCAACGTGGGTGGGAGGGGGTGGAGGGGGAGAACGGGGGACAAGGACTTTATCTGAGAACAGCTTGGTTTATTTAAGTGTAAGAGATCAAAATTCAATCATTGGCCATATCTTTGGTGCATTAACCTCTCTGAATCTCCATGTCTCCATCTCTGGAATGATAATCCTATGAAGATTAAATAACATTCCCCCAATGCCTACGATAGCACTTGCATCAGAGAGTTGGTGATGAGCAAGCATGGATTCCTTCCTTTCCAGATATGATTATACATCCCTTCTCTGCACTTAGTATTGATTTCGTACCCTCAATAAACATATAATAAATGATCAATAGTTCAAACGCAATATTTCTTGGAAGCCATGGAAAGTGTTTTCAATTAGAAATTATTATTTTTATTCATATGAATGCTTTGCCTGTATTTAAGTGCATCACATGCATGCATAGCCTGTGGGGGCAAGAAGAGGGCAGCAAGTTTCTAGAAATGGAGTTCCAGAAAGTTGTGAGCTATCGTGTGGTAATTGAGTCCAGGCCATCTGTAGGATCAGCAAGTGTTCTTACCCACTAAACCATCTCTCCAGCCTCACTGGAAGATATAATGTTGAGAGAAACTATCAAGTACTAAGCTCTGACTGCTTGTCAGAACCACATATGTCATTTCATTGTCTTCACGATGTCTTAATAAGATGTGCCTTCTAGCTCTACTTTACAGAGAGGGGCCAAAGTTAGAAAGATGAAGGCATTTCCCTAGTGTGATGGTTGTCCTGGTTGTCAAGTTGACTACATCTGGAATCAGCTAAAACCTCAGCAACTGGGCCTGCCTGTGAGTTATTTTGTTTTAATTACATTGTTTGAGAAGACAAGAGACACAATATATGTGGGCCATACTTTCTGGTGGGCAGTCAACAGAAAAGGGCCAAGAAGTTTTTGGGTTTTGCCCCCACTCTCCTTGTTGAGTTTATCCACCCCATTGCTGAGGTATTCCTTCTCCGGTATTAAAACCTACTTCTTCAGGATTCCAATGTAGATTGAAGAGCAACAGAACTCTGGGAATCATCTGGTACTCCAGCTCCGTATTAGTGCTGCTGAGATATCCAGTCTCATAGACAGAACAACTACCAGATTCTTGGTCTTGAGACAGTCATTGTTGGACTACATGCACCACAGCCTGTACGTCATTCTAATAAATCCCATTATACATGCACGTGTGTGTGTGTGTGTGTGTGCGTGCGTGTGTGTGCGTGCGTGTTTAATCAGTTCAGTTTGTTTAGAGACCCATGACTAATACTTCCAGGACAACACAACCAAGTGGAAGAACTGGATCTTGAACCCAGGTCCTTCAGATATCCGAGACCATGCTCCAAACAGCTATAGCTCCATGTGAGGGATTTAATCTACTTTTTTTTTTAAAGAAAGAAAAGATGCTTTTAACTTTTGTTAAATTACTCAATTGGGGTGAGAAAGATTGCTGTTCTGAATAACCTCAACAGCCTCATCCTGTGGAAACTGGAAGCTACTAGACTAGGAATAGGAGGAACAGTAAATCTGCCAGGCTCAGCCCTTCCTTGTTGCAGAATAGTGTTTAACTATGCAAAGTTATGTTGAATTTGTTTAATTATGTAAAGATGTGTTGCTGTTTTACCTTGTCTGCCTATGGTATAATATAAAGCTGAATGGCCAATAGGGAAGGAGAAAGTATATGCTGTGAGATATTTTTTCTCTTTTAGCTTTTCAGGATGGGAGTCTGCCACCCAGCTCCCAAATAAATCACACACGGAGGCTCATTCTTAGTTATGAATGCTCGGCGTTGGTCTGGATAATTTCTTGTCAGCTTTCCTTATCTTAAATTATCCTGACTACCTTTTGCCCTGTGCTTTTATCTTTCTCTATTTCTACATACCTTTTATTACTTCTTTCTCCATGGCTTGTGTGCTGGGTGGCTGGCCCCTGGTGTCCTCCTCTCTCTGTTCTCTGGCTCTTTTTCTTTCCCCTCTTCTCCCCCGTTCTTGTTTTCACTTCCTAGAGCTGATGGGCAGGTGAGGCAGGACACCTCATGACTAGCTCAGCATGGAGCCCTGCCCTTGCTTTTAAATTTTTAAAAAATGCGTGCATATCTATGGTTTACAATCAGAAGTCTGAGGACAACTTGAATGAATCATTCTCTCCTTCTACCATGCAGGTACCTGAACTCAAATGGTCATGCCAGGGTTAGACGCCATTACCCAAGGAGCCACCTTGCCAGCCCTTCACTCTTCCTCCTGGTGCACAGCACTGGTCCCAATAAAGCCAGGCTCGGAAGAAGTCCCCAGGCTGGCCCATGTTCCTCTGTGTGTGGTTGTCTAGGTAATCAGGTCTGAGTGACCCTGCTCACACCCTTGGTCTCACCCTTCCCTCAGTCACATGTCCCTTGGTCTCACCCTCCCCTCAGTCACATGTCCCTTGGTCTCACCCTCCCCTCAGTCACATGTCCCTTGGTCTCACCCTCCCCTCAGTCACATGTCCCTTGGTCTCACACTCCTCGAACCTGGTCTCATACTCCTCGGTCTCACGTCCCTTGGTCTCACATGAGGTCTCTTTTCTTGACTTGTCCTCTTTAGTCATTCATCCCAAACTCCAACTCCAGCTGCCCATCCCACGCCTCCTTTAAGGCCTCATATTAGGCTTCTGGGTTTCTGCTGCTTCCCTTTTCCTGTTTTATCAGCAGCGGCTCATCTGGATTTGGTAAGCCGAATATCTCCTTTCCTGATAGCATCCCCTTCTCAGACACATGCTACATTTCCCCATTGCCTGCAGTGGGACTGTCAGGGTGGTTTGGGAGGTTTAGGATCTGTAGCTCATAGAGTCCATGAGAAACTGATAATAGATAACGACATCAAAGTAAACCATGGCAGCTTCCCAGGCAGCAACTGTGATATATTGAAGGGGTACCCTAGAAAGGTCCAGCCGCGAGCACAGAACGAAGATGACGGATGGCATAGACACTCTGCACTGTGGCTGTTTCTAATTTTCCCACTGATGTTCTCCTGCCACAGTCTATGCCTTAGTTTTAGCATCTACAAAGTAGGTCGCTGTAGGGAGGGGAGAAACCCTGAGTGAGTGAAGTCCTGACTGACTGTGTGATGTTGACATGAAGCAGCCATGCCAAGCTTCCCAGAGCCTCAGACCCAGCTCAGAAATACGGGAAAGACTTCTGGGTCAAGTGTGGAAGTTGACAGTATTTGGAGAGAATATCCACTGCAGCTCTCTCCTCCTGGATGTTTACACACAGAAGACTGATCCTACTAGATTAGCTAAGCCTTTCCCCTTGATCCAGCTGTGTACCATAAACCCTGCCTCCTTGTTTATCTGTGCGGAGCAGCCCAGCTTCCTTGTCAGCAGGATGCAATAGCGCTGCCTCTCTGTTCAGTGCTGAGTCCCTCAGCTGCTGAGGCTTCCCCACCTGAGAACCCAGACCACCTGATCCCAGCTTTTCTGTCTGTGTGTCTGTCTCTCACCACCCCAGTCAGGTCCAAGTACCTGGGGACAGAGCACGGACTCAGCAAGACATAGAGAGGTTGAGTACAATCACAGAGAAGATGAGTAAGAAGTGTGTAGTCAACAGTCTAGACTGGAGTGCTTGTAAGTGTCCCTGAGATGGTCGCGGACACCTCTCTCTGACTTTCCAAATTCCACAGACTTCCTCTGCATTCCCTATCCACTCTTTCTTTCTCCAAGTTCCAGTGATTGTATGGGCTCAGTCATTCCTTCTGAGACCTCCACTTCCATCCTGCACCTTCTCTGTTTCCTTCTTCTGTTATGTCCAAATCTGAGCCACTTCTTTCCAAATTCTACCCCACATTCAGGTCCACCCTGATTTGTCCACCATTCCTCCCTCCTGTCTACAGCTCTTTGAATTCATATCCATTAATGATTCTTACAAAATAGCCATTAAGTGTTGGCTGTTGTCTCAGGATTTTGATTTGGACGCCTTAATTAGAATGTGATATTTTCTTTGTAAAATCTGTTGTCATCATTACCACCTCTCTGGTATTATTGTGAGCATGTGTGACTGTACATTCCAGAGTGCCCATAGAGGGCAGAGGACAACCCAGCATCCTGGGTTCTTTCCTCTTTCACCTTTATTTGGGATCAAGGGACCCAGCTCAGGTTGTGAGGCTTGAGGAGCAGACACCTTCATCTGCTAAGCCATCTTGCCAGCCCTGGATTATTTTTTTGAATAGCCACTGACATTGTTTTAAAATGCTAGCTGCCAGTCTAAAACAAATATTCAAAAAGTTCCTAGCAACGTGTCCCTGGAGGGCTCCCACGTGGGAGTGTAAAGATCCCTGGACTCTGAGACCTGTCGTAGTTTCATTTTAAAATAAACACGGTGGTGACGTCAGACCTCCTGAAGCTACTTGATAGGCTGACGTGCTGGTAAAGGTCTGCTGGGCTGAAATATGGCAAAGGCGAAGGAGACTAGAATTACAGAGAGCAGGGAGGGGGCCAGGAGGGAGAAGCATGGAGAATGCCCATGGTTGCCAATGGAGTAGCCAGCATGTCCTCTGTGCCCCCACTCCGCACATGTCACGTATGGATGTGACACAGCAAATGACAGTGTTGGCATCAGGCACCTGAATCCAAACGCTACTCCATCCTGTCAGCAGTTGTGAGGTCTCAGCCAAGCTACCGAAGATGCTTGTGGCTCATTTCTTTGATCTTTAGATTGGGATAATGTAGAGCAATTTAGCACTGTTTTTCATATGAAGGTCCTGAGGGTAAACATTTCAGGTTTTGTGGGACGTGAGGTCTCTGTCACAGCCCTGCTGCTGTTGCAGCATACAGGGGCCGTAGGACTTACACGGATGAATGTGGGTGGCTGCGTCCCAATTTAACTTGGTCTGAAAAACAGGCAGGGGACAAGACTCAGCCTGTGAGAAGCTTTCTGGCCTCTAGTCTCGAGTTACTTTATAGGGTCCACAAGTGACTGAAGAATTAATACAGTCTACGCTCTTAAGATCGTTTTTCACTCACGGAACTACACAACAAATGGGTGCTACTGTAATGAGTCTGGGACACAGGCATCAGGACATGCCACTACAGGGCAGAAGAAACTGAAGCCGGGAGGTAACCTCTGTAAGACCTGGCATCATCTGACAGTGCCAGTCACATTTAGAGTACGGGTCATTTGAAGTTGAAACCCTTCAGCCTTTCCACTGCAACATTGTGAACTTTAAAGTTCTTGTTAGAACTGAGACCTCAGTGCATTGAGCCAGAGGGAACTCCGTGTGTCTGGACTTGACTCAAACCCTGGCACTAGAGGACCGATCTTAGCATCTAGCGACCCAAATGAAGCAGGCGGCTCTGCCGCCTTAGGTTCTGGGTTGCAGTTGGCAAGGAGCCATTGTTTGGTACATGCTCCTGCCGCTCAGGGTACACCCAGTCACAGATTTCCCTGGCCCCCACATCAGTTTCTCATGAGACCACTGGCTCAGGCAGCCCTTGGGGAGCTCTAATTAACTGTGCAAATAGGGCAGGCTTCCCGAATCCCGTATTAGTTCTGCTCTGTAGGGTGCCAGAACCCCTCCACTATGGAGCAGCGCTCTATGCGCCGACTCTTAAACAACCCAGTAATTTCAAATGCATTTGGGCTGGGGGGGGGGGGGGGCTGGGTGACAAGAGTGCCAAGCTGTTATGTGTGATGGCAAAGAAAGAAAGGGCTTTTCTTGGGAGCGGGGACACGAGGACACACTGAAATGTCACTGGCATGCCCTGTGAACTCTTGGGCTTCCCTAGTTCTTCCCTAATTGAAGGGCTCAGGGTATGGAGTCTGAGGCTGCCCTTAGAATAGGGAGAGGGTTGGGCACCTGATATTCTGAAGCTGGCGGCGGAGACTTCTTTTCAGATTTCACATACATGGGAAGAAAGAAGGAGGGAGAGAAGGGAGAAAGGGAGAAAGAGAAAGGGACAAGACGCACTCGGGGGCCCGGGCTGTCCATGTTTTGAAGCTGTCTACTTATTTGTCTTCCTATTTCTCTGCTTTTCTTCCTTCCTTTCTCACCTCTCATGCCAAAGTGCAGTCTGACCAGGAGCCTCTCCTAGGACGGGAATCTTCGGTTCTATAGCCGAGAGTCACTGTGGTAGTCATCTTTGTGCATGCGGATTTAACAGCCATCGACTGTCTGGTTTGCTTAATCCCACATGTGCCGAAGCAAACCCACTTAGGTCATAATCCCTAAAAGGCATGATGCCTGTCTGTTTTCAAAATGCAGAAGACCACTGAATTCATGTGTTTTTCCTCATTAGGGAGAAGACCCTGGCTTGGCCTTTAACTGCACAGACAATCCAAGGAGCAAAACACTGGGCTAGGAGCCTCTAGACCTCACCCACTACACTGGCTCTGATACTCAGATCTAGGTGGATCCTATAGGCTCCTGTCTAGTTAGGCTTCCAGAAGGAAAGACCCCCCCAGCTTTACCTGTCCACCAGTGACTTCCTGACTCAAGAGGGATGAAGGAGCTTTATTACTGTGGCTATGCTTTCGGATCCCAGTAGACTTAGCCTTGATTCCTAAATATTTAAAAAACAGTAACACACTGTTTTCATGCCAGGTCTATAGTGACCTGCTTCCTCTTCTTTATGCAGACAAGAGGTGCTCTCGTCAATATCATCGGGAGAAGACACAAGCTGCTCTACCTGGGAGTCTCTGTCACCCTCATTTTATTTCCAAGAGCTAAGGGTGGCTAGGGGATTTGGGGGAATATGTTCCACCAGAACATGGTTGCAGAAAAATGTTAGGAAGCTAGGAAGTTTTAGACTTTAACTTTGATTTTCATGACGATTCTGTTTCCTCTTCTGCCAGACTTCAGCAGATCTTTTAAGCACCAAAAAAGAAAAAGAAAGAAAGAAAAACAAACAATAAACAAAAAATTATTTTCCTCGAACATCCTGAATGCATGCAATAGCTGATCATATGCAGGATAGAAGCCTTGCTGATGCTGGCTACTGTGAGGCACTGCCCTCACAGGAAAGCGGGGTCTGGCTTGGGAGTTCCCTAGCCTTAGACCAACTCTCTGGAGGCATGCTGCCCAGGAAAGGCAGGAACAGATGCAAATCCTCTATGAGGCCATCTGCCAAGATTCTGGGACAGTGGTCTGATCACCTGACCAAAGCTTGTGTGGCCCTATCCACACTGAGGGCTGAGTGGTGACCAGTGACCCCCACGACCTGGTCAGATGCAGCTGTTTCCATGAGACATGGTCAACATTACCCTCTAAACAAAAAGAACAACGGAGCCTCTATGACAATAACCCTGTGGAGGGCTATTTATGGCTGTTTGGGTTTACCCTCCGCCCAGAACACAGAGTACAGATGAAAACACTGTTTTGTCTTTCAGGACACATCTTCCAAATTTTCACATGAAGCTGACACTCCAGACCTATGGCCTGATGTTGCCTCTGTTCACCCAGAGTAGCCATGCCCTCACTCCTCCTGAGTCATGCCCCACAGGCGCGGGACAGCTATTGATAGCACGGCATTAGGGACCGTGAACGAGGCAGATCATGGCAACGGTCTCTATTTCTGCACTTTTAGTCTTGGTCAATTCTCTTTACCACTCTAGGGCTTATCCAGAAAGATGTCACCAGATTCCAGATGAGATACATCGTATTATCTGACAGATATCCTTAATTATGTCTACATCTCTGTCCCATCATCCAGAGACCTGGCTGTGGCCTCTGTCTCTGTTTCTATATATCTACTATTCCATACCCACCTACATAGACTGAGGTGGGATTTGGGGTCTGGTTCCTGACTGCAATCAAGGATCCACACTTGAGAAGAATAGAGATGTGGGTAGCAGGAGTACTTAATTGGTCTCCACACTGGCTATGTGACTGATTTGCGATCATTTTATCTATATCACAAGCCCACAGGCAGGCACCTCTATCAATTCATTTTTACACCCGAGGAAACAACATTGGAGGGTTTAGGTCTAACTTGCAGGAATTCTAACCAGTGTCTGGCTCCAGAATTTTCACCAAGTCGCCTGTGCCTCTGCCTTTGAGGACTGGTGTTTCCTAGGCGTTCACTCATGTCCTCCTAGCCACCACCGCCACCAGGGCAGTCTTCCCTTGGTGAAAACTACTATCCCTCTTGACTTTCCCAGCTATGTATGCCAAGAGCAGACATTCTCATACTTTACAAAGAAGCAGCTGTGTTTGAAATAAGCATGCTGCATCCAGTATCAATTGCTATAAAAGAGGGAGCTGGCATTCCCTGACTCCTCTGACACATAATTTGTAAATGCTGGCCTTTGTTCAATTTCTTATTAGGAAGGTCATATGAGCATGTGCACTTTAGGAGAGAGAGAGAGAGAGAGAGAGAGAGAGAGAGAGAGAGAGAGAGAGAGAGAGAGAGAGAGAGAGAGAGAGAGAGAGAGAGAGAGAGAGAGAGAGAGAGAGAGAGAGAGAGAAGAATTAGGACACTTAAAGCCGACCTCACAAATGACAGAACTGTTACTGAATCAAGGAAGTCTGGCCTAAGAGGTGGGCTCTTAGCCTCTGACGCTTCCTGGCCTTGAGAAGAGAAGGATACTGATTGAGTAAGAGGTGACCGTCTTCAAGAGCAGGGGAAGCAAATTCGCCAAAGCAGGAGACTTTGTGAGACTGGGTGTTCTGAAAGGTCTAGAAGGAGGAAATGCCCACCCAGGTAGATGGGAGCAGACCCACAGAACCTTGACTCCTCCCCCGCAAAAGAGGTGGGCCACCCTAGAGAATTTTCCAGCATTGAGCAATGGTATAGCTGTTCTGTTTCCTTTAGGCCCAGGCCCACTGAGATGCATCATTAGGAAATTGCCTCAGATTCTTTAAACACACTGTACCTCTGAAATTTGCCTAAAATCTTCAGGTTTTCTGTGACCACCTATATTTAAAACCAGAGTGGGTAAGCCTTTAGCCAATACACACAGAATTGAAAATGTGTGATGGCCAATTTGACAACAATTCTTACTCAAGCAATATTATCTCCCTTCTCAGGTCTTCGATGGGGTAGTAGTTGTAGCTACTTTCCTCTTATGACTTAGCTAAGCTATTTCTAATACCAGACTTAAACTCCTTGAGATAAAATAATTATTAAAACATTTACCATATGTTTCTTACTTAATATTGTTTATTCTGGTTATAACTCTAATTTTTATACTTGATATCTGTTCTTATTGTATATAGTTTTGTCTTCGGTTTGGAACTTTCTTACTTAGACACAGGAGGGAGGTGATGGGGAACCTCCTTTAGCCAGCGGCCTTTGAGAAACTGGACCAAGCTGGCCTTGGGTGCCAAAAAGGTGCATGCCTGTCTGCTCTCTATCTCTCACCTGGATGTTGGATTCTGTTCCTGTTCCCCATTCATACAGAGGACTGTGATCTGTGAGTTCCCCCTAAATAAAAAGCCTTTTTTCTGAGCTAGTGTGGGCTTATTTTATTCACGTTCGCCTATAAGGCATGAAGGAAGAGAATGGACATCAGGAGTATGGTGCCCTGTGAGAACTCACTCCCAAGAGGAGAGTAAGTTAGAAGAGCATTTTAAAGCTTTCTGAGCCCAGTGGCACTCATCCAGGGAGAATGAGAATTCCGGAGCTGGCAGGAATCTTGGACAATGCCTGGCATAGCTCTACCAGATAGGTAGAGGATTGTTGTATGGTTTATATTGTACTTCAAGTTCATAGTTGAACAAAAATTACAACCTGGAACATTCCTTACTAATACTATCCCTGTCTCTGTTATCCACACGACAGTGCCACCCTGATGTTGTGACATCCCCTTCCTCACCTATGTGCAGCCTTGACATGGTGACCTGGTTTCGCTTATACATCCTGTAGTTCCCACTTGAGCACTGAAGGACAATCAGAGCCATTTGCCATTTTTCTGTCATTTTCAGTGACAGCCATCCCTGAAATACGATTAATATTTGCTATGCTCTCCCAACACACCACTTTAATATTTTCTTGACAAGTAGCTCTTATAAAAGGATATGGGTCTCCTTAGGAGTCTGTCTAGCGGAAGATGATGGGCAAGACTGAAGGAAGTAGTTCCTCAGGGTGAGTTAACAAAGCTTCTTTGGATTCATACCCATCTCTAGCATACTGGCACCATGTAAGTGGGGAAAACAGTCCATTAATTTCCTCACATTTGTATCCAGTACACAATCGGACGTGTCTTTGAGTTCATGCACCTTCTTTCTCTGAGGTTTAAAAATCTGCACCCCTACGCCTGTACCTTAGCCCCTGAACAAACATACACATGTTCATAGCACCCTATCATAGTAACTTATTCCATGCTATTTTTCCTCTACGATGCTGGCAAAAGCTTGAAAAAAAAAAATGACTGTGTCTGCCCAGTCCAGGGTTGACTCTGTGAACAGAATAGGCCTGACACACTTGACTGCATGGATGGAACTGAACACATGTGTATTGAATAAGGGGATGCCAGAAAGAGAGGTGACCGAGGAGTCAGCTACCAGTCCAGAGACACAGACCCACAGGCCGTGTCTGGGAGATGAATGTTATCCAAGGCCACTTACCTGTGCTATCGGGTGCTCAGCAGGCATCAGTCTGCTGGGACGTCATTACACCTCACGTTCCTCTTACTCTCAACCCACATGCTGAACGCCAAAGTGGGGCAATGACTGAGGCCTATTCGCTTGCCTGGATGCTTTCCCCAGCATCCCCCACCCTGGATGATACCACGAGATTCTGCCATTCTAAATCATGGATTTCATTTCAGTAAAACCAGGGTCTGAGACATAAGACAGTGTTACAGGGCTGAAAGAGAGGAGAGAGAAGAGAGAACAGAGTTCTCCTTACACTAGCATGCCCCAGCCTCCCTAGGTGTGTGTGTGGGGGGAGGGTGTCTTTCCTTAAACTCATTCAACTTACAGTCACCACAAGGCCCTTGTCTTCTCTGCCACAGGGCTCCTGTCAAGCATCCTTCCCTGGGATGATTCTCCCACTGCTCGCATGGTCAGCCTGCCATATCCTGTCTCCTAGCCTGTCTTTGTTCCTTACACTGCTTAACCTTCTCCTCTATTTGTCATCATTGCTCACTCTCTGGGCTCTGGAATGTAAGCCCTGCAGCTGAAGATGTTCAGAGCAAAGGAGGCAGGTACCAGAAGGTACAGCAGCTTCAAACAGAGCTGGCTGGTGAGGCTAAGGACAGTGACATTGACTTCAGAACACAAGGAACTGTTGAGAACCCTTGTTGTCCATCACCCGTGACAATTCTAGGCCCAGCTTGTGGATACTGTCCTTTTAATAATGCAAACGCATTTCACCACCGTGTGTGGAACAACAATAATAATAATTCCTGATCCACGCTATGGCATACAGACAGCATCAGAGGTAGTTGTATTCCACCACTGGATGCACAAATACGGTGTGTTTGTGCGTGCTGAGTCTGTGAATTATATGTGGCCGCATATTAGATATATTTTCTTCGCTTTTAAAAGAAAGTTTAAAATTTCTACAATGAACAATGTTAAACATGTGCTCCCCATTTTAAATTTAAAATGGGCACTATTGAATGTTTTATAGGGCTTGTGTTTATATAGTCCGAAATTTTTAATATGTTGGTAATAGGCATTTATGACTTTTTAATCAAAGATTTAAAAGTTTTAGGACATGTAAACATGGAGCCCAGAAACGAGAACAGATGAAAACACGCTAATGGAGGGAATAATTGGTTACAAGTCCCAAACACAATTCTGTCAGGGCAAATATGAATAAAGGGACTTAGATAAAATGAGAGGGAAAACGGGGATAGAAGAAGCAAGAAACCACCACAGTTGCAGAACGCTGCAACAACAGCAGACAGCCATTTTCCTGCAGGCTGCAGGAAATGCCTGCAGAAAAGGCTAGGGCAGTCCACACATTGCTGCAGCAAGAGGAACGTTTATACACGCCAAGGATACACAATGGTATTTCACCAGTAACTTTGAAAATCTTCTGGGATAGTATGTATGACCTCCAATATCGGACTTGTCCTTCTTTACTTCCCTTCTTTATCCCCAAAGAGAAGCATACTAGATGGACCTAGTCTCCCGTCCTGTCTAGACTTGATCTCCAGCCTTATTCTTTCAACCTCAAGGAACCAGACATTTTTACCCCATGGGACAAAAAGTGATTACTTGAGAAAGTCAGAGCATTTTTGCAGCTCTGGTAATATTCACAAGTGCCACTGGGTGTCGCTATTGCAAAATCAATAGGAACTTCAACCACCAAAAGAAAAAGTAACATATTAACAGGAGCTGCTAAGAGCAACAACAAACAGCCCAAGAAGCAGAAACTGTATTGCAGTCGGTAGAAACAATTCCCTTCTCTGAGGCAATTATTCATTCCCTCCCTAACTCAAAGGCTCAACCCCCCCCCAAAAGACATTTCATTTTTTAGTTGAAAAAAATAATCTGTGTTGTTTTCTTTTCCTAAAACACTCACATCCATGCACTCGGCTGAAAGACACAGAGAGAGCTTGCAGTATGAGTCGCTTTGTAATCAAAACTGTCTTCACGAGGGAAAAAAAAGTAGCTTCCAGAATAAAAACACAAGAGAGCGAAGGAGGCCTGGCTGTGAGGAAAATAAATGCAGCCAACATTAGTTTAATGCTCAACTCAAAGCCATAATCTTATTAAATATATTCAAGCATGGTTTTCATTTAGATTTGGCAGCTTGATTAATGGGTATGTATTAAATAATACCTGGCTGTTAAGAGTATATTTAGAAATCAGTGCCACATAAAACATACAACGTGCACAATCCAGCTTCATTATTATTTAAGGCTTCTCTGTTCTCTTGGCTGTGGGCACACGCATATTAAAAATTAAGCACACACGCTCGATGTATGCTCGGCCCTTTTAAAAGGCTTTCTGCTTAAACAGAAACATGCAGTGGAAAATGAACTCAGCTCTGGAGAAAGGTAATGGATGCATCCCTTTGGGGATAGCTGTCCTGTTTATCAAAAGAAAGCAGAGGGGAGGGACAGAAGAAGAGAGGGTTCTCAAGTAGCCAGCATGAAAGAGATGCCCAACTTCACAGGAACCAAGGAAGGGTTCTGAATTCAGGCTTCCTTCTTGATTGCAGCTAAGGTGAATGAATCGTAGCTGTACCATGGGGCCTTGGAGGAACTGAAAGGGCGTGGAGGACGGGAAGGGGTAGAGGAATGTTAAGCCAAAAACAGCCAGAGGGGGAGGAAAGGAGAAAGGGAGGGAGAGAAAAAGAGAGAGGGGGAGAGGGGAAATGACAGAGAGAAATGAATGAATGAATCTGTAATTTCTTGGGCATAATGCTGGTCAGTAATCAAGGACGGAGACTGAAGGTAGGGGCTGTTCTGAGTAGCCAGGGAGATAAACAAGGGAGAGCCAAATGCAGAAGACACTTCTAATCAATAATCAATGTTTTTTTATTTATTTGCTGCTGTTTGTTATTTGTCTCCCTCCCACACAATTCTTTTCTTTTCTTTCTTTTTTGAGACCAGGACTCATTTTGCAGTCCAGGCAGCTAGCCTCAAACTCCTGTATCCAAAGCAGATCTTGAACCATGCTGATTCTTCTGTCCTTCTGCATGTTACCACATCTAGCCCTACTCAGTGGTTTTTTTCCATATATATATTCCCATATGAAAAAAAGTATCCCTGGACTGTAGAACCCACTGAATAAGTCGGTAATTCTGCTTCCCTCTATGAGGTTGTTTAGTAGGTCTCTGGCTGGAACAAGACATCTGGGTAAGCTGAATGTCACCCGTCACCTGCTGCTTCAGAGCAATGCAGTCAAACACATAGCACTGTGTACTTCATTTTAGGACACTATGCTTAAACCAGATAGGTGCAAAAAAAGTGTCAGCAACTCAGAAAGAGAAGAGGAAATTTTTTAAATGAAGGTTTTACTTGATTCTGTCCCTCAGAGAACTGCCACACTGTCCAAGCTCAAGTAAGCATTATGGAGGTGGATCCTGAACTAAGGCTGCCAACTCAACACCTCACCTTTTACATCGACAACCCTAAACTTCCCCGGGGCTGACTGCAGGCTTGTGGCAGAAGCTAAAGGAAAACTGGGGGAGGGGTGCTCCCAATTCTTTTCATCATCTGTGTTAGTCATTAGGAGACTAGAAGGAGGGTCTGGATTCTCAGACGCCATCATGTCCCACGGCTCCTTACTTTGACAATCAGGCTATCTCTGCCACTAGAAGGAAGCAGCTAAAATGAGAAGCTCACATCTTCACTGTGGTGACAGTCATAACGGTGGGGCACAGACGAACAGAAGGAGGAAATAAGGGATTCTGACGTATGCTGCAACATAGATGGACACAGAGCACATTGTCATGCTAGACATAAACCAGTCGCCAAAAGGCAAGAACTATTTAATGCTGCAGATACAAGGTGACTAGGGCCATTGAACGTCGCAAGGTGCTGGCCAGGGGCTGCGGACGGGGCTGTGCAAAACTGCTCTTTAGAGGTCTAGAGCTTAGTCCACACGATGAACAAAGGTCTGGAAACAGACAGTGCTAACAGTTGGACAGCAATGTGAACGATAACCACTCCATGAAAGAGGAGCATGCAAAAAAGGGTTAAGATGCTGAAAGTTAAACCATGTGCTTAACCGGAACCATCTCCCACAGTGTCATCTGCAACATTCTCTTCCCCATACAGTGTAAAGCACAGCCTTCGACACCTTTATATTTTTCCAATAAGGACTTTTGTAATATTTCCACGCCCTTTCCATGGAAAGCCAGGAAGAAACGGGTGACTGTGGCGAGCTTTACAGCTGCGTGTCTTACAGGATTTCTTATCCTGGTCTGACAGCGATGAGCTTGCTGCCAATCAAGTACTGGTCTTGCTGGGTCTCAAGTTGCTGTCTGTAAAGGAGACTCTTAGAGGACCCTTCCCGTCCTGTTTTCCAAATGCAAATACAAAGTACTGTCTCATGGACAGGCTCTTCACTATCGGCATTCCTCAGAATGTTTTGTATGTTTGTAAGCACCAGGTCACTTCTAAGCACCTGCACTCATTGCACTTGGAAGGCTTGAGGTAAGTAAACAGGAGGCACTCAAGTATAGAGGCCCCTCGAAGAAGCACTGGGGTGGGTGTTAGAGGCCACAAAGTTTAGGCCTGGTCTCTGTCACCTGCTTGCCACGTGAATCAGGAAGGAAGGAAGGAAGGAAGCATTTACTGGGGCTTTCTATGCAAGGGGGTACTTTCACGCATATTATCTTATTATTTCCGAAAACTTTGGTAATTTCTATACCATTTTCACAATCGTTTCCATGCCTAGGTATTCCCTGAATTCACGAGTAAAGGGCTATCTTTCTAAATTCTGAAGAAAAGTACCCTTTTCTTTAAAACATGTTCTCATTTTGAGCAAAGGCACTCAGAAAAACTCAGGTTTGATTCCAGCTTTTTATATTTTTTTATCATACATCTAAGGAAGTACACCAGAAAAGAAATGACCAGCAAAGAATAAGACTTCATAGTAACGGAAAGCACCCTGCGAGTCGGCTGTGCTCTTCACACGTTCTGGCTGATGTCAGTTTTTCATATTTTACCACCATTTCTGTTGCTCAATACCACTACAAGGAGTTTAGTAATTGACCCGAGCTGGATCCAGCAGATCCAGCCATGTGCTGGTTCCCATTCCTTACTGTGGTAGATTGCAAGGAAATGGCCCCCAAAAAGAGTGGAGCTATTAGAAGTTGTGACCTTGTTGGAGTAGGCATGGCTTTGTTGGATGAAGTGTGTCACTGTGGAGGCAGGCTTTGAGGTCTTGAATATATACATTCAAGCCACGCCCAGTAAGACAGATCACTCCTCATTGCCTGTGAGTCAAGATAGAGGACTCTTAAATCCTTCTCTAGGACAATGTCTGCCTGCATGGTACCTTGGTCCTGCCATGACTATATGGACTAAACCTCTGATCTATAAGTGAGCCACCACGATTAAATGCTTTTCTTTATAAGAGTAGCCATGGTCATGGTGTCTGTTCCCAGCAATAGAAACCTAAGATATTCACCCATCCAAGGTTAGGCATAGACTATAAAATTATATTACACTGTATTCCCCAAATTTTCAGATCCCATGGATGACAAAACTTCAAAATGACTTATGAAAATTTATGAGACTGACACAGTGGTATTTTTTAGTTTGCCATGAAGCCAAAGAGTATTTTTTATCTGAACAAATAAAAACAAAAGAGCAAAACTACACGAGATTATCAATATCAAGCATGACTTTTTAGGGTAACAAACTATTTAAGAAAAATATAGTTTGAACAAGAATCCTAAACGGCAGAGGCAGAGACAGAGGCAGAGGCAGAGGCGCAGAGAGGCAGAGAGGCAGAGGTAGAGGCAGGTATATCTCTGAGTGAGTTCTAGGACAGCCAGGACTACACAGGGAAAGCCTGTTTAGAAAAAAAAGAAAACAAAATAACCGACCAAACACCAAGAACAAAATTTAAAACAAACAAACAAACAAAAGAGGAAGAACTTCTGCTACTGTCTTGCTTTTCCACCTTTCTCAGCTTGCTGAAACCTCCAGGAACCAGCCCTGTCCCTGGGGAGCCATGGCATGGTGGGAAGCAGCATTGCATCCTGGGGGATCTGAGTGGCAGCCCTGGTTTGGGACTAGTTACAGGTGGTGGCTTCAGGAAAGCCACTTAACTTTTTAAACCTCAACTTCTCCTTTGTAAACTGAGAGTTCTAGTCACTTTTTAAAAGATTAAGTGCAGTCGGGCAGCGGTGGCTCACACCTTTAATCCCAGCACTTGGGAAGCAGAGGTAGGCAGATCTTTGTGAGTTCAAGGTCAGTCTGGTCTACAGAGCTAGTTCCTGGACAGCCAGAGATACACAGAGAAACCCTGTCTTGATAAACTAATGAAAAAAATTAAGTACATTAGATTAAGTACCTTACACAGTGTCTTCCTGACCCGATCTATTGACTCTGTGGGGTCCTCACCACCTCATTTTACCATCACCATTGAGTCTGTGTGGGAAGGTTACAATGAGGCCACAAACGTGCAGGTGGACAAGTGGGTTGTAAACTACCCATCAAACAGCTGTACTCTTCCGTCGCATCTCAGTTTAGAAACAACTGGTCCTGGATGTTTCCCTTGACCCAGCAAATACAATAAGAAACCCCTTTGCGGGCATACGGCTCTTTCTATCCTGGAGCTGCCTGACAACATCTCTCTCTTCCCAGCATGAGCATAAGAACTCTGAGGGGTGGAGATTGTCTTAGCCTTGTCTGTTATTGTTTCTCTAGCACCCAGCACATAGTGACTGCCATCACAAACTTGTTCTTGTATTTAGATATATAAGCTGATGGGAGGATTGGTAGGATTCGTCAAGTTCCTTTTATGGCACTGATTGCCATGCTTGAGAACCAAAACCGCAAGTGTACACAGCATCTACTTGTCTTTGGTCCTTAGGAAATATTAGTAAAATGCCAAATCTTTGGTCAAGAAAACTTGGGGACGACTTATATCTACATGTGCGCCCAATCCGGGAGACCCACAAGCTTATTTATATATTAAAGTCTTGATGGAATCTTGCTATGAAGACAGTTAACTTGAGTAGTTCCCACACTGATGCTTTTCAGTGTTATCCTTCCATATATATCAGAGCACACTGGGAAAACATCACCTGTAAAGAACTTGCTTGCTTGCTTTTGTTTTTAATTTTAGTAAAATTCCCTCCTGTTTTTATCATTTTACCATTGCTCTGGTTCTCTTTCCCCACCTAAAACAGCATAGAGATAAGGGCGTGCCTATACACGGGGCATGACAGAAAGACAATTAAGTAAAAGGTCATATGAATGATCCGGAGCATTCTGAAAGGGCTAAAGCATCTGGTGACTGTGAATGTCCCCATCAGTGCCCCACAGAGCTATTGAGCTTGACACAGACATGTCATCTCAAGTGTTCTTCCTCCTCCTCCTTGGCTGCCACGGCTGCTAACACATATGGCAGCCTGCCAGTGCAGCCAGTGCCTCTCAGAGCTCATCCTGAACTCACCTCCCACCTAACTAAGAGGGTGCCGGTGTCACCTCCATTTTCCAGGAGGCAAACTGAAGGGCAGAGAGGCTGAATAAGGCCCAAATTGCGTAAAACAGGCGGAGCGTTCTGCAGACTTATAATGGGGAACGTTGCCGGGAAAGGCTCTGGCCTTTTTACTAAGCTGAAGTGCAAAGAGCAGCCCAGTCTACCTGGCTCCACGTGAGCTCTTCCAAACCCAGTGGCTAATGTTAACAACAATAGCGTTAGAGTTTACGAAGCACATTCTTATCCCTCATTATAGTAAACCTCCTGTCGATGCTTATGAAACAGCACTTCTCTATTTCACAGAGTTCTGAATGGCCTCCCAGAAAGCTATTATAGTAATACTGACTTAACAAGACTGCCTCTCAGTTTGTCAGCTGACTTGCTCAAGGCAAACAGAGCTCACGGGCCACAGTTAAAGCTCAGACTAAGTCTTGGATGCCAAGTTCAAGTCTGTCCCACCCTCTAAGATGGGTCTCTCTAACATGCCTCTAGCATGACCAAACCAGCTGTGGCAGAGAGGTTTGCAGCATCAGCTTGGTATTTTGTTGATGTAGCTTTTTAAAAATGACTCAACATCCAACATTAATTTTCTCCTATCGCCATGGCGATGGCTTATTACTGCTAGAAGGCTACCACCAGATGGCCAGTGCAAAATTATTTTCTTTCTTTTCCTACATACTCTCCAGCAACTTGGTTTTGGTTGTGGGGTTGTGGTAGTTTTGTTTGGCCCTTTAGCCTAATGGATTGAGGCTCTTACCACATACTATGACCCAGGGCTTTTCACACTGGGACCCAGGCTGGATCTGCAGAGGTCACTTAGGAGTTCAGGAGATGTTCCCTTTTCTCAGAAGAGAAGACTGCCTGACGGCTTTGGTTCAAGCGTCATCTGTGACACCTACTAGATCTTTCATCGTGAACAACTTAAGTCTGTTCCCTGGGCCTTGTTTGTTTCATTTGGAATAAGGAGGCCTACCAGGTAAGGTTAGGTTTGGCAATTTATATAATCAGTGTGAAGGTCATCACTACAATTTACAGTGTGACGTATACACAAGGAGCAGGGGTCGCAGCTGTGACAATGAACGTAATAGTGATGATTATTGTTTTCAGAGATGGGATGTGACAGGTTCAGAGTCAGGACTCAAAGTCATTTATTTTCATTCGGTTATCAATCATTCTAATTAGTTCACCCATTAAACCTGTTCTTTTCCTTTATAACCCTTGACCTGGGCTATAATATATATTTACATGTATTGTTACACCATCTTGTCCACTCAGTTGTAGGTGATAAGAACCCAAACACCTAGGGGGTGCCTTCTTAATGGATGAAAAAGATTTCCCAAACAGCATCTCTGTGTCTGGCTGTGTTAGACACTGGAGATAGGAAAATGACTTAAGCAAATTCGTGCTCCTGGGGCATTTATACAAAGGGTCTTTATCAAGGACAAAAATGAGGGAAATGGACCATCTACCACTGACTATCAATCTAATGACAGGGATAGGATTAAACCCTAGATGATGTTCCAGCACAGAGTGGTGG
This sequence comes from Microtus pennsylvanicus, assembly GCF_037038515.1. Lineage (NCBI taxonomy): Eukaryota > Metazoa > Chordata > Mammalia > Rodentia > Cricetidae > Microtus > Microtus pennsylvanicus. The sequence continues at coordinate 32,484,938 of NC_134591.1, read as the reverse complement.
GGTGCGGCTATCTCGAAGCTTTCAATGCTAAGAAGGAATTAAACTGACACCGTTAATGCCACAAACAGAGTTGAAACCACCTCCCTCCTCACACATAGCAGAGGTTGGGGCAGGGATAAGGAAGGGAGGTCTAGTTCCCTGGCTTTTCCCAGAAAAGGATGTCTCCTTCGCTGGTGAAGTCAGAGGTCAGAGTCCCAGATAAAGGCCAGTCTCCAAGAGCATCCTGGGAAGAATTTTACCTGCAAGGACTGACAAAGAGTCTGCTTGCCAGAAGTCAACCCACTGTCAGGATAAACTGATGTACCTCTCCACCTGAGTGACAGCTGGCCAGCTGTGAAGACACACAGCCTCGCAGTGATAATTCTCCGCCGTATCTTCCTTAATAGCTAGGTTATGTTGGAATTATTTTTATCATTGTATATTTAGGCATCATCGTTCATTATTTCCTTGGGAGAAAAAATGTAGCTCAGTCCTCATATCCATCAGGAACCATCCAGGGCTGTCTGCCCTGAGGGAAAAAAGGGAGTGAGGGCTGAGTGAGAGATGCGTACACATTCTCTCTGCCTTACATGCTGATTTTGCAGAGGTTCCATTGCTTGACATGTTTGAAAAACCTGAACCTCATCCTTAACGGTGTAAAGATGAGGAAGCCCAAAGAGGAGGACCTCTTGGTCCAGGTCACAACCAGTCACTCGGTGACTGGCAGGCACTAAAGACGGGGGCTTCCCTGAAAAATCAGAATGAGACTCATAAGCAAAGTTGCGAGTTGGTGCCAGGGTGAACTGGAAAGGTCGCTGAATCTATCCATAGTAGCGAGCGCTGTTCTTCTAGATGGTTTTTGCTGTGAGTAGTCATACATGGTTCCATTCTTAGCCTGCTCCAGGCCATGCCTGTTCAGTTTCTCCTCCAGTTTGGCACATTATACGTTCACACATCTCGAAAGACTGGATAGGACTGATTAACGTCGGAACTTCAGTTCAGTGAGGTCCACATATGCTCAGTGTTCCTAGGAAAAGTGGACGGAAGTGCACTTCACAGTGAGCCAACCCGCGTGAGGGTGCCTGCATTCTTACCTGAGCTTCACTCCTTACTCACTGTGACCCGTTTGCACTTTGCCACTATTGGCAAAGTGCCAATAATACTGGGCCTTCAGGGGATGGTGCTGCGGATTAAATCAGTCAATAATCAGGAGTATAATTATCAGCTGTACATATGGAATGAATCTCCTCTGTTATCAGTTTTAAGATCCCCTGGAAAATAGAAGTCCCAGCTCCCCTCTCTACTACCGTGAGTTGGAAAGTCAAAGGAAAGACCCTGATGTCTCCTAGGATGTAAACAATGTGCTTAAATCTCCCACTCAGACTGCCTGCGAATTTCTCCTCAGCATCTGAACTGGTTAGCTCGCTGGCTTGTCCAGGTCCCACTCCAGCCCATGTCAGTAGGTGAAACTGACCTGGCCACAGTGGGAAGAATTCCAACAGCCTCAGCTCTGTTCTAAACACAGGCTCCTCTAGACCAAGGTGCCAGCTGGCCATGAAGAACCACGGAGGAGATGGGGTGGAGCTGTATGCTGAGCTAAGGAAGGCTGGGCACCTCTGCTCTTCAGGGACACCTCAGAGGGCTCCTTCTCCATCTGACATCTCCATGTCTGCCATTGATAGTGCAGCGCCTTGTCCACAGACGGACTCTGCTAACATAGTTTTCTGGGAACATTTAAATAAGGCACTCCCCTTCTATTGTAGGACTACCCTAAACTTGGAGATTTTGTTGTTTTTTAATGTTAGCTAGATTAATTTACACTTCACTTTGTTAATTCTGGGGAGAAGAGGGAGATAATCCATATAAAAATTTATGGTTTCCTTACTACATGTGAGGCTGCTCTTACAGTCCCAATGCCAGTCAACTGAGCTCCTTACAGGTCCAGGGTTCTCTCCAGCACTGCTCACTTGGAATCCTTCCCTAAGCTAAACTCACCCGTGTGCGTCTGACCTTCATTCTTACTGGCATCTCTACAAACCCTTTTCAGACCTCTGAAAGGAACATTCCATCTACTCTGCAAGGCCCACTTCCTGTGGAGGCCATTCTTCTCTCTCCTGCTTTTGTCCATGCCTGGAGAGCAAGTCAGTCATGCTACGGGGTACTCTGGTTTCCGGTTATTTCTTTTACATCTCAGCCAACCATCAGATCCTTAGTTGTGGCAACCTGGCTGAGATTTCTTTCTTTTCCTTTTCACCCAAATTAGAATTTGACATGTTCTAATACTTATAAAAGTTGTGTAATTTGCTTTTCTCCTATCAAGCAGACCAGGGCAAAGGAACCTGGGATATGTAATAGAGAGTGGTAGAGCCGTGCTGGAGTAAGTAAACTCTGAGTGCAGACAGGCCAAGGGGCGGGCTACAGGAGTAACTTGGTGGTACAGCACTCGCCTGGCACAGGGCCCTAGGTTTGATCCCAAGTATCCCATATACCTATCACACACATGCAAAGCACTAACCCTGAACGCAGGCAGCTAACAGTTATCAACTACACGCTGCATAGTTTGTCTTTTTCAAAAGGATGACTCATGCCTATGGCTGTGCCAAATATTTTGAACATATCAGCTCACTTAATCTTCTCAACTACCACATAAGGTAAATATTCTAGATCTTATGTTTTAAAGTGAGGGAACGGGTTTAGAAAGGCAAAGGGATTTGCCTAATACAGAGTTATGGAATCTGAACTTGGGACTGAAGCCTAGCTTTGTGTGATACCAGAGTGAGCGCTCTTCCTTACGGTGCTATTTATTATGTGAGTTATACTGTGTAGAGTGAAAGGAGAAGGTGCTTGATGAGAACAAAAATAAATAAAAAAAATCCTCACAATTACCGGGGAGATATTTGAAAACCTGTAATTCTGGGACTGTGAGCACTAAATGTGTTCTTTAAAAGCACAGATTAAAAACACTTAGAACGTCTCCAAACGAAAATGTTTCCTAGAACAGTAGCAGCTGCCCGGCTGCAAACCAAACACATCACTTTCTGCAGTTTAGAAAGCTCCACAGCATTCTGACATGGAGGCTGGAGTCTGCTTCTGCCTGGAGGATGCCAAGTTCAGCGGCCTTCCTGCGGGCTTGTTGTTTACGGATATCTGATACACTTCAGCATCTGCTGCCCCTCTTGATTGATGGAGGGCTGGACTTCAGCGCTCCGCTCACGCCAGACGGACAAGGAGATTTAGCGCTGAGGCCTACACGCCTCAGCCGGGGATGCGGCTTGGTTTGAGAACCAGCAGAGGAAGGGAATACTCCAGGACCAGGCAAAGTGGCAATGCTGTTTGCCTACCAACCTGTAGGCCAGGTGACACCTCTGGACCCTCGTTTCAGCATCACGTCTGGGCTTTCAACCAGGTGGGATAAAATAAATCCTGTTTCTAGAAATTACCCAAGGAGAAAATTGATTTCTGAGTGAGTTTTTAAAGACATGGTGATTCTCAAAATGTGATACCAGGAAAAATGTCACCCTCTGATAGAAGTGTCACATGCCCTTGATGCCGTGACCAAACAACCACGTGACTTGACACGCTTCCCTGGTCTGCCTTGGCTGTGTGATGTTCCATCAAACTAATCCCCTTAGCCTGTGTCCGAGACTCACTGCCAGCTTCCACAGATTTCCCCTGCGGCCCTCACCAGTCCACAGCTGGAACAACCCAAGTTTCAGCGTCTCTCTGCAATAATTCCCTAGTATTTTTCTCCAGTCCGGTTCTCCCTGTGCCTACACAGTCCGCCTGGCATTTGAAGGCTTTGAGTATGAGGAGTCTCCTGATGTAAGGACCTGGAGTAGCTTCCTTGTAGACAGTCCCTTACTGTAATCTTCCTTAAATGCTATATGGATATGAGTGATCTTCAAATAAACCACTTGTTTGTTCTCGAAGCAAAACCACCAAGATCAGTATAAGTGGCTGCTCAGCTACCACATCCAAGGTGGTGACTCACAATCAGCTACTCCACCTGCCCACCGGCCCCACCTATTACAACAGCTATAGGCTCAGCCCTGCCATTCTCTCCAAGAAGAAATAGTGATGTCACCGACTTTAGAGCCTTGATATCAACAAGAGCCATCTGCTGTATTTCCGGCCCATGGTCCAGTCATCTTCCAAAGCATGGAGAGTGGGGGAGGTATGAGCGAGTCTAGAGGCAGCCCACCTGAGTTTAGACCCTCACCCTACCACTACCTTTCAAAATCTGGTGTTCTAATTTCCTGCAACAAAGTGGAATCACATATGATCTATCTGGATGAGTTGCTCTGAGGTTTGAATTAACCCAGAGGATAATAATATTAGTGCTTCTCTGAGTAAAGGGCAGTGTGCTGAATGGCTTTTCATTCTGAGATTTGTAACAACTCAATAAAGTTTGCAATTCTCAATGGCATTAAATACTGTGTCTTACCAAGTTTGCTCACGTGGTTAGCAAGTCACAGACAGGCTATCACCTGGGATGGAGCGAGGTGGCTCCAAGGGCCACTTTCTCTCTCCACATCCCTTAATTTCCTCTGTCCCTGCTCAGGCTGTATTCAGTTGTCTCCCCTCCCCCGCACCTGGCAGACAGTTGCCATAATGCTACAGGGCCGCATTTCTAGCAGCTGTTACTAATATTATTACACTGAGCAAAGCAGAGAGTGATTTGTCCAGGGTTACACCTCTCCTTCTCTCTCTGCCTAGAGAGTTGGCATCCTACTCAAAGAAGAGAGCCAGAGGCTCAGGTCACAGTTTCCTAAAGGTAGTGTTCAAATGTCACCATGTTGGGAGAGCTTTCTTGCCTTTAAGACAGTAAGGACACTCCTCTGATGATCCGCTATCCCACTGTATAATTATTATAATTTAAACACAGAACGAATAACAAAGTTGTTTTGCTTTATCTTTTTTTTTAAATTTTTTTTAAAGATTTATTAATTTATTATGTATTCAGTGTTCTGCCTGCACGTATCCCTGCAGGCCAGAAGAGGGCACCAAATCTCATTACAGATGGTTGTGAGCACATGTGGTTGCTGGGAATTGAACTCAGGACCTTTGGAAGAGCCGGCAAAGCTCTTAACCACTGAGCCATCTCTCCAGCCCTAGTTGTTTTGCTTTGTATGTATGACTATGTCTATTCCTTATGAGTTATGAGGCTTATGAGTTATGAGGCTATATATATATATATCATGTATATATATGTATATATATGATATATATATCGGAGAAGAACTGTAAAGCATGAGGAATTAAGAAACTCACCCCTAGTAAATGGCAGAGCCAAGGTTTGAGGCAAGCAAATGGTCTTTCTTTCTTTTTTTTTTTTATTTTTCGAGACAGGGTTTCTCCATAGCTTTTGGTCCCTGTCCTGGAACTAGCTCTTGTAGACCAGGCTGGCCTCGAACTCACAGAGATCCGCCTGAGTGCTGGGATTAAAGGCATGCGCCACCACCGCCCGGCTAAGCAAATGGTCTTTACTGTTACCTCAATTACGTCTTTTCCACACTGGGCCGGCACACATCCACTGCCTTCCCTCCCTAGCCTGGGAAGTGTTGTGTATGAAAAAGCTTCACCTCACCCATCCTCCACCATCTAGGCTGTTACTGTCCCGTGCCAGCTCTCCAGAGGATGGCCCTTTAAAGGCTGAAACCCAGGTCCTAGATGCATCCTTTGAGTTTTGGCCCACGTAAACACACACCTTCTCCAGGGCGGCTCTGCTGTCATCTGTCAGCCCAGCTGTCACAGCCCACTCTTCCTCCAGCCACGGAGGAGCAGAACACGCATCCTGACACCACAGGAAGGACACACGGGGAAAAGGTGCATTAATGGGCCAAAAACAAACCAGTGGAGTGATTAATTTGGCTTCGCCTTCAACATTATGTTTATCCAGGTTGATTATGTAGCACTTAGTTACTAATTTGCCCTACTTAAGCCAAGAGTGCTTTTAATTTTTAATGAGCTAGGGGAGGAAGATGCCTTTACTTAGTAAAGAGCAGATATTTTATTTCCCTGTTTGGACTTACTCAACCAATTAATAACATTTCCAAGGATGTATATCCCCCGCATGAATTCTTTCTCCCTAGCTCCTTTGCAACATCCTTGGTTAACCATAGAAACAGATAGCAGCTGCTTTGAAACGAATTAAATTTGTTTCCCACCTGGCTGACAGGACTGAGCAAGACTTATAAATGGTCCCGGTCTCTTACAAGTTGGGGTGTCACTGTTTGAGGAACCGTTCCTCAGTTGTTCCCTGCAGCAAGGAACACAGTCATGACTGTCACTCTAGAAAATTCCTCTTCAACTCCACTTTGTTTCCTGGGTGTTGATATTGGAAAATCTGAACTATGGTTCTTGGGCAGCCTAAGCACAGTGAAGAGTGCCGGCTTCCATGCCAGATCTAGGCTCAACTGCTAGCTCTGCCTCTGGCTACCTGTGAGGGAGGAGCAAGGGCACATGACCAATGTTTCTAACTTGAGTTGCACCTGCGAGAGGAGGTGAATAACTGAACTAAAACTCATCTAACGCGCCCTAGCTCTGTGCCTAATTCAAAGCACACAAGTAAAAACATTAGGTTGAATATTTGTAGCAGATGCTACTACAGCAGGAAAACAAAAGGAGGAACATGGGAGGCTTCAATTCCTTTACCAGAAGGGTTCTCATTATCTGCAGAGCTAGGAGACTCTTGAAACGGCCCATGTTTGCAGCGTACATAACTCACTCCATAGGATAAGCCAACACACCGATTCCTTCATTAAGAACATCTTGCTACGAATAAAATGTAGGCCAAACCAAGGAGGACAGTTGGTGACATATTGATTCACATCAGAGGCAACGTCCTTATCACAAATCTAAAAAAACGAATCAGGATTCAGTTACATACAGTGAGCTGAATATCCAATTCTACAAGACATGTTGGACATCATATATTCCTGAAGGCTCTCAGCACCCGCTCTGCTCCTATACAGGGTGACAGGCACAGAGCACATCAAGGTCCTCTCTTGCCTTCTGACTCAGTCCAGCCAAGAGAAGAAAGGTGAACAGCACAGCTCTTTCCTTCTAGGGTCACTGTAATCAGGCAGCTGCTATGCCATCCTTGATTCTGGCTTCTCACAACAGACCTTACCACCATACGTGGAATAAATAGTCCCTCTTCCCAACTCTCTCAAATTATCCTAACATGAAAGCGCACTCTGTTCTATCTATGCAGATCTTGATTAAGATAGTGACATTTCCATACACGCAAATTCTAATTTCTGGCCACTTAATTTGATAATCAGGTTTTAAATAATAGTAATGCTACTCAGCTCTAGAATAGTCACAATGATTGACGTATGCTAAGACTTAGCTTCTCACACCATTACTTTTTAGCAATTGACTTGTCCCTTAGCATCTCTGGCACTCTTTCCCCATCTATAAGATTCTTATGATGACAGTGTAGAAAATTTCCTTGATATATCTTCTAGGACAGTATAAAATTTTAAGTGCTAAAGATTCTTTAAAATACAATTGAAAAAAGGTGCATCATTCACGTTTCTAAGCCAATGATTCTTTCTCAGTGGTTCACTGTAGAATATCAAAGACCCCAGCAAGCAACTGTAAAGATGGGTTTTCTTTTGTACAGTTCTTAAGACTGCAATCAGAACTGTCTCATAAACTTTAGTGAGACTTCATGTTACAAGAGTTTGAATCAAGCCTTTTTCCAGTAGGGAGATATATATATATATGCTGTGTGTGTGTGCCTGTGTGCACTATGGGTGCCTGTATGTTCATGCTGTGTGTTCAAATGTGCAATAAGGGATCTTCTCCATTTATTATTGATTTTACTAAAGGCTTTATCTTTCCTGATCTCAGATTACACAACCTAAGTTACTGTGGTGACTGTATGTATATGTATAGAAAGCATGAAGCCAGCCTGGTCTACAAGAGCTAGCTCTAGGACAGGCTCCAAAGCTACAGGGAAACTCTGTCAAAATATAAAAAAACAAAAAAATTCCAAAAAACAAAAATCCCCCCCCCCAAAAAAGCTAAAAAAGCAAAGAAAGAAAAGAAAAAAACATGCTACTTATTCACTTCATTTTGGTTTATTCAAACAAGGACATTATGGAAGTCTGTTATTAATGATAGTTTGAGAGATCATATTCATAAGCATTTGTTTTACAAAATTATATATTTTATCTTAAATCATATATGATATAATATAAATATATAAGCATGTGTATGTATAATATAGAGAGCAAAGGTTGCACCAGAATCAAATATTGCCTCAAACAAAATCAAGTTAAAGAATGAGGTAAACTTTATTTTAGTGATATACCTCTGTAATCCTCCTATGTTTTTTATGACCTAGTAGATACTTGACCATGGTTAATTTTATAAGAAACCTGATTCTTAAAATTTCTTAATGAAAACTGAAGAGAAAGAGCAATGCCATGGAAGAATATATTCATTAGATGAATTTTTTAAATTTTATTTTTATTTTATGTGTATGGGTATTTTGTCTGCATGTATGTCTGTGCACTATGTGCCTGCCTGGTTCCTATGAAGCCTAGAAGAGGACATTAGATCCCCTGAAACCCAAGGTACAGATGTCTATCAGCCTTCAAGTGGATGCTGGGAATCAAACTTGCTTCCTCTGCAAGAGTAGCTAGTATTGTTAACCACTTGAGTCATCTCTCCAGCCCTCATTAGACCAGATATTCTGTCTAATTCTGTCACTGTTCTAAATCTACTTTTTAGGTAAAGGCCTTGGTGTGTTTTATATCCATTTCCATAAAAGGTAAACAGCAAGTAATAAAGTATGACAACATTCCTTAGCATGATAAGGTGATCAAACAGAGCAGGCACACTTCTGTTTTAATTTCTGTCTGACATCCGGTCAAGCAGTGATTTCCTAGGCACTGTACGGCCTGTGAAAGGCAGCTAAGCTGCCTACCATCTTGGAATCTATGTCCTTTCCAGGAGATGGGTTGGGGTCCCTATGTAACCATCAAGGTTACACGGTGTCTTTCCCGTTCATCAGAGTATTCGTCGGCAGAGTGGGCCCTGTTAACACCCACTAGGTTGTCCCTATGATACTACGGACAGCGACAGATGGAAAGTGACAGGCCTGTGAGGGGCAGGAGAATCAGATGCTACATGTCTTTCATTCTTAAAAATAGATTTCTAATTTTGAGATAAATATTTTGACTTTTACACCCAGGGTGCTATTCTACAAACTGGATTGGAACCAAGAGACTGATAATTAATCAGAACCCAAATTTGTTTTTGTGTTTTAGAAGCAAGAAATGCTTGCATAAAGTCAAGAAAGCACTGTTAATTACCTGTGGCAATAAATTTAACATGTGTTAGAGCCAACATCACATTCTCAATTTAATTCCTTTTGAAGCTGTTAACTATCATTCCAAAGTCTTACTGGCTTCCTGGGCAGAATCCATACTAAGAAAATTTAATCTGAAATCTGAATCTATGTAATTATAACCCAACATCTCCTATCTCCAGAAACACATACGTATGCAGTAAAGGGCAAACGTCTACTAAACATGCTGTTATCAGAACCAGATGCGAAATGAATCGGATTAGGAGACGCCTGAGCACGAAAGATAAACGGAGCTTAATTCACAAGAAACATGAACCTTGAATTTTCAGATGCTATTGGTGAGTGTATAAATTGTTACTGTGTATAACAAGAGCCTAAAAATTCAGCAGAGATTTTGAGTGAACTTCTACATACCTCCACAATCTCTTTTATGGAAATAACTTAGACTATGAGCAACAACTTAGCTATAGAGATGTTAATTGCAACATTCTCTAAAACAGCCAAAACAGCCGAGGTCCAATGGAATAAATAAGGCCTATACTACAGGGGCTTCTGGTTATACAACCAGAAGAAATGGTTTACTGAATTAAAAGGTTTATTACATGTTCTTGAGTGGGGAAAAAGATTATAAAACAATGTTTATTGTATGAACATACTTTACAGTTACAATGATTTCAATTACAAACAAAAAAAAGAATAGAGGCTAGGATATTAATTAGAATCGCTAAAGTAGTTTTAGATTAATACAACCAGTGTTTTTACATCTCTCTTCTTTCTCTATTGGATTTTCTAGTTTTTCATCAAGAAGCTTGCATTATCAGTTTTATTTCAGAAAAAGTTTGGCAGAGTGGGGGCCAAGGCAAGCAAACTAAGACTGAATGCACCAAGAAACAGTTGGTTCCAAACTTTTAAACATCTTTGTCCTCAGCCTTTCCCAACCTCCAGAAGCTGAGATATAGCTTTACATTATGAGCTGAAAACTGGTATATACGGTAATAGAAAGGTAAACAGGACTCAAATCACAGCAAGTTGACCCCACACGCACGCACACAAAACCAAAACAAGAAATGTGTTGTATACACAACCAAAGGCTTCAAAGTGCATCACAAAGAGTTCATAAACCATGTGGCTCTAAACGAGGCAAATTTTATGCAAAGCATATTCCACCAGTCTGTGTGCAGACTGACCTAGCAGGGCACTGCTGTCCTCATGGAGGGCGTCTACCCTGTAGGCACGCTATAGAAGGGGTGAGTAACTACCAGGTGTTTGTCTGGGCAAAGCAGGGGTCTGGCGGAAGCTAGTGGTCCAGTGCACAGGCGGTGACTGACAGGGTGGTGGGCTGAGGAGCAGCTTCCCATGGACTTGGCCATTTTCCTTACACCAGCACTCCCTTTACAATGGCTGTGGGTGCTTGTTGGGCACTGGTGACTGCCCCTTGTACTTGTTTGCCTAGGGATCTTCAATCCACGGCTTTAGGGAGCTAAGCGGGGGAAGGGGAGGAGAGTTTGAGATAAATAGCACGGCTGGAACAAGCACTGTGGAACAAAACTTCCTTCTTAAGATAAAACAAATTATAGAAGGTTAATGACCTCTGCAGGAGGCCTGGAGGAAGCAGTCAATGGCAAGGCGTTTTAGGTCTGTTTCTACCATTTAGTTGATTTTTTTTTCTCTCACAACTTCCTGAAACTAGTCTCATACTTTATCTCCATCTTATACTAAGAAAAATATAATCAGATTGGCAATTTCGTGGACTCATTTTTTTTTTAATTTTCATAGTATTATACTTTGCTCTCAACGCCAAATGATGTGTTCTGTGTTTCTTGGAAATAGAGGGGATTAGTTTGTAGTGCAGTGGATTAGCTGGCAATGTCATAGGTCAAGACTGTGTGGATTTCACACATAGAAATAAGAGGATGGATGATGCCTCCCTTCTACTCGTCCCGACACAGCTCAGCATCTGGACTTTGACACCAAGAGCAGCATACCGGTGTCCTAACTGCACAGGATTAAACTGCAGACCCACAGATAGCATTTCTGCAATGAGGGAAGATACACGCTTTAGTGGAGTTGGTCTAGAAGGCTTCTTGAAGGGCAGCTCATCAGGGCACTGTTCATCCTCTATTTGGGGTTCCTCTTTTAAAAAGGGAATAGCGAGAAGACTTGGAGAAGGGTAGGGAAGGATCAGAGAAGGCAGCTGAGTCTAGAGTGGGAAAAAGAGCAGGGGTGTGAAGAAGAACCATCAGCGTGTGTCACGATTTGCAGCAGCCATGGAACAGGGACACAGCCCCTCTCTAACACCTTTCCAGGAAAGCCCACCATTGTCCCTTTCTTCCTCCTGACAAAATCCTCTCAGGCTTATGGCACGTAGGCGCTTGCAATAGCTTTGAGTAAAACCACTGCTACGGCTCCACTTTCATCCACCGCTACTGGAAAAGGAAGGTGCAAACTCTACCCACTGACGATGCCATTCATGGGCTTAGCAAACTGGGACCCCTTCTCTCAAGGCACATATCAGCCCTTTTCTAACTTGCCAATCCATGTTTCCTGCAACCCATTTTTTCTAGCCGTTCCTTTACCTGAAGGAGATGACTCTGCCGTGTCTACCAGACTCAGACTATCTAGACAAGACCCACCATGATGGCTGCAGGAACTGAGTAGCTGGCAGGAAGCACTGAGCTTTCTTGTGAGGACGAAGCTAGGATCTTGGAAGTTCTATGATAAGATTGTGTTGAAGCTTAGGCTGAAAAGTATGAACCACAGACAGAAAGGAGGTCTGTTTTAGTTCACACCTTGCAGTCTAAGCTGGTCCCCAGGCCATTTGCTTTGTCTTTGAAGAAAAGAACAATGCCAAGTATTTATATTTCCAAAGCAGCTCCAGATATATCACCCCAGGGCTTCTTCTTATAAAGACTTTAAAGGCTTTGAGGCTTTTTATCTCTACAGTCAATCGTAACAAAGGCAATTAGTCTTGCACACTACTTTTTATTGATTAATTAATTACTTTTGTTTTATGTGTATGTGTGGGTGCCTAGGTGAATGCATATGCACCACCTGTATGTGTGCAGGTGATCTCAGAAGCCAAGGGAGCAGTGGGCTCCCTAGTATTGGAGTCACAGATGCTCATAAGCCATCTAGTGTGCTAGAAACTGAACTCAGGTTCTCTGAAAGGGCAGCAGAGTGCTTTGAACCACCGAGCTACATATCCAGCTCCATTCTTGAGCATTTTTTTAAGTAAGCACTGAAGATGACAGGTGACCCTGAGTGTGTCCAAGCAAGCACAGAGCTCAAGACTACGTGGATTTGGTTAGAAAATGACGGCAGGTAAAGAGCCTAGGCCTTTCTCAGCCAGAGGTTCCCTTTCTAATGACAGTGTCTCTTTATTTTCAGCCTGTTTTTGAGAGGATTAAGAAACCCAAAAGATAATGACAATTCAATGATACCACCCCTGTTTAAAGGCTTCTATTAAAACACGCGCAGGTCCATGAGCAGATGTAGGTCTTTAGTGGAGATGTTTCACAGTCACTGTCACGAAAGGGGGCATGTACCACCTGCCCCAGAACGGAGAATGTTGACCGGGAAATGGGATTCTATCTCTGCAAGTTTCTAGTTTATCTACTCTTGCAAGTTTCTGGGTCTCTCCTATGGGCCATGGAAGGCTATTATAAGTATTAAGAAAGCGATCCTAAAGAACCTAGTTCAGTACCTACCACTCTAGACAGTCACAGCAAATTGAACTTTAATTGTTGGGGTACTGGTAGAATATCCGGTTCTTAACTCTGGGACACGTGAGCAAGGCATTAAGTTCTCTGACTTACAGCTGGTACCTGGGGGTCTGACTTGCTTCCAGCCCTTACTACAGAGCCTGTCATCATGGCCTCTCCCTCATACTCATTGTTTAAGATTTTGTATCATTTTACTGCTCACTCAGAGCCTTACACAGCTTTCAGCATGTACAATGTCTTTTGTGATTTCACAGCAGGAAGAGCCTGTCTCTTCCCAGAAACTAGTATGCTTCCTCTTTTTGAAAATGAGAATTATGCAATTTATCATGCATTCTTTTTTTGTCTTGGCTGCCAGGAAGCTCAGAGCAAAATTGTGTACTCAATCATCACCAGCAAATTGTTTCTGGGTTCCTATACTTTGTTCCTTATTTTTACTTTTAATTCTTTTATTTTTTTTAAACAAACACTTTCTTCTGTGTTTCCTGTTGATAGAGGCATTGACAATATTTGGAAAGCGATGCAGTTCAAATAAGCAAATTAAACTCTAAAGTACACATGAAAGATCAATATTTTGAGCATTACCTGTTTTACTTGGTCAAAGAAAAATGGCCAAAGAAAAACTGAGGCTCAATAATTTAGGAGCTCTTTTAGCAGAGCAGAGCAAAGCAGGACAACTCATATGGACAGAGGTGAAGCAAAAGGGAGGCAGCAGTAACTACGTCAAAGGCTGCCAGTGCCTGCCATTCTCTGGCTGCAACCTATCATTTCTTAATTATATCCTGTGTGTGTTTTGCAAGTTGTACGCTTCTGTCAAGAGGACAGACAGCCTCAGACAGGGGAGGGACCACAGCTGCCCATGCATCCGAACATACCTGCACAGATGTGAAGTCCCCAGAGGCACAGGCACCCAGAATAGCAGCACCCACGAGGACAGACTCCACCTCTTGTGACAGGACCACAGGCATGCCTGCACAGGACAAAGTCACACCCTGGTTAGTGAGCAGGACCAGGGTTGCGGGAGCCAGCAAGCACCTCCAGAAGCAAAACACCTGATGTCAAAGCAGCAATACTTTTATCTCCCTCAAGCCCTCAGTGGTTTTGGATATTAGGTTCAGGGGATTTCTCTGCCTGTGCCTACTGGTGCACTGGCCAAGAGCTACAAGGTAGCCAATCACATCTATCAACTTGTGAGACCTTTGCACCCAGATCTCTGGCTTCTGGCAGTTCTATTTGGTATTATTTAGGTTCATCCCTCTACTCTATCACATACTTTGTTGGGCCCAGGAGAGGCCGAAATGGATCAGGCTGTGCCCTGTTATTCAAGTCTCCGATGCAATGACAGGTACGGGCATGGGAAGGCTGGTTCTCTATCTCACATGTGCACATTGCCAGGACTTCTCACCTCCCCAAGAAGTCATAGTCCTTGGACAGTCTGACACGACCCTCTACTAGCTTCTAGCTTCTCTTTTCCTCACATCCCATGGACCTATTTCTCTTGCATCTTCTTGGGTAGGTTTGAGGGCCCTTCTGGATACCCGTTTAACTGCCTTTCTCCATGGTGCAAACACAAACTGAGTCTTTCTTGGTCATTGCATTTAAAACAGCGAGGCATCTTCAACAGTGCTCACTGGCCCCTGGATTTCCCCCTTCACTTTTCTACCATGGATTTCTCTTCTTAGGCTGTCTTATCCTTTGTCCGGTAAAACAGACACTACACAAGCCTAGGCCAGTAGTTCTCAACCTTCCTAATGCTGCGACCCTTTAATACAGTTTCTCGTGCTATAGTGACCTCCAGTCATTGCGGCTTCATAACTATAATTCTGCTACTGTTATGAATCATAATGTAAACATTTTTTGGAGATAGAGGGTTATCAAAGGGGTCATGACCACAGGTTGAGAACCTCTGGACATTCCGTCTACTACCATTTCTCTGACATTTAGAGCAGGACCCAGATCACGGTAACTAAAGGGTGGACAGATGAGTCTCTGGGCTAATGGCTGACACAGTGGACATGAGACTGAAACAGGCATTTGAAGGTAAGCAGAGCAAAAAGAAACCAGGTACAGGACAAGTCCCCAAGGTTGAAGGTCCATTTGGACCCAGTGTTCTGGATCTTAAGATGATTTACACATCAGCGTCTTCAATGACTTCATGGTGGGATCCTAAGCTAGTGTCCCCACCTCTCTGCTCTTCGGTTTCCTTATCTGAAAGATTTGGTTAAAATTCCCTCTACTTTCACAGGATTTTCTCTTGATTTTCTAGCCAAGAGATGACAGTAAATGCCACAGAAGAAAGTTCTAAGGCAGAAAGTTTCTGGTAGACAAAGGCTGCAGCTCTTTTCCTGCCTCTCCCAGGGAGGCAAACTTGTTAGCATACCTACCTCCCCAGGGCAGGTCAGCTTCCCCCATCGCCCCCTCCTACAGTCTGGAGGCAGAATCCCGCAGACAGCTCAGAGGACTTGAAGAATTAGAACAGCAGGCTGGCAGCCTCTGGCTGTGCCACTAAGCCCTCAGGTGGTGTGACTGCTCTGGGAGAAGCTCAGGCCTGGCTTCTTCCCTGCTTCCTTTCCTCAGGAGTCCCTCACAATCGCTGTAACTCTTTCAGCTCCGGTTCTCTCAGGTTCCAAACAGGGAAAGAATCTACTGCACAGGTGTACTGTGTGGGTTAGTGACAGACCCTCAGATGGCACACACTTATTTCCTGGTCTGTGTGCAGCCCTGCAGACATGGTGGCTGCAATTGTTAGAGACAGCATTGATGGCAAGTAGAGGTTCTGTCTGAATTTCGTGGGAGCTGGGGTGTAGAACTGTAGTGGAAGACAAGAACAGGTCTCATCTGCAGTCCTGAGGGGACAAAATAGTACTGGCGGCTCAGCCGGAAACCATACTTCATGTCTGTGTGACTCTGATGTCACCCAGGCCTACCGACCTAAAACTTTTTTAGAATATAGCCTTCCAAGCAACCTTTATCTTCAGCTCATCTGCAATAGACACATGACTTCTCTATTTTTGCGTGGAAACGAAGGACTCCCAGGCTGCTTCCTTGGACAGTAGAGGCAGGGGGATATGCGCGCGCACACACACACACACACACACACACACACACACACACACACACGGGGACCCCTCATTAGCTCTCAGGTTATAGTTCAGCATACATACTTTGGATCTGGACTGCCAGAGTGTGACTTCTGGCTTCCATGCTGACACAGCTGTGCAATATTAGACAGGTCATTTAACCTCTCCACGCCTCCCTTTTCTCATTTGCAAACTGCCCTCTGGCTAAGTCTGGACTAAGTTCCTATCTCAGGCTGGTGGCTCCAGATCCTCACGCTTAAGCCTAGAGAAAGAAAATAGGTTAGCAGCTGTAGGAGTCTCTCTGGTTGCCTAGGTTTCCTATACCTCTGTAAACAAACCCTTCATTCAAGTTGGCAGGGCTTTCCTTCCCTGCCAGGCCCTGTCACCTCTGGTCTGTACTCTCCTCCCCTACACAATGGTCAGAAGACTACAGCGGCTTTTCTGGTTGGCAATGGACCTCATGATGCCATCCTGTTCTTTGCATTCTGACGCCACGTTTAGCACTTGACAGCCTGGGTACCCAGGGAGTGCTTATGAGTGAAAAAAAAATGAAAAAATGAATGAACTAATGGTGAGACAGGAAGAAGGAGATGCTAGAGAAACTGCCAGCACTGAAGAGGCACAATTTAGAAGACAGAACATTTAGTCACAAGTCTGCAGGAAGACCTACAGTTACTTAGTACATACAAACATTTTTTCTTTCTTTTTGAAATCACAGTTAAGCCAATGGCCAGGGTATAAGAAGTGCTTGCATGCCCATGTCATATCCCTAGCTGGTGCAGTCCATATTCCTTGATTAGGTATGAGGGCTGCTTTTTCTAACCTGGACAAAACTGATTATAAAGTTTTAAGCTGTCTTTTTCTCCACATGTCCTCTCCTTTTGGGCCTGGGGCTACCCGCAGGAAAGACTTAAAGCAGCAGGCTGGGATCACTCACTGGGAACTAGGCAAGAGCCTGGAACTCCAACTCCTGAGCATCCAATTTTCAGAATGATCTCCATGAGGGAGATAACAACATTGCTGTTTTTTTTTGGAAGAGGGACTCCAGGCTCCCACAAGTAGAGTGCCTTCTCCCGGGTCAGACAGCGGGCCTGCAGCTCTTTCCACTCCTCCGCTCTGCATTTTCCCACCCGTGTTTCTGAAAATTTCATACCAGACTTGTGCCTTGTTCTAAACTGTTCTGCACAGGGAAAGTGGAGACATTCCAGGGCTTAAGGATACCAAGGACCTCCTCACCTTTCTGTCAGCCTCTCTTTACAGGACAGATTCCAATGCTCTCCTTTCTCTGAGCCCTGGGTGAAGGCAGGAAGAGGGAGGCTTTGCCTGGAATGCGAGCTATTTTATCTGATGCATTAATGAGTTTAACAGAAGCCGAAGCATTTGGAGGCAGATGCACTTTGCCATCCTTTGTCACTCATGAGGAGAGGAATTTTCGGCAAAGAAAAGGTCTCTTTGTCTACAACTGGAACCGCCAGTAGTTAGAGACAAAGGGTCCAATTGCAATCTGAACCCAAACAACCATTAACAGCCTCCCATTCACCAGCCCAGAGGACAGAGTTCCCAAGGCAGAGCTGTGGCAAAGTGGCTCTCCCTGGCTTTGACTTAGGGACACAGAACTAGAGGAAGACACATTTTCACAAAGGATGGAGCTTTCGTGCCCAGGCTGTGCCCAGGTCATATCTGGCTACCCTGCTCAGCTACCCTTTTGCCCATTCCCTGGACTAAAGCTGCTCCATCCAGGCGGGATGGAGGCTTTGGCTAACTGCAGGCTAAACAGTTGAAAATCACAGCACACCGCAGATCTGTGCCTTATCTGAACCACCCAGCCAATCCGGCTTGTGCTTCTGTCTACATCACTCTTCACGGTTCACTTCGGCAGGTTTTACAAACCCTGGAAGAGGGCAGGCATCATCGAAGAGTAACAAAGGGAAGGAAGGTACAGAAACCCCGGTCAACAGGAGAATCACAATCGGTTTCTACCTGACCATCTGATTTAGGGAAGTCAATTGAACTTACTCCCCTGTCCTCTGTTTGCTTGGCTGCATTGCAGTCTACTTTCTAACTCAGCAGTTAGGAGGAGTGATTGAAGTGTGATTCCCACCAACACGCTAGGCACTTGGCTAAGGCGAGCAAAGTCCATGCTTCCCGACATCCTAGCTCTACTTTTAATACTACATGCTGCCTGGCGCCTCAGTCTACTCATTCCTAAGGTAGACACAGTACTCTATCCAATTTCATCTATCTGATGTGCATGGATCAAATAAGCCTGTCTCCTGGATAAAGATCACGTATGTAGGAATCTGCACGGCCTGGAGCAGAAAAGGAGATCTGATGAGATAGTTTGAGCCCAGACACCAATTTGCTTGCTGTGTAAAAAACACGGTGGTTGGGGTCATGAGGAATGGAGGCCAGGATAAGGTGAGCTCATTTCAGGCAGGAGTAGAAGCTCCAGACAATGCCATGCTCCCCCTTTCCCTTCCGCCCTGTCCTATGCTTGTACTTGGAACCTAAGTACCCAGCAATAGGAACTGGAAGAAGAGCTAGTCCTCAGGAGACACTTGGGAAGAAGATGAGAACGGTGAGGGTATTGGCTCAGATAGACAGGAGTCTAGATCAGCCTGTGTGCACTGGCAGGTGTGTAATTCTTTTAGCCACCCGTAAGGCTGCACTTCTGGGTCCTAAAGCAGGCGCATGTACCCCCTGTGTGTGCATGCGTAAGTCACCTGCCATCTGTGTCATCAGCGTCTGACGTGCTCAAGCAAAAGCCCCTGTACGCAGGCATAGCGTTGCCTGTCATCAGCGTCTGACGTAGGCACATCTTTCCCCTTGTGCACATGTGCTAGGAAGCCTTTAAAAGCCGGATGCGCCATCTTTACTCTCTCTCTTTCTTTCCATACCATTTCCTCGGGCCCTGTGAGCACAATCTCTTATAATAAACTCTAAGTGGGTTCGTTTGCATCTCATGTCTTTTTCTCATTTCCGCCGGACATTCTCAAGGTGTCCTCACAGAGATCCTTTCCTGGAACCCTGGGCTCTTCTCAGACCACTCTGCCACTATCCCCAAGCTTCATGCCTATCACAAGATACACAGTGTATGACTTTAAGATGAGAACCCTGATTCTTAGGCATAGAAAAGGAATCTCAGCATCTGGGGCCCTTGGGATTACACACCCAGTCTACAGTTAAACACCTTATTGTCAGCATTTGAGTTTTGCATTCACTTGCTCTGCACTGCACAGTCAAAAACTAAGTGAAGTTCCCTCTATATTTTTCTCACCCTGGGCTCTTGTCACACTGTGTTTATTGTGTCTGCGAGCTGTTTGTCTTTCTGGGGTGACCTTGGGCTCTGCAGAGCCAAGGTCATGTTTTATTCATTTCTATATCTTCAACATTCCTCACAAGGCTCGGTTCAGAAGCACTCAACAAAGATGGGTATATGCTCAAATTAAGATCTTGCCAGCCTTGGTGTTCCGCTCAGTAACTGGATATACCTGAGAGTCATTTTCCCCATCATGAGGACACGGGTTGTACACCTATCTTAATAACGTAAGTCACCTCCAGTGGCCTCCTGTCCTCAGCCTGCCTTTAAGCTGCCACACCCATTTGTTGCCAACCCAAAGAGGGTATCGTCCCCCCTCCCACCCCACGAGGCTTACCAGTAACGTCAGCATGCATCTGCACAAAAAGGGGATTCTTGCTTAGGCCTCCACATAAGAAGAGGGTACTGAGAGAGTGTCCCGCTGCCTGCATGGCCTCAATGATGAAACGAGTCCCAAACTGAAAGGAGAAAGTAGAGAAAAACATTAGGATGGCAGTGGAAACAAGTGATCGGGGACACTCGTGTTTGGCTTGACCTTGGCTTGGCACTCAGAGCTCTGTATGCCCAGAGAGCTGAGCGTTGGAGATAATGTCGCCTGTGGTCACACAGCTGGTTCATACAGGGAATTCTACCCTGGGTCTGACTGACTCCAAACCCCTGCATTCACCATTTGCTTCTCTCAGGAGTAATACAACAATGAGAAAAACAGTTAGGTGTTAGCACAGCTGATTTCTTTACTCTTTATTTCATTTTTGTTGGGCTAAAATTATCTCAGGGCCTGTACCTTGAGGCCTGTAGGACAGAGAAAAGCCTGGCTCGAGTTTGAGGGAACCGAGTGAGGATGAGATGGCAAAAACTAGGTAGAGGCCCCTCTAGCTAGAGGGAGGACTCGGCTGTTTCTCATTGGCTGGAGGTACCCCCCCATCACATGATGTCACTTAACCTATATAAGCTAATGCTCACAGTAATAAACTGAGTTCCTGCTTTGACCTGACTCCCTATCGCATCTGATTGTCCTGCGTTGTGGGACTGCGGATCTGATTGTCCTGAGTGGTTGGGCTGCTGAACGGGCAGATAGCACACTCACCTTTCCCTGGGGAATAAGGCTAAGGAGGCCTAGCAATTTTAATTCTTTTCTTTTGAGATTACAGTATAATTACATCATTCACCCTTCAAACTTTCTGATATATCCTACTGTCCTCTTTCAAATTCATAGTCTCTTTTCTCATTAAATGTTGTTACATATATGCATGTGTGTGATACATACACACACACACACACATATATATATAAGTGCATATTGTTTTCAGGGCTGACAATTTGCCATTGAATAACCAGTTGATGTGCTCTTTCCTGGGGAAGACTATTTCTCTTGCTCCCACAATGCCTTAGCTGCTTGTAGTTCTTTGTGTACGTTTGAGGCCTTGTGGGCTTTCCTGATCCACTCTGGCTGTCTATTGGTGTCCTTATTCAGCTAACATTTGGGCAGCCAGTCATGCTGATGAGACTTTATCCGTGTAGCTTCTGACATTCCTAGGAGATGGGGCCTATTTAAAAAAGGCAGTTTTACTATTCGCTAGCCAAAGGCTTTGCATTTTTCCCTAGTGCTGTTGCTTGAGAATTTGTTGTTGTTTTATTGGTTTTGTTGTTCCGTTGTTTTTGTTGTTTTTTGGGGTGTGTGTGTGTGTGTGTGTGTGTGTGTGTGTGTGTGTGACTTTTCTAAGGGAAGTATCTTCAGCTCCAATTTAATGAAGGAATACTGCCCCGTGGGTCACTGACTGAGGACCTCAGAGAGACATTGCATGAGCCTATTGGTAGCACCTCACAGAGGGCCAGAGCCATAGTTGACTCTCCTCAGCTGTTTGAATGCACTGCCTGTAAATGAGCCCTGCTGGGTGAGGTCTAGGTAAGAGAAGAGTCCCTTGATAAGGGTCCCTACAGGGACATCTTTCCGAGTCCCTAAAAAGAAGGAAGATCAGAGGGTGATCTGGGGGTCACGGGATATGACATCCCCATTGGTTTATAATAAATATTGCAGCACCGGGGCAGCCAGGAACAAAAGTTGCAGAAGTTCCAGCACAGACATCTTAAATATTTGTAGAAGTTGCTCATGAATCTGGTGAAAATATGGATTTATAAAACTCTGGCCTTCAGAGAGTATCTGTGGTCGTGCTGTGTTTGAAAAATGAAACATGTTGTAACATACAAGCTGATTCCTTGCCTAAGTATTAGTGATTCTCTCTAAATGTTCTTTCTTTAGTTTTGGGGGAACTTGAACCCCAGAAAAAAATGTCACACACAACAGGGCAATGGGTACCATCAGGAGGTCAATGGACATTCGTCAGCCCATCATGGATCACGGGAGGACTGCTGGTGCTAGGCCCTAACCCTAACTGTGACTTGTTGCAAAGACTTGGATCTGCATGGCCGAAAGCAGGAGCTTTGCCCTGAAGAAGCCCCATTCTGACAGGCAGTTCACTTCTTCCTCCTACCCAACCTAAGGCTCCACTCCCATTCACTAATAAGACAAATAATATCATATTTATTCAGTTGAATGGGGCTTGTTAAAAATGGTAACATAAAAAGACGTAAAAGGTATGGCCCGAGACATGGCGCGTGACACAGCAGCATGCCCCTCCCAGCCCCACAGCTGCAGGCAGCTGAAGCTCTCACAAAAGGGCTCCCCTAACTGTGAGGCTTGCCAGGCGCTCTGCTGCGCCCCTCAACGTCATCTCTCATGTCAAGACAAACTAACGACCTGAAGATCGTTCACCCCACTTGGACCACGTGATCTGCAGTCTGTGACTGGGGTCACTGAGAAGCACACAACTGGGAAGGAAAAGCAAGGACCTGAACACAAGGCACTCCCTTCAGCACTGTGACAGCCTGTCTCCCACTCCCCACTCTGGCAGCCCTTTGCCCGGCCTTCCCTTCAGTGTTCCAGACTTCCCTGTCTGTTGATCCACTCTCTAGAAATGCCCACCAAAGGGCTTTGTGAGCAAAGGCTTCTGTGCTCACCTTTCTGGAAAAAATGGTTGCATGGAGAAATTTAAATTAAAATTAGGCGATTGCAAGTGGACACAGAACCAAATGCAAATCGAGAGATTTCAAATGCAAAATAGTACTTTTTAAGGGTCTATTCTGACAGACAGAGAATCTGCGGAGGAACCCAAGTGGCTGACAGGTCTTTCAAAGAAGCCGAGCAAGAGAGAGTTTTACTGCATGGAGGGGTTTCCCATTGGCTGGCGCTAACTTTCTTCCCTTTAAATCCATTCCCTTGCCACAGAGTGCCAAGCATGGATATTCATACAGAGGAACTGTCTGACTTACCAATAACAAACAGGCACTACGGCGATCTTCAGGAAGAAGGAAACAATTTGTTTCCCAAGCTGAACATTATGGGAAAATATCTGTCATCAAAATGCTTCATTAAAATGCACATTTTTGCCTCGAAAATCAGTACACTCAGACACTTTTTCAAACAGATGGAACCCCTCCCAAACTAAATTGACTCTACAGTAAAGCTTTATCAGGAAATCTGTCTTAAAATGTCTTCACTGCATGGAATTATAAAGGTCAGTAAGACCATAGACAAAAAAAAATAGGATCGCTTTAAATGTATGTATGGCCCATTAAATATAAGATTGATTTCCCAAATGCGTGTTACTTGAGAAAACAGAGCTGGCTCTTCCCCCCTCCTCTCCTGCATGCATTATTAAGTTTAATCTTTTGCATTCCTGAGCTTCCTGCTGCAATGCCAGGAAAAGTAGCCTGTGGAAAATTCAGGCCAAAATGAATGATGGCTTCTAAGATGTGTTAAGTAAAAGGTGCTCTGGGAATGTCTGAAAACTTATTTCACTCGTGTAGCTTTTATGAAAAGATCAAAGGAAAACACACCGTGACAGAGCGGAGAGAGTGGGAGCTGGGGTTGCAGTGGACACGGGTTCCCATTACAACGTGTGCACTAGCTCCTGAGACCCTGGCAAACAGCCTGCCCTCACCTTAAATAAAAAGACAAGCCCCGTGGTATACAGGGCTGCAGTCTTAAAGCCTGCACAGGCAAGGCACTCTGGTGCCAGGCACAGAGTTGGAGGTCCCCTGAAGGGTCACAGTCCTTACCACTATGGCGTAATGGCCTTGACCTTTCTCCTGTTTAGCTTTGTCTTTCATGTCCACCTCTTAGATTTGCTCACAAGGTGTGAGCATCATGAACCTCTGTTTCCAGAACTGTTCCTTTCAATGGAAGTGACTGGGCCAATTGCAGGGCCTTTCATACAAGGACATTCATAAGTCAAACATTAAAACAGCCTCGATACTTTAATGTTTTATTTTATAAACTGTGTCCGATCATCACTGCTCTGGCATATATAAACTACATGGCAATGAACAAGTTAACGTGCTGCACTAAGGCTTGGGATTCTAGTGGACTGAGGAACATCATATCAATATGTGGTTAAATCAGGTGATGGCATAAAATATTTAGAACATATATATATGCATATACATATGTATATATAGGTATGTGTGCATGTGTGTGTATGAATATCTCACAAATATCTCCAAATTCTATTCTGGATTAGTAGTATCATGAAAATCTTCTTAGTTCAAAACATGATGACTACATGTCTTTACTAAAGATAGACATGTTTCCGTTTTCATCTTCTCTTCACTTTCTCCATTTTGACAGACGTCAGAATTGTCTGGGTTTTCCCCTGCTTCTTTGTTTGTTTGCTTGTAGCATCTCTGTAGAAAGCAGTTTGATTGGTTTCACTGAACTGGTCCAGGTATAAGTTAAGAGGGAAGCTGCTTAAGGGAGAAACGGTCTGGTCTATAGTCTACAGGGGCTGTGTGACTGAACGGGCAGGCTCCATACGCCTTTGCAATGGCTCTGCAGAAGGGGCCATACCGAGGTGACTGGGGGGCTCTGTTCTCTAGACCTAACACACGGCTTGTGGGTAAGTATGAGTACTAACATAGTCCTTCTGCTGGTGATATGGGTAAATATGCGTGCATATATTAAAAATAGTAAGACTATAAAAACAGCTGTTGGGAGAAAAAACAACTAGTGAATATTGTTTATGTCTATACAGCTGTAACAAGCAAATTGCAATTTTGTTTAGGGATAGAGACAGATTTCTGAGCCTGGGTAGGGTGCTCAGCTAACATGGGAAGGCTCTGGATTCAACCCCTAACACCACTAGCAATCATGATAATAACAAATAATAAAAATAAAAAATATGCTGGTCTCCCAGAAGATGTGAGTTCAATTCTCAGCATCCACATTTGGCAGCTCACAACCACCTTTCACTATAGTTCCTAAGTACAATGCCTTCTCCTGACAGCCCCATTCATAGAGATATACATATCCACACACGTATACCTAAATAATAACAATGAACCATGAGTTTAATGCTGATCATAACTTAGTAAGCTGAGTTTTCCTTTCTGAGGGTTTCCTTTCTCTTCCTAAAATTAACAAAAGCACCTTCTCTAAGATGCTAAAAGTCATGACCTACTTCCGCAAATGCACTTTCTAATAGAGGTGTATGTGCCAACTTTTGTATGACGTCAGGGCTTAGAAGCTGCTCGCAGCCCACCAGTGGAGCACCGCTGCACAAGAAGCCTCCTTAGCAATGTCTGAGCTTCGAGGGTTTGGCTTACATTTTGGACCTCACTTTAAGAGCCTCTCACACTTCAGAATAAGTTCTCCCTTCTTTCCTTAATCATTTTAACCATCTGTAACTACCCCAAACCAAAAGTTTCTGGGGAGCCTTGGAAAGAACTCTTTGGTAAAGCGAACAGTATTATGGGTTGTACAAAAGCAAACACTGCTGAGAGCAGTTTCCCGCTGCACATGTACTTTGAATCTGCCTCCTTGCATATACTGACTTTAGAAGACATCAGGCAAATGACAAACACGATGCTCAAGGGGTTTCTGTGGATTCCATTTCAGGGAGTTTGTCATAAAGGCAGGTGAGAACCTTTGTCATCAACACTGTCTGGACAGGAAAATACCTCTCTGCGGCAAGGGTTCTCCTAATTGAGAAACGGCCCCAAAAGCATTATGGGGCATCTCAGAGATCTGTGGGGCAGAACATGTTGAGAACACAAAGGTTTTGATCGTTTGTTTGTTTTTTGAAATATTACTGAAGCATCTTACAGCGATGGCTTGAACAGTGGCCAGGTAGCGGATGGCGAGATCATCAAGGTCCTGAGACAGTGTCAACCCAGTGACCTACAGGAAGGAGGAAAAGAGAAGAATGGGGATCAACAGAAGTCTCCATGGATAGCAATAACTCCCATAGACTATGAGCATGTTCATACCTTTTTTTTTTCTGGCTGCAACAAGTTCATATGTAAATTCCTTTCTTTGTGAGCTGAACATGAATGCTTACTAAGTTGTTTAAACTTCAAACTTGGGGAAAAAATATTCCTCCCCTACACCAAAAAAATTCTTTGTGAACCAAACCAAACCAAAATTTAAAAATAAATAAAGTCTCTTGTATGATTAAATTTGATATTTTAACATGAAATTAAATGTGATTAAAATATTATAAATAAGTATCGTTTGTGGTTCATAAGAAATAAAAAATGTGAACAGTTGGCATTTGACTATAAAAAGACCATGTACTCAGCTTCTGTCAGAACGTAGTGTAATAGTACCCAAGGGTTATTCAGGATAAATAATACATCTCCTACAGATGTTATACCTACTGAGGGATAATTTAGAATCTATGGTTTGCAAGGGAATCCCATTAAAATCAATCAGAACCATATGAGCGGGTCAGCTTCTCAGAGATTCCAGAGATGAATGGATGCTGGCTGTGGATGCAATCAGCTTGTTCATCTCTCTGTGTCAGTGTTCTTTTGGAATCTTTAGAAAGGGAGGCTGATATATTTTTCAAATTTGTGGACATCAATACCTTTGTTCAGTTTAGATAAAAGAGAAACTGATCTATCTGTGTGCACGTGTGTTTGTGTATTATGTGAGTCGGTTTTCTTCTTTGGCCATGTTGGGTTCAGGTCATCAGACTGAGCAGCCAATATCTTTATCCAGTGAAGCACCTCTCTGAGCCTCACCTTAGATCGTCATGTTATAGAATCAATTTCTGTAATATAGCTATATGGTGTGAGGAATCTTGAGCTGCAGCAGAAATAAATACATAGCCCAAACAACACTGAGGTGAGCAGTCTGCCAAGTACTCTTTGCTCCTCTTTCCGCCCTTATTTGATGAATCTCTCCAGATTCCTCCTCTGCTCAGGGCATTCTATTGCAGGGCACAGACGCCATTTGCAGAGCTCTCTTCCTTTCTTTCTCCTTCATTTAATCTCCCAAGCCCTTTAAAGTCTGCCTGCTTTTGTCTTCTCTGCTAATCAGTTCCTTAGTTCAGGCCATGATCCTGATCTTCCTGTTTGTTGCTATAGGCCATTTCTAATTCTTCTCGACAGTGGAGCTAGTATGATTATTCTTATGTGCAAACCTGATCACGTTAAAGCCTAGCACCAGTAAGGGAAACTGAGGCATGGGACTTAAGAACTCAAGGTTAGCTTAAACTATCTAGTGAATTCAGTATAACTGGGACTACACAGCA
This sequence comes from Microtus pennsylvanicus, assembly GCF_037038515.1. Taxonomy (NCBI): domain Eukaryota; kingdom Metazoa; phylum Chordata; class Mammalia; order Rodentia; family Cricetidae; genus Microtus; species Microtus pennsylvanicus. The sequence continues at coordinate 32,457,924 of NC_134591.1, read as the reverse complement.
AAGCTGTCTCAAAACAACAAACAAATGTAACAGCATCCTCCACTCCCAGAACACCACCAACCAAGCAACCAACCAAAAAAAGTCTGGCCAACTTTTCCTTGTTACCTTGTCACTAAAGAAGGAATGCATTCTGTGCACACCTTCCTGGCATGGTCCCTGCTCATTCCTCTCGTATCTATTTACTCTTGCTTTCCTCATGAAACATGACTTGCTCCTGCTGGCCTGAATCGCACCCACAAAAACTATTGGCTTTTTCTTGGCCGATAACAGGGTCACCAGGTATGACTATGTCTTTGATGTTGACACACAGGCGCATTGAAAGGTTACAGGACAGACCAGAAAGGAATTCTGGGACCCCTCTTTCCAAACCAATCATGTGAAAGAGTAGACACTATGCTACTGTCTTCTTGAGCTAACGGCAACTCAAAGGTCCTTTTCTTCATCCAAATACCATTCTTTCTTCTAAAATCTGATCACTGGAGAACAATATCTGGACATTTACTGCTTGGCTCCTTAAATACTTGTATGGATGAGAGGAAATTAGTTCTATAGTCTCAAAGAAAAAAGAAGTCAAAAACCATGTTAAGTAACTTACTCGATGTTCTCTAGATCCCCACTCTTGCCCTTCCTTATCCTAGGAGTGTTTCTTATGAGACTGGAATAAAGCAGGTTCCAGGAGCTCCCAAAAGACCTTGTGTGAATAAAGATAAGCCGTCCCGCCTGACAGGATTATATACATGCCAGCCTTGCTACAAGCCCCTTCCAGCGAACACACAGGGTGAGCTGCCTACAGCTCAGCACACAGAAGCCTGGGTGATGGTCACTGGTGATAGGTGGGTGCACACTTGCTCATCCCTGGCTCCTCATCTAGTAGGGCAGCTGACTGGACCACCTAGAGCTCCCTTCTGGATCCAGGTCAGTATGTTTCCTTCTTCTGGACAGCAACCGGAAGTGGATCAGGCCATGATCATCTGGTTTAAAAGACCAAATCCAGATCATTTGTGATTGGGTATGGCATTTGGGGTCCATTTTGTGTATAAGAAGTATTCCCTTATCTATATTCATTAGACAATCTAGTGTTTACGTTATAATATGAATAATGTTGCTGGTTCTGATCTTTCTCAATTACTAACATCCCGAAGCCATAAAAAATATGACATAGTTATATTTATTTTTTAATATCTAGTAAATATACATAAGAGCTTCCGAAAAGCATTAATGTTTGAGCACACTGATTTCACAGTCCTCTCTGTAAATTTCTGGTGCCTCCAGAGAAAAGGGACATTTTTCTTCCAGAAATCAATGGCACTAAACTTTAACTCTAGAGCTCGACAGTAGCTGCGGCAGAAAGGGCCACATGAAAGGCAGCTTTGACTCTTCTCCAATGTAAAGCATAGCCATCATTCCAAGAGACAGCATCCTTCTCGGGAAGGAGTTATCAAAGAGGACTATTAAACAGGAGGTGTAAGCTAAGGAGAAGCAGCAAGCGCAGCCCCAGAGTCGCCTTCAGCACTGCTTCACACTAACACCAGGGCTGTGGTGCTGGAGGGAGACCCAGTGAGACACTGTGATCTGGGGTCTTATATCCTTGACATCTCACCTGACAGGCACACAGGCACCTCAGAGGGCCTGCTGACCAGTTAATCCATTTCATTCTGTCAAAGACTGGGGATTTTGCCCTGGCGAAATCAGTTCATGATGGGGCTTTCTACGGAATGTGCGCCGGGTGGACAACTCTGGAGAATGAAGAAACCTTTGAGGGAATTGTGAGATCTGAGTTCCTAGGAATGCTAGAGATGCCCGGGAGGTGTGTGTGGATTTATAACAGCTTCCAAACCAGGACAGGCCCAATGAGCTAGATGGCTCAGCTGAAGGCTGACTGGTCCTTTCGATAAGAGGAAGTTGAAAGGAAGCATAAGTGGAAGGAGCGTGTTTATAAATATGTATGTGCCTATTTTGAATGTTGAGGCGAGACAGTCAAATGTATGGGGAAGCCCCACGGGAGACTTGCGATGGCATGCACATTTTATTTCTTTTGGCTCTTGTGTTAAGGGGGAACTATGAGAGAAAAGAACTTACTTAGTATATAGAAATGTGTTAAAGTTGCATTTGATGTCCAAAATCATGCTAACAACTACAATGGATCAGTGAACCTCCTAACTTAAAGATACAAAGTATTAACTAAATGTGTGTTTTTTCCTATAAATTAAGTGTACATGAAAAGAAAGATGGTAAGGCTTACAGGAGGACATCTGGGTTTATATCACAGATTCCTTCTAACAGGGTGTAGAGCCTTGTGTGAATTGTAGCCCTTCTGGAATTCATTTTTTCATCTGGAGGACAGGGCTATAATAATACTTAGTATTCTTGAAGAATACAGGAGATTGCATCTGAAATTTCCCTCATTTATTGGTAAGATGTACTGGGTCTATAAAAACTAGATACTCCTTCAGGTCTTACAGTGCCAGCTATGCATACGAGAAAAACTTATTAAGGGTGCCTTTTCCTTTCAACTATTAACAAATGTTCATTTTCTTTCTTTGGAATTGTATAAAAGTTTTATTCCCCCTGTGATAGAGAAATAAAGCATTTCCTCCAGTGTACTATAGAAAGGGGTGGCCGGGCGATGGTGGCGCACGCCTTTAATCCCAGCACTCGGGAGGCAGAAGCAGGCGGATCTCTGGGAGTTCGAGACCAGCCTGGTCTACAAGAGCTAGTTCCAGGACAGGCTCCAAAGCCACAGAGAAACCCTGTCTCGAAAAAACCAAAAAAAAAAAAAAAAACCAGAAAGGGGTGGATGAAGGCTGGTGGTTGCTGGATATGGAGAACCCAGTGCAGAAGGCAGGCCGTGATCAGTCCCAGCATCAGAGTGCTAAAGATACAGAGCCTTCTACGAACATGGAGAAGCGATGTGTCCCTAACAAGTACTCAGGCATAGCTTTGTGAGGAATACGTTTGCAAGGACTTTGAGAAACCTTAGACATTACAAATTATCATATGCCTGTGTATTATAAACTGGAGAGACAGAAGCTAAAGCCTCATCTTGGACTTGAGCTTCAACATTGCACTATTCGGTCATGGACCACATGTGGGTACATCTCTTCACCATGCGGGCATCCACATTGAGTGCAGTTTCCTGGGGATCCTACTCCAGGTTAACTAAACCTTTGATGTGGGCTGACAATCCATACTTTAGCAAGAACCCAATGCACTAAATTGGAGGGATGGGGGCCCCAAACCTTGGCATTCTTAGTTGTAAGTTCATAGGTTCCCCAAATAATTCAAATAAGTATATCAAGAAAGAGCCTTACTCTGGAGCCCGAACTGTATCAAAATCTGAAACTTGAGCTCCTATTAACCACAAATAGATGTTTCCACACAACAAACCTGTTTGATGAAAAAATTATTATGCACATTGTATAAATTAACCTTTGAGCTATGCATATAAAGTATTCATAAAACCTAAATGAAGTTCAAGTTTAAACTTGGGTACTATCTTCAAAATATCCCACTAGACACATTTGGATATTCTAAAATTCAAAATCTGTTTCTGGTAAGGACTAGTAGCTTAGTAATAATAGTAACTTAGTTACTGTTTCCTTCCAAGTTGTTAGAGGAATAAAAATTATATATGTTAGCTATAAAGGTGTTTTAGGAAACATTTCTCTAAGGGTCCCTGATAATTGTCAAAGACAAGGCAGATATCCTACGTCCCTAGAGCTTGACGAGGCGTATCAACACTTAAGGAAATTAACTGGAAGCATTCTAAAATACAACAAGGTTTTCTGAGGAAGGCAGAGTTGGTGAAGGAGATGGAAGAAAGCTCCGGAGAGGATTTTGTGGGGGAAGAGAGGGACTAGAGAATGGGGACCATTCTCTATCGGTCTAGAGGAGCCAGGGAGGACTCAGTAACTGTGGGAGTTCAGGCAGACACTTTACACAACTTAAAACCCATGCAGACTTGGGAAATGAAGATGAATGGGCCACCGTGGTGTGGGAAGAAGAATCAGAAAGATTTCTGTCCTCTGGTTATGCAAACACTAATTTATACTCGGCTATAAAGGGACTTGACAGAAACAATCAGTTACTAGCTAGCTGACCTTAAAGGGGAGTGATTATCCTGATTTATCACATGGGCACCGAAAAGCAGAAGAGGAAGGCAGAAGAGCTCAGGAAGTGATGGCAAAGAGGAAGACGCACTAGCCTGTGATGAGACAAAAAAGAGGAAGGCAGTTAGCAGGCAGGAGGCAGAAAGGAAAGCCAGGAAAGCTCAAAACATGAGATGGATCTGCCCTGGTCTTGCTGTGTTTAAGGGTAGAGGGAGAAGGTAATGAGCCTAAGGAAGCATCTAGAGCAGTGGTTCTCAACCTTCCTAATGCTGAAACACTTTAATACAGATCCTCATGCGGTGGTGACCCCCAACCATAACATTTTTGTTGCTATTTCATAACTGTAATTTTGCTACTGTTTACGAATCATCATGTAAATACCTGTGTTTTCCAATGGTCTTTGGGGTCATGACCCACAGGTTGAGAAACACTGATCTAGTGACTGGGCAGGAATCCTGGTTGCTTACAGGGAAGCTGCAATCTTAGTCTTACCTATGTTGGAATTACGTTCAGCAACAATATGACTGGAGCGGAAAGTATATTTTTCCCAGAGCCTTCCAGTAGGAGTCTCCGCTTTTGGCCATGTGAAAACTGGAGCAGGGAAACCAGGGACTAGAAGGGCAACTTGGACTTCTGAGCTGTGGAACTGTGATGGTGCAGTGGGCACACATATTAGAAGGAAAGAATGGGCTCACACTCTTCCAGTGACCTGATTCTAGAACTACCTAACTGAGGTGACACTGGCAGTACACACCGGCTGAGGCTCGGTGAAAGCCATTTTGATGTTGCATGCACCAGTTCGCGATGCTGTTCTCTACCAGTGCTCTGTCCCCTGCACGCTGCTGTCTAACCCCGTCTCCAGCCTCATGTCATCCTGGATCCTATTCTTGGTCTTCAGGCCCTAGTTCTTCCCAGTGTTTCTCTTCTGGACCAATGCAACAGATTCCATATGCTAGCCCACTGCCTGAAAAGGTCCACACTTAGTCTACCTCTGGTTATATTTGGTGTTAAGTATACATAGAAAAAAAAACAGGTTATAAGCAGTGATCTCCAATCTGTGGGTCTCGACCCCTTTGGGGCAACGACCCATTCACAGTGGTCCTCTAAGACCATGGGAAGACACGGATATTTACATTAATTACATTAATTTTATGGTTGGGGTCACTGCAACATTAACTGTATTAAAGAATCACAGCATTGGGAAGGTTGAGATCCCCTGGTTATAAGAAGGAAAATGAATTCTACGACAAATTGAAAACAGAGTAGAAAGAGTGAGGAAACACCCAAAGCCTTAATGCTTCAGTTTTACTCTACTTTTAAAAATATGGGGGCCGGAGAGACAGCTCAGTGGTTAAGAGCACTGGCTCCTCCTCTAGAGGACCTGGGTTCAATTCCCAGCACCCACAAGATACCTCAAAACTGTCTGTAACTCTAGTTTCAGGGGAACCAACACCCTCACACAGACATACATGCAGGCAAACACACCAATGCACATTAGATAGGTAGGTACAAAGATAGATAGATAGATAGATAGATAGATAGATAGATAGATAGATAGATAGATAGATAGATAGATAGATAAGAATGTTTTTGGTATAAATTTGAACTGAATGGGTTCTAATCTTAATTTTACTATTTCTTCCACTGGGTAAATTTGATCACATTGCTCGATCCTCAGTTTCTCCATTTGTTTCAATTGTCAAAATTATATCAAAGCATTTTTGTAAAAACTGGCAAGGATACAAATATAGCATCTACCTCAACACTTGGAGTATCAGGCCCCTAATAAATGGGCCTTATTGAAAAATCACTACAAATTAATCACTTCGGTAAGTAGCAGATTATCTAAAAACCAGCTCAGTAATACACAAGATTTGATTTTTTTTTGTAAGTAAAAACAAGGTGTAAAAATGTCTGAATAGAACAGTTTTAAACAACAACAAAACTTAGCATCTTTGAGGCTGCCTTTGCAAACTGCTTTGATTGGCTCAGGACCTTCCAGTTCCATCCTCTACTCCTCATCCCAAGAAGGCATAAGACCCTGGCTTTTCCCGAGTCCTTGCAAAGTCTTAGTTGAGTCCCTGACAATACAGACATCTAAGTGTTTAATGTGGTGTCTCTAGCTGGGATTGGGCCTCTGCCAAACCTCCAGGGATTATACAAGCTTTTGTAAAGCTTCTTTCCTGACTCAACAGCCCCTGGACAAGCACGCAGATTTCCACAGTCTGAGCAGGGAATAGATGGTACCATACAGTTTGTTAAAGAACTAAAATGTAATTTCCTGCTCAGGGTTGTGTAGTATTCCAAACGAAGCAGAGGAAACACAGTGCAACCAGCAAGGGATGCTGTGTGTCTGCTATGCACTCATGGCCTGTTAAGTCTCTTAGTCCATGTACTGCTATAAATGGGTGTTTCAGGAAAATAAGCAAACACCCTAAATGACCACCATCTAAACAGAGACTATATCGATAGGAGCATAAAGATCAATCATGTTCAGTGAAGAAAAGGCTTTCAGAATAACCATTGTGTGGGGTCTAGATCTGCATTCCCTATGTATGTTTGGGGAACTGTAGCCAGAGATCTAAGGGTAGAGAACACCCATTTGCAGATCCACACGAAATGCACAGAAAACGCATATCTTGAGACACTCTGAGCATTATCAACTTCTCTAGCTGGTTTTATGGCTGAGGACCTCAGTGGCTGTTCCAGTCAGTTCTGGGGCTAAGGTGCAGATCTACAGCTAGTCCAAGGCTCATCGGTCACATATGGAATCCCCCACGAGGAGCCATTAAGCAGGCACTAGAGAGACTTATTTGTTGGGAAGCCAGGGTGTGCTGGCTATTGGGCAAACATTTCTCATTTGAAAATGACCATGGAAAAAAGCCCAGGCTACTCCAGCTTCCCTTTGAGCAGACGGTCCTCGTACAATAAACCTGACACTGTCACATGCTGATGTATTTTCAAGCTAAGATGCAAATATTGGCAGAGTTTCAAAATTTATACTCTCTACATCTTTACAGTGATGAAAACTGCTCAACCCTCCATTTAGAATAAAAACAAGCACACAATGAAATAGCAAAAACCAACCTCCCAAATCATGATATTATTCTTTATGATCTTTGGTTCCTTCTGTCTTTGTATGGATGTCACCATTCCCTTCTTTTACTTTTAAAGCAAGCATTGCTTTGCTCCTCCTCCACCTCTCCATCCTCCTCTTCTTTTGAGTTGGTCTTGAATTCTCTGTGTAGCTGAGGATGACCTTGCACTCCTGATGCTCCTGCCTCCCATTTCCTAGCTCTGGGATTATAGGTACGCTCCTCCATGCTTGGCGGAAAGCAAGAATTTCTTTTATTTTATAAGGAGCTATAGGCTCACTAGTTTTAACAAGATTGCTATTGACTAGCCTTCTGCTTCTTTTAGATAATGATTAAGTCAGCTCTAATATTCTCCTTATCAAATAAAAAGGAGAAAAGGATAAGTATCTGGCTTACCTGGCCCCGGCCTGCAGCACCTCTGGTTCAGTCCATTATTACAGGTTGACTGCACATATCACCAAGGAAGGAGGAAACAGCTAGCCATGGCAGGGGGATAAGTAATGCCAGAAGGCAAAGAAAATTATGTTTTTGTGCACGATGGGAAGATACCTGCTTCTTGTCCTGCTCTTGCTTACGAGCATAGGCATTGAAGTAGAAGAGAAACATATAACCAGGGCTGCAAAGTGCTTCTGTAACCTGAGCAGTGAGGCTGAAAAGGGAGGCTCAGGCACTATGATGAAGGGGCAGGGCCCAAAGCTTATCTCAAAGACCGCAGTTAGAGTGGCAATGGGAGGATGAGAGACAAGGTTGGTGACAAAAGCAGCACAGCAAGCTTTAGGCTGAGCATGATCAAACCTAATATACCAATGTGGACTCCCATTATATAGCTCTCAGGGCATGTTACAAAGTCCAACACTTTGCATAAAGTCCCTTATGGGGGCCCATGAATCCCAAAAATCTGGGATTTACACTTCAATTAAAAATTTACCCCTTCTTGACACTCTGGCCTCACTTGCCAAAGAAAGACTCTAATAACTGTTTGACCCCAAAGCAATTGCTTGGTGTGGATGACTGACCTACAAGTAAAAAAGCCACCCGCACTGTGCTTTTCTAATAGGCTAAGTTTAAAACGCACGTTAAGTCTTACAACAGCTCAGATTTCCTTTCAGCCTTCATTGTTTTTGATGCCAGTTTGGTTTCCATTACTGCAGTTTTAGTTGTCTTGTGGTCATGGCCATTTCCCTTTTCTTTCATTGAGTTGTTCCTCCTAAATTACTCTCAAATGCAAATATATATATATATATATATATATATATATATATATATATATATACATTTAGTGTGAGTATGGAGATCAGAGGACAAACTGCAAGAGTCAGTTTCTCCTTCCACTGTGTGAGTCCAGGGGGTTGAATTCAGCTTGCCAGGTTTAAGCTTTACTCAGGGAGCCATCTCACCAGCCCCTTTCCTCATCCCCCCCACCCCTGCCTCTAAGTTTTGACTCTATTTCATGGATACAGAAAAAAAAAACAAAGCAGAAAAACACAGTGTGTGTGTTAAGATGGTAAATAATGTTTAAGAGGCCTTTGCTGCATGCTCCAAGTGTCGTTTCTTGTTCCTACTCTGCCATGTACGAACTTCCCAGAATATGCTCTGTGTAAGTTATTCATCACTTCCTATTTACAGGCAATTCCTTGTTTAACAGAGTACAAAGACTTTTCTTTGCATGCCTTTGTAGAATTGAGGTAGATCACCACAGCCTGGCATGCAGATGGAACTAACCCTTCCTCCAAATTCAACTAACTACCATAGCTCTGCAAAGGAAGAAAAGAGATACGGACAGGTAGAAAGACCAACCCCATTCTGCTTTCCTTTAACATCAGGAAGATGTTCTAGTCTAGTTCCTCTTATACCTGCTCCCAATTATATCAAACACATTGCTAAGTATACTAAAATCACAGCATATTTTAATTTATTTGGACATTATTATCAGTATTAGATACTTATCATCTGTATAGTCTGAACCACAAACAATAAAATAATTTGCTCTTATCATCGTTCATTTGCTACTTTTTCCTGTAGTGAAAAATGACCTCTTTATTATCTTCATGTATTCATATTACTATTAAGTTCATACTCAATACTTATTATGTGCCCAGAGGAAAAACTACAAAAGAACCAACTCCTTGTAGTTCTGATCTTAACAGTATTGTCTAGACAATACCAGTTGCCATTAGCCTGCACCAAGCACTTCCTCCTGCCCCTTTAGACCTGCTCCACAAATACAGGAATTATTGCACCTTGTTGTACTGGCAGCAGTGCTTGGCACTCACTGATTAATTAAGTGTGTGTGTGTGTGTGTGTGTGTGTGTGTGTGTGTGTGTGTGTGTGTGCATGGCCTATGCAGTGTGTGCAGGTACCTGCAGAGGCCAAAGGATGACATCAAGGTCGTCTCCTGCTCTATGGCTCTCTGTCTTATTTCTTGATGCTGCAGATTTCAACTCAGTCTTTAAGCTTTCAGTATTTTATTTTATTGCAAGGAATGTGGACGATAAATGTTTTGGGAATGAAAACCTGAGGTATAGAATTGGCAAATGGATAAAACAAACAGTCATAACGTAGGATCTACCTAGCATATGAGTTAGGGAAAACAGTGCAGATAGAACACAAATACAGAAGAATTCCAGGGGTGGGCAGGTTTGTTCTGATGTTACTCAAAACTGAGCTGAAGAGAGGACTTGTCAGGCATTCAGTTAGAACCGCCTTCCTTGCATCTTGCCTAGGTCCTCTTATCCTTACACTGTTGTGATGCAGCCTCCTATACTGACAGCTGCTGCATGCTGAGCCCAACCAAGGACAGTTAGAGAGGGAAAAAACTGTTAAGAAACATCAAACGACACAAGAGGTGTGTTTATGGGACAGTAAAACTCTTGCAAAAGCAAGCACACCAGGATTTATGGATATAACCGGGCCTGTGTTTCACTGTGAAAAGCCCCCTGTGTTAAGTGCATGCTTCCTTATCTAATGCAATGAGATCCTCAGAACACTCCACTGGCTCCTGGAAGTACTCTGCATCTGACCAAGCAGATTACAATATTCTACCACTGGTAATTCTTAGGTCTCTGGATGCCAGGATTGATTTTCAAAAACAGATGAAAAAAATCACACATGAACCGTGATGTCTGTCTGACAAGGTGACCAATGTTGGTGAGGGCAGTGCCGCCAGTCTGTATCACTTTAGAGCCATGATTGTTTTACCATGAGACCTGGTTCTGTTTCAGAACAATCTTAGGAAGTGGTAAAACAGCATCTTGAATATCTTTAATTGTATTTGGCGTCAGGCATTTGTCTCTCTTGTTAACACTTTCATATTCCTTTTACTTGTATAACTTGGTGCTCCTTCCACCCCATCATTTTTCATGCATTGATTATTCGAAAGCAAGGAATAGCTGTGCCCTCCTTGGATATTTCTCCTCTGCTTCCATTGCTGGCAAACACACTCTTGTCCAGTTTCCTTGTTTGCTCATGATTGTCATTTATGAACAGAAGTTGATTATGTGGTCAACTACGTAATAAAAGTGAGATTCTGAACTTTAGGGCAACTACTGAAAATCTTAATGAACCTACCCACAAACCTTAAATTCTTGAAGCAAGTAGGCCTGATCACTGTTAACTTTGCCTCCTGAACATGCATGCCATTGCTCACAGCCTCCGTTCTCACTGCCCACTTTAACTTTCCTTATTCTTCATTTCCTAGGCTTGTCATTCAGGGCTTCTGACCTGGCCCCCCAGAATTGAAAGTCACTCTTCATCTCTAGGTTTAACTTGTTTCTTCCATCTCCAAGCCTGGCTCTTAATGTTCTCAATAGCCAGACTTCCGACAGCCATCCGATCCTGCCTGCCTGGCTCTCAATGTTCTCAATAGCCAGACTTCCGACAGCCATCCGATCCTGCCTGCCTGGCTCTCAATGTTCTCAAGAGCCAGACTTCTGACAGCCACCGATCCTGCCTGGTTTCCGAAGTGCTACACCTCACTCAGGTGGGTGTGCATTTGCCCATCAAGCTTCTCCTGGGCTCCTCAGGAGAGCTCACACTCTCTATATTGAAAACAGTCTTAAAGTTCCTTAAGAGTTGACTCTATCCCTCAATGCAAGTTACTAATTATTTTTTTAAATAATGTTTAATCTGAAACCCTGCTATCGTCTATGAACAGCTAGGACTCCTAGATTAGTCAATGAGCAGCTACAGCAAGTTTGACCATGGGTGATATTTACCAGCGAGGTACCAGGTGGCCTAGAGAGAGTGATGGAAAAAAGACTACAAAGCAGTGTGACCGCAAATATGACATAGGCAGGGCTTTCAGCCCCACCAGGGCACAAAGAGGCAGCAGCAGCCGAACACAGGAAACACTACTTTGAAAGTTGGCTCAGAAACAACAATGGCCAACAGATCTTTCCTCAGAGCAGCGGCGACCTGACTATAGCAAGACAACTGAGAAAAACCAGCGCCTCTTGGCCCGTTTCCCTGAACTGTTCCCTCTTTTCCTTTCTCCTCACTTTGGTCCTTCCAAACTTTGCAATGCTTTGGCTGGCCTTCACCTTCGTGCACGGACTGGTTTTCACTTACCATGCCCTTTAGAGTCAGATCGGCTAAGGGAGATCGGTTGCCATGGAAATCTGGCCAAACATGTAAATCAACAGTGAGGAAACCCACAGGCTGGGCCTTCTTAATCAGATCCAGGTGACTGTTCAAATATGCATATATGCTCTGGCATCTGGAAGAGAAGGAGATTTCCATTTTAAAAGGGAATGGGGTTGAAGAGCAAATTATTCTGCAGAAAGAAACCATTTGCACGTCCATGTCAGACCCGGGAAAGCAAACAGGCTCCCAAAAGCTTCAGCAAATCGGCGACTCTTGTAAGAAAGTAGCCAGCGCACTCTAGCATGCCACTGTCCTCGCTGCGCCCTGTAGGAAGGGGAAAGGCTTGGAGTTGGGAGTCCCGCTCAGACACTGGCTTCACTCCCGGAAGGTGTGAGCATGAGATGGTTATTCAGAGTTCTGGAGCCGCCCTCTTCTCATCTGGAGAAACATCTCACAATCCTTGGCCAACTTACCTCATCGGGTTATTATGAAGATCAAAGACCATGAATTTGAACAAACAGCATTCTGTAAACTGTAGTATAATATGGCACATATGCAAAGGATTTATTAAAATCTGTCCCCCTAACTATAGTAATAATGATGAACTGAGAAACAGAGATAAATATATGTTCCTGGATTCAATGAATGAGTTTCATACACAGTTAGGATAAAGATTTAGACACGTAATTCCATACCATGATCTTGAAATGCTGTTGTGTAGGCCTTCCCCCTTTTTATATTTTAGTTGATTGATGTGCAAAACGATGGAATTGGGACAAAGCTGTTAGTCACTGACATGATTCAGGGCAAAAAAAGATGGACTTGGGAGTGAAGGCAATGCTAATTTCAAGTCTTGTTATTTGTCCTGGCTGGGTAGCATGCTTTAGCCTCTTTGAACTTGTATTTCTTCATTCATAATGGAGTATAACACTGCTTACTCACAAAGACAACGGTCTATCTGGAGATCGTAGGAAAATGCTGCCTTCCCAAGCTCTGACCAATGATCCCAAAAAAAGGATTAGAAGCCGTTCTCTCTCCCGTTTTTATGGTGTCCTTGGGACTGCAGTTTAAAGGTTAAAAATATTATAGAGCTAAAACACAGGAATGTCCGAGGGAAATAAGCATCTAGAATACTTCTGATGATATTTGTCACCTGTATTTTTTAAATGCCTTAGAAAAAGTGATTTCTAGTTATTCTAGATTTCCAGTTCAGGTTCTGCCATGCCAGTAGTGGTATACCGTGAAGTGTCTGTAGGTTTCTAAAAGAATCATAACAATAGTTCAAATTCTATCTTTCTCTTCTTCTATCAGTGAAAATTCTTTGTTTTTCTTTCTTTTTTCAGTTCTGGGAGATCAAACCCAGGATCTTGAGAATGCTAACTAAATGCTTTACCACTGAGTTATAAACCCAGGCCCAGTGAAATTCTTTTAGTAAGTAAAACTTTTATATGGAACTCCAGTGCAGAAAATGTAGAAAACCCAAGATTGATGTGGGCGCACATGAGCACACAAACTGATGAATGTCTGTTTATAACATCCGCAGAGCAGAGGGAGCCCTACTGCCCAGTGAGCTCTCTGCAGCAATCCTCCTTGGCATCTGTAGTCTATGCCTTTAGTCCTGGCAAGAAGATACAGTGTTAATGGCAAAACCCAACCATGATTGGAGTAGCAACTACCATTCCTGGAGCATGCACTAAGCTTCCACTGTGGTCCAGGGAGGATGTATCACTGAGACCCTTTACAGAAGAAGTCCTAGTGGCAGAACAATTGGGAAAAGTCCACATGAAACCCTGCATTGTGACTGATGAGGAAGCCATTAGCTTTCTGTAGCTCAGCTCAGATACTTTGACAAGAATGTCAAAGTCGCCTCCTCACAACCCTGTTGTAGAATATTCTATTCCAGTTTTAGGAAAAAGCCCTCTGAGGCATCCACAGAAGAGAAAGCTATAACATTTACATATGATCACATCCCGACTTTCCATCTCCCAAATCGCCCTAGTATGGCCCAACAGGAACCATATTGACAGCAAAAGTCTCAAGAACAATCTTTCTCATCAGAAGCCAAGAGTCTGTACTAGTCATAACCACTGTGCCTTGTGGAAGGGCATTGCAGCTCTTAGATTATAGAAATAAATATATTTAAAGAAGTGAATGGCCATAAATCTTCTCATTCTGCCTTTCAAGGCATCTCAGAGTGGGCGTTTGGCTTCAGACATTTGGGTCAATAAGAATCTATATGCCTAATTACTATTGATTTGTCATTGTCTCATTTACTGAGGGTCTTTGCAAACAGTGAGATTCATTTAGCCTGCACATATACGGCCACTCATAGACTAATGAGATCCCTGGGGGATGGGCATATGCTTACCCTTCTGACTCCTAACCTCCTTGCAGCTGTGTGTTTATTCTTTGAATTCAGCCTTTCCCCCACATGCTTTTTCAATTATACTTTACCATGTGTGCTATCTGAGTATATCATTCAAAATGAAGTGCACTTGGAAGACATTAAAATAACTAATGCACGTCATCATTCACATAATTTTAACCTCGCATGATGCTGGTTTTGGTTTTGACATTGTTTCATTTCGTATGTTTTATCAATTCTTCCTCAAAGCGCTGCTTGCTTTCTTCCAAGCAGGATAACTGGGATCCCAATTGGATTTTTCTCCTTCCTACTCATGTGTCCTGTCTCAGAGAGTCCCATTAAGGATGGCAAAGAAAATATAACTTCATCAACCATAAAGTAACTTCATTGGAGAGCAGGTACACATTAAACCTTGCCAAATTCAGGCCACCCTTTCACAATGGGAGTCAGTAGTCTCTACTTGGCAGGATGCTAGAAGATTCCATGCAGAGCCCTGAGCACTATGCAATGGCAGGTGATTAACAAGTATCTCATTCTCTTTTGCTATCACAGTATTTTATTACAGCTTGTAGTGTTCATAAACTCAGATGCAGAGACAGTGTCTGAATCACTGCTTCCCTCACCCCAAATCAATTCATTCTTGAGGTTCGCAGGCTGTCCTTCATCATCTGTTCTCTTCCCCAGAACACTCTATTATGTTTTCTAACCTCTCTCCAGCTCAATCTCCTCTTCTGCTAGTACCAAGTTCTTCCAGAGACCTGCCTTCAGTACCTTCTTTCTTGTTTACTATGATTATATTCACAAGCCAAAAATAAGAATGTATGGTATAGCCATAAATATTAACATTAATAATATTAATAATAATAATAAAATGACAACAAGGAATTCACAGAAAGAAGCAATCATGCTGTCAGTATCCTGGTCCGCATTTCTCATGCATTTGCTCTTCCCATTCTACTGAAACTCATTTCATCCCTTGACCCCTTCTTCATTTGTTCTCTTCCTTCAGTCCTCCCAACACTTTTTTTTTCAATTTTACTAACCCCTCTGCAGCTCAGTCCTCTCTTCTGCTAGTCCCTTAAGCATCTAAGATCTCCCAGAGAACTTCCTGGTACCTTTTCACTCGATTTATTTATTTACATCACTGTTTTCTTTTATGTATTACTCCAGTTATCATCTAGTGATGATTTAGACCAAATATATATCCTCATCTCCTCTCCACTATTGTCTCTTGATTTCCAGGTCCAGCAATCAACCACCATAAGCTGCTTCTAGAAGATCCAACAACAACTCTAGTAGAAATATCTAACATAATAAACACATCCCTTCTAATATACATGCTCTCTTTTTTCTTTTTCCTTTGTGTGTGTGTATGTGTGTGTGTGTCTTAGCTTTAATTAAAGCTAAGAGTTGTCCAGTTGCTTGGTGAAGTAGTGGCAGAGCAGGCAGCATTTCTGGCTCCCCTCAGCTCTCTAACCTTTCCCTAGGATGTCATTTCTTCTTCTAAATACCTCTGTACAGTGGCCAAATGTCACTACCTCCAAATCTTGCTCCCTCCTGACAGGTTTTCTGCTCTGCTTCCTAGAGACTCTGCAATGCAAGAGCTGATATCTGCTACCTCCACCTAAAAGCTGAAGTGACTCCCTGCTGTCTTCCCCATTTTTCCTCACTGACAAACTTCCCTTCTGGCACAAGAGGCTCCGACATTAGGAGCTTCCCTCACCTTTGGCTGTATTGCAGGTACACATCCCTTTCTTTTCAGCCTGGCTCCAGTTCTTCTGTGTCCTTACCATGCAAAACTGCATGTTATTTTTTATCCTCATCACCTGTACATCAAATCGTCTGAATTTTTCTTCCCTCTGCTTGCCTGTACCTAAAATCTTCTTACCCATCCCACAGCAACCATCATTTCAGAATCACCTTAATATATCTCAGAAGCCAATTCATACTTGCTACTATTTTTACTTTAACAGATGAACTTGAAGGTTGAATCACTTGTGCAAGACCACACATCTGCTAATGTGTAATGCCGGGGTGCACACCCAAGAAGTCATGACCCCCAAATCCACGCACAGCCATCTCCATCAGGGTTGCTCATCCACACAATCTGTATGTGGGAGTAGTTTCTCTGGGTTTTCTTAGATCGTTCGAAAACCAACTTAACAAATGTATTTTCAAAACCATCTGGATGATCATCTTAAGTACTGCCAAGCATTTGCATTGTTCATAAGCTCTGAAAATCATACAACTTCTGAAAATGAATGTCACTCATACATCCACGTAGAAAGGGCACAGGGGGAACAGTTGGAGGAATTACCTGGCTGTGGCCTTGGCTTGTAGTTCAGGAAAGGCAGCATGGCCCTGCACCATATGGTCTATCTGAAAAACATGAAAGAGATGGGTCAATTTCACAGTGTCTCTATCCTTGATGTATGCGCACACACACACACACACACACACACACCTGGTTTGTTCAACTAGTTGTTCATATATACTATAAGGACATTTTTTTTAAGTCGGTTCTATATGGATATATCAATTCTTCTTCAGAAATTTAGTGTTTTTTAATGTAAGGCCCTTGGATTTATTAAACACAATTTAGAAAGAAGAGCAGCAGCAGCTGAGACACTTAATGCTGAGCTAGTAGTAATAGGTAGCACTGGCCCTAGAGCAAAGATTGAGAAGGAATGGATCCGTTAAGTGGGTGAGGGCTAGGCATCTTGGTTGTTGAAATGACTGTCTCATGATCACTTCATTTCTCCCCCTTAATCGAGGCTGCCACCTCTAAGCAGCTGAGAACCTACTGTGCTTTACTAAGGCAGTCTTTGTCCTAGGGAAAGAGTAAGAGGGTAACGATGAAGACCCAGCTCAGCACAGCTGAGGTGCTCTAGACCTGCTCAGTGACCCACCCCAAACTGAAAATTGTCTCAGGAGAAAGCAGAAAAATTCTGCAAGGCCAGGGATGTCTGAATTGTACAGATCGTATCTGGAATACTATGTCTAGGATTTAATTCCTAATCCCCCTGGTGGCTCTAAACAAAACATGTACTACGCCTGAAACATCAATGCTTCTCAACACTTTTCTATGCCTGCTCACTAATCTGTGTATTTCTGAATGTTTACTTCAGTCTCCAGGAGTCTAAAACAACCATTTGGAAAGAATTATTTTCATTCAGTCTTGAACAGACTCTTTTGGCCCCACGGAAATTGGCTGAGTGTTTTTCTTAAGAACTAGGGCCGTGAAGAAAAGAAGCAAATTGATTTTAGAGACACGGAGGCCAGGCTCTGGTTCTGCCTCTCACCGTTTCTGTGACTTAGAATCATTAAGCTGCTCTGAACCCCAATAGTCTCCTTTATTGCCAGCTTTGTTTTAATCAGGATTCCTAGGAAGAAAAGTGCGTCTGCTGCAAGGCCAACAGTCGCATAAATCAGCTAACATTCATCAGCTCGTCTTACAGCAACAACAACCAAGAATTATACACACGCTGTTTCATCTACTGCTTACAGAGCTCCCGGGAAGATGCTGTTCTCTGTTACACAGACGAGAAAACAGGGGCTTAAAGACTTCAGCTAGGTAACTAACTTATCTCAGGTCACAGGGAGTCGGTCACAGACCCAAGTCTCAGTCTATGGTTTCTAACACCTAACGTTCTCATTGACAACTGCTGTGCTGTATGGGCTAAGAAACTCCTAGGCTGAATGTAAATTAGTAACTTCAACTGAGAACAATTCTGTGGAAATTCATCAAAATAATGCCAAAGCTGCTGGGTCATTTCAATTAAAAAAAATAATAAAAGCATGCAGTTTTGAAGTATGTGCTTCCTCTTGGTTCAACTTTGGGTCATTGTACTAAAGCATATTCTAGAGACTCAGGAAAAAAATTACGATTCCCATAGAGCACAGGGGTTATCTATTAGTATCTTAGTAGATACGGCAAATGTCTACATTTAATGCTAATTTTTATGGGAAGCACATTAGGAGTTCACAAAAACAAATATTTAAATGACCTTCCAGAAAGACATGGAAGTTTTTATATGAATGGAGTTAATTAGTGTTTTTTGAGTACTAAATGTACTAGGAAATGGGCTTAGACTCTGAGGATGCAGTGAAATGTATGCACAACACACATAAAACCATAATAGTCCATGCACTGAGCTACCTACCAAGTCCTTGTTTTTGTTGGTTTTGTTTTGTTATAGGGTCTAATTATTCCACCCACACTGACTTAAATCTCACAATCTTCCTGCTTTAGCTCCTCAATGGGGCTATTATGTATTACCATGCCAGTAATTTTGGCTCTTTAATTATCTAGTTTAGCTGCTGCTTCTTTCTTCTCCTTCTCCTTCTCCTTCTCCTTCTCCTTCTTCTTCTTCGTCTTCCTCTTCTTCTTTCCCTCCCCCCTCCTCCTCCTTCTCCTCTTCCTCCATCTGCTCCTCCTTCTCCTCCTCCTTTTCTCCTCCTCCTCCTCTTCTTCTTCTCCTTCTTCTCCTCCTCCTTTCTTCCTTCTTCCTTCTTCTCCTTGTCCTCTTCCTCCCTCTTTCTTATTTCTTTTTGTTGTTGTTGTTTTTGGACAGGATTTCTCTGTGCAATCCTGGCTGTACTGAAACTCACTTTGTAGACCAGGTTGGCCTTAAATTCAGAGATCCTCCTGCCTCTGCCTCCTGAGTGCTGGGATTAAGGGCGTGTGCCACCACAGTCTGGCCTTACCTAGTTTTCTTATCCAGAAGGGAAAAAACAAAAAAAAAATTTGGCTTTACTCCCACCCAAAATTCCCATGAAAACATGAATACAGGAGACTGATGAGGGAGGGAAAAATCAATTTTCTCTAGGAATAGGTTAGCCAATTGTAATTGGTCAGTCTAAACACATGCACACACAAGCAACACTAATTTCCTTCAATAGAGCGTGTGTTTGTGTTTGAAGAGAGAGAACATTAGCATACTTTACAGAAGAAGAAATCATTAATTATTGTGGGGGCCAGCATGAAAAGAGTTGGAGGGGAGAAGGAAGAGGTGGGAATGATGTAAATAGTGCATTCATGCAGGAAATTTTAAAAAGAAGAAGAAAAATGAAAGAAAACATGCTGCTGGAAGGAGTAGAAAGTTCAACACAGCAGTTCCCTGGATAGTGTAAACGTCACTAAAAGATGTTGCTAACGACGCTTGGTTTTTCACAACTTCAACATTAGCTTCACATAGCACAATTTTCATTAGTAAGTCGATAAATCCTAATTTAATTCAAAGCAGTTAGTTCCCTCACCAGCAGAACTGGAATTTTATGTATTTTTAGTTGTTAATTAGCTCGTTTATTTGTGAGACTAACATCTGATATATGGTTATTTTGTGCTGTTTATCATTTTAAGAACAGGATACAAAGATAAATAAAAGTATTTTTTTCTTACAAGGGGAGACAGTATGTCAAAACTCAAATATAGTCTAGAGTGCTAACAGTTTTCACGGCTTCTACCAATGGGAACTGAGTATTTCAAGCCTAGTGAATAAGCACAGGGGTCAGTGCAACCAAGACAGATAAAATTTCTTTTCTCATTAAAACTATCTCTATAGAACCATATTAGTCGACATTGGAGGCTCTCTCTCCCAGGACAACCACTCGCCATGCTGGGCAGGGAGTCAGGTGAACAAGCTTCATTTTCCTTCCCATACTGCAATTCCAGCTCCCCATTCTTATCCCACCTTTGTGGCAGACTGAGTACTGTGGCCTCTCCTTTCTCTCTGTCCCTAATGCCAGGGATGGTTTCCTTTAGCCTTCCTCCCTTACCTCATTCCTTTGACACTGGCAGGTCCCAACACCTGAACGTTCTCTCTCTCTCTCTCTCTCTCTCTCTCTCTCTCTCTCTCTCTCTCTCCCTCCCTCCCTCCCTCCCTCCCTCCCTCCCTCTCTCTCTCTGTCTCTGTCTCTCTCTCTCTGTCTCTCTCCCCCCCCCTCCACTCACTGGGTCCTCAATGGCCTGAGAATCAGGTAGTGATCTTAACTGTTCTTCCTGTGTCCTTCTCTAATCCCCAGCACCGCAGCAGAACACCCTGACCAGGCTGTCTTTCTTCTCTTCCCCCATTCCTGGAGGACTCCACAGACGCTCATGGCAGACCCAGCTTCCCTCCCTCATATGGACCCTCTTAGTCCCCCTCCTCTTATATCCCATCCCCACTCCTCCTGTCAGCTCCCAATACCTAGAAACATCTTCTACCTGGGAGACAAGGAGCCGCATATGGCAGGGACTCAGAAACACTCCCTATTTGACGACCCATGTCTGGTACACTTAAGATCAAAAGAGGGTATCTGAAAGCAAGGGAAGGAAAAACCTACCCAACTAGACATCAACACCAGAATTCCCAAACCATCCCAAACCCAGATGCCTAGGCACCAGCATGAAAACACAGCAACAATGACGACAATATGTGTCCACTCAAGCCTAACAACGCTAACAGGTAGGCCCTGAGAAATGCAATATAACTGAAGAATAAGACAGGGACTTCAAAACACCTATTATGATTATGTTCAAGGACCTTGAAGAGGATATAAATATATCCACTAAGGAAATCTAGGAAAACACAAACAGTGGAACAAAATGAAAAACAAAGTTCAAGACATAGAAGAGTGGAAATGGAATCACTAAACCACACACTCAAGTAAAACTGGAAATGAAAATGTTAAATCTAAAAAAAACCTGGCATTAAAACATCCAGAAAAACTGGGTCATGATGAAAATCCAAATATAAAAATAATAGGAATAGAGGAAGGAGCATACCAGGTCAAAGGTACAGAAATATTTTCAACAATAGCATAGAAGAAAACTTCTATAACCTATAAAAGGAAATGGCTATCAAGCATTCAAACCATCAGAGAGACTGAACCAGAAAAGAAAGCCCCCTCAACACATAGTAATCAAAACACTAAAGGTACAGAACAAAGAAGGAATATTAAAATCTGCAAGGGGAAAAAAAAAGACCAAGTAACATATAAAGGCAGACCTATTAGGATAACACTTGACTTTCAATGGAGACTCTAAAAGCCAGAAGGCCTGGACAGATGTCCAAAAAGCTATGAGACCATAAATGCCAGCCCAGACTACTATATACTCAGCAAAAAATTTCAATCACAATAGATGGAGAAAATAAGATATTCCATGATAAAACCAGATTTAAGCTACCAATACAGCTCTAAAGAAGGTGCTAGAAGGAAATCTTCAACCTGAAGAGGTAAAAAGAGATAAATCACACCCAAGAAAATATAAGGAATAAATAATCCCAGACCAGCAAATCAAAAGAAAGGGAAAAGACACAACACCACAACAAAATAACAGAAGACAACAAACATGATTCATTGCTAATTCTCAACATCGGTGGTCTCGATTTCCCAATGAAAACACACAGACTAACAGAGTGGATGCAAAATCAGGATCCAGCCTTCTGCTGCATACAAGAAACATACCTTAACATCAAGAATAGGAATCACCTCAGGGTAAATGGTGGGAAAAAAGACAGTTTTAATAAACAGAACTAATAAGCAAGCTGGTGTAGCCATTTTAATATCTGACGAAAAAAGACTTCCAACAGAAACTAATCAGAAGAGATAGAGAAGGACCCTATATACGCATCTAAGGAAAAACCCACTGAGAGGACACTGGAATTCTGAACACCTTATACACCAGACAGAGGGGCACCCAAGTCCCTAGAAGAAAAACTACTACAGCTAAAATCATTTACCGCCCCTCACACAGTGATGGTGAATTTAACACCCGGTCTCCACAAGAGATGGGTCAGGTCATCCAGACAAAAACTAAACAGAAAAACGCTGAACTAAATGATGTCATAAACCAAATGGGCCTAACATGTATTTACAGAACATTTCACCCAAACAACAAAAAAATATACCTTCTTCTCAGTAGCTCATGGAACTTTCTCCAAAGCTGACCACATATTCAAACAGAAAGCAAGTTCAAACAGAGACAAAAAAATTGAGATAATACCCTGTATCCTATCTGACCACCACAAATTAAAGCTGGGTATCAACAACAGAAAGCTAACAAACTTATGGAAGTGGAACAACTCACTACTGAATAATAATAAATGTGCCCGGACAGAAACTAAGAAAGAAATCAAAAACTTTCTAGAATTGGATGAAAATGGAAACATAATGTACCCAAATCTATGGAACATGATGAAGTTTCTAAGAGGCAAGTTCACAGTTCTAAGTGACAACATAAAAAATTGAAGCCATCTCATATTAGTAACGTAATGGCATACCTGAAGGCTCTAGAACAAAAAGAAGAAATAATTCCTAAAAGGAGTGAATTGCATGAAATAATTAAACTTTAGGATAAAATCTATAAAATAGAAATAACAATAAAAATATAAAGAATTAATGAAACACAGGGCTGGTTCTTTGAGAAAATCAATATGATTGACAAATCTTTAGTCAAATCAACTAAAAGATAGATATAGAAGACCCAAATTAAAACAAGAGAGAGAGAGAGAGAGAGAGAGAGAGAGAGAGAGAGAGAGAGAGAGAGAGAGAGAAATAGGGGGGACATAACAACAAACACTGGAGAAATCCAGAGAATCATAAGGACATATTTTAAAAACCTATACTCCAAACTGGAAATCTAAAAGAAATGGATAATTTTTGATACAAGCCACCTACCAAAGTTAAATCAAGATCAGATAGGCAATGAAAACAGACCTCTTCCATCTAGTGAAACAGAGGCAGTCATTAAAGGTCTCCCAACCGAGAAAGCCTGGTGCAAGGGACTCTCCCAGGAGACTATGGGAAGGACCCCATCTTAGACTCCTAGCAATAATGGATAACTGGCCTGAACTAGCAGTCTCCAGTGACGAGATTGGTGCCTAGCCCAATTGTCATCAGAGAGGTTTCATCCAGCAACTCACATAGGAAGATACAAAAACCCACAGCCAAACTTTAGGTGGAGTTAGTTCTGGAATACTTCCAGAGGGGTAAAAGACCCCTCACACAATCAACTAACGAGCTTGTCGGGGCTGCAAAGACCACACCAACAACTAAGGAGCCTGCATAAGACTGACCTAGACACTGCATATATGTTCCAGTAGTGTAACTCGGTCCTCTTACGGTACTCCTAACAGGGGGAACGGGGCTGTTTCTGACTCTTTTACTGGCTTCTGGGACCCTGCTTCTCAAACTGGGTTGCCTTGTTCAGCCTTAATACATGTGGAGGAGCTTAGTCTTATTGTAATAAGATATGCCACATTCAAACGATACTCATAGGAAACTTGCCCTTTCCTGGATGGAGATGGAAGGGGAAAGGACTGGGGGATGGGAGGGGGAGGACAGGGGAGAGGCTGTGACCTGGATGTAAAATGAATAGATTAACAACAATAATAACATAAGACAAAAAGAAAAAAAGTCTCCCAACCACAAAATAAATGAATTAAATAAATAAAAGCCCAGATCAAATTATTGCCAATACTCCCCAAAATAGAAACAGAAGGAACACTGCCCAATTCTTTTCATGAGGTGACCAGTTACTTTGATACCTAATCCACATAAAGACCCAACAAAGAAAGAGAATTTTTGATCAGTTTCACTTATAAATATAGATGCAAAAATTCTCAAGAAAATACTTGCAAACTGAATCCAAGAACACATCAAAAAGACCACCCACCATAATTGAGTAGGGTTCATCTCAGAGACGCAGGGAGAGCTCAACATAGGCAAATTGATAAATCTTAACCACCACATACACAGACAGAAAGAATAATGTCCTTGGTACTGGAAGGTACTCAGCATTCGACCAAAGGAGAAAGGTGAACACCAACCCAGCTACGAGCCTTATCTACATGGTGACCTGCCTGCAAGGCACACCAGTGCAATAGTAACATAAAGCTCGTGGGAGTGACCAAGCAATATTTGATCAGACTTAAGGCCTGCTCCATGAGATAGAGCCCATCCCAGATACTACTAGGATGGTGAAGAACCTGAAACTAGATAGAGCATGAAGCTGGGGAAAACCTAATACTACTAAAGAAACAGCAATAAATGGCTTGTAATGACATTCTGCTATACTCATAGGGCAGTGTCTTACTCTGATGAGCAGAGAAGCTTCCCGTTAGAAGAGAATACAGATACCTACAGCTGGACCACATGCCGAGAGTGACAAAATTTGGAACACTCAGCACTAAATAGGATATTTTCATCAATTCCCTCCCTCTGGGGTCAGGAAACCCTATGGAAGAGGATGTGGGAAGACTGCAAGAGCCAGAAGCGATGGAGGACACCAAGGAAAGCAGGCATTCTAAACAAGGCAAAAGTAATGCTCATAAGGACTTCCAGAGACAATGGCAGCATGCACAGGGCCTGCACAGGTCCCAGTGCTGAGAGGGAACATGGACACAAGCCCCTACATTTAATTTTGAAATTATCTCCAATTGATAAATATTTGCAAATAAAAAGGTTTTTTTTCCAATGGAGTCTCACTGGGTATATGATCTAGTCTTAAGAGTAGGCTCATCCCCATCAGTAGATGACCAAAACAAAACCAACCTGAAGGTGTTTGGAGAGGCTCATGGCCTCAAAACGCTTTGTCAG
The DNA here is from genome assembly GCF_037038515.1 of Microtus pennsylvanicus. Classification (NCBI taxonomy): domain Eukaryota; kingdom Metazoa; phylum Chordata; class Mammalia; order Rodentia; family Cricetidae; genus Microtus; species Microtus pennsylvanicus. The sequence goes on along the minus strand of NC_134591.1, from coordinate 32,433,193 downwards.
GTTTGTTTGTGTGTTTGTTTAATGTTTACTTTATGTGTCCTTTGCATGCTATATATATATATATATATACATATACATATATATATATATATATATATATATATATATATGCTTCTGGTTTTGTGCTTTTATGTGATTTCTGTGTGTGTGTGTATGTGTGTCTGCATCTATTTGTGCTCCTTACGGTTTTTCTTAGACTTTTTTTTGTCCTGTTCTGCTTTGGTTGTTATTATTATCATCACCAACATTATATGCCTATTAGTATTTTAAAGAGAGAGAAAAGAAAAGTTGTGTATTTGGGTGAATGCAGAAGTGGAGGATCTTGGAAGATTTGGGGGAGGAAAAACCATAATCAGAATATATTATACGAAAAAAGTATTTTCAAAAAAAAATCTTAAAAAAGAAAGATACAGGGTTGGGCAGCAGTAATGCACGCCTTTAATCCCAGCACTTGGGAGGCAGAGACAGGCAGATTTTTGTGAGTTCAAGGAAGCCTGGTCTAACAAGTGCTACTTCCAAAACAGCCATGGCTTTTACACAGAGAAACCTTGTCTCGCAAAAATGCGCGCGCGCGCGCAAGAGAGAGAGAGAGAGAGAGAGAGAGAGAGAGAGAGAGAGAGAGAGAGAGAGAGAGAGAGAGAATCAATAAGTAATTATAATAGGTATGCTGAGAGACAGTGATTAGTGCTCCCAAAGAAACAGGGAAGTTCCTGAAGGAAGGGGGGCCAGGGAAGGGCCTGTTGAAGATGACATTAAGCTTACACATTCATAGCAGATGCGAAAACTATGGAGGGAAAGCACTTCACACACACAGAACGTGACTGGTTGCAGAGAGTGGGCATGAACAAGCAAAGGTGAGAGCTGTTCAAACTGAAGACAGGGAGGCATGAAACACATCAAGCAGGCAGGCCTTCAGCTCCTACTCTAGAGCAATGGAAGCTCGCAGGAAAGTTTCTATCATGGAAATAAAGAAATCTCATTGACTTTTAAAAAATAACAGGGGCTCCACTTCTGGAAATGGCTGATGTCTTTTGCAATTCTCCAACAGACAGATATTATGCATATTAATCAAAGCACAGGAAAACAATTACCTCTTTATACGTTGAAAAAAAAGAATCAGTTTTCCATAATTTCTATATTGAGAAGAAATAATCTGAATGTAAAGTAAATACATGAAAATTAAAGAGACAATGATTTTTGTCAATTGACGTGCACTATACGATAAGCCAAAAGTAGTCACTCGGTTTAAAAAAAAGTTGCCAGACAGACAAACTCTGCAAAAGAAATGAAAATTATCATTATGTAGGTAATACAAAAAACAAGTTTGTAGTTCCCAGGTTTTCCTTAAAATATGCCTAACTATAAGGGGATGAATTTGTTCCTTCCCAAAATCCCAATACTGAAGCTTGAACGTCTAATGTACTTGGAATCATGATTACAACAAACATTCTCAACCTTTCTGGAGGTAATCAGGGTTAAACGTAGTTTTAACAGCGGAGTTTTAACAACACAACTGTGGTTCATATAAGAAGAGGCAGAGATACCAGATGTCCAGACATAAATGTGGAGGAGTGTCTTTACCAAAACCAAAGTATTTCATAACTTGGATCATAGACTTCTAGCCTGCAGAGCAGGAAGAAAAGCGATGTATATAATTTCTACACCCATAATGTGGTAATTTGTTATGTCAATCTGAGCAGAATAATATGCCCTTTAAACCACACAAGGTAATGACTACCTCACTGTGGGTTTTCTATGATAGGTGGATACCACGCACAGGACAATGCAGGCGTAAGACGCTGGGAGGGTGGTAAACAGAGCTCTGGCAATGACGGCTTCTTATGCTTTATGTAAAGTAACATGAAGTATGCGCAAAACAGAAAGGTTTAGGATGTTTGTTATAATCACTAAAGCAACCCTTAAAATAAGGCAGAAAATGTGCCTACAAAACCATAAATCGGTATAACTTAAAATAGAACTGTAAAAATTCAACAAATAGAGAACTAATCCAAGATAGCAGGAAAAAGAGAAAACGAAGCAAAACACCAAAAGTGAGCACTGAAAACATCCAGTAAAATGGATACGCTAGGTCCATTCAGACCAGTCTTTCCAAAAACATAAAGAATCAAAACACTCCAAGGAAAACCCAGGAATTATGAGACTGGACAGAAAAGGAAACCATACCTCTGTGTAGTATACAAAGCATGCATGCTCCAGAGGCGAGAGCAGAGGCAAAGGGGGATTGGTGACAGCTCCGAGGAAAGGGACGATAAAAACCTGTGACTGCTGATAGCCTGGGAGGTCGAACCCTTACAACTGATAGGTTGGACAGAGGAAAGCGGGGAAAATTAGCAGTCATGAATTATTCCTAATTTTTTGGTCTTAAGAATTATAAATGATGGCTCCTTAGCGATTCAAAGTCAAACTGAGTTTCCCGTCTGGGAGGGCAGCAGCTACTGCAGTCAGACAGGCAGTAAGTCTTGACCTTTTCTGCCCACCTCCCTGACACCTCACCCATCTTCTCCAATGACAGCAGTGCTGGTCTAAAACCTTGACCTGTCTTTTGGGGTCTACTTCACATCTAATCCATCAAGCAGCTCTGCTGGGTTTACTGTAAGAACTACCCCAGATTTGGTGAGTGCGCACTGCCAACACGATCCTCTCAGCTGACCTCCTGCAGTATCTCTGGCCAGTGCGTCCATCCTCCCACCCCATTATCAAGGCACACCAAAGCAGGCTGACCCTTAAAAGTCACAGCTGCTGCATCTCATGGCCAGTGGCTCTCTATTTTACTTTGTATAAGAGTGAAAATCCTTACAGGGTAGAAGATAGGACTTCACTTCCTAATTCTTCTCCATTGATGTGCCCCCATTGCTTACTATAGTACCCCAAGCAAGCAACTCTCTCAGGCTTCACGCACTGATGGTTCCCTTGGCCTGATACATTCTTCCCGGTCTCCAAATAGCTAACTGTCTCTCCTTTCACATTCTTTGTTCAAATACGACTTGACCACCTTATTTAAAATGGTAAACCCTGGGCTGGTGAAATAGCTCAGCACATAAAGACACTTGCTGACAAGCTTGACAACCTGAATGAAATCCTTGAAACCCACATGGGGTAAGGTGTAAACCTCCAAAATTTCCCCTTTGATTTCAACATGTGCACTCTGGTATGCGTGCCCCATCCCCATGCGCATGCGTACACCCCATCACACACATGCTTAGGCATGCACACACACACACACACACACACACACACACACAGGGGAACATGAAATAAAATAAAATTGCGAACTGTTCACCTAAACTCACCGTCACAACTTGTACTAATTTAAAAATCATATGATATAAAATGAAATGTATTTATCAGTTTGCATTATCGATCTCCTTCTTTTAGAACATACACTTGAGAGTGGTACAGATTAGGCCGTTTGATTCATTATTTTCTCATTCATAGTAGTAATTATAGTGTATATATGATATATGTAGTAGCATGCAATAGACTCATTCTGAAGAGTTTAGACTTAATTCATGTGCAAAAGTTTGACTTGTGCTGTAAAAACTTCCTTAGCTGGGGTATAAAGAGGGGATTAGAGAGGAAAGATGAGTGTTGAGGAGCCAATTAGGTTGCTCTGCAGAAGGAGGGAAGGGGAAGCCACTGTTGGTCTGTATCTGTACGAAGTCATCCCACTGCACCGTGTGGGATGTGGCGATGTGCTGGGTGCACACCTCCATATACCACAGATTCAGTCAACCCCGGTACATGTATGCCCATCTCACAGTCCTGCCAAACCTGCCAGCCGAATTTGCTTCAAGATACTTAAATAGGATGCCACCACAACTAATAGCAAGTGTTTCTCGAAGGAGTTTTCATGACAAGGAAATACTCAGAAACATAGCTTCTCAAAAGTGAGGGACAGCTGTGGTAAGATACGGCGGTGAACTGGCTCTCATTTGTGACTTTCCACTTAAATATAACTGCAGGTTATTTGATCAAGTTGCATTGCCCTTCTTTATTAGTAAAAGAGAAATATCATGGAATTTATACACATACTGTGAAGGCCAGGGGAAATGCTGAATCCTCTCTCTCTCTCTCTCTCTCTCTCTCTCTCTCTCTGTTGTTCTTGTTTGTTTTTTGAGACGGGGTTTCTCTGTACAACAGCCCTAGCTGTTCTGGAACTAGCTCTGTAGATCAGATTGGCCTCAAACTCACAGAGATCCACTTGCCTCAAACTCACAGAGATCCACCTGCCTCTACCTCCTGAGTGCTGGATCTAAAGGCATGCACCACCACTGCCTGGCCTGAAATACCAAATCTTAATGGATCTAAACACACTTGCCATACAACAGGTTCTTAGGAAATGTGTGCCCTTATCTTTCCAGGACACTACAGGTATCCTACCAACTATTTTATCTGCTCTGACAAATTATAGTTATTAGGACTGTGCCCAGCTTTTTTCTTTGATGCCAGACTACTGGAGTGCCCTCATTCTTGCCTGGTCAACTGTGAGAGGTCAGGTAATCCTTGTACATCAGTGATTGAATGACCATCTTCTTGAATCCAACTGTCTCAGAAAGTCAATGCCACTTTAGAAGTGGCTGAGCAAGTGGTCTCTGCCCAACTAGCAAAAAAAAAAAACCCAAAAAACAAAAAACAAAAAAAAAAAACAACTCCAACTGAGATAGAGAAGAGCTGCTGGAGAATGAATAAGCAGCCCCACTGACTACATGGTGTGATATGTTGTGCAAAAAGTCTATGCAGAAAACAAGACTTTCTGTGTAGCTATTCTGGCAACTCAGCAGGCTCAGGACAATGCTTGCAGGGTACTCTGTGGTTCAAGGAAATCAGTTACTCCTAGGAAATAATAAGCAATAAATATCAGTGAAATTCAATATGTGAAACATGTGGATAATGAATCTAATTCTCTATTTATTAATGATTTTGCTCATCCACAATTTCAAACATGTATACAACGCATTCTGATGCCCTCCGCTCCCCATACTCTCTTATGTCCCTCCTACTCCTCCCAACGTTACCTCTTTCCTACCTGTCCCATTCCCAGACTCATGACATTTGGGCCATCTGTGTCATCACTGGGTTGGAACTCTCACTTGGAGCCCAATGACCTCACCAGTAGGTACACACCTGAGGGCAATGGTTTTCCCTCCCCTTGAATCTATCTGTAGCAAACAGTTCAGCAGTGAGGGGCGGGGCACCCTGAGTCCCAACCCCATCTACGCTTGGCGGCTGATGGCCCCATCTCTGTGCAGATAACCACACCTGTTGAGAGTCCATAATCACCATTGTATATAACCCCAAAGGAAACATTTGATAGCCCTTATTCCTATCTTCTGACTCTTACATTATTTTCACTTGGTCTTTCTCATGTTCCATGTGATCAACAAAGGATGGTATAAACACTTTGTTAGTGGGTAGACATGTCACTGTTACTTATTTTCAGTGCCCTGTGTTGCCATGGGTCTCGGCATCCACTGCAGTCAAGTGGGTCTAATCATTAGTTAACTGAAACGGCAAGGGCCCCAGAGCCGGAAAAGAGCAAGTGTTCTTAAGCACTGAACAGGCTCCCTAGTCTTGTGCACCACGAGACTTTTAAGTTGGACTGTTTTCTAAATTATGACACTAACTTGAGATCTTGGGGACAAGAAAGGAAAGATTAGGTTTTAACCATGATATGTTTATCAGATTGAAAGGAAATGGATTGTGCTAGCTTTTATTGTCCTCTTGATATAACCTAGTATCATCTGGAAAGAAGAAAATTCACCTGAAAAGTTGCACTGATCAGAGTTAACTGAGGCCATGTCTGTGAGAAACTGTCCCGACTGATGACTGAGGTAGGAAGGCCCATCCAACCGCACTGTGGGTATCAGTTTCCTTGTGTAGGTGGAGCTGAGCTGGCTAAGAAAGCTGTCTAAGAAAGAAAGACAGTGCAAGCAATCCTTCAGTACTCCTCTATGGATGGTCTTTGCTTCAGTTCCTGACCTCAGGCTCCTGCTTGACTTCCTGATCTGACTTTCCTTAACCAAAGACTGTTACCTGGAAGTGTAAGCTGAAATGAATAATTGGTTTTGGTCACAGTGTTTAAACATAGCAACAGAGAGTAAGCCAAAAGTATGTTTATAAGGCCTTACTGTTTACCACTTTTTTTTTAAAGAACAGTTCGTCCCACACAGAAATTTAGGACTAATATCATCCTCAAATATACTTTCATATCTTCTCCCTCGTTCTCCATGTATCTCCTTTCGCTCAATACAAATGACTTCTCCCTGCAAAGAATTTCCTAGCCTGGCAGAGAACCTGCTAATAGTACAAATCTCACTTTTATGGATCTTCTTCCTTCCCTCTTCAACAATTCAACAATTCAATACGTTTCTATTAAGCACCTGCTATGGATAAAGAACCAGGCTGGATATAAAAAGATTCACTGCATTGCTCTTGTTTTAAGGAGCTGACAGTGTTCGGAGACAGCAAACTAGAAAGCTACTAGAGTACCTGTGTGCTCAGCTTGGCTGGAATACTCCCCATCTTGTTCTCACACATACATATAAGCACACACAGACACACCCACTCGAGCAAATTCTGGGTGACTCACATCTTAATTCACATGTAAGGTCCTCAGAAAGGCTTTCTTTGAACCTAGACTAGATTAGCTGGAATTATATCTTAAATCACAAGTAAATGAACAAGATATTAAATAATTCTGAAAGGGTAGAAACAAGCACCAAGAGGCAGAGGAATGGAATTATGGGTACAGGGTACTTGTGCTTAGGAAGAGTTCGGGAATGACAGCAGGTAACATTGCCATCTCAAAAAGGGAAACAGAGAATGGTCAGTGAGAAAGAGGGCTGGCTACGGCAAGCTGAGCAGCACCATTCATTTAGTGAGTACATCCTGCACAGCACAGACACTGAGGATTAGGCTCTGTGCTGACTTCTGACTTCTGAGTTGCCAGCATTCCAGCCCCTGGGTGTATGGGTGGTGTGCTAAGATGGTATAATCACATTCACAACCACATGGAGAAAGTACCAACTTACCAGTTTTCCCGTCACGCTCTGACCACCTTCATTCAGCCAGAAGCCAGGAACCATGGCTGAGAAATACGGTCCCCACACACCCGGTACAAAAATTGGATCTTTGCTGATCTGGAACAGAAAGGACAATGTATTGAAAACAATACCCTCCAGGATAGAGGGAGTCTCATTCTCCTACCACTGAGTTTTTACAGCCTGGGAATTCAGCTTCTTCTTATGTATTTTCTACAATGGGGTAGTCACTCTCTTCCAAGGAAAGGCATGACTCTATCTGTGAACCCCTTGCTGACCAATTAATCCATAAGTCAAAGAAGCAAAAGTGACCATTTTGGACCGCCACTGACCAAGCACTTCAATACTAACTAGGTTCCTCTCTATGGCAAGAACAATGGTCTCCATTTTCGACTTCCAGATTCTACACAAGAGAAAGAGGACAGCTTAGATCAGTTCCATGAGGTCAGCTACCCATGGCTAAGAAGCCAAAATCTAAGGCTTCCTGATTCCCCCAAATGTTCTAAGCAAAACAAAGCCCCTCGTCTGCCTGATTTAATAAAATTAAATGGCTAACTCTGCATCCTTAACACCATGATTCAGTGAGACTAAGCCAGTTAGCTATAAGCAACCATTTAAATGGCTACATTTTGGTTTTTAAGAAGTTAATGTATAGTCAATGAGGAAAAAGCCAAAGTACTTGATCCCTTTGCTTTATAAACTGCAGCCACTCAAGGCCAGCTTTTCCTTACTTAGGTTAGGTTGGAATCTTGCTGATCTGATTACAACATGAGGTATTTTATGACAATAAACTTCCCCCTTTATTTGTTATTTTCTGCTTTTGATATGTGGCAAGGTAGAGTGATAGATTCTTAAAGACTTAGCTTGAGAAGACTAACAGGAGTTAGCTAGATGATAGGAAATAGGCTACCACAAACAAAGCCCCAATGGGTGAGAGGTACTCTGAAGTTCGAGACTCCCAGTGCTATTGTAGCAGACTATTATGGTCCTTTAGGGAAAAGAAGGTAGGTAAAGGAAGAGCCAGAATAGGAGAAGCTGGGCCACTTACTCATGTGGCTACAATGGTATGGGTCACTCCTCTACCCAGCAGAAATGACTGCCTAAGGCAGACGTATGGCTAAAACAGATGTTCCCGAAAGGGAGGGGAAGGCAGCTCGGTACTCACTGTCTACTCCACCAGGTCTCAAGGAATAGGAACTATTCATTCATTTATTCAGCAAGTATTCATCCAGCTCAGAACTACGCTAAGCTCTTGAGATAGTGAAGAAAACCGAGTAGCTGTAATTTCTGGCCTCATCAGCGTGGAGATGGATAGACCTGTAATCACCCCAATGCCGACTACCCTGGCACCTTTTCCACTGGGCTGCTCATTCTTCACATCAGTGGGCCTTTAGACCTCCACATGTGAAGGAAGCAAGGAAAGTCAAAGAGAAGAAAAGCAAAGAAACTATATAACACAATTAACTTTAAATTCTGTCAAGTAAGGGGGCCATTATGAAAAAGAGAGAGGGGGTATTTAATACCTAAAATAGGACAATAATTTTAGTGTGGAAGGGACAAGTCTCTATAAGAAAAGAGTTCAATTTCCATGGTTATAATCATTTGCACTAGTTCTCCAGATGTTTCCTGCATTCTATGGAGACCCAGATGTGGAGCAGGTACTGGAGAAAAATGGTAAAAAAGAGCAGAGTCTATGCTCTCACCAATCACACTATTTCAAGTAGATGGCCAGAGTGGCTGCTCACCAGGGTAAGGAGAGGACTCAACACCTTCAGAGCTAAAACCTCCAATCAATTACAACACTCCACTGGGACACCTGCTTACCTTAAAACAAGAGGTGATCACACTCTCACACAAGGGTGTGATTGCAGGCCAAGGAGGGAGTGGAGGAAGCGGAAAGGAATCTCAAGAGAGCCAAAAGTGAGGGATCTAATCTAGCCTAGGAGGCTACATGTGAATCAAGAGGAGAGCCACAGGGTAGTGGTTCAGGATGGTGTGTCTGTGAGCGTGTGTGCATCTGTGGAAGAGATGGGAAGTACTCCAGCCACAGTGAGCACACACTAGCTCCCACTCAGTTGTGTCACTCCGTCTTTACCCAGTGAAGGTTTTTATTTCATGCTAACCTTAGTTATGCAAGCTCTGAAGAGGCCCAGGATTTCCTGAGGATCCAAGGTTTAGACTGTTGAGTGGTCAAATCGTCTCTTATTGCAAACTCTTTTCTTTTCTTTCTTTCTTTCTTTCTTTCTTTCTTTCTTTCTTTCTTTCTTTCTTTCTTTCTCTGTCTTTGTCTCTCTTTCTTTCTTTCTTTCTTTCTTTCTTTCTTTCTTTCTTTCTTTCTTTCTTTCTTTCTTCCTTTTGGTTTTTGGAGACAGGGTTTCTCTGTATAGCTTTGATGTCTGTCCTGGAACTCGCTCTTTAGACCAAAATGGTCTCAAACTCACAGATATCTTTCTGCCTCTGCCTTCCAAGTGCTGGGATTAAAGGCATGCACCACCACCACCCGACTTTTTGCGAACACAACTACATCTGATACACTAGAGCAGAGAAGTTTATATATAGATACAAAACCTCATACACAGACTTGGACAAGAATACTTGTCCGTAGTCAAACAGCTGGTAAATGCCTGAGGTGGAGACCTCAAATCCTCTGATAGACTTTTTATTTTCCCACGGATGGCTTAGGAAGGATATGCATGGCCCTAGTGAGGACTTCTATTGCTGGGATAAAACACCTCATCAAATCAACTTGAAGAGGGGAGGGTTTACTTCAGCTCACATGTTCCCATCAAAGTCCAATATAAAGGAAAGTCAGGAGAGAAACCCGGAAGCAGGTGCTGGAGCAGAGGCCTTGAGTATCACTGCTTATGGTCTTGCTCACACATGGCTTGTTAAGTCATGCTTTCTTAAGTCCTCCAGGACCACTGCCTAAGGATGGCAGTGCCCATGGTGAACTTGGTCCTCCCACATCAACCATCAAGCCAGGAAATGCCCTACAGATTTGCCTACGGGCCAATCCTATGCAGTCATTCCATTTTCTTGATTAATTTCCCAGATGACCCTAACTTGTGTCAAGCTGACATAAAAACCAGCCAGCACAGGCATCATTCCCTGCCTCCCACCCGAGCCCCACAATTTAAAGATGCTATTGTGCTCTTGTAGCAGGACTTCCCTGAGAGACCATGTCTCTGCTACTCACAAATGTCCAAGGGAGGCTTCATTTGGTTCAGTCTTGGGAAAGGTTTAGGCTAACTCTGTTTGTGATCCCTCCTTGGGCATAACACATGCTTCTCATCAGACATTCCCAGTAAAAGGAAGGAAACAAAGTGTGCTTCCCATCCTTTCCAACGCTGTGTTCTCAGGGGAAAGAGCCAGTTTGTTTTGAGGGAGAAGGAGAATGCACATTTGTGTATTTATGTGTCCTTTAATCCTTCACAGTAAACATAAATATTTGAAAATATTTTTGCCAAAGCTCCTTCCATGCTGATTGCTATCTTGGCTTAAGGGTTGCTCTGGGAGGGAGGAGATCATTGCACACACAAATGACAGGTGTCCACAGAGGATGCTAACATCCCAGTCCTAATGGTGGCACTGGCAGCGACACAGCAACTCAGACTGGGCACTTGGTATAGGCTTTGCCCTGGTAGAAATGACTCAGTTGTTATAACTCCGAGGAAGAGGCAGCTATTACCCCTATGGTGTACATGTGTGAACTAAGGCAGAGAGTGTTAACTAACATGTGTCCAACATTACAAAACCAGGAAGTAGTCACCCCAAACCCTCTAAAGCTGTGGTCCTCAACCTCCCTAATGCTGAATCCCTTTAATATGGTTCCTCAAGGTGTGATGAATCCTAACCATTAAATGATTTTCACTGCTACTTCGTAACTGTAATTTTGCAACTGTTATGAAACGTGATGTAAACATTTTTGGAGATAGAGGTTTGCCAAAGGGAGTGTGACTCACAGGTTGAGAACTGCTGCTCAAGAGATTTTATACTTGATTCTGATAAATTACTATCTTGTTCTGCCATCACCATATTTCCTTTTGACCCTTCATATACATTTGAAGCATAGAAAGTAAGGGCAATCCAAGCCAACAGAATCACTTAGAGTACACAATACCCCCTTGTCTTGAAGACAAACAAGTTAGGATATGGTATATAGAAGTGTGTGTGTGAAATACACACATATACATATATGTATACATCACATATGCATACACACACACAACTGTTTAGATCAAGCTGGATTAAAACTTAAGGTAGCCCACTCTGGTGGCCTCTGAGTGGACTATTTTAAGTCTCTGGAGCCTCCTGTTTTAGCCTCCCAAATATTGGAATTGCAGCAAGAACTACATGCTTGGCTTGAGTTATATAATCTTTATTTCCAAAACACTGCTCAGAAATTTTCCCTGATAGAGCTGTAAATAGAAGAGAGAGCATAGGTCAGAACAGACTCATCTCAATTGTGTTCCTCATTGTGACACATTCTAGACAAATGAGCCTCCTCCAATTAGACTCTCCCACACTTAATCCCTGATTTCAAATGGAAGGACTAGTAGTAATCTCTGCAAGAATGGAGGCCACTTACTTGTACACAAACACAGCTTATGGTGGAACAAAGAGAGGCGAGCTGAAAACCCACCATCAAAGTGCTCTTCTTTTAGTCAGTAGTATTAATAATGATACTAAAAATGAGATGAAATCCAAACAGTGTCTTTTCGAGGGTCAGATCTGGAAGGCTGGCTATTATGGCACACGTACAAAAAAAAAAAAGAATAAAAATGAACTCAGAGAGCTAGAGCACTACAGTAAGAGTCAATAAGCTATTAGTTAGTATTTATTTAATGATATAGTTAGTTTTGGAGGTTATTTCATTTATTTATTCATTGTAGAAGGCTGGCAATATTCTCTTGTACAACCTAAGAGCAGGCACAAGGGCATTAATTTTAGTATCAGTGTTAGCACTGAACTTAGATGGTAGATGCTTTAATCATGTGTGGTCTATATTAAATTACAAAATGACAACATTGTATACTATGCTGTCACACAAAATTTATGACAGTCTGAGTGAGGCATAATTCTATTACTACACCTAAGGTCATAAACGAAATCTAAGTGAAGCAGGTCAAATAGCTGGAAGAAAAAATTGCTTCAGTGCTTATCAGAATCACCCCACCTAGTTCCCCTTTTCAACACCCTTCTCCTCCCTATAAGATGGCTGAGGCAGAGGCTGAAACCCTGTCTCAGCACCATTCTCCTCCCTATAAGATTGCTGGAGCAGCGGTTCCCTGTCTCAGCACCATTCTCCTCCCTATAAGATGGCTGGGGCAGAGAGGCTTTTCTCTTTGAGGCTTTCTAAGATTCCACGGAGTTGAGTCATTCCATCCCGGCTGGTCAACAGGAACAGTCCATGAGATATTTCAATAGACTCTGCCCTCACATGGTCCAGAGTTCATGGGACTGAGTCAGTTTGTCCCTTGGGGCTTCTCCAAGTACCTACTTATTGTATCACCCAACTAATCTTCTGTCAAGATTATTGGAAAGCCTCTTTTAAAAAAACTGTTAGCTTTATAGACTTTGTTTAATGGCTACTATCTATGATGTCTCAGACATGAGTTGGGTAAAACCTCACAAAATATTTGTTAGATGCACACTGAGTTCAGACTACTGTTTAAAACATGTAAGATAGGGAGATCTGAGCTTCCAAGTTATGCTGTGTCCAACTCCCTAGATTCCAGAAACTTACAGTCTAGTGACACTGGGTTTAAGAAGAGCTGGGGTTGGGAACACTTGGGAGTGTACACGCTTATCCAGACTTTGAGTTTCCCTGTGTGTATGTCACGCAAACATAGCAAACATAATTCCAACCCAAGATGCACAAGGTGCATGATCAGACTCCTATCAAGATCAGAAATGGCAGATGTTGGGGCCAGAAGCCACATTCCAAGTGTTCCTGCCTCTATGCATGCCAGCTCAAGGTAGCTGTAAGCAAGGACGCCACTGACCCAGCTTCATCCAAGGCTATGCACCTATTGGCCAGTGAATGGCAAAGTCCAGGTACATGCTCACAACTCTTTGGGGGAGAGGTGACTGGCTGGCAGCAAGAAGCTACCGCAGCTCCCTCTGTTCCTACCCATCCCATGGTCCTGAGGCTGATCTGACCTAAACCTCTGGCAGGACAGGAGGCAGGCTCCAGGCACTAGCAGTCCTGGGAGAGAATAGGAGGCTTTGTGTGGACTGTCTGCCACCAGGTTGCGATGTTTGGAGCGTAGCAGCAGGTCTATGTGGGACTCAGTATTTCCATAGTCATCTGTTCTTCCAAGTGGACTGTCTATCATCTTGCCAGAGAAAAAAACATTTATACATCTATTTCTGCCAACTCCCTCAGGACTGCTTAGCACATACACACACGCATAGAAAAAGCCTGGAGAAATGTTTATGAACGGAGGCTCTGAGTGCTCACCTCTCCGTTTGCCCTGTTGGGGCTGGACTATAACGAGCTACTGGTGTGCCTGTCTCTCCCAGGAACCAGTGCAGATAAAAGTATTTGCAATCTTCAAGGCAGTGAGAATGACAGAGTTCAGAAATGAGGGCTTTGGTGCTAAATAAAACTAGACAATTCTGCTTAGGCTATTGATTGGCCATGTGATTCTGTGTCTTCCCAAGGCTTAGTTTCCTCACCTGTAAGTGGGGACAATCATCAACCAGAACCATGTCCAAGACCCATGTGGTCCAGTGTGCACAAAGATGCTGGGATCCACTGGACTCTTGAACAGACTGCTAAGCAGCAGGAGGTTAAATTCAATTCCTTCTTGAGACAGTAGAAAGCCTGGAGCTCTGACATAACTTCAGGCCATCCTCCACCTTCTTCCTCCTCATGATCTTCTACCTTGCTCATTTTATCCCCTGCCTCTTCTGGGGCTCATCCACTCCAGTGTGTTCAGTGACAGTTTGTGTGCTGTAAGGTGCCACATGTTCACCTCAAACCCAGATGCCCCTGCTCCTGAGCTCCTCAGTAGTTATGTGACTTGCATATCTGGTTGATATGTCCTTAAGAGAATCTACTACCATTTCTTTTAGGGCTAGTCTTGTTCTTGGTCTCTGTCTTAAGATTGCAGTCTTAACTTTTTCTCTATTCATCTGCCCACAATCAGTTCATTCCATTCTTCTGCGCATTCTCTTCTTTAGCACAGTCCCTTCCCTGTGGCAATTGCCTGAGGACTAACCCATCATGTCTTGCTTGTACTATTTCAACAACAATGAACCTGATTCCTCACCTCAGTTACTTTCCTTGCCTCCTCCGTCCACTCCACCCCTACTCAACCTAAATGCCCTATGTCCAGCAAACGAACTTTCTATAACAAAAGACCAACTGTACTATTACTTAATATTGAGCCATGATGAATGACGGACTTTCTGATCTGGCTTTTCCTTATTTGTCTTACCTAATCACAATATTATTGTTTTCTGATTCTCATCCCTATTGTTTTTAAGTTTATCGTGGACTAATTCCTGGATGTATTGAACAACTTAAAATTTCCTCAAGTGAGCCATTGTCTTTCTCATCTCTCACTCTTCATAATTTCCCATCAGACTAAAAGGCTATCCATCCTTCTGAGACTCAGCTCATAGGTACTGGTGATGGCTCAGAGGTTTAGAACAATTCCTGCTCTTATAGAAGACCCACGTTTAGTTCCTAGCACACAGGTGGAGTGGCTCACTAGCTAGGAGGACCAGACAGTGCTACATTCCACCTGTCCCTGCACTCAAATGCTCACCCCCCATATAGTTCTAAATAGATAGACCCAGTTCGATAGTATCACCTCGGTACTACCTATTTTTTTCTTTTCTTTTCTTTCTTTATTTTGTTCTTTCTTATATTCTTTTCTTTTTTTTTTTGTTTGGTTTTTTTGAGACAGGGATTTTTCTGTGTAGCAGCCCTGGCTGTGCTGGAACTCCCTTTGTAGATCAGGCTAGCCTCGAACTCACAGAGATCCATCTGCCTCTGCCTCCTGAGTGCTGAGATTAAAGGCATGCACCAACACCACCCATCCTGGCCTACCATTTTTATACACTGACTTCCTCCCTAATAATTCATAAAATGTCCTTACCTGCATCTTCCCTTAACTCTGCATTTCTCATGTTGTAGCTTGTTATACCATATTATGTATATATTTCTAAAAATATGTATTAAACCACACTGTAAACTAAATTATGACACAAATGCAGGACATAGCTATTATTCTAATAACACGGCAACGCCACTCAAATTAAGAGCAATGATAGACAATAAAATCTGTCCAATGGCTGAGCAAGGGTACAGCTCAGTGGACAATAATTGTCTAGCATACAAAATTCTCTGAATGAGCTTCCCAGAACCAGGGTAGTGTGAGGCAAACAAGTCCAACAGCCTTTAAGTAAAACCTAACTCATAAAGCTTAGGTTTGCCAAATATTTTGTGTGAAGGCTGTTAAAAGGTAATAATCCTCCAATGAAGTGTTTGCCCTAGAAACCTAATCTCTTTATTTTACTCTGAACAAAATAAGTACATATGATGACTGTCCACATTTATCTCCTTGGCCCAACAGTTTGAGCAATGAAGGAACGTACTGACAAGATCTGTTATCCAACCAAACAGTTCTGAATTGGGGGAGGTGGGGAGAGCCCAGTGTTACTCATGGTAACACTGAGTTACATCTGAGTAGGTTGTAAAGTTGGACTCCTTAGGCACTGGAGTCCTCATTCTCTATCCTTTCAAGACCCACATGTGATCACAGCAGAAATGCTATGCATATGTTTCTCATTCACTTGGACTTCACCCACCCAGAGATACGTTACAAAACACTGAAGAGCCAACTTTGAAGCCATCCAAATGTTTACCCAAGTCTCCTCTGGCTGCAAACACGAAGCAGCAGTTGACCGCCTGTATACAAATCCCTATCTGGCTCCCATGAGTTCAAACTGTTTTTCAGCTTCGAATTCTCTGATCTGTGACTCTAAAGAAACACAATCTTATCATGCATCTCTTCCATAACCTAAATAAATTGTGGGACTAGGCAGCTATGGGTCCCTCCTGGGGATCCTGAAAGGGAGAACAGCCATACAGGACAAGGCAGGAGATAGGAGAGAGCTAATGAAGAAGAGGGATGCTCTGTCTTCATTGAATGGAGCCTTAGCTCTGCTGCTTTAATGTCAAGCAGCCAAGTGGACCGTCTCCTCTTTCTGTGAAATCCCCCAAGAGTGAGCAGAGTATTAGCAGTACTAATAGCCAAGTGGCTCACAAACACAGACAGACTGATGCTCATTTTATTGGAAGTTAACCGTTAAGAAACCCACTCTCTCCCGCAGACTGTAGGTTAAGGTGAAAGAATGCCTGGGACAGCCTCCCAGCTGGGACTGATCAGCAGATGGCAAGAGAGGGAGATTACGTGCCTACTCCCTGGCCACATACGTAGTCCCTTATTACAGTGTGTTTCTGACATACTCCCCCTTACTTGTGATTGGCAAACTGTGATCACTTTCCAATTCTTCCCGTGTTTCCCTTATACTTAGGTTTTTCTATGACTCCAGGGTCTGACTTTAGACACCATCTCCCGTGTCTAACCATTCAGTTATATTGCTCTAATATTCCAATGTTATGTTTTAACTTTCTGTGTGACTTTTGTTCTTAGGATCTTCACCTGAAATACAGGACTGCTCTTATGAAGGTGCTAAGAGAAAGGGTCGCACTACTTAGTAAAGAGTTGGCTCTAGGGCCTGGATCGTTTGATGGCCTATTGAACTGTACACTATGTGCATCACCTACATATGGATCAAGGTGTACTTCCTATTTAGGACCTGGAATTCCTGTGAAAGTTTCATTTAAAAACTAAGGCCTGTCACTACCTAGAGGAGAATTCTGAAGTGAAGCGTAGTAGTTGCACTAGCTGGAGAGAGGAGAGCGAGCAGGGTGTTTTGATATCACCTCTGTGATCCGTCACAGGAGCAAGCATAGGGAAGTGTCACTCCATCCAAAGAGAACCTTGGCCAATATGTAGCACGGTAGCTCACTATGTAGCTTTGGCTAGCCTAGAACTCACTCTGTCCATCAGACTGGGCTCAAGCTCACAGAAATCCACCCACCTGTGCCTCTCAAGTTATGGGATTAAATTCCTTGACTCTTTAAAGAAAATTCAGTGATGGCCTCCAACTGTTACAAGGAAGTTTCCTTGATGAGAAATAAGGACCACACTTAGCTGTGGGTATAAAGACAAATAATTAAAATGTAGTTAGGGATTATGCTACTTTGGTAAAGTGGTAGCTGTAGGTTTTCCTCTAAGATCCATGGCTTCACTAGCCCTGGATAGTTGGCTAGGTTTACAATACCAGGCATCATATATATACATATCCACACACATACAATTAAGGAAAACAGAGGCCACAAAATTGAAAAAGGACAAGGAAACATAAATGGGAGGGTTTGGAAGGAGAAATGGGAAAGGGAAAATGATGGAATTATAATCTTCCCAAAATAAATGACATTTTTAAAAAAGTCACCATCTCTGTGCACAGGCATCAGCTATGATCTTTTGGATGTATTTCCCAAAACAAGCCACTCTGTGTCCCAGATTTGGCTCAGAGGCGTTCAAGGCATCCATACAAGTCGAGGTATCAAGAACTCTGCTTTCTGTAACTCTTCTCCAATTTTGGCCTAACATAAGAGGGTGAAGTCAAAATAGCTAGGCAAAGATGTAGCTATCTAGATGTGGTATCTCCCCTTTGTGATTACAAAAGTGTTATAAAGAAAAGTGTTTGCCACACACAGCTAAGATGCCGGAGTGAGGCTCACTGTGTACATCTTTAAAGGAGACTGATGAGAGCGTCTACAATGATAACAGTTAGATAGCATAGAGTCAAGAGGAAAAGGAGGTTGAGAGAAGATGAAAACCCCATTCCTTGAGTATCTATGGGCAGTACAGAGGTGACACATTGTGGGGCTGGCAGAAGTGATCCCAACCCTCCTTCCTGCCAGCATTGGAGCAGGCCCTGAATCTGCCATGGGTCAGTTCTGAGGGACTGGAAATTTCTAGAAAGAACATATGCTATCTCCATATTAGTCCATTCTCACATATTTACCCCTACCTGTAAGGCCTAGGTAAGCCTGAGTCTTCACACTCAATTTTGATAGGAAAAAAAAACTTTCGGAGAGTTAACACTCAAGTACTAACTTAAGGTACATTACAACTAAGACCAAACCAGAATTTAATCAAATATGACTCAAAGTCAGTCTCTTGTGAAATACTTTAATTAGAAAGGGGATGGGGAATGAAAGGAAAGGAAATGAACGGAAAGGGTGGCAAAAAAAACCAGGGTTGGAGACAGGGCAGACTGACAGTATATTCCTCCAGCTCAGCTCTTGGGGCATGTATAGATAGATATGTACCCTGTTACTTCAATAACGTTGTGGGATATCCTGTATCAGGAAGGAAGGCAGAATCCCACAGTCCCTGTTACCTCCTCCCTCTTCTCTAAGTTAAAAGCCGTGCTCTGAGGTGAAGTGAAAAACTGTACAGTTGTTTTACGTTTAAACGTGTTCTTATGAAAGAGAGATGGTTTGTAGCACTGAGACAGGGAGGGGGGCACTCAAAGAAGAGAGGGCACGGAGGGAAAGCTGATCTGCAGGCGGGAGCTTAACCTCTGCCTGTACACGAGAAAAGACCCTACTAATACGTAAGGTATGCAAACACTGTAGAACAATCAGAAACAAATGAGACGAGGGCTGCGGAGTAACAGGATTCAGCTGTGGGCAGTGGCTAGGAGGCAGCTTTTGTTATGAATAGATCATCTGGATGGGAAGCAGGCCTGACTGCAACCCTTGCAGTAGGTCTTTCGGGCTATGAGAAAGTACTGGGGCCCATCTGGACTTCCTTAGGAGAAAGAGAGGGGACGAAAACAACTGTCAGGAAAATATATGGCACGATACTGCCTGGTCCTCCGAGGGTGGCTTAAATGGAAACTGTACACTATTAATTTGTATTTAGTTTGCAAACCAGCGACAATGATAATTGTCCTCATTTTTAAAATAAAAAAGTATAAAAATCGCACACAGTGGGAGTGGAGGGAGGGGAGCTAAGATTTGCCAAGTAGTTACTACATGACAACGCGTTTTTATTGGTAATCTCCATGGTGATCCTGGCATTTCCTAGTTTACTAACAAAAAACCCTGAATTTTGGAGCTCAAACACTTCCCATGGCCACACAGATGTCATTGTGGCAGGATGGGAACTGAATTTGGACCTGTCTGACTTTGTAACTTCCTGTTTAAGTGGCCACCTCTGAGCAATTTAGGAGCCATGGAGTCACGGAACATTTGAGACTTCAAGGAACCAGCCATTCTCTTTCCAAGACTTTGACCATTTCTAGGGAAGGAGGTTTTCAGGGAAGAGCTATGGACCCTTTCAAGGCTGAGAACCCTGCGAGAAAAAGTCTCTACGATTGAGCAAAGCTCACTTCAGGAATCGGTAGACTTTCCCTCTCTCTGCCCTTACTAGGCAGCACAGAAAAGGAACTGGTCTGACTTTGAGCGTTGGCAATTACAGAGAACCCATAACGTCTTCTGCATGTGATACATGCATCTTGTCATTGAGCTGGCGATTTGAGAACCTGGCTCTCACCTTAGGAACAGACGCCAGGAGCAGGAGCTATTTTCGACTTTACTGCTTGACTCATGGGATGGTAAAGTGACCAAGCATGGAGCCTTGTCAGGACAGAGCAGTCTTCCGTGTGAAAAACTCAGGATGGATACTGAGATGAGGAATACTAAATCTGTGCTGTCAGTCACAGCACAGAGGAGGTCTATCTCAGTCTACCATTAGGAATGACAGCTCCACGTAGCAAGGGATTAGCCTGGTCACTAATCCTCTTGAAAAGACAGGCAGGAATATTTTCCTGCCCGGCTGTTGAAAAACTAAAGGCAGGTTAGCATAGAAGGTCCCTATGTGCTGTCTTTTCAATCTCCTCTTCAGGCTTCAGATAGTCTTGGCTCGCCATGTGCTGATTAGCTGACTTTTTGTATTCTAAATTATATTACTAGGATGTATTTAATCCACATTTCTGTCTGAGTTCAAAGTACAGATTGGTCTAGTTAATACTAGTAAGATGCAAACAGCCAAGGTGTCCCAAGTATGGAGGGCAGAGTTGAAGATGGAAGGTTTGGGTGGAAGAAATCTGGGGCTCATTCTCATGCTGGACCACAAAGACTGCTCCGTTTTCAATTTGTGTCTCTAATGGGTTGATGTAAGAAGATAACTGATGTTTACACTCAAGGCATTTGTATTAATTGGTGCTCTCTACTCACCCCAGGAGACTTTACATAACAGCTGCCTCCTAGAATTTCAGGGCCATTAACTGAGGTCTTACAATGCAAAGCAACTGTTTTGGTTTTTGAAAAAAACAGTTGCCTGATAAGAGGCAGGAAAGTACCAGAAGAACCTGGAGCGAGCTGAAAAATCAAATCTGCCCAGAACAGAGGCACAGGTTTTCAGTAAGCATTTCATTTAGTACCTGGATGCTTTTCAGACCTTGAGGAGAAAGATAAAAAACATACTGGCCTTGTCCATCTTCTCAGTGGAGTTGGAATGTCTGACAGTCAACCCCCAAATGGCAAGACATTCTGTTAAGTACCTCAACCAAGTGGAATAAGATACCGTTCTAGCTTCAGTATAAGCAGCGTATAAAAAAATTCACTATGTAGTCACAAGATTCTCAGTATCCCAGGAAATCAAGTATGGGGCAGGAGAGAGATGTGTAAACTGTCCTTCCTGATAGCACAAAGGCAGGCAGAGGGCAACTCTGAAGGCTCTAGAACAGTACTGGGACAAGTGTGAGTTTTAATTTTCTTTTTGAATGGAGAAATAATCCCATTCTCATCTTTGCCACTTTGTAGTTAGTTGTCTACGAGCTTATGGCTGATGGTTCATCTGGCCATCATGGCCATTGGTTCTGCTGCCTAAGGGTTTTGGGAGTCACAGGCTGTGTGAATGCTGCTTACAAAGCCTCTCCATGACCCTACAGGCTGTTTGAGTGCTCCCAGAGCTCCTCCATGGACCTAAAGGCTGTGAATGCTCCCAGGGCTCCTCATGGCCCCACAGGCTGTGAATGCTCCCAGGACTCCTCCATGGCCCCACAGGCTATGTGAGTGCTCCCAGGGCTCCTCCATGGCCCCACAGGCTGTGAATGCTCCCAGGACTCCTCCATGGCCCCACAGGCTGTGAATGCTCCCAGGGCTCCTCATGGCCCCACAGGCTGTGAATGCTCCCAGGACTCCTCCATGACCCCACAGGCTGTGAATGCTCCCAGGACTCCTCCATGGCCCCACAGGCTGTGAATGCTCCCAGGGCTCCTCCATGGCCCCACAGGCTGTGAATGCTCCCAGGACTCCTCCATGGCCCCACAGGCTGTGAATGCTCCCAGGGCTCCTCATGGCCCCACAGGCTGTGAATGCTCCCAGGACTCCTCATGGCCCCACAGGCTGTGAATGCTCCCAGGACTCCTCCATGGCCCCACAGGCTGTGAATGCTCCCAGGGCTCCTCATGGCCCCACAGGCTGTGAATGCTCCCAGGACTCCTCCATGGCCGCACAGGCTGTGAATGCTCCCAGGACTCCTTCATGGCCCCACAGGCTGTGAATGCTCCCAGGACTCCTCCATGGCCCCACAGGCTGTGAATGCTCCCAGGACTCCTCCATGGCCCCACAGGCTGTGAATGCTCCCAGGGCTCCTCATGGCCCCACAGGCTGTGAATGCTCCCAGGACTCCTCCATGGCCCCAGAAGGCTGTGAATGCTCCCAGGACTCCTCCATGGCCCCACAGGCTGTGAATGCTCCCAGGACTCCTTCATGGCCCCACAGGCTGTGAATGCTCCCAGGACTCCTCCATGGCCCCACAGGCTGTGAATGCTCCCAGGGCTCCTCCATGGCCCCACAGGCTGTGTGAGTGCTCACAGAGCTCCTTCTTGGCCCCACAGGCTATGTGAGTGCTTCCAGGACTCCTGCATGGCCCCACAGGCTATGTGAGTGCTCCCAGGACTCCTCCATTGCCCCACAGGCTATGTGAGTGCTCCCAGGACTCCTCCATGGCCCCACAGGCTGTGAGTGCTCCCAGGACTCCTCCATGGCTGCACAGGCTGTGAATGCTCCCAGGGCTCCTCATGGCCCCAAAGACTGTGTGAGTACTCCCAGGGCTCCTCCATGACCCTGAGAAGCTTCTGAGAGGGGCAAAGTATGGCAGCGTGTGTGCTTTCTTCTCTTGGCAAGTTGAAGAGAAGGCACTTGGTCTAAAATAAGTTTATCCAGAAATTCCTTCACTGCCTTACTTCATTCTGTCCATCACTTTCCTAAAATCCACCTATTAAATAAAATATTGTTGTTGTTGTTGTGTGTGTGTGTGTGTGCAGGTGCCTGTGGAGGCCATAAGGCTATGTTGACCCTCTGAAGCAGGAATTACAGGCAGTTTCAAGCTGTCAGACATGGGTCTTGGGTACTGTAGTTGGGTCCTCTGGAAAGCAGCAAGCACTCTTAACTTAAACCATCTGTCCAGCTTCTTCCCATCACCCTTTGCTTCTTCATCCATTCAAATCCTGCTGGTTTGACCTTGGTTTTTAAATTATCCAACCAATTTAAGTACAAAGCCAACCCTTAAATGGCCAGTCTAGGAACCACAGCTAATGCTTCAAACCTGCTAGTGTCCATATTCAGCTTTCATTTCAGTAAAACTTTCATCTTTCACCTTCTTAGTGGCATGTCTTGTCTTGGGGACTTAATTTGAATTTAAACTCTCCTTGATACCCTTAGCACAGCTGTGTGTTATCCACAAGTCTCTCTGCTCTGCAGATCTGGGAGAGGAGGACCACCGAGAGCGCCACAATACAGAGCACCAGGCGACCAGCACCCTGGAGGCGAACTATGCGCATGTGGTCAAAGGCAAGGAAGGTTTCTACGGAGGAAATGCCCCACATCAAATGCATCACCACCCAACATCCTCCTCTCGGCTACATAGCTGCCCCTTAGTTCTCTGTGATTTCACAATTCTACAAAGCTCTTGAGATACCTTCAGTGTCCAGTTGAAGAGTGGGAGGAGGGAGAATATGAGCAAAGAGGTCAAGACTATGATGGGGACACCCACTGAAACAGTTTACCTGAGCTAATGGGAGCTCACCAACACCAGCTGGACTGGGAAGGAACAAGCATAGAACCAAAGTAGTCCCTCTGAATGTGGCTGACAGTTGCATGGCTGGGACAGACTGAGGGACCACTGGCAGTGGCATGGGGATTTATCCCCACTGCTTGTACTGACTTTTTGGGAACCTATTCTCTTTGGATGGATATTTGCTCAGGCTAGATATAGTGTGTGAAAGGGAGGCTTGGACCTTCCCCAAAGCACTGTGCCTTACCTTTCTGAGGAGTGGATGGGAATGGGGCGGGGGAGTAAGTGGAGGCAATGTCAGGAGGGCAGGGAGTGGGAACTTAGATTGATATGTATAATAAAAAAGATAGTTTGTTTTTTTTTTTTAAAAGAAAAATACATAAAAAGATACCTTCAAAAAGTAGGAAAGTAATTATTTTAGATGAAAAGATAGAAGCTCTATAAAATCAAATGAATCACTTATGTTCAAAAAATAAATGAGTATGGTAGTGGTGCATGCCTTTAATTCCATCACTTTGGAGGCAGAAGCAGGAGGATCTCTCTGAGTTTGAGGCCAGTCTTGTCTATAAAGTGATTTCCAGGACAACCAGAGATACATACAAAAATATTGTCTCAATAACAAAAACAATAATAATAACAATAACAATGGTGATGATGATGATAGTAATAATAATAAAGACTTTCTTTTTATTTCTTAGGGCACTAAGTTTTCTGTTGACCTAATATTGAAAAGCGATGCACATGAATATATTGAGGTCAAAACACCCTTGCATTTCTCCAATGCCATCTTGCATTGTCATGCCCCAGATAGTGACTCATTCATTCAGTTCAAAGTCTTGATCTGGTCAGAAGAAAGCCATTGCAGCTACACTTACATAGAGCATCAAAGACATGAGTGCAGCTTGTCCTCAGTGGCAGTGAACAGATACTATGAGATCCTAACTGTGGGGAGGAGGTCACTCCATATTCCACCTAGACTGCCCTGCCTCCCTTCCTTGGCTCTAGGCCGGCACCTGAACATCACAGTTGCCAGGGTGAATTACAGAATGGTGTGACAGAGCAGCAAGATGCTTTGGGTCCTAAAGCATGGCCAGCCTCAGGATAACTCACATGAGTGTCCAGCACTTATCCCTCTGCAAATCTGGTACTTCACTCAGAATTCACACTAGGTATCATGAGTGCCAAGTTTGTGTCGGGGACTAGATAAGGGGCAAGGGATGCAGAAATCTATTCTGTCATCCCAAATGAGAGTACTGGCCACAATCCCTTTCAAGTTTCTCCTGCAACTCCATCCTAATGGCTCATCAAAGAAATAGCCAAAATTACAACAGCACTCCTGCTGTTGCAACTAAGTTAGCTGCTAAACATAACTCATGCTTGTTTAGGAAGAAACAGAGTTGAGCTTCGAGTTAATGAGTTCAAAGACAGGCCGGCTACTCACTGCGCAGCTGGGCAACTCACTTTCTCAGCGCTAAGTTGAGGCTAACAAGGTTTATTAAAGACAATATAAGAGTAAGTGTAAATATTTTTAAATCCTTACCCCATGGTAATTATTCAAGTGTTCATTGGTTGTATTAACTGCATGGGGCAGAGTGTGGTCCCATAAATTCTTTCCATTTTATGATATGTTGAATGTAGAAGTGTGGAAGCACACTCACAGCCTTGCAGAGCAAGAGTGGAGAGAAAATTAAGAGCAATAGGAGTTGGAGGCCGTAAGAGCGCCAGATGTTGTAGGGCTGGCTGGGTCTTCATTAGGTCAGTGACTTTACTTTTCCACGAAATGGGAAGACTCTGCAGAGTTCTGAGCAAAGGAATCATATAATCAGAGTTATGATTTGAGGAGACCTCCCTGGCTATTATGATGAGAATAAACTGTCAGGGTCCAGGAAGAAAAAAAGGGGCTGGGTCAGAAGACATCATAGCATACGGTAAATTTTGTTTGTTTGTTTTGAGACAGGGTGAACCTGACACAATGCCTCGACCTCCCAAGTGTTGGGACCACAGCCACACACCACCAACCTCATGCAGCCTCGTGCCGCGGTTTAATGGGATGAAATGGAGCATGAGATCCATCAGGACAGGAGCAGGGAGACAAACGAGGCAGAGCCTATGTACAGCATCCGTGGAAGCAGCTGCATGGTGGCAGGCACGCGAAGAAGCCTTAGCTTTCTCAATCTCTGCTCCCTGTCTTATCTGTTCCTTCAACTGTTTTCCAGGTTCCAGGATGGAATTTCAGATGGACCCATAGTATTTTCACTCTTTCCAAAAATAAAAAGTTCAGGGACAGAAAGAGAACTTGTCGGGTAAATGCCCTTGCTGTGTAAGCTTGGAGACCTGAGTTTGATCCCTGGGACCCACAGGAAAGAAGAAAGACAGAATTGACTCCACAAAGTTGCTCTTTATTCTCTACACCTGCACCACAGGCCCTCGTCACAACACAAACACATTCAACAACAACAATCATAACAATAATAATACCCTTAAAGTTTTGGGGGCACCTCCAGATATTGTGTGTACCGTCCACACCAATGATCTGAGCTCCCAAGCTGACTAGATGAAACTTCACCCTTGTGAAGTCATAGCTACTTTCAGGTTTAAGAAGAATTGTAGAAAGAGGCTTCCCTGCTACCTCGTATGCTTCTAGCTGTGACTTTGAGCTCTTCACACAGGGGACAGAGTCCCTAAGGAAGTTATTAGCGGACTATGTGCCTGTGACCGGGTTTCAACCTGTCCCAGAGTATGGTGCAGAACGGACTTTCTGGATGTGCTCCTGCTAATTGCTGCCTGGTCCTCACCAGGAGTTCCCTGACCGTGGCAAAGCATAAAGAAGCAAATGTTCTCACTGAAATTTTTGGTGGCTCAGCATCATTTGGGGGATGGTTTCTGCCCTTCAGGAGATCTTCTTGATTGGGTCCCTTTTAAGGGACCTTTTTTTTTTAGAACCAGAGCTGGCACCCCCTTTGCTAGAGAGGTCACTTTTCACTACTACCTTATGTTATCTTCTGTGAGTATACGCCATGTTTCTACTTTCTGTTTTATCATCTTGGGCACAGCATCTAGACTTGTCCCCTTTCCTTAGAGCTTACCTCTGACATTTTCCACCTCCATTTTACATGTCCAGAATGCCTCAAGATAAACCTCTTGATATTTAGGAAGCCTTGCACTGGTGATCTGGTCTTTGGCCCTTTAGAACCCCCTCAGATAGAGAGACAGCTTCGGTGCCTTGTGATATATAACTGGAGTAGACAGCATACACGGAGGAAAGAAGTGGACAGAGCAGTGCATGCAATGTGAGTCAGATTTCCCCTTCTCCAGGCAGAAAACTCCAAGTCACCAAGCTTCCTAACATTAGGTATTCTAACAGAAATATTACATAAAATAGCTTTAGAAAACAGAGGCACATCCTCAGATTAGAGTTAGCAAAGAGTACCGCACACGAATGTGGTACTTTTGAACTACCTGTTTCATGATACTAGTCTTCGTTATCTATTCCCCCTGAAGTAGGTCTACAAGCATGCTTCACGGGCACCCAACTTTGCCTTTATGAAGGTAAAGTTTAAGCTTGTTGCCCCATTCAACCCCTTTATAATTTATACCAGAACCTGGAGCCTTCTCATCCCACACTGGACAATTATTTATGAGCATAAAGTCTTAATTCAGAATAATCAGTTTTCATACTTCAGGACAACATATATAAATTAGGACTACAGCATGAGATGAATGGCCAAGTTTAAGGAGAAAATGAAATAAGAAATTATGCCATTAAAGAGAATATTTTACTTCCTCCCTGATTAAATCATCTTTAACTACCTGGCTTCATTTCAGACATAGTTCAGAATCTTTAGCAGCTAGGCCTAATAGCTGGCAGCAGAGGGTTATGTGATTGGCTCATTCATTCATCCCTTCACATGTCACATGACTTGGTGGCCATGCCAGATGCTGGATGGAGGTATGAACAGTATGACTGGCTCAATTTGATGAATAGGGGACTAGAAAAGAGCTGGACTTTGGCTCACTTTGCAAAAAGCATTTCTTAGCTTTCAACACGTAGTTATCAAGTGCCTCCTTGTGAGTCACTTAAAAATGACCAGATGCCTAATTAATTCCCAGGTTCTGTGCTGGGGATGAAAGAAGGTCAACAGTCCCTGGTTTAGTGAGGTTGACCGTCTATGAGAGAGCTCTGAAGCCATGGCTGTCCAGAAGAACCCTCACTGATGTGTGAGCATGGCCTACGGATCATCTGCTCTAAGAACTCTAGAAATCATTCCCTTAATTCATAAAAGATATACAGATTTTAACAATATCTCTAGAAAATGCCATGCTTACTAGAGAAATTTTAAGTAAATTATGTATTAGATGAGAATATGAATATATATTTGAGATAGGGTTTCACTGTGTAGTCCCACCTTCCTGAAACTCACTTTATAGACCAGGCTGGCCTTGAATTCATAGAGATCTGCCTTCCTTTGCCTCCTGAGTGCTGGGATTAAAGGCATGTGCCACCAACACCAGGCCAAGAATATTTTTTTTAACATAATGGATGAAAATAATACCAGGGTCCATGGCAAACACAATTAAACTGAGATCCACAAGAAGAAGAAATGCAGAGCTTGAGTGATGGCTTGGCTGAAAAGAGTACCTATTGTTCTTGCAATAGGTTTGGTTCCTACACCCATTCCCTTGGTTCACAAACTCCTGTAACGCCAGGCCAGGGGATCCCACGCCCTCTTCTGACTTTAGCAGGCACCTGCACACAAATAGCATACACTTACACAGTCACACACACATACATATAAATAAAAATAATTAAAATAACTTTAAAGGAGGAAGCAAGATTTATGTCTATACAACTCATACTGCCATCTTCACATAGATGGCATTCTTCCTACTCAAATATCATATGCAAAGTGGCCTCATCCAACCACACCACTCTATGCCAGATGATGGGTCTTCTCAAGTTGGTTCCAGCACACATATCACATGTAAAAGAAAAGATGAAACTTACAGGACATTTTACAAACTGGTAAGTACTTATGTGTCCGTCACCAACAAATGGCAGGTTCTTTAGACCACTCATGAACGCATTTATCTCCTTCACAGCCTACCAACGTAATTCACTAAGTTTTTAGTACCCATGGCAGTTATCCCTTTATCTTCCCAGGCTCAGTCCAAATCCCTGAGTTCTATCATCTATCTTTTCTTCTTTTAGAATTTCTATGGATGCTATAATTCTGTACCTATTTCTCTCATTTCTCTTTTGTGTTACTTTATGATTGCTTGACTTCTCCATTATATCCAAATGCAGTTTCTTCATTAAGCAACTACAACAGCATATAAATAAAATAGTTTAGCCCTCTACTAATGGAAACCTGAGCTGGGGCTATTATGACACACGACGCACTGGACTACATTCTGGGTTTATATTGGTACACTAGTGCAACAGTTTCCCCTGGCTCTTACCTAAACATGGGATTAGACTGCAGGGCACTTGCATTCTTAAATGTTTTTGACATGATTATGCAATTTATACTTCCTCTGGGAGGGCACGGAAGCAAAGCATTTCTCATAATTTAGAATTATAGATCTCTGATTTCTGGCTTGATATCCATCTATTCCATTGGACAGTAACTGATGCAAGGTCTACTTCTACTCATTGTTACGTGTCCCACGTCTGGCTCACAGTAGGTGCTGAACAAAGGAAAGAACTCTGGGGCCCAGGCATTCTACTTGAATGAGGTCTGCCTCATCACAAAATTGATGGTTATTATCTAACACATTTTCAACTACAAACAAAACAAAAACAAAAAAAACTGATCACTTGTATGGTATGCATTTCTTCCCAGTGCAATAGGAGCGATTAAATCAGGTTATGGACATCAAGGTCTCACACACAAAAAGTATGTTAATTGCTATTAATGCTTCTTCACTTTGCTCCTGGATCAGAGGTTAGGGGTGGGGCATAGGAGAGAGGTTTAACAATGAGAATTGTCCCGTGCATATATATGGATTAATATAAACTTTGTAGAGGCAAGTGGGGTTTCAAATATCACTACAAGGAGAACAAAGGAGAGCAATTAATCCTTTCGAGTACAAACTGCACCTGTGTCCCCAAATTATTCACCAACACAGAAGAAGCTTGTTGAAGTCCTGATCAAACCAAACATTTTTAAGTGTTTTTTGTTTTGTTGTGTGTGTGTGTGTGTCTTTTATCCTGTGGCATGGCCTTTTAACTGTACTCAGGCTCAAAGCCAGGCAGGGCAAAAATCTGGACGAAGCACTGTCCTCCACTCGGCACTGTGGGTTCAAAAGGAAACGCCAGCTCCTTATTTACATGGAAAGATCTTAGGCTTTTGTGGTTTCCTGTTGTGCCCTGGTGCATCTGCACTCTGGTTTCTGGGTTTGTCTTTTGAGAGATACAAACAGGCTCTCTCAGTCTTCAAGAGAACATAAAAATTCCACGGTCGCTAATTGTTAGCAGATTTTACCAGATTCTCTGTCATGGCTCCTCAGAGCAGCTGGATCTGAGCCTACCAGAGGACATCTTCTTTGAAAGGATAGAGGTTTAAGAGACTGCTGTGGTGTGCTCCATATCCATCAGGGATTGGTATTCCAGCTAGATATTATTCATATTTTATTAGTTTACTTCACTCTCATAGCCATCTAGCATACATCTAGGCTCTCATCTATGTAAAGGGTCCGTTGCTAGGGACTGAGGAAACAGTTGTGGGAAGTTACAATTGTCCTCTGATGACACTTGCTGCAGGTCTTTTAAAATCTCCATTAGAAGAGCCTGTGTCTCATTACCATTGCAGATTCTACAGCTCGGCTCCTGGCATGTCTCCCTGGTGGAGCACATGCTGACCATACACAAAGCCCCGGGTATTAGCCTGGCACTAATAAGTAAATAAATAAAGCAAAAGGAAACAACAGATTCTTATCTACTGCTTCCCAGAAAACCTAGCCAAATCAGCCCTCATTGTTTGGGCTGGGACTTCTTGGGTCTGTTCTTTGCACACTAACTGTAAGCAAGGGCTTACAACTCAATGGAGAGGTTGGAGAGGGTTAACGGTTGGTGACATGTAACGAGAAGTCGTTCCTGTAACAAAGCAGAGGCTGCCCTACCGTGGGATCCTTGACATCTGAGCAAATGATGAAGAAGGAACTGAGAAAGCCACTGTGGTGTAGGAGGGTCTTCTATCTATCTGTTGCTTTCATTGGTTAATTAATAAAGAAAACTGCTTGGCTTGATAGGTAAGAGAGGAAGACAGAACAGAATGCTGGGAAAAAGAAGCAGAGTCAATCAGACGCCATGACTCTCATCTCTGAGACAGATGCTGGTTAGACTCATGCTGGTAAGCCATAGTCAAGTGGCAATACAGACATTAGAAATGGGTTAGATCAATATGTGATAGCCAATAAGGGAGTGGAGATAATGGGCCAGGCAGTGTTTAAATGAATATAGTTTCCATGTAATTATTTAGGGTGTAAAGCTAGTCGTGCAGGAGCTGGGTGGGACAAAAAAGCAGGCCTGCCCACAGCTCCTTCTACACCACTGAAGTAGCTCAGGGGTTTGCTCAGGTGGGAGCCCAACGCATTGCTCTTTCACTCATCAGTTCTGGGAGACTGAGGAAAATAATTCAATTGCTTTGAGCTTTCATTGGGGAAAGGAAAGGAATAAAGGAAAAGAAAATATCACATGTTCTGACTGTCCTCCCACATTCTGTACTCCGAATTCCTTAACCATTTCACACGCTTCAAAGCACTGAGAAAAAAGTCAAGATGAGCTGAACAACCACCAAGATCAAGTCCATTCTTCATCACCGGGGTCTTATTCATGGCGTCTGCTTTCTCTCTATGGATTATCTGGTTCCTTTCAGGTTCTGGGAGATTTTCAAGAGCATACCCCATAGCCCAAACTAGTCCCAGGGACAGTCATAAAATATTCATTCAGGACCAGTGTGGCTTTTAAAGAATTTATGTAAAAGACCACATATACCTTATAGCCTCTCTGATATCACTTTCATCATATATAGATGGGGAAATGTAATCTATTTAGTATTTTATGTGAACCCCAATTAAGACTTTAACTGTTGTCTAATTTGAATATATTAACATTATTCTTTATTCTAATGAAAAATATGTCAATTAAATCTTTATTATATAGTTGTGAATGTTCTGTCCAGTTAAGAACTGTAAAATGACTATAATATAGTTGTTATAATTAGAAATTCCATATACAGATTGCCTAGGAAAGAAACTGACACATAAGTATCCAATACATCCTAGCTATCATTATTGTTAAATATAAGTGTACCCCTCGTCTTTGACCTGTTATCCAACAAATTCTTCCTCTTTACAAACATGAACAGTGCCCGAAGCCTTTAATGCTTGGGTGATTGAAAAAGTAAGACATTTGTGAGTTTGAGGCTAGCCTGATCTACACAGTGAGCTCCAGGTTAACCAGGGCTACATAGTGAGAACTTGTCTCAAGAATAACTGTAACGAGAGTAAAATGTATAAACCTAGGTACCATTTTTTTAAAAAAAAATAATTTTCTTTCTTAGACCTAGAGTTTACATCCTTAAACTAATGATTTGACGCTTGTTACCCATTTCACTAGGGATAGAAATTATCTATTAACATCTGTCTTGGGCTTATGATTTTTAAGCCATGTGTTAAATCTTTACATATGCCTCAATAACAGACCACTGAAGTAGACATTTCCCAACTGTTAAGGGATTCAGGTTTGGTGTGAATCCATGGTATGAGAAACGGCACAACTGAGTTCTGCTGGACAATAGGAGGTTGAGTGAACTACAGATGGTACAAGAAGGAAAAAAAGATTCATGGAGGTGACAGATGGGATAAAACTTTGGTGGCAAACACATACTGTCAACCAGTGTTGTGACCCTTGGATTCCCATGCCATAGTTTTACCTCAGTTCTTCCTCTTCCTGTATCTCAGAGCTCTCTGACTTTCATTTTCCTCATATGAACACTGGTCTCACAATACACTGATGACTACATTTGCTGGAGTAACACCACAGCAAATGCTTAATATATGTGCAATATGGTAAATGATAAAAGTATGTTCTCTTTTTAGGAAGAGTAAATGTAGGTCTAGTATAGTCGTTCTATCTACAAAATTACAAATATCAAGGGTGTTTAATAATTTATTTGGTAGTATAGAATAGTTGTCAAATAAACCTGGTAGTTCTTTATGCTTAAACATATCTGGCCAAATGAATTTATCTAAGAGCATATATATGGGCATACCTGACAGAATACAGAATAAAAGCTACGGGATACCAGGAATGAGTGAGAGTTGGGCAGCGAGATCATAGGGTCTGCTATGCTCAGCTAGGATTCCGAATTGTGCAGGGATTTCCACGAAGAGCAAAGTCATCTGACTTAGTATTCATGACCCTCTTCTCAATGAGCTGATCAGAGCATAATTTTGCATATCACAGAAAAATAAAGTCATACCCCAAAATAACTGCCATCCCCTTTGTGACTCATTCCATTTTCTCAGGGGCCATGCCCAGCTTTAGAAAAGTCTAGTTATGCCTTCAGAAATTATACCAAATCACACAGCCAGGAGTTACTTGGAAACCTGGGGCCATTCAGGCAACCTAATGAGAGGAGTATGAGTCATGAAAGCCCTGACCAGTCTATGTCAGAAAGTGCCCAGCCAGATCTGTCACTCAAAAACATCCTTCCAGTTACAGAGCTCATTCTTCACATGGCTTCATATGAAACAAAGCCACTGGTTGAAAACCCAATGAAATAGAGTCTTCACAACTGGAGTTGGCTGATACTTTAATATGTTTGTTTTTGACCTGCTTTAAGATATAATTTAGCGAATAGCTTAGTTCCCGTGGGATTGTATCAACCTAGGTTTCTGTGTTGTGTTGAGAGAGTGTGTAGTCAGGAGAGAGGAGAAAGCCTTACTCACCATGAATTGGCTATTTCATGTCCTAGAAGCTTCCATTGGCTGCACTCCCTGTCATTCCACCATAGCAGAGACATCCGACTAGTAAGATGTGATCTGTTCTTCAGCAAACTTCTACAGCTACTGCCTTATACTCTTCTGGGTGTGTCTGCTCATGTAGTCACCTAACATGTACTAAGCATCTGCTGTATGTTAAATATAATGCTAGGAGCAAGCTAAGAAGAAATGCACTGTTTGGGGACATCCTTCCATGACCCCCAGGGGGTACAGACCACATGCTGGCATTATTCCACAGTGTAACCCAAAGAATGGCTACTGAGTATGACTCTTTCTCTGACATCACTTTCCTTAGTTCTTCAGGAGTTTGAAAATACACAACAGCACCACAGCGACTTTCACTTCTTGATGACTTAAGACTTCGCTCTTTTGAGGGAAGATATACTAAATCCTTAGGACCATAGCCAAAATATCCACTCGGCATTCCCATCTGAACTGTCTGTCCTATTAGCACGAGTTTTTCTAAGAAGGAACTTTCAGTCACTTGCTCAAAAACCTAATTTCTGTTTGGACCTTTGGTCTCTTAGATGTTATTTCTTCTGGGACTCTAAACACTGGCTAAGTAGAAAAGTAGACAAGCTGCTTCTTATAGCAAAAAATAAAACTCAACATGTCAAATTATAGGCAATAGGAGCTTGTGCACTTCAACTCAGTGGAAGAAGAGAATCTTTTAAAAAGGGGTAACAAGGAAGTTTACTAAATTCTGAGTTGAAGCCACATGGGACCCAGGTACTTCATGTATGTTGCAGTACTTTATCTTACACAGTGCTCAGTGCAGATCCCATAGTGGCTGTCTTCAGCATCAAGTCCAACCCACTGAGCCATGGGGAAGGCACAAACCCTTCCATCACTGCTGTTTACTCCCTCGGCAGCCATAGGGCCATTAACCCACTAAATAGAAAAAGGGAAAGAAACCAATGTGTTTTTCATTTCATGCTCTTCCACAAAAAAACATTTTCATGAGTTGGGAAGTTGGTGGCGTGTTTTCAAATTGCCAGATTTAGTAGGCGACCACAAAATAGCAGGGGAAGAAAAAAAGATTAAATCGAGTCTTAGAAATGTTGTCTCCCCAGGGGAGGACGGTGACAAGTGATGCTGTTTATTTTTATGCTAGTGGCCTCCTCAACGGCAGTGATTTGGAAGGCTGTCAAGAAGAGCAAATGGATATTGTGGTAGAGAGTGGTCCAGGCCCAACTTTGCAGTTCCCATCAGCCTTTGGGAAAGATATACCTCGTGATACTCTTGCCTCTCTTCCACAAAACACATGTATGCAGAGACACCATCCAGCCTGTGTCTCCTATCTCTGCTAAGGGCCCAAAGGAGCTCTGGAATCCCACAGTTGGAGTTGCAAACCTAGGAATTTGTGTAGGACCTTGATAGTTAGCTTTTCTCCCTGAGCTTCAGATCATTCCTTGTGTGCCAATAGGGTAACGCTGTTAGATGCATGAAGTTATGACGAGGATATCCTCAAAGGCTATTAGAGAATGCAAAAAGTATTTGTTGTTAGTATCACTCCATCAAGAGCATCCTCTAGAACATTCTACCCTCTCCTGTTTTCCCTGTGCCCTTGCCAGGAAAATACATCTACCACCCAACTCCCCAGATACTTAGGGCTCCTCAAGAGGGAACTGCCTATGGCTGTCCTATTTTTCCCTCACTACTTTTACAGATCTCTAGGGCAAGCTGGAGTCTTTTGATGAAAGGCTCAAGCTAGATGCCAGGCAGAGTCTCGCGAGGCTTTGCTTTCTGACCTTCCACCTGCTGTGTTCCTGGTGGGCTTCCAGACTCACGATGCTAGACAGCCCAGCCCAGCTTTCACAGGAAAGAAACGGCTGCATTCTATCACTGCAGCCAGACCTGGTTAAGAAACGGATAAAACATTTTCCAATTCAGCTGTGCTCTTCACTGTCCTAGCAGCGGTGTGTGATTCCTAGTTCCCACATGCTCACCATTCCAGTCAGTATGCCAAGAATCTCATCACGGTGGCTTTTAAAAAGTTTCTCTCTTTCTCTCTCTTTCTGGGGTAGTGTAGGTGGGGGTGTTACATACTATACAGGTATGCCTGTGTTCATGGAGGCCAGAGGACAACCTCAGGATTTAGCTTCAGGAACATCGTACACCTCCTGTGACACAAGATCTCTCAATTGGTCTAGAGCTTACCAATAAGTTTAGGCTGGTTGGCCAGGGAACCCAGCGAACCCCCTGTCTCTGCTTTCCCTCTGCTTGGATTAGAAGCATACTCTACCAGGCCTGGTATTTTCACATTGGTTCTGGAGACTGAACTCAAGGTTTTGACACTGGGGAGGCAGACACTTTACTGGCTCAAGCTACCTTCCAAGCCCTCACTGTGGTTTAATGGGTATTTCGCTTTTTCCCTGGCAGATGCTAGCACCCCTAGCTAGACCCAGTTACCCTTTTCTTTGGGAGCTTGGGGAGGATTTTTCTCAGATGGGTTGAGAGAGCTGCAGTGAGCCATTTGTGACACTACCCAAAGACCCCAGCTCTAACCACATGGTATGGTCTGAGGGCAGCCCAGAGTTGGCAGAGCCATGGGTTCCGTCTGTCTTTCCCAATAGCACAGAGGTCAGGCTATAGGCAATCCACATGCTTCTCAGTGTGTTCCAGAGCCGTGGGGAAGAGATCAGCCCCTCCTTCTGAGGGCACAGGAGAAGGGCAAGGTGGCGGTAGGGATAGAGATGGAATCTTCTAGAGGTCTGTCTCAATGAAGGAGAGAAGAGAGTACAGAGTTGATGCTCACTGTCTCTGGCTTTATTTTCTCCTGCTGGTCAGCACTCTGGCCATGAAGCCATGGGCTCCTTACAAAATCCAATGACATCACTATGCCCTCAACATCCAAGAACCATTAGTGAAACATACCGCCTTTTTTAGAATACTTGGCCCCACACATTTCATTATATCTGTACAATTTTGTGCCCTCTCAGCTGATAGAACCTGGGGATGTGTATGCTTACTAATATTATGAACACATATCCCTAAGCATTTCCTATGTTGAACTAAAAAGGAATTTCTTCTGATACCTTCCATTCTAAGTGGTTACCATATGATTATGCTCTAACCCTAATATACCAGCTTAAATAGCAACCATAGAGCTGCTATTTTGTGTCAGCTGTTTATAAAGGTGACCTGACTTAACTCTCTACACTGCCGTGGGAAGATACTACTGTCCACATACAACAGATGAAGAAGCAAGGACACGAGGAACTGTTAGATTAAGTATTTACCTAAATTTCCGTAGGAGGTAGACCAGAAAAAGAAGCCTATGTCATTGAGACTCAGTGTCCACTTAGTGACAGAATATTCCTGAACCTGGGTTCATGTGAGATGGAGAAACTGCCATACCTTCCAGTTCCCACCAAGCTGTCCTACAGAATACTCCTCCCCTTCGGACAAGTTCACTGGAGAACTTGCTGCTGAGCTGTGGCCTGACTTGACAGCTCCCTTAAAGGGGGTGCTGGAGCCATGGCAAGGATCTGTTCCCTGACCCTGTGACTTCTTGGCCTCTGGCTAACCTCTACTGTGTGAGATCCTGAATTTTGAAGAGTTGGGAGTGATTAACTCTGAGCAAGCTGCTCTGCTTTCATAAAGTTAAAAAAGAACAGTGTTTCCCCCTTGTTAATTAAATCGTGCACAGAGAAGATAAATGTGCAGCCCACACTTGTATCTTCTAAAATATCAAAGGCCCCATTAGTGGGTCTTGTGTTCTGCCTCAGGCCGTTTCTCCCCATTCCTGGTGGTAACAGGGACGTGGAGATGAAGTCCTTCAGAGAATTTACCAATATGAAATGATTTGGCCTTTCATTTATTCATTTGTTACATTGAGGTGAATCAGAAAGAGGCAACCTGGATCAGTGCAAAATATTCCAGGGATTTCTACCTCAGTTACTAATTGACCTGGAAACATCAGAAATGACAGACGGGTGTGTGTGTGTGTGTGTGTGTGTGTGTGTGTGTGTGAATGCTTTAGGTCACATTTAAACTACTTCTTGACAAACCAGGGTCCCTTTGGTACCTGTGTTCTGTTGGTGAATGTTCCCTGACAGTTGGTGGCATTATTTGCCAGACTCACAACAAAGGGGTCCTTCAGCTTCTCTGGGCGTGCTTCCTGAGACCTGTGCCTCTCCTAGACCTCACAAAGGTGTTATTGTTGCCTGCTTGCTGTGTTCCCAGCACCTGAGACAGATCAAAGGTACTCAAGACCACAGGCTCACCCTCCTGACATAGCATTAAAGCTGATGATTAATCCCTTTAGCCTAAAGGTCTCTTCCCAGCAGCAAGTACAAAGCAGGGTGGTGGAGGGGACTGTATTTCCCGCCCAACGCAAGACAATAAAATGACATTTTATGACTGCCATTCACTCTACCCAACGTAGCTGCCCATCAAATTTGTTAAAACCCCAACGTTGTCCCATGTGAGCTATTTATGTTACTAGGACACTTTTATAGGAACATCATCATTATTTTTTAAATCTCTATGATGTGCATGTCATATTCACATTGGATAAAATGCACATTATCCAAACACCGTATGGAACAGTCTTGCCTTTTGTATGATGGAGGAAGAACCCGAGACTTAGAGAGGTTGAGTGGTTCACTCGGGTCACAGGGCCAAAAGAGATACAAGTAGATTTTACAACCTGCATCTGGTAACCAGCAAGCCTACCATCTCCCCATTCTGCACTGAGCATGTGATCAGCACTCATGATATCAAGCGGTATTGAAAAAGAGGAGCTCTGTAAACATCCAGAGCCAGCTGTTAAGTTCTTTGTTCCAGAAACTACCATTCTTGTGACACTGAGGAAAGCATTAGAGTTTTCTGTCTTATTTTCCTAATTTGGAAAATTTTGACACTGTAGGGAAAGTCAGTAACACCCTGAGAAAAGAGTGTGGTAGTGAGGTAAGCTATGATGTCAGCTCACATCCACAGGGGCTGCCTGCTTCAAGGAAGGGACAAACTCGGACTTGTCTGAGACTCAGACTTGAGAAGCTAGATAAGTTGTGTCCCACTGAAGACAGCAGTGATTGAAATGAGTTTAAGTCATTTCAGTGAGGACAAACTCGCAGCTTACACCCACATCAAGGGAAAGGAGAGCTGGCTCGCGGTTCCATATTTCATTTCTGGTAATAGAGCAGATTTAGCCTTTGTAGGTCTGTCCTTCCAGCACAGTGCTGCTGGAAGACAGTGGGTGGGACTTCAAAAGCCAGTTAAGTGCAGTGTCAAGAGCTCCGGCTGAAGCCGCTTCTGAGGACCCTGAGCCACAATAGTTTATTATAATTCCATCTCATCTATGAGGAGTCTATGCTGCCCTTTTGTTCCCAGAGTTTAGCAGCCAGGACAAAAGAGAAAGATCCAGTCAACATTACACAGAGCCTTGAGTTGTGAAGAAAAGCTCAGTTTGTAATAGCTTTGCTCGCTCTTCGCAGAGACTTTGCCCTGTAGCCGACTCCACTCTGTGCATCTCCTCCTCCTCCACTTTCCCCTTGGTTTTACTCATCTGGGAAAAATCCAAGGGGTCGTCCATCTCAGTTTAACAGAGTAATGACTTTTAAATAAAAATATGGTAGAAATGGGTACTTATCGAAATGGAATGCTTTCAGACTCATGCATTTAAAAAAGATATAAATTTTAGGGCAGGCACTAAATTGTACTGCAATCTTGGAGAAAGCCTTCCCACTAATTCATGGAGAAAAATTAACAAAGTGAAAATTGCTTATCAGTGTTCTTTTGAAGTCATGATATGCAGCCCAATTCTATAGATCATCAGGACGCTCCCAGGGAGATGGATTTATATCAATGGAGGGAGAGCTCAGTGGCCAAGGAAAACAAACTGGCATTTCAGGGGAGATGTAGGTACCCGCTGAGGAGAGATGTCTGGATGGCCTTGTCATCTTTGGGACCCAGGTGCACTCATGGAGTACGCTTTCACCTTTTCCCAACAAGTTGGCCTCTGGAAAAAGACCTGGCCAAACCTAAGTCAGGGTGGGGATGGGAGAGGGAGAGACAGAAAGAGTGGAGGACGTGAGGAGCCAATAGTTCAAGATTTTGCCCGGGGCTGCCGCTACTGTATGGGATGGCCTTGCCTTTGTGGCACACTTACCCCCATGTGACAAGATGATGTTCCGCAGATGACAGCCAGCCGTGATGTCACTGGCTGTCCTTCACAGATGAGGCCATGACCTCTCACATCTGCTCCAATCACTCCTGTGAGAAAGTAAAACCAAACAAAATCTTCTTAAGAGAGAGACAGACAGACAAGAAATCTAAAAACAAGCAAAAAGCACGTTTTTTTTTAAAAGGCCACATAACAAGGAGAAGAATTCCATGTGTAATTTCAAAGATTATAGTATAGAAAAACCCACCAAATGAACAAAAAAATTTTTGCTATTCATGGGCAAACTAGAAAGCATATTCTGTTCTTGCTTGACTCTGTCCATGTATGGCATCTAACCTTGTCAGAATAATACCAACTATAATTATTTACATAAAAGTAGCAGCCATGAAACATCTGTGCCCATTAAATCCCATTCTCAATGCTGTGCATGACAAGGATCACTTGATATTAACACTGTCTAGCAGATATAATTAATGCCATAGACAGACGCCAAAGGAAAAGCCGATCTGCAGAGGCCAAGTGACATGTCCAAGGTCAAAGTGCTAGCAAGAAGCAAGTCCTTCTGGCTGGAATCCCATTTAACTCATTGTATCCCAGTGCCCAGACAGGCAAAAGCAAAGGAACTGGGTGATGCCTGAATATTTTTGACATTCATGCCTCCGTTCTTATTTCTACTTCCTCGCAAAGCTTCAAGTGTGAAAGGTGAGTTCCTATTCTAAGAATGCCATGCAGCAGGGAGCGTCCCAGCAGCAAGAGAGGGTGTGGGGGAGCGGTGTCCATACAGCTCCCTGGGTTCCAAGGTAATGGGAGAGCAAGAGAGGTGGCTAACACACAAGAGTTAGTAAGAGTTCCCCCACCTTCATTTACTCAAATATCCATCTAGAACCTTTGCTTCTTCTGTTTTTCTTTTTGGTGCAGCATGCTGTAGGAGCCAGTGACACGCAAATCTGCACGATGACAGTAGGAAGAGATGACAGATGAGCAGGGTAGGGCAGGCCCTGGGATGCGGAGAGCACAGCTTGAGCTCACGCATCGCCTGCACTACCCTGCTCTCAATCGGCTCTGCAGGACGCTCACTTGTTCATACCTCCTTTGTGCGAGCTCCTTCCTCTGCCTGGACCACTATGCTGCTATTCTTCAACCCCTCCCCCAGATAAACTCTTGGTTCATCTTCAGTGAGTGCTACTTCCTCAGAAAAGATTTTTCCGATCTTCTAGAAACTTTGTCGTCTCCCTGTCCAATAATCTCTGGACCTTGACTATGCCAGCACAAGATACTGGGAATTTTGAAATATCAAATTTCTCGATAAAGGTGGTAAGAAGTTAGCACTGTCTTACTCACACGTCCTCAGTAGTTGCTAGCCAGGGTGCAGACTGAGGGTAAGAGAGCTTATAAACGCACGATTAATTAGACAAGACCTTGCACTCCCATGCACACA
The DNA here is from genome assembly GCF_037038515.1 of Microtus pennsylvanicus. Lineage (NCBI taxonomy): Eukaryota > Metazoa > Chordata > Mammalia > Rodentia > Cricetidae > Microtus > Microtus pennsylvanicus. Next base: position 32,392,375 of record NC_134591.1, on the reverse strand, counting down.
GGCTGGTGAGGTGGAGAGAACATTAAATGAAGAATTTCAACCTAGAAGTATAAGTCCCCCATGCAGAAACCACACGTCTCAAGTTCAGATTCTCCAAGACTTGCTAAGCGAAAGGCAAAATAGATGTCACAACAGGCAACACGTCTGCAGATATTGATGGACTCACTTGCTTGCCAAAGCGGGAAAGGAGGAACTGACTTGGGGGAGCAGTAACTGGCTCCAACATTTTTCCTACGTCTACCTTCAGGCCCAGCTGCTCAGATGTCCAACAGCATGGGAAGTCTAGTTCTTCCAAAGCCTCTGTCAATCCCACCAAGGAGGTAACTGAGGTCTTGAACCTATCTGCTTTCAGATCAAGCTTACTGTTCTGTTCTTTTAAGATAGAGGCTGTCCCTGTAGAATACAATGCATAGTTGCAGTCAAGCCCTTCCAGGAGATGGAGGGGCTAGAGGAAAGAAGATACCCTCATCCAAGCCAGGGCTCACATGGAAGATGCAGTTTTATGGCTGTCCGCTCTGTGGAAAAAGTCACAATGGCTCCTGTACCTTCAAGTGTCCTTCACACCCAGACTACAGTAACTCAGCCCTTTTCTCCTCACTGGAAGACTGGCCTGTAGTTTCATAGGTGCAGTATCTGGCTGACATGTCTGTGTATGAAATCCCTACTCAAACACACAGTGCTGACATTTTCCAGTGTGTTCAGAGTCACCTGTTTAGGACATTGGAACTTTGGAACAGAAAGAACCTCAAAATATGAGCAAATTTTAACTGTCTCTCTTGTATGACCTTGCTATCAATGTGTTTTATTTTCTCTGTAAAACAATCTACTAATGTGCCTGGGACTATTACTATTCTCATTTTACAAATGAGGAGACGGAGGCTTAGGAAGGAAAGGAAACATCATCAGGGCACAGGGCTCTTAGAAGCAGGGCTGTGGTTTATACTAAGATAATATGACTCCCAAGTGTGGGTTCTTCACGACGAAGACTCAGGTTTTTCTCCAAGGCCAGGGAGTCAATGTTTACTGTCTAAACATCTCAAAATACTGGGGTCTCAAAAGTATTGGTGTGAGATCCCTGACAGAAAGTAGGCAGACAACTGTTGGGCCTTAGTGTAACAAAGAGCTCAGGGATTCCTGCCAATGGACCTCACTAACTGGTTCCATTTGTGAAGTGCAGGAATTCCAACATTACAAGGTCATTCCATTCTAAGAAGTCTCAAAGATGAGGAAAGAAGAAATAGATGGAGATTGACCTTGTGTCCCCTAGTTAGTAGTCACTATGGATTTATCTACACTTAGAATGTAACAACTAGGGAGTTAAAATGAGAGAATAGTAGAATCTGGAAATAAACATCTGTTATAAAGTAAGAATGATAATAAAATCAGTGTGCTGATGTTGATACAGTATTCACATGTAGATGTGCTGGTTAGATGTCTAACCAGCAGTTGACTTGTCACTGTCACCAACAACATTGTCACGTCTATCACTATTGCATCACCCTCACGTGAACTACCTCTAAAGAATCTACCATATCTTCCACTGCTTCACGCAAACATCAGATACCTAAGATAATCTGGGTACCATGGTAAGCTCTTTTCATACTCTGTATTTAATGTTCGCAAATTATTCATAATTGCAAAAGGTTCCGTAAGTGGTAAATATGCTTTCTTTCCATGGGAACAAAGAATCAGAGTGTTCAGCCTTTAGGGTCATGCAGATACAACAACCAGCGCCAATATTTGACATTGTTCTCTGGGGCTCTGAAGCCCATGATTTCTCATTGTTTTCGCATTTTCTGGTCTCAATTTAATTGTCATATATAAGGTAAATGATATTGGAAATGTTGTGTACTGTGGAGCATACTGAGTGCCCTAGTCAACAACTTGAAACATTCGAGTTTTAGTAACTCTCAATTCTGCCAAAAATTTGAATTTGTCTTCGTATTTGTGAAATGAGAGAATGGAACCAAATCATGGTTCTTCCTCACCTGTTCTCAGTACATACTATACTCAGGTCTTCTTCTAATACACCTGCTGGAAAGCTAAGAGTGAACTGTTCTTTTAGGACCCTTACTCTCCATCCTGAGACAGACACCAGCCACACTTGGTTAAAACCAGCAAGAAGCTGCTCTAACAAGTTTTCCACTGGGGAAGGTTCTTTATACTGCTGGGTGCCGTCATGAACTCAACAGCATCTCACAGGTAATGCACTCCATGAGACCACATCAATCTGAACGGTGCCATTTTCCCCGAGGCCTCGAAGAGCTTGGAAGGGCTGCCCCCAAGACAAGAGGTCCAACTACAATCAGGAAACAGCAAGGGATGGTGAGTGGGGAAGCCTTTTTACTTTCTGAATAAACACATTTCTGAATAAACCTACAGGTCACACTCCTACACCGGGAAATGATTCATGGAATGAGACTCTGGCTAGCACAGCCTTCCACAATGCTGGGGTCTTTCATACGATGTACGGTGTCAGTTTATTCTGAATTCCTCAGAAAGCTTGCTGACCAGGAGAATAAACAACTCAAGAAATAAGAACAGAGCAAAAAATAGTCACCTTTTAAACCAGATGCGTCCTCTGAACCTTGCACAATGCCTAACAATTGGTGACTGCTCAGTTGATTTTTTTGTTGTTGTTAACAAAGAAATATCTTTTGTGTTGTTTTGAAAAATAAATATGAAGAAAATAAGCTTACTGATTCAAGGAACCAGCTCAGTGCCTCCCACTTACGGACTCTCTCTCTCTCTCTCTCTCTCTCTCTCTCTCTCTCTCTCTCTCTCTCTCTCTCCCCTCGAAATTTGGCATAGTTCATATAAAGGAATATGGTTCAAAACAAAACTTAAAAGGAAAAGTGAGAACAAGGGGCAATTTTCTGCTGAACGTCCACACTCTGCTCCCGCACCCCATCCATCTTCCATGCGGACATTCGCTGAGCCCCTACCGTACTCACAAACAGAAAATCTAAAGACTTTGCAAATGTTATGATTTTAAGAGTCCATTATCCTGTAATTTATCCTACCACAACTGCTTTGAAATTTTTATAGGGTCATATGGAAGAAAAACATCCCAAGTTCGAGCATTTGTGTTATAATTATGTCCCACTTTATAGCTATATAAGAGTACTTTAGCATTTGCAAACACCCGCCAACACTGCATCCTTTATTCCAGTTCGGTTTGAAAGAACTGAATTTCAGAGATGTGAAGTAATTCATCACATGCTACTCAGAGGCAGAGGTAGGGCTCACACAAGGATTTACTGAGTCTCTGCGTCTCAAGTGCTGGTATCTGGAAAGAGGATTCTCTTGACGGAACAATCTGAGACCCTTCACAGAAAAAAACAAAAGGTGAATTTTGAACATGTCTTGGGACTTCATCACAACTCTTGTTTCAGCCATTAGAAGGAGTGAGCTGACTAATAAGGTCAATCAAACGAGTTGTTTGACTAAGCTAGCTGGCAGGTTGGCATTCGTGGGAAGACCATTCCGCACGGACCACCAGCCTCCTGTGTAGCACATCTAGGGGCAACTGCAAGGTCCTGGATGGGTGAGAACTTAGCAAAGATGTTTTCTCTGCTCGAGCCCTAACTTTGGTCTACATTTGGACACACAATTCTGTAATTTTGATTAATATTTATGCTATATAGAACCTAATGTAATGGGTTGACATAATGGAGAAGTATTTAAAGATTCATTCATCCTGTGACTTTGGTTACAGTTCAAATCCTTTATTATGCCTCAGTTTTCACATATATACAGTTAGAAAACACCTTCCTCATAGGATTGTTTATACATGCTAATATATTTAAAATGCTTGGGCCAATCCTATCTAGTAGCACAATATTTGTACACGAATATGTTCTGTGTTGGAACTGTCCAGTTCAGCAATCAGCAAGCAGCTCCATGTCACTACTGAGCAACTGAAATATGGCTTGCAAAACTGAGCAATTAAATTTCTATTTTACTCAATTTTAGTTAAGTTAAACTCAAATCCCCAAATAATACTAGCGATTTATCAGGTAGTACAGGTTAGCCCAAACTTCACACTGTATGCATGTTTGCTGTTTCTTTTATCATTTTGTTATTGCAGTAATTGTTATTTAGTTTGATGTATTTCCTAATACTTAGATTTTTTTTTTGGTTTTTCGGGACAGGGTTTCTCTGTGGTTTTGGAGCCTGTCCTGGAACTAGCTCTTGTAGACCAGGCTGGTCTCGAACTCACAGAGATCCGTCTGCCTCTGCCTCCCAACTAATACTTAGATTTTGATTTTGGGTAATGCTTTGAAATATAGATATGGAACCTTTTCCATTTTGATAGACATTGATAATACAAATTTACAAAAGTGCTGTGGAGAATGACAAGTCCATATTGACAATGGTTCTGATCAAATGAGAGCCATGCAATCAAGGAGCTACATCAGTGTCTGAACAAACAGGATTCCCTGTAGTCTTTTTCACAGATCCTGGAGCATGTACCCTTTGCTCCCTTTGGTGGTTTGAATGGGAAATGTCTATTTCATTGAGCATTTCCTTATATTGCTCCCTGTATCTAAACCTTTCTGGATCATGTCCCTCTGTGTCTGCTAAGCAGGCCAGCCAAGCAGGACACCTTCTGTGCCCTAAAGGCTGAGTCTGATCCTCTATAGTTGTATCTATTCTTTTCTTTATCTGCATAGCTGTCTTTCTCTGCTGCATGATGAACAAGCTGAGACCCAGAAAACCTTTCCTTTAATTAACATGTATTGATTGTATATAGAATTTTGACTGTGTAGGGGTATATAATCTTCTATTGTTGCTGAATGAATGGATGACTTGTTGCAACAACTCATATAAACCCTTAAAGTACTTTTTAGATGATAATAGCACATTCATCATGGACAACTATTCTGGAATTTTATGAAAAAAATTAAAATAAAAAGATTTGTCATATACAACAGTAAAATTGACAGAACCTCATACTCCACCTTTAAAAAAATGTCAAAAACTACTTATAAAAAATAACACTTCTTTTGATTATTGGAAGATTGCTTTGTTCCTTACACTTTGCAAATAGAAATTGTATAGCAATCTTGAGGTGATCATTGCCACGCTGGTCTACAAATAGAGGGAATGGGAAAAGTTTTCTTTAAGATTTTATTTTTAATTGTGTGTGAGAGAGACAGAGAGAGAGAGACAGAGAAAGGGAGACAGAGACACATACAAACACACACAGAGAAAGAGAGAGAGAGAGAGAGAGAGAGAGAGAGAGAGAGAGAGAGAGAGAGATAAAGAAAGAAGACTCCACAAGTATGCAGGAACATGCGGAGGCCAAATCAGGGCAACAGTTCCCCTGAAGGTAGACTTACAGGCATGTGTTAGCAGCCTGATGTGGGTGCTAAGATATGAAGTCCTGTCTGTAAAAACTGCATATGCTCCTAACTGTTGATCTATCCTTCTAACCTCAGAAAAATGTTTTGGAAATAATTTTCTCAAGGTCATCACTATTAACAACAGGAGAGTTGCGTGGCATATCCAGATACATCTGCCTCCCACCTAGCCTACCTTGCACTAATTCATAGTGCTTTTAAAACAAAAACAAAAAAGCCAACCACATCTTTTTATTTTAGTTACTTACAATGATAGTCCCAGAAGGCATAGTTGAATAAAATGTCTTTCAGAATTGGCTGTCACTATGCTACTACACTAAGTCCACAGTGTTAACCTGGAGACGGATATATGCTGAGAAGCAGCTAAAAGGGAATCTACAGTCATAGTGTTCTTAAAGTGTTCTTCAAAGTCTTCACTTTGAAAGAAGTGTGCCATAGAATTCACACAAAAGACAAATCCTAAACTACGTTTATCTTTTTAAAAAAGTTCTATGTTCAAGTACACATGAGCAATGCAACATGGATGCAGTAGATTATATATCCATGCTTGTGTGTGTGTGTTTGTGTGTGTACACATATGATTATTAATAACTACTTAATAATAATCAAACAAGAGGTCATGAATTTGGGAGTGATGGGAACACGGAAGGAGTTGGAGGGAAGGAGGAAGAAAGGAAGGAAATAATACAGAAGTAATACTCATGTACAAAGTTCTTAAAAAGTACAGCTGAATTTTAACAATCCCTATGATTTAAGTCTAGGGAGATTTCACACACCTTGACAATGCCGTTGCCCCACTCCAGGGCCTGGAGTGTAGTAAATCTTATGGAGATAGCTGAGCCCCTTGGGAATAGTGATTAAGAAGAGAGAGAGCTCTGGGATTGGATGGCACAGTTTCAAGTCTTGCAAATGAGTGAAATCTTAAAAAAAAAAAAAAACCCTTCTTATGTCTCAGTTTCCAGAACTGTCAGATTAGAAACATAATAGTTGGTAGCCCATGGGCTTCCATAACCTGGAACAGGTTCTGCCACATGCTCATCTTCCTTCCTGCCATCACCACAGTGCTGAACTCCTAGCGCTGGAAACAGGGCTTGGCATGGCAGCTCAGACACTACTCTAACTTGGTGTACACGTTGCCAGACTGACTCCATCTTTTGCAGATGGACCAGACATCTGCTTCCTGTCCTTCATATACAGTTCATGACAGAATAATTCAGAGGTGGTGGGATATATCAGATAGTGCAACAATTCAGGCCAATGTTGTAAACACTGCCGTTAGTAAGAGTAACTCAAAAAGTTAATTCAAATGTGCAAAAGCCGTAATTACCCAAAGCATCATATAAACTGCAATCCAATTTGTGATGGTGTTAATCATTTTTGTCTGACTGACAGACTCTTCCATAATTGGAACTAATGAGAAACCAATACGAAGTCCTAATGGCAGTTGAGGAAACAGAAAACCAAGAACAGACCCTCAGATAATTGGGTCTTATTCCTTTGTTCCTCATCTCTACCCAGAGAGATCAAATCTCAAAGGCTGGCTAATGTGTAATGGCTTGGAAATGTGAGACTTAAATAACACTAGCAAAATCCCTAGTTAGGAAAAAGCAAAAGTTTGATTTCTTCCTAACCTCAACAGGCCATCCAGACGACAGGTACCTCATCATCCATACCTTTATAAAAGACTTACAGGGGTCATGCACAGTAAAGTGTCATGTTGAAATCCAATCCTACTCAAGTTAACTTGCAAAAATTACTTTTTAGTTTTTTAATAAAAAAAAAGAAAATTCACTTAAGTACCACAAATGTTTACTATGGAATATGACCTTAAGTGGATTCAAAACTGCAACTCGAAATCGTTCAGTTGATTGTTGACATCTTGCAAATGAACTGACTAACACAATTACTTATTGATCCCTAATAATAATCCAGACGTCCAGTATCAAGTGCTAGAAAACTAAAGATAGAAGTTCTTCCCTCTGTTCTACGAGATTCCAATCTACTGGGTGTGGAAGGGACACCAGGAGATACTGACAAAACAGTCAGTCAATGAGCTACGTCTCAGGGGAGGGGGGCCTCCAAACTTGACCTCTCTCGGAGAGCCAGGGGGGTTCCAGAGGCAAATGAGGTAGGAAGAACTATGCCAATTTGTTGGGAGCTATTGGGGGCTGTGGACCCCCGGACCCTGAATCCCCTGTGAGCGGCTTTTTTTTCCTATGCTTGCAGCTGCTCTGAGCAGAACTACTTGTTTTCCTCTGCTCTGAGCAGCCTGCAGCTACTCTGAGCACGAGACCCTGATGGCAGGTTTGTGGGGCTGCAGCTGAAAGATCCCGAGAGCTGGGGCGTGGCCAGAACCCTATATGAGCTTCCCCTGAGCACAATAAACTTGGCACTCTTTGACCCATGTCTCTGTGTGTCTCTGCCTATGTGGTTTTACGTTTCTGGCTTAGTTCCCGGCTCGCGTACTGCTTACCGCCTGTAGTGGCCCTGGACCTACAGGCGTAGCCTCCACGTAGCGATGTGCTTTACACCAGTTAGCAAGGAAAAGTTTGAGGAAAGGGGGGCGTTTTGGATAGATCTTTGGACAAGAGATATTAAGACAAGGCACAAATGAGAAGAGTGGCTGCTTGAGGAGTCTGCTGGGTTAGCAGCCGAAGCAGATGGGGCTGCACGCTGAAGAACTTGGCTGGTCTCGGTCTGATGTCAGTCAGATCTAAACCCAATCCTCTACACGGAAACACACCTCTCAGAGCCCCAGGTTTCTCAGCTACAGGCTAAGAATACTGCCTTCTACTTCATTCAGCCATTATTCTCAGTATTTGTGTTCAATGTGGTACAGGAAACGCGGTCGCACTACGTGCTGTACGAGTGCCCTGCGTATTTTGGGCTGAAGGTACTGGAGAAAACTCAGAAGGACCTCTGAAGCAGGAGGAAAAGCCTTGTGTTTTCTGACCATGACCCTGAGGCAGGTCATCAAGCCTCCGCATCACAAGTGCCCCCCAGAGGTGAGCCTCATCCTTTCCTCGAGGGAGAAAAGCTCTCAGAGAAGCTTCTCAACAGAGGTGGCACAGAGCCGCTCCTCATTCAGTACTGCTGGGCCGTACTTCCTGCACTCTCCGACTTTCCACTTTCTCTTTGTAAAACACAGCCACTCAGTGAACCATTTCTTTGGGTCTTCCTGGCCAGGAGGATGCTCACAGCACACGTGCTTTCCCTCTTTTGCTACAGGGGCGGCTGACACAAGTTCCAGGGAGGTTTAGTAAAGGTAGTCTTCTTTCTTCCGCATCATTATGTCCAGAGCCTCGGTCCTGGGCAAGCTCAACTAGGCTGTCACTATCTGTGAGACACACAGCCCTGGACCTGTGACACAGGGCTATTAATACTCTCTTCCAGGGAAAACAGACATTGGTTTTCTCCAGCAGAATTTCCCTTGCCAGTAGACAAATGGTTTCGTTTAAAAGATTATCTGCAGTTTCTCTTCCTGGAGATGGAAAAAGGAAGCAGTAGTCCTGAAAAAGCAACCCCCCAAGACACATCAGAAGGACCACAAGCGGGCATGGGAAGGCTTAGATTCCTCAGGACCCATGAGCTAAGGACACAGGGCTAACACATCAAAGAGAAAGACCATAATCAGCAGGCAAGTTCCCCTTTCTCTGACATCTGACTGCACCTCCTTGCTTGGTATGGATTTTGGTTCCCTCACAAACTCCTAGAGGTTTTGTGGGGTTAGTTGAACATTGACAGGCCAAAGCTTGGAATTCAGTCTAAGAGCCAAAGGCAGGCCCCGTTTCTACGAGGCCAGGAGTTCCCCTGGAGAGTGTCAAAGGCCCCGCTACACCTAGACTGATTAATCACGCCTGGCCCCAAGCTTCAAACAATAAAGGGACTGAAAGGAAAAACAGATCCCTGAGGCTGGGTTTTATTTAATTCTATCCCTATTTCCCCATCCCAGGAGACTGGGAGTGGGAGCATAAGGACCCCTCACCCACAGAGTCAGGCTGCAGGGCGAGGAATGAAGTGACATGGGGGCCAGCAGACTTGACTAGGAGAAAGGCCCAAGGTTGTGCCACAGTGAAGGACACGTGGCTAAAAGAGCTTAAAAAAAAAGAATAAAAGCTTAGGTAAATAAACAGTACAGAAAAAGGGAGGAAAAGGAGAATTACAGGGTCTCCAATGGAAAGTACTGGCACATCTCAAGAACTGTCGGGAGAAGAGAGACTCCAAGATTCGGCCATTCCAGAAGGTTCTACTCCTGTACCTGTCTGATCTGATGCCCATCTTCTCTTTTTGCCTTACATCCTCCCTGGCTCCACAGGCAATGGGGACCAGTCAAAGGGGTCACTGGCTTTGAGGGAGAGACTTCTAGTCGTTTTGGGCATGAGTGCTTTTCCCGAGCCTGGTCTCTGGAGAGTGGCGGGGGAGATGTAAAAAGAAAAGTAGAAGAGACTGAGAGAGGGCTGGTTCTGACAGAAGGGCACTGGTTCCTAGTGGGCCCTATGCCCTGATGGCTGTCTCTCCTTATCAGTCTAGAAGCTTCAACTCCATACCATTTGCTGAGCTCGGTTTCAGGGAAACAATGCTCTCAGAAGTATAACTACTGTCTTCTAGAAGCTTCCACCACCTGGGAGCCCCACACTCCTATCTCTCTGCATAGGTAGACAGGAAGTGCCTTCAACAGCCTCTCAAAGCAGCCTTCATGGAGCAGCAGCTAACTTGTACCTGCCGTGTGGTCCTTGGACAGCATTTCTGAGGTCCTCTCCCCTCAGACCTTAGGATATTCACCTTCTTTGCAACCCTTAGGGATGCTGTTGCAATGGTGTGTTGTGTATGGCTTCTGGACCCACATTTCTCTTCAGTACATGCTGCATACTCATCTTCTTTTTCTTTCATCTTGGGCTGGTTCTCCTACTAAATTTGGCATTTTTCTCAGAAGTCAGTGTTACTTTCTATTCCTACTACGCAAGACTGATAAACTTGAGTTATCCACAAAGGGAGTTAGTATGTGCAGAATCCCCTTTATAAGTGATGAAAATTTTAAATGATTAAAAAGATAACACTCAGTCATCTTAACCCCTTCTCCAGACATACACACACATAAGGCAAACTTAGAAGGTGACCAGGTCAGTCCAATTTCCTTGCCCTTGGGACCAAGACTCTTCAAGTATCTATCATGGGCTAGAGAGACAAGATGTAGCACTTGCCACAGGGCTCTTAACTACTGGTCCCAGAGGAGAGGCTGTGCTATTAGTGGGCATCACCCCCTAAACTAGCCCAGGCTTTTCCTCATCCATATCCTACCCTCTTCCCTACCATATGCCTGTAGTATGGTAGTAGGACCAACTGTGGCAGGCAGCAGGCATAACTTCTTAAATTTGAGAAGCATTTTACTTTTCATATGTATGGGTGGTATGCCTACAGATAATTTTATGTGTCAAATGTCTGCTACGGACAGAGGCCAGAAGATGGGGTCAGACTCCCTGGAACTGGATCTGCATATGTTTGTGAGCTATCATGTGGTGCTAAAAGTTGAACCCAGAGCCTCAGAAAAAGTAAGTACAGATCTTAACCACCGACCCATCTCCAGCCCATCCAATAATCCTTAGCAATTTCTGGTTAGCATGCCTCTGTTTTGTTGATCTACAAATTCTTTACATACTTTGATATAAGTCCTGTGCTGCAGGAACTAAAATTACATGAGGCTTGCATTTTGACTCATTTTAATGAAAATTCTTAAATTAATGTAGCCTAAATTACAAACTTTCCCTTTATGGTTACACTGATTCTGCTGTCCTATTAAGAATATTTGCCAATCTCAGATCATCTATTATTTAAAACCTTTGTATTTTACACTTCCTACTTAGATATATAATCTATTTGGAATTTATTTTCATGTTAGAAATAAGTAAGGTGACAAAATTTCCATTTGATAGCCAATTATCACTATTTCATTTAATAACACACCCTAGTCACAGCTCTGCAGGGCCAACACTGTAGCTAACAAACTGCCCATGCAAGGACGTTTGGTTCTAGATGCTCCGATTACCCTACTCCCAAGTAGTCTGTAGAAGCTTTGGTATTTGCTGGTTGTATGTTTACTTTTAAGGTTGTCTTGTCATTGTCTCTTTCCATGTAAGATTCAAATGACTTCCGATCTCCAATTCTTACACATGTATTTACTACAATCTGAACTGGACTGCACTGAATCTACAGAACACTGGGAAGAACTGTCAGATTTACCACTGAGTCTTCCGATATTTCCTTATGACATCAATACACTCACCAATGTTTTAGTGCTTCTCACGTCCATGTCTTTCATATCATGATTTTTGTATCTGATAATACTGGAAATCATGCTATTGACAATGTGTTACTTTCTAAGCAAACGTTTCTGCCTATAGATGTGAAATTGAATTTTATTTTCTTTTGCCGTAGCAATCCTGTTAAGTTCCTATCTTGTTAAATTTTAATACTTTATAGATTCCGTTGATTTTCTAAACACATGTAATTGTATATGAAGTCAACTTTCTTTCTAAAATTTGTATTTTAAATTTATTTTTAATCTGTTACGTTGGTTAGGAGTTTCAACATGATGTACATAACGGGAGTGACAAACATGTTCAAAATGGTATATGCCTTATGATTTTTGTGTAGATATCCTTATTCAGAATAAAGAAGTTCTGTTTTTACTTTGCCAAGACATTTTTTATGTCATGAATATGTATTGTTTGGTCAAAAGCATCATTTATACAACTATTCATATATCATAGAATTTTTCTTTTATCCTTTTAGTAAGGAGTTACATTAGCTGATTTTTCAAAGGTGCAATAATTCTAAACAAGTTGTGAAAACGTTCGGACATTATGTCTTCAAATACAGCGTCCACTTTACCTCTACCCTCTCATCCTGGGGCTCCAACCATATGTCTGCTAGTGTTTTGCTATCTCCACATCTCATGCCTCTCTCTGTATTTTATGTATTCTCCAGCCTTCTGTATATTATCTTGCAGTGTGAACAACCTTTTCTCTGATCTATGTTTTGTGTCATTTCCTGCTTTTGTATGCTGTATTGCGTGTTCTTTTCTTTATTCTATTGAATTCTCTTAATATTTGAAAATTTTTCATTAAAAAATAATTATGCCATTTCTCCCTTCCTTTCCCTCCCTCCAACCTCTCTCATGGTTCTTCCCCATGTCTTCCCCCTCACTGCTCTTAAATTCATGGCCTATTTTTATTATTATATTATATGTATATATTAGCATATATACATATAAATTGTGGAGTCTGTTTAATGTTGCTTGCAGCATGTATGATATTTATATAGATTAATATATATGTATATGTACATATATTTATTTATTTCAGGGCTGACCACTGGTAGGAGATAACTCATCAGAGGGCTCATTCCTTCCCTCCCAGAAGCCATTAGGTGCCCCTAATTCTTCTTCCTCCCTATTCCGCATTGTCTGTTATAAAATTCCCTTTTCTTCACACAGCTCCCAGCTCTCTGCTGAACCTTCCACATTCCTCTTACCTTTCTAGAATACGTTAATTACAGATATTCCAATTTCTACTTTACCTCGCCTATTTCTGCCAATATCTTGCCTAAGTCTGGATGTGGAAAATCCTTATATGCTGTATTATTATGTAATTTCCATTGACTGAACAAAATACATATGAAAACTTTTTATATATGTTGAGTCTCTGTCTTGTCCTCTAGAAAGGATAGGATTTTGCTTGTTGAATTTTGTCAAAGTGGGGACAGATGAACTGAATTAAATCGGGGGTTGAGCCGATTCGGAGTTAAACTTCAGCCTTTGAAACTTGTTGCTGACTAGTCTACCTTTACTCCTGGTACCATCTAAAAGCCTACAGAGTTTTAATGATTTTTTTCTTGCTCCTGATGCATGCATTCAAATTTTTATCCTACAGTTGCAGCCTACCTGATGGGTTGATGGGTATTTGGTTTCTCAACCTTTGACGGGCAGGTTGCCAACCACCAAATGATGAATGTAGAAATGTTAAGCTCAGCTCTAGGCTCTTCTCTGACCTTGTTCCCTTAAGTCCTTTACCAAGTAGATCTTTAAGCCTTCTAACAGTGTGTGTAACACACACACACACACACACACACACACACACATGCAGCATTAGCTCTATGTGTGTATATATTGATTATCATGCAGCTTTTTGATTCAAAGGTACTGGAGGATAATCTAATCTTGTCAGAAACAAAATACTCAATAATTTTTCCAATGGATGAATAAAAATACTTTATAAAAATACTTCATATTTGTGATCACCATTATTCCAATAATAATAATATCTTAAGAATGGGGAAATTTTAGCATAAAATGTATATATGTAAAAGCATGACCCTTGAACTTCATCTTCTGACCTATGAAAAGCTGGACTTTACAAAGCAGCCTATGGAGTCACAATATTGGTAATGTTAGGCCTAAGATTTAAACCATCCTCTGCTTACTTCTATCTAAGACAATCATGCTATTATTCCTGCTGCAGAGAAGAATATCTGTAGTCCTTCTGACCCTGATGATGGTCACAATTGCTCTTTAGTCTCTTTTAAGAAACCTTAGCTCTTCCCTCAAGATACTTAGTTCCAGCCTTCCATATCTCCTATTCGGTGCTCACTGCTTATCTGTTCACCTCCCTGCTTTCCAGCTATCTGTTCAGAAACTATTATCTCAAAATAAAACCCTTCAAAATTACATGTATATACTTCAAAAAAATAGTTCCTCATCTTTATCCCCCCACACTTCCACATCTACATCCACATTTAGCAGCACAGGTATTATGAAATAGCTCAATGAGTCTGTGCTTCTGGGTAGCAGAGCAGGCTGTCCCATCCCTGCTTCTCTCTTAGCCTTCCTCCCCACCAAACTACCTTATCTTATTAATCTCTTTTACTTACGTTTAGGTGCAAATACAACACCATTGTTTTTTCAAAGGCCAAGATGAACCGAGACCCTACAAGGCCTCCTGCATACTTTTTTTTTTTAAATCCTCATAGCAACGCCTCTGTTTTAAGCACTTTTCCTTTCCTTGCAGTGAAGGAAGTGGATTCGTGTATATTCACATCTTTGGGGTCCACCACAGCGCTTTGTGCTTACAGAGGACTAGCGCCTAGTGACAACACGCCTTCCTGGAGGACAACCACGTGTTTTATCTAAATTGCTAAGCCCAAGAACGGTCCCTGGATACTCCTATAGTGTGTAGAGTCTGCAGCAAGCATTTTCTCAGTTTCTGAAAGTCACCTTTTTTCTTTCTTTCTTTCTTTCTTTCTTTCTTTCTTTCTTTCTTTCTTTTCTAATTTAACTTCAAGAATCAAAACTCTGCTTTAAGGGAATTCACTCTCTGAGTATCTCTACCAAAGACAACAGATGGGAAGAAAGCTGGACTTGGAGTCACTCTGACACGTTTGGGGCTGTCATTGTTATCACTTTCTGTAAAGCATGGCATAAAAAAAAAACATATAAAATAAAAAGAAAGATAATTTTATATATTTAGTTTAGTAATAGTCAAATAGAAGAACACAGAAGAAATAAAAAAAGCATCCAAAGTCTTAAATAATTCTTGTTCAGTCAATGGATCCTGTGCTAAGTAGGTATCAAACTCCCTATCGTCTTTTAAGACCCATTACCACAGTTAGTTTTAAACAAGCCCTTTATGCACACACACACACACACACACACGTATGTATGTATATAAAATATATGAAGCTTTTCCATATATGAAGCCTTTACTGGATATGATAACTAATAATTCTAATCCCAGTAACTAAGGTAGAATTGTGGGCTACAGAGTGAGTTCCAGGATAATCTGGAGTTAGATCCTGTTTCAAAACAAACAAACCAAGATGCATATGAAGTCAAATTACATAACAGTGTCTCAATAACAGCCTGATGACTTGCCAGGACTGGGAGAGGGGAAAGCACACTTGTCAGCATGGCCCTGAACTGCTCCCAATCTGCCTCTGCCACTCTGATCTCTATAGCTCTATAGGAAGGAATTCCTTTTAGATGTCCAAGGGCAGTGCTTGTATGTCCCAGCCCCACTTCTGTATGGGCTCTCATATTGCTCTCTGTCCAGAACCCTCTGCCTTCTACTGCTTTCTCTGGACAAAACATCCTTTGGCCTAGGTTCAATTCAAATGATACTCAGTCCTTCCCACCTCCCAGAGGGACCACAGTGGCTAGTATGAGGCAGTCACATGGGAATGGTGGCCAAGAGCAAGCACTGAGTGGGTATACATCATACATATGGCCTCCTCAGCACATTTCTGACACACAATAATTCATCAACAAATCACAGCATTTTGTGTATTTTAGAACTTAGCCCACATGTCCCAATTTTTTTTTGGATTATTGTATTTGCACCTTAAATGGTCCAGTATTTAGCATGCTGCTCAGAAAACTCATTCATGCATGTATATATTCATTCACTTGCTGAAGTCATTCCTGGGTTTAAGAGAAGAGTATAAACAAATAACATTGCCCAGAAGAGGCTCACAGTGCAAGTGGGGGGAGGCAGCAGGAATGTCATTGTGTATTTAGATGTTTAAATATTATTGTCTATGTGTTATACTTAGGGATGAGGATATATACAAGTGGAAAGAATTATTGGGCAATAGGCATTAGTCTGAGCAATAATATTACGTCACATCATAGCAGACGGTATATATTACCTCCTTTGAAGAGTCATATTATTTGGGGATATTTGATAGATTTCACAGCATCCAATTGTGTGGGTTTTTCTTTACAAGTTTCAGCTGTGACAGCCCTGTTTATAGAAGGTGTGGGAAGTTTTCACTCATATTAACAACACGGGTAGGAGATGGCACTGCAGGCCTTCACGGTGGGGAGTCTCAGGCTGACACACTTTCAACTTCCTAAGCGAAATTCAGTGCAGGAAGCAGTAACAATCTGGATCAACAGCATAACGCATCCTCTTAAGACAAAAGAGGAGAGGATTTGAGTTTACATAAAACCTCCAGTCTTCGAGCTTTTGAATAGATTTTAAAAATCAAATACAGATAAGTTGGTTAACATGGGTTTGTTTGAAGCTGTGTACTTGCTAGTACCGCAGTCAGGCACACCAGAGCCACCAGGCTGTTGTTAATGAGGAAGTATGGAGATCACATAAGTGCAACAGACAGAAGAACCCCTGCGTGCTCCACCTCGGAAACACAGATGTTAAATGCAATCTTCCTGTTTCCTGGTATAATTGTTGCCCTTTCAAGATGTACACAACTGTTAAGGTGATCAGCTGCAGCTGGAAACACCTCCCACTGCCCTTTAAAGTGCCCAGGTGAAGACTATCAGATCCATATGGGGGTTGATACGTGAAGATAACACAGCCCCAATTCCACCATCGATCAGAAGCTAGGCTGAACAGTGGCCTGTATTTTAAATGACTTGGATGTTATTTTAATTATGTTTCTGTTCCTAACCAAATTACTAACACAGACAACCTAAAAGAAGATAGATTTATTTTGTCTCTTGGTTTTATGGGGTTTAGTCTATTGTTGCAGGGAGGCCATGGTCGGGGGAGAGCCGCTCAGTTCTCATTGTGGTGGGCCAGGAAGACAGGAAGCAGCCAGACATAATATGCCCCTGAGGACCAAACCCAGTCAGCGATCATTTCGAGCTAGGCCCCATCTCACTGAGTTTGCAGGCCCTCTTCATTAGCACCTCTAGAGACTAAGGTTTCAAAATCTGAACCTGGGGAGGCATTCTATATTCAAATATAACAGGTGACCAGACATGTAATCAAGTGTAGAAAATGTTATAATAAGTAAATGAAGTTAGAAATCAGATAAGCTCCTATGAGTTGTTCTGGATTTAAGTTAAAATATACCCTCTCTATATCTCTCTTTCTCTTATCCATATTGCTCATTTACTGCGACTAATTGGGAGTTATCTAAATAACTGATTTCTCCGGCTGTCCCCCCAGGCATTTTCCAGTCTCTGTCTCCAGTAAACAGTAATTTCCAAGTAAGACAGGAACACAGGGAAGTCATGGGAGGGAGTAATTTATCACTGTCACCCACAAAATGAAGATGGCAACATTAAGTTTGAGTCCAGACATCCTAACGACTCTGCAAAGCTAGTCACCAGCTCACACGAGAGCAACCATGAATTATCTCTTCTTTTTCTGTTTGGATTTGAAGAACACTAAGAGATAACAAGGTGAGGAGCTAAAAGGTGAGGAAAAAGGGACCGAAAAAAAAGTTTCTCCCCCAAAAGACGATGGTGGGGACAGAGGCAGGAATGGTGGTGGTGAGGATCAGCTCTGCCCACGCTGTGCTGTTGAGAGCTGGAGGTGAGAGACAGGAACACCCAGTATCCTTGCAAGGCACCATCCTGCAGACCGGGCCAGAGTGCTGCCATGTCAGGCACTAATCACTGGCTGAGATGGTCACCTCATTCAGAGCCTAGCAGATCTGCCACTCCACATAAGAGCAGTTTGTTATAAGCTTAAAATGAGATGGCTTTTGTTTTTTAACCATGGCTTTCAGGCTCCTTGCTAGTATTAGAATGGGAGGCCCAGAGCAGTTAAGCTCAATGCAGGGATATGACCCCAGGCCTTGGCTGCATGGTACAAACTGTGCCATTCAGGCTGTCTTCTAGACTGGTTCATTCTGTTGTCTCTCGGGCACCATGGAAGCCTCCCATGCTGAAATACTCCTTATCTACACCTGAGGGATAATGCTCTCGTACCCTGAGAAGATTTGTCACTCATATTGGTTTAATAAAATGCTGATTGGCCAGTAGCCAGGCAGGAAGTATAGGTAGTACAACCAGATTAAGAATTCTGGGAAGAAGACAGAGATGCAGTCACCAGCCAGATGCAGAGGAAGCAAGATGAGAAAGTCTCACTGAGAAAAAGTATCAAGTCACGTGGCTAAGGATAGATAAGAATTAGGGGTTGATTTAAGTTGCAAGAGCTAGTTAGTAATAAGCCTGAGCTAATAGGCCAAACAATTTATAATTAATATAAGTCTCTGTGTGTTTTTTGGGACTGCAGGTCTGCTGGACCAGGCAAGACAGAAACTTCAGTCTGCATACACCAGGCCTTTTTTTATTATTATTATTTCCAGACCCTTGGCATATGCTGCTCCTGCTTCTTGATGTGCAGATCCCAATTTTCATCCTAGGTGATGCTCTAAATTATTCCATGCAAGCCAGTGAATTCACTCCCTCTCCTCTCTCCACCCCTCCATCACATCTCAGAGAAGTGGCATGTGGCCTTTGCATGAAGTTCTGCCTTCTACACTGCATGTCCACTTAATCACTAAACATCTCTGTAAGGTAGCGACTGTTGTTCCTATTTCACAGGTGGCAAAAACAAGTCATAAAATGTCAAATGCTTATTATGAACCCAACACCTGCATGTAACTTGGGTAGTTGTGAGCCCTTTACTACTCTGCTGTGTTACCTCTAAACATTCAGTTTTCACTTGTTTCAGAGTTGGGTTCTTCTATTAGATGCACAGTAGAGCACACAAAATGGTCAACACGGTGGAAAGGAGAGTGCAGCTAGGTGATAGAACTCAAGTCTAGAGGTTTCTCTATATTACAACAAACTCCCTGAGCTTGTTACAAGGTACTAATGCAGGATGGGGAATTTCAAAAGCTATTTTCTCTTTAATCAGATGCTGTCTTCACAATAGAGTATCTACTCACATATCTGAACGCATAGTTAAGAGAAAAGCGAGACCAGAAAAGGAGGCAGGCCTACTAAGCTATGCTAAGCAAGTGGCCAGCAGTCCACATAGGCTCCTGTAGGGCAGTTAGTAGAGATGTGTTTTTTCCCACCATTAGCTTCTGGTTTGTACTAAAGCAAAGAGGAGTGCTCCAGGGGCAGCATGGACAGTATGCGTTGGGTTTCTGTACTATGAGAAATGACTAGCGGCACAAGTGTGATCTTAAAGACCAGGCCCCAAAGACAGTGGCAGTCCCTAACAAGTGGGTGTCAAACCAGGTTGGACAATCATGAGTTCTTTTTAGTTTCACCACTAAGCTCAGCAATGGCAAACAGCAGCTCTTCTTTCCAGCCACAGACCCACAAGTAAAATGCTAACTTCAGCCCTCTGGATACGGCTCCTCCCAGAGAGCAGGCAAGGTGCTGGGGCTGAGGACAAGGTAAGAGGTGTGCTGTAAACAAACACAGGCTCTGGCTACAGCCACTCACTCATGCCGGGTCAAGATACTCCACTTGATGTGCTGGGCACAGCTTGTTCCCTGTTTGACGCAAAGATTGTGGCAAGACAGATGTGAAGACACGGCAGGGCACACAGACGGGGCTTGTCTCGAGGGAAGCACTCCTGGCCCCCTAGCTTTGGCTGGTTCATTTGCTTCCTCAAGTATCCGTTTTCTCAGCTGCTCAAAGGTAACCACTCTTCCTTGTTCCTGGGATGGTGGTTTGAAGACGGCAAGATACTACACAAATAAAACTAGCATGAATATTAACACAATGAATTCTATTGTTCCCTCTACCCAATTTCTAGACTTGTCTAGCAAACCTCATAGGATGGAATCTGGTCTCTGGGGCTGCTTAGAATGCCTCTATCAAACTCACTTCCTTGTTTCCAACCTTAACTTTCTCTTTCATAAATGGACCTAGAACTGCACCTGTTCCGAAGAAAGACAACTGGAGTACTGCCCTGTTTGGGGCACTGGTGTAGACTGGTCTAAGCATAGGCTAAGGCAAGTCAAGACATGGGCATAATATGACACACATGTATTTATAAACTATCCACCAGAAGGGAAACGCACAAGATCCAGAGGAGAATAGTCTGGGCAGAGGACTGAACAGTATCATGTGTTAAAACATTACAATAATTATCCTTTACTTCACAGCTGATATCCACTTGAGTAAGTACACACCATGTTTGTCTTTCTGGGTCTGGGTTACCTCACTCAGGAGGATTTTCTCTAGTTCCATCCATTTGTCTTCAAATTTCCTGGTGCCGCTATTTTTAACGGCTTAGTAATATTCCACTGTGTAAATGTGCCACACTCTTTATCCACCCTTTAGAGGAGAGGCATCTAGACTGAGGAAAGGATAACTGTGCTACAATCCACAGACCCAGAGAGGTAACAAAGAGGGCCCAATGGGGGAATGCATAAATCGGGCAAGGGAAGAAGGAATCTCCTGGGTCAAGTGGGGGAAGGTGGGGATGGGAACTAGAGGGATTGGGTTAGGGGCTTGATAGAGGGGGGAGAGTACTAAAACAGGTAACTGGAAATGGGGGCATTTCCGAGTCAGGCAGAAAACCTATGCAAGGGAAACTCGGATGAATCTACAAAGATGACCCAGTTAAAACTACTGTTGTAGTGGATACATAGCCTGAACTTGCCCTCTCTTGTGATCAGCTTGGTGACTACCCCAATTGTCCTCAGAGAGCCTTCATCCAGTAATGTATGGAAACAGATGCAGAGACACACAGACAAACATTAGCCTGAGCCTGGGGAATCTTGCTGACGAAAGGGAGGAAGGATTGTAGGTGCTAGAGGGGTCAAGGGCATCACAAGAAAACCCACAGAATCAACTAAGATGGCTCACAGGAACTCACAGAGTCTGAAGCAACAACCAGGGAGCCTGCATGTGACCAACGTAGGACCTCTACATGTATGACAGTTTTGTAGCTTGGTCTTCTTGTGAGAAGACAATGGGAATCAGCAGGTCCCTGATGCTCTTGGCTGGCTTTTGGGAACCTATTCTTCATACTGGATTGCCTTGCCCCGCCTTAATACAAGGGGAGGTGCTTAGTCTCACTGCAACTTGGTATGCCATGCTTTGTTGATACCCATAAAAGCCTGTCCCTTCCTGAACAGAAGAAGAGGAGAAATGGATTGAAGGCAAAGGAGAAACAGGACGGAGTGGGAAGAGAAGAGGAGGGGACAAATGCGGTTGGGATACAAATAAATTAATTACAATGAGCACATTGATAAACCATGATTTTCTTGAGCACTGAATGCACAAAACAATGGTAGCTTAGAGTGGTTTCAAGATGACAGCAGTGAGTGCTAAAGGCCCTGAGCAAACACTTGGCACAACGTGTGTTTCAACGAGTTGTAGATGAAATAAAAGAAAGTAGGCTGAGCTCTTCAAAGGAAACTGTCCACTGTGTGTTTTGATTGTTGACAGCTTTGTAGGAGGCTTAATAGAGCTTTGTAGATTTCAGCAACAAAACAAAAAAACTTATTCATGTTTAGCTTCGAAAAACGAATTTACCTATTTCATGGCCAGCTGTGACCCAGACTGCAGCCATTACCTAGGAGCTACGGCAAGGAATGGAAGAAGACACCAGGGCCCATTCGTTTTTCCTAACTGGAGATACTGTCACATAATGGAGCAGAGCCCTGGCTGCCCCGCCAAGCTGAAAGAGAAAACACAGATTTTTCAATCAAGCTTTGACAGTAATTTTCTGGTTTTCCCAGTTTTGGTTTTCTCATCTGCGAATTAGAGAATTTAGTACAGAAACTCTTTGGGTAGCCTTTGTGTTCCCAAACTGTATGCTAACTCATCATCCAAAGAGGAGTATGTGTATCTCACACTGCAAACACTATGATGTCACAGCAGGGGCACGGCTTCGCATATTGAATGATGTGGCACCAGACTTAAAGAGGGGTGAGCCGGAGGCCTGGATCCCTCTCAGCTTCCTGTCTACAGGTAAGAGACTGGTCACCTGGATTGGGCCACTCCTCTGCAGCTCTCCAAGAAAGCCCTGGAGTCTGAGAACAGAAATTCCAAAATTTTTCACCCCAATCGTCCCCTGTGCCCCTCTACCGTGTATGTGCCTGCCACACTCACACAGCCGCTGATCTTCAGCAGCGGTGATTCTCATGAAATCCAACCTCGGCTTAAAACCACAGTCCTGAAATCATATTAACACATTCTTCCTTCTGCTTCTGATCAGACAGACCCAGAAACTCCCTGAAGTCGTGCGTCTGCTATCTGCTCGGGGCCTGGCACGGCCTTTCTCCTTCCAGTCTCCACAGATGGCTTTATCAGTGCTTGGAATCCCCTCCACTTCTATGGACTTTCTGTTTTAAATGTGCCCCGTGGAAAAGCTTCCTGCTGCTGCCGGTTCTGACCCAGAGTCTGGCCTGTTCAGCTCTGATCTCACGCCTGCCCACTTGTTGCTTGAACATCACAACTGTTCTGAATCCATGTCATCAGATTTTATATTTTTGCTCCTCTGGGTTCCAGGTGACATCTCGTGAGCACAGAGACAGATCTAGCTTCATGAGTCAATCAGATCTGAAATCTACATTTCCAAGTCCCTCTTCGTGGATTTAGTGATCCTTACTTTGAGGTCACAGAACCCTTCCACAACTGTCATGTCAGTAGGGTTCATGTCAGATGGCAGGCATGCAAAGGAACGCAGAAATAGGTAGAACATGTACAGGAGAAACATCAAGAGGGCAACTAGTACTCCGTGGAGAGTGGGATTTGGAGATGCTATGCAGAGGCAGCACTGTAATCTGACTGTATCTGATGCCTGACTTGGAATGTCTAGGAGGGGGAGAAGGATCCATGCTCAGCAGAGAAGCATGGACATATAGGAAAGAGGCAGAGAACATGGGAAGAAGGCCACATGTTCCAGAAGCTCGATGTCAGGACAGGTGCTGAAGAAGCCATGTTGATCCTGACTCCTCAGTCTCCACTTCCATTTCTTTTGATCACCTGGCTACTTTTACTGAGGAGTTTGGGTCTCCGAATATTATGTTTAAAAAGTACCACATTAGCAAAACCATTGTTTTGTCTTAGTTCTTGCTTCTACAGAAATAGGCTGAATTGAAAATGGGATATATTATCATTGTTGGTGTTTGGAGCAGAGCAAGGCTCCTCAGCCACCATGCTGGGGAGGTCAGTCCATGGCTGGACAAGGCTTCTTTGTGGCAGGGATTGGCCTGAGCATGCAGGGTAGCTAGCAACACCTCTGGCTTCATTTTGTCACGAGCCAGTGTGATATTTCCCCCTCCTCAGATGTGCTAACTCTGTGCTAGGTGGAATGCAGGTGTCTAAAGTCACCGCTGCTTGAGATGCACCAGCCTAAAGGAAGTAATACGAGCTACAGACTCAATCTCAAGTGCAAAGCTAGCTAAGACACTAGTTATGAGATTCTGGAAATGTCACTGTGTGCCTCATAACATGGGAACTGATCTTTATCTGCTAGGACTGCTGAAAAGGGTAAAGATAAAGTAGGAGGAGCACCGGGGCCATGGAAGGCAGGCAGGATATGGTCATGCAGTACTAAGAACTATGATTCTTATTAAAGATGCTGATATTATCTATGTATTATTAGAAGTAATACTTAGTTAAAGCTTAAAAGTGACTGAACAAACACATTCTACTTTCCAAGAAATAATAATGGCGTGACTTGCTGTGAGCACAGTTCCAGGCATCTCCTACCCAGGGATGCTTCTGTAATTTCCTGTCTCCATTTTGAGGCTATTTTATGTTTTACCAAAGCCTTCTGTGCTTAGCGCAAATAACGGTAATTACTGTACTTGCCTGTTTACTGGGCTGCAATTTTCCAAAACTCCACTGCTTTCTCGCATTCACCTTCCATCCTCATCAGCCAGGAAAGCGGCTTGTCAGTATACACTTGCTGAAAGCCTTTCCTCAAGGTTTGTTACTTATTTAGATATTCTCGGGGACAAATTCAAAAGTAGACCAACCATGTATTAATAGGTCCATCATTCCACATTCCACAGTGATAAGTGTGAGTCACAGATTCTGACCAGTCAGGCTTACTCACAAACCTCCACCTTGCCATGTAGGTTTTGACAAAGTTAGGCAGCTGTATGAGCCACCGTTGTCCCATTTGACAAATGTAACGGAAAAGCACCATGCAAAGAGCTTCTTCCTAAGTGTGAGACAACAGGTAGAAGAATAGATTCTTAGGTCCATAATTCAGCTCTGAGTTGCAAGTGCCCCCATGGCCAAATAAGGCTTCACATATCTGTCCCCTTACACTACACACTTGCTGTCAGGAATGATTCCACAAAGAGGAGAGATGTGCTTCTGTCTCAAGTTTAGAAATAGAAGAGATCATTGCTTGGAACAATGTCTGTCATCAAACATGCCACGCATCATATCCACACATAATATCCATCTGTGCATATTAATTATAAATAAACACTCCTCAAATCACATTACTGGATTCTGCTGCTTGCCTTCCCTCTCTTCCATAAGAGCTGGCATGAGCTAGGCGGTGGTGGCGCACGCCTTTAATCCCAGCACTCAGGAAGTAGAGGCGGGAGGATCTCGGTGAGTTCAAGGCCAGCCCGGTCTAAGTAGTGAGGTCCAGGACAGCCAGGACTGTTAGAGAAACCCTGTCTCAAAACAAAACAAACAAAAATAAAGGAAAAAAGAAAAAGGAAAGAAAAAAAGAGACTAGTATGGTTTGTTGTTCACTGGAAGAAACTGTTGTTCTAGCAAGGCAAGGACCAGAAGTTTTTTTCTAAGACTGACTAAACTAATTCTTTTTGCCATTAAACAAACAAAAAGGAGAAAGAAAGAAGGAAAGGGGGTGGAGGGAAGTGGAGAGAAGGAAGGGAGGGAGGAGGTCCTTATTTTTTTCCAACATTGCAACTCAGAAGAGCAATTTAAGACAATGCAACATCTGATAGAGAATCCAATGTCAGTAATTAAAAAGTTGTGCTCAACCTAGCAGAAAAGGTTTGTTTTTTACCAAATCAGGCAAATAGGAGCATAACCAGAAATTTGTGGAGATTTCCAGACATCTCAGATCAGTTGAGGAATTGCTTGGACTTAATGCTTTCTACTGAAGAACTGAGCCAGGTAGAGCTACTGTACAAAGACATCTGCCTCCCAGCTGAAATAAGCATCCACTAGGGACTCAATGCCATTCTTTCATTCATTTACTCACTGTGACACTAGCCACTCAGGATGAAATACAGTATGCTACAAGAACCTACACAAGAGTAAATGAGATGACGTTAACATACAAACCAGCAAACATAAGATACAGCAAGCACACAGACAAGGAAGGATTCGTTTAGCTTGGGAGTCAAGGAAGGTTTCCCAAAGAAGACAGCAGCATCTTCAAGCTTTAATAGGCAGTCAGAAGTTTGTCTGATAGAGAAAAGCCACTGAAAGAAGGGGGCCTGAGAGAGAAATGAGGTTGTTATTTCCTTTCAGGACAGTTGGGGCGCTGGAGCCAAGAACAGACCTGGAACAAAGTTAATGCTATTTTTACAAGCTAGAAAAATACCAGCAGCAGGAGCCCTGGCCAGAACCACCCCCACAAAGTGCAAACAAAACTACTCCTATCTGCTGGCTGTCGGCTGGAGAACTCACTAGCCAGTCCCTTAAGAACAAAATGTTCTTTTATCTTTGATTTTTCATTCCCACAAAGTCCTTCCTCCTGTTTCCAGAGCTGGAAAACCCATGAATTGAGCTGTGTTGCTCTTTGATCCCTATCTTTCCATCCCAGGCTGTCTTTGGGAACGAGAGTCTATGGGGTATTTCTGCCGAGAGGTGACCCCCACCACTTCTCCGAATGTGGGGTGCAAGGCTGATCATGTCAGGTCAGCATATGACCTGCCCATGGTTGTCAGGTCAGTGTTGTGAGAGAACAGGACGGCTGGCATACCACTCCCACTCCAAAGTTAGGCTTATCATGACATTTGGGGTCGCTCAGCACCAGGTTCGCTCCATCAGTTCTGAAGGATGTTTCCAACTTAAATCTATGTAACTTCTTAGGGTACTGAATCCCATATTCTTTTAAAGCGCATGAGGAGGACAATCAGGGCCACTTCTGGAAAGACAGAGGGGTCAGGGATTTGGGCTCTTTCTTCTCTGCCTGCCTGTGCACAGGGAAAAGAAGAGAAATACTACACACTTAAGAGAGAGAGAGAGACAGAGAGAGAGACAGAGAGAGAGAGTGTGTGTGTTTATGTGTCTGCATCCGTATATCTGTCTGTGTGAGCATGTGTATGCATGTGTCTGTGTCTGTGCACATGTGTGATGTAGATATCACCAGTTTTTACAGAAAAACCACGAAGGGCCATTGGTAGCTCTTCCCATAAAAGAGAAGAAGTAACCTGCCTGCAGGCAGAACAAGGATTTAGTCGAGTCAGATCTGCGGGCTCAAACCAATACTAGGAACCGACATAAGCACAGAGCAGGGAGAGCAATACAAAGCTCCCTAGAAGGAACAGTCCTTGCCAGTTTTGTTCACTGCTGACAGTCTCCAGTGTCCAGACCCAGCACAGACAGGCCGCATACACCTGATATTCATCTTCAGTCCGTCTGAGGTCAGATGGTCATCCAGGTCTCTCTAACCTCTGTTTTCCACTGAACCCTAACATGACACACTCAAGGTGGAAAATGAGCGGAATGTTTGCTTCCAGGCCTCTTGACTTTCCCAGATATCCTAATCCTGAGCTGGCTGTAATGTGCTGGGGAAAAGAGGCAGGGTAAGAAGCTAGAAGAACAAAATTTGATCTGAATTATCAGCAAGTCTTCCTAGTCCACAGCAGTGTGCATCCCTTCCCTTGCCTTCTCCCACCAACATAGGCACCTGGGTTCTGCTCTTTAAGAATCCAGGAATTTATTCTATCTTTCCACTTCAAAATTTACTTTTAATAGGTGGGAACTCATTACTGTGGGAGAGCCTGGGCACAAAAGACATAAACCAAAGCTCCTGGGGGTGAAATTTCTGTCAGTGAGTCTCTGTATTTAGACACCAAATGGAGGTCATCTGGGAGTTTACCCCTCATGGACAGCACAAAATGTCCTAGGCAGAAATGCGAAGGTGTGTTTTGACGCGTCCTTAGGGAGGCCAGGGAAGCTGACAAGGAAACTACAGTGCCTGTGGTTCCCCAAGACGAGGCTCTCTTCCCTGTAGCACCTAGTGGCCCCAGCCAAGTGTTTGTACCTGGGTGAGGCAAATGCTTGAGACTGTCACCCCAGGGAGAATTGCAAAAGAAAATAAAGAAAGTTTCCCTGAGCCGCTCCACGATCTGCACTGTCAGGACAGCTATGAGACGAGAACACGCCATGTCTGTCTACGCCTCCAGCTCCGTGGCTTGTACTTCAAAGCATGACACTCCACCCAGAAGCACTGCTCGCACTGGGAAAGGCTGGAGAGAAACAGCCTGTGGTCGCAGCCACACCCCTTATCACCCTCCTCTCCCAGGAGCAGTCCTGTTGTTTATTCTTTCTCTGCGCCAGAGCCTGAGAACAGAAAGATGAGCCAGGAAGGGGCTCTCAGACTGGTGATGAGTGTCACCCAACCCCACACATCAGGAAACAGATCAACCTTCACTCTAAAGTTCAATGTGACCTTACTCAACACATTTATCAGCTACTTATAAAACGCGATGCAATGTTCACCACTAGGAGCATGAGATGAATGATACCGTGTCCTTGTTCGCAAGAAATTCCTAGTCTGGTAGAAAAGGCAATCAGATCAATCATAAAGTTACAACATAACATGATCATTTCCTCAAACAAATAAATACAACAAAAGGAGCACAGTTTACAGAATTTCTCAATCTAACTGTTCCAATGAATAGGGGCTGTAAAGGAGAAAGTTTAATGACCTTCAAATTGGAGAGGGTTACCTAACCATGGTCACCAAGTGTTAGCCTCCCCCTTGGTGACAATGTTGAGCAGTGGGAGCTGTAAGAGGTATTTCACGTGATAGGGATGGGTTATGTATCAATGGAGAGAGTTCTCAATGAAAGCAACTTCCTTTCTCTTTCACGTGCAAAATGCTCCCTTGTTGTTCCGCCTTCTGATACAGACAGAAGGAGTCTTCTGAGATTCCAGGCTACAGAGCTATAATAAATCTATACTCTTGGTATCTGTGGCCTCGGGGATGCTGTTACAGCAGCACAGAGGAGACTGAGATTCTCATAAGTCATTTCTAGGCAAATAACACATGGGCCAAGGACAGAGATGTAATGGACTGAGATCTGGAAACACAATCTATGGTGAGTCCTTGAAGAGACAGCTCTTGACTTGAAGGCAGTGGTTCTGAACCTTCCTAACGCTGTGCCCTTTAATACAGTTCTTCATGTTGTGGTCATAAAATATTTTCATTGCTACTTTCTAAATGTAACTTTGCTACTGTTAGGAATTATAAATATCTGTGTTTTCCAATGGTTAGGAACCCCATGAAAGGGTTATTCATGTGAATAGCTGCTCTAAGGTAAAACGTGAACCGGCAATTACGAATTGGAGTCTTACTATACCACCAGAATGGCTGAACTCTTGCCTCACTTCTCAAGTAGCAAAAACCACACAGGTGTGTCACCACACTTGACTAAAGTTCTGTGACCTTAATCCATTTATGAGATTCATTTTAGCCATGGCCTGGAATGCACCTACGTATACTCACACATGGAAACAGGCTAACAACACAGTACTTACCTTGCTGTGCAAGACACACAGTCTGCTGTGTTCTGCCCTGTTTTGTTCTACTTCTTACCATTCAGTTCTGAAAATTCAATGGCATGGCTTGGAACGTGTGCCTTACAAATTACAAGCCATCATTTGAAACAAACGCTGTTGTACTGAAAGGATAGGAGACTATATAGGAACGTAGTAAAATCGAGAGATTGAGAATCATAGTAGTCAAAAGAGAAAACAGAAGGAAACTCCAGTTGAGTTGAAGACGAGAACAGAACCACCACATTTAACTAGCATGCTCTGCTTTCTTGTATGTTTTTCTATTAAAATTCGTGAGGAGAAGTTGGTTTTGTTTTATTTTATTTCATCACATTTACATAGCTTTGAGGTGCTGAGGACTGAATCACACACCTTGTGCAAGCTGGGCAAGCGCTTCACACCGGTCCCAGGCTTTGTTTCACGTCCACCATCCCTTAGCACCACGCCAGAGTGTGTGGTGTGGAGCCAATGGGTTTTTGAAAAATGAATAAATAAATGCATGAAGTGAAGACTTGAAAGTTATATAGGAAATTAAATCGAGACTTCAATCAAGTAATTGGGTTTAGGAAAAAAGCCAAATATTTTATTAAACAAATATATCATGCTTATAAAGATTTTGCGCTACCATTAGTAAAGAAAGAATTCATGAAAGCCACCCTACCATCACACACTGTGGATGGAAGTAAACATACGTTGTCCAAATTTTCATGATGCTAGAGAACTATCTAGATTAATGTTATATTATTATGTATTAAGGAATTAATAGTTTATAACTTTTATTTTTAATTATAAGTTTTCTAATTCTATTCAAATGCTTATGGGTATAAAGGCCTTTTCTTATTTCACCTTAAATCATCAGCCCTTGACCTCTGCTGAGCAAGCAAAAAAGATGTATTCTTTTGCCCAGAGAACCCACAGAACCGGTGCTGGGAAAGAAGAGGTTACCTAGTCCTCCTGCGTGGGCATCGATGAGTGAGGCCGCCACAGCAATCCCCGAGGGAAGACCCAGCTCTTTGGCTGCCTCTGGTGTGAGCCCACTTCCAAGACAAGTTCCAGGAGGCAGCACGAGATTTCCTGGTAGACATGAGAGAAAACAAACACCCATCAGTTTGGAAAATTCGAACGTGAACAGAGGGTTTTCTTAAGAGAACCTTTTTGCTCCATCCTCCTTGCCTGCATTTTCTCAACTGCACAGAGACAGAAACCATGCACCCATAAAACACCCCTCTGCTCATTTTGTGATCTTGGTATATGTCTTTGATAGGCACACAAACATGTGCTCCAAAAGAAACAGAAAAGTGACTTCTGCGCTTGCTTCCTATTGGAGGGTAAAGGAAAGAAATATTTTGTTCCAAGAAAGAATTTCTTAAATTGTGTATTCTAGCTGGAGGAGATAGGCCAGTTGAAACCTTAGGGGATTCTGTGAGGCTATTGCTTGCTCAGAAACAATTCTTCAGAATTTTGCAATGCAGTGACCCTGATATTTCAAGTGACCTTGACGTCCTGCCATCGGGGAGGCCTTTAGTTAATAATTTATTGATTCTCTAGCTTTGTGTGGGCACTGCTGGGCTGGAAAAGGCAGTTCTTGTTTTCGATCTAGTTAGGAAGATGAGATAAGGACACAGAAATCCATGTGAGGCAGAGGAAAATGAAATGATCTATCTGTTGTGAGGTATTTAACAGAGGCTGAACCCCTTCCACTCTGGAAAGTATTCTGTAAGTATTTCTGCTTTGCAGGGTCTGTGTAAGACTTAGACCACATGTATTCTGTAATCTCTATTGAGCCCCAGGACCCTAGGATTCTAAATGTGTGCTATGAGCTTCTTGAGCATGAAAGCATCACTTGTCATTGTTTAGGGAGCTTCAGGGTTAAGTAGAAGTGCCTTATATTTTCAGCACATGTGTGTACACACACACACACCCAATTACAAATACACACACACACACACACAAAGACATACAGATATAGACAGACAGACAGACAGACACACACACACATAAGTGAAGATGGTAAATGGCTCTAAAGACCCTCTAACTGGAAATAAAACACCTCCCCAGTCCATGCTTATATCTATCTTAAATAATAAACTTCTGTCTATAACTAACTCTAAAACTAGGTTAGCCCAAAAGATTGATATCAATGTGATGGGTTTTGGATCTTCTTCATTTAATATTGTTTTTAAGTCATTTACATTTAAAATTTTAAAACACATTGAATTTGTATTCTGACAAACAAAGTATGTTTGGAATAATATGAGTGTGCAAATTTACTTTTCCAGCATTCATTTAAGAAAGGAAAGCATTTCCAATGGAAATCTAGTATCTGAATTATGTTTGATGAGGACATAGAACATATACCAAAGATTTGTTCATTGCTGAAAGGGGTGAACTCCCAAAGACAATGCAGGAGAGCTCTCACTGGTGGTGAGGACAAGGGAGAGCTGGTGGGCTGACTAACCCTGCTCAGGCCCAGAACAAGAATTATGTGTTGGTTCAGCCCAACATCCGTTCCATCTGTGATCTGCTGGAGCACAGAAAGGAATCAGTTCTTCAAACCCAGAGTTACAGGATCTCCACATCGCAGGGCATCAGCAATATAACCAGTGAGGGCCCAGCATCGACAGTGTAGCAGAAACCAGAAGCCTCAAACCAGACCAGTGACTCTCTCCATTGAACACTTGCAAGAAAAGATATATGGGTAAAAGCGTCTATTGTGTGGCTCACTGTGCCACACTACAACTTCCACAACGAGATTGGTTATTTTCTCTTTCTCTCTCTTTTTTCTCTTAAAGTTTATTTTCTTTTATTGGGGCGGGGGAGGTTGCAAGGGCAGAGGGTGGACATGATAAGACATGGGACAGGGAAATGAATAGGATAGAGATGCATGATGTGAAAGACACAAAGAATAAATGAAAAGGAGAAAAAGAGAAACTACTAAGACAGACAGACAGACAGATAGATAGAACAAACAGGATCCTATCTACAATAGGCAATCACACTACAATAGGCAACCACAGTATCACTGAACCAGATCCCAAGACTGATATAAAATTAATAGTGAGATTCTTTACATTCACTTTTCCAGACTGGATGAATCCTTCTTCTATGACCTCAGAGCCAGCTCTCTAACCTGCCTCAGCCATTGATGGGCAGGGGTAGGGGAAAGCTCTCCTCTGTCTCTTCCATGCCACCACATGAGAGCTGAGGAATGGGGACAGCTATCCCATGCTCACAACTTTGGGGCTGGGTCACCCAGACCTCTGCCAATGAGGTTGGCTCTATTGTGACGTCCACCTGAGGTGCAGGGTCTACTCTCCCGAGTATTGTAGTTGGGGGTAGGCAGGGGCAGCTCTTGGGCCCTTCTGACCTCAACATCAGCTCTCCCACCTGCCTCAGGTATTGCTCAGGTGTTGCCTCAGGAGGGAAGGGAGAGCTAGATTTATTCTTAAGCACAGCAAAAAGAATCGCTACACCAATTGACATATAATAATATGATAATTTTTTATCTATTAAGTTAAATAAGACATCAGGACTAATTCATCTACTTTTTTCTTGCTTTATCATGAGGACTAACAGAGTTTAAAGTCTGCTGTGTTGTTCATACGCTATGTCTGGTGATTTGTGCTGGTCTAGCGAACACGGTTCAGATGCATAAACATAAGCGTAGAAGAAGGGTAAGCACTGGTCTGCACTGAATTCCAGGACATAAGAACGTGGAAGAGCTGGATTTGGATTCTGGACAGTCTCTTAGTTATGTCTCCACATATATTCTGTAACGTATGACAGACATTCCTCCTGGAGTCAACTCTTCTAGCTGTGCTAAGAACATAGCATGCATTTTCTCTCTTCATTATGCTAATAACATCTAAGAGGGCTACAATAGGATCCAATTTTTGTCCCCATCTCACAGGTGGATGTCAGGAAATTGAAACTTTTAGAACAGTAAGTCTCCTGCAGCCACGTAGCTTAAACATTGGAGGTAAGCTTTAGGTTCTCCTCTGACGTCAAGTCTTACACTATGACATCAAAGCACAGATTTTTCTCAACTATGCTTTGAATAAATGAAGGGATCAAGGATTTTATTTCCAAAACAAGCATTGTTTTACATTTTTAAATGTACCCATTTAGAAGTCTTGCCTGCTGAGTTACTTTAAGGCTTGATTTCTAGAAGAAAGTAAAAATAGAAACTATAGAGATTTATCTACAAGATCTACAACTTCAGAGGAGAAACTTCCACGGACAGTTTCATAAGAGAGTTGGAATTAACAGGGAAGATTGCTTTTTGCTGGGGAGATTTAGAAACAGCTTAGTTAGTAAATGAATGAATCTGGCCTGTGAAAGGAGGCTTCTGATGACTGTGAGTAGAGTCCTAGGCTCTCAGCAGACCTGGTGTCAGGGTACACAGGGCAAGGAAGACCACTCAACAGGTAGACCATCTTGAACAAGAATCAGGATAGAAGAGAGGAAGTATCGTGGGTGATTGGCTCGGGGCTGGGTAAAGGCAGTAGAGCACAGGTTTGGTTAAGAGTAGCAGGTGATGGACAGAGATGGTTAGAGAAGCAAGCCTTGCAATAACACTGCAGGGCTTGGGCCTCAGCGCTGACACCACCAGATCCCACTGAAGAGGTGATGCAAGAGGGTGGTGGCTGGATCTGTGTTTTTAGATGCTCATTCCAGCAATATTTTAGGAGAGGATATGCTTGATACTAGAAAAGAAAACAGCAGTGAAGTTCTTCATTCACCAAAGGGAGAAGTGTTAAGCTAAAGAATAATTGGAATGCAGAAACAGAAAAGGCATGAGATTTTTATGGCGGTAATTTTAATGTAGGGACTATGGAGGAAGAGACGATGCCATGGCTTGAATTCCCTTATCAAGAAAAGAAAAGCTGACTTGCTAAAAGAGATTGAGGGTACAGACAGTAGCCAGCTGCCAGCCCCAAGTCCCCCGGGGATCCTCAGCTGCAGATCTTTCTCTTGGACCCCTGTCCTGTGACTCAGTGAAGGAGGAAGGAAGGCTGGCAGGTGCCCTTCACCCTACTCTACAGCACTCCGCTTGGTGACTAATGTAATTTCTAACTGTATCACCACTCAGGGTCTCCCGCTTCCACAGATAACCATGCTCAGTCTACAACTCATCCCATGTCAGTCTCGGCTCAGTTCCTAAAGAATTCAGCCCAGGACGATGAGCCAGGCTTCTGAAGCTAGTGATCTAGGAATAAGAGTTAATGCTCACCATGATGAACATCCCTTCTTAAATTGGAACCATCCTGCAGGCATCATCTGTCTGACCCCAAACATGAAGGAGCTTTGTTTATCCAAACCAGAAGGACGCAGCATAAGATAGGAAGGTGGAAATACATATTGTGTGAAAAGAAATCTCCACATCTTCGTTTTCGCAGCCAGAAGCATCTTAGAGGGTCTAGGACTGTTAGTTGCCATCTGATAACTTTCCCCAATGTTTTCGTTCACCACGAAATTTTATAACCCACAGTGTTGCTCTCCCTAGAGCTAATCAAGACGTCACTGACTCAGGCTCTGCAGTTTCTTCTATGCTTCATCAACTGCTTGCTCACGTTTCCACAAGCCTTTTAGAAAGAATGCATAGAAGATGTGGGGCTGATCTACTGGGAGCTCACCAAGGGCCAGCTGGACTGTGACTGAAAAAGCATGGGATAAAACCGGACTCTCTGAATATGGCGGACAATGAGGGCTGCTGAGAAGCCAAGGACAATGGCACTGGGTTTTGATCCTACTTCATGTTCTGGCTTTGTGGGAGCCTAGCCAGTTTGGATGTTCACCTTCCTAGACCAGGATGGAGGGGGGAGGACTTTGGACTTTCCACAGGGCAGGGAACCCTGACTGCTCTTCAGACTGGAGAGGGAGGGGGAGAGGAGTGAGGGGAGCGGGAGAGGAGTGGGAGGAGGGGGAGGGAAATGGGAGGCTGGGAGGAGGCGGAAATTTTTTTTTCAATAAAAAAAAAAGAAAAAAAAAGAAGATGGTCTGCACCAGTTCTTACCTGCCTTGGGCCAAGGTCTAGATGTTGGTCAATAAGCTAAAGGGGCCTCTAGGTCTTCAAAAGATTCACATAAAGTCTGGAACTAAGATGATGGAAAACTAAGATATTAACTGTGCAGAAGATAGGGGAAAGGTAGAACGTGCATGTTGCACCTAAAGAACCGAGGAGGGCTCCTTACACTGACCTCAGAGAATGAATGACATCTTCAAGGTAGAGACGGCACCTGGATGAGGGTTAGAATGACTTCCAAAGGCAAAAAATAGATGTAATCATACAAGAATTAGACTACTCCAGGAAGTGGCTCCATCAAAACAAATGGTGGTTCACTGTAGGGAACCCCGAGGGGCCAGGAGTTGGGGTATCCAGTTTATTAGCGATAGGGGCACTGAGGAGAGGTGGGGAATAAGGGCAGCCTATGCAAGGGCAACACAAGGCTACAGACAGCAAACTAGTAAGTACCTACCCACTCGACACTCAAATTCCATTTTTAAAAAGGTAAACCTACTATGTGAAGAAAGGCTAGCATAGGAAACATTTTATCTTTCAAACACCCAAACAAGTGAAAATGCAGGCTGCAAGATATTATGCAGAATATGACTTCACTGCAAAAGCAACAATGGGGGTGGACGAGTTTATAAAACTACATTCCTGGGAGGTAAAACACAGGAAATGTTTCCAGTGGGGGTGGGGGTGAATATGTGCTTTTTATTAACCTGTGGTTTCTTTGGTGTTTCTTTGAACAAGCATTTTTTTTAAAATCATAGTTCTAAAGGTGTTTCTCTTCTAGTCTGATATTTAAAAAAGAAAACAAACAAAAACACATCTATTCAGCAGAATCCTACATAGTCATTAAAATCCAGGAGGTAGAATTAAGGTATGAATCTAGGAGGAAGTGCAAGACAAAGTAAGGGTCAGGCCAGGGTGTGGAATAGGGCTCATCTGATGAGCACATTTGTGCCCCCTTTAAAGACTACGAACATTTAAGCACATATACGTCCAGAGACTATTATCACACTGACTATTATCACAGCACAGATTAGGCTATGTCGGGAGGTATTCCCCTGAGCTATCTGTGTGGCTTCCAGATCTCAACCTTATTTGTTGGCTTAAATAAAACCAAATTAGCTTAAGTTTCAATAAAAACAAAAATGAAAGCAGATTCCCTTCATCTTTTCTTTGTTCTGTTCTGCAAGCTGAAGGCAGGAAAGAATCCCATGGGCGATTCGCCTATGCTCTGATCTGGCTGTGTTTACACGCTTCACCTTGAGATGTCAGGTGGCCCTGAGGACATTTGGGCTCCAAGAATTCCCCTCTGAATGGACAGATGTGGCCTGAGTGGTCAAACTGGAGTCTGCAATTATCGGGTGGCTGCAGGGGCTCTTATTACACCAAACCGACCCCTACCCGTTTTTCAATTATCTATGACTAATGAGCACTCTGGGAACAGTTTCAGACACACACATAATCCTCTTTCCTGATGTCAGCAGCAGAAATTAATGACTATGTGGATTGCTGGGAGACAGAAGATGCATTATAATGGCCAACAGAACTGTTACCCTCTCCAGGAAGGGGGGAGGGTGTTGAATTAACTGGAAGGTTCAGTGATCCTTTGTATTCGGAGAGGGAGATGAAACACATCGGCGGGAGTTGGCTCCAGGCCCACGGAAATGTCAGAGAGGTTTGGGCGTGGGTGGCATGCGACCCTGCTTCCTTGTGCTTGGCTATGGAATGCTAGTACCAGCTCGGCTGGGCAAAGCTAACAGGTCAACCAGATTGTATCCAAGACTGTGCTAAAGGACATTTTGCCCTGCCAATGTAGAGAGTCCTGGAATTCTTTCCAGCAACCTACGACTTTCAATCTTATTTAAAGGTGGGGAACGAAGCTGAGAACATGAAATTGTCAAACACTGTGCTGGGGATATGAAAAAAGTATTCAGTGGCAATTGTTAAGTTCAGCGTCTCACACAGACATGGAGCACGCTTGGACGGCTCCAGAGAATGTGGCTCAGATCACATTGATAGGTCAGCTCTGGGGATTTTCTAGATCTGGTACAATTGTTAAAAAGTGCCCAAAAAGATTCCAGTAGTTCTAGCTCCTCAACTGGAGTTACATTTATCCAGAATGGTTCGGCCAGCTAGATAATGACTAAGAAACCCAAATCTAGCATTTTTCTGCCACTTGTTTAAGGACAACTTTTTATGTGCCTCTCAGAAATCATGTCATTGTAACTAGAAATTAAATTTGATTTCCATTACCAGTTTCACATCGAACTGTATGATATTCTCTGTCACTCACTAAAGGTCCAAATCAGGAGCAGGAGACGGAGCACGAGCAAGGAACTCAGGACCACAAGGGGTGCACCCACACAATGAGACAATGAGGATGTTCTATCGGGAACTCACCAAGGCCAGCTGGCCTGGGTCTGAAAAAGCATGGGATAAATCCGGACTAGCTGAACATAGAGGACAATGAGGAATACTGAGAACTTAAGAACAATCGCAGTGGGTTTTTGATCCTACTGCACGTACTGGCTTTGGGGGAGCCTAGGCAGTTTGGATGCTCACCTTAGGAGACCTGGATAGAGGTGGGCGGTCCTTGGGCTTCCCACAGGTCAGAGAACCCTGATTGCTCTTCGAGCAGATGAGGGAGGGTGACTTGATCGGGGGAGGGGGAGGGAAATGGGAGGCGGTTGCGGGGAGGAGGCAGAAATCCTTAATAAATAAATAAATTAAAAAAAAAAGAAATGGGGAATAGGTATCTACTGTGTGCCATCCACTGTCCCAGAGTAGAAATTAGATCAACAGTAGAGGAGATCTTTGTAGGAAGTACTAGTCTTTTCTAATACCACTTCTGAAATATATCTGTTAGTTAATACATCTTATAAGTACTCTGCGGTTTGGATTGTTTGGTAAATACTAGGGTCTTTGACTTTGTATTCTGGTCTACACTAGGTATTAATAAATAAACACACCTTGTCTTAGTGTTTCTATTGCTGAGAAGAAACACAGTTACCATGACAACTCTTCTAAAGGAACATTTAATTGAAGGTGGTTTACAGTTTCAGAGGTTTAGTCCATTAACATCATGATGGGAAGCAAGGCAGTATGCAGGCAGACCTGGTGCTGTACAGGTAGCTGAGTTCTACATCTTGATTCGTGGGCAGCAGGAAGTGAACTGTCCTACTCTGGGCATAGTTTGAACATATATGGAACTTCAAAGTCTGCCTCCCCAGTGACCCGCTTCCTCCAACAAGGCCACACCTACTTTCTTATAGTGCCACTCCCTATAGTCCAAGGATTCAAATACTTGAGTCTATGGGAGCCATACCTATTCAAACCACCATACATCCTATACCTTATTATTGTTTTAAATATAAACTGTTTGGCCTATTAGCTCAGGCTTATTATTAATAGCTCTTACAACTTAAATTGGCCCATAATTCTTATCTATGTTTAGCCATGTGATTTATACCTTTTCTCAGTAAGACATTCTCATCTTGCTTCCTCTGCTTCTGGATGATGACTGCATCTCTGCTTTTCCTCTTTCCAGAATTCTCCTAGCCTGGTGACCCCAGCTATATTTCCTGCCTGGTTACTGGCCAATCAGTGTTTTATTAAACCAATACAAGTGACAAATCTTTACAGTATACAAGAACATTATGCCATAGCACTGGCCCGACCACCTCCTCTCCTATGTTGTATGTAATGCTACAAAATGGCCCTACTGCAAAGTGCCAGGGAACAGCCTAGATTTTAAATTCACTTCTGAATAACTCTAACATGCCATTTCCCTATGTTAGGTTCTACCTATCTCTCCCAGTAGAAAGAGAATAGTTCACAGACTATTTTATTTCTCTTAGCATCAATTTTCCCTCATTTCTAAGTATCTAAAATAGATTTAAATTAATATTAACTTAATAAAATGTATACTTTTTTTAAAAAGTACTTTTCATTAAAAAAAAAGGATCAGAAGAGAATAATCAATCAACTTGGACAAAAAGGTTGAATTTATACATTTATCCATGCCCACATATGCTGAGTATTGGGAGAAAGTAAAGAGAAAAGCATTAAGTTTAACTCTTAATCTAGGATGCTACCAGGGTAAAGAACCTACTATACTCCCACCAGTGCTCCACTCAAACATCTCTGACTTAGGACGATGGAACACATCAAGGGCAATGCACATACCTGGCAAATGCCAGGCAGCATGCTGCCCCCTCTCTCTGTGCACAAAGGATGATATGATGGCAAGAGACTACTGATTCCATGGTCTTAAAGAATACAGATCTCAGTCCTCTCAGCTGAATAAGCTGGTTCAAAGAGTCCAATTAGCAAGTAGTTACTGCAATAGGCCAGTGAGCCAAAGAACAGGATACATGATTTGTATCTCAACAGGCAATTACTCAGGTCTATGAGCCTCTGGTAAGTGTTCTTGAAACATTTCTGTCGGTATAACTTTCCATCCTAGTAACAAACCAGTGACAGGTAAATTCTTTTGGAAAGCAATAGAATTAGGCTCTCTATATAGATATTAGAGCTTATTGTTTTATAGAATAGAAACAAGAGCACAAAACAATTAGGGAGTAGAGAGTGAGTGATTTCATTCGAGAACAGGATTGGGGTCAGGATTCAAATGTTTGACTCTAGCGCCTAAGATTTTCCCAACCTACCATGTGATGTGGGAGAAGGGGTTGGGTCTGGACTGCAGTGGACAGAAAAGGAAGGCACCTCTGATAAGCTATGTATAGGAACAATATCACAAGGGCTACAAAACTCGAACAGGCTGAAACCCTCTGCCTTCTCCTTTCCTAGACTGGCCCTTAGAGACCAGGAAGCCAGACAGGGTACTGGCTCTCTGGGCGTTAAGCAGTTATAGAAGCAGAGTCTAGACTAAACACAGGGTTCCTGACTCACAAGGCTTCCTCAAAATTCTATACCCACTGTTATATATACCACTCTGGTCCCTCCCCAACATGAGGAAGGAAGCTCACCTAAGCCAGGACCGTAAGTCACATGGTCTCTAGAATAGCTGGCAAAATTGAATAGGTTCCAGAGGTGTGGGAGGCAGTTCTGAACTATTCAGGGCATGGCTGTAGTCTTGTTAGCTTGAAATCTTCAGCTCTGACACTCACAGTGACCTAATTCTCTAGATAATTGCTGATGACCTATTTTGTTCTCCCCTAGCCTAAGGCTACCTCCTAAAACCCTCCCCTAGGTGGATCCTAATTAATCCCTCTTTCCTCTGGAACCCTCAGCATGGTGTCTGGAATTACATCATTCTGTTCTTCATACACAAAGGCTATTTTCCTTGCACCTAACTCTTCTTATTTCAAGGATAACGGCTGGAGGGCACAGCTCTTCAACCTGTATTTTCCCAGGCAGGCAGGTTAGAATAACTTGTGGAGTTCAGCTTAGGTAATACCCAGGTTTGGGTGGAGTCTATGGCCTTATTATTCTCAAGGTTTATGATCTTGGGCAAGGGATTTCTTTCCCTTGCAAAGCTCCATGCTTATAAGAATGCTAAGATAATGCTATTCTTTTCCCAGAGTGGTCATGGTAATTCAGCAAGATAATGC
Source organism: Microtus pennsylvanicus (assembly GCF_037038515.1). NCBI lineage: Eukaryota > Metazoa > Chordata > Mammalia > Rodentia > Cricetidae > Microtus > Microtus pennsylvanicus. The sequence continues at coordinate 32,351,968 of NC_134591.1, read as the reverse complement.
CAAGGAAGCACATTTGTTGATAGTACACACAGAACAAAAGATCAGCAAGTGTGAGACACTATCACAGTTATCACAGCTCCCTGTGCCCGGCATGTTACATGGCCTAGCACAAGGAGGTTACGTAGTTCATTCTGGCCGAGTCTGAACAGCTTGAGGGTCTATGACGTTAGTGTATGATGAACTGCATGCTTTTGAGGTCATATGCACAAGCTGCAGAAACCATGAAAGGTGTCAAAATATTAATAGTAAAATTTATGTTTCTGTGGTCATATTTCTATGGTATGCTTTTAGAATGATTTTTCTTAGTCACACTTGCTTTTTTTCTCATTAAGAATTTTTTTAGTACAATCTTTTCTCATTTTACATAGCTATGCCCATTCCCACTTCCTCCCCACCTCCAGTACCACCCTTCCCTTCACCCCCATCCCCTCCTCAGAAAGAGTAAAGCTTCCCACGAGGAGTCAACAAAGTCTGACACTTTACTTGAAGGGAAGACCAAGGCCCCCCCCCCCCATATCTAGGCTGAGCAAGGTATCTCTCCAAAGAAAATGTGCTCCAAGACGCCAGTCCAAACACTAGGGATAAATCTGAGTCCCACTGCCAGTGGCCCCCCAGACTGCCCAAACCTCACAATTGTCCCCCACATTCAATGGGCATAGTTTGTTCCTATGCAGGTTCCCTATTATCAGCCCAATGTCAGTGAGTTTTCACAAACTCAGCTCAGCTGTTCCTGTGGGTATTCCCATAATGGTCTTTACCCCTTTGCTCATATTATTGCTCTTCCCTCTCTTGGACTAGCCTTCAGAAGCTCTGCCCAGTGCTTGGCAGGTCATTCAAGAAGGGGGAAAGACAGAGAGGGAAAACAAGGAAAAGGATATCTTGATTGAGGGAGCAAAAGCAAAGGGCTAGAAAGAAACAGGGCACTAGGGAAATTCCCAGGAATTTACAAGGATGACCCCAGCTAAGACTCTAAGCAACAGTGGAGAGGATGCTTGAACTGGCCTTCCCCTGTAATTAGACTGATGACCGCATTAACTGTCATTACAGAACCATCATCCAGCAGCTGAGGAAAACAGATACAGAGATGCACAGCGAAAAAGCAAATGTTTTAAGAATGAGTGTAGAAAGTGTTATCTTTGGGGTTATTTTAAGGTCCAAATGCTGATTTCAAAAGGAAACATTGTTATTTTTGTCAATAAAACACTGGACGGTCATATGACTATGGCTTTCTAGAGCCATTTAAACAGTTTGGTCAGTGAGAGTATGCCATACCTAGGAAAAGGCAGACTCGGGAAAGAATGGTTTTAGCTGCCATTTTTGCTCCAGGCAATGCATGGTTTGGAAGAGGGATTTCATTACTTTGATTTGTTGGTTTACAGTTCAGTGAGAGTTACATCAAGAAACTACAGACAGACCTAGGTTTCTCCCTTTTAAACTTTTGTCCCAATGGCTTGATTTTACAAACCACTGATTCATTATTAGACAGATTGTTTGATCACTAAAAAAGACAGGAAGATGACTTATTTCAAAATAGAGGATATTCTTTTAAAATAATTGTGTTTCCTTTTATAATCCCATCTACTGACTGTGCATAGCCCAGGGAACACTGTCAGGGGCCAGCGTGGGTGAGCAGTCTAGACTCCTGTTTGTGCACCGCTGGTTCACAGAAGATAACAAGCTCCTAACAATGGCTGCTTCTATGGGATGTCAAGCAGCAACTCTTACAGGAGAGGGCCAGTCAGCAGGGCTGGTGGTTAACTGCACAAGGCCAAACATCTGGTGATTTCAAGACATCTGGGGCTTTTCTATCATGTAGACCAAACACGATTCAGGTAATTGACCAAATTTTTCACTTTCCAACCAGATGTCTTACTTTCATGGAGAGGAAGCCAGGCGTGTGCTTTCATGTGCAAATAAGCCAGACTAAACTCACCCCCAGGGGGCAGGATTAATTGCTTATTCTCAATGAACACTAAATTACATATCGTTTCTTTTTTTTTCCAACTATCTTACCCTTGAAGAGACTTTCTGCTATTGTTTTGAAAAGCATATATTTCATCTTAGAAATGCTCTTTTTAAAGCCCCGCCCCTTGCATTTTTGACAGGGAGCCAGAGCGCTGTTATGAAGAGTGTGATTTCAGCAGTCGGTTTGATCTGGCTTTGGTTGCATGTCCCAACTTTCAGAGCCTCAAGCCCTCTAAACACGGGTTCTTTGTCAGTAAACATCCTCAAACCCATCTATAAGGACCACTATCAAGACTCAGGGGCACTTGACCCTACGTGGGTCTTGGATGCTTCTTGTGTCTGGCACTGAGGCTATGGAGGAGTAAAGTCCCTGCCTATCCCTCAGGTACTCCATCAAGAATGCAGATAGGGCTCAGGAGAGGGAGGTGCGTGTGTACGTGTGGGTGCCTGTGTGTGCGCATGTGTGCATGCATGTGTGTATGTATGTGCATGTGTGCATGTGTGTGTGGGTGTGTGTGATGACATGCATACTCTTCAAAACAAACTGTGTGTTTTCTCAGCACAGTCAATACAGTCATGAGCAACTCCATTGGCAACTGATTCTCACATAGAAATGCCAAGTTTGTAAGAGGAAGGGTATGCTAGAACTTTTCTTCTTTAACTTCTTCTTATCTCATCACATGCTGGAATTTGCTCCGGTCCAGTTTGTTTAAAGAATCCACATGGCTATCAATGACCTACTTTCTATGCCACTGTCCTGACAACTGACCACTCTATTGGACAGCAGTGTGTCTCTCTCCAGCCAAGTGTAGTTGACAAAACTCAACAGCACAGACACAGTATCTGAGAGATGGTCGTGTCAGTGTGAACTCCTTAAACAGAGGACAGATGCATGCACAAGACAAGGAACTCAGAGCACACAAGGGTACCAGGAGAAGCTCTTGTAACAAAACTTGCTTGACTGTAAAAGCCATCATGTTTCAAAGCTAGACTGTAAAAAAAAAATGCTGAACATAAAGACAAGAATGCCAAGCTGGCCACTGTTTAGTTTTCCAGACAGGATAGTAGTTTCTTTTCTTATCTTAGATTTCAACAGAACTCAGAAACAAGTCATTTATATGAAAAAACAGATTATTAATGTGGTTTTTAAACTTTTTCTCCAACAACCCGAATCCTCCCCCCACCCCTGGGATGGAAGCTTTTGGAGCCATAATGTAATTCTGTGCTATTCCAAGTAGATAGGGAAAGGCCCAAAGGCTGTAGGTGTAGGGTTAAGCCAGCTCCTTAGGGGGCGGGCTTGCCTTGGGCGAATGTTTACTTATAAATTGGGCACATGCGCGCCCCTTCCTGCTTCCTGTGCTCCGCGGGAACCTCGGTCCTGTAAGTTTATTTCTTCATTAAAGCTGTATATATTTTTTACAATCTGCCTGCATTAATTTACGCCGTTACATATTTGGCACCCCATGTTGGGCGCCACTCTGTTGTAATAGGCGGCGGGCTGTGTCCCTGGCACCCGGCTGCCCGCACAGCTAGCTTTACCCGAAATAATTACACGGAAACTGTATTTTTTAAACACTGCCTGGCCCATTAGTTCCAGTTTCTTATTGGCTAGCTCTTATATGTCGATCTAACCCATTTCACGAGCTGGCTTACCAGGAAAGATCTTAACCTACATCTGTCTGGAGTGGGAGCACCATGGCGACTCCCTGACTCAGCTTCTTTCTCCCAGCATTCTGTTCTGTTTACTCCGCCTACCTAATTTTATGTCCTATTAAAGGGCCAAGGCAGTCTCTTTATTTAACCAATGAAATTAACACAAAACAGAAGACTCCCCCCATCATGTAGGCATTAGCTCTCCCATCCCAAGGATCCAGATTCAGGGGCTAACACACTGAGGATCAATTCTAGAACCTGACCTGTGATATCTGATGCCCATTTGGGGGCATTAGAGAAGGAACACTGATTTGGGTTCCATTAATCTTCAGAAGGTGAAAAGGAGAAGCTGAAGACAGTGGCCTTAATCTAGGTAAAGAGCATCTGCCCTCCAGTACGGAGGGAGAGCTGGCTAAGCTTTCATTTAATCAAAACATCAGAGTCAGATCTATGAATCCATGGACTGTACCAAAGAAGATTCCAAAGTGCTGCTGCCACTTAACAGCACTTGGACCCTCCATCTCTGGGTTACCTGTGATGCGGGTAGCAAATAAATTTCGGGGAAAATGGCCAAGTGATAAGAAATGGAAAGTTCAAACTTTATAAGTGAAACAAAATCTAATATAGTCATTATTAAAGTCTCATTTTCTGGACAGGTTCTGGGAAACTGGACCGATTTTAGGCAAAACAACAACTCAAAGTCAACTCTAGGTTGGACACCCACAAGAGCAGTCCACTAAGCCTCAGCATAAATAACAGAACTGGCCTTTAAAAGGCAAAGGTAGAGAACAGGAAGTTAAAGGTAGTAAGACTTCATTACAGAAAATACAAACACAGAGTCAAAAGGGAAAAATCCCTTCCCTTTAAATTTTCCTCTCACAGAGATAACTAGAAATACAAATGAGAAAGTATCACAAAATTCCATTCCAAAATACTAATGTTCTCTAAAATATTAAGATATTCTTATTCAAGTCTATGTATAAGAGTTAATATGTTTATTCAACCTTAAAGTCTGTTTTAAGCTCAACAGATATTCTTTCCTCGTCAGTGAGTATCATATTTTCCTTTCGAAAACGTATCACATTGGTGTTATGGAGATGGTTCAGTTGGTAAAGTGATTGCTAGGCAATCATGAACAATCAAGTTTGATCACCGCCATTCAGATTTTAAAAAAAAGAAAACAAAGGATAGGAGTGGCAGTGCCCACATCTGTGACCTCAGCTCTAGAGAACAGAGAAAGAAAGAGCCTTGGGGCTTGTGTGCCAGACAGTACAGGAGCTTGAGGAGCTCCCCGTTCAGTGCGAGACACTCTCCAAAACTAAAGCAGAGAGAGATTGAGATGATAATTTTCACCTCTGCATTTTACATGCCTATGTGCACATATATGTGCTAACACACCCACAAGAACATGCACATAACACACACGGCGGGGGGGGAGAGAATATCTATCATACTCTAAGATTTAGAGACGTCATAGTATTTGACTATGTCTTAGAAGTGGATTGTTATTTTTTTCTGCCAAATTCAAAGCAAAAACAACCCAGACTCAGAACAGACTTCATTCCAAAATAAACTGTAGAGGAGAGGGGTAATCTGACCGTGAGATCTGCAAGTCTCAAGGAGAGGCAAAGGAATTTTTCTTTCACAGGGAGACTGTGGATTAGATCCTCAGTGGCCTCCAAAGGCTCACATGCTTGGTCACCAGCCTCTGATGCTGTCTGAAGGTGTGGTAATCTTTCACAGTTGTTGCCTAATAGTAGGAAGTTTTGTAACCTAGGTATGGATGTAAAGGTAATGGCGGTGCCTTCCACTTTGCCCATCCTACCAGTCATGAGGAGACAGCTGTGTTCCACCACACCCTCCCCACCACAACGTTTTATGTTGCCGCTTAACCCACAGCCCTTGTCACAGACCTCTCTGAAACTGTGAGCCAAATTAAATCTCTCTTCCTTTGGTTTATTGTGGGTGTGTTTCCCCTAGAGTAGAAAGCTGACCCTCACAGAAAGGGAATAAAGGCGGCTAAGAAACGAAGTGGGAGACTTGTGGGACTGGCTACTGAGAATCATTCATACTCGTCAGACTCCTGACAGGCAGTAATGAGAAATGGTTGGCCCTATGGTGTCTAGATATCTGATCAGACAATATTCTGAGTATTTCTGGGAGGTATTTAAGGGTGAGTTTTATGTTCACACCTGAGGTATAAATGAGACTTTTCCAATTGATCACTGAAGACCTGAGGAGGTTTACACTTCCCAGAGGAAGACATAGTTTGTTCCTGGTGGCCTTCCAACTGGTTAGCATTTTTCAAACCTCTGGACTTGCAGCACTGCTCTTCCTCCATCTCTGATATTGTCCTGGAGCTATAGCCTGGGTTCTCCCAATCTTCTGGCCTTTCAACATGGGCTGGCCCTAACCCAGAAACTCCGGGGCCTTGCTGTCCTCCAGAACTGTGGGGGATAAATCCTTATTATAAGTCCCCTTCCTCCCCTGCCATACACCCCTCACTCTTGCTTCTGCACATTCAGAGCTTTGAACAGCACAGAGCCCAGAAGGAAGGGCGGGAGCTGAGTCAGGATCAGATAAAGGGTCAGCAGAGTTCAGGGTGCAGGAGAAGGACAGAGCTTTCCAGTCTGCATCAAATGCATTCTGTTCTAAGTGATGTGTGACAAACAGCAGCTCAGGGAACCACTTGGGAGGCAAACAATGGGAATCTGGATGGTCTTCTCTCCTCCTCAGAGGAAAATAGGGGTCCCAAGGAGTCGGCTGTAAGTCAGATGGGGAAATCTGACACCCTTTTTCTGGCTCAGGTACCAGGCATGCATGCAGTAGACAGACATACATGAAGGGAAAACACTCACATCCATAAAATAAATAATTTTTTTTAAAGAATGAGAATGAACTCTTTCGATCTGATAGGGTGCGTAGAAGGGGCAGAAGGTAAATGAAGCCCAGGTTATTAATACCTTAAAAGCAGGTATTAGAAGCTCAACTCTTCATCTGGAGAAACAGCTTACAGCTTGGTAAGTAGCAAAACTGGGAACTGATAGGAGACGATTAAACACAAGCCCTATTCCAATGTCTCTATCTTCCAATTGACTAATGAAACTCTTTGGTAACAACAAAACAAGCCTCCTGAGCAAAGGAGGAGGAAAGGAAGAGGGGCAGAAAGCAGGAAGAGCAGAAATGGAGGGAAGTGGGGAGCATTAAACCCACTTTCCCACAGCTCCTGGGTTCTCACTATTTTAGCTGCTCATTCTTCATCTGTTCTATTAGGCCAGTGTTGCAACAACAAGTTCCACAACTCCTTGCTTCCCATGCCTGAGAAAACTTTAAGAAATATACCTGCTTGGGCCCCACACTTAACCACTGAAGAAAAACCCTGAGCCCCTGTCGCCAGCCTCCAGCCTGAAGTCCCCTCGGAGTTTTGGCAAACTCGAGTCCCCGGGCCTCTCCTCTGCTTTCTTATCAGCAGCCATGAAGGGGACTCTACAATCTGGACTTTAAAAAGATCCCACGAAATCTAAATGCATCAGCCAAAGCAAGCAAAAATTCCCAGAAAATCCTCTTCAGCAATTAGAACATTTGTTGGAATAGTGTATGGGGGTGTGAGCTGTGCACCTACAACCTCCATGTAAATGACAGCCTTGTCCCTGACCAATGGAGAGACTTGATCCTAGCTAGCCATTCTCCAGCCTCTTCCCTTTTATGTCTAAAAACAATTAATGACATACTTTTTAGAAACTGAAAATAATCGAAAGAAAACCTTTGGCACCGTGACTAGGAGGGGGCGCTTTCATTAGTCACCTAGTGACGGTGACACAAAGCTAAGCTTAGTGAAATCTATTGTCTTGCATGTCATGGGAAGGTGCACAAGAGAGGGTGCCAGGAGTCTATGACGCTCTCTTCCCACACAGGCCCGTTGGCTCCCACCCGTAGAGTCCCAGGAGATCCTGTTCCCTGAGTTCTGTTGTGCATGAACATACCTTTTCACAGATAAATGTGAAGACCTCTAATTATGGAAAAGTCAGATCTAAGTGATTCTAGAAGAAAATGCAGGGTAAGTGGGGTGTCAGTAGGGGAATATTAGGAAACAATGAGATGACAAAAATAGCCACGGCATGTCAGCAGAGCCATGGGTATGGAGAGGAGTCAACTTTCAGGACAGCAGAGCGAGAACCACACAGTGGGGCTCTGCCTGCTCTTCCCGGAGAGGGCCCCTAGGAGTGTGAGACAGTCAGAGGAGAAAGGTGCAGACAGACAGCGGAGCCACTCCAGCAGACAGGCAGGGGACCAGGCCTCCTCCCAGCAGCTCCTAGAAAACTTTCAACTTGAAGGGTCACACCCTACTTCCTGTCCTTTTTAAAAATTGCTAAGACTAAGATGAAAAAATTGAACTTCAATAATTTCCCTTTCTCTCCCTGCTTGAAAATTGCAAACACACCTGCCTCGGTTTGATGAATGGGCCTTGTGGGTCTCCATGTCTGGGCTCAAGGCTGTTTTCTCTCTGAATATCCTTCCTTTCTCCTTTACATGGCTATCTTTTCCATATCCTCTAGGAGGCAGTGTAGAGATCACAAGGCCCAGGAAGGTTAACCATTGCCCACCTGCCTCACACCCTGAGATATGTATAACCACATAAATATATACCTGAACATTTTACAAACTAGTTCAAAAACACATGAATGCATTGATGGAAGGCAGCCCTTTGTGTAAACGAAACAGAACAATGCCAAGCTGAATGAAGTCACAGAAGTTTCAAATGCACAGTGCTGTTCTGAGATTTTAGTATGCAGGTATGCAATGACAGGCTAAGAAAATAAGGCTAGGAATCCCCCAGTATCAACTGCCTGACCGTGGACATTTACTTTCTCCTAAAGTCACATCTGGTTCTAAAGTGCACATTGATCTACTGCTTTATTGTAATGATGGCATCTGCCCTAAAGACACTTGATTCTGAAGTGTACACACTGATCTACTGCTTTATTGTAACGATGGCATCTGCCCTAAAGTCACAGCTGGTTCCGAAGTGCACACCGATCTACTGCCTTATTGTAATGATGGCATCCGCCCTAAAGACACTTGATTCTGAAGTGCACGCACTGATCTACTGCCTTATTGTAATGATGGCATCCGCCCTAAAGACACTTGATTCTGAAGTGCACGCACTGATCTACTGCCTTATTGTAATGATGGCACCCGCCCTAAAGACACTTGATTCTGAAGTGCACACACTGATTTACTGCCTTATTGTAATGATGGCACCTGCTCTCCATTCTTCACCAGACTCTCATTTTCCCTGTGAGTGGTTAATCGTGCATTTCTGGGGTCTACAAAGGGAAAGTCAACAGGAAGTTAAAAGTGGGATCATCATTTCTCTTCCGCAGACCATCACAGTGGCTCACATGGGTTTACATCCTTAGGTCTCCTACTCCACCCGTCTTTCCCCTCGCTCATCACATGATGCTATAGTGGTTCACACATATCAGACAGACTTGCATTTCTCGTCCTTGATGGTTACCACAGCTTCTGTGAGGAACACTCTTGCTGATAAGTCACACTGCTGAAACTGTCTTCACAATGGAGTCCCAATTCACAAGTGTCTTCCCTGAGAAGTCCTAATGGTGCAGGAGCCATTGACACGCATGGCCTCATTAGATCCTCTTTATTTCCCAAAGGTCCCATCTCCAAACACCACTCCCATAGGAAACTGAGGGCCATGCTGGAAACTCATGAATTCTGGGGGAATACACTGAAAAAACAGTAGTACTTCCTTTAGGTTGACTCATCTAGTATTTTTCTTTAATATCTGACATATATTATTTTATATAATGTTGCATCATATAAAGCTCCATCCAAGTTAGAGTCTAATACAGAACTCGTTGCTTTTGAAGGGTGAATAGTGCTTCGTCGCACTTCTGTTCCACTTTCGGTTTAGCCCTGTGGAGTTCTAGTTTGTTCTCTCTGAGGAGCTGCTGCACAGTTTCCATGACACCAGCACCATTTTAGATTCCACGAGTATGGCACAAAGCGATCGTCCTGACTTCCGCACCAGCGCATTATTTTGGATTTTATTTTGCTTGACTTTTGACGGGAGCTATTTTAGTGGGTATGAACTCTAAGGAATATTTCTTCTCAAACTGCAAACCATCGAGTCTGGGAACAACCAAGAGTAGCAAGAACACTTGAGAGTTGGAGCAGCACAGCGACGAATGGCGGTGATGGCCAATTAACTAACACGGAACAGCTGAATCCCATGTGGGACGTAAGGAAAACTAAAACGAAACTCAGTTGGCCATGAAGAGCACTGGGAAGCTGAGGTTTTTCTAGAGATGATACAACTAGAAGTTAGAGTGAAAGGGGCCTGAAATCAGGAAGATAAATTTGCTTAATAGAAAGGATAGGCTCCATAATGGCTGGATACTTCTTTAACCTGGTTTCTTTATCCAGTAAATGTCTGTTGATTTAATCACTTAAAAAGAGGGAGAAATGCGAGGATTTTTGATAATGGATAGAAAGCATTGAGAGAAGGGAAATTAAAATGGAATAGAAGAATGAAGCCAACTTCATACAACCAAGTTTCTTCCCTGGGCTATAGCAGTCGGGCTTATATCCCTGCAACTGGACACAGAAAGCTTTCTCTAGGACTCAAATGAAGAGAAGAGAACCAGAGATGCTGGTGGATGTTTCTCATAGATCAGTGCATCACTCAGCCATCATCAGAGAATTTTCTTCTTGAAGTAGATGGGAACTAACACAGAGACCCTAACTGGACAGTATGTAGAGATGGCGAGACTTTGGAACACTCAGTCCTAAATGAGGTGCCTTCATCAATCCTTTCCCCTCAAGGTTCATGATCTAAAGAAGAGGCAGAAAGACTGGAAAAACCAGAGGAGATGAATGACTTCAAGGAAACACCATGTTCCAGGCTCAACCGGACTGATACACACATGAACTCATAGAGACTATGGCAGTGCACACAGGGACTGCTGATTCAAGCCAAACAGGGTCCCAGTGGTGAGGTGAGCAGGTAAACACAGTCTCTCACCCCTCACCAGAAGCTATCTGCAATTCAGATTCACTGTCAAAGGAAAAAAAATAGTTTTCTCCAATGGAGTCTCACTGGATACATTAACAAGAGAGTAGACCCCATATCCAGGCATAGTTAGTTGGCCAGAACAAAAAAAAATAGTGTTATTTTTGTACTTTTTGTCTCATATTGCTAGGTTTAGATATCTGTCTTATTGGTCTTTTGTTTATTTATTTTGGTTTCCACTTTGATTTTTGTGGGAGGTGTGTGTGTGTGTGTGCTTCTTGACTTTTGTTGGTTCTTTTTTCTGTTTTGTTTTTTAAAGAGTGAGGAAGTTGGGTAGATGGGGAAATGAGGAGAGTCTGGGATGGGAAAGCATGATCAGAATATACTGTCTTAAAATACTTTTCAATTAAAGTTAATGTAGTGTTATTGCGGTGTACTATATGTCAAGGATCGGGGGCACATGTGCATGCAGAAATCAGAGAACAGCTTTGTGGAGTGAGTTTTCTCCTTCTACCTTTATATAGTTCCTGGGATTAAACTTACAAGTCATCAGGCTGACACAGAGCAAGGGCTTTAACCCGTAAGACACCTCACTGGCCCCTACTTTTGTACTTTTTTTTTTGAAAAAAAAAATTAAAAGTTTCTGTTGCTGCTGTTGCTGCAATAGAACTCCCAACAGAGAAAAGGGCATTGAGGGTGAGTGCCTCTGGAAATGCAACTTTCATGAGCTGGCAATTAGCCAAGACAGTCCTAAGCTATCAAGTATCTGGATAATGATCAGCTTTGGCTTGGGTATCATCTGTAAGAACCAGTGTAGGCAGGCTGCATCTCCACCATGCTGCAAGGCAAGCCTTGGCAGGCAGCCACAGAAATCAAAGAGGTTTGGTAATGTCCCAAACGTAGCAGGCTAGTGGAAAGCCACATTCGTGTTTGCATGGAAATGCCTGCAAAGACTGTGTGTCAAACACGGTTCGGGTGTTGGGATTCAGTAGTTCATAAGATGATACATAGCCCTTGCTCTACTGGGATGAACAATCTAAAAAGAAGCATAAAATTCATATTTGCAAATAATGAATGAAAACTCAAATGTGATGAAGGGCAGGGTGTGAAGCAGAGCTGTAGTTTACACAGATGCACGATCCCAAACCAGTGATACCTGGCATTAAAGAAATAAGGGTGGAGCTGCTGAGCAAAATATATATGAATAACATACATGATTGCAACATCCTTCAGGCTCAGTCCTGGAATGAGGTTCAAATCTCCTGTAAGCTTCAGTTTCAAACACATTACTTTTTCCCTCTTGCTACCTATTCATAATAGGTCCATCGCACACAGTTCTGTGTGAGTGATCGACCTCAAAGAGTGGTGTTCATATTATGGACCACATTCATGACACTTCTTGTATACGTAGACTAAAAAATTATATTAGGCCTAGATTTGTTTCACTGAACCTAGACTCCAAAACAGGCTAGCTATTTAAAAGGTATGCGTGCGCGCGTGCACACACACACACACACACACACACACACACACACCATTTATGTCTATATTACAATGATTGCCTGTGCTCAATTTAATGGAGACAGCTTATCAGTTTCCACTAAGGATCTGGTTCCCAAAGATAGTTTCAAGGAGAGTTCTGGCTAGTAGAATTTTCACAATATGCACTGACCATAGTGGATGGGATTGGAGGTGAGTGAGATACGGATGGCACTGGAGAATCTACCCACTATGTAGGGTCTTTTCACTCACACGCAGAAGGATAAGCAACTTGGCTGGGAAGCGAGACTGGGAGAGGGGCTTGCAGTGTGAAGTCTGTGTCAGAGCTGGGGTATGGAAGCTCGCACTGTGTTTTGTGAACCAATCCTTGGGTAGAAAAGAGCAAGGCAGGGAGCCAGAGTTGCACATCAACTACACAAATCTTACAGACCTTCAAGGCTCGCCATACACCAACTCAACCATGCTGAAACAACACCCAAAGTCTTCCGAGGTCCTTCAGACCCCTAAGCACCTCCTCTTTTGGCTCACAACACTTATTTTTTTTTCTGTTTACCGTGCAGCTGATCATGGGTCTCACTACATTTCCAGAAGTTTTGTTGGTTCCTAGCCAAATGCCCAGTTCCATTACTTTTCTGGACATGGTAACATGATTGTTCTCTATTTCCTCTCACTGTGTTTTGCCTTTTGATAAGTGTCAGGTCCTGTCTCGCCAAGCATGGCCTCCTTCTGGACAAGGGTACTATGAACACAGCTGTGTGCTTAGCATAGTGCTAGGCAGTGGTAACCAACAAGAAGGTCAAGTACTGCCATGGTCTCTTTGAAGCAAAAACTCTGAGGCAGAAGTCACTTGTGTACTTAGTGATAAAGATTAGAGACAAGTATGCATATGTACATGAAGAAAAGATGGTGATTAAGAGCATCTCCCTTTAAAATGTCAATTGGATAAAGTTAAAGACCTGGACTAGGTAGTAGGGGCACATGCCTTTAATCCACTCAGGAGGCAGAGGTAGGCAGATTTTTGAGTTTGAAGCCAGCCTGATCTATAAAGCAAGTTCTAGACCGTAAGAGCTACACTGACTACGCTGTTTCAAAAAAATAAAATAGAGAGAGAGAAAGAGAGAGAGAGAGAGAGAGAGAGAGAGAGAGAGAGAGCGCTAAACTGACTTGCTCCAACTCTTAACTTGGATATGTAAATCTTGGCAACTGATGTGCATCTGTTAAACAATCTGTAAAATGGGGTTAACGATGCCTTAGAAGACTGCCATGCAAGTTATATGTGCTGTTACTGCTCTGAGGTATAAGTATTTAAGAACAGAAGCTAAACCTACTATGTTCATTTACTTGCTTTTCCCAAACCTATGAACCACAATTTTTATTAATTATTAAGATAAAAAGCAGCTACAAACCCACAAATTATACCTTAAAAAAGAAATAAACTATAAAAATAAATTTTTGCAAAAGAAGTCCACATGCAGAATTTAAGTGTAGTATGATGACTACCACGAAGCTCAGCATTTCATCTCTCCAGGGGTCTCCTGACTCCAAGTAGCTATTGTATCTTCAGCCACCTGACTCAGGACCATAGGAGGAAAGGAAGCCACCACACCCCTTCATTAGGAATCCTATGGGACCTGCCTGCTTATATGTCACTGGCCAAAACTTAGATGTAGTGGAAGCAGAAGAATACCGGCCTTAACCCTGTGCCCAGCAGAAGCACCCTGTCCCAAGTTAACAGTCTGAGTTTAAGTAGCAAACGAGATGCCAGTGTAGCTTGCATGGGTATTCAGTATCTCCACATCACTGCCATGCCTGTGGCAAAGCTGGGGTGCTGCTTTGAGTTCTGTTTCATTGTATCAAAGCCTTGGGGTCCATAACAAATCACAGAACACTCCCAAGCACATTTCCTCGGGATCTATACAGCTGTCTCGCTTTAATCATTTTGAAAGCATAGCCCCCTGAAGGGAAATGTAGCTATATGGGTCTGATTCACTCTAAATTATTGGAAAATTGATTTTTTTAAAAAGGTGTTTGCTTGCCAAGACTTTTGAACCATTTTAAGGAGCTTGAAAAAAAAATAAAACCACCAACTCTTTGAAGAGAAGAAGAATGTTTTGCCAAGGCAACAAAAGAGCCGAGCCTCCATACCAATAGGGTCACAGGACACTTTGTACAGGTTTTGACAAAATAAAGCTCCATATACCGGTAACTATCATATCTCCAAACATGTTATTTACTTTATATTAGCTATGATTTATCAATAAATTTAAGTGAATTTTATTTCTAAATACCTTAAAAATAATGCAGATGATAGAGACCTTTTTGTCCAGCCATTACTTACCAATACATTTTCTCATCACAAGGATGTATAATGAGACTCATAAAAAGCCATCTTTATGATAGAAAGTCCCTTTTAACTAACATGAAACCACGGCTGTGCTCATGCTTAGACTTTGATGAGATTCAGAAGTAATGAATATCCTTGAGAAGGTATACCCCATTATGGCCTATGGAAAGAAGGAAGACAATGGTGCAGGTAGAACATTCTGGAAAGGAGAGCAGGAAAAGCACCCAGGAAAAGAGTTCTCAAGACACACTGAATTTGACCCCACTCGGTGTGATGAGTCAGGAAAGCAGTAAGCCAAATGAGTCAGAGCATCCCATGAAAAATGCAAAGACTGCAATGAGTGGAGATGCATTTACTAATAACAGTCATGAGCTTTTCTGGGCAGGCAGGCCTGTCCTCCATCAAGTAACTCTGAGAATCTGACTCAGTTGTTTACCCCAGTTTTCAAACACAAAGCAGAAAAATTAATAACACCCACATCTCTGTTCACTAGCGCATTAATCGGATAACTCATTAACTTGTGGGAAATGTTGGACAGTGGTGTCTGGACATAAGAAACATTCAAGGATCTTAAATCACTACAACATCAAAGTGCATTCCCACAAATAAGTGTAGATCCACCTCCTCACCAGAGGCACTTTTTTTAGCAGATGAAGACTATCACAGAAATACATAACTCATTCAAAAACTCATGCAATGCTCAGCCCCAACTGATACATCTACAATATAACCCCAATACGTAAGACTTGGGGAATATCACTTAAGAGGAGGCAGAAAAAGTATCTAAGAGCTAGAGGACCAGGATGTTTTCGGTGAGATAGTTGTTTTCTATTTATGACAGGGAAGTGCACCCATGAAATATCAAGAATATAGTCATCTCAATAAGACCTGTATAATAACAACACTGCTAGGCATGCCGAAGTAGATGGAAGAAGTCTCAAAGGGGCTCATTCCTAGATAGAGAGCTGCAGGCAATTGGTGGTTGCTGAGAGATGGATAAGCAGTCATTTATAGGGACAAAGCCCCTGATGTGTTACCTAATTCCAAGTGATAAATCTTAAACACAAGTACATATGAACATCACTAAAGGGATTCAGTAGGGTGTGTGTGTGTGCGTGTGTGTGTGTGTGTGTGTGTGCGCGCGCGTGCGCGTGCGCGTGTAACAACACACTGGTAACTAACAAAGAAGAGGTCATGAATGTGAGAAGGAGTTGTGGGCATGGATGATGCTGGAGAAGGGGAAACAGTAGAAACTGTGTAAATACAAACTCCTATAGGAAAATCTTGAAAACTTTCTGAAATGAAATTTTAAAAATCTGTGTTACTCTTCTCACTATGTTACTTCCTTCCATTGTCTTTTTATAGCAAACATTAATAACGCTGCCTCTTTCTTTTTTTAAAGGAGCCACATTGCTGGGGTCAAAGCTCAGGATGGAGGTGACTACTTGAATTCATTTCCTTAGGACTTCTAATTTCATGGAAATTGGAATACTAGTGAGGAAATTGCTTTAGATGAGAGTGTCTGCTCCTGCATTTGATTTAAACTGTCTTCACATGCTAAAAATGAAATGTAAATGTGAGAAAAAGCCAAGGTTTCACCTACAGCAGAAAGGCCATCTTTAGACCAACAAAGTTAAGTGAAATGCCACTTAATGGCTCTAAACAGCAAAACATAATTCAAAAAGCAAAGAATAAAAGGCAAAACAAAACAAGGCCACAGTGGAAAAGAAACACATCTTAGATAAAATTTGAAGTTATTGTCACAAGCCTCAGAGAAGATGCTTGTTTTGCCGAGCCTCCTTTGATAACAACGCTACAGACTTTCTCCAGCCTATGAGCACATAACAGACAGGGACCAAGTGTGCAGCCACTGTGCAGATGCTGAAGAGCTGAGATGCTCTCACATGCTACGCCCAGCAAATACTGATGGAAACAACCAGAAAACTGATGCAGGAGGAATATTTTCATCAGCACCCACATGGAGTTTCCCTGAACTGACAAATAGGGCCAGTCTAGATTTGTCGTAAACATCATTCTCTGAAGGATTTTTGATCCCTTGGTGCAGGAGACTGAGGAAGTGCTGCTGCTGCTGCTGCTGCTGCTGCTGCTGCTGCTGCTGCTGCTGCTGCTGCTGCTGTGGAGAACAGCTGGAAGGAATCTGAGAACTGGGCATCGCCAGATGTGTTTACAGGTCTTACCTGGGGACTTGCTGGAAATGTCATTTCTCTGGTCCCATACGGAACTCCTGATCCAGAAACTCTGAGCAGGAGAGGGGCAGCAAAAAGTTTTATGATGTTCTCTTGGGAATTCTTACATCGGCCCTAATTTAAGAACTGATGAGAAAATCTAGTCCCTGTGTAGTTTATAGAGGAAGAAATAGAGGTCCCCAAAGGAAATTTAGTTGTTTTCCCCGAACCATTTTTATAATTTTCAGGTAATTAAATATGCCAAATTTAGCACTTTTTGACTTTGTGATGTTTCACCTTAACTGAGCTTCAGTTTCTTTATCTGAAAGATGAAAAAAATTAACATCATTTCCAGGTACTTAAAATAAATATATGCTGTATCGAACAGACATTTAATATACAGATGTTATAATATGCATATATGTATAATCTGTATATTATATACAAGAAATAAAACTATAACCAGCACCTTAAGTAAGCAAGGGTTTTTGTAAAGGAAGAACTTGCTAGAAACCAGGTATGACGCTTCACGTCTTTAACTCTGGTACCAGAGAAGCAAAGGCAGGGAGAGCCCTACAAGTTCAAGGCCACTCAGGGCTACGTAGCAAGACCAACACACTCGAGTGTGAGAACATTCGTCCATCACTCACGTTTGTGTGTCTGTGGTAAGAGCTCTGGAACATGGAGGCTACAGCCTCCACTTAGACAAGTGGATAGCCAGCCCACAGGAAGCTCTAACATCAAGCTGGTTGGGAAAATGATTCCCGGGAGACCTAAACCATCAGAAGGGGCCTCAGCTGGTGAGAAAAGGATCTCAGTAAACACAGTCAGCAGTGTGACAAACACATTTGTTTGGAGCTCTGTAATCCTTGGGCCTGAATTCTCTGAATAGTGCCGTGTATCCACAAGTGTGTACACCTTGTTTAGCATCTGGCTATGGAAGTCAACGTTTTTCCTGTACGTACACAGTGGGGTGGTGACGGCAGGGGAAATAAATCAACCATCCCGGCCAACAAGTAGTTAGCAAAGTCCTGAGCTAGGACATACATCAGGAAATAGGAGCCTATAAAATGGATGTGTTCTACCAATCTTTATGATATTCTCCATGAAACAGATCCCAGCACATGTGTTCCCATGGGACCACATGTGTTTCTTCATATGCCCAGGGCTGGGATGTAAATGGGCAGTAAACCCCTCAGAAGGTCTCTGTACCGCCAAGTGAGAACCCTGCTCAGTTCACTATCTTAGTCTGTTAGCTGTATAAATTCAGAGTGTTGACATTGCACACTGGGGAGTATAATCTGAACCAAGCCTGGAGAAATCTGTCCTGGGGACTCTGTACCGAGAGCCCACCACACATTGCCAGCTCATCGGACAGCAGCATACTCAGGCAAACTGGCTGGTCCACTCCAAGAGTCTCCAATTTGCCCACCTAATCTTCATCGTGCTCTCCCTGTCTTTAAGTGGCAGAACTCTCAGGACATTTGGAAACGACAAACTGACCTCAGAAAGCCTTACATTGTCTCAGGTTAAACCTGAGACAGGGGTATTCAGGAAATGTATTTGTGGTCATGCGATATAAGATGAGGTGAGCTCCTGAGAAGGAAAGCAGGCTCCATTAACATACACCCTATGGCCTTGCCCTTGTCCTATGGCCAAAAGCATGGGCTCGACACAGAAGCAAAGCCACAGAGCCATAAGTGGGGGGCGGGGGGCGGGGGGCGGGGGGAGGGCACCGTGGTAAACACAGGGGAGATCAGGCAGTGCAGAGAACAGTGACTTGAAGACAGAGTGAAGAGGACAATGGTGACACTGTGGTGGGCCCACCCCACGCCCTCCAAACTCCCTGGGATCAACAGAGAGACTTGAGGACGCTCTGCTAGGAAGTCGTTATCAAAGGCGCACTAGCTCTGGCGTACGACATGTAGGCAGCAAGTTCCCGCCAGAAAACTAGCTCTAGAAGCTGTTGAGTAGACCGAGTGGGAGACCGGGATACACCAGATTTGACATCATCTGCAGGAGGATGATGTTCATGGAAAATAGCCCACAGTAACAGCATCTCATAATGGGTTAGAGACAGCGTCTGAAGAGAAAAGAGGTTGCAGAACAGCCTGGGAAGTCACTGCTCCTGCTGATTAGCCAAACAGAACAAAGCACAAACAACGAACTATCTGCTTTCAGTCAGGATGCTGGGGAAAATTCAGGACTCCGGGTAGATTCAGAGGGAATGGCCCCTCTGCCAGACTTTCGGCACCCTGCAGTCTCCATGTTCCCCTAATCTCCTTGCTCCTCGGGTATCTGAACTTCCATTTACACCTTCTCCATTTCTCACCCCCCCTCCCATGCCTCTGCTTCTCTATTGGCCGCTCAGATGACCGCTTTACTCTCCTTCCAGACAAACAGAAACTCTGTGAAGGGAAGTTACTCCCTGCTTCCCAGCGTCACACCGCGTCTGCTTTCTTCATTAACTGACTATGAGGTCTGTACCCTGAGAATAATTCCCTTCTCCTCTGAGTCCTTGCAGTTCTGCCTGTCCCTTCTCTCCCTGGTGTCCACATCCCAGCAGCACTGCTAAACGCTTCCCATCAGCAAACAAATAATGTCAAGCAATTCCCTTCGGTCAGCCAAACAAGCAGTGGGTGACCCCATCTATTTTGAACAGCCACCCTCCTTTAGTGACCATCCCATTTCTGTTTCCTTTCTTCACAGCCGAGTTTCTTAAGTTCTGTGTAGACACTCTTGCTCCAAAATGGTGTCTGATCTGTTCATCTTGGCTGGAGCATTGACTCAGTCCCCAGCAACTGTGTGGTTTCAGGCAGTTAACTTCTTCATGCCTCAAGTTCCTCTTTTGTAAAAGGCAAAGGGGGTATGGTCGCTACATTTCTCATTAGGTTGTTGTGAGGTGATAATTTATACTAAATTCTTGGCATAGCATCTAGTGAATATTCATTAAATATTAGTTGTAGCTGTTGTCACAAATACCATTCTCTCCTCAACTCTTATCTTCTGCCCTGCTATTATGATAAAGTAGCTTTCACGGACGTTTCTGCTATAGCCCGAACATGGTCACTAAGGCTGATACGTTGCAAAGTTAATCTCCTGAGCAAGTGAAGGGAGGTGGACCTCTTGGGACGTGTTGAGGTTGTGAGGCTGCACCTTCATGCTTGCATTAGTGCTCACATGCAAACAGTTTACAGTAGTGGGTTTGCTCTTTCTCGCCCTTCTGCTTTTTACCATGTGAGAACACAGCAAGGGGACCAACATCAGACACCAGCAGATTGCCTCTAACACTGGGGGACAGAGTCCTGGTCTTCGTCCATATCCAAGTCTGTAGCATTCTGAAGCATATACAGATTAGTACCGCCCCCAAGTCATTGTAAAAATGGACAGTTTTCTGTCCTGTCCTCCCTCCTCGTACAGCCGTGGAGATCCTTCCTTCCTATGTTAAACATTCCTGGTCTGACTATATCTACGGCCTTTAAAGATCACTGCAGGCACCCTTAGCCCCGTCTTCCATGGACTGGAATGCTTCAGACTTTCTCACACCCACTTCTCTCCCCTCTCTAAAGGTCACACATATCCACAGCATCCTGTAGCAGCCACACTACTGACTCCATTCTTACCTGCTTCCCCAGCACAAGCCAACAGTGCATTCTGAGTAAGGCACAGACTCATCACTTTCCCCCTTCACTTGTCTTCCTTCTCCCCTAGAGCAGTTGCTTGTGTGGCTATTCTCTACTATTGTTTCCGGCACTGACCAGACAGCTACCGAGTCTCCATTTGTCCTGAACTGTTCTCTGTGTGCTCTCTGCTGTAGAGGATGCTTCAGGCAGCTTGTAACAAGAAGGCAAAAAGAATATAAAATAGATTAAAGAGTAAATGATGCCAAAGAGAGATATAAAATTAATTGAGATGAATTTACTAGCGTTCATAAGCCCACTACAAATGAGTCTCCAATTTGCTTTACAGAATGAGCCAAAGGAGTTAAGGGGCATTTTGAAAATTGCTCAATATGATAACTATTAAAAAGCGGAGAAAATGAAAGTGATGATTAACACAAACTGAGAGAAATTAATGGTTGATTGGGGTCTCATACCAGACCATATCTATTCCATCAAGCCCACACTAAGAGGGCTTTACATAGCCTCTTCCCTGAGGACTAGCTGTCACAGGACCAGAAGGTGAAAGGCAAGCTGGTGAGAGGAAAGAAGTCAATAGTCTGACCCAGCTATGACGCCTATAAACCACACCAATGACCTGCTGGGTAAGGCATCCATCCAAGTGCGATAGTGGCATTTACATTTTGGTAGCAACTAACAGCTATCTAATTGGACCCAAGGTCTGCTTAGCAGGAGGAAAATCATGCTTAGTACTGTAAACCTAGACAACTACACACGGCTTATGAGGCCATGGATCTTAGAAAAAGACCTACAAGCCCCAATTTGCTAAACCAGTTTAATTCCTAGCTGTATTCTAAATACTTAGCTGTGTACCCAGAGATAAATATAAATCTCACCCATCATCAAAGAAACTTCTTTTGGCAACAGCAGGAGACCATTATAAAAAGCCACAACTGTTAAAAATGCAGGGAACAATTGCCTGTGGGGTGCCTATCTCCAGTTGATGAACCTACAAAAAAAACTCTTACTCTTATCTCAGTAAAGATTCTAAGAGCCAGGGAACAAGCATGTCTACTATCAGACTGTTTCTGCTTGCTATTATAGAGGAAACTCTACCCATGAAATCTCAACAACATGGCTGCCTAAACAAGACGCAAAAATCTGAACGGCAGTTGGCCTCATATGCAGATGGGAGAGATCTCACGGGTCCACTGCTAGATGAAGAGCCTCAGGCAATTAAAAACTGCCGAGAGAGGGAGAATTGATCTTTCCTGGGGATTCGTCCCCTGATTATCCAATACTGAGTGGTCAGCCCTAGAAACATTGATATATTTATATGAAGGCAAAACTGAAGGACTCATCAGCTTATATTAATATGTTGATTTGTTCATATACATATGTAACAATGGTTGAAGTAAAAGAATCTATGAGTTTAGGTTGGACATGTGAGCAAAAGGATGGTGGAGAGGGAAGGAGAAACCATGCAAGCACATTTTGGTTCAATCTGAAAAAGAAGGCTTTATGTGAAGTCATTGAAGTTACCAGGTAGATACAACTGCGCTTCCTGTGAGCCCCTCACAGGTTATGTAACTTGTTTGATATACAGGGCCAGGGAACAAACTCATGTCAGTTTGGCTCTATAACCTTTACCTCAAAGTACATCTGAGAACCAAATGCTGTTTTCGCCTATAGAGTCAACAACAGACCTTTGTGTATGGTGCCCATATCAGAACAAGCAAGACACCTCAGAGATTCTTCCTTTTAACAACCCCCTGGCAGCTGCTTTGCTTCGGTTTAAAGCCAAGTTACAAAGACCTTGATAAAGCACGGTGGGAGGAGGGGAGCAAAACATGAAGTATTAATAAACCTCGTACAATCATTACCCTGTCCCTTAAGTAGCCTCTGAAGTAAGAGCATCGGGAAAGAACACTGATAGGGGGATTTTGCTTGCCCCCTCAATACCCTGTACATTTCAGAAGCTAAGAGGATATGAAAATTTAACCGAATTTTAATGCCTTTCTAGGTTTTAAGATGCCGCAACAAAGAGATCATCTTCATTTTGCTCACCACAAGAACAGAAGGGGCACAGGGAAGGTGGGTCTGTGACTCATTACCTCCCAGGACCTGCAGAGGCTGTCTGAGAGGCAAGGAAACTTCTGGAATCAATAGGGTTCAAGGCAAGGCAGCGCCTGTCAGCGGGCCTTGGAGAAGGTCATTAGTCAACCAGTGACTTGGCTGCCCCACCCCAGCAGCCCTCTGATGCGAATTCTCAGAAAGGTTCATCTGTGCTGAGAAACTGAAAAGGTCATGGGTATGTACAAGTCAAAACTCACAGAACTGGGGTGAGGAAAACCACAGGAGAACCATGGAGTCACCTCAGAGACCAAGGTCGCCACTTAGCCTCTTTGTGACCAAGAACAGTGAGGCAGAAGAGTAATGGTGTGTCACATGCAATGCTGAAAGCCAATCACGCACAGGGGAAGCCTCCCAAGAACACTGGATGAAGCCACCTCTAAACGGAAGACAATGATGACATGGGGTCTGGTGTGCATAGGCTCGAAGGGCAATGACCTTTAGGAAAGGAGAAAACAAGCTGAATCGTCTACTTTAATTTGATTAAAACATGTGCAGCCATCTCCTCAGCTTCTGCTGAGGAAGGAAGTATGAGTGAAAGTGAGCAGTGCCTGCCAATCAGCTCCCGTGTCAGGCAGACTGGGGTTAGCATCTTGCCGCATGATTAACCTGCTTGACTGGGAAAGGCAATTTCAGGAGATAAGAGAACCCTAGAACTGTTCAAGTGTTTCTAGAACTGACTACTACATGCAGGGCCTGCTCCTGTAAATGTAACACTCCCTGCCCCACCCCTGTGGCCTTTATAGATATGAGGTTCGGAATGGTGCATAGGACTTCAAATGTGATCGGGGTTCTTACTGACTTTGAGCTGAGCATTGACTCAGGCCCAGGAGACTCCAGAACAGACTCATCTATGGTTCTTTTACCCTATGACCTTGATCATCAGAACTCCCTATGTTTGAGCTTCCTCATCAGTAGAAAGATACACTATTACCTACCCAGACGTGTTAGGGAGAGCAGTAATTTAGTATTAACAAGGTACCTATAAGTGATTGATTTATTGGTCCTTAGGAACCACTCTAGTCAAGCTAAGCAATAACTAAGTTTACATACATATGGACCCAAGAGAAGTCCGTTTTTCCATTTCCTGTATTTTAAACAAAAGGATGTGACTATACATGTATACCTGATAAAAACAGCCCTATAACCCCTTCCATGTCCCTCTAGCCCCATCTCCCTCTCAAATCCATGCCCTTCTTTGTTATTTGATTATAACTGCAACATATATATGCAATTCACAGAAATATAACCGACTGAGTTTATTATTTTGTGATGTGTTATGATTTTAGGGTTGACCATTTTGTGTTAGAAAACCAATTATGGGGCTCATCCATGAGAGATGCTAATTCTCCCTCTCTGGGCAGTCGCTTGTTGCATGCGGTTCTTTGTCTAGAATTGGGATTCCATGAGATTTTCTCCCTTCTGAGTTAGCATGTCTACTAATATTGTTCATTGTTCAGTTTTTATTTAAGAAGCCAGTCTTATAGCAAACTCTCTGGTCCTCCAGCTCTTACAGTTTTTCTGCCTCATCTTCCATGATGTACCCTGAGCCTCAGGTACAGGAATTGTGTGGTAGATATATCCACTGGGGCTAGGCTCTTCTGATGGCTACACTATGTACTATTGTGGTTTCCTCCAATGGGCTCTATTTGCTGTAGAGAGGCTTCTTTGATGATAAGTGATAGTTAAATTTATCTATGATTCTAAGATTCTTGACCTCACAAGCCCTGAGAATTTGGCTAGGTTTACAATACCAGACAAGATTTTCTTCCTCTCGAGTGGGCCTGAAGTCTAACTAGAGAGCAGCTGGCTTTCACTAAGAGTGCAACTATTGTACCTTTAAGGACATCTTGCCAAGCTGATCAGTGTTGGGGTTCCTAAGTGTCACAGTTGGATAGAACTATTGATTGCTTCCTTGACAACTTGAATAGTATTTTTTCTGGTACTATGGAAGATAGATGGTAGGAAAGAGGCTTGCAGGCTAGATTCAGCTTACATAACCTGAGTCTTGTATACATAGTGTCGGTGTCTTCAGCAAAAGAGACTTGCCTTCAACCTCTGAGAGGTAACCAAGGGCAACAGATTGTTTTGGAAGTCACTTGGACTAACCTGACCAACAACTAGAAAGGAAGTTTCTTAAGTTTGTTAGGTCAGAGTCTTAGGGCAATGCAATTGGTATAGCTTTATTTTATATACTAACAATAATAATAATAAGTGTATATAATATATATGTGTATGTATATATTGTATATAATTTTAGGCACACTGGCCCCCTTTCCATGGTCTCTCTCTCTCTTTCTCTCTCTGCTAATCTCTCTATCTAAATACTCGTTTGACCCCATTCATAGTCTGAAAGAATCCCAGCTAAGTTCAAGCAGAACTTCTTCAGACATTTGTCAATCACATAAACATACAAAAATAGGCCTATTTTTGTAATATTTACTACAGAGGCACTATAGTGATCTCTAATGCTCCAATACTATAGATGTTAGCCGTCGGAAGTTAGGAACCCTGTGATCTTTGGTTCATTTGTTCTCAGAATCTAACAGTGTACATCACATTGAGTCGGTGAACTAGAGGTAAGGAGGAAATGAAAGATTATTCAGTCATTAATATAACCTTATCGTACATACCACGAGCCCCCTTCCTGTTGCATTCCTCCTCTGAATGTAATTAGCAAAGCCCTTTAGGGGTTTGATCTTGGCTGGACTGGACCTGACAGCAGACCAGAGATAGCTCTGATTGTATCACATCTTTGTATATGCTATTGAATGCTGTGTTGGTTAATTAGGTGCTTTTATTTTTAGTTCTTTCCAGAAGTCACACATTTTGCATATATCATCCTTGCCCATTACAGCCCTTCAAGTATGATTATAAATGAAGAAAGCAAATCTCAGAGATGGCTGGTAGCTTATTCATTTTACACAGCCAGTCAGTGGTGTATCTGGGATCTGGTCCAAAGCCTTTCTCACTTGAAAGCTCATGATTTCTGGATTCCCCCAGTATGAAACAGAAATTAACTCATTTTTGAAAGTTTGATGGAAAAATAAATAACACACAGAAAATATTCTTTAAAAGTTATAAAACATTGTAGGAACATTAGTCATGGATTTTTCCTGAATTATCACCAAAATAATTTGTACTTTTAATTTTCCTATGGCTATATGTCCTTCAGTTCATGATAAATCAATCAATCATACAAGAACAGGTTTTTTTTTTTTAAGTCACCAGCCATGTGTAACTGAAGACTTCAGGCAAGCCTGTGATTCCAGCTAAGACAACTAAAACAACCTTCAGGGTCTAACTGCCTCATACCTTGCTTAGAAAAAGTCTGTGTGATTTCCAACGGTAGCTGAGAAAAAAAAGGCACTTCCCAAATTTAATTTTGGCAATAATTACTGAAATTATTCCAGGGTACTGTCTTTATCATATATGATCTGTCATATGCAGGCATCTAAGCTCATAGGAAAGCTATAACAATAACAAGTATTTGCTAGAAAACTAGCGTATGATGAGTTTTACCTATATTATTTTATTTATTCTTGCCAATCTCTGCAATCTACCACTTGAGGTTCAAAGAGGTCAAGTTGCATATGGCAGAGCTTGCGTGGCTCACGGGTGGCAGAACTAGAATTAAAATCAGGCCAGCCTAACTCTGGTGATTAAAGTAGCACCCGTAAAATAAGAACTAACTAATATGTCACTTACTTATTCTTGTTTGTCTACATCAAGCTGTCACTTTAAGAGACTGACTCCCAGATTCAACTGTCCCTGGTTACTTGGGCAAAGCATGCCACTGCTGAGGAGGGCCACTGGTGTCAGATGACCTAAATTACACTCTCGATGAGTGGTTCTTCCCACTCAGCTGACAACACCTAGACTGCCTTAATAAGCAACACTGTTGAAAAGTCTGAAATAGGAGAGCTGGCACAGAATAGTGAAAGTCATTGGGACACACACTTGCCAGTGGCAGGGGTGGCCAGTGGAGACAGAATAAAGCCTGATTTCTGCTCTCAGCTGTGTCACTAAAATGCTACAAAATCAAGAAACTTCGCCACACATCTCTGAGTCTTGGTTCTTATCTATAAATTATGGATATTAGAATAAGATCTTTATTGTTCCTTCAAGCTCTAATGCCCACTGATTCCTTAGAAATTCCTTAGGATGAAGGAAACTTGAGAGTTAACTTTACTTCTGAGAGTTTCCAATCATCTTCCAGATGCCAAACTGTAGAGAGGAACAGTGCAGACCCAGAAAGCTTCTAAAAACCATTACTTGCCATTATCACATCACAATGTGGTCATCACTGCTCCCTCGTCCTTATGGCTCTCTGGGGCTGTTCCTGGAAGGGACAATAATTGAAATAGTATTTCTGGGAACCTAGGGGGTGGGAGTGCACTGTTGGAAGAAGGTTGGGAAGTGAGTGATGCTGTCCACCAGGTTCCAAGCCACACTTAAAAATGATAACAGCTAACATTCCTATGGGCTGCATAAACCATGTCCTGCAACATTTGAGATCACACATCACAACCGACATTTATAGAAAGGAAAGTGGGTAGCACATGAGATTATAGAAAAGAAATGGTGGCAGGACACAGACAAACACTCAGTTACACAGAAGCTTCAAACTGTCCCAGTGGCCCTTGTTACCTTCCATCCTATATGCGGATTGCCATACGTAGTAATTAGACCATCTCTTAAAGGCATTGAAGCAAATCCTGCTATGCTGAGGGTCTTACCAGTTTCCCATCTTCAAGCAAGGGTAGAAGTCCTATAAGATATTAATCCATTGCCCACAATCTTACCCTATCCATCACTTTGAAGACACCCTATTCTTTCATGCCTCCATGCCTCTACATATGCTGTTTCTTCTGCAGTGGAAGACATTCTTTCATTTCTTATAAAGGGCACTCATATTTTTCAGTCACTCTTCCAGCACCTCCTCCTGAGAAGACATCCTTAGTATTACCACCAATATCCACAAGTCTCACATTGCTTCTCTATGGTACTAGGGACAGGAGTATCATAACATACATTAAATATCCTTTTTTCAGATTTTAAAAATTATTTTAAATTATATGTGTGTCCATGTGGAAATATGTACACATGAGCTCAAGTGGCCTCAGTATCCAGATGTGTTGGAAAAGACAAGAGTTATAATTACCAGTAGTTGTGAGCTGCCCAATATAGGTGCTGGGAACTGATCTTGTGGGTCCTCTGGACCATCTCTCCATCCTTCTTATTAAAATCCCGTTAGCATACATTTCTATATTTATCCATATCTGCCTGAGTAGACAAGAGATGGACAAGGTTCCCTTTGTTTCATTTTGTATACTTAGTCTAGTACCCAACACATGTGAGGCAAACAAAGAGCTAGCTAGCTGCATGCATAGATTACTGTGTTCATCGTGACGCCAGTCATTCATTCAGGCAGAAGACAGACTTGAGAGGGTAAAATTAGTTCATATGATATTCAGAGGATATTTCCTTTTCTTTAACAATAAGAAAGGCATAGCTGCACAAGATGGACAGGAATAAGAGATATAATAAAAAATGCAACAAGATCAAAGGCTCGGAAGAAATTGGAAAGCAAAGTCTGTGACAGTTGATGACCTCCTCTGGACATGGGATATAAGTAATATGACAGGCACCATATAGCCAATAAAAGGCTGGAAGTAACTGTGGCCAAAGATGCTGCAGGCTTCCCAAGTAGATTAGTACAAACTTCACCTAAATAACAACTCACAAAGATGAAGTGGCAGCAACAGGCTGAGAGGAGCCCTTGAAAGACGGAATGATGACCACTAATCACAGAACTCATGAATACCAAAATGAAAAGCAAGCCTTTAATAAACAAATGGACAAGTCTTTGGTAGCATGCCTCATTCTAATGGGAACATAAAACAGTGTGTGGGAGGAGTTCAAGGGGGATTTACAAGTCCTACAGCTACGGACAGCATCACTAGATTAAGGTCATCACAGCAGTCATGACTCATATTGCTAGCAGAAAACCTTGAGGAATATTACCACAAGGGGATCTTCTCTGATATCTTCAAAGATAGAATAATATTGATAGGAATACTCCCATTTCTGGCTTCCCATCACTCACTAATTCCATCCAGGAGAAGAGGAATCCCTTCTCTGATGCCTGTATGGCTATGTCTAATAGGTCCAGTTGCAACCTGGATACAGCATCAGGACAGGCTTGTCATGGGTGTCTTTACCTACACTCAAGCCAGTGGGCTCTCTCGTCTCATGAACCAAGCAAAGCGAATGAAGCGTGAAGCAGAAAACTACAACTAAATCTGCTTCCTCTCTGTTCCAGCCTCATAGATTGCTGGGGAATGGGTGGCACAGCATCACGAAGAGCCTAGTATATGGCCTGGCTGAAAGCAGAGACAAAGGACCTGCTTTTCACCCTGATGAAAGCCAAAACTGCCAGCTCCTGAGGGGGATTCCGGAATTATTTCATGCTAGTCAGAACTCAGAGCGAACACTGGGGAGTCACGACACACTGACATCTCCAGTGTGCTCTCGCCATTCATCCATAGGCTTTACTTAAAAATCTGGAGCGACAGGGCCAAAATATTTAAACCGCTGGATCAGCTGCTGCAGGATTGATGTTACTCTAAAGAAAAGTAAAATTTACAACCTTCCTAAACTTGTTGTTAAAATAGTTCCTGTCCTGGAAAAGTCTCTGAAGGAATGGCATCAGGTTCCAGCTATTGGTCTTCCTGGAGCCCCTTCTTAAGTTGCAGATGGTAATGAAGATTGCTGTGAGCACTGACTTGTGAAATAAAACTACTCCATCACCTAGAACCATTGTTTACTTCAAAGAATTGATAGACGTTCCATTAAGCTTTTGCAATAATTAAAGCTAAGAAGTTTATATATATATATATATATATAGCAAGCCCTTCACTTGAGCATATACTCACTCATTCATCAGGCATTTCATCAGCACTTACTCCATGCTAGGTGATTGTATCCACAGTATATGAAACTTGAAATACGTTGTTGTGGGGAAACAGAAACCAGTGTAATAAAATGGTACCCTCTTTTCCTTCAAGAAGGTCTCTTTTTTCACATTTGTCTCTGGTTCTGTGTCTCAGTTCAGTCAGCAACTCCACTTGGCCCCTGAATTTGCTCACTGCCAGGCTTCCCTGATCTCAAATAATGAATGCTCTAAAGCCAGCCCATGGAATCTTCGGACATAACACAGCTCTAACGTGCAAATAATCTCTCAACAATTCAGTCATGCTGATCCAATAATTTTCAAGACATGGCCTTCTCCAGTAAATACAATAAAATGCTTTTCCCAGGAAGCGAAAGGGCCACTGGGATTTGCTGGAAGGGAGCCTGGATAATCGATTAGAACAGGTGGGATGCTGTCTCTCTTGCGAAGGACCCGCCCCCTGCTGATGTCTTCCTTCCTGCCTGCTTTGGAGAGATGCTTGGGATTAAATAAGTGACCTGGGAATGATTTGCCTGGAATGAAAGGTCAAAATTTACTGACACTGATCATTTTATTGGACTACGGGTAGATAATCCCTTACTTAAGAAAGAAAGGAAAGGAAAATGCCAGGAAGGGAGAGGATGAGAAGAGGGAGGGGGACAGACAAAGTGGGTTGTACTTTCTCCATCAGCCACAAATTTTAAAACAATAGTCTCTAAATATATTTTCTATTATATTCTTTTAACTCACAAAATTATTTTCCTTACCTTCTACAATGTTCTATAACTAAATCAACCGAATATCAATGTTTGCACTGTCCTTGGGATGCACCATAGAAATATCGCATTTGATCACTAACTTACACTTCATAAATAATTTATTTCAAAAGTGTTTCTCCATAAGGCTCTCCATTGCTGAGGTGTTCAGTTTTCAGGGAAAGCATTTACTTACAGCCTGAGCCAAAGAAGGGTGGTAAAGACTTGACTAAAAGCTGCACACGGAGAAAATTATGGTAATTGTGTTAATGCCCAAATCCATGACACTCGATGCTCAAATTTGCTAAAAGGTTTTGTAGTACATTGCCCACATCTTGACGGGCAATGAGACCAGGAGACGTGCTTAATACTTGACAGAAGGCTTCCAAGATTCATCTTTCATAGTTCCAAGAACTGCTAAAGAATCTGGAAGAAACTTCCAGAGGAGTTTCTGAAATTCTAACTTTCATCTTAAATGACTTATGCTTTGTGTTCACACTGAAACTCCAAGCTCAAACAGAAAAAAAAATCAAAAGAAACATCATACAATTAATTCTGATAAATGGTTGAGTTTTAATTTGTGTAGGGCAAATTCTAGTTCATGATATGTCTCCCTCTGACATCTATTAAAAAATCCATTAAGTCAACAGGTAAAATCTAATAAAGTTACACTGAAAATTTTCTGTTAGATCAACATTATGGACTTTAATGAATATTTTGTAACTACTGCTCTATTAGAAGAACTAATATACTAACTGAACACCTATCTTGTACAAGATTAGAATAAAACTAAGGAAAAGTCAACATAATAATAAAGTAAGAGTTTAAGGTGGATGTAAGTCACCTAGTTACTATTAAGACCAGTATACATCCTTCATAACTTTTCAAAGCTGGAAGCACTAAGCTCCTAATACTATTATCTCAGTTCACACACGCAACAATCACACAGCAATTCCAATACAGTAATAAGCACGTCCTCAGGCTAGGTTGAGCTAGCCAAGAGAAAACAGTGAAACACTGTGTGAACAAGTTCAGTACAATACAGAATCAAGGTCGTCAGTTCATACTTTGTTTAATTTGCCATCGGAGTACTCAAGAAGAAACTAACCATTTGGGGGGAGAGGGGAACTATACTTATTTTCAAAATGACTTAAGGAACTAAAGTAACAGCTTGTGTTCCAGAACAATGCAGTGACGCTGGCTGATTTGGAGCTTCTGTTCATGCTTAGTGGTTACTAACCTGTGATTCTCATCTATAAACAAGCTGACCTATGCGAGACAAGGTATGTGGAATACAAAGGGTGCGGGAAAATAGGATAGCTGTTTCCCATAGGTACTTTTCCCAGGTGGACTCTACTATATCCCATCCTGTCCCAGGATGCTTGTCCCAGTCTAGTTCAAGTTGGTCTGAGATTCCAAACATTCTAGTGCTGACTAACCCTACCAGAAGCCAGCTGTAGAACTGTATCAGAAGCCTCAGTCTAGAATGTCCCAAGCAGACGAGAAATGTTGACACAAACTGTGAACCTTAAAAGTGGTTAAAGTAACTAAATCTCAAGTTTCTGATCTGTAAAACAGGAATAACAAATGAAAAGTTTTATGAGGGCAATGTATGTAAACCACCTAGTAGGGGACATAGAAGTCAGCTGACAATCTTTCTTCCTTTCTTCTCTTATCCCAAGCTCCAGGTCTTCTCTACCAGCCCAGAATCTCAGGTGGTTTTGGCTGAGCCATAGATATCACAGTGACTCTCTTCTGCTTACTGTCCTGGCCCTTCCCCTTGCTCTAGAGCTAGCTAGTAGAGGAAAGACAGAACACAGACTGCATGCACACCATGGCTAGCAGTGCTGGTTCTTTCTTACAGTCTCCGCGGAGCTTTACATAGAGCAATCCCGAGTAGCGTACTGGAGAAAAGTAGGTTGATCTGCAACAGTCGACTACAGGAGTCAGAAGCTGCAGCAAATATCACTTGCTGTTTAGCATCTTATAAGCACTCTCACATTTCAATAGGAACATACATGGGAACATGGCTGTGCAGTCAATAAAAATTACATTTTCTAATTAGAATACTAATTCAGGGGTCTACTGAATGTGTGCTGGTCAACAGGAGGTAATCAGAAGTGAGGTTATACTGCCTCCAAAGGAATGTGCGTCATGACTCTTAGGTCATTTTGATTCTTCCAGTTTTCTGGCTCAATGGGATTGCAGTAATAGCCACTTACTTCTTTTCTCTTCCCTTAAAGAGAAATGAGCTATCTTTCACACGAGTGCGCTTTTAGATCTTGATACAATGCTACAGTCAGCATACTAAATCAATTAAGAAGGACTTCTATTCAAGCACATATGACCTAGATAACAACTACTTACCAGAATAATAAGTACTAACTATAGGATACAAACATCACCCTGTGAAATGACCCTGTAAGTGGTAAAGGTTAATGTGTCTTAATTATATTTACCTAACACTGAAACTCTTTTTTTAAAAAATATTTATTTATTATGTATACAACATTCTGTCTGCATGTATGCCTGCAGGCCAGAAGAGGGCACCAGACCTCATTACATATAGTTGTGAGCCACCATGTGGTTGCTGGGAATTGAACTCAGGACCTTTGGAAGGGCAGGCAATGCTCTTAACCTCTGAGCCATCTCTCCAGCACCCAACACTGAAACTCTTCGCCAGGTAAACACCGAACAGTCATTCAGATCTGACCCATCTAGTTAGTGCCACACAAAATTGGGAGACTATACACAGCAAGCATTGACTTACATCCTACTGACTGTCTTCTTTTTTGATTCTTCTAACTCTGACCTTTCAATTTTATTTTTCCTTTTCCTTCTTTAGTATTGTTTCTTGAACCAAATTTATGAAATTATTTTCCTGCTTCTGGAAATGATCCCTATGTACCTCCTTGATGATATCATCTCTGACTTCAGTTCTGTGCACAATCATCGTGAGTCAGCCCCACTATGGGGCTGATATTCGGACATATATTCACAATACATATTTCCACGCAACTCAAACAAGTCAGAAAACTAGGGCCTAAAGATATGGTTTATCCATCACAGCTGACATATTCTGAAGAACCTAGTCTTGAAAAAAAATAGATTGAGTTCTCATAATACAATTCAAACCAAAAAAAAATCACAAATATTTTTGTATATACACATGAGTGATCACTTTTTGAATTTTCTCTTTGTTTACCTATTTTGCTGTAATTATCATCAATGAGATCTTCCAAACCAACCATCTTCCAGAAGCTGTCATCCCAACCTTTCTCTGCTGAGTACGTCCATTTGCAGACCAAGGAGCAGAGAGACCTAGTCAAATTGGAGAGAAGAAGGAACAACAGTGTGAGCTCGCTTCCTTCATATTTTTTCTAAATGACTGCTCTGGTATATTCAGTAGTGTAGCAGCAGCAGAGGGAGCAGTAATCATGCATTCCTGTTTTAATGAAGGGCTCTATGTATACCTGGTAATGTGTACTAGATCCTTTAGTTCTCAGAATGGGCTCAGCCTTCTGTATGGGTCCTGACCAAGCAAACATAGTAAGTGAATTTTTGCATTTACATCAACATTTATTTGACACATGTGTGATAATTATGAATTATAATACTAATTATTATTTGATGAAACTGAGTAAACATCTCAAGTTTAGACGTGATATTGGTATGGATATATTAAAGTTTCTCTTTATCATTCAGCATATAAAATATCCATGTATGAAACGACATGGCATTTGGAGCATGTTTCAAAAATAACACAAGAAGGGAAAGTGAATGGTGCTGTGGAGAGATGGGTAGGATTGGCCTGAACTGCTGGCCATTAGGGCAGACACAGGAATTCACACGAGTCTTGGTGTCTTCTACTTTTATATATCTTCCAAGTTCTCAACAATAAGAATGTTTCTTTTAAATGTCTGCTATAAAATAAATAATATCACTGCAATCTAAATCAATGCTTCGATACTGGAAGCAGTTTTCCTTTCAGCTTCATTTCTCAATGTCACCCTTAATATTCTATAATTATTCTGTTAAAATGACCTTTATGTCTCTGAAAGTATCATGCTCTTGCATACTTCCTTCCTCGGCTCTACCACTTACAGTTTAAATACCTCTACCAATCTTCTTCATCCTGATGG
The DNA here is from genome assembly GCF_037038515.1 of Microtus pennsylvanicus. NCBI lineage: Eukaryota > Metazoa > Chordata > Mammalia > Rodentia > Cricetidae > Microtus > Microtus pennsylvanicus. Next base: position 32,317,682 of record NC_134591.1, on the reverse strand, counting down.
TTAAAGCTCTTATTTTAATCTAAGATGAAAATTCTAATTTTGGGTTAAATATTTCTTTTCTTGCCTCTTAGAAAATGAAATATATATATATAAATTTAAAGTATACACATACATTACATACATGTGTGTATATGTATATATATCCTCTATATTAATGTATGCATGTACACACACACACACAGGCGGGGGGCAGACAGAGCCAGTGCTAGAGATCCAATCCAAAGCCTTCTATGTATCAGGTAAGCAGTGAACCTCTGATCTTTATCCATGCCCACAGAGTATACTGTATATCATGACCTTTATCACATTGTAATTAACTGCTTTTTTACAGGTATTGCCTATATTTCTTCAACATATTCTCCATATTTTGTCCATAGCAAACCTTAGGCACCTGTAATATCAATCTTCCCATGTCACATTCCTGGTGACATAATTTGTGTTTGCCTCTGTTCTCAGCCATTCCCACCCCTGCATTCTGTCCTGTGCAGTACTAAGTCATTGGAACTCTCCTATAGTTAGTCTTTCTTACTCACTTCTCTTTACTTTACTCGTCCTAGAATGGTCTTCCCACTATACATCTGATTCTTAGTTAAATACCGTAAGTCATCTCCAACTATCTCTCTCTAGGAAGCCCCAATAGAGGACATGTTGAACCAAAAGCCGATGCTCAACACATCCTTCTCTTTCACTGACCACTGTAACTATATGCTTATTCCCTTCTCTACGTCTCCCACTATAAAAGCCCCCTTTGCATCACAAAATGTTCTCCTCGTCTCTGTATCACTAGTCCCTACCTCATGAAGGTGTATAGCTATCCACAATGAATTTTTGTTGAAAAGAAACATGAAAAATATGTCTTTATATTGCCATAGGTATGTGGCAAACACAAAGAGATCACAGTCATGCTGTTTTAAGGATAAAGAAAAAACCATTTCATGGGCCCACAGTCTTAATATAACTCATTCAGTCATACAGAACCATTCCCTCACTTGGTATTTGGTGGCTGTTATGATCCTGTTGTAGGCCTTAGTGGTAAGGTGTCCTTAACACAAGACCTAGTCCTTTGCTGGCCCAGAAGCAGAAAGTTTAACTGTGGAGACAGATATCTGTCAAACAATCACAAACAAATTCCTATAGAAACAAATAGCCCTATGTTTTCTAAAGAAAGAACATACAGAAACAAGAAATTTTTAGTGGGGAAATGTGATGCAATGCAGCGCTGGGCGTAGGGTGTTGAGGTGTTTGGGAGGAGAGTGTAAGATAGGGTCCACAGAGGAGATAACATTTAACTAAGTTCTAACTTGAAAATAAGCAAGAGACATTTATCATTAAAAATTTGTTCCGATGGCAGAACATGTCAGGTTTTGCTTAGTGGCAGAAAAACATTAAAGGAGTGCTTACACCAGCCCAAACAATATATGTGTGCTAACTCATCCTTTTGATTTAAGCAAGGCCACTTTTTCCCCAGTGGATGAAGGTGGGAGCCAACTATGAAGCAAGCTTTGTAGTACATGGTAGCCTAACACGCCCTAGAATAACAACTGAAATTTCAACCTTTGGAGGGCTCTAACAGTTTACTGGAAAAAAAACCGCCATGAACAAAAGACAAGGTCAAGAAATTATTTCCCATGACACAAGCACATGGGCCAGCTCTCCATTGCCCACCATCCTGTCAACGTTTGAAGACTCTCAATACCCCTACTTTGGCAGTACCTTCCATCTCATGAACTATTGCTGCTGTCTGAAGGCGTAAGTCACAAACAATCCCACACCAGTTTGGAATTATGATTAATAGAATGGTTATTTATTTAAGGGGGGGGAAAACTTACAGATCACCGTCCCAGACAACAGCCCTCTGCACAATCAGGAAGGGAGCCTAGTCGCCGAAAGCGGAGCTGGAAGCCAGAGTTTGCACTGGCGGCAGGGCCCAGGAAGCCGCGTTTTTTTTAAAACGGCGCCCACGGCTTTTTTTTTTAAGGCTGCTGAGTCAGGAAATTCTCTCTGCGGCACACCACCCACAAACAGCAAAAAGCTGTGTTAAACTCTGTTTTTTCTGTGTTTAAAATGAAGCTCTCTCAAGTTTTACATGGATCCAGTTTACCACGTTGTGTCCTCATCTCTACCCATTCGGCAAACTTCAAAGCTTCATTATAATCCAGTTCACTGCTGCTCTGTCAAAGCTTCCTTTGACCTCAAAGCCAAACTCACGGTCCCTCTAATATTCCAGGTAAGCTATAATTCTTACACTGTAGATCTAAACAGCTCAGAGAGATTGACGTGGCCTCCTGTCTTTACGTTTCTACATATCCACACCCTTTGCCATGTACCTTGACAGTGGAGTACCCCAACATTGTTCAGAGGGCCTCCTTTCCTTCGCCTAGATTTTGGGTAATGATGCAAGTTTGCATTTTGGTAAAGAATGACTCAGAGATGATTGCATACCCGTTACTGAAATGATTGCATGCCCATTACTGGTCTACATTTGAGGATACTTTCTGAGTTTTAGCTTGTTCTCTTGAACCTTCATCATTTCCCTGAGGAACGCATACTGAGCTAGCACATGGGGGGGGGGGAATCAGAGAACTGAAAAGACAAGGATCAGCTTAACCAGACTTTGATCACACCCTTAGATCGTATTGTGTCAGTTAGGACCCGATAGCTGTGCGTCTAGCTGAGATCAGAACTACCCACCAAGACTCGGAGTACACAGTCTGCCCTGAGTCAAATAAATGACCCCTGGATTCAACAACTAAAACTCAATGGTGGTTTGCTGCCGAGTGGTACTAATTCACAGTAGAAGTAAATTAGTCCAAATTTATTTTTCTTCCTCAATAAGGAAGAGAATAGTAATCCCTTATATCTTACAGTAAATTTGAATATCCAGTGTTGGACTCTAGCGTCCAAACACCGAGAAGGAGTCGCCCCCAGAGACCACCTCATACACCACAGCCGATGCAAAAGCATGAAGATTTTATTAATTCTGTCATGACAGGGTCCCCCAGCATTTGGGAAGCCGAGGGACCCCGAATAGCAGGTACAGTCTACTTTTAAAGAGGCCACAGAAATAAGGGGGGTTGTTCTTTGACTATTCTGATTGACTTATTTGAAAGGGCTATTACCAATAATTGACTGGAGAGCTGTTGCCAGATCAGATGAGGTAAGAGGTCATTTTGACCCCATTTCCCAGGGGACCGAACCAAAGCATACTTATATGGGTAATTGTTCAGGAACTGAATACGTGCGAGTGTAGCTGTTAGGTCCTTGGTTCCCAGGGGAGGAGGGGAGGCACTATGGCACAGAGGCTGAGAGGATTCAGAATTGTCAAAAATGGCTTCAGGATTGTCTTAAAGTTTTACACCAGAGAATATTCTTTGGAAGAAAATGACTGATCCAGGAAGTTTTATGGATACGGTGAAGCACAATTAATAAAATCTCAGAGACAGATATTGGGGTTCAACCTAAAACTCAGAAAAGCAAAACTGCCAGCCACTGGCTCTTACCTCTACCATAGTATGAAATGGGGAGCCTGCCTCCAGGAATCTTAGAATGAGACTAAGCCTGAGAGCTGTCTCCTCCCACCTTTATAATCCTCTCTAGTTCGAGGATTAAAGGCATGCACCACTACCGCCTAGTTTCTGTGACAAGCTAGTGTGGCTACTGGGATTAAAGGTGTGTGTTATTGCTGCCTGGTCTGTAAGACTGGCCAGTGTAGCTGTTTTACTTTTCTGATCCTCAGGCAAGTTTTATTAATACAAATAAAATGCCACTACAATACAGATTCCTCTAAAAAAAAAACAAACCTCATTCTATATATAGGTTATTCAAATATAATTAGGCTCTCTCTCTCTCTCTCTCTCTCTCTCTCTCTCTCTCTCTCTCTCTCTCTCACACACACACACACACACACACACACAGGTATTTTTTTCCCTTTTCTGTCTCTCTAACCCAGTTGCCTGAAACTTACTCACATTATAGTCCAGGCTAGCCTCAAACTCACGGCCATATTCCAGTCTCAGCCTCGGTCTCCTGCATATTGGGATCATGGCCATGTGCCATCATGCATAGCTGGTCCATTTCTTAGGATCTCTTAGAACTGGTAGATTACCAGGCTGTCCCTGATGCAGCAAAATCAGCAACATTTAAAGAGTGCATCTAAGGTCACAGGCTCTGAGTGACTCTCTACAAGAAAGTTAGGATTTTATTTTATCAGTCAAAAAAGACAAGGTACAGATAGCAGAATAAATAGTGTGTCTTGCCCAGAAGCTTCTACTGAAATCCAGGCTTTGACAGCCCCCAAAGTATTTTCCTGGGCAATCTGCCCTCCTGGGCCTCTAAGTACTGGCCAATTTCCTCACAGTCAACCAAAATGTCAGGACAGGAGTTCTGTGTCTTTCTTATGGAGTGTTTATGCCAAATGAATCTAAAATGCATACAAGTAAGAAAATCATAGATCCATCAGTATATCAAAATAGCAATGCAACACAAGATAAAACATAGCATTTGGCGGGCATGGCGATACATATAAGAGCAAAGTCACGTGAGAGATGGCATCTAGAACATCCGATAGAGACAAATACCATTGAAGACGAAATCACGAAACTATTTGGAGAACACATCAATGATGAAAACCACAAGAGATGAGGAGGAAAATACTAGAAAGATTCCTTAGAAGGAAAAAAATTAAGGAATTTAAAATTAAAATTTAAAGCTTCAGTTTTCCAGGCTAGCATGATGGCTCAGCAGGTAAAGGCACCTGCTGTGCAAGCGGACACCTAGAGTGTGATTCCCACAACCCACATGAAGGTGGAAGGAGAGAGCTGATGCAGACAAGCAGTCCTTTAGGTTCTATGTGTGAGCTATGTCAAATGCATGTGTCTTCCAACACATACACACCAATGCAACACATGTATGCATGATGCACACACTAGTGGCGATAACAGTAAATATTAAATTTTCTACAGAGGCGCTACCACAAGAAACGGGTGGAAATCAGTTAAATGACCTTGGAATAATGGATGAAGGGAATGGCTTATAGCAAGGAGGAAAGACAAGATAGGAATAGCAAGAGGGGGCATAGCAAGGGGAGGGGCGTAGCAAGGATCATAACACAAGAATTACAGAAATCCCAGAAGGGATATTTAAAAGCTAGGGAAGAATAAAATGCAGAACAGATGAGGAAGATATTATAAACAAGTACATGTAGTACCAGGCTCTTCATATACTGGGCCAAGGTAAAGCTTAAGCCTGCAGATTAAAAGTTCTCATTAAGTCCAGGAAATACTTGGATTTCAAGAGTAAACAGAAAATTATCCATGCTGCCAGACAGCAATACTAAGTTGCATACAAAACCAAAGGGCCCAAACAAGCTATGGAAATCTCATCTATGACCCTGGAATTCAGAAAACATGGAAATAATGTACAGATCACCAAGAAAATCTGATCCAAGTATCCTGCAGCCAGACAAAATATTATTCAGCTGTCAAGGGCAAAGAAAACCATTTTCAGCATACAAGGGTTTAAAAAAAGTAAACTACTCACATAGGCTTTCTGAGGACAATGCTTGAGGAAACACAAATTATCCCCTGGTTCAGAGTAGCTATGTCAATGGAGAGAAGCAAGAGGAATAAGATGACTGGTATCCATTTATGTGGTTCATATCATCTTTCTTTCTTTAAGTATGTATACTTATATGTGTGCATACAAAAGAGTGAATATTTATTTGTATGTGCTTCAACACATACATCTGTGTATATGCATATACACACATAGATTAAAACAGATTTAATTTAAACAGATGATGGTAATATAAACAATGCTGGTAATTTGGAGTCTTCTGAAATCACAACAGGCAAGCTGCACTACAAGTGAAATCCAAGAGAAGGTCTGGAACTGAAAAAAAAAAATAGGTAAAACCTCAAAGTCAGAGACTAAGCAAGGGTCTTGGTCTGTGTCACTGTCTCAAAATACCAAAGGGACAGAAGTCCCTCCAGAGACAAAGACCACATAATATAATCCCAATGCAAAACATAAGAAGCCCTCTTTTGAATTGTTGGTCAGGGCTGTCCAAGAGAATTTTTAAACATACAGCCTATTTCTGTTGCTCTTAGATTTCCCCCAGAGATGGAAGGAAGATACCATGCACTTCAGACACAGGACTAAGAGACCCCTGAGCGAGAACTGACCTGAATGTCTCCTCCCAGAATACTGTCTTTCGTGGTACCAGAAGGTACTATGCAAGCAACCAAAGGAGGGAAGCAACCAACAGTCCTACCCAGCTATGATACCTGTAAACCACATCAACAACCAGTACAACACCATAACCCTGAGTGTGCAGTAGTGGCAAACATATATTGGTGGAAATCAAGAGCTCTGTGATTGGACTGAAGACATGCATGACAAGAGGGAAACCATGCCTGGTACTGAAAACCTCGTTCTCTTCTCATTGAAAGCAAAGTCGTGGTTATTATAGGAGAAATCACAACCACTAATTCACTAAATCAACATAATCCCTAAGAACAACTTATAATATAAGTCCTTACACCTACAGAGAAGTATAATATTAGAAGTAAAAGAAGTATAAAGAAACTTCTTTTTACAATAGACAAAAACGACTACAGGAACCAAAATCAATCAAAATGCAATTTGGAGCCTGTTATGCCCAGATCACAGAATACCCCCCAAACCAACTAGGAGACCGAGTCCTGTATGTAAAAGCAAAGAGCCTTTATTCTTACACCAGTTTGCAAACTTGGACTCTCTGTGAGTCCAACGTATTGGAGTAGCTGGAGAGCTCCGAGCTCAGTTGGGGCTGCGTTTTTGTAGTAGCAAAGGTGGGAGTGAGGGATTTCTAAGGTTCAGGACTCCTGATTGGCTGACATTTGTCTAGGGTGTCCTGATGAAAAGAGATGGATGTGTGCTGGCAAGTGATAGCATCTATAATGGTTGGAACGTTAGGAATTTCCTTTTGGATAGTGTGTTCCTGGGTGGTGGTGCCTGGGTAGTCTCAGTTTGTGGTCTTTCTTTGAACCATGGTAAACTCAGGCCTCTATTGAGCTTAGCATGGCTAGGTCCTACAGAGGCCAGTCCCAAAGGGATACAACTTCAAAACAGTCACAGCTAAGGCTCACGGAACATTGCAGAAGAGCAGGTGGAAAGAGTGTGAGAGCCAGAGGATCAAGGAGTTTTCTGTGAGATTGTCTCCTAGCAACATCAGAAGTTACACAGATAAAGTCTCTCCATGAGTGGCTGAAACTTGAGCTGAACAAGGACAACACCTACAGACATGCCAAAGAGAACAAGGAAAGACCCATGACCTCAACCCTACACAAAGTACTATAGGTACTTTGAGACAACTGGGAGGACATAAGTGGTCTTCCCTAGAGAACAACACACAAATTGGCTATTCAGTGACAACAGGTTAGTAGCCCTGCAAACATACATTCAAGTAATATTAGACAGACTGAATCGATATATATATATATATATATATATATATATATATATATATATATATATTCAATTCATGTTCCTAAATAAAGCCTGCGCAGTCTCTATAATGTTACCTGTTCCTTGGGAAGACAAAGCATTCCAATCACAATTATCTCGCCAACCCCTTGCATCTGCCCTCTACCCTTGCAACCTCCCACACAAGTCATAATCAAATTTAAAAGAAAAAAACAAAACAAAAACAACAATAACAATGAGAATCTTGTCATAGAAGCTGTAGCTTGGCTGTTGAGTCACACAGTTTACCCTTTGGTCTACTCATCTTTAATTCCAAGTGTTCACTGCATAGAGTCATCACTCTGGCTCAAGGCCTTAGTTTCTATTACACCACACATAATGGGCTCTCATTGGGGCCCTCTGGCATATCCTGCTGTTGTCCTGTGTCATGGAGACCCGGCTGTTTTGGATCTACAAGTTTATCCTATTCACTTGCTCCAACAGTTCATGCACTCAGTGGATGCTGGAGTGGGCCAACTCATAGCCCTGGGTCTGGCTCTAGGTAGTAGCAGGGTTGGTCAGCTCACTAGCTTTCCCTCACTGTAACATCCCTAGACAAGCTCTCCAGCACCGCCCAGGCCAGCTCACCTAATGCAGCCTACAGCAAGGAGCAGGGGACAGTTTCTCTGCTCTAGGGCCCTCAGATCTAGGGTCTCCCTCACTTACTCTGCCAGGGCCTGCTCTACAGTTTTGTCCAGGCAAGGTGCAGGATCCTTCCTTCTGATTGGCTGCAGGGTGTGGGGGAGGAGATTCCAGGGGGGCTTGGGGTCAGCTCTCCCGCTCTCAGGGCTGGTTCACCTGAGACCCTGACAACTGAGTCAGCTCTAGTATGCTGTCCAGGCAGATGCAGGGCCTTCGCTAGTTTCTCATCTCCTGACCCCAAGGCCAGCTCTCTCACTTCTGAAGAAGACTAAGTTTTCTCACTGCTTAACGTTGGATACAAAAAGTGAGGCTGCAGGCACTGACAGAAACGAAAAGCAGATCAGAACCTGGAAATCACAAGAAATAAAAGAAAATGAAGGGCAAAATGAAGCCAGTAAAGCAAAAGTAACCACAAAGAATAAACAGAGGAGAGTAAACAACATAAATGTAAAATAAAACTAAGATGAGATAAAGTTAGATAAAGTGGCATGAGTGTCACAACTAGTGAATAAAGAGAAAAATCAAAATAGCATTAGAAGTGAGTAAAATATTTCCAATGTATATTTTTCAATCGGGTAGTTCTTTTTTTTTAAAAGGTGCATTTTCAAAAGATAAGACATATTTTTTTAATGTTAAAATTTATTTTTAGAATTATTTTATTATTTTTATTAGGTTTATCTTGGGTGTCTGTGTGGGCATGCACGTCTGAGCTGGGGTTCATAGAGGTCACAGACATCAAAAGTCCCTGCAGCTGGAGTTACAGGAGCTTGTGAGCTGTCTATCATGGGTGTGAGGACTAAACCTAGGTTCTCCCCAAAAGCAGAATGAACTCATAACTACTGTGCAACAGCTCCAGCTTCTACTTATTTATCATCGCTGTGTATCCATGTATGTGATGCTTGGGGTGGGAGTGAGGGTAAGCATGTGTTACAGCACGTATGTAGAGGTCAGAGGTCAACTTTTCCTAACTCTATGTGGGTCTCAAGGATCAATCTCATATGGTCAAGACTGCACATCAGTTTTACACACCAAGGCATTTCACAGGCCCCAACACATTTTTAAATATGATTCAAGCATGGGGTAGACAAAGACAGGTAGAGAGCCTGGGGGCTCAGTGCCCAGTGGGCAGTTAGCCAAGACTAATCAGTGAACTCCAGGCCAAAGAGGCTTTTTCTCCAAAAAGGTAGAGGAGGTAGATCTCTGGTCTTTATACACATGCATATACATACCAATACACACACAGGCACCCTCACACACATGCGTACACACACATTTACAAACACACAAAATATATAATAATACCTCACATAAATGGAAAACATAGATAGTTATAATGAAATATGGTATTGTACTTTCAGTATTTAAAGAAATAGGTAAATCATAAGAGTAATTATAATTATCTCTACTGTGGAAATAAAGGACATGGATATAATGAACAAACTTAGTTTTAAATATTTGTGCAGGAGGAGGGGGAAAAACATTTTACATGCAAGTACTGAATGGCATAAGTGATATTTAACAATGGGTTTTATTAGAATAGAGGCCTGAAAATGGACAACCTAATCAGCCAACTCCGAGAATTATAAAGAACAGGAATAGGTGAAACTGAAAGATTAAAATGGAGTAGGGATGAAATTCCAGTGAATCAACATGAAAACATAGTTAGGAAAAGACGAGAAACAGGGTTGGGAACTATAAATAACAAATATCATAGAGGAAAAGAGGATCTATAACCATGGAAAAGGCAAAAGTTAACAGAGAAAAGACCAAAGGATAACGCAAGCAACACTATGGAGCTGTGGAAATAAACAATTTGGCAGAAAAATAAAATTTATCAAACAGATACTAGAAAACTCTACTAGAGTTAAAAGCAATTAAAACTTTAAAATCGCCCTTCCAATAAAACCTTGCAAGTCCAGATAGTTGTAGAAAATCTAACATTCACTGACCAGGCCAATCCCAAGTACTTCAGGCCAGAAGATTGACTGCTTAGTTTATTACTAAAGCTAAAATAATAGTAACAATATCCAAACAATGCCAGCACAAGACACAGAAAACAGGCCATGCTTACAAAAGATACAAAAAAACAAAAAAGAAAAAATACAGGCTAGCCAGGCTGTGGTGGCACATGCCTTTAATCCCAGCACTTGGGAAAAAGAGGCAGTCAGATCTCTGTGAGTTCAAGGCCAGACTGATCTACAAAGCAGGACAGTCAGGGCTGTTACACAGAAAATACTGTCTCAAAAAAACAAAGAAAAGAAAAGAAAATACATATGGGCAATATTCAAGGATACTTTAGTGACAAAAGAGAGATGGGTATGTTACCATATTATTTTACTAAAGGGGAGAAAAATGGTCTCTGCATATCGCAGAGCAGACAACATTACTTCAAGATTAAAAGCTCACAATGAAGCAAGCAAGAACAATAATGGAAGAACAGAAGTGGCCGCTCAGACTCTCACTCCCTGCGCTAAAGAACAGTGGGAAGGTAAAGGCAAGGTGCCTCCCCCGACCCCGCCCCAGGTTCTGAGAGGAAAACCGTGAATAAAGAACAGCACCCTTCTTTTCTATAGGGAGATGGAGCTCGACCACACAGTAGGAAGACAGGCTCTGTGGAAATCACAGCAACTCCTGTGGCTGAGAAGACAGAAGAGGCACAGACCTTCAGAGAGGTATGAGAGGAAGCCCAGAAAGCAACAGGGGAGTAGCCAGCAGCCTCTGATGAATACCAAAATGCAAGTACCCACATGCAAAGTTCATAAGGTCAGAAAGAGGGAGTGCAGGGCGTCTCCCACACCCTAAAAAAAGAGGACTGCCAGGAATCCTCAAAACGAGCAGGGAAGAAGGCTCAGTTAAGGATAAAAGCACCTGACCAGAAACAGATTCAGTCACGGTCTGTGACATTGCAAGACAGCCCTCAAGTTCCTTCACAAGGCAGATCCCAGGGCTCCGCCTGCCAAGTCATACACTGAAGATTTGTTTTGGCAGAATCTCACGAAATCAAAGCAAACACACACACACACACAAAATCACTAAACAGCAACAACAAAAAGAAAGATTAATCATGGCTGAGGAGCTCACAGGCCCTGGGTCGAACCTATCACTTTTTATTCTGCTATGGACAGACTATGAAACATCCCTCTAAATCTCTATCTCTCTACCCTCATCAGGGAAGTTTCTTTGTACGGTAGATGTTGGACAGGGCAGAAACTCACAACTTTTCAAAGTGGAGAGAAGGTCAGTGGAGCATTTGTCGACACAGGGGACAACACAGACAGGGGGGTGGGGCAGAGGCCAGAGAAGACTACGGTGAAAAGTATATTCTGGGCATAACAGGACCACTGCGGTCACGCATTCACGTCACCTGTGTCGTCTGTAGAAGATCAAACCAGTCCATATTCTAGCATAGAGGGTGAAGGGCTCATCAGCCAGGCCCCTTAACTAAAGAGCTGCAGACAGTGATGATTTCTGGGGGGCTGGGAGAGTCCATTTTCTTTAAGGGTGTGGCCTCTACACTGCAGCGGACGGTCCCACGCCTGGGAATATGTGGGCAACACATGAAAGGCACTATGACTTATGTATTTTTTTTTAAAGGAAACAAAGTCAGGAGGCAGGGAGGTGGAGGTAGAGCTGAGAGGAACTAGGTAGAGGGGTTGGATGAATATGATCAAAACATTCTATGAGCTTCTCAAAGAATTAATAAAAATCTGATGCTTTTTAAAAGTAAGTTTGAAAGGAGCCTTCTTAGTGCCGTAGGTAGCAAGCCTTATGAAAGTAAGGATAATTGAGAAATCAGAAAGGATACCCCAGCCAGATCACGCTACTTGGAGGATTAAAATGAAGGACTAGACGTAGGGGGCGGAAGGGCAGGCACCTGTTGCAATCATCGCCCATTATGTTTTCCTAGACAGGTAGAAGCAGACACGAAGACTAGACACATTTTTAGTTCTTGTAGAACTTGAAGCAGTCTCAGCAAAAAGAAGGGGAACTTCTTGCTCTCCTGATTCCCCCAGAGCAAGGCAACCTCAGAAGAATAAGGCAGACCAGCTCCAGGGGCCTGGTCATTCTCCGGAATTTCTCCAGCAAGACTGAAAAGGAAGCCAGTTGCATAATTTATACACAGCTCAGTGCGCTGACAGTGCCAGGCCCCACTCTCAAGGGAAACCTTTTGTTCTCTGCTTGGGGAATGTCGAACCTGGAGAGTCTCAATTGAGCAAGGCAGTGAAAAACAGAATAATTAGAGTTTACGGATGGGGGCAAATTACCAAGATATTCCTGACTGCAGCCTTTGCTACTCCACGGGACTGCGATGGCTCTGTTTTCTTCAAGGCACACAAAAGACTGCATTGCCAGCACAGAAGATATCGCTCAGGGAGAGACGGAACAGCGGTGACTCAGGCTGGACCACTAATCACATCAGCAAAGGGACAAGAGAGGTTTCTGAAGAAATACCACTGCAACCGACTGCAGCTCCTTCTGTTAGGGAGCTGTCAGAATTCAGGCTTGTAACCCGTGGGCTCTGCACTTCATCAACACTTGCTGACAGGCTCCCGACAGACCATAATAATACAAGTGCAGGGCAATATTAAGTTGCCTTTTCAGTTAGACTTGCTGGTAACAGCTCAAATGTGGGCATGACCACATGAAAAGACCCGAATAAATAAGCTGAGGGACTTTTCCCATGCTCTCAGAGAAAGACATCTCACTGTCAAGAACAAAAGATCAAAAGCTGTTAACAAAATATTTCAAAATCTGAGTGAAATCTATGGGTTTGTGGATTTGGATTTGCCTCAAAAAAATTCAATGATATTAATTAGGGGTAATATGAAAAGAAATGGACAGGCAAAGAGGGCAGAATTCCTGTGTAAGGCACTGTAGCTACTAAACCCCACAATGACCTTGAGAAGACAGTACCATAGCCTCACATGACAGAAAAGGACAAAGAGGCTCAGCAAAGTGGAGCAAATCACTTCAATCCATCAAGAAGGAGGAGGGCAAATGCTGAAACCGTGTTCTGATCTTAGTCTACTGTTGAGATCAGAGAAATGGATCAACAGGTAAAGGTGCTTGCGGCCAGGACTGATGGCTCTCATTTCCACTCATGGAAGCCACAGGGAGAAGGAGGGAAGCAATTTCTATAAGTTGTTCTCTGATCCACATGCAAGCCATGCATATATGTACCCAATCTCTCTCTCTCTCTCTCTCTCTCTCTCTCTCTCTCTCTCTCTCTCTCTCTCTCTCTCTCTCTCTCTCTCTCTCTCTCTCTCTCTCTCTCTCTCTCTCTCTCACACACACACACACACACACACACACACACACGTAATCACGTTTCCTCTCATTAAATGCATGTTCATTCAGGTCCATCCAGGCAAAAGTATTTATAAGACACTGCAAAGGCAAAACAAGACATGTAAAAGAGAACAGTAATTTTTATGTTGGGCCTGTTTTTCCTTTGTTTGCCTTCTCTACATCATCTTCTGTCTGTATGCATATGCAAATATAAACAGTCATGCATACTGGACACTGAGCCCTGGGCCTTCAATGCCCCAGGCAACTGTTCTATCCTTGAGCTGACACCCAGCCCTCTTTTCTTCTTAATAAAAAAAAAAACATATGAAATCAAAACTGAATAGCTACACAGAGCAAAGAATTAGCTGTGTTGGGTTCCCTGGAAGGTTCTGTAACAGAAAGCAAAATTCAGGAAGGAGATGCGCACCTTAGCCAAGGACAACAATGAGATTATCGCTCCCTGGAGGGTTAACTGGATCTCCCACTCTTCAGTCCTTCTTACTCTATGGGACTCTCCTGCACTCTTAGGTATGGCTTCCTTTCTTCTGAGCATCTCCGTGTCTCCCAACCCCTCATGCTCACGCTCATAATCAACCATCTTTATTAAACCCCAACTTTGTTTAAAAAAATAAAAGTGGAAATAAATATTCATTTTTGGAGTTTTTATAAAGCCAACATGTTAAGAATTAAGAATAAACATTGAACTATAATCATGGAGAGGCAAACGGCTTCAAAGACATCCAGGGTTCACGGTATGTAGCCTGGCATTAAAATGCCTAAAGATGGCTGCAGAGTTTTTAGTTAAGAGCACTCACTGCTCTTCCAGAGGACCCAAGTTTGGCTCCCAGCACTGAAATGGCAACTCACAGCCATTCATAACTCCAGATCCAGGAGAACCAGGACCCTATTCTGGCCTCCATGCATACCATGCATGCACACAATATACTTACCTACAGACAAGCAAAATACTCATATGAATACAATAAAATAAATACATCTTTTTAAAAAGATGCTTAAAGGAATGTAGTGCCAGTAGGATAAAGAGAAGTGTGTGCGGAAGGAGACCATCAGGGAGGTTGTGGGGAGGGGGTGACTCAAATGAAAGAGCTGAATGTGCAAAAGCTGGAAGCAAGACATCACAACGCTGCACAACCCACAGCGCATGGTGCAAAGCCTCCCAACTGGGCACTTCACCCTATAGAAAAGAAAAGAAAGACTCTGGCTTCCTTTCATCCTCCCTCTCTCCCCCAGCTACAATAAATACCTAGAAATACCTTTCAGGCAGTTTTATATACCAAACAGGAAATCCGTCTGCCTCTGTCTTTGTGTATTTCCTGTCGCTGTGATAGAATACTTTGACAAAAGCAAACTAAGGGAGAGAGCGTGTTTTAGCTCCCAGTTCAAGGGTAAAGAACAAGATAGTTGTGAAGTCCTGGTGACGGGAGTTCGAGGCAGCAGGGACCTACGGATGCAGGCCTTTAGCTTAGTCCTTTTCATGTAATCTAGGAAGCAAGAGCAGAGAATGGTTCCACACATCTTTAGGGTAGGCCTTCTCACCTCAGTGAACCTAATCAACACAGTCCTTCACAGGTGTGGCCAGAGGCTAACCCAATCTAGACAATCCCTCCTGGGGTTCTTAGATGTTGTCTTATGGGTAATCCTAGGTCTTGTCAAACTGACAATCAATATTAACCCCCAACTCCTTTGTGGAGCTCTGAGAGACCAGGAGAAGAAAGAAATTCATGAGTGAGGCAAACACAAAGCTAACAACTCCTGTGCAGGATAATACAATGAGAGAAATGCATAGGTGTGTACAGAGACAACAGCATCAAAGGACACGGGACGATAAGCTCTGCCTTAGACTTCTTCAATAAGAAGCAGGTCCATGAGTGATGGCCCATGGCTGTGTTCCATGACAGCAGAATCTTCAGAGCGCCCGACTCTGGTCTCTTGGGTTTACCATCTTTGTTCTCACTTCTCTGTGATAGGAATTGAAGTTCACACCTCAATAACTGATGCTTATGTTGTCTCCTTGAATCAGAAGCTGCTGCCAGTGACAATCTGAAGATTTATCCCTCCAATTCCTTGTCTTCAGGTCCTATATGCTGCTTCATCTACAAGGTCTACCTACGTGCTGGTTATTGCCACTAAGGCCCATTCACAACCATCACTATGTATGTCCTAGTGTTAGCCCCTGAAACTGAGGGCACACAATCCTGTTCAGTCTGCCTCCCAAAGAGAACTTACCCATACGAGCTTCAACGTCAACCCACTGGCCTATTCTGTTATGGGATAATCTGGTGTACATCAACAGCAGTAAATGGGGGGGGTGTCAATAATAAATCTCCATCTCTCATTATTATTCAGTTCTAATGGTACCCCAAACTTTCTCCTTGAGAAAGACTAAGGTACTATAAACATATCTATAATTCACATGTCTGTATGAAATGCCTGAGGAAACAGCTAAGCCATTCTAAAACAAAGCAAGAAGAAGAAAGGCATTATAAAAGGACATTTATGGTGGTGTGGTAAGATTTCTGGCAGAGGCTTAGAAGGGGAAGGTTTAAATGCCCCTTTCTATCTTGCCCAGTAAGTTTAATTCTATTGACTATTAGACAAGTTTTAATTTCTGAAAAGATGTTGCAACAAACATCATCTGAACTGAGAATCCTCTTTATAAATAAACTCAAGAACAAAAAAATAAATCTTTTCTCAGAGGTGGCTATCACGACGGCCACAAGAAACATAGAGATCACCATGGCGATGCCAGGGCCCTTGTGTTAAAGTGCCAGCTGCTCTAGCATCTCAGGAACTCTCTACTTACTAAGCTCTCAGATCTGAAAGTTTTTATCACAGATCAGCATCTCTCTAACACAAAGGGCAAAGTCAGATTAAGAAGCAAGGCAAGGAAGTAAAAACAAACAAAAAGAGCTGATGAATTGTAAGTATGAACTTAATGTTCCCATAAAAAATTAAAATCACTCTATTCAAAGTTACTCACAAATAAATACATCATACAGCTAATTTATAGACACACTTGTCCAGTCCCAGACTGTACATTTCAGTGAATTTCTACATGTTAGGATGACCATTCTGAAGCAATGGAGTTCAGCTTGGGGTTTTACATTTCTGTCGATTATGTTTCATTGACTTATCCGCCACAAGAAAAGGAGAAAGAGAGCAAGAGTGAGCAAGTGAGAGAGACTATGAGAGAGTTGAAACTGAAAAGGAAAAAAATCAGTTTTACATCCCAGTTTGTGATCCATTTAAAGTTTTCACAGCCAGTACTATGTCTTGTCTTTAAGAAATGAAGGAACTAAATAAACTTTTTTTTTAAGAACCCAAAATGTAGAAGAAAGGGAAAGAGATATAAAAATGACCTTAAAGCTAAGTTTGCAAAATCCTTTAGGTATCAAGGTCCAGAAACTGGGAAAAGTTATGCTAGTTATTCAGAAGAAAGGTCCAGTCACACTTCCTACTAATGCCCAAAACACAGCCAATTCTGGGACCAGGCCACTTGAGTGGGAGAAGCTGGTATTACTTCTCTGACCTTGGAACTGAGCAATCAGTCAGGGAATGAGAACACTCAAGGTCTGCTAATATGAGAGGGTTTGCACTTGAACTCACTTAGCTTTCACGTTCAAGTCCTTAACAACTATGCAAAGGACCCTAGGAAGAGACAAACAGCACAACTGGTGAGGATTTCACAGGGAGAACATAGGACATACATGTGGGACCACTGAAGAGCCAACAGACATTAAAGATGCTTCGCTGAAGAGCTGTGTGCACCAGGGGACAAAGTTAGAGGATATTATTCAGTTCTTGCTCTTGGCTCTAGATGGGAGATGGAATAACTGGCCCCCGCCAACACAGAAAGGTGCTACTTACCATAGGCAGAGGGCAGGATTTGGATCAGATATGGTGATGCTATCATCAGTGAGGCAGCCTCTGCCCCTCCCCCAATAAGTGAAGAGAGTTAAGTGAAGCACTTATTTCGCAAATGCATTACAATACCAGTGCTACAGAAATTCATAGATCACAGGTCCTACATAAAGTACCGATTTTGTTCTCGCTGCTTTTTATCGCTATCAAAATCATCATCACCTAGTTACCTCTGAGACTGAAAATAATAAGGAATGAAAATTTTATATTAAAATTATAGTATTTGGTTGAATACATGACTAAGGTTACTAGAGAGAAATGAGATGCTTTCCATCTGATACCTAGAATCCGAATGAAATGAAATGGCATGAGCCACCCAACTCAGCTTCCTTCAACCCAAGACAACGCTGAACTGAAAACCGAGCTTTTAGTTCACATTTTCAACTTGGAAATCAATGTTGGGTTCATATTCTACTCCCTTTGCCCACTTCATAGTAAAACCACCAGAACGTTCTATTGACTCCCAGAGGAGTCATTAACTCCCAAACATACTTTGGTTTGCATGGAACAAGGCACTGTAGAAATAAAGCTCACCCTTTGAATAGTTCAAAAGAACATGCAGGGAAGAAGACACGAAACGAAACACAGAAAGCAATGCAAGATCATGCGTGCTGGTGCAAGTCCATAATCTCAGTCCTCTGGTGGCTGAGGCAGGAGGATAGTGAGTTCTATGCCACTCTGGGCTACATAGCAAGACATAAAACAAAACTGATAATAACCAACATAAGGAGATTTTTAACATGGATATATACAAAGCTTGAAAGGAGCTGAGAAGCTAGAACACTGGTTAGCTGTAAGTTCTAAGCACATCAATAAACTTCATAGAAAAATGAAAATTAAAAAAAAATGGTTCTGGCACACATGCCCAATATCAGCACTGAGCCAGACACAGCTTGCCTATTCTCCGGCTTAAACAAATGTGTATCACTCTCTCAAATCACTGCCAAACAGACCTGGTTATACATACCAGAAATACCTGCACCTTCTTACAATCTTGATAAATCTTTAAAAATATTTTTTAAACTTTATTTAATTTAGACACTCACAAATAAATAACACCAGCCAAAATTAACCAGACACAAATTCTTAATCTTGATACCCATTGCATAACAAATACCCAAAGTATTAATCTTGATAAATCCTATCACCTTTGGGAGTCAAATCCTTTGAAATTTGACCCAGGATTGACTGGCCCACCCCCGTGTGCTATCACCGCCTCCTGTCATTAGCCCTTCCTACTAAAGGGTTACTCTTTCCCCTACTCTATTCTACACCCCTGAAGCACAGGTGCTGTATTCAGCATGCTGGGATTCCTCTGGGGCTGGCAAACAGATGTTAAATGTTCATGGAATTTCTAGCTCTCCCTGAAGTCTTCTTTAACTCCTGCCCCATATATAATGGCTACTTTAATCCTGCAATGACAGTTTGCTCTACATGTTGAACTGGGGCTCACAATTAAACTCCTATTAATTAATGCATGCTGTCTTCTTCGATGATTCACTTTAAAAACAAACAAAACCACCAACAAAGAAGAATCAGAGGTTTCTGCTTTAGGCTCAAGGGTTAGAAAAAAATACTCTGAACTGCAGACGAAGCTGCCTGCTCTGTCTTTCTAATAACCCATGTGAAGGAGCTTGTGAAGCCTCTTAAGTGAAAAGGTAAGAGTGAACTTGCTGTGTGCCACACTCCTCTTACAATTTCCCCTAGGATTACCATGTGTTTTTATAATTCAGACTACTCTTAAGGCTTATTTATAAGCCAAATCTGAGGAGAAAATACGCAAGCTAAAATTTCACTCAATTTCCCTTGCACAACATTTTTGTTTCTCTTGAACCTTGAAAAGCAGTTTACAACAAACAAGTCACATCTCATAAATTAAGCAACTGGAGAAACTGAGAGGTGAATGATTGATGGCAGGTTTAACAGATGCCTCCACCTATCACGTGGGGTCATGGAATTCCAGTGCCCCATAAGCCTGTTGGACTGACTGTGAATGTATGAGACCTATATCTCCTGTACATCTGAAATCAATGGTAATGTACTAATCATCCCCTCTGTACGCTGTGAATGTTTTATTATCATTGGTTAATAAAGAATCTGTTTTGTCCTATGGCAGGGCATGAAAACTAAACTGAATGCTGGGAGAAAGAAGGCAAAGTCAGAGAGACGCCATGTAGCTGCCAAAGGAGACCCGCTGGGGAATCTTACTGGTAAACCACGGGCCTCATGGTAAAATATAAAATGATAGAAATGAATTAATTAAAATGTAAGAGCTAGCTAGAAATATGCTTAAGTTACTGCCAAAACAATATTATAATTAATAGAGTTTCTGTGCAATTATTTCGGGCCTGGGCAGCCGGGAACCGAACAAGCAGTCTCTGCCTAAATGTTATTTTAGGCAAAAGTCAGTAATTTGAGAGAAAACTGTTCAATGGCTCAGAAATCAGAACAAAAAGGAATATGAGGTACAAGGGAGAATTGTGTCTGGGGACGAGAAGAACGTGGAATAACAATGGAATAACCAACTTCAGGAAGCGAAAAGCTTTTTAGTTGAAAGAATCTTCTTTTTTCATTTTTATGAAACCACTGAGCATAAATTATAGTAAAGCAGAGTAGTTCTGGGGGAAGCTGCTGAGAGGACCAGAGAAAAATAAGTTTGTACAAGGTGAGATGGCAGTATCTCTCTGGGAAAGTCTTCTCGTTGCTTGGTGTGTGTGTGTGTGTGTGTGTGTGTGTGTGTGTGTGTGTGGAGGTGGATGCATGTGTGTGTCTGTAATACCTGTAATACAGCCCTTTGATATGACGGTCAGAGAATACCTTGTAGAAGTGGGTTCTCTTCTTCCAATTCTCATCTACCGTATGAATCCCAGAGATCAAACTCAGACACCAACCTTGGTACCCTGCTTCTTTACCTGCTGGGCCATCTTGTTGACCTTCTATGTGAGTCTCTAATGAAAGGAGAACCTATCATTTCAATGTGGCTGGAGAAATATCCGACTTGAAGGGAGGGGACTGGATAACGCAAATGATTTATAGTGTTTTGATTAGTTATGCATTATCTTAGTTCAAAGATTCCATAGCTCATTCCACCTACTGCTAATCTCTTCAAATTCAACCAAAGAACAAATTTAAAGAAAATATTTCTAAGATTTTCCAATTCATAGACAGCACCTAATCTATGGCCTTTAAGTAAAAGTGCACATTTCCTTTGAAATCCACTGGACAACCTAAGTTGCCAAATCTACTGAATGCCTATGAAGTGCAAACTCTTCAAAGCATGTCTACTGCATAGAGGTCAGGTCTAGCCTCAGTCCACAGGAGAGAAGACAAGCCCAGCATCACTATGGCAGAAGTGAGATGCAATACGCGACATCGTGAAGCCCAGATAGTCATGGAGAGAAGAAGGACAAAGCCAGTTAGGCTCTCAGGAGCTCTGAGCAGTCTGGAGCAAGAAAATTCCTAAGTAAATTAGCATTATAAACTTTATAAACAGAGACACAGATGAATGACTGTCTGAATCATGCTTGAACAGAGAACAGCCTCATTTAATATGAGTAACCCTATCTGTATGGAGGACATAGGAGTACTTGAATGCTGTTTAGGATCATAAAACTGACTCAACACATGAATCTCTATATGTGAAGCAAAAGATAATTATCCCTGTGGCAAAATTCATGTCCAATGATCATCTCACTCAAGTAGAGTATGTGTTACTGCATTATGGTATAATTAATAAAACAGAATTCCTAATATTGAAAATTAGACTTTAAGCAATTAACTGAGAGATACTAAACAAATTATAGTAGTTTGAATAAAAATGGCCCTCATATGCCCATAGGGAGTGGCACTATTAGGGGGTGTGGCCCTGCTGGCGGAAGTGTAGCTTTATTGGAGGAAATGTGTTTCAGCTTTCTTTCTGCTGCCTGCTATTCCAGAAGTAGAACTCTCAGCTCAGCTCCTTCTCCAGCACCAGGTCTGCCTGCATGCTGCGAGGCTTCCCATCATGACGATAATGGACTAAACCTCTGAACTGTGAGTCAGCCCCAATTAAACGTTTTTCTTTATAAGAGTTGCTGCAGCCTTTTTTTTTTTTAGCACAGTAGTTAAGCCCTAAGTAAGACACACAACTATAATGCATCCCACAAGAAAGTTTTTTTTGTTTTTGTTTTGTTTTTGCCTAGGGAAAAGGAGCTATAAGGATGAAGTGTAGCTTTGAGAGAATATTTACAAATGATGCCACTACAAGTATCGGACACTGAAAACCTTTCTAAACCAGAAGCAAAAAAAACCCACTAATGCTGATTACTTAAAAAAAAAATATTGTGGTGTGCCTATCTATACCTTAAAAGTGGCTATTTCTGCACAGAGGTGCTATGAAAGGGGAAAGGGGGGAGGGTAACAGAGAGGAAGAAAGATAAATAACACTAAACGGGTTTGAAAGAGTCATAGAGAGGTGTATTATTTTATCAACTTACTTTCCAAATGCACATGCAATCACACGCACACACACACAGTTAAACGTAGGTGTGCCACATGAGGTGTTGGTAATGTTTCCTCCAAAAGCCATAGACTATCTAACAAGACTCCTAGTGCCAAGCATGAAAAGCCTCCCTTTAAGTTGTTGGTAGGAAAGAACAAAAAATCCCCCAAATAATGCAAGATATTGTCACTCTCCTTGGAATTCGGAAGGAATACAGCTGGAACTGACATAGAAGCCTCCTCTCTGGGGACCCTCACAGGCTCTCAAAGTGTTATACAAGCTGCAGCAGGAGAGAAGCATTCAATACCCCTCCAAAGCAGTAAAGTCTTTGAATCACAACAATGTCCAGCCTGGTAAGATCTTCCCAGTGTGCAATAGGGACACTCATTTCTAGTGAGTAACGAGCAGCTGTCTAATTGGACTTAGGTCCCTTTGAATAGGAGACAATTCACGGCTGGTACTGTGACCTAGCTAACCACCTGTGGCTAGAGAGGTCACAAATCCTACAGGAGAACCACTGCTGCTATTTTCCTAAACAGATGCAATTTCTAAACAATCTCCAATACTCTAATACCCACAGATAAGCATTGTTCTCATCCCTCATCAAAGACACTTATTTTTTGCAACAGCTGGAAACTGTAAGAGAGATTAGCAACTGGCCAAAGCAAGTGAGAGTGGAATGCCCAACCCCAGGGGGTACGTCCACAGCCCCCAGGGGGTATGTCTACAATTCCCAGGGGGTACATCTACAACCCAATTCTTGCACCTAAGGTCCTGGGAAAATCTTGAAAGAGAGAGCTGAAAGGCTGTATGAGCCAGAGGACCAGAACAGCTGCTGAAAAATCGTGTCTTCCAGACATGGCAGGGAAGCACCCATGAAATCTCAATAATATGGCTGCCTAAACAAGACTTCCATAATGAAATTTCCAGCCGGCATGCCAATGTAGATGGGGTAATCTCACAGGTCACACCCCTAGATGAAGAGCTTTAGGAAATCAATGTCTGCTGAGAGAGGGAGAATCACTTTTCTCCCAGGACAAGCTGGCTCATGGATGATACAATCCTAAGAGGTCAGCCCTAAACACGTGCATATGAGTAAAACTAAATGAACACATTTATTCATATATGGTTATTTACATGCATACACATGGATACTTGTATATGTGTGTTTAACAATAATAATCAAATAAGTTCGTGAATTTGAGAAAGAGCTGGGAGAAGAGAGGAAAAATTAGATGGGGAGGGGTGGAAATGATATAAATAGAATACTCATGTATAAAAAATGAATAATAAAATAAAATAAAAACTGTTTCTGATATGCCTAAACCTTAAAACTAGCACTTGCTGCATTATGTATGGAACATTCTTGGATGTATAAAAAGGGTGGTCCTGCAGCTTCAGCCTGGTCATGTGCTATCTGACTGGGCATAAGAATCTCCAGCATCTCCACTCTTGCATTTAGGTGGAGACAATGACCCTGAATCTAACACTGCATTGTCAGGAATAAAAAGACTAATCACAAAGGATCACTTGCCCCAAATAAATCTTCCCCAAAACAGCCACTGTTAGTAGTAGTAGTCACAGCTTTTCCTTTTAACTGGCCACGTTTAAACACTCGCGTGAACTCAGAAGCATGGTTACTAGCGACCTCTCCAGAAATCCACACATTAAGCATCACAGTGAGCACTTGGTCACAGCTGATTGTGGCATCGCGACAACGTTAGGAACATCGATTTCTATGCCAGACCCACTTTAAGACACACAGCTCAGCACAGTGTGCACAGACTATGGCACAGGGGTGTTGGTGGAATTGGAAATCAGCGAAGTTCCTGGTGGAGAAGCTCATTGGTGGAGTGCTCATCCAACGTGTGCAGGGCCTGTGTTCTCCAGCAGCACAGAAAATGGAGAGAGGGAGGGAGGAATGGAAGGAGCTTAAGTCATAAATGCAACACCTGTGAGCCCAGGTCCTCACATCTGGAATAGCAGAGGTGTGTACCACCGAGTGTAATCATCAGTCCTTAAATACATTTATTAGGAAAAAAAAAAGGAAGAAGAGGGCCAGTGGTTAAATTCCCTTGTTAAATAAACATCCACATCTGTTAAATAAAAGTCTGCATTTGCATCTCACTGTGACTGAGCACGGTTGGTATGAAGCAGTGTTAGTCATGTACCTGGTAGACTCCAGCTTCAAAGACCGCTTAGCCTTGGGGTGGATAGGTAGTCATCAGAGAGAAAGCGGTTTCTCTGGCACACATTTCTCCCTTCTACTTGACTCTCCAGGGAGAACTAGGTATGAGTATGGCAGATACCTTCAACCATAGCACAAATAAATACACAAGAACAGCGAGACACTTCCGCCTGTTCTTTTTGCAAGAGCCGTGGAAAGGGCACACGATTGGGAAATGCAGCCTTGAAGGGCTTAGCGAGTCTAGGCATAAGGATGAGGAGTGCAAGACCTCAGGAATGACATCCCGCTTTGTTCTCCAGAGACAGACGGCAGCAGCTGACAGTCAGCTCAGCTCTCTTTAGGGGTGGGTCTGAAAGAAGGCCTGTGAGCGGAGTACGGGCAACTCAGGCACACTTGGGAAAATGCTGGCCTTCTGTTAGATTTCTGCTGACCTCTCTCCAAGGATGGCGGACTTAAACAGGCATCAACAAAGATCACCGCTGAAGGGCTGAATTTAGTCCCATTTATTTAGTCATCTATCTATCTATCTATCTATCTATCTATCTATCTATCTATCTATCTATCTATCTATCTATCTATCCATCTATCTATCTATCTATCCACACACACACACACACACACACACACACACACACATAGAAAGAGAGTGTAAGTCAGAGTCCTTCCTCATCCTATCTTGTGACTCTGTCACTCAAATTTGTTCACCTTCTAGGCACAGAGTAAGAGCTACAAAGAGCAATCAACAGGCTAGGCCTAGACAAACTGTCCTGGGAGACATTTCTAGAGAAGAGATATAGTAGAAAATAAATACAGGAACTCTTGCCCAGTCACTCGCTCACCTGTTTATACAGTCTTCTTACTCCCTTGACAAATTCCACCTCACAGCCCTGGGTTTGCAGAAAGGCAGTATCCACAGGCAAAGAAGCATTACTAGGGCATAGATTTGGCCAGTACCTGGATCTTGATTTCCCAGCCTCCAAACCTTGGAGGGACACATTTCTCTTGTTACTAATTCACTTCTCTCTGTGGCATTCTGTTATACCAACCTGAACAGGCTTAGATAGCTGAGAATGTCCTCCTCAATTTCACCAGTACCCACCCCTACTCTGTCTTGTCTCTTATCTATTTGGTGCTAAATGTGTTCTACCTATTAGACCTGTAAGTTTGTAACTCCTCTAATACACATCAGTGGAAAAAAACAAACACAAGAGTTGGTTAGGTTTAGGGATAGAGTTAGTCCCACAATAACTATCTTTTCTTAGCTCTGATGCCGACAATGGGCTGGTAACAGGGTCTCCCTCTTTAATCTTTTCCATAGAGTCAGTCACTCACCACACACTTATTAAATACCGTGTGGATTTTAGGAACTAGATACAAGAAAAGCAGGTGCATTCCCTGATGGAATTTATAACACAGAGTAGAATAGCTGTACTACAGAGTAGAATCCTTAGGCAGATGTTACCTTCTTCGTCCATGAACTAGTAGTTCAGCAGAGAGGACATGAAGGCTACTGTATTTTGGAGACAAAGAATCAAAGAAGACTTACCTAAAAACGACCTAGCTGACAATCATAGAATCATGAATTTTTGCCTCTCGTCATCAATAAAGGCATTTCAAGCCGGGACGGTTAACCTGATTTAGGGTATCATCCATAACATTTTCTCCTTAAAGCATGTTATAGCGCTCAAACCCTATAAGTAAAAAGGATATCCAGACACCAGCCAACACAAGGGTAACATATCCTAGGCTGGCTTCAGCAGTAGGCAAAGAATGAGAAGTGGATTTCCAACAGAAATTTTCCTGGGCTTGAAGTGTCAGCAGTGCCACATACAGAAGTCAAAAGAGGGGGCAGAAGAATGGGGAGCAGAATGTAGGCCTGCCATGCCAGGAAATTTGAAAAGACATACCTTGGTGAAGGTATGCTTCAAGGCATCTCCAAGCCATCCAACTAATCCCATGATCTGTTGGAGCTGCTGAGTCCAGAGGGACTCCCCTTGGGATTCCCTGGGAAGGCTTGGTTTGCTATGACCACTGCAGCACCTGGGGAAGACAACTTGGGCAGTTTGGGCCACTCTCTGTTCTTGACACACATAGGCCTGGAAGACACATCAGTGCTGAGGGAATCAGCAGTCCACTAGGTTCAGAAATGCCCGTGTGGAATGTGAACACTACTCCATTGTGTTTGGCCTTAGTTGAATTTTAATCAATGATCTTTATGGGGAAATTTCACCTCCCAGGTAACATCTGGAAGCACCCAAAGCCCCTTTTTAGGATTTCTGACTAGAGCTGGAGAATCGGCATCAGGAAATGGTGCTCAGCATCCTGCAATGCACAGCAGAAGAGCAACCAAGAACACCAGGTCCCAAGTGTCAATAGTGGTGATTCCTGACTCCCTCCCTCCTCCTGCTGAGCTCCACAGATGCACAGAAAAGTAGAAAAGTCATTTTTCACAAGGTACTCAGAATCTAGTAGGCAAGAGAACTCCATAATGAAACAATTACCACTCAACGAGACTGGATTGCAGCCCCGGTGACAGGCTTTGAAGAGAGAGAATCCGAGGTTCAGAAGTATTCTCTGCCTGAACTTCTAGACTGAATGGGGAATTACAACACTGACCCTGGGCCACATCCTACTGCTGTGACTGCTGCCAGTCCACCGTGGCCATCGCTGCTACCAATCGTTCTACAGAGCTGGGGTCCCAGAAGGATGGGAGACGGCATGGCCAGGAAAGTATCTATGACTCTTGCAATATGCTCCTTAAGAGGAAGTGTGAAATCGAGACTCATAATGCTTTGACACCAAACTGTAAGGGTGTTCTCGCAGAAATTCTGTCTCTCCAGACATCAACTGAACATTAAAGATCTTAGTTCTATAGCTCCTACATGCAACTGAGGAAGACCCCACAGGTTGAGCGTGCAGCACTGGGGGATATTTGCCACAGTGTGAATCCCAAGACTCTTAATAAAATCAACCTTAGATGAGGGGGCAGATTCAACAAGTTGACAAGAATTAGACACAGATTGTGGAGAAGCCAGGAAGACAGATAGAGAGACAATCAGGAAGGAATAGAGAGGGACTTGGAGTTTCTCAGTATTTTTGACTTGGGATGCTGGAGAGATGTTCTCTTGCTGGGTCTCCAACCAAAGAGGAAGGTCAACTGGTTGCTTCTCAGTCTCTGAACAAGCAGGTTTTCACCTCAACATCTGACTCCCGAATCTTTATTGGTAAATAAAATGATAGGGACTTAATTAAAAACTATTTAGCAGCAGTGCCAGAGCTGGTGAGAAGAGGACCAAAAAGAGTTAAAATTCAGTAGATTCAAGTACAGCTACTAAGCCAACAGAAAAACGACAGGGTAGTTCTATGAGACTACTGCCATTCAGATGTCACCAGAAAGCACTGGCCCTCCATACTTCCGAATGAGCAGCTAGAAATCAGTCTCTAAAATGTTCTTGCCAGGTCTTATCACTTACAAAAATAACTCACAAAACCTAGCAAAACACTTTATTTACATTTAACTGGTCATTTTAAAGGATACAAACGAAGAACCTGATGGGAAGGGACATCAGGGAAGTGACATAGGAAAGCCACAGATATCCCTCCCCTCTCCAATTCACTGCCTCCAGCCATGATGCACTCACCACCCTGCAAGCTTCTCAAACTCTCCCTAATAGGGATATTGTGGGACGGGGGGACTCATCATGTACAATGATCAATTAACACAATCTCTAATGCTTCAGTGCTTTCAGAAAGATGGTATACGGAGGAGTCTATAGTTGAAATCTCCAAGCTCCAAACCATGGCATGGACTTTCTAGAATGATCCAAAAGGCGACCCTGTGTTGCCTCATGAAAATAAACAATGCTTCTATCATCCAAGGAGTCGAAGTGATTAAGAAATTCCATGTCACAAAATCGGGGCAGTTGTCAAATATTAGTATAAAGGATGATCTGAGCTTGTCTAGTGTTCAGAAAATTCAAGGGCTTTAGGGTTTCCCTACCAGGAGCCAGGGACAGAGACTAAACATTTATTTCTTTATAGGATGCTGCTTCTAGAAGGAGAAGGCATGTCCTTCCTTCATCCATTCCCCATTTTATTGCCTAAAGAGAACTATGTTGAAAGCCCAGCTGGACTGTGCAGACAAAGGCATCACATCAATTAGAGCACACCCGACCTCCCCCCATATTCATGGACTCCATATTGTGGATCCAAACTACCTCAACGGGAAATCTGTGAAAAAAAAACAAAATTCCACTGTGTCTTCATTGAAAACTGAACGGATATGGGCTTCTTTATAATTATTCTGTATAAATTTAGAGCATTAATTTCTGTATTGTTTTCATCTTTAATTGGGTGTTGTATGTAATATGGAGGTGTCATAGAATATAGGATGTGTAAGTTTTCAGGCAAGTATTTTCTTATTTTTTGTAAGGGACTTGAGCATCCTGAGACTGGCTGGTCATGAAACCAGTGTCCTTCAGACACTGATGGAAAGGAATACAGCACAGAGACCTTGGAGGTTCCTGGATGCTTGAGTGGAAAGCGTTTGCTGACAAACTACCAGGAAAAAGAGACCTGCGATGTGATTATGCTAATATAAGCTTATTCGTATAAAAGCGAAGAGAACAGGGGTGAAAGTCAACTGAATAAGAGCCACTACTGTAGAACAAATGACATGAACAAAAAGACAGAGGAGAGAAGGAATGAGGAGATGCACACATTGATTGTATATCCCAGGACGACAGCAGGGAGTAAGAGTGGAGACTCAGAGAGCAGCTAGGCCACAGTGACCCACGCATGTCACAGTGACTCATTTCCTACAGGATGTCATAGGGCTCATTTCCTACAGGATGTAGAATGTTACTGAGAAATCCCTCAAATAGTTACATAATATCAAATTCACATTAACAGATAATGGCGGGGGGGGGGGGCACAGGACTGACTTTCAAGTTGGTAACTTAATTCATAGGTGGGCATGCATGGCAATTTCTTGTACTCTGATAGCCCCGGGCGTGCAATCAACTATATTCTGCGGACCACCAGTAATAAGTGGAAGAGGTCCAACAATGTTTGTTGTAAACAAGAGATAAAATCAACCAATCAGCCCATCTAGAATTCTAGCATCCCTTAGTGCATCCACCATCTATCCAACCACAGACCTCCTGGAGAAGAAACACCTTTCGAAAAAACTTTCCCAATAATAATTTTAAAAAGGCTATGAAGACAATGGGCCCTTGTCAGAAATAATTTTTCCATGTAGACTTGATCCAGTTTCTGAAAGAGACCTTATGTGGCCCAGCAATAAATCTATAAATGGGGCCCACAAACAGACCTGACACCTGCAGAAGTCATTCATGTCTCTAAGTATATGAAAACACCTTGCTGCTGCTCTGGGAGTCTGTACCACGGCGACATGAAATGGATCTAATGCCAGCATACGGGGTAGTTTGCATCAAAGTGTGGCACATAGAACATTTGGTTACTGATTTTAAGGCCCTGCAGCAATACTTTGTTTTGAATAGAAGCAGGCGTGGACAGTGCCGGAAGAATTGGCAGTGGCTCCAATCAGTTATCTTGGGGGGGGGAGAATAGCAGAAAAGCCCCAGTAATTATTTTCTCAATTATGTTTTACTCTTTGCCAGTTAATTCTTGGCTTTTTCTAAAACGGGACCAAAAAATTAACTTTTTTACGTGAAAACCTGAAGACACTAGATCCAGTCACTTATAGCCTGGGGCTTCCTCCTTATTGCTTCTTAAGGCATGAGAAGGGGGCATGGTATTTTGATTTGGGTGCCATTTAGCCAATGTAGAGAAAACCTCCCTTCAGCTCTGAAACAGGATCAGGCAGCTTTAAAACTCATTGGAAACAATTCAGGCAGTGTTGCTGAATGGAAAGAATCAAAGAAAGAACTATGGGCTGAGTTCAGAAGGCAGCAACAAAATCCACATCTGCTGTCACTCACTCACAACCCTGATTTCCCAAGCTGTGTGGACTCCAACCAGACAAACCTGAGGCCCAGCGAGCCAATGCTGACTTAGTCTACTCATTAGCTCAGTCAGATATGCCCATGTGTGCTCGTACGCACACCTGTGTATACATGGGTATATATGCATGGGTACACATGTGTGTGTCGGGAAATAACCCTGAAGGAAAACCTCGAAGACAATGACCAAAGCGGGCAGTGGGCATGAGGGTAGGGAGTGGTGGGGGCATGAAAGAGCAAGCTGCTAGCAATGACTTCAGCCCTAGAGAAAGCAAACTCCATATTCTCTGATATTTGCAATTTGAGAAATGCGTTTTCAGGCCTGTTTTGATCAAATTCCCAGAATATGCTTCATAAAATCAACAGCACCAAATAAACTGGACTGACAAGAGAAACAGAAATGTATTCAAGGAGAACCAACCAAGCGGGTAAACTAGTAGAGTATAAAACAATACTCCACTTCTTTGCTGTAGTCACATAAACTTTAAATCTCCACAGATTTGTTGACCTCTGGAACAACAACAAAAATACCCTAGAATTGTTATCATTAATTTCACAAAGGCCTCTAAGGGACTGACTTCTCAAAAAGCGTACCCAGGTCACTTGGTCCTGTTACTTCCCCTTGACTCTCACATGCAGTAGGGCAGGCTTCTGACTGAACTATACTTCTGTTTCTATAAGTGTCGGGGTCTGCCTTGGCAATCAGCCTCCCTTTGGCTTGTACCTGCAGGCTTGCCCAGAACCCCCAGCCCAGAGAGTGCTCACCCAGGTAGAGACCAGCACAGAAACAGCACTTGGCTCACACCCTTTCAACACTAGCAAGTATGGCTAAGACGTTCGCTGGGTTCTCTAGGACAGAACAGACCCAGAGAAGAGACCCTCACCTGACCTTCCTGACTTACAAGCTCTTCTAAAGCTGCCATGTGTTCTGCTCTGGACTCACTCATCCCAGCAGCCACCATGATGAACTCCAGAGGCAGGCCAGGCCTTTACCCAACCCCGGCTGCATGACCTTGGGGCAAGCCGCCTAAGCATACGGAGTCATTGCTGGTAAAGGTTAAATGAGTTCATCCCGGTACAGTGGTCTGTCCAGTGTCCCACATGTCACTAGCCACTCAGTGTATGTTTATATTATTTTGAAAATACTTCACAAACTCAGAAGATTTAAAAAGCAACAAATAAGCCTTTGGCACACCTTTCTGATCCCAGAATACACACAAACAACGCCGTGGACACCAGAATTTAGTGATAATCTGTACGAAGGAATGCTTTCTCTTGGAAGTAGGACACAGTGGCCATTGAGCAATAGGACTCTGGAGAGGGAAACACCTAGACCTGTACTCCAGCTCTACCTATTACTTAGCTGATTTACTTGAGTAAATTGGTTAATAATTACGATCCTTAGTCCCCATCTAGAATGAATGTGTGTGTGAGAGAGAGAAAGAGAGACAGACAGAGACAGAGACACACAGAGAGAAAGAGTAAGAATATGCCTGTATGGGTGTGCTGTGGTGCCTGTGTGGATGTGGAAGCCAGGGGTTGACATTAGAGATTTCTATGAGTTGCTGCTCTCCACATTATTTTCTGAGACAGGATCTCTCACTGAACCTGATGATCACTGATTTGGCTAAACTGGCTGGCCAGAGAGCTCCAAAGATGGCCCTGCCTTTGGCTCCCCAGTGCTGGGATTATGAACATGTTCTGCCTGGCCCGGGCTTTCACACAAGTGCAAAGAGCCACCCTGGAACCTCCATGCTTGCTCAGCAAGCCTACTGACTGAGCCATCTTCCAAACCCCACTCTAAGGATGTTTAATAATATAAGCTTAAATATAATAATGGCTAACAGTATGTTCCTCACCATCATCACAGAGTCCTAGGAAATTGTATCGGAGAAATATTACACAGTTGATATAGATTCACCTCAAACCAGAAAGGTGCATAATTGAGGCAGACATTACCACTGAATCCAATTGCACTTGGCAAGGGTTACTACCCCAGCCCCATCCACACACTTAGCAAACATCAATAGTTGACTGCTCTTTCTCACTTAACAGAGACTAAATCCTTCATCATGTCCTCCCTTGTGCTCCAGACAGCAATTCACAACTCCCAAGAACTGATTAATTTATCTGATGTTCCCAGTCCAGATCCAGCAACCCTTGTTAGAGATGAGAGGGCAAAGGCCACTGAAATGCGTGACTTGCCAAGGATCTCATATACTAAGTAGCCATTCCAGTCAAGGATAGAAGCAGCCTACCTCTCATGCACTTCCAGCACCCACGCTACCACTCTGAACAGCCCATACATCCTAGCAAAATGATGGAAGACCCCGTGACAGCCTTGTTTCCCTCCCTGGACAGCACAGAAGAGCTTGTGCACTTAGCAAATTGCTTGCAATCAAAATCTGACAGGAACCCTCCTGTGACAGGTGAAGGGAGGGAACAACGAAGTGTCTCAAATGTTTTAATGGAAGATGTAGAGGTTTACGCATTTCTGGCCCAGACTTGCTATTGGGGGCATAAGCAAGAGAAATTCTCCCCAGGGCACGGAAGCTTCATACCGAGCTAAGCTAGAGTGAAGTGAATCGTGCCAGCCGAGGAAGGGAACATGAGGCAACTGACTCGCCCCTCAGCCATCTCCTGTCTCATGAGTCATAAATAAGCATACCTCTGCCACTGGTGTCACAAGCAGATTCTCTGCTGCCCGCAGGCATCTGCTTCAGTCAGCTGGGAAGATTCCCATAGAGCACTGGTTTCAACTGAATGTGTCTGGGGAGGGAAGTGCTAGTACCCAGCTGCTGCTGGCAGACAAGGAGGCGCCTTCTCACCTGCCCTGGGTACCCACTATGGACCTGACTCTCCAGCTGTCCCTGTGGCTACAGACTTTCCTTGCCTGACTTAGAATATTAAATGTACCATTCCTGCAAGTGCAGAATTCAAGCAACAACAACAACAACTTTATTTATTGATATTTAAGAAGGAGAGGATGGCAGATCTTAAAAAAAAACTTAGTCGTATTGCAGGTGGTGCCATCTGTTGCAAGGTTTTTGCTTCTCTCAATTACATGTCTGGCATTAAGGAGGGATTTGGAAATAAATAATAATCAGACAAACAATCACCAAGCCTGTATATTTACAACCTAGAGCTGCAGAAATCACAGTCCCTTTCTCAGAGTTAATCCTTGGCTCTTTGGATCCTACAACCAACTCCAATCACCCTTTCAACAGTCCCCAAAGTTGACTAAGGATTTACTTGATCATCTGTTTATCTATTCATTTATTTATTTTGTGTGTATGAATGTAGTATGTATGTGAATGTCTGTGTGTTCAAGTTTACATGAGCATGTGCATATACATGTAGAAGCAATGTTTTCCTCAAAGGCTTGGGTCTGTTGTGGGATCATGCTCTTGTACACTGTAAAGATTTGTCACTCATGTTGGTTTAATAAAATACTGATTGGTCAGTAGCCAGACAGGAAGTATAGGTAGGGCAACCAGACTAGGAGAATTCTGGGAAGAGGAAAGGCAGAGATGCATTCATCATCCAAAAGCAGAGGAAGCAAGATGAGAATGCCTTACGGAGAAAAGGTACCAAGACACGTGACTAAACATAGATAAGAATTATGGGTGAATTTAAGTCATAAGAGCTAGGTAGTAATAAGCCCAAATAATAGGCCAAAAAGTTTATAATTAATAAAAGCCTCTGTGTATTTATTTGGGACTGAATGGCTGTAAGACTAGGCCAGACAAAAACTTCCATCTACATGGGTCTATCACTGAATCTGAAACTCACTGATCCTGAGAGGCCAACTGGCCAGCAAGCTCAAGAAATCCTCCTCCCTCTGCCTCCCCAGTGCTAGGATTATTGGTAGCTACCACCATACCTGACTTTTTACCTGGGTATTAGAATCTGAATTAGGGTCCTGATGTTTAAAATAGCAGGCACAGTTAACAAACTAAGCCACCTCCCCACCTCCATCTGAGGTTGTAGCCACATTTCTAGGCCCAGGAGGGAAAGCATGCAGGTTATTAACTTCTATTATATTTCAAGGATTCAGACAAAAAACAATCAAGCAACATTTTTCTGGAGAGTAGTAAACGTTATCAGAGCACAAATATATTGCTATATAGGTGGCCTTGTGAGGCAGAGGCTCAGGGAGGCTTCTCTGAGAAATCTCTTGAGATAAGACTGGCTAGAAGAAAATTATGAATGCATTTACCCTGTTTTAATACTATGCTGATAATGTTATTATTTCAGACATCACTCCACAACTTTTCTCAGCCTCCCAACTGCCCCTCTCCCTCCATCCTTTCCTCCCCGTGTTTTGTACATTCTCG
The DNA here is from genome assembly GCF_037038515.1 of Microtus pennsylvanicus. Lineage (NCBI taxonomy): Eukaryota > Metazoa > Chordata > Mammalia > Rodentia > Cricetidae > Microtus > Microtus pennsylvanicus. Next base: position 32,283,317 of record NC_134591.1, on the reverse strand, counting down.
TGACAAGACCTACAGGTCACTTGAATCTGTAATTCCTATGCTTCCCTACGCATCTCTCAGAGGAAAAAGAAGGAATTTGACCTTTGCAGTGCCATCCCTCTTGCATTAGTAGACAAAAATAAAAATTCCTGGCTGCCTAGAGCTGTTGAGTTAGGGAAAGAAACTCAGGGAGGGTAGACATGGGCTGTGGGGTGATAAAACAACTTTTACCCCTGCAAAAACAAACAGAGGTCAAAGGGGGACCCAGGACAGTAAACTGATCTCAAAAAAGTACCACCCACATGTTCTGTAATATTTGTACACTGTGTGAAAACATATTGCTGTAATTGGTGAAATAAAAGGTTGAACGGCCAATAGCTAAGCAGGAGAGATAGGCAGAACTTCCGGGCAGAGAGGATTCTGGGGAAAGTAAAGGGTTTTTGCTGAGAGTCACCAGGAGGTGGAGACCATGTGGCAGTATGAAGATTGATAGAAATGGGTCCATTTAAGGCATAAGAGCTAGTTGAAATAAAGCTCAAGCTAAGGCTGAGCTTTCATAATAAGTCTTTGTATCATTATTGGGGAACCGGCTGGTGGGACAGAGAAGGACTTGTTAAACCCACAGTCCCACAGAAAACTTCTGACCCAGTTTCTTGATGAAATGGATTACATTTTAGAATTCAAAAATTAAAAATTATAAACTCTTAAATTTTTATTCCTTGGCATTGTGTGAAAAAAAACCCAAACCTCAATTTCATTATTTTGTTCTAATGCCACTCTATAAGGTTAAGCTACAATTTTTTTTCTGAAACAGTGAAAAGAGCCAAGAAAACTTTCCAATCTAAAAACCATGTACTAAAACCCAAGACAGAAAATCTTCTAAGGCTGCTTCAGGAACCGGAAGTGTAGGCGGGTAAGAAAGAGTGACAAGGGGAGATGCCTTAAGACCTGATGCAAGATTAAGAAAAGATTGGGATAAGAACCACAGCAAGCAACGCAACACTCCAACACTCGTGGTTGCACACGCTCAGAGGGATGCATAGATACGGGCAGAGACACACCAGGGATGGTCAGGGCTTGTCATTGAAGGACAACTCTAACTTTTCCATGCCCTTCACCTAAAACTGCCCACCCTTGTGCTGCCACCTTGTCTGCCAAAGGCTTCCCAGGGGTCCCAAGCTGGCCACCATCTCTAGGAATGAGGACTTCAGAGGAGCAGTTCCTGACACTACCACATTGGTCCCTTTACCCTCAGAAATCGTCCTAGCTCACAATGGACTGAGATGTACCCTAGGACAGACGCAGGAGACACCTTTTGTGTTCACTGCATTTGGAGAGAGGATAGAGATGGGAGGAAAGAACCTTTGATTCCAGGGGGAGGTAGAGTTCTGCCCTGCAAAAGGCCCAAGGATGCTTCTTATATTTTTATTTCCTCATTAGGGTTTGGTGACCCAATTAGTGAGAAAGTAGAAGTTTTAATTGAAAAGTACAGTCTGCATGAAGACTATCAGAAACCACAGGCCATCTCATGGGGAATGAAACCCCAGAGGATTCGGAACTAGTCTATGTACAAACAAGAAAAGTGATTTCTCTACAGCTTAGCGGCAACACCTTACACAGTTCAGAATTTAAGCTGGGCATTCAAGGCCAGATGCTTTCACACCATGGCTCCTACTGGCTCTCTCTCCCTGCCTTCTGCATCTTGCTTACTTTCCTCCCAACAAATCAAAATCAGAAGACGGGCTGTGGTTCCACTTTCTAAGCACACTCTAACCCAGGCTGTTTCTCAGAAGGTCTCCTTCCACCAGAAAGCAAGCTCACATCTCTACATCTAGGGGACTGAACCATGGGTTCCCAATTCATCACCAACATTTAGAGCTGATGGGGTTTGATGGTGCAGGGTGGGGGGGCTGCCCTGCATACCATGGAATGTTCAACTGCATCTACAGCTTCTCCTATATGAGACCAAAAGCACTCCTCTCCTCATATTATACAATATCTCTGGAGAATCCCAACTCATGGACCAAAGGAAAGCCTGGGGTCTCCCTGGAGGAGGAGAGCAAGCATCAGATCAAAATTTACCCCAAGGACAGTGATCTATTAGCCCGATACATGTTAGTGTTTTCTTCAGATCACAGGAGCTATGGACCAGAACATGGTGACAGGGGGCAGAGATGAGAAAACAACAATACAAGCTTGGTTTGAACAGAAACAAAATAGTGAAATCTGACAGCCCACTCTTACATATGCAAAGGTTAAAGCAGTCCCTGGCACATAGAAAATATCCTAAAAGCATTTGTTTAATAAATAGTTAGTTAATAAGGAAGTAGGCAGCAGGGAATGCTGATTAAGCAGAGTTTAACAACAGTTGGACCAGAGATCAAAGTGCCATCAGCTTGTGGCTATTTTGGGAGAATCCACAATTGGAGCTCACTGAGGGAACCAGTGTACAAGCCAATAAAGTAATAAAAGAGCTATTCTAATAATAACAGTAATAACTACCATTCATTGAGTGTTTACTATATGCCAGACACTTGACTAAGGGCTCCACAAGCATTATTTCATTAACCTTCATGAGAATCCCACAGGGCAATTACTGTTCTCATCTTAAAAATTAAAAGGAAACAAACAAACTCAGATAAATGAGCTTATGGGCTCAGACCCAGAAAAGTCTGATTCAAAGGTCCACACTTTAACAACTGAACTTTTTGATGTCAAAATTCCCAAGGATTCTTCTAGTTGTCTTGATTGAATGAAGACCTTCAATACTCTCTGTCTCTGTCTCTCTCTCTCTCTCCCTTCCTCCCTCTCTCTCTGTCTTTTACACACACACACACACACACACACACACACACACACACACACACACACACACACACACAGTTTAATCCATCATCCCAAACCCAAGTTACCCTCAAAAGGAAGCAAAAAACCAAGACTGTTAACCAGGCTCTGCCATGTCATCCCAGGACAGTTGCCAGTGGCATTGCATTAAAATAAACACCAGCACCTGGCAAGAAATAAGAGGACGAAGGCCCTCAGAATCCCCTTCCTAGGGGTTGTTTGGGCAGGGCCTGTCTGCTGCGACAGCTGAACCAAGCTTCCAGAAGAAGCAGATGACCTCTAGGACCACATCCAGAAATGGGATGCACTGAGCATGTTCCTGGCTTTATGAGCAGAGGTCAGACCTGTTTACTTTCAGAGGCATGGGCTCCCTTCCATGGCCTTATTTGTAAATGATGTTCGGGGTCTCAGTGTGAACTCCTGCCACTGTGCCTCTGAGGCTCTGAGCTACTCATCTGTAAGGAAATGCTTGCAAAAGCCCTTGGAGTCTTCCAGTAGCATCATATAGGATCTTGGAAGTACTAAAACTGAAAATGGATACTTTCAAATTAGCTCAGTTAGCTATGAGGCCCTCTAGGGAGAGCTCTGGCCGATGAACTCTGCCTTTCCTTGGATGCTTGTCACTAAAATCAGCTATAGCACTGATAAGCACTCTTGGTATGTTATCTAGATGAAGAGTGTGGCCTCTACAGTAACACTGTTGGGCTCCAATGGTCATTGTGCTACATAACGTGATAAATTAAAATTTTTTTTCTCAAATCTTAATTTCTGCATCTATAAAATAGGCAGAATGGGGAAAGTTTAGTTATATGGCTTCCAAATCTGGGGGAATGACGAAATAACGGTTGGGGTAGGAAGAGAGACATTTTAAAAAATGTTCAGAAAAATTCAAATGAGATTTACAGTAGACTTCTGAAGACATTGTTGTCAGTGTGCCAGATATCAAGAATCAGCTCAGATCCAGTAAAATGTTAGACTTCAATAGGCCAGACAGGGTAAGTGGTAGAGAATTTGAACCTGAGACTGGGTGGTAGAAGATGACTTTGAAGAAAATCTCACGCCAATGCACAAAGGCCAGCTAGATTTTGACAAACAAAATAGAAAATGTTACTTGGAAGTTACTAGCCCTAAGTCAGAAAAATAAAAGCAAACCACAGACAGTTACCCCAGAAAGACTATTTTTGAAGAAGTTGCAAGCCAAGGGGCACATCTGGAATACAGACTTCTTCATTTGGCCCCCACAGAGATCTAAAGAAAATGTTGAGCCAATATAAAAAAATTTTAAGATAGTGGGAAAAAAAATAATAGGAATCTAAGTTTTCAGTTATGCAAACCCAAGCACCCTGCTTCTGGGAACTAACTGGGCTCATTCCAGGAGCCCCCCAGGTTCCCTTTTCCAGGACTGTCAGCACTTACATGGTGGCCTATGCCTCCCATTTCATGTATTCTTGGATTCTACAAGAACAGAAGTTTGAGCCTTCTGTTCTCCACACCCTAGGGGTATGAAGAAGGCTCAGAGTTCAGATAATAGCGAGCAATAGAACGACAGAGGGAAAGGCTACACAGCTGTGAGAGGGTAGCACAGCACAGCATCCGTGCTCCGTGGGTCCAGAGAGCAAAGATGGGTCCACAGGACGAGGACATAGAAAAGGACAGGGATGTCAACATAGAGGGGTTTTCAATTCTGGCCCATGTTCTTAACAAAATCATGACAGCAGTGGCATAATAGCCCATAAAACAGAATAATAATTATATACTATATATATATATATATATATATATATATATATATATATATATATATGAAACCTGATGCAAATCAGTAATTGAACAAATAGGTTTGAAGCAAGGGAGATGCAACTTGCAGCAGAGATCTAGTTACTAAGTCTAGAAGGAGTATAAACAGAGAAAGGCATCATCTGTCGAATCCACAGGCATAATTGCTTCAGCACTAACAATGGGTGCTCAAATTAATGGACAAAAGACTGATAAGAGGCACAGAGGCTTACAGAGTCTCAAAGTATCTTCCCATATAGTACTTATGAATCACAAAGGAAAAAAAGTAACATTACCAGGATGAGATTAGCAGACAAACTTTACACAAAGGCCTAGGGTTGTCAATCCCAGGGTGGTGGTATAAGTCAAGACTGTGCCTCCTGCTTTGCTGAAGGATGAACAGCACATTTCCTCTATGCTTTCCCCACCAGCACACAGAGCCTGAGCTTCCATCGAGCAAATACCAAATGAGTAAAGCTGCAAAACACCCAATAGGGCTCTTCAGAGGGTCACTGTCAAGAGAGATAAGTAGAGACAAAGAAACTGTTCCAGACAAAAGGAGACAAAGAAGGTGTGATGCTGAAGGGCACTGTGAATGGTACCAGACATCCCCATGGCAACGGGTATCAATGCGTAAGATCTGGAGGGCAAGCGGCATCTGTATACATGCCACACCAGTATAAGATACCAGTGAGAAAGAAGTGATGAGGGGAGAAATATGTCTGTCTGAAGTCTGACCAACTTTTCAACAGCTGTTAATACATCCATGTCCATTATAGTATTCTCTATACTTTATATGTGTGTGCAATATACTCATGTGTACACACACACACACACAAACACACATATACATGTCAACACTTTGAAGGAGAGGGTCTAAAAATACAGTGAATAAAGTCTTTCTGTTTTTCCAGATACTGTTACCTGCCTAAGTCTTGGGGTCCAACCATGCCCTCCCTTGGAAAATTGTAAAAGCCATATCAACACCAAGACTTCCTCCTTGGTGTATGCAGAGAGGCTGTAAGATAATTTTTTAAAGGAGATCATTTCTTCATTATTGGAATTAGTGTTCTTTAATTCTCAGCTCCGACACTCCTATAAATCACCTTAGGTACCACTTAAAGTCCCTGCCTCTGCTCCCAGGGATCCAGGTTCCATACGCTGAAATAAAAGGTGTAAACTTGTGGTATACTGTCTTACATATAAATCTCTACTCCTCCGAGAACTAGTTCTGACAGTTACAGGCAAGTGACTCCACCTCTCTGAGAACTTATGCAGATGCCAATCTTGAGACATATTCATGGAGCTGCCATCCAGTCAAACAATCAAAAAGATGAGATTCTGTGTGATATTCACAGATACAACATCCACATCACTGCTGTTCCTATCTTTGCTTCCAAAGAAATTAAAACCAAAAGATCAGCCCTACCTCTGCTTGAAACCCACTTCTATAATGAATGCAATGAGACCGCCACAGAGCTGGAGAGGGCGTGCATCTTTTCAACTCCTTCTGCCCTAGTACTACGGATCTGGTCGCTGACAGCACAGCTAACAGACTGAGCACGAGAAACATTCTCCAGCCACACCTAGGTTCACATCCTAGTCACCCTTGTGTCCTAGTGACCATAGTGATGACATGGCCTTCTAGACCCTCAGGGTATCTTCTTAGCAGGAGGGGGCTGGCTTCTCAGTGGAGGAATACATAGTGCACAAAACAGCGCTCAGCACAACAGAACTTTCATAATCCTTAGTCATTTCTTTTGGTGGAGCTACAGAAGGCCATGCAGACCAGGGGAGAGCTGGTGGAGAGAAAAGGAGAATGCTCTGTGGTTGGTTGATCCAGATCCTCGGTAATCCCACGTAGATCTTCCATTTCTGTAACAGCCAGAGCTTGCACTGATGGATTGTAAATGAGAAACACCACTCTTGTCTTCTGTGGATTCCTGTGAGGGCTAACTGAGATATGAATGCATCTCCCATGGTTCTGAGGACAGTGTATGAACAACCCACCAAGCTGAGGGAGAGGCTGCTGTATGGAATTCCTTGGGCTCTTCCTCTCCTCTCCTTTCCTAAAACCTGGATCATAGCTGAGGTTCCATCATTCGGGACCTGGGATCGCTTATCCCTTCAGTCTTTTCCTGTCTAAGCTACCTACAGTTCAGCTCCTGGGCCTCTCACACAGGAAGTCCATATGAGGGACAAGTGAGTGCGTGTTGATATCTTATAGAATTCACATCCCCCTTCCACATGGTTTTACAATGCCCATCGGTGTTTGGGGAATTCTATCTTCTAAACTTGTTTAACGGCCCTGTGTGTGTGTGGGGGGGGGACCACAAAAAAAAAATCCAGAAAAATAATAGTGTTCTCCTTCTCCCTCCTTCCCTCTCCCCTTCCCTTCCTCCCTCCTTCTGCCCCCTCCCCCACCCATGAGCCTGTACATGCATGAGTATTAGCTTTCAGACACGTCTTAGAGGCTAGATTTAAACACAGTCTGAGCTGGAGGAAAATCTGCAGACAAATGAGAGATTAGGAGGAAAGGGGTAGGAGAGAGTAGAGATTTGAAAGAGAAATTGGGCTAATTACAAGAAAAGAAAGCAGCCAAATAAGAAAACCAAAACCCAGTGAAAGCTGATTTGGTTAAAGTTGCAAATCAGATCAAATGATTCACGGAGTTCGAGCCTATGAGCTCAAGAATGCCTAGCAGCGGCTCTCATGAGCTTAGCAACAGGCTTACTTTCCAGCAGGAATCAAAGCAAAATTGGATTCCTGTTCAAGAGTGCCCGAAAAACCCAAGTGTAAGCTGGTCTTGGAGAGCTTGAAAGAATGCAGACTCTGCCCGCATGCCAGCCATTTGTTTTTATGCCTCCTTCCCGGTGCCTGTGTCTGAAATAAGGACAGATAGTCCTGGTGAGAGCAAAGTAAAAGCTGTAGAAACATTAAGAAAATCAAATATAAGCATGGGTTTTTCACAAATCTATGTATGTCTTTATACATACATATACATGTATAGGGAAAAGAGGAGGGGGGATATTTGAGCATGTATATCTATGTATCCAAGTCTCTCCAAGTTTTCAGGTATGAAATCACTGGCTCTATGCCCTTGAGGTACTACTATTTTGTAGCAAGGTGAAAAATAATCTTAATAAGGGTATTCCAAAAGCAGCAAAGGATATGCAAGCACCACTTCAGTGTATTCTCCAAGCAAAGATTAAGTATTGTGGGGTTTTTGTTTGTTTGCTTGCTTTTGTGTTTTTGTCAACATAATGCATTTTAATATTTTATTCAGGCTGCTTAGACATATTTTTGCAAAGTCCCAAATACAAGCATAAAAGGAAAAGGGGAAGAGAATGCTCCATGGCAGAGAACTACCAGGGGCCTGGAGCTGGCTAAATGTTGCTGCAGCATCCTCCCCCCATCTCAAGAACAAGCAGGGTTTTAAGTCCAGAGGCCCACAGGTGGTGGGAGCACTGTGCTGGCCAGAGTTTCTGTTTTGTACAGTTAGACACACATCTGGCCTCCCCCTGAATGTTATGCCAGGACAATCCTTCTTCCCAAGCAGCCACAAGAGGACAAAGAAGCTTCCATTGGGCAGGAAAATAGCACAGCAAGCAGTTTTGCTGTGCTTGCCATTAGTTAAAGAAGAGGGACAATTTATGTGTAGCAGGTAATAAATATTCAATTCTATGTGTACAGTTGTTCTTCAGAATTGTGTTTTGGCTCCAAAGGCTGTGCTGTTAATCAACATTTGGGGGGGGGGGGTGCAGCTGAGTCTCAGGGAAGATACATTTTTAATAAGGTCTTTGCCAACACAGGAAGTTCAGAGAGCATACATCAGAGCCCACAGGGACCTCGCATACTAGGGAGAAAGAGCCCTAATGTGAAAAGAAGAATAAAGAGACCAGAAAGAGAAAAAATATTCCTGAGAAGGAGGCACTGTTAGAGCCCTGTCAGAATAATTGCCAGAATGGATGTTTTTTCTCTCAGTACCTGAGCTTGTCAGGTTCAGAAGAATCGTATTCCAGACAAACAGGCTCCGGGTGAGAGAAACCGGCTGCTCTCCAGGCATCTGAGGCATTAGAATTGCTTACCCTATGTCTACAAGGTGATATCACATGCCTGTCAGGCCTTGGTCTGAGCCACCCATTTTTCCTTTCCTGGTCTCTTAAATCTGTGTAGGGAGAAAAGCTTGCTACTATCCCTCATTTCATGTCTTGCTTCGGCCTTTGAATCTCAGGCTTTACTTGGGGAAAGGAATTGAAGAGATTAGCAACATCAGGAAGCTTCCTTGAGACTTTAGCTGAAAGGATGATGGGAAAATGTATGACTTGAGCTCAACACCCAGGTCAATACAGAAGGCAGAATTCAGAGGGCTGTAAGCACTGGCGATGGTGCTCTCCAAGACACGGCAAAAAAGCGGGAAAGACTCTGTTTTCTCTCTTTGTCTGACCCGTCCATCTCTCACTGAAGTCAAAGTGCCAGAGAAAGGGTCAAGCCTGAAACACAGCAGACAGCAGGGTCACAATGACAAACAGATGTAAGAACAATTTGACCAAAGGGAAACACAACTGACAATTTACAAAATCCAGAATTGTGGGCTGTCCGACACAACAGCATAACACACAAGCATAACACATGTATACACACACACACACACACACACTAAAAATAACAGAACATGTTGCAGCTGATTCTCACAATTTATAATAAATACCCCTCCATACAAACAGTCTCAAAGCACACCAAGTCAGGGGACAGGGAATGCCAACCTGTGGCTCCTAGTGGAATCAAAAGCATAGGTTCCTTTGAGATCCTTCTTACATTTTAATCCACTGATCAATACAACCTTGTTTGCTGTATTCATGTTTAAAAACACCTCATATAATAGATTCTTGACCCATAAACAGCAAACTCACAACCAATAACCACTTAACTTCTGCCCAAAGGAAGTTATCTACGGCAGAGTTAACCTATAACTTACGCTACAACCATCTTGCACTCAGAATCACTAGATCCTCTCAGCACTTCACTTCACACAATGAAATCACCACCAAACACATAGAAGCGAGGATGTATTGCACTAATAGACACAAAAGGCTGCATGGAGTGAGAACTGAGAGGGGCCTATGCTGTCTTCTTTGCCCCAGCTAAGAACATGTCCCCTGAGAACCGTTCTCTCTCGGCATGAGTGCTGGTAGTTTTATATCAACTTGATACAGGCTAGAGTCATTTGGGAAGAGAGGACATCAGCTGACAAAATGTTTCCATCAGACTGGCCTGTATACAAGCTTATGTATACAAGTCATTACCATAAGTAGTGATTGATGTGGGACAGCTCAGCCCATTGTGGGTGGTGCCATCCCCGGATTGGTGGCCCTGAGTTCTGTAACAAAGCAGGCTGAGCAAGCCAGTAAACAGTACTGCTCCATGGCCTCTTATCAAGACTGACTCTATGACCCGTCTACGTTCCTGCCCTGACTTCCCTCAGTGATGGACTATGATTCAGAAGTGTAAACCACATAAACAAACCCTTTCCTCTCCAAGTTGCTTTCGGTCTTGTTTTTTTACCACTGCATTAGGAACCCTAACAAAGAAAGCACATGGACACAAATGACTACAAAGTACCAAAGGGGTGGAGTCTGAGGTTACACAGGATTTAAGCAAGTCAGTGAATTGTTAAAATCAACATGATAAATACTGACTATCAATCATTAATCTAGCTGTTAAAAATATTAAGAGTTGTTCCTAGCAGGGATTGAACTGATTTTGTTCTATTGTATATTTTTTTCTTCCTTTTTCATTTTCTCTATTGTTTGGTGTTTCTTTATTGAACTTGTAATTAAGGGGAGAGGAATGCTAAATATAAGATTTCTATAAGGAAAGGAGAACTAGAAACAAAAGCCACGACAGGAGGAACAGTTTATCACAGCAGGAGACCAGCCTGAGCCTGTTTCGGGAGCAGAGGTGCCTCATTATGTGAGTGAAGGACAGACAGCTCAGGGTGTTCACAAGCTCCTGGGTAATGGCTCCCGAGGGCAGACAGCCAGGGCCTGTGAGCCACAGAAGGCTGTGAGCATCCCAGAACACCCCAGGGCTAGAAGGAACCTAACATCTTGCTATGCTTCATCTAACACATTTTGTATGTACAGTCCTACTCTGGTAGCTACAGCTGAACAAAACAGAACAAGGTCCTCATGCAGGAGATTCTTCATCTTTCAGACCAAGAATACAACTAACTTGTAGACTTGAAAAGGCATCAGAGTAGCAAGAAAGCCTGATCATTTAGCCTCCTGCTCACCCTTTGTGCAGAACTCTTGAATCCTCCATCTCTGAGCTGCTTCTGCTGCTCCATCTGCTCTTCTCACTCATGCCTTCAGGATCTTGTAATCAAATTCTAATTAAACTTTAAAGCTTGTAATAAAGAAAACACCCATGGAATGCCTTTGATTCAAGGGGCCAACATAACATCTCAGCAGTTTGATAAAATGAATTATACCCTTTGCTTAACAAGCAATTTTTAAGATGGGATTGAAATGGGAAGTTCCAAGCTTCCGTGACTTCCCCAGCCACATGTTATATAAATATGCTCATTGTCGTGTGTTACATGTAAGTCGGCTGAAGATGGCATGGAGTCCAGCCACACTACAGTGCACGCGGAGCTCAGTGTCTGGAAGGCCAGGTCTCCTCCTCCTCACTTGATCTCACCAGCCCCAGTCAAATCTACCTGGTTTGCATTGGAGGCTCAGCAGTATGGCCTGGGAGAACTGTCAGTTCCAGGCTCCAGGGCCCCCCTCCCCACTCTTCAGAATCTAGGGCTCACCTCACTCCACTCAACCGAACCCAGGGCTCCCCCACTCCACTCTGCAGAGTCTAGGGCTCCCCGACTCCACTGTGCAGAGTCTAGGGCTCCCCCTACTCAACTCTGCAGAATTCAGGGCTCCCCCCCCCACACTTCACTCTGCAGAATCCAGGGTGCCCTGACTCCACTGTGCAGAGTCTAGGGCTCCCTCCACTCTGCAGAGTGCCGCTGCTCTGAAGGGCTGCACAGAGTGTTATTACTCTCCAGATGACTCAAGACTCTGTCTTAGTAATCGGTGTGCCACCACTCCGACCCCACAGCTCAACCATCCCTCCACTTTAGTAGAGTTTATTCTGCGATTTATTTCCCGGTCTATTTGTCTCTAATCTTTGAGGTTTTATAGAACAGATGCTGCCTATGAACAAAAATAGAACTAAAACCTTAAATAAAAAAGTAATTTATTTAATATGCTTAATGAACACTTCTCAATGGGATGCTTGTTGCAGAAGCGTTCAGTTCCCAGCAACATAAATCTTGTTTAAACTTCTGGCTATTGGCCACCATTAGTTATTAATGACAGCATGACATGTCATGATTACTATTAATAATAATTGCTATGCCAGACCCTGCTTGACTTGCTTTGTATTGTTTTCCAAATTATCCTTTTGAGGCATTTCCTATAATTACTGAGGAAACTAAGGGACAGAAAAATTGAAGTTCTTGCCCAAGATGCCATTGGTATCAAGTATTAGGCCAGGGTTTACAGTAGCAGTCTTGAGACCCCTCCTGACCAGAGCCTGAGTACACCTTGTAAGATCCTAATTTCTTTTCTTCACATGCCCCAAGCATGTGACTTTTGTATGACCTATGCTCAAAACTTTGCAATACCTCCAGCCTCCCATTTCTATGGTGGCAGGCGGCCCCTTTAGCATCTGGTACAGTCTTGCTCATCCTTCAAGTCCTAGCTCAGACACCTCTTGTTTTGTGATTCGTGAGAGAGCTGATTATTATCCACTTTGTTACTGCAGAATCTAGAATCTTCTAGACTTGCATTCCGATGCTAACAACTGGATGGAGCGTGCTTTTTTTCAAAGGTCTACAAGACAGACAGGTTCTTTACATTTGCACACTGGGCACATACCCATTCCAACCCAGCCTTGTGCAAGTCAGTCTAGACTGGTGATACCTTCCCTGGAATGGTTTATAGAAAGAAAGCAAAGAACAAAGGTACTTAATATCATTACTCACCCCCCCACACACACACATACACAAAATCAAAACAAAAAACCATGAGACATTCTTCCGGAAGCATTGAGTGCACTGGCAACTCACATTTTGTTTTATTTCTCGACTGTCATGATGTGTTTCCTTCCCTAGTTCTACAAGCAGTAAGGTAAGCCCCCATCTAGACACAGCAAGAGAAAAGCAGTAGATGCAGATGCTATCACATGTGGAAATCTGGATAAGATTATGATGTCTGTATCCTAGGTCTCAGAGTCAAGCACTTCCATGCCCGGCACTCTCAGCCAGGAGTAGAACCACCAGAATTGTTCCAGGTTTCAGAACTCCACTAAGGCCTCTTCCTCACCCTTGTGTCTCCCCATTCAAATATGCCTCCTAGAAGAACCCTGCCATTCCTCCCCAGACCCCAGCCACTAGCTCAGCTTTATTCCAAGTCTCCAGCCATTCTATACCACAGAGCTGCTACTCCGTCTAAAAGTTCAGTGGTCCTTGTGCTAACAACCCTTAAAAACCTGCCTCCTATTCCCTAAGTACTAAGCAATAAGTATTGATGAGAGCTAGGTCTTTTGCATAGCCATACTTTAAATTACTCGAACTTTCCTCCAAAAAAAATGTTAAGATGCTAATCACCCTATTATGCAACTCTACAAAATGCCTATCTGATGGGCAGGACAATGGAGTGGTGGCGTGCTCACTGTTACACGGCTAATATAAACTGCAGAGGTAGAATACAAGAATAGTGATTGCTGTTCTCATGATACAGATACCTCTCAGCCCTTTGTCCATGTATTCAGAAAGCACTCACTCTCTGAACCCGCACAACAGATCTTTTGCCACAGATGTGTGGCTAGTGTTTTGTCAACTGGATACAAGCGAGAATCACTTGGAAAGAAGGAAGCTCAGATAAGAAAACATGTTCATCAAAGTCCATCAAATTGGCCTGTGGGTCACTTTCTTGATTGATGATAAATTTGGGAGGGCCCAGCTCACTGAGGGCATTACCACCTCAGGCCAGCAGACCACGCAGGGCATAAAAAAGCAAGCCAGTAAGCAGTGGGCATGGCCTCTGCGTCAGTCCCTGCCTCCAGGTGCCTGCCCTGACTTCCCTGGATGATGGACTAAAAGCTGCAATACGGAAAAAAAAAAAAGGCCTTTCCTCCAAAGTAATTATTAGTCAGTATTTTATCTTTTTAAAAACTACTTATATATTTATTCTTTTATTCACAGCAACAGAAACCCTAACTAAATGGAGGATCAGCATACATGGCTAACAACCCTTTGCAAGATTACGTTACATTTATATTACCTGGCTCTTTCTAATCCATATTTCTGCCCATTTCCTAAACGGGGCAAATTTTCACACCTTACACTCACATGCATGTCTCACCTGCCATGTCCCATGTACCGTCTTCACCCAGGTGAATTTTCACACCTTACACTCACATCCACGCCTCCACCACCATGTCCCGTGTACTGTCTTCACCCAGGTGAATTTTCACACCTTACACTCACATCCACGCCTCTACCTGCCATGTCCCGTGTACCGTCTTCACCCAGGTGAATTTTCACACCTTACACTCACATCCACGCCTCCACCACCATGTCCCGTGTACTGTCTTCACCCAGGTGAATTTTCACACCTTACACTCACATCCACGCCTCCACCACCATGTCCCGTGTACTGTCTTCACCCAGGTGAATTTTCACACCTTACACTCACATCCACGCCTCCACCTGCCATGTCCCGTGTACGGCCTTCACTCACACAGACAATCCAGTTCACTCACTCAGCATGCAGCATGTAATGAAGAATTGTTAGTTTCCCTTTCCTGTACTGAAGAAAAAACATTTCCTGGTGGGAAGTGATGGTGTATGCCTGTTGTGTCTACTGCTTAAAAGGCTGGGACTGTAGTCCTAAATCCAAGAGTTTAAGACCAGCCTGGAGAATGTAGTTAGGCTCTATTATGAAACAAGAGAAAAGTGGGGAAGAAAGAGGGGTGAGAGAGAGAGAGGAAGGGAGACAAAGCAATGTTGAAATTGATTTTGTTGCTGTCCTATAACAAAGATAAAGATAGGTTGCCATGAGAACACGTAGACGTAGATCTCAGGGCCTCTTCACTGACATGCTGGGTCCCACATACCTTCAGTCTCAGCCTCCTGAAGTGTAATTTAAAAGTCCAGTATTTATCGCCATCACTAAATTCATATCATTGAAGACACTGATATATTTAATCCATGAATACTTACTGAGTGGCTTAGAAGACCAACATGGATAAGAAGCCTGAGCTTCATCATTTTACTCCCACCAAGACTACTAGACATGCCACCTTCAACAGTAACTTAGAATCTCAGCCTCCAACACTTTCCACATTCTTAGAACAAAATTCCATTAGGAACATATGGCAACAGTATTTAGTAAACATCATGACATGGTCAGCCTTGTCTTTGGCATTAACGATCCCAACATCAACCCTAAGTGTTTCAATGACAACCTGGCTGTAGGAGATTCCATCATATGTAGACACTACACGATTCCAATAATATAAATACAATATTTACTATCAAATATAGGTGAACTGAGATCAAATACGGTTTCAGAAATTCTAAGAACTTTATCATTTACACACTTACATAGAAGTTTATACATACATATAAATTTACAACCACAACACACAGAATCCCTTTATTGTTGCCAGCGTGTATGTGTGTTTGGAGCTAAGCAATACCACTTTGTATTGAATAACCTAACAGGGGACGCGTCCCTAGAGAACTGATTTCCCCTCTCAGCAGCCATGAGTTACCTTTGGCTGTACACCTAGTAGTGCAGATCACCCTGTGAGAGTCTCCCCATCCACATCTGCATGTCAACTGTTATTGTCATCTTTCCTGTTTTGCTTTGGTGACTACATTATTGTTGAGATTTCTTGGGAACCACAACAATGACTAGAACGACGAGAGACACCAAGAATGTACAACAGTGGCACTTATGTCCGGGGTCTAGACAATGGCAATCTAATTGGACTACAAGGCTCATTCAATAGGAGGGAATTCATGCCTGGTACTGTAAACCTGGCCAAGAACCCACGGCTGGTGAGACCATGGAACCTAGGGACAAGCCACTACTGTCGCCTTCCTAAACCAGTATGATTTCTAGCTGCGGTCCAAACACTGCCATGTTCACACAGGTAAGTATACATCTTAGCCCTCATCAAAGAAACGTCTCTTTGCAGCAGATGGGAGACATTACAGGAAAGGAAAACTCGTCAAAATTC
Source organism: Microtus pennsylvanicus (assembly GCF_037038515.1). NCBI lineage: Eukaryota > Metazoa > Chordata > Mammalia > Rodentia > Cricetidae > Microtus > Microtus pennsylvanicus. The sequence goes on along the minus strand of NC_134591.1, from coordinate 32,267,408 downwards.
TTAAAACAAATGACTTTGGACATGCCCATCCCCAGTTGGCATATTGACCACAAAACTCCTACACCGTAGGTTCAGGGAACATCATGGAAGATGGGGCACAAGAGTCTACCATGACAGCTCCATATACCAGTGATTAAGAAATATAAAGTAATTTAATAGATAGAGTTAAGCCAAATTTCAAGAAGAGAGCATTAGCTGGATGAGCTGAAAAGGAAAAAAGAAAAAAAATAGCTTTTTTTATTTGATATATGACTTTTATAGAAAAGGTTAAGTGACACTAAGTAAAGTACTATCAAAAACTCAGGTTTACAATTTTAACACATATACCACAGTTTATGTCTAATATTTATAACAAAAAATTAAATAACAGAATTATATAACATTTCGTTATGTGCTGTACCTATGTCAAGGGTCCTTCAGAAAAAGATTCTACTTATGATTCCTCACATTTTATATAGAAAAATTAAAAGATTATCAACTTTATTACCTGCTAAAACTGTGTAAAAGAATATTGATAATAGCTTGACATAAATGAAATAAAAACATGAAGAGCACAAAAATGTTAAAGAAAAATGAAGGTTCCATTTTCTGGTATTTTGTTCCTGTTCACCAATCACTGGAATGAAGGCTTCAAGATATAGCCTACCAGGACACTCCCTCATGGTTCTGCGTCTATGGAGTGGATGGCAGTGTTGCTAGGTACACAGATGTGCCTAGGGGCTATATTAAGACACAGCCACAATATAAAATCAATGACGTTCTCTAAGACAGGTGAAAAGAGAAAAACTTACATTGTCGGGAGCTAGGAAATGGATGGATGGATGAATGAATGAATGAATGAATGAATAACTAAATAAGTGGATGAAGGAAATGGATGCTGATCATTTATATGGAAGATCTGACTATAGCGGAAAAGAAACGGGTGTAATCCCAAATCCACATCTTACAAAGTACTTCCATTTGCTCAGGCAAGAAACACAAGCTGAGACTGCATGGAATACATTACATCTTTGCACCCCAGTCTAAAACTGCTGTGCTTTCGAGTGCCAGAAATGAATGTATAAAGAGCACTCCACCCTAACATCCAAACATATTTGATTCGTAAATGCTTGGCTTTAGCTGAGTCAGTTTCCTTAACAACTTTCAGAACAAACAGAAAAGCAAAACTTTAGGGCCAAAACGTTTTTCATATTAAAGTCCATGAATTGAACATTTGTGGTTTTCCTACAGGCACCCGGACTTCGCATTCCAATACTCATGGAGTAAAGGAAGGGGCACAGACTCACAGGTAACCAGATATACGCTACAATAGATGGCATGTGCGAGTCTGAAGTTCTTGGAAATACAAGAAACTCTTCTTCAGAAGTGTCTTCCCATCTCTAACACATACAAAATAGGAAAAGGAGGCTTCTAACTGAGAAAACAAAACAAAACAAAAACAAACACAGCTGGAGATGACAATAAATTACTGTGTGTCATATCAAGAATGCCCAACAAGAGACAGGACAAGCAGCAACCCTGGCGAGGTGCTACTGCTCTTCCTACTACAACAAATAAAACTAGCTGTGAGGAGCCTTTGCAGGGAGCCAAAAGCTTCAGCCAATCAGTTGAGGATCTCAATCTAACTCTGTTATTATGATAAGTTTCTTCTCTAAACCTGAGCTTGGTCATCTACAAAAACAGATATAACCATGGCTACCTCAGAGAGCTAAAGCAAGAAATGAGAAACAACACAGACAAAGGAGCCCACATAGTGTCAAACACATAAATCATGATTGAACCAATAGTAGCTGGGTTAAATCGTACTGCCATTGCAGAGAATGCACAATTAGCAAGAGACAGGGGACATTTCAACTCAAACTTGGCTGACTGATGTTCAAACCAAAGTAGACGGCATTGTTGTGAGCGCAGCATGTGGCGGCATTAATTACCATGTCAATGTTCTACACGTCTTAACACAATCAGCCTTCATAATAACCCTAGTATATACTGATTGTTACTGACCCTTCTATGTAGATGCGAAAATAGCGACATCCATGCCTCAAAGTTAACAGCTAAAGGAAGTCTGACCTGTCTTCTTCATTCCAAAAAAACACCTCCCACAGTGTCACCACATTCATGCACCCTTCGTCTGTAATTTGAAACCATGGTCAACATCTCATGTTGAACCGATGTATTCGGGGAACGGGAGTTCATGCAAAAAAAAATAAAGGTACTGCTTTGCATTCTTAAGAAGATAGGGCTATATCAGTGGAGGCTGATACAACTGTTACTATTCTACAGAAACAGACACAATTATACTGGAGATTCTGTAATGCTAATTTGCCAGCCACATCCTGCCTAAATCAAACCAGACTTTTAGAATTTTTTTTTCAAAGGACGTCAGAACTACTTGAAACATACCAAAGAAAATTCGGGAACTTTCCTTCATTGCTCCCCACCTTACTCTTTGAAGCAGGGTCTCTTAATAAAACTCAGAGCTCACTAAGAAAGCTAGTCTCACTAGCCAGCTTGATGAGATACATGGTTGTCTTTTAGGGCTAGAATTGCAAGCAAGCAATTTCACATACACCTGGCATTTACGTGGGTTCTGGGATCCAAACTCGAGTCCCCTTGCCTTCGCAGCGAGGACTCTAACTCTGAGTCATTGCCCCAGCACCATTTTTTTTTTTTACTTTTATAGTCAAATAATCATGATCAATCAGAATGAGATAAAATTAAATGCAGCTGGAGGAAAATGCATCGTGTGCATCTTGTAATAAAGGGTACACCATCACACTGGAAGTCGAGGCCCAGTCCCCCACTCTCCAATGTTCTATCTCACTAAGACAACAGCAGCTGCTGGCACTTCCCAAAAATCATTCCTGGAAAAACAAAATTAGCAAGGCCCCGTTCTTTAGATGTGCTTTTAAAAGTATCAAGTCCTTGATCTGCATGGCTTCTCTTACAGACAGTTGACAGCTCTGACCTGAGTGCATGTTATTCAAAGGTCAAAGAGTCCGGGAAATGGATGCAACTGTTGTCAAACTAGAATGAGCTCCCTTTGAAGTCCGGGGCTTCCATGAGCTGATTCTAAAGCGCTCTGCGAATGAGCAAACAGTAAAATATGAAAATGAAGCTCGGTAAGCTGAGCACTCTTTGAAGCAAGGCATGGAATATCGCTCTCTTCTTTTGTGGCACATGGCCCACTGTTAATGTCAACCTGTGAGGTAGGGTGGTATCAGCAAGCAGACATCAATGACCCTCTCCACAGTGCTGTAAAAGGCCTTCCTCTGAGAGCCTCTGCTTGCCACGGAGTCTACTCATCACTGCCTTGCCTTTGGTCTATTTGTACTTACTTATTTTTCCCCGTGATTTGATTCTGTATTGTGGATACTTTCTGGCCAAACTCATTACAATGACCAAATACTTGAGTTATTTCTGTGTCCATTAGCACTCAGAAAGTCTCCCTGTGTTCTTATCTGAAGCTACTTGACTTTTGGTTTGGTAAATCATACTATTTCACCCTGTATATCAGCAGACATGATAACTCATGCAATGGAATACCAGCAGAATTAAGGTTAGTCTTTGCAGACTTAAGTATCACTCAGTGCAATAATTGCTCCTTGTTAATAGAACCTTAAATACCAGGCCCCTCTGACGAATACATTGATATTTTTATTTATTTGGTCTAGACTTTTAGCAACTAACCCTTTAACACAGAGTAAACCTTATAGCCCAATTCTAATACTGTTAAAATCTCTTTTAGATTGCCTTTCCAAAGACAAGTAAATTTCAAACATAAAGAGTTCAAACTGATACCTGGGTTTCTTCTGCTACTGGACTTCCCAGAATTCCATTTTGTATAACATGAGCCATTCTAGAGCATTCCAGATTCCTCAATGCTTGGAAAATCTGTCATCCATTTCTTAGAATACTCTCTGACAATGATGCTAGCGGCTAAACCTGACTCTCCAGGTGCCGTCCACCTACCTGACAAATCCTCACTGTGGGACTTACCATGAGCAGGTCTGGGTACCCCCACTTGACAATAAAGTGTCTTACACAACAGTCACTTTCGAAGGGTAAGGAATCTGTACACATCCCTAAGTCTAGTTCGAAGCTTGGAATCCTTGTCTTTCATATGCACAATCCAACAGTCAATAGTCCTGAGGTTCCGCTGAGAAACATAATAATCTACACAACTCTGGTCACCCATTTCCTAGCACTTTTACTTCTTGTCTCTTGCAATCCCTGCCATGATGAACTCCATCTTCACCACCAGGGAGGGGAGCCTGAGACAGACGACACACATGCAGGAGGGTTTATGCTTTATAAGGTCCATGACCCTAAGAGCCATCAGTCATCAGAGAGGGGAAACAGAAGAAACCACAGAACATCGGGACAGATAAATCCGATAAATCCCAAACTTCCAAACTCTCAGAAACTCTAAAATAGACGGCTGCAGAGCTAGATTCCCACACACAAATGTAACATATATCCCAGTGATGTTCCCCCATAATGCAATTCTCTACAGAATACAAAGGAAGTAAATTGCCAGAGAAAATAGTTGAGTTTCAAACAGTGCTTCTCAAGTTTTAACAGGCATCAAAGTCCCCAGAGAATCTGCTAAAACAGACCATTCCGTCCCACTTCTGGGCATTTCTTAATCAGTAGGCTGGGGCTGGGGACACAAAAGGTGCCTTCCTAACACAGCTTCACTGGACACTAAGGGACTGATCTGATTCTCCACTTAGAGGAAGTGAGCTCAGGGTGCATGTTTACAAATAAATCTTTACCTTAGAAAACTACTTTTTGGTTTGATTCTTTTCATGATCAGTTTTTTTTAAAAAAAAAAGCATTAATAGGTATCAGTCAGAGGCAGCATATACTATAATGATAAACAGCCTAATTCTGGCATTCAAATCCCAGCTCTATGACTCATCAACTGTGTGAACACAGATAGGTTACTTCCTTGAGCCTGAGTTTTCCTATCTAGAGAACATACTATATTCTGACATAATAATAATTATTATTATTAATAATAAATATGTCATGTACATATATACATACACACACTATATAATATAAGGATGTAGGGAACAATGAAGGGATTAGTATATGTAAAATAAATCTGTGCCTAGTGGACATTAACACAAGTAAATATTAACACAAAATACTAAGGTAATATTAAAAATATATTTCATAAGTCAGGCAATGGTGGCACACGCCTTTAATCTCAGCACTTGGGAAGCAGAAGCACGTGAATCTCTGTGAATTTGAGGCCAGCCTGGTCTACAAGAGCTAGTTCCAGGACAGGCTCCAAAGCTACAGAGAAATCCTGTCTCAAAAAAACAAACAAACAAACAAAAAATCAAACAATACATTTCACAAAATGCATTATTAGGTAAGAAATATCACAGTATACTTAAAAAAACCAAGAAGTAAGAGCTCATTTTATATCTACACTGTGTAGTGGAACCGAGAGCTCGTAGGCTAAAATTTTGTATGGCGTGTCATTGTATTGAATACTGGAGTCCTCTATAATACAATGACAGGGATATGTGTGCCTAAACACATTAAAATATAAACACACACACACACACACTATAAAAGACAAATGGTGTGCTTCTGTAGAGTGCTCACGAAGAATGTAGCTGCTCTACGAGAGCCACTGACTCACACTGAATGAGTCCACGTGCGGGCCTGAGACATCACTCTACAGCACTGCATACTTTACAGACACTGTGTACTTAGACTGCACTAAATTCACCTACTGTGTTCTTCTAATATGAAATTAATCTAAGCTTACAATGACTTTTATTACTTTGAAAGGTACTAATTTTCTTTTAATTATACGTCTTATAAAAACCTCAGCTTAACTACAAACACATGATAGGCAGTAGGAAATGTTGAGCTCCAATAATTCCAATCTGATGGCATCATCATTATAGGTGTGGTCTGTGCTTCATCAAATCATAATATGGCAGCAACTGGGGACAGAGCTGTGCAGTCCCTGCACTCACACCATTATAAACTCGCAAGGAAGATAAGGAGTTGTTTGAAAACACTATCTGCTTGATCGGATGACTAAAAGCAGGGAAACAAAGATATACTACAATCATCCCAGTGGGAAACAAGTCAGACTTTCAAAACATTTCTTAAATTGGAAAAATATAATTCTATGTGGCCTATATACCATACAGCTTTTCTGGAACAAAAATATGTCCTTTATTTATAGTAGAAAGAACAATTCTTTCTGAGCTATCGTTTCAAATCTCTCAGCACCTAACTGTTGGGAGCCAAGCCAATCCAAGGCTTGACCTAGGCACAGATGCATAGTCAAGGAACATAGTTCCTTGTGGAAAACCAGGAGTATGATTGACAGGGCCTTTAGGAACCTGTGACTTTGAACCCTGAGAACCCAACTCTTTCCCACAAAGAATGATGGTTATTAGTCCCAAGGTTGCTGTGCGCATTTGAGATAACCTGTGTTCCCTTTGTACAACATCACTTGATTATCATGCTTTGTCCCATTGTGCAATAGTTTTCTGCAGACTCCATTACATTTTTACATGCAAATAGTATACAAGATAAGAAGAAGAAGAAGAGGAAGAAGAAGTGTTTCACATAAGATATAGCTTAGGCAAGGCCTCCTGACCCAAGTTTTCCTATTTTCTTTACCATTTCTGATTCCTCCTGTCCTCCATCTCAGACCTGCTGGTCCAGGTCCTTTAACAGGTGTCATGCACACTGAATAAACAACAAAAAAAGGTTACAGATATTCCAGTGAGTTTCTGAGCTTTGAGAAGAAATGTGTCAGGGAAGTAATCAAAGTACAGTGTGAGAAAGACTGGAACTAAAGGAACACTGGAGAGCGAGAGTCAATCAGCTCTCTGTCATAGAAGAAAAGCATGGACCACTCTAAATACACAGAGAAAAGATTCATAAGTCAGTCTGATCAGCTTGCTCCACTGCTTTGGGCCTGCTATAAGGCAGGCCATCATGGTAGGCGTGCCTGGCCCAGCGAGCTTCTTGCTTGTAGGAAAATAGGCTTGTGAGGATCTCACTCACTATTGCTTTTGAGCACACAGCCCCATGACCTGAAGACCTCACACTAGGTCAACCCTTTAAAGGTTGACCATCTCTCAAAAGTGCTTCCTGGGCGACCAAGCCTTTAACACATGAGTCTGGCAGGGGAAGGAAGTTATTCAAGATCCAAAATATAAGACAGGTCTTTAAACCACAACAGTGCAGCTTGAATGGTTTCACAAACAATCAGATTTTTAGGTGGATCTTAAAGGATGATCAACAGATGACAGACATACAAAGGCTAGCTTGCCCAAGCCTGGAGGCTATCTGATATGACTGAAATGTTTATATTGAATGTGGGAAGAGAAAAGCAGCTCAGTTTGGGTACTATGAAAACAAATCAATCTTAAAAAAACTTAAAAGTGTATTTGAAGCTATATTCATAGGGCTCAAAGATGGTGGTATATTCTGGAACTTAAATGTTTCCTCAAGGGTTTAAAGGTTTGGTTCCTAACTTAGCAAGAGTAAGCAGTGGGAACTCTTACGATGGCTCCTGACTGGAAGTCCTAAGCTCACTTCTCTCCTTCACTTACCAGCTGGGATGTGAATGATTTTCTTCCGACTCCTTATGTGCAGCTTTGCTCCACTCCAAACGGACAGGGCCAACTGTTCACGTGAGCCAAAAGCAACCTTTTCTCTTTATAAACTAATTAATTCAGGTGCTTGTTACAATTTTTATTACACTCATTTGTTTGCATGTTAGGGAGAGTCACCATCACTATGGCACATACGTGGAAGTCAGAGGACAACCTGCAGGAAGGTATTGGTTCTGTCCATCCATCACACAGGTTCACAAGATCAAACTTAGTCAACAGTCTTCACAGCAAACACCTTTACATGCCAAACCACCTCACTAGCTCTCAAATAGGCTTAAATATGGAACTCATGATGCCTTTGCAGTGACAACGTCTTAAAGGTTAATGTTTTTATGTCCAACCTCATATCAAGCTCCAGCTATCTGAGCCTTACTTGGAAATAATTGTCATGAAGGGAACTTGTATTCCATCTTTATCCTGTTGGACCCAAAGCTTTCTACACAAGACCTCTTCCAACCTGCAAGCCAAACCATGATGAACAAATAAGGGAAGAAAGCGCAAAGATGGTTTAACGTGAGGTCATCTGGTGGATTTTCACTCCAGGATCCAAACTCTGCTCATCCTTGAGCCCGCTTCCTTCCTCCCATGAAGGATGCTTTCACGTTGCTTCCCAAAGGCAAATTCAAGATTTTTAGGACTAGAAACTTCTATGTGGACACTCTTTAGGAAAGGAAATACTGGATTATGAATAGAAAACCAAGGATAAGAATGAATATTTATTTATAATGAAAAAAACAAAACTAAACAAAACCACCCAAGCTTTGAGGATACAGGTGCCTTTGGTCAGATCAGAAATGCTTGCACAGAAGTGCTCTGACTCCAGGCTGGATGCTTGCCAAGCCTTCCTCACCAACAACTGACTGTACCATGTGATATTTAAGTCCTGCATTTGTTTCACCGAATGTCACCTCTACCATGGCCGGATAATCCCTTAAACTTTTCCAATCGGTTTCAACAAACAGAAAATGTTAGGCTTGGAGGCAATTCACTACAAGACATCAAAGGAAGTAGACTTGAGTACAGTGTAAAAGGAACTAGAAATTTCACCCTTTCTTCCCTGCAAGAAAGATCACAGTAAGAAGCATTCCTAGACAGTAAGGGCCCAGTCTCTCTGCTCTTTAGAGCTCTGTGATCCAGAACACATTCCACAGCACACTATCAGGAACACCTAGGACAAATGTTCAATATCCCAGAATGTAGCTCGCTTCCCACAGGATAAATCCTCCTCCATTGGCTTTCTCTCTCTCTCTCTCTCCACTCCTAGCATGTCCTAGAAGTCCTGTGGTAACTTCCATTACAGTCCATTGTTGCCTGTTAATTCAGCAGGCATTCCCTGGATACCCAGACAGAAAAGCACATACACCGCTGTCTTTGAGAAGCAAGTCGCATTAATGGGCAGAACCCTACTCCTGCAGCCTTTTCCTCGCCACCGGCTGACCTGCTCTTCAGAAGCCTAAGCCACGCCTTATTCTACTGCAGACACCCAGAGAGGAACAACTCACAGGGGATGGTTCTAGGGAAATGCCAGGAGTCCATCTCTTTCCCAAAGCAAAACAAAGGCAGACTCTCCCCCAAAGGATCTCTTTTCCTTTCTGTCAAACAGTACACAGACCCCCCTAGTCCTCCACTGAGCTACAGTTAAAATAGCTTTTGTGATGGATAGACACAGTGGCCGTTTTTCTCCATGTGTGTGCAAATAGCAATGAAGCCATTGTAATGGGAACAATGTGTGTTTCTTCCCACTTCAGCAGAACACATGACACTGTGTTGTGGGCCTGGGAGGGGATGGGGGCCAAAGTAAAGAAACCAATCCGAAAGTTTTATTGCATGAAATTCTGATAAAAAGCACTTCGAAGCCTCTTTCCCATCATCAAAAAAACCACACTGGGCAAGATCAGAGCTTAACAGCCAAAAGGAGGAAAGGAAAAAAAAAAGCCCACATTCAATCCCTGAGATCATTTTCCTGAAATAGAAAACTACATATGTTTCTCAAATTTCACATCAAGTCACTGCAGAGGCCAGACTGTGGGGCTAAATTGGCCAAATAAGTGAGAAAGAAAGGACAAGGGAGAAAGGAGAAGTTGTAAACAGCAGAGAAGAGACCTATCCCTTCCTCAGGGCCGTGTTTCCTCAGCACAATCTAGACTCAAAGAGCTCCTGGTGAGACTTGCTTATCAGGCAGCTTTTCCTTTGTCCAATTAAGAGACACTGCCTTGGATTAGCGAGACCCCTTAAATTCAGAAATGACATCATGGTTGGCTCTGAGCTCTCAGCCGCCAGGGCCCACTGCCAGGAACACGTCTAGTTCAGAGCCCCCTTCCCCTCCCTACTCTACCCAACCTGACTTCCAGAGAGCCTGCAGAGCGAAACCCCAAGCAAACGCTTGCCAAGGCTAATTAAAGGTCCAAGCACCTCTTTGAAACTGTCTCCAGCTCCATTTAGACAGAATAGGAAGCAAGGATGCGGCTGGGGACTAGGCAAAGGGTAGGAGACACAGGTGATTGTGGCATCTGGAATGCTGGTTTTGAAATGACAGGCTACCTTGCTAGATAAGACCCAGGAAAGTTGAAAACTCTAAGGAAACTGGGAGGCTGGGGGAGCTGAAGACTGTTTAGGAAGCCTGGGGAGATGGCTCAGATTCTGAAAGGAACAAGACCTGGGCAGTAAACAAAGCTGCTAGTTTTCATTAATGAATGCAGTGTTTGGCACATTTTAACAATATAGGTTGATTTTTTTTTTTTGCATTAAGAAAACTGAAAGCAATCTTCTAAATGACTTTAGAACAAAGGGTTCCCAGACAGTAGTTTCTTAATGACATTTAAATTTTTTCTTCAAAGGCCCTTGAGAGAAAAGAAAAATGAACACGGCAACAACAACAACAAAAAGATATATTAATGTTTAAGAAGAAACTCAGCAAAAGAGGAAGAAAAGGAAGATTTAAAACTTCCACATAAGTGAGGATCCCAGTGGTCTAATTCTTGGAAAAGACTTAACTAGCTTTTCCAAGGGAAAGAGCCTAAGAAAAACCCAAAGGGAAGCTGGCCAAAGTCATCTCATCTGCATCTCACAGACGAGGAGACTGAGACTGAGTCAGGACACACGGTACTAGACGAGTCCTTCGAACTCCCAGCCGCGTGATTTCCTCTTCCGTCCCATCACTGTGACTCCAGGATAGATGCTGATACCTGCCATCACACCGGATGAGTCTGAAAGCCACCAGAATAAAGTAGTAAGAACAACATAATCTGAAGGTCCAATCATCCATGAAATAGTTCTTTGGCAAAGGGGTCCATCCTAATTTAATTTAACAAACTAATTTAAGAGTCAACAAAGGGGCTGGAGAGATGGCTCAGCGGTTAAGAGCACTGATTGTTCTACTAGAGGTCCTGAGTTCAATTCCCAGCAATCACATGGTGGCTTACAACCATCTCTAATAAGATCTGGTGCCAACTTCCGGCTTGTAGGGACACATGCAGGCAGAATACTGTATACATAATAAATAAATAAATAAATTTTTAAAAAAATTTCTGAATTGTAACCTGCCTTTCCTGATTTATTTTTTCTAAAAAAAAAAAGTGTCAACAAAGATATCCATTCTGAGAATTGGTTTCAAGAAAAGGTACCCCAAAGCGAATTACAGTACAAATATCTTACCGACCATCTACTGGTCTCACCCTCAGGGTAAATGCTTTCGATTGCAGTATCATGTTCTCAGTTCCAGCATTGCCAACAGAGAATATACCATCATACTTATTTGTAAATGAGAAACCAAATTCTGACATTGCTTCACTTTGCTAAATTAAAAGAGCAAATGGAAATAAATTCTAAAGATGATTTAAGGCCTGAGGAGATAAAAGGTTAAGTAGAGGAAAAGCCATATGGTGATTCAGTTGGAAATTACTGCCCTGTTGGCTACCATCTTTCCACCACACAAAATTTACATCTAGATGTACACAGCAGAGAACCTGGGGAAGAACCTTATAGAAGCCAAACACTGTCAGACTAGTGGGTCTCAACATGGGTGCATCTCACTGCCACTACAGTCACACATAGCAACTAAACTCCAAGGCAAATATGAAGACGTTTATGTAACCTTTTCCATCTAGATGTGCTCTATGTCTAAACATTGAAAGAAGCTACCTTGACCTTTTTGCCTTCATCTACCACATGGACAGAGAGGTGTCTGTATCTACATAGCACAGCAATACAGCGGAAGTTCTCAAGAACCTGGACTTTCTTATGCATGGATGAGAAGGCATGATATTTAACCTTCACTGCCTCTCCTGTCCCTGTCTGGCCCTGAACAGTCCGTTTTCTTATTCCTGGTGGACTTTAAGCTTCTGAGCTGTCTTGCGAAAGGAATCCCCATAGCTATTTACATCTTCATGCTCACAATGGCTCTGATGTACTGGATTATTTTCATTCAGCGCCTCACTAAAGAAGACAAGATAGATCCACCAAACCGGAAGGCGTAGCAGGAACATCAAACGAGTTTATTTGTTTCTGAAAGGCTCAGATTTTTCTCCTACATATCAGCTACTTAGTTGAGTTTGAATTTAATATAATACTAAAATAAATAAACAAACTCGACATAAAGTAAGGACAAACGGTACATGGCAAACACATGGTACCATGTACCATGATGTGAGATAGAACTAGCAGAGATCTTATCCACGGCATTGTATTTTCTACGTAAAAGAGACTGATGCTTTGTCCTTCAGTAAGAGGAAGTGGGTTAACGGGGATTAAGTATGTCCCCAAGGCAAATAATATCAGTGAACAGCTTGAGCTAAAGACTATTTGGCTCCAGTTCATGTTTCCAAAAGATTTTAAAATAATTTTAACTATGTGTCTGTGTGGAGGTACGTCACATGAGTGCAGGACCATGGAGGCCAGAGGAAGGTATTGGATCCTCTGAAGCTGAAGTCATAGGTAGCTGTGAGCCACCAAACTTGGGTACTGGAAACTAAACTGAGAATCACTGCAAGAAAAACACATGTTTATACCCATTGAGCCATCTCTGAAGCCCCTAGCTCCATTACTTACATGGATTTTAAGAGTTCAAAAAATGTGCAGCCTCCAACTGCTTAGTTAGTATTGCATTGGTACTGTTAGTACGGACCAAAAATAAGTGGATGAGTGGATGAGAGAATGACAGGAGCTGAGCTAAGGCTGCTTCAGACTTTATCATCTTCTCCATAAGCACCATGCATACTGTTCTCTGTAATTACGATCAAAATAGTATAAATTGGTATCTAGGACATTGGTCAACACAATTTACTGAGAAATGATAGTTATGTAATTCTCTTTTTAACCTGTCCAACAGCAACTTTCTTTTCTTTTTCTTCTTGGTAAGAAAACTCCCAAGTTTATTTGGGTAGAAAGGTACCAGGCTAACATCCTATATTTTACTGCCTCTCTCTGGCTAGCTTTGACCATAAAACTAAGTGTTGGCTGATGATATATAAATACCAGCGCCGCACAGGTCTCCCTGGAAGATCATTTATATAAGGCTAGCTCAGCTGTGTGGCACACCATATGTGCCCCTGCCATTCTTTTACCACGGACACTACAGAAGTACCCTAGACTACAAAGTGATCTCAAGTGTGAATTCAGAATTGAAAAGACGGGGGAATAAAAACGGTAAAAGAATTCATATCCAAGCCGGGTGGTGGTGGCACATGCCTTTAATTCCAGCACTCGGGAGGCAGAGGCAGGCGGATCTCTGGGAGTTCGAGGCAAGCCTGGTCTACAAGAGCTAGTTCCAGGACAGGCACCAAAGCTAAAGAGAAACCCTGTCTCAAAAAAACCAAAAAAAAAAAAAAAAAAGAATTAATATCCATAATGACTTCATGGGACCCTTACAATAGTCCAAAGATTGTCTAGATTTATTTATAGGACAGAATCAACTTTTAGGGCATGGCTTCATTATTTTTAATTTTTAATTATTTCTGTTACTCGAGTGAAGACATAAAGGTTATACGTCTTCTGAACAGAGCAAAAACATATTCCTTATCTTCCAAAAATAAGGGGAAATGAGATTTCAAATTTACAGGACATTTCTCAGCATTATTAACTATATTCAAGAATAAGCTGATCAGAGAAGACTGAATCATTCTTCCTAGAACTGAGAAGGGCTATTTTATCTAGCACTGTTCTGAGAAATCACCCTTCAATAAAACTATAAAACAATGCAAATCAAAATGCATCAGCACAGAACAGATCGTGAATAACGGCTTCTCCCTTCAAGGTCTAGCCAAAACATCCTACCTACGACGATGAGCAAAATTCAGTCAATTTCACTTTGAGCCAGAGAGCACTAAGATTTAAAAAGACTATTAAATCACAACAAGGGACCACTTTACACTGATCATAATGGCTTTTCTATTTTTTTTAAGAAAGGAAAGAAAATAAGTGCTGCCAAGAACGTGAGGAAACCGGAACCCTTCTTAACTGCAAAAAGAAAGGCAGCTCCTAAGAAAGCTACACACAGAATTTCTGCATGCACCAGATTCAACTCCAAGACGATACTCCGAAAAACTAAAAGCAGGTACTTGAACAAATTCTTATAAACTATCTGGTAAATTTTGGACATTGTTGGTCCCAAAGGTTCATGGGTTGGAAGCTTGGTTTCTATTCTTACAGTACTGGGAGACAACAGATCTTTAAGAGGAAGGACCTAGTCAGAAGGCAGGTTATAGAAGCAGGACCCTCATGAACAGATTGATGTCTTTTTTGATAATAGCTTAGGTTTACTGAGACTAGGGACTGATTTAGAGACCAAGAGAACAGGACCTTATGCAGTGGGTCAGCTTCCAGTCTTTCTCACTTGAGCTCTTTTGTTGACACCGTGTGAGGCCCCAACCAGAAGCTGAGCAGATGACTCGAGCTGTGAGCTAAAAGACATTGTCTTTTATTTACAGATCATCTAGTCCCAGGTTATAGCAACGGAAAACAAACTAAGTTGCCAAAATCTACTGCATGGTGATTCTTAGGTCAATGGGTAGAAACCCAGCAGTATTCCCCAGAATGCTCATCAACAGATGAAGGGATGAGCAGATGCAGTGTGTGTGAAATTGAGCATTACTGTCGAGTCATAAAAGAGAAGGGGATTTGAGCACATACAACAATGAGCATAAACCTTGAGAACGCCATTGAGCAAAATAACACATACATAAAAGGGTCAATAATGTACACAGACTATCTAGAATAGACAAATATAAACAGACAAGATAGACTGATGAATGGGGGCTGGTAAAAGCTGCAGTAGGAGATAATAATAACAGGTCGGTCTGGCATAATAAACAAGTTCTGGAAACAGTGGTGACATTTATACAACACTATGAATATAATCAGTACCACTATAGTCTATACTTGGTAAATTATATACCATAGAATACATAATTAAATATACCCAAACCATTGAATTATATACTTTCAATGGACAAACTGTATTGTATGTTAATTATATCTCAATAAAGATAACTTTATTTTAGTTGTCTTATCTCAGATATGCAAAAGAAGCCAGGAGGACAAGTACTAAAAGATTATAGACTGCAACACACTACCAGAGGCAGATCTCGGTGTAGAAGAGATCCTCCCTCACCCTGAGTAGAAAAGATTTTCCCCCAAGCTGTGCACCCTCTGAGTAGCAGCACCAGCACACAGATGACCTCACACCCTATCTTTTTACCTTTCTCCATGAGGATAAGAAAAACTACCTGATCATAGAGAGACCAGAGATCACATCAGGCCACATTCTGAGTCACTGTGTTAAAGACAAGGTGAGCTAATAATGCTATCTCCTAAGGCCCAGTGTGGCCAAATGGCTTCCAGTGCTGTAGGATGGGGACATGTGAGCTGGTCTGTATCCAGACAGCTACTGGATTACGTGGTCCGAAGTGTAAACTGCAGTTGGTGTGTGTAGTCTTCTACCCTGCCCAGCAGTCATATGTGCATACATACATACGTACATACACACATATGTATGAACATGCACATGGTGTTCACCATGAGCTGCTGAGCTCTATTATCTACTCAGTAAATCAGAATTCTATACATTAGAGGTAAGCGGGTATCTTCTAAGATAACCAATGTGGTAGCTTTTCATCCCTAGCCTACGTTCTTTGTATGATGCTGCCATCAGTCAGAACCCCAATGTCAACAAAAAGTAAGAAGCACTCAAAACCTTTAAGAGCAAGATTCCTGCAAGAGGTTTAAACAATGAGTACTTAGGAGACAAATAACACAGGAGGGGGTTGAATTTAACAAGAAAATGTGAATTTAAAGAAGATTCCTGTGATGATCAGATTCTTCTTGCTATGACAAAATAGATGAGGTCATTTATTTGTGGAAGGAAAGGGCTTATTTGGGTTCATGGTTTCCGTGAGCTGTAGGCCTGTGACATGGGTACACATAAAGGTAGAAGCTCATAGTTGGGGAATCTGCTCATCTCATGGCTATAGGCAAACAAAGAGAGAAAAAAGACCACAATATCCCTGTTAAAGGGACACCTACCTGTTTTTATTAGGGCTTCACCATCTACAGGTTCAACCCCTCCTCCTCAGCACCTAGACCCATAGATCAAGGCTTCAGTACGGGAAGCTTTGGAGACATTTCAAGATTGAAATTATTACAACCATATATTATGCCCCCAAAATTGACAAGATAAATACAGGTATACTAACTGATTAGAATATTACATGGGTATTATTTTCAAATAATACTGATAACAAAAATAAGATATTATTAAGTAAAAACTGGAATGAAATCATAAATAATACTGCTACCTTGGAGCTGCTGAATATTACTTTATAAAATGATGACAGATCAATAGACTAACCACAACCATCTCCTGACAAATTAAGCAATGAATCTTGGGAAAATGAACAACACAATATTATCCCTTATTAACAAATGCACAGAGACACAGAGAAGTAACCAAATTAGAAAAATGGCTGATATTTTAAAGGAGATTGCAGGGTTTTGTTGTCATTATTCTTATTGTTTTAAGGCTGACTGCCATCCTTTAGCAGGCTGGCTGGAGCTCAGGCTGGCCTTGAACTCACAGTAATCCTCCTGGCTCAGCCTCCCATAGACTTGAATTATAGGCATGAGTCACCACATTCAGTTTCTAAAGGACATAATTTCATTTCCTTAAAATAAGAGAAAGACTATTCAGTGAGAACCTACATAGAATTGTATAATATTGTAGAGGTGAGAAGAAAATAAAAATATATAAATACAAGGGGAAATAAATTAAATAAATTCAAGATTTTAGAAAAACTCAGCCCTGTTTTCCCTTAGGGTATACAAATGTCCCAGAAAATGTAGCACATAACTTCTGAATGAAACATATATATTTTGTTTTGTCCCTGAGAAGTCTACTCATCCATTTTTTTTTTTTTGGCTCAAGTGAATAAAAATAAGTGAACTGAAAAGACAATTCTCCAATAGAAAATATTTTGCCATGATATATGCAGTGTTTCTGCCCTCCAGGAGTTAAAAAAAAAACCTTATTCTGTAAGTGTGCTGTACACTGTGAAGCCAACCCAAAGAGTACAACGCAACACAGAGCGGGCGAGGCAAGCGCCAACTCTGTGACAAACAGAATCAACCGTGATGAGAATGCTGTTATCTCCCCAGAACAGAATCCATGTTCATCTAGAGAAAAACATCAGATACATTCTAAATGGGGGAACCCCACCATATTCAGGACCTACATGCTTCAAAGAGAGCAAGATTACCAAAACAAGAAAGTTCTGAAAAAATAGGACAGCCAAAGGAAGCCAAAAAGAAGTGCCCAAATGATGCCGTATTGTGGAACCAAGAATGGGCATTTGGGTTAAAAATGAAGGTGTCATGTAGCAAATTACACCTGTGTAAAATCTTCTACCTTAGAGGGAAGCTCATGATGCAGGGTGTCCTAAAGGGTAGGGGCAGAGTGTGAAACATTCTATCCTGCAAGGAAGCTCCTTAACCTCAAAAAGCAAACGTAAAGGCTTCAGGAAGCCCCTGAAACTGACTAGGTTTCCTTGGATTCTCCCTCTCCAAGTGTATAAAAGTGGGTAAGGACTGCTGAGAGATATTCTCAGACACACTAAACACCTAACACTCAGCCAGCAAAGCTGATGGGAAAAGGCAGAAACCAACTGAGCTGCCTGGAAGAGACACTCCAACCTGTCAAGTTGTCGGCAAATTGTGCAGATTTGGTGAGCTGACATCCTTGCTAGGGAGGGGTTTTGTGGCACAGCTGTCTTTGAGTGATTTAGCTCCTGTAGTAACCCATCACTGACATTCCTGTACGGAACTAGCAACAAACTCACTGGAATCAGTTGGATTTTGATGGTCTTTAGTTGGTTCTCTATCTGGGAAAATAATCATTAGCTCTTATCTCCCAAGGATAGTGTCACCACTATATGAAGAAATCTGATCAAAGAACATAGTTAATGATATGTCGATATCAGTTCCTTAATTATAACAAACACGCCATATACTAATATATTAGCTACAGGAAGTTTGACATCTGGCATCTGAGAACTCTGTGCATATTCACAATGTTCCTGTAAACCTAAAACTATTTTCAAATGCTTATTTGAAATTATGATTGAATTAATAGAACATACTTATAAATAATTTATGGAATATCATAATATAATACGATATAATATAACACGATATAATATCAGCTTTCTCAGCTTTACTAGGTTAGACAAAGTCAGTTCTCTAGACAGCTACCAGTATTCATCACTTTGGTCAGGCTGCCCACGCTCCCTTTTCATTCTGGTCACCAGGTCACCAGGAAGCTTACAAACACAACCTTACCAAAAAAAAAAAAGTTTCTACACACTTCGGCATTGACACAGTCACTGTATTAATATTTTACTTTATTTTGATTTTTTGTGGTTTTTCTTTGCTTTGTTGTTCTTTTTCTTTTGTGCTGTGCATTGATCCAGTGGCTAGTGGCTCTGTGTGTGTGTGTGTGTGTGTGTGTGTGTGTGTGTATAGCCATATTTTTATTTCATTTACTAAAATTGACCTCAAATCTCTTTAGAAGATATATACATAGAAATATGTGAATGTATATGAATATATTTTTGTCTGATTATGAACAATTTTATTATTCACATTTCTGACTAACCATTTCTCATGATCTGAACAGTTACCCACTCAGTGGCTAGAATATGGCAAATTACTAACATATTCAATTTCAATTCTTAAATTGCAAAATAGTACTAACACCACCTGCTCGAACAGATGGCTGCTGAGTACCAATGGAGTTCCATTTGTCAATGCTTACCATGGGTAAAAGAAAGGCCCTTGGTGAAGGATAACCATTTGTTATGAATATTATTACATATTATTATTGTTATTGTTATTATTAAAGTAGCAGTAACTCTTTTCATTAACACAGTAAAAAGGGAAGACATGAATGACAAAGCAATCACAGGCCCAGTGCATTTTGGATGAAAACAATAAAATTCCATTTTTTTTTTCCAGAGGAGAGAAGGAGGAAGAAGGAAGCAGGACCTTCTTACACTGTTATTGCCAAAAACAAGCATGTAACCTTTACACCAGGTGAAACTCAATCCCTTGTTAGCCTGCAATAACAGAAAAGAAAAACACCCTCTAGCTTTTTTGGCACCCACTTCATCAAAGTCACCCAAAACAAGCACATGAACGAGCCAAATGAACACCAAATCTGAGCCTTCCCTTGAGTTGTTGGGTGCCAAGTTCCTGTTCTGTTGCCCAGAGTTCTTTTGGCATTGACACATTCCATTCCAGACCTCATCTCCCTTGTTCTGGGGATGGGACAGACAGTAAGGACTTTTGTTTGCAAATGCTTTGGTATTTAATAATACACACTGCATACCTATCCACAGTATCTAACTCCTACTAACTACAAGAGGATTGAAAGATGAGTCGTGCACACTAGGCCTGGAGAGACAACTTATTTACTGTAGATGGACATGGGAAGACCATTGGGACTTAACGTAAAGACTCTGCCAGAAAGAAGAAACTAGACAATCAATTATTTTGAAACTAACAAGCCAACTTATACAGCTTTATCTGTCGACGCCAACTGCTTCTTGTCTTCAGAGGTTGCAGTCCAGTCCCTGACTCCTTGTCAAGTCAAAAGACACATCATTTTCACACACCCCTTTGATGGTGTGGGATATTTGTACACCGTGTAAAGATCCATTGTTTTTTTTTCCAGCTTAATAAAAAGCTGAATGGTCAACAGATAGGCAGGAAAAGTTAGGCGTGGCTTCTGTACAGAGAGAAGAGCTCAGAGGGCTGAATCTAGGAATGAGAGACTCCAGTAAGATTTGGAGTAAGTCAGACTTCCAGAATGGAGGACAGGTAAAAAGCCCACACGGCAGAATGTAGATTAATAGAAACAGGTTAGTTGAAGTTATAAGAACTAGTTGGGAACAACTAAGCTAAAGATCAGGCTTTCATAATTAATATTCGATCTCTTTTGGGGGACTGAAGGTCCCCAAATAAAGTCCAACAAAAAAGTCCACTTACACATTGAAGATGAGATCAAAATGACCATCCCTTTGCCATACTGAGGTTTCACACCTGGCTCTGTCTTCTTACCCACACACACCAGCCACAACTTCGTACTCAATGGGTATTTTGTAAAAGGACTCTCAAGTGGCACACGGTTTACTTTTAACACTTGTAAGTTACTCAAAAGCAACCGCTAGCATAACATAGGTGCTGCTGCTGTAGTTCAGATAATTCTAGTACATTTCCACAGAAAGTGATGCGAGTTCATAGTTTGTGCACCTAGTCAGCATCCACCCCCTTGTGGGTATTTCCTACCCTAATTTCTGAAGTCCATGTTTTTTCCCCCTTTAATGAACCACTTAGAAGGCAACTTCAGAAAGAGCTGTAGTGACCTCTGAGCTTTAGCATCTCCTTCTAGTGTGCCCACACTTAATGAGTGGCATCCACCTCGGATACTCATATTTCCAGCAAGATAGGGAACAATGGGGCTTGAGCATATGTAGTGGAGGCAGAAGATAGGTTCAAGATGTTTCAAGTATGCACAATCACGTGCAGATGTAAAAACAGTATGGCCAGTCAAAGGGAGTTAAGAAAGCAATAGAGAGAGAGACACCCGGGGACTGGGAGAACACAAATAAAATCCAACTTGTAATTAACATACCGTGCTGTGACACCTGTTGCCTTCCATGATAAGAAGTCTGGGAGATCAAAGAAATGTCCCGCCTTGTCCCAGCAAGTCTCTCTCAAGTTCTGCCAAATTAAATATATATTAGAATCAATTACGAGGTTTTTTTTTTTCAACTCCTCTCCTCTTTCAAAAATGTTTCAGATTTTTCAAAACAAAAACAGAGCCAACAATGTTCATGAAAACATCTGTTCACGGGCTTGGGGGAGTGTGGTATAAAAGTAGTATTTATTACAGGAAAGAAAACATGGCAATTATTGACCCTCTCAAAGATGATCCTAATTTTCCTTTCGTTCCCCTTCTGTAACCTGGACAGGGAGCAGGCACACTGTGGATATACAACCCAGCCTCCTGGCAAAGGCGAGAGGATGTGCACCACACAGTAAGAAGGCAAACAGCTCTGCCCCAGGGAGAAGCTGCACTGAGGACTCAAGGAATCGAAGTGTGCCTTGCCACAGAAATTCTCCAGATACCAACTGGTACCAAAGACGACTCAAAGAAGTGGCAAGCTAAGCCACTGTGCAGGCAAATAAAGCAACTGCCACAACAGTTTTAGATATGTATTTCATTTCATATTGTCAAATAGCCAGATTTTGTTTTCTGCTGGGCTTTTCTTTCCTCTACCAAATCTTTCCAGACTACCTGCCACTCAGCTTGCTATGTCTTCTTGCTTTTAACTAGTCTTTGTTACAAGACACTGAGAAAAGGAATTTATCAGAAGCTCAGGGTATTTGGGGGAATCTAAAAAGAATGATGCCTGCTTCAAACAAACAGACTGTGTTGTGCCTGCGTGGTACAATCAAAATGCACAGAACTACTGGACTGCTTAGTTTTTCCCTCCAGACACTCTGTGTGACGGTGCCGGTTAGATTATGGTGGGCTTTCCACCTGTGTGACTTGCCTTCTCCAAGCAGTACCAAAGTGCTAGAAATTATGACATCAATTTTCAGACATATATCTTGATTTTACATATTTTTCTCCTCAAAGTCTTGGTTTTTCCTGCTTGCTGGAAATCCATGTCGAAGCACTGTCTCAATTACAGGGTTCTATTTCACTAAGAGCATCAAACGTAAAAGTCTCAACATCACAGCCGTTCTATTACCATGTATGTGAAAGCCTCTCTTAGGAAGAAATGGATGTAAATTTCTCATTACCTATCCATACATCTTAACATCAAATAAAGCAAAACTTAGCATTCCAAAATATGCCTAACACAGCTATGAACTTGCATAACCCTGTGCACTTGACAAGTCACAACCAGAAAGCAGTGGTCTTTGGAATTATGTGAGTCAAACTATCAGTATGCCTTTTGGATATTCTCAAAAACATTTTCATGCACTTTGTGGTTGCAGCAGTTGGTGGTCAGAGAGAAGGCAGCCTCCTTCCTTAGTTCCAACAATGCAAGGCCCGTCACCATGCTTCAACTGCCAAACCACTACCCACCAACCACTTCTTCTAGTCAAAGCCAGACAATCACCCTGAGCTGAGAAAACAACTGCTTCTGTTAGGTTTTATGTAGGGTTACTAACAACCCTGCATGATGCCAGTCTTCTGCCCTGAGTCACACCAATAGCTGCCAGGGACAAAGACAGCCAAGTAGAACATCTCTGAGAGAGTGGCAAGGCTTTTGGTAATGTCCTGGGGGTAGGAGTGAGGAACCCAGGAGTGTATCCTCCTGAGGTGGACCAGCATTGTGAATCAAACCCAGAGACCCAAGTCGTCCTCTGAATAGAATAAATAATCAAAACCAACACGCTGGAAAGCATCAGGCATCTGTACAAGTAACATCATACAGACTGAGCAGGTTGTATTGATATATTTAGGAATATATATATACATACATAATATATATGTGTAAAAATATTTAATAAAAAAATAAGCCATAAATTTGAAAAAAAAGCAAAAGTATACGGGAGCGTTTGAAGGAAGGAAAATAGAAGGGAGAAATTATGCAATTATATCATAATCTCAAAATATAAAAGAAAACTTAAAAAGAATATACATGGGCATGGAAGAGAAATGAACAAATAGTCCCTGATTTCTGTACAAATGCAAAATCTGTGGATTGATCAACAAAGGGAAGAGGCAAGGATCTGCATGACAGTGGTGTGTCTGGAAGCCTGACAGTTATTTGAGAGACTGGCTGGCTTAGAAGTTCCCATAAAATTCTCCCATTGAGCTATGGGCTTTACAAGGGTTTTACCATCAACTGCCATACTAGCCCATATAGATTTTTTACATGGAAATTTCTTTGTCCTTCATCCTCCCCGTCGCTGAAGTTCCAGCCAAGGACTTAATAAATTAATTATCTTCTTGTGTTCACCGAACATACATTAGGGCACAGTAACCATCCTGTTCCCTCCACAATGTACAACACTGTCCCCATACTCTGTCTCCCTTGATTCTTTGGGCGATTCAAAGAGGAGAAGGCAATATATAATACTCACATCTAAGGATGTCGGGACTGAGGGTTCTACTCCAAGAGCTTGTCCCTAAGTCACCCAAGGCATCTGCTCTAAGGTGAGTGCTCATTTCTTGCACTGTGTAGCAGCAACCATCTTGGCTCCTAGCAGAGCTGTGGGATTGGGGCCTTTGGAAACACCTTGATGAAGCTTACAAGAGGGGAAAACAACTCTAAACTATTCTGAAAGAATCTCAGAAATTCTAATTTCAATCGTGGGTGACTTGCCTAACTTCTGTGGACTTAAGCAAACCTCCACGCGTGAGCAGTCCAAAGGTTAGAAAGTGCAAGCTCTTCACACAGGCCAACTTCAGCTGTGTCTCATCCTGAAATATCTTAACACTCTTCCAAGTAGGAGCCTCTGATGCTCTCCTCCAATTAAAAAGGAACTAAGACAAATGAGTCTTTTGGAGAAACAGAGCCTTAGCAGTGATCTGGGGTGTGTGAGCTGGCACTCAGAGCCCTGCCTTCCAGTAACAACCTCTTGAGCTAAGCAATCCATCGGCTTGAAAGCAATCAAGGGCAACAGCTCGCCTGTTCTTATTTATCACTTCATAAAACCATAGCATTGCTTGGGCAGAGGCTACTCCTCAGAGCTCACATAAACAGAGCTTTTGGGTCTCGGGAGGGCGGGACTGGAAAAGTTATGCCCAAGATTCAAGACCAGGAATCAGGAGATCCTTGAGCAGAGGAGGGAGAGTCATCCTGATGCCACTGTGGTGTCTCTAGAAGTTGTTGGGTTTCTGCCCCCTTCTAGTTGCTGAGGAAGATTATGGGGAACAATAATAGGAAGGGCACCAGAATGCAGGGACTACATGAGGAAATTGGGTTTAGTTTATTATTAATTGCAAAGAGATTCTATCTGGGTTGTCTATGGTGTATAGTAAATGAAAGACAGGGACCAGAACACCCTAACTTCACACACAATAAGTGATCCTGCTTGTACACTCCAAGTTACACACTGTTCATATATTTCTAGAACTATCCATGACAAAACAAAATTGAATCCTGATGCTATATTCCAGTTTTGAAATTCGAACATGGCCTGGCAACCCAGAGAGGTGAGTTATTTCCGGAAGCCCAATTCTCAATGTCATTCTCAAAAGAAACAATGCCGAAACATGAGGCAGTCAGAAGTCCACCCAGGATCCTCCTGGGATGAAAGAGACTATTGTATGCTGCAGACTCCCATGCACAGACAGGGAGCAACCAGCAGCAATGCTTCAAGGCAGGCAGGCAGGCAAAGAAATTGGGATTTGTGGCACCAGAAGCATCTTTCTAAAAGCTAAGCTCCAACAATTCCTTCCTTTGTTGAAAATATCCGATGACAAATCAGTCCTGGGCCTGGCTCCTGGGCCTCTATCTGGTGCCAGCTTACCCATCATGATTCCTAGGATTCCCCTCTAGAATCATTGTCCAGGCTTCTCAGGTAACCTTCACTCCACCCTTGCAGCCTTTCTATACTTTTTTTTTTTCCAATTCCTCAACACATTCTGCTCTTCTGCTTCCATGCTTCTGTTTGGGCTGTTGCTTCTACTGGATTGACAGCCCCACTTGTTCTCCTTCTCAGTCTTCTATCCTAGATGTGAACCCAACTCAGAAGGACCTCTGCTGAGAGTCTCTCTTCCCTCACTCTAACCGCTTATACTGATTATACACTCACATGCCCAAATCCATCCTAAAAATGACAAACTTCTTCTCGAGGGCAAAGGACAAGTCTAACTCATGGGGGGGAAACAGGAAAAAAGCTTCCGGAGATGTGACGAACTTAACGCTAGACACTGGAGCTGGGGAAAGATATGAGCAAAGGGAAGGTAATTAAAAATATGATGTACGACAATAATGTAATGAGTCTGATACCAAAGCCTGGTGAGTCAGCCTCATAACTTTATCACAGCATTTTGTGTGGTCATATATCTGTCTCTAATGACTAATTATAGACAGGGTTTAGAAGAGAGAGGAGGCTTTGGGCCTGGGCTGGCTAGCTCATCCTCCACGGGAAGGAGACTTTATTTGGAGCCTAAAGATGAAATAGACTGTATCTATGCTACTGCTGAAGAAAACATCCAAGCAACAAAGACCTGAGCTTATTCAGCCAGAAAAGGATTTGTCCTGTCATACATTTGTAAAATGAAATAATTCTACTGTACAATAGATTTTCACGTGCTCTATTTATAGGCATCCTCTTCTTCCTCATCTACCCCAGAGGTGTCGTACAGAAGGGTAAACTAGTACTCCACACTTCAGTTTACTTCCTAACCTAAGAGCATGACCATCGACGTGACAACTGACAGATTCATTGATGCTTTCTTGACCCGTATATGTGACACAACCATGTATATTGGAAATAAGATTGCAGATCAGAATGTAAGCAATATGGCATCTGGAAACCCTGAGTTTATCTGCTGTCCTTACAACTCCCAGCTGCGTTCCTTAGAAAAAATAATCTCTCTAAAACTATTTCTTCAAATCTCCTACTACTAACACCTACCTTAGGGATAGTGTGTACATTGTATAAGTCAACAAGAGTCTCCTAATGCTGTGATCCACCTTTATAGTCTTCAAAGCTTTTTATATGAGAGAATTTATACAATATGTACAATCCTAGAAGGCAGGGAAGCAAGAAAAGTCATCTTCACTGCACGGATTATTAAACTAATGCCTTAAAGGACCACAACATGGCAGGTGAGTGACATACCAGACTCTGCATCTTTAACATCCATCCATTGCTTATTCAGCCTCGACTTCCCCAAAAGTTTTTCATTTCTTTAATGGAGAAATACCTGGACAGGAGAGAAGCCTATCACCTAGATGACAGAACTGTGGCTCAGTGCACTTACTATGGAGAAGCAAGGGAGCTCAAATGTGAAGAGGCTTTGAAAACATAAAGTCTTGGAATAGAAAATGATAGAGAAGGTGTGGACATACAGGAAATGAGAGAGTGACTCCATAGTTCATGGAGTAGACAGCAATGGAGGAGGTGTGGACACATAGGAAATCAAAGATCAACTCCATATTTCATAGAGTAGACAGCAATGAAGAAGGTGTGGACACACAGGAAATCAAAGATCAACTCCATATTTCATGCTGGATCCTCCTGTTCTTCCCCTCACTGCTTCCTTGTCTCTTTTATGAACCCTTTTCTTTAGGGAATCTTAAGTTTGGATGCTGCAAACAGTGTACATGACAGTCACTTAACTCACTACTTCCACACTCACTGGGAAATCTCAATTAATTCCTTGACTTCAGAAAACTTCAAAGAAAAACCAACTGAGTCGATTCCAACACAAACTCTCCTCAGATGTGTCTCCTGGATGCCCCACTCACCTCCCAACATTCCAATACAGAAAAACTGTTATCTTCCCCAGAAGAGCTTCCTCCTCCTTGATTTCATGCCTGTTGCCCAAAGAGGTCTTTTTTTGTTTCTACTTCTCTGTGAATCCTCATGTCCCGTTATCCTTTCTGTCCAAACATCAGTTAATTCATGAGCAGGTTTCCATCTTTGTGTCTGGGTGTAAGATAGAGCCTTTGGGAGAAACAAGACCAACCATGTGTGCATATGCATGTGCATATACATATACAGATGTACTCAAACGCAGTCATCACTGAGAACTCCACTCTGGTGTTCCACACTCCGTGAAACTGCACTTAAGCTGAGCTGGATGGTCCAAGAGGGCATGTACCTATTGCTCTAGCTTCATTTTTGCTGCTATGATCAAATATCCTGACAAAAAGTAACACAGGGGGAAAGGTTTTATTTGGCTTATGATCCCAGGCTACAGTCTATCATTTTGGGGAAGTCAAGGCTAGAACACAGCTGTTTATCACATCCACAGTAAGAGCGAAGAGTACGAGCCCGTCCTTCTTTGTTGCTTTTGCTCAGCTAACTCTCTTCCCTCTTACAGTCCAGGGCCCAGCCCATGAAATATACCACCCAACACAGTTAGAAATCAAGAAACCCCACCCCCCACACACACACACACATACACGGACATGTACATAGGTCAATGTAACCCAGACAATCCTCAAGTAAAATGCTGATGGTGAGTCTTGTTTGTGTCAAGTTGAAAATAAGCCAACCACCACACCTATAGTACCTGGTGAATGTCCCTATCCCTGTTGCTCAGCGTCTGCCCTTCTCATTACAATGAATCTCCTTGAAGACAGAACTATGGTTTCCTTGCAATCTATGCCTGGGATCTAGACCTGTATATGATGCACAGATGATGAGTAATGCTAGCTGAATGAAAGAATAAGTGAATGGATGAGCAGAGATATCCTAACTAAATAACAGTTTATGGGAATGAAAATGAGGGATGAATGGGCGCATGAATGAATAAGGACTGTCCTCGTTTCCCTTTTATTCCATTCAAGCTAATGGCTTTTCTCAGTCTCTTTCAGGGGCAGAAATATATTCTAGCCAAGCCTGACTGCCAGGAAGATAAATTCTCTTCTCCGGGTGAGTAGGTCTTTTGGAGAAGTTTCATTTTAATTGGAAAATGGATTCATTCACTTCCTGGCATGGGTTCCTGGGTCAGTGCAGCACCACTTACATGGCCGCCAAGCACCAAGTGATGGGGGGGACTGCAGAGGGAAAAGAGCTGCCTTAGATTGGAGGGCCTTGGGACCTCTGAGGATAAACAGCTATCAACTCTTCTTATCTAGCTCAAACAGATACCCTTTTTTCCCAAAGATCTTTCCACCTAAACTTTTTTCATCCCCAAACCTTAAAGAGTGGGCATTCTTAAGCATTCTTAAGCCTTACTTATTCATTTATGCAAGAATTAGAGTGCTTGGCCATCGTTTCCCACCAGGCATACACAAAGGCCACAAATGATAAGTTACTTCATTGGTCAAGCAAAAGCAGTAGATGAGAATGTCATAACACCGCCCCCATGATGGATCCACTGTTATCAGACCACATGGAAAATATCTCTTCTAGGAATACATCTTGCCTGGTTTTTCAAGGGTCCTTGAAGAAAGTAGCAAACGCTACAAAGGCTCTGTGGCTAAGGTATGACAATCCTAGCCTACATCTGGCCCCAGAGTTCCTGGCACATGGCTGGGTATCAGCCAGAGCTGTAGGAATCTGTTTCATTGGCAGTATGTCTTTTAGGGGAAAATACATGATAGTAACTCTAAAGATACCGATTATAGTCTCTTTCTAAAAAAGAGCTAAGAGTTTGGCAAGGGTGACAGGGGCTCCTCACATAATGTGAGAGCAGCAAGGGTCATGAAGAAGATGGATATTTACTTAGTGTGTGCCAGGATGAACACAAAAAACATGTATAGCCTCATCATAAACCCAGATGACAATATCATGACTTAAACATTGCTGCGAATGAAGACCATGAGACCCATATGCATTAGGTGAGAGAAGCAGCAGAACTATTAATAGCTTAATCAAGGTTGATTAAGGATAGCCAGACTCCAAAGATGGAAAAATGTGGTAGAATTAGCATTCAAAATAATTTATCATTTCCGAAGTGCTCCCTGTATACTAAGTGTTGCTCTAGGCTGTTTATACTTGCTTATGTGGTCCCGCCACATCCCTATAAGATATTCAGTAATACCACAGGACATGAAATTGAAATAAAGAGTAATTACATAGGTTGTCAAAGTCAGGACCCTTTGAGGCAGCATTAGAGCTAGGTGTGCACCCTTGCTGTCTTGTTCCAGAGACTATGCCAGAACTGAGAGGTACAGCTAAAGAAGAAGCGTGGAGATTATTGCAATTTTTTAATCATTTAAAATTTTCCTTTATTTTTATGTATTTTGTATATCTGGGCACCATACATGTGAAGTTAACTCCAGAGCCCAGGAAATGGAAGATCCTCTGGGTCTATACCTAAAGATGATTGTGAGTTGCCATGAAGGTGCTGGAAATCGAACCTGGGTCCTCAGGAAGCGACGTCAATGCTCTCAGCCAATGAGCCATCATCTTTCCAGCCCCTGATCACAAAATCTCAAGCTGCCTAGGAATAAGAAAGATTCTGCGTATGAAATGCACCGGATGATTGTTGAAGTTCTAAAATATTTCGTTTATAAAGCATAGAATCTGTGTGACCATAAAGGAAAGATACAATCATGAGTAGGAAAGAGAGGAAAGGGACCACATACAAAGTAATGTTGGATCTCAGTATGAAGGGAAGGCAAACGTAAGGAAGGAGAGAAAGAGGGAAGGACCCACCGTGTCAGGGACACAGCCAGCAGTGAGAAGGACTCACTAACTGAACCCATAAATGAGGAGAAAGAACAGAGAGAGGATCAGTCAGAGGGGCTTTTCTTAAAGTCAGTAAGAAGTCAGAAGGGATGGGAACTGCCCTGCCTCCCTGAGGAAAGGACGATGGTGCATGCAGCGTTAGGACAATCGGGACAGCAAGCACCTGGTGGTGATCCTGAAAGCAAACAGTCAAGAGGAAGGAGGACCAGTTCCCACATACATTTCTGACATGGAGAGAGGACAGAGAGCAGAGAAAAAGGAAAATGGAGGTAAAACAGAAGATCTATAGGGAGAAAATGAGCAAAGGAGATTAAGCAGGAAGGAGACAAAATAAAGACAAAAGCAAAGGGACAAAAAGCCACAGGGAGGCATGGGTAAGGAGGAGGAATATGTTAAGCATGAGATGTAAACAAAATGCAGCAAAAGTAAGTGCAAAGCAATGAGAGAATGTTAAAGGAAAAAAAAAGAGGGAAAAATATATGGGAACACAACAATGTCCCCAATGAGACAAACCATGGGGAGAGAAGGACAAAGGCTGCCTTGCTCTCAGTCTGCACACGGTCTTTCCTTTGGATGGATGAAGTCATGTCTGATGTCATTGTCTCTGAGTCAAACGCCCCTCAGAGGTGGAAAGGGTAATACCTCATACTGACTCCTATCGCCGTGGACAGGAAGAGCTAACTCCCTGCTCTTCTGCTTAGCAGCGCTGCCTAGCCTACTCTCGAATTGTATGGAATAAGGAGAATGTCTCCTCTGCTCAGAAAGGATGCTGCAGCCATAAGCGAGCATAGAGCCTCCTTGGATTTCAGGCTGACGTCCTTGTAGTGAGGGAACTGGAAGCGAGCGGCAAACATCTGCTGGCTTTTCTCTGACTGTGGCTACTGGGCAAATGGAATCTATCCCATGATGTTCCAAAAGGAAATTCAAGCCATATAAACAGCCTTCCAAGGACCTCGCTGAACTCGGTGTATTCGCCTGCTTGACAGATCTCAGTTCATCAAATGCCACCACGACCATTCGCAAACTCCACTACCCCTAGTACTCATGACCCAACTCCAATTTGTCCCCAGGACATCTCCCCTGTTCCTGAGCCCTGTGAACTAGAAACTGCACAACTTGAACACAATGTGAAACAGACCCCCAACTCTCCCATTCAGTGGCTTCAGCACATGGGGTCCTCTTAGCCTATCTCACCCATTCAAGTAGGGATTGAGAGGGGGTTTGTGTTCAAATGTACGAGTGTTACTTTGGCAATATCCTACCATAAGTTTCTAATGGAGTTTTCTTCATCTTGTTTCCAGGTCTGGAGAGCAGAGAGGTCAAAGAGGTCAAAATTTACATTTCCTTTTTACAGTCACTTTTTGGGATCCCACTCTACAGATTGCCTTGACTACTTTTGCTTCGGTTTAGGTAAGTGCCCCACAAAAGTCTATAAAACTAAAGGCAAAGAAATGGTGGCCAGGCCATGTGTGATTCTGCTAGAAAGCTGTGAGACTGTAGGGAGGTGGCTCCTCAAAGGAGAAAGCTGGGGCACTGGGGGTTGGCTGCTAATATTCCTTGATTAGATAACTAAATTACTTTTAAAGAGTTTCACTATGCATACATGATGGGGGTGTGCATCAGCATGCAGGTGGCTGCAGAAGCCAGAAGCACTGGGCTCGCGCTGGAGCTGGAATTCCAGGCATTTGTGAGCTGACTGACTTGCGTGCTGGGCGTGGAATTAAGAACAGTACACACACTTAACCACTGAGCCACCTCTCCAGCTTCTCTTTCAGCCTCTGACTACCAGGAAATGAATAGTTTTCTCTATCACATTCCTTAAACGATATGCTGCCTTGCCACAGGCCCCAAAGCAAGGGCCACTTGATCATGGGTCGAAACTTTCAAAAGCATGAGCCAAAATATAATATATATGTTAATATTATACATTGGATTATATATATATATATATATATATATATATATATATATTACACAGGGTCTCACTGTGTAGCTCTGGTTTATGTATTAAAAAAAAGGAATTTGCTTTTTGTAGACCAGGCTGACTTTGAATTCACAGAAATCCTTCTGCCTCTGCTCCCAAGTGCTGTGATTAAAGGTGTAAGCCATTATATCTGGCTATCTCAGAGAATTTTATACAAGCAGAAAGATGACTAGCATTCCTTTAATATTGATTTAAAAAAGAAAGTTCTTTTTAAATTGTTTTAGCTTGGAGGATAGCTTTTTTCATAATGAGGGTTTATTTTGCAAATAAAAATTTCATTTTGCCATATACTAATGCCATCAAAATAAGGAAATATTCAATGACAGCTTTCCTGACCAAATGGCTTACAGAGCTTTCTAGAGTAGTCATATGGGAACTAATGAATGCCTCTGATTTAAACCTAACCAAAATTATATCATTACTATGGTAACTTTGTTAAATAGTGTTAAGAAGCTTATAAATTATTAGCTCTACTAAAAATTACATGTATGCATTCTTTCCTAAAAACTGTCTGTAAAAATTAAGCATAATTTTTGTCAAGGTCTGGCCCTCTGAACAATGTAAATCCCATCCCCCTTCACTCTTGGATTAAATGACTCCAGAAACAAGCATACCAAAAATATAACCCAATAATCAACTGTTTTGTTATTATCACTACCACAAGCAATCAAGAGTTTGCTTTAGTCCCTCTGATACACAGTATTGCTAGGGACACCATTTCATAAATATGAACATCAGAGCCAAAGGTACATGAGCTGCCTAAATCCTGCAGACAATAGGAACAAAGACTAGAGGGAAACCCTGCATGAACCATGGACTCACCTCCTAAAACCACCACCCAGCTGCTGTTTCCCAGAGCAGGGGACAGACATGTTCAGTAAAACTTACACAGTGTAGTTCACTCTCTTTCAGGTCTCTGGGCAAGTCTCTGACCCGTCCCACCCCTCCAGTCAAGGCCAGACCACATGGCTGCAGACCAAGACAGCTGCAAGAGGCATCTCTCTGATGGTCCCTAACTCCCCACATCTCTCACAAAATGCCAGTGCGGAAGGAGTTCAGAGGTTATACGCATCAGTTGTTCTCAAACGCCAAAAACATGGTGCCAGTCCATGGAGGAAAATATTTCACTAATTAGTGGTTAAGTAAAATTTAAAATAATAATAGAAAAACAGCTATTTTAGTAAAATTATGAACATTATAAATATATGCAATTTTTTGGTAAAAAGGAAGACTGCATGTCCTAATTGCTTTCTTTGCTTTAACTTGAGTAAGTTTCCATACTCTTCAACATATCATTACTAAGGGAAAACCCATCCATCATACAGTTTAGACCCCTTAGAAATGCCATAATGAAAAACAGACCAGATAGGACAGTGGAACCCTGACTCAGAAAGTACTCTAAGGACAAAAGGGTATGCATGCACTTTTGAGTCTAAAGACACCAACAACTGAGACCACCAAGCCCAGAAGCCACAATGAAGTAGCTCCTTTGGGGGGTGTGGTTATGGGCTCGACAGCATTTCCCACTAAGATCAGACTTTCCTACATAGGTTCCACCCAAGTCATTACCCCTACAGGCTTCTTTACATCTCTGATCTTTCAACATATACCCCAATATCTATCTCTGAGTTTTTATACTTAAGACCAATTAGAATTTGCTTTATACTACAGTCATCAGTTTGGCTGGCCAAGAGACATGGATTCCTTCAATAAACATTTACTGTGTTTCCAATGCCAAGCACCAGGCTCAGCTCTGGACACTCAATAGTAAGAAGAGATCTGAGCCCTTCTCCTAGGGACATAAGAATCCAACAAACCAAATGAGGAAGAAATACTGTCACAGAAAAGCAAAACAGAGTCCAAAAGAACTTCACTGAGACCCTATCCTCAAACCTGATGGGAGAAGATGCAGAGACCCACAGCCAAACATTAGATAGAGAACCCAAATTAGAGATCTTCATCAGGTCCCTACCCTTGGAGCTCAGGGAACCCCATGGAAGAGGGGGAGCAAGAAATGTGGGAGCCAAAAGGGCCCAGGCTACCGGCAGAGCATGGCTCACAGATTTCAATTGGGAAGTGGCAATCATGGAGCCTGCATGGGTCTGTGTCAGGTCCTCTGTGTATATGATATGGCTACCAGTTTGGTGTTTTGGTGGGACCCCTGATAGTGGAAGTGGGGCTATCTCTGGCCTTTTTGTCTGCTCTTGGTACCTTTTATTCCTGCTGGGTTGCCTCGCCCAGCCTTGATGAAAGGACTTGTACTTAGTCTTGTTGTATCTTGCTATGTCATGTTCAGTGAATGTCCTAGGAGGCCTGCTCTTTTCTGTGGGGGATGGATCTGGAGGAGAGAAGAGGTGGAAGGATAATGGGAAGGACAGGGGGAGGGGAAACCAGTTGAGATATATTAAAAACAAAAAAGATAAAAGATTTTGAAAGGCAAATAAAGTTCAAAAGGGATTAAATTTGAACCCTGACTGAAAAGAAAAAAGAAATGAATATAGCCATAAAGCAAAATACACAAAGAATACTATTGCAGTAATAGCTGGCATTTTTTAATATGGCTAGGTAACCTGATGAGCAACTTTTCTTTTCCTAGTGTACATTTTCCATCATCCTGTTCTACTATAAAACTAAGACAGAACTTATATAGCATAAGTCAAATATGTAAATTGGAGTAGGAGCTCAGAGTACAGGGTTCTGGCCTCCTTGTTCTGTATGTATTTGAAGACAGCTTACAACAGAAAACCCTGGAGAAAACCCATCACGCACCCCAGGACAATGGATATTACCAGATTCAAGGTTCAGTTGCTGGGGTATCTGATCCTGACGCACAATGCTGTGGTACAAGCATTCTAGAGAAAGACTTTTTGATTAGCAGAAAAGTTTTAGCTTCTCCTGTAGGAGGTGTACTCATTGCCAGAGTGCAAGGGCATAGAGAGGACCCTCATCTACTTCCTAGAGCCTGTATTCACAACACTTGGGAGATAAGTCCCAGACTTGGGTAACAGATCTGAAGCCAACGAATAGGCCCTGGTAGAAAGGATAAATAATCCTCTAATCCTCGTTTTCCATGATGGGAAAGAGAAAATAAACTCAGATTGAGCATACAGGAGATCTTTACTTTGGAAGGATATGCTCAGCAATCAAACATGGTAATAATTCAAAATTGAACGCACACATCCATACTCCCATGTATATAAGTGTTTACTGTGTTATTACTTTGAGCTACTCAGTGGAGCTCTAGATGCTAGGCAGCACATGGATCAATCAGGTACAATGCAGTGTAATAGTTCCCAAGGTAGGGATAACACAACGTTACACAGGACACAGAGGAGGGCCCTAGTCAACACTAGATGGCCAAGGTCAAGAATGGCTTCTAGAAGAAGGGGAATCTGAGTCTTAACCAATTAGTATGCATTTAAGGAAAGGGAAAAATTATTATAGGTTTGCCAGGAGGAAGGAAAAACAAAAAACTAAGCAAAGACCCAGAGGTGTAAAGAATCTGGCATGGAATCACAGCCAAGGACCAAGGAATTCACCATCTGGAGAGTCTTTCCATTGCGCTCAGCATTTGTTATAGGAAAAGTAATGATGGATTCCTTGAACGAGTTCCCACAACCTGGATCTCAAATGCAAACGCCTGGAAGGGAGGGCTGGAAAGGGAAATGATTAACAGTCTGGGTGGGACCACTGTGACAGGAGGGATGCCAGCCCCTCCAGCAGGGCAGGCCTTCTCACACCAGCCACCCTCATGCACAGCTATGTGATCCTGGAACTGTCAGCTTCTTTCTTTTTCCAGATACGCAGAAAATCTAGACTTTTATGAGAAATCGCTTAGTCTTTAAGTATTGAAAGTATTCAAAATTGCTTTTTTCCATATACGGTGGATCGAACAAAACTTGTCTAGGGGCCTGACTGGGTCTGTGAGCTACCATCCTATGACAAGCAGGGGGGAATAAATGAACGACTTTTATGAGTAAGAAGTAAGGGGTGATGGTTAGAGCCTAGGCACTCTGGCAGGTTGAGCCGAGTAAGATTCTGAAAGTAGTTCATGCCCTTCAGAGATGCTGTGGAGGCCTTCGGAGCCTTGGTTTCCTTAGCTGTACAATGATATGAAAATAATGGAGTTTACATGAAATTCCTCAGTGATATTTAGGGAAATAGGTCCAAGAAGAAAGTAATTCTCCTGTAGGATAACCAAGTGCTATCAACCAAAAAATCTGGCTGTGGTTACAAGGCTATTTTTTCATGGGGAATTATCAAGAAGCAAAGAATGAAATTGCTATTCCCACAGCCAAGGATCCAATCAAGGACAGAGCCCCACTTGTGATGCTTTCTTTCTCTGCAACTCATCTGTTTTCTGTATGAATAATTCCTCTGAAGACATATATTTAGGAGTCTGTGCATTCAATATTTTAATGTTTTTCTCTATAACAATCCAGTATAAGCTTTATTGTCACACAAATACTTACTATCTGCCTAGCATAGCATCACACCAGAATGGTTTTTGTTTTTTTAAGTCATAAAACAGATTGTGTCACACCCATATTTAAAACCAACCAGCCATATCCTACTGCTCCTAGAATAAAGTTCAAACTTCAGCCCTGGGCTCCAAGGCTGTGCAAGCTCTGGTCTGTCCCCTTCTGAGCACACCACAGCCTGCTCCCCACCTAGCTCAGAAGGCCCAGCCCTGCTAACCTCCTCAGCTGATTTCATGAGGTGAATTCCTTCCTACAGGGAATCCAATGCCTCTTCCTAAAAATCTCATCATTCTGGTCCAATTAAACCACCAAAATGAATCCTAAGTTGTCTACCCCAAATCCTTCACAGCATTTTCCAGAAAACAAAATCACTGTATATACATACATACACACACACACACACACACACACACACACACACACACACACACACACACACACATATATATATATATATATATATATATATATATATATATATCTGCCTTCGTGTCTATTTTCTACCTCTGTAAACTATATCTCCAGAAGCTATCCAGGTCCTTCACCTCTTTTATTTACCTGGAGATCCCTAAATCTTAGCACAGTTCCTATCACCCAGGGACCCTTGCTAAAGGAAAAACAAAAATACAAGCCCACCACCAAGTGCTCACGACTTCGGAGCCTCTGAATTCTGCCAGCTACAGTGTTTTCCTGAAATAGTTCATGGAGAGCATGGCAGAAACAGTGGGGTAAAATGGTGATGAGCCCATATTCTGAATGGAAAATGTTAAAGCTCAAGCCTCAGCCTGGACACTTACTAGCTGAGTGACTCTGGGAAATCTCCATGTCTCTGTACCTATTGCCTGATACATAAAAGATGATATTTACTTCATAAATGGTTGTAAGGATTAGATGGATTAATGGGAATAAAAATGCTTGCAAGTACTAGATATGCAGTGTCGCAGTAACGTTGTATATTCACTAACCACTGTTGGCAACTACTTCCTGCCTCTGTTCACTCAGCGTGGCTGGCCTATTTCTCTTCCGATCAGACTAATTTCCCAGCAGCAGAGCCTCCTTCTGGATGTCCATATAGACTGATGCAGGTGCCTACAGAATATGGTGGAGAACAGAACCCTAACAGAGCTATTGGTTTCTTTCCAGGCCAGAAAACATAAATCATTTAACTCTTTTGAGCTTCACCTTCTTTATCTGAAAAACAAGAAAAATAAAACATACTCCACAAGAGGGGAGTCATAATAAAATGATCTTTGCAAAATAAAATGTTGGTACCATGGGGGCTGGAGTTCCTGGTCAAGTTTAGGGAGAGAGGGGAAAAGATTCTCACTGATTGCCTGGTCTGGGCCGGGCCCGGCTGTCTTTGTGCAGGTATCACACAATGACTGGGCCAGTCTGCTCCGTTCCTGCTTCCTGCTTCCTGCTTGTCACTGACAGCCTCACATGTTCGCTTAATCCCTAAGCAAGAAGCATGATCCTCACAAAGCATTGGCCATGCATAAAGGCCAGCTCCATGAAGGAAGACATTCTAGTGTTTGGAATTCTCTCAGTCACAAATAGCGTGTGGCTGCAATGCCCATCCCAAGAGAAAAAAATATATTTATAAATAGAATGGCAGAAAAGTGAAGCGACTTTGTAAACATCTACCGCACAAACCACGTTCCAAGAATCCCGCCAAATTAAAATAATTCTCCAAGGCCAGTATTATCACAGTCCAGCGCTCTGAGGCTTCAAGATGATTGTTTAGCTTTTCTAGGGCCCTACAGTTGGTAAGTGGTAGCAAAGAGATTAATACACGACACGTCTGCCTTCAAATCCTCGACAGTTTTTGCTGTCAATGTTGGAGAACCGTGCTGTGTCTTTCAAAGTCCCCCAACCTCTGTATTAGCTCCAGCACCCGAGCAGGAGTGAGAAGAATTAGGACTGCATATGAAATGTGAAGCTACCCTAAGAAAGACAGCAGTTTCTAAGACTGTGACTCCAGAGACAAAAAAAAATGGTACATATAAAAATATGAACATATTTTTATCTTTCAAAAAGTTCCATGATTAGAATAAACCTTAACATAAAGGGTTTGTGACATCGTCAAGAAAAATGGAATAATCAAGCCAGGAAAAGTGCCAACAAGAAGTGGCAGACCTCTTATTTGACAGAAAGAACCAGATCAGTGGTTCTCAATCTGTGGGTCGCAACCCATTTAGAAGTCAGAAAATCCTTTCACAGGGGTCACCTAAGACCTTCAGAAAACACAGATATTTACATTATGATTCATAACAGTGGCAAAATTCCAGTTATGAAATAGCAACGAAAATAAGGCTATAGTTGAGGGGGGTCACCACAACATGAGGAACTGCATTAAAGGGTGGTGGCATTAGGAAGGTTGAGAACCAATGGACTAGAATTTGGAAGTAAGATCTTTCTGATGCGCAGTAGAGTTTCTTCTCAACAGTTTCTACTGCAACGCACTCAACTGTTACTTCCCTCAGACGGAAGGAGCCTACCACATCCCAACACCCAGGACCCGTTCCAGACTCTACAGGGGCCAGGAAAGGCATGTGACAACCAACTAGGTCTATTTAGGTTCCGAGTAGGAAGGGGAACTCATGTTTCAGTGCACTCTGGAGCAAACAGAAGTATAAGGAATGGATGGACGTGGAGGGCTGGATGATTTGTTTCATTCTCTGGGGACAATGGCAGGATAGGGAACTGACTGAAAAGCCAGACTGCAGTCTCTCCAGGCGTCCTAGAAAGGCCAGCTACTCATGTCGCATTAACACAGAGTTGTCAGAATTCACATCAGCCTCAGCTGTAAACTCTCCTGACCTCCTGGAGCCTACATCTTGTTATGCTACAGTATTTCATGTTAATAAACACAGGCAACTCTAGCTGCTCCAGGATGGCAGAACTTAATTTACACTTGGCCTTCATTAAGATGAGAGTCAGAATCACTAAGGTCAAATGAAAATCTCAGCTGCTGGGCTTATGAAACATTCAACTGGCACTTTTTCTTGTATTTGACAATTCATATGAAGGAGATGCATTTCAACCTAAATCAAGCAAACCTTAAAAGTAAAGGACATGTTTAAAATTCCATATTATAAGACTAGATCCCAGTCTTTTTTGCCCAAGAGCTACATCTGTCCCGGTACATCCTTTCTGACTTGAAAGATATCTAAACTCCAAACTCAGCCTGCCTTCCTGGGACATGGTATCCCAAACTAAGGAAAAGGAACCCAGAAATGGCCTCATTATGAAAGAGTGGTCAGCCCAATCAGTCTCACTGTCCTGTGTATTCCTAAAACTA
The DNA here is from genome assembly GCF_037038515.1 of Microtus pennsylvanicus. Taxonomy (NCBI): domain Eukaryota; kingdom Metazoa; phylum Chordata; class Mammalia; order Rodentia; family Cricetidae; genus Microtus; species Microtus pennsylvanicus. The sequence continues at coordinate 32,228,090 of NC_134591.1, read as the reverse complement.
AGTCTGTTCTCATTGGTTCTCCTTATCAGGCCACTGAAATTATTCAAAACGTTTGTGTTTCACCCTCTAGGCAAGGGTTAGGGACACAGCAGTGAACAAATGGATTGGAACTCATTTCTATCCACCCGCGGATTACAATGGCGAGAGGAAGCGAACACAACAGAAACCTTCATGGAAACTGATATAACATCATGTCTACAATGTAGATCTATACTGGTAAGGGTGTAAATGGAAGCCTTCTGATTGGAGCGAAAGGCTTTTGAAGGAAGCACATGGACAGCCAAGACCTGATGTGGCAGTCCCCTTTGTGTGCTGTGATTACCATTCATGAACAAAGAAACTGCTTTGAACCTATAGTAAGGCTAAACTTAGCTAGGCAGGGAAAACTAAACTGAAAGCCACAGCCATGTGGCGATACACAGATTACTAGAAATGGGATAAATTAAGATATAAGTGTTAGCCAATAAAAAGCTAGAGTTAATGGGCCAAGCAGTGTTTTAAATAATATAGTTTCTGTGTGACTATTTCAGGTCTGAGCTGCCCCAGGGGGGGGGGGCGGGGGAGGGCAGGAAACAAACAAGTGGCCCTCTTACAACCAAGACCTATTGCCAAGGAAGAGTCAGCTGTACAGAAAGCACCCATCTTGGCAGAGGAAGATCACCTTCAAGACCAATGGGGTCAGCAAATATTTTCTTTCCAGGCCCAGACCAAATATATTTTTGTTTTTGTAGGCCACATAGTTTCTGTCTCGTCTGTTCATGTGTAACAAAACAGTTGCCACAGACACTACAGCGATGATTGGATGTGGCTGTGCGCCAGTAAAGCTTTGGCCCCACCCACTAAGCTTCACTTAATTATCACGTGTCACAAAATAGACTTTCGAATATTCTTCAACATTTGAAGGTGTGAAACAATTTCCTAGCTCCCAAGCCCCCTGTTAACAAGTCCGACAGGCAAACACAGGAAAGGAGAGTAGAATCTGCCATTCCCCAGCCAAGACTGAGGTGCGAAGAACCGCCTATGTTTGGAGGAGTCTAACTGGGTTCCCATGTATGAATTAAAATGAGCAAGGACATAAATGGCCTCACATACCATCCACTGGACCAGGGTGCATGTGGCTTTATTTATCCCGAAACAGAGTCACTAGAGGCTTCCATGGTAGGTGAGAAAGTTCCAGCTCTTATGTATACATTTCTTTGCTCTACGCAGTCTTCACATCCCTGGCGAAGTTATCTAAGACATTCTCTCTCCAACTTCATAACCATCAACCAAACTGCACACCAACTTAAGCCCTTAAAACGCTACTTACCTAACCTCTTCTCCAATTACACTCACTAAAGTCCCATCTTTCCCTTGAGACTTATATGCCATACCCAAACTACATCATAGGATATGTCAAGAAAATCCTTCCTGCTTTAACTACTAGACAAAGCCTCCATGTGGACCCCGGGGCTCATGCCAAATTATCTTTCTCCAGAAATCATTTTTTTTTCTCCCAGAACATTTTGCATGTCCCTCTATCACCGTGCTTGGAATGTCTTCATCCAATGGCTCTGTTTCCATCCATCCGACTCCCCCAAACTTTATTTACTATATCCCATGGACTCTCTTCTTGTTTAGGTTAAGGCTTAGTTCCTATTGTCCTTTTTTCCTGGTGTCTTTCCAGCACTTGCTGGTTTGTAACAGGAACTCAGTCAGGACTTATAAATGCAGTAATAAAAAAATATATAGAAATGATGTAGCAAGATGGTCACTGGGTAAAGGTGTTTGCTGCCAAGCCTAACAATATGAGCTCAATGCCTGGGACCCACGTGGCAGAAGGAAAGAACTAACTTGTAAAAGTTGTCTTCTGACCTCCATATACCACATGTCTGTGGATAGTGTACCCATACACAAATACACAAATAAAATAATAGTAATAAGTAATTTAATGAGTAGACAAATGGCAGCTTAATAAGCTGAAGAGCACAGAATCTCACATTCTTATATGAATATGTATTTAACAGCTCTACTGAAGCTGTCTAACATTCCTGTATCTCTCACTAATGAATGAAGAGCAATGGTCCTTTCCTTATTCCGCATACATGCATGCTTTTCTTCATAGTACAAGAGTCAAGCATAAAATTGACAGAGGCTTTTAAACCCTCAGGCCAGCAGCATCCACATCACCCAACAACCTTCTAGGAATGAAACTCTTCCATTCTTAGTCCCTGCCCCAGGGCTGCTGGCACAGAATGTACGGCTTAACAAGACCTCCAGTGATTCAGCTACACATTAAAGTTTCAGAAGTGCTGTAAGAAGACCTTTGAGGAGACGCGGTCATGTTAACGCCAAAAGGATGTTCAGCAGGAATTCTTATGCATGCTAACAAGACAAAGAGAAAGTAAAACACCACGCCAATCTTAAGTTCACTTTTTGAAACATGAATAAGCAGAAAAGACATGTTTTGACCTTTCCTCAAAATATTTTAAAAGGAAATTGCATTTCTGAAAATAATACCTAGAGAGTCGTGGCAGGGCAAGCCTGTAGTTACAGCTTCCTAGGAAATTTTAGGCAGAAGGATTGCTTGAGTCTAAAAGTTCTCAGCTGTAGTGTTTCATGCCTGGTGTCCACACTGGGTTTGGTATCAACATTGTGACCCCCAATCCTAGGGATCACCAGTTTTCCTGAGGAAGTATCAACTGGTAAAATGACGCATGCCAAAAATCAACACATAGACGTTCTTAGGAAGTTACAGACACTGTGGTCTCACCTAGAAATTACATTTTGACTTTATGTATTGAAGATTAATCTCAAGTACAGTACAAGACAATATAGGTCCCGAGGTCCACACATGCAGTCTCATGTAAACAAAGGATCATCGTCCCTGGGCTCTGAGCCGAACTCAATACCACTTTCCTTCTATTTCCCACAAAGGGAGATGCACTCAACCATGTCCTTGTCTTGACGTTAAGGTTGGGTGATCTTAAAGAACACCACCACCCTCGTTCCCTGTCCCAGTCCAAGCGGTCTACTTCATGGAGCACTTTCAGTACCTGATGCAAGGGGCTGGAATTCGGAGCAAGGTAACAGGCTTTAAATTCTGGTTGTATCATGGGTTTGGTAAAATCATATGTCCTCTCTGTCTCTGTGTCCCATGCTGATGACAGGCAGGACTTACGAGAACTGAGCTAATTGGTGTCTGAGACACCCACAGCCAGTGGCAGCGCACAGCAGTTCTGCATTCTGTTGTGTATTTCAGCACATCTGGGTTAAGTCTTACAACTGAACTGACCCTATTCTCCCACTAAATAGAAAGAAAAGAGAGGTCCCTGGGATAAGAACGACTTTGCCCAAAGCATACAATTGCTAAGGGCAGAGGCGCAATCAGATTCTCAAAAACCCTTGACTCCTGAGAAAGACCATTTTCAAATTCAGCAACCACGGGCGGCTTTCTGCAGATTTAAATTGAGGAGACAGGCAGCTAGCCAGACCTGCTCTGATAAACTCTGCCTCCTCCGTGTTCACAGATTCCCTTTCTCTACCCACCTCAATCGACAACCCAAATAAACGATGCCCCATACCACCTGACACTCCGGGGCCAGTAATGAATCACACACACCCTGGCTCAGGTGATGGATTCTCTATGCAGCAGACCACCGAGGGGTTTTAAGTCCGAGGTTCCCAGAGGAGGTGAACTTTCTCACCCATTCATCTCTGAGGGGAGCCATTAAGCTGACATCACCATTTTCCACACTTCATAAAGGAGCGCTAACATCTGGAAATGGAAACCACCTGCCAGAGCTTTGACCACGATCACCGTATCACTCAATGGCAGGGAAACTCAAGGGCAGGTAAAATGAGAAAGAGACATCGTGAATGTCAACAAGGTCAAAGATGAATAATTTGGAACTACGAGTGTGTAGATAGAGAAGGCTCTCGTCAGAGGGACTGGACTTGAACCCTAGCCCTGCCACTTTCTAATTGGAATGGCAATTAACCTCTCTGAACTTTGGCAGAACACAGTATATTAAGAGAATTGGTTTGGAGTCAAGCGATCTCAAGTTCAAATTCTGACTCTCCTGCATACTTATTGTGTCACTTCTGGTGATGTGGTTCCTCCTAATGATCTTAAGTCTCCTAATCTACAAAACAGAGGCATGGCACTATAAGAAAAGAAAAAAAAACACTTGAGCTTAATAATGCATACCTATAATCCTAGCACCCAGGAAGTAGAGGCAAGATCTTGACCTTGAGGTGAAACAGGGCTATAAAGGAAAGCTCTGTCTCAAGACAAGGAAAACAGCCTACTGCACAGAGAGATAGGGTTCAGGAAGATGGTACGTAAAGTACCATAGTGCCTGACACCTGTGTATGAGAAAGATTAACTGCAACCCAAACAAGAAGATGGGCCCCTCCAGACTGTCTGGGGAAAACCAAACACTGCAGAGCTAACAAGGCATTCTTAGTCCATGGAGAAGAAACCCCTCGATAACTGTTAGTACCATTCCCTCACCCCACACACTCACCTCCTTCAGCCAGAGGAGCTTTGGGGCCTGCATCTCCACAGACATCACGCCACCCACGTACCGAAGGACACCATGCTTGGTCTTATTGATCCTGTGAACCTGGCTGACTGCTCGATGGTCCAGCCACATAATAACGTTTCGCTTGGAATCCCCTAGAAGACATGAGAGAAAGATGCATACACGTGTCTTATTTTCTTTGTACTTCAAAGGAACACTGATGGGTTCCCAGGCAAAGCACTACCCCACTTCAACAGTGATTCATGTGTCAAGAATGAGCAAAGTGTGAGTGGGGGGACATGACTCAGTGGGTAAAGTCACTTGCCACCAAGCCTGACGACCTGCATTTGATCCCCCGAGCCCGCACAGTAGAAGGAGCAAGTCAACTCTTGTAAGTTGTCTTCTGCCCTCCACACCTGTCAGATATGCCCCCCCACATGTACATATACACTAAATAAGTAAACGTAAAATGAACTAATGAATTTAATTTTCTCAATTGGGTTAATTAACACCCAATTATGATCTACTCTGAATGTGGGCAGGACCATCTCAAGGGGTGGGCCCTGCAGTGAAGGCGAGGGGCCGAGGGGATGAAGCATCTTGTACGCACACTTCTTGTTCTTGTCTTCTGACTGCAGATATAAAGTAATCAAATGTTTCAAACTCTGGAGGTCATGACTTCCCTGCTTCCAAGTAACACATAACCATAAGCTAAAGTAAACCTTCCACTTAGATGACTTCTGCTGAAATATTTCCTTGTCGCAACAAAGCAAATATAAAGTTCCATCTCAATCCAATCACATCCATCTGGGAAGATAAACCTCATGATACTTGTGAAAAGATGTTACAAAGGAATAATATATATATTATAATATGTTATATTATAATATATTATATTATATGCAGATCAGACAGTATGGGCTCCTAGAAATGTAGGATTCTTGAACTTTAAAGTTCTAAACATAGACTTCCTCCTGCAGCAGCCTGAAGAGGAAGGGACAAGTGCAGTCCTACCTTCGTGGTTTACTGGTAAAGGATGGAACTGTTTATCCAAGACGACCAAAGAGCACGTGGCATCAAACCCAAGTCCTCGGATTCGGTGTACATCCACCCCTTGCACAATTTTCTGTTTTAAAAGCAAGCAAACAAAACATAAATTACAATATCTGTGCTCTTAAAACCTTGAAAACAAGTTACTACTTAAAGGAAACGAAAGTAAAACTTTTAAATCAGCTAAAACATGTCATAAAAAATGTTTAGTATCACTATTTAATTTAAAATAATGATCTACCGTGTGTCCAAAGGTCAGAGCGGGGCTTCTAGCAGTAATCCTAAATGAAATATGCTGACCATGAAATGACTCCTGAAAGAAGCCCAACTTCCCAGGTTCCCATCCTGGAAAGCATCGTTGTTGGCTAGAGAAATGGCCCAAGTGTTAAGAGCACTTGCTGCTCACTGGGTTCAGTTCCCAGCACCCACATGGTGGCTCACAATCATCTCTAACTCCAGTCATAGGCCCCAGGGATGTATCTGGTACATTCAGGAAGAAGACCCGTACACATAGGATAACAATTCAGAACTTCATTTGTAGAAAATGTTATAGTTGGGTTCAAGATGTAGCTCGTGGCAGAGTCCCTGCACCAAATGCATAAGAGCCTGAATTCAACTCCCAATTCTAGAAAACCAAAACAGGAGTTTTATCATGAAACAAACCAAAAACCTTTGATCCATGATGTCACAAAAATGTCTGAGATTTTAAAACAATCTTTGACTTTCTAAAGAAAATTTAATATCACTAAAATACTAAAAGAACCTATAAATGAATAAGGGAAAGATAAGCAATCTGACTGAAAATAATATAAAGCAAAGGTCAAAGTATATGAAGTTTTCCAGTTGTACTACGATTAATCAATGCAAATAAAATAGCAATCTTTGTGTCTTACATTTGTGAAAATGTTAAAGGTTAGTTGCATATAGCGGTGGCTCCACCCCTCTTAAAGCAGCTATGAACAGATAATGGTTAGTTAAAATCATTTGTCAAAAAAAGAAGGAGGTGGAGGATAAAAGGGAGCAGAGGAACATAGGACAGGAGAAGGGCTAAACTGGGAAGAGGAAGGGGATCCACAAAGGTGGGATGGAGTGACATGACCATTACATACATGTACAAAAATGTCACAATAAAATCCATTATTGTCCATAATTAATATATACCAATAAAAATTGTAAAAGAAATTTCAAAGTAACCCTTCTTTGTTATTACTATAACAAAGAAATTACTGGGTACAAATCTGTAAATTAATTTGACAGTACCTATTAAAATATACTTATAACTAATGGCCCAGCAATATCACTTTTGGAAACATATCTTAGAAAATTATTATGACCTTAAGTAAATAAAGTCATATATAATATGGCTACTTGCTAACAATATATTTAAAAGCCCATTATATTTTGTCAAGTAAATTATGCTGCATTTATACAATAGAATACAGAAATAAAAAAGACACAAGGAAGAAATTTCTGGGCATAGAGCTATGACAGGGTCAGCAAATCTTCCTAGGAAAATAAAATATAATTCTGGATAAAATCATCAATCACAACTATTCGAAGGCTATGGAAATTGATCAAAGTTACATAATAAATTGAGAAGCATATTTTTTGAAAAATGAAATTGATGCTTAAAAGATAAAAAAAATAAAATTTAACACCATGTCTAAGCAGCTTCTCTGGGGAAATTTATAGAACCCTCAAGGAGGAACCTTTACCAATGTCAGACATTTGGAACAAAGAGGAGAGCAGGTCCACCAAATCCTACCTGGTTAGAACTGGGTTAAAGGTCAGTTAGAAAGACATTAAGAAGGGCACTACAGAAGAGTTTTTGTCACAAACATGGTATAAAAATAGTGAGCAAAATACTAGCAAACCAAATCTTAGCATAAAACCAATGTCCATGTGCAATTATGCCAAAATTTGTAAGGGCGGTTTAATAATCATTAATTAATGTAACACATGTTGATGTGGGATTCCCCTCTGTATGCTGTGAATATGTTTTATTCCCATTTGTTACTAAAGAAGCTGGTATGGCCTATGGCAGAGCAGAATACAGCCCAGGCTGGAAGAGATATATAGAGGAAGTAGATGGAGTCAGAGAGACACCATGTAGCTGCCAAAGGAGACAGATGCTCCAAAACCTTACCAGTAAACCACAAGCCTCATGGTAAAAGATAAAATAATAGGAATGTGTTCATTTAAGATGTAAGAGTTAGTTAATAAGAAGCCTAAGCTATCGGCCAAACAGTATTGTAATTAATATAGTTCCTGTGTTATTATTTCGGGTCTGGGTGTCTGGAAAATGTACAAACAGCCTCAGCCTACAACATGTGTTAAAAAGAATACAGCAAAAATATAAAATTATTCGCCATGGCGAACAATGAGGGCTGATGAGACGCCAAGGACAATGGCACGGGGTTTTGATCCTACGTAATGTGCTGGCTTTGTGGGAGCCTAGCCAGTTTGGATGTTCACCTTCCTAGATATGGACGGAGGGGGGAGGACCTAGAACTTACCACAGGGCAGGGAACCCTGACTGCTCTTTGGACTGGAGAGGGAGGGGGAAAGGAGTGGGGGGAGGGGGAGAAGGGTGGGAGGAGGGGGAGGGAAATGGGAGGCTGGGAGGAGGTGGAAACTTGTTTTTTTTTCTCCTTTTCTCAATTAAAAAAAAAAAGGAAAAAAAATATAAAATTATAACCTTAAAATACTCCAAAACCATCCTTCAAAACAAACAAAAAAACCCAATAAACTAATGAAAAACTAAAAGCAGAATGGAATCAATATAAACAAGAACAAAGCATCAAAAAAGCTCAAAACTAACTTCATAACTAATAGTAAAATTCATTATTGCCCCCAATAGACGCAAAGTAAGGACATTTCCATTAGGATTTCTACCAACCTGTGCGGGCAATCAAGGCCAGGGAACTAAGGGAAGAAAAATTAACAGAATGAAAATTGTAGAAAAAAGAAATCTAAAAGTATTTATTTCTTTGCCAATGATACTTCACATGTTGAAAATGCTAAAAAAGAAATTAAGAAAAATTACTGCTGGGGCACAGTTTCTGCTCTTGTAGTGGACGTGAGTTTAGTTCTGAACATCAGAATTGGTGTGACTCACAAGTGCTTGTAACTCTAGTTTCTGGGAGATTTGATGCTTCTGGCTTCTAACAGCATATGCACTCATGCAAATAACACACACACACATACACACACAAACACACAAACACACACAGCGCTTAAAAATAAAAACTTTAAAAAGCTACTAGAACTAATGAGTAAATCTAATAAGACCACAAGATTAAAGGTTATCAAATTAAAACCAATAGTATTTCTATACAGTAGCAACTAACATATCAAAAATAAAATTAAGAAAATAATCCAATTAATAGTCAAGATCAAGATTGAAGGTCTGATTTATTTCAAATTCCCACAAGACTCAAAACATCTCAGAAGAAGGAACAGAAAGAATGTAAGACGAGGATGGGTGCTGTGGGCTGAAGTCCTTGGATATGACATGCTATTATGCTAATGAAGTCATAGCAGTGGTGGTTCCTGTACGCGTTAGAGCCCATCAATATGCTCATGAGACCCCACCCATCTTTGAGGCACTGATAATTGGTTTCTGCTAGAAGAGGAGGAGTCACTTTTCAGGAGGTAGATGCTGGTAGGTTGCTCATTCTCAGATCTGGGAAGTGGTTCCACACCCATTTGCATGTGTACAGTACTAACTGGACTCAGTTTATTACAACAAAGTGGAAGAGGAGAAAGGAAGGAATAATAAAGATGGAAAGAGGAAATATTTGGTGGTTTAGATGGAGTGGAACGGGCTATTTGGGTTGAATATGATCAAGACACAGTGTGTGGTTGTTTAAAAGAAAATGGCCCCCAAACGGAGTGGCAATATCAGGAGGTGTTTCCTTGGAGGGAGTGGGTCACTGCTGGTGCAGGCTTTGAGGTTACTTTTGCTCAAGCTTCTCTCAGTGTGGCAGTCAGTTGACTTCCTGTTGCCTGCAAGATGGAGCACTCTCAGCTCCAGTACCACAACTGCCTGCACGATGCCATGCTCCCCATCATGATGACAATGGACTGAACCTCTGAAACACTAAGCAAGCACCCCAATTAAATGATTTCTTTATTAGGGCTGCCATGATTATGGTGCCTCTTCACATAAATAGAAAACCCTAATTAAGAAGGAAGTTGGTACCAGAAACTGAGGGATTATTGTGATCGGCCAGACCATGTGTTGGTTTATAAAAGTAGTGGAGTGCTTTAAGCACTGCTTAATGGGCCATGCTAGTAGGAGCATGGAAGACAAGAGGTACTAAGGGTTATCTGAACTTTTGGGGGCTCACTCAGGAGGTTTCAGAGGAGAATTTTAGTATATTGCCTAGAGGACATTCTGTAATATTTTGGTGAAGAAAGTGGCTGCCTTTTGCCTTTTGCCTTTTGCCTTTGTCCAAACAGTCTGCCTGTGAAGAATTTCTGATTGATTTTGTTGGCAGAAGAAATCTCAAAACAATCCAGGATAGACTCTGTTATGTGGATATTAGTGGTAACTCTAGTTACTAGAACTAATAAGTAAATCTAAGAGACCGCAAGATTAAAGGTTAACAAATAAAAACCAATAGTATTTCTATATAGTAGCAACTAACATATCAAAAATAAAACTAAGAAAATAATTCAATGATTTATAATGAAAAGGAGCAAGCTGAGCATGGTAAGTTACAAAAAGTATACTTTGAGGAGGAAAGGAGTACCAGGAATGGGAATGGAGCTACATCCTATGTTCAAGGAGATAAAAGGATTAAGAAATAGAATAAAGGAAGTGGTAGCCTAAATAAAGGAAGTGGTAGCCTCAGGGCAAGATTCCACCCAACTAAGTCTCAAACTTGTGGGAAAAAGAAAAGTTTAGAGTGTGGTGATGCATGCTTTCAACGCCAGCACTGGGAAAGCAGAGGGTAGCAGATCTCTAAGTTTGAGGCAAGCCTGGTTTACAGAGCAAGTTTCAGGACAGCTAAGCATAGGCAGGAAAAGGCAGAAAGCTGGTGAAGATTAAATTGAATGATGGGGCCATATTCCAGCCTCACTAAGAAGCAGAACTTGGCATCTGTGACCACATGATTCTGGCTTTAGAGTTAAGGATAAAAGAAATAGTTATAGAATTTGCCTCCATACCTAAAGAAAGCTACAGAGGCCAGTCATGTGTCAGGGGCATACCTGAATGGAGACATAGTAGAAAGGTCACTGTATGAAGCTGTGAAGGTGAAGCCTGGACTACCTTGGAGAACCCAAGATGTTAGAGATGCCAGAGATGTAGGACCCCTGCCAAGGAGAACTGCTAACAGAGGGTAGAACCAGAACAAGAGATAGAAATATGTGGCAGTCAAACCTGAATGGAGCTGGATATCTGAAGAGCATTTTGACATCAGACATGGAAATGAAAAGTTTGGATATTACCCAGCTGGTTTTTGGTCTTGCTTTGGTCCAGCATTATCTCACTATGCTCCCTTCCCTAAATTTTAGAATAATAATGAATGTCCTGTGCCATGCATGATATGCTTGAAGTATGTGATCTGTTTTGCATTATAATAAGTCTATAAGTCTTTGGGGAGTAGAATATGGTGGTTGGAAAAAAATGGCTCCAAAAAGAATGGCACTATTAGAAGGTGTGGCCTTGTTGGAGGATGGGTGTCACTGTGGGGGCGGGCTTTGAGGTCTCTTTTGTTCAAGCTTCCCTCAAAGTGAATCAGTTGACTTCCTGTTGCCTGCAAGACGTAGAACTCTTATCTCCAGCACCACATCTGCCTGCATTCCACCATGTTCCCCATCATGAAGATAATTGATAAACCTCTGAAACTCTAAGCAAGCCACCCCAATTAAATGTTTTCACTATAAGAGTTGGCATGGTCAACTTCACAGCAATAGAAAACCCTAACTAAGACACATATACACATATATGTATGACAATATGGCATTGTCAAATAACATAAAATAGTCTCTGCATAAAAAGAAATTCAAGGTCTATACCCTGAGACAATAAAACACTGCTACATATATGTATATGTATATACACAAAGGGTACATATAAAGAAGGATGCCATGCTCAGAAAATTTGACATTGTTAAGATGGAAATCTCTTCAAATTAATGTACAAATCCTATATATTAAAGAAACATGGGGAAAGTAGAGCTTTTAAGAATTGCAGGCAAAAATGCAAAATATGACCACCCTGGAAGAAGCTTATTGTGATTTTCATGTGCATTCTCCCTAATGATTAATGATGTTGGCCCATCTTTATAAAAAATTGTACCTTAATTAGGGACAGAATAATGAAAAAAAACTGACATCAATGTGAGTGACCTGCTAAAGAGACTGGCAGATCGTCAACATGATTGCAGAGACCCTGAAGGAATTTCAAAACCTGAGAGCTAACAACACTCCCACAACAAACTCAAAGACACAGATTGCCAAATTGTATTTCAGGGATCGTACCCTGAGCACTCACTCTCCTTGGGCTCAGTGCTCATAGCTACCAGAGAATCCCATTCCCTCTTTTAACCAACAAAGGGCCCCATGGCAATTGCAGCCTTAGTTCAAACAGGCCCAGGTTAGTGGCCTTGTGAGTGACTATACTGTTCCAGGCTTTTACTTTTGGGCCACAGCCAGCTCCCAAATCAGCCTTAGCTTTGCTCTTATTTTTAATCTGTTTCTCTTTATCTACATTTTGCTTTGGAGCCTTTTACCTTTCTTTCCTTCTGTATTTCCTACTTTCCTGTTTCTCATGTCTCAGTAGTGGCTGCCTGGCTTCTGGCCCCAGGAATGTCCCTCTCTTTTCCCCTCCTACTTATTCTCTCTGTCCACCATTCCCATCTACCCCTCTCTGGCCTAGCTATTGGCCATTCAGCTTTTTATTAGACCAATCAGGTACCTTAGGTAGGTAAGGTACCTGAAGCAATACATCTTTACACAACTAAACAAAGGCAGCAGAAACAAATGAAACACATCTTTACATCATTCACAAAGGCAGCAGGAACAAATGTAACACACCTTTACTCAGTTAAAGTGACAGTCTTTGGCATAAACAAATGTAACACATTTTTGGCGAGTTAAAATAATACTCCATATCACTATATGGTGCTGGTTCTGCTGGCACACAAGATGCACCGATATTTCACAAACAACCTGGGAACTGGGCAGGAGTTTGCCACAGTTTCAATCTCCTCTCGAAAATGCCTAATGGAGCTGTGGCCAGAGGCTGCAGCAAGGCTAAAGGGAGGTAGACCCAATGATGGCTTATGACTTATTAAGCCATCTTATTAAGAACGAGATTTCCTGAGACTTAGGGGCCCATTCCTGAAGACATTAGGTTTGAATATCTTTCAGATTTAACATCTATACTGCTGGGCTTGGGACTTGCTTGCTTTGAGTCGGTTACTCTTCTATTTCTCCTTTTAGGAACTAGAATGCTTGCCTTGCAGCTGCCACACCATTGTATCTTAGAAATAATGGAATTTGGCTTTTGTTTTGCTTTTAGCCTGTTTCACTGATGTGCTCAACTGAGTTTTCCTTGAGCCACAGATAAGACTTTGGATTTCTAATGAATGAAATAACGTGTTTGTGGTGTATGTATGTGTGCAGATGCATCCATGAGTGCTTGAGTGTGTAAAGGATCTCCTATTACTACTATCCACCTTATCGGGTGACCGTCTCTCACTGAACCTGAGGTTTGTCATTTTGTCTGGACTGGATGGCCAGAGAGACATTGAAATACCCTGGCCCTTTCCCCAATACCCAAGGCTGAAGTTTCAGGCATATACCACCCTGCCCACCTTTTCTGTGTGTTCCTAAGAGATCTGAATTCAGATCTCCATTGTTACAATGACCACTAAGCCATCCCCTCAGCTTCCTTTGACTTGGAGTTTTAAATTCATCTTAAAATGCAGAACTTTGCCCTATTGCCACTATTAGACCTGCAATCTAGGATCCCATTTCTTAGTATTTAATATCCACCACAAAAGAGCTATACAGAATTATTACAGATTTCCAACAAAGGCAGTATTCTATCTTTAAGTAATATTAGCAACATATACCCAAATGTTTCCATATATGAAACATCTACTGTGCCGAGTGCATTATTTAGTTCCTTGGGATTTAATCCTAACAAAGTACACTAAAAGAAAAACTTAATATATTATGTATTTGTGGTTACATGGGACATCCATCAGTGACAAGCCAGTCGCTGATCCTAAAATCTCATTGTTGGGTGGCTCTGTTGGTCTCTGTCTCTGTCCCCAGAGTGCACATCAATAGGTTCACCTGTGTCCCAGAGCCTACAGTTAATCAAAGAGGAAGTTTGAGAAAATACGAGTGACCCAATGAAAGCACAGAGCAGGCAGCATGGGACATAGTATCCAAAAGCCAGCTATCTCTTGGTTTCAACTCTACCACGTTTGCACTCAGTCTTTTTGAGTCTTGGTTTTCCAGAAATAAGGGAACCATAGAGGGGAAGATTGCAGGCTTTGGGGGCTTACAGTGCTACGGAATTGGAGCCCCTCCATGTAAAGGCAGAGAACTTATCCTATATCCAATGCCACACTAATTATGTCTATTTAAGGTGTTTGATACTCAAAGTATAGCATGTTCTCTGAAACGAACACAAATACAAATGATAGGCAAAGAGGAACCAACAGCAATCTGCAGACAAATCTTTGTGAGGATTTATGAGTATAACTTTCTACTAAGACCAAAGGTAATGGTTTCTCAATTTATTATATGAATCCCCCAAGGCCTAGAGTGCTGAGTTCAAATCACAGTTCTTCAGTGGTACAATCTATGTGTCGTCACTTCTTCAAGGGGCCATTCACAGGAATTGATATAATAATGGTGTTAGACATTAAGACAGACTTAGATAGCTAACCTTTCAAGGATACGCCATACAAGCATACCTCTCCACACCCCCTTCACCACCTTCCCCTTTTAGCCAATCCCAGAGACCGGCTTTCAAAGTCACAGAACCACAAGGCCTCTGGGACTCGGCCATGAACTCTTATTTATGGTCTAGTTAGTGGGGAAAGAAAGCATAGTAAACTCACTCCAGAAATCTGGCAGAAAGAGATTTCCCTTGCGAGAGACAAATCACATCACTCCTCTAAAGAATTTCCAGGCGTGGAGTTTGCTGAAGCCTCATTTAGGAAACTGATCCATGTCTAACTACTGTCAACTTGCAGCTCTAGAACAGCAAACAAGAGCTTGTGGGAAGGGACTGAGGATCCTTTGTTCTTACTATGGGAATGGCTTCAATGCTGCATGTGGTTTAAATCAGCAAGCTCTGCCATATTGGGTGTAGCTATGGCATTCCCAAGAACCCCCATAACACACACGCTGAGAACTGAGAGTGTGCAGATCTAGCTTTATATTCAGCTCTGTTGAGAGTAAGGGCCAAAAGCCTTGGGACACCATGGACAGAATCCAGCTCATAGTGGAGGTCCAAGGGGCTGGTACTGCACTCTCTCAAACATGCATTTGAATGTGTCAGTTGCACAAGCATGCATAAAGTTATGCAATCCCAGATGCCCTGGGGTCCCATCATCCCATTACCTGCATAACCTACACACTCACTCAGTTGGTCCTTAGAAAGCACAATCAAGTCCTTCTAAGTCAGGCTGTGTATATATAGATATTTGGACAACAAAATACTTTTCCTTTAATCCTAGCTCTTTAGGAGATGACATTTTAGCAAACGTCAGTGTTTCTCAACCTTCTTAATGCTGCAACCCTTTAATACTATCCCTCAAGGTGTGGTGACTCCAATCATAAAATTATTTTCATTGCTACCTCATAACTGTAATTTCACTATTGTTATGAATCATATGTAAATATCTGTGTTTCCTGATGATCTTAGGCGACCCTTATAAAAAGGTTGTTCGACTCCCAAGGGGTTATGAACTACAGGTTCAGAACCGCAGGCATAGGTAGTCAGTGAGTCAAATAAATTATAGAGTATAGGGTATAATATACCCACTGATTAGACAAACTGATTGGTCAAAAGAATCATAAGTGCCAGGGGAAGGGATGATGGTTTTCAAAAGGGGGAGTCTTGAGAAAAGACTTTCAAGAATAAGCAACTGACCTTGCTTAAATCTTGGCAGTGTTCATAGCAGGGATGCAGCCAAAAGAGAGGCCCTGAGCCAGGAACGGCAATCAAAGAACTACAACTTATATGGGGCATGCTACATAAAAGGCCCCAAGACAGACTTCTCTAACACCTCCTGCAGTGACCAGTGGAAGGAAAACATTAAAACATCTAGTCCTAAATTTGACATAGTGTAAGAGAGTACAGTGCTATGCCTTGGTGATAAGCAATGAATGAAAGCCCGAAACTTCCACTCATCTCAGTGGTCCAAATGTTCTTCTAGCTGCCTTCTACTAGCCGAAGTTCTGAAAGCCCCTCTGTCTCCTTCATTGCCACCATGTCCCATGAGATCTTCCTTCCCCCAGCCTCTCATCTCATCTTCCTTTGTTCCTCTGAAAAACTGATCCTGCATAGTCAAAGGCAAAAAGATGCTCTAGGCAGAGTCGTTCTCTGAACACAGGACAGGGCATGGGGACCGGAACAGAGAGCCAAGAGCACATCAAGAATGACCCAGAGAGAATCATGGTGCTACTGAGTGTTGGGAACAAAAGAGTAACAATCGGTTTAAACACAGAAACCATCACTCTAGCTATAAGGGACTAGGTCAGAGTAGTATAGACGCTAAGACATGTATTTAGTTCTGAAATTTATGTGGTCAGTACATGCCAGGAGCAGAGAATACACACATTGATCCCATCTGAGCCTGGGCGATCACTACCTAGGAATCCTGGAAATGTTATTGGGCTATCTAGTCCCCAGTTGATCTTTCCCCCTATCAAATGGAAACAATAACCCTGTCCCTATTTACACTGCAAGCATAATTGAATTCCTATGGAGGCATCTTGCAAACTATAATGATTCTATGAATATAAGACATTAAAGTGACCACTCAACCCCCATATGCCCTTTCTTCACTGTCCATACAGCAAGCACCAACCTAGGAACAAAACTGTATTCCATCAGCTTCATATGTTTGTGGGCTTTTATTCCCATGCAGATAAGATATTTCACCTTTAGGGGCAGAGAACTTGTGATGTTGCTCTATATATGTTTGAGTTTTCAACAAAGAGTAGAGTATACAGTTGGTGCTCCATAAATATTTTCAGATGAAATAAAATAACAGTATCTATGACTAAGAAAATGGCTCAGTTGGTGACATACTTGCCTCTCAAGCACAAGAACCTGAGTTTCACCCCCCTGGTAGCCATGTAAAAACACTGACTTGTTGCTTTCAATCCCAGTGCTGGGAGGTTGAGACAAGAGGATCATTAGGGCTCAATGGCCAGAAAACATAGTTTACTAGGTGAGCTCAGGTCCCAGGGAGAGACTCTTGTTTCAAAAAGCAAGGTGAATGGCTCCTTATGAATGACATTTCAGACTGTCTTCCAGCTTTTACACATACCTGCACATACCCATGCATACCTGTATATACATACACACACATGCACACCTGAACACAATTGTGCACCTATATGTGCTGTGGGACAATGGTCTTGTACCCTGTAAAGATTTGTCACTTGTATTGGTTTAATAAATTGGCCAGTAGCCAGGCAGGAAGTATAGGCAGAGCAACAAGAACAGAATTATGAGAAGAGGAAAGGCTCAGTCTGCAGTCATCACCTAGACACAGAGGAAGCAAGATGAGAATATCTTACTGATGAAACATACCAAGCCATGTGGCTGTGCAGACAAGAATTATGAGTTAATATGTAAGAGTTAGTTAATAAGAAGCCTAAACTAATAGGCCAACCAGTTTATAATTAATGGTCTCTGTGTATTTCTTTGGGACTGAATGGCTGTGGGACCAGGCAGGAAAACCTCTGTTAACACATATAAACATGCACATCATAGACATAAATGTACATACACAAACATAAATATAAATTTCAAAAAAGAAGAACATTCAACAATGGGCATTAGCCACATGATTCTTTCAGCTCTATCTTTTTTTTTCCCCTGTGGAAATTCAGTAATCTAAAAACTTGTAATGTTCCTATTTCCTTGGAATGATACAGATTTGCGGATCCAAAAAGTACACTTTAAGATCAGGGATTGCATGTATCTTCAAAAACTTCCATGTTTCCAAAGCATGTTTTAGGTGTGCTGGATACTAACCCAACAAAGGCATGCCAATTTTTAAGGGCCCACACTTTTTCCCATGAGCAACAGCCAGGCAAAGGCACTGCCATGCAGTGCTTTCATTAGCCAGCAAGGTGAGCTCTGGGCCCCACACAGCAGCAACCTAAAACACCTCTGACCCCAAGCAGGAGACATAGGGAGGGGCTGAGGCTGGCGAAAGGGAGGGACAAGGTCCTCAAAGCCTTCCTCTTAGTCACCACAAGACCCCTTGCTGTTTCTGAACTACTTCAAAGCCCTCCTTTTGCATCATCAAGAGAAGAAAAACTAATTACAGATATTGTTATAAGGAAAAAACGAAGTGATGGGCACACAATACTGAGCACAGCATCTAGAACATGAAAGCAACCAAGGAGTGCAAGCCAGCATCATCACCATTACTGACTTCATTATTACTGTTACTTTTATGGTTATTAACTCAACTAAAGGAAAAAATTAATCTCTGAGGAGGTGGAAAACAAAACAAGGGAAGGGAATTTCACAACTGCTCCCAAGATCTCTGCTTCCTGGAGCCAGTGAGAAAGCATAGAGAAGCCAGGGTAGAAGGGTCA
Organism: Microtus pennsylvanicus; assembly: GCF_037038515.1. NCBI lineage: Eukaryota > Metazoa > Chordata > Mammalia > Rodentia > Cricetidae > Microtus > Microtus pennsylvanicus. The sequence continues at coordinate 32,209,716 of NC_134591.1, read as the reverse complement.
CCAGGGTCACCAGGCCTCGACCTAGGGCAGTGGTTCTCAACCTGTGAGCCATGATTCTTTTAAGGATCGAATATCAGCTATCCTGCGCATCAGATAATTACATTACAATACACAAGAGTAACAAAATGACAGTTACAAAGTAGCAACTAAATAATTTTATGGTTGGTGTCACCACAACATGGGGAACTTTATTAAAGGGTCATCGCATTAGGAAGGTTGAAAACCACTGACCTAGACGGATGTTTTTCAAAGTCTTCCACAGGAGCCCTAACCAGAGGGAAGGAGTGAGAATTTCCAAGAGGAACCATCCCCTTGTGCTTGAACTTCTAGTATTTTGTCATGGAAATCCATTCTCTTAGCTCCATCACTTTGTTCTCATCATCACATGATTGCTTAGACCCTGGCACTGCTGGGACCTCCGGCATGCTTCAATAAATTTAATCATCACAATAATCTTATCAAACTGGGGGCCCTTATGAATCTTCTTTTATAGAGAAGGAAACTGAGCAAGAAAGGGTAGCTAGTCCAAGATCCCAAGCCAAACAACACTAGAACAGGGACTGCCACACAGGCAGTTCGACTGCAGAACGCATACTTTGATGTGTCAACAATGCCTCCTCCTTAAAGCTTCTGCTTCCATGAAGTATTGAGCAGACACCCCACACCCCGGGCACACCGCCACATCTCCATACACCACGTGAGAGGCGTGGCCTAAGGCCCATGGCCTTTCTGCAGATGTACTGCCGCGAGAGGCACGGTTGAGCACTAATGTCCTGCACTTCTGTGGCTATCAAGGCTGATGACCACTGGGAGATGATTAAAAGTCTGCTATTAAACCAGGCTGCACTGGAGTAGACCTGTTTTAAGAGAGCTCTTCATTGGGGAACTATATTTTCTTCTTGACAATTTCCTTAATGGCAATAATGTTGGAAGAACAAAAGAGACCCAAGGGCAAGGAGCAGAAGATTTTCACGGAGGCAGGGGCTGGGAGCAGGGAGAGAAGAGGAGAATTAAACAGGCAGAAGAGATGATGACCCCTTTGATTTCTGCAGAGTGCTCGGGTGGCCCAACCCACCCCTCTGCAGTTTTCTCGGGTGGCACTAACAGCTGCCCGGAGCTCATCAAAGTTTAACCAGACCAATCAATACAGAAAAAAAAAAATGAAGAACTGTCCAGCTGAAAGTTACCAAGCACCTCATGAATATTTAAGGACCTCAACTAGAAAAAAGGAGAAGGAACAGAACTCAGGATTTCATTTTCTCCTCTAGGGGTGGGGAGAGAAAAGACTGTTTGTTGTTAATGACCATCAAAATATAAAGTCATTTGAACAGCACAGACTTCATATCTGTCACAGCTAGCGCCACTTCCTTCTTTCAACCAGCAAGCCCAGTCTTATCACAGGCCACTCCAGATGAGCAAGAGTGGGGATCATAAGACGATGCCCAGCTCTCTGAGAACATGCCATGATTCCCTGCCTCCATGGCTTACCCCTGTTGCTTCTCCTGTCCAGAACAAGGTGCTTCTTGTGTGTTCCCCTGGGAGGATCCACAGCTCATTGTTAATAGGAGCTGGATGTTTAGTTAGGTTCCCACCCTGCAGTTGCAGATCACTAACTACTAACGACTACCTGAGCTCAGGTAAGCTGGCTAGCGCTCTCTTTCCCCATTCCTCCCTGATACAAAAATAAAAGGGGGTAGTGCTAGCTGTAAGGCAGTCACAAAGGTTCAACCACAGTGTCTGTTTACGCATTGGCATATGACAGAGGCGCCCTGTGATTCACCTATGACCCTCACTTCCTCATGTCTACATCTCAGGCTCCCCCATTCTCTTTCCTGTCTTCCCCATCCCCCTGCCCTTCAGAGTCAGCTCCAGATACAATGTACTGGCTGCGGCAGTGCACACTTCCCATGCCAGCTGTCCTATCATTCCCAGTACCTGAAACATTTGCTTCTGAAAGGCAAAGCCGACATCATCCAGCTTCGGGCCTCAAGTTACCCTAACATCCTATGAACACCAAGTGCACACGTACAAACACTGCATGCACATGAACCACGGTGGTTTGGCTCTCACCTTGGTAACAAGGCAACACGCTGCCCAGATGTCCTCGGAGGATTGCTCATGGTGGTTGACCTGGGGCTCCCACTGCTTAATCGGCTCTTCTGCGAAAGCCAGCAGGATCCCTTGCTGGTCCACCAGAGCTGCACGGACGCTACCTGTTCCAACATCAATGCCCACGTAGTAGTGACCTGGCTCCTGGTCTCCAGCAGACATCATGGTCCTTCGCCTGTGGTGAACAAGTGCAAACACTATGTGAAGACAGAGAGGCCCACACGGGCAGCCGAGAAACATCTTCCAGTTGGAGAGAAAAGGGAATCGAACCACCTGAACGGGAGCCGTTTATTATTTATGCATCTAGTCAAAGGTTGTATAGGCACTGAGCAAGGTGGTCAAAGAAAGGGAACATCTAACACGCAGCATTCCCATTCCTGGATGGGAGTAGGAACTAAATAATGGCTTAAGCCAAGTTAGAGCAATGAGGGGGTAGAAGGAAACCAAGATAGAGCCAGATAGAGACGGATGTTTACTCTGGGAATCTGGATCCATAAGACAAGCAGCCTTGGAACAGAAAGAAGCATCATTTTCTAGTCAGTCATGCAGCAAGTCAGCCTCACAGGTACCCATGACAAGCTGTGTACGCAGCAGCATGAAGTCCGCTCTTCTCTATGACTGGAGGAAATTATATGGAAGTCTCTGCCATGCTCTGGAGCAAGGAAGACTCTCCAAGGCAAGTAGCTTTTTGTTTCACATGCGGTCCACACACTGCTAAATAGCAAAGTCCATCACGATGGCGATGCCACATTTCACTGACAAAGAAACCAGTGTCTGGAAACGGAAGGCATTTCCCATGCTTCACTGGGGCAGCTAGGCCTGAACTCCCCACCTGTGTGCCCCTGAGCCTCAGGCTGCTGCTTTTTTCCTGCAGAAGCTTGACATAATGGTTTTGAGAAGAAACAGATACACCACAGCCATCATGAACTGACTGGGAATTGGGAGGAGACCCAGGAGACACAGGATCAAGAGTGTGTTAGATGATCTGTTTTCCTGGCAGACCCCCGGAGAGCTACAAGGAAACCTGACCTGAGAACCCCCAGAAATCCCTGGGCCCAGGGGCTGCTCACAAGGTGAGCCACATGGCACACAAAGTCTCCCAGGGCTCTCGCTCTCCAGTCTCAAGTGGCTTCACGGGCACGGTGCAGCTGCCTCCCTGGCCATCCAGGCAGTAGGAGCTCCTGTAGCTTCAGTTTTAACCTGAGCAACAGTGTACACCCTCAGCTTCAGAAAAGCGATGGTTCCTTGGCCACAACACTCTTGGGGATTCTAAACAAGTCAGCCAGCAGATGTTCAGTTACTGCCTCCTGGATATTTATTCCAATAAAAAGGAACAAAGAGAAAAGAAAAACCAATTTTGTTAAAACTGATAGCTTCTCCCTTAATCCCAGTGATTTCCCATCTGCATGTGCTCCCTTTGGCTCGGTGGCAGGTGAAGAAGAAAATGGAGACGCAGGAGTAATGATGCTCACTGCCTCCCCCTGAGCCTGAGAGGGTTCCCAGTCTCAGCAGGTGGCTCCTCCTGTCTCCCTGCCTTTCCTCCCTTGAGAGCTCATACAGACATGAGTACCAGTTTTCCAGTTCATTCCTTCAGGCACTCGGCAGTGACACCTTCTCTTTAAGCCATTAAGCAATAAGAACAAAAATTGAAATGAAAGAGATAAATGCTGAGCTGTTAGTCGCATCCTCCCTTCCTTCTCTTAGCAGTTTATGGGGAGTAAAGAAAGTCCTGAATGAATGTTTAATGTGCAACATGAGGATTACCATATCGATGAGTATGACCATATCAAGGACTGGCCATGCCTCAGACCCATGGGAAAGCCAAAGCCTTACCCCGTCCATTAAAAAAAAAACATGTCAGCTGCACTTTCCTCTTCCTGAATGTATACAGCCTGAGACTCCTCTACCCATAGAGACGTCCTACCAAGATTAGCCAACCCCACCTCCTCAGTCAGCTATTATAGCCACGCCTCCCATTACAACTGTATACAATAACCCCGCCTCCTCCTACAACTGTATACAATAACCAACGCCTCCTTCTACAACTGTATACAATAACCAACGCCTCCTTCTACAACTGTATACAATAATCCCACCTCCTCCTATAACTGTATACAATAACCCTGCCTCCTCCAACTGTATACAATAATCCCACCTCCTCCTATAACTGTATACAATAACCCCGCCTCCTCCTACAACTGTACACAATAACCCCACCTCCTCCTACAACTGTACACAATAACCCCACCTTCTCCTACAACTGTACACAATAACCCCACCTCCTCCTACAACTGTACACAATAACCCCGCCTCCTCCTACAACTGTATACAATAACCCCCATTCCCACAGCCCAGATGCTGCTGGTACATCTCCACCAGAGCGTGCACAACCCACCCAGTCCTGACTTTTCTTTACTTGTGTCTGTGTGTCCAGCCTTTCATTTCCTAGTGTCCCCAGTCAGGTTTCCAGGATCAAGCCACGATGGACACCGTATTTGTTACTCCACAAGGCTCTTTCTCAAGGCAGCACAATACCATCAGTATAGAGTTGGACAACCTGAAGTCCTCAACAAGTGAAGACCAATGAATACTGCCCTGCCCTCCCCCGAACCGGAGTCCTAAATATCCTCACAGTCTGGGAAATACGCTGCACTCAACACTGCTGGAGGCTCCTCTTATCAGTTGCGCTTTCCTCCCCAGCTCCATCCTCCACCTCTCTAAGCGGGGACCTCCTTGCTGTTCTTTAATATCTACAAAGGCTGTCGATGCAGTACAGTGTCTATACTTCCATTTCAAACGCTGTCGCTCTGGACCACAATTTTTGGTGGTGAGTTTCTTTGTCTATCTCCCTTATTGGACTAAACCTGGAAGAAAAAAAAGAAAGTTACTGACTTCTACATCCCCACTTCCTCCCAGTGTCTGGATTATAATTGGTTTTCAATAATAGTTTACTGAATGAACTCCTGAATCAGTGAACCAATAGACAAAAAAATGAAACCAGTCATACATTTTTTTGTTTGAATTACTGTCTGTGCTTATACAGTCACGTGTCTCTTAACAGGGTTGCTTTCTGGGAAACACACTAAATGTAAATGTCAAAATAGTATATGTATCATAGGTGTACTTACAGAAGGCCAGAAGGGAGCGCCTGGGGCATTCCCAGGGGCATGGTATGCCACTGCCCTGCTGTGCTGCCAGTTACCATGGCTGTTATGCACCCATCACTAAATCTCCTAGTGTGCTGGTTTCTTCTAAACTTTGTATCAACCAGTTAAGTATTTTCTTAAAATGGTTACAGCCATATTCTTTTTTTATTTGTTTTGTTTATTTTGTTGTTGTTGTTGTTTGTTTTTTGAGACAGGGTTTCTCTGTTGCTTTGGAGCCTGTCCTGGAACTTGCTCTATAGACCAGGCTGGCCTCGAACTCACAGAGCTCCTCCTCTCCTCTGCCTCCCAAGTGCTAGGATCAAAGGCGTGCGCCACCACCACCTGGCACATAGGCACATTCTAAGCAAACTTTTGTTTTCATATTTAGCTTCCCTGAAATCAGAGTGATTCTTATTGTCAATGGTATCCTGGAATCCACTGGGAGGATTTCTGTCTTCTTGGGATATGATGAAGTAATCAGGCTGTTCTTACACTAGGCACTCCTCTGAGGACAAGGTGACGGACAACACAAGAGGATGCCTTGCCTCATACCGCCCTTGGCATCTGTTCTGCCCACCTGCCACCAGCCACAGGCACCTCGTTTTACATGAATTTCTTCTTGCTTCTGCCATTCCCATGGAAGCCTGGGGCAGCAGCTCCTTCCCAGATACCATAGTCACTCTGCTGCTGCTGCGGTCAAACACTCTAACAGAAGCATCTTGAGGGACAAAGGACTTACTCTGGCACACAGATCAAGGGTCCAAGCCAGCATCAGGATGGGGAAACCAAGGCTGCAGAAGCCTGGAGCCAACGGCCACACTGAACCCACAGCTGGAATAGAGGTGGCCAGGGAATGCACACTTGTGCGCAGCATCTGAGTTCCACTTACATGGTCCAGGATCCGAGCCAGGGAGGGGTGCCATGCATGGAGGGGCAGTCTTCTCAACTCAGCTAACGCAAGCAACATGATCCCCATGGGCATACCCAGAGGCCCATCTCCCGGGTCACCGTAGGTTCTGTCAAGCTGACAGCATTAACCATCACACCACAGACCCAAAAACGCCAAGAGCATCTGCTCTTGCCTGACACTATTCCTTGAATAGTATTACCTTGAAACAAACCAGATAATACGTAGGAAATGAAGAATCTCTACAAAGCTTCTGCCTTACACCTGGTCAGGAACATCCCGGCTTCTTTCTATGTTGCCAACCCCAAGACAAAAGAGATTCCCTATGGAGCTGGCCCGGGGTTCCTCTGATACCACCTTCCTCCGCAGGCAGAACAATGTCTTATCACTAACCACCAAGAAAAATCAGAGAATGAGTTCCACTCTCCAGATGGGGACTTGCTCTAGACTGGATTGTAAATCTAGGAAAAGAACCTATCCTCAAGAGAGCCCTAACTTCGTGTGAAAAGTACACTGTAACCATTATAGTTGCCTCAAACTGTACCAGGGTAGCCAGGGTCTGGCACAAAGTAGAGATTCAACAAGCCCTTGGGACTTGGTGAAGGAACTGAGTGTCATAAGAGACCATCATTAGGGGAAGAGCCAAAGGGGCCGTGTTCACTATGTATACAACGCCCTGCTAAGCAGTCTGTTTCCATGCTACACCCTGATCCTGAAAACCACTGAGGACACAACTACTGCCATCTTCATTTTATTTAAAGTCCTAGCTGACCAAAGCAATATACTCCAATAGTCCATGCAAACACTAAGTGAGATGGTAAGCCATCCACTCTCAAGCCCCTAACCTGTGTTAAGATGCTCTGCTCCCTTCTGGTGGTCTTCCATTACCAAAGGATGATTTGCCAAGGACTGTGTTAAGGGCCTTTGCCTGCTGTGCTGAGGTTATCTAACTTAAAAGCCAGGCTGTCCACATTCAAAAACTGTCTTTCCACAACCCCATAGTGCCTCTGTGTAGCAATCCTCCAACTTCCATAAGTATTACTAGGCATCCTATGGGAAGCCAAGAGGCCTTTGGGAGCCAGGGAGGTGTTCTCCCAGCAGAACAAACCTCTACACAAACCTCCCAGTACATGTTTTTCGAAGAAAGAGATCCTAATTCAACACGCATGTTCACCGCTTCTCCATTCTCGTCTTAATCTCTTTGAAAGTTGTTTCCACACCTGGAGCCCGAAATCAAGCAAGACTGAGCCCTTGAGCACCAGGATTCCCTGAAACCAGATCTGTATGTTATGAAGACTCTGCCAGGAGACTCAAGCAGGTCCCATGCCCCTCCTACTCTGTGCCCTTTGTCCCTGGGTTACAAGTACAGTTGTCCGTATCCTGAACTCCAAACTTAATCAGTACCCATTGAAACAAAAACCTAAGAATCAGAGAAAATACTATTCCTTTTCTAATCAGGAAATAATATTTTCTAATTGAAAGGAAACAATATTCCCTTTCAAATTGAAGAAGGGGTGGGGATCCCGTTGTGTTGCTTGTTTCTATCAAGTGTTTACAGTACTAGAGACCCAATCTATGAGGTTAGTGATCTGTCACTCGCTACTTTATATCCCAACAGCAAGCGTAATCTGTCTAAAGCACACAGGCAGCAAAAGCCAGCCCCAGGATTTGAACCGCAGCCTACAATGCTGAGTTCGGGGCCCTTTTCACAATATTCAGCTAAAACTGAAATACAAACCTTTGGTAATTTCAATAACAACAGCATATACCACAAAAGCTGGTCTTTCTTGAGCTCTCCCCTACTAATCACCTACCTGACTTCATGATTTTATTTGCTCCGTTCTGTAGCCCTCTCAACTGCGCAATGGGAGACCCTTTTCTCAGGGAAATAAACCGAGGTGTTCGAAGGGCCACCCTAGGTAAGGCATAGCAGAGACAGAGGCTATGATTCCAGGCCAGGTTAGGGAAATTCCAAAGACTGCTTTATGAATGATGAGGAGTAGAACTTAGGTTTCATTTCACTGTTGTTAGGCAAAGAGCAACATGCTAAAAAACAAAACAAAGCAAACCAAGACAAAAACAGCTGTTTGGGGTGGGTGGTGGGGAAAGAAGAAGAAGGCCATGGCCACAGGATGGCAAAGAGAAAGAAGAAATAATGAACAGAAATTCAAGCTGGGCTGCCCACAAGTCCTAATAGCTCAGTCTAGAAGATGCCTGAAAAATCAGGTCCTTCCAAGTCCCCAGCACGGGCTGCCCTGACTCCTGGCCCCTATGTATGATCAAAAGGCTCTTGCGTATGATAAATATTTATACGGTTCATGAAATAACCACCTATATAAACAATATCAGAAATGTACCACAGGAAACCACACATGTCACAGCTGATTCCTCAGCAGACGTGCCAGCTGCTCAAACGCCACGTGAGGAAAGAAAAGAGAACTGGAAATCAGGACTGCTCTTTGCAGAACTATGCCAGCCATTCCTAGAAGGGAGTAAATACTACAGCGTCTCTGCTAAAGGCAATCCCTCAGGAATTGTGCTGCCTATGTGTTCCCTTCTTCCCCCTTAAATAATCTAGTCACAGGGAGACTATTTCCCAGAGCCACATCCTCACCTTGGAGTCTGCTTCTTAAAGAGCCACTCCTCCAGGGTCAGTTTAGTTAGTGACAGCCCACAGAAACCGTGTCCCAGGAGCGGAGACGGAATTCAACGTCCTCTTTCAACATTGATCTTTGTACTCTACTGGGAACTCATGGACTCCAGCCTCGTGCAATTTAATATTTAGTTACACTGCAATCAGGTTTGGGTAAGACTGGGAGCTAAGAGAAGCCACAGGGAAGCCTGGACTGTCCACTTCAGTCTTTAACAGGAAGGAGTCAAGACTCCTGGGAGCGCATCTCACATGCTCGAAGATGGTGAGAAAATTTTACACAGCAAGGAAAGAGTCAACAAGGCAACAATACCCGGTTCTCTATTGTATCTGCCAGCAATATCCAGGAACAAGTGAGAGCAGCCTGCCAACGGGCACTTTCCCTCCTGAAGTGAAAGGAAATTGCCTATGACCGCTCTCCTCCTCAGCTTCGCAGCTCAGGGGACATAAATTTTAGAGCTGTCTGATTGCCAGGAGTAGCTCAAAAGAAATACCCCCGATACTTCTTCGATTCCCAAGCCTGTGGAATCTGTGGCAACTAAACAATACCTTCCATCCAAATTCACCTATGACATGGTGCAAACGTATAAGCAACGTAAGTGTGCTTTGGATGTGAAGTATGGAGTGACCAGTATGGGGTAGCATCCAAGTGTTTCTCAACCTGTGGGTCACGACCCCTTTGGGATCAAATGACCCTTTCACAGGGGTCGCCTAGAACACAGAAATTTGCATTGAGATTCATAACAGTAGCAAAATTACAATTGGGAAGTAGCAGTGAGATAGTTTTACAGTTGGGGGTCACCGCAATATGAGGAACTATATTAAAGGGTTGCAGCATTAGGAAGGCTGAGAACCACTGCACTGAGGAGAAGGGACTAAGCCAAGTCCCTCCACAGGCAGAGGCTGAGAAGCCCCTGGAAGAGAGCACAGGCCATGTCCAGAATTCACCTATAGCACAGGGTCTGGTCCAGTGCAGGCGAAAGGGGAGAAAGGGAGAACAGGGAGAAAGAAAAGCAAAAAATGTCCTTAGACAACAAATCGCTACCAGACTTCCTGCCCAAGAAAAGCCCACAATACAGAGAAGGAACAGAAAATGAAAATGTCAGTTCTCAGAGAGCAAGACAAATTCAAAATACTAAATAAAAACAAAACATGTAGCAACAAAAGCATCTGTCAACAATGAAAGTCACCCACTCACCCCTTGAGTGATCAGTCATGTGCCCAACTGTGAAGACCTAAAGACACTGAACACCAGGGCCTCCCCTGTGAATCCCATAGCACAGAGATCATCAAACCCCTTCCGGACGCCATGCATCAAGAGAAAACACCACCCATCACTTTCATTGTTTCTGAGCTCAGAGGTTCTCCAGAGAAGCTCCAAGCAGAAACACAGACGTTATCCTAAGAAGAGAGGCATCTTGACAGGGGAGCATATGGCCGGGTCCTCCTTGGCCATCTCTCTATCACTAGGGCACAATGTAGAGAAGGTCCAGCCCAACCGAGGAACTCATTCCGAAGCTGATGGGTGGACGCACCACTGGGACAGAAAGAAAAGCAACGTCCTTATCCCAACAGGCTGATTTAACACGCGTCTCTCTTCCCAGCACACAATGATACAAATTCTGTACGCCAAGTGACTATTGGGAAAAATAAGAGAAGAGGTGAGCACAGAAAGGATTCGAAAGGGACAGTTCCTTTAGAAATAAATAGTACAGTGTCACCAAGAATCCAGGGCCCGGCAACTCAAAACGATGCTCAGACAGACTCACCACAGCTCCCAGCACTGTGTCTCCTCCTGACTTCGCGACCTTTTAATATGTATTGCCAAAATTAACAAGACCCAAAGTCTGCGCATCTCAAAGAACGGCTACACAGAGCAGCCATTGGAAACGGAAGCTGTGGCACACAATGGACTTCACAATGGACTTCAGACCTTCACTACTGAATGTATTTTTAGGCACGTATCCACCATAAAAATGAAAAACCCATGACAGAGTTAGACCTAAGAAAACAACCAGCTGTACATCTTCTAAGTATATATCTTCTATTACCTATATTTATTATTTACCCTTCTTTCTTTTCTACACGTACACTATACCCACACATACATTTGTTTCTTTATCTATTATATGTGTGTATGTATATAATATATATATGAAATTTTGGTTTGTAATGGTTTCTATTTGCAAGCTTTTTAATACCAAAGTTTATTTAAAATACATATTACCTATTATTAGATCTTATCATCATACCTAAAATCTCATTTCACACACACAGACACAAAGCCCAGTGATGTTTTTTTCTATGCCAGTGTAAGACAGCAATGAGACTGAAAAAGGAATTATCCTGATTTGTGTAATAAGTAGTCACATGTTGCTGTGGATTGGGTGTTTATGTCCTCTGCACCGTGGGCAGAGCCTTTAGGGATGAGATCAGGACACTCATTCAAGGGGCCCAGGAGATACTTCAAGCAAAAAACCTAATGTGCCTAATAAAACTGTAAATAGCAGCTAAGCGGTTTCTCGCTTTCTATCCTACTCAGCCTTTCTCCGAAGAATAGAGACCTTTGCTGCTGGTGCAGGAGCTGTGATTCACACCAGAGGAGAACTTGGGGCTCGTCTACACTTTGAGGATCTTTCTGTTTTGTAACAAGCCATTTATTTTTAAAAGATAAATACAGGGTAACAGGAAGTGTTCCAGTTACTGTTTCTATTGTTGCGATAAAGGTCATGACCGAAAGCAGTTTAGGGAGGAAAAGGTTTGTTTGGCTTACACATCTAGGATCACATTCCCAAAAGGAAAGTCAAGGCAGGGCTTCAAGGCAGGAACCTGGAGGAAGGAACTAAGCCGACTGCTATTTACTGGACCCTTCCTCACGGCTTGCTCAGTCTGCTTTCTTAAACAACTCAGGACCACTTGCCCAGGGGTGGCCCCACCACAATGGGCTGGACTCTCCCACAACTGTCATTAGCCAAGAAAATGCCCTACAAACGTGTCTAGAGGCAACTGATGGAGGCATTTTATCAATTTAGGTTTATCTTCCCAGAAAACTCCAGTGTGGAGGTTTGAATGAGAATGAATGGCCCCACAGAATATACTTGAATGCTTGGTCTCCAGTTGCTGGAGTGGATTAGGAGGTGTGGCCTTGGAGAAGATGTGTTATCATTCTCTCTCCTCTCTTCTCCTCCCCTCCCCTCCCCTCCCCTCCCCCCCCTCTCTCTCTCCACAAACACACACACACACACACCTCATTTGTGGATGCAATGTAAACTCAGCTACTGCTCCAGCACCATGCCTGCCTGCCTGCCTGCCTGCTTATTGTCATTATTCTTCCATGACAGTCATAGACTAACCCTCTCAGTGAGTCACAAGTTAAATGCTTTCTTTTATTAGTTGTCTTGGTCATGGAGTTTTATAAGCAATCAAATAGTAAGCTAATACACCTAGCAAGTGTCAAGTTGACAAAAACATGCCTGAGGTCCAATGAATGGTCCACCTCCTAAGGTTGTCATGAATAAACCCCTCACTCATCAGGAGACAACCCAAACCTCACCAACAAACTTTGAACCAATGAAACACTGGATCTGCCGTGTCCTCTTCACTAAAATTCTTGTTCATTATTTGTGTTGTCACCCCTCCTCCCCCTTCCTCTTGCCCTCCCCTCGTAGCTTCCATACAAACCTTGTGTTCTAAAACAGCCCTCGCCTGCTTATAAACCTTCTTCTGTTGCCCCATGACTTTTGTAGCAGGGTGAAAGGCTATAAACACCCACTACTGCATACGCAGCTTCTCCCATTCACACACAGAGGGAGCTGAAAGGGAAGGATCAGCCCCTTAGAGAACATTTCAAGGTCCAGTGTAGGGGGAAGAGACCATGTTCAAATTAATGTCTAGAACCCGTACTACCAGTGAAGCCTTGGGCACTAATCAAACTTCCTTGACCCAAGTCTTTATTCTGAGAGCCGTTCTCAATCATCATAAATTAGAAAGGCCTTCTCCGTGCTCTGATTAGCAAATGCTGCCTTTACAGTTTTTATTTTATTATTTTTGTGTATGGGTGGTTTTGCTTGCATATGTCTGTGTACTATGTGCATGTCTGATACCCATGGAGGCCAGAAGGAAACATCAAATGCAGTGTGACTGGAGTCACATGATTGTGAGCTATTATGTGAGCATTAAATCGGTGTCCTATGGAAGGACAGACGGGATGAACAGCCAGGCCTCTTACCCTCTGAGCCGTCTTCTTAGCCTGATAACATAGCTCAATAAATCTTACTTCCTTATATTTACAGAGAGGAACAACATAATATAATATGGCAATAAGCGGGACTAATGAGTTGTGAGGTTGGAAAGTTGTCAATCCATTAAGTAATCGAATAACATTTTAAATAAAAAGAACTAAGGCTTCTCTTCCTCTAAAGAGGTCCAGAAATATTATAATCAACAGTGGTGGTGTGAATGAGAACATCCCCCCACAGGCTCAGATGTTTGAACACGGGGTACACAATGGGTGTCACTGTTTGGACACACTAAGGAAGCGTTAGCAGGTGCAGTCTTCCCGAAGGAAGTGCATCCCTGGGGTGGGCTTTAAGAGGTTATACCCTGCCAGGTTTGCAATGCATTCTCTCTGATTTGTGATTAGAGTTGAAGATGTGGTCTCTTAACTTTCTGCTCTAATCTCATCTCTCCATGCCTTTCCCTGAAACTTCCCCACTCTCCCCCAAGAGGGGGGGGGGGGTTCTTTGTGAAACAGTCCTATTTGTCCTAGAACTCACTGCATAAACCAGGCTAACCTCAAACTCACAGAGACCCACCTGCCTCTGCCTCCCAAAAGCTGGGATTAAAGGTGTGCGCCACCACTGCCCAACCTTCCCCTAGAAACTTAAACCAAAATAAACTCTTCTGTGAGGTGCTAACTTATAGTAACTAATGCAGCAACCATTCTGTGTATACGGCACTCCTCTTTGTGACTGTCCTACTCCATGACAGGGAGCCAACTTCAAGAGGAAGGAAGGGGAGAGAATAGAGTCCATCCGGATGAGTATCCATGGACCCCTCGCAGGGTCTTCCCTTCTCCAAACCCTACTGACACTCAGGTTCACCACAGGCTCGGATTGAAGATCTCCCGTTGCCTAGAAGTAGGAAAACGTTTGAACTGGCACTAAGTGGGGTGGGTGTCCTATCCTAAACGTGAAGCGATTTTACTTTAATTCCAGATTTGCCCTACAGCTACAATATGGAAATGATAAGCAAACATGAATTACTTTCACATATACTCCTCTTTCTGGGAAATGAATTCCTGACCCTTATTTGAATTATGAATAACTTAAATATACATGCAGTTTCTCCCCTATCACGTTCCCCCTCTAAGAGGCTGCTGTTGATTTGCTAACATAATTAACTACGAAATCATTTTCTTCAGAACCAGTCCTTCAAAGTAATGCCATCATCATTAGCATTTTGGCCAAAATCCACGGGTTTTCCCAGAAAGTCACTCAAATTAAAACAGCAGAAGATCCCACCAACCTTAATGAGGATGCCAGACAGACATCTCAGACAGTCTCAGGGAAAGCCACAAAATCCATTCTGCACAACAAAACACCTGCCTCAGACAAAGGCCAGAATGGCTGCGGTCTTTGGTCTCGTCTCAAGTTTACCTGTTCATGAAACGTGGACAGGTAGTTAGAAGGCCCAAGGACAAAGGCCTAAAGCAGTGTTTCTCAACCTGTGGGTCACAGGGGTTGCATAGCAGATATCCTGCATAGCAAACATTTACAGTACAACTCATAACAGTAGCAAAATCAGTTATGAAGCAGCAATGAAATAATTTTAATGAGGAACTGCTTTAAAGGGTCACAGAATTAGAAAAGTGGAGAACCACTTCAGAACCTAAAGGATCAGTTATTTATAAACTAACACAGCCTGCCACTCCTCAAACACACCCGTCAGGATTATCCGGGGCTAAACTACCAACATCATCAGGATTATCCTGGGCTAAACTACCAACATAGATACAGCTGGGATGCCGCTTCTTCACAGGCCCTCCTGTCGGCTTCTCTACTCTAGACCTTACCCCCCCCCCGCCCCGAGATCACCCTCTTTAGTACCCTTGCAAGAAAAAAAAAAAGATGAAATTAACACCTGTTTATTGAGAAGGGATTTTTTTTTAAGGCTGATATATTTAAAAAAGAATAAGAAAGAAGAACGACGGAAACATGCTGAATCATATAGTATTAACTTAAAAAGCAAATTCTGCCAAGCCTGGTGGCTCACACCTACAATCTCAGCTGATCTGAAAGGCTGAGGCAGGAGGATCAGTGTGAATTCAAGGCTAGTCTATACCACTTAGTGAGTTCCAAGCTAATCCTACAGAATGAGTCCCTGTTTAAAAGACCAAAATAAACAAGCAAGGAAACAAACAAACAAGCCCTTAGATGACATGTTACGACCCCTTTGCATTGTCCTTTAAAGGAACAGACATGGTAGTGCATATCTGGAACATTATTACTCAGGGTGACCAAGAGCGACGATTAGAGTATTATTAGAATGCTGTTCATGTTACCCGTGTCTTCCACGAGACAGTGCAGAGGCTAGGCGAGCTTGGCCGGTTCATAACGTCAATGAATACGAAGTCTTCTATTTCCCTTCCCATTGATGAGGGCCCCCTGGGTACAATATAACTAGACGAAATGAATAAATGGTCCACGCCTCCCATCATCACACAATAATACCAAAAACAGTATGTTCTTGAAGCATAACAGCACACATGTAAAAATGTCATAGTAAAAATCCATTATTTTGTAGGTTCGCTAAAAAAATTGATGTGTCATTGAGGGGAAAAGAGAAACAGCCCAGGAACCCTCACAAACTCAGTGAAGGGGGACAGTAACAGTAATCTTCCTCAAATCCCTGGGCTTCCCTAGGAAACCAATAGAAAGCAATGTTCCCTGTGTTTTTAACAACTGCATTCACACGCACCTAAGTTTTCCTTGACCTTATTTATTTTGAAGCTGACCCCCACCTTGGATAAAAACATAATTCCATAAGGAATTATGGAGGTTCTCTGTGGCAACCAAGGGTGCCAGAAACTTAACCCCAGCCAAAGGCCATGCTAATCTTGCCTACAACCCTGGGGTGCCCACAACAGCTGGACCCAAAGCAATGCTTCTGAGAGGTGAGGGACCTCCCAAAGACCCAGGGGTCTTCAACAGTCTGCTCTTCCCACCCATGTCACAAGGCAATTTTTTTTTTAAATCCTAAATTAGAATCACTCTAACAATAAAGTTGCCGCATAATTCTACTATCTCAGAATTTGGTAAGCAAATTGAGTCTGAGCTGTCTAAATCACTCTTGATTTTAAAATCTTTTTCTACCTTTGACTTCCATGCCCCGCTCCCCACTTTCCTAGTATCTCTCTCATAGCCAGTTAGCAGAACCCAAGTGACTCAGCATTTGGCCTTGTTTGCAGAGAACTTTAGAACAGCTCAACCACAAATCTAGTTAGATAGCCAAGGACGAGCAAACAATTCAACCTAAATAATCACTCCTTTCCCCAGCCCTCCCTGGACCCAGCCCATACAAACAGCACTGTATAATGACCCTTCTCTCTGACCTCCACTGCATTGATGGAGCTATCCTTGCTAATGATGATTTCCAAATAGAGATTTCTGGAGAAAAGTATGTTTCATCTGGATAAGAAATATAATTTTCCTTTATACATCAAGCTCATTTATTCCCCCAAACACACTCTCCACTCTTTCCTTCTATTCATGGAGTATGTTAACTCCATTCAGGTGTAGTTCTACCATCCAGACCTCCAGGTAGTCAATCTAGCCTCATCTTTTGCATAATTCCTTTTCTAAAAACAAATCTATTTCTACACCATCTTACATTTCCTTCTAATACACGTACGTCTTTTATCATGATCCGCCTGGCCTTCTAGAGGGAAAGTTCTTCATTCTTACTGGTGTCTTGGTATTTCAAAATCCCTTCTTCACCTTCAAGTGGTTCCTTCTATATATTTTATTCAAAACTTGTAGTTCACAACTTCTATTTTTAACCAAAGTAAAGTTATAGGAACCATATAACCTACACCCTCATATCTAGTGTTATAACACAGTCCTAGGCAGAATACAGAATACTGCTCAGAGTCCAATTGACAAAGCATAAAACAAGATTCCAAAGGGTGAAATTGTTTGCTTGCCCCTGAACAAATCTCAAGTGTATTCATAAAAATACAAGGAGAAAAAATAGCACTAATGGTGTAAATACAGAGTGGCTACTACAAAAAAATAAAATAAAATAAAAAGCACAGGGCTGGGGAAATGGCTCAGCAGGTAGGAGAATATGTATGAGGACCTGAATTTGAATCGCCATCATTCTAGGTTTGTTTGTCTGTTTCTTTGTTTGGGGTTTCTGGTTTTTGTTTGTTTGTTTAAGGCCTGGCACTGTGAATTAATAGCAGACAGATCCTGGGAACTTGAATCGTGGCTGAACTTCAAGGTCAGTAAGACAGAGTGATAGAACAGGACACCTGATCTCCTCCTCTGTCCTTCAGACAAGCACTTATGGGCACATATATCTGCATGTATACATGCACACCCACACATGTACAAACACCTCCCCAACACATGTACATAAATTACCATGCCTACAAAGAAACAGGAGCAAAAAAGCCAACGTGAACAAAAAAAAAAGTAAAACAATGGTCAGTAAGATAGTATTGACACACACAATCAGTAATCAGAGGGAAAGACTGCCAAAACTGTATTTTATGTTCCAAAAATCTAGAGGAAAAATAAGGTAAAAGTTCAGAGGTAAGAAATGCAAAGAACATTCTAGGTTGCTGAAATTCAGAAACTAAGTAAAGTCTGCAACGAAGAACTAATTCTATAAGATTACAGAATTCAAGCAAAAAAACAAAAATACTTGTGAACTTCAAGATAATACAATAGAAACTATCCAAAATGGAATTTAATATTATGGGGAGCAGTAGGTGCACATGAATGGAGATGTCTGAGAAGGGCAACCCACTAGAGCTGGAGTTACAGCCAATTATGAGCTGCCCAACATGGATGCTGGGAACTGAACTTGGGTCCTGTGGAAGACCAGCAAGTGCTGTTAAACACTGAGCCATCTCTCCAGTCCCAACAGAAAGATTAAAGTGGAAATACAAAATAACTTTAGGAGGTCAAAGGACATAAGAAATGGGAGTTCTTAAAGGAGGTAAGAAAAAGCAAAGAGTCAACAGAAATATTAGAAGATACAATGACCAAAACCTCTCCAGAGAAGATGAATGCCCACAGACCAACCTGCTGCAGGCAAACTATCATTGACTCTGTCTTCCTAGGTGATCCTGCCAGGCTGACAACTAAAATGATGGAATAGATGATGTAATAGTTCCCAAAGAAGAAATGGGGTAAGAATGCTACTTTAAATTAACAAGAGCTGAAAACGTCTCAAATCCTATGAAAAGTGTGGATATTCAGGTATGCGAGCCTCAAAGGCCTACAAATATCTCAGACATGCTCTATCCCAAGAGGACTACTTAGGTACATAACTATATTGTCTAAATAAACTCTCTGGAAAGTAGCAACAGAAAAAAGAATGTCACGTACAGAGACGTCTCCATTAGAATAACAGTGTATTTCTCAGCAGAAACTCTACTCATGGGAAGACAGCAGAATGATATAGTCATTTTTTTTCCTTTCTAGAAAAAAATAAATCTAGCAAAAGTGTCCTTTATTAATGAACGAGAGAGAAACAAAACAACTAGACCTGGGAATGCATCATCCACTGGAAGATCTGTCTGAAGGAGACCTAAGCAGGGTCTTCAGGTCGAAACAAAAGGAACATAATGAATAACATAACAATAGGTTACAGGAAAAACTCACTGTTAAGGCAGACATAGAGTCAATGTCAGAATACACTACTAGTATAACAAAGGCAAGCAAATAATTTTTAACTCCAGTATAATAGCTACTAGACGACAAAATTATTAAAAATAACAACTATAATAATTTAGTAACGGATGCACACTAAAGAAGTAAATTGTGACAGTTTCATATGTGGGTCATCTGGAGATCCAGTGTACAGCACAGTGATAGAGTTGGCATTATATTCTTGAAATTTGTTCACAGATCAAAGTATAAGAATTTTTATCACCAAAGAAAAAGGATGCTATATCAAATGTTACATGTGTTAGCTGGTTTGCCTGTAGCAATTATTTCAAAATGTACACATATATAAAACATATCGTTTAACTTGACTAGTTTTATGCTGCCTCTGCCAGCTTTAGTTAATATACATATCTATGGATATATTATCTATATATAGATATATAAATATATATTTATATTATATATAAATCTGTACTACTATCCATAATATTATAATCTATAATATTAAAATAATCTTATAATCTATAATCTTATAATCTATCATATTATCTGGAGATATGTATATTAACATATACTATTGGTATATCTGTGAGAATACTCCCAGAGAGGATTAACTGAGAGCAGAACCACCCTGGACATGGATGGCACCCTCTCATAGCCGGTGTGATGAAAGAGGAGAAGAGAGGGAGCCCACTAGTGAAGCGTATTCTTCTTCTTTCTCCCTTTCTCCCCTCCTGGCCACCATGGTGTGAACTGTTCCTACGATGATGAACTGACATCATGAGCCAGAATAACGTTTCCTCCCTTCAGTTGTTTTCCTCCTGGGTTTCTCACAGCAATGGGAAAGCCTAAGAAGCACAGACCCCTCATCCTTTCGATCAAATAGCTTTGGACTTGCCACCCCCTCACACACAACTTCAGGCCCAGGTGACTTCATTGTGGAGTTCCACTAACTCCACAGAGAAGACAGATTAACTCTACATCCTCCAGATACCAAAGAGAGAGGACAGATAGATTAACTCTACATCCTCCAGATACCAAAAAGGAAAAAGCATTCCCTAACTCAGAAAACACAAGAAAGGAAAATTATAAATTAATATCCATGATCAACAATGATGCTGAAATGCATAAGATCTCAGCAAACAGAATCTAAACCTTACAGTTAATTGCATGTCAGTTATTCCTCAACAGAACCTCCTACTAACTATGATTGCACCTCTCTTCCTGTGATCGGCGTCAGTGTTGAGTGACAGCCCAGGAGAACAGCCATTTAAGACCCTCTCATTGCTAGGAATCCAAAGATAGGGCTTTGCAGCGGTGGTGGAGGTGATATTGGTGGTGGTGATGGTATTGGTGGTGAGTGGTGCTGATGCTGGTTCTGATGCTGGTGGTGGTGGTGATAGTGGTGGTGATGGTGGTTATGGTGGTAGAGGTGGTGGTGGTATTGGTGGGTGGTGATGGTGGTATTGGTGGTGGAGGAGGAGGTGGGGTGGTGGTGGTAGGTGATGGTGGTAGGTGGTGGAGGTGGTGATGGAGGTGGTGCTGGTGATGGTGATGGTGTAGGAGGTGGTGGTTGTGGTGGCGGTGGTGATGGTGGTGGTGGTGGTGTAGGAGATGGTGGTTGTTGTGGTGATGGTGGTAGGTAGTGGTGGTGGGTGATGGTGGTGGTGATGGTGCTGGTGGTGCTGGTGTAGGAGGTGGTGGTTGTGATGGAGGTGGTGATGGAGGTGGTGCTGGTGATGGTGGTGGTGTTGGTGTAGGAGATGGTGGTTGTTGTGGCGGTGATGGTGGTAGGTAGTGGTGGAGGTGATGGTGATGGTGGTGCTGGTATAGGAGGTGGTGGTTGTGGTGGTGGTGGAGGTGGTTTTAAACATAGAGCAATTGTTGTGATTTTAAGTGTAAGTTTATAAAAAAGAAACTAGATTCCAGAAGACACGGCTCACAACAAAACTCATCACAGCCTAGATGAGAGCCTGGCCTCCTTCACAAGGGCACTCCACCTTCTGGGTTATTCCCATCCCCAACATGCCTGATTTGACTTCCTAATCCTATGTCACCACCCCAAAAACATCTGCAGACCCTCCTCACCCCTACTTCCCACCCTCAGGCACCATAACACCAGCTCACACAGCCAAGCCGGAAGTCACTGAGTCCAGACCAAGCATGAGGGTGGCACTTACAGGACACTCCAGAACGCGGAGGGGAGTGTCAGCACCCCCAGCTAGCAACTGAGGAGGGAAACATCGGGACTCACACTTTGCTCACAGTAAAGACCAGAAACCCTTTTTAGAAGAGCAAGAAAACAAAAGGCAAATGTACCATTTAAATGGAGCCACAGACTAAGACTTTAATTCTTCCTCACTGATTTGCTACTTAAAAGCAAAATCCGCTGGGGCTTTTCAACTCCCACTTCACACATAATCTAAGAATGATGGCCTTTCAGCACCTATGGCCATAACTAGACGTTTAACTAAGGGGAAAAATTAGTGCTGAGATATAAGCAATGCTTCGGTGAAGAGCCAACGAGAGGGAGGTCCCCCTCAGTGCATCATCTCCATCCTGAAATGGACATGAAGTTCATAAAACTGAAAGATCCCCCTAGACCCTTCCTGGCCTACACCTCTGTAACAAGATGGCATTACCCCATCTAAACTGATGTACTACTCAAACATTACCTATGGCTGCTCAGCTTCTAAAGCCATAAACAGCACCTGCCTTCAAAAACCTTGCATTGGCAAACCTGAAAGACTAAAAATGTCTGGAGAATTGTCTGCAAATTGTGGGGCCTGAGGAGAAAGAAACAAAACGATTGTATTAACAGTACACCGGTCAGAGTGACAGGGCTTTAAGCCCCGGACATCTGTAGGGCAGTCTTGGGGATCCGAGAAAAGCTGTACTCTCCCTTGGGCAGAACACCTCACCAGAAGGCATTAAGAAAGTGAATCGCCAGCCAATACTTTGGCTGCTGTGAGACCCAAAGGTGAAGGAGGGAAACATCTAAGAGGCTGGAGAAGCTTTTCCAGGAGGAGCAGGCTGAGAGCGTGCCTGCAAGAGCCCCTGGGAGGGTCACTTACTTGTCCAATATGAAATCACATTCTAGCTAGCAGGCCAGCAGGCCACCACGCACAGCCGCAAGGCACCCAGCGGGGCGGGACAGGCACGCTGTGACTCCGCCTGCTCCAGACAGCCCCTCCAGATGCCTTTGTAAAACGCACCCTGATTGGTCTTTTCAAACGGGAGCCAGGAATGGCCAGTGCCTGTAAACCCGCCCCTTCCCTCTGTGGTGCAAGTCCCGGTTCGCAAACAGGTTCAAACCCCTCCCTCGTTCGCTCTCTGGCTTTTAAAGGCGCCCCGGACACGGAGTCTAGCCTATCCTAGAGATCCACTCAGAGTGCCAGACACCCTGGCTTATCCTACAGTAAGTGATGGCGCTTTCCTGTCGCCCTCGCCCTCGCCTGAGCAGCCTGAGTACCGGCTGGTGTAAGCTTACAAGTCCCTGAACCCTTTGTGACCAGACCTAGTCAGGTGCTTTACAGGAATTCTCTAGCTTTCTCCTGTGGAGCCTTTGAAGTAGAGATTACATTGTAAATCTAGATGGATGATGGACCCCCGCCTGTGAGGAATTAACAGGCTGGATAATACTGTCCCTTCCAGTAAGCTGCGAGTTATCCATCCTCATCCCTCTGGGGATACTGAGTTCAAAACCTATTTGACTTTTTTTCTGGGCCAAATACCAATAGCAATAAGAATTCCAACCCGAGCTCTAGTCTGTGCTGTTTCCTGGGTTCCTAGAATGAGGGAATTTGGAAGACTTTAGCAATACGGTATCCAAAAGCTTTCTCACTCTACAAACAAACAAACAACAAGAACAAAAGAAAAAAATGAGGCGGGAAAGTGGGGAGTTTTCCAAGACTGTGACAGGCAAACCTTCCTAATAATTAACAGTGACTTCCTTAAATGGATCCGATGTGTTTATTTATTGTGTTAAGACTTCTACCCACACAACCTGAGATTAAACATCTTTGTCATACAGGTGAGAACCTATCTTGGTGAGGCTGAGGCTATAGGATTAGACCACTTCCTTTGTCCTGCACCCTGCTGGAAGCCTTGTGTTGGAGTTTTTCCACTACACCATAATTGTTCGCTTTGTCTTCCCAACTATTCAAAGAACTGGCTGTGGAATCTCAGGTCTGCTGCTTAGTGATGTGGATCAGGTGTACAACAGGGATGACTATCAGACCTGGCTGTCTTTCCTTTCAGAGCATAACGAAGAGCAAATTAAGTACCAGGCATATAGATATTTTGCAAAAGGTTGGATGCTTTGTACACATAATACATTGCCCCAGTTCTTCCTTAGTAGAATCCAGAAATGGAACGTGCCTGTTGCATCATGGACCACACTTGGAGGTGAGAGTGTGAAGGGTTTCCTCTTGGCTAAAGATAAATTAGTGTGTTGGCCAGTATGGATAGCTGTTTCTAGGCTTTGGGGTATTTGAGTTTTTATTTGTTTCCTCTTAAATAGCCAGCACTGTCAATAGTAAATAGCACGTGACTAGAGCTGCAACAGCCATTCTAAACAATGAAAGGACCTTGGAATAAAAGCCACACAGAGAAGAGGAACAACTTGAGAGAACATGGGTCCCTATTCCAGCAACCAAGTCCCATTCCAAACTCATGCAAGAAACTATTGTCCTGTGAACAATACTTTGATTTTGTATTTTCTGTCATATGTGATCAAATGTAATCATGATTAATCTTTCTTTTCTCTTGAAAACCTTACAAAAAACATACAAAGTGAGAGATACAGAAACAGGCCCAGGAGTATAAATAAATTGCTCAATTCCATTCCTATATTGGAAGACTCTGAAGGGCCAGAATCCTGCCTTCTACTCTGTCACATCAGTAACCAGCAGCATTCTGCAATAGCAAGTGTTAGAACATGGATGTTTTCTTTTTCCTGAAATTTAGATTCCTTTGGACCTCCCTTAAACTTGACTCTGTAGAAGAAACAGGTTCCTTTACACATTCTCTATTCTAAAGCCATGCTCTTATGTGAAAGAAAGTAACTGGAATAGTTCTCTGGTGATCAAAAAAGTCATCACACAAAGAAACCCACCAACAGAAAGGGTTCCTATGACCACCAGCCTGAGCACCACCTTGTGTAAAAAGAGGGGGAATGTTTTAGATGCATGGTCTCTAGTTCGTTCAGCTTTCATCTCCAAAGGGTACCATTGGCTCACTTAAAAAAAAAAACAGGGAGATGATTCGGCATACTTTGTTGTTTATACACTTCCTACTACTTGGGAGAAAGTGGAGGCAGGGAGTGTGGAAGGGGAGGAGAGATCACATTGTTATCTGCTGGCCACGGCACATACCCAGATTCCCAAAGATTGAGCAGCTTGCCCAGCCTCATTATAAAACACTATAAGTCAAATTGCTGAAGTGGAGGTGGGAACCTCATGTTGGAGCCAGAGAGTCTGAATGAATGTTAAGTCCTAACGTTAGATTTGATTGGCAGCACCAGTCTTATCTTCTAGGTTCGAACTGCTCCCTCATTACCACTTCCAAATCTTTCCTTGGAACCACCTAGCCTAGCTTGCCATCTGTCTCTTTCTCCCCTAACACCACCTAATCACTACCCCCACAGTCTCTTGGCTGTGACTTATTCTAATAAAAGTGAAACTGTGTGATGAACAAGGACAATGTACCCTGAACCTCAATGCATGGTTTTTGCATTGAATCAAAGGGAATCCAGAGCAATCTGATGATAAGATGGGACTCTGGGTTATAGAAAGGGTGGCCCGAGACAGCTGCTAGGAATGAATGCCCAAATCTCTGAGGTTGAGTCCAAAAAGAGGTCCCTGCAGCCCATCCATGCATAGAACCCAGGAGACTTCTACTGTGTCACCCTCTGAAATGTTGTCATTTCCAAATGGTAATTTTTCACTCTAGCATTTATGGAAAGAAATAACACACCTTGAGTACTTTATAAAGTACTGTCTATGCCACAATATGGCTGAGAAGCAAAGAGGAAAAGGTTACATGCAGAAGGCAGCAACTGCACGGGATGACCTTCCTTCATAACTCTCTACTTTCGGAAGATCTCACTCACTCAAAGAAACCAGCATTAGTCCCATTGAAACACAGTGTCTTCGATGACATAATTACCTCCCAAAAGTCTTCACATCTTATAGGTTCTACCATTGTCAACATCATCACATTGGGGACCAAGTTCTCAGCATGTGAATTCTTCAAAGATTAGCTCCAAGCATATCTAGACCATAGCAGTAGAGCATACAGACAGACACATATGAAGTCATGCTCACACTTATATTATCTAGTACAAATACAAATTAAATTGTGATACACAGAGATAAACATAGACATACTGATACAAATCACGCAACCGCATGTATACCTGAACACACACTCACATCTATATATGTACAGTCTTACATTACCATTCCATACTCACACTATCACACCCATGGTAATACATACAGTTATACATAGACACACAAGCACATAAACTTAGAGACACACATACACACACACACACACACACACACACACACACACACACACACATATATATATATATATATATATATATATATATATATATATATATATGCCCATGCATGACCATGTAACATCTTTAACCCAAACAATTCCTCATCCATTTAAATGGCAGACCCTGTTAACAGATGCTTTACAGGGTAAAGAAGAATGAGTTCACTTTTTGCAAATGTTCATTTTCTACTCATTAATTAGTTAATATTTGACAACAATATATAGAAATAAAATGATGAAGAGTATGCTCAGAAATGATAATGGCAGAAAGGATGTACACTATCTGAGTCTTAAGGTCCATCATTATAAAAATTAATGATTTTTAATGCTACTGCAAAACATGAAACCAGAATTCTTCTTGGACCATATATTCTCAAATATGTATTGCTCCCAGCTCTTTGAGCACATTAAATGCCTCTGGGATGAAAACTTAGGTAATTTATTAATAAGTATGCTTAATTCTTTGTGTTGCATGAAAGAACAGGACTCAAATTTGTTGAAACAAACAGCCACTTTGTTGATTCATATAATTGGAAGATTTAAGAAGAAAGCTCAACTTAGAAGAGGCTGAATCCAAGAATTCCAAATGTGTCATTAATGATCATTTGTTCTCCAGATTTCATCTTGTGATTCCCGTGTTGACTCTGTACTTGAGTAGGGTCTACACACAATAGAAAAGATGGCAAGCAACTGCTTTAACATCACCATTTCTTCATGAATCTTGTCTGGAAGAAGGCAATGGTATGTCCACATTCACAGTTCTTATAAAGATACCAGCCTAACCTTGGGAATGGGCTGCAAAGACATAACTCTCACATTAGTGAGAGAGATAGAAAGGTGAAGGTAAACAGATATGACAAAGCTGTGAATGAATCTCAGATAAAGAACAGGGGAAAAGAAGAACAAAGAAGACCTGAGCTTTGTGAGGGTGTTGTTGTAAAATGATGAAAATACTGGGACAGTATTTCTGTGAAGTTATGAACTTGCACATTCAAAACAAACTATGGTAAAGAAAAAATAATGACCTGGGGTGGCCTGGTGAGGGGACTGAGTGAGCTGAACTGGAAATAGACATGAGGAAGCTTCCCCGGTCAATGAGAATGTTGACAGCCTTGATGAATCTTGGTGTCTCCAAAATGTATCTATTTGGAATTACACATTTCATTACATGTCAGTTTTGCATCAAATGTAAAAAATATGAGATAACAGAGCTGGGAGTAGGGAGTGATGGGAACAACATAAGAATTAGCAATGGAAAGATGATGGTAGTTGGGTAGGGATGAGCAAACAGCTCATTAAATTGCTTGTTTACTTTGAATGCTTATATGTTTTTCTTAAGAACACATGTTTTAACATAAACAATTCAAATCCACGTGGTAACTACCGTGAACATCGATAGGGATTATATGCTGAATTATATGTTTCACACAACCTGAAACAAGTCCTTTCTAGCGAAGTGGAGGTGGATTTAGAGTAAAGAAATAACTCTTGAAAAAGGCATTCCTGGAGGAGTGACATTGGGCTTTAGACTTGAAGGCAAAGAAGCAGTGGAGACAGTGGTGGCTGGAGACCTCTGTGGATTTTGAGGGCAGATGACAGAAGGGAAGATGATGGCCACTGCTTTGTGCTCATGGGAAATAAACCTTTTCCCATAGTGTTCGCAGCAGTGGGAACAAGACGGGAGTCCCAGGGAGGCATCCACAGGGGCCCCTTGAGTAATCTAAGAAGGATGTAGCTCTTTGATGCAACTTTCCTGTCTACCATGTGAGAGGTTTCAAAAATGTACACTTTCAAACACTAAGTAAGTTCCTAAAGCCCCATTGTCGAAGAAGAAAATGGAATGCAAAAATCCAAGACCATGAGATTCCCAGAACTTTCCTACTGCCATAATTAGTGCAGTCTAAGCCTAACCGTTTTGTTTAGCATCTAATATCACTTAAATAAGAAAATGGCCTGTGATAGGAAAGGATAGCTGTCAGGCTGAAGCAATGCCACTGTCACATTCCCTGATTGCTCTTGGTATGGTTCTATACCAAATGAGTAGACACCTAGTCACTGATGTTTCAGTGAACATCTACAAACCTCTTAGGAACAAATATGAGTTTCAGTTGTCCTCTGAGAAAGAAACCTCGATTGGTACTTTTCAGTAAAATACAAAAGATAATATAAGCATTCAAATTTCCAAATGAGTACTAGGTGCTTAATAGAATTTTTCAAGAAAATAATATGGCAATATCTTAAGAATTGCAGCCCCCACGACACCAGCTCCTCCCCACCCCCACCCCTCCGGAAGGCAGCTTTACCTCATTTGGAGCTTGCCAAGCTTCCAATCCCACCATCCTTCTCCAGGGTTTTCATTTTATGGAGGAAGGGGGAGGAGGAGGAGGAGGAGGAGGAGGAGGAGGAGGAGGAGGAGGAGGAGGAGGAGGAGGAGGAGGAGGAGGAGGAGGAGGAGGAGGAGGAGGAGGAGGAGGAGGAGAAGGAGGAGGAGAGAGCAGGCTCTAGTTGGTTCTATCACCAGCATATAGGCCCCACCACGGCTGGAGCACCTCGCTTTCTTTCCCTGTGAAAGCACCTGAGGGGGCAGTAGGGTGGAGAGGCCCAAAGGCATGGTTCTGTGTGCCCCGTCTGGGACGGGAGGAGCAAGCCCTGGCCATGCACAGCAGAGAGTACTGGCTTCAGAGAGCCTCCCCTGTCTCTGCCTGTGTGTACAGCCCACTGCGCTCTCTCTCTCTTCCCCACAGCAGCTGCTGCACCTGCTCAGGCCCCTGCACCTGCAAAGATGGCAAGTGCCCCTCAGATGGCAAATGCACCTCCTGCCGGAAGAACTGCAGCTGCTTTCGCCGCCCCTGCTGCTCCTGCTGCTCCTGCTGCGCCTGCTGCTCCTGCAGCTCCTGCCATTTCCGCTGCCGGGTTAGTTCTGTGTCTATGGAAGGGCATCTGGTACCCAGGGCTGTGTCAGAGGAGGGGCATCCGACAAGCGCACCTGCTGTGCCTGATGTGGGGAAGGTGCCGCCCCCACAACACAGCAACGTGTACAAAACTGACTTTGTTTTTCACACACACAACTCTGCCCTATTTGCTATGTTCTTTTATAGAAAGTGTGTGAATGACAATAACATTGGATGACTGTGGTGGGGGTGTGCATGTAGTGTCCCCAAGTTCTCTTTTGGATGCTTTAGGGGGAAATATTGAAGACTGAATCCAAAGCCTTGTATACGCTACACAAATACTCCCCCTCCCCCCCGACACACACACACACTGAACCATATCCTTAGGCCCAGTCCTCTCTTTTTAAACATTGTATTGATTTGGTTTTAGAGACTGTGTCTCACTGTGTAGCCCTGGCTTATCTGAAACTCACTAAATATACCAGGCTTACCTTAAACTTTCAGTAATTCTCCTGCCTCTGACTCCTGACTTACAGGATTACAGACCTGCAGCACCACAACCAAAAGACCCATTTCTCTTGATGACTCAGTAAACAATGAATCTGATAGACACCTGAGTTGAAAAGTTCTCCAGAGGAGGAGGACAATTTAGAACATGATGTCTTAGCAATACCTTAATCAATGCATTTTCTCTATATTATTCTTTTTCACATAGACCCCAAAGCATATTAATTTCTAAATGTATATTCAAATCAGCCTAAAGGAGAACTGCTTGATATTTAATAACAAAAAAAGAAAACATAAAGAAGTAAGAGAGCCTCGTGCCTTAGCTCACTGACCAGCCAATGTCTAGTCTTTTAGACCCACAGAGGAAGTTAGCGTTTATCCACTAGAGTCATGGCTTTGGTAAAATGTGATAATGAAAACTGATGCCTTCGCCAGGGCTTCCTGATTCTCTACAATTTCTTAAGACTATACACAATGGGGCCTCCAGGTGGCTTTCTGTGTGTAACAGCTATGCGAAAGATTCGGCCATGCCCTGTCCATTACTCTCACAGTGCTCTGGTGGGGAGGAACCATCACCATCAGTCACTGAGGAACATGCTGATGTATTATGTCCATGCATATGCTTTGCATTGGATTTTTTTCTGAAATCAGCGGAGAACCACAAAATGAACTTTCCTCCAGTAAGATAAATTTTCTGCAGCTATCATTAGACATTCACACGGCCAGCTTCTAAGACTTCAAGGAGCCTATAAAAGACATAAATATGTAAATGTGCCACACATACACAGTGGACTTCTATTCAGCTATAAAGAAAAATAGAATCATGAAATTTGCAAGTAAATTAATAAAACTAAGAAATATGAAACCGAGCGAGGTAACTCAGACCCAGGAAGGCAAATGTGTTATATACTATCTTATTTGTAACTCCTAGCTCTGAATCACTAGATATAAGTGTATAACCGAGAGTAACTGCAGAAATCAAGAAAGTAAAAAGGGACAATGTGGAGTGAAGAAGACCTCTGCACAGAGGGGCTCCTTCCAGTCCCTGGAGTAGGCACAAACCACATCCAAACACTTGCTTTCTTAGAGAGATCCTTTTCAAGCAGTGAAGAAAAATGAACATGGCTGCTCATTGAGTCAGGCAGAAAACAGCAGCAAATGACCATGCAGGTTTAACTTTTAAGAAGAGAGAGAGAAAAAAAAAAAAGGAAATACTGTGTTAGAATGGGCTAGGATATTTTGACTGGCCATGTTAATAGGCTGAACCAAAGGGGGCTTTGCATTGCTGGACCTCGGTACTTATCCTCAGGAATGAGTCTGGCATAAGAAAGTGTTCAAATAAGGAAATAAATCTTGACGACTAGCTTTCGGGATGTGATCTAAAGGTTTTTAGCAAGGCAGAAGGAAGGAGGAAGGGCAAGGCCTGCCAGAGCCACCTTCTCCAGTGGGCTAGTGGCCCCTCCCAGGAGCTCTAGATGTAGGGATAGCAGTTCCAGGTTGAAAAAAGTGGGAGGAGACTTTACTAGATGGGAGATACAGAGGGAGAGGAAGGAAAGAGGGAGAGACAACATTAAGGATGTTTTCAAAAACATGGGAATCATATTGTTTTTGTTTCATGTTTACTTAAGATTATACTTTGTGTGTGTTTTGTATATAATTTAAATGTAGTTATACCAGTAGGAGTGATAATATTCCCCTAAAGTAAACAGTCATAGGCTTAGCCTAAACAGAGCAACAACAAAAACCAAAAACACAACCAAGTATTATGCATGAGAAATCTATTAAACTGTGGGTCAGGGGAGTCCAAGAGACCTCCAAAATAATATAGGCTACTGTCATTACCCTTGGCTGTATATCAAAATGAGAAGCTAAGTCTTTAGTACTGAAGACATTACACACTTCAGACACGGGAATTTGAGGAACTGAGCTAGAACTGACATGAAAGAGTCTTCCCTGAGGATTAGCTCTCATAGCAATGGAAGATGCTATGCAAGCTGTCAGGAGAGAAAAGCAATTAGAAGTCCTACCTGTGATGCCTAGAAACCACAACAAAGACCAGCACAGCAAGATAACCTCAGTGATGCAATAATGGCACCTATGTCTTGGGAGTATCCAACAGTTGTCTAATTAGACTTAAGGGCTTAACGATATAGGAAATTAATGCTTGATATTGTAAACTTAGCCAATTACCCATGACCATAAGGCCATAGAACCTAGAGGAAAATCTACCCCTGGTACTTTCCTGATAGAGTGTAATTTCTAACTGTACTTATCCTTATCCCCTCAAGTAAGTATAGCTCTCACCCTACTCCTTTTTTTTTTCAGCAGAGACCATTATAGGAAGTTACAACTGGTCAAAATGATAAAATCACTGACCATAGGTTGCCCAACCCTACTTGATATATCCATACTGCAAACCCTATACCTAAAGCTCGGAAACCATTAAGGAAGAGGAGAGAGAAAGAATACAAGAGCCAGAGGAACTGGGCATCAGCCAAGAGATTGTGTCTTATACAAAGGTCAAGGAAGTTACATCCATGAAATCTCAGCAATATGGTATTATAAACAAGACCTGGACAGTGTGACTACTCCGGTTGATATGCCAATGTGAATAGGAGCGGTCTTTCATGGTTTCACCCCTAAATGAATAACTACAGATAGCTGAGAGGGGGCAAAATCAGCCCTCCCTAGAGATGAGACACCTAATTGGTCAAATAGTCAGTCCTAAAAATATATGCATATAAGCAACAATAGCCAGGCACAGCAGGTTGTAGTTATATATTTATATGTATGTATACATGTAGAAATAATGAAAAAAAGAAAACAGTATAGAGATAATACATGAAGGCAGATGAGGGCTTTGAGGTAGTGGAAGGGAAACAGTGATGGAAGGCAGAATATGGTAACAGGGAACTGAAGATGATCAAAGTATATTACATATCTATGTGCAGGGAGTGGAGGAAGCCCTGAGTGAATGTGTGCTGTTCACTTTGGCATAGCTATGTCAAAGGCCTCATAGCCTCTGACCCCATGGGAATGGCAACCCCACCCCCATCCCTGCACTTGACTCAAAAAGAAGGCAGTGCCTTTCCTCAGAGATCCATGTTGACAGCTGACGGGGTGTGTGTGTGTGTGTGTGTGTGTGTGTGTGTGTGTGTGTGTGCAGAAAATGTTCATCATAGCTTTTTTCCCTCTGGATATTTATGACCTGAAGAGTGTCACCTACATAAATTGTTTCTATTGAGATTAGCGAACCCCTTCTCCTTAATCCAGCTGAATGCCACACACCCTGCCTACTTGTTAATTTGTTAATCTGTATATAATCCCATCTATTAATTCAATTGTATGCAATAATCCCACCATTGTGTCCATTTCTATATAATAAACATACTGAGTTTCTGGAGTGATTGGTATAATATGATTGGTATAAAGAAACGTTTCCTAACTGGTTCCTTCATTTGAGTACCCAGATCACCCAACCCCCTACTTTCTGTGTCTCTGTATGTTTGTCTTTTCTTTATTCTCTTGCCACCCTAGTCAGTTCTGTCCCTTGGAGCCATGCTGGATGTGGCAGAAATATTTAATACTAATAAAAATGAAACAAATTTTAAGATTTATTCTTTGGCCTTCAGTAATAAAAATTTAAGGTGAATAAACAAAATGGTAGACATTAATTCTATATGCTATTTTATATTGGAATGTTCTACATTCCTTCATTGAGATATATTTACTATTTCTCAAAAAATGCCAAATTATTGTATCTGTTGTCCATAAAAGTAAGATTACAATGGTTCTGCACTCTTGGTGTTTTTATAAACTTCATATAAAAATAAAATGATCTATTAACAGAGGTTTCTGTCCCACCTAGTCCCACAGTCATTCAATCACAAAGTAACACATAGAGGCCTATATTATAAACTGGTTGGCCTACTAGCTCAGGCTTTCTTATTAACTAACTCTTACACAGTACATTAACCCATTATTCTTGTCTGTATTAGCCACATGGCTTGGTGTGTTTCATTAGTGAGGTATTCTCATCTTGCTTCTTCTTGGTCTGGGTGACAACGGCAAACTGAGCCTTTCCTCTTCCCAGAATTCTCCTGTTCTTGTTGCCCCACATATACTTCCTGCCTGGTTGCCCACCTATACTTTCTGCCTGGCTACTGGCCAATCAACATTTTATTAAAACAATACAAGTGACAAGTCTTTACAGAGTACAAGACAATTGTCCCACAGCAATGATGTTAAGTTGGGCTTTTTAACTTTTATTGAAAATAATTTTTTTCATACAATTTATTCTGATTCCAGTTTTCCCTACCCCATGTTCTCCCCGGTCCTCCTCACCTTCCTACAAGAACCTGAGACTAGATAGGCCTTGGGCCTAGGGGAAAACTAAATATTATTGTTCTACTAAAGGAACATAGCAATAAAACAACTACTAACCACATTCTGCTATACACATAGAGCAATGCCTTGTTCAGTCATCTCCGGAGAAGCTTTCTCCTGCAGGAGGGGATGACTAACATGGAGAACCACAACTGGACAATGCTCAGAGACTGAGAGACTCTGGAGTGCGCAGTCCTACAGGAGAAGTCTTCAGTAAGTTTTAAGATGTACTTTTTTA
The DNA here is from genome assembly GCF_037038515.1 of Microtus pennsylvanicus. Lineage (NCBI taxonomy): Eukaryota > Metazoa > Chordata > Mammalia > Rodentia > Cricetidae > Microtus > Microtus pennsylvanicus. The sequence continues at coordinate 32,176,410 of NC_134591.1, read as the reverse complement.
AGGTACAAAGAGGTAAAGAGCCTCTCACCTACACAGCATAAAAAGGTGGGCCACATGCAACAAATTTAAAATGAGAAAATTAAGAATCAGCTATGACTTTCAGCTCCAGTAACTATTAGTTGAATGATTTAAGTTCTTCCTCTGTAAGATGGGACTGATACTACCTACCACCAAGAGCTAGATGAGGGTCAAATGGTCCACTCACTTGTTCGTGGATTTTATTCAACAAGTCACTAAAAATTTTGACCTCATGGTAAATTCTCTATGTAAGGTACATGAACAGAGTAGACACTCAAGGCAATGTGGTTTGGCCAGACCTACTTAACTTTCCTGCCTATGCCTCATTGTCTTTCTCTTTAGTTCTTCCTGGTGTCAGTCTGTAGAGCTGTGGTAATTAGCTAACTTGCTCTTTGCTAGCCTGGGCTGAGTTCCTGAACTGAGCCAGTTGTAGATGAATTCTCAAGAACTCCGGTCTTCTGAACAATGACAAAGACTGGGAAGAACTTATTTATTCCACCACAGCCAATTATTTTTTGCCTCAAACAAAAACGGTCTATGTCCCTATTCATTTCCAAGATTGGATTATTGGCCTTGTCATCAATGTTGTTTGTTTGTTTTGAAAGCAATTTATTGTTCCAAAATCCCATGTGTGTAGAACTTGTGTCATCTGCAAATTAAAAAAAAATTATATACACAGGAAACAAGTTAATTTCTTGTTGTAATTGCTTTTCTGTTGCTATGGTAAAACACAATAATTAAGACAGCTTGTAGAAGAAAAGATTTATTTGGGCTTCCAGTTCCAGAGGGTTAGAGTTCATGGTGGCAGGAAGGCAAGGCCACTAGTAGCATTGTGGCTGAAGCAGGATGCTGAGTGCTCATGTCCTCAGTGACAAGCCAAAACAAAGAGAGCAGATTGGAAAAGACACAAGTCTTTAAACTCTCAAAGCCCACAGTTACATGCTTCCCCCCACAAAATCATATCTCCTAAACCTCTACAAACAAACATGCCATCTGGGGACGAAGTATTCAAATATATGAGCCCAATAGGGATATTTTCATTCAAACCATCATTTTTCTTTTCCCTAAAACCTGTATTATCTATTTTGGAGACCAAAAACTGTACCCCAAAAGGTAAAGTTGTGTAGAGTTTGGAGGTGTTCATTATGGAAGAATATACATTAATTTCTAGAATAATTCATGTCAGATGTTCTGACAACACACTGACTTACATTGGGGGTTGAGCTCACTGAGACAGACATGGAGGATGTGGATTGTCTAATTAAAACTCTCTGGAAATTATATCATACATGGTCCTATTTCCTAGATGAGAATATTAGGCTAGATAAGTTAAACAAAGTATATGAGCAACTTTCATAATATGCTGGGTCCAGTACAAAATAAAATTTCAGGCCCTGAGTTGAAAAATCATTATTAATTTCAAAATAATGATACATTAAGGCAAGTTCAGTAATCTTCTGGGGATGCCTCTTATGGTTACAAAAGTCAAACACAACGTTGATTGTCTAGATACTATCTGGCAGAGCTGTGACTTGAACCTGGCATGCTGTGGCAGTTCTTAGACTCAATTCACAATGGAAGTGTTCATCAGGTGCTTTAATGGAACTGAGATCATTCTGGATTCCTGGGTCTTACTCTAATTGTCTCCCTTGTGAGCAGCTGTGGACTCACTGCAAGTTAAGAACAGGGACTTCAGACACCCGCAGAGAAGATGCTTAGTCTTCAAGACAGCATTGGCAGGGCTCTAATTCACCGCTTTCCTCCTCTTAGATTTGATGTCCTACTGGTTAAGAAGGTTGCAGGCCAATCAGATAACACTCAAAGAAAAGAACCACGTTTATGTAAGTGTTTAGGATGTTGGAAGTGGTAAGCACGTGGGCTGGAAGAAGCATGACTGTCATCAAATTTCTTCCCTGCGGAGATCAAAGCTCAAGGGAATGAGGAGCTCTCTTACTTTCCACAGAACTCCAACGCTGGCAATGCTCAGGAAACATAAAGGAAGGCCATTACGGCATCTGCTGAATACCCATCAAAAGGGATTTGTTGTCTTGTAAGCAGCTCCAATGAAGAAAATTGATTTTAAATGGATTTTGAAAAAAACTTTTAATGTATTGATTTTGTGCATGTATGTGTACATTCCATGGGACATGTGTGGAGGCCAGAGGATAGACAACTTGTGGGTTGATTCTCTCCCTCTACCATGTGAGGTCTGAGGATTGAACTTGGATTGTTAGGCGTGGCGACAAGTTTCTTTATCCACTGCACCATCTCACTAGCCCACAGGACAGATTTTGACACTTGGATAATAGTTCTGTAGCTCCACCCACGATAGGGTACACAGTCAGGATGTACCCTTCAAGAGAAGTACTTGAACATGACAGCAACAAGAGGCTGCAAACAATGACTTTGAATCCCAGAAGTGGAAGAGTTTTCTAGTTTTATATCAGTGCCCACTGGCATTGACATAGAAGTCAACAAGAAGAGATGTAGGTCTACTTTTCTTCTTATGTAAGAAATTGTGTTGGGATCAAATACTGATGCTTGCCATGAAAGCACAAACATCCTTCAGATATCCTTTGGAATAGCAGTATTTGACCTACTATGAGTCCACACACTTTATCCCACCTACAAAAGTCACGTGGGTTTAGTGTTCAGTGTAGTGAAAAATAATTGACCCTGAGTTCATAAAAGCTCATCTCTATATGCCACCATATCAAGTGGCAATTCTCATTCTTCAGAGGCATTTTCTTCCCTCTAATTCTTATAAATTCACTGCCATTCTATCCTAGTTATTGCTCCCATTGTGGGGCTTTGGGAGACTCTCTGTGTTTTAGTTTGGGCCTGGATACTGTAAATATTATGTCCAGCCCCTGTGGTCAACCTCAGATGTAAGAGTCACCATGCTTACAGACATTTGTGGGGAGAAAACTCCGGATAAATCTGTCTCAGTAGTAATGATGAATTGCATGACTTCATAGAAATGGTAACCTTTGTAGGCAAAAGTTCAGACAGGTTGAGGAATGGAAAATGAGGACATCAGGAGACAATTCCATTAGCTCTAATATAAAGGCAAAGCCAAAAGGGGAGTCAAATTAATAGCCCATTTTGAAAGGGCAGTAGATAAACCAGCCCAACTCTCAAGAGAAAAGACTAAACATGCCCTATTTTTTCTCTTTCCTCCCTAAAGGGGTTTGTTAATTTATACTCAAACTATGCCTGCCTCCATTAACTGAGATTTTTTTAAAAGGAGAAATGGGCTTTTTCCTTTTAAATAAAGTCAATTATTTTCATAATATTTCCATTAATTGGGGAATTTAAATGGAAGCATCTCAGAATTCAGTGTTTTAGTTAATTCAGAAGATCACTATAAGCTTATCCAAATGTTAAATTGTGTATATATTTACCACTTCTCTGCTACTGAAGTGGATCACAGAGATTCTTTAACCCTGACAAAGTGCTAAGAAGACTTTATGAAATCTCTCCTGCCCAGCTGTTCATCAAATACTGAACTATATGCTAAATAAGGTAAATATTTTCACAGCCCCATTTAAGCCTGACCTAAAACAGGGAACTGTGGTAGTCTGAAAGAAAATGGCCTCCAAAAAAAAGTGGCATGATTAAGAGGTGTGGCCTTCTTGGAGGAAGTGTGTCAAGGTGGGAGTGGGTTTGGGGGTCTCTTTTCCCAAGCTTCCCTGACTGTGACAGTCAGTTGACTTCCTGTTCCCTGCAAGATATAACACTCACAGCTCCAGCACTACAGCTGCCTGTACACCATGCTCCCCATCATGATGACAATGAACTGAACCTCTGAAACTATACGCAAGCCACCCCATTAAACATTTTCTTTAGAAGAGATGGTGTGGTCATGTTGTCTCTTCACAGTAATAAAACCTTAGCCAAGGGGGCTGGAGAGATGGCTCAGAGGTTAAGAGCACTGGCTGCTCTTCCAGAGGTCCTGAGTTCAATTCCCAGCAACCACATGGGGGCTCACAACCATCTGTACTGAGATCTAGTGCCCTCCTCTGGCCTGCAGGCATACATCGAGGTAGAATGTTGTATACATAATAAATAAATAAATAAATCTTTTAAAGAAAACCTTAGCCAAGATGGGAATGTTGCTTGTTCCTTGTGTTTTGATTTCTTTCAAGAGACATAGGCTCAAAGAGATGTAATGATGGTAACTCCTGCCATTTATTAAGCACTTCTGTTCTCCCAGCCAGTTTTAAGTCCTTTAATCTTACAAAAAGTCTTAAATGTAAATGTCATGTTCTTTCTCATCTATGATGAGATAAGAAGGAAATGATAATTGGGTAATGGTGTAAGTTGTCTACAGAAATGTAGCTAGGGATATGAAATGGGTTTCTGCTGAATCTTGTTCCTTTTGTTTTGTCTTGATTTGTTTTGTTTCTTCAGAAAAAAAAAAACACTCATCATCTTTACTTGATGCCACTAGCAGATGCATGGCTTCATCCTGGAGGATCCAGAACACCATTCAACGTCCATGGGCTCACTGACCTCACTTGACCACAGTGTACCGCACTGATGGTCTTTTCCATCTACATATTTTTTTTTTCAGAAGAAAGGATGCATTTCACCAGATTGGAGGGATTTTAAAATATGCCTTACAGTTTTCCCCTTTGGAAAACTTTCCAGGTCACCCAAAGATGTGTCTACACGTATGCTTCCTATGAAACCCATTCACCTCTCCATGCAAGACTCCAGGGAGCAGGTTAATAGATTGGAAATGGGTGTTCTGTATAGAGACCAAGAAAACTAATTTTTGCAACAAAATAGATGAAGCTGGAGACCACTTGTATGAAACAAAATGTGGAACACAGAAAAGATGAGGATTCTGTGTCCTCTTTCAAGCATGGAAGCTGAGAAAGTTTATCTGAATGTATGACAGTGACTATTAGACATAGAGATTGGAAAATACAGAGAGAGGAGGGAGCAGAGACTTGGAAATAAGTCCCAATTGGAGGCCATGAGAAGCAAACCAGTAGGCAGCACCCCACATGGCTTCTCCATCAACCCCTGCCTCCAGGTTCCTGCCCTGTTTGAGTTCCTGTCATGATTTCCCTAAGTGACAAACAGCAACGCTAAAGTGTAAGCCAAATAAACACTTTTCTTCCCAAGAAGCTTTTTGGTTATGGTGTTTCATAGCAGCAATAGAAACCCTAACTAAAACAAAGATGGAAATGTTAATTACCCTATTTGATTAACATACATTGTATAACTGTATTGACATATGTACAATTTCCCATTAATATGCAGAATTATTACCTATTTAAAATTTTCAGTGTTTGAGGAGATGGAAAGTCTAATGACCTCAGTTTGATCGTTACATGTTCTATCGGTGAGTCAGGTCATCACACAACAACAAATGTGTATATGTGAAATGTTCACAACAAATAAAAATTTAAAGAGAACAGAGACTGATAGCATCAGCACCAAGGTTACTCCCTTCCTTTTTGTTCTTATCCATCAAGACTACATTCAAAGCCCCCTCTAAGGAACTTCCTACCTGGCTACTTGATCAGCAACACATTACAACGGAAAGTTTGTCAGCAAAGGAGGAGTTGAAATATTTTCTAGAATGAATGCTCAATCACTCACACCAATTTTTGTATTCTCCTGTGTTCCAGACACTTCTAAGGCGAACCAGTTACAACACCTCCAGACAGGAACTAGGAGGGCTGCGTGGGAAGAGAGTATGGCAGTAGCTGCAGTCAGGAAAGTAACAGATTTTTTTTTTTCAAGTAACATATATAAAAGGGAGAGGCAACACTGGACTCTCCTACTGTGTTTAGGGAGATTTCCTAGTGTGGGTGATGTTTGAGTGTGGTCCTCTAAGAAGAATGGCAATTGTCCAAGAGAAAGGGGGAAAGGTGAGAAAAGCCTCCAAGAGAGGAAGTGAAACAGCATCATAAAAAATGTTATGTTTGAAGAACGTGTTTAGTAGGGCAGCAATGAACAAGCTAAATGTGTGGAGGAGCAATATAAGTGAGGGATGAGACCCTCACGCACAGGCTCCAGAGTCTTGACGCCATCTTCTATGTACTCAGCATTGCCTTCCTAATCACTTGACTGTATTTTCAACTTTCTAAATGTCAATGCGAAGCAGGTGTTAAGGAAAACTGACTATCATGTGTTGGTGGCACACATCATTGATGCCAGCACTCAGGAGGCAGAGGCAAGAGGATTTCTGAGAGTTCAAGACCAGCCTGGTCTACAGAGGGAGTTCCAGGATAGCCGTGTCTATAAAGAGAAACCCTGTTTTGAAAATCAAAACAAACAAAAGAAAAAGAAGGGGAAAAAAGAAAGAAAAACTATCAAAATCAGAAGCAAATACCTACATAAAGCACAGTTTCCAAGAATCACAATCCCAAGTGTACCTTATCAGCTTGCTTTAGCTGAGTAAGAACCATGGAACAAAAGGCCATTCACCACAGTGAGAGGAATGTGAGCTGCATGGAAGAAAATACTTTTCCCTTAACAAATTTCCCAAAGGAGAATCACTAATACTTACAGAATGCCTAGTCTGTGCTGCTATAGGACAATGAATTAATTGTAAACCCTGCTTCATGGCACACATACTCACATCATGTCTCTATTCTGTTTCATGAACAATAAAGTATCGCACTTGCTGAAGCTTCTCCACCAAGCACCAAAGCGAGGACACTAGCACTCTTCCACATACTGTGTGCTCCTCGTCGTTCCTGTCTCTCCAACCACGCTAACTGCTTTTCTCTTTTAACCTTGTGATGTTTATTCCTTGCTTTTCATTGGATTTGAGAGAGAAGTGTGTTGTAATGTTTTGTGTCCTTCTAAGATTCTATCCACATATGTATTGGTACAAATTCACTATTCATGTATTTTATAGCTATGCTACATATATGTATGTGCATGCACATAGACACATGTGTTCATTTTATCATACAGATTCAGGCAGCCCAGTCCACGTAGCTGTGGTTTTTCCCTTTCATTCTTAATTATACTCTATTATGTGACTATGCCCCTGTGTATTTGTCCATTTTGATGTCAATAGTTACTGTGTGAAGAAATTCAATTTTCCTTCAAATGGAATGTACATTACTATCTCCATGGGGGGAGGTGAGGATATTGACATTGAGAAAGGATAAACCAGTTTCCAATGATTGCATAACCTCATAGCAATGGAGTTTCAGCGAGTTCTAGAGGACTCCAAAATCTGCACCATCTAATGGGCCTAGTCATGAATTATCTAATCCATTTTTTGGCAAGCTATTTACTATCGTTTAAGGCCTAGACCATGAAGAAACATTTTTTAAAGAATAAATATAAGTGATTTTTGTTCAGAAGAAATATAGCCCCCAAATACTAAGGATTAACTGCCCTTGGGATGTTAATGAGTTTTATGCTTGACCTAGCCATTTTGGTTCACTTCTCTTTCTAGCACAGTAAAATTGCATGTCTTTTCAGATGGTCTTTACTTGTTTGTCGGTTCTTTATTAATGAATTAGAACCATGGGCCTGTGCTCACCTTGTATTTATACTTCTTAATGAAAATAATAGTTTGGCATCCTCAGTTGATAACATCTGAGAATTCTAGTTAATATGCCATATCACAAACTACTCTATAGTTAGTGATCTAAAATGACAATCATTTAATTTTCTTGTACTGAGAAACATCTCATTGTGCAGTTCTTGCTTGTGGCCCATTTGTGATTATAGTCTATCTCCGAAGACTGTAAATGTCCCAAGGCTAGACCAGGCTAGACAGCCAACATGGTGTACTCACCTTGGTGCTCTTGATGTTGGAAATGAGCTGACTATTACCAGCAGCCTCCACAGCAAAGTGATCTTGGGGAATCAGAAGGTACAAGCAGAATTCCAGGAAGGTGTGTCTGTCTGTTCCTAGGATGACATCCTAAGGAAGCCAAATCGGCTTGTATGGCCTTTACTGTCCTAGTCTAGAAAGTCACACATATGTCTATGATGCCAAAACAGTTGAAGAGTCAAGATATAGGGCATAGACTTAGCTTCTTTGAAGTAAAAATGTCTTACATTTGAGCTACATTAGCACAGAGGTGGCTAGCGTAAAGAGAGAAAAGTGAGGGAGGAGATATAGAGCTAGGGAAGCCAAAAAGGAGAGTTCATGCTAAATGAAGTTAAAAATGGCTCGTCTTCATTCTTACAGGGTCATAGGAAGAGGAATATTAAAGGTAATTAAAATGGGAAATTAAGAAGGATTGATAGCTGATTGGCTCTGGTCTATCCTATTACATCAGCGCTGTAACATTGTGACACCACTATTAAAAAATTACTACTTTCAAAAACCAAAATTTCAAAATAAATTTAAAAAATTCCTTAGAGGAAAAAAAATCTAAAATTTTAACAAATTTAATTTACAGATTGGATTGGCTTTACATTGTAATTGTAGAAGAGAAATAAGACAGAATGGGGAGTTACGATGAGCTGGTTAGAGGAAACGAGCTTCATAGGCAGAAAGGAGCTAACGAACGAGGACAGCACAAAGGCAATGCTACTGTGGTTACTCACACCAGTTAACTGCGCCCTTTAAGTTGGTTGCTAGAAATCTCTCGTTTTGTTTATGAAAACTCGCTAGTTTCCTAGCTTTGTTTTGTTGACTGGTGACAATCAGCATGAGTTCTTCCATTCTTTTTTCTGCTGGTTGCTTTCAGGACCTGTCTGGGGTCTACATTCACCACGAATAACACTGAGAGAAAATGATTTTTAAGGTTTCTTTGATTTAAGCTAATTCCGGCACTTGGAAGGCAGAGGCAGGTGGATCTCTGTGAGTTTGAGGCCAGCCTGGTCTACAAGATGCCCAAGCTACAGAAAAACCCTATCTTGAAAAACAAAAACAAACAAACAAAAAAGATTTCTTTGATTAAAAAAAAAAGTATTCTAAAGCTTTGAAGGAGCTAAAACAATATGACAAAGCAGAGCAGGAGGTAGGGATGGATTTGAAAATAAATACAGACAAACCATACGCTCTTGTCCTTCCCTTCAAAGGTGTCAGAAATAGTACCGGGCTTTAGGGTTACTTAACCAGTTCAAAGGGAAGAAGGAGACCAGGACCATGCTAATCTCAATTTAAATACTGAAATATGATCTTAATTGCACTGCTCGCCAGAGAAGCAAGTCACATAGTTATGAGTACAAAGAAGGCACGCTTGCTCTTATCATTTGAACACTCATTGCATATGCCAATTTGAACTTTTCCTGCTCGGAATATGGTAACTATGGCTAAGAACCTCATTATTTGTATTAGTACATTGTTGACTCTAGTGAGAGAGTCCTGGCAGAGCAGTCAATTAATAGTGCCAACAGCCACCTGCATTTGCATGTGACTCCTTCCATGAACTCTGAGCTATTGTTTGAGATAAGGAGGAAAAGTTGCTGGGAACACATTGTCACAGCCCCCTAGTGAATGCCAGCAAGACTTCCTGCAGCTGGGACCCAATGGCCAAGGGGAGCTCATTCTTTACCCACCGGGAAGGTTACTCACTAGGCCCCGATGAGCCACAAAAGGTAGCTGTATTGTAAATTTTATCTTCCATGCACAACCTAGTCCTGTCAGACTCTGCCACAGGAAAAACAATTATTTATACGGAGGAGCGAGCTGGCCAATCTCTGGGATTTAGAGGGGAGTCTTCATGCACTCTTCCTTTTCCATCTTCTTTCCACACAGTCTCGTCTGTGCATCAGCCGCATAGACACAGATGTTCCGTAGACGACGGGGCTGTGGCTAAGTGGTTTGAGGAAATTCAGGCTAACAAATACCATTCCTAGAAGTTTACGATGCCACTCACCGCGTACACAGCTCTGAGAGCAGTGGTGGAGGCGCCATTTAACTCTGAGTAGCCCAGAGCATCCTAGTCTTTTTACACATACATGCAATCACATTGAATCATCTTTTGAATCATAATTAATATAACACAAGGGTTTGGGAGCAAGACATTCTCAAAAGAAAAAACAGTGTGGAGACATATATATGTGTGTAGTAATTTTAACAAAGGTACTGTCAGAAGCAAAGGAGAGAGAGAAGTAGTAGAGAAGTGAACCAGTGCATAAAAAAGGGAGGATAGAGCGTAATGCCTGTACCATGATCAGGATTCAGGTCAGGAATACATGTAAAAACACCTGAAAACAAACAGGAAGTGTGAAAGTGTCTAAGATCACAACTAAGCCTCATGTGCCTTTCTTACATAGGAAACATGGACTTGGAGATGGTAATATCTGAATTGTAGTCATTTGAACTTTGTTCCCTCAGGTCCTCAACCTTGTCGTCTCATATACTAGTCAGGTTTCTCTAGACTAACAGCAGTGTGTGTGTGTGTGTGTGCGTGTGTGTGTGGGTGTGTTTACATCTTTTTAAAAGATTTATTGTGAGCATTGGTTTATTTGTGGAGACCAGGAAGCCTCAAAATTATTTGCAAACTGGAAACCCAAGAGAAGCCAATAGTTCAACTTAGAAATTTAGTCTAAATTTAAAGGCTTAAGAGCCAGGGTGAAAGGGAGGCCTCCTCTGGTTTAGATCTTCCATTCCATAGGAGTGTGAGCCAGGATCTCAGATGCTAGAGTAAGAGAAGATGGATATTCCTGTACAGGAAGGGAGACTGCCTTTCCTTGGTTTTTGGTTCTATTTGAGTGCTCTGTAGTTTTTGTGGTACCCACCCCATTGGTGAGGACAGACCATCTTTACTTTGCCTCCTGAATCAAAGGCCAATATCTTCCAGAAACATCCACAGGAAAACATACATAGAAATGAGTGAGCATAGTTTAGCCTACCGAAGTTCCCGTGGGAGATCAACCATTACAAGTACATATAGCGTTGTATATCTGGCTTTGTACAGCACCCTGTAGGAATGGAAGAGGATGCTTGTCACCAAGGATGGAGATATCAGTATCTCTATGATCCTTTTTGTAACATGGCTATGTTATCTAGTGCTACTGAAAGAGGCGCCCTAGTTGACAAGAAGAGAAGCACTTCAAGCAAGTAAACAACCTAATTAGGCTGGTATGAGGACTCTTGTGTGCTTCCCCCGAGACCCAGAAATAGATAGAAGTGCCGCTCTTTTAGTTCTTCCATTAAACCACCTTTATCATGTGGTTTTTCTCTTCCTGATTGTCGACTCCAGCATCCCTGGTATTTTTACCATATTATCACTCTTAGGGCACCATCCAAATATCACGTTTTAAGGAAGCAATTTTTAAACCTCTCAAACTACTCTCTAAATTTTCATGTATGTTTCTCTCCTGGACACTTATTCTTACTTATAACCTTATTTATGTATCTCCATGATTTGCTTGTCAGACTGTTCCCACACCTGAAAACCTTCCCATCACACCTCCACACACACACAAATCTTGATCATCCTTTAAGGTCTCCTTTGAATTCTACTTTTTGCCAATCAGCATAGATGAAAACACCCCTAGCCTCCTTTGGTGATCTACACATGTGACTTCAGACATTTTGAGGCTAACACTTGTCTCTCTGTCCCCCCTCACATAGTTTCCCTAGACCACCAATGTTAATGCAATGCGACTCTAGTTAACGCCCCACTTTCTTGGTCTAGGGAGGTATATGTTAAACTCTAGCCTAGAGAGTCCACTCTGGCGGACTTTTGAGTTAGAAAGAGATTACCTATTTGTCTCGGTAGCTGCAGCTCTATGATTCAGTATGTTAGAAGTGTTAAGAGCCACTGTTAAGTTTTGTGGAAACTATGACCTGTGGATGAAGAAAAAATAAATTCTACACATAGAAAAACAGGAACAAGGGCAACCTGTTTCAGTTGCTCTAAGTCTGTTCAATCTTTGCCTACTCTTGGAGCTATGAGATAGCTATAGATGTTTCCAGTAATCTCATGCTTGTTTTATTTGTGTTAAGTTGGGTTTATGTCACCACCAATACAAACGAAGGAGTATGAATTGGCCATTTTGAAAGTATTTGAGATGATATATATATTTATATATACATATATATATATGTGTGTGTATATATATATCTCAACAGGATACATAGAGCTAAAACTGCAATGAAGCATTTCAGATTTTAGCATATTGTTAAAAAGTCCTTATCTGGACTTTCTGCCAGAAGACAGTGGGACCCCATGGAACAGTCACGGACATTGGAGTCAGACCTGGATTTGAGGCCAACTCCATTTTCCTAAGGAAGAAATGTGACTCCGAGAAATCATCTGCCCTTTTCCGAGCCTTACCGTCACGTGGAGGCAGATCATACCATCCACCTTCCGGCATTTTTAATCATGTGGTATAATTAATAATGTGTTCGAGCAGCTAACACCGACTCTGGCTCACCATAGGTCCTCAATGTCCCTGACTCCATTGAGTGCAATTGCTTCATGATTTTCTGTACCAGTGAGCAAGGAAGACCTGATGGATCTACCACATATCACTAGCTCACGAGGCGCCCTGACTTTAGAGCCACCAAACTGAAATGAAGCATGCTTTATAATTAACGAACCAGGATAGTGTTGGGCATGGTGGTGTGGTGGAGTACCGTGTGGTGCAGGCGGTGCTGACACAGCAGTGAATGAACCCCGAAGCTGCAGAATAACTGACACATTTCAGGTTTTCAAAGGGACCCCAAATAATCTTTGATGAGTGTTTTCACTCTTAAAGCCAGTCAATGCCCAGAAGGAAAGCAATGGAGAACACCAGCCTATACAGGCTTCTACATTCTTAGATGCTATAGCAGTTGGATCTCCATGCTCTGCATACAATCCAAAACAAACTCTCTGCTTACAATTAAAATCCTGCCGAGTTTCCAAGATTGTAGCCCCCAGGGAGTTATTCGAATCCCAGTCTTCTCCACACTGACGCAGCTCGACTTGGAAGGGACAATTAAGGGGTTTCCTTGTAAGTCAGGCCAAGCTTTCCCCCAAACGCATGAAGGAAGTGTCTGAAACAAAGATGTTTGTGGCTTGTTTTTATGCTGGACTTAAAAAGAGCAATTTCCAGCAAGGTTTGAATTTCCTTTTTTTATCAAGTTTGGAAAGCCTATGCTTCAGCCTCTTTGCAGCCTTTCAGCGGAACAGAATTAGCTCTCCCTTAGGAAACCTAATATAACAGTAACCAAGTGTCCTCATTAAACAACCATTTATTGGCCTATTAAATCTGATCGGAACCGGGATAATTTGTGGTCATTTTCTTCTCCAACATAAATTGCTGAATTTAAACTTCCCAAGCAAGGCCTCTATTCCTCAGACATGCCTGAGCAGCATCCCTGAAAAGGCAAATGTGTTTGTGTCTTCTTGGACAACTTTTCCATAAAGAGGTTAGGATGATCCAGAAAAAAAACATTTTCTCTGCCTTGTTTGCTTCAGGAAGCTTGCAAATGGTTTTAGACAAGGTTCAGAGCAAGCGCTTTCATGTTGTAGGTGGAAGAGAGAACTTCAACTCTTTTGTAAATCATGCATTGTTCCTAAACCTGGGGATCACAGAGATTTCTCTGTGATCATGCACTCTCTGCTCCATTGGGGAGAGAGACGTATAACTAACACCAGGAAATTGAGAGACATCACTAAACAAGGACTGGTAGCCAAGATGAGGAGAACAGAGTCAGGTTCCAGCACAAATCAGATTTCCTTCACATATTTTAAATGAAGAAGACACTAAGTAGAGAAAGTAAACAGGGTTAGGAAACACGCGATGTGTTTCAGAAACCCTGAGAATCCTAAGAAAGAGAAGTCACTGTGTCCCCCAGAGTCAGGAGGCATGGAAAGAAATAATGTACCCATTAAAGACTTTTCTGGAAGACCAGCACTGGATTACACCTGGTCAAGCTGGGGAGGCACCATAGTAAGAAGGGAACAGGAAAGGAATGTTAACCCTTCTCTCTGATTTTATAGTTTTCTGTTGGTGTTTCCCATTGCCTGAAAGTCAGAGGGAGACAGAAAGTGGATCTGAGGGAGAAAGTGCATAAAGCCTACTTAGCACATCTAGCCTCTGTAAATTTTTAAATATATATCTGCATTTGCACACACAGACCTACACCGTTCATTACGTTAGCAGATGTTTTCAATATGACTAATAGAATTAAAAGCTATTAGAGGCAGTGTACTTGGCTTTGAGGCCAAGAGTGAACAGACAGCTACTGCTTTTTTTTAAAGATTTATTTATTTAATTTTTAAAGATTTATTTATTTATTATGTATGCAGTATTCTCAATATTCTGTCTTCATGTATACCTGCAGGCCAGAAGAGGGCACCAGATCTCAGTACAGATGGTTGTGAGCCACCATGCGGTTGCTGGGAATTGAACTCAGGACCTTTGGAAGAGCAGGCATTGCTCTTAACCACTGAGCCATCTCTCCAGCCCAACAGCTACTACTTTTAACATCATAGGCCTGGACTGGGGAGAAAATGGAATAAACTGGATCCGTTGCTTCCCGGGGCACAGAGGACACATTTGTCTCTGCACCCCCACACTCTAGTTACCCCCACATTTTAAAGAGAAGTCAGGTTGCTAGCAGAGCAAAGCTCATCAAACGTTGTGCCTTCAGCACATTCCTTTTAAGTGACATTGACACTGGAAAATGGGCTCAAAAGAGAGGGTTACTGGTGAAAGGTACGTGGGTCAAGTTTGCAGTTCAGTGAGAGGTTCCGTGTGCTTGGAACTTAGAGCAAAGAGAAGAGAAGCTGTTGAGAGATGAAGGAAGAATGGCAGTTGGGGCCAGATTGTTTTGAGCCACGTAGTTAGAGTTTGACCCTAAAACTGGTGAAGAACCAAGCGAAGCATTAAATAGGTTTCTCCTAAGTCTAAAAGGTCCTGGTTTATCTGTGTGTGGCTGTGTGTGCCCGCACACACATGTGTATCAGTCATCCTGAGAACGTATAGAATTGGTGATGTTCAAAATAAGTCCTCAGAACACAGTGTCAGCCAAATAATAGTACCTGGGAATGATATTCAAGGAAAAAGCATGAGAGAAAGTTCAGAGAGAAACAAGAAGAGGATCCCCCTTTCACATAGTTGCCCATTCGTCTATGCTCTCTCCAGTAGACTAATCCACTGATAGCATAGCACTCACATGATGTAAATGTCTCTCCTGAGCACTGCCACCTGGGAGCCAAACCTTTAACATGTGAATCTTTCAGGGTGAACCATCATATCCAAATAACATTTTACCCTTGTGCCTCAAAGGGTCATTTCAGTCTCAGAATAAAAGTGGATTTGGTGTATATGTCAGCACGTTGCCATAACCCCAGCACTTGCAAGAGACAATTCTAGCATTTCTCAAAAATCCTTGTCCAAGCTTTTCTCTGTAACATAAAGCAAACTAATGACTGTGAACCTCAAAGAGAACAAAGCCAAGCAAAGTAAAACCCAAAGCCACCAAGTAATATATCGCTTTCCAACATGCAGTGGCCAATGCCACCATTTCCATTACAAAAGTGAGGGATAGAGAAGAAAGGAGGGATGGGACCCCAAAATCTATCAAGGGAAACATCATTTCATGTAGCTTCACGCTTTGCATCTGGAGCATGTAGTAGGCGGATAGTCCCATCCAATGCGCTCTAGAAGCACAGCTTCTCTGTCCTTTCTAGCTTTAATCCACATGGAAACTCCCTTGGGATAACTATTCTCTGTCTGCAGCTTTTTTTGGTCAATGCTCTGTATTGTTGGCCTCTCTAATTTTCTGGGGTCTCCAGTGAAACTTTAGCTCCATTCTCACAGATTTAAATCATCATTTTAGGGTTGCCTGAGGGGAATTCAGCTCTGCTACCAACTGCGGGGCCTGTGAGGCTTTCCTTTGTAATATGGGGGGAAACCTACATGACTCTTAAAGTCTTGCATTCTGTATGTATATAAAAACTAACATGCACACACACACGCACACACACACACACACATGCACACACGTGCGCGCGCCACACATGGGTAATGTTAAGATCTTCCAACAGTGTAAGCAGGGGCAGGGCTCATTGGGATCATGATTTTAATTGACTTTGATTGATGGAATGACTGAATGCTGGGAAACACTTCTTTATGTGGCCATATGGGAGGAGGTTGTGCCAGAGATCTCTTCCCAAAGTAACATCTATCAAATGAGTGTGCATTTGATATCCTTGACGCTGAGGTGCATAGAACCCAGCCAATGCCCAAGATACTTTTCCTATTTCTATATACAAAGTGCTTCGTATCTTTTTCATGGTGCTAATCTATTCAACAATCACACATCCACATCCCTTTATTCCAACTCCGGGCACTCCTTTTCTAGTCACATGACAAATTTTCAAGTCCTTCCTCTCGGTACTATGCTCCTGATTTTCACTATAAATCCTACTGAATGTAGCCAGCAACACCAGTGTCCAATCCTGAATACCATGTTTGTTCAACATATCTTTCAGCATATTGCTGAACATATTAAAGTTCATTACTTTTAAACTTAAACTCACAGAAAGTCTCAACATGGAAAAAAATGAAAAGAAGTTCGGTCAGACTGTAACAGGAATGGCCTCTGGTCCAGTTCTCAACAGAATCACTGTCCCCATATGTAGCTTCATGAACACAAACTCTATAGTTAAGGTTCCTTGCAGAACCCTACTCTCTCGAGCCAGAATTGTCCATTTGGCTTTACTTAGAAAATTCTACACTTCCTCGGGGTTATATCTACAATCATGGAGAGATAGTCACAGCAGTAACCCAGTTACTGGGTCCCAATTTTCTGTAGAGTCAACTCCTATCACTGGGACAAAATACATGGGAACATACATCAGGAAAGATCTATTTGTGCTTGTCGCTGCAGAGGGCTCAGGCCGAGGTCAGCTGATTCCATTGTCACGGGGTTATACTGAAGTGGGAATGTGGCAGAGAACCTTCATCTTCAGTCACCCAGTGAACAAAGAGAGAGGAAGTCTCCAGGGACAAAGTATAGCCTTCAAATCCATGATCTAGTGACCCATTTCTTCCAATTAAGCCCTGTCTCTTAGTAATGAAATTCATCTTTGAAGTTATCAGTGAACCTTTGATGAAGTCACCCATGATCTAGTCACCTCCTGACAGCACCACTGGCTGAAGACTAGACCATGAAGACATCACCCCTTTTGGCAGGCACTTCATGTCTAAACAATAACAAAGATTAAACCAGAAAACAGGAAGTGTGACTAGGGAGGAGATAAGGTGGGACATGTGTTTTGATTTTCGCCATTCCCTGCACACTGCTTTTCTGGGACATCTGTACACTTACCACTACTAAAAGATACATTCTCTTCCTCTTAAGTATCTGATATTGGCCCAGAGATAGACATTTGTTTAGCTTTAATAAAAATGGCTTATTAAAAGTTTGTGAGTTTTGTGTGCACCAGTTCCCCTATTTAGAATTCCCTCTTTCACCATATAAGTTTTTAAAAGAAACTGCTTATGAGGAGTTCCAGATAGGACGAGATTAGAAGATGACCAGTAGATAGTAGCCAATGTCCAAATCAGCTCACTTAAAAAGAAAACAAGGCTCATTTTATTCACTGTTTTGGAGGCAGAAGTAGAAATTCAACCAAGGCAGCCTGACTCCAGAGTTGGAATATTTAACAGCACCCTACCTCTCCATTTAATACATATAATAATGCCTCTCCATTTATATACATATAAAACGTGGCATAACAGTCATATCCAAAGATAGTTATTACCATATTATTTATCCTCGGTAATATTTTGTGCCCTATAAAAGTATAATTTACTTGCACTAGTGTGTTCAAATCTTGAGAGTTTACCTCAATAAACATTTAATACAAATACAGCCATTGTAACCACCACCCAGATCAAGTTATTGGTTCTTTCACTATCCTATTAGGTACAATGTGGCTTTTCCTTCTCAGTGACAACCCATAGTCAATGCCTAACTTCCATCAGCGGAGGCTAGCTTCACCTAACTAATAATTTCATATAGGCAGAAATACATAAGAAGCATTCTTTTGTAATTACTTCTTCCATTAAACTGTAAGCTCATGTGTGCTGGATAGTTTTATGCCAGTGTGACACAAGTTTTAGCCGCCTGAGTGGAGGGAGCCTCAATTTAGAAAATGCCTCCATAAGATCTTGCTGCAGACAAGCCTGGAGGGCATTTTCTTAATTAGGGATTGATGGGGAAGGGCCTAGCCATTGTGGGTGGTGCCATCCCTGGGCTGGTGATTCTGGATTCTATAAGACAGCAGGCTGAGAGAGTCACGAGGAACAAACCAGTAAGCAGCACCTCTTCCTGGCCTCTGCATCAGCTCCTGCTTCCAGGTTCCTGCCCTCTTTGAGTTTCTATCCTGACTGCCTTCAGTGCACAGTAGTATGGAAATGTAAGGTTTCCATTCTCCCCAAGTTGCTTTGGTCATGGTGTTTTGTCGCAGCAATAAAAACTCCTTGGTCATTCACGTTCGCATGTGCATACTCCCCCACACAGATACACACATATGTACAATATATACACAAAATACACACATACACACATGTATACACAAAATACATACATACACACATTTATACACACACATATACACAAAATACACACATACACACATGTACACACATACATAAAAATAATAAAAATAAATATAAAGTTACTATGACTTCATAATGTTTTAAAATCTGATAGTCATCTAGCTTTGTTCCCCAAAATTTTTTAATATGTAAATTTTATGTCCAATAATGCAAATAACTAAATAAGGTAAAGTACGCTAAAACTAATGTGTACCTACAAAAATAAAGTTTATAAAATTTCGAGTCATAAAAAGAATCCTGTCATCCTTGAGGGTGACAACGGAACTATGGGTAGCTTCTCTATTCATTCCGTTTGCTTGCACCTTGGCAATTCTGAGCAGCATGAAATAAGTCTTTTACATTCCATCTCCTCTTTGAATTATTTATTGTGAGATTTGGAGTAACCTGGCCATTATTTATTTTCTAAATTAAAATTTTCCTGCATTTTTAGAATTTTTCTGAACTTTATGTGAATGTTATGAGTGTACATATAAATAAATACATGCATAGATGGACATATGTGTGTTTTTCTTCTTCCAATTTTTACCTGGCATGCTAGAGAGAGTAAATGTTTCAGTGATTTAATTTAGTAATCCCGGAATAACAATTGTTGGGTTTTTACTTTGGACCGGCTACAAATGGGTCAAAAAGCGGCCACGAATATCTGTGCTAGATCCTGTAGGTTACATTGCCCTGAGATGATGCTAGTGTCTAGGTTACATTGTCCTGAGATGCTAGTGTCTAGGTTACATTGTCCTGAGATGCTAGTGTCTAGGTTACATTGTTCTGAGATGCTAGTGTCTAGGTTACATTGCCCTGAGATGCTAGTAAAACTGTTTCCCATTCAGGATTCATTGTCCCTCATTTCTAGGAACACAAATAACCATGGAAATGGAAGGCATAGTAAACACATTTTAGCACAGTGTGTGATTTGAACCCAAGTCACAGGAAAAAATGGCAGGTTTGAAATGTTAACTCCTAGGAAGAAATCTGGACAGGGATCCTTTCATTTCTGCAAAGTTCTCTCTCTCTCTCTCTCTCTCTCTCTCTCTCTCTCTCTCTCTCTCTCTCTCTCTCTCTCTCTCACACACACACACACACACACACACACACACACACGGGGGGGGGGGTCTGAATTTTAGAGTCTTCCCATCATTGTTTGGGAACATCTTAGAGGTGACCTGGAGACAGCAGCTTCTGATTGCACTTTATTGTCCTTCCTGTCATTGTGACCCCAAGGTGGGTTACAAGCAGAGGAAAGCATGGTGCCTTTTATCTATTAGTTTTCAGAAGTCAAGGGAAAGTAACTGAAATTCTGCAGACCCACGAGTGGCTATGGCAGTAAGCAGTCAGTGGCCATCAGATATCTTGGGATCCCTAAGCCCAAAGGAGCCTCAAGTTTCAAGATATATATCTTTGACCTCGGGACTCAGTTTTTTTGATTTCAGAAGTGACTGTTTTAATAGTCATATGATGACATCTGCGGAGTGTAAGGGTTTGAGTCAGAATGCTTGGGTTTTGGTTTAGGCTGTGTGCATGTTGGGTTTCCTGTGTTTGCTGTTTATTCTGTCGGCTTTATCGTCTACACATCTCCAAAGCTGGTCATATTACCCATAGGACAGAGGCTGTGCACTGGCTCTTCTGCCTTCTGTGTTTGAAGTCTCTGAAAAGAGATCCTACATGCTTTGACATGATATCAGAAGCCTGCTTTCACCCCTTCCTGTCCTCTCTCCCATGTCCTGACCATTGCTAAGAGTGTGCATGTTTCCCTCCAGCTGACTCACAGTGATCAGCTCTTTGCACAAGTAATTCCCTCTTTAGCAAAACCTTTCTCCATTAGCTGGCTAGAACATGTCTTACTTGAAACAAAAAACCAGAGGGGATCTTATTTTTTTTTTAACGAGTTCTCAGATAGAGCATTGATGTTGAAAGACCAACCAGAAATTTACACTCTAAGTTGGTTTTTTTTTTTTTCAAGTAAAAGCTTTACAATGCTCACATGCCCATCATTCGAATGCAACCTTCTACTAAATCTGCTTTGGAGTCAGGCATGGCTTACACTCCTTGCAGCTTCTCGATTCAGATGACTAGTGTGTAGCAGCCAGCTGCCTCATAAACTGTGGTCAAATGTATCATTCAAGAACACAGTGGAGAGTGTGGGCTGTATGTTAAGCTTTAGATGATCCTGTGCTAGAGCAGGAGGCCTCTTACATCTTAGAGAAATTGCCATTTTGCTGCTCAAATAAAATAGTGTTTTTCTTTTGATTCTTCTGAGAGAATCAGCTGAGATGCTGGATGGGCATCTCTTTATCTCTATTATCCATCACTTATGTGTCCCAGGAATCCCAAATAGAAGGTATGTCATATTCTCATGATAATAAGGATTGATTATGGAGTGTCTTTCTCTGCCTTCCCAGTGGCTTTGGCTTAGGGTTTATGTACTGACATACAGCAGCGTTTCCTGCATGCGTGGAGGAGAGAAGAAGCTTCCGTTGTCTACAGGGGCACTGGTACCCAGATCCCCAGTCTCCATTCAGGAGGCCATGGAGCTGGGAGCCCAGATGTGTGAGTCAAAGCACACCAAACAGAAATTCCGACCACAACTGTAGGTTTACGGTGGCCAGGAACATTCTAGGATGATCCCACGAACTCAGAGAACAGCCGGAGGCTATGGAAAGGGACCACTTGGCTTATTAGCTCATTTCCCACACCACACATCCTTCAGAGAGGTAGAGAAAGCAGCACATAGGAAATGCTGTCAGAAACATTTAGCAGTTTGCCAGGATGGTAACTTGTATCCCTAATCCTTTTAGCATAATGGCACTGGATTTATCTGTTCAAATGAATGCTTAGTAATTACTGCATTCTATTAGTGGTGTATTTCATGTATAAAATGTGAGTCATATAACATAATGGTGGAAGATTTAGACTAAGATAGAAAATTTGGAACACAATCCCGGATATGCTGTTTATCAACTATGCAACTTTGGAAGACGTAGAGCAGCTCAGTTCTCTTAAGTTTTCTTACTGTAAAGGATAAGACTCTTAACAGTGGGAACAGGGCCTGTCCCTGACTCCTTTGTCTGCTTTTGGAACCCTTTGTCCTCCTATTGGCTTGCTTTGTCTAGCATTAATACAAGGGTGCCTAGTATTACTGCAACCATTTTTGGTTGATATCCATGGAAGGCCTGCCTTTTTCTGAAGGGAAAGGAGCAGGAGTGGATGGGGAAGAGACACTGGGAGGGGAGGAAGAAGGAGAAACTGCAAACAGGAATTGATATATGAGAGAAGAATACATAAATAAATTCATAAATGCACACACACACATAGGAAATAACCCAAACATCTTCCCCATGTGGATGCTGTGAGAACCCAAGAATAGTCCCTGTAAGATACTTTAAAAAGTGCTTGGTCCCTAGATGCTTTAATGGATGTTAATCACCTATTATTCTATCTTGTCAACTTCTTGAGGACAGAAACCAGAATTCACTCATTCAACAAGAAATTTTCATCCATAAACACTGTACCCGTAGCTGGAGTTACAGAGATAGTTAATGTCCAGAGACTGGAAAAAGAAGTCTATTGGAGACAGACAGGTACCTTTCTATTTATACTGGGATGAGGAATTTATGAGGTAAATGCAAAATAAAGAGGCATGAGTTATTGTGTCTAATCCGACCCAAGAGGCATATGCCAAAATGATAAGGCCAAGATAGCATTTGGGGGGAAGTTCATCTATTCTCTATGCTAAGCACATGTATTGAAAAACGTGTATACTTGCATTGTATTCATATACATGGAAAATATTTAGATTCAAAAATTAATCATATAGTATATAAATGTATATAGTTACACTGTTTTGGCAAGAACGGTCTTAAGGCTCCCATCTGACTGCAGCACTGTTGTCAGCCTTATTTGATTCGTGTGCTGCATATTCTTTCATCCATTGAGTTTCAATCATTGAACTATTTGGATTTTTGGTTTTGTTAAAAAAAAAGAATCCATTGTAATAATCCCTAGTTTCAACAAATAACTTAAATTCATTTATGTTTAATTCCATTTCTAATTTTTAGATATATTTCTATTATTTTATTTTGTAGCATTTTTCTCCTTGTCAATAAATAATATTTGATATTTTAAAGCAAGTATCCATAAATAGCATCTGCTCCAATTATTTTGTGAATCTTGACTATGTTTGTGTATATATATATACATATTTATACACACATATATGTATATACATACATATATACCTTACTTTTTGTTATGGCCTGAATTGTTTCTCCAAGTCCCCAAATTCATATACTGAAACCATAAGCTTCATTATGTGACTATCTTTGGAGATAGAACCTTTAAAAGTTTAACTAAGTTAAAATGAGACCATTAGAATGAATCCAAGCCCAATCTGAGTATATTCTTACAAAACAATAAAATTGGAGTACTCAAACACATACTGGAAATGTGTGTCCAGGGAAAACACAATGGGAAACGTAATCTGAGGACGTGATGAGACAAGGGTGATCACAGACTGAAGAGGGAAACCAGGCAGTACACATTTGACTGTGTATTCACTGCCACCCAGTCTTAGACTTTTAGTTTCCATCTGAGAAAATTGTCTCCTGGTCGCTTGGGTCAGCCAGTGTCTATGTGTGGTTATGACAATCCTAGAAAGTGAGTATAACCTCAAATGATACCATTACATGCACCCACCATTAGTCAAAGCTTTTCCGTTTCAGCATTTGGGAAGGAGCTTCTTTGTCTTTTGGCAAAGGTGGCTATTCTTAAGTCACCTGCTATTGGCCTCAGTGTTGTTCTATGGTAGGTGATCTGTCCCTTTTCTCCAGAAGGATTAAAGATATTCTTTATAGCCATGATACTTTACACATCTTACTGATGTGCAATGTTATTTTTATCGCTTGGCCTTCTGACATCAATCTATTGTCTTTAGTACTGAAATATTTCAAGCACAATGTTTGGAAATACTGATCTTTCATCCTTCTCTAGATGTACGTTGGCCAGGTGAGTCTGATAGGGCATACTTTTAGTTCCTTATTATTGCCGTGTGTTTTGTTTTATTGCTGGGTTATAGAAATGATTATCTTTCTTTTGTGAACTATTTTTTAAAACATTGAAACAATTTTGTACTTACTGAAGAGTTTCTGAGATAACTCAAAAAGGTCTATAATTTTTATCCAGCTTTCCATAATATTACCATCTTATATAGCACACCTGTCTTTGTATTTATTTTTATTTTGCAATTAATGTTTTACTGCTCTGTGCTTGGCACCAGTGGAAGGTGGGAGTATAAATTTATCAAGACATCTTGACTAGAAATTCTAGGCTAGAATCCTTCCATTGGTCAACTTCTTAATCA